>NC_141879.1:7515000-10015000 GCF_056163025.1 Triticum urartu
TTTGAATCTGATGATAACCCATATGGAGATCAAGCTTGGAGAATACTTGGGCACCTTTGAGTTGTTCGAACAGGTCATTGATGTTGGGAAGTGGGTATTTGTTCTTGATGGTCTTCTTGTTCAATGGGCGGTAATCAACACAAAGTCGGTCCGTTCCATCTTTCTTCTTCACAAAAAGAACACCACAACCCCACGGAGAAGAACTAGGCCGGATGAGACCCATTCTCTCTTGAATATCGAGTTGCTTCTTCAGCTCCTTCAACTCTTCAGGTCCGAGCTTGTAAGGACGCTTGCACACTGGTTCCGTGCCAGGCTCAAGATCAATGACGAATTCAACTGGCCGGTGCGGAGGCATTCCTGGAAGCTCTTCTGGAAAGACGTCTTGATATTCGCAAACGACTGGAATTTGCGAGATAGCATCGAGTTCACCCTTCTCATTGAGAGAAAACAGACGGATGGTATTATCTCGAGCGGCAAAGACAATTACATCCTCAGACGAATGAGTCAATTGAATCTTCCTGGCAGCACAATCAAGATGCGCCTTGTGCTTAGAAAGCCAATCCATCCCGAGAATAAGATCAATATCCGAGTCACCAAGAACCGTTGGAGAAGCCAGAAACTTGTAGTCACCCAAGGTGATAGTAACATCCGGAACGATGGAGTTAGCATGCATGCGCTTACCGGGAGAGACAACTGCTAATGGACTAGGCAAAACTTGCGAAACCAATTCATGCCTAGATGTAAACGGTCTCGAGATGAAACAATGCGATGCACCAGTGTCAAAAAGAACTTTAGCTGGAATATCATTAACAGGAAGGTTACCCATGATGACATCTGACGAATCCTCTGCCTGAGCTGCATTCATCAAGTTGACCTTGGCGTGCTTGGGGTTATGCTTGACCACAGCTGTACTTGCCGATCTCACAGGAGGAGGAGGAGGAAGACGCCTCTGGTTGAGACACTTGTTGGCATAGTGACCCTTCTGTTGGCACTTGTTGCACGTGACCTCTGAAAGCGGACGGTGATACGGAGCACTCGATCTTGGAGCTTGAGACGAAGTCTTGTTCTGAAAGCCAGGGTTGGGTGGGTGGGAAGATCCACTGCCACCTTTGCTCTTCTGCTGATACGACTGACGGAACGGAGGAGGAGGAAGCCAAAACTTCTGCTGCTTGGCCACTTGAGTAGAGGAAGGAGTAGCATCTCTGACTCGCTTCTTGGAAGCATCACACCTCAGTTGGGCGGCCTCTTGCTTCAATGCCATGTTTTAGAACTCATCGCACCTCAAGGGCTCAAAGAGAACAAGAGCTAGCTGGATTTCTTCTCTGAGACCATCCCTAAACTGGTATATCATGCTCTTCTCATCAGGGACGTCCTGCTTGGCAAAGCGGGCGAGCTTCTGAAACAACTTGTTGTAGTCATAGACAGACAAAGAGCCTTGCTTCAGGTTGCGGAATTCCTCACGTTTGCTTTCGACCATGCTCTGAGGGATATGGTGAGCTCTAAAATCTTGACGGAATTCATCCCAAGTGATAACACGTCCACCTCTGGAATCCTTGTACTGCTGGAACCACTCTGCGGCTTGGTCTTTGAGTTGGAAGGAAGCGAACTTGACGAAGCCCTCTGGCCTGACGTTACTGCACTCGAAATGCTTGCACAGATCCACAAGCCAATCGTCAGCATCGGTTGCCTCAACACAATTGCTGAAAGTCTTTGGCCCGTTAGCAAGGAACTGGTTGAGTGTAGCAAAGTGATTCTGATTGTTGCCTTGATTGCGCTCTTGGAGAATTTGCATGATCAACTATGTGTTTGCATTGGTTGCGGCCATCACAGCTTGCCATGCCTCCGGAGGAGGTGGAGGTGGTGGCGGAACCTGATTCTAATTCTGATTGGTGCTCTTAGCAGGAGCCATCCTGAAGAGGTTGACCACCGTTAGCACATAGACATATAAATGAAGCTGAATCCAACGGAATGAAAATTGCAACATATAGTCTTCACATCTGAACAAAATGAACGAATGCATTCCTCTTGAAATGGTCACATATCCATAAATTGAGAAGCCATGTAGAATTTAGATAGAGAAATAAATCAACAAGGTACGGATCAAGAACGAATAATCGGTAAGAGATCCCAATCTCAAACCAACATCCGTGGAAGAAGAAACTAGAGCTACAAGAATTCCCACCTATGAAACTCCCGAACCTTTCCGGTTATGCAATCAGGTGTTGGGGATACAGGGGAAGCATAATATCTCACCCAAATCTAGCAAATCCTACATCCAGCTGTATCCATCCTTCAACACATAACCAAGAAAAACTTCGGAAACCATCTACCTCAACCTTCGAAAAGAATCCGTTATACAAGTTATGGCGATACTCCCGAACTCCCGCCCCAGTACTGGGTGGCGTCGAGGTTATCTCACCAACGAACTGCATAAAAGAGATTTTCGATGTCGGCGTACTAAACTCAGGTATTCCAGAACTGCAACGATAAAATTATGACGACAACACCTCAGAGCTCAACTCCCAGGGACACTTCCACAAAACCCCTGACAGGAGGCATCAAGACAATGTTCTCGTCATAAAACCATCGGAACAATTCCAAGATACTCACGTGATCCTAAAAAAATTTGGTGAAATTTGAGAAGAGAAGAGTCAAAACTCTACGTCAGGATGCCTTACCAGAGCGATGAGGAGACTGGGAAGTAATAAGAATTCCTAAACTCTCCGATATATAATTCCTAAATGACTCAAAACATTTTTCTAGACACAGCTCGGCCGCTAAAAACGATCAAGCAATGGGGCTCCTAAGGTCGGGGAAGGCTCTGATACCAACTTGTAACACCCTCGATGCGACTATATCTCCCACGTGTCGAGGCACGACTTAGAGGCATAATCGCATTGAAGGCATATGTCGCAAGTTAGGCAATCTTCACAACATCCCATGTAATATAGATAATAAAAGGGGAGATAGCATAGTTGGCTTACACTCGCCACGTCAATCAAGTACATAAATAGCATTACATCATCCAAACACTCATGGCCCGACTACGGCGCCAAAATAAAAGAAAACCCAACATGCGACACGGTCCCGATCACCCCAACTGGGCACCACTACTAATCATTAGGAAAAGACACGTAGTATCGTTGAGATTCCTCGTCGAACTCCCACTTGAGCTCAAGCGCGTCACCTGGAGCGGAATCATCAGGCCCTGCATCTGGTGTAATAGTAATCTGTGAGCCACAGGGACTCAGCAATCTCGCACCCTCGCGATCAAGACTATTTAAGCTTATAGGTAAGGCAAGGTAAATATAAGTGGAGCTGCAGCAAGCGACTAGCATATATGGTGGCTATCCTGTTCGCAAAAGAGAGCGAGAAGAGAAGGCAAAGCGCGAGCGAGAAACTAGAGGACAACCTGAGCAAACATTACTCCAACACCGTGTCCACTTCCCGGACTCCGCCGAGAAGAGGCCATCACGGTAACTCACACTGTTGATTCATTTTAATTAAGTTAAGGTTCAAGTTATCTACAACCGGACATTAACAAATTCCCATCTGCCCATAACCGCGGGCACGGCTTTCGAAAGTTCAAATCCCTGCAAGGGAGTCCCAACTTAGCCCATGACAAGCTCTCACGGTCAACGAAGGAATAGACCTCCTCCCGAGACGTTCCGATCAGACTCGGTACCTCGGTTCTTCAAGACACTTCGACAGGTTAAAACTAATCCAGCAACACCGCCCGAATGTGCCGACAAATCCCGATAGGAGCTGCACATATCTCTTTCTCAAGGCACACTCAGATTGTCCTAGGTACGGGTAGGCCAGCCCAGAGTTGCCCCTGGTGGCCACCGGCAGCTGACAGGTGGACCAACACTCAGAGGAGCACTGGCCCGGGGGGTTTAAAATAAGATGACCCTCGGGCTCCGGAAACCCAAGGGAAAAAGAGGCTAGGTGGCAAATGGTAAAACCAAGGTTGGGCATTGCTGTAAAAGCTTTAATCAAGGCGAACTATCAAGGGGTTCCCATTATAACCCAACCGCGTAAGGAACGCAAAATCCGGGAACATAACACCGATATGACGGAAACTAGGGCGGCAAGAGTGGAACAAAACACTAGGCGAGAGGCCGAGCCTTCCACCCTTTACCAAGTATATAGGTGCATTAAGATAACATGGCAATATAATGATATCCCAACAAGTAAATAATGATCCAACAAGGAACGGTCTCCAATCTTCACCTGCAACTAGCAACGCTATAAGAGGGGCTGAGCAAAGCGGTAACATAGCCAATCAACGGTTTGCTAGGACATGGTGGGTTAGAGGTTTGACATGGCAATTTGGGAGGCTTGAAAGCAAGTGGTAGGCATCGTAGCATGGCATAGCAAAAGAGCGAGCATCTAGCATAGCAAAGATAGTAGTGATTTCGAGGGTATGATCATCTTGCCTGCAAAGTTGTCAGAGTTGACTGGATCCTCGAAAACAAACTCAACGGGCTCCTCGTTAGCTAACTCGTCTCCCGGCTCTACCCAAACAAGACAAACAAGCAAATGGAACACAATCAACCATGTGCAAAGCTCAAACAATATGATGCAAAGTTGGTATGCTATGCGGGATGCGATGCGGGATGCATATGCAAGATGTGACAAGGAATGCATGAACCTGGCCTCAACTTGGGAATCCAAGTGTGCCACTGAAAATATGAGACGAAATCGCTTGAAAACAATATAAAGAACGCCGGAATCGGAGTTACGGTTTGGAAATGGCAAGCGATTCAAATATGACCACGTTTTGCGATTTACAGCAAGTAGCCATCTAAATGCAATGAGATGAACATGCTACAGCACCCAAACATGACAACAAAATACATGGCAAGGATGCATTCAAGATGCTTAACAAAAGTGTAGCAGTGAGCTACGGCCAATTCATCCATTAACAGGTTCAAACAAGCATGGCAAAAATGCATTTGACGAACAGATTTCAGACTTGGTGAAATTAACACTTGTCTGGAATTTCAGATCGGGTAGCACTCTTTGGAGCAACAAAACTACATGCTACAGGACCTGAACATGGCAAAGTAAAGCATGGCATGGAGCTACTCAAAGAGCTTAACAAAAGTCCCTTAGTGACCTTGAGCCAAAAGGGATCAGAAAATACAATTGCAAGCATGTGAACATGGCAAAAACATAATCAGTTCTCAGACTTGGTGAAAACTGGAGCATGCTGAAACAGATATCAAGTAGGCATGTTTACGAGCTCGATGCACTCACTACGGAGCAAGTCATGATAATCTAATCATACACCCATCAAGAATACACAAAATGCAAGCTAGACATGGCAAGAACAATAGCATAGCATGCACGGATCAACTACAACATCCTCGGCAAAATCGCTAACAAGTAGACAATCTGCCCAGATTCACGAAGTAGCAAAAGTAGAGCTCGATTGACTCAAGCTAGGTTGCTCCATAATTGCAAACAAAGCCATGGATGGATAGAGCACTACAATATTAACAAAACATACTTACAGATCATCCTCAAAAGAGGGACGGATCACTAGGAAACAACATGAACATATGGCCATATGAGATAAACAGCTCAAGGACTTAGTGGAAATGCTAAGTCCCTGAAATCAGCATTACCAAGTGCCTCACTTTGCAAGCTTGTGCTACTCACCACACACATCACAAAAATACATGGGTTGCACCTCTGGAAAGATGGCAAAACCCTTAACAAAACATATGTAGAGCTCATGGGCATATCATGCACACAATAATCATGGCAAAAATGACAAATATCTAAGTGGAGCAGCAGATCTGACAATTATCTCAAGTATCACTCTTCTAACAGCATTTAGGGCATCAAGATGAACTCAAATGAAAATGATGCAATGGAATGAAATGATGTGCTCTCTTAGACGAACATTTTTATATGCTATATGCCCAAAACGGAGCTACGGATATAAAGTTATAGCACGATGAACAGGAGCAAATAATCTGCAGACTTAGGAGAAAAAAGGTCAACCCTAGGGTTTGAATTCCAGATCTGAGATCCGGGGCACGTTTCCTGAGGTCCACCGGAATCACTGTTCACCAGAGGGAGGAAGCTCGCCGGAGGTCGGAGTTGAGGAAGGAGAGGCTGGATCCGGCAGTGGAGCTCGCCGGG
Organism: Triticum urartu; assembly: GCF_056163025.1. Classification (NCBI taxonomy): domain Eukaryota; kingdom Viridiplantae; phylum Streptophyta; class Magnoliopsida; order Poales; family Poaceae; genus Triticum; species Triticum urartu. Next base: position 7,521,157 of record NC_141879.1, read on the forward strand.
GCGGGGCGGGCCGGCGATGGTCGGGGTCGGCGCGGTCGCCGAGACCCGCGGCGGCGAGGCGGCGATGGCCGCGGAGGTGGCGGCGAGGAGGCGTGGCGGCCGGTGACGACCGAGGCACGCGGCGGCGCAAGCGGGCGTGGGCGGCGGCCTGGCGACGACCGAGGCGCGCGGTGGCGCAGGCGGGCGCGGGCGGCAGTCTTCGGGCCCCGCGGGCCTGCTGCGGGCTGCGGCGGGCCGGCGGCGCGGGGACGCGTGCGGGCAGCGGCGCGGGGACACGTGGCGGCTAGCAGTTGGACGCGGGCGGCGGCGCGGACGCGTCCGGCGCCGGGCGGACGTGTCCGGCGCGCGGAGGAAGGGGAGACTAGGGTTAGGGGTGGATTTGATCCGAGATTTGGACGGGGAAGGCCTATTTATACATAGAAGGAGCTAGGAGGCTCCAAATGGAGTGCGGTTTTCGGCCACGCGATCGTGATCGAACGCTCTAGATGATGGAGAGGGTTTTGGTGGGTTTTGGGACAACTTGGAGGGGTGTTGGGCTGCAACACACACGAGGCCTTTCCGGTCCCTCGGTTAACCGTTGGAGCATCACACGAAGTCCAAATGGTACGAAACTTGACAGGCGGTCTACCGGTAGTAAACCAAGGCCGCTTGGCAAGTCCCGGTCCAATCCGGAAATTTTTAATCCCCACACACGAAAGAAAGGTAGAAATGACCACCGGAGGAGAACGAAGCGCCGGAATGCAAAACGGACAACGGGGAAAATGCTCGAATGCATGAGATGAACATGTATGCAAATGCAATGCACATGATGACATGATATGAGATGCATGACAACGATAACAACACACGGAGACAAAGACCCGAACCCGAGAAAATAAAATAACTTAAGGCCGGAAACGGCAAGAGTTGTATTACATATAGGGAAAGTCATATCCGGGGTGTTACATGCGGCCTCCCCCGTCCCGCGCGCTTCCCAAAATTCGAATCCCATGAAATCTGCGGGCAGCAGAACAACTTGTCAGACGAAAGATCTCCTCCACACCGTCACTCGGAGCTTTTCAAGTAAAGAAACTCACTTGACAAAAAACTAAGAATGGATCAAGGCGACTGAAAAGGAAGTTGCTGTCGTCACTCTGGTTCATTGATCCGAAACAAGATATGCTCATGGCATGAAAAATGAGTCGGAGAAGTTCTCAACTCCTTCCCCACTCAAACCTCGATCCATTCAGGGGCTAATGATGAAGCTATGTACCTAGGGTAGGGTCATGGACCTGTCCTAACTGCCCTACCCAAGGACATCTCTAGAAGAAATCACCTTTCAATTGACTTGGAGGTGTTCCACTCGACAGACTCGAAGACACTCAACCAAGAAGCAATCACTCAACCAAGATCCAACCACTCGATGGCCAGGAGACCTAAAGTCACTCCGCACGCTAACGGTCGGTCATTAAGTAGCTTTTATGGTCATCATAGAACTTTATTAGGGGCGTTACCAGTAACGCCCGACCTTAATGGACTTAAAACCCTGCATAACTGAGGGCCGGAGGGGTCTGGCGAACTATATAAGCCACCCCCTCCTCAGTGTAAAGGGTTCGCACCCCTGTAATTCATACACACATAATCCAGTCGACCGCCTCCGGGCTCCGAGACGTAGGGCTATTACTTCCTCCGAGAAGGGCCTGAACTTGTAAATCTCGTGTGCTTACAACTACTCCATAGCTAAGATCTTGCCTCTCCATACCTACCCCCCTACATTACTGTCAGACTTAGAACCACGGCAAGGCCTAAACCTCCACTTCTACCGTTGCTAAGCCTTCTCATAGCCCAAAGTGCCGGCTAAATTTTCTACCCTAGTTCCTTCTATCTTGGTTTCAACGATACATAGTAGGGTAGGGGCAAACTTCTTCGCTAGGTCGCGAAGTTCGTTGACTGTCGCGGCATTGCCCACTCCGCGATAGTTCCAGCTCATAACACTCATTGGGCTCGGCGGCGCTCCTTGAAGGAGCCTGCCAAAGATGATACAGTCTTGCCATGGCTGCCCATATTTTCCTCCGCACTTGCATTTGAATATGGATTCATTCTTGGCCTCTTCGGGTCCTGCTTGCTACTTGGGCTCAGGGGAGTGAGAGGGTGAAGGAAATATGCCCTAGAGGCAATAATAAAGTTATTATTTATTTCCTTATATCATGATAAAAGTTTATTATTCATGCTAGAATTGTATTAACCGGAATAATAATACATGTGTGAATACATAGACAAACAGAGTGTCACTAGTATGCCTCTACTTGACTAGCTCGTTTATCAAAGATGGTTATGTTTCCTAACCATGGACAAAGAGTTGTCATTTGATTAACGAGATCACATCATTAGTTGACTGATCTGATTGACATGACCCATTCCATTAGCTTAGCACCCGATCGTTTAGTATGTTGCTATTGCTTTCTTCATGACTTATACATGTTCCTATGACTATGAGATTATGCAACTCCCGTTTGCCGGAGGAACACTTTGTGTGCTACCAAACGTCACAACGTAACTGGGTGATTATAAAGGAGCTCTACAGGTGTCTCCAAAGGTACATGTTGGGTTGGCGTATTTTGAGATTAGGATTTGTCACTCCGATTGTCGAAGAGGTATCTCTGGGCCCTCTCGGTAATGCACATCACTGAAGCCTTGCAAGCATTGCAACTAATGAGTTAGTTGTGGGATGATGTATTACGGAACGAGTAAAGAGACTTGCCAGTAACGAGATTGAACTAGGTATTGGATACCGACGATCGAATCTCGGGCAAGTAACATACCGATGACAAAGGGAACAACGTATGTTGTTATGCGGTCTGACAGAGATGGACCGCGCGCCCCTCCCCCCCTTTGGTCCGAATAGGACAAGGAGAGGGGGCCGGCCCCCCTTCCTCCTCTCTCTCCTCTTTTCCCCCCTCCGCGAAGCCTATTCCAACAAGGAAAGGGGGGAGTCCTACTCCCGGAAGGAGTAGGACTCCTCCTGGCGCGCCACCTCTTGGCCGGCCAGCCCCCCCCCCCTTTGAGCCTTTATATACGGAGGCACGAGGCACCCCTAGAGACACAAGTTGATCCACGTGATCATATTCTTAGCCGTGTGCGGTGCCCCCTTCCACCATAGTCCTCAATAATATTGTAGCGGTGCTTAGGCGAAGCCCTGCGACGGTAGTACATCAAGATCGTCACCACGCCGTCGTGCTGACGGAACTCTTCCCCGACACTTTGCTGGATCGGAGTCCGGGGATCGTCATCGAGCTGAACATGTGCTAGAACTCGGAGGTGCCGTAGTTTCGGTGCTTGATCGGTCGGGCCGTGGAGACGTACGACTACATCAACCAAGTTAACGCTTCCGTTGTCGATCTACAAGGGTACGTAGATCACACTCTCCCCCTCTCGTTGCTATGCATCACCATGATCTTGTGTGTGCGTAGGAAAAAATTTGAAATTACTACGAAACCCAACAGTGGCATCCAAGCCTAGGTTTTATGTGTTGATGTTATATGCACGAGTAGAACACAAGTGAGTTGTGGGCGATATATGTCATACTGCTTACCAGCATGTCATACTTTTGTTCGGCGGTATTGTTGGACGAAGCAGCCCGGACCGACATTACGCGTATGCTTACGCGAGACCGGTTCTCCCGACGTGCTTTGCACAAAGGTGGCTAGCGGGTGACAGTTTCTCCAACTTTAGTTGAACCGAGTGTGGCTACGCTCGGTCCTTGCGAAGGTTAAAACAGCCCCAACTTGACAAACTATCGTTGTGGTTTTGATGCGTAGGTAAGATTGGTTCTTTCTTAAGCCCGTAGCAGCCACGTAAAACTTGCAACAACAAAGTAGAGGACGTCTAACTTGCTTTTGCAGGGCATGTTGTGATGTGATATGGTCAAGACATGATGCTAAATTTTATTGTATGAGATGATCATGTTTTGTAACCGAGTTATCGGCAACTGGCACGAGCCATATGGTTGTCGCTTTATTGTATGCAATGCAATCGCGTTGTAATGCTTTACTTTATCACTAAGCGGTAGCGATAGTCGTGGAAGCATGAGATTGGCGAGACGACAACGATGCTACGATGGAGATCAAGGTGTCGCGCCGGTGACGATGGTGATCACGATGGTGCTTCGAGGATGGAGATCACAAGCACAAGATGATGATGGCCATATCATATCACTTATATTGATTGCATGTGATGTTTATCTTTTATGCATCTTATCTTGTTTTGATTGACGGTAGCATTATAAGATGATCTCTCACTAATTATCAAGAAGTGTTCTCCCTGAGTATGCACCGTTGCGAAAGTTCTTCGTGCTGAGACACCACGTGATGATCGGGTGTGATAGGCTCTACGTTCAAATACAACGGGTGCAAAACAGTTGCACACGCAGAATACTCAGGTTATACTTGACGAACCAAGCATATACAGATATGGCCTCGGAACACGGAGATCGAAAGGTCGAGCGTGAATCATATAGTAGATATGATCAACATAGTGATGTTCACCAATGAAACTACTCCATCTCACGTGATGATCGGACATGGTTTAGTTGACTTGGATCACGTAATCACTTAGAGGATTAGAGGGATGTCTATCTAAGTGGGAGTTCTTTAAGTAATATGATTAATTGAACCTAAATTTATCATGAACTTAGTACCTGATAGTATCTTGCTTATGTATGTTTGATTGTAGATATATGGCCCGTGCTGTTGTTCCGTTGAATTTTAATGCATTCCTTGAGAAAGCAAAGTTGAAAGATTATGGTAGCAATTACACGGACTGGGTCCGTAACTTGAGGATTATCCTCATTGCTGCACAGAAGAATTACGTCCTGGAAGCACCGCTGGGTGCTAGGCCTGCTGCTGGAGCAACACCAGATGTTATGAACGTCTGGCAGAGCAAAGCTGATGACTACTCGATAGTTCAATGTGCCATGCTTTACGGCTTAGAACCGGGACTTCAACGACGTTTTGAACGTCATGGGGCATATGAGATGTTAATATTTCAAGCAAATGCCCGGATTGAGAGATATGAAGTCTCCAATAAGTTCTATATCTGCAAGATGGAGGAGAACAGTTCTGTCAGTGAGCATATACTCAAGATGTCTGGGTATTGTAATCACTTGATTCAACTGGGAGTTAATCTTCCGGATGATAGCGTCATTGACAGAATTCTCCAATCACTTCCACCAAGCAACAAGAGCTTCGTGATGAACTATAATATGCAAGGGATGAATAAGACTATTATTCCCGAGCTCTTCGCAATGCTGAAAGCTGCGGAGGTAGAAATCAAGAAGGAGCATCAAGTGTTGATGGTCAACAAGACCACTAGTTTCAAGAAAAAGGGCAAGGGGGAGAAGAAGGGGAACTTCAAGAAGAACAGCAAGCAAGTTGCTTCTCAAGAGAAGAAACCCAAGTCTGGACCTAAGCCTGAAACTGAGTGCTTCTACTGCAAGCAGACTGGTCACTGGAAGCGGAACTGCCCCAAGTATTTGGCGGATAAGAAGGATGGCAAGGTGAACAAAGGTATATGTGATATACATGTTATTGATGTGTACCTTACTAATGCTCGCAGTAGCACCTGGGTATTTGATACTGGTTCTGTTGCTAATATTTGCAACTCGAAACAGGGACTACGGATTAAGCGAAGATTGGCTAAGGACGAGGTGACGATGCGCGTGGGAAACGGTTCCAAAGTCGATGTGATCGCAGTCGGCGCGCTACCTCTACATCTACCTTTGGGATTAATATTAGACCTAAATAATTGTTATTTGGTGCCAGTGTTAAGCATGAACATTATATCTGGATCTTGTTTGATGCGAGATGGTTATTCATTTAAATCAGAGAATAATGGTTGTTCTATTTATATGAGTAATATCTTTTATGGTCATGCACCCTTGAAGAATGGTCTATTCTTATTGAATCTCGATAGTAGTGACACACATATTCATAATGTTGAAGCCAAAATATGCAGAGTTGATAATGATAGTGCAACTTATTTGTGGCACTGCCGTTTAGGTCATATCGGTGTAAAGCGCATGAAGAAACTACATACTGATGGACTTTTGGAACCACTTGATTATGAATCACTTGGTACTTGCGAACCGTGCCTCATGGGCAAGATGACTAAAACGCCGTTCTCCGGTACTATGGAGAGAGCAATAGATTTGTTGGAAATCATACATACAGATGTATGTGGTCCGATGAATATTGAGGCTCGTGGCGGATATCGTTATTTTCTCACCTTCACAGATGACTTAAGCAGATATGGGTATATCTACTTAATGAAACATAAGTCTGAAACATTTGAAAAGTTCAAAGAATTTCAGGGTGAAGTTGAAAATCATCGTAACAAGAAAATAAAGTTTCTACGATCTGGTCGTGGAGGAGAATATTTGAGTTACGAGTTTGGTGTACATTTGAAACAATGCGGGATAGTTTCGCAACTCACGCCACCCGGAACACCACAGCGTAATGGTGTGTTCGAATGTCGTAATCGTACTTTACTAGATATGGTGCGATCTATGATGTCTCTTACTGATTTACCGCTATCGTTTTGGGGTTATGCTTTGGAGACGGCCGCATTCACGTTAAATAGGGCACCATCAAAATCCGTTGAGACGACGCCTTATGAACTATGGTTTGGCAAGAAACCAAAGTTGTCGTTTCTGAAAGTTTGGGGCTGCGATGCTTATGTGAAAAAGCTTCAACCTGATAAGCTTGAACCCAAATCGGAGAAATGTGTCTTCATAGGATATCCAAAGGAGACTATTGGATACACCTTCTATCACAGATCCGAAGGCAAGACTTTTGTTGCTAAGTTCGGAAACTTTCTGGAGAAGGAGTTTCTCTCGAAAGAAGTGAGTGGGACGAAAGTAGAACTTGACGAGGTAACTGTACCTGCTCCCTTATTGGAAAGTAGTGCATCACAGAAAACTGTTTCTGTGACACCTACACCAATTAGTGAGGAAGCTAATGATAATGATCATGAAACTTCAGAACAAGACACTACTGAACCTCGTAGATCAACCAGAGTGAGATCCGCGCCAGAGTGGTACGGTAATCCTGTTCTGGAAGTCATGCTACTAGATCATGATGAACCTACGAACTATGAAGAAGCGATGGTGAGCCCAGATTCCGCAAAATGGCTTGAAGCCATGAAATCTGAGATGGGATCCATGTATGAGAACAAAGTGTGGACTTTGGTTGACTTGCCCAATGATCGGCAAGCAATTGAGAATAAATGGATCTTCAAGAAGAAGACTGACGCCGACGGTAATATTACTGTCTACAAAGCTCGACTTGTCGCAAAAGGGTTTCGGCAAGTTCAAGGGATTGACTACGATGAGACCTTCTCACCCGTAGCGATGCTTAAGTCTGTCCGAATCATGTTAGCAATTGCCGCATTTTATGATTATGAAATTTGGCAGATGGATGTCAAAACTGCATTCTTGAATGGATTTCTGGAAGAAGAGTTGTATATGATGCAACCAGAGGGTTTTGTCGATCCAAAGGGCGCTAACAAAGTGTGCAAGCTCCAGCAATCCATTTATGGACTGGTGCAAGCCTCTCGGAGTTGGAATAAACGCTTTGATAGTGTGATCAAAGCATTTGGTTTTATACAGACTTTCGGAGAAGCCTGTATTTACAAGAGCAAATAATCTGCAGACTTAGGAGAAAAAAGGTCAACCCTAGGGTTTGAATTCCAGATCTGAGATCCGGGGCACGTTCCCGAGGTCCACCGGAATCACTGTTCACCAGAGGGAGGAAGCTCGCCGGAGGTCGGAGTTGAGGAAGGAGAGGCCGGATCCGGCAGTGGAGCTCGCCGGGGCGGCGCGGGCCGGCGATGGTCGGGGTCGGCGCGGTCGCCGAGACCCGCGGCGGCGAGGCGGCGATGGCCGCGGAGGTGGCGGCGAGGAGGCGTGGCGGCCGGTGACGACCGAGGCACGCAGCGGCGCAGGCGGGCGTGGGTGGCGGCCTGGCAACGACCGAGGCGCGCGGTGGCGCAGGCGGGCGCGGGCGGCAGTCTTCGGGCCCCGCGGGCCTGCTGCGGGCTGCTGCGGGCCGGCGGCGCGGGGACGGCGGCGGCGACACGTGGCGGCTAGCGGTTGGACGCGGGCGGCGACGCGGACGCGTCCGGCGCCGGGCGTACGTGTCCGGCGCGCGGAGGAAGGGGAGACTAGGGTTAGGGGTGGATTTGATCCGAGATTTGGATGGGGAAGGCCTATTTATACATAGAAGGAGCTAGGAGGCTCCAAATGGAGTGCGGTTTTCGGCCACGCAATCGTGATCGAACGCTCTAGATGATGGAGAGGGTTTTGGTGGGTTTTGGGACAACTTGGAGGGGTGTTGGGCTGCAACACACACGAGGCCTTTCCGGTCCCTCGGTTAACCGTTGGAGCATCACACGAAGTCCAAATGGTACGAAACTTGACAGGCGGTCTACCGGTAGTAAACCAAGGCCGCTTGGCAAGTCTCGGTCCAATCCGGAAATTTTTAATCCCCACACACGAAAGAAAGGTAGAAATGACCACCGAAGGAGAACGAAGCGCCGGAATGCAAAACGGACAACGGGGAAAATGCTCGAATGCATGAGATGAACATGTATGCAAATGCAATGCACATGATGACATGATATGAGATGCATGACAACGATAACAACACACGGAGACAAAGACCCGAACCCGAGAAAATAAAATAACTTAAGGCCGGAAACGGCAAGAGTTGTATTACATATAGGGAAAGTCATATCCGGGGTGTTACATGCGGCCTCCCCCGTCCCACGCGCTTCCCAAAATTCGAATCCCATGAAATCTGCGGGCAGCAGAACAACTTGTCAGACGAAAGATCTCCTCCACACCGTCACTCAGAGCTTTTCAAGTAAAGAAACTCACTTGACAAAAAACTAAGAATGGATCAAGGCGACTGAAAAGGAAGTTGCTGTCGTCACTCTGGTTCATTGATCCGAAACAAGATATGCTCATGGCATGAAAAATGAGTCGGAGAAGTTCTCAACTCCTTCCCCACTCAAACCTCGATCCATTCAGGGGCTAATGATGAAGCTATGTACCTAGGGTAGGGTCATGGACCTGTCCTAACTGCCCTACCCAAGGACATCTCTAGAAGAAATCACCTTTCAATTGACTTGGAGGTGTTCCACTCGATAGACTCGAAGACACTCAACCAAGAAGCAATCACTCAACCAAGATCCAACCACTTGATGGCCAGGAGACCTAAAGTCACTCCGCACGCTAACGGACGGTCATTAAGTAGCTTTTATGGTCATCATAGCACTTTACTAGGGGCGTTACCAGTAACGCCCGACCTTAATGTACTTAAAACCCTGCATAACTGAGGGCCGGAGGGGTCTGGCGAACTCTATATAAGCCACCCCCTCCTCAGTGTAAAGGGTTCGCACCCCTGTAATTCATACACACATAATCCAGTCGACCACCTCCGGGCTCCGAGACGTAGGGCTATTACTTCCTCCGAGAAGGGCCTGAACTTGTAAATCTCGTGTGCTTACAACTACTCCATAGCTAAGATCTTGCCTCTCCATACCTACCCCCCTACATTACTGTCAGACTTAGAACCACGACAAGGCCTAAACCTCCACTTCTACCGCTGCTAAGCCTTATCATAGCCCAAAGTGCCGGCTAAATTTTCTACCCTAGTTCCTTCTATCTTGGTTTCAACGATACATAGTAGGGTAGGGGCAAACTTCTTCGCTAGGTCGCGAAGTTCGTTGACTGTCGCGGCATTGCCCACTCCGCGATAGTTCCAGCTCATAACACTCATTGGGCTCGACGGCGCTCCTCGAAGGAGCCTGCCAAATATGATACAGTCTTGCCATGGCTGCCCATATTTTCCTCCGCACTTGCATTTGAATATGGATTCATTCTTGGCCTCTTCGGGTCCTGCTTGCTACTTGGGCTCAGGGGAGTGAGAGGGTGAAGGAAATATGCCCTAGAGGCAATAATAAAGTTATTATTTATTTCCTTATATCATGATAAAAGTTTATTATTCATGCTAGAATTGTATTAACCGGAATAATAATACATGTGTGAATACATAGACAAACAGAGTGTCACTAGTATGCCTCTACTTGACTAGCTCGTTTATCAAAGATGGTTATGTTTCCTAACCATGGACAAAGAGTTGTCATTTGATTAACGAGATCACATCATTAGTTGACTGATCTGATTGACATGACCCATTCCATTAGCTTAGCACCCGATCGTTTAGTATGTTGCTATTGCTTTCTTCATGACTTATACATGTTCCTATGACTATGAGATTATGCAACTCCCGTTTGCCGGAGGAACACTTTGTGTGCTACCAAACGTCACAACGTAACTGGGTGATTATAAAGGAGCTCTACAGGTGTCTCCAAAGGTACATGTTGGGTTGGCGTATTTCGAGATTAGGATTTGTCACTCCGATTGTCGAAGAGGTATCTCTGGGCCCTCTTGGTAATGCACATCACTGAAGCCTTGCAAGCATTGCAACTAATGAGTTAGTTGTGGGATGATGTATTACGGAACGAGTAAAGAGACTTGCCAGTAACGAGATTGAACTAGGTATTGGATACCGACGATCGAATCTCGGGCAAGTAACATACCGATGACAAAGGGAACAACGTATGTTGTTATGCGGTCTGACCGATAAAAGATCTTCATAGAATATGTAGGAGCCAATATGAGCATCCAGGTTCCGCTATTGGTTATTGACCGGAGACGTGTCTCGGTCATGTCTACATTGTTCTCGAAGCCGTAGGGTCCGCACGCTTAAGGTTACGATGACAGTTATATTATGAGTTTATGCATTTTGATGTACCGAAGTTTGTTCGGAGTCCCGGATGTGATCACGGACATGACGAGGAGTCTCGAAATGGTCGAGACATAAAGATTGATATATTGGAAGCCTATATTTGGATATCGGAAGCGTTCCGGGTGAAATCAGGATTTTACCGGATTACCGGGAGGTTACCGGAACCCCCCGGGAGGTATATGGGCCTTAGTGGGCCTTAGTGGAAGAGAGGAGAGGTGGCCAGAGATGGACCGCGCGCCCCTCCCCCCCTTTGGTCCGAATAGGACAAGGAGAGGGGGCCGGCCCCCCTTCCTCCTCTCTCTCCTCTTTTCCCCCCTCCGCGAAGCCTATTCCAACTAGGAAAGGGGGGAGTCCTACTCCCGGAAGGAGTAGGACTCCTCCTGGCGCGCCACCTCTTGGCCGGCCAGCCCCCCCTCTTTGAGCCTTTATATACGGAAGCACGAGGCACCCCTAGAGACACAAGTTGATCCACGTGATCATATTCTTAGACGTGTGCGGTGCCCCCTTCCACCATAGTCCTCGATAATATTGTAGCGGTGCTTAGGCGAAGCCCTGCGACGGTAGTACATCAAGATCGTCACCACGCCGTCGTGCTGACGGAACTCTTCCCCGACACTTTACTGGATTGGAGTCCGGGGATCGTCATCGAGCTGAACATGTGCTAGAACTCGGAGGTGCCGTAGTTTCGGTGCTTGATCGGTCGGGCCGTGGAGACGTACGACTACATCAACCAAGTTAACGCTTCCGTTGTCGATCTACAAGGGTACTTAGATCACACTCTCCCCCTCTCGTTGCTATGCATCACCATGATCTTGCGTGTGCGTAGGAAAAAATTTGAAATTACTACGAAACCCAACAGTGGCATCCAAGCCTAGGTTTTATGTGTTGATGTTATATGCACGAGTAGAACACAAGTGAGTTGTGGGCGATATATGTCATACTGCTTACCAGCATGTCATACTTTTGTTCGGCGGTATTGTTGGACGAAGCAGCCCGGACCGACATTACGCGTACGCTTACGCGAGACCGGTTCTCCCGACATGCTTTGCACAAAGGTGGCTAGCGGGTGACAGTTTCTCCAACTTTAGTTGAACCGAGTGTGGCTACACCCGGTCCTTGCGAAGGTTAAAACAGCACCAACTTGACAAACTATCGTTGTGGTTTTGATGCGTAGGTAAGATTGGTTCTTTCTTAAGCCCGTAGCAGCCACGTAAAACATGCAACAACAAAGTAGAGGACGTCTAACTTGTTTTTGCAGGGCATGTTGTGATGTGATATGGTCAAGACATGATGCTAAATTTTATTGTATGAGATGATCATGTTTTGTAACCGAGTTATCGGCAACTGGCAGGAGCCATATGGTTGTCGCTTTATTGTATGCAATGCAATCACGTTGTAATACTTTACTTTATCACTAAGCGGTAGCGATAGTCGTGGAAGCATGAGATTGGCGAGACGACAACGATGCTACGATGGAGATCAAGGTGTCGCGCCGGTGACGATGGTGATCACGATGGTGCTTCGAGGATGGAGATCACAAGCACAAGATGATGATGGCCATATCATATCACTTATATTGATTGCATGTGATGTTTATCTTTTATGCATCTTATCTTGTTTTGATTGACGGTAGCATTATAAGATGATCTCTCACTAATTATCAAGAAGTGTTCTCCCTAAGTATGCACCGTTGCGAAAGTTCTTCGTGCTGAGACACCACGTGATGATCGGGTGTGATAGACTCTACGTTCAAATACAACGGGTGCAAAACAGTTGCACACGCAGAATACTCAGGTTATACTTGACGAACCAAGCATATACAGATATGGCCTCGAAACACGGAGATCGAAAGGTCGAGCGTGAATCATATAGTAGATATGATCAACATAGTGATGTTCACCAATGAAACTACTCCATCTCACGTGATGATCGGACATGGTTTAGTTGACTTGGATCACGTAATCACTTAGAGGATTAGAGGGATGTCTATCTAAGTGGGAGTTCTTTAAGTAATATGATTAATTGAACCTAAATTTATCATGAACTTAGTACCTGATAGTATCTTGCTTATGTATGTTTGATTGTAGATATATGGCCCGTGCTGTTGTTCCGTTGAATTTTAATGCATTCCTTGAGAAAGCAAAGTTGAAAGATTATGGTAGCAATTACACGGACTGGGTCCGTAACTTGAGGATTATCCTCATTGCTGCACAGAAGAATTACGTCCTGGAAGCACCGCTGGGTGCTAGGCCTGCTGCTGGAGCAACACCAGATGTTATGAACGTCTGGCAGAGCAAAGCTGATGACTACTCGATAGTTCAATGTGCCATGCTTTACGGCTTAGAACCGGGACTTCAACGACGTTTTGAACGTCATGGGGCATATGAGATGTTCCAGGAGTTGAAGTTAATATTTCAAGCAAATGCCCGGATTGAGAGATATGAAGTCTCCAATAAGTTCTATATCTGCAAGATGGAGGAGAACAGTTCTGTCAGTGAGCATATACTCAAGATGTCTGGGTATTGTAATCACTTGATTCAACTGGGAGTTAATCTTCCGGATGATAGCGTCATTGACAGAATTCTCCAATCACTTCCACCAAGCAACAAGAGCTTCGTGATGAACTATAATATGCAAGGGATGAATAAGACTATTATTCCCGAGCTCTTCGCAATGCTGAAAGCTGCGGAGGTAGAAATCAAGAAGGAGCATCAAGTGTTGATGGTCAACAAGACCACTAGTTTCAAGAAAAAGGGCAAAGGGGAGAAGAAGGGGAACTTCAAGAAGAACAGCAAGCAAGTTGCTTCTCAAGAGAAGAAACCCAAGTCTGGACCTAAGCCTGAAACTGAGTGCTTCTACTGCAAGCAGACTGGTCACTGGAAGCGGAACTGCCCCAAGTATTTGGCGGATAAGAAGGATGGCAAGGTGAACAAAGGTATATGTGATATACATGTTATTGATGTGTACCTTACTAATGCTCGCAGTAGCACCTGGGTATTTGATACTGGTTCTGTTGCTAATATTTGCAACTCGAAACAGGGACTACGGATTAAGCGAAGATTGGCTAAGGACGAGGTGACGATGCGCGTGGGAAACGGTTCCAAAGTCGATGTGATCGCAGTCGGCGCGCTACCTCTACATCTACCTTTGGGATTAATATTAGACCTAAATAATTGTTATTTGGTGCCAGTGTTAAGCATGAACATTATATCTGGATCTTGTTTGATGCGAGACGGTTATTCATTTAAATCAGAGAATAATGGTTGTTCTATTTATATGAGTAATATCTTTTATGGTCATGCACCCTTGAAGAATGGTCTATTCTTATTGAATCTCGATAGTAGTGACACACATATTCATAATGTTGAAGCCAAAATATGCAGAGTTGATAATGATAGTGCAACTTATTTGTGGCACTGCCGTTTAGGTCATATCGGTGTAAAGCGCATGAAGAAACTACATACTGATGGACTTTTGGAACCACTTGATTATGAATCACTTGGTACTTGCGAACCGTGCCTCATGGGCAAGATGACTAAAACGCCGTTCTCCGGTACTATGGAGAGAGCAATAGATTTGTTGGAAATCATACATACAGATGTATGTGGTCCGATGAATATTGAGGCTCGTGGCGGATATCGTTATTTTCTCACCTTCACAGATGACTTAAGCAGATATGGGTATATCTACTTAATGAAACATAAGTCTGAAACGTTTGAAAAGTTCAAAGAATTTCAGGGTGAAGTTGAAAATCATCGTAACAAGAAAATAAAGTTTCTACGATCTGATCGTGGAGGAGAATATTTGAGTTACGAGTTTGGTGTACATTTGAAACAATGCGGGATAGTTTCGCAACTCACGCCACCCGGAACACCACAGCGTAATGGTGTGTTCGAATGTCGTAATCGTACTTTACTAGATATGGTGCGATCTATGATGTCTCTTACTGATTTACCGCTATCGTTTTGGGGTTATGCTTTGGAGACGGCCGCATTCACGTTAAATAGGGCACCATCAAAATCCGTTGAGACGACGCCTTATGAACTATGGTTTGGCAAGAAACCAAAGTTGTCGTTTCTGAAAGTTTGGGGCTGCGATGCTTATGTGAAAAAGCTTCAACCTGATAAGCTTGAACCCAAATCGGAGAAATGTGTCTTCATAGGATATCCAAAGGAGACTATTGGATACACCTTCTATCACAGATCCGAAGGCAAGACTTTTGTTGCTAAGTTCGGAAACTTTCTGGAGAAGGAGTTTCTCTCGAAAGAAGTGAGTGGGACGAAAGTAGAACTTGACGAGGTAACTGTACCTGCTCCCTTATTGGAAAGTAGTGCATCACAGAAAACTGTTTCTGTGACACCTACACCAATTAGTGAGGAAGCTAATGATAATGATCATGAAACTTCAGAACAAGACACTACTGAACCTCATAGATCAACCAGAGTGAGATCCGCGCCAGAGTGGTACGGTAATCCTGTTCTGGAAGTCATGCTACTAGATCATGATGAACCTACGAACTATGAAGAAGCGATGGTGAGCCCAGATTCCGCAAAATGGCTTGAAGCCATGAAATCTGAGATGGGATCCATGTATGAGAACAAAGTGTGGACTTTGGTTGACTTGCCCAATGATCGGCAAGCAATTGAGAATAAATGGATCTTCAAGAAGAAGACTGACGCCGACGGTAATATTACTGTCTACAAAGCTCGACTTGTCGCAAAAGGGTTTCGGCAAGTTCAAGGGATTGACTACGATGAGACCTTCTCACCCGTAGCGATGCTTAAGTCTGTCCGAATCATGTTAGCAATTGCCGCATTTTATGATTATGAAATTTGGCAGATGGATGTCAAAACTGCATTCCTGAATGGATTTCTGGAAGAAGAGTTGTATATGATGCAACCAGAGGGTTTTGTCGATCCAAAGGGAGCTAACAAAGTGTGCAAGCTCCAGCGATCCATTTATGGACTGGTGCAAGCCTCTCGGAGTTGGAATAAACGCTTTGATAGCGTGATCAAAGCATTTGGTTTTATACAGACTTTCGGAGAAGCCTGTATTTACAAGAGCAAATAATCTGCAGACTTAGGAGAAAAAAGGTCAACCCTAGGGTTTGAATTCCAGATCTGAGATCCGGGGCACGTTTCCCAAGGTCCACCGGAATCACTGTTCACCAGAGGGAGGAAGCTCGTCGGAGGTCAGAGTTGAGGAAGGAGAGGCCGGATCCGGCAGTGGAGCTCGCCGGGGCGGCGTGGGCCGGCGATGGTCGGGGTCGGCGCGGTCGCCGAGACCCGCGGCGGCGAGGCGGCGATGGCCGCAGAGGTGGCGGCGAGGAGGCGTGGCGGCCGGTGACGACCGAGGCACACGGCGGCGCAGGCGGGCGTTGGCGGCGGCCTGGCGACGACCGAGGCGCGCGGTGGCGCAGGCGGGCGCGGGCGGCAGTCTTCGGGCCCCGCGGGCCTGCTGCGGGCTGCGGCGGGCCGGTGGCATGGGGACGGCGGCGGCGACACGTGGCGGCTAGCGGTTGGACGCGGGCGGCGGCGCGGACGCGTCCGGCGCCGGGCGGACGTGTCCGGCGCGCGGAGGAAGGGGAGACTAGGGTTAGGGGTGGATTTGATCCGAGATTTGGACGGGGAAGGCCTATTTATACATAGAAGGAGCTAGGAGGCTCCAAATGGAGTGCGGTTTTCGGCCACGCGATCGTGATCGAATGCTCTAGATGATGGAGAGGGTTTTGGTGGGTTTTGGGACAACTTGGAGGGGTGTTGGGCTGCAACACACACGAGGCCTTTCCGGTCCCTCGGTTAACCGTTGGAGCATCACACGAAGTCCAAATGGTACGAAACTTGACAGGCGGTCTACCGGTAGTAAACCAAGGCTGCTTGGCAAGTCTCGGTCCAATCCGGAAATGTTTAATCCCCACACATGAAAGAAAGGTAGAAATGACCACCGGAGGAGAACGAAGCGCCGGAATGCAAAACGGACAACGGGGAAAATGCTCGAATGCATGAGATGAACATGTATGCAAATGCAATGCACATGATGACATGATATGAGATGCATGACAACGATAACAACACACGGAGACAAAGACCCGAACCCGAGAAAATAAAATAACTTAAGGCCGGAAACGGCAAGAGTTGTATTACATATAGGGAAAGTCATATCCGGGGTGTTACATGCGGCCTCCCCCGTCCCACGCGCTTCCCAAAATTCGAATCCCATGAAATCTGCGGGCAGCAGAACAACTTGTCAGACGAAAGATCTCCTCCACACCGTCACTCGGAGCTTTTCAAATAAAGAAACTCACTTGACTAAAAACTAAGAATGGATCAAGGAGACTGAAAAGGAAGTTGCTGTCGTCACTCTGGTTCATTGATCCGAAACAAGATATGCTCATGGCATGAAAAATGAGTCGGAGAAGTTCTCAACTCCTTCCCCACTCAAACCTCGATCCATTCAGGGGCTAATGATGAAGCTATGTACCTAGGGTAGGGTCATGGACCTGTCCTAACTGCCCTACCCAAGGACATCTCTAGAAGAAATCACCTTTCAATTGACTTGGAGGTGTTCCACTCGACAGACTCGAAGACACTCAACCAAGAAGCAATCACTCAACCAAGATCCAACCACTCGATGGCCAGGAGACCTAAAGTCACTCCGCACGCTAACGGACAGTCATTAAGTAGCTTTTATGGTCATCATAGCACTTTATTAGGGGCGTTACCAGTAACGCCCGACCTTAATGTACTTAAAACCCTGCATAACTGAGGGCCGGAGGGGTCTGGCGAACTCTATATAAGCCACCCCCTCCTCGGTGTAAAGGGTTCGCACCCCTGTAATTCATACACACATAATCCAGTCGACCGCCTCCGGGCTCCGAGACGTAGGGCTATTACTTCCTCCGAGAAGGGCCTGAACTTGTAAATCTCGTGTGCTTACAACTACTCCATAGCTAAGATCTTGCCTCTCCATACCTACCCCCCTACATTACTGTCAGACTTAGAACCACGACAAGGCCTAAACCTCCACTTCTACCGCTGCTATCCACATCATAAGCCTTATCATAGCCCAAAGTGCCGGCTAAATTTTCTACCCTAGTTCCTTCTATCTTGGTTTCAACGATACATAGTAGGGTAGGGGCAAACTTCTTCGCTAGGTCGCGAAGTTCGTTGACTATCGCGGCATTGCCCACTCCGCGATAGTTCCAGCTCATAACACTCATTGGGCTCGGCGGCGCTCCTCGAAGGAGCCTGCCAAAGATGATACAGTCTTGCCATGGCTGCCCATATTTTCCTCCGCACTTGCATTTGAATATGGATTCATTCTTGGCCTCTTCGGGTCCTGCTTGCTACTTGGGCTCAGGGGAGTGAGAGGGTGAAGGAAATATGCCCTAGAGGAAATAATAAAGTTATTATTTATTTCCTTATATCATGATAAAAGTTTATTATTCATGCTAGAATTGTATTAACCGGAAACATAATACATGTGTGAATACATAGACAAACAGAGTGTCACTAGTATGCCTCTACTTGACTAGCTCGTTTATCAAAGATGGTTATGTTTCCAAACCATGGACAAAGAGTTGTCATTTGATTAACGAGATCACATCATTAGTTGAATGGTCTGACTGACATGACCCATTCCATTAGCTTAGCACCCGATCGTTTAGTATGTTGCTATTGCTTTCTTCATGACTTATACATGTTCCTATGACTATGAGATTATGCAACTCCCGTTTGCCGGAGGAACACTTTGTGTGCTACCAAACATCACAACGTAACTGGGTGATTATAAAGGAGCTCTACAGGTGTCTCCAAAGGTACATGTTGGGTTGGCGTATTTCGAGATTAGGATTTGTCACTCCGATTGTCGAAGAGGTATCTCTGGGCCCTCTCGATAATGCACATCACTGAAGCCTTGCAAGCATTGCAACTAATGAGTTAGTTGTGGGATGATGTATTACGAAACGAGTAAAGAGACTTGCCAGTAACGAGATTGAACTAGGTATTGGATACCGACGATTGAATCTCGGGCAAGTAACATACCGATGACAAAGGGAACAACGTATGTTGTTATGCGGTCTGACCGATAAAAGATCTTCGTAGAATATGTAGGAGCCAATATGAGCATCCAGGTTCCGCTATTGGTTATTGACTGGAGACGTGTCTCAGTCATGTCTACATTGTTCTCGAACCCGTAGGGTCCACACGCTTAAGGTTACGATGACAGTTATATTATGAGTTTATGCATTTTGATGTACTGAAGTTTGTTCGGAGTCCCAGATGTGATCACGGACATGACGAGGAGTCTCGAAATGGTCGAGACATAAAGATTGATATATTGGAAGCCTATATTTGGATATCGGAAGCGTTCCGGGTGAAATCGGGATTTTACCGGATTACCGGGAGGTTACCGGAACCCCCCGGGAGGTATATGGGCCTTAGTGGGCCTTAGTGGAAGAGAGGAGAGGTGGCCAGAGATGCGCCGCGCGCCCCTCCCCCCCGTTGGTCCGAATAGGACAAGGAGAGGGGGCCGGCCCCCCTTCCTCCTCTCTCTCCTCTTTTTCCCCCTCCGCGAATCCTATTCCAACTAGGAAAGGGGGGAGTCCTACTCCCGGAAGGAGTAGGACTCCTCCTGGCGCGCCACCTCTTGGCCGGCCAGCCCCCCCCCCCCCCCCCCCCCCGTTGAGCCTTTATATACGGAGGCACGAGGCACCCCTAGAGACACAAGTTGATCCACGTGATCATATTCTTAGCCGTGTGCGGTGCCCCCTTCCACCATAGTCCTCGATAATATTGTAGCGGTGCTTAGGCGAAGCCCTGCGACGGTAGTACATCAAGATCGTCACCACGCCGTCGTGCTGACGGAACTCTTCCCCTACACTTTGCTGGATCGGAGTCCGGGGATCGTCATCGAGCTGAACGTGTGCTAGAACTCGGAGGTGCCGTAGTTTCGGTGCTTGATCGGTCGGGCCGTGGAGACGTACGACTACATCAACCAAGTTAACGCTTCCGTTGTCGATGTACAAGGGTACGTAGATCACACTCTCCCCCTCTCGTTGCTATGCATCACCATGATCTTGCGTGTGCGTAGGAAAAATTTTGAAATTACTACGAAACCCAACAGTGGCATCCAAGCCTAGGTTTTATGTGTTGATGTTATATGCACGAGTAGAACACAAGTGAGTTGTGGGCGATATATGTCATACTGCTTACCAGCATGTCATACTTTTGTTCGGCGGTATTGTTGGACGAAGCAGCCGGACCGACATTACGCGTACGCTTACGCGAGACCGGTTCTCCCGACGTGCTTTGCACAAAGGTGGCTAGCGGGTGACAGTTTCTCCAACTTTATTTGAACCGAGTGTGGCTACGCCCGGTCCTTGCGAAGGTTAAAATAGCACCAACTTGACAAACTATCGTTGTGGTTTTGCTGCATAGGTAAGATTGTTTCTTTCTTAAGCCCGTAGCAGCCACGTAAAACTTGCAACAACAAAGTAGAGGACGTCTAACTTGTTTTTGCAGGGCATGTTGTGATGTGATATGGTCAAGACATGATGCTAAATTTTATTGTATGAGATGATCATGTTTTGTAACCGAGTTATCGGCAACTGGCAGGAGCCATATGGTTGTCGCTTTATTGTATGCAATGCAATCGCGTTGTAATGCTTTACTTTATCACTAAGCGGTAGCGATAGTCGTGGAAGCATGAGATTGGTGAGACGACAATGATGCTACCATGGAGATCAAGGTGTCGCGCCGGTGACGATGGTGATCACGATGGTGCTTCGAGGATGGAGATCACAAGCACAAGATGATGATGGCCATATCATATCACTTATATTGATTGCATGTGATGTTTATCTTTTATGCATCTTATCTTGCTTTGATTGACGGTAGCATTATAAGATGATCTCTCACTAATTATCAAGAAGTGTTCTCCCTGAGTATGCACTGTTGCGAAAGTTCTTCGTGCTGAGACACCACGTGATGATCGGGTGTTATAGGCTCTACGTTCAAATACAACGGGTGCAAAACAGTTGCACACGCAGAATACTCAGGTTATACTTGACGAACCAAGCATATACAGATATGGCCTCGGAACACGGAGATCGAAAGGTCGAGCGTGAATCATATAGTAGATATGATCAACATAGTGATGTTCACCAATGAAACTACTCCATCTCACGTGATGATCGGACATGGTTTAGTTGACTTGGATCACGTAATCACTTAGAGGATTAGAGGGATGTCTATCTAAGTGGGAGTTCTTTAAGTAATATGATTAATTGAACCTAAATTTATCATGAACTTAGTACCTGATAGTATCTTGCTTATGTATGTTTGATTGTAGATATATGGCCCGTGCTGTTGTTCCGTTGAATTTTAATGCATTCCTTGAGAAAGCAAAGTTGAAAGATGATGGTAGCAATTACACGGACTGGGTCCGTAACTTGAGGATTATCCTCATTGCTGCACAGAAGAATTATGTCCTGGAAGCACCGCTAGGTGCTAGGCCTGCTGCTGGAGCAACACCAGATGTTATGAACGTCTGGCACAGCAAAGCTGATGACTACTCGATAGTTCAATGTGCCATGCTTTACGGCTTAGAACCGGGACTTCAACGACGTTTTGAACATCATGGGGCATATGAGATGTTCCAGGGGTTGAAGTTAATATTTCAAGCAAATGCCCGGATTCAGAGATATGAAGTCTCCAATAAGTTCTATAGCTGCAAGATGGAGGAGAACAGTTCTGTCAGTGAGCATATACTCAAGATGTCTGGGTATTGTAATCACTTGATTCAACTGGGAGTTAATCTTCCGGATGATAGTGTCATTGACAGAATTCTCCAATCACTTCCACCAAGCAACAAGAGCTTCGTGATGAACTATAATATGCAAGGGATGAATAAGACTATTATTCCCGAGCTCTTCGCAATGCTGAAAGCTGCGGAGGTAGAAATCAAGAAGGAGCATCAAGTGTTGATGGTCAACAAGACCACTAGTTTCAAGAAAAAGGGCAAAGGGAAGAAGAAGGGGAACTTCAAGAAGAACAGCAAGCAAGTTGCTGCTCAAGAGAAGAAACCCAAGTCTGGACCTAAGCTTGAAACTGAGTGCTTCTACTGCAAGCAGACTGGTCACTAGAAGCGGAACTGCCCCAAGTATTTGGCGGATAAGAAGGATGGCAAGGTGAACAAAGGTATATGTGATATACATGTTATTGATGTGTACCTTACTAATGCTCGCAGTAGCACCTGGGTATTTGATACTGGTTCTGTTGCTAATATTTGCAACTCGAAACAGGGACTACGGATTAAGCGAAGATTGGCTAAGGACGAGGTGACGATGCGCGTGGGAAACGGTTCCAAAGTCGATGTGATCGTAGTCGGCGCGCTACCTCTACATCTACCTTCGGGATTAATATCATACCTAAATAATTGTTATTTGGTGCCAGTGTTAAGCATGAAAATTATATCTGGATCTTGTTTGATGCGAGACGGTTATTCATTTAAATCAGAGAATAATGGTTGTTCTATTTATATGAGTAATATCTTTTATGGTCATGCACCCTTGAAGAATGGTCTATTCTTATTGAATCTCGATAGTAGTGACACACATATTCATAATGTTGAAGCCAAAAGATGCAGAGTTGATAATGATAGTGCAACTTATTTGTGGCACTGCCGTTTAGGTCATATCGGTGTAAAGCGCATGAAGAAACTACATACTGATGGACTTTTGGAACCACTTGATTATGAATCACTTGGTACTTGCGAACCGTGCCTCATGGGCAAGATGACTAAAACGCCGTTCTCCGGTACTATGGAGAGAGCAATAGATTTTTTGGAAATCATGCATACAGATGTATGTGGTCCGATGAATATTGAGGCTCGTGGCGGATATCGTTATTTTCTCACCTTCACAGATGACTTAAGCAGATATGGGTATATCTACTTAATGAAACATAAGTCTGAAACGTTTGAAAAGTTCAAAGAATTTCAGGGTGAAGTTGAAAATCATCGTAACAAGAAAATAAAGTTTCTACGATCTGATCGTGGAGGAGAATATTTGAGTTACGAGTTTGGTGTACATTTGAAACAATGCGGGATAGTTTCGCAACTCACGCCACCCGGAACACCACAGCCTAATGGTGTGTCCGAACGTCGTAATCGTACTTTACTAGATATGGTGCGATCTATGATGTCTCTTACTGATTTACCGCTATCGTTTTGTGGTTATGCTTTGGAGACGGCCGCATTCACGTTAAATAGGGCACCATCAAAATCCGTTGAGACGACGCCTTATGAACTATGGTTTGGCAAGAAACCAAAGTTGTCGTTTCTGAAAGTTTGGGGCTGCGATGCTTATGTGAAAAAGTTTCAACCTGATAAACTCGAACCCAAATCGAAGAAATGTGTCTTCATAGGATATCCAAAGGAGACTATTGGATACACCTTCTATCACAGATCCGAAGGCAAGACTTTTCTTGCTAAGTTCGGAAACTTTCTGGAGAAGGAGTTTCTCTCGAAAGAAGTGAGTGGGACGAAAGTAGAACTTGATGAGGTAACTGTACCTGCTCCCTTATTGGAAAGTAGTGCATCACAGAAAACTGTTTCTGTGACACCTAAATCAATTAGTGAGGAAGCTAATGATAATGATCATGAAACTTCAGAACAAGACACTACTGAACCTCGTACATCAACCAGAGTGAGATCCGCGCCAGAGTGGTACGGTAATCCTGTTCTGGAAGTCATGCTACTAGATCATGATGAACCTACGAACTATGAAGAAGCGATGGTGAGCCCAGATTCCGCAAAATGGCTTGAAGCCATGAAATCTGAGATGGGATCCATGTATGAGAACAAAGTGTGGACTTTGGTTGACTTGCCCAATGATCGGCAAGCAATTGAGAATAAATGGATCTTCAAGAAGAAGACTGACGCCGACGGTAATATTACTCTCTATAAAGCTCGACTTGTCGCAAAAGGGTTTCGGCAAGTTCAAGGGATTGACTACGATGAGACCTTCTCACCCGTAGCGATGCTTAAGTCTGTCCGAATCATGTTAGCAATTGCCGCATTTTATGATTATGAAATTTGGCAGATGGATGTCAAAACTGCATTCCTGAATGGATTTCTGGAAGAAGAGTTGTATATGATGCAACCAGAGGTTTTGTCGATCCAAAGGGAGCTAACAAAGTGTGCAAGCTCCAGCGATCCATTTATGGACTGGTGGAAGCCTCTCGGAGTTGGAATAAACGCTTTGATAGTGTGATCAAAGCATTTGGTTTTATACAGACTTTTGGAGAAGCATGTATTTACAAGAAAGTGAATGGGAGCTCTGTAGCATTTCTGATATTATATGTGGATGACATATTGCTGATTGGAAATGATATAGAATTTCTGGATAGCATAAAGGGATACTTGAATAAGAGTTTTTCAATGAAGGACCTCGGTGAAGCTGCTTACATATTGGGCATCAAGATCTATAGAGATAGATCAAGACGCTTAATTGGACTTTCACAAAGCACATACCTTGACAAAGTTTTGAAGAAGTTCAAAATGGATCAAGCAAAGAAAGGGTTCTTGCCTGTGTTACAAGGTGTGAAGTTGAGTCAGACTCAATGCCCGACCACTGCAGAAAATAGAGAGAAAATGAAAGATGTTCCCTATGCTTCAGCCATAGGCTCTATCGTGTATGCAATGCTGTGTACCAGACCTGATGTGTGCCTTGCTATAAGTCTAGCAGGGAGGTACCAAAGTAATCCAGGAGTGGATCACTGGACAGCGGTCAAGAACATCCTGAAGTACCTTAAAAGGACTAAGGATATGTTTCTCGTATATGGAGGTGACAAAGAGCTCATCATAAACGGTTACGTGGATGCAAGCTTTGACACTGATCCGGACGATTCTAAATCGCAAACCGGATATGTGTTTACATTAAACGGTGGAGCTGTCAGTTGGTGCAGTTCTAAACAAAGCGTCGTGGCGGGATCTACATGTGAAGCGGAGTACATAGCTACTTCAGAAGCAGCAAACGAAGGAGTCTGGATGAAGGAGTTCATATCTGATCTAGGTGTCATACCTAGTGCTTCGGGTCCAATGAAAATCTTTTGTGACAATATTGGTGCAATTGCCTTGGCGAAGGAATCCAAATTTCACAAGAGAACCAAGCACATCAAGAGACGCTTCAATTCCATCCGGGATCTAGTCCAGGTGGGAGACATAGAGATTTGCAAGATACATACGGATCTGAATGTAGCAGACCCATTGACTAAGCCTCTTCCACGAGCAAAACATGATCAGCACCAAGGCTCCATGGGTGTTAGAATCATTATAGTATAATCTAGATTATTGACTCTAGTGCAAGTGGGAGACTGAAGGAAATATGCCCTAGAGGCAATAATAAAGTTATTATTTATTTCCATATATCATGATAAAAGTTTATTATTCATGCTAGAATTGTATTAACCGGAAACATAATACATGTGTGAATACATAGACAAACAGAGTGTCACTAGTATGCCTCTACTTGACTAGCTCGTTTATCAAAGATGGTTATGTTTCCTAACCATGGACAAAGAGTTGTCATTTGATTAACGGGATCAAATCATTAGTTGAATGATCTGATTGACATGACCCATTCCATTAGCTTAGCACCCGATCGTTTAGTATGTTGCTATTGCTTTCTTCATGACTTATACATGTTCCTATGACTATGAGATTTTGCAACTCCCGTTTGCCGGAGGAACACTTTATGTGCTACCAAACGTCACAACATAACTGGGTGATTATAAAGGAGCTCTACAGGTGTCTCCAAAGGTACATGTTGGGTTGGCATATTTCGAGATTAGGATTTGTCACTCCGATTGTCGGAGAGGTATCTCTGGGCCCTCTCGGTAATGCACATCACTGAAGCCTTGCAAGCATTGCAACTAATGAGTTAGTTGCGGGATGATGTATTACAGAACGAGTAAAGAGACTTGCCGGTAACGAGATTGAACTAGGTATTGGATACCGACGATTGAATCTCGGGCAAGTAACATACCGATGACAAAGGGAACAACGTATGTTGTTATGCGGTCTGACCGATAAAAGATCTTCCTAGAATATGTAGGAGCCAATATGAGCATCCAGGTTCCGCTATTGGTTATTGACCGGAGACGTGTCTCGGTCATGTCTACATTGTTCTCGAACCCGTAGGGTCCGCACGCTTAAGGTTACGATGACAGTTATATTATGAGTTTATGCATTTTGATGTACCGAAGTTTGTTCGGAGTCCCGGATGTGATCACGGACATGACGAGGAGTCTCGAAATGGTCGAGACATAAAGATTGATATATTGGAAGCCTATATTTGGATATCGGAAGCGTTCCGGGTGAAATCGGGATTTTACCGGATTACCGGGAGGTTACCGGAACCCCCCGGGAGGTATATGGGCCTTAGTGGGCCTTAGTGGAAGAGAGGAGAGGTGGCCAGAGATGGGCCGCGCGCCCCTCCCCCCTTTGGTCCGAATAGGACAAGGAGAGGGGGTCGGCCCCCCTTCCTCCTCTCTCTCCTCTTTTCCCCCCTCCGCGAATCCTATTCCAACTAGGGAAGGGGGGGAGTCCTACTCCCGGAAGGAGTCGGACTCCTCCTGGCGCGCCACCTCTTGGCCGGCCAGCCCCCCCCCCCCTTTGAGCCTTTATATACGGAGGCACGAGGCACCCCTAGAGACACAAGTTGATCCACGTGATCATATTCTTAGCCGTGTGCGGTGCCCCCTTCCACCATAGACCTCAATAATATTGTAGCGGTGCTTAGACGAAGCCCTGCGACGGTAGTACATCAAGATCGTCACCACGCCGTCGTGCGGACGGAACTCTTCCCCGACACTTTGCTGGATCGGAGTCCGGGGATCGTCATCGAGCTGAACGTGTGCTAGAACTCGGAGGTGCCGTAGTTTCGGTGCTTGATCGGTTGGGCCGTGGAGACGTACGACCACATCAACCAAATTAACGCTTCCGTTGTCGATCTACAAGGGTAAGTAGATCACACTCTCCCCCTCTCGTTGCTATGCATCACCATGATCTTGCGTGTGCATAGGAAAATTTTTGAAATTACTACGAAACCCAACAGAGGGGGTGCTGGAAGCTGTAGAACCTCCCCTCGTCCGGCTATACTGGATGTACTAGGAGCATGCTGCACCACCGACTGGTGTCTCTTCCTGTTTTCTTCTGCCTCAAACATATTGAGGTCGGCTTCAGCGCCTCCATCATCTTTCTCAAACCTGCTCCCATTGTCACCTGTGCGAGGAGCGTTTCCCCGACCTCCGCATCCTCCCCGTCTGCCTCCGCGGCGACCACGACCACCACGAGGGCCCTATCCGGTGCGCATGACCCATGACGCCCTGAGATCTTTAAAAACCAAAGCAGAAGGGGGATGGATACCATTGTCATGCTCTTTAAACAGATGACCCAACATCCCACAGACCGCACACCAGTCCGGGAGTTTCTTGTATTTCACTCTGTAAATTTGGCGTTTCCCTTCGCTTATCATAGAGATAACATTCCTCAGTGGCTTATTGACATTGATCCTAGCCCAGACGCGGTGAAAATTCCCCGAGAAATCTTGTGATTGTGGTTCAGCATACAGAACTTCACCGATTTTTGAAGCTAGGGGTGGTACAAGATGAGCATATAGGGGAGGGACATTGATGTCTACTACACAACCTTCTTCTTGTAGACGTTGTTGGGCCTCCAAGTGCAGAGGTTTGTAGGACAGTAGCAAATTTCCCTCAAGTGGATGACCTAAGGTTTTTCAATCCGTAGGAGGCGTAGGATGAAGATGGTCTCTCCCAAGCAACCCTACAACCAAATAACAAAGAGTCTCTTGTGTCCCCAACACACCCAATACAATGGTAAATTGTATAGGTGCACTAGTTCGGCGAAGAGATGGTGAAACAAGTGGTATATGGATGGTAGATAAAGGTATTTGTAATCTGAAA
This sequence comes from Triticum urartu, assembly GCF_056163025.1. Taxonomy (NCBI): domain Eukaryota; kingdom Viridiplantae; phylum Streptophyta; class Magnoliopsida; order Poales; family Poaceae; genus Triticum; species Triticum urartu. Next base: position 7,548,989 of record NC_141879.1, read on the forward strand.
ATATAAAAACAGCAAGGTAACTAATGATAAAAGTGAGCGTAAATGGTATTGCAATGCTAGGAAACAAGGCCTAGGGTTCATACTTTCACTAGTGCAAGTCCTCTCAACAATACTAACATAATTGGATCATAAAACTATCCCTCAACATGCAACAAAGAGTCACTCCAAAGTCACTAATAGTGGAGAACGAACGAAGAGATTATGGTAGGGTACGAAACCACCTCAAAGTTATTCTTTCCAATCAATCCGTTGGGCTATTCCTATAAGTGTCACAAACAGCCCTAGAGTTCGTACTAGAATAACACCTTAAGATACAAATCAACCAAAACCCTAATGTCACCTAGATACTCCAATGTCACCTCAAGTATCTGTGGGCATGATTATACGATATGCATCACACAATCTCAGATTCATCTATTCAACCAACACAAAGGACCTAAAAGAGTGCCCCAAAGTTCCTACCGGAGAATCATGATGAAAACGTGTGCCAACCCCTATGCATAGGTTCATGGGTGGAACCCGCAAGTTGATCACCAAAACATACATCAAGTGAACCACGTGATATCCCATTGTCACCACAGATATCCACGGCAAGACATACATTAAGTGTTCTCAAATCTTTAAAGACTCAATCCGATAAGATTACTTCAAAGGGGAAACTCAATTCATTACAAGAGAGTAGAGGGGGGAGAAAACATCATAGGATCCAAATATAATAGCAAAGCTCGCGATACATCAAGATCGTATCATCTCAAGAACACGAGAGAGAGAGAGAGAGATCAAACACATAGCTACTGGTACATACCCTCAGCCCCGAGGGAGAACTACTCCCTCCTCGTCATGGAGAGCACCGGGATGATGAAGATGACCACCGGAGAAGGATTCCCCCCTCCGGCAGGGTGCCGGAACGGGTCTAGATTGGCTTTTGGTGGCTATGGAGGCTTCTGGCGGTGGAACTCCCGATCTAATCTCTGTTCTCGAAGTTTTAGGTTATGTAGGTATATATGGGTGCAGGGGGTACGTTGGAGGAGCCTTGAGGGCCCCACGAGGCAGGGGGCGCGCCCTAGGGGGGCGCCCCCCACCCTCGTGAGCACCTCCCGTATCTCCTGACGTGGAGTCCAAGTCTATCCGGTGGCTTTCGTTCCAAAAATAACTTCTCCAGTTGATTTCGTTCCGTTTCGACTCCGTTTGATATTCCTTTTCTTCGAAACACTGAAATAGGCATAAAACAACAAATCTGGGTTGGGCCTCCGGTTAATAGGTTAGTCCCAAAAATAATATAAAAGTGGAAAATAAAGCCCAATATTGCCTAAAACTGTAGATAATATAGCATGGTGCAATCAAAAATTATAGATACGTTGGAGACGTATCAGGCATCATGTATCTGAACCCATATCTCAATTGTATCCAGCTACACTGTGGAAGGTTTTGCCAATCCATCTTGCAGTTTCAAAATCATTGCATCTCCTCTGAAGTGCCACGGTCCATCCCTCGTGACACGTTCCCAATCTCCTAAGCACGAGAATTGCACTGTATACAAGTTTTCTTCAAGCGGCTTGAACTGAACTTCTTGGGCCAGATCCCACGCAACACTCATATTCTTGAAAAACCAAAATTGTCTGTAGGTTTTGGCAGTATGAACTCTAACAAGCGCAGTCCAGCGAGCTGCCTCTGGTGGTGCCTCCTTCTCGTCAAAAACCACATCGTCAAGGTCCTCCTCCCGAAGACCCAGCTCCGCCATCAACGCTGCTACTTCGTCCGTCTCCGTCAGGTCTGCCGTGGCCGATCCCGAAGCTCCGACCGACTCCATAATTCAGAACCCTAGCCCGATATCAACCGGGCCGTGCTGCAGGAACCCTAGTTTCTCCGCCTCCCACTGCCCCACTCCGACCAGCGAGCAAGGCGTCGCCCGAACAAAGGTAAGTGGGTCGGGGATCTGTGGCGCAGACAGGGAAATCCAAGTCTCGACGGCGGCGATCTCAATCGCCCCGGGAGGAAGAAACCCTACTTGAGGGAAACGTATCCTATCAGAGGAAATCAGCTAAAGCGAAACCACATGGCTCTCCATGAGGTGGCGCCACATCAAACTGGGTTTTCTCGGCTAATTAAAAGTTGGCCCATAGTTGAAAGGCATACATGTGATTTCATTTGAGTCAGCGCGACGCACACAAGAGCAGCCAACTGGGCCGCACCATAGGCACTGTAAGAAATCAAAGCACTACAGCAAGCTGCACTGTAGCTAGTAGACTGCAGCGAACGGGTTTTTTCTAGTTCCATTTTCAGGCAGTTTTTATATTAAAATATGAAGATGTTTTGAAAAATGAAAAAAATTGAAAAATGATGTTGTTGAATTCCTAACATTTTTTGAAATTTCTGAATAAAATGTGAGATTTCCTAAGACGCCATTGCTCTTGTACCAGTGCTCGGGGACCATGGCGAGGGGTAGGCTGCACCAGTTAACCATGTCGCAGGACATGGCGTGGCCCAATGAGATGTTGCCCATGTTTCTCCCCTCGGGTTGTACTAGTAGAAGAAGTGGTACTATCCATGGTAGTACATGGGAGCTGCATGTTGTATTTTGAATCAACAAGTAGTTCCACCGCAGATAGACAGACAGACGGCGAGCAACTAATGGATGAACGTACTAACCGTTGGGGTCGCATGCATGCTACCCAAAAAACTGAAGCATGAAATTTGCTTCCCTGTGAAGCACAGTTGTCTTATGGGTTTTCCAGATTTTTTTTGTTTGTTTTCAGTTTTCCTTTTTTTATCCATTTTTTGTTTCTTGTTTTATTAAAGTTTGCTCAAACATAACATGGGATCTAGTTTTGAAGATCTCCACGAGAAAAACACAACAGTAAAAACCATTCATGATTTGAACACATGGTGGAAGAGATAAAATGTTTTGAAATAACAAATGTATGAAAAACATAAAACTTCCAAGATCTGACAAGTTTCCAAAATTTGCAAGATACATACGGATCTGAATGTTGCAGACCCATTGACTAAGCCTCTTCCACGAGGAAAACATGATCAGCACCAAGGCTCCATGGGTGTTAGAATCATTACTGTGTAATCTAGATTATTGACTCTAGTGAAAGTGAGAGACTGAAGGAAATATGCCCTAGAGGCAATAATAAAGTTATTATTTATTTCCTTATATCATGATAAATGTTTATTATTCATGCTAGAATTGTATTAACCGGAAACATAATACTTGTGTGAATACATAGACAAACAGAGTGTCACTAGTATGCCTCTACTTGACTAGCTCGTTGATCAAAGATGGTTATGTTTCCTAGCCATTGACCTGAGTTGTCATTTGATTAATGGGATCACTTCATTAGGAGAATGATGTGATCAACTTGACCCATTCTGTCAGCTTAGCACTTGATCATTTAGTATTCTGCTATTGCTTTCATCATGACTTATACATGTTTCTCTGACTATGAGATTATGCAACTCCCGTTTATCGAAGGAACACTTTGTGTGCTACCAAAAATCACAACGTAACTGGGTGATTATAAAGGTGCTCTACAGGTGTCTCCAAAGGTACTTGTTGGGTTGGCGTATTTCGAGATTAGGATTTGTCACTCCGATTGTCGGAGAGGTATCTCTGGGCCCACTCGGTAATGCACATCACTATAAGCCTTGCAAGCATTGCAACTAATGATTTAGTAGTTGCGGGATGATGTATTATGGAACGAGTAAAGAGACTTGCCGGTAACGAGATTGAACTAGGTATTGAGATACCGACGATCGAATCTCGGGCAAGTAACATACCGATGACAAAGGGAACAACGTATGTTGTTATGCGGTCTGACTGATAAAGATCTTCATAGAATATGTAGGAGCCAATATGGGCATCTAGGTCCCGCTATTGGTTATTGACCAGAGAGGTGTCTCGGTCATGTCTACATAGTTCTCGAACCCGTAGGGTCCGCACGCTTAACGTTCATTGACGATATAGTACTATGAGTTATGTATGTTGGTGACCGAATGTTGTTCGGAGTTTTGGATGAGATCACGGATATGACGAGGAACTCCGGAATGGTCCGGAAGTAAAGATTGATATGTGGATAGTAGTGTTTGATCTCCGGAAAGGTTCCGGAATCTATCGGAAGGGGTTCCGGATGTTTCCCGAAATGTTTGGGCACGAGAACACTTTATCTGGGCCAAAGGGGAAAGCCCACGAGGTTTTTGGAAAGCGCAAAAGGAAGTTTTGCGGAGTCTAGAGGCCAGACGCCAGGGTCCCTGGCGTCTAGCCCTGGAGTCCGAGTAGGACTCTTGCCTTTCGTGTGAAACCGGCTTTGTGGAGGCTTTTGCTCCAAGTTTCGACCCAAGGCTCAGCATATAAATAAAGGGGTAGGGCTAGCACCCAAGACACAACAAGAAACACCAAGCCGTGTGCCAGCAACATCATCCCCACTAGTTTATCCTCCGTCATAGTTTTCGTAGTGCTTAGGCGAAGCCCTACCGCGATTGTTCTTCACCAACACCGTCACCATGCCGTCGTGTTGCCGGAAATCATCTACTACTTCGCCCCTCTTGCTGGATCTAGAAAGGCGAGGACGTCATCGAGTTGAACGTGTGCAGAACTCAGAGGTGCCGTGCGTTCGGTACTTGGATCGGTCGGATCGTGAAGACGTACGACTACATCAACCGCGTTGATAAAATGCTTCCGCTTACGGTCTACGAGGGTACGTAGACAACACTCTCCCCTCTCGTTGCTATGCATCATCATGATCTTGCGTGTGCGTAGGAAATTTTTTGAAATTACTACGTTCCCCAATAGTGGTATCAGAGCCAGGTTTTATGCGTTGATGTTATATGCACGAGTAGAACACAAGTGAGTTGTGGGCGATACAAATCATACTGCTTACCAGCATGTCATACTTTGGTTCGGCGGTATTGTTGGACGAAGCGGCCCGGACCGACATTACGCATACGCTTACGCGAGACTGATTCTACCGACATGTTTTGCACACAGGTGGCTGGCGGGTGTCAGTTTCTCGAACTTTAGTTGAACCAAGTGTGGCTACACCCGGTCCTTGAGAAGGTTACAACAGCACTAACTTGACGAACTATCGTTGTGGTTTTGATGCGTAGGTAAGTATGGTTCTTGCTCAGCCCGTAGCAGCCACGTAAAACTTGCAACAACAAAGTAGAGGACGTCTAACTTGTTTTTGCAGGCTATGTTGTGATGTGATATGGTCAAGGCATGATGCTAAATTTTATTGTATGAGATGATCATGTTTTGTAACCGAGTTATCGGCAACTGGCAGGAGCCATATGGTTATCGCTTTATTGTATGCAATGCAATCGCCCTATAATGCTTTACTTTATCAGTAAGCGGTAGCGATAGTCGTAGAAGCATAAGTTGGCGAGACGGCAACGATGCTACGATGGATAACAAGGTGTCGCGCCGGTGACGATGGTGATCATGACGGTGCTTCAAAGATGGAGATCACAAGCACAAGATGATGATGGCCATATCATATCACTTATATTGATTGCATGTGATGTTTATCTTTTATGCATCTTATCTTGCTTTGATTGATGGTAGCATTATAAGATGATCTCTCACTAAATTATCAAGGTATAAGTGTTCTCCCTGAGTATGCACCGTTGCGAAAGTTCTTCATGCTGAGACACCACGTGATGATCGGGTGTGATAGGCTCTACGTTCAAATACAACGGGTGCAAAACAATTGCACATGCGGAATACTCAGGTTAAACTTGACGAGCCTAGCATATGCAGATATGGCCTCGGAACACTGAGACCGAAAGGTCGAGCGTGAATCATATAGTAGATATGATCAACATAGTGATGTTCACCATTGAAACTACTCCATCTCACGTGATGATCGGACATGGTTTAGTTGATTTGTATCACGTCATCACTTAGAGGATTAGAGGGATGTCTATCTAAGTGGGAGTTCTTAAGTAATATGATTAATTGAACTTAAATTTATCATGAACTTAGTACCTGATAGTATTTTGCTTGTCTATGTTGATTGTAGATAGATGGCCCGTGCTTTTGTTCCATTGAATTTTAATGCGTTCCTTGAGAAAGCAAAGTTGAAAGATGATGGTAGCAATTACACGGACTGGGTCCGTAACTTGAGGATTATCCTCATTGCTGCACAGAAGAATTACGTCCTGGAAGCACCGCTATGTGCCAAACCTACTGTAGGAGCAACACCAGATGTTATGAACGTCTGGCAGAGCGAAGCTGATGACTACTCGATAGTTCAGTGTGCCATGCTTTACGGCTTAGAACCGGGACTTCAACGACGTTTTGAATGTCATGGAGCATATGAGATGTTCCAGAAGTTGAAGTTAATATTTCAAGCAAATGCCCGGATTGAGAGATATGAAGTCTCCAATAAGTTCTACAGCTGTAAGATGGAGGAGAATAGTTCTGTCAATGAGCATATACTCAGAATGTCTGGGTATAACAATCACTTGATTCAACTGGGAGTTAATCTTCCGGATGATAGCGTCATTGACAGAATTCTTCAATCACTGCCACCAAGCTACAAGAGCTTCGTGATGAACTATAACATGCAAGGGATGGATAAGACAATTCCCTAGCTCTTCGTGATGCTAAAGGTTGCGGAGGTAGAAATCAAAAAGCAAGTTTTGATGGTCAATAAGACCACCAGTTTCAATAAAAAGGACAAAGGGAAGAAGAAGGGGAACTTCAAGAAGCACACCAACAAGTTGCTGCTCAAGAGAAGAAACCTAAGTCTGGACCTAAGCCTGAGACTGAGTGCTTCTACTGCAAGCAAACTGGTCACTGGAAGCGGGATTGCCCCAAGTATTTGGCGGATAAAAAGGATGGCAAGGTGAACAAAGGTATATATGATATACATGTTATTGATGTGTACCTTACTAATGCTTGCAGTAGCACATGGGTATTTGATACTGGTTCTGTTGCTAATATTTGCAACTCGAAACAGGGACTACGGATTTGTTGGAAATATGCCCTAGAGGCAATAATAAATTAGTTATTATTATATTATATTTCATTGTTCATGATAATCGTTTATTATCCATGCTAGAATTGTATTGATAGGAAACTCAGATACATGTGTGGATACATAGACAACACCATGTCCCTAGTAAGCCTCTAGTTGACTAGCTCGTTGATCAATAGATGGTTACGGTTTCCTAACCATGGACATTGGATGTTGTTGATAACGGGATCACATCATTAGGAGAATGATGTGATGGACAAGACCCAATCCTAAGCCTAGCACAAAGATCGTGTAGTTCGTATGCTAAAGCTTTTCTAATGTCAAGTATCATTTCCTTAGACCATGAGATTGTGCAACTCCCGGATACCGTAGGAGTGCTTTGGGTGTGCCAAACGTCACAACGTAACTGGGTGGCTATAAAGGTACACTACAGGTATCTCCGAAAGTGTCTGTTGGGTTGGCACGAATCGAGACTGGGATTTGTCACTCTGTGTAAACGGAGAGGTATCTCTGGGCCCACTCGGTAGGACATCATCATAATGTGCACAATGTGATCAAGGAGTTGATCACGGGATGATGTGTTATGAAATGAGTAAATAGACATGCCGGTAACGAGATTGAACAAGGTATCGGGATACCGACGATCGAATCTCGGGCAAGTATCGTACCGATAGACAAAGGGAATTGAATACGGGATTGATTGAATCCTCGACATCGTGGTTCATCCGATGAGATCATCGTGGAGCATGTGGGAGCCAACATGGGTATCCAAATCCCGCTGTTGGTTATTGACCGGAGAATTGTCTCGGCCATGTCTGCATGACTCCCGAACCCGTAGGGTCTACACACTTAAGGTTCGATGACGCTAGGGTTATAAAGGAAGTTTGTATGTGGTTACCGAATGTTGTTAGGAGTCCCGGATGAGATCCCGGATGTTACGAGGAGTTCCGGAATGGTCCGGAGGTAAAGAATTATATATGGGAAGTCCTGTTTTGGTCGCCGGAAAAGTTTCGGGTTTTATCGGTAATGTACCGGGACCACCGGGAGGGTCCCGGTGGTCCACCAAGTGGGGCCACCAGCCCCGGAGGGCTGCATGGGCCAAGTGTGGGAGGGGACCAGCCCCAGGTGGGCTGGTGCGCCCCCCCACAAGGGCCCAAGGCGCCTAGGGTTTGGGGAGGGGGCGCCTCCACCTAGCTTGGGGGCCAAGTTTCCCCCTCTTCCCCCCCTTAGCCGCCACCCTAGATGGGTTTGGGGCTGCCGCACCCCTTGAGGTGGAAACCCTAAAGGGGGCGCACCCCCTCCCTCTCCCCTATATATACTTGAGGACTTTGGGGCTGCCAACACATGAGTTTTGATCTCTCCATGGCGCAGCCCTGCCTCTCTCCCTCCTCCTCTCCCGCGGTGCTTGGCGAAGCCCTACAGGATTGCCACGCTCCTCCACCACCACCACGCCATCGTGCTGCTGCTGGACGGAGTCTTCCCCAACCTCTCCCTCTCCCCTTGCTGGATCCAGGCATGGGAGACGTCACCGGGCTGCACGTGTGTTGAACGCGGAGGTACCATACGTTCGGCACTAGGATCTCCGGTGATTTGGATCACGACGAGTACGACTCCATCAACCCCGTTCACTTGAACGCTTCCGCTTAGCGATCTACAAGGGTACGTAGATGCACTCCCCTTTCCCCTCATTGCTAGATTACTCCATAGATTGATCTTGGTGATGCGTAGAAAATTTTGAATTTCTGCTACGATCCCCAACAGGATTAAGCAAAGATTAGCTAAGGACAAGGTGACGATGCGCGTTGGAAATGGTTCCAAAGTTGATGTGATCGCGGTCGGCACGCTACCTCTACATCTACCTTCGGGATTAGTTTTAGACCTGAATAATTGTTATTTGGTGCCAGCGTTGAGCATGAACATTATATCTGGATCTTGTTTGATGCGAGACGGTTATTCATTTAAATCAGAGAATAATGGTTGTTCTATTTATATGAGTAATATCTTTTATGGTCGTGCACCCTTGAAGAGTGGTCTATTTTTGTTAAATCTCGATAGTAGTGATACACATATTCATAATATTGAAGCCAAAAGATGCAGAGTTGATAATGATAGTGCAACTTATTTGTGGCACTGCCGTTTAGGTCATATCAGTGTAAAGCGCATGAAAAAACTCCATACTGATGGACTTTTGGAACCACTTGATTATGAATCACTTGGTACTTGAGAACCGTGCCTCATGGGCAAGATGACTAAAACGCCGTTCTCCGGAACTATGGAGCGAGCAACAGATTTATTGGAAATCATACATACAGATGTATGTGGTCCGATGAATGTTCAGGCTCGCGGCAGGTACCGTTATTTTCTCACCTTCATAAATGATTTCAGCAGATATGGGTATATCTACTTAATGAAACATAAGTCTGAACATTTGAAAAGTTCAAAGAATTTCAGAGTGAACTTGAAAATCATCGTAACAAGAAAATGAAGTTTCTACGATCTGATCATGGAGGAGAATATTTGAGTTACGAGTTTGGTCTTCATTTGAAACAATGCAGAATAGTTTCGCAACTCATGCCACCCGGAACACCACAGCGTAATGGTGTGTCCGCACGTCGTAATCGTACTTTACTAGATATGGTGCGATCTATGATGTCTCTTACTGATTTACCGCTATCATTTTGGGGTTATGCTTTAGAGATGTTTGCATTCATGTTAAATAGGGCACCATCGAAATCCGTTGAGACAACGCCTTATGAACTGTGGTTTGGCAAGAAACCAAAGTTGTCGTTTCTTAAAGTTTGGGGCTGTGATGCTTATGTGAAAAAGCTTCAACCTGATAAGCTCGAACCCAAATCGGAGAAATGTGTCTTCATAGGATACCCAAAAGAAACTGTTGGGTACACCTTCTATCACAGATCTGAAGGCAAGACTTTTGTTGCTAAATTTGGATCCTTTCTAGAGAAGGAGTTTCTCTCGAAAGAAGTGAGTGGGAGGAAAGTAGAACTTGATGAGGTAATAGTACCTGCTCCCTTATTGAAAAATAGTTCATCACAGAAACCGGTTCATGTGACATCTACACCAATTAGTGAGGAGGTTAATGATGATGATCATGAAACTTCAGATCAAGTTGTTACTGAACCTCGTAGGTCAACCAGAGTAAGATCCGCACCAGAGTGGTATGGTAACCCTGTTCTGGAGGTTATGTTACTAGACCATAACGAACCTACGAACTATGAAGAAGCGATGGTGAGCCCAGATTCCGCAAAATGGCTTGAGGCCATGAAATCTGAGATGGGATCCATGTATGAGAACAAAGTGTGGGCTTTGGTTGACTTGCCCGATGATCGGCAAGCCATCGAGAATAAATGGATCTTCAAGAAGAAGACTGACGCTGATGGTAATGTTACTGTCTATAAAGCTCGACTTGTTGCGAAAGGTTTTCGACAAGTTCAAGGGATTGACTACGATGAGACCTTCTCACCCGTAGCGATGCTTAAGTCTATCTGGATCATGTTAGAAATTGCCGCATTTTATGATTATAAAATTTGGCAAATGGATGTCAAAACTGCATTCCTGAATGGATTTCTGGAAGAAGAGTTGTATATGATGCAACCGGAAGGTTTTGTCGATCCAAAGGGAGCTAACAAAGTGTGCAAGCTCCAGCGATCCATTTATGGACTGGTGGAAGCCTCTCGGAGTTGGAATAAACGCTTTGATAGTGTGATCAAAGCATTTGGTTTTATACAGACTTTTGGAGAAGCATGTATTTACAAGAAAGTGAATGGGAGCTCTGTAGCATTTCTGATATTATATGTGGATGACATATTGCTGATTGGAAATGATATAGAATTTCTGGATAGCATAAAGGGATACTTGAATAAGAGTTTTTCAATGAAGGACCTCGGTGAAGCTGCTTACATATTGGGCATCAAGATCTATAGAGATAGATCAAGACGCTTAATTGGACTTTCACAAAGCACATACCTTGACAAAGTTTTGAAGAAGTTCAAAATGGATCAAGCAAAGAAAGGGTTCTTGCCTGTGTTATAAGGTGTGAAGTTGAGTAAGACTCAATGCCCGACCACTGCAGAAGATAGAGAGAAGATGAAAGATGTTCCCTATGCTTCAGCCATAGGCTCTATCATGTATGCAATGTTGTGTAGCAGACCTGATGTGTGCCTTGCTATAAGTTTAGCAGAGAGGTACCAAAGTAATCCAGGAGTTGATCACTGGACAGCGGTCAAGAACATCCTGAAATACCTGAAAAGGACTAAGGATATGTTTCTCGTTTATGGAGGTGACAAAGAGCTCATCGTAAATGGTTACGTTGATGCAAGCTTTGACACTGATCCGAACGATTCTAAATCGCAAACCGGATATGTGTTTACATTGAACGGTGGAGTTGTCGGTTGGTGCAGTTCTAAACAAAGCGTCGTGGCGGGATCTATGTGTGAAGTGGAGTACACAGCTGCTTCGGAAGCAGCAAATGAAGGAGTCTGGATGAAGGAGTTCATATCCGATCTAGGTGTCATACCTAGTGCATCGGGTCCAATGAAAATCTTTTGTGACAATACTGGTGCAATTGCCTTGACAAAGGAATCCAGATTTCACAAGAGAACCAAGCACATCAAGAGACGCTTCAACTCCATCCGGGATCTAGTACAGGTGGGAGACATAGAAATTTGCAAGATACATACGGATCTGAATGTTGCAGACCCATTGACTAAGCCTCTTCCACGAGCAAAACATTATCAGCACCAAGGCTCCTTGGGTGTTAGAATCATTACTGTGTAATCTAGATTATTGACTCTAGTGAAAGTGAGAGACTGAAGGAAATATGCCCTAGAGGCAATAATAAAGTTATTATTTATTTCCTTATATCATGATAAATGTTTATTATTCATGCTAGAATTGTATTAACCGGAAACATAATACTTGTGTGAATACATAGACAAACAGAGTGTCACTAGTATGCCTCTACTTGACTAGCTCGTTGATCAAAGATGGTTATGTTTCCTAGCCATTGACCTGAGTTGTCATTTGATTAACGGGATCACTTCATTAGGAGAATGATGTGATCGACTTGACCTATTCCGTTAGCTTAGCACTCGATCGTTTAGTATTCTGCTATTGCTTTCTTCATGACTTATACATGTTCCTATGACTATGAGATTATGCAACTCCCGTTTACCGAAGGAACACTTTGTGTGCTACCAAACGTCACAACGTAACTGGGTGATTATAAAGGTGCTCTACAGGTGTCTCCAAAGGTACTTGTTGGGTTGGCGTATTTCGAGATTAGGATTTGTCACTCTGATTGTCGAAGAGGTATCTCTAGGCCCACTCGGTAATGCACATCACTATAAGCCTTGCAAGCATTGCAACTAATGAGTTAGTTGCGGGATGATGTATTACGGAACGAGTAAAGAGACTTGCCGGTAACGAGATTGAACTAGGTATTGAGATACCGACGATCGAATCTCGGGCAAGTAACATACCGATGACAAAGGGAATAACGTATGTTGTTATGTAGTCTGACCGATAAAGATCTTCGTAGAATATGTAGGAGCCAATATGGGCATCCAGGTCCCGCTATTGGTTATTGACCAGAGAGGTGTCTCGGTCATGTCTACATATTTCTCGAACCCGTAGGGTCCGCACGCTTAACATTCGTTGACGATATAGTAGTATGAGTTATGTATGTTGGTGACTGAATGTTGTTCGGAGTTTTGGATGAGATCACGGATATGACGAGGAACTCCGGAATGGTCCGAAAGTAAAGATTGATATGTGGATAGTAGTGTTTGATCTCCAGAAAGGTTCCGGAATCCATCGGAAGGGGTTTCGAATGTTTCCCGAAATGTTTGGGCACGAGAACACTTTATCTGGGCCAAAGGGGAAAGCCCATGAGGTTTTTGGAAAGCGCAAAAGAAAGTTTTGCGGAGTCCAGAGGCCAGACGCCAGGGTCCCTGGCGTCTGGGTGCAGACACCGGGAACCCTGGCGTCTGGCCCTGGAGTCCAAGAAGGACTCTTGCCTTTCGGGTGAAACCGACTTTGTGGAGGTTTTTGCTCCAAGTTTCGACCCCAAGGCTCAACATATAAATAGAGTGGTAGGGCTAGCATCCAAGACACATCAAGAAACACCAAGCCGTGTGCCGGCAACCCCGTCCCCTCTAGTTTATCCTCCGTCATAGTTTTCGTAGTGCTTAGGCGAAGCCCTGCGGAGATTGTTCTTCACCAACACCATCACCACTCCGTCGTGCTACCGGAACTCATCTACTACTTCGCCCCTCTTGCTGGATCGAGAAAGGCGAGGACGTCATCGAGCTAAACGTGTGCAGAACTCGGAGGTGCCGTGCGTTCGGTACTTGGATCGGTCGGATCGTGAAGACGTGCGACTACATCAACCGCGTTGATAAAACGCTTCCGCTTACGGTCTACGAGGGTACGTAGACAACACTCTCCCCTCTCGTTGCTATGCATCACCATGATCTTGCGTGTGCGTAGGAATTTTTTTTGAAATTACTACGTTCCCCAACAATGTGTAGCGCGCTGGGTGAAACCGCGGGAGCTCTTTTTTGTTCTTGCACATGTTCTTTTAGTTTTTTCTGTTTTTTCAGCTTCGGATTTTGCATGGATTCTCCTAGATTTCTCTTGATTTTCTTTGTTTCCCCATGAAGCTCACCATGTAAAAAGCAAAAGTTTGTGCTTCCCGAAAAGTGAAAAGCACAATTGTGCATCGCGTGAACCACAAACTATGCTTCTTTGAAAAGTCACGATTGTGCATTGCGTGAAACACAAAATTGCTTCCTGAAAATTGAAAAGCACAATTGTATCTTTTTTAAAATATTCCAATGAAATTTGAAAATTTTGAACAAAGTTTGGAGATCTCAATAATATTTTTGAAAGGCAAAAATGTTTCTGATTACCAAAAAAACTGGAAGTTCGAAACAAAATTTAAAATGCTGCCTTTTTTAGTTTTTACTGATTTTTCAAGAATTTCAAACTTTCTTTTGAAAAGTGCATTTTTTTAAATCCCGAACATTTTTTGAAACAGTGATATTTTTCATGTCCACATAAATTTTGATAATCCCAAACATTTTTGAAAATGCAAAAATTTTATTAAATTTCCAAACAAAATTTGAAATTGTTGTAGACATCTTAGAAAAAAATATAAAAAGAAAAAATAAACAAACTTGAAAAAGAAAACCCAAGTAAACCAGAGCTCACTCAGAAATACCAAGACAAGCATTGGGTGGGCCCATGTACGCGCTGCCCTGTATCTTTCAGCGCCTATGCACAATGCGTCAAATAGGGTTTTCCTCATTTGGTGCTGTCATTCTCAGTGACCCACAGGAATACTTGGATGGGCTTGTTGTCCTTACAGCCCAGATAAAAGACAAAACCCATGAGATAAGAATGAGAATAAGGGATGCCGATGGATAATAAGGGGACCCTAACCAGTGGGTATCCTCTGTGTGGCCTTCACAACAACACCGCATGAGGTCCGCCTTGGGGTGCACCCAGCCGTCGCCACGTGTAGTGCGCTGGCGCAAATGCGGGAGCTGGTTTTTGCACGTGTTATTTATTTAGTTTTTTCTGTTTTTTTGTTCGGATTTTGTGTGGATTTTCCTAGACTTTTCTTGATTTTTTTTCATTTTCCCCGCATGAATCTCACCGTGTAAAAGCAAAAGTAGTGCTCCCCGAAAAGTGAAAAGAACAACTGTGCATCGCGTGAAGCACTATTGTGCTTCCACATGAAGCATAAATTGTGCTTCTTCAATAAGTGAAAGCACGGTTGTGCACTGCATGAAACACAAACTTGCTTCCTAAAAATTGAAAGAATATTGCATGTTTTAAAATATTTTTGAAAGGAAAAAAGTGAGTGACTTTTCAATGGAGCGGACGATAAAAAGAACAGGGCGAGTGCCTCGAACAGAGCAAGCTTTACATGGGCTGGCCCATAGAAGCTCATTTTGGTTCTATAGTGCTGACGAGGAGCTCTCAGTGGGAAGACCCTTCAAAGGGGTTCTCCTCAGCGTGTAGGTCACGCGTGAGCGAGCGTCCGCGCACCCCCTTCCTCCACCATGCAGACAAGTGGCCAGCCCATATTTGCACTGAGTTCACACATATTAGCATCTTGTACTACAAATCTTTTTTTTATTTTACTGTTCTCCGGCCTGAGCTCGGATCCGAATTGAATTTTTATTTATTTATCTATCCGCATGAAACACACCGTGCGAAAGCAAAACTTTGCTTCCCGAAAAGTGAAAAGTATAGTTATGCTTTTGCATGAAGCACAATTTGTGCTTCTTCGAAAAGTGAAAAGAAATATTACGCACTGCACGAAACGCAAACCGTGCATCCCAAAAGTTGAAAAGCATAGTCATGCATCGTGTGAAGCATAAACCGTGCTTCCCAAAAAGTTAAAAGCACAATTACGGTCCACCGTGAAGTCCAGCTGTGCTTTCACGTGAGACATAAACTGTGCTTCCTGACAACATAAAATGCACAGTGTGGTGCACCGCGTGAAGAACAAATTGTGCTTCCCAAAAACTGGAAAGCAAAGCTGTGCACGCCGTGAAGCACAAACTATGCTACCCAAAAAACTGAATCATAAAATTTGCTTCCCTGTGAAGCATAAACCATGCTTCCTTGTCAAGCATAGTTTTCCTACCTGTTTTCCTTTTTTTCCCTGTTTATGGTTTTTTCAGATTCCTGATTTTTTTGGGGTTCCCCTTTTTTGTTACCATTTTTTATTTTTTACTAAAGTTCGCCCAAACATAATATGGGATCTAATTTTGAAGATCTCGACGAGAGAAACACAATGGTGAAAACAATTCATGATTTGAACGCACGGTCGAAGAAATAAAATGTTTTGAAATAACAAATCTACGAAAGAGCATAAAACCTCTAGGTTGTGACAAGTTTCGAACATGCAGTGCGCTCTCTTGTCACCACTATAGGAGGTGTGAGCGACCTTTGCAATGGGTACCACTTAACTAATGATTTTAGATAATAAGGGTAATCGAAGCAAGGGAAATATAAGCCGAACTTCCTATTCAACGCTTATAGTGCCAATTACAATGTTATCGGTAGTTGGCACCCACGTCCTTTGCTAACTTTATTTGGATAGTCATATGTGTCTATCTGCATGACTGGTTTTGAGACATTCTAGAAGGTCCCCTTCGATGTTCCATGCAGGGTTTTTTCTTTCTAATTTTTCTTTTTTAAAAGAGGCTATTTATTTATTATTTTTATTGTAGTTTCATTTTTACTCTCAATTTTTATTTGTTTCTTATTTTTATTCAAATTTATATTTTGCAAATTCGCAAATTTTTTCAAATACACGAGCTTTTTCAAATCCGTAGATTTTCCAAAACTACGTAATTTTTTTGAATATATGATTTTTAATATAATTGTGCACATTCTTGTAATTTATTAATTTTTTTAATTCATGAACTTTTTTCAAATTCAATTTTCTTTTTTAGAATTGATCATTTTTTAACTCGTTAATTTGTTTCATGTTTATAAAGTTTTTTTCACACTTGTGAACTTTTTTGAATCTATACATAGCTTGTAATTGTTTTTGTGTTGAACCTTTCTCTACAATGATAGAAAAGAAAGAAAAAAAGCGAGCAGCGTCCGAAAGAGAAAAAAACAGGGTGAGTCTATCGAACGGACCAAGCTTTACATGGGCTGTCACATACAAATGCCTTTTGGTGCTTTAGGGCTGACGAGGAGCTCTCAATGGGAACGACCCTTAAAAGGGGTGAAAAGAAGGGGGCAGCGTTCCGGAACCGGGCTTAGATGAGCCCGGGAATGAACAGTAAAATCAAATAAATTAGATTTTCTTAAAAAATACAATTTATTTTGTGGTGCAAGATGCTTGTACGTGTGAACTCAGTGCAGAATTTGGTGAAATTTAGACATTCAAGGAGCTCGTGGTAAAAAAGACAAATTCCGGGCGTCTGAGAAACTTCTAAAAATCACACTGTTTACATGCGATTTTATATTTTTCTGCCAGGAGCTCCTCGAGTGTCCAAACTTCACAAAAGTTTGCACGGAGTTCACACATATGAGCATCTTGTACTACAATTCTTATTGTTTTTTATTTCTTCTCTATTTTTTTTACTGTTCTCCAGGTGCATCTGAGCTCAGGTTCCAAATTGAATTATCGGTGAAAACAACCAAGACAATAGACCTCGAAATTCCAAGCATGGTGGGATGAAACTTGTCCTTATTTTTCCACCATAGCTCATTGTTGTGCCACCATAGCTCTTGTTGACCATGAAGAACATCGAGAAATTCAACCAGCGAAGTACCTAATCTATAGAGAACCAAACCTCTTCAAATCTCCACAATAGCATACAGTTACGTATGACGAAGATCGGCAATCATTCTAGTCACATCGATCGCACATAAAATGAAACAATGTCTCCATGCATACCAAATAAACAAAATAAAACAATGGGTAAGCTTTGTTAAATATCCTCACCAAGAAAAGAAAAAATAGGACTTGTTTGAGCGCGCGCGTGCACACACGCACAAGGAGTCATAAAACCAGAGCAATAAAAGTCACTATGTAAACAAGGAGTCCTCCCATGAAAAACTACAACAGCTCACTGTATAAACGAAAATAGAAATCCACTATGCAAATAACAACCATTCACTATATAAAGAAACACGGGTCCACTCTCCCAAACAACAATAGTTCATTTTGTAAACAAACACATAAGCTTATTACGCAGACCACACCGGTTCACTATGTAAACAAACAAAATTCCACCCACCCAAACTATATCGATTCTACGCCCAACAAAGTAATATACTGTAGTTCACAGTGACATCAATGCAGAACATGACCCAAGGATAGATGTTTCAATTCTGCAAGCGAGGCTGTGCGGAATCATTTACATATGTCTTGGCCTTCCTTGGTGCGCGTCTTTGATCCAATGTAGCTTATTACTGATGAGATGCAAGAGCTTCATTGAACATACGAGTGATCGTCCATATTGGAGAGCTGGTTGTGTGCTGAGTCCATCTCGTGCACGACGAGCCTTTCCGCCATGACGCTGGCACCGGTCGCATTGTTGAACAAGTACACTTTTGCCTCCTGATAGGCCTCCATCGGGTACACCCGCGACGTCATCGTGGTCCTCCCGCCCATCGCGAAGCCCTGCACGATGGAGTGGTCCACGAGCACCCTCATCGAGAAAGCCTCGCCGTCGAGCACCGGCACCGTGCTCCCAATCACCCGCTTCGTCACATCCTTGGCCCGTGACGACCGCAACTCGTCTTGGCAGAAGCTGGTATGGAGGCCTCCGTCGAGCCCCCTAGACACGTAGAAATACACCGCCGTTTGCTCGCCACGGCGGTCACCAGCAGCGAGGACGAGGAGGCCGAAGGGGCCTAGCGCGCCGCGGTTAACAGCACCGCCGCTGCTGCTGCAGTTGTAGCCCACATCGGCCTCATTGAGGGCAGCGACGGCAGAAGCATCAAGGTGGAAAGTTGCCTCGATGTCGAGCTGAGTGCCTTGGCGGAGCGGGATATGGATGACGGAGCCGGTGTTAAGGGTGATGTCGCTAAGTTCGGTGGCGTTGAGGCGGAGGGTCTCAATCTCCTCCACGGGCCAGAGGAGGAGGTTCGTCCGGGTCTTCTCGTCGAGAGCAATTGTCCTTGGAACTGACTGCACGCATGTCAGACACCATTAATCAGTTAGTTATAAGCTCAAGTACACTACATACTGACATTGACAACTTCAAACAAAATTACTCTCAAAAAAAAAAAGAACTTCAAACAAAATAAAGGCATACGCAGAACTAGTTTTTATTAAATTATATAGTAGTAATGAAATCTGATTTCCACAGAAGAAACGGCCGCACAAACAAAAATGGTATTGACCGATTGGCATAATAAAGAACTTCAGAAACTACTGAAATTCATCTTGCGGTTTGGTCAGCTGGACATATATGGGTAACAAAGTGATTAACACGCATGTTTCTGCCTGCCTACGTGTTGGTCCATCTTTTCTAGCCAACCGGCCTGCGTGCATCAGCATTTTAAGCAGATGTATATGTTGTATATGATATGATACAGCAACAACAGCATTTCAATCCCCAAGAGAGCCAACGCATAGATCTATGTACCTAACATGCATAATGAACAAGTATAGATAGATACATACCTGAATCGAGGCCCATCCCTTCACGACATCAGCCCGCTTGGAGTCGACCTCGCCGACGTACCCCATCAGCACGCGCCGCTTCTTTGCCGGATCATAGAACGAGGTGGACGCATAAAACTTACCCCAGTCGTATCTCAGCCCGATCCCCAAGTCGAGCTCCGGGTCGATCGGCGTCCACGTGTTTGCTGCCGAGTTGTACGTGCCTAGCGAGTAGTAGTCGTGCCGTTCGTCGTCCATGCTCGCCTTCAACACGTGCAACATCTCCGATGAGTTGTCGTTGCTTCTGTGGCCGACAGGGTAGAAGTCAATGCACTCCCACTCGCCGGTGCGCTGGACTCGATGCAAGATACCCGGGATGAGCTCGTAGTTAAGGAAGTCCTTGGTCTTGTACATCATGGCGATCCCATCGTGGTGACCGTCGTGGTCATCCTTGGACCCAAGGAGGGTGCGCCATGTGTCATCAGATTCATCGTACCAAGCAGTCATCGGGTCTCGAAAATCCTTGGTGCCGATCCCCGGCGGCGACCAGATGACGGGGTTGGCGGGGTGCTTGGTCCAGCGGCGGAGGAAGGGGTCGTTGGGGTCGGCGGGGGTGGCGATGCACTGCACCTCAACGGCAGAGGCGTTGGTGGCCCCCGTGTAGATCATGATGACCGTGCCATTGGGTAGCACCGTCATAGAGCCCGAAAGGACCCCCAGGATGTCGTACCACTGGTCAGCCACCATGGCAATAGGGAGGGTGCGCCACGTGACAAGGTTCCGAGACACGGCATGGCCCCACTCCATGCCGTCGTCCCAATCGGTGCCCACCGGGTTGTACTGGAAGAACATGTGGTACCATCCATTGTAGTACATAAGACCTGCAACGGTTTAGTTAATCAGATCAGATTGGCCAAACTAATTCTCTCGCCCAGTTTCACCCCACACTTGCTTAATTATTTTTTATGTTTGCACGTTTGTTCTTTTTGTTTGGTTGAGAGAGAAACTGCACCTAGACTCTTGGATGGTGCCTCGAGAGTGTCTGTATTGGTCAGATATATTTTTCACCTTGTTATTTTCCTAGTGGTTGGGGTATGACACATCACTCTCGAGCTTCATTGTGTGTCTTACTCCCACCTTACTAATAAAATATAAAACGTGTACATCTAAAAAGTATGCATGCTAGCAAGTTTACTGCAAGATATTTCACAATGGACACACTAATACTGATTGGTATCTTAGATTTTATATAAACATAATAACAAGAGAAGCTTAAGTACGGACAAAACTTATACGCTTTGCATTTTGGGAAGGGGGGCCACACTAGGCACGTTACTTCTTCTACTCACAATGTATCCAATCTACGCCCCTGTGAACTCACTATGGAAACTCTGTTTTCCCCTCTTTTGCTGCGAAAAATTTCCTCCAAATTTGGTGTGAGTTAAGCAATTTTGATTATGCCTAGAGAGAGATCCCGTCTTTCCCCCCCACAAAAGACATAATTAGTTAGTGCGCAGAGTACTAACCGTTGGGATCTGCATGATGCCGCCGGAGAAGACCGCCGCCGTCGCCGTCCGCCGGCAAACAGAGAGCAAAGGCAGGGACGTCAGTCTCTCCATCAGACCACGGCAGAGAAAAATAAATGGACGGAGGGATGGAGCAACTAATAATAACGTACCGCTCATGTAGTTCTTGGCCGTCTGGAAATGGTAGCCACTGCGCTGCCACTGCAGCATCTCGTTGCTCCACGGGAACCCGGCCGCGGCCTCCTCGTCGACGGCCTGGTCCACCCTGAACCCTGCCAGGAGCGTGGCGCCGACCACCACCACCACCATGGCCGAGGCCGTCAGCACGGTGGCGCACACGCGCCACCTCGTCCAGCCGGTCCGCTCACCGTCGGCGTCCACGGCGGCGCCGGAGGGCAGTGGCTTGTACGCGTACGGTAGCGGTGGCTTGCCGTGTGACCCCATCGCAGCGCCGCTCGTGAACTCCAAGAGAGTTTGGTAGATTGTGGGTGCTGGATGGGTGTGGGTTCTGGAGCCGGCGAGCTAGCGCCATTTATAGGTAGATGGACGGCTGTAAGCTGGGAGCAGTCACCGTGGGGTTTTCACTGAGGTTTTGGCGTGTCACATGATGCCACTAACCTGGTCCAAACACCATACAGGTCGATGCCAGTGTAGCCAACACTACCCTTCATCAACGGACGGCCAACACTGTCTTAGGCCCGACTGTAATTTACCATAAATAAGCTGTCGAAAGGTAGCCGACGAAAAATAGTTATGGGTTCTGTGTTGCGAGAAAGCTGTAGAGCCAACACAGTCATGTCAGGGGTCTTGGCGTGTCGCGTTTGTAAAACCGTATGTTCAACACTATCCTCATGTAGCCAAAACTACCCTTCATGGATGGACGGCCAAGACTGTGTTAGGTTCGGCTGTAATTCACCAGGAAACAGCTATGGGGAAGTAGCCGACAAAAATAGTTATGGGTTCTGCGTTGCGAGAAAGCTGTAGAGCCAACATAGTCACGTCAAGGATTTTGGCGCGTCGAGTTTGTAAAAACGGATGTTCAACACTATCCTTGCGTAGCCAAAACTACCCTTCATCGATGGACAGCCAAGACTGTGTTAGGTTCGGTTGTAATTCACCACAAAACAGTTGTCGGAAAGTAGCCGACAAAAATAGTTATGGGATATGCGTTGCGAGAAAGCTGTAAAGCCAACACAGTTGTGTAAAGGATTTTGGCGTGTCACGTTTGTAAAAACGTATGTCCAACACTATCCTCGTGTAGCCAAAACTAGCCTTCATTGACGGATGCCAAGACTACATTAGGTTCGGCTGTAATTTACTAGACAACAACTGTGGGAACGTAGCCGACAAAGAATAGCTATGGGTTATGTGTTGCAAGAAAGCTGTAAAGCTAACACAGTCGCGTAAAGGATTTTGGCGTGTCACCTTTGTAAAACTGTATGTCCAACACTATCCCCGTGTAGCCAAAATTAACCTTCATCAACAGAAGGCTAAGGCTGTGTCTGACTAGCTACCAGTTGTGTGATGTGTGCTGTAAGAAAGTTGTAAAGCCATTCGGCAACTAGGGATGTGAATTGTGGCCACGATAGTAAATGGTTGAAATGCCTCTGAAGAGCCAAGAGGACTGATTACATGATGTTTAATGGTACAGATCTCATTGAAGGTTGATTTATTAGCTATAAATGATCATGTTGTAGCTAATGCCCACATTTACCACGCTAATGTTCGAGTTGATTGGTGGGACTTACTTGAACAGGATCTGTTCTATAGGCTCGTACCGCTGCATCCTTTACCAATAAGGAGGCAAGCACAAAAAAAGGTGTGGCCTTTTCCATCTATTTCACACCAAAAGACTGACATATAAGGAAAATTTGCCACAAATTTGATGCAAGTAATGATGGCATACAAATTGTGCACATAAACATGCACTCAATCGACTAGTTTTAATCTCATCTGCCCATAAGAAACACATAGATATATCACATCCAGTCTGAGAGACATTTCACATGTGTATTGTTGAATAAAACAACTATATGTGTAAAATACAAATCAAGAAAATGCATGAATCTGACCATAAATATGTAGAATACAAATCGAAAATAAGCAACCAGAATGAACAAATTAACTTACACATATCATACCCTAAAAATGCAAACGCAAGCATTGCACCAAATACTAACATCGCTAGCAGCAAGAGGAAAAACGAACAAAAGTTGATCACAACAGCAATAAGGGTGTATAGGTCTCCTTCACAGCCCTTTCACTAAGAAAACACAAGCTAAGAACATCTCTAGAACTTCCCTTAAAATCACCTAATTCCGTAAAAACTTTATAATTTTAGGGAGTCATACCCATCAACCCTTACCCTAAAATTTGCGAACCTTCTAAAAATTATGGAGAGGTCCCGAGAACAAAGCCCATTCTTCTCAAAAGTCGGTAAACTTTTACCCCTCCCCCCCCCCCCCCCACACACACACACCTTTCTACTTCTTGATCACTTGAATTTTTAGGGAAGAATTTCATAACACAATACCATCACCTGACGCCACTACGTACCCATCCTCGCCTCCGGCACAGGTGACCATGTGCTACTTGTGATAGTGTTGGGATTCCCCGAAGAGGAAGGGAGATGTAGAATATATAGTAGCAGACAGTATTTCCCCCAGTTAAGAACCAAGGTTTATCGAACCAATAGGAGACACCACATATACAACTTTAGCAGTACATGCACACACACAAACAAATGCTTGTACCCCAACAAGACAAGGGGGTGTCACTCCCCTTGTTCTTATACCCGTTGAAAGTATCAAATCAGGTAGCGGTAGGTATAATAAATAAAAATAAAAATAAAAACAACGAGGAATTATATTTTTTGTTTTATAATAGAAGTGAATGGACCTGGGGGGCATAGCTTTCACTAGAGGCATCTCTCTCATAAATAGCATCGATGGGTAAAAAAATAGTGTTGGGCAATTGACATAATTGCGCATAGTTATGATGATTGCTACTTCTTGAGCTTGCGTTGGTTTTTCCTTTGAAGGAGCAGTGCTGGCTGCCGACTGTTTGGTTGGCCCAAGAGTAATGTAATTTTACTCTTTCTCCTAAAAAAAGAAACGGGTGATGCAGGAAAGTAGAGATAAGTGTTTCCCTCAATTTGAGAACCAAAGTATCAATCCAGTAGGAGGTACACGTGAAGGAAATATGCCCTAGAGGCAATAATAAAGTTGTTATTTTATATTTCTGAGAGATGTCAGCGAGAACATGTAGCAACCATTCCTTCCCGTTTTCAATTAGAGCATCATTACATGGGAGTGCCACACCGATCTCATAGCCTTCCAAATGATTCTGACTTGGTTGCACATTACTAGGGCGTGGTAGGTGCTTTCCCTCTCCAACCCACAAAGCATACATGAACCGTATGGATAAGTCAAGAAACACTTTGCATTGGTTCCTAGCCTGTGCCCCAACTTCAACCTTCAATGTGGTAATATATATCGTTATCAGAACCCTTGCTTTCCAAACATAGTTCCAATGGGACTGGTCTCCCCCTGGATTGCTACTCAAAGCACCCTCAACAAACTTCTGCTTGTGCACTGCTGAGCTAGCTTGTCACATGCTTCACTGTAAATTGGCCATGTTTTCCGGGAACTATGCGATGAAATCCTGTCAGTTCCTCGGGGACATACATATCAATAAAATCTTTCAGATGTCCAAAGGCGAAAAGTGCTCTTCCAACCAATGTAAATTCTAGGTGCCCTTCTTGTTCGGGAAATCCAAGACCCAATTAAACCTGCAATTCCTCTTTGGAGTGATGGGCCGGTAATCAAGGCCGAGTGGGATCCAAGGATCCCGCCACGTCCTAACTGAGGATCCATTCCCAACCCTCCATATGAAGCCTTGTTTCACAAGCTCTAGGCCATGACCGATGCCTTTCCACACCAACAAAGAATTGCCAGAGAGAACCATTCACAAAATATTTCCACTTGATTAGTACTTTGCTCTCAGGAGACAAACGCATAAACTATATGGACTTTCAATTAATCGTCAAGCTTGTTTAGCTAACAATGCTTGTTTAAAGGCACACATGTCACGGAACCCCATAATGCCCTTCGACTTCGGATGATTCATCTTGTCCCAACTTAGCCAGGCCATTTTTCTTTTTTCCTTTTTACACGCACCAGTACTGCTTCATAAGTTTTCTCAAATCATCACACACCGATGTAGGAAACCTGAAAACATTCATAACATATGTGGGTATGGCCTGTGCTATTGACTTGATTATAATTCCTTTATTTCCACTGGACATGAATTCCTCACTCTAATCTTTCAACCTATTTCTTTAGCTTGCTTGAAACGTTTCAACCTGCCCATGTGCATCCTACCCTCTGGTACTAGTAGTCCCAAGTATGTTGGCTCAAACACTTCCTTTGTAATTTACAAAAACTAGGAATGTGCCCATGCGTTGCAACGGATCCAAAGTAGAATAATACATGTTCACAAACTTGAAAGAAAAACAATCTAATTTTGGTATATATATATATATATATATATATATATATATATATATATATATACTTGTATTAGGTTTCACTTCAAATATATTCTTCGTGGCTTTTTTGATGAGGTGGGGGATGGATGTGGTTGGTTTGAAGATACTAAGGGGTTTCTCCAAATTGGAGCGGAGAAGCGGGTTCTTGCTGCAAAAAATGCCACAACTTACATCACAGTCGTTAGATGTAGATCTGATGGTCAGAAATGACGGATGGCAGACACACAATCATCACCAACTGAGTATTTTATAGGAGTACAGTATTATCCTTGTTAAACAGTCAGAAAAGGCATCAATGATAAATAGGAATGAAAATGGGGACAAAGGATCACCTTGTCGGAGGCCTCGAGAAGGTGTAAAGGATTCTAATAATTTGCCATTACACTTCATCGAATATTTAACTGAGGTCACACACACCATGATTCGTGAGACCCAGTCTTGGGAGAAACCACACTTGGTCAAAACATTCTACAAAAAAGTCCAATCCACATGGTCATACGCCTTGGGAAGGTCAAATTTGTAAGCACAACATCCCTATGCATCGCCCTTCAGTGATTACATATAATCAATGCATTCAAAAGCTATGATGGAATTGTCGGAAATAAGGCATCCCGGATTAAACGCACTTTGATTTTCTGATATGAGCTCAGTCAAAATAGGACACAGATAGAACATGTTACTGATACAAATTGGACGGAAATCCTTCAACTCCTTAGGGTGGGAAACCTTAGGAATTAGGACTATCGTTGTATCATCAACCCCATCGGGCATAATCCAAGCGATGCAAAAATTCATTACCGCCTCAACAGTTTTTGCCTTCAATACCGCCCAATTACATTGATAAAAACGTGCAGGAAATCCATCCATACCTGGCGCTTTGAGAGGTCTGATCTGAAATAATGTATTTGAAACCTCTTTTTCAGTATATGGAGCCGATAGACCATCATTCATTTCAACGGTCACCTTCATTGTAATACTCTAAACGACCTCCTCTGGGTCAATGGTGGGATCCTTTGTACCATCCCTGATGGCATGTCGCACCATGTACCATCATGTTTACGGAGCCTTTGAATAAAGTTCCTCCGCATCTGCCACACTGCACGTCGATGCAAGTACTGCACATTGTGTTCCACTTCCTTGACCCAAGTAATACGTGAACGTTGCAGCCACATCATCTCTTCGCGGTATAAAAGTTCATCTAGCTTGTTCATCTTCTGCCGGATCACTGCACGATCAGCATTACCACCCTGCATACTACTCAATTCATCACGCAGTTTTTCAATCTCGAGTCACATGTGTAAAGTTCTTCTTACTTCAATCTTTTATGTTTCTTGTCATTTCCTTGAACGAGTTCGCAACCGAACCAAAGTCCCTGCTCGGCTTGTTCTTCTCCCATGCTTTTGCCACCGCATCCGGCAGGGATGGTTTGCGTTCCCACACAATTTCATACCTAGGAGACAAGCGCCAGTGCTGTTCGCCCACCACCGGCACCAATTGTAGCACCACCGGGCATTGGTCTGAATAAGGTACTGATTACAATCCTTACAAAATTTTCCTACCATTCTTGTTTGTTTTGTAGTACCGCAAACCATATGTTTTGTTCCTATAAAGTCTTCCTGTCACTCGAAATTTCCATTCGGGCCAGGCTCGTCGAAAAGTTCATGCATTTTTTAATCCTTCGGAAAAAGTCCATGCGCCTTCACCGATGCAACAAAACAATTTCAGTCATACATTCACGTTGTTCCAAATTTATTTAGAGTTCAACAAAACACGTACATCTGAATCACCATATGTTTTAAATCCATTCCTGTATTATTTTAACCATCCTCCAACTAAAGAGGGCGTTGTTGCACCATCGTTTGGACTATGCCAGTGGAATTTGCTGCCGACTAAGACCCCGGCCGCTAGAACTAGACGACAACAGCCACCAACTGGAATCAAGTCGACAAGATCCACTGCTCGAAAGGGCACTACCACAGTGACGTGTGAGATCCCTGCTGGCCAAGGTAATAATGCATCTACCGTCGACGAGAGAGGCACAGCCGCGCAAATGTGGGGGAAAAGGGAGTGAGAGTGAGAGGGGCCAGTGAGCTCACATGCCGGCAGCTGCAGCTGCCACCTCGGGCTGGTCGACCTCCTTCTTTATGTAGGCAATGACTGGTGTTCAAATTTTGGGTGGACTGTTTGATCAACCATTCCCACCTTTGCTCCGTGATCTGTGCCACTACGTGCTCTAGCTAGGCATTTGAGTTTTGGGTGGACTGCCGTACCCTAGCCACTCCATCTTCTTTAAAAAAGTTGCTGAAACGTGGCATTTGGCTTTTGGAGTTCAAAAGATTTCGAACAGACCAGCTGCAACTCCGTTCACTCCTCTAGGTACTTGTTCATACACCATCATTAAGAAGATTGATTGAAACATGCATTTTTGACTTGTCAGGAAAAAAGGAACGTAGGGGTGCGCACCTTTCCGCTCTGCGCAGGTAAAAGATCAATTTCATTGGGTCCCAAGAGAGCCTGCCATGGTCCTCCGAATGTGCATGTTACTTCCCACACAAATGAAATGCACGAGATCCTCCGGGTCCAAGCATTGCTGGAAAGCTAAGTCACTGTTAAAAAAGATGTTGAAACAAAGAGTATGATCATTGCACGTGAACGGGGGCTCAAGATTGGTTTTTCCTCTACCTCTTGGGGTGCAAAACCAAACAACGCTCCAATCATCACTAAACCGTCTCACATACACGTACACACACATAAACGTGCAAGAACGGACACGCCCCCATGCATGGCCCCGGACATGGATGCCACCCTACTGCAGATTGATTAACCCCCGTTGCATGACGCACATGCGATATAGACCCACTGACATAGCGCTGGACGGTCAGGACAGCGGTTCACGGGCAACCAAACAATCTGCCAATTTCACCTCCGGGTGGTCCGTCCAATCAATAGTGTTGTGCAGCTGCCCCACCTTCAATCACATGCATCTAAGGATCCATGGACGGCTCACAAGCTCCAGAGGTACATGTAGTCATCACTGCGACTGCCAACGGCTCTATTTGATTAAGATCTTGGATCCATGAACAGTGCCACCACACACGTTTGAGAAGAAGACAAGGCGTGCTTGAGGAGGAGGGCTCCATGGCCGAAAGCGACGGCAACGGCGGAGGCGCATGGGCGCCATGGACGACAGCTACGTGAACGACCGAGGTAACCTGTGGCCTACATGATACATCGACGACGGCTATATCAACGGAGCAACGGGACGTTGGTTGGTGGCTTGTCGGGCCGGGTGCAGCTGGGAGTGGGACAGCGTGCGTCGTGGCACGCCTGCCCTACCACGTACGTCTGCAGATCTGAATCGCATCAGTGCAGCAGGCTAAAGTGGGAGCGTACGTCCCATTTCTTGGGGTACGGCCCTTTGTTGCACCATAAAAAGGACAACGAAATTACACCAATGGAAAGATTGATAGAATAGCTTATTGCAACGATAAGATTAATTAGTATAAGAGATGCACACACATTGTATGTGGGAAATGCATACGCATGCAGAGCTAGTGCTAATTAAGTAGACAACAAGCAAGCAACCAACCAAACCAGAAATTGATATATCAAAAAAAAAAAATCCGCTGAATGGAACAAGTGGTTTCTTGTTTCACAAAGTAAAAAGTGGTGCCAACCAGGCTTATAAATAAATGATACCTTTTGAAAAAGAGGTGATTTGATTGTGGAAAAACACAAGGTAGCAAGCATGCATCCATGATTTTCCTTCACATGGGTAGTCCGGAAGGAGCTTTCATTCCGGCTTTTGTGCTTGACAGTGTTGCCAAGTAATCGCTGAAGTGGCCACTGGACAAGAACGAACGATATGCCGGCCAACATCCAATGAACAAGAAGGACACCATCACCCATTGGTTTTACGAGCCACGATACTCGCCCGGTTCTGAAGACGAGATCAAAATCATCATTGAAAGAAAAGATCAATGGCACATGCCACAGTCGGGCTTCGCGGAGTAAGACACCCACATATGCTCGCCACACACCAATAGAAACCAAAGTTGCCCCGTTTGGGGTTATTTCAAGGATCGCCAATACCACAATTTTGAACCCTACGAACCCTCTCTATTAGTATCAGAGCGAGCACCATCGAAGAGGAGATGACTTATTTGAAAGCCCTCACGATGATCACTGAATTTGTCATTTTCATCTCCCATGATGTGTTTTGAATTCAGGTCTTCAATTTTGCAAAATAATAGATTATCATGTTAGACACTATGATGTCGTTTTATAGGAGAAGAAAAATTGGACACTTGCAAACAAGGTTCAAAATGGTAGCGCTAGGGGTAGCTGTGGCGGTTGGTCTTCAACTAGGGTCGTGTCCTATACCCTACTAAGCGGTTGTACAACTTCAACTCTCACAAAAGTATTTGGGGGTACTACATATGCATATAAGCATTAATTTCGAACATGTAAACAAGTAAAGCATTGGCTATTGTCCATTGGAATCTGTCCTATTTGGGCCTGTCAATGCAATATTTCCTGATTTTCCACCATAGTTAGGCCATCTTTGATTTGCAGGATTTTCAAAACACGGAAATAGGAAAAATACAGGATTTGAGTGGCATGTCCACTTGAATCCTATAGGATTAGCATAGAGTGTTTGATGCTACATGAGATATAAAGGAATTGAAAAAAGAGGTTGGAGTGAATGCTAGATTTCCAATAAAATGTAGTACACTTGATTCCATAGGAAAAAATTCTATAGGATTAAATCCTATGAATCAAACGACAAACATAGGAAAAAATCCTAAGGATTCTCACCCTCCAAAAATCCCACGGAATTCCTTTGAATCAAAGGAGCCCTTAATGGGTTCTTGCTTGCAGACCCGTATACCAAGTGTAGCGTGGTAGCTGCCAACCAAGCGCACACCCGCATGATTTTTTGTTTCCTTTTTTTCGTTTTTCCTATTGTTGTCTTTCCTTTTTTTCCTTCTATTTTTTAAACATTAAGAATATTTTTAAAATTCAGGAATATATTGAAAATCTTTAATAATTTTAACAATTTTAAAAAATAATTCATAATTATTTTTCAAATTCATGTACATTTTAAAATTCATAATTTTTTAAATAGAGGACACTTTTTAAAAGTACGTTAATATTGTCCATTAGAATATGCCCTATTTGGCCCGTCAATGCGAAATGTTCTGATTTTCCACTAGAGTTAATGGGTTCTTGCTTGCGGACTCCTGTTCCATGTGTACGTGACAACTGCCGAGCAAGTGCACACCCACATATCTTTTTGTTTTCAAGTTTTTTTTTCCTTTTGATGTCTTTCCTTTTTTTCCTACTCTCTTTTCTAAAACATTATTATTTAAAAAAATGGTGAATATTTTGAAATCATGAATAATTTTTACAATTGAAGAAAAATTAATTCATGAATATTTTACGAATTATTGGACATTTTCCTAATTATTGAACATTGTTTAAATTCATAAACATTTTATAGTAGCGGAAACTTTTGAAATATATATATTAAAATTTCAAAATTCAAAAATTTTGATCTTCCAGAACGATTTTTTAAACTTGTGAATAGTTTTAAATTTTTGTGAACATATTTTCGAATTCTGCAACATTCTTTATATTCCTGATATTTACAGTTTGAGAACATTTTAAAAATCCACGTTTCTTCAATTTGTGGATACTTTCAAAATGAACATTTTTCAAAACCCCTGAAAATTTTTAAAATCCATGGATATTTTAAAAAAATGTTAACTATTTTTAAGAATCCTTTATTGAATTCATGCTCTAGCCAACTCATCCAAAAATCTGAACTGATGGAGAGAGCCGGGCAATATACTTCAACAACACCCCCCCCCCCCCTCACGTCTAGGCTTATTTAGTTCTTAGACGTGGGATTTATATAGGCCGCAGAATCTCTTTTTTAATACTACGTTGGCAGGGTCTTCAACTCAAGACCTCCTAGCTCGGGTACCATATCGAATTCACGCTCCAACCAACTCATCCAAAAATCCGAACTGATGGAGAGAGCCGGGCAATATACTTCAACATCCTTGAACATTACTTAATAAATTTCTACATATTTCATTTTACATCTTTTGAAAATAATTTCCATTAATAAAAGTAAAAAAAAACAGAGGGGCAAGGAGCATTTAGCTTATATTGTTTTCCTCAAAAATTTGCTCGAAACAGGGGCAATGGTCGGTTTTGCTACATAAACAACCAAATCAATGAAACAAAACCACCGAGTAGACCAAGTTATGGGTCGTCCCACAAGACTTAGCTAGTTCGATCGCTCGGTTGCTGACCGCTCTCAAGCGAGCAGTTCCTGGTTAAGGGGAAAAACTAAATCTGATTTCTTATATATATTAAATGAATTTGTATGTTCAAAATGTAATAAAGTTAAATTTTAAAATAAAATTATGAATTTAAAGAAAATTTCATGAATATGAAATAATGTTTGCAAATTTTAGTAAATATTCATGAATTTGTAAAAAAAAGTTCATGAATTAAATATATTTGTGAATTTTAGAAAAAGGTTTGTGGATTTTAAAAAAATATGAATATAAAAATGTTGATGGATTTTAAAATTAATACTATTTTTTTAAAGATCACGAATTTCAAAATAAACCAGGAATTTTAAAATTGTTTGTGAATTGGAAAAAGAAGTTCATGCATCTAAAAAATGTTCACATATTTGTAAAAAAAATGTTTACGAATTTAGTACTTGTCCATAATTTGAGAGGCAATAAAAGTAAAAGAGAACAGAAAATAAAATACCCAATGACAGGTAAATCGTACTTTTGAATATGTACGAGGAGGATGGACGAGGAGATGGAGCAGTGAATTTGGGATAACGCGCTTTCCCCCACCTTACCAGCCAACATCTGAAATTGATGCTTCTGAATGTGTTCTATGAATCAAATTTTCACTTCCTAAATTGGGGATTATTGGGGAAGAATCTATGACCAAATGATTGGTGGTACTACTTGGAGGGAATTTATTGCGACTGGTTTTTGGTGATTCTTACATTACCAAAGCCCGCTTCAGCCTCCATGTACTCTGTCGACCATCTGCATAGCAATTTTCGTGAGCAAAATTGTGGCGACTCTTCTCGAGTTGCTCTTAGTTTGCAACATCCAAAAATAATGAAGCGGGAAGAAGCGCACAAGCACATGGATGTCATCGACCATGACATACTTGAACACATCTTTCACCTCTGTCGCTATCATTCTGTGAAGAACCACAGCCAAGAAACACACTTATTGTAGCCTAGGACACTCATTGAAAATCAGACTAATCTACTAGTACAACATCCACCCCATATAATGATGATGATAATAAAATGGCGATCATAGTAGTAGTAGTAGCAGTAGCAGTAGCAGTAGCAGTAGCAGTAGCAGTAGCAGTAGCAGTAGCAGTAGCAGTAGCAGTAGCAGTAGCAGGAGGAGGAGCAGTAGCAGTAGCAGTAGCAGTAGCAGTAGCAGTAGCAGTAGCAGTAGCAGTAGCAGGAGCAGGAGCAGGAGCAGGAGGAGGAGCAGGAGGAGTAGCAGCAGGAGGAGAAGGAGGAGTAGCAGCAGGGCTTTTGTGTTCATTTATTTCAGTCGGGCCTCAGTAGCATGCTTCCTTGTGAAAAGCAAAAAATAATTTAAGTCATTAGGAAGCACCAATATTTGAAGAAAATAATAAAATCAATCTAGAAATCCAAATTGTTACTTTACAAAACAAATCCAGCGAGCATTTTATTGCTAAAGATGATTGGAAATAATCTGCCCAGATAAATACAGATATGATAAATTGAAGAAAAAAGATTACACTAAAGATTGATCTAACTGTAGCTAATTGCCACAATGTACCAAATGAATTATTAAGTTGATTTGTCACACGAAAAGTAGACGGATCTTGTTTTACCTCAGAGTTGTACCCTTTTCCATCTATCTCAAAACAATGGGTTAACATGAAAAGAAGTTTAGCCTCCGGACCACCCAGAAGTCCCCTTCTTTGCCACGAAGAAGGTGACGACTCCTGCATTGATTCTAGCACAAAATCTTCTAGGAAGCTACACGTTAATTAGCTGTTGAGTACAGTTTTGGGCCTATAGAATTTCCTGCATTTCTTCTATGTGAGAAGGATATAAGTTGAAAAGTCTGCAATATATGCTTTTTGGTACCGAATATTTGATATTTTCCTTGCACATGGCAAAAGACACGTGTTCCTCCGGTTTCTTCTGATTCAAAATTTCTAGGAATACAAAGGTGAATGGTTCAGATTAACTGATTGCTGGGTTCACTGATCTTAGATCTCTTCCTCCCTCCCATCCGTACATTTGGTTGGCTGTTCTCCCCTCGTCTACTGCAGCTGCATTATTGTTTTTGTCTGGACATTATTCTACTACGTTTTGGAGCACTGAATCTCGCCGGTTTGATTCCTGTCGCTGGCCGTCGTCCTGTATCAGGGTGAGGGGTCGGTCAGGATAAGATAGTCCAAACGTAGCAGCACCGTTCGTACTGAAGGATCTCTCTTTCTGCTTCGCATATTCTAACATCTCAGACAGAAAAAAACAATGCATGGAATTCAAATGTCATCACCAATCTATCGAAATGAAATGAAAATTTTACTGCGTCGCAGAAAAAGCGCAGGAACTTTCCTGAAAAAGAGATTAGATGCATTAACAGCGGGGCTCAATGAAAATATTTCCTTGGAGATTGGCAGCTTACTAGTTAACCACGTTCATGATGCAGATCTGATGTAGAACCACTGACAGAGCACTGGACGGTCGGGACAGCAGCTCATGTGTAACTGAGAGTGGATTTTCTCCTGCAGCTTTTCTCAGCTCCACACATACCGTCTCTCATGGTTTTTCTTTTGACTTTCGATTTCCAGTCTTCTATATATTATGAACGACAAGTTCAATTTTTTTTCAGATTCATTTCAAATATGTTTTGGTCAGTTCTTACTTCGTTAAGTTTTCTGAAACTTTTTTTTTAAACGGTCACCGGGGGAGAGAGGATCCCCATCTGAATATATTGCTCAAAAAGCTGCCAAAGCTAAGGGTCACCCCTTAAGCTTTGGCTCATCCAGTTTATAAGGGAAATCGGATCAAAAACCTAAACAAGTTGACCCCGTTTATGAGGAAAACCGGGCCGAAAACCATACAGGTAACAAGGTTACAGAAGATGAGAAAAAAAATTGCCACCTAGGAGAGGGCATGACCTAGCTAGCAGGCAAAAGACCAACACCACGAGAGACACAAGTAGATGTGGAGTTTTGTCCAGGGATCACAATACCGAGACTCTGCAGACAACCTAATGCACCGCACCGGCGTGCGTACCGAGCCCCACGGCACAACAGAGGATCAACCATAATCAACGAGTGCCAAACCTTAACACGAACCTTGACTGAGAGATCCGCCATGGGCGGTCGAAACGATTAGCAGGTTGGGGAGGCATCATTGCGCCGTCATTGAGCAAAGGTGAACCAAGACAACACCAAGAGCCCGAAGCTCGCCGCAGCACAACGGCAACCATGGGAAGGTCTTGAGCATGCACAACAACAGGACGGAGACCACGCGAAGGACAGTCGAAGAGAAACACATGAAGAAGAGGACACCACCATCGGCCCCAAGCTGGCCGCACCACCATCAACCACGCGCAGCAACAGGAGCCGTCGTTTGGGGGTCTCCAAGATGACGCCTCCAAGGAGGTAGTGCTGTCGAAGACACAACACCATCATCCGATCCGGCGAGCCGGATCTTAGGTTTTCACCCGGAGACCACAAAGCAAAGTACCGTAGGTGCTGGAGCTCCACAGCGGCACCTCCTGCGAGGAAGACGACGTCCATAGACGCTGCTGTCACCGACATCGACAAAGTCGATGCAAGGTTCTCACCCGGAGTTTGAGCACATCCCTACAGCAAGACAGCCAGAACCACGCCGCAGATCCACGCGAAATAGCTCGGAGACCACGCCTCTAGGAAGGTATACGACGCCGGGGTGGCGCCGTCATGGTCGGCTCACACAATGGGTGAGCAGGGATTTCTCCCAGAGCACCGTCGCACAGGACCCGATTCGGAGCACTGCAGGTCAGATCTGGCCTGAGATCGCCGCCCGGGCCGTCCGCCATCACGACCAGCTTAACCCGAGCCAGAAGCAAGCCACGCATCCACCATCACTTCCGGCAGCGCCAACCAAGCCGCCGAGCACCATCCCACGACCGACCGCCGCGAAGATTGCCAGATCGGGGATGGGGGCCTCGGCAAACTCCGAGCACTGCCAGATCTGGAGCCGGCGCGCCGGCCGCTCCAGAACCACCTCACCCCGCAGCTCTCCTGACCTGACGCGCGCCCGTAGCCGCCCGCACCCGCACCGGGTGCCACCACTCCATGCTACACCCGACGCCGCTCCGGCGACCGCGCCACGCGCCCAGGGCCGCGCGCACCCAGGACGAGGACGCCCTGCGCCAGCACGCCCGTGGCCGCAATCCCCCGCCACCGAACCCGCAGATCTGGGCGGAAGCCACGCCGCCGCGCCCCACATCGCCGCGCCGAGCAGACATCCGGCCGCAGCCGGAGCGGACGAACCAGAGAGGTAGAGTGGGCTGCCACCCCGCATCAACCAGCTGGAGCAGCTGATGGGCAGGAGCCCGCGCAGCACGCCGCTGCATCCAGTGACGAGAGCCGCCAAAGCATCTGAGCGAGGGGAGCTTGGATTTGAGGGAGGAGCACGAGTCCCTGGTTTCAGGAGCAGGCCTTCGCTGTCGGCGGCGGCGGTGGGGTGGTGGTGGTTGAGGCTGGTGGCAGCTAGGGCTGGGGCGCCCCGGTGTCGCCCCTGTCAGAGCGACACGGGAGCGGAGCGGATCTTATTCCACCCAGTTTTCTGAAACTTGGTACGAGCGAAAGACAAAATCACAAGTTTCAGTAATTGAAACTTAAAACTTGGTGTACCCTCGTGGAGAATCCATCAAATTTACGGATCGTGAGGAAAATCGAGTGGCCGAGCAAGTTTCAACTCCTAAAAGTTGATAGGAACAATGATATAATTAACAAGTTCCAAAACTGAAACTTAAACCCTAAACTCAAATCTCTAAACCCTAAGCCCTAAGCCCAGAACCAAAAAACATAAAAGCATATAAAATTTGGTAAAACTGGACGAAATGATAAAACTGAATGTTACGTTTTGTCTTTTTTTTAACTTGTTAAAATGTATTAAAAAATTGTCTTGTTTGAAAGTTCTGACACGACAAACACAAATATGCAAACAAAACTTAATTTGGATTTTAACATAGGATAATGCTGGCTCACCATCAATCAAACACACAAGTGTATGGACGGCTCACGGACTCTTACAGATGGAGCGGTACATATCATCACTGCGCACACATGGATCCATGAACAGTGCTACTACATTTTTTTTTGAAAAGGGGTGATTCCCCGGCCTCTGCATCAGAAAGATGCATACGGCCATCTTATTAACAAAAAGGAAGTGTCAACATGGTTTCAAAGGTCTCCACAAAAAAAGCATAAACAGCTCACACAGAGCCGAGGAAAAACGCCATAATCGGCTGGCTAAAAAATAGATAGGAAATCTAAATGCCTATTCTATTACATGACCGCCATCCAAACCAGTTGAATATATCTCGAGCTACCGTCTCCCAGCGGAAAGACCCAGTAACCAAATGCTTCCTGGCCTCCGTCTGGGTGAGTAGCGACCATGAACGGATCAGTGCCGTAGTACGGAATATGACCTGCAAAAAATGTATACATGATATTCTGTTAAAAACCAAATCATTTCTGCAATTCCAGATAGTCCACAGCAAAGCACAAACTCCAACCCGAATATGTCTCGCTAAGTTAGGCTCAATCCCATTAAGCCAGGTCCCAAATAACGCACAAACAGAATTCGGTGGATTGATACTAAAAGCAATGTGGACCGTCTGCCAAAGAACCTTGGCTAACGGGCAATCAAAAAAGAGATGTTTGATAGTTTCATCCCGATGACAGAAACTACACCTAGTAGGTCCTGTCCAATTACGTTTAATGAGGTTATCCTTAGTTAAAATAACTTGTTTATGGACAAACCACATAAACACTTTAATTTTCAAAGGAACTTTGACATCCCAAACATGCTTGGAAGTAGGAATGGAGTTTGAATTAATAACATCAATATACATTGATTTAACCGTAAATACTCCAGACTTGGTCAGTTTCCAGCGTAATTCATCGGGTTGTTGTGAAAGTTGGACTTCCATCAGTCTCCTGACTAGATGGAGCCATTCTTCCCAACGATTGCCCGTTAGTGTTCGTCGGAACTGAATATTAAGGGGGCTAGATTGAACGACCGATGCAACGAACACCTCATGTCGTTGAGCAATACGGTATAAAGACGGATATTGGATGGCCAAGGGTGTCTCGCCAAGCCAAGTATCCTCCCAGAAACGTGTACTCGTGCCGTTTCCAATGACAAACTTCGTCCTATTAAACAACGCCTGTTTGACTTTCATCAAGCCTTTCCAGAAAGGCGAGTCGGTCGGCCTGACAGTAACCTGGGACAAAGTTTTCGTCTGGAGGTACTTGCTGCGTAGGATTTGAGCCCACATCGCATCATTCTCCATTGATAGCTTCCACAGCCACTTGCTAAGAAGGCATTTATTCTTGACCTCTAGATTCTC
This sequence comes from Triticum urartu, assembly GCF_056163025.1. Lineage (NCBI taxonomy): Eukaryota > Viridiplantae > Streptophyta > Magnoliopsida > Poales > Poaceae > Triticum > Triticum urartu. Next base: position 7,586,893 of record NC_141879.1, read on the forward strand.
AATACCTAGTCCCCCTTGGTCTTTCGGTCTGCAGATGATATCCCATTTAGTAAGCCGATATTTTCTTTTAAGCTCATCACCCTGCCAAAAGAAACGCGATCGATAGAAGTCCAGTCTCTTCCTAACACCAACTGGGATCTCAAAGAATGATAGGAGAAACATTGGCATACTCGTGAGCACCGAGTTAATTAGGATTAATCGGCCTCCGTATGACATGAGTTTACCCTTCCAACAACTCAATTTTTTCTCGAACCGATCCTCAATACACTTCCACTCTCTGTTAGTCAGCCTACGATGGTGGATTGGAAGCCCCACGTAAGAGAAGGGTAACTCACCCAACTCACACCCAAACAATTGCCTATAAGCCTCCTGTTCATCTTTGGCCCTACCAAAGCAGAACAGCTCGCTCTTATGAAAGTTAATCTTTAACCCAGTCAATTGTTCAAATAGGCATAACACCAACTTCATATTTCTCGCCTTGGCCAAGTCATGCTCCATAAAGATGATTGTATCATCAGCGTACTGAAGGATGGATACACCTCCATCAATTAGATGAGGTATCAATCCACCTACTTGCCCATTTTCCTTAGCCCTTCCTATCAAAATTGCTAACATATCCACCACTATGTTAAACAAGATAGGGGACATCGGATCTCCTTGTCGTAGGCCTTTATGTGTCTGGAAGTAATGACCTATGTCATCATTAACTTTAATTCCCACACTACCTTTTTGCGTAAATGATTCAACCTGTCGGCGCCAGGCTTCATCAAATCCTTTCATACGCAATGACTGTTGGAGAAATGGCCATTTGACCTTATCATACGCTTTCTCGAAATCCACCTTAAAAATTACTCCATCTAATTTTTTGGAATGGACTTCGTGGAGTGTTTCATGCAGGACGACCACCCCTTCAAGGATATTCCTATCCGGCATGAAAGCAGTTTGAGACTGTTGCACCACAGTATGCGCAATCTGTGTGAGTCTGTTTGTCCCGACCTTGGTGAAAATTTTGAAACTAACATTGAGGAGACAGATCGGCCTGAATTGCTCAATTCTCACCGCATCTGTCTTCTTGGGAAGCGGTGTGATAGTCCCAAAATTCAAGTGAAATAATTGAAGCTGGCTAGAAAACAGATCATGGAACATAGGTAGTAAATCCCCCTTAATAATGTGCCAGCACTTTTTATAAAACTCTGCCGGGAATCCATCGGGTCCGGGAGCCTTATTGTTTTTCATCTGTGTAATAGCATCAAACACCTCCTTCTCCGAGAACGGGCAGCCAGAATATCATTATCGGCATCCGATAGCTGAGGCACATCCTCAGTCCTGGACTCATCGAGGGACACACAATTATCCTTCGAAGGTCCAAACAACTGCTTATAATAGTCGGTAATATATGTTTTTAGGTTGTCCTGGCCTAAAATGGTACCCTCGTCTTGCTCAAGCTGAAAGATACGTTTCTTTCTGTGCTTGCCATTGGCTATCAAATGGAAGAACTGAGTATTCGCGTCCCCTTGGACTACTTTGCAGACTTTAGCACGCAAAGCCCACTTCAATTCTTCTTCACGGAGCAGTGCTTTCAACCTCGTCTCCGCTTCATTTTTAGCCTGAAGCTGAGTTGGCGTTAGAATATTGGATTCGGCCTGTATGTCCAGGGCCTGTATAAGAGCAAGGAGTCTATCCTTCTCCATCTTGTACACACCACTGAGGTTCTTAGACCATCCCCGTAAGAAACTCCTTAGGTGCCTAATTTTATTCTGCCAACGCTCTAACGCAGTGTTGCCCCCAAGACCTCTATCCCACTCCCGAGCAATCAAATCCAAGAACCCCTCACGTTCAAACCATGACATCTCGAAGGAGAAGGTATTCTTGTTACCCACATGGTTCGGCTCACCTGAGTCCACGAACAATGGGGTATGATCAGATATGCCCCTTGAAAGAGCTTGCACCGTCACCAGAGGGAACTTTTGTTCCCACTCCACGCTCGCAAGCACTCGATCAAGTTTTTCATAGGTTGGGTGTGGCATAGCATTAGCCCAAGTGAACTTTCTACCCGAAAGCTCTATCTCTCTCAGATCCAAGCTTTCAATAATAGTATTAAACATGAACGACCATCTACCGTCAAAATTATCATTGTTCTTCTCCTCTCTCCTCCTGATGATATTGAAATCACCCCCAACTAGAATTGGAAGCTGTTCTGACCCACAGATACGAACCAGGTCCGCCAGGAACTCCGCTTTAAGCTCGGGCTGTGCGGCACCATACACCGCCACCAAAGCCCAGTTAAAACCATCTATCCTGGACCTGACTCGAAACTTCACCGCGAAGTCTCCCATTACTACACTTCGGACTTCAAGCGAATCGCATCTCACACCTAGTAAGATGCCACCCGACCTTCCTCGCGGAGGAAGGCAATGCCAATCAAAATCAATACCACCCACCAAGAAGAGAGAAACTGGGGTGCAAAGTTATCTCTACCCGTCTCCGATAGAGCAACAAAATCTAACCTCTGCTCTAAAGCTGCCTCAGCAAGGAATCTTCTTTTAGCCAAGTCCTTCAGACCTCTGCTATTCCAAAAAATTCCTCTCATAATTCATCATGGAATTTTTTAGTGGTACGAATCCTAGCACTCCTACGAACTGCGGAAGCGGGATATATTTTCCGATTCCACTTACGCTTAGGTTTACTAGGTGCTGTCGCCCGGTCCTCATCACCGGGTTCATAGATATTACCATCATCAATCTCTAGGGGTATATCATCATCGTCAGAGTCATGATTGGGTGGTGCTAAATCCGCACATAGATTACCTAGCACTCTGACCCCTAACGCATCAATCTCATCATCCTTCATAGGATTAACGGCTGCAAGGTTACGAATAGTCTCTAAGGCGCGTTTCGCCTCCAAATCTAATAAATCATTCACCGAATTGGAAATCTCACTATCCGTAGCCCCTAGTGAAACTCCTAATTGGTTTGCATTATTTATAATCTCCTCATTAGAAAAATGCAATAAGGAATTAGATAGGTTGACGGACATACCAGAAGACAAAGCAGCCTCCTGAAGCTTGGCCGCCCTCATAGCGCACCGCTGCTGCATATCATCTACCTCGGGTATGTCGAGGATGCGAGCACTCATCCGTCTCCCCTCGGCAATGGGGTCCGGGATCCCGCCAAACGCAACAACCTCCTCCCTAGTAACACCTGGCACAGAGTCCCTCACAGGCTCTACCGGGGTTACCATAGAAGGCATCTGTGGGCTCCCGATCCCCTTAGACGGGAGTCCCACTCTAGGGACCCTGGTCATGGGTAGGAGCGAAGAGGTGATGACGGGGGCCGCCTGCCCGCGCCCTCCTCCGACCTCGGCCGCCGGCTCAGACGTATGAGCCAGCGGCGAGGGAGAGACGGTCCTCGTGATCGTCGAGGGCGAAGGGGGAGCCAAGGCCTCCTGCCCCAGCACCCCCCCAGTGCTGCTGCCGCGATGGTTACCGCCACCGTCGGGGAAGCAGGAGCCGAGGCCGCCTGCCTTGGGCTCTCGCCCCTCGTGCCGGCCGACCCACACGGGCCGGCGTGACCGACGCCGCCAAGAGCGAGGTGGGGTGGGAAGGAGGCGAGGCCACCTACCCCGAAGTTCCTCCCCCATGACCCACCTTGCCCGAATCCGCCGACACCGGAGTCGCGTCCACATTGATCTGGCCATGAGGAGCTCCCTCTGGGCTCCTCTCCAAAGCTCCGACCATTGACCTGGCCGGCACGAGGAGCGTATGCTCCAGAGAATCCTCAGAATCTACCCGGTCACTCCATAGTCTGGGAGGTGCCGAAGCTGGCTCAAAAGACCCAAAACGCAGAGTAGTCATAGGCACCGTTGGGGGCACTGCATGCTCAATCCCGGTCCCATCCCCGGGCACCTGAGAAGAACCATTAGACCCCTCACGCATGTGCTCATCAGACGGTGCCCCCTTGGCCCCGGCATTGCCATCACTGTCTTGCATGTCAACATCGTTACCATTAACCGGATCATCAAATAAATCCGTGTCCTCAAACTCGATATCTAGTGGGAACACCACTCCCCTGTAAGTCCAGTTAACCTTATCGGGTACGAACTCAATATCCAGAACACTCACTAATATCCGGGCCACCCCATGGGCACGTGTGAAAGCCATATCCACTTTTTCCGTCTTCCCCACCATGATACCCATACTAGCTACCACTCGAGCGTCCTGCAGAGGCTTAGAAGGAGCCCCTGTAAATCTCAACCAGACCTGCGTCAGCGGCTTCCCCTTAGGCTCAACTTGCTTCCACTCATGGAACTCTAGGATACACGTAGTACCGGGAACCCGACACAAGACAAAGCTCAACAATCGCTGCAAATCCTCCACAGATGGGAACTCAACCTTAAAAGACCTGTCCTCGATAAGCACCAATTCCCATCGAAAATCCCCGGGAGCCAACTCCTGAAGCCTCCTCACAATCTGTGCCTCAGTCACCTCGCCCTGGGTTGCCTTCACAATCCCGGCAGTCAAGCTCAGGGTATCCTCCGGGACCTCTCTCGCCACCGGGGACTCAAAAAACATGAGCTCAGCACAATAGACTCCATAAATGTTCAGCGTCGGAGGCAGGTCACGCATCAACGGGCACTCCCCGGAGTCATGTACAGTCTTGCCACACGTCTCGCACAACTGAGCCACACATTCAGCAATGAAGTGACCCTTCTCACCGCAGCGGTAACAAAGCATCCGTTCCTTCTTTCGTGCATATTTAGACGCCCTTTCAGTAGCCTCGTCTGCCATCCCAGCCTCAGGAACCTCGACCGTAACCATGGCGTTCGTCACCTCCATCGCCTGGGACTCGGTGGGCGTATGGTCAACCTCCGCTGTGGACGCCTCGGGATCAACTGCCTTGGGCGGGGGTGGACGTCGGAATCTCCCACGGCCCCCACCCCGACCACCACGATGGCCACGAAAGCCTCCTCTCTGACGGTGATCCGGGCCGGAAGCCCCCTCGACGAAACCTCCTGTCGGGCCGAGAAAAGGTCTCTCAGCCGACCCGTCACTCTGCCAGGCATAGCCACGGCCACCACCCGTGGATGAAGACCCACGATGCTGTCCAACTCCATACGCATCAGAACCATCATCCCCCCACTGACCTCGGGGTGGATCAAAGGACTCTGTAGTGTTGGGACTCTGTCTCGTTTGCACCGATCCCGACCGATCTTGCGCGGGCCGCGCGACATAGTGCGGCGGAGGCTTGGCACGAGGCTGGTTGCCGATAGTTGGCGTAGCTCCTGAAGCACTACCCCGAACCGGTGCTGCCGCGCCCGGCGCCGAAGGCCGAGTCCCGCCCCGACCCGCAGCCGGCTGCACAATGAGCGCCACGCCGGGTGCTGGGGGCCGAGTCCCGCCCCGACCCACAGCCGTTTGCATGGCAACCGCGCCTGGTGCCGAAGGTCGCGGCCCACCCCGACCGGCCGAAGGCAGCTGCTGCACATACCCTGGCCGCTGGGTACCAACGCCGCGACCAGAGAAGGCCGGCGCCGCGCCATCACCCGCCGGCTGCCTCTGGCCTGCGGGCACTGGTGCCCCACGTCCGGCGGCCTTAGCACTCAGCGTCGCAGCCCCATCCCGACGTGAAGGAGCCGCCGCAGCCCCAGTCGTCAGCGGCGCAGCCCCATCCCGACCTGAAGGGGCCGCCGCCGTGGTTGTTTTGGCCGGCGGCGCTGCCGTCCCGCGGCCAGCCATACCCTGGAGAGGTGGGATCCTCTTCGCCCGACCCGCACCGCACAGTGGGAAGCCCGGAGTCCCGCGCCTAGGAGCCCTAGCGATAGCAGCCGACGGCGCGGTAGCGGAGGAAAGAGCGATCGCTGCGTGCATGCATGGAGTATCGCTACGTGAGAGATTCGGGACCGGTCCAGCCTGGGCCACATACCCAGCCGTCCCAGGCCCATCTCCGACCGACACAAAGTCGGCCCATCGCAGCCCACCAAGTAATTCAAACGAGCCGATCGCATCTCAGCGATCTGGGAGAGCCCTGCGGACGCCATGGCCGCCGCCGGCGGAGGACGCTCGCCCCTCTGATTCCCGTTCTTTCGTTTCTTAACAGTAATCCATGAATCCGGCCTAATCTTGTCGAAAAGAGTAAGATTTGGAAGGCGAACCTTAGGTAAAGGGGCCTTCCATGGCCTGACCGCCGATGCCGCATTCCTCCGATGAACGACAAGTCGCACCAGCTCCTTCCTCTCGTCCGGATGAAGCCCCACCCGCGCCGGATCCTCCACCGGCACTACCATGTCTACGGTCTTGGCCACATCATCTTCATCATATCCTGCATGAAAAAGATCGCATATCAAATCCGAAGGTGTAGGCGAGTGCGGCGAACCTTCTGAGCCTTCGTTGTCTCCGGCGTCATCCTCGTCGTCCGCCTCCAACAGAGCCCAAAAACGGCCCCCGATGCCTGCCCGCGCAGCCGCCGCGGAGGGACACAGCGCGGCGGCGGCCTCCGCGGTCCCCCGGGGATTCGCCCTAGGAGTCACCCGGGGAGTCGCCCCAGCCATCCAAGTTGGGCGGGGGTGGACGTCGGAATCTCCCACGGTACAAGTTTTAGAGATGTTATTACTCACAGTGCTACTACATTTATGGCTCGCAGAAGAAGACAGTGTGACGAGGGCTCCATGACTCGATGTGTGATGGCCCTAGGTACGACTGAGGTTACATGGACTAAATACATGGGCGATAGCTACATGATCGACGGTGGTTAATAGTGCATGGCTTGTCAGGGTGCGAATGGGACAGCATGCGTGCATTTTGCCCTGCCATCACACATCCCTCCGGATTTATTGAACCCCAGTGTTTATCGAGCACTCGGCAAACATCACTCAACGATGCATTTACCGAGAGTTACATTAAGCGTACGTCACTCGGAGATTGTTTTTGTCCACCTTGGTAAGCAGGGAGAAATTTAAATTGTAAAGATAACTATTGAACATGACGCATCACATGTCGGCCTTGGGAATATCTTCCCGGGGCCCTCGAGTGAAGATGATCACCAGGCCGACCAAGATTTCAGAGAATAAACAAATTCAAAAAAAATCAAGTTGCTAGGGTGAATCACATTTTAAAAATAATAAGATCACATGTCCTTGTTTTCTGCTACTTTTGTTCTTTTAGAATATGCAAACCAGAAAGGGAGATCCTTTTGTTTTAAATTAAAACGGCGACGGCCACCGACCCGAATCAAACCGGAAAGATTCAGTGATCCAATTATTGCAGTATTACAATAATGCCGATAGATCAACAGATAGCATTAACAATGTAGAGAGAGTCGCGGCACAGAATCAACGGAGCTCTTGAGCTCAGCATCAGACTGGGCTTTCCACTTCACTCAGAAGGCAGTTTTAGCTGGTTCGTCGCTTTCCTCTGGACTGCTGGCCCACCATACATGCGTTCGGTTCACCTTGATAAATCAATTCAATGAAATGTCCTTTATCAAAAAAATACATGCGTCCGGTTGGGAAAGGATGAAAGCGAAACGGGGTTTTTAGAAAACCAATCAAATACAATACTTGGGGTTTCTAGAAAACCAATCGAATACAATATTTCGATACCTTAAAAAGACCTAAAAATTTTAAATTGTACATACAAATGTGTACTGCTACAAAGAAATTATCGCAGAGTACATTAGACCAACAATTGGACATGATTCATCATATTTCTTTCCTCAAGTAGAACGATGTTTCATTATGGACTCGCACATACAAGAGACCCTTTTTTGATAAAGGACGCTTTTTTATTGACTCATAGTGTAGCATCGAGGGATACAATCTCAAAGAGTACACACCTAGACTCTGCATGATTAAGATGCACACAGTCACTACAATACACAGACACAAATGATCACACCGGCAAATAGCAAAGTCATACAAGACCAAAGCTATGCCCTACATGGAGGAAGGAAAAAAACTGAAGCAATGAAAACAACGATTGACGATATAAAACGGTGACCATACATCAGCGCCAACCATCTCTCGACAATACAAGGACTATGAGAAAGGCTCTCCAAAAACGATGCCTCCAGGAAGAAAACAACATTCAAGCGTCGTCATCACCTGATCCAACAATCGAGGCCAGATCATGAGTTTTCACCTTGAAGATCAAATCCAAGCAAAGTTTGAGCAATGCATTCATCATGGTAATGACGCAAATAACGCCGCCATTACCAGGTATGACCAACTAGGGTCAGACCTAGGTTTTTCACCCCGGAGCTCAAGACTAGGTACTAGAGAAGTACCACCCAATCGAAGACCTCCTATGTTGTCTCCTTCACTTTCCTCGATCCCAGTAGCTGCATATGCGCACGGTCATTGTGGCGAGGGATGGCCATGCCCGCACGAGTAGACTGACGAGAGTCTCTCGTCCACCATCCGATGAAGTCTTTTACGGGGAGGAAGGACTCGGTACCACCAAAATCCGACCTAGGGGCATTCCGAAGGTCCCGCACCATCATCACAAGTGGCAATCGATGGCTGATCTGTATCAGACGACAGCTCCACATGTTGCTGCTAGCTCCATCGTCTCTGCTTGTGGATGCAGATCATACAGGTTGAAGACCCTCAGGGAACACCGACAACTACTACCTCTTGAGTTTGCGTTGGTTTTTCCCTTGAAGAGGAAGGGTGATGTAGCAAAGTAGAGTAAGTATTTCCCTTAGTTTTGAGAACCAAGGTATCAATCCAGTAGGAGACAACGCGCAAGCCACCGAATACCTGCACAAACAAACACCAACTTGCACCCAACGCGATAAAGGGGTTGTCAATCCCTTCACGGTTATTTACAATGTGAGATCTGATAGAGATGGATAAACAGTAAAGTAATGTTTTTGGTATTTTTGGTTTATGGAATGAAAAATAAAAGATTGCAAAGAAAGTAAATTGGAAACTAAAATTATAGATCGGAAATTTATATGATGGAAAATAGACCCGGGGGCTATAGGTTTCACTAGAGGCTTCTCTCAAGATAGAAATTATTACGGTAGGTGAACAAATTACTGCCGAGCAATTGAAAGAAAAGCGCAAAGTTATGACGATATCTAAGGCAATGATCATGAATATAGGCATCACGTCCGTGTCAAGTAGACCGAAACGATTCTGCATTTAATACTATTACTCCACACATCGACCGTTATCCAGCATGCATCTAGAGTATTAAGTTCATAAAGAACGGAGTAACGCCTTAAGCAAGATAACATGATGTAGAGGAATTAACTCAAACAATATGATGAAACCCTATCTTTTTATCCTCGATGTCAACAATAAAATACGTGTTGGTTCCTCTTCTGTCACTAGGATCGAGCACCGCAAGATTGAACCCAAAGCTAAGCACTTTTCCCATTGCAAGAAAAACCAATCTAGTTGGCCAAACCAAATCGATAGTTCGAAGAGACTTGCAAAGATATCAAATTATGCATAAATGAATTCAGAGGAGATTCAAATAATATTCATAGATAAGCTAATCATAAATCCACAATTCATCAGATCTCGGTAAACACACCGCAAAAGAGTATTACATCGAATAGATCTCCAAGAGCATCGAGGAGAACTTTGTATTGAGAATCAAAGAGAGAGAAGAAGTCATCTAGCTACTAGGTATGGACCCGTAGGTCTGAGGGAAACTACTCACGCTTCATCAGAGAGGCAATGGTGTTGATATAGAAGCCCTCCGTGATCGAATCCCCCTCCGGCAGGATGCTGGAAAAGGCCCCAAGATGGGATCTCACGGGTACAGAAGGTTGCGGCGGTGGAAAAGTGGTTTCGTGGCTCCCCTGGAAGTTTTTTTTGGGTATTTGAGAATATATAGGAGGAAGATCTAGGTCAGGGGGTCACCGAGGGGCCCACAAGGTCGGGGGCGCGCCCTCCACCCTTGTGGCCGCCTCGTGGCTCTTCTGACTTGCACTCCAAGTCTCCTAGGTGTCTTCTGGTACAAGAAAAATCATCCCAAAGGTTTTATTCTGTTTGGACTCCGTTTGGTATTTCTTTTCTGTGAAACTCTAAAACAAGGAAAAAAACTGACACTGTGCTCTAGGTTAATAGGTTAGTCCCAAAAATCATATAAAATAGCATATTAATGCATATAAAACATCCAAAACAGATAATATAATAGCATGGAACAATCAAAAATTATAGATACGTTGGAGACGTATCAAGCATCCCCAAGCTTAATTCCTGCTCGTCCTCGAGTAGCTAAATGATAAGAACAGAATTTTTGATGTGGAATGCTACCTAACATATTTATCCATGTAATTCTCTTTATTGTGCCATGAATGTTCAGATTCGTAAGATTCAAAACAAAAGTTTAATATTGACATAAAACAATAATACTTCAAGCATACTAACAAATAATTATATCTTCTCAAGATAACATGGCCAAAGAAAGCTTATCCCTACAAAATCAAATAGTCTGGCTATGCTCCATCTTCATCACACAAAATATTCAAATCATGCATAACCCCGATGACAAGCCAAGCAATTGTTTCATATTTTCATGTTCTCAAAACTTTTCAACTTTCACGCAATACATGAGAGTGAACCATGGACATAGCACTATAGGTGGAATAGATGGTGGTTGTGGAGAAGACAAAAAGAAGGAGATAGTCTCACATCAACTAGGCATATCAATGGGCTATGGAGACGTCCATTAATATACAACGGATGCACTAGAGCTATAAGTTTATGAAAACTCAAAAAAAAACTAAGTGGGTGTGCATCCAACTTGCTTGCTCATGAAGACATAGGGCGTTTTGAGGAAGCCCATCGTTGGAATATACAAGCCAAGTTCTATAATGAAAAATTATCACTAGTATATGAAAGTGACATCATAGGAGACTCTCTATCATGAAGATCATGGTGCTACTTTGAAGCACAAGTGTGGCAAAAAGGATAGTAACATTGTCCCTTCTCTCTTTTTCTCTCATTTTTTTTCTCTTTTTTTGTGGCCTTCTTTTTTTATTTGGTCTTTCTCTTTTTTTCCTCACATGGGACAATGCTCTAATAATGAAGATCATCACACTTTTATTTACTTACAACTCGATACTAGAAAAAAAATATGACTCTATGTGAATGCCTCCGGCGGTGTACCGGGATGTGCAGTCACCTGAGGAGCAGCGGCCCTAGCATGGGGGTGGTCCCAGGTTGGATGCACCCGCTGGAATGCCCCAGGATAGAGGAAGTCACAAGACAGCCATAGAAGAGAAGCATCACATACAAGAGACCTAAATTAATGTCTCTCTTCAGTTCAAAGGATTTCATAGAAATTTTGGAGGACTCTAATGCTTACCAATTTTTCGTACGCTCTACTTTGCACGTGAGTCCAACCTTGTAGAGAAGTTCCTTTATATTCTATGGCAACACTCAACACACCTAACATTGGAGAGAAGTTCCAAAGTTCTCCGAGGGATGCAACAAGACGATTTCAGTGACACGTTCATGTGTGGTTAAGTCGCAACATGGCATCTAAATCTGAACCACATGTTTTTTCTATATATGTTTGTGCTTTTAGGATATGCAAACCAGAAAGGGAGATCCATAGTACAAACGGGGCTGCATCATCTGGACACTATTGATCCCGACCTCTAAGCAGGAATCTAGACCGGCGAGATTCACTGCTCCAAAGAGTATAGCAGAATGATGCCGTGAGATCCCAGACAAAATCAGCAATACAGCTCGAGTTGACAAGAGATGCATAGCAGTGTGCATAGCCACCTGAGATGTGAGCACATCATATGCCGGCTGCTACCTCGAACTGCACTCCTAAATCCTAATTCCTCCTATAGGCAGCCACTGGTGCTCAAATCTTAACCACCCGCTCTTATGAACCTAAGTTCAAACCAACTTTCTTGAAAATCAAGCAATGCATGTTCATCTTTCAAAAGCTCTGAATGAGAGAACCATTCAGTGCCTTTTTAAGGCGTGCGGTGCTGATTGCATCCAGAAAAGAAAAGGGGGGGGGGGGTATATTTTCGCCCTATGCGGGCTAAAGATCAATTTAATTCGATGCCAAAAGCATATTACAATGTTTTAAATTTGCCTTTTTCTTGTGTATCACGAAAAAATTGCACGAAATTTTCTGCATCCAGACATCACCCCTAATGAACCAGCACTATAATTTTTGTTTTCTAGAACAGTCTAAAACAAAGGGTGTGAAATTCGCATGTGACCCAGAGCTCGCAATTGGCTTTTTTCATCAAGCTCTTGTGCCAAATGAACAAGACAGCGGTACATTGACCCCCAGAAAGGTGCAGGCTGACCTGCCACCACATCGCATGACACACTAGGACGTTGAACCGCCAGGTGATAGCTACAGCAACGGGTGACGGCGACCGATGTGTGATGTCTCTCGTAGAATTAGTGCAGGTGACAGTTAAGGCTTGAGGAAGAAGCCAATGGGCATATAATTGAGGAGGAGGATGAGGCTCCAGGTTGATAGCTACAGGAACGGGCGATGGAGATAGGATCGTGGTGAACGATGGAGGAGGTTTGGTGGCTTGTCTCCAGAGATGTACCATCATGCACTGTAAAATGTAATAGTTCGAACTTGCTTTCCTCCGCTCCCGTCCCATCCTGGAGGTCGCTGCCGTTATGTATGTTCCGCTTTCATATTTGATTGATGGATGTTTGAGTTTATGATGTAACCTCTTCTCTTTAATGGTTTCCCTTTTTTTGCATCGCGTTGCCGATCTCACAGCCCATGGCGTCTGCTTCCCCATGGACACCACATCCATTTCTTGTTCAGCATAGCTGTTGATGAAACCCATCGTTGATATGTGCTATGAAATTCGACGTCATTTATGGACCAACCAAATCGTTCACAAAGTAACAAGAATCCGGACAATATCTCCATGCTTCGTCGTGTCCACTAGCCAGAAGAGCCACAGCTTAGCGTCCATCGTATCATTCTCGCAATATTTTCCACCATGGTTGGCTTCAAACTGGAGTGTCATGTTTCTATGCATTCTCACGTCACCTGTTTTTTTAGCCAATTTTTTTTGAGAAATCTCGCTCACTTTATTGAATCAAGACAATGTTCATAGGTACACGGTCTGGGTCATGAGGAGTGCCCAACCAAACATGCCTACCTATATCTAAGTTACAAGCAAATTTAGCGAGATTATGAGTCTCGAAGTTAAAGTTCCTTAGCTCAAACACGAGCAAGAAGAAAAACTAGCTCTGCGGTCTATTATTTCATGTATTACAGCCGCATTGGGACCTCATGTCCCTTCGTTGATATCTTGCACCACCCCCTTGGCAATCTGAGGCCACCGGGATATCCTGCTCGTGCAGGTCTTCCGCCAGAGATAGAGCCTCCCGACATGTGTATGTTTCCAGGATCATTGGGTCCCGGATGCCCCCAAACACAACCGTTGACGAGCCAAGAAAATTGCCATTTGAATCTCGACAAACTGCAGCAGCCACTCCCATGCGCCTGTTCCTTGCTAGTGCGCCATCCACATTGATCTTTATGAAGCCAGCTGACGGTGAGATCCATCGGCGCTGCTGAACCGGTTCCGCGTGTAACTGCGCTCTTGGTTCACTAATGAAGATCTGCTGTAGCTCCTGTAAGTAAGAGTCTACAAAGGATATAGTCTGGTGTGGATTTTTGAATAAGGATTCATAGTTTTCCTTGCGCCTTGCATACCACACGGCCAATAGCGTGACGACCATCCTCGTAAAACTCGCGTGATCTAGTGCCTCATGGAGTTCAAACAGCCAGTTCTTCGCACATGGCTCCACATTTTCCGCCATCTTTGACACAAGAGATTCATCTGACAAAGCCCAAATACACCTTGACATCGTGCATGACAAGAGGGCATGTCTCCACGAATCTTGGCATCCGCACAGTGGACAGGCGCTCTGAGTTGCCATATCCCGCATGTGTAAAACGTCCGTAGTGGGTATGGAGTGTCGTGCGAGACACCAAAGAAAAACTCGAATCTTTGATGGAACTTTCAGTTGCCACAGACGGGACCAAGCTTCCTCTTCTCTGGAAGTGGACGACGAGCCACCCCTTCCTTCTAGCCAGGCTTCCCGTTGTAATTTTGTTGTGACCAGGAGCCTATAAGCCGAGCTTACTGTAAACCTGCCTTTCCTGTCCGGGTTCCAAGCCTAGAAATCTTCGGTGTTTCGAGTACACATCGGTATCTTTAGAATAGCTTCAGCACCAAAAGGTAGGAACACTGATCATATTAAAGGTTCATTCCATGAAACAGTAGCTGGAGAAAGTAGTTTGGACACTCACCTGGGAGGTACCGCAACTAACGAAGCAATAGGCTTTGGTGCTGTTTCCTTGGGGATCCAATTGTCCTCCCAAATGTGAGTTGTTTGGCCATTCCCAATCCTTCAGATTATTCCTTGCTGCAGCACGTCCCGACCCTCTAGGATTGCATGCCATATTTGATATGGACGAGATCCCAGCTCTACCTCAAGAATTGTAGAGTTTGGGAAATAAGACGCCTTTAAAATTCTTGCACTTAGAGTTGCCAGTTCCTGTAGAGCCCTCCATGCTTGCCTGGCAAGCAGTGCCAGGTTGAACAATTCAAGATCTCTGAACCCTAGGCCTCTCAAGTATTTTGGCCTCGTCATGACATCCCATGAAACCCAAGCTGGTTTACGCTCACCTTGTTTGCAGCCCCACCAAAATTTTCTGATGATGGTTTTTATGTGATCACATAGACCTCTTGGCAACTTGAAATAAGACATAGAAAATAATGAGATAGCTTGGGCTATGGATTTTATGAGCACCTCCTTTCCTCCTGCCGACAAACACTTGCTCATCCATTCCTTCACATTATTCCATACTCGATCGCTCAAATATTTGAATGTCCCTTTCTTGGAGTGCCCTACATCAGATGGCATTCCTAGATATTTGTCATTAAGTGATTCATTGGGGACTTGCAAAAAACCCTTTGCAGCATTTCGTACTATCTCTGGGCATCCCCTGCTGAAAAAGATGGATGACTTATCCATGTTAATTCTCTGTCCCGATGCCATGCAATATGTATCCAATAGGTTTGAAACCGATTCTGCTTCGTTAATACTTGCCCTGAAAAACAACAGGTTGTCATCCACGAATAAAAGATGGTTCATCGACGGAGCCGATGGTGCCACCTTGATGCCGCTAAGCTGGGATAACTCGTTCTGAGACTTTAGGAGGCACGAAAGGCCCTCTGCTGCCAACAAGAAAAGATACGGTGAGATCGGATCTCCCTGTCGAATACCACGTGTGGGTTTAAACACCTCTGATTTAACCCCATTGAACATCACCGAGAATGAAACTGAACTAATCATACCCATGATAACTGTGACCCATTGTGGAGCAAAACCAAGTTTCTCCATAATAGCTCGAAGGTAGGACCACTCCACTCTGTCATAAGCCTTCATCATGTCTAATTTTAGAGCACGGTAGCTTTTAGATTTGGATATATTCCTCTTCATAAAATGTAGACACTCATAAGCTGAAATTATATTGTCCGTGATTAGCCTACCCGGCACAAACGCAGACCGCTCTTCGGATATGATGTTAGGAAGCACAGCCTTTAGACGATTCGCAAGCACCTTGGAGGCGATCTTGTAAAATACATTGCACAAACTTATAGGGCGAAACTGTGAAAGTAAGATAGGGATTGTTACCTTCGGGATCAAAACCAATAAAGTATCATTGAGACACTCAAGGCTTTCCTCACCCCTAACAATTCCAAGCACAACCGGAGTGACAACCTCACCACACACGTCCCAGTGTCATTGAAAAAAGTGTGCCAGAAACCCATCTGGACCCGGACCCTTAGTTGAAAACATTTGAAAGCTGATTTTACCTCTTTTTCATCATATGGAGCCAACAAGCTTGCATTCATTGCTGCAGTCACTTTAACAGGAACGTGTTCGAGCACTTCCTACAACCCTTGGATGCCCTCTGATGTGTAGAGGTTCTTATAAAATTCAAGAGCAAGCTGCTGCATCTCAGTGGGATCATCGGTCAACTGGCCATCGGGTTTCTGAAGTGCTTTTATCGAGTTCTTTCTCCTCCGCATCGAAGCCCTCATATGAAAAAGTGTGTGTTTCGATCCCCTTCTAACAGCCATTGCACGCAAGACCGCTGGCGCCACATTAACGCTTCCCGCATATATAATTCAATCAATCTGTCATTCATCTTAACTTCAACATGCGACGGACCAGTTCTTTGTGGTTGGCTCCGCAACCGCTCTAGCTATTTCTTCAGTTTTCTGATTTCGCCTCGAACGCTACCAAAGGTCGTCCTCGACCACTCGCCTAGATTCTGCGCTAGATCATCAAGCTTCCTGCGCACCTTCTCCATCGTTAGATTGTGACCATTGGGCTCCCATGCAGATCACATGGTCGGCTTTAACTCTGCATGCGTATGCCACATAACTTCATAGGGAAACATCTTATCCCCCTGCCTACCCTGCGCTGGTGCTAGGTTCAGCAGTATGGGGCTGTGATCAGATGTGGCTTCTGTAAGATGTTTCACCCCCGCATGGGGGAATTTTTCACACTAGTGCCATGTCCAGACGGACTCGCGTGTAAGTGCCACCGGTCAGTCTTTTCTCATAAGTCCATCGAGTGCCACTAAAACCCAAGTCTACGAGGCCGCATACATCTACGGCATCTCGAAAACCTTGTATTTGTGATTGGCTTCTAGTGCCCACTCCGTCATGCTCGTCGTGCCGAAGCACCTCATTAAAGTCACCGATGCAAACACAAGGCATATTCTGCAAATTTTCCAAGTTCTTCGTATCCCATGTATGATGACGAAGGTGGGTTTGAGCCTCCCCATAGAAGCAGGAAAGCCTCCATGGGTCTCCTCCTAGATTGCTAACTTTGGCATCAATATGATACCTCGAATAACCCAAAATTTCAATCTTTATTTCATTATTCCCAAACATCACCAAACCTCCACTTCTACCGGAGGAATCAACAGCAAAAGAGTTATGATAACCTAAAGTACTTGCTAATCCTTCAGCTCTAACTCCAGTAATTTGAGTTTCAACTATGCAGAGTACTCTAGGGGCAAACTTTTGCGCCAATTCGCGCAGCTCTTGAATTGTCGGGGCGTTGCCTATCCCACGACAATTCCAGCATAAGAGATTCATTGCGCCCGGCGGTCCTCCGCCGAGGAGGCCGCCGATCTTGCATCCATGCCTTTCCCCCCGTTGGGGGTCTTCTTTTGTCCTCCATTTTCGTTCTTTTCAACCATAGCAGTTGTCTTGGCCCGCTTCGGATCCTGCTTAGGAAGGCGGGCTTAGAGGGATTACAGCTCCTCCCGCAGTATTCTTGCCCACCAAGACTAACTCTGATCCCGTGATAGCAGTGGGTTTTGCAAGCCCCACGACTTCATCTGACGTGCACTTGCGGCTGGGTTTGCCTTCGTCCATGTGAGCATCCTCATGTACCACATCTTTTTCCCTTGCCTCCTGCTGGCTTTTGGGTTTCTGTCTCCTGTTACGACGACGCGTCCCCCAAGCAGTAGTTGCTGGTGCATGCAGATTTTTGAAGACTAGGGATGATGGAGGATGAACACCATCATCATGCTCCTTGAACTCATGGCCCATAAAACCACACACTTGGCACCAGTCCGGGAGGCGTTCATATTTCACACCAAAGATTTCCCTCTCGCCTCCCCGGACGATAGATGTGGCCTTGTTGAGTGGATTACGTACATCAAGCCGCACACGGACCCGAAAAAAGATTCCCTCGAAACCAAAGGATGAGGGTTCGGAGTCCACAAACTCGCCAATCTTTGACACCGGAGCTTTCACCTTTCCATGGAAGGCTATTGGAAGGTTGATAATGCGTGCCCAGATATCAAACTTGAGAAACTCAATGGTTGATGGCTTGGAGTATCCATCGTAAGGGGCAATGATGACCGGATTTCCTCTAAAGTGACATGGGCCACCCTATCACGTCACCTGTTGGCACGCCATGTCCAATAAGTGGGCCGTGCCCCGGGATGGGCCATATGTGTAGGCTTTCAGCTTTTTCGAAGTACAAGTTTTGGGCCTAAGCCCTGGGCTAAAGCCCTAGGTGCAGAGTGATATAGCTTAGACAAGCATCATGTAAATAAATACCTTAAAGATAGAGTACTGGAAAGCCATGGAGGCGGACTTCACCTACTAAATCCGAGCTTCAAACGCTTGTTGTCTCAGTTGTACATCCTTTTCTCTTCCTGTTGATCGTAATCAATGGCTGGTAGAGCCATCAGAAGGGCTTTTTATACGTACGAACATCTTAAGTTAACATACGAGCAACGTCCATAAAATTTTTGTAAAAGCCGGGGCATTCGACTGAAAATGGGGACTCCATAGGGCGCTTACAGTGTCTTATATCTGAACGCCGCTCGCCGGCACATAAATTGTGCTGGCCTATTATCCACTGAGCATGCCAAACGGCATACTGAGTGGGAGAAGCTCGCCCTCTGCGCTTATTTGTTTCCTTTTATTTTTCCTTTATATTTCTGTTATTTTAATTACACTCTCATTAATTATTATTAAATAATTAATAAATTTTTAATGAACTTTAAAAGTATTTCTACAAACGTTCATGATATTTTCATAAGTGTCTGCGCTTATTGTAAAATGTTCATCGTTATTTAAAAATAACGTACTATTAAAAATATTCGTGAAATTTTTAAAAAAGTGTCCGCACATTTTGATCAAATACATGAAATTTATGAGTGTTTCTTAATTTAAAAAGGGTTCACTTGTTTGACCAAATCCATGTATTTATTTTGTTGAGCTCTGTTGAATAATATAATAAAATAATTGTGTGCATCACCAGATGCAGAGGCGGGGTCATCCTCCATTTTTTTAAATGACAACTTTTTACAGGGTGCACCACATTTTTTTTACGAACATCGCATGTGCTTTTTTTGTTGTTGATATATTTGTGCTTTTAGAACCAGAACGGGAGACCCCCAAAAAAAAAGAACCAGAACGGGAGATCCTCTTTTTAAAAAAAGGACGACCACCACCAACCGAATCAAACCAGCAAAATTCAGTTTTCAGTGATCCAATTATTGCAGTATTACAATAATGCCGAGAGATCACAGATAAAATTAACAATGTTAGAGAGTCACATCCACAGAATCAACGGAGCCGCTGAGCTCAGCATCAGACTGGGCTTTCCACTTCACTCAGAAGGCAGTTCAGCCGGTGCGCCGCTCTCCTCTAGACTGCTGGCCCACCATACACACGTCCTTCTCACGGGTTTAAATTAATTTAGAACATTTGTGTGTACATTGCAGGAGGGGTCATGAGGGCAAAGATGAAAAACGAAACGGGGTTTTTAGAAAACAAATCAGATACAATATTTGAAACCTCAGAAGGCTTGGATTTTTTTTATCAGATGTACATAAATATGTGTATTACGCATGTATAGACTTTTCACTAATATATCCTTGAAGTTGTGCTCTACTGGAAAATATTTTTCTTTTGAGAAAATATATTTGGTCAAAGAAATAGAGTTATGTGTGCCCACAACAAAATATGTAGTACTCCATGAGGCACTACTGGAGCCAATTTGACGCACTCAGGCACTGGGCCCCTGCTTAATGGAGTTGCGTGATTTAAGTAGTTAGCTTGTGATGGTGCTCCGGACTCACCCGGCGGAGAGAACGATCGCTATCAGAACGACTTGCCGTTGCTGTCTTGGCCTACTCATCATACTCCATCCTTACGCTGAGACCAAGAAAATGTATATGTCCAATAAACCGGGAAGTGGGAGATATTTTGGTAGGCGCGCTCGTTCGACGACCAATGACGCTCTCACAAGCGTACTAAAAATAGACTGTCGTTACAAAGATTCTACTACTTCATCTCAACATAGTTCAAACATGAAATTCAACATAGTTTCATACACAAATTCAACTACTACTTATTCGAACTATTAGATGAAACTACTCCTCGTCGTCCGAGCTGCGGAACTGCTCCCAGAACTCGTCCTTGGTCGGGTCATCGCACTCCTCGTCCTCCTCCTCGGAGTCATCCCGGTCCTCATCCGACGACTCGATAGGGATCACAGTCGAGGGGCCGGCCTCACCCTCCTTCTTCACCCCCTTCTTTTTCGCCTCGATGTTGCGCTTCCAGTAGTGCTCCAGCTCGGCCTGGACATACTGCGGATGCTCTCGCGCAAATCGAGCCATTGCCGCCTCGTCGCTCTTGCCCGGAGCGACGACAACCGCCGGTCTCTTCTTCGCCTTCTTCATCGACATCTCCTCCATCTGGATGCCCTGCGGCACGAGCCACTCCGCCACCGCCTAGGACTCGATCTCCAGGAAGTTGAGGTCCATCTTCAGCCGTCCGGCAAGCCACACCGCCACGTCGTAGGCACGCACGGAACCATCGCGGTGGGATACGTGCCGAGCCACCAACGCCGCCCGGCGTCGGAGAACTCCACTCCGAACTTCCCAGAGGGCTTCGCCCTCACGACGAAGAAACCGGACTTGCCCTTCGACGTCTTCTTCCGCGCCATCAGGGAGCGGGTGGCGTACAAACCAGAGGCGAAGGTGGACGGAGAGGAGGCGGGCGGAGCGGGGCCGGGCGAAGGACGGACCGGAGGCGGGGGTGGTCGGAAAGGAGGCGGACGGGGTGCGAAGGCGGCCGAAGAGGAGGCGGACGGGGTCGGGGCGGAGGCGGCCGGAGAGGAGGCGGACGGGGTCGGGGCGGGGCGGAGGCGGCCGGAGAGGAGGCGGACGGGGTGCGGAGGTGGCCGGAGAGGAGGCGGACGGGGTCAGGGCGGGCGAGGGCAGGCGGGGAGCGGACGGGGCGGTGCGGCGGCAGGCGGCGGCCCAGGCGGGGTATAATCTGCGGCGGGGGTCTGGATCTACGGCAGGGCGGCGTCAGAGAGCTGCGGCGGGGCGGCGGCCGAGCGGGGAGTTGCGGCGGGGCGGCGGCAGGCGGTTGTGAGGCGGAAGGGGAATGAACTGGCGGTTGTGCGTTTGGGGGGCGGCCGCGGTTTTGGACCCGTTGCATCTCCTAATGTAAATTTGCATTACAAAATTTTCAATTTTACATCACTGAAAGGCCGCGGTTCAATTTTTTTTACATATAGATCATTTGTTGGAGCAGTGTTTTTTGCCCAAACGATTTAAAAGTTAGATATTTTTACATTTAAACCATCTATTGAAGATGCTCTTACGCAGGGGCGGAGACAGGGGGGTGCTGAGACGCAAGCAGGTGTGGCAGTAGAAGCTCACGGCCATGGCGGAAGCGGACATGGCGTGGGCTTCCAGTGCTCCCTGGCTCCATATCCCAATATCATCGGCCGAGAGGGGTTTTGTTATGCTCGGTTTAGTCACCGTTGTTTTCTAGTGTCTTTCCTTTTGATGTCTTTCCTTTCTTTTCCCTCTTTTTTAAAACATTATTATTTTAAAAAATGGTGAATATTTGGGATCGTGAATAATTCTTACAATTGAAGAAAATAATAGTTCATAAATATATTACGAATTCATGGACATTTTTCGAATTATTGAATATGAATCGGAAGATTTGTGAGCTGTTCAATGAGTGTGAGTAGTTTTGCACGTTTCACGGTTGACCAACGCATTCAGGGCGTTGCAGATATTTCACAATACTTCTGATATTCTAAAAGGGTAAACAATAGTAAACTTCTGCTTCTGGAAATCTATAGCCACAGCTGGTTCTCAGGAATCCAAGCCACAACTGATTCTTAGGAATCTGTAGCTCAAACAAATGGGATCTAAAGGGGCTACCAGATCCAAAAGACTCATCGTTAGAAACTCCTCAGGCTGCAGACATGACGGATACTTACCGTTGCCATCATTCCGAATTTCAACTTTTGTACTCCAAGAAAAGAATTACTAACATACTCGTTTTGAATAAAGTAGCCCTAAAATCAGACTTACCATTGCCATCATTCCACATTTAAGCCCAAGAAAAGAAGAAACACAAATTTTGAAGAAATGATCAACGGCCAAATAGCAGATTTCCTTCACAAAGAAATCAAATCATTTCCGAGGTGAGAAACAATAACTTACGTCAAATGCAGGTGTCAACTTGCCCAACACGGGCCTGAATCGACAAAGAACTCCTCACTGGGCAAATCCTGAGCACGAACCGCAGGGCACAAGCCTTTGTACAATTAACCAACACATGCAAGACATCATCACCTTCATTACCAAAAATAATGCAAAATAATTGAACTTTCAACCACAAGAGATCAACAAAATATTGGAAATGTGGTACGTAGAGCTTCTCGGTACATGGATCACTGGCTGCTATGATTGAGCTCTGCAAAATCACATGGAGAAGTTAATCACAGCAAAATTAATCTTTGCCTTCATGACCACAAAACATTGCAAATAAATTGAACTTTCAAAAAACAAAAGAAGAGCAAAAATATTGCAAATGCCGTGAGTAGAGCTTCTACCACAAAACATTGCAAATAACTTGAACTTTCAAAAAACAAAAGAACAGCAAAAATATTGCAAATGCCATGGGTAGAGCTTCTAGGTACATGGATCGCTATCTGCTAGGACAAGCCCTATGTATGTTCTGTAGAATCATATAGAGAAATTAATCACAACAAAATGGTAT
Organism: Triticum urartu; assembly: GCF_056163025.1. Classification (NCBI taxonomy): domain Eukaryota; kingdom Viridiplantae; phylum Streptophyta; class Magnoliopsida; order Poales; family Poaceae; genus Triticum; species Triticum urartu. Next base: position 7,609,500 of record NC_141879.1, read on the forward strand.
CTCCAAGGCTATTACCACAACTGCAACAGCAACCCAGCACAAAACAAAGAATGTTGACTGCACACTAATACATACAAGAAACAGAGGCTCGGGCAAACAGAACAGAACCCGTCACGCGCAAAACTTAGCCAAAGGGCGAGGCGACAGGGCCAGCGCCGGCGAGGGCGTCGGACCGCTTGATGCTGCCCATGCCGCAGATGACGCAGCCTGGGGCTGAGAGGGCCGAGAACTTGGCGCCGCAGAGGTCGCAAACATCATGGCCGATGGTGGAGAGGCGGCTGAGGGTGACGGCACAGAACTGCGAGGGGTCCTCGAACGGGTCGATGGACTTGTTGGTCAGCCCCCGCTGGACGCACATGTCGATGAGGCTCTTGAGCTCATCCTGTTTGGTCGGCGGCGCCTTGGAGTAGAGCAGGTCCAGCATCTGCTTGGCATAGGCGAAATTCTGGACCTCCATGTTGCGCTTGATGGCGGTCCGGATGCAGTTGATCCGGTGCTTGGCCTGGATGGGCAGGGACGCCAGATGCCGAGACAGCCTGCCCATCTCCTCCTTGGCGCTCAGCGTGCCAGCTCCCTGGACTCTTTGCAGCCGAGCGATTTCCTGCACGCACAGAAGTCATTTCACGCAAAAAATAAGCAGCAGAGAGCAACCTGAACTTTGATGACAGATAAAAATGATTATTACCTGTAGCAATGAAACGGCGATCTTGTACTGCGCACAAATAGTAGCCTGCGCTTTGATGTCGGCTTCACGTGATTGGTCCTTGGCGAGGGCCAAGAATGCTTCATCCAAACAATTTAGTGCATCCGTGAGCTGATTCTGCTCAAGATGTGCAAGACCCATCCTGTAGCATTCTGCAGCAGGAGCGCCACGGGGTACCTGTAATCACGGATACGGGTGTCAGCTGAAGCTATGCCAAGTCCATCAGATAAAGTGTCTAACAAAAGGTAGAGTAGAGTAGAGTAGAGTAGAGTAGAGTACCTGGCCAGGACGCACGGCTTTAGGCGCTGGGGGCTGAGCAGCTTGCTTTGCCGCTCCTGGACCCTCGAGAGCACTGAGATCAATTGGTTGCGAAGGAGTAGGAGCAGCAGGTTGAAAGCCCTGTGGCTGTGAAGGAAGAGCCTGGCTCTGTGGAGGTACACCACCATCAGGTAGGCCAATTGGGTTCATAGGAATGCCTTGCTGCTGAGGGAACTGGCCTTGTTGCTGAGGGAACTGGCCTTGCTGTGGCCCCTGTGGCGGCACCCCACCATCTGGAAGACCAACATTGCCCATCATGTTTTGAGTAGGTACCGGTCTGCCGACGTTCATCCCAGACTCAGGATTGGCCATTCTTTGCAGGATTGCTCCTGGAGGAGGCAGTCGATTCGCAAGTTGCTGTGATGGAACGGTGTTCTGGAAGAAGTCCTCAGGAATAGGTCCAGCTGTCACTCCCAGGCCTCCGATTACAGGACCCGTGCCGCCAGTCGGCGCTTGTGGTGGCGCCACCAAAGTATTTGTTCCAAAGAAATCGACTGCGCCACTCGGCATTGCTGGAGCAGCAGATGGTGCTGGGCCTGCTGGCTGACTGAATTCTTGTGGTGTTCCAGACGACCTTGTCCTACTGATCGGAGGAGCCATCAAACCTAGCTGTTTCGTGGCCTCTTTCAGTTTGTTAACATCAACAGCAGGTGCAGCGGGCTTATCACGTATCCTGATTTGTATCCTTTTAGTCTTTGACGTTGACTCGTCCTCATCACTGCTTCCAGCATCAACAACACCATACAGAGTCTTTTTAAACTCCTCCGCTGCTTTGGCCTGTTCATCTGCAGAAGCAATTTGAACCCCTAGCTGCCTGGCCAGACTATCACCAACTGAATCACCAGCAGCATTTGCTTTGTTTTTCAGTGCCAATTCAGAAGATGCCGGTTGCCCATTCTCACTACTGGCCGCCGCCATAGCTTTAACCAAGCTCTTTTCGCTTACTTCCACTACGTTACCCCGGCCCTTCATCACACCCAAGTAAACACCGATATGATCTGCAATAACAGATGGGATGGCAGCATCAGTTGTTCTCATGTAGGGCATCACCTCTCCTGCAAGCTCCCACTGAGGAATACTCTTCATGCTGGTAGGTGTTTTGATCTCCCAGTTCCCTCCTGCCCATTCCGGGCCTTTAGGCACCATACTTTCAGCAGCAAAATTGGCAAAGACACCTTGCGTCCATCCAGTTGAACGAACTCTCAGTATTCTTTCTAGATAACGTCTCAGCTCAGGATCTGTACCAGATTCCTCCAACTTTTGTGCAAGGCGTCGCAGGGCACTAGGGTTCAGGTGACATATAAACAGATCCAGCATGCTTTCATGATCTGCAATAGCCTCAAATGTTTCTTTCGCACTGTCAAACTGACCATACCTGCAAAGGAATGCATCAACTATTTACGCTCTGAATCATGTAGACTGTTACACTGAGGAAATTGGGAATAAGGAAAATAAGAACAGTCCTTACAAAACATAAATTTATCTAATGGTATTTAAGGAGCAAGAAGGCAATCGTTAAGATTATGTTAATTAGCACAGGGCATACACAACAAGTGATTGTTATGTACTCCCTCTGTCCCATAATATAAGCAAGTTTTTGACACTAGTGTAGTGTCAAAAACGCTCTTATATTATGGGACGGAGGGAGTAAAATATTATCTCCGCTAAAAAAATATAAACATTATCCAAACACAACAGATCACCCATTATCCAAATATAAAACAGGTTATGGCTAGCTAGTTTTGCGATTGGGCCAGCATGCACACTAGTCAGAACTTTTCAAGCAAAATTAACTAGTATGGATTCTGTCTGGACTCTGGAGTAGCAATGTGGAAGCCAAGCCAAGGATATCTATGAAGTTCCATATTCAAGATGATGTCTAGTGTCTCTAAGCGATTTCAGTATTTGTTTAGGATAAACTGTTACTCTGGGTAATAGAACATCACAGGATCAATTCAGCCATGTTTTCAGGGAGGTTGACACCTATTCTGAAAGTTCAATGTCTCTAGAGTGTGTCTGGAGCCCAAAAAAGATTTGCATTTGGTTGGTGTAGAAGTAATGACATCTTGTGATACAGGGAAAAAATAAAACAGTATTTGCAATTTAGTCATATGAGTGGAGAGGATATCTTTTTTGAAGATCAAAGTTAGAGATGATAGCTGACCGTACTTAATGCATGCGTAGCCCAACTCTCGGAAACGCTGGAACAGATGAGAAGTGGGAGGGCACTGAGGATAATCTCTGGAACGCAGAAACTCGTCTTTCAAAATCGATAAAGCAGCAGAGAACCGGAGAGCTTTGATGGCGTAATTGCAGCGCATGATCTACCACAAGTTGCAATGAAGTATTAGATCAACGAGAGAACAATGAAGGAAACAAAAGATGGTGAAGGTTAAGCTCACTTGTGTAAACTGAGGTCCTGCTTGAGATAATGATACAGCAAGGTCTCCACAGACAGGGGGTCCCTTAGATAATATGTCCAGGGACTTCGGAGTAACACGCAGACTATCAAACCTGCAGTGAATGAGAGAACATAAATGGGTAAATCATGGACATCCAGTTAAATACAAAAAATATGCAAAAATTACTCTGATCAGAAGTTTAAAACATAAACAAACAACCAAATGACAGTGCATGATTACTAAATGCTACAACACAAGTAACTCACTTGTGTACTGAAAAATGAGTACAGCAGCCAAGCAAAAAAAATAATTACCTCGATGTTATTTGGTATAGCACTTCTGAAAGATCGATTTTTTGTGTAAAGTGTTGCTGCATGGTAGCAAAACCAATAAGAAGAGGTTCAAGAAGACCAACTAGACAGCTTCTTATTTCCACACCCTTTTTCTGTCTTGGATTTATATCTGTTGGATTCACAAGCAGCAGACGGTCGTTCAAGGCACCAAGCAACACTGCATGCATAAAGATGCATATGGTTAAGTCCAGCACAAACTCATAGGACTAACAAGAAAACAATAGCACGGAGCATGGTAACAAACTGAGAACATAACACAAATGCTAGGTTGATTATTTAAATGAAAAAAAAAGTAACTTATGTCATCATAACAAAAAAGAAGTCTGGGAGTAACTGTTACCAGAACGAGGGAAGCTAGTGGAAAGGATTGATCGAACTTTGTTGTCCCATCCAAGCATACTTATTGCAGTTGCACTTGAGAAGATGAGCGCTGGTCCAACCCACAACATTGACCGATAGTATGCAGTAGTTAAGTGCTCAACAAAACATGATTAACAGTTTAGGGCAAGACAAGACATAAGCTATCCAAATTTGAGTAACAACATAAAGAGCGAGAGTATCGGAAAACTAGAATGATTAAAGGATATTGATGGGAGACCACGATCATATTTGGTTGAGCTGCTTGAAAGTATATCAAGATCAGCAGAGGCGATTAGTACCCTTTGGTTTGTCAATATTCCGGCAACAGGACCTCTCAAAGTTGTCTGCCAGTGGACCTGCATATTAGATAAATTTCATTAAGAGTACGCACGTCAAACGCAGTCAAGTAACTGCATGCCCATAATGCTGGTGGTGACACTGAATGCTTGTTTTAGACAAGTTTCAAAAGGGTACTAATCAAAGGATGTCCATAATGCCCATAGTAGATTAATATTTTAGACATGAATCAATGCATCATTTGAATATCAGTTACGCCAAACTACTCGAGGGAACCCATCCAAGAACATCTTTAGAAAATGTATCATAATTTTGTGAACCCCATCACCAAGAACGGTCACTAACTTCATTTTGGAAGACTGTTTACGGAACCCTAGGAGTGAATCAATACAAATAAAGCACCTGAAGAACAGTTTCGTTTGGCTTTAACTTGATAAACTTCTTCCCATCAGTTTTTGTGGTAATAGATAGCCCATTGTCTGTAGATAACCTATAACCAGTCAGGAGCTTCGCCAGTCCAATATGTTTTCCCGAGATCACATACAACAAGGATGATTCTGCAAGGAGCAATGCGTTAGTCAGCAATAGTTCACCTGAGTCCACTAACATTAATATCTCAAATAGGTCACCCCTAATAACATATCGTTCTTTTTTGTTGAAAGGAGAGAGGCAAGACGGCAGGACAACGTACCTTGTGGAGATGAAAATATGCGATCGACCTCGGATTCAAAAGTAAACTGCATAGGACCTTGCTTTTGTGTTGGATTAGCAGTAGGATTCTCAGCAAATGTGTTTTCTTCTTCTTCGAGCACGGCAGCATTATTTTCAAGAGCTTCCTTCGTGGCTATTGGTTTGAGATTATAAAGATTCAGGCTAGTTCTGTCTTCCTCCAGAATAGCATATTGATTATCATCCGGCCCCAAAAAAGTAGCATCTCGACCTAAGAAAGGGCAACACATACCAGGGGTCAGCTAATCATGTAGAAATGTCCTACGGTGGCAATTAGATACAATATGTCACAAAATGGAAAACCTTTTATTGAACTTCCTTTGCTGTTTACTGTCTGCAAATCAGTCTGCTCCCAGTAAAGAACAACTTCATGCACCACTCCACTTGGACCACTTAATTCAAACACAACTAGAAACATATGCTGCTTTGGGCTATATGAAATATACTTGGGGTGGCATTCCATATTTGAGGGAATCTGGGAATAGGGTGCATGGGAATTATAAAAAAGAGAACGAACAAAATAAACAAGAAAAAGTTGCACCATTGTGCAATAAATACCGTTGAGTAAAGCTTCTTATAGAGATTATCGGCTCCAGATGATAGGTTATGGGCCATCAGGTTAAATCCATCCAAGTAGAAAGCTCTAACTGGATACTGAACCACACGGTTCTCCTGGTTGAAGAAGTTCAACTCCAGATGGAATGGCTGCAGTTACAAAACTAGCAAACTGGTTAGAGAGTAAAATAGTTTAAGTAAGCAAAAACGTTGAATGTTATAGCAGTCACCTGACAAACAGGAATATCTCGCAAAAGGTTGCTAGGATCTGAAATAGTAACAAGGGGTAAACGAGAGATTGGACCACTTTTAGCATGTCCCTCCATGAAATGCTGCAAAAAATTGTTTGCAAGAGAATTAAGAAGTTTGTAACAACATACAAGCACAAGTATTGGTTGACCAGCAGAATTAACCAACAGTAAGGGCTAAAATTGATAAGATATAGAGTATATTAACAAAAGGCTGAGATCGGAAGCTTTGCTGATGAAAGCATGCAAACTTTTTTGAGGTTGCAGCATGACAGAACCAACATAGGTTAAGAACAACAATCTTTTGGGAATGAAGCTTTCAAAGAGGTTGTTGGTTTTTCTTGTGAAAAGAGTGTATTTTTTTTTCAGGTTCGATGGAACCTACATAGCTTCAGTACATGTAAGGACATAGCACAAGTTGAAAGCTACCAAAAGGAGGCACATACACTGTGAAGGAAAGCCTTCCTTGCAACATCTGAGATAGTTAGCTTGCTCTGGCTGACAAAAAGAAAGAAAAAGTAAACTCCAACCATTATAAATACTGTGTGCAACAAAGAAAGTATGGTGACATAGTAAATGGAAATACGAAATTCTACCCCTTCAAGTGCTGCTCTTGAAGCTGCGCCTGGAGTTGGTGCTCTGCTAAAATTCCGGATGAACCCAGGGCTAAAAGTTTCTCCTTTAAAACAGCAGCTGCAATACCACAACAAATTTTAGTGCATGAAGTGCTCAAAATTCTAACAGTATAGCAAATACAGCCTGACTTCATACAGTATTTTAACCCGTAGGATCCAACTAAAATGAAATAACGAGTTTTCAGCAATTTTAACCAAGGGGGTGATCTGAGAATATTAAATAAGGATAAATATAGCAAAATGAGAAGAAGAAAACATATCCATATGCTTACCAGTTGACCCCCTAGCCCCCTGTAGTACAGCAAAAAGCTGCCTCCTTCCTTCCCTTGTGTATGCAGCCTTGTTCTTTGCAGCTTCTGTCGCAGACATATCCTGCAAATCAATGACATTTTTTTTATGAAACTCATGGCAATGAATACTGCATTTATGGGGTTCAGAGTTAGTGTGGCCTAACTTGAAAAATCACTGCAGCCAAATTGAACTTTGGATGCACTGCCAAATTCTTTATTCGAGGCAAAGGGTACACTGCTTCACCACCTTGAAGAGTGAGTATCTTTGTGATGTCCATTGTTTCAATGGCTGCATAGTTAACGAAGAAAATGGTTACACAGCTCATTGTAGGAAGAAAAAAGAAAGATTACCAATCAGTAAGTAGCACAGTTCATGAACAACTGAGACTATTTTAACAACATATGAGAACAATAAAATGGCTTAAGTGCTATAACAGAGATGTACAGTCACCATCTCACCGAGATACAGCACTAACCATCCAACATGACAGTTAAAACCCAAAGCATAAGAAAATAACAGAAAAGTTCGAGCAAAGGCATAAACGGTAAGGAGGACAAAAACTAACCAGCACGCTCAAAGAAATGAGTTTCCATTGGTTGTCTATTGTTATTAATAATAACTCGTGTCTTCCATACTTGAAGACCCCCATCCTTCGAAATTGTCACGAGCAGCTTTAGTGTAGGAAGCCAGGAAACAGATGTGATTGGCTGGGAACCAGCCTGTGTACTGATAGAAAAAAGGCAACAATCAGATTATCACATTGCAGATAGATCAAAGAATAACTGAGAATGAACAGTACGTCTGGAAGCACTTTAACCAAGCAGAATAACATGCCATCCAAATAACAGAGAAGTGCATGGAGAGGGTTGACTTGGCTACAACATGTCACTATGCCTTTCCTAATGAAATCCAGGTCAAGGAACGCGAAGCATAATATTATAACTTATAATTGAACTTGCACAGGTAAGACTAGGTTCCTATAATCCCTCCCCAGACCCCACCTTGTGTGGGAGCTTCTATGCACTGGGTCTGTCCTTTTATAATTGAACTTGCACAGAAAGATACACTAATTAGATGTAAAATCAATTGTCCTCCAATGGGGTGACAGGATCCACTATAACTTCTGCGAAAAGACGCTAGCAGCATATAAATCCAAAGGAACCACTCTAATATGCATAAAAGCAGCCCTGTAAAAACTGTTCTAACTAAACTGGTGTTTTATGCAACTCAATGTTTGATCCCCAACCAACGATCAATATAACATTAATGCTGTCCATGCGATAAAAATTCAGTAGTACTGCATATTGCAAAAAAAAAATCACACAACAAAAGATTTCTCCCAATCTCAACAGTGTACAAGGTACAACACACTTACATCCCAATCATGTTTGGCCTCTCAGTTGATACATCCCATGCCAGGAGAGTGCCCCCTCTATCACCAATAAATACCCACTCTAAGGTCGGATGAAACCCAAAAGCACCAGCTCCCATGAGCTTAATTGTACTGTCAACCGGAACTGCCAGAAAATGGAAAAATTATGAAGCCTGCTGGTGGCTAAATGATAAAACATATGAAAACAAAGCAATGTATATTACGTTGTAACGTGTAGTGAACAGCATATGTCTGGACGTTGTATGCGCGTACCAAGCCTTCAGCATAAGCTACATACTGAAATTAAAAGTCTGTATGTCAAGATAGGAAAACAGAAAAGACACCAAAAAGATATGTAAAGGAATCACCAAAAAGAAGAAGTGAAGGAATGATTGACTTACGAACACAGGAAGGCGAGGATGGCAAGCCAGGTTGACAATGGGTTTTTTAAGATCAGTCTTTATTTTTGTTGGTGGCCTCCCACCTTCAACAGTCCCAACAACTATAATAAAAGAGAAAAGGGCGTTAAAGAACACATATAGGTGTTTATTTTAATGAAATGCAGAGCCCTTCAAGTGAAGAGAAAAACCTGTCACACTCATTCTTTTGTGAAAACCGAAGAAAACGATAGGTTCAAGAGGTGTCAACGCAAGATGAACTTCTGTGTCTATTGAAACGTGGTCTGTTTTTTTCTCAGGTGAGTGCAGCACAAGCGTCTGCTCGGTAGCGAAATCACATGATCTGATTGTAGCATCCTACAGAAGGAGATATGCATAGACAAGAAACAGTTGCATGAGATGTCAATATCATGTGAGATGAGAACTTACTAGAGAGCAATATTAATATCATGTGAGTTGAGAACTTACTAAAGCAATATTTTATCATTATGATGGCAGATGGATGATGAAAGATAAAAGACGTCTAGTGATAAACTTGAAGAATAGCAACTTTTCTGCCCACAGTATTGAAAACATAGGCAATTTCTGCTAGGTCTAGATTAGATGGTACAATATTATTCGTTGTTCTAAGTGGATGAAAAAACTTGTACCAAATAAATACTGGAGCATTGAAACAAACCTCAAGGATAGCAATGATAACATGGCTAGAGGTAGGGCTATATGCCATACGAACAACACGAGCTCCAAGGTCAACCAAAGCTATCTTGCTTCCAGTCAAAGCATCAAATTCTGCAAAGAGAAGAGAAAAACGAGACAGCTAATAAGAGCTCGATGCGCCACTTCCTTACAAGCCCTTAACGTCTTACACAAACTTCAACATAGTTATTGAGTAAACTGTACGTACGCAATGGACTCGTACTAGTCAAGTATAACCGACTGGATTGCCTCAAATATGATACCGGCATTAACTACCTGTACTCTAGCTATAGTACCTTCCAGAAATCCTATCCTAGTGAAAACACAGCAGCTATTACTCAGCAGAGAAGCATGGAAACATAGTACCTACAGCAGCTCCGCAGCATTTCAGGCCCAAGACAAGAGGTGTCCTGGGTGCCGAAAACGAGCTATGCGAGTGATCTGTGTGGACTAAGACTAACTAACTAGTCAGTTAGTAGAGGTCCATGGTACTCCCGGCGAGGCGAGAGCTGATCAATCTCACTTGCGGGCTGAGCTACTCAGATGACTGACAGTAACTACGCACGGTAAACTCAGGAGCCCAGAATTGGAGGTCCACACCCATTTGCACCGCCCCAGCTAGTCAAATTCGACTACTCCTGGCGAGAGCTGGCTGAACCGAATTTTCCACAGCGGTCAAGTGGTGGAACTAGCTAAGCTGCTCAGATCACCGAAGCTACACGGGGCGAAGGCATGATGAGGCTAGAATTCGAGCTCCCCGCCCATTCCCGCGACTGAGATCAGCAGCAGCGGAGCGGAGACCAGATCAGCAGGCAGGACCCGCCCGCCCAGCTAGCTCCGCCACGGCGGCAGAGGAAGGGGCGCGAGGAGAAGGGGGGGCGTACGTACCGACGACGTGGGTGCCGACGGCGACGGCGACGATGGCCTGGGAGGCGCGGAAGGCGGCGGCGTGCGGCTGCAGCGGGCGCGCGGGGGCGCCGGCCCCGCGGCGGCCGCCGGCGTGGCGGAGGTCCAAGTGCTGCACCGTCTCCCACTGCATCGCGCCGCGGATCTGATCTGGCCCGGCCGGGATGGATGGAGGCTCAGATCTCCCGGCGGTCGGTCGGTCGGTGGTGGGATTTGACCAAGCGATGCGACCTCCTCAACGAACCAACCAAGTGGTTCTCTTCTGTGTATGCCCGGTGGGCCCACAGGTCAGACACACACACTCCGAAGCCCCTCGTAATTTGGTGTATTTGCAGATTGCAGATGCAAATTATTTGGTGTATTTGCAGATTGCAAATGCAAATTATCTATCCCTACTAGTACTTGATGATTCCGGAAAAGAGGCACTACACCGTATAAAAATGGGTCTTTTTTTTCAATAACAGGGCCCATACTTCATTCATTAGATAATTATAAGCATCAATGCATAAGTTACACAAGGACCCACAAAGAAAAGAAAAATACAAGTCAGTCCTTACATCTTGCTAAGAGGACCCAGAACACACAACAAAAACGCAATCCAATCCTTTCTTTTACACGGTACCAGCCGGAGACCAAAGCCGCCATCGCCGGGGTGAACCACTTGGGGCGCGTTGCGCCATCTCCACCAAAACGGAAGAAACTACAACAAAAGTTCGACTGCCCTTTTAACGACAACGCGTTGGGAGGAATGAACGGAGCCATTGGGTCTTCATTCGACCAAAAGAAGCAGAGTGGAGGCTCAAGTCGGCAAGCTACTGAATAAGTGTGTCAAAGCTCTGCGCCTGATGATGAGCTCGAGGAGGGAGAAGATTGCAACTACAGCAAGACTAGAAGTAGATCTTAATTATCTCCTCTGCACCCCGTCTACCTTCACCATTAAGGCATGAAGAGAGCAGATGTGGCAAGAACTACACCTCCAGATCTGGGGATCCAACAGCCTTTATTCCCGCCAGAGGAGCACCACGAAGATGGAAACAAGCACCAGTAGTTGTCGGACGCGGCCCGTGAATGGCGACACTCCCCTAGCAACCGATATAGCGACATACGCCAACAAGGCAAGTCCTACCAAGCTAGTACTACTATGTACAGGAAGATCTCGAGCGCCTTTCCCTAGCCATTGTCGGCCGGCAGCGCCGTCGGATGAGGCATGGGATCGAAGCCCTTTTTTCTCTAGGGATGAATCTTCCACATGCAAAGATATGTCAATGAAACATGGCGAGCTCCGAAGAAAACAATGGTTGGTGACACCATAAGTCCATGCAAAAAAGCATGTTCTTGGATTAGTCATGATGAAATGCACTTAACACAATTTGTGCTCTCAATGTCACGCCATTGTCAATTGAAGGAACAACGCTGTGAAACATGACATGCAGGATATGAATCAAGTGCCAGTGGAACAACACTGCTTCTACAACACTCACAAAGAAAGAGAGAAAAGAAAACTTAATAGAACTTTGAGCTGTGCTTGGATTGGCGGATCTTCACACTATCTTTTCATGGAGTTATGAATCAAGTGGCATCAAATCTGTTGCACTTCGAACTAAACCTGGGCATTCCTTGGCTCAGGCCTGTCAAAGCCCGACTTGCAAAGTCTAGGCCCGAGCCCGGCCCAAAAAAAGTATATGTAGGCCTGAGCCCGGCCCAAAAAACGTATATGTAGGCCCGAGCCTGGCCCGAAGGGACTAAAAAGATTAGTGTCGGGTCAGGGCGGGTCGGCCTCCGTGTAAAACAAGAAAGATTTCAGAGGACTTGGCGTACAAGACAAGAAGCACATATTTGATCATGAACTTAAAAAATGTTAATCAAGATTTTTTTAAAAGTTAAATAATGTTAATGAAGCATTTGAAAGATGTTAAATGTGTATAGAAAAAATATTGACAATGTATTAAAGAAAAGTTAATCAAGCATTTGAACAATATTAAATTTGTACAGTAGAAAAATGTTTACCCTGTATTAAAAAAATGTTAATCTTGTATTTGAATTTTTTTTTAATCGAGCATTGAAAATGCTAAAATGTGTTTATAAAAAATGTTGACAATGTATTAAAAAATGTTAATCTTGTATTTGAAAAATGTCTATCTAGAACTTATAAAAATACGTAAAATGTGCACATATTAAACCTTTATTTGGAAAATATTAAACGTGTATTAGAAACATGTTCTTGACGTAGATAAAAGTAATGTAGGATCAAAACCTAGCGATATCTGTCCCGCCGGCCGGCCCAACGCTTTGGCCTAACATCACGTGCGCGGGCCGAATAGTCTAACCTAGCCGCCCTAAATCACATCCACGCTACAAACACCGCTGACGCGGCCGCCTCTCCTCTCATCTTCTTCCGCTGCTCCCGAGCTCGGCCGACCACGAGCCAAACTCCATCGCCCGGCAAGCACCTCTATCCTCTGTCTTTCCTCTGTTTTTGATACAACGAGCAATGTTTTGATAAATGATGAGCTGATGACCCCTGTTTATTCAGATGTGCGGTAACATCTGAATCGACCCCTGTTTATTTCCTTGGTTCACTTGCCTTCTTTCTCTGAATCTGTAAACGCAACGGCCTGGCTAGGTGGTAAATCACGAAATTAAGTTCAGCGCTGTCTGCCTACATTGATCAAGCAATCATGCTTATGTGCTCATATGCTCTCTGCATGTTGTCAAGATTTCACAATACTTAGCACTAGTTGGCACAGGGGAATTGTATTATCGCAGGGACGAAGCTAGAAAAAATGTTTGATGGGGTCATCTCTATGACAGTGGGGTCATCTTGTCTAAATGGACAGTAATTAATACTAAACTAGTAAAGGACTAATGAAGGATTACCTAATTTCATTGGGGTCAATTGACCCCAATGCTTACATGGGAGCTCCATCCCTGTATTATCGGAAATGATATCCGGCGAACGTTCGTTGGGGACGTTTTCCCAGCGAACGCGCTGGTTACCGTCCCTTCTCCTAACGCAAATCATGGCGCAAGGCTTGTGCCATGTCAGCGATTCAGACTCTGTTCGCTATACACAGCGAAGTGGTGAACGTCATATCTTTTGTTCTCTTAAAAAAGACGAGCAATTTAAGTTCACTCTCAACTGATTGTATAGTTTCCCCTCTTCTATAGTACTCCCTATGTAAACTAATATAAGAGTGTTTAGATAACTAAAGTAGTGATTTAAACGCTCTTATATTAGTTTATGAAGGAAGTGGTAAAAAGCAGAGCTCCCGCTGATTACGGAAAACACAATCCAACACAAGAACAACATTACCACTACTTGCAAATAATAAATCAACAATGCACTAGCATATGCAGACCCAGGCCAAGCTACTATTCTTCACTCTTCAGGCATCGCATTACATGGAGAGGTATGCGATTCAAAGAAGGTGAACACTGGATTATCGAATAAGGATCGTCAAATGAAGGTTTCATCAAATTAAGTCTTAAAATATTTATGCATCAGAGTTCTTAGTAGAAGCGCGAATCAACGTGCAGATTTTTTTACACACCAAGGTTCTGAAATGAGGAGCGAAATAGATGCTAAAATATGCATGAAATTGGGGATTGTAACACTATTCAGCATCAGTGCCATAGGTAGCTAACATAGTAACTTTCTTCCATGCTTGCGAGTTGCCAGTGTTAAGTCATGGCCTACTAAGATGATGGCTTCCTTCCTCGCTTGCAACTGCTAGCACACGACCTGCGCGACTATAGAAGGTAAGTATGAGCTCGACGCGGAAACTTATGCAGCATAGGAACTCGATTCACAAGGCCAAATTAGCTCTCTTCTTTAGATAATGGAAGAGAAAACCTTCCTGGCCTGATATATGGCGTCATAAAGGTATTTATTAATATCAAAAGGTAATTGCGGCATACACAGAGCAAAAGGCACCAGAACCTGAAACTAGGATAGCTAAACACGCAACGCCTGCTTGCGTGTCATGTAATCCTTGCCCATAAAAGTAACATTCCTTTGATCCTTTTTAAGATAGGAAACCAAAAAGTATCCACAAATTCTACATGAGCCTACACATGAGCCTACATAAACCAGTTATCAAATCTAACTGGTTCTCATGTTGTTGCTTCAGACACCTACACATATTTTGTATCTCTACGGTCTATATTTTTGTACTTAATTAATACTCGCTCCATTCCATACTAGTTGTGGTTGATTTGGTACAAAGTTATACTAAATCAGCGACACACAAATATTCTAACTAGTATGAAACAGAGGGAATATTATTTTAGTTGTATATATATTTAAAATAATAAATGAATAGTTTTAAAAATTGAGTGATCATCTTTAAAGTAATGTATTTAATTAGTATGTATATAAGTATAACACACAAATATTCTAACTAACTTTTATTGTTGTTATAATAATTTATATATTTTCACAAATTTCTGTACACAAAGAATAAAAAAATCTAACATATCGATAATAGGCCGCACTGTGCACTGACATGTGGGATCCCAGCATTCTGAGCCCTTTTTTTTTTACCAAATTTAGTACTAATTCAGTGGGGGTTTCACAAAAATGCGATGCTCAGTCACTAACCATGGGCCAGCTGCCACGCTGGCACGCCAAGTAGGCACCGTCTATGGCTATAACCAAGAGTAGCAATGTATTTGCACCAAAAGACAAGTTTGAGCACCAGTTTTAATGTATTACTCCCTCCGTTCCTAAATACTTGTCTTTCTAGTCATTTCAACAAGTGACTACATACAAAGCAAAATAAATGAATCTACACTTTAAAATATGTCTACATACATACGTATGTAGTAGTCATTTGAAATGTCTAGAAAGACAAATATTTAGAAACGGAGGGAGTATTTAACTTTAAACACCAAAGTGTTCATCCTATGCAACTTGATGTACCACCAGTGTATTTGCCTCAAAAGAAAAGGAAGAAGAACTTACCTGTCGGCCCGGCACTGTAGTACGGCCCAGTCCAACTCCTCCTCGTCGTCTTCCTCAAGCACCTGCTTGGCGGGCGCACAGCTAGCCCAGCCGCGGCCACCTCCTGCTTCATTGCCACCGAAGCACCCCCGACCCTATCCTCCTCGCTAGGAGACATGCAGAAGCTCCCTCTCTCCTTCCCCTCCGCCTCGGGTTCCTCTCCTCCACCGTAGCCCCGATTTCGAGCTCATCCGAGAGCAGGCGGAGCATGACGTCGTCGTCCTTGTGGCCACCATCACCGCCTCGCCGTCTGAGAATGTCCAGTAGCTCCTAAGACGTCTGCAGCCTCTCCATGCCTATGAATGCAAGCCGACGAGCACCACGTCGCCCGCCATTAAGCTTGTCTTCCTCCTGTACGGCCGCCGCTCGTCGTCCTGGATTCGCAGGCTCCAGCGCATCCCCGACCTCTCCTTTGCCTCGTTTAGACTCGCGGTGAGCCTCTTCTCGTTTCCCCTCGCCGCTAGAGCTCATTCACGTGATGTAGCCATGATCCCCGCCATGTCCATGAGCTCGCTGCCGCTGCCACTGCCGCGTAGCCGCCGTCGCTGTAGCCGTGATCCCCGCCATGTCCCCGCCGTGATCCCTTCCAACTGAGCATGCTACCATGCTCCTGGAGCTCCTAGGAGGCCAAATAGCCCCTTAGCCAGCCTTTTTTTTTTTTAAAAAAAGTTAGCCAGCCTTTTCGTGCACCGCAGCCCCGCGCTCGGACAAGCCCGCACTGCAGCCGCCGCCAAACGTCGTCGCCGGCCGTATGTACGTACACAGACATATTTTGTTTCCGATGTTGCTTGTATGTTTGAGTGTAGGGTCACGTGACCTGAGAAATACACTTGTGTTCCTGGTTGTATATGCATCTTATATGGAATTTTTTTTAATATTTAATAAAAAGTCAAAATAGGTAAGAACTATTTTAACAAAAAACTTGACTTACTTTTGCACTATTATATAAATTTTCACGGAAAAAAATAAAAGTTGACTTCACAGCAAAAATGATAAAATTTATTTGCTATTATAAGTCACTATTGACACTATTTTAGTCAAAAAATTGTCTTTTTGAAAGGAAGTCAAAGGGATATTTTCTTTTTGTGGATTTTTTTTCTCATAAATGCAATAAAAGGTCAAGTTTATTTCAAAAATATTTTCAGAAATTTTGATTTTTTGTTGATCATTACTATTTTTTTCATATAGGGTGTAAACGTCCCCATAGACCACAAATCCGCCTTCCACGTGACCTTTGCTTTGAATGACTATGTTATGTTGGCTCTTCCAAGCCTTAAATAAATACTTTGAATCGTAAAGTTATATTGTGACGTCATTTTTTTAGAAAAGGAGGATGACCATCAGCCTCTGCATCTGGGCGATGCATACGACTACTTTATTAATTATTCCTACAAGAGATTACAAAGCCAAATAACAGCAAGACTAAAGCCACCGTCTAATGAACAACTGTTGCTACACCTATCCAGTTGATAAAAGGGGCGCAGATAGTCTGGGCCTAATACCAAACAGACATCGCAGCCAAACCTAAACATCTAAGACCCGAGGTCCCAACCAGGACGCCTGCCTGGTATGGGGCACCTACCAGTCCGGTGCACTCCTCAACCAGGACGCCTGCCAGGTATGAGGCTGCTGCAGCCACCTGCCACCAATCCATCTTCAGAGCTGTACTGTTGCATGTACCGTGCCAGGTCTCTCTGCCATCGACGCCACCACGACGCCCGACAACGTCGTCCTCCTGCGCGAGTCCATCCTCCCACAGCGAACTCCGAATCTGCACTGCGCCACGCCATCAAGATCCGTCGCCATCAGTGTGTAGGATGAATCACCGCTCCACCAAAGAATCCATCCTCTGGTCCCTCGATCACGTGTGTACCTCTAAGAATGACGCCCCCAAAGGAGGAACGACACCAGAGCGCCGCCGTCATCCGATCATCCGATCTAGGGTTTCCCCCGGAGGTAGCAGAGAGTGACCTTGAACTTCTCCACGACGATGCCTTCAAGAAGGGAACGACGCAGATAGCGCCGCCACCGCCGGCCTTAGCAGACGCCGAAGGCGATATTGTGACGTCATGACGTACCAACATATATCATATGTATATATGCTTTAATGCATGGTATGCATGGGTCTGACACCTAGTTGTACACTGCTGACGACTTCTCTTACATGGAAATACTTTGTTGTCCTTTCATTGAGCCCTAGTGGTTTGCTACTGTTCTGAAACACAGTGATTGACCGACATGCTTCTTGAGAGGTTCCTGTGTCTGTCTCTGTATGATAAGCCACCTTGGTTTACAACTAATCATGTCGAGCCAGGATCTTTCTTCATGTATTTGCTAGCGACATATTCATATAAGTTCCGGCCAAAAGACACAAATGGTCCTGACTCCTGACCGAGGTAAAGGAGCATCCGTTGTGTACCGTGCATGTGGAGTTGTGATGCTTATATGATATGTTGCAGACTATATGGGTTGAGCCAAAAGACAAACGGTCTGGCTAAGATAAAGGTTGCAACCGTTGTATGCATGAGGACTCATAGACTCATATGGTCTGTGTGGCTAGATCTACGTGCGTACACCCTGGATCTCGATAGAAGGATCCAACTTACAGACACACAGATGTAGGCGAACGAAGACCGGATCCAAACGGATCTACCAAAGACAAACATCAACCGGATCTATGAGATTCGCCTGAGACACATCTACTCACGCCCTTCAATGATGCTAGAAGAACTGTCGGGATGGGGGCTAAGCAGGGAGAGCCTTATTTTATCTTCACGGAGCCATCCCCGCCTCGTCTTTCTAAGCATGGCACAAACCATAACAAAACTAAAATAACATCTATAATGAAGTCCTTCCAAGGACCATAGAAGATGAGGCGGACCAGCGGTGGCGCCAGTTAGAGGCTGGAAAACACTAGCTGAGTGCCTTACCGCTACGACCACTCACGCATAGCTTGGGCGTGGTTCGACCCATCAAGTTACCGAGGGTTCGCCATTATGGGAACTTTTCGAGAGTTTCTTAGTCAGTTCTGCGAAGCTTCCAGGCTGTTTATTTATTTACTTTTTCATCCTGATTTTTAATTTAAATTTTTATTACTTTGCCTGTGTTTTATTAGTTTCCATTTTTTTCCACATTTGCAAACATATATTGATTTTACAAACTTTTTTGAATCTAAGAACTTCGTTTAAATTATGCAAGCAATTTTCTAATTCATGAACGTTTTCAAAATCATATATTTTCAATTGGTGAACATTTTGATTATCGTGATTTTTTTAATTCATGAACTTTATTAAAATTCACAAACATTTTCAAATTCATAATTTTTTTCAGCTCCCAATTTTTTGTATTTCTGTTTTTTTTACAAATTTACAAACATTTTTTAAATCTGTGCAATGTTTTTAAATTCATGTTTTTGGTATTTGAACACTTTTTTATGCATGAATTCTTTTAATTCGTATTTTCTGAATTATCTGAAAAAAATCCTGATCCACATTTTTTTAATTGGTGACTTTTTTTAATATCACAAACTTTTTTGGAATTCACGAACTTTTTCATTTCCTACATTCAGAAACAATTTTGTATTTGCGAAAGAAAAAATGTATTTGGGAAATTTGTTACGTTATTTTTTTGTTGGATTTAGGAATATTCTTTCTGAAAAAAGATGTTTAAAAAGGTAAAAAAATCTGGAGAACCACTCTTTGAAAACCTGTTTGAGGGATCCAAGCGCTGCCCGCCATTGGGCTATCGTCCCTGCCGCTAACACAAATAGTGTTGGAAATTCGTCCACAGAATTGATCACATCAAATCACACTAACACACGTATACAAAAAACTAATATCCAAAAAGTACATGTCGCATCCCTCTTTTCTTTTTCTTTATTTTTTTTCTCCTTTTCTCTTCATCTATCGGTTACAAAACTCACGGCTGCTGTTGCTTGTATAAATGCAGCCACGACCCCAACACAGGACCTAGTCGTAACGTTTACTACTAAACGTCTATAAACCAACACGGACACGGCTGCTACCTATTCCTAATTCAATTAGATGATATCCCCGTGCGTTGCCGCGGGAATTGTTAGTCTTATTCACATGATAATATATATATTGAATAACTTTACTTGCATATTAGATATCTCTTCTCTACTACTATAGTACACGATTTTTTGAATATTTGAATCTGCCCTCTTCTCTCATATTTTACCCGCCACTTCCAGAATCGAATCATCTGTGACCGTCAACTTATTAAATCCAACGGCCTGTGTCACTCGGATTCGCCACTCACGCACTCCCGCCAAACCTGAAAATGAGTCGCCCCTTCTGAAGAACTCCACAGCCCACGGTACCTCCACCCTCCAGGCTCTAGCAAATCGATTCCCTGCCAACCTCCCATTTTTCATCTCACGCTGGTCTTTCCCCTGGAATCTGGATGCTCCGTCTCCAATTTCTCTAGCCCGTGAGTCACACTCACACACCAGCAGCTCCATTGGTCCATCCCCGGTCCACACACCCTGCACGCCAGCACCTCCGAATCACCTGGCTTGCTTCGAAATTTGTTTCCGCCTGGTGATTAAAGGCTCATACGAGCTGGACATCCATCTACGGC
The DNA here is from genome assembly GCF_056163025.1 of Triticum urartu. Taxonomy (NCBI): domain Eukaryota; kingdom Viridiplantae; phylum Streptophyta; class Magnoliopsida; order Poales; family Poaceae; genus Triticum; species Triticum urartu. The sequence goes on from NC_141879.1 coordinate 7,629,367, forward strand.
CAGCTGACCATAGTGCCGTTGACCACAGGTGAGGTTGCTGATTCTTCTGTTCCTTTGAGATTTTGTTGCATGAGAATGTTGTGCAAGTGATTCTTCTTGCTGAGGATGATATGAAATACAGATCCACTGGTCTGACTGTAGCTTGCTGATTTTTCTACTTTTCTTGCACGCAAGGTGTTTGTGTTTATGTCCAAACAGTACACTATGAAAGGCAATGCAGCACATGTTCATTCTGTTCATCAGGGAATAGCTCCTGCAACACTAGAGTACTTGCAAAGCCAAATAAGGATATTGACCCATCAGGGAAAAGCACACAAAATATTGTCTACAAGGATGTTTTGCTATAATTCATGTGCGTGCTGTGTACTGCAGTGTGATGTTTCTAATATGGTTGTATTGATGTAAATAGTACCCAGGAAAATAATGTTATATAGGGCTTCAGTCATTAGCTTGTGCCTGTGAAAGTTGTAGACCAAAAGTTATATTTGCAGCGGTACTATTCTAGCATATACAATACTTTAACCATGTACTATTCCTTTTTCAGTTATTGCATATAGCAGAAATCCAGCAACAGAAGTGAGCAAATATCATTCTTTATGATACAGAGCCATTGGGCTTCAAATGTATATACAATATACTGACATTTTTCAGTTTTAACCTACAACAGAGACATCCTGTCAACCAAAGGGAGCACATACCATTTTGCTTTACTCATACGGAAACAGTTACAGAGTCATTGCAAGCGAACTCAACAATGGAGGGACATGCCCCATCCATAGATAGATTACTAATTCCAATCTGATGTGCCTTGGCAGCAAGACCATGAACAGAACCAGCGGATTGCCTACCAATTTTGAGAAATTACACAGGCGATAAACCCCGGCATATGTTGGGGACGAGGACGCAGGCAGCTGTTGTTGAAGAAGAGGTGGTCGCAGCAGATCGTGGTGCAGCAGCTTGAAGGCACGCCGGCAGGCGCTGTCTTCAAGGAGATTTATGCCCTCGCCGTGGTGCACGAGTTGTACAGGCTCTCCTCCAAGCTACAATGATCTCCTGTCTCCTATTGTGCACTCAAGAAGAGACGAACCAGCATGTTCTCACGAACATAGCTCTTTCTATGCCAAAGTTCAGATGTCTGTGGAGAAACTCAAGATTGATCCACCCAAAACATCTGTCGTACGTGGCCTTATATATTCTCCTTCTCAACTAGAAAATTTTATCCCTTGGCCAGCAAGTTTTCTTAGATAACAAGCTTAATTCGTTGGCCAAAATATCTTCTGAATTGCCGGATGGCCGGTCGTGCGCTGCGCCTGCGGCGTGGCAGTCCTCGGGTCAGCGGCACGAAGAAGGGGTGGCGGCGCTCTGCTCAACAGTCTTTTTTTTTATAAACTCCACTCGACAGCCAGAGGCAGGGAGCTCACCTGGTTCGCGTTTCTCAGTGGGTCTCCATACACGACAGTAAGGCATGACGCAGAAGGTCGAGTGGTCTCCCCTAAAATCAAAAAACAAAAATGTTTTTTTTAATAGAAGTTGAGTGGAACAGGCTATTCTCATGTTTTTGCATGAATTTTACGACATGCATTGTATATGGACTGATACATATCCATTTTCTTGCTCGCAAAAAAATATTGGATATGCATGGTAGAATGCATATTACATCCACCTACGTCCAAGTAATGTACGTAGAATGCGTGGAGATGATTATTTTCAGGACAAAATTTAATCCCATGACTTAACTTCTGTTTTGAGAATATTAACTGCAAGTTTGTCTTTTCTTTTTTTTTTTTGCTGGAAACTGCAAGTTTGTGAAATGTTAACCAAAATTACTCTTGATGTGTTTTGGAAATATAAAAAATCAAATTTTTCATGAACACCGTAAATCGGCAAGAGGTTGCGAAGCTAAAGCTCCATATAAAAAGTGTTTCATTTATACTTAAGAATTTTTTTTCTTGTATGGTCTTTTTATTAAGAATGCACACGTGCAAAGCACGTGCCTTCGACTAGTATGATATTAAGATGAAAATTTTGAAATGGACACATTATTACTGAGTATATTTTATAAAATTTGCAAAATGTCAATGATGCAATCTATTTTTTTACTAATATCATTTACATATATTTTAATGTTATAAACACATAAAGTGTAGGGATTCTGAAATGAAAATACTATGTGGGACTCTTATTATAAATCAACTTCATATCTGCATACTCTTCATACTGAGATCTACACAAAGAATGATAATTGCACTCGAATATTAGCCATTGTAATAGCTACATTTGAGTGATGGGGCTACAATATCAAAATAAGAACAAAACCAATTATGATCATTGGAGCAAAAGAATACCCATCCTTTTCTCACCTTGGAGCAAAACAGCATGATGACCTATACATAGATAAGCACCAAGGTCCAAATTATCATGTTACAGACGGAATTCATTTGCAACAAAAATAAATTACACATGACAATTTATAAGATACATTAAGCAAATTAAAATAGATATTGGACTATAGGCATATCCTGAACACAAATAGCATGAAGTTGGGCAATTAGATATTTACATGAAAATTACATGATTTGATCCGTCACATTAACTTCCCATCTATCTCTACTCCTAATGGAGCAGTTGGTAGTCTCGCTTCCAGGTTTTTTTTCGTCCCACCACTTTCGTCCGGGTTTTTTTCGTAGGTTAACCGTCGTAGATTTTTTTCGTAGCCTCCCCCACTTCATCGGTTTATTTTCACTTCACCCTCTCACACAACGAAAAAAACTGAACGGATCAGAACTTTCCATACTGACGCAAATTATTTAGTAATGTCTTTATGTAAAAGAATCAATCACAATCAATCTCTAAAGATCAAATCTAAATTAATTAATCTTCATAACGTTTGTTTCCTTCCGAATCATGTCCATAACTTTCCTTCCTTGTTTGGGCAGAAACTGTTTGGTAGCAGAGATTAGGAAGCTTCCTATGAGTGTAGTAATAGGAAGTATTCTTTTTCTTGATGATTCGTTTCCATGCATGATGATAGTAAATTAGGCCAACATTCACCACTATTTATCAACGTCATCAATCGTATCCATTCCTACCAGTTTTAAGGGAATCTGCTCGCTATGTCTTTTTTAAGGGGATCCGCTCGCTAAGTCGTCATCGCACGTTATTTTCACAAGCAATTCCCCTAAAAAAAAGGCGTGGGTATTGGTAGTTGAACGCCCGCTAGGTTTTCCGCCTGTCCCATCCTCGCGCTGTGCCGCCGCCACCCGCCGAATTTCCAGCCGTCCGAGCCCGTTAACTTCGCCAGCCATTGGGTCGACTGCCCCCGCCCCAAACCCCCATCCCCGAGCACTAGCTATCGCCGCGTTGCCGCCCCAAGCTCCACGCCACCGGGAACGAATCAAGCGCCGTCCCGACACCGCCGTCGCCGGCCCAGCACCTCCAGCCTTGCATGGACAGCTTCAATGTGCAGTCTCCCTTGCTGCCTCACCTTCTGCCAGCGCATGCAGCGGCGGGGTTGGACGCGTGCATGCTTGCTAGCTTGCTCTCCGTGTGTACGTACTTGCTCTGCGTGCGTCGCACCAGCCAATGCGCATGATGCGTGTGTGCCTGCTTTTCTGTATGTGTATGCCAGCGTGATGCGTGTGTGCGTTGCTGTGTGTGTATGATATAGATGGCCCGAGTGTGTGCATGCTGTGCTCTGCTCTCTGCTGATCTATGTGTTGGTGCTCCTGCTATATGTTCATGCCATACAAATGAAATTTCTGTTAATCTTCTGACATGTTGAGTTGGTTCTCTCTGTCTTCTGAGGGGGTGAATGCAAAGCAGTCTATTAAGCCAGACACTATTGCTGAGCTAAATTGACAAAAAAATATTGGTAGCCATAGTTGTAGTTTAAGTAGTACCAAGTTGTCTGATATGTATAAAAAGTCCGTTGCAACTGAGCCCGTTGCTAAATTGACAAAAAAGGTCGCAGTGTCACTTGATATGTATGAGAATATTAAATGTATTATTAACATGATTAATATTGAACTCTTAAAGTTAATGTGGCCCCGTTGCAACGCACGGGCGTTCTTCTAGTCTTGATCAATGTCCTTATGATCCTTCAATTGGTATATATACCATGGAAGTTTATCCCTACAATATACACTTGGAAAACAAAGTACCACCTGATTAGCAAATGAGTCGTCTCTATTATTGTGTCGGAGCAAACCTGTTTTCCTAAATTAACATCATGTCTTTGGAAAGCTCATCAAGTGCAGCTAGAGATAGTACCAACATGGCAACATTGAAGCAATGTGTCAATGTCATGTCCTAGTGGTGAACCTCCCAATATTCTTGTCTACTGCTGCATGTTTTCTTCATATAAAACATACTTTCTCCACGGCAAAGGTCGAATACTATGGAGACCATAATGGAAGCTTTCCCGTCCACAGATACACTATGAAGAATGAGATGAATATATTTTCTACTCTCCTGAATAAACTTCATGATATTATCCCTACAACACAAAAGGCAATAGAAAAGTTGTGTAAACATTTACTTATGACCACGAGCAAGGCGGAGAACTGCATATCCATCTTATTACTAATAGAATGCCCGTGCGTTGCTACGGGCTATAATACATATAAATAAAGAAAACAATGATAAAGTGTCTCTAAGACCGAAACTCATTTGTCTGTTGCTACCGGCTATAATATATATAAATGAAGGAAAGAAATGATAAACATTGTCTCCAAGGCCGAAACTCATTTATCCCTCATACGTCCGGATGTGTTCGGACGCCGAAACTCATTTATTCCTCATACATTCGGACGTGTTCGGACATCAAATGAGCACCCAACAGATTCTTCAAAATCCAACGGTCTGGACAGTCCAGACTACCCCAAATCCAGACCATACGTGAAGAAATACGTGGTTGTTCGGACGGGAAACATTTTCTATGCTTTCTTTGACTCTTTTGTTTCTTTATATGGGAAATTATCCTGAACACGAATGAATGGAGCAACACAAAACCCCCACCCTACGACACATCTTCTCTTTTTGCTACCTGACCCATCCCTTCCCGCTCCGTTTCCCACCGTAGCAGGACATTTCTCGCTGAAGCCCGCTCCTTTTAAAACCGGATGACCTCCACCTCACCTTCACCATGGCGTCCTCTCTCCTTTTCACGGTACTTCCCCATGGACCGCCGAGGAGTCCCCCGCCAACCGCCCACTCTCCACCATGATCCCTTCTCCACGTGTTTGTGTCGATCCTCCGGCCTTTATCAAGCGGGGGGGGGGGGGGGGGGGGGGGGTAGGCGTGCGCCAACCATGATGCCCCCAAGCAAAGAAGACAGATTCGATGTCTCCAGAGCCATTGCCACGGTCCGCTGTGTCCGTTATTAACCCTTGAAGCAACCAACCAATGCATTTACCTTTCTATCCTAACCAAACAAATTATACGACTTGATGACAAAAATATGAATCGCTCGATCATGCAATTTGCTATAAAGCCATCTCTAATGAAACATAAGTTGCCACGTTTTCTTGAGTAGGAAAATAATTCCGCTCAGACATAACTAAACAGACTAACCCCTACCCCCATCCACAACTGTCGCATAATATAAGTGGGAGGCATGCATGTGCCCTTGCCGCCTCAGCCCGCGCCGCGTGCTGGCTGCCGGCCAGAGCACCCGCCCGATCCAGATCTGGCCAGGACGCCCACAACTGCCACCCGCGTAGGCACGCCCCACCACGCCCCCGATGAGCAGCCGCCCGCGCCGCCAACCCAGGACGCCCATCGTGCTGCCCCGGCCGCAGCAACGCCGCACCGTCCTGTAGAACTGCGCGCCTCCGCTTCGAGTCGTCGTCCCGCGCCGGCCCACCATGAGGAAGGGGAAGATGCCCCGCCGCCACCGACGCCGGCAAGAGAGAGGGGGGGGGGGGGGCTGGAGGAGGCGCGCTAGGGTTCGCCTCGCCGCTCGCGGGAGCAGACGAGAAGGTGCACCAAAAATCACTTCCTTAGCTCGCAACCATCCTATATGAGGCATTATAAGTCGTCATCTTGGAGTATTAAAAAAATATAAAATTATGAAACAATGAATACTCACCCTGCAAATTGGTTGATTTAGTTCTTTCCCATGTCATGAGTGCATAAATTAAAAGAAAAATATCCCACTTTATGCATCGCTTTGGACTCCCTGCAAACTTGCACACAATCGTCAGAGGAAAAAAATATTTGCAAACATGGTGAAAACAATGATACATGATTGTAACAATAATAACTTACGGAAAAAATTAGGTCCAAGTAGTGATCAATGGTCTCTTTCAACATATGTTGCTTGTCGCATGCCACTACGCGCCCTGCCATGTTGAAAGACCCGTGGTCCATGTGCATCTTACGTATGTCTTGAATTTTCTCGAGACTTCTGCTAATTGGATAAGCTTAAACTTGAGAGAATATTATAATAATACCTAGTTATCTGCACTGAACACACATATAGAACTTCTACGGTTGATCTAACAAACTCCATCAAGTTGTATGTTGTACCGGCTACAGATATCTCACAAATTCAGTGGAGTTACTTGTTGTAGGTTCTTCTCATTTATGTCAATACATGATTTCTCACAAGCCACAGAGACCTCACCGATAAATATAAATCACAAGGGAAATTATGTAGGCTTACTTGCACAATCAAATCATCCTCGGGCAAATAAAGCTGTAGCTGTTCATCTAAGGCTGCAGACCTTGTAGTTTGGAAGGTGGAAGCACCTAGAAAATAAGCATAACATATTAGAAACACCAGTTTCTTTTCTAGCAGGTAACCGCACATCTCCACTACAGCAAAAGAAGATGGCATGCTAAAAAATCATTATTGATCACAAAAGGATGTATTTAACTAAAATGCCTAAGACCAAACAATACACCAAAATGTTAAATAGTAGGCATAATTGTTATTAGAGTAGTGCTAATCAGAAGGTAAAAATATTATGTTGATCATGCATACGTTAGGATATAATATAGTTTGGTCGAACCAAGATATAAAATGAAGAACATTTTCACTTATGCTATCATACTACCTTAAGTTTCCGTATTCACGCAAACTCGTGAATTACAGAATTGCTAGTTTCATTATCTGCACAGGAAAATAAAGAACCATTGACATATAATGTTTCCTTGTCTCTTCTCTTTGTAAGACTAATTCCCAAATTCTGGCTGGTAGTAATTAAAACATTTTCCAAACCTTCAGAATACTCGCATATTTCCATCATGAACTCAGTATATGTGTCTAGAATTCCAGTTGCAAACTGACCAAAGGCCCTAGTAGCGCAAGTATGCAAATTGGTATCAAGGCGAACTTATACAGAAATGGTGCAGGCTAATTCTGTATAAAGAAACAGTTAGCTTCCACTGTTCAGTACAATAAATAAAGTATCACGTTCAAGACAAATCTGATAGAGTGTGAATAAATCGATAAGTAAATCAATAAGCTGCATACTCTAAAAGCTCGGAGATCTTTGATGTCGTAGAAGTTATTAATCTTCTACTCGTTTCAGAAATCCCTCTAAGCTAGTGTTACAAAAAGGGAAAATCAGAGCTAACGAAGGGCATTGTCATATTGCAGTGCTCCTCTCTAGATCCCCTTGCTCATAGTCAGTAAAAGGCTTACAACAATCGATCTTGGCTCCGCATTTACTTTACCTTGTCAATGTTGAGAAAAACAAGGATTGAGCTGCAGGTGGTTCTCACCTACTTTAGCAGCTTTGTACAGCTAAAGGCCTAAAGCTTATCATGGCGCAGTCAACAAACAGAACTTGCAAGTATTATTTTACACTTAATCAGCAGATGTTTCTCAAACACAAAATGCAGGCAACTGTACAAGTAGGAACTAAAATTCGTGCAAGTAGTCAGAAGATTTCCAAAGCAAAATAAATAAAATGTAAATAAAGAATAGCTTATCTTCAGTACATGATTTCTCCTAAGAAGGCATGCGAGATGAACAAACTATGTAGCGCAATAAGGGGCCTGATGAATTAACAACCTAACAACAATGAGCGCATTGCGTGGACAGAGGAAGGGAACGGTGAGTCGACCAAATCGGTGAACTTATCGCTGGTGCCCTGCTTCGCCAGTCGGTCGCGCATCCTTGGGATGGTAATCAGCGAGAGGTCAATGCAGGTGATGCCGCAGGTGACGCCCTCCAGCAGATGCTCTTCCCAGAGTTGTGAAATTGCTGCACCCAATATTAACACAGCAACACGCAATAAACGTTGAAATTCAGGAACTTGCAGATCAGGTGTCCATCTCCTCTACCTTCTTCCTTGCTGCTTCCTTCTCCTCATCTGTTTGATCCCCATGAGGCTGACATGCGGCATATATGCTGCAATCGTGTGAAAAAACAGTCGTTTACAGTTAAATCAAATATCATATTAGATCAAATATGCTGACACATGACATGTGGCATATATGCAAGTATTCATGTTAAATCAACATTCATGACCATATCAGATAACCCTTTCCTGCCAGCATTCCCAGATGCAGAGGTTGTTGAGGATTTATAGTAGTAAGATGATCATATGCTTCCTCAAACTACCTGATTATTAGAGGGTGGAACTTGGTTCCAAGTTGATGCATTAGTTGGGGCTGCGACGCAGATTTCTACCAACAATAAAAGATCCAAAGAAATGAAAGCATCTTCAGAAATCATAGATATCTTCAGTTTGTACAAAATAAAATCCTAGAAAGAAAGGCTTGAATCACAGTACCTTAGCCTTGGCGAGATCCAAATGCACATAAATGTAGTACAGAAAGTGATGTGTAATATCATTGTAGTTGTTTACAAGCCTGACAAGAATTCATATAAAGTAAGATTAAAATGTAGCTAACCAATGTCAAATGGCTCATATAAAGTCTCTGATGGCACCGTCATCTTCTTCAGTTCTGTCTGACACCTTGAAGAAGACTAAGATCACCCTAACTTGGTACTGCATCGGCGACACCAGCACCGGGTAGAGAGAGAGAGAGAGAGAGAGAGAGAGAGAGAGAGAGAGAGAGAGAGACGAGTAGACCGCGACCAGATCTCATTCCCTGCTGCCACTGGTCCCCATTCCCGTCCGCCACCGGCCAGCGTTCTCCGGATCCCCCGCTGCCATCACTTGCACACAGAGAAAGGAAAGGCCAGGGCATCCCGGGCAGAGAGATGAGAGGAGGCGCCGACCTACATAGCTCGCCCTCACCACTGTGTGTCGCCACTCCAGAACGATTAGGAGAAGCTAGGGGAAATAATTTTGGTAGTGTGGGCTGATTTTCCAGGCGTTCGTTTTGGCAGGAAATCGGTAGGAAAGACCAAAGGCGGAGATGGGTTACGTTTGGAAAATATCAATGGAGTTCCTTCATTCAGAGGAACGAAACGAACGAAATCAAGCCATACCATCACCGCCGCAAACTCCCCTTTAGGAGTACAGATAATAGTTAATATTCCATAACAAACTAAAAACCGGACATGGGAGGATGGGCATCTGTTCCTAGAAAAATCGGTGGGAGTCAGGAATCGCTGCAAGGTTAAAAATAAAAAAAGAGGAGGTTAGGATCGATTGAGGTGGTGGAAACGACCTAGTAACTCCCCTTTAGTAACAGGCCATAAATTGGAAGGCAACCTTTTACAGGAAATATCACGTATATTTGTTTAAATGAATGATCATTAAATTCCATAAAATTTCTATCCTAAGAATATCTAACACATTAATCTTAAGAGCAACAGTAACTAAAGAACAACAAGCAGCTAGATGTCCTCAATGGTGACACAACAGTTGAGGTTGGGGATATGCAGCTTCATTTCTTTGAGAAGTCAAACAATCTGTACAACGACATGCATAAGCAAATAGGAATAATCTGAAAGGGGAAGGATTATACTATTTTGTCTTGTTGAGTTCGCTTCCCAGTTAAATATGTTCCATTTCTTTTTATTACAAAATCAGAGCCCCTCCATTTAGTAAGAGGCTCAAATTAACGCTGATAGTCTAGACATGCTACACAGAAATCATGGAAGGGCCTAACACTGATAACATTACCATTGTATATCTAGTCATAGTGTTCCAACTATCCCACCAAAAATAAAGGGAAGAAAATTAGAATACACATAGGCTAGAAAAAAATGATTACCATGATCTTAAATAAGCAAGCAATATAGCAGTGTCGTTCCCACAAAGGCAAATGAGAGAGTACAACAAAACTGGAAGTACCAATAATCATATCATGAAATGTGTTGTTTTCTTCATCAACGGATCTAACAAAAATGAATTGAGTTAGAAACCTGATCAGGTGCAAGCATGCAGTATAGAACAGTGGGTAAAAGAAAGGAATAAAATACAATATTGAATAATCTCCTCACTCATAAGGTGCTTTTGCAAGAAAGGAATTAAATTCAATATCGAAAAATCGATCTCTTGTTTTCAGCTTGACTTGATTCTATTGCTAACTGCATTCCCAAAAAATAATGCCCGCGTTCTAAAATTTGAGTCATCTAGCAAAACGTAGTTCAGTTTATAAAGTTGTTGGTGCAGGCATCCCATGATGGTCATATTTTTGCAGAATTTAGTTAGAACCATCAAGTGAGCTTTAGTTAACTCACAAGCTTATATGCATCTAGAACTTTAAGTTATACTCAAATCTACAAAGGTGCAAAAACATGCAGGAACTAAGAATAGATCATGTACTTCTAACAAAATCTCGAAACTGGCACATGAGGGGACATATCCCAATATTTAACGTAAGTCGGCATGAAGATGTCCCCAAGATACAAACTTCGTATAATTTATCATGAAAATTGTCCCTGGTAGAGTAAGTTCAAATTTTCATCAATCTTTATTATATCGAAAACTTTTGTTTTCTTCAATTAAATATGCATACCAGACCTCTCCAACAAGATGCACCTCTCCAAAATGCTTTATGAACCTGATAGATATAGAAAGCATGTAGCCATACCTATTCTTGCATGTGCATGTCGAGTTTGAAAAAAAAAAACAAGGTAGCAACATCTTTCCAATAGTTTGCTGAGTGCTAATCACCTTGCAGGCTGAAGAAACACGATGGTATGGGGTGCTAATTAATTCAAACACAAACAACATAAAAACCAAATTGAGATAGAAGCTACTGCACACATACTATTCTGAATTTGATGATCAATTAATTGGCGCCTTTCTATTTGTACACTTAGAGGGTGCTTGGATCCAAGGGACTATTTTTAGTCTGACTAAAAATAGTCTCTTTTAGAGGCTAAAGTTCCAAGCACCCCTGACTAAAGAGAGGCTAGGACTAGCCTTGAGGCTAAAATTTTTTAGTCATAGGAAACCTACTAAAATATGTATTAGCCCTCTCTCTCCTCATTTAATTCCTCTCCTTTAACACATGCGAGTTCTGGATTGGAGGGTTTGGAGGATAATAAATGCTCAATAACTTGATTTTAGTCTTTTTAGTATTTGGATCCAAGCATGGATGAGGCTAGCAAGTTTTAGTCCCACTACTTTTAATCATGGGACTAAAACGTATCCAAGCACCCTCTTATAGACATCTCAAACATCAAAAATCACAGTTCAGATTTTGTTCACATATAACCTAGTATGATCTTCAAAAAACAAGAAATAGAACCTGGTGTGTTGTCTCTTACTACAACGGGAAGCCATCTGCCTCCTTCCTGCTAGCTCTGAGAAACTGCATTTCCATTGTCGTTGAGCACAGGGCGCTTGATGTGGCCACTGCATCATCCATCCTCTCTGATCCATGGACACATAAAAAAGTCGCCATAAACACAAGTCAGTTTGTTGAGACAACATGAACAAATAAAAGTAGAAGACAACTCCATCACTCCTTATGCTGGCCTCGGCAAGTTTGCAGCCACATATTATAGCCACTTCGAACAATAACCCCTACATATTATAGCCACTTCGAACAATAACCCTGAATCACTCGCCTGCATTTCTTTTGGTTACAAAATTCAAATGAAGTAGCACTACAAATACAGTAGTAAATTGTAGGTACAACATGGACAAAGGGGAATTCTACAGATGCTGCTGTTTTAACCACCATGAATTATACAGACAGACTCTTATTCTGAAAATCAGATGGTAAGGTTCAGAATACCTGTGTACGGTCGGCAATGATGAGTGAACTCTTAATAAATTGAATACTTGAAAACACTTACTAAATCGAATATGCTTTATATGCATCATCTCAAATTGCTTTGCATGGTTCTTCAAATAAAATCTCATAGCTGCACATAACAGAACATTGGGGCATGAAATAAATCTGAACAAAATGAAGAAAAAGTACAGCAAAAGCTGGCCTAGTGACTTGGTGAGCAATATGATAACGTGATAATATCATGTAGCATAGCTTTGCCATCACGCACAGGAGGACCGGAGGAGTGTTGCCTTTGGAGTCAGCCATGACCTATGGATGAATATATAAGCTAGCTCTGATTTGCAAGAGGGGAGCAGCCTGGTGTGTTACAAATTCGGCCACCATAGGGGAATCTCATGAACTGAGACAGCCAGGGCGCCATATTCGTCATCGTCTACTACCACCTTGGCCCTGTCAAACTGTGGCGTCGAGCTTGCAGGCAGAGTGGCGAATGGCCACAGACAGTGGAGCCCTCCTCTAGTAACAGGAACGACACAAGCAACAACTATCTGAACACATTTGTGAATGATGAGAATAGGATGGTAAGGTTCAGAATACCTGTGTACGGCCGGCAAGTACTCCTTGCGACGATCGTCGCACCCTGCCCTGGGGTTCAGCGCAGGTGGCGGCGGCGTCTCCCCTCAAAGGTCGGCGGCGGCGGCGACGGCGTCTCCCGTCGGAGACCGGCGGCGGCGGCGGCTCCTCTAGGAGATTGGAGGCGGCGTCTCCTCTGGCAGGTCGGCGGCGGTGATCCCGGACGTAGGCAGCGGTGATCCCGGACGACCGCGGCGGCGCCTCCTCTGGGAGAGACGGCAGATCGTACCACGGCGGCAGCGAGAGACGGCAGATCGTACGTTGGCGGCGATCCCGTATCTCGGTGTCGGCGATCTCGTACATCGGCAGCGGGTAGATCGAACGGGATCGCGGCAGATCGTACGTCGGCGGCGGCAAGGAAGCTCTCCCGTACGTCGGCAGGGGCAACGAAGCTCTTCTTTCGATGAGATCGAGATGGGATCGAGAGAAGCGTTTTTTGTGTGGGGTGTGGGTTTTTTTTGGCTGCGTGGAATGGGGTGAGGGTGGGGGGAGGATGACGAAAAAAAACCAACAAAAATAAACCGCGCAGACTATTCACCAACTGCTCCATTAGAAGTAGAAGATTATGTATGAAACAATACAATCATTATCGACTTAGAATCAATATAAATGCAGATAGCTTACACCTAGATGATAATCACTTAGAAGTTCAATGTACACACATTACAGAACACTTGAGCACAAACACAATCAGCATGGATTAATTTATTTGGATTCATAACCAACATACATAAGCAAAAGAACACATGTAGATATACGACCCAGCACGGCTTAGTGAAAGGAGATGAGTGGCAACTATAAAAAAAAAATGCTTGGAACTTAAAGTGAGTACATGCCATAGATAACACGTGTTGCTGATGATATGTTCTATATCTACTTTTCTCTAGGAAGGAGCAAAATGATCGCACCCTCAGTTCCTCATGCATTTTTTTTGTAATTTATTTGAAGACATAAAGAACCACTTCCAATATGTGTGCATAATGTAGCAGCAACATAATAAAGGTCATATGCTAAGCAACATTAAGTACGTGAAGTCCATCGTAAGGATTTATATTCAACCTTCTTTGGACCTCTATAGAAATAATCTTGTCATGATTGTAGTCCTGGTATTAGAATCCTTCCATACAAATTATCAACTTCCAATTCTAAGGCGAGATTTCATAATCGTAAGGATGGACAAAAAATGACACTACATGGTCAACAATGATGCATTTTCATATTTCACAAAGCAAAGATACATTATGGGATAAAATAAACATATATAGCAGATCCACAACTCTCAAGAAAATCAGGGAAAATGACCATCTCATATCAATATCGTCAACCCTTGTCAAAAACAGATGTGTAGTCGTGTAGATAAAAGACCCCTCTGATTGCGGATGACCGGATCTTTGATCTATGTCCGGCGATGTATACCTTGAATCTGTTACCGGCAACGTCGTAAATCTTGGGCGGAACATCCATCCATCCAGATAAAATAGTCAATGGAGGATCATCATCCTGATGACCAAAGCCCAATGATGAGTCGGGGTGTGGCGACCAATTTGATGTTGGTTGATTACTACCAAACATAGAATAGACACCAATCGCCAGGGTCACCGATCGGGATGGGATGCAAGGGTTCACTTCCATAATTTTGAAACCACGCAGGCAAAGAAAAAACTCCAAATCTGGATTCCCAACTTATAAATAGAGTGTCCTCCCACCTTCCACATGAGCGATGACGGGCTGATGGCACCGCCGGCGACTTTTCTGCAAAACAAAAGAGAGGCTAATCCCAGATCCTGTTACTTCTCGTGTGGTGCTGTAGTGCCTACTAATTAATCAATCAAGCAGCTACATGTAGTGGAGCCGTGGAGCTGCGCCTGGATTATTGGCTTAGCTATATGTACGTACCTAGCTGGATTGAAGCTGCTGACCTTCTCGAGCATGACGTAGAACTTGTCCTTGAGCCTCTTGACTTTCGGCGTGTCCATAGCCTGGATCTGCGGCGACGAGACCTTGCCGTCGGCCTCGTCGTGCTGCTGTGTATGCAGCTGATTGGTGCGCTGTCGACGCGCGCGGACACTGCTGGAGTAGCGTGAGACGGGATCCCAGCCGCCGCGCCGGCCTATACAGAGGGGAAACGGGAATTGATGGGTACGACTATATCGAGGAGGTGGGGAGACGGGACGTTCTGTAATCTTGGTCAGGCTCTGGTCGGTCTCTCTTCCCCTGCTGGTAACGGGTCAATGACGTGGTTGTCAAGCTGATCAACCTGTTGTGGGTCCCACCTATAAGTGATTAATGGAACAATGATGTGGGAGTGTTGCTGATGTGGATAAGCTGCATGTTAAAGAGAAATACTATACTTTCTCTGTCACGGTTTAGAAGGCGCAGTTAAATTTGCGTGCATTTTCACAATAAACAAGGTTTATGGCGCATTGCATTTATTTCTAGTAGCTAATTAGTACTTCGATATACTATTTCTATATGCATGCGTAGTGTGAATGCTATTTTTTAGCCCATCCCACAACCAATAGATAACCACTTAGGTCCCAGAGAATTTTCAAGTGCGCCTTCTAAACCGTGACGGAGGGTTGAACTATTTAGATATTATAGATTATAGATTATAGATTAGAAGACTATAAACCGACTCAAGATAGCTTTCCTATTCTACGACTAACACACGTACACTTTTCAAACTAATTAACCCGCAACGTTGATCACTCTTAAACAAATCAGGCATTGTTTGGATTATTCTAACAATCATCAGTAATTCAAACATGCGACTCTTCATTTGACAAGACATGCAGACGACCTTCTATTTATCTTGTCATGTTGGTTGTTTTTGGTGACAATACTTACGAGATCACAACTTTTTTTTTTTGCAACGATGACCATCATATTATCATCATCTTTTTTTCATGCCGGCTGTCGCACTAGAACCAGCGGTTACCCGGACTACCGGCCACGTATCCACATCTTAGCGTGCTACATGCCGACTAAACACATAGCTTCATGTAGAAACTCAACTTAACTAGTGCATGTCCTCGTCACATTGATCTTCATCTTCTCGTCAATTGCTTGTGCATGGGGAGAAACATCTTTTTACCTGCCATATCTTCAATTTCTCATTGTCGTTGGTGGCATAAATTACCAAACGTCGCTCCCAGTTTGACCACATGCGAAAACGTAAGGCACAATTTCCTTTTTTCATCCGCTCTCACTCTTAATTCTCCTCTACCAGTGATGCATCTCAACTGCAGCAGACGAACCACACACCTAAGCTCTTGGACAAACCTTACAAGATCTCACATCCACAACTTGACGACGACTCAATTCTGTCGTCCCTTCCATGCTTCCCTGGACGACGATCTTGACGAGATCTTCTAGCGCCGCACCTCAGAAACTCCACCCCCGTCAACGATCTCTTTCCACCGACTTGCCGACGATAGCCTGTCGTCTCCCCAGTTCATTCTGCGGGACGACAATCACCTATCGCCTCGCTTGCGACAGAACGTCACCGCCTTCTTGTCGTCGCTCCGACGAACGACTACCACCCGATCCTCCACGTAACCGCTCGGACGAATCTTCCTCGTCGTTGCACCACCCAGCGACTATATCGCCCGCTCCTCCTCATTGCTATACCAGCGACTATATTGCCTGCCCCGAGGCGCTAGTCGGGTCGACACCCCAGGGCAAGCACAATTTCACCGTGACCTTGCTCTAAATATCAATTGTTGAAAATTCGCCCACAAGATCAATCACATCAAATCACACGAACACAAGTGCATGAAAAACTGATAGCCAAGGGCACGTGTGGCGCCCCTCCTTTCTTCCTTTTTATTTCTTTTTTCTTTTTCTCTTCTTCTCTCGGTTACAATACTCATGGCTGCTGTTGCTTATATAAATGCAGCCACAACCCCAACACAGGACTTAGTCGTACGTTTACTACTAAACCAACACGACACGGCTGCACTCTCTAAAAAAAACACGACACGGCTGCTACTGATTTCTAATTCAATTAGAAACCTGGCACACGTCCACGTACTAGGAAACTACAGACCGACTCAAGATAGCTTTTCTATTCTACTACTAACGAGTAAATTGCAAAAAATCACCACAATTATGCAAAAGTCATCAAACGCCCATCAATATGCATGTTTTCTAGTGGGTTTTTTCTAAAGCATTGAAAACTTCGACCCAATTATAATGGTTTTTTGCAATTTACTCACTACTAACACACGTACACATTTCAAACTAATTAACCCGCAACGTTGATCACTCTTGAACAAACTCAGACATTGTTTGGATTTATTCTAACAATCACCCCCTAATTCAAACATCCGACTCTTTATTTTACAAGGCACGCAGACGACCCCTGTTTATTTTATCACGCCGTTTGTATCCGGTGACGCGACTAGATTGCAAATTCTCTTTTTTCTTTTTGCAACAATGACCATCACTTTTCCATCATCTTTTTGTCATGCCGACTGTTAGACTGAAACCAACAATTATCCGGACTACCAGCCACGTTGCCATATCTTAGCGTGCTACATGTCGACTAAACGCATAGCCTCATGCAGAAACTCAACTTAACTGGGTGTGCGTCCTCGTCACATTGATGTCATCTTCTCATCGGTTGCTTGTGCATAGGGAGACACATCCTTTTACCCGCCACATCTTCACTTTCTCGTTGTCGTTGGTGATGCAACTTACCAAACGACGCTCCTTGTCCGACGGCATGAGAACTCGCCATTTACACACAACTTAACTTCTCCGTATATGAACTCGACGGAACTTCTTGATCAGGACGAAAATGTAAGGCACAATTTCCTTTTTCCATCCGCTCTCACTCTCAATTCTCCTCTGCCAGTGACGCATCTCAACTGCAGCAGACGACTCATACACCTGAGCTATTGGATGCACATTACAAGATCTCATGTGCACACCTTCACGACGACTCAACTTTGTCTTCTCTTTCATGCTCCCCCGGACGGCGATTTCGACGAGATCTTCTAGCACCGCACCTCGGAACCACGGCTCCAATCAACGATCTCTTTCCACCAACATGCCGACGACAGCCTGCAGTCTCCCCAGGTCGTTCCGCCGAACGACAATCACCTGTTGCCTCGCTTGCGACAGAAACTCACCGCCTTCTCATCGTCGCTCCGACGAACTACTACCGCCCGTCCTCCCCGTCACCGCTCGGACGAATCTTCCTCGTCGTTGCACCATCCAACGACTATATCTCCCGCTCCTCCTCGTCGCTATATTAGCGACTAATATCACCCGCCCCGAGGCGGTAGTCAGGTCGCCACCCCAGGGTAAGCAAAATTTCACCGCGACCTTGCTCTAGATACCAGTTGTTGGAAATTCGCCAACAAAATCGATCACATGAAATCACACGAACACACGTGCATAAAAAACTGATAGCCAAGAGCACGTGTCGCGCCCTTCTTTTCTTTCTCTTTATTTCTTTTTCTCTTTTTCTCTTGGTTACAAAACTCATGGCTGCTATTGCTTATATAAATTCAACCATGACCCCAACATAAACACACGTGCACGAAAAACTCATGGCTGCTATTGCTCGGACCTAGTCGTATGTTTACTACTAAACCAACACGGACACGGCTGCTACAGATTCCTAATTTAATTAGAAACCTGGCACACGTACATGTACTAGGAAAGTACAAACCGACTCAAGATAACTTTCCTATTCTACTACTAACACACGTCACTTTTCAAACTAATTAACCCGCAACGTTGACCATTCTTAAACAAACTCAGGCATTGTTTGGATTATCCTAACAATCACCTCTCAATCCAAACATCAGACTCTTCATTTGACAAGACACACAGACGACCTCTTGTTCATCTTGTCGTGCCGGTTGTCTCTGGTGGCGCGACTTACCGGACCGCAACTTCTCTTATTTTTTACAACGATGAATATTCGTTCATGCATACATACGAATGTACGCATCCCTGTAAACACACGCAAGCACATCCTTCCCTTACGAGAGCATCTACACACACGTACAACAGATCTGGTCCCTCAAACATCCGTAGACTCATCTGGGCGCGTTCATGAGCAGCGACCGGGCAGCCCTCAAATTTCCTTCTTAGCATCCTTCTCAGCGCAGGTTGCCTCATGTTCGTCCAAGATTTGGGTTGGATATGAGGGGTACCGGCCAGCCCAGGCGTTTGAGATCCGTTTGAGGCGCCCGGATGGATCGTTTTTTTTGCCGGTCAGTGCCCAGGCAGCCCGCCCGGGTGTTTGAGACTGGTTTGAGATGTCTGGTTGTAGATGCTCTAAGCACATTCAAGACTTAAAATCTTGAGATTGACGAATTCACCACAAACATTTTCGTAGTCTACGGAAACGTCTACTCCCACTGAATACACATCATCATCGTCAGAAGGCCTAAAATAAATTTAGAAAAATGCAAACAACCAGTGTCAGATCTAAAACTTGAAACTTGATAGACTAGGGATAGCACTATCCTCCCAACAATCCAACAGCCACAGATTAGTTCGCGTCTCGAGCGTGTGTCTAATCTAAGACATTCAGTTTCCTCGTCTTCGTTGTCCACGTCATGGCCAGCAGTGGCAACAAAAAAAAGACTGAACTAAAGAAAATAAAATCGGTCGGCAGTATTAATAGCAAACGTGATTCGCAAAAAAAATATTAATAGCAAACATGAAAGAGAAATCACACCCCCAAACGCTGACACACAAAAAGGTAGAACGTACGTGCACCTCTTCGGATGGGGCTTGCCTGCTCCCGCCTGCGTGCTCCCATCGGTGCTCCGCATCGTTCCTTTGCATCCTACCGTTCCATCATTTTCTCTCTCCCATCATCGTTTTTTTACTGCCAAAAAGATAAATCAAGAATACCCATTTATTACTTCATGCCATCCGTAATACACGCACATCGTTGAAACCTCCTTTCACAGCAGCCATGGACTGGACTCCGTTGGGAGCAGCCATGCCGATGTCGACGTTGTCGGCTAAACTCCGGCCAAAGCTCCAAGCGGCAAAGACCATCTGCACCTATCCCACATCTTCCCCTTGCCCGTGTAGAACCACACGGTGGGGCCCGGGCTTAACAGTTAGCCAACAGCCCAACAGCTGACAAAGAACTGACGATGGCCCCGCATCACCATCCGAAACCGATTGCTTGCAAGCCATCCTCCATCGGCCATCGCCCTCCTTCCCTATATATTACTCCTACGACTACGAGCAGCAGAGCAACCAGCTCCATCTCTTGGCCTCAAAAACAATTCTGGCCCTTATAGGTAACGCAGCCATGGACCCGGTTGCGCTGCTGCAGGTGCTGAAGGTGGCCCTGATGAACCCGGCGAGGGAGAGGGCGCCGCCAGGGCCGTGGAAGCTGCCGGTGGTCGGCAGCATGCACCACCTGGTGAACGTGTTGCCGCACCGCGCGCTGAGGGATCTGGCTGGCGCGCATGGCCCGCTCATGATGCTACAGCTTGGGCAGACGCCGCTGCTGGTGGCGTCCTCCAGGGAGACGGCGCGGCTGGTGCTCAAGACCTACGACGCTAACTTCGCCACGCGGCCAAAGATCCTCGCGGCCCAGATCGTCACCTACGACTCGGCCGACATCCTCTTCTCCCCCTCGGGCGAATACTGGCGCAAACTCCGCCAGCTCTGCGCAGCCGAGATCCTAGGCCCCAAGCGCGTGCTCTCCTTCCGCCACATTAGGGAGGACGAGGTATGTATGTACTCCCTCATTCTAAATAAAATTAGTACAAAGTTGAGTCATCTATTTTGAAATGAAGGGAGTAACTCTTACGGTATTACGCGCGTCCGTGCATGCCGATACATAGTTTATCTTCGTTTTCTTAGCAAATAATCTCACATACAAGGATGGATTAAAACGGGTTCTCTACGCGTGTGTATGGGGTTTTGGGTCATAAAATATCCTGCATGTGATTGCTTTTTGAAAATTTGTACTCCCTCTTTCTATCTATATAGGGCCTAATGCGTTTTTTAAGACCGCCTTTGATTATTGACAAAATTAATAGTACTTCCTCCGTCCAGGTGCATAGGGCGCCTAAGAAAAAGCTCTGCGATTTAGGTGGGTTGAGATTGGACGAGAGCGCGCGCAGGTTTCCCTCAAAATCGAAACTGAATTTGGAAATTAATCCTGTCATTAGTGTTGGAAAGGAGCGCCATGGGAACATGCAGCATGCATGATTGCTTTCACACAGGAAAAGAGGCGGTACAGAGGAGAGAGAAGAAGCAACATACATGTTGTTTGCTTTCACACCGGAGATTACTAGGAGGTGGACCGGTGGGAGATTAGGAGAAGGAGCGCGTCTTGGTAGAGCGAACAGAAAAAAAACGAGATGGTTTAGATAAACGAGGAGCATTTAATTGAATTACGTCTAACACTTTTGGAATTTTAGGATTCTCTTAGGTGCCTTATGCACCTGGACAGAGGGAGTACATGACATGCACAATGTGAAAATTATATCATTGAAAGCTCCTTTCACACACGAATTTAACGGTGTGCTTTGTGTAAGTTGCATGTCATATATTATTGCTATAATATTTGGTCAAAGTTAGTCTCGAAAAACGCATTAGGCCCTATATAGATGAAAGGAGAGAGTAGTCTAAATACTCTCTATATATGATGCAGTAGTAATATACTAGTATGATACTTTTTGCAAGGGGTGCTCTTGAATATTGAACTTACTAGTTACTACTCCCTCAGTCCCACAAGTATTTTAGTTTGCAAAATCATCTTACATTGAGTCACGATCGCAACAAAATTAAAGACACCAGAGTAAGCTCTAAGTAACACGAGACAATAGAGTCACGTGCCCAACGGCTATATGTAAGTTGTCTGAATTTGTAATTTGAGTAAGTTGATTTCGTGGGAGGAGGAAGAAGAGGCGAGGTGAGGCGGAGCTCCGAGGTTGAGCCCGGAACGAGTCAAAACAGGAGACGATGTGGCATCTCAGGTGGAGGTGACTCCGAGGGTTGACATGTGCGGGTAGGGGCAAGGTTTAGAGTTTCGAAATGACAAATCAATGAATTTTTTGTTTGAATTTTAACGATTTTAAATTTGAACAGCTAGAAAGAACAAAATGTAGCGCAGAA
The DNA here is from genome assembly GCF_056163025.1 of Triticum urartu. NCBI lineage: Eukaryota > Viridiplantae > Streptophyta > Magnoliopsida > Poales > Poaceae > Triticum > Triticum urartu. The sequence continues at coordinate 7,651,228 of NC_141879.1, forward strand.
TGGACGTAACGACATTTTGGTCATGATGGTTAGTTTGTTAATCAGCTAGCAACCGACTCGAACTTTAGACGCTGAGTTATGAAGAAAATTGACCTATCGTTGTGCAGTACTGAAATATATGTGAATATTCAATGATCCAAGTTCTTTTTTACACATATATTTAAACCAACTGAATTATTTTGAGCATCATGTTCTTCCACCCTTGAAATCATCAAAATTTTGTTGAAATCTTTAACCTTGGTGTGTGTGCTTTTGGGGGGGGGGGTGTTGGAAATATGCCCTAGAGGCAATAATAAAAGCATTATTATTATATTTCCTTGTTCATGATAATTGTCTTTATTCATGCTATAATTGTGTTATCCGGAAATCGTAATACATGTGTGAATAACAGACACCAACATGTCCCTAGCAAGCCTCTAGTTGACTAGCTCGTTGATCAACAGATAGTCATGGTTTCCTGACTATGGACATTGGATGTCATTGATAACGAGATCACATCATTAGGAGAATGATGTGATGGACAAGACCCAATCCTAAACATAGCACAAGATCGTATAGTTCATTTGCTAGAGTTTTCCAATGTCAAGTATCCTTTCCTTAGACCATGAGATCGTGTAACTCCCGGATATCGTAGGAGTGCTTTGGGTGTACCAAACGTCACAACGTAACTGGGTGACAATAAAGGTATACTACAGGTATCTCCGAAAGTGTCTGTTGGGTTGACACGGATCAAGACTGGGATTTGTCACTCCGTATGACGGAGAGGTATCACTGGGCCCACTCGGTAATGCATCATCATTATGAGCTCAAAGTGACCAAGTGTCTGGTCACGGGATCATGCATTACGGCACGAGTAAAGTGACTTGCCTGTAACGAGATTGAACAAGGTATTGGGATACCGACGATCGAATCTCGGGCAAGTAACATACCGATTGACAAAGGGAATTGCATACGGGGTTGCTTGAATCCTCGACATCGTGGTTCATCCGATGAGATCATCGTGGAGCATGTGGGAGCCAACATGGGTATCCAGATCCCGCTGTTGGTTATTGACCGGAGAGTCGTCTCGGTCATGTCTGCTTGTCTCCCGAACCCGTAGGGTCTACACACTTAAGGTTCGGTGACGCTAGGGTTGTGAAGACATGTATATGCAGTAACCCGAATGTTGTTCGGAGTCCCGGATGAGATCCCGGACGTCACGAGGAGTTTCGAAATAGTCCGGAGGTGAAGAATTATATATAGGAAGTGCTGTTTCGGCCATCGGGACAAATTTCGGGGTCACCGGTATTGTACCGGGACCACCGGAAGGGTCCCGGGGGTCCACCGGGTGGGGCCACCCATCCCGGAGGGCCCCATGGGCCAAAGTGGGGAGGGGAATCAGCCCATAGTGGGCTGGAGCGCCCCCCTAGGCCCACCCCATGCGCCTGGGGTTGAAACCCTAGGGGTGGGGGGGCGCCCCACCTTGGCTTGGGGGCCACTCCAGCCCTTGGCCGCCGCCCCCCCTTGGGAGATCCAATCCCCAAGGGGCCAGCGCCCCCCTAGGGGCCTATATAAAGGAGGGGGGGAGGGGGGGCAGCCATACCCGGCATCCTTGGCGCCTCCCTCTCCCCTGCTACACCTCTCCCTCTCGCGCAGACGCTCGGCGAAGCCCTGCTGCACGTGACGACTGCATCCAACACCACACCGTCGTGCTGCTGGATCTTCATCAACCTCTCCTTCCCCCTTGCTGGATCAAGAAGGAAGAGACGTCATCCGCTCCGTACGTGTGTTGAACGCGGAGGTGCCGTCCGTTCGGCGCTTGGTCATTGGTGATTTGAATCACGGCGAGTACGACTCCATCATCCACGTTCTAGTGAACGCTTCCGCTCACGATCTACAAAGGTATGTAGATGCAATCTGAATACTCGTTGCTAGATGAACTCATAGATGGATCTTGGTGAAACCGTAGGAAATTTTTTGTTTTCTGCAACGTTCCCCAACAGGGGGGGGCTTATATTATATTCCCGGCCGGATTAGACAGCACACTCATCGAAGGCGGAGGCACGCCAAAGACAAGAAGGGGATGTGGAATGGTACGGGAACAAAGGAAGCTGGGGGAAAAGAAAGAAAAGACTGCCTGTTAGATCTTAATCCAACGGTCTAGAAAATCAACTTACTCCAAGAAAAATTCCAGGCTCGATTAGCGTAAAAGAAACTTATAAGTACCATAAGTACGGCATTTATGTTTATCTTTCAAAATGTTTTAGATCCAACTTTCTAGAAAATCAACTTATTGAACAGGCAACTCAAGTACGACTTTAATTATGTTTGTGTTGCGAAATGCTTTCGGTCACAACATGATTTATGACTGAACAATCTAGACGAACCCAATGTAGACGAACGCCTCCAGAACCAGTAGATTTGCATCCAACTGTGGCATTTAAAAAAAATCCCACAATTTAAACAAACTGCCATGGCAATTTGCAAAATGCCACCCAGCCTCTCCCAATATACGTGAAACTGTTGTGTTCGCAACAGCGGAACGTTTGCTGGGGATTGGCATCCCTGAACAATACGTTTAATTCAACGGGTCATTTACCTTCAGATGAGGATGCGGGTGGAGCAGATCCGCCAGGCAGGGTCGTCGACACCCGTGAACATGAGCGTCATGTTCCATGGCCTGACCAACAACATCGTTGCGCGGGCAGCATTCGGGAAGACGCCGAAGAAGTCACCAGAGTTCCTAGCCGCCATCAAGTCCGGGGTGCGCCTGGCGAGCGGCTTCGACATCCCCGACCTCTTCCCGGAGTGGACGACAGTGCTCGCCGCACTCACCGGCATGGAGCGCAGCCTCCAGGGCGTCCACAAGACGGTGGATGCATTCCTGGAGGAGATGATCAATGAGAGGAACGCCGCCCGCGCCGACAAGATCAAGGTCGGCGGCCCCGAGAACGTGGACGAGAACCTCATCGACGTGCTCATTGGCCTACAGGAGAGAGGCGGCCTTGGGTTTGAGCTCGACAACAGTAGGATCAAGGCCATCATCCTGGACATGTTCGTGGGAGGCACGGGGACAGCAGCATCGTCGATGGAGTGGGGGATGTCGGAGCTGATGCGGAACCCGCTGGTGATGAAGAAGTTGCAGGGCCAGATCCGAGAGGCGTTCAAGGGTAAGGCCGTGGTGACGGAGGCCGACCTGCAGGCGAGCAACCTTCGGTACCTGAAACTGGTGATCAAGGAGGCACTCCGGCTGCATCCGCCGGCGCCGCTGCTGGTGCCCCGGGAGAGCATTGGCAGTTGCGAGCTGCAAGGGTACACGGTCCCTGCCAAGTCGCGCGTCGTCATCAACGCATGGGCCATTGGGCGGGACCCGGTGTACTGGAAGGATGCCGAGGAGTTCCAGCCTGAGCGCTTCGAGGACGGGGCTGTAGACTTCACCGGCAAGAGCTACGAGTTCGTCCCGTTCGGTGCTGGCCGCAGGATGTGCCCCGGCATCAACTACGCGCTTGCCATCATGGAACTTGCCCTCGTCGGTCTGCTCTACCACTTTGACTGGTCGCTGCCGGTAGGCGTTTGCGAGGTCGACATGGAGGAGGCCCCCGGCCTCGGCGTGCGGCGCCGCACGCCGCTGATGCTCCTCGCCACGCCCTTCGTCCCGGCCGCCCACGAGTAACTATGTTTGCTTGCAATGCAACTACACATATAATAAGCGTGCCCGTATCATCCAGTCGAAAAATAACTGTGCCTGTATAATAAGTGTGTGTCGTGTGTTTATAGAAATGTGTGTATGTGCATATCTATGAGTGTTTATGTTTGTATTGTGTTTGAAAATAAGTGTGTTACAGTGATGTCACCATGTTATCGACAAGCTAGCCTGTTCCGTTTTCCTCCTCCGTGTGAACTACTAGCGACTATGTCGCCAGCCTCAAGGCGTTAGTCGGGTCGCCTTCCCGAGGCAAGCACAACTTTACAGCGACCTTACTCTAGATACCAATTGTTGAAAATTCGCCCACAGAATTGATCACATCAAATCACACGAACACGCGTGCACGAAAAACGGATAGCCAAGGGCACGTGTCTCGCCCCTCTTTTCTTCCTCTTTATATTTTTTCTCTTTTTCTCTTCTTCTCTCGGTTACAAAACTCACGGCTGCTGTTGCTTTTATAAATGCAGCCACGACCCTAGGACCTAGTCATACATTTACAGATTTGCTATTTTACAGTCGAGTGTTTTGCAATTGGCCGTCATTCAAATCTATGTCTGTCCATTCTCGCGCGGAGATTCGCATTGGGTCCTGTTGTCTTCGGGTTGGTTTTTATATTATCGGGCGCGGTTTTCTTCTCAACCCGTATCCGCCGTTCCGCCCCGCCCCGACAGTGTTGGTTTTTGTCCTTTTGAATTTAGGAGCGGGGGTGTCGTTTCCCTTTCATTTTGGGAGGCTCTGTTTGTGTTTGGATAAGGCCGAGGGGAGAGAGCTCGAGCGGCGGAGCGGAGTAGGTGATTCCATATGTTCATGGCGAGTCCATTCCTCCACCGCAGGATTTTGATTTCTCATCCCTTTCTCTTCGATCTCCGGCTTCCGTGGTAGGTTGTTCTTGTCTCTCGCCCTGTCCCGTGGTCTGTGTGTTGTGGTCGTGTAGTTTCCAAATCTAGGTGATCTTTTTGTTTTGATCCGTGGTGGTGTATGTTGCTGCCTTGTTGTTGTAGGCTAGTTTTGAGAGGAGTAAATTGCAAAAAAACACCATATTTGTGGACCCTAAATAAAAAAACCGCCACGTTTCATTTTTTTTGCAAAAACCCACCACCATTGTACAGACAAATTGCAAAAAAGACTGATCAGTCAATAAGCAGCGATTGACGCCAAAACTGACCGATCGGTCCCACTTGGCAGGCTGACATGGCACCAAGTTTTCACACCGTTTGACTAGCCCATTAAAAGGTTCCCAGGGCCCACCCGTCAGCTTCTTGGCTTCTTTCTCTTCTCCGAGCCTCTTATCCACGGATGCTGGCCTCGCCGGCGCCGCTCCCCCACGCCTCCCTTGCTGGCCAAGCCTCCCCTCCCTCCCCTTCCATTGCCGGCAGCCACGGCAGTTCCCGTTGTCCCCGGCGGAGGCAGGGCCGGACGGAGGCTCGGTGGTCACGGGCTCACGGCGGCTGGAGGTAGCGGCGGTGCTGTCGCTGGTCGGGTCGAGCTCCCCCACGCCGAGCTCGCCGATGACCTGAGACCAGCACGAAGAGCTCCCCGACCTCCAGTGCTCCTTATTTCCCAACCCCGCGACCCGCCCCATACTCGATTATCCCCGTCGCTGTTGCAAACCTCGGCCCGCCATCGACGCCGTTCATGGTTGTCGCGGCCAATGACCACCGCAAATCACTGAAACTAGCCGAATAGACTTGTCGTCGTCTGAATACTCTCTTCCCCAGAGGAATCGGCGTGAGGAGCCAGGAACGGAGGAACCGTCGGCGTCGCTTTCATCTTCTCTGCCTCCGGTGGAGCTCCACGACGCGCTGATCTCCTCTACAACTAACCCATGTGATCTGCCTCAACTACATCTGCTTCGCAAGGACGTGCATAAGGCACTAATGCCTCTTCCTCGAGCTCTCTGCAAGGCCGCCCCCGCCCTTCACCTCTGCTATGTCATCCGCCGCCGACGTCGCGGCTAACTGCCGTGCTCCGCTGCTGTCCCCGTGTCCTGGACCCACCTAGGCGTGCTAATCCATTGATTTCCGCCTGCACATCGGCAGCTCACAGCCCCGACAGCAAACACACCGCGCGGCGAAGCTTCAGATTTGCTCTAGATCCAGCTCGTCGCCGCCCTCGCAGTTCATGTCGATGGCCACCTCCGGCGCCCGTTGCTCCTTCCCATCGCGTGCATGGCCACCGCCACGGCATCGGGCGGCTCGACTAGGAGCAGGTCGTGGCGGCGCGTCCAAAAGAAGAAGGCTGCGGCAGCCCAGCAGCGCGGGGCGGCGGCGCCGACAAGCGTGCGGGCGCGGGCGCGCTGTGGCCTGCGGGGCAGCGACTGGTTCGATTTTGACTGGTCAAACCTGACTAAGTTAGCGCCGTTAGTCCCTTCGTGACGGGCGCCGTCTCCCCCTCCGCCAGGTGGCATCTGACAGTGGGACCCAACGGTCAGTTTTGCATCAAACGGCTCTAATCAACCAATCAGCGTTTTTTGCAAACTGTCAGTACAATGATGGTGCGTTTTTGCAAAAAAAAACGAAACGTGGTGGTTTTTTGATTTAGGGTCCCCAAATGTGGTGGGTTTTTGCAATTTACTCGTTCTGAGAGTGTTCTATGTCATCTGGTGCTTGTGGTCGTCTGATTTTGTTTCCTCTGCTGTAGATGCAGGTGTAGCGGTCGCCTGATTTTCTGCGTGCATTTTATATCTGTTGTAGATGGCTTGGCCTGAGTTTCTGCTAGCTTGCGATGTAGATGTAGTGCTTATTTTTGTGTATCCTTCCTCTGAATTTGTTGGCTCCTGATGTGTTCAGTTGCCTGCTCATATTTGCTCTTGTAGGTCTTGAATCCCTCTTATATTGTTGTAGGTGTTTAGTTCCCCTGGTTTTGTCAGTCTTATATCATCTCTCTGAATTTATATGTGCTAGCCCTGTAGTGCTGATGTAGTTTAGTGTTAGTCCACGTTGTAGTCCCCACGCTTTTTTTATTTGTAATTACAGTGTAATATACTCTAGAATTATAGTGTAATTTAGCCCAGATTTTCAGTGTAGTCCCCATGGTTCTTTCTTTGTAATTCCAGTGTAATATGCCCTAGAATTATAGTGTAATTTAGGTCCGTTTTTTCAGTGTAGTCCCCATGGTTCTTTCTTTGTAATTCCAGTGTATTATTTCCTGTAATTACAGTGCAGTATACCCTATTTACTGTGTAATCCCCATGCCAGTGTAATTCCTGTGCCTTTTTAGTGTAATTTGCCCTACTGAATTGCCCACTGTAATTCATGTGCTATTCCACTGTAATTACCCTATATGTATACTGTCATTTTACTGTAATTTGCCCAAATGGCCCGCTGTAATTCCTGTGCTTTTCCTCTGTATCCCATATTTATTCTGTAATTTATATTCAGTTTTTAGCCAGTGTAATTCTTGTGCCTTTTTACCCTAATTTGCCTAATTTACTGTGTAATTTGGCTCAAAGTTTCACTGTATTTATAATGGTTTTTACACTATTTTTAGTGGTACTTTCAGTATATTATACCTGACATACTTACACTGTATTTCATCAGTTTTACGCTGTAATATGCCCAATTTGGCCTTGTAATTGCACAGACTTTTTGCACTATAATTTGTGTGGCATGCTCTGTAATTTTCCGCTCCCTTACAGTGTTTTTTGTTCTGAGATTTAGATTGTACTTCAGCCACATTGCTCTATAAAATTTTATTTATTTGTTTTGCTGTAAGATCAGTGTTTGTTGTTTCTGTTGCTGCTCTAGGATCAACATCTTCAGTCTCCTACTCTAAATTCATGTTCTCAAACAGGGCTTCTGCTGCTGCTTCTGCGGCTGTTGTATCTTGTTGATGCATTTCTTGCCATGTCTGCAGAGTAAGTTAATTTATTCTCTGTTATTTCTTTTCTTTTGTCCTTTGTATCTTTAGTGGAGGGTCTTTCCGGTGTATTTCTGCTTCTTGTTGATGCATTTCTTGCCACTGCAGATTAACTTACAATTCTCTGCGGATATTGGTCTTTTCGATGTATTTTAAATGTTCCTGGGTATTTCTAGCGTAGATTCTTTGGTGATTCCCACTGTATTTATTATGTTAGTATCGTTGTAGTTACTCTGTATTTTTAGTCTGTATTTACACTGTAAGTTCAGATGCTTTTACATTGTAATTCCATGGTTTTTCTAGTGTAAGTCCATGTGTTTTTACATTTCCCAGGAAGTTACAGTGTAAATATAGGGGCACTTTACACTATAATTCCTGGGTTATTTCACTGTAAACCCTGGATCATCAACATTCTTGCACTGTAGATGTTCATTTTTAGAGTGTAATTTACACTGTATATTCTAGGCGATTTCCACTGTATTTTTTGTGCTGTTACACTGTAATTCGTAGGTATTTTACAGTGTAAGCTGACAAGTTTTGGCAAGTTTAAATCTCTGGTACTTTTCAGTGTCAATTCTTGTGTTAATGTGGACTATAATTTCTAGGGGATTTACACTGTAAGTCTTGGACTATTGCAATGTTATTGTTAGGCAGTTGCAGTGTAAGTTGGCAAGTTCTGTTAGTGTAAATCTTGGACTGTAATTTGTAGGTGTTCTTGGACTCTTTTGCACTGTAATTCTTGATAATTTTCAGTGTCATTTACTTTGTCAACACAGTGTGTAGGCTCTGATTTTCTTTTTTCTACTCTTTGCAGCCTTGTTTTTGTATTATACTTTAGAAATGAGTTCCTGTCATTTTTTTTGAATGTTTCTAGGCTATTAGGTGCACACATTCTTTTGTATTTTTCTGCATGCTTTCACTAATATTGAGTCTGCAGTGTAATTTTCAACTACCTCAGGATTATAGTGTAGGTTCTATGATTTTTTGCCACTGTATTTCTTCATTCTAGACTTCAAAGTTTCTGTAATTTCGCAAGTTTCAACACTGCTAGCGATCACTCATTTCTAGAGTATCGTGTTTGTTTCTAATTTTTGTATCTAGTTTCTCTGATGCTTTTCTTTTTCAGATTTTCAATGTAAGAAGGTGAGGCGGGTGAAGGGGTTGAAGAATATGGGTACAAGTAGAAGTGTTTCTGACCTGGTGATCTTCCTGGGTTTTCCCCCAATGTTTTGGCTGTTTGGTGGGTCGCAAGCTGATGGGCAGTTGTTCGCTATGGTCCAAGGTATTGTGGTTCAGGTTTAGTTGAAACCGGGTAACAGTTTAGCCCGACCCGTTTTTTAGAAATAGAAAACATACAGTCGCCGGGATGGGGTTTTTTGGACATACAAGTGTCCTCTGTTTATCTGTCAGGAAATGTGAATGTTACCGAATTGAAAAACAGTCAAGTGCTAAATAGACACTCCCTACATTTACTACTAAACCAACACGGACACGGCTGCTACAGATTCCTAATTCAATTAGAAACCTGACACACATACATGTACTAGGAAACTACAAACCGACTCAAGATAGCTTTCCTATTCTAGTACTAACACACATACACTTTTCAAACTAATTATCCCGCAACGTTGATGACTCTTAAACAAACTGAGGTATTGTTTGGATTATCCTAACAAACAGCACGAGGCAGCCAGCAGGCTAATCCATGGGGCCCAGCCCGGCTGCGGCAGCATAGCCACTCGTAATTCAGATCAAAATATGACTTGATATAAAATATGGCCTGATCTAGAAAAAATGTTTCATTCATGTGACCTGAAGCATTATCCCTAGCAGCTGACTTAAACCTACGCCAGATCATTATTGCATTAGATGCATAATCGGTTGTCAAGCACATCAATGAAGCAAGCAGATGTATCTACAACCCAATTCTTCAAGAGATTAAACTGAGACGGCAGGAATTTGAAGATGTCCTGATCACCTTTGAAGGTCAAGCGTATAATATGAAGGCTCACAATTTTGTAAAAAGCGACCTTTCATTGTCTAATGGTTGAGATAAATGGCTGATGCAGCCTCATGATATACATTGTTTGTACCTTATATTTTATAGCGACCTGATCCTGATATTTTGGGTTCGCATATTGTTTGAGATATTAACATTCTGAACAATGCAAGTCTATGATCCAGAATACTACTACTTGGACAATACCAGTTGTTGTACATTTATTCATTTGGAAACCATTGATTTAGGTTACTAGGTCATGAATTAAATATTAAAGAACTGAATTCAAAAAGTTAAACTATAAATAAGAATAGTACTATAGTGAAAGTAGACCATGAAATTGACTTGAAGCAGGAAGGTTTTCAAACAACAATTATTTTGTTTAGAATAATGTAGAGCAATAATTATCTAAAAAAATCCGTGGTGTAATGTACAAGAATAAATAAGAACCCTAAAATTCAACGTGAATTCAGAAACAAAACAATAAACATGAAACAACGCCTCCGTTTACACTATAATCCGAACAGTCTAACCACTAAGGACTAGAGAATATTGCTGGTATTGAACATCTCACTGGTGTAAACCCTAAACCTTAACCCCAAACCCTAACCCTCAAAGGCCAAATTAGATTAACTGACAATATAGCGAATAAGTAGAAAGTTCTAAGGAATAAACCTTGAACCCTAAACCTAAACCCTAAGCTATAAGCCCTAATCCCTAAGCTTTAAACCGTAAGTCATAAATCCTAAACTCCGAGCCATAAAGCGTAAGCCGTAAACCTTAAACCCTAAGCCCTAAAGCTTGAACCCTAAACGCTTGTACTGTAAATAGCAAACAATAGGCGCCTGATAACAAAATTATAAACAAATGAAAACAGTAAAAGGAATTATGATTTAAGGAGTATATATTTGAACATATAATAAATATGTGTTGGTCGAAGTAGAGCATATGTATAATCAAATTTCATGTAATTGTGTATCAAAATGATTTGACTACAAATAGATAGATCGAAAGATGTGCATATATGGACAGAAAAGAAAATTGATTGGATATTTATTTCAAGAGTGCATGTTACAAGATGATAGAAATTAATTTCTTTATAAAATATATTTTGAAGCCTAAATTAAGATAATATGTGACATGAGAAGAACGATTGATTTGAATGAAATATAACTTCACTTGTGGAGGACACTGATAAGATAACAATATACAGTTACTTCACTAGTGCAGAACCGGGCAATAGCACCGGTTCGTAAGGCCCTTTTGTGCCGGTTCGGTAACCGGCACTAAAGTGTGGGCACTAAAGGTCCCCCCCCCTTTAGTACCGGTTCAGCACGAACCGGTGCTAAAGGGCAACCACGTGGCACGAGCCAGCTCCTCCCGCCTAGCCGTTGGAACCGGCACTAATGGACACATTAGTGCCGGTTCTGTTACAAACCGGGACTAATGTGTCGCACATTTGACCCTTTTTCTACTAGTGCTTAAAGAAAACAATACAAATTAACTTTAGCGCAATAAATAGAAAACATATTCAAAATAAATGCTGATTATAAGGATGAGAGGCAATTTGTTTGTAACTTTAGAGTTGCTCAAAGTGCATATGACTAGGACATATTAAACAATAGGTATCGTAATATGAATGGTGGATTTACACGTATGAAGAGATAGGGAGCCATTAAGTTTTGACTGTAAGTTTTTAAGAGGAAGTTTGGTGGAAACGAACCGAATAGGTATCGTAGTATGAATGCTGCATTTACACATGCGCACAATCCAAGGTAGTGTGGGAAGACATGATGTTTGGCCGGTCCACCTGCCTCTTGTAGTTAATGACCTATCACATATAATTAGAGTACTTTGTGGGGTAGTTCCTCACTTCATCACCGGGCCCTCCCTAATGCACTCTCCACTTGTACATCAATGGAGGACAGTGGCGAACATGGGGTTTCGCGAGATGAGCCTCTTTCAGAATTTTGGTGGAGTTGCATCTGCTATTGTAGGAGATTTGTCGGCTGCACGCCGAGGAGGAGAAGGCTCAGTCAATGGCTGAGTTTCGGGAAGACCTGGGCGTCGCAGGAAGAGAACATCAATGACATCTTTGGAATTGGTTTACGGTACTAGTCGGATTGAACACCGGGGTCCTGGGTGTGAGTGCGGAGTTGGTGTCGCTGGGGTCACACATGCTAGCATTGTTGCTGAGGATGAGGGGGCTTAGCTGGTGCCACCGCTGCCAGTCGTGGCGGTGGGGTCGACGGTGGCAGTGGCCGAGGTAGAGAGGTGATCTTGGTAGTGGCCGTGGCTGTGGAAGGCATTAGTGGTACTGTATGTACCTATCTATCATCATTTTATCTTTTCTATCAATGTAATTTGCTTCGTGAGAAGAAAATGAATGATTTGAACGTGTTCATGTACTCAACTATTATATCTTTGATTATTCTTGGTTTTTAAATACATTCGCATGGGATGAGGACTGATAGTAGGTTGAAATTTGTACACTAATCTAAGTTCCGCAAGATGAAACTAAGAGATTTATTTACATTATACAAGACGAAACTTACGGTAGACATATAGATTGTAACATAGTTTTATGTCAATGCAACATAAAGAATGTATTCAAATAGATTGTATTCCAGTTTTGAAAGTAAACAAATCACAACATTGGATTCCAATAGATTGAAGAAGAGAACACATCTTAGTAAAACAATGGTCGATAACAATTCACTGTTATGCAAATAGCACATCGCAGAACAGACATAACTAATATGAAGGGTATATCCATGCAAACAAAGAGAGAAATGATTCAAGAATGGCAGCGTTTTTGGCTGTTGTCGCACTTTAAAACTAAAAGTACTATAGTACTCCCCCCGTCTCAAAATGTAAGACGTTTTTCCATACTACCAAAGTGTGAAAAAACGTCTTACATTTTGGGACGGAGGGAGTAGAATCATATATAGCATAGTTTAAAACATTGTTTAGTTTATGAAATCTTTAATGTTTAACACTTACAGATAATACCATAATAACCCCATACAATATATTTGTCAAATACACTACTAGTACATTACAAGTATGCGCACAACATAACAAATTTTTGATCATTTTCTAAAATCTAAAACATTTTTAAAATTCATGAACATTTTATACTATTTGCAAATATTTGTTTTAAAACCGTGAACATTTTTTAACAATTTTATTGAATAGGCGAACATTTCTAGAATTGTTGAACATTGTTTTTGAAATTGGTGGGACAATTTTTGAAATTCAAGAACATTTTCTTGATTTGACAAACATTTTTTTGACATAACAAACCTTTTCTGAATCAGCAAACAATTTATGAATGAATAAACTATTTTGTAAGTCACAAACAATTTTTAAATTTTCAGATATTTTTCCATTCATGAACATTTTGTCAATTCATGAAATGTTTTTCAACTTCATTAATATTTTCAATAAACGAGGTTTAAAACAATCATGAACATTTTTCATTTCCCGAAAATTTGATTTTAAAATTTCGAACATTTGTTGAATAGGTAATTTGTTTTTACATAAAATCACAAACATTATCTGCAACAACATACATTTTATGATTTATTTTAAAATTTGATTTCATTTTTTAAATTTTCTGAATTTTATATCTCTAAATTATTTAAAGTATAACAAAAGGAAAATAAAAATAAAACTAAAACTAAAAAATGAAATATAAAAACAGGATGCCCGGACAAGGGCCGGCCCATATGGGCATGCTGAGTCTTCTCCCAGCATGCAGTGCGTAGTATAGAAGGTACCTACTGCATGTGCCGGCCATGGCAGAGAATTCCACTGTGTGAAACATTTTTTTAATCACTTATATATGGCATTGATGTGTAATATTTTGTAAATTTAGGGGTAATTTCGAAGATCTACCGCAAGAAGGAATAGCCCCATTAGTATTAGGTATAGCCCCTCTATTCGTTGATAATTAAAAAGTTTCGTGGACTTGAAGAAAACATTATGGATCAAAAAAATATTCATGAATTTGAAAAATAAAAAATAAAATAAAATGAGAAATAAAAACATGAAAATAAAATGAATAAATAAAAACCAGATAAAATAAAATGAATTAATAAAAACCAGATAAAATAAAAAAATAAGGAATTTGTTTTTGAGACAACAATAGAAAAAATGAGGGAGCCTCCTTGGAAGGTTCCCAAAACCAGTAATGGAGACAGATACATATGGGTTGGCCCAGTCAAGGAAGGGACGTTGGAGTCAGGTGACTTTTCCGCCTAAGGGGCCTCTCACCCCTGTCGACTCTCCCGGCGGCCTAGTGGGCCAGGCTGAGGATTCCATGTCGATTCCATCATGGGCCGCATCAGGCGGCCCACGGCATATACAAGAAAGATTCTAGAGAACTTGGCGTACAAGACAAGAGGCAGGAAGAAATTCGATCATGAATTTAAAAAATGTTAATCAAGCATTTAAACAAAGGTTAAAAAATTATTTGAAAAATGTTAATCAAGCATTTGAATTTTTTTTAAATGTGTTATCCATGTATTAAAAATAATAATCAAGCATTTGAAAAATATTAAATGTGTATAGTGGGAAAAATGTTGACCATGTATTAAAAACATGTTAATCTTGTATTTGAAAAATGTAATCAAGTATTTGAAAATGTTAAAATGTATTTAGAAAAATGTTGACTATGTAGTATAAAAAATGTTAATCTTGTATCTGAAAAATGTTAATCAAGCATTTAAAATATGTTTAAATTATGTATAGAAAATTGTTGACCATGTATTAAAAAAATGTTAAACCTGTATTTGAAAAAATTTAAACGCTGTTCCTGGCGATGTGGGCGCCTCTCCTCTCAGCTTCTTCTGTTTTTTATACAACGAGCAATGTTTGGATTGGCATGGATAAATGATGAGCTGATGACAGATGAGTCGATGATGTATGAAAGTAGCTCCATCTGACTGATTCAGATGTGCAGTAACATCAGAATCGACCCCTGTTTATTTCCTTGGTTCATTTGGGTTCTTCCTCTGAATTTGTCAACTCAACGGCCTGGCTAGATGGCAGATGCAAACATGGTAAATCTAGTAATTAAGTTCAGTACCTACCATCTGACTACATTGATCAAGCAATCATGTTTATGTGCTGATATGTTCTCTGCATGTTGTCAAGGTTTCACGATACTTAGCAGTGGTTGGCAGAGGGGAATTGTATTATCGGAAATGATATCCAGCGAACGTTCGTTGGGGACGTTTTCCCAGCGAACGCGCTGGTTACAGTCCGTTTTTCCTAACGCAAATCATGGCGCAAGCGTTCGCTATAGACAGCGAAGTGGTGAACGTCATATCTTTTTTTCTCTTAAAAAAAGGCGAGCAATTTAAGCTCACTCTCAACTGATTGTGTGGTTTCCCCTCTTCTATAGTAAAAAAGCAGAGCTCCCGCTGGTTATGGAGAAAACAATCTAACACAAGAACAACATTACCACTACTTGCAAATAAAGCAACAATGCACTAGCATGTGCAGACCCTACTGTTCTTCACTCTTCAAGCATGGCATTACATGGAGAGGTATGCGATTCCAAGAAGGCGAACACTGGATTATCGAATAAGAACCGTCAAATGAAGGTTTCATCAAATTAAGTCTTAAAATATTTATGCATCCGAATTCTTAGTAGAAGCATGAATCAAAGTGCGGATTTTTTTACACACCAAGGTTCTGAAATGAGGAGTGAAATAGATGCTAAAATATGCATGAAATGGGGATTGTAACACTATCCAACATCAGTGTCATATAGGTAGCTAACATAGTAATTTTCTTCCATGGTTGCTAGTTGCTAGTGTTTGTCATGGCCTGCTAAGTTGATGGCTTCCTTCCTCGCTTCCAACTGCTAGCACATGACCTGCGCGACAACAGAAGGTAAGTATGAGCTCGACGCGGAAACTTATGCGGCATAGGAACTCGATTCACAAGGCCAAGTTTGCCCTCTTCTTTAGATAATGGAAGAGAAAACCCTCCTGGCCTGATATATGGCGACATAAAGGTATTTAATATGAAAAGGAAATTGTGGCATACACAGAGCAAAAGGTTCAAGAGGTCAGGTCGAGGTTTAGAAGCTAACTGCTGTTCAGCTATGTAACTTCACCAGAACTGAAACTAGGATTCCTAAACCTGTACCGCCTGCTTGCATCCAAAGGTTTCTGTAATTCTTAACCATAAGTCACATTAAGATAGGCGTCATACCTGAAACCTATCAATTCTACTTTTGCTACTAATTCTTTTGATCCTTTCTCAGATAGGATCACACCAAAATGTATCTACAAATTTCACATGAGCAATTCAAGTCTAACAGGGTTCTCGTGTTGTTGCTTCAACCACCTACAAATATGTTTTCTATCTACGGTCTATATTTTTACTGTGGGAAAACAAAAATATTGACCTATTTTTGCTGAGCATATATACAGGTTGTATAGACAGAGACTATGCAGTATGTACAAAGAGAATAACAAATGGTAATTAGTAACAGCTTGGTGTTTTAAATAATTAAGGATAAGCTAATGCTCAAGCCAAAAGCGGCGATAAAACTAGTCCGATGCTCCAATCAGGAGCAAGGACTAACTTAATTAAATGTTGGCGTGCTCATATCATCTTATACTCCAGTATAATAGAATCAGCGAGATGGTTGTACTAAATTCAGAATCGCTGAAGCCATACCTGTATGTCTGTACAATGTATAAGCCACATCTATCTATATGCTCACAGCGAACTCATGGACATATAGTGTATGTAATCTGTAGGTAGATGATCAGTACAAATTCAGGGATTTATGATTAAACCTGGATCAGCTTTGCCTGATCACCTCCAAGTCACATCTTGGGTTGCATGCTGATAGGCCCTATGTTTCTTTTGGCGATGTCCAGCCGCATCGTTGCTCAACGACCCTTGGAGCACCATTTGCCGCTTATGTGCAGATCTTGTTACCTGCTTACACAGAGATAACGGTAATCAAAATACGACCCAACAAGAAAACAGAATACTAAACATAAAGTTATGCCTTGATTCTGCAGAAAAAATAAGCTTAAGCGTGCAGTATAAAAAGGTTGACAAGGCTAAAATATGAATGTGGCTTCCATGGAGAAGGATATATGCATTAGGTTTTACCCTTGTGGAAGGTACAGGTTCACTCTCTTGAAGCTTCTTCCTTAAATCCTCCAGCTCTTCGCTCCTTTGAGCAAGTTGTTGTTCTGTCGCCGCAAGGTCCTTCTTTGTTGCCACATGGCCATGTTTTTCTTCCTCAAGCTCCTTATTTGCTGCCACATGTTCATGTTTTGCTTCTTCAAGTTCCTTTTTTACAGTTTCAAGTTGCTCCTCCCTTTTTGTCATCTGCTCCTTGATTACTGCGCTACCAAATGAGTTAGCATAATAGACCAGGATCCTAGTAAATTAATTTTGGAGCAGAACTTGGACTATATGAAAGATCACAAACCTTGATAGTCATGCTGTAAATTTTCCTTTTCTTCCATGACCATATTAATTACATCCTGGAAGTCCACTTTCTCATCCTTGAGCTTTTTGTTCGCTTCTACGAGTTTATCAACCATTGTCTTGATTTCCAGGTAGTCGACATTGGCATCCCTATGATAGCATATCTTTGACTGGAGCTTAAGAACCAATGCATCAACAATATCATCCATATATAACCTGGAAGTTCAGTTGCTAACAGAATATCACAAAGATAGAATAGGTCATTTCGAAAGGATAGTTCGCATAACCAGTAGCAGAGCTTGTGCCAACATTTGTGACCCTAGCTCAGTAGTTGAAACAGAGCAACTACACTCTGCTTTTGTACTAATAGACAACAGTGTCACTGATGGATCAAATTCGGACTGTCAAAGATGGTAGCAGAATGGGCATGAAGCATAACAACAGAGTTTTCATTTGGACCATCCAGAATATTTCGTGTGCATGTTCATTATTGACCATTCCATGAATTTTAATTGACAAAAATGGCAAACATATGTCCTAATAACAGATTTGGGGGATTCGGACTAAATGTGTCCTTATCTAATTTACACAATATTAATGGAAATAGAGGAATCAATGTCATCTTGTGTTCACGAAATTATTATCTAAAAAAATTGATATTCAGAAAAGTAGCCAAGGCATTAGCACTGATCCGAACAATTGCAGGGCTACAAGCTAGCATGTTGTGCCCTAGAAACAGAGCCTGCCCAAGCAAGTAATGCGACCCAACAACAATCCACATGAACAAAAACAGTCGCACAAGTATACAGCCGAAATCTAGCTGAAATAACAAGAAATGGCAGAAAGCTAAGGGCGGAAGCCCGAGCAAAGGCTCGGTCTGTTAAAAAAACAGGGGCCAATCTTTACCCTCTACCTCTAGGAACAGCTAAGGAGTGAAAGAACTAATTATCTAGAAAACAAACTGAATCAGAGGCTGGGATGGTGCAACCAGAGCAGAGGAAGCTAACCTTTCACGATGCACAAATTGACGAGACCTAGACGTGTTACTAGAGAGCTTGGAAGTCTCTTGAACGCAGGAGCAAGACGAAGAGATGCAGTCAGTCACTCACCAACCAAGGGACAGTGTTGTGAAGGCTACCATATATTTTTCAGTACTAGCTCACCTCATCTCGTACTCAACGTATCAAAGGTGTGATGGCTTCTTTTATTGAGTGAATAATAATGGTGTGAAGTACGGAGAGAGATGACAGAATGGCATGTTGGTTGGTTCTTCAAAGGAAATACTCATTCATTAAAAAAGATCTGCGTCTTTTTAACCACATTTTTATACAGTATTTGCGCTTGCAAAAATCATGTGCCATATGCAAAAATGGAGGACAGGATGAGGATTTGCAATTAATTGTGCACCAGATTATTTTTCTCATGGCATTCACACAAAAGAGAACATTTTTAAGCGAAAATTAGCAATGAACATCGTTTTACAAACCAGGATGTCTTCGTTTATTCATACCGATTTTAAATGGCAAATAAAAATTTCAACTAAGTGGAAGCCAACTAATTTGTTTTTTTTTTCGAGAAAACTTCCGATTTATTTATCAACTGTCAAGGTAGTACAAAGAACACTAGAAGTAAAATTTATATCCAGGTCCGTAGACCACCTAGCGACGACTACAAGCACTGGAGCAAGCCGAAGGCGCGCCCCCGTCATCGCCCCTCCCTCGTCGGAGCCGGGCAAACATTGTTGTAGTAGACAGTCGGCAGGTCGTCGTGCTAAGAGCATCTCCAGCCGCTGGCCCCCCAGGAGGCGCTAAAAATCGCCCCCCGGGGACGCACCGGCGCAAAACGCACGCTGGAGGCGTGATGCCACCCAGTCGCGGCGCCCACGGGATTTTTTTGAACGGCGCAAACACGACGAGTTAATGCATATTTCGGCCACTTCAAACCAAATTCAACCAAACACGGCGCAAACACGCCCGCTCATACATATTTAAAGTATTTTACAAAAAGAAAAAACACACTACTAGGCCCGCCCGCCGTCTCGCTCGCCTCGCCGCTCCTCGCCGGCTGCCGCCCTTGCAGTTCTACATGTCGAGGAGGCTGTAGAACCGCGTGTAGTTGCCGCCGCCGTCGTCGTCATCGCCGTCCCTGCTGCAACCCTCCCCGGTTGGCGCGGCGGGTTGGACGGTCCGGCGGCGTCCTCGTCGTCGTCGCTGTCGAGGATCACGATGCCGTGCTCGTCCTCGCGCCCACGCTTGCAGGCGGCGATCTCCTCCAGGGCCCGGGTCTGCCGGGTCATCTCCGTCCGGAGGTAGTCATCGCGCGCCCACCGCAGGGCGTCCGCGTCGGAGAAGCCGCGCTGGGCTATCTCCTCGTACTCCGGGGGGAGACTGGGCTCCGGCTTGGGCGCGACGAGGACGAGGCGCCCGGAAGCGGGGGTAGAGTCGGCGATGCGGATACCGGAGCTGCGGGTGCGCCGATTGACAGGCGTGTCTTGGGGCTCCACCTTGACGGGCTTGTCCTGGGGCTCCGGCTTGACGGGGCGGAGGCAGGGAGAGCCGGTCGACCGACCGGACGAGGAGGAGGACGCCCCGGGGTCCATGCGCCTCGGCGTCCACGAGCTCCCACGGCGGCGAGAGAAGGACGTGGGGGAGGGGTACTCCAGGCTCGGCGTGTTGCCGCCCTCGATGTACTCGAGGACGGCCTCTAGCCTGCAGCCGGGCACGCCCCACCATCGGCGCCGCCCCTCGGAGTTGAGCCTGCTGGAGGGCACGGCGCCGTTGGTGGCCTCGAGTTGCTCGGCGTGACGGCGGCGGAAGTACGGCTCCCAGAGCGGGCTGTCGGGGACGTAGCGCGGTCCCTCCCTCGCCGCCCGCGGCAGAGAGGCGCGGATACGAGTGATCTCCGCACGACACACCGCCCCGGTGGGCGGTGGTGGCACTGGGACCCCGCCGGCGCTGATTCTCCACACCCCGGGCACCCGCATGTCCGGCGGGACCGGGTACTCGGCCTCGAAGATGAGCCGAGCTTCGTCCTCGTGAAGGTGGCGGCGGCCGAAGCCGTTCGCCGCCGCGCCGTCGCCTGGGAGTCGTTCGGCCATTTCCTTGAACTGGGGCGGCGAGGGGAGAGGGAGGAAGGGGAGAGAGGGCGCGTTGGCGGTGGGAGACTCTGTGCGTGCCACCCGCGTGCTGGGGTCGGCTTATATAGGCGGAGGCGGCGCGAGCACGCGTGGCCGCCTCGTCTACGCGTGGCATGCGCGGGGACGCACGTCGTCACGCCTTCACTGCCCCGCCCGTGAGGCATCAATGGCGGAGGCTGACCGGCGCGGCAGCGCGCGGCAGTTTTGGCATTGATTCGCCACGGGAAACGAGGCGATGAGGACGACGAAGCGACGAGAAGCGAGCCGAGTCGCTGGCAAGGAGGGCCCGCGGCTCTTTCGCGCCAAAAACGATTCGCCCGGCGCCCCCGAGCGCCCCCCAGTGCACCGGGTTCGGGTTGGGTCCGCCGATACCAATTTCGGCCTGAGCCGGTTAAAATTGGGCCCTTGGGAGCGCGTCTGAACCGATTTTTTGGCGCCGGCGGCCCAAAAGTAGCCGTGGGGGCTTTGTTGGGGGCGCGGCTGGAGATGCTCTAAGGCCCCATAAGACCAGCGCATCAGAACAACAACCGCCGCCGATAAAGAGAAGCGTAGACCAGAAAGATCCAACCTCCAGACACACAAACGTAGACGAACGAAGACCGCATCCTGTCGGATCCACCAAAGACAAACGCCAACCGGATCGCACGAGATCTGTCGGAGATAAACCTCCATACGCCTTCCGACGATGCTTGAAACATCACCGGGACGATGGCTTGATGAGAAGGACCTTATTCCATCTTCAAGAAGCCGCCGCCGCCTCGTCTTCTTGAGCATGACACAAACCCTAACAAAATTCAGAAAAGCATATAAAAACGGAGCCCTCCCGCCGGCGAGGGCTAGGATCTACCATGCCTTCATGGTCCAAAGATCATAGAAGATGAGGTGGACCAGCGGCGCCGGCGAGAGGCAAGGAAACCTAGACGAGAGTTTCGCACGTCTCTCTAGCTTTCTGTGCTTTGCTCGTGTTGGGTGGCACTCATGTGTCGCTCACGAGCAAACAACACGAGAGTAACCCGTAGGTTGTCGTCATCGCTTGCATGCACCATGCTAGCAGCAGGGATGAGTGGTTCCCGGCCTGCATGACGAAGTCCCAGGGCGGCTTCTCAAGGCATGGCAGATATCAGTGACAATGAGACAAGGGATCCAGAGAGCATTGTTCTGGCGGCTCGGGTGACGGTGCATGGGATATTCCAAAAATATTCAACGTCTATCTAAAAATATGTATAAGGTGCATTAAAAAATATTCACCGTGTACATGATTTTTGTTTTCAATGTGTGTTTGGAAAATGTTTAACATGTATTCAGAAAAAGTTCAAAGTGTAAAAAAATGTCCGTACACTAAACTGGACGGATTAAAGTAATTCATGGATTTTAAAAAATGGAAAAACAAGCCAAAAATAAAAAGAAAATACAGAAACCGGGAAAATTGGAAAGACCAAACAAAATTAGAAAACAGAAAGTAGCTAGGCCCATTTTTAGAATTGAGTGGTCAAATTGAGTGTTAAAGTTAAACCTCAAAAGGGGGGTGTGCCCTCGTTTTAGAATCAGAGGGAGTACATGATAATAGTGCAACTAAGCACATAGCTCATAGTATATCTTTGAAATACCTTCATATTTATATGTAGAATTCGATTTTTTGGGAAAAGAAATTACCCCCCCCCCCCCCCCCCCCCCCCACACACACACACCTCGCAACCGCCGCGCCCGGCTCCTCCACCCCAAGCTCTCCCTCTTCCTCCCCTCTCTGCCACCGGGCTTGGCCCGGGCGACCCTTGCGGCGACGGCCCTTGGCCATTCCCCTGTCGGTGGCGTTCTGGCGAGGGGTGGTACGGCTCCGGGGGGTGTCCATTGGCGGAGGCGGTCCAACGCGGCGACGAGGTGTCCTGGCGGCGCGCAGGGGACTTGCTGGGTGTCGCGGTGGCGCCCGCTCGGCCTAGATCTGGGCCCTTTGGGCCCATCTGGGTCTGGGCGGGCCGACAGCAGGGCGTGGTGTCTGCGTGGCTCCCAGGAGGCAGAGGAGGTGCGTCGGGCTGGTGGAGGGTAGCGGCGCTGGTGCTGTTGGTGCCACAACGCAGTGGCCGGAAAATTTGCTGGCCTGGCCGGGCCCGGGTGGCCTGGTATGCCCCGACTACCGCGTACGGCTGGCGACCACGACAGTGCTGGAGGCACATGCCTCTTGCGCGACGGCGGTGGAGGTGGTTCCATCCCGCGCGACTCCGGTGCTGCCGCCCTTGCTCCCTGACGCTGCATGTCTCTGTCCTCTTGGCCTCGTGTTGGCGTTCTCAGCGAGGCGGCGTAGATGATTTCAAGACCGTGGTGGCGCGCCCTGGCGGGTGGCAAACTGGTTGGGTGGCTCCGGATCGGGCGGGTAGTGGTGTTTCGGGTGCGTGAGAAATCACTGCCGGTTCTTCCGTCTTCGATGCGGTGACGCCTGCGGCTGCCGCCATTCCTTCCAGAAGGGTGTTTTTGTTATCTTCAACGCAACAAATTTGTGATACACACGGATCAGAAAAGCCTAGTTCATGTTGAGGAGCAGCGATTGTCGACACCGTGGCAACAAAAGGCATTCAATAAGCTCATGGGCCTCCCTTACACCACCAAATTTAAGAAAGGAGTTGAGAACAACGCACCTGATGCTTTGTCTCAAGCTACTCACACAGACCTACTACACTCCGCTTCCTCTTGTCGCCCAACATGGATGGAGGATATCATTACCAGTTATATCACTAACCCCCAAGCACAGAAACTTTTTAACTCGCGGTGCGCCCAGACTCCAAAGGCTGTTTTGCTCTGGAATAGGGTATCCTACACTTAAGAGGGTGTTTTTGGCTTGGTGGCAGCATCGCCATGTAACATCAAATCATTGCTGCCTTTCACCACACGCCCATTGGGGGCGGCTTTTTTTATTATGGGAAACTGTCGGTCTATTCATCTTTAACCATAGCAGTACAACGAACACCAGAAAATATAAAAATTACATTCAGATTCATAGACCACGACTACAGACACTAAAGCAAGCCGAAGGCGTGCCGCCATCATCGCCACCTCGCCGGAGCCGGGCACAACTTGTAGTACTAGACAGTCGAAAAGTCGTCGTGCTAAGGTCCCATAGGACCAACGCCCCGGAACAGCAACTGCCGCCGATGAAGAGAATTTTAGATCGGAAGGATCCAACCTGAAGAGACACGAACAAAGATCGGATCCACCAAAGACAACCATCGACCAAATCTCGCAAGATCCGCTAGAGACACACCTCCACACGCCCTCCGACGATGTTAGACACACCATTGGGATGGGGGCTTGGCGGGGAGAACCTTATTCCATCTTCAAGAAACTGCCGCCGTCTCGTCTTCTTGAGCAGGACACAAACCCTAACAAAACTTGAAGAAGTACCTGAAAATGGAGGCCTCCCGCCGACAAGGGCTGGGATCCACCGCGCACGCATGCCCTAAGGCCACAGGAGACGTGGGAGATCGGCGGCACCGCCGACGGGAGGCAGAAACCACTAGTGCAGAACCGGGCAATAGCACCGGTCATAAGGCCCTTTAGTGCCGATTCGGTAACCGACACTAAATTGTGGGCACTAAAGGCCCCCCCTTTAGTACCGGTTCAGCACGAACCGGTGCTAAAGGGCAACCACGTGGCACGAGCCAGCTCCGTGGGCGCGTAGGATACCGGTTGGTAACACCAACCGGTACTAAATGTTTGGGTGTGTTTTGGTTTTATTTTTTATTTTTACTTTAATTTTGTGTTTTTAATTTAATTTAGTGATTGTTTTACATATAATGAGTTGTTAAATCATTAGGTCAATGTACCGCAGATTAGTTTGACTGGATGCGTGGATCCTAGCTAAGTCATCAAGTATATGTCATATCCATATTATATATACTTGATCACCTAATTAAGTGATCGATGTAATATGGATATGGCATATACTTGATCACTTAGCTAGAATCCATCCAGTTGAAACTAATATGCAATTTCTTTCATAAATGATATAATAACTCATCATCATCATCATCATCATCATCATATTAATATAAAAACTCTTGCATCATATATATCATCACCAACAACAGTTTTCATAGCAAAGATATCATCGAGTTCAACATGGTAATGATATTATAAGCGTTCATAACACCACAAAAGCAAATCACTCTTTGAGATTAAGTTCAGGACGAAGAACACGGACATAAAAGGACAAGCACTAAGAGCATGAACTAGCTAATTAATCACTCCTGCTGCTCTCTCTCAGGTAAAATAGCATAGAACATGTATAGCTTTGCTGATTCATCATATTGGAGCATGTAGATGAACCTGTCTCCTAATCGTGGGTTGCGCTTCTGATTGCTGCCCCCTAGTACTTCTCTGTGATCGTTCACAATTTTGCTTCAGTCTTTTACTATTAAGCATTCCTCGCTATTAGAAATCCCGAATGCACTAAAGTGCATTGTAGGATATCTTGGCCGTAAGCTAACAATATTCATGATACCTTTAGTCTCGATCCAATCAGGCACAACATTCATCGGGAGTCCCTGTTGAAGAACATCGTATAGTAACATACTTAGCAATGCAGTTTAGCTTAAAAAAATAATGTATGCAAAAGATGCACTGAGGAGAAATAGTAGAAATCTTACCATCTTTCCTAAATATATGTGACCGTAGTTCAGTACAAACACTATTGGTCGCACGTTTTGTGTACTAACATTTCTAAATGCAGGAAGGAAATTTGTCTTGACAGTATCAAGATCCTCAAGCCATGAAACATAATGACTTGTCTCTGTAGGGCAACGTAGCAGAAATTCAAAATTTTGTACGCATCACCAAGATCAATCTATGGAGTAATCTAGCAACGAGGGGAAGGAGAGTGCATCTACATACCCTTGTAGATCGCTAAGCGGAAGCGTTCAAGTGAACGGGGTTGATGGAGTGGTACTCGTCGTGATCCAAATCACCGATGATCCTAGTGCCGAACAGATGGCACCTCCGTGTTCAACACACGTACAGCCCGGTGACGTCTCCTACGCCTTGATCCAGCAAGGGGAGAAGGAGAGGTTGGGGAAGACTCCATCCAGCAGCAGCACGACAGCGTGGTGGTGGTGGAGGAGCGCGGGACTCCAGCAGGGCTTCGCCAAGCACTACGAGAGACGAGGAGGGAGAGGGGTAGGGCTGCGCCAACAGGGAGATTGAATCGCGTGTTGGGCTGACCCTTTGCCTCCACTATATATAGGGGGAGAGGGAGGGCTGCGCCCCCACCTAGGGTTCCCACCCCAAGGGGTGCGGCAGCCCTAGATCCCATCTAGGGTGGCGGCCACAAGGGGGAGAGGGGGAGGTGCACCTAGGGTGGGCCTTAGGGCCCATCTGCCCTAGGGTTTGCCCCCTTCCCCTATTGGAGGCGCCTTGGGCCTTGGTGGGAGGCGCCCTAGCCCACCTAGGGGCTGGTCCCTTCCCACTATTGGCCCATGTAGGCCTCCGGGGCTGGTGGCCCCACCTGGTGGACCCCCGGACCCCTCCGGTGGTCCCGGTACACTACCGGTGATGCCCGGAACACTTCCGGTGGCCAAAACCATACTTCCTATATATCAATCTTTACCCCCGGACCATTCCGGAACTCCTCGTGACGTCCGGGATCTCATCCGGGACTCCGAACAACATTCGGTAACCGCGTACATACTTTCCCTATAACCCTAGCGTCATCGAACCTTAAGTGTGTAGACCCTACGGGTTCGGGAGTCATGCAGACATGGCCGAGACAACTCTCCGGTCAATAACCAACAGCGGGATCTGGATACCCATGTTGGCTCCCACATGCTCCACGATGATCTCATCGGATGAACCACAATGTCAAGGACTTAATCAATCTCGTATACAATTCCCTTCGTCCAGCGGTACAATACTTGCCCGAGATTCGATCGTCGGTATCCCGATACCTGGTTCAATCTCGTTACCGGCAAGTCTCTTTTACTCGTTCTGTAACACATCATCCCGTGATCAACTCCTTGATCACATTGTGCACATTATGATGATGTCCTACCGAGTGGGCCCAGAGATACCTCTCCGTTTACACGGAGTGACAAATCCCAGTCTCGATTCGTGCCAACCCAACAGACACTTTCAGAAATACCTGTAGTGTACCTTTATAGCCACCCAGTTACGTTGTGACGTTTGGCACACCCAAAGCACTCCTACGGTATCCGGGAGTTGCAGAATCTCATGGTCTAAGGAAATGATACTTGACATTAGAAAAGCTTTAGCAAACAAACTACATGATCTTGTGCTAGGCTTAGGATTGGGTCTTGTCCATCACATCATTCTCCTAATGATGTGATCCCGTTATCAACGACATCCAATGTCCATGGTCAGGAAACCGTAACCATTTATTGATCAACGAGCTAGTCAACTAGAGGCTTACTAGGGACATGGTGTTGTCTATGTATCCACACATGTATATGAGTTTCCTATCAATACAATTCTAGCATGGATAATAAACGATTATCATGAACAAGGAAATATAATAATAACCAATTTATTATTGCCTCTAGGGCATATTTCCAACAGTCTCCCACTTGCACTAGAGTCAATAATCCAGTTCACATCGATATGTGATTAACACTCAAGGTCACATCCCCATGTGACTAACACCCAAAGAGTTCTGGGTTTGATCATGTCATGCTTGTGAGAGAGGTTTCAGTCAACGGGTCTGCAACATTCAGATCCATATGTACTTCGCAAATTTCTATGTCATCTTGTAGATGCAACTACTACGCTACATTTGGAGCCATTTCAAATAACTGTTCTACTTGGAGCTATTCTAAATTGTTGCTCCATTATACGTATCCGGTATCTCTACTCAGAGCTATCCGGATAGGTGTTAAGCTTGCATCGACGTAACTCTTTACGTCTAACTCTTTATCACCTCCATAACCGAGAAACATATCCTTATTCCTCTAAGGATAATTTTGTCCGCTATCTGGTGATCTACTCCTAGATCACCTTTGTACCCTCTTGCCAGACATGTGGCAAGGCACACATCAGGTGCGGTACTCAGCATGGCATACCGTATAGAGCCTATGACAAAAGCATAGGGGACGACCTTCGTCCTTCCTCTTTCTTCTGCCGTGGTCGAGCTTTAAGTCTTAACTTCATACCTTACAACTCAGGCAAGAACTCCTTCTTTGACTGATCCATCTTGAACACCTTCAAGATCATGTCAAGGTATGTGCTCATTTGAAAGTACCATTAAGCGTTTTGATCTATCCTTATAGATCTTGATGCTCAATGTTCAAGTAGCTTAATCCAGGCTTCCCATTGAAAAATACTTTCCAAATAACCCTATATGCTTTCCAGAAATTCTACATCATTTCTGATCAACAATATGTCAACAACATATACTCATCAGAAATTCTATAGTGCTCCCACTCACTTCTTTGGAAATACAAGTTTCTCATAAACTTTGTATACACCCAAAGTCTTTGATCATCTCATCAAAGCATACATTCCAACTCCGAGATGCTTACTCCAGTGCTTAGAAGGATTGCTGGAGCTTTGCATACTTGTTAGCATCTTTCAGGATTGACAAAACCTTCCGGTTGTATCACATACAACCTTTCCTCAAGAAAATCGTCGAGGAAACAATGTTTTGACATCCTATCTGCAAGATTTCATAAATAATGCAGTAACCGCTAATATAATTCCAACAGACTCTTAGCATCGCTACGAGTGAGAAAGTCTCATCGTAGTCAACTCCTTGAACTTGTCGGAAAACATCTTAACGACAAGTCGAGCTTTCTTAATGGTGATACTTACCATCATTGTCCGTCTTCCTTTTAAAATCCATATGTACCTAACAGCCTTACGACCATCAAGTAGTTCTTCCAAAGTCTACACTTTGTTTTCATATATGGATCCTCTCTCGGATTATATGGCCTCGAGCCATTTTGGAATCCAGGCCCACCATCGCTTCTCCATAGCTCGTAGGTTCATTGCTGTCTAGCAACATGACTTCCAAGACAGGATTACGTACCACTCTGAAGTGGTACGCATCCTTGTCATCCCACGAGGTTTGGTAGTGACTTGATCTGAAGTTTCATGATCACTATCATAAGCTTCCACTTCAATTGGTGTACGTGCCACAGGAACAACTCCCTGTGCCCTGCCACACACTAGTTGAAGAGACGGTTCAATAACCTCGTCAAGTCTCCACCATCCTCCCACTCAATTCTTTCGAGAGAAACTTTTCCTCGAGAAAGGACCCGATTCTAGAAACAATCCCTTATTGCTTTCGGATCTGAGACAGGAGGTATATCCAACTGTTTTGGGTGTCCTATGAAGATGCATTTATCCGCTTTGGGTTCGAGCTTATCAGCCTGAAACTTTTTCACATGAGCGTCGCAGCCCCAAACTTTTAAGAAATGACAGCTTAGGTTTCTCTAAACCATAGTTCATACGGTGTCATCTCATCGGAATTACGAGGTGCCCTATTTAATAGTGAATGTGGTTGTCTCTAATACCAAACCCATAAACTATCGTGGTAATTCAATAAGAGACATCATGGTATGCATCATATCCAATAGGGTGCAGTTATGATGTTCGGACACACCATCATACTATGGTGTTTCAGGCTGTATTAGTTGTGAAACAATTTCCACAATGTCTTAATTCTGTGCCAAACTCGTAATTCAGATATTCATCTCTATGATCATATCATAGATATTTTATCCTCTTGTCACGACGATCTTTCAACTTCACCCTGAAATTACTTGAACCTTTCAATAATTCGGACTCGTGATTCATCAAGTAAATGTACTCAACATCTACTCAAATCATCTGTGAAGTAATAACGATATCCACTACACATCTTAGCACTCATTGGACTGCACACATCAAAATGTATTACTTCCAACAAGTTGCTTTCTAGTTCCATTTTACTAAAAACGAGGCTTTCAGTCATCTTGCCCATGTGGTATGATTTGCATGTCTCAAGTGATTCAAAATCAAGTGAGTCCAAACGGTCCATTTGCATGGAGTTTCTTCATGCATATACACCAATAGACATGGTTCGCATGTCTCAAACTTTTCAAAAACGAGTGAGCCCAAAGATCCATCAACATGGAGCTTCTTCATGCGTTTTATACTGATATGACTTACGTGGAAGTGCCACAAGTAGGTGGTACTATCATTACTATCTTATATCTTTTGGCATGAACATGTGTATCACTACGATCGAGATTCAATAAACCATTCATCTTAGGTGCAAGACCATTGAAGGTATTATTCAAATAAACAGAGTAACCATTATTCTCCTTAAATGAATAACCGTATTGCGATAGACATAATCCAATCATGTCTATGCTCAACGCAAACACCAAATAACAATTATTTAGGTTTTAATACCAATCTCGATGGTAGAGGGAGCGTACGATATTTGATCAACCTTGGAAATACTTCCAACACATATCGTCATCTCACCTTTTAGCTAGTCTTTGTTTATTCCGTAGCCTTTTGTTTCGAGTTACTAACACTTAGTAACCGAACCGGTATCTAATACCCTGGTGCTACTAGGAGTACTAGTAAAGTACACATTAACACAATGTATATCCAATATACTTCTATCGACCTTGCCAGCCTTCTTATCTACCAAGTATCTAGGGTAATTCTGCTCCAGTGGCTGTTCCCCTTATTACAGAAGCACTTAGTCTCGGGTTTGGGTTCTACCTTGGGTTTCTTCACTAGAGCAGCAGCTGATTTGCCATTTCATGAAGTATCCCTTCTTGCCCTTGCCCTTTTTGAAACTAGTGGTTTTACTATCCATCAACGATTGATGCTCCCTTTTGATTTCTACTTTCGCTGTGTCGCGAATAGCTCAAGGATCATATCTATCCCTGATATGTTATAGTTCATCACGAAGCTCTAGTAGCTTGGTGGCAGTGACTTTGGAGAACCATCACTATTTCATCTGGAAGATCAACTCTCACTCGATTCAAGCGATTATTGTACTCAGACAATCTGAGTACAAGCTCAAGATTGAGCTTTTCTCCCTTATTATGCAGGCTAAGAAAATCGTCGGAGGTCTTATACCTCTTGACGTGGGCACGAGCCTGAAATCCCAATTTCAGTCCTTGGAACATCTCATATGTTCTGCGATGTTTCAAAAACGTCTTTGGTGCCTCAATTCTAAACCATTTAGCATTACGCACTGAACTATCATGTAGTCATCAAAACGTGTATGTTAGATGTTCGCAACATCCACAGACGACGTTCGAGGTTCAGCACACTGAGCGGTGCATTAAGGACATAAGCCTTCTACTGTCTGCATAATTGCCACTATCAACTTTCAACTAATTTTTCTCTAGGAACATATCTAAACGGTAGAACTGAAGTGCGAGTTACGACATAATTTGCGAAGACCTTTTGACTATGTTCAGGATAAATAAGTTCATCTTATGAACTCCCACTCAGATAGACATCCCTCTAGTCATCTAAGTGATTACATGATCCGAGTCAACTAGGCCATGTTTGATCATCACGTGAGACGGACTAGTCAACATCGGTGAACATCTTCATGCTGATCGTATCTACCATACATGCTCGACCATGTGTTCCGAGGCCATGTCTGTACATGCTAGGCTCGTCAAGTCAACCTAAGTGTTTTGCATGTGTTCCGAGGCCATGTCTGTACATGCTAGGCTCGTCAACACCCGTTGTATTCGAACGTAAGAATCTATCACACCCGATCATCACGTGGTGCTTCGAAATGACAAACTTTCGCAACGGTGCACAGTTAGGGGGAACACTTTCTTGAAATTTTAATGAGGGATCATCTTATTTACTACCGCCGTTCTAAGAAAATAAGATGTATAAACATGATAAACATCACATGCAATCAAATAGTGACATGATATGGCCATGATCACTTTGCTCCTTTTGATCTCCATCTTCGGGGCTCCATGATCATCATCGTCACCGGCATGACACCATGATCTCCATCATCGTGTCTTCATGAAGTTGTCTCGCCAACTATTACTTCTACTACTACAACTAACAGTTAGCAATAAAGTAAAGTAATTACATGGCGTTGTTCAATGACACGCATGTCATATAATAAATAAAGACAACTCCTATGGCTCCTGCCGGTTGTCATACTCATCGACATGCAAGTCGTGATTCCTATTACAAGAACATGATCAATCTCATACATCACATATCATTCATCACATTCTTCTTGGCCATATCACATCACATAGCATACCCTGCAAAAACAAGTTAGACGTCCTCTAATTGTTGTTTGCATGTTTTACGTGGCTGCTATGGGTTTCTAGCAAGAACGTTTCTTACCTACGCAAAAACCACAACATGATATGCCAATTGCTATTTACCCTTCATAAGGACCCTTTTCATCGAATCCGATCCGACTAAAGTGGGAGAGACAGACACCCGCCAGCCACCTTATGCAACTAGTGCATGTCAGTCGGTGGAACCGGTCTCACGTAAGCGTACGTGTAAGGTTGGTCCGGGCCGCTTCATCCCACGATGCTGCCGAATCAAGATAAGACTAGTAAGCGGCAAGTAAATTGACAATATCGACGCCCACAACAACTTGTGTTCTACTCGCGCATAGAAACTACGCATAAACCTGGCTCATGATGCCACTGTTGGGCAACGTAGCAGAAATTCAAAATTTTTTACGCATCACCAAGATCAATCTATGGAGTAATCTAGCAACGAGGGGAAGGAGAGTGCATCTACATACCCTTGTAGATCGCTAAGCGGAAGCGTTCAAGTGAACGGGGTTGATGGAGTGGTACTCGTCGTGATCTAAATCACCGATGATCCTAGTGCCGAACAGACGGCACCTCCGTGTTCAACACACGTACAGCCCGGTGACGTCTCCTACGCCTTGATCCAGCAAGGGGAGAAGGAGAGGTTGGGGAAGACTCCATCCAGCAGCAGCACGACGGCGTGGTGGTGGTGGAGGAGCGCGGGACTCCAGCAGGGCTTCGCCAAGCACTACGAGAGACGAGGAGGGAGAGGGGTAGGGCTGCACCAGCAGGGAGATTGAATCGCGTGTTGGGCTGCCCCTTTGCCTCCACTATATATAGGGGGAGAGGGAGGGATGCGCCCCCACCTAGGGTTCCCACCCCAAGGGGTGCGGCAGCCCTAGATCCCATCTAGGGTGGCGGCCACAAGGGGGAGAGGGGGAGGTGCACCTAGGGTGGGCCTTAGGGCCCATCTGCCCTAGGGTTTGCCCCTTCCCCTATTGGAGGCGCCTTGGGCCTTGGTGGGAGGCGCCCTAGCCCACCTAAGGGCTGGTCCCTTCCCACTATTGGCCCATGTAGGCCTCCGGGGCTGGTGGCCCCACCTGGTGGACCCCCGGACCCCTCCGGTGGTCCCGGTACACTACCGGTGATGCCCGGAACACTTCCGGTGGCCAAAACCATACTTTCTATATATCAATCTTTACCTCCGGACCATTCCGGAACTCCTCGTGACGTCCGGGATCTCATCCGGGACTCCGGACAACATTCGGTAACCGCGTACATACTTTCCCTATAACACTAGCGTCATCGAACCTTAAGTGTGTAGACCCTATGGGTTCGGGAGTCATGCAGACATGGCCGAGACAACTCTCCGGTCAATAACCAACAGCGGGATCTGGATACCCATGTTGGCTCCCACATGCTCCACGATGATCTCATCGGATGAACCACAATGTCAAGGACTTAATCAATCTCGTATACAATTCCCTTCGTCCAGCGGTACGATACTTGCCCGAGATTCGATCGTCGGTATCCCGATACCTGGTTCAATCTCATTACCGGCAAGTCTCTTTTACTCGTTCCGTAACACATCATCCCGTGATCAACTCCTTGATCACATTGTGCACATTATGATGATGTCCTACCGAGTGGGCCCAGAGATACCTCTCCGTTTACACGGAGTGACAAATCCCAGTCTCGATTCGTGCCAACCCAACAGACACTTTCGGAGATACCTGTAGTGTACCTTTATAGCCACCCAGTTACTTGTGACGTTTGGCACACCCAAAGCACTCCTACGGTATCCGGGAGTTGCACAATCTCATGGTCTAAGGAAATGATACTTGACATTAGAAAAGCTTTAGCAAACGAACTACATGATCTTGTGCTAGGCTTAGGATTGGGTCTTGTCCATCACATCATTCTCCTAATGATGTGATCCCGTTATCAACGACATCCAATGTCCATGGTCAGGAAACCGTAACCATCTATTGATCAACGAGCTAGTCAACTAGAGGCTTACTAGGGACATGGTGTTGTCTATGTATCCACACATGTATCTGAGTTTCCTATCAATACAATTCTAGCATGGATAATAAATGATTATCATGAACAAGGAAATATAATAATAACCAATTTATTATTGCCTCTAGGGCATATTTCCAACAGTCTCCTCGCAGTTTAGTTCAGCCCCGAGACAGTGGACGGTCTTGTGTACCAAGCGCCGGACATGTTTGCTTGATTGGAAGTAAGCTGTCAATATAAATTGAGATCTATTAATTATTCAACTGGTTCAAATAATCTCATATCGAAGACATAAATATGGTTGAGAAACTCACATAATGGTAGAACTGGAGGCGTCTGCACATCGACCCAGATGTCTCTATTACCTTCAATATCATCTTCCGGACGAATATCAAAGGTGATAACCATATTAGGCTCAAATGCATAAGCCTTGCATAGTGCTTGCCAAGTTTTGCATTCAAAATAGGTGTATGTGTCTACATTGTATAATTTGACGTTGAAGGTATAACCATGCTCGGTCTTCAAGTAACTCTTTTTACCTCCATAGTTTCGTTAGGACTGAAACCTATCTTATCCAAGACAAAAATTCTTGCATGGCAGGGGATACGCTAGTAGAATAGTGAAAAATTAAAATTAAAAGTTGAAGCAAATGAAGCATAAGTCATGCTTAATTACGAAAAAAGACTTGTCGTTGTGACTTACTGTATCCACTTCGAAGTTCTCATCCAGCTTGATACTGAAGCGTCTATCATCAACTAGAAAATTTCTGCTGCACAGGCCGCGCTGGTCTTCGCAGTATTCGCACATAATGAAATCGTGTTCGTCGTCAGACGACATTCCTATGTTCATAGGTGAAACATTAAACACTTATTAGTTCTATTAATTCAACTAATTTTGTTAATTCAACTAGTTCAACTAATTAATTGAACTAATTCAACTAAGCACTTACAAAAAATATACCTAATTAATTGAACTAATTTAACTAACTAGTTCAACTAATTAATTCAACTAATTCAACTAAACTAGTTCTATTAATTTTCTTACTAAAAATAAGGTAGCTAGTTCTATATAATGAAATGTTAATTAGATAATGAAATCTCATATAACTAAATTAAATATATATCTAACATATAATTTATATCTAATTCATCTAACATTTGACATTAATATCTAACATATGTTCATATATAGGTGAAACATTAAACACTTACTAGTTCTATTAATTCAACTAAATAAACTAGTTCTATTAATTCAACTAAGCATTTACTAAAAATAAACTAGTTCTATTAATTTCTTACTAAAATAAAGTAGGTAGTTCTATATAGTAATATTTTGATTAGGTCATCAAATCTCGTATATACCTAAATTTTCTTACTAAAAATAAACTTGTTCTATTAATATTCATACTAAAAATAAACTAGTTATATTAATTCAACTAGTTCAAATCTCATATATATACCTAATTAATATCTAGCTAATTCATCTAAAATTGATATTCATATTTAACATCTTTTCCATATAATTCATCAAACATTAACATTCTAACATTATTATCCACGTAATTTATCTAACATTAATCTAAACAACAGAAAATAGAAAATAAGTAAAAATAATGTGTGTGTGTATGTGTGTGTGTGTACGAGCGGGGGGCGACGGCGTACGGGCAGCGGCGGGCGATGCAACGGGGACGGGCGGCGGGCGAGGCGGCGGGGGCGACGGCGGTGACGGCGACGACGGGCGGCGAGGGCGGCGCACTATGGGCGACGGGCGCAGTGAAGAAGTTGGATCGAGAAGAAGTGGTGGTCGATGAAACTGATTTTTTTCGTAAGTGTCATATATATATGAGGGGTCTTTAGTACCGGTTGGAGCTACCAACCGGTACTAAAGGCCAATTTTCGCCAGGCCAAGGGGCGGGAAACGGCCCCTTTAGTACCGGTTTGTGCCAAAAACCGGTACTAAAGGCCCAATCGTTAGTACCGGTTGGAGCTATCAACCGGTACTAATGGTTGTGCGCTGCCACCGGCGGTGCACAATGTTTAGTCCCACCTCGCCGAGCGAAGGGCAGCCGCACTGGTTTATAAACCCAGCCGCGGTTGCTCCTTCGAACTTCTCTATATAGCAGGCTTCTCGGCCTAACTAGGGCGCGCTGCCCTGTGAGTCTGCTGGCCCTTCTGGGCCTGCATTTGCACATCCTAGGTCTGGCAGGCCCACTAGGCAGCGCCCCAACAAATTTTTTATATAGTTTTTTTCTTTTCTGTATTATTTATTTTCTTCTATTTATTTTTGAGTAATTTTTTATACAGTTTTTTTTCTTTTCTGCATTATTTATTTTCTTCTATTTATTTTTGAGTAATTTTTTATATAGTTTTTTCTTTTCTGCTTTATTTTTTTTCTATTTATTTTTCAGTAGTTTTTTTGTGACCCTCTCTACTCTTTCGCACATGCTATGCGGGTGAAATGATAATACCATTGCAAGTTTCAACATTTTCAGAATTCATTTTGTAGTGATTTTCAATTTCACGGTCATTTAGCTCTCTAAACAATTAGGTAAATGACTGAAAAACAACAAATGATGTCAGAACATGTTGGAAATTGATGACGTCGCTTTGAATGTTGCATACTGAACACAAAATAAGTCCGGAGTTCAAATAAGTTTAAGAAACATTGAAGTGCCCGTGTAACAGATGAGTTCTCGTCCGAAACACTGATACTCCGAAAGAGTTTGTCCAGTTTATACACGAAGTGCGTCCAGTTTTTGCCGTGACCCTCTCTACTCTTTCGCGCATGCTATGCGGGTGAAATGGTGATACCATGCCAAGTTTCAACATTTTCATAATTCATTTTGTAGTGATTTTCAATTTCACGGTCATTTAGCTCTCTAAACAATTTGGTAAATGACCGAAAAACAACAAATGATATCAGAACATGTTGGAAATTGATGACGTCGCTTTGAATGCTGCATACTGAACACAAAAGAAGTCCGGAGTTCAAATAAGTTTAAAAAACATTGAAGTGCCCGTGTAACAGATGAGTTCTCGTCCGAAACCCTGATACTCCGAAAGAGTTTGTCCAGTTTATACACGAAGTGCGTCCAGTTTTTGCCGTGACCCTATCTACTCTTTCGCACATGCTATGCGGGTGAAATGATGATACCATGCCAAGTTTCAACATTTTCAAAATTCATTTTGTAGTGATTTTTAATTTCACGGTTATTTAGCTCTCTAAACATTTAGGTAAATGAGCAAAAAACAACAAATGATGTCAGAACATGTTGGAAATTAATGACGTCGCTTTGAATGCTGCATACTGAACACAAAAGAAGTCCAGAGTTCAAATAAGTTTAAAAAACATTGAAGTGCCCGTGTAACAGATGAGTTCTCGTCCGAAACCCTGATACTCCGAAAGAGTTTGTCCAGTTTGTACATGAAGTGCGTCCAGTTTTTGCCGTGACCCTATCTACTCTTTTGCACATGCTATGCGGGTGAAATGATGATACCATGCCAAGTTTCAACATTTTCAGAGTTTATTTTGTAGTGATTTTCAATTTCACGGTCATTTAGCTCTCTAAACAATTAGGTAAATGACTCAAAAACAATAAATGATGTCAGAACATGTTGGAAATTGATGACGTCGCTTTGAATGTTGCATACTGAACACAAAATAAGTCCGAAGTTCAAATAAGTTTAAGAAACATTGAAGTGCCCGTGTAACAGATGAGTTCTCGTCCGAAACACTGATACTCCGAAAGAGTTTGTCCAGTTTATACACGAAGTGCGTCCAGTTTTTGCCGTGACCCTCTCTACTCTTTCGCACATGCTATGCGGGTGAAATGGTGATACCATGCCAAGTTTCAACATTTTCATAATTCATTTTGTAGTGATTTTCAATTTCACGGTCATTTAGCTCTCTAAACAATTTGGTAAATGACCGAAAAACAACAAATGATGTCAGAACATGTTGGAAATTGATGACGTTGCTTTGAATGCTGCATACTGAACACAACAAAAGTCCGGAGTTCAAATAAGTTTAAAAAACATTGAAGTTCCCGTGTAACAGATGAGTTCTCGTCCGAAACCCTGATACTCCGAAAGAGATTGTCTAGTTTGTACACGAAGTGCGTCCAGTTTTTGCCGTGACCCTCTCTACTCTTTCGCACATTCTATGCGGGTGAAATGATGATACCATACTAAATTTCAACATTTTCACAGTTCATTTTGTAGTGATTTTCAATTTCACGATCATTTAGCTCTCTAAACAATTAGGTAAATGACTGAAAAACAATAAATGATGTCAGAACATGTTGGAAATTGATGACGTCGCTTTGAATGCTGCATACGGAACACAAGAAGTCCGGATTTCAAATAAGTTATTAAAAATAAAAAAGAGGTGCAATGCTGGTTAATTTGCTTCAAGCCTTTCGGAATAGTGTAGACTGCACTGCACATAGCTCAGTGCAATCTATGCTATTCCGAAAGGCTTGAAGCTAATCAACGTGCAGGTGAGCATTGCACCTCTTCGTCATTGTCTTTGCACTCATGGCTTATAAACCGCTCATACTGCATGTCTCTTGGCGAGGTGGGACTAAAAATCAGCTTACTAAGAAACTCTAGTACCAGTTCATGCCATGAACCGGTACTAAAGGTCTTCGTGGGGGCCCTAGCCTGACCACAGCCGCACTGGCCTCATTAGTACCGGTTCGTGGCATGAACCGGTACTAAAGGTTGCCCACGAACCGGTACTAATGATGCCCGCCCGCCTAGCCGTTGGAACCGGCACTAATGGTCACATTAGTGCCGGCTCAAATTCAAACCGGCACTAATGTGCTTCACATTTGACCCTTTTTCTTCTAGGGAACCCTAACCGCCTTTTCTTGGTGGAGGGACAAAGGGAGGAGACAACAACTAATATGCACGTCAACTGTTCGCATGGCCCAAAATGAAAACTCACATCCTCTAATATGTGAAGTGTTGCCAGGTATGTCAACATGCCAATCCTGATAGAGCTGCCTACCCAGGTCTGCTCGAGCCCTTGCTTGTGCCCAAGGAGTCGTGGGAATTCATCAACATGGATTTCATTGATGGATTGCCTTAGTCTGGACACGCCAATTACATACCGGTTATCGTGGACAAATTCATCAAGTTCGCCCATTTCTTGGCTCTCTCTCATCCTTACACGGCATCAAAAGTGTCCCTGCTCTACATGAATCACGTCTATTGCCTGCACGGCTTTCCTGGGGCAATCATATCAGATCGTGACCCCATCTTCACAAGCCACTTTTGGCAAGAATTCTTCAAATATCCTGGCACCGGTCTGCCGATGAGTATTGGCAATCACCCACAAACAGACGGGCAGACGGAGTGAGTCAACCAATGTCTCGAGACATTCCTCAGGTGCTTCACTCAAGCCTGTCCTCGTCGCTGGAGCTACTGGATTCCTTTGGCACAATATTGGTACAACTCGTCGTTCCACTCAACTATTGGTATGTCTCCTTTCCGAGCTATGTACGGGCACGAGCCCCGGCAATGGGGGCTCACAACAACCTCGGCCTGCTCTGTTCCCGCTCTTCGCTCGTGGCTCGATGAAAGGGCTACGATACAACATCTCCTACAACAGCAGCTTCACTGTGCTCGCAATCTCATGAAACAGCAAGCAGACAAGAAGAGATCTTTCCGAGCCTTCAATGTAGGCGATCAAGTCTTCCTCAAGCTCCAACCTTACATACAGACGTCTGTGGCAAACAAAGCCAACCACAAGCTCTCGTACTGATTCTTTGGACCGTATCGCATCATTGCACGTATCAATGAAGTCGTCTACAAGTTGCAGCTACCAGAACACTCAAGTGCGCCTTGTCTTCCATGTGTCGCAGTTGCGGCGTGCACGGATCCTTACTTCTTCGACTACCGACCTTCCAGAGTGTTCTGACATTCCTTCTGTTCCAGCATCGATTATTGATTACCGATGGCGCAAGCACCGTGAAACTATGGTGGAGAAAGTCCTGGTGCGCTGGTCCAATCCTGCAGCAGTGCCGGACTCGTGGGAAGACAAGGAAGCTCTTTGCGCTCGGTTTCCTGTAGCAGAGGCTTGGGGTCAAGCCAGGAGAGGGGATGTCAACAACTCTGCCAATCAGGTCCCAGCAAACAGTGACTTACACACATCTATGGTAGACCTGCGCCCACAACGCACCAGGAGGCCCAACCCACGAGTCGCTGGATCGATGATTTTTGGTCGTGGGTTCATGAGAAAAATGAAGTTTTCACCATAAGGTCCGCCTACCTATGCTTGCTGAGACAAAAAATGCGGAGAGAGGCATGGCTTGAAGGGCGGTCAGATAACTCTAATAATGAACGGGAGTCTAAGCTATGGGGTAAACTCTAGAAGGTCAACGTCCCATCAAAAGTTAAGGTCTTCTTATGGAGACTTTCTCACCAGTCAATCCCTACATCGGATGTACGCCACCACCGAAACATGTCGACCACCACTATATGTGGGTTGTGCGGCTCCGAAGACTCCTGGCAACACTCCTTGCTGCACTGCACTATTGCGCGATGCGTTTGGGCTTTACAGGATCCTGACCTGGTAGAAGCTTTGAACAATGCAAGGGAACCTGATGCCAAAAGATGGCTATTTGCCTTGCTGTACATGCTATCCACGACTGAGTTTATTCAAGTTGCAGTAACCCTTTGTGCACTTTGGTACTCAAGGAGACAAGTCTTGCATGCAGATATTTTCCAAAGCCCATTTTCTACCCATAATTTCATTATGAAATACATCCGGGAACTAGAAGAGTGCAAGCCCAAGCGGGTTCATACAGGAACAGTGGCAAATCAGCGTCATGTCCCTCCAACATTGGATTCCTCCGCCACCTGGTTTTGTTAAAATAAGAGTGGATGGGGCTGTTGCTAGAAATCAGAATGAAGGTTCTTTTAGTGCGGTCTGTAGGGATTCGGCGGGAGTTTACTTGGGCTCATCTGTCATCAGAATTCATGGAATTACAGACCCGCCGACGCTAGAAGCTCTAGCTTGCTGTGAGGCGCTTGCTCTAGCTTCAGACCTAGCATTATCGCATGTGATTATCGCCTCGGACTGTCAGGGTGTCGTCACGGATATACATAACCAAACTGGGGGAATGTATACAAGCATTGTCAAGGAGATAGTAGAGGCGGCAAGAACGATTAATGATTGTTCCTTCATCTTTGAAGGTAGAGCCTCCAACCTCGAGGCATATAGCCTCGCTAAGCACGCTTTCGATCTAGATTTTGGGCACCATGTGTGGCTTTTAAACCGATCAGATCTTCGATGTATTCCTATGAACATTATTGAGTAATAATAAAGTGTGTTTAGACTCATAAAAAAAAACTACTTCTACAAGCAGGCGCGACGCTCTGGGCATCCAGAGGATCAGGCACGGCACTGGCGGCGGCTACCTATTGTTCTTTCCCCGTCTGCAACTCCCCAATGTCAGGCAG
The DNA here is from genome assembly GCF_056163025.1 of Triticum urartu. NCBI lineage: Eukaryota > Viridiplantae > Streptophyta > Magnoliopsida > Poales > Poaceae > Triticum > Triticum urartu. Next base: position 7,692,122 of record NC_141879.1, read on the forward strand.
TTATTTTGTCACATGCAAGATGTAAAACAAACTAGGATGCGTCTAGCGGGCAAACAGCTGCCCTTTAGCGCTGCGTGGCGGCCGGCTATTTTAAAATTTTTTTGTCCCCTTTCCTAATTAATCATTCTAATTAAGAAAGTTTTTTATCTGGATTTTAAATGTCTGCACAACCATCCCTTCGGTGCATGCGTTTTATTCTTTCATGTATTTAATTCGTGGCTTCAAAAACTAAAAAAGCATAACTTTTAATCCGCTTGTCGGAATTAAGATTCATTTTCACCGCTGGAATCCACGCGACGTGCTCTTCAAAACTAGATACCGCATGGGGATGTTTCGACGAACTAGTCTTCCTGCCAACTAAACATCAATGTGTGTGCAACTAGATTAGATTGCCGCGCCAACTGAGTATATGCGTGTGTGCCAAAAAAAGTCCTGCCAACTAAACATCAATGTGGTGTGCAACTAGACTACATTGCCGCGCCAACTGAGCATATGTGTGTGCAACTAGTGTCCTGCCAACTAAACATCAATGTGTGCGCAACTAGACTAAATTACAAGCCAACCGAGCATATGTGTGTGCAACTAGTCTTCCTGCCAACTAAACATCAATGTGTGTGCAACTAGACTACATTACAAGCCAACTAAACATCAATGTGTGTGCAACTAAACTACATTACAAGAGGAGGTTACACATCGAGTTTCGTCGAGGCAATAGACTAGTTGCACATCAAAGTTGTCGTGGTTGCTAGGTTGCAACCTCATACGAAGGTGCAGCTTCAAACATTAGTTTTGAAAAAAAGTTGTACGATGTAGTAATAAAGTTGCACAATACAGTAATAGAGTTGCACAATATAGCATCAAAGTTGGCATCAAAAAAATTTCGTCAAAACATACCCATGCGGGATCTAGTTTCAAAGATCTCGTCGCGAGGATTCTAATAATGAAAACGGATCTAAATTCCGAAGCACGGTTTAAAAGATATGGCTATTTAAAAATTTGAAAACCCGAATAAATGGACATGCGCATCCATGGAATAATGCGGTGTCTTGCCCATATGACCATCCTAGTAGTACATGCCACGTCACGAATAAAGACAAAATTTAGACCACAAAACTACATGCATGCGTGCGTAAGACCGGCCGCTCGTTTTCTCTAATTAGTGTGTATGCACCTTTTAGAATTTAGGAAGACACGTACAGAACATGCTTACGAGCATCAGACCACAACCGAAATAAAATATTCGTGAATAATTTCTTTTAACAAGGTATAATAAAGATGCCTACATACACACACATATCACCGTTATGAACGCACCCACAAGCCAAGACATTGGATGCATGTGTAGTCGACAACATGGTGTCTCCACTGGAGGACGTCACTTGTCGCACACTTACTATACGGACGAACACACATGCATGTGTAGTTGCACTGCAAGCAAACGTAGCTACGCCAGGGCGGCCGGGACGAAGGGCGTGGCGATGAGCATCAGCGGCGTGCGGCGGCGCACGCCGAGGCCACGAGCCTCCTCCATGTCGACCTCGGAAACGCCTTCCGGCAGCGACCAGTCAAAGTGGTAGAGCAGACCGACGAGGGCAAGTTCCATGACGGCGAGCGCGTAGTTGATGCCGGGGCACATCCTGCGGCCGGCGCCGAACGGGACGAACTCGAAATTGTTGCCGGTGAAGTCCACGGCGCCGTCCTCAAACCGCTCGGGCTGGAACTCCTCGGCGTCCTTCCAGTACGCCGGGTCCCGTCCGATGGCCCACACGTTGATGACGACGCGCGACTTGGCAGGGACCGTGTACCCTTGCAGCTCGCAGCTGCCAATGCTCTCCCGGGGCACCAGCAGGGGCCCCGGCGGGTGCAGCCGGAGCGCCTCCTTGATCACCAGCTTCAAGTACCGGAGGTTGCTCTCCTGCAGGTCGGCCTCCGTCACCACGGACTTACCCTTGAACGCCTCCCGGATTTGGCCCTGCAACTTCTTCATCACCAGCGGGTTCCGCATCAGCTCCGACATCCCCCACTCCATCGACGACCCTGCCGTCCCCGTGCCTGCCGCGAACATGTCCAGGATGACGGCCTTGATCCTGCTGTTGTCGAGCTCGAACCCAAGGCCGCCTCCCTCCTGCAGGCCGATGAGCACGTCAATGAGGTTCTCGTCCACCTTCTCGGTGCCGCCGACCTTCATCTTGTCAGCGCGGGCGGCGTTCCTCTCGTTGATCATCTCCTCCAGGAATGCGTCCACCGTCCTGTGGACGCCCTGGAGCCTGCGCTTCATGCCGGTGAGTGCGGCGAGCACTGCCGTCCACTCTGGGAAGAGGTCGGGGATGTCGAAGCCGCTCGCCAGGCGCACCCCGGACGTGACGGCGGCCAGGAACTCTGGCGACTTCTTCGGCGTCCTCCCGAATGCCGCCCGCGCAATGATGCTGTTGGTCAGGCCGTGGAACATGACGCTCAGGTTCACGGGTTTCGACGGCCCTGCCTGCCGGATCTCATCCACCCGCATCCTCATCTGAAGGAATAAATGACCCATCGAATTAAACATATTGTTCAAGGCCGTCAATCCATAACATATTGTTTAAATTGTGGGCTTTTAAAAAAAAAAATCACCGGCGGATGCAAATCTTATTGTTCTGGAGGCGTTCATATGGATTGGACTCCTGACGAACATTCGCTAGATAACATTCCTGATAGTTCAGTTGTAAATCTTGTTGTGACCGAAAGCATTTCGCAACACAGATATAATTAAACAGTTTTACTAAAGCACATCTAGATAAGTCAATTTTCTAGAAAGTTAGATTTATAACATTTGGAAAGACCGACATAAAAGTCATACTTGTGGTACTTATAAGTTTCTTTTACGCTAACCGAGCCTCGAATTTTACTTCGACTAAGTTGATTTGTCCTCCAGCTTTCTAACAGCCAGCCTTTTGTTTTTCTTTTTCCTCCAGCTTTCTTTGTCCTCAAACCATTCCACATCCCGTTCTTCTCTTTGGCGTGCCTCGCTGCCGTCCGCTGCACCGTCCCCGCCTCCGACGAGGGCGATGTCTAATCCGGCCCGGAATATACTATAAGCCCTTCTCCCCCTACCAAGGTTAATTTTTTGATGATTTCAAGGGTGGGCGAACATGTTGCTCAAAACAATTTGGTTGGTTTAAATTTATGTGTAAAAAGAACTTGGATCGTTGAATATTCACATCTATTTCAGTACCACAGCAATAGGTCAGTTTTCTTCTTAATTCAGCATCTAAAGTTCGAATCAGTTGCTAGCTGATTAACGAATTAACCATCATGACCGAAATGGTGTTTCGTCCATTCTGTGCTACATTTTTTTTCTTGCTAGCTGTTCAAATTTAAAGTTGTTCAAGGTCAAACAAAAATTTCGTTGATTTGTCTGAAACAATTTTCAAAATTTCGACCTATCATTTCGAAACTCCAAACCTTGCCCCTACCCACACATGTCCACCCTCGGAGTCACCTCCACCTGAGATGCCACATCGTCTCTGGCTTCGACTCGTTCCCGGCATGACCACACAGAGCCCCGCCTCGCCTCACCTCTTCTTCCTTCTCCCACGAAATCAACTTACTCAAATTGCAAATTTAGACAACTTGCATATAGCCGTTGTGCACGTGACTCTATTGTCTTGTGTTGCTTAGAGCTTACTCTGGCGTGTTTAATTTTGTTGCCACGTTTAATTAACTAGTAATTAGTAAGTTCAATATTCAAGAGCACCCCTTGCAGAAAGTATCATACTATAGTATATTACTACTACATCATATATAGAAAGTATTATACTACAAATTTTCAATCTCTATATATTAGGGGGTCCGGGAACCTCAATCGCATGAAGGATATTTTTATGACCGAAAACCCCAAACACACGCATGGAAAACCCGTTTTAACCCCCAAATATCCATTTCTGAGCCCAGACTCATCTGCACCTGTGCTGGAAAAAATCAAAACAAACACTAGAAAAATTCAAAAAATTCTAAATTGTTTTGCATGGTAGATAATTTGGTACGTGAGGTCCGCTCCAATTTTTAGATCATTTGGACATCCAAGAAGCTCTCGGCAAAAAATAAATAAATCTGGGGTCTGTAAAAAAGTTTATTGTTCATGTACTGCTCTAACCCTATTTGTCTTTTTTGCTAAGAGCTACTCATATGTTCAAATAATCTCAAAAAATTAGTGGACCTCACGCAATAAATTATCTATCATGCAAAAAAATCAGAATTTTCTATGAATCATTTTCTGACCGGGTGCCGATGAGTCTGGGCACCGAATCGCTACACTCTTTTAACCCCTCCTTGTATGTGAGTTTTTGCTAAGAAGCCGAAGATAAACTATGTGACTTGTAGTAGTAGCCTCCGCAAGTGGGGGCGGAAGCATTGAAGGACTTCTTTGTTGGTGGTGCTCCTTTGGGTACTGAGGTGTGATTTTTCAGGTTGAAAACCCAAGGTCTGGTTTTTATTGGTTGTGCCTGGCAGTGACCTCATTGAAGGCATTGGTTTGTGAGCGCGGTCTTTCTTCAGGATCAAAACCTACGATTTTTGATCGGGCAACGACAACGCTTGTGCATTGTTTTCTTTTTGGATGCGTTGCTTTTTAAAAACTTTCTTTCTAGACGGGTTGTTGTCTTTTGTGGTGGTTAGAGTGTTACTACTGCGGGTGATTGATTGCCGTGGCAGGGTCATTTTTCTCCTTTTTCTATTTTTATTTTTTTTAGCTGTGTGCCTCCTGAATATTTTATGCATCTTGTTGGTGCAGAGGCTGAGTGTAATTAGTATCTAATTGACATCAATATATTTTATTTTTAAAGCAAAATTGTATCAGCATGCATGGGCGCACGTAATAAGAGCTACATACATACCTCGTCCTCCCTAATGTGGCGGAAGGAGAGCACGCGCTTGGGGCCTAGGATCTCGGCGGCGCAGAGCTGGCGGAGTTTGCGCCAGTAGTCGCCGGAGGGAGAGAAGAGGATGTCGGACGACTGGTAGGTGACGATCTCGGCGGCGAGGATCTTTGGCCGCGTGGCGAAGTTAGCGTCGTGGGTCCTGAGCACCAGCCGCGCCGTCTCCCTAGACGAGACCACCAGCAGTGGCGTCTGCCCAAGCTGCAGCATCATGAGTGGGCCATGCGCGCGGGCCAGATCCCTCAGCGCATGGTGCGGCAGCACGTTCATGAGGTGGTGCATGCTGCCGATCACCGGTAGCTTCCACGGCCCTGGCGGCGCCCTCTCCCTCACCGGGTTCAGGGCCACCCTCAGCACCTGCAGCAGCGCAACCGCCACCGCCGCCAGCACCAGCGATTGGACATACAGCTCGTCCATGGTTGTGTTACCTAGAAGTGCCGGTATAATTGTTGTGGCCAAGAGACCTTGGGTTTTCAAGCTGGTTGCTCTGCTGCTCGTAGTCCTACTCGTAGGGGTAATATATAGGGCAAGAGGGCGATGGAGGATACGTTGGAAGCAATCGGTTTCGGATGGTGATACGGGGCCATGAGTTCTTTGTGAGCTGTTATGTTAAGCCAAGGGGAAGATGTGCAAGCACGTTCTACGTTTTGTGTGTCATTGTGTTGGGGGCATTTCTCTTTCATGTTTGCTATTATTATTATTTTTGCGAATCACGTTTGCTATTAATACTGATGACCGATTTTCTTTTCTTTAGACGAGGAAACAGATTAACCCGAGCAGATGGAGGGCCCTCGATTAGACAGGCACTCGAGACGCGCACCAACCAGTCGTCGGGTGGCTGGGAGTACAATGGTATTCCCAATCCCAACTCACCAAGGTTTAAGTTCTAGATTTGACACTGGTGTTTGCATTTTTTTTCTGAAATTATTATTTCAGGCTTTCCGGCAAGGTGCGTTTAGTGGGAGGAGACGTTCACGTCGACTACGAAGACGTCGGTGATGACTTCGTCGGTTTTATAATGATGTACCGGTTCAATATCGCAAATATGCTCAGAGCATCTACAACCAGCCGGATGTCTCAAATCGGTCTCAAACACCCGGGCAAGGGGACCTAAAATTTTTTGGAGTTGTAGTCACATTGTTTGTAAACATGGACATTTTTTCCAGAATTTTTTGGGACACTTAAAATTGATTTATTTAAAGTTGGAGCATGGGGAGCACCCCAAGGATGGGAATACTCGATATTTCCCTGGCAAGGGGAAGATGTGCACGCATGTTCTAACTTTTTGTTTGAACATCAGTAAAGGCGCAAGCGCTCATACATACGTACATACACTCACTTCTATGAACGCACACTCTACCTTTATGAGCACCTCCGAGAGACTGAGTCGGCATGTCATCTTGAAATTTACGAAGTCATCGTAGGCGTCTCGTGGTCGACGGGAACATCTTCTCCCACTGAAAGCTCATCGCCAGAAATCCTGAAATAAATCCAGGAATAATGCGAGCACCAGGACTTGAACCCCCTGGTGGACTGGGGATACCACTGTCCCTTTAACCATCCAGCCACAGGTTGATTCGCCATTCTACCTCTTGTGTGTCATTGTGTCGGGCGCATTTCTCTTTCATGTTTGTTGTTACCATTTTTTTTTGCAAATCACGCTTGCTATTAATACTGACGACCGATTTTCTTTTCTTTAGTTTAGTCCTTTTTTTGCCACTGCTGGCCATCACGTCCTCGATGAAGACGAGGAAATAGATTAACCCGAGCAGATGGAGGGCCCTAGATTAGACAGGTGCTCGAGATGCGAACCAACCAATGGTCAGATGGTTGGGAGTACAGCCACCAACACTACTAGGAAAAGGCCTACTAATGGCGCACCTAATTTGGCCATTAATGGTGCATTAGTGGTGCGCCATTAGTACCACGCCATTAGTATATTTTACTAATGGCGCACCACTGATGCGCCATTAGTATTTGGTATATAATGGCGCACCTCGGATGCGCCATTAGTATATACAGCAGTACGCCATTAGTATGCCTCCCAGGGGGCCATGTATACCCAGGTGCTTTGGCATACTAATGGCGCACAACAACAAGATGCGCCATTAGTAAGTTCGGCATACTAATGGCGCACTGTTTAGTGATGCGTCATTAGTATCCTTTGGCATACTAATGGCGCACTATGATGTGATGCGCCATTAGTATGAATATTAGGGTTTTTTTATTTTTTTTATTTTCTGTTTTTTGCACAGGTTACAAAATGTATAATTGGACAAAATATAGACAGCACACATCAACAACAGATTCATCGAATAAAATAGAAGATTAGTCTCTGAATACAATTCATCATTTTAGTCTCCGAATACAATTCATCATATTAGTCTCCGAATTGAAAAGACCAAACAAAGATAGAACATTATATTACAAGTCTCGAGACCGCAAGTTTGTCTTGACATTACAAGTCGATATCGATCATCTAAACTACCATCACATAGAAGAGAGCTGCAGTCATCACAATGAGCATCATCACGATGAAACTCGTCTTCATCCGGTTCCTCCAACGCTCCCTCCCCTCTCCCGCTAGATAGCGGGCGTATCTAGATTCGGCCTCGGCCCTAGTGTTGTACCCTTTGTAACTGTTACCGCTGAATCGGTGAACCTGTCTCCGACACTCCTCCCAGTCGTTGTAGACTCCGGGAACCTTACCCTTGTACACGACATACCACGGCATCTCTATGCAATAGTCAAACGAAACGTTAGTACCAATTCACAGACAATACATAAGCAATATATAAGTATGCAACAGAACGATCGGAAGAGAAAAGCAAAACATTAATAGCATCGATTACATCTAAGTTGAACGACTCTCGAAACCAAAGAGACATACTACAAGTTCATTAAAGTTTAATTACAACATGAGCCAATCGATGTTTCAGAACTAGACACAACATCACTGTTTTCGACTCGACTCAAGGGGCCGGAGCGTGGATGAAGCCGCCGTCTATCGTGGGAGTCATGAAACAACGGGCGTTGTCAGCCTGCATTTGTAGGATTGTGTCGATGTCACTGTTGGACGGTTGATTTCTAAGGTTGAACTGCCCCGAGGTACGAAGGACATCTTGATGGATGATTTCCGCAAACTCCGACTGGATGCGAAAGAATTCTTGTCTGATGTTCGCGTCCTGGATTGCCGACACGCTCGCAGCCCAATCTTTGAGTCAACTCGGTAGCAGAAGTTGATGATGGTCCCGTACGATCGCCCGCATGTGATGGATGGCGTAGTAGGCACCCTTCTGACCGCCAGTTGGCTGCTTGACGCAGCAGAACGTCGTATTGTGGGAGAACACGTGCTTGCCGTACTTACGAATAGGCCTGGTGAAGGTGCCTCCAGATTTGACGTAGCCGGGGAGAACATCATCAAGAACCTTCTTGACATTTGTGTAGTCTACGTTCGACTGACGGTCCGGGTCGAAATATGTGGCCATGGAATATTTGGGGCTTAGGAGGATGAGCGTGCAACGTGTGTCACTGCAGAAAACACGGAATGTTAAAAGAAAAACGATCGAAATCTAAGAATTCATATGTTACGGGGCGGTTGAGGGGAGGACTTACTCGGGAAAGTAAGGCATGAGGAAATTATCCTTATCTTGGTTTGCCAGAATGACGCCTTCGAGGTAAGAACTCGCGACTTGCCGGTCCCCATCACTGCCCAAGATCTTGGCACGCATGTAGAAGGGGTCGACTATCACGATGTCCGGGGTCTTGTCGCGAATGATCCGCATCTCCATACTCAGCGAAAATAGCCGAACGAAGGTGTAGTGCAGCGGATGGAGGTTCAACATAGCGTGGATGTCATCAAACCGCAGGACGATCGTACCCCCGATGGAGTTATCCACAAAGCCCTTCCCCTCTGGCACCTTGGCCGCGAAAACCGGGTATGCCACATCCTTCTCTCCGAGACGCCGCTTCTCCAAAGAAAGAACACTGTCATGCAGACTCCGCATAGCACCGGTTGCAGCATCGAGCATATTTCTCGGTAGCATCGGCCTACCCGCCACATGCACCCTCCTCGAGATATCCTCAGGTGAAGGTGGCCCGTCCTGAGCACGGATCGTACTCGGTGCCGGTTGGCCCGCACCCTTGTTAGTCTTTCTTTTGCGTGCCTTCTTCTTCTCCTGTAATGGGACCGAGTTCTGCTCACAGACCGCCTTCTTGAGTGTGTTGGGGCTGATAATATTTCGCACCTCGCCTATCTGAGGCTCGGTGAAGTCGGCAGCTGGAGGCGTCTCCTGAGAGCTGAACGGCAGACGACGCCTGTTGCAACTTGGCTTCTCCGCGGTACCAGCTAGATCGCGCACGTCTTTTGTTGGGTTGGGTTCTTGAGAAGGAGGCCCCACGAAGTCGCCACCGTACCCATGATCGGCAAAGTACTGATCGACGTTGGCAAATGTATCGTCGTCATCGTCGTTCTGATCCTGTGCCATATGCATGTTTGGATCCAGTGGCATAGGGATGTCCGGCACCGTTGCGGCGGTCTTGCCATGGGGCCGACTTGGCGCCGGCACGACTGGCGGTGTTGTCTTTGGGGTGGTGTCCCCCGCCCCCAAACGAATCTGGCTCTTCGGCCAAAGCAGGGGCCAGCTCAGGCAGGCACTGAGGGTCATCACGTCATCATCGTCGGCCCCGACGGGTCGAATCGGAGGTAACAACTCGTCGTAGCCTGGCAGCACCCGAACCAGTTGAACCCTAAACAAGTTGGGTGGCATCTGGGTACCGTGGAACAAGGGGTTGCCCGGTTGAACGATTTTGCCCTTGGCGACATCGACCAACTCGTTGTTCACGAAGTGCAGGAGAGTGCACGGAACGTCGGCGGCGCCCTGCGAAAACATGTAGGGCGTCAGGGATGCCCAGTCAAAGGCAAGGAGATGAAGTCCTCGGCCGAGAGAGGCTTAATTAGTTACCGTGATGATGGCGTCGAGCTCGGCTAATGTCGAGGCACCGCCAACGGCGGGCGTGCAGTTGACGGAGGGGCCGCTTGCTGCAGAGGTGCCGGCCGGCGTACACCCGGGTGCATTAAGCTCCCGTGCCGGCGTCGGAGACACCAATGGCCCCGCCATCGCGTTCTGCGAGTTGCTGGCCGTGAAGCTAGGAATCGGGGGCGGCCCCTGTTGGCCACCCGCAATCCACGCACTAATCCCCTGGATCAAGGTAGGCACAATGGCGGTGATCGTCCTTCCGAGTTGTTGTTCCACTTGCTCTTGGACCATCTTCGGAATCCGTGCCACCTGTGCCCTGAGTTCTTGAACCTCGCGCGCCTAGCTTTCCGAGCTGGTCTTTTTCTCCTTTCGCCCACCAGTGTTATAGTATGACGACCATTTTGTCGACAAGCCTTTGCCGGCCACACGACCAGCTGACGTCGGCTTACTGAGCTTATCCTTGTTCTTCATTACATTCAACGCCCTATTTAGAGTGGTGTCCCAAGGGTTGCTCTTAGTCGACCCCGCGCTACTGCTTTCAGTCGCCTGTGGAAGGAATGTGAACCATTTAGAAATTTGGCTTCATTAATTAGAATGCAACCATATGAAGCTAATTACGCGGGGGTGTATTCCTTACCAGAACAAGCTCAAGCTCCCTGGTCTTCGGATCCGTGGTAAGCTCCTTTGTTTTCGGGTCCTTCTTGTACCGGGCCCTGACAAAGTTCCTGGTCTGCTTGTCAACGTATTTATCGAAGAGGGCGGTAGGCCTTGCTCGGCACGGTCCGCCTCCTCCTTGTCCCATATAGGCTCCGCCACTCTGTAACCGCCGGGACCGAGTGTGTGTTCCCCTAAGTTCAGCTCCCGCATTTCTTTCCCCCACTTACTTGATTCGGAGCTTGCGGTGCTCGAGCAATTGATCTTGAAGTTGTTGTAGTCATCTTCGGTGATCGAAGGATTTTTCTCCTTGATCTTCTCATAACTCTCACCTTTCTCGATCATTCTCTTCACATTGCTTTTCCAAGTAGACAGGGCCGTGCTCATCTTCGTGAGGGCAGCACTGTTCACTTTATTCCCTTTGAGGCTTGTGTTTTCAAATTCAGCGGGGAACTTGTATCGTTCGTGCAGCTTCGTGAAGAGGAGGTTGCGCAAATTCCCTCGGTCAGGATGCCTGAGGTTCTCGGTGTTGATCGAGACGGTGCTCCGGAGAATGCACCCGAGCTGAAGCGAGTACCCCTTGACTATTCGTTCGGGCGCCGTTGGATTCCTATCGGAGTCCACTTCAGTAACTTCCTCCTTGAGGGTGCGGAGCACGGTCGGGCGTCGGTCCTTCCGTTGCCTCTTCGGTTGGCTGCCATCTGTGCGTGCGCCGCCATCATCAGTGATGGCATCCTCGGCGGCACATCAGTGGTGGCATCAGTGGGGTCATCCTCGGCGGTACCATCAGTGGTCTCAGGATCGGTGGGGAAGGCGGCGGCCTCATACAAGTGAGGTTGTTCCTCCATCTCCTGGGACAGCTCCCAGAATGCCTTGACGCCCGAACCCCCGGCCTCATCGTTGTTGGCCATGTTTCTCTCTAAATAGGAACAAAGTTTGGTCAAAAAGTTGGTTATTGTCAAGGAACAAGATCTCTAAGTTGACCAAATAACCTAATTCTCGAGGAATGTCGCCAAAAAGTTGGTTATTGTCAAGGAACAATTGAGAGATGTTTGTGATATTGTCTAGGTGTTTTGGGATAGAACCTGTTAGTGTGTTGTTGCTAAGGTCCAAGTCCACGTTCTCAGGGTAACGTAGTTCTTGAGGGGTGTGTCTAGAAAGTTGGTTGCTGCAAAGATACAAGGTTGTGAGTTTGGTCAAATTGCCTATGATGTTTGTGAAGGAAATATGCCCTAGAGGCAATAATAAAGTTATTATTTATTTCCTTATAATCATGATAAATGTTTATTATTCATGCTAGAATTGTATTAACCGGAAACATAATACATGTGTGAATACATAGACAAACAAAGTGTCACTAGTATGCCTCTACTTGACTAGCTCGTTAATCAAAGATGGTTATGTTTCCTAACCATGAACAATGAGTTGTTATTTGATTAACGAGGTCACATCATTAGTTGAATGATCTGATTGACATGACCCATTCCATTAGCTTAGCACCCGATCGTTTAGTATGTTGCTATTGCTTTCTTCATGACTTATACATGTTCCTATAACTATGAGATTATGCAACTCCCGTTTACCGGAGGAACACTTTGGGTACTACCAAACGTCACAACGTAACTGGGTGATTATAAAGGAGTACTACAGGTGTCTCCAATGGTACATGTTGGGTTGGCGTATTTCGAGATTAGGTTTTGTCACTCCGATTGTCGGAGAGGTATCTCTGGGCCCTCTCGGTAATGCACATCACATAAGCCTTGCAAGCATTACAACTAATATGTTAGTTGTGAGATGATGTATTACGGAACGAGTAAAGAGACTTGCCAGTAACGAGATTGAACTAGGTATTGGATACCGACGATCGAATCTCGGGCAAGTAACATACCGATGACAAAGGGAACAACGTATGTTGTTATGCGATCTGACCGATAAAGATCTTCGTAGAATATGTAGGAGCCAATATGGGCATCCAGGTCCTGCTATTGGTTATTGACCAGAGACGTGTCTCGGTCATGTCTACATTGTTCTCGAACCCGTAGGGTCCGCACGCTTAAGGTTACGATGACAGTTATATTATGAGTTTATGCATTTTGATGTACCGAAGGTTGTTCGGAGTCCCGGATGTGATCACGGACATGGTGAGGAGTCTCGAAATGGTCGAGACGTAAAGATTGATATATTGGAAGCCTATGTTTGGATATCGGAAGTGTTCCGGGTGAAATCGGGATTTTACCGGAGTACCGGGAGGTTACCGGAACCCCCCGGGAGCCATAATTCCTTAATGGGCTTTAGTGGAAAGGAGAAAGGGGCAGCCCAAGGTGGCTGCGCACCTCCCCCCTCCCCTAGTCCTATTAGGACTAGGAGAAGGTGGCCGGCCCCCCTCTCCCTCTTTCCCCTCCGAGGAATCCTAGTTGGACTAGGATTGGGGGGGGGGGGGAATCCTACTCCCAGAGGGAGTAGGACTCTCCTGCGCCCTCCTCCTTGGCCGGCCAGCCCTCCCCCTTGGATCCTTTATATACGGGGGCAGGGGGCACCTCTAGACACACAAGTTGATCCACGTGATCTATTCCCTAGCCGTGTGCGGTGCCCCCTGCCACCATATTCCTCGATAATACTGTAGCGGAGTTTAGGCGAAGCCCTGCTGCTGTAGTTCATCAAGATCGTCACCACGCCGTCGTGCTGACGAAACTCTTCCCCGACACTTTGCTGGATCGGAGTCCGGGGATCGTCATCGAGCTGAACGTGTGCTCGAACTCAGAGGTGCCGTAGTTTCGGTGCTTGATCGGTTGGATCGTGAAGACGTACGACTACTTCCTCTACGTCGTGTCAGCGCTTCCGCAGTCGGTCTGCGTTGGGTACATAGACAACACTCTCCCGTCTTGTTGATATGCATCACATGATCTTGCGTGTGCGTAGGAATTTTTTTGAAATTACTACGTTCCCCAACAGTTTGTGATATTGCCTTGGATCTTGAAGGCACTGTTGCATGATGCCTTCCTAACCCCCTTCTTCTTGTCTCCTCTCACTATCTCTCTCACACACATGGCAAGCAAGGGTGTCTGAGTGTGTGAAAAAATTACTAAACTAATCCAACCACTAAAGCAAATTAATTTTTATTTCGGTTGAGAATCGGGCACCTTCTAGGTCAAGAAAATTGGGCATGACCTTTGCTAATTTTCTTGACCTAGGAGTGCCCCATTTCTCAACCGAAACGGAAATTAATCAACGTTTCAGGAGAAAGGGGTTATTTTAGAAGATCACAAGTAGCAGCAGCATCACTTGACAAAATCACAACTAGCAGCAGCAACTCGCAGATAGCAGCAGCAGCATCACTTGACAAGTTTCAGACCACATAAATAGCACAAGTGACATGAAAATTCACTTGTAGTGTACTGATAGCACAAGTGACATGAAAATTCCTTTTACTGTCAAAAAACTACTAATAGCACAAGTGACATGAAAATTCAGGAGTAGGAGATCACAAAGGCCATGTCATGCTTGGCAATATTTGTTTACTGAAACTAAATGAACATTTTACTGTCAATAAAAATGTTTTACATATCCTGCAGACAAGTGCAACCACCGGTAGAGGAGTTTCAACTGTTTCTTTGAACATTTTACTGTCATCACTTACTGAACCTTGTACATATGCACAGGTTTTAGCTAATTTGAACATTTCACAAGGAATGCCATCACTTACTGAACCTTTTACATATCCTGCAGACAAGTGCAACCACCGGTAGAGGAGTTTCAGCTGAGATGGCTCACGTATGGAACAAGTGAAGCACTACTCCCTGATCACGGCGTTGTTGTGCTAAATTAAGACACATGTGCTCTGCCATTTCTCAGTACCAATGGTTGATCATAATGCTTTCTTTTGCTTTAAAACTGCGTGTGGAGGACCAATGGCGCCCTCTTGCTACACATTGTCCCCAGATGTATCATGGATTCAGGGGCTACAACCTAACCCTGTTAAAATGTTTTATTGCTGAAGTTATTATCTGGTCTTAGTAGTACATCTTATAGTAAACAGGAGATGGCACCATCATCGTGATTTTGAGTGAAATGCACTTGCAACCTAACTGGAGATGGTACCATCCTTGTGATTTGAGTGAAATGCACTTGCAACCAAAAGGCCGAAAGGCAGGCCGGTTTGCTCTTCTATGAAAATGGCACACCTTTTCATGGCATATTGTACGAAAGACATAACTATGGGGGTTTTACATATCTGTTTCTTTGAACATTTTACTGTCAATAAAAATGATGTACTGCTGCTTTCAGTTAATTCAAATTAGCTAAAACCTTTTACTGTCAAATAGTGCTAATGTTTACTCTATGAAATAAACTACTCCTCCTCTCTTCTCTTCTTCAGTTAATTAGGAATAGTTTTAGAGGTAACTAACTGAAACTATTTATCATGTTGACAACAGTAGCATGTGGACCTATCATGGGGATTCCACTAAAAATGCCACTTGCAAATACAGAAACAGAACTGAATTGTTTTCTTTATTTTTATACCAACTATGGGAAGCACATAATACCAATGCTTACAGAAAAGAAATCTGTGTGCTCAACAAAACTTAGGCATTGATCCTATAACTCATCGCGCCAGAGAGAGAGAGGGGGGGGTCTGACCTGCTGCTGTGCGTCCGAGGCACGGTGCGTGGGAGGTTTGCCGGTGATGGATGTCGCCTGCCTGCCGGTGACGGATGCCGCCTGCCTAGATGCAAATGGGGGTTGAGTGAGTCACAACAGGCCAGGGGAAGGTACATGAATGGATAGAGAGAGAGAGAGGCTTACTGACCTGCTGCTGTCCGGCGGCGGCTGGTCCAGATCCAGGAGCCTCTGTGGCCGTGGTGAGAGGGCGAGGCGGAGGTGAAGAGCGGGATGGGGCGCGGGGAGGATGCCGGGGAGTGGGGCGCGGGGAGGATGTCGGGGCGGCGGGGCGGGGTCGAGGCGGCGTCGGGGCGGCGTCGGGGCGGCGTCGGGGCGGCGGGGCAGCGTCGAGGCGGCGTCGGGGTGGCGGGGCAGCGTCGAGGCGGCGGGGCAGCAGTGTCGGGAGAGGAGAGGGGAAAGGGATCGAGGGCGAGGGCGAGGGAGAGAGAGGGGCCGGGGGGGGAATATGGATGGGGCCGGGCACAGTACTAATGGCGCACCACCCCTCGGTGCGCCATAAGTACATCCATACTAATGGCGCACCTCACCGTGGTGCGCCATTAGTATTTTTTTTCTTATAGCAATGGCACAATACTAATGGCTCACCACCCCTCGGTGCGCCATAAGTACATCCATACTAATGGCGCACCTCACCGTGGTGCGCCATTAGTATTTTTTATAAGACAATAATAAATTTTTAAACTAGTTTAAATCATAACAGTAATATTTTTTATAAGACAGTAACAGTAATATTTTTTTATAAGGCAGTAATAATTTTTTTAAAAATATAATCAAATAGTAATGCCGGTGGAGCGGGGGAGGGTGCGCGGGGTGCGGGGGGTCGGCGGCGGCGGTTGAGTAGGGGAGGGGTGCGGGGGGTCGGCGGCGGCGGTTGAGTAGGGGAGGGGTGCGGGGGGTCGGTGGCGGCGGTTGAGTAGGGGAGGGGTGCGGGGGTCGGCGGCGGCGGTTGAGTAGGGGAGGGGTGCGGGGGGTCGGCGGCGGCGGTTGAGTAGGGGAGGGGTGCGGGGGGTCGGCGGCGGCGGTTGAGTAGGGGAGGGGTGCGGGGGGTCGGCGGCGGCGGTTGAGTAGGGGAATCGAGGGTGCGGGGGGTCGGCGGCGGCGGCCGGTGGACCGGGGGGTGCTCGGCGGCGAGGGGGGCCGGATCTGGCGAGGTGGGATAGCGATCGAGATGGAGGGGGATCGAGATCGAGTGTCCATGAAATTTAAAAATATTCATGATAGTTCAAAAAGTGCCCATGAAATATAATCGAGAAATGAAGGCTACGATTTAAATACAATCGATCTTAGCTAGCTATCTGTTCACAATCTTCTTGCCCTTCTTTTTCGCAAATGGAGTTCTTCTGTGGAACGGACGTCCTTTAGGTAGGGTGGTCCTGCTTCTTCTTGTGGTGTATGCTGCTACTTCATCATCATCGTCATGTTCGATCCTCGGGTCGCCGTACTTGTCGAAGTCTTGCTCATTGGCTACTCCATCCATTCCGATGATCTTCCTTTTGCCTCTCCTCACGACAACACGACTGGGCTTTGACGGGTCGGTAATGAAGAAGCATTGGTCCACTTGGGAAGCCAGTACCCATGGCTCATTTTTCGCGGTGACGTTTGCGCCCGCGGTCTTGGATTTGGTTTCGGGTATAACCATGGTGGTGAAATACCGGTCTTCTTTTAGGACGCTCTTGGCCCATCTGACACGGAACATCGGGACCTTCTCTCCAGCGTAGCTCAGCTCCCAGATCTCCTCGATCCTTCCGTAGTATCTGTCCTTGTCGTTACCGGTGTAGGATTCCATCGTTACCCCGGAGTTCTGATAACCATCGCTCTTCATGTCCTTGGCCTCGGTGTAGAATGTGTAGCGTTGATATCGTACGCCTCATAGGTCATCAGGTTGTGCTCGGCGCCCTGTGACAAGGCGAATATGAGTTGTTCTTCCGCGGAAGAATCCTCATGTAAAGGGTACGACAGAAGCTTCTGCTTGAATCAACGCGTGAAACATGAGTTGTGCTCTTTGAGTATATCTCCGTCCGTCCTCTGTTGGCCTCGGTCATTGTACGTCTTCTTAATAAAGGTTTTGTGCTCTACCACCCAAGGATCGACCACGTCTATGTGTTGTAGCGCGACTAGGTTTGCTCTTTCAAAGTCGGCGAGTCGACCCTCGAAGTCGACATGCATTTCGCGACGACCCTCACGGTGACCCCATCCAGTGAGCCTGCCGAGGTGCCTGTTGACGGGCAGACCAACGGGGTTCTCGATGCCTAGATAATTCGTGCAGTAGGAGATGCACTCTTCGGTCAGAAAGCCCCTGGCTATGCTTCCGTCTGGACGTGACATGTTGTGAACGTATCCTTTGATGACACCATTCATCCTTTCGAACGGCATCATGCTGTGCAGGAACGTCGGCCCGAGTTGGATGATATCGTCCACGATATGGACCAGCAGATGCACCATAACGTCGAAGAATGCGGGCGGGAAGTACATCTCAAACTCGCATAGTATCACCACGATCTCTTCCTGTAGCCTTCTGAGTTGCCTCACGCCAACAGACTTCCGAGAGATGACGTCGAAAAAGTTGCATAGGCCAAATAGGATTTCACGGACGTGCGCGTCCATGATCCCACGGATTGCAACTGGAAGTATCTGCGTCATCAGCACGTGACAGTCGTGAGACTTCATCCCGCTGAACTTCTGCTTCGCTGGGTCTAGGTATCTGCTTATCTTCCCCGCGTAACCGTAAGGAAGTTTTACTCCAACGAGGCAGGTGAAAAACTGCTCGATCTCCTCCTGACTTAGAGTGAAGCACGCGGGAGGGTAGTCATTTCCGGTCTTCTTGGCCTTCTTGCCTTTGCGACGACTTTCCGTGTCCTGCTTCGCCTCATCATCATCATCATCATCATCATCATCATATATAGCGTGAAGCTCCTGCCTGATGCCCATTGATTTCAAGTCTGCCCTTGCTTTCGGCCCATCTTTGGTCCTCTCTGGCATGTTGAGCAGGGTACCAAGCGGACTCTCGCACACGTTCTTCGTGATATGCATGACATCAAGGCTGTGAGGCACACGGTGGATCTTCTAGTACGGCAAGTCCCAGAAAACAGACCTCGTTTTCCATACCTTCAGCAGCGGCTCTGGCGCCTTTCGCTTCTTTCCCGGCTCTGGCGCCTTTTGCTTCTTTCCCGACAGTGGGCAGTCTTTCCAATTTTTCAACAGCTCGTCTATTTCCTCGCCGCTCCTCGTACGCGGGCGTCCTCGGGGTTCGGTTTCACCATCGAACAGATCCTTGCGTTTTCTCCATGGGTCATCGTCGCGAAGCCACCTTCGATGTCCCATGAACACGGTTTTCGAAGACCCGGGATCTCTATCTAGCTGGCGATACGTTGTGTCATCCATGCACCTGACGCATCCAGAAAATCCGTGGACCACCTGCCCCGCGACATATCCATAACCGAGATAGTCGTGCACCGTCGTGAGCAGCGCGGCTCTCATAGGGAAATATTTTTCTCTGCGGCATCCCACGTATTGGCTGGCGTTTTCCACAGCGTGTCAAGCTCCTCTTTCAGCAGCCCCAGATACAGATTGATGTCGTTCCCTGGTTGTTTCGGTCCTTCAATTAGCATACTCATGTGAATGTACTTCCTCTTCATGCACAACCAGGGGGGAAGGTTGTACATCCACACAAACACAGGCCAGGTGCTATGTGTGCTTCTCTGGCTGCCAAACGGATTGACTCCTCGGTGCTCACGCCCAGCACGATGTTCCTTGGATCGTTCCCAAATTCTGGGTATTCGAAGTTCAACGCTTGCCACTGGCTCGCATCCTTAGGGTGACTCAGCATCTTGTCTTTTTTATCTATCTCCGGATCATTTGCGTCATCTTCTCGCTTCTTCTCCTTCCTATCCGCGTGCCAACGCAGGAGCTTTGCTACCTTAGGGTCCGCGAAATACCGCTGCAGACGAGGAGTGATCGGAAAGTACCACACCACTTTTCGAGGAGCTTTCTTCCTCTTCTTGTATCGAGTGACGCCGCACACCGGACATATGGTAGACTCCGCGTGCTCGTCCCGATAAATGATGCAATTGTTCATGCACACATGGTATTTCACATGCGGTAAATCCAGAGGACACACGATTTTCTTCGCCTCCTCCAAACTGGTCGGGCACTTGTTCCCCTCGAGAAGACGTTCGTGCCAGAATGACATGTTCTCGTCGAAGCATGCGTCGGTCATTTTGTGTTTTACCTTCATCTCCAGAGCCATGAGCGTTACTTTCAGGCGGGTATCCTCGGGCCTGCATCCTTCATATAATGGAGTAACCGCGTCTAACTCAAGTTGATCCATCTTGGCTTTCTCTCGGGCGGCAGCTCTTGCGTTATCCGTCTGCTTGAGAAGCAGCTCTTGAATATGAGGGTCCTGCACCCAGCCCATCGATGGTCCAGCGTCGTCTGCTCCGCCGGCATCATCATCTTCATGATCATGCCCGTCGTCTGCTCCGGCATCTTCCTCATCATCATGTCCTGCATCTTCTACATGATGACTGTGTACAGCATCACCGTCGTGATCATCTCCTGGGGATTCTTCGTCTTCTCGCCCGCCCGAGCCGCGGTGGTTGTCTTGCTGCCCTTCCTCATTTCTTGCCCGCCCCCCATGGACGACTTCGTAGTCATCTTCATCACCTTGCCACCGATAGCCATCCATGAAACCACGCAAGAGCAGGTGGTCCCGCACCTGCCCGGATTCCGGGTCCGCAATAAGGCTCTTCAGCTTGCATCTTCGACACGGACATCTTATCTCCGTCTCGTTCTTTTGAAGCATCTCGGCCTTCGCGGACCTCAAAAACCTATTCACGATGCCTTCGGTCATCATGCGGACCATGGTCGCCTGCGGGGTAGAGCAAAACGATATTTTAGAACCAAGAAAAAATTTGGCATGACTTTCCCTAAAAATAGGACCAAAAAGAATGCTTAATGCCAAAATTCTCGCCAAAACGGAAATGAATCAACATTCCGGCAAAATATTGGCAACTATCGCATTTCAAATACCGGTACACCTCCAAACACAAACACATATGCAACACCACAAACATATGCAACACCACGAACATACATAGATCTAGCTAGGGCATAAAAAGTGCATGTGCACATTGTTGTAGGGAGAACAACATAAATATAGCTTCCCCCCTTACTTACCTATCAAAACAAGGTAATTTAACCACTTAAATTGAATGCATCTATGGTGGAAATGAGGTGAAAAAGAGGAGGCACCCGAGACAAGGAGGAGGTGGAGAGAATGAAGTGGGGAGAAAGTGAGTGTGGGTAGGAGAGGCTCTCCAAAATATCTTGTTGCTGCCCACTTACTAATGGCGCACCAAAGCCAAATGCGCCATTAGTAATCCAGGTTACTAATGGCGCACCTTCTGGTGGTGCGCCATTAGTAGTTTTGTAAAAAAAAAATTGCTAATGGCGCACTGTCCCACACTGCGCCATTACTAGTTTGAACTAGTAATGGCGCACGGTTGAACAGTGCGCCATTAGTAGTTTTGCAAAAAAGGGAATAAAAAATATAATTAAAAAAACAACATTAGTGGCGCACTTTCCAACAGGTGCGCCATTACTAGTTACAACTAGTAATGGCGCACTGTGTCCGGATGCGCCATTAGTATGTTTGGACAGGCGCAGTAGTTCAAAAAAAAATATTTGATACTAATGGCGCACCTTGGGCTAGGTGCGCCATTAGTAGTTTAAACTCTAATGGCGTATCAGAAGGTGGTGCGCCATTAGTATATACTAATGGCGCACCGCTTGTCTGGTGCGCCATTACTGTCAATCCCATCTATAGCCCTTTTTCTAGTAGTGCAAGGTTCAAGTTCTAAATTTGACACTGGTTTTTGCGTTTTTCTAAAATTATTATTTCAGGCCAACATATTTGTGATAATGCTGAACAAAAGAAGGGGATGAAAGGTCCCCTTTGCGATGACTCTTCTGGGAACTACCAATAACATCATTGACTTTGATGGCCACACTACCGCCAAAGACGAAACTATCTACACATCAACACCATTTTGACTTGAACCCCCTTCATGCAGAGAGTTTGGAGAAGCCAATTTTTAAGATGACTCCGCTCAACTTTTTCCGGTGAAGCTCATGTACGGTTTAATGCAGCACAACAACTCTATCGAGTATGTTACGGCCTTGCTTGAACGTTATTTGAGTGGGGCAAACCACATGGTCAGCCACCTCATTCAACTGGTTGCAACCTTTGTAAAGATTTTAAAGTTAGCACTTAGGAGGCAGATCGGTTGATATTGGTGACTACAACTTGCGTCCTTAGTCTTGGGTAGAAGAATAGTTTTCCTAAAGTTTAAACGGGCAATGTCAAGGTTTTCCATATGCAATTGGATAAAAAACTGAACAAGTTTGCCTTAATCATGTCCCAGGAAAAATTATAAATTTGGTCGGAAAACCGTCCGGCCCTAGAGCCTTGTTGGGTTCAATTTGAAACACTTGACATTTCCTCCTCGGTGAATGGAGCGGTTCAAACTCATTTTCCGCCGCAGAGACATTAGGAATGTCATGAGTAATAGACTCGTCCAGTGAAAATGAACTTTCAACTGAAGGTCCAAAATATGTTTGAATTATGTAGTAATAAAATTTCCAAGCGTGCCATCCCCTCGATAAAGCCCTCATCCTGGTCTAGGGCAAAGATATGTGTCTTTCTATGTCTACCATTGGCTAGCATATGAAAGTATTCCGTATTGTCATCTCCTTGAACAAAGAACTGAGCCTTGGATCGTTGGTATCATCTGATCTCTTTCTCGCGTAAAAGGCGGGCAATCGTTAGTTCCATTTAGCGAATCCACAAAGGGATCGTCGCAAGGTGTGATGATAAAATCCGTTGTTGGATGGGCGTACTACCCCAGGGTTGCCGCGCCCAAACTTTCTTAACCAAGTCATAGAATCTTCCCTAGCAAACCATCGCACTTTGAATTTTAAATTGTGGGCGGTTAGAATTTGGAGTGGTTTGACCAAAATCGGTTAGCAACGGAGCATGATCCGATAAGACCTCTATTCTTTCCCGTGCCCGTACTGAAGCAAGGGGAAATTTATATTCCCAGATGATATGCTTCAAATGTGGGATCTCTCCCTGATTTCCCAAAAAGATATGCGTGCTGTGTGTGTGAAAACAGATGATATGCTTCAACTTTTTATTTATTTAGATGACCATAGGGAATGCATAGCTGTGCTGATTTTCTAAGTCACGATAATAAATGATCTCTTAGATTAGAGTAGTATTGTCTTTGGTAGCACTATAATTGGGGCATCGGTACTAGGCTTTCCGGTCAATGACGGTACTAGGCGCGTCCCCCGCGATCGGACGATCGCATCCGATTTGCTCCCGCGTGGACGATCGCATCAGGATTAGGTCGCTTGAATGAAACACCTTTTTTCGATTCTATTTTCGAGGATTAAACGCCTTTTTAGATCAGGCCGCATTTTCGATCAAGTCATATTTTGATCTGAATTACGGGCTGGCCGGATTCGGCCCCATGGATCAGCCTGCTAGCTGCCTGCGTGCTGTTCGTGTTAGCCGCGCGCACGACAAACCAATGACAGAAATCATTAATTTAATAGTACCCCTTTCAAAGATCACTTCCATCTTTTTAGGTTGTGACAAATGGGATATTGCATGTGCGCCACATGTCGCAACCTAAATGTTTTTCTTTTTTTGTAGATTTGTTTATTCAAAAGGTTTTATATTTTAAATCATGCGTCCAAATCTAAAACTGTTTTCACCCCGTTGGATTTCTCGCGTCGAGATCTTCCATACTAGATCCCATGTTGATAGGTTACAACAAAACTTTCTTTTCACGGAAAAAAAGATGAAAAACCGAACCGAGAGCACTTCTTTTTTCTTTTTCCGAAAGCCGTTTCCGAGAGGCCGTGCCTCTCGGGGAAGAAAAAAAGAAAGAGAAAATGCATTTTTTTTTCATTTCCGAGAGGCACGGCCACGGAAGCAAATCTATGCCTATCGCGGAAGTAAAAACGTGCCTCCCATGAAAGAAAAGAAAAAAAAAGAAAACATGTTTTTTTCGTTTCCGAGAGCGGAAGCAAAACAATGCCTCTCGCGAAAAAACGTGCTTCTCACAAAAGGAAAAAAAACTTTTTTCATTTTCGAGAGGCATGGCCGCGCTTCTCGCGGAAGCAAAACTGTGCCTCTCACGAAAGAAAAAGAAAGAGAAAACACGTTTTTTGTAGTTTTCGAGAGGCACGGCAGTGCCTCCCACGGAAGCAAACCCGTGCCTATCGCGGAAGCAAAAATAAAAAAACACGTTTTGCGTGCAAAAAAATTGGAAAAAAAAAAGCTAAAAAAACCAACCTAAAAGCTGAAAACGCGTGGGGAAAAATGAAAAAACAAAATTCGGAGGAAGCACCCAGGGGGCGACACGCGGCGGCGGCTGAGAGCGCGTCAAGTGGCGCGCTCCCAGCCACCCGCAAGTGATCATTGTGAGGCTCCCGAAGAAGCGCTCGTCAACTAGTTGCTTTCACCAATGGTGGGCAACACTTGGATCCCTCAAACAGGTTTTTAAAGTGTGTTTTCCAGTTTTTTGCTTTTAAACAGGATTTTGAGAAACAAAATTCAAAAATTCAACAAAAAAATAAACACTTAAATTTTCACAAACTAAAAATTGTTCCTGAATGCAAGAAACGGAAAATGTTCACAAACTTGCATAATGTTCACGAATAACAAAAAAGTTCGTGATATTAAAAAAATCACCAATTTAAATAAATGTTTGTGAATTAGGAAAAATGTTCTGGAAATTTGGAAACTATGAATTAACAAAATTTCACAAATTAGAAAGTAGTTCATAGTGCAAAAATGTTCATGAATTCAAAAATATTCCAGGGATTTGAAAAATGTTTGCGAATTTTTTAAGCTTTTCACAAATTCAAAAAATGTGAATTGGAAAACATTCATGAGTTTGAGAATGTTTGCAAATTTGAATAAAGTTCATGAATTCATAAAACATTCATGATATACAAAATGTTCACAAATTAAAAATATATGATTTTGGATACATTCATGAATAAGAAAAATGCTTGCATATTTCAATCAAAGTTCTTGAATTCATAAAATTTTGTAAATTCAAGATATGATTGTAAATTTAGAAAAGATAAAATGAAAAGAGAAATGACTAAAAATGCAGAAAGAACAATAAAAATTAAATGAAAACCTAGGAGGAGAAGAATTAATAAACGGTCTGGAAGCTTCCCAGTACCGACTATCAGACTCCCGAAAACTTCCTAGAATGGCGAATGCTCTGGAACTTGATGGGTCGGACCACGCCCAAGCTACGAGTGAGCGATCGTAGTGGTATGTATCGCAGGAGCCGACATATTTCACTCCTCCGTCATGTGATCAGGGCACTCGGCTAGGGTTTCCTACCTCTCGTCGGCGCCGTCGCTGGTTTGCCTCGTCTCCGACGGTCTTTTGGAGGGCTATGTTTTTAGGTGTTTTTTTAGGGTTTGTGCCATACTCGGGAGGACGAGGTAGCGGAGGCTTTCTGAAGATGGAATAAGGTTCTCCACGACCAACCCCCATCCCGACGTCGATTCTAGCATCGTCGGACGTTGCGTGTGGAGGTATGTCTCCGGCAAATCTAATGGGATCCGGGCAGTGTTTTTCTTTGGTGGATCCCCTTTGATCGAGTCTTCGTTCGTGTACATCTCTCTGTGTGCAGGTTGGATCCTTCTGATCTGCGCTTTTTTCATTGGAGGTGGTTGTTGTTCTACTGTGCTGGTCATATGGGGCCTTATCATGACGACTTCCTGACTGTCTACTATAACAATATTTTTTCGGCTCCGATGAGGGAGGGGCGATGACGATGGCGCGCCTTCAGCTCACTCGAGTGCTTTTGGTCGTCCCTAGGTGGTCTTGGGACCTAGATGTGATTTTTACTTCTAGTGTTCTTTGTACTACTTGATAGTGATAAATAGATTTCAAGTTTTCTCGAAGAAAAAACAGTCGATACATATCAGTTGCGGAGGTAATATGTATCCCTTCCCCATCACTATGCTCATAACATGCGCCTCTCATGGGATGGCCCAAGTAGCGCAAAATGCTTTTTCTTTTTTGGTTTGGGTATGACCTTTGGGCCCACATATCGTCTAGTGTTGGTCCTCTAGTGAGTAGCAAAGGTATATTAGAATATTATTTGAAAATGCACCATATGATTTTTAGGGTGTTTTTTTGTTGCAAAATGCAGCCTACATAACATCGGTCAACTTGCCACATGGCTTGTCAGATGATAATCCCCAAGTGCAAGTAATTATCATAGTACTTTTCAATGATGAAGGTGGTAAGTATAGAGTGTCGAACCCACAAGGAGCTAGAGGTAGGATTGGTTTTCTCTCAGGTCCTATCTGCCAGTAATACAACCCTACGCACATCAAATATTTGCTTTACCTAGAAACAAGAAATAAATCTATGCTTCCTGTATAAAAGGATAGGTTTTGCAAGATACTTAATAATTTATAAATAAATCTTAGATGTTGTTTAAATAAAAGTATAATATAATACAAACAACAAGTGTGCAAAAGTGTGAAAAACTGATACAACCCTAGGCAATTTTGCTAAGTTACTAGACCGGTTATCATCATTGCAGTTTTATATGTGGGAGAGCCTATGCTAACATACAATCCATGCCTGATGTATTTATGATTGGAACTTTTGCGAGCATGCACAAATACTAACACGTTCATTAAGATAAAATCAACCATAGCATTAAGATATATTGGTCCCTCTTCAATCATATATGTACTAATCCCTACACCCAGCCTCGGTAATATCTATCACTTGGTCGGCCTATGCATAGTTCTCTTCAACATACAACTAACCCAAAGGTGTGATCCACACGCGCACTCATATGATGGGTATCCAAAGACAGTAACATAATAATCATGCAACTCAAACCAACCAAAACAAGTCACCAATTAAACCATAGGCAAAAATAATATACTCAGACATAAAGAAGATGCAAGACATCATGATATAATAATTAATAGCATCCAACACCATGTTCAAGTAGGGGATTACAGCAGGTTACGGGAGAGTGAGCCACGTAATAGGGGTGGAGGAAGGTGATGGAGATGTCGGTGAAGACGACGAAGTTGATTTTGATTGGTACTTTGTTTTTAAAGTCTTGTTTGATACTTCTTTTATTTATACATCATCTTCCGTTATGACGAATAATCCATGCTATAGTACAATGTGTCTTAAAAATTTCACGAGGTAATACAAGAGCTGAAGGACCCAAATATACACCTTGGTCATTCATCCATACTGCAGCAGCTGCACCAATTATGGGCACACCTATTTCTTGTTTCAAGCAAGCACATGGGGACAAAAACACTCTTCAAAAACACATTTTAAAAACTATTGAACAAGTATTTGAAAAATATTGAATAAATATTAAAAATGTTGAAAAAGTATTTGAAATATATTAAACAAGTATTTGAAAATTTTCAATAAATATTAAAAATGTTGAACAAGCATTTAAAAAATGTTGAATAAGTATTAAAAATTGTTGAACTGGTGAAAAATGTTTAACCAGTATTTGAAAATGTTGAATAAGTATTTGAAATTCTTAACCAGTATTTGATATTTGTCAAAAGATATTTTAAATGTTGAAACAAGTATTTGAAAATGTTGAATAAGTATTAAAAATGTTGAACAGTATTTTAAAAATGTTGAACAAGTATTTGAAAATATTGAATAAGTATTTAAAATGTTGAACAAGTATTTGAAAAATGTTGAATAAATATTGAAAATGTTGAACGAGTATTCGAAAAATATTGAACGAGTATTTGAAAAATGTTGAACGAGTATTAAAATGTTGAACAAGTATTTGAATTTTTTTTAATAAGTGTTTGGGCAATGTTGAACGTGTTTATAAATATTTGTTTATGACTTTTTAAAATATCTTTTAACATATACGAAATTGTAGAGTGGAAACAAAAACAAACATTAAAAAACGCAAAAATATGGTGAATAAATAACAAACAAAAATTGGAGAAGGAAACCACAAACATGATAAGAAAATGAAAAACGAAAAAAGGAGAACTAAAAAAGAAAAGCGGGAAAGGAAGAAACTAGGAGAAAAGCTAATCAAATGAAGAAAAATAAGAAAAAAATGGCAGTAAAAAAGGGAAAAGAAAAATGGACCAGTGTGAAAAAACCGGCTCTTTTCCCTTCTATTAAGGGCGTGTTCGGTAGTCCACCATGGCTGCTAAATCCTCAACTCCGTCGCCGGTAGCCAGCAGCCAACTTCTCTCGTTAACTCCCGGAGCCAGCATTCTGTTCGGTGCGCTAGTTTCTTGCTAAAATCGATCCGCCAGGCCGGAAAGCCCACAAACAACGAATCTGGCCCACACATAGCGGCATAGCCCATCTATCTCTCCATCTCCTGGTCAACGAAGAACATCAGATGCCCACGAGCGGGCTGAAAGATGAGCGATGCAGGAGGCCATCGGGACAAGCTTCTGTCTTTTCCCCGTCAAGGAGGACATCGAGGTCGTCAGGAGTCAGGGATGGGAGCAGCGGCCGTGGCTCCCACGCTGCTCCTAGCGGATTGGAACGGCGGCAGCGGAGGAGAATAGGGACCGCAGGCAGCGAGCGGGGAGGGCGGCGGTCAGACTTGTATGGTCAATGGGCTCGGCGGCCTCCTCGCTGGCTCCCTTGGGTTGGTGTGAGGAACGAGAGAAGGAGGAGAACGTGGGGATAGAGCGGTCGTGCGGGAAGAGCTCGAATCGGTACGCCCGATGTTCACTTGGCGGTGGCAATCGCTGGTAATTTCAGTCAAACTCTAGCTCCTTCGATTTCTTAGAGCTCGATTAATCCAACTCCACGATTCCGCTGAATTTGCACTACGCTCGTAGCCAGCTTCTGACTCCGATAGCCAGGTTTTGGACCGTTCGGCTGGGCTCCTCGTCTGGAGTTGGAGTTGAGAAGCTGGAGGGCTACCGAACACACCCTAAGTCGCGTCCTAGCAATTGTACGTGAAGTGGATGGTAGCTTACTGGTTTGTGGTGCTTTGAGGAAACAAGGAGATCTTAGATTTTTGACGAAATCACTAGTTAAGGAGTACTCGTTGCAAAGATCACTCCAACTTCCACAGGTTGAGTCAAGTGACGCGTTGCATGTGCACCACTTGTCGCAACCTGAAAGTTTTCTATTTTTTTGTAGATTCGTTTATTCAAAACATTTTATCTCTTTAATCGTACATCTAAATCTTGAACCGCTTTCATCGTTGGATTCCTCGCGTCAAGATCTTCAAAACTAGATTTCATGTTGATAGGTTTTAACAAACTTTTTTTAACGAAAAAAACCACGAAAAAACCGAATTGGGAGCACGGGTTTTTTTCCTTTTCCGAAAGAGACACGCCCCTGCCTCTCGCGGAAGCAAACCGTGACTCTCGCGGAAGGAAAAAAAAACGAGAAAACGTGTTTTTTTTCGTTTCCGAGGAGGCGTCGTGACTCTCGCGAAAGTACAACCGTGCCTCTCACGGAAACAAAACCGTGACTCTCGCAAAAGGAAAAAAACAAAAAAACGCGTCTTTTTCCGTTTTCGAGAGGCATGGCCGTGACTCTCGCGAAAGCACACCCGTGCCTTTCGCGGAAGCAAAACCGTGACTCTCTCGAAAGAAAAAAAAATAGAAAACGTGTTTTTTCCGTTTCCGAGAGGCACGGCCGTGACTCTCGCTAAAGCACAACCGTGCCTCTCGCAGAAGCAAAACGTGCCTCTGGCGGAAGCAAAACCGTGACCCTCGCGAAAGGAAAAAACAGAAAATGCGCTTTTTCCCGTTTCCGAGAGGCACGGCCGTGACTCTCGCGAAAGCAAAACCGTGACTCTCGCGAAAAGAAAAAAAACAGAAAACGTATTTTTTTTCGTTTCTGAGAGGCATGGCTGTGGCTCTCACGAAAGCAAAACCGTACCTCTCGCGGAAGCAAAACCATGACTCTCGTGAAAGGAAAAAAAACAGAAAATGTGTTTTTTTTCGTTTCCGAGAGGCACGACCGTGACTCCCGCGAAAGCAAAACCGTGCCTCTCGCGAAAGCAAAACCGTGACTCTCGCGAAAGGAAAAAAACACGTTTTCCATGCAAAAATAAATTTTGAAATTTTTTCTTATCGAAAAGCTAAGGGAGACCGGTGGAAAACCAAAACGTCGAAGAACCCAAAAAAAAACAGTTTAAAAAGCCGAAAACGCGTGCGGAAAAAAAAAAAACAAAATCCGAAGAAAGCACCCAGAGCGCGACATGTGGCGAATGGCTGAGAACGCGCCAAGTGGCGCTGGTCGTTGCGAGGCTCCTGAAGGAGCGCTCATTAACTAGTTTGAACCCTGGCTAGCGCAAAAAAATGCGCTAGCGGGCCGGCACGTTACTGTAATCGCCAGGTACGAGAGATCCCGTCCGTCTCGCTTAACGCGAGAAATAGACGCCGCGACCAATTATGCCTGACCTCCTACCGTCGATCGCCTGCCGTGATGGAGTCACAGGGCACAACAATCTGGTCCTGGGCCGGATAACAGCGCACCCACACAGCCTGCTCAGCTGGCGACACATGCGAGTCGTCGGACGAAGATCCAACGGAGCGCTTGCCATCGACGTCCTCTCGCCGGAGCGCGCGTGCGGCCTTGGCCTGCACGCGGTTCCGTCGAGCGGCTCTCGGCGGTGCCCTCTGCGAGCACGGCCGGGTGTCCTCGCAGCGGCGACGTCGGGCTTCGCCATATCCTCCACGGCGATGACAAGGGCGTGAGGAAGGACGACGAGACCGCTCGGTTACAAGCCCGATCACGCTCACTAAACTGAGGGGTGGTCATGGAGGCTGGTGATGGCCACCGTGGTCCTAAGGCAAGCACATCTGCCACCTTTAAGCACTTAGTCCTTAGCTCTCTGATGCGGTGGGGAGCAAGTTTACGCCAAAAATTTGAGCAAGCAAAGGCTGAACAAGGGCTAATCTTGAGCCAATTTAATTAAACATAATCATGCACAAACATGAACTGAAAGAACCTGAACTTTAGAGGATAAGCTTAGCTTCACTTGAAAATGAATCAACAATACACTAGTATGTGCAGATCCAGTCCAAGGGACTATTCATCACTCTCCAGGCATCACATTACACTGAGAGGACACTGAATAATCGATTAAGGACCGTTAAATGAAGGTTTCATAAAATTAAGTCATATAATATTTATACATCAGTTACTAGTAGAAGCGCGAATCAAAGTGCCAAATTTTTTACACACCAAGGTTCTGAAATAAATTCTAAAATATACATGAAATGGGGATTATAACACTATTCAACACCAGCGTCATAGGTAGCTAATATAGTACAACTTTCTTGCATGCTTGCTAGTTGCTAGTGTTAGTCATGGCCTGCTACGACGATGGCTTCCTTCCTCACTTGCAACTGCTAGCACACACTGTTCCACCTCGACCTGCGCAACAACAGAAGGTAAGAATGAGCTCGACGCAGAAACTCATGCAGCATAGGAACTAGATTCGCAATACCAAACTTGCTCCCTTCTTTAGATAATGAAATATTGACCTCTTTTTACTGAGCATGTATACATGATGTCTAAACAAACTATGCACAAACAGAATAACAAATGGTAATTAGTAGCAGCTTGATCCCTTAAATAATTAAAGACAAGCTAATGCTCAAGCCAAAACCGGCGATAAAACTAGTCCGATGCTCCAATCAGAAGCAAGGACTAACTTAATGAAATGTTGGCGTGCTCATATCATCTTATACTCCAGTATTATAATAGAATCAGCGAGATGGTTGTACTAAGTTCTGAATCACTTAAGCAATACATTTATGTCTGTACTCATTGATTTAGAGTGTATGCAGTCTCTAGGTAGATGATGAGTACGAATTCAGGGATCTATCATTATACCTGTATTAGAGTGTATGGCTTGCATGCTGATAGGACTTATGTTTCTTTGGGCGATGTCCATCCGCATCATTGCTCAGCGATCCTTTGAGTAGCATTTGCCGTTTATGTGCAGATCTTGTTACCTGCTTACACATAGACTTCGATAATCAAATTATGAGTCAACAAGATTTTTTTTTACTGAACATAAGTTATGCTTTCATTCTGCAGAAAAAATGCTTAAAGCATTCAGGATAAAAAGGTTAACAAGGCTAAAATACGAATGCCTTCCATGGAGAAGGATATATGTATTAGCTTTTACCCTTTTGGAAGGTACATGTTCACTCTCTTGAAGCTTCTTCCTTAAAATCTCCAGCTCTTCGTTCCTTTGAGCAAGTTGTTGGTGTGCCGCCGCAAGCTCCTTCTTTGTTGCCACATGGCCAAGTTTTTCTTCCTCAAGCTCCTTCTTTGCTGCCACATGTTCATGTTTTGCTTCATCAAGTTCCTTCTTTACAGTTTCAAGTTGCTCCTCCTTTTTTGCCACCCGCTCCTTGATTACTGTGCTACCAAATGAGTCAGCATAATAAATCAGGGTCCTAATAAGTAATAAACTAATTAGTGCGCTACCTAAAGATCACAAACCTTGACAGTCATGCTGCAAATTCTCCTTGTCTTCTGTGACCATATTAATGACATCCTGGAAGTCCACTTTCTCATCCTTGAGCCTTTTGTTCGCCTCTACGAGTTTATCAACCGTGGCCTTGATTTCCAGGTAGTCGACACTGGCATCCCTATGATAACATATCTTTGAGTGAAGCTTGAGAAGCAATGCATCAACAATGTCATCCATATATAACCTGCAAGTTCAGTTGCTAACAGAATTTCACAAAGATAGAATAGGTCATTTCGAATGGACAATTAGCATAAGCAGTAGCAAGGCTTACTTGTGACCCTAGCCCAGTTGTTGAAACAGAGTAACGACACTCTGTTTTTGTACTAAAAGACAATAGTGTCTCCGATGAATGTAGTTTGGACTTTCAAAGATAGGAGCGGAATGGACATGAAGCATAACGACACTTATTTCATTTGGACCATCCACAATATTTCATGAATATTAATTGACAAAAATGGCAAACATATGTCCTAATAACAGATTTGGGGGATTCGGACTATGTGTTCTAATCTATTTTACACAATATTAATGGAAGTAGAGGAATCAATGTCATCTTGTGTTCACAAAATTATTATCTAAAAAATCGATATTCAGAAAAGTAGCCAAGGTATTAACAGTGATCCGAAAAATTGCAGGGCTACAAGCTAACATGTTGTGCCCTAAAAACAGAGCCTGCCCAAGCAAGTAATGCGACCCAACGGCAATCCATGTGAAGAAAAACAGGTGGACAAATACACACTGAAATCTAGCTGGAATAAGAAATGCCAGAAATCTAATGTTGTGTGTGTGTTTTTCCTTGAAAAAGGAGAAGGGGCATGAAATTCACCAACCGAGCAAAGGCTCAAACACAAACAAGAACACTTCCTTCAACCCTGTGAAAAAACAGAGGCCAGTCTATACCCTCTAGGAATAACTAACTGGTGAAAGAACTAATTATCTGGAAAACATACGAGAAACAGAGGCTGGGATGGTGCGATCATCGCCCTATCAACAGGAACAACCATAAACTAGGGCAGAATAACAATGGCACAGCGAGAAAGCTAACCTTTCACGATGCAGAAATTCACGAGACCAGAGCAGCAAGACAGGAAAATTAGATGAGGAACTAGAGCTTGGAGCTTTCTTGCACACAGGAGCAAGAGGAAGAGATGCACTCAGTCACTCACCAACCAAGGCTACCATATATTTTCCAGTACTAGCTCACCTCATCTCGTACTCAACATATCAAAGGTGTGATGGCTTCTTTTATTGAGTGAATAATGGTGTGAAGTATGAGAAAATGGCATGTTGGTTGGCTCTGCAAAGGACATACTCATTTATTAGAAAAGATCCGCGTCTTTTTAAACCACGTTTTTATACAATACCAGATTAATTGTCCACCAGATTATTTTCCCATGGCATGCACACAAAAGAGCGAAAATTAGCAATGCACATCGTACTACAAACCAAGATCTCCTAGGCCTTGAACACTCTGGGCCTTGAACACGTGGTCCAGCTTCTTACTGCTTATTGTAACCTTAGGCCTTCTTCCTGGGGTGAGCCCAGCAGGCCGGTAACTACTATGTATCGCTCCTAGCGAGCAATACGACGACGCATCGCTTGCAATCACGCTTGAAACCGTTCAGTAAGCGCCCCTGCAAAGGGCCTGTCCCAGCATACTCACGCATGCACCACAGCCAGGAACTTGCATGTTTTTCTTTCTCACTTAAGATTTTTTCTCCCTTTGTTTTTATTTTAATTTGAAAAAGTTAATGAATATGAAGATATTTTCACAAATATAAATATTTTATGTTAATTTAAAAATCTTTTCACAAGTTAAAAAAATGCCAACAAATTTAAAAAGTGTTCACGATTTTGAAAAACAATTCAAAAAAGTTTGTGAATCTGCAAAAAATGTTCATGAGTTCAAAAAAATGTTCTTGAATTTGAAAATGTTGATAGTTCAAAAAATGTTTAGGAATTGAAACTCTTCATTAATTGCAAAAACTTCACATATTTAAAATATTTTAATGAATTTGATAAACATATATTGAATTATAAAATGTCCATGAGTTTAGAAAATGTTCAAGAATTGTAAAAAAATGTTCTTTAAGTTGACAAAATTCTTCACACATCCACTAATTGTTTGAACTGGAAAAAATTCTTGTGAATTTGAAAAAAAATCACGAACTAAAAGAATGTTTGTGAATTTGACTAATCTTCACCAATTAAAAAGGAAAAAAGAGAAAAAGAAAGAGAAAACTGAAAAAAAATCGGAACCTTCCCAAAACCAGGCAGAATGTTCCATAACCTTCCTAAAACGGGTTGAAATCTTGTCGCAACAAACCGCTGCCTCCCCCAAATCGGCAGCGCTGGTTGCCGACCTGTATGATATGTATCTTTATAGGCGATACATAACAAAGGTGCAGCAGGTTGAGCATTGGACGGATTGAAATTGACAATCCTTTGTTGATTGGCCTGGCCAGACATGGTCCACCTAGTTGGATGCTCCTCAGGAGACCTGCGGGCGCGGCTCTATCTCACTTATAGTGAGGCAACCTTTCGACTCGTTGAAGTTGATCGAGAGTATGGGTCAGCCCAGTGGGCGGCCGAGGGAACAGTTGTCTGAAAGGGAGCGCTAGATGGGCCGGCCCAAGCGCACGCTTAGCCATAGCCTCATGTTTTTCAAATGTAGACAAAATGTTAATGAAGCATTTAGAAAATGTTATTCAAGCATTTTAAAAAATTAAATGTGTATAGAAACAATGTTGACTATGTGTTAAAAAAATGTTAATCATGTATTTGAAAAATGTAAATCAAGAATTTAAAAAATGTTAAATGTGCATAGAAACAATGTTGAATATATGTTAAAAAAATCTATATATGAAAAATATTGATCAAGCATTTGAAAATGTTTAAAAGTGTGTATAGGAAAAATGTTGACAATGTATTCAAATAATGTTATTCTTGTATTTGAAAAATGTTAATCAAGCATTTGAAAAATGTTTAAAATGTGTATAGAAAAAATCTTGACCATGTATTCAAAAATTAATTAAATTTGTATTTGAAAAATGTTAATCAAGCATTTAAAAAAAGTATTTACCATGTATTCAAAAAATGTTAAATTTGTATTGGAAAGAATTTAGACATGTATTAGAAAAATATTCTTGAATATACAATAAACGTAGAATGAGATTCAAAAGAAATGAAGAAAATCCTGAAAAATGAAAACCAAAAAATAAATAACATAAAAAAATGAAAAATAAATGTGAAGAAATAAATGCAAAAAGAATGGAAAAACTGCAGAAATCTATAAATAAACAAAGAATAACAAAAAAAATTTGAAACCAAGAAAGAAATAAAAAACTGGAGATAAAAGCCGGAAAATGAGCAAGAAAAGAAAAACGGAAAAAACAATGAATGAAACAATGAAAACCAAAAGAAAAACAAAAACCCGAAGAAGAAATATGGACCAAACCAAAATACAAAAGAAAACATTTTAAAAATAGAAAACCAAATAAAAATGTAGCAAAAAGAAAGAACATGAAAACAAAGTTAAAACAAGGAAACCAGGAAAAGCCAGTTGAAACTGGGCTAGTTTCGCCTCAAGTATTCCGCGACGTACTTGATCATCAGAAACCCGAAGCGAGCCCGGTGGCTAGCACCGCTCCCAACTATCCAGGAGACCAGGGATCTTTTATTTAAGCACTAGATCATAAAAGCACGCGTTGCCGCGCCCATCTATCTTGAGGACATTTTTACAAAAGAATGATGGAAATATCTAAGATAACGTAGAAATTGTACTATTTGGAACCATCGCAATTTAGCTATATCTCTAACCAAAGTATTTATAAAGTACGAAGTAATATGCATCTAATTTAGGGTACATCAATAAGTTATACCGTAGTATGCCATGCCACATAACAGAGCTGGCTACAGGTTATTAGAATGAAGCCATCCAACTTAACATGACATACAACAGTACTTGTGTAATAAACTCTAAGGATGATCCTAAGTAACAAAGGAATAGTTAAACTGATTACAAGCATGCAGGTTGTCATCAGTTGGCGATGTCTGTCTGATACAAGCTGTAGCAGCAAGAATACCAAACACACATGTAGAAAGGCTTGAAAAAAAATGCTAATAGGCAAATTAAGGTTGCAGCATGTTTTGCAACATCAGTGACAGTGAGTATATAGAAATGAGCTGTAATAGCTTACATGGTGCTCAAAGCCCCAGCTTAGGAGAACAAATACAGAAAACTCGTGTTCTAAGGTCAACTAAATGAAACAAAGTGCATTCATTAGAACTTCAGCACGACCATTTATTAAATGGTCTACCTGTTAGACCAAACATCCTGAACCTATGGAATACATGTTCTGAAATATTGGGGTTCAATGTATTTCATACTTTGTGCAAAGAGGGAAAGGACTACCAAAAGAAAATGAACACCACACACCATACTTATGAGCATGTATTCAGTTCTCCAGATTGAGTTGAATTGATGAAATAATACCATGCTATCAGAAGTACTTGCAGCTACTAAGACAACACGTTATGGAAGAAAAAGTCATTCTATATATATAAATCCGCCATGTCCATAGGTAAGTTAGGCAACCGGTCATTTACCTCTTCTAGTGGTAGTGTATATGGACGAAAAAATAGGCGTTATCTTTGATCTGGATGCAACTCGATGTTGCGACTGGCCGCCTATCTAGGTGGCTACTGCACCATCTTCTCACCCTCCACGGTGTTCCTCAATCCTCGTCAATCAAGAAGGGCGTGGTTGGGGAGACAGCAGTTGCCACTGCTGCCACCACCCGCACTCCTGCTAGCCCCAGTGGATAAACAAGAGAAGCGATGGGAGGTCAATGGCGCCACCATGGCCTTCCCCTGCCGCCCCTCTGCCTTCTCGATTGGAACAGATGAAGAGATGAGAGAAAAACATTGAACGGGCCTCACGTACACAGTCGTAGGCCCGATTAACGCGTTTTAACAATTAAGCCCAATTAACGTTAGAGTGCTCAGGTCACTCTGCAGAGCAGCGGCCTATTTACCGTGAGGAGCAGGCCTGGTTACGCTAGATAATAGACATATGAGTACGGTGGGACGATCAAAAAAGAATAAGAGATCTGGTGTGTTTGGTAACGTAATCGGACGGTTAAGAAGTCTAAATCGCTGTGAGGGCTCCTAGCTAGCTCTGTTTTACTGTTTAGTAATTTGCGAGTGGGCCATCCCCATTACTGTAGATGCTTCACGTGACAGATCCTTCGATCTCGCTTGCCACCTTTGGTTCCACCACATCAGCTTTCCCTCATTTGCTAAAAAAAAGACCCAGCTTTCCTCAAAGAAACTGAAGAATGTGATAACCAGCCGAAGTGGAGCTTGCATGTCGTCCATAGACATGCATACGCATGCAGACAGACACATGCCCCGCTACAATTAATCAAGCTGGTCGATGGCACCGGGAAGGGAATCAAATTTCAGGAAAATGAAGTGGATGTGGCAAACCGCAACATGCATGGATTCACCCATGCATGTGCCGGCTCCAGGAAAGTTGGTTATCCGCTTGCTTCCTCCTCATATAATTTCATTTCACTTTGCCATGCATGGATGATGGATCGGATCGGATCGCATCGCATCGGAGGCACTCAACTCACGTACTCAGCACAGCACTGCCCACCGGCCGGAAGGCACATGCATGCATGCACAAGTCGCCATTGATTTGATGGATCTCCACGCATCCGTCTCAACGTGGCGTTGCTCCTCCGGACAGAGACAGCCGGCGTGAACTACCCCATCATCCAATCCATATACGCTCATCGGCTCATGACCTCGCTGATTGGCATGTGATGATAGGCATACCCGAACGGGCAACTTGATCCATCACTTGCATGCTCGACCGATCCCTAATCAATCAGTGTAGATTGCTTGTACCTGGAGTTCGCAGTACGCGCGCACGTAACGACCGATCCATCCAGTGGCACATGCAGCTCATCAGCTCTATACCGCCATCATCCCTGACAGATCAAGGGTAATGAAAGAGACGAGACGGAAAAAGTAAGCTGGCCACATGCATGGCCCTCAATATGCTAGCTAGTGCCACATACATAGTTACAGTTTTACTAAGTCTCAATCGATACTATATTCCTTTGATCTTGCATTGAGATTCATACACAAATTTTCTTTTCAGTATTTTCTTCTTCTTATACTATATCACTTAACTGAGACTTGATTAAGTCTTTTTTAGAGTACGAGATCTAAGCATACCATAGCTTAATAGAAGGTAGAATAATAGTTACAATAATGCTACCACTCGGTGCGAACAAAGAGTGTAGCACGAACACCACACCTGTCTGGACCAAGGACAAACACCACGCCAAGCGAGTTACAATGCAAAAGAACCTATCCTAGAGAGATACACAGAACCGCGTCTCGACCGACGCCCGGAACCTCCGAGACCACCAACTGCCGCGGAACATCACTTGCCGACGCACCATCCACCCTGAGCGCCTAGAAGAAAGTGGCAAATAGATGGCAGGACTCGATCCGCTTCGGAAGCCATCGTCTTGGACACACCGACGACGGGCGTACATAGCGCCACGGAGGATTAAACGAGGACATCGGCGAATACTGGAGGAGAGCATCGAGGAGCCAGCGCGTCTCCAAACACAATGCTCTCAACAGAGGAGCGACGTCGAGGACGCCACCATTGTGTTGATCCAAGAGCCGAATCAAGGCTTTCGCCCGGAGACATCCACCAATTCCAAGAGCGTGAGGGGATCGAAAGGCAAACACGCTGGCGATGCCTCCAAGGAGGAGAATGACATCCACGGGTGCCATCATCGTCGGCCCGGCAGAATCCGTGCAAGATTTTCATCTGCGCGTAGCCCCTCTCCACACCTCCATGGAATCAGAGGCACTGCCCAAGAAACCTCACACCGCCGTCAGCACAACACTTGCCGATGTTGCGGGGTAACCACGGCCACTCCACCAACTCCCAACCTGCACGAGGACCGTAGCCAACCAGCACCTCCGGCCAGGTTCGGGACGCCCGCGGCGGCTGTCGCCCACCAAGGGACAACCTTAACTTGATTAAGTCTCACTCGACTGATACCTAGCTACACCCAGTTAGTTAACATCGTCTGTCCAGTTGGTCCATAATAATTAGCCACCATGCTAATTATATAGTTAACATAATCCATACGTTACGTACATACGTACTTAGCATGCCCGATCCATCCAACACTCATGTTTAACCTCAGAAGCATGGATCGACCCTACCCAGGCATGCATCATCCATTCAATTTCTTTCCTCAATTATGCACCGTCTTCTCTTCTCTGTACACAAGTTGCATCATGCGCCGATATATAATTATTATGTATATATGCTCCCACGACATCTTCAACGATAATATCTCATAATTGCTCCGTCATACATTTTGATCTATTCTGAGGCTAGTCATAGTGGGAGTAACCTAGCTAGTAACATAGCACACTCTAAAAAAATTCTGCTTATGTGGCAAGTAGTTAATGAGAAGTGGTAACATAATATAACATAGCGCTTTCCAAGACAAGATGAATCTACAAGCTAATAAATGAAGTCATCTATAACACTACTACTATGTTACTTTGCACGAAGGTAGTAACTTAGACTAGTGTCATATGCATGACACTAGTATAAGTTACTTCCCACTATGACCAGCCTGATCCAACAAGCATGCCGGTGCATCTATCATATTAATTCAAGCCCACAATAGTAAGCATACCCCACGCCACATGTACTCCGAGTCAGCAACGTGCCACTTGGTGATCTCAATGGGCCAGCCAATCACATCACATCCATGTCTCTGCCAGCCTGACACTTCGCGACCCCATGAGCCACCCACGTGGCTTCGCTGATTACTCAATGCATGCACTGCTCATGGACCGGCGCTGGTTGACCCGGACGAAAGAGACAAGCCAACTTACCACCTGGAGGCTTGGAGCAAGACCAACGTGGCACCACCTGGCAAACCATTATTATATATATATATATATATATATATATATATATATATAAATATAAGTTTCTTCTCTTACATGTTCCATCTATGGTATTGGCTTTCGCTTCTCCCATATGTATGCACTCTTTTTCTATTAGATCCATCAGCATTATTGCACTAGTTAATTGCTGATTTGAATCTTGACAGTTTGATTCCGGTTGGTGGTCGTCGTCCATCAGGCAGATGGATAACCCGGAAGCAACCAACTCCGCGATCTCATGGGCCCCAAGCTATATCCATGATCTATTATTGCACATTTTTTTAAGTCTCTTTGTATTATCAGTCCATCCAAAATCGATGATGTGTAGCAATGTTCTCCATGTAAAAGAAACATGCATGTGATTTACGATCATGTCCAATAGCTACCTTCGTGTATGTGGCAGTACGCCAGTACCCTCATTTTTTCTCGAAGAAAATAGACAGGTGGTTCACGGTCACCTCTAATCAATAACCGTGTTGACAATTTCAACTTCTAGATTAATCGTTGTTGTGTTGGTGCTCCGTGTTATTGCTTCATTTATGGACTTCGTACGTGGCATTATATTTTACTTTTGCACGCGCACGCACTTTCCGGACACACATTTTTCAATTTCTAATTGATGAAGTCGGCCGTGACCTCTTCAGGAGGCAATTTCCAAAAGCATTGGTCCACAATGCCCTCGACCTATTCACCCATGATTACTTCTTCTCCGTCCTTTAGGTTTGTCCCGAGCCATCACCTTGGACATCGATAAGATCTAGGGTTGTCCCGAGCCATCAACTCGGACATCGGCGGGATGGTGAGTTTGCGTCGGGTTGACAATGGTGGTGCATTGGGAGACTCTAGCTAGCTACGTCACTGTTGATGTAGAAATAGAAGAGCACAAACAGGCCCACATATGTCACCATCTTCAACCTCGATGTCTTCTCTACGGCACACCTTGCTCCTATCTCCGACCGTAGAAGGGGAAAAAAACAACTTTGAAGCTTCCGCAAGAACCACCGTCCCGAAAGGAGCCCACCACCACCGCAAACTTCTGAACCCGTAGGGGCATCGTGGGACAGCCCACCACCACCGCAACAAGCAAAAGATGTGGAAGAGCATGAACATACTCGAGGGACGATGAAGAAGTAGCCTAAGAACACTAAATTGCTGAGCGCCTTTTTCACCGCCATCATCACCCGGAAACGGCAACGGACACCTACACAGAGGAACCAGTGGGCAGACAATCATTGACCTAGTGGAAAGCAACAAACAAATTTACCTGTTGGAGGAAGAGAGACACTAGTACATCCAAATCCGGTTGCTTCTCTTCGTTCTATTGGCTATACTTTGTCTCATCTACTGCGGCTACATTATTTTCGTTTGGAGCTATCAGCATTATTGTACTAGTAGTAGTTAATTGTGCTTTGAATCTTTGACAGTTAGATTGATTCCGGCTGGTGGTTGTCATACATAAGCGAGATGGATATAAGTGGATAACATGACCTGGAAGCAACCGGTACACACAAGATTGTGGCCCTGAAATTGCATCCATTATTGTTTTTTAAGCTCCTTGTACATGAGTCCAGAACTCCCAGGCCCATGATGCAGCAATGTTTTTCGTGTAAAAGAAGCATGCATGTGCTGCACGACCATGTCCAATAATTGTCTTGACAACTTGGGTTTCCAAATTAATTTTAGTTATAGTTTTTCTTCCTTTTTTCTGAAATAACCCATCATCCATTATATTAATTAAGATAAAGTTATACAGTCGCTTATTACAAAACACGGAGTATGTCACACAGGATGGAACAGACCTACCCAAAGCTCATCACCTCTAGTATTTGTAAAGAAATTAGCAATCTCATGGGCAACACTATTGCATCTTAACCATGACCAAGGAAACTTGTTGTAGGAGCTGGATATCCCCAACGCCCCTTACTTTAAAT
Source organism: Triticum urartu (assembly GCF_056163025.1). Lineage (NCBI taxonomy): Eukaryota > Viridiplantae > Streptophyta > Magnoliopsida > Poales > Poaceae > Triticum > Triticum urartu. The sequence goes on from NC_141879.1 coordinate 7,733,875, forward strand.
CGACAAGGGCTGACCTCTAGTAATCTTTTGAAGCCACATTGAAAGACACCCAAAGATTATCTAGGAACATGATACATTGTCAAAATGGACGCCTTGCCATCCCCAAATATAGCATTAGAAGATAACACCCACTAATTATCCGTGTCTGCGGACTGGTCCTCTCTGTCCACAGACGGATGCGGGAGGAAATTTGGGCGTCGCCGTTGGAGATGCCCTAAGAGCATCAACAACAGGACTTGGCAAATCCGACCCCTCAAACGCCCGCGGACACGACCGGGCGCGTCCGCGGACAATAATCGGCCACGCCTCAAATATTTTATTCTATAGCGAGACACTTCAAATTAGAAACCTCAAATCCATATTATTACATGTAACGTAAACAAATCTTTAAGCGAAGCTCGTCCGGCTCCGCCGTGCCCATGTCCGGCGGCCGGCTGTGCTTCCCGTAGTGTTGGTCCGGTCGCTGGCAAGGTAGAGTAGGGCATGTGATACGAGTTGGCTCAAGGGACTCAAGGCACCGCCGCCACCCATGCCCTACTCTTTCTCATCGGAGCTCAGAACCCAAATGGTGTCGGTGGACATCAGATCGACGATGGATCCATCCTGGGACGATCTGGCGACATCCACCATGACACGATTGCGGCACCCGGATTGGTGCACCAAACGGGGCGCCAGAGAATGTGACTCCGCCTCGCCGATGTGCACCTCCGCGAGGGCTGCCGCCACCTTGCGCGTCTGCTGCCTCGCACGATGGGCACGCCACCCCATGTTTGCGTCAGACGACGCCCATGGTGCGTCCATGGCCTCGGTGCGCCAACAGAGGGGTTGCACGCCCCCCACCAAGTTCAAATGCCAAATGGACCGCACCACCTGTGGTGAGGTAGCGACGACACACCTAGCGCCGGATCCATGCGTTATTTGGGCGTACATAATGGATTCTCGACAGAAGGAGTGCGAGTGCTGCCTCGCACGGGCCTCCTCCTGGGAGTGGCGGAGGGCAAGCCGGATGGCCATCTCCGACGTGGCGGACGCACCCAGGCTGTTGGGTTCCGTAGTAATTTCAAAAAAATTCCTACGCACACGCAAGATCATGGTGATGCATAGCAACGAGAGGGGAGAGTATGATCTACGTACCCTTGTAGATCGACAACGGAAGCATTTGGTTGATGTAGTCGTACGTCTTCACGGCCCGACCGATCAAGCACCGAAACTACGGCACCTCCGAGTTCTAGCACACGTTCAGCTCGATGACGATCCCCGGACTCCGATCCAGCAAAGTGTCGGGGAAGAGTTCCGTCAGCAGGACGGCGTGGTGACGATCTTGATGTACTACTGCAGCAGGGCTTCGTCTAAGCACCGCTACAATATTATCGAGGACTATGGTGGAAGGGGGTACCGCACACGGCTAAGAATATGATCACGTGGATCAACTTGTGTTGTTCTGGGGTGCCCCTGCCTCCGTATATAAAGGCTCAAGGGGGGGGGGGGGTGCGGCCGGCCTAGGAGAGGCGCGCCAGGAGGAGTCCTACTCCCTCTGGGAGTAGGATTCCCCCCCCCCAATCCTAGTTGGAATAGGATTCGCGGAGGGGGGAAAAGAGAGAGGGGGCCCGACCCCCTCTCCTTATCCTATTCGGACCAAGGGAGGGGAGGGGCGCGCGGCCCATCTAGGGCTGCCCCTTCTCTTTTCCACTAAGGCCCACTTAGGCCCATATAGCTCCCGGGGGGTTCTGGTAACCTCCCGGTACTTCGATAAAATCCCGATTTCACCCGGAACACTTCCGATATCCAAACATAGGCTTCCAATATATCAATCTTTATGTCTCGACCATTTCGAGACTCCTCGTCATGTCCGTGATCACATCCGGGACTCCGAACAACCTTCGGTATATCAAAATGTATAAACTCATAATATAACTGTCATCGTAACCTTAAGCGTGCGGACCCTACGGGTTCGAGAACAATGTAGACATGACCGAGACACGTCTTCGGTCAATAACCAATAGCGGAACCTGGATGCTCATATTGGCTCCTACATATTCTACGAAGATCTTTTATCGGTCAGACCGCATAACAACATACGTTGTTCCCTTTGTCATCGGTATGTTACTTCCCCGAGATTCGATCGTCGGTATCCCATACCTAGTTCAATCTCGTTACCGGCAAGTCTCTTTACTCGTTCTGTAATACATCATCCCACAACTAACTCATTAGTTGCAATGCTTGCAAGGCTTAAGTGATGTGCATTACCGAGAGGGCCCAGAGATACCTCTCCGACAATCGGAGTGACAAATCCTAATCTCGAAATACGCTAACCCAACATGTACCTTTGGAGACACCTGTAGAGCTCCTTTATAATCACCCAGTTACGTTGTGACGTTTGGTAGCACACAAAGTGTTCCTCTGGCAAACGGGAGTTGCATAATCTCATAGTCATAGGAACATGTATAAGTCATGAAGAAAGCAATAGCAACATACTAAACGATCGGGTGCTAAGCTAATGGAATGGGTCATGTCAATCAGATCATTCAACTAATGATGTGATCCTGTTAATCAAATGACAACTCTTTGTCTATGGTTAGGAAACATAACCATCTTTGATTGACAAGCTAGTCTAGTAGAGGCATACTAGTGACACTCTGTTTGTCTATGTATTCACACATGTATTATGTTTCCGGTTAATACAATTCTAGCATGAATAATAAACTTTTATCATGATATAAGGAAATAAATAATAACTTTATTATTGCCTCTAGGGCATATTTCCTTCAGTCTCCCACTTGCACTAGAGTCAATAATCTAGATTACACAGTAATGATTCTAACACCCATGGAGCCTTGGTGCTGATCATGTTTTGCTCGTGGAAGAGGCTTAGTCAACGGGTCTGCAACATTCAGATCCGTACGTATCTTGCAAATCTCTATGTCTCCCACCTGGACTAGATCCCGGATGGAATTGAAGCGTCTCTTGATGTGCTTGGTTCTCTTGTGAAATCTGGATTCCTTCGCCAAGGCAATTGCACCAGTATTGTCACAAAAGATTTTCATTGGACCCGATGCACTAGGTACGACACCTAGATCGGATATGAACTCCTTCATCCAGACTCCTTCATTTCCTGCTTCCGAAGCAGCTATGTATTCCGCTTCACACGTAGATCCCGCCACGACGCTTTGTTTAGAACTGCACCAACTGATAGCTCCATCGTTTAATGTAAACACGTATCCGGTTTGCGATTTAGAATCGTCCGGATCAGTTTCAAAGCTTGCATCAACGTAACCGTTTACGATGAGCTCTTTGTCACCTCCATATACGAGAAACATATCCTTAGTCCTTTTCAGGTACTTCAGGATGTTCTTGACCGCTGTCCAGTGATCCACTCCTGGATTACTTTGGTACCTCCCTGCTAGACTTATAGCAAGGCACACATCAGGTCTGGTACACAGCATTGCATACATGATAGAGCCTATGGCTGAAGCATAGGGAACATCTTTCATCTTCTCTCTATCTTTTGCAGTGGTCGGGCATTGAGTCCGACTCAACTTCACACCTTGTAACATAGGCAAGAACCCTTTCTTTGCTTGATCCATTTTGAACTTCTTCAAAATCTTGTCAAGGTATGTGCTTTGTGAAAGTCCAATTAAACGTCTTGATCTATCTCTATAGATCTTTATGCCTAATATGTAAGCAGCTTCACCTAGGTCTTTCATTGAAAAACTTTTATTCAAGTATCCCTTTATGCTATCCAGAAATTCTATATCATTTCCGATCAGTAATATGTCATCCACATATAATATCAGAAATGCTACAGAGCTCCCACTCACTTTCTTGTAAATACAGGCTTCTCCAAAAGTCTGTATAAAACCAAATGCTTTGATCACACTATCAAAGCGTTTATTCCAACTCCGAGAGGCTTGCACCAGTCCATAAATGGATCGCTGGAGCTTGCACACTTTGTTAGCTCCCTTTGGATCGACAAAACCCTCCGGTTGCATCATATACAACTCTTCTTCCAGAAATCCATTCAGGAATGCAGTTTTGACATCCATCTGCCAAATTTCATAATCATAAAATGCGGCAATTGCTAACATGATTCGGACAGACTTAAGCATCGCTACGGGTGAGAAGGTCTCATCGTAGTCAATCCCTTGAACTTGCCGAAACCCTTTTGCGACAAGTCGAGCTTTGTAGACAGTAATATTACCGTCGGCGTCAGTCTTCTTCTTGAAGATCCATTTATTCTCAATTGCTTGCCGATCATTGGACAAGTCAACCAAAGTCCACACTTTGTTCTCATACATGGATCCCATCTCATATTTCATGGCTTCAAGCCATTTTGCGGAATCTGGGCTCACCATCGCTTCTTCATAGTTCGTAGGTTCATCATGATCTAGTAGCATGACTTTCAGAACAGGATTACCGTACCACTCTGGTGCGGATCTTACTCTGGTTGATCTACGAGGTTCAGTAGTATCTTGTTCTAAAGTTTCATGATCATTATCATTAGCTTCCTCACTAATTGGTGTAGGTGTCACAGAAACAGTTTTCTGTGATGCACTACTTTCCAATAAGGGAGCAGGCACAGTTACCTCGTCAAGTTCTACTTTCCTCCCACTCACTTCTTTCGAGAGAAACTCCTTCTCTAGCAAGTTTCCGAACTTAGCAACAAAAGTCTTGCCTTCGGATCTGTGATAGAAGGTGTATCCAATAGTCTCCTTTGGATATCCTATGAAGACACATTTCTCCGATTTGGGTTCGAGCTTATCAGGTTGAAGCTTTTTCACATAAGCATCGCAGCCCCAAACTTTCAGAAACGAAAACTTTGGTTTCTTGCCAAACCATAGTTCATAAGGCGTCGTCTCAACGGATTTTGATGGTGCCCTATTTAACGTGAATGCGGCCGTCTCCAAAGCATAACCCCAAAACGATAGCGGTAAATCAGTAAGAGACATCATAGATCGCACCATATCTAGTAAAGTACGATTACGACGTTCGGACACACCATTACGCTGTGGTGTTCCGGGTGGCGTGAGTTGCGAAACTATTCCGCATTGTTTCAAATGTACACCAAACTCGTAACTCAAATATTCTCCTCCACGATCAGATCGTAGAAACTTTATTTTCTTGTTACGATGATTTTCAACTTCACTCTGAAATTCTTTGAACTTTTCAAATGTCTCAGACTTATGTTTCATTAAGTAGATATACCCATATCTGCTTAAGTCATCTGTGAAGGTGAGAAAATAACGATATCCACCACGAGCCTCAATATTCATCGGACCACATACATCTGTATGTATGATTTCCAACAAATCTGTTGCTCTCTCCATAGTACCGGAGAACGGTGTTTTAGTCATCTTGCCCATGAGGCACGGTTCGCAAGTACCAAGTGATTCATAATCAAGTGGTTCCAAAAGTCCATCAGTATGGAGTTTCTTCATGCGCTTAACACCGATATGACCTAAACGGCAGTGCCACAAATAAGTTGCACTATCATTATCAACTCTACATCTTTTGGTTTCAACATTATGAATATGTGTGTTACTACTATCGAGATTCAATAAGAATAGACCACTCTTCAAGGGTGCATGACCATAAAAGATATTACTCATATAAATAGAACAACCATTATTCTCTGATTTAAATGAATAACCGTCTCACATCAAACAAGATCCAGATATAATGTTCATGCTTAATGCTGGCACCAAATAACAATTATTTAGGTCTAATATTAATCCCGAAGGTAGATGTAGAGGTAGCGTGCCGACTGCGATCACATCGACTTTGGAACCGTTTCCCACGCGCATCGTCACCTCGTCCTTAGCCAATCTTCGCTTAATCCGTAGTCCCTGTTTCGAGTTGCAAATATTAGCAACAGAACCAGTATCAAATACCCAGGTGCTACTGCAAGCATTAGTAAGGTACACATCAATAACATGTATATCACATATACCTTTGTTCACCTTGCCATCCTTCTTATCCGCCAAATACTTGGGGCAGTTCCGCTTCCAGTGACCAGTCTGCTTGCAGTAGAAGCACTCAGTTTCAGGCTTAGGTCCAGACTTGGGTTTCTTCTCTTGAGCAGCAACTTGCTTGCTGTTCTTCTTGAAGTTCCCCTTCTTCTTCCCTTTGCCCTTTTTCTTGAAACTAGTGGTCTTGTTGACAATCAACACTTGATGCTCCTTTTTGATTTCTACCTCCGCAGCTTTCAGCATTGCGAAGAGCTCGGGAATAGTCTTATTCATCCCTTGCATATTATAGTTCATAACGAAGCTCTTGTAGCTTGGTGGCAGTGATTGGAGAATTCTGTCAATGACGCAATCATCTGGAAGATTAACTCCCATTTGAATCAAGTGATTATTATACCCAGACATTTTGAGTATATGTTCACTGCCATAACTGTTCTCCTCCATCTTGCAGCTATAGAACTTATTGGAGACTTCATATCTCTCAATCCGGGCATTTGCTTGAAATATTAACTTCAACTCCTGGAACATCTCATATGTTCCATGACGTTCAAAACGTCGTTGAAGTCCCGGTTCTAAGCCATAAAGCATGGCACACTGAACTATCGAGTAGTCATCAGCTTTGCTCTGCCAGACGTTCACAACATCTGGTGTTGCTCTAGCAGCAGGCCTGGCACCCAGCGGTGCTTCCAGGACGTAATTCTTCTGTGCAGCAATGAGGATAATCCTCAAGTTACGGACCCAGTCCGTGTAATTGTTACCATCATCTTTCAACTTTGCTTTCTCAAGGAACGCATTAAAATTCAACGGAACAACAACACGGGCCATTTATCTACAATCATACATAAACAAGAAAGATACTCTTAGGTACTAAGTTCATGATAAATTTAGGTTCAATTAATCATATTACTTAAAGAACTCCCACTTAGATAGATATCCCTCTAATCCTCTAAGTGATTACGTAATCCAAATCAACTAAACCATGTCCGATCATCACGTGAGATGGAGTAGTTTCATTGGTGAACATCACTATGTTGATCATATCTACTATATGATTCACGCTCGACCTTTCGGTCTCCGTGTTCCGAGGCCATATCTGTATATGCTTGGCTCGTCAAGTATACCTGAGTATTCCGCGTGTGCAACTGTTTTGCGCCCGTTGTATTTGAACGTAGAGCCTATCACACCCGATCATCACGTGGTGTCTCAGCACGAAGAACTTTCGCAACGGTGCATACTCAGGGAGAACACTTCTTGATAATTTAGTGAGAGATCATCTTATAATGCTACCGTCAATCAAAGCAAGATAAGATGCATAAAAGATAAACATCACATGCAATCAATATAAGTGATATGATATGGCCATCATCATCTTGTGCTTGTGATCTCCATCTCCGAAGCACCGTCATGATCACCATCGTCACCGGCGCGACACCTTGATCTCCATCGTAGCATCGTTGTCGTCTCGCCAATCTTATGCTTCCACGACTATCGCTACCGCTTAGTGATAAAGTAAAGCATTACAGTGCGATTGCATTGCATACAATAAAGCGACAACCATATGGCTCCTGCTGGTTGCCGATAACTCGGTTACAAAACATGATCATCTCATACAATAAAATTTAGCATCATGTCTTGACCATATCACATCACAACATGCCCTGCAAAAACAAGTTAGACGTCCTCTACTTTGTTGTTGCATGTTTTACGTGGCTGCTACGGGCTTAAGCAAGAACCAATCTTACCTACGCATCAAAAACCACAACGATAGTTTGTCAAGTTGGTGCTGTTTTAACCTTCGCAAGGACCGGGCGTAGCCACACTCAGTTCAACTGAAGTTGGAGAAACTGTCACCCGCAAGCCACCTATGTGCAAAGCACGTCGGGAGAACCGGTCTCGCGTAATCATACGCGTAATGTCGGTCCGGGCCGCTTCGTCCAACAATATCGCTGAACCAAAGTATGACATTCTGGTAAGCAGTATGACTTATATCGCCCACAACTCACTTGTGTTCTACTCGTGCATATAACATCAACATATAAAACCTAGGCTCGGATGCCACTGTTGGGTTCCGTAGTAATTTCAAAAAATTTCCTACGCACACGCAAGATCATGGTGATACATAGCAACGAGAGGGGAGAGTATGATCTACGTACCCTTGTAGATCGACAACGGAAGCGTTTGGTTGATGTAGTCGTATGTCTTCACGGCCCGACCGATCAAGCACCGAAACTACGGCACCTCCGAGCTCTAGCACACGTTCAGCTCGATGACGATCCCCGGACTCCGATCCAGCAAAGTGTCGGGGAAGAGTTCCGTCAGCACGACGGCGTGGTGACGATCTTGATGTACTACTGCAGCAGGGCTTCGCCTAAGCACCGCTACAATATTATCGAGGACTATGGTGGAAGGGGGCACCGCACACGGCTAAGAATATGATCACGTGGATCAACTTGTGTTGTTCTGGGGTGCCCCTGCCTCCGTATATAAAGGCTCAAGGGGGGGTGCGTCCGGCCTAGGAGAGGCGCGCCAGGAGGAGTCCTACTCCCTCTAGGAGTAGGATCCCCCCCCCCCCAATCCTAGTTGGAATAGGATTCGCAGAGGGAGGAAAAGAGAGAGGGGGGCCGGCCCCCTCTCCTTATCCTATTCGGACCAAGGGAGGGGAGGGGCGCGCGGCCCATCTAGGGCTGCCCCTTCTCTTTTCCACTAAGGCCTACTTAGGCCCATATAGCTCCCGGGGGGTTCCGGTAACCTCCCGGTACTCCGGTAAAATCCTGATTTCACCCGGAACACTTCCGATATCCAAACATAGGCTTCCAATATATCAATCTTTATGTCTCGACCATTTCGAGACTCCTCGTCATGTCCATGATCACATCCGGGACTCCGAACAACCTTCGGTATATCAAAATTATAAACTCATAATATAACTGTCATCGTAACCTTAAGCGTGCGGACCCTACGGGTTCGAGAACAATGTAGACATGACGGAGACACGTCTCCGGTCAATAACCAATAGCGGAACCTGGATGCTCATATTGGCTCCTACATATTCTACGAAGATCTTTTATCGGTCAGACTGCATAACAACATACGTTGTTCCCTTTGTCATCGGTATGTTACTTCCCCGAGATTCGATCGTCGGTATCCCATACCTAGTTCAATCTCGTTACCGGCAAGTCTCTTTACTCGTTCTGTAATACATCATCCCACAAATAACTCATTAGTTGCAATGCTTGCAAGGCTTAAGTGATGTGCATTACCGAGAGGGCCCAGAGATACCTCTCCGACAATCGGAGTGACAAATCCTAATCTCGAAATACGCCAACCCAACATGTACCTTTGGAGACACCTGTAGAGCTCCTTTACAATCACCCAGTTACGTTGTGACGTTTGGTAGCACACAAAGTGTTCCTCTGGCAAACGGGAGTTGCATAATCTCATAGTCATAGGAACATGTATAAGTCATGAAGAAAGCAATAGCAACATACTAAACGATCGGGTGCTAAGCTAATGGAATGGGTCATGTCAATCAGATCATTCAACTAATGATGTGATCCTGTTAATCAAATGACAACTCTTTGTCTATGGTTAGGAAACATAACCATCTTTGATTGACAAGCTAGTCTAGTAGAGGCATACTAGTGACACTCTGTTTATCTATGTATTCACACATGTATTATGTTTCCGGTTAATACAATTCTAGCATGAATAATAAACTTTTAACATGATATAAGGAAATAAATAATAACTTTATTATTGCCTCTAGGGCATATTTCCTTCACAGGCGTGCCCGGGCGCCGCCATATCTGGGTTGTATATGACGGATGCTGGTCAACCTGGGCTTTTGAGGCCCATTTGAGGCACCTGCCTGGGTCGAAATTTCATGACTATGCAGTGACCAGGTCATCCGCCCGGGCGTTTGAGGTGGGTTTGGGGTGCCTGGCTATAATGCTCTAAGGGCATGTACAGTGGTTAATAAGACAGGCTTATCTTAAGAGCATCTCTAGCAGTATCCGCAAACTGGGCCATCCGCTAAAATAACCGCTGGTTTGGCCCAGTTTGCGGGATGTATCCTGTATCACCGGCTCGAGCAAATCCGCCAAATCGGCCTGTCCTGGAATTTTGTTTTGTGGAATCACTCTTCCGTGAGCCCATTTCCTCCATATGTGCGGGAATCCACCCGATTTTGCCGAATCCCCTTTCGGTTGGCGCATAGCACTTCTGTCGGCTTCCGTTTCCCACCTTCCGCCCTGATGCCGCTGCCCATCCGTCCTGCGACCTCGCTGTCTGGCCTTCCCGCGCTGGAATCAGCCGGATAGACACACCGTCGCCCCCGGATGCGCCATATCATCCTCCGACGCTGCTGGTCCATTCGCCCGGGCCTCCCACGGCTCCAACTCCTCCTGCTGCCTCTCCAATCCCTCCCGCCCCCGCCACCCTCAAGAGGAAGCGGCAAGGCAACCATCTCGTCCAAACCGGCGCACCCACGCGGCATCACCGAGCGTCGCCCCCGCTCCGGCTCCACGCCCCCAAGAGGAGGAAGACCGCCTTGACCGGCCCCGCCGGTGCGCGGGCGAAGCCTCCGAGGAAGAAGGTGATCACGTCAAGGGGTCATGCTCCTCCTCTGCCTCCGGCCGACCCCCAGCATCCACATTGATGGCCAAGCCGCTGACCATGCCTACAAGGTGTTCGATGAAACAGTTGGGAGGTAAAAAAATCTTTTGCTTGCTTTGCACAGGTCATCTCCATTTTCGGTCTTTCGGAACATTTGCTTGAGCTATGGCCGTCGTTTTTTGTAGCCAAAACGTGCCCTACACATATACAGAGATGTTGGCCAAGAGCACGGTGAATTTGAGTGCCCCTCTTGGTGATTTCGATGCATCATACGTTGAGGTTGACACGGAGGTGCACGATGAGAATAAAGATGATGATGATGTGCAAGAGATCCTGGAGGCCGACTATGATGCTAGGTTGGGAAGGACCAGCAACTACACCGAGACAGAGGATGTGTGCTTAGTTAAAGCATGGGAAAGCATCTCTCTTGACTCCATCACCAGCAAGGATCAAACGTATGGAAACTATTGGCAAAGGATCGAAGATAAATTTCATCAAATGATGTCATTCCCATCCGGCCGGAACTTGAAGGGCCTTCAAGGCCATTGGGACACCATCAACAAAGCTTTCTCCCGTGGGCCTGGATGCTTGGAGCAAGTGCGGAATGCACCACCAAGTGGCTCCACTATTGATGATTATGTGAGCATTTCTTCATCTTCAAGTTCCTAACCGTGTCCATAGGAATATTATAAGCTTATACTTGTCTCAATGTTTGTTTGTAGGATCGCATCGCCAATGTGTACTACAACCAAATCCCGGCCTCCAATGGCCGGTCATTCAATCTTCAACATTGTTGGAAATGGTCCATGATAAGGAGAAGTAGAGGGTGAGGGACAAGGAATCCCCTTCAAAGAGAGACATGAAAGTGGACTTTGAGGATGATGATGATTGTGATGATGCACCAAGAGAAGGAAGAAACAAGGGCAAGCCGGATGGAACCAAGAAGGAGAAAGCAAGAGTCGAGGGGACTTCTGAGGCAATCACTTTGAGGGACCAAATTGGTGAGATGACGAAGATAAAGGAGGCTATGCTAGCCAAGCATTGAGATGCAAAAGTTGACATGGCTGAGAAGAAAGAGAAGCACAAAGAGGAGAAATGGAAAAGGAGGTGTGCTTTCGAGGAGCGCAAGGTCTTCCTAGAGGAGCAAAAGAGGAAGGACGAGAGGACCGCTGGGGAGGGACGGTTCATGATGATGAATCCGGAGGGCATGGATGCAATGGTAAGAGAATTTTTTGAAATAAAAAGAATGGAGATCATGCTCCGGAGGAAGACGGAGCTCCAAAATCTTATGGCCGGTGGTGGTGTTGTTGGGGAACGTAGTAATTTCAAAAAATTTCCTACGCTCACGCAAGATCATGGTGATGCATAGCAACGAGAGGGGAGAGTGTTGTCTACGTACCCTCATAGACCGAAGCGGAAGCGTTGACGCAACGTAGAGGAAGTAGTCGTACGTCTTCCCGATCCGACCGATCCAAGCACCGTTACTCCGGCACCTCCGAGTTCTTGGCACACGTTCAGCTCGATGACGATCCCCGGGCTCTGATCCAGCAAAGCGTCAGGGAGGAGTTCCGTCAGCATGACGGCGTGGTGACGATCTTGATGTTCTACCGTCGCAGGGCTTCGCCTAAGCGCTGCAACAATATGACCGAGGTGGAATATGGTGGAGGGGGGCACCGCACACGGCTAAGGAACGATCACGTGGATCAACTTGTGTTGTTCTGGGGTGCCCCTGCCTCCGTATATAAAGGCTCAAGGGGGGGGTGCGGCTGGCCTAGGAGAGGCGCGCCAGGAGGAGTCCTACTCCCTCTAGGAGTAGGATTCCCCCCCCCCCCAATCCTAGTTGGAATAGGATTCGCGGAGGGGGGAAAAGAGAGAGGGGGGCCGGCCCCCTCTCCTTGTCCTATTCGGACCAAGGGAGGGGAGGGGCGCGCGGCCCATCTAGGGCTGCTCCTTCTCTTTTCCACTAAGGCCCACTTAGGCCCATATAGCTCCCGGGGGGTTCCGGTAACCTCCCGGTACTCCAGTAAAATCCCGATTTTACCCGGAACACTTCCGATATCCAAACATAGGCTTCCAATATATCAATCTTTATGTCTCGACCATTTCGAGACTCCTCGTCATGTCCGTGATCACATCCGGGACTCCGAACAACCTTCGGTATATCAAAATGTATAAACTCATAATATAACTGTCATCGTAACCTTAAGCGTGCGGACCCTACGGGTTCGAGAACAATGTAGACATGACCGAGACGCGTCTCCGGTCAATAACCAATAGCGGGACCTGGATGCCCATATTGGCTCCTACATATTCTACGAAGATCTTTATCGGTCAGACCGCATAACAACATACGTTGTTCCCTTTGTCATCGGTATGTTACTTGCCCGAGATTCGATCGTCGGTATCCAATACCTAGTTCAATCTCGTTACCGGCAAGTCTCTTTACTCGTTCCGTAATACATCATCTCGCAACTAACTCATTAGTTGCATTGCTTGCAAGGCTTAAGTGATGTGCATTACCGAGAGGGCCCAGAGATACCTCTCCGACGATCGGAGTGACAAATCCTAATCTCGAAATACGTCAACCCAACATGTACCTTTGGAGACACCTATAGAGCACCTTTATAATCATCCAGTTACGTTGTGACGTTTGATAGCACACAAAGTGTTCCTCCGGCACACGGGAGTTACATAATCTCATAGTCATAGGAACATGTATAAGTCATGAAGAAAGCAATAGCAACATACTAAACGATCGGGTGCTAAGCTAATGGAATGGGTCATGTCAATCAGATCATTCAACTAATGATGTGATCCTGTTTAATCAAATGACAACTCTTTGTCCATGGTTAGGAAACATAACCATCTTTGATTAACGAGCTAGTCAAGTAGAGGCATACTAGTGACACTCTATTTGTCTATGTATTCACACATGTATTATGTTTCCGGTTAATACAATTCTAGCATGAATAATAAACCTTTATCATGATATAAGGAAATAAATAATAACTTTATTATTGCCTCTAGGGCATATTTCCTTCAGTCTCCCACTTGCACTAGAGTCAATAATCTAGATCACATCGCCATGTGATTTAACATCAATAGTTCACATCTTTATGTGATTGGTTCACATCTCCATGTGACTAACACCCAAAGGGTTTACTAGATTCAATAATCTAGTTCACATCGCTATGTGATTAAGACCCAAAAAGTGATCATGTTTTGCTTGTGAGAGAAGTTTAGTCAACGGGTCTGCCACATTCAGATCCGCATGTATTTTGCAAATGTCTATGTCAACAATGTTCTGCATGGAGCTACTCTAGCTAATTGCTCCCACTTTTAATATGTATCCAGATTGAGACTTAGAGTCATCTGGATCAGTGTCAAAACTTGCATCGACGTAACCCTTTACGACGAACCTTTTGTCACCTCCGTAATCGAGAAACATATCCTTATTCCAGTAAGGATAATTTTGACTGTTGTCCATTGATATACTCCTAGATCACTATTGTACTCCCTCTCTTAACACAGTGACTAAGGCATAGGGAATGACTTTCATTCTCTTTGTATCTTCTGCCGTGGTCGGGCTTTGAGTCTTACTCAACTTCACACCTTGTAACACAGGCAAGAAACTTTTTCTTTGACTGTTCCATTTTGAACTACTTCAAAATCTTGTCAAGGTATGTACTCATTGAAAAACTTATCAAGCGTCTTGATCTATCTCTATAGATCTTGATACTCAATATGTAAGCAACTTTACCGAGGTCTTTCTTTGAAAAACTCCTTTCAAACACTCCTTTATGCTTTGCAGAATAATTCTACATTATTTCCGATCAACAATATGTCATACACATATACTTATCAGAAATGATGTAGTGCTCCCACTCACTTTCTTGTAAATACAGGCTTCGCCGCAAGTCTGTATAAAACTATATGCTTTGATCAACTTATCAAAGCGTATATTCCAACTCCGAGATGCTTGCACCAGTCCATAGATGGATCGCTGGAGCTTGCATATTTGTTAGCACCTTTAGGATTGACAAAACCTTCTGGTTGTATCATATACAACTCTTCTTTAATAAATCTATTAAGGAATGCAGTTTTGTTTATCCATTTGCCAGATTTCATAAAACGCGGCAATTGCTAACATGATTCGGACAGACTTAAGCATAGATACGAGTGAGAAACTCTCATCGTAGTCAACACCTTGAACTTGTCGAAAACCTTTTGCGACAATTCTAGCTTTGTAGATAGTAACACTACTATCAGCGTCCGTCTTCCTCTTGAAGATCCATTCATTTTCTATGGCTTGCCGATCATCGGGCAAGTCAACCAAAGTCCATACTTTGTTCTCATACATGGATCCCATCTCAGATTTCATGGCCTCAAGCCATTTTGCGGAATCTGGGCTCATCATCGCTTCCTCATAGTTCGTAGGTTCGTCATGGTCTAGTAACATAACTTCCAGAACAAGATTACCGTACCACTATGGTATGGATCTCACTTTGGTTTACCTACGAGATTCGGTAGTAACTTGATTTGAAGTTACATGATCATCATCATTAGCTTCCTCACTAATTGGTGTAGGTGTCGCAGAAACAGTTTTCTGTGATGTACTACTTTCCAATAAGGGAGCAGGTACAATTACCTCATCAAGTTCTACTTTCCTCCCACTCACATCTTTCGAGAGAAACTCCTTCTCTAGAAAGTTTCCGAACTTAGCAACAAAAGTCTTGCCTTCGGATCTGTGATAGAAGGTGTATCCAATAGTCTCCTTTGGATATCCTATGAAGACACATTTCTCCGATTTGGGTTCGAGCTTATCAGGTTGAAGCTTTTTCACATAAGCATCGCAGCCCCAAACTTTCAGAAACGACAACTTTGGTTTCTTGCCAAACCATAGTTCATAAGGCGTCGTCTCAACGGATTTTGATGGTGCCCTATTTAACATGAATGCGGCCGTCTCCAAAGCATAACCCCAAAATGATAGCGGTAAATCAGTAAGAGACATCATAGATCGCACCATATCTAGTAAAATACGATTACGACGTTCAGACACACCATTACGCTGTGGTGTTCCGGGTGGCGTGAGTTGCGAAACTATTCCGCATTGTTTCAAATATACACCAAACTCGTAACTCAAATATTCTCCTCCACGATCAGATCGTAGAAACTTTATTTTCTTGTTACGATGATTTTCAACTTCACTCTGAAATTCTTTGAACTTTTCAAATGTCTCAGACTTATGTTTCATTAAGTAGATATACTCATATCTGCTCAAATCATCTGTGAAGATCAGAAAATAATGATACCTATCGCGAGCCTCAATATTCATCGGACCACATACATCAGTATGTATGATTTCCAACAAATCTGTTGCTCGCTCCATTGTTCCGAAGAACAGAGTCTTAGTCATCTTGCCCATGAGGCATGGTTCGCAAGCATCAACTGATTCATAATCAAGTGATTCCAAAAGCCCATCAGCATGGAGTTTCTTCATGCGCTTTACACCAATATGACCTAAACGGCAGTGCCACAAATAAGTTGCACTATCATTATCAACTCTACATCTTTTAGTTTCAACATTATGAATATGTGTGTTACTACTATCGAGATTCAAATAAGAATAGACCACTCTTCAAGGGTGCATGACCATAAAAGATATTACTCATATAAACAGAACAACCATTATTCTCTGATTTAAATGAATAACCGTCTCGCATCAAACAAGATCTAGATATAATGTTCATGCTTAACGCTGGCACCAAATAAAAATTATTTAGGTCTAATATTAATCCCGAAGGTAGATGTAGAGGTAGCGTGCCGACTGCGATCACATCGACTTTGGAACCGTTTCCCACGCGCATCTTCACCTCGTCCTTAGCCAATCTTCGCTTAATCCGTAGTCCTTGTTTCGAGTTGCAAATATTAGCAACAGAACCAGTATCAAATACCCAGGTACTACTGCGAGCATTAGTAAGGTACACATCAATAACATGTATATCACATATACCTTTGTTCACCTTGCCATCCTTCTTATCCGCCAAATACTTGGGGCAGTTCCGCTTCCAGTGACCAGTCTGCTTGCAGTATAAGCACTCAGTTTCAGGCTTAGGTCCAGACTTGGGTTTCTTCTCTTGAGCAGCAACTTGCTTGCTGTTCTTCTTGAAGTTCCCCTTCTTCCCTCTGCCCTTTTCTTGAAACTAGTGGTCTTCTCTACCATCAACACTTGATGTTTTTTTTCGATTTCTACCTTTATCAATTTCCGCATTACGAAGAGCTTGGGAATCGTTTCCATTATCCCTTGCATATCATAGTTCATCATGAAGTTCTACTAACTTGGTGATGGTGACTAGAGAATTATGTCAATCACTATCTTATCTGGAAGATTAACTCCCACTTGATTCAAGCGATTGTAGTACTCAGACAATCTGGGCACATGCTCACTAGTTGAGCGATTCTCCTCCATATTTTAGCTATAGAACTTGTTGGAGACTTCATATCTCTCAACTCGGGTATTTGCTTGAAATATTAACTTCAACTCCTGGAACATCTCATATGTTCCATGACGTTCAAAATGTCTTTGAAGTCCCGATTCTAAGCCATTAAGCATGGTGCACTAAACTATCAAGTAGTCATCATATTGAGCTAGCCAAACGTTCATAATGTCTGCATCTGCTCCTGCAATAGGTCTGTCACCTAGCGGTGCATCAAGGACATAATTATTCTGTGCAGCAATGAGGATAAACCTCAGATCACGGATCCAATCCGCATCTTTGCTACTAACATCTTTCAACACAATTTTCTCTAGGAACATATCAAAATATACACAGGGAAGCAACAACGCGAGCTATTGATCTACAACATGATTTGCAAAATACTACCAGGACTAAGTTCATGATAAATTTAAGTTCAATTTAATCATATTACTTAAGAACTCCCACTTAGATAGACATCCCTCTAATCCTCTAAGTGATCACGTGATCCAAATCAACTAAACCATGTTCGATCATCACGTGAGATGGAGTAGTTTCATTGGTGAACATCACTATGTTGATCATATCTACTATATGATTCACGCTCGACCTTTCGGTCTCCGTGTTCCGAGGCCATATCTGTATATGCTTGGCTCGTCAAGTATAACCTGAGTATTCCGCGTGTGCAACTGTTTTGCACCCGTTGTATTTGAACGTAGAGCCTATCACACCCGATCATCACGTGGTGTCTCAGCACGAAGAACTTTTGCAACGGTGCATACTCAGGGAGAACACTTCTTGATAATTAGTGAGAGATCATCTTAAAATGCTACCGTCAAACTAAGCAAAATAAGATGTATAAAAGATAAACATCATATGCAATCAAAATATGTGACATGATATGGCCATCATCATCTTGCGCCTTTGATCTCCATCTCCAAAGTACTGTCATGATCTCTATCGTCACCGGCATGACACCATGATCTCCATCATCTTGACTATATCAATGTGTCGTCACACGGTCGTCTCGCCAACTATTGCTCTTGCAACTATTGCTATCGCATAGCGATAAAGTAAGGCAATTATTTGGCGCTTGCATCTTATGCAATAAAGAGACAACCATAAGGCTTTTGCCAGTTGCCGATAACTTTAACAAAACATGATCATCTCATACAACAACTTATATCTCATCACGTTTTGACCATATCACATCACAACATGCCCTGCAAAAACAAGTTAGACGTCCTCTACTTTGTTGTTGCAAGTTTTACGTGGCTGCTACGGACTTAAGCAAGAACCAATCTTACCTACGCATCAAAACCACAACGATAGTTTGTCAAGTTGGTGCTGTTTTAACCTTCGCAAGGACCAGGCGTAGCCACACTCGGTTCAACTAAAGTTGGAGAAACTGACACCCGCCAGCCACCTGTGTGCAAAGCACGTCGGTAGAACCAGTCTCGCGTAAGCGTACGCGTAATGTCGGTCCGGTCCGCTTCATCCAACAATACCGCCGAACCAAAGTATGACATGCTGGTAAGCAGTATGACTTATATCGCCCACAACTCACTTGTGTTCTACTCGTGCATATAACATCAAACCATAAAAACCTAGGCTCGGATGCCACTGTTGGGGAACGTAGTAATTTCAAAAAAAATTCCTACGCTCACGCAAGATCATGATGATGCATAGCAATGAGAGGGGAGAGTGTTGTCTACGTACCCTCGTAGACCGAAGCGGAAGCGTTGACGCAACGTAGAGGAAGTAGTCGTACGTCTTCCCGATCCGACCGATCCAAGCACCGTTACTCCGGCACCTCCGAGTTCTTGGCACACGTTCAGCTCGATGACGATCCCCGGGCTCCGATCCAGCAAAGCGTCAGGGAGGAGTTCTGTCAGCACGACGGCGTGGTGACGATCTTGATGTTCTACCGTCGCAGGGCTTTGCCAAAGCGCTGCAACAATATGACCGAGGTGGAATATGGTGGAGGGGGGCACCGCACACGGCTAAGGAACGATCACGTGGATCAACTTGTGTTGTTCTGGGGTGCCCCTGCCTCCGTATATAAAGGCTCAAGCGGGGGTGCGGCCGGCCTAGGAGAGGCGCGCCAGGAGGAGTCCTACTCCCTCTGGGAGTAGGATCCCCCCCCCCCAATCCTAGTTGGAATAGGATTCGCGGAGGGGGGAAAAGAGAGAGGGGGCCCGGCCCCCTCTCCTTGTCCTATTCGGACCAAGGGAGGGGAGGGGCGCGCGGCCCATCTAGGGATGCCCCTTCTCTTTTCCACTAAGGCCCACTTAGGCCCATATAGCTCCCGGGGGGTTCCGGTAACCTCCCGGTACTCCGGTAAAATCCCGATTTCACCCGGAACACTTCCGATATCCAAACATAGGCTTCCAATATATCAATCTTTATGTCTCGACCATTTCGAGACTCCTCGTCATGTCCGTGATCACATCCGGGACTCCGAACAACCTTCAGTATATCAAAATGTATAAACTCATAATATAACTGTCATCGTAGCCTTAAGCGTGCGGACCCTACGGGTTCGAGAACAATGTAGACATGACCGAGACACGTCTCCGGTCAATAACCAATAGCGGGACCTGGATGCCCATATTGGCTCCTACATATTCTACGAAGATCTTTATCGGTCAGACCGCATAACAACATACGTTGTTCCCTTTGTCATCGGTATGTTATTTGCCCGAGATTCGATCGTTGGTATCCAATACCTAGTTCAATCTCGTTACCGGCAAGTCTCTTTACTCGTTCCGTAATACATCATCTCGCAACTAACTCATTAGTTGCATTGCTTGCAAGGCTTAAGTGATGTGCATTACCGAGAGGGCCCAGAGATACCTCTCCGACGATCGGAGTGACAAATCCTAATCTCGAAATACGTCAACCCAACAAGTACCTTTGGAGACACCTGTAGAGCACCTTTATAATCACCCAGTTACGTTGTGACGTTTGGTAGCACACAAAGTGTTCCTCCGGCACACGGGAGTTACATAATCTCATAGTCATAGGAACATGTATAAGTCATGAAGAAAGCAATAGCAACATACTAAACGATCGGGTGCTAAGCTAATGGAATGGGTCATGTCAATCAGATCATTCAACTAATGATGTGATCCCGTTTAATCAAATGACAACTCTTTGTCCATGGTTAGGAAACATAACCATCTTTGATTAACGAGCTAGTCAAGTAGAGGCATACTAGTGACACTCTGTTTGTCTATGTATTCACACATGTATTATGTTTCCGGTTAATATAATTCTAGCATGAATAATAAACCTTTATCATGATATAAGGAAATAAATAATAACTTTATTATTGCCTCTAGGGCATATTTCCTTCAGGTGTTGGGTTTGGAGGGGGCTTTTCTTTCAGCAATGGTGGTGGTGGCTTCGGCATGGGTGGAGGAGGTGGTGCTTCAGCAAGCCAAGTGAATGGTGGTGATGGTGGTCGTGCTCAATCTCCGGTCCAAGTGGATGGCGGTGATAGGGGTGCGAGCTCTCCGGTTCAAGTTCATGAAGATGGTGGTGCGAGCTCTCTGGGTCAAGTTCATGAAGATGGTGGTGCGAACTCTCCGGTCAATGTGAATGATGGTGATGGAGGTGCTAGGGGCGGTGTTGGTGGCAACGTTCTTCGCAACATTGAGAATGTTGCTTGATTGATCTATGTCCTTTGAGCATCCTTTTCCTTGTTCTATCACGCATTCATGAACCTAAACTTGATACCTCGTTTGTTGCGCATGATTTTGGATGTGAGGAACTAGTATGATGATCAACTAGTGATGTATATATATGATGATGAACTTGATAAATATTTGATTATTATTGTATTTACAGGACGGCGAGCCCTCTGGCGCGGAATAGATCCCTCAAACGTGTCCCGCAAAACATTTGCAGGACAGGTTTACGAGAACTGTTCCGCCAGAGGGCTCACCGTCCCGTAAATATTTTTTGTGGGAGCCCTCAAACGACTTTTGCGGCCGACCATTTGTGGGATCTGCTAGAGATGCTCTAAACCTTGCATATAATTTCGAGATGACAATAAAAACATGTCTACAATAGGGTATCTCTTAGCCTTATCTTAATTAACTATCTACCCCTAAAATCATGTTAAGACATATTGTGTTAAGAGGTCATCTCTTAAATAAGGGAGAGGCAGCTGTTGTACGTGCAAGCCCATCCTCTCTCCCCTCACGACCCTCGTGTCGCCTCCCCTGGTGGCGGGGGGGGGGGGAACCCTAGCCGCGCCGCCGCGGCTCCCTCCCCACCTCGTCCCACCTCCTCGCCGCCACCGGGCAAGCCCGGGGCGCCAAGGATGGTGGCGGCGGGGCCTCGGTTTCCCTACTTCTGCGTGGGGAACCCCGGATCTGGAGCAGCGACTTCATTGGCAAGGCACGGCCGGCTAGCAGCCGTGCGGGTGGTGGATTTGGTGTACTGACCGCGCGGGCGGCGGGATCCGATGGTCGTTGGCGGCCGGCGGCGGCCAGCGCACGCGATCTGGCGCCTCCCCTCCTTCCCTATTCATCGTGCGGGCCAGCCTGGTCGGGCTGTGCTTCCTTTTGGTCGCAGGTTCTATACAGGAGGCGCTGCTGGTGGCGGGGACCTAGTTCGGGCGAAATCCCTGGCCGACCTTGACCGGCCGTGCCGATGGTGATGCCTGAGGGCGCCGTTCCCCTCCTTGGAGGCGTCGGTATGGACCGATCTCCTCACTTCGCCTTCCCCTAGGTCTCCCGGGCAAAAGCCCTAACTTTGTTGGGCGGCGACGGCGCTCGCGACGCCGTTCCCTTCTTGAAGGCGCCGCTTTCGCAACCTTGAGGTTGGGTGGCGCTTGTGGGTGGTGGGCGGCGGCGTTGGTGCGACTCTATCCTAGCATGGATTTACTTCTGTTGCTTGGAGATGGACTCACGTAGGTGGAGGTCATCGGCTGGCGTCGTGGTGCCGTCAACGGTGGAGGACCCGCCGAGGCTCGCGTAGGTGGAGGTCATCGTTTGGCGTCGTGGTGGCGTCGATGGCGGAGGACCTGCCAAGGTTGTCACCTCAATCTGCTCTGAAGATGGACTAGTGAAAGACGACGGCGACGAAACATGTGAGTGCGTCAGACCAGTTTGAGCCCCGAACCTGGCAGATGGCTCGGTCGGGGCCTCCGGCTTTAAATGTTAGGCTTAGGTGAGAGGTCTGGGTATGTGGCCCAGTTTGCAACCCTTCATCGTTTGGATAGGAATAACGGCAGATGTTGCCAAGATGGCGGATTTAGGCATATTGTTGTTCTACTTTGTAAGGTCCTCGAGAATAATTAATAGAATGGCTGCATGCATCTCCCAGATGCAGAGGCCGGAGGTCATCCTCCTTTTCCAAAAATCTCTTAAATAAGAGAAAACAAACATTTTCTTGTAAGTTCTTTCTCCACCTCAACATTTATCTTACTACATAGCACTCCTAAGATAGTATCATTGTAAATGCCCTAATCTTCTCTTCCGTTTACTGGCCTCGCTTCTCCCACATGTACTGTACCAATGCAATGTTTTTCTATAAGATCCGTCCGAGTTAATTGTTGCTTTGAATCTTGACAGTTTGATTCCGGTTGGTGGTCGTCATGCATCAGGCAGATGGATAGCCCGCAAGCAACCGATTCCGTGATCTCGTAGGCCCCAAACCATATCCATTGCGCATTTTTTAAGGCTCTTGTGTTTGGTCCAAATCGATGGTGTCTACTAGCAGTGTTCTTCATGTGAAAGAAACATGCATGTGATGCACGATCATGCCCGCCCAATAGCTCACTCAGAGACGGATCCTGACGGCAGATCGGCTGCTGGCACGGCACTGGCCAAACTCCTACTTTTGCCCGCTATGCTATCGCAGCTTGGAGACGGCAGCGCACTTGGCCATGAAATGCCCATGGGCGCGGCAACTTTGGTCGCAGGTGGCTGCCAGATTCGGCGTTCCTGAGCTCCAGCCAGCCGCGCCGTTTAACCCTCCCTCTCTCACGACCTGGCTCAGCGAGTTGAGTGGCGGCCCGACTACGACAAAATTGGCACGGTCGGTGGCCCTGCTCACCTTGTGGTGGATCTGGAAGGAGCGTAATGCTCGCATCTTCGATGGCGGCGTCGAGCGTTCGACTACACAGGTCTTGCACCTCCTTCTAGCGGAGGCGCGCGATTGGGCGCTGGCCGGTGGCCGGCATTTATTGCTGCGAGAATAGGTCTTTTGTAGCTGGCTCTCTAGCCGTCGGGTTGTCTTTCGTTCTTTTGTTTTGGCCTGCTCGCTGGCTTTTGCGCTAGCTTGCAACCTGTAACCGGCTTCTTTGCCCTTCTTCTAATCAATCGAAATACGCAGCTCTCCTGCGTTTATTTCAAAAAAAAAGCTGTTTTCATGCAGCAGTGCCAACATTTTTGTAGAAGAACACATGTGGTTTACGGTCATCTCTAATCAATAACCGTGTTGACAATTTCAACTTCGTGATTACAGTTAAATAGTATAATGTTGCGTATGAAAAGTGCCTAACTCGAGGTGATAACACGGACAACCAAGATTAAATGTGCATACGCATACACTTACCTTACACACATGTGTATTTTTAGTCTTCATTTTTCCATGGGAATGTGTATTTTTTTTAGTTATGATGAAGTCGGCCGTAACCTCCTTCAGAGAGTAATTTCTGAAACGTCAGCAAGACAAAAAATAGGCCTCGACCTGATTACATCTTCCCCGGGCCCAAGGATTGTCCAAGGCTCGAAGCCATCACTCCAGAGGCTCCGACCGACCGTCAAGGTGAGATGGTGATTTTGCATTGGTTGACAATGGCGGTGCATGGATGCATGGGAAACTGCTACTCCCTCCGTAAACAAATATAAAACGCTTTAGAGACTTGACACGTAGTAGCTAGCAACATAACCGTTGACTGTTAAGAGGGCTAAAGACCAGTTGAGCCGGAGAGAACAAAGAAGCTATGGATCGAAGAAGCAAAAGGCAAATAGAGGAGAAGGATCACAAACGAAAATGACGAGGTCACGAGGAAGCAACATCTCATCTGACCAGCACCCTTTGCCAGCGGTGATTGACCACGTGGAAAGCAAGAAAACCAATTTACCCGTTGGAGGAAGAGGAACACTGGCACACATCCGACGTGGCACCACGGTACTAGCCACTATGCACACATAAGCCCAAATCCGGATGCTTCTTCCCTTAGTTCTATTGGTTGGGCTTCTCTCACTATCCGTTGTGGCTGCATTATTTCCGTTTGGATCTATATCAGCATTATTGTACTCCTAGCAGTAGTTAATTGTGCTTTGAATCTTTGACAGTCAGACTGATTCCGGTTGGTGGTCGTCATGCATTAGGGACATGGATACGTAGATAACATGACCTGTAAGCGACCGATACCCACAAGACTGTGGCCCCGAAATTGCATCCATTATTGTTTTTTAAGCCCCTTGTACATGAGTCCAGAACTCCAGGTCCATGATGCAGAATTGTTCTTCGTGTATGTGCTGCACGACCATGTCCAATAATTGTCTTGACAACTTGGGTTTCTAAATTAATTTTAGTTATAGTTTTTCTTATTTATTTTTCTGAAATAACTCCTCACCCATTATATTAATTAAGATAAAGTTAGTATTTATTAAAAAATAGCAATATCATGGGCAACCCTATTGCATCTCTGTTAACCTTGACCAAGGGATCTTGTTGTAGGAGCCGGCTATCTCCAACGCCTCTCAGTTTAAGTCCACGAGAGGGCTGACCTCATAACTTTTTGCAATAAGGCAGTCAGAGTCCAAGATGATAGGATTATGCATCGCCGAAGCAACATTACATCCTGCCAAGCTTGCATGGAGCTCCGCTTCCTCCACACTCAACACGCTATGTGGAAATCACACGGTGACAAAAGGACCACCCCCTCATAATCTATCACCACAACTCCAATGCTAGCAAAACCTTCATCGGCCATGAAGTTAGCATTGACATTGATCTTGATTATCCCTACAGGAGGCGCCTCCCAGGCCATACATAGTAACATGTCTAAAGGGATGCCAACCTGCTCAACAACCAATTTACCTTTATCAAGGCCGGAAGCAAACGTATCTTTTGAAGCCACCTTGGAAGACACTCAAAGATTATCCGGAATGTAATCCATGTTGAAATAATTTTTGGGACAGAGGGAGTAGAAGTTAAGAAGCACAACAACAATTCGGAGCTAGGACAACTACCCCCAAATTACAAAGAAGCGTATGCAGGAAAAAACGCACACGAACAAGCCCACATAATTGACACAACTTGGCAAGCCAGTATATATATTGGTTTCGCTTCTCCCACATGTACTGTACTGATGCATTGTTGGTTTTCTATTAGATCCATCAGCATTATTGCACTAGCTAATTGTTGCTTTGGATCTTGGTAGTTTGATTCTGGTTGGTGGTTGTCATGTACTCCTACTGTATTACGGAGATGGATAAACCGGAAGCAACCGATTCCGCGATATTGTGGGCCCCTAAACGATATCCATTATTGCACATTTTTAAGGGCCTTCTATTAGTCCAAATCGATGATTTGGTTCTTTTTGTCAACAAAACATGTGATGCACGATGGTGACCAATAGCTGTCTGCATGTAGCAGTACCAACATTTTTTCTAGAAGGAAACATGTGATTCACGGTTACCTCTAATCAATAACCGTGTTGACAATTTCACCTTCTAGATTAGTTGTAGTTATCACGATGTACCTTGTTAGTTGTTACACCGCCTTGAGTTAGGGACCTTTCATACGCGACAATATATATTTAATTCCACACATGTATTTTTTTGAAGTTATGAAGTCGATCGTAACTGATAAAACTCAAATGGTAAGCAACTACAATATATATGTCCATGAATGGACGCATTGCACAAACACGACGATTACATAGAGGTGTGACAGTTGTGGAGAGAGAGAGAGAGAGAGAGAGAGAGAGAGAGAGAGAGACGTGTCGGTTTCCAAAGGGCATACGACAGTTGACAAGGGGAGATTTTCCATGTCAATTCATCATAATCCCTTAGAAAAGAATATACTTCCTTCTTCTCAAAGTATAAAGCACGCTTGACTATGGTGAAACAATAACCTCCTTTGGCAACCACCTCCTGGTATGCGGGCAAGACGAAAAATAGGCCTTAACCTGGTTACGACTTCTCTGGCCTCTAGGGTTATCCCAAGCCATCACTCTAGACGCTCGGGAAGTGACATGATGGCGAATTTGCATTGGCACCACATGACAAGGCACTATGCATAAGCCGATTCCGGATGCTTCTCTTCGTTCTTAGGGCTGTGTCTCTCTCGTCTATTATAGCTGCATTATTTTGTGTTTGGAGCTATCAACATTATTGTACCATTAGTTAATTGTGCTTTGAATCTTTGACAATTAGATCGATTCCGGTTGGTGGTTGTCATGCATTAGGGAGATGGATAAGTGGATAACATGACCTGTAAGCAACCGATGCCCACAAGATTGCGGCCCCGAAATTGTATCCATTATTGGTTTTTAAGCCCCTTGTACATGAGTCCAGAACACTCCAGGCCGATGATGTAGCAATGTTCTTCGGTAAAAGAAGCATGCATATGCTGCACAACCATGCCCAATAATTGTCTTGACAACTTGGGTTTCTAAATTAATTTTAGTTATAGTTTTTCTTATTTATTTTCCAGAAATAACCCCTCACCCATTACATATTACTTAAGATAAAATTATACAATCGGTTACTACAAAATATGTCACACAGGACGGAACAGCCCTACCCAAAGCCCATCAGCTCTAGTATTTGTAAAAAAGTTAGCAATCTCATGGGCAACCTTATTGCATCTCTTAACCTTGACCAATGAAACTTGTAGGAGCCGGATATCCCCAACACCTCTCATTTTAAATCCATGAGGGCTGACCTCATTAGACAAATAATTTTTGCAATAAGGCAATCAGGGTCCAAGATGATAGGATTTTTTTTCAAAAACGGAATGACCCCAGCCTCTACATCATCATGATGCACACATTCATCAGATGACAGGATTATGCATCGCCGAAGCAACATGACGTTCTGCCAAGCTTGCATGGAGCTCTGCGTCCTCCACACTGTGTGGAAATCACACGGTGACAAAAGGACCACCCCCTCATAATCTATCGCCACAATTCCAATGCTAGGAAAACCTTCGCTGGCAATGAGGCTAGCATTGACATTCTACAGGAGGCGCCCCCGAGGCCATACATAGTAACAAGTTAAAAGGGGTGCCAACATGCTCAGCAACCAATTTACCTTTATCAAGACGGGAAGGAAGAGTATCTTTTGAAACCACATTGAAAGGCACCCAAAGATTATCCAGGAAAATAATACATGCCAAAATGGATGCCTTGCCGTCCCCAAATATCACATTACAGGATAACATGTCACTAGTGATCATCTATAACTGGTAATTGTGTTGGCATTTTGAGTTTACATATACATAATTTTTTAGGTTAGGGGATCCTTATATTTCGTCGACGTCCGTTACACACATATGTAGTTTTTAATCAAGGAAGTCCTCTTCGCCAAGCATTTTCCAAAAGCAAACAAGGAGATAAAATGAATTGCCGTCCATGTGTTCACTCACGGTTGTATCTCCTTCCATCTATAGGGTGCTCTGAACCCCACACCTGTCGACTTCCACTCGGCAAGCAACTAGACAATGTAATATTGGTTAACATTTGGTATCGAACACACATGCACACCCTCATTAGAAAAATACAGGTACGTGCAATAGTGAGGTCGGTCAATGTAACTCTTCACAAGTTATTTCCAAAAACGAATCCGATAAAACACGCCTAAACCTATTCCTTCATGATTACATCTTCTTTGGGCTTTAGGATTGTCCCAAGCCACGACTTTAGATGCTTGGGCCGCGTCAGAGTTGGAGAATTCATGGTTGTTGTCAAAGGTGATGTGCATGGAGGAACCGGTTGTCAAAGACCAATAAAACACGCGTCTGGTTGTAAAATTGAACATAGTAGCCAACTCAAAACTAAGATAGGAAAGAAATGTCCAAAAGCTATCGAGCAATGTACATGCGCGCGCACACATACATGGAGAACCAACCTGTTGTTGGATGATGATACCAGTAGCTGTATACAATCTTTTCTCCTCCCTATTCGGAACCTAATTAATATAGGGTGTCTAGCAATGGACTGGATCGCAGCAACTTTCCTAAAACGAAATGGATCCGCCGATCTTCTTGGGTCAATGCCCCCCTACCCTTGATCCAGTTCCCTTCTAAAAAAAATACTGTGGAATGGAAAATAAAAATGGCCTTCCTTTTCCTTGGCATCCCTGGTCTGGTTGGCCCACGCAGAGGCTAGTCGCCGCATCCTACGCACGCGCTTGCATCCCGCGCCTTGCCATTTTTACTCTCCCCGCCAACTATAAATCGCGCTCGCCGGGGGGAGCCATGCCTATCCATTCCTTCCACCCGTCGACCGATCCGCCGTAATCGATTCATAGAAATTTTCTTGGAAATCGTCGTCGATGGAGTCCCGGGCCATTAGCCCCGGCGAGACGGCGCTGCCGTACGCGTACGCGCCGCTGGCCCCGTCCGACGTCGCGGAGGAGCGCCGGGGCGGCGGCGGTGGGGTGAGGTGGCGCGCGTGCGTCGCCGTGCTCGCCGCGTCCGCCGTGGTGGTGCTGGTCGTGGCCAGCGCGCTGGCCGGGTCCGGCAGGGTGGACCGGGTCGTGGGCGGCGACGTGGTCGCGGACATGCCGCCGCTGGCGGAGACGGCGCGGAGCCGCGGCCGGGACGCCGGCGTGTCGGAGAAGACCTCCGGGGCGGCGGACGAGATGGTGGGGCTCCTCGGCGCCGGCGGCGACGCCGACGGGTTCCCGTGGAGCAACGCCATGCTGCAGTGGCAGCGCACCGGCTTCCATTTCCAGCCCGAGAAGAACTGGATGAACGGTACGTGCACGATCCATCCATTCCTCCATTAATCCCTTCCTTTTCCGGCGATTCAGATTCACATGAATTCCATTAATTTCTACGCGTTGTTAATCCGATCGATCAAGAAGCTGACTGGCTTTGCTCTTTGTTTGCTGGCGGCGATCGGCGGCGGCCTCCTCCCACTCCGGCGATGGACATGGATGCATGCATGCAGATCCCAACGGTTAGTACTCCTCGTCAACCGGTCCATGGATAGAATATTCTCGTTCAGCATCTCTTTTACCACTCGCTCGATGGCCGGCTGTCGCGGAAATTATTACCGATCGGAGTAGATAGATAACTCAAGCATCTTTTTGGGTATTTTGACTGAATCTGGATCGAGCTTGCAACGGCAGGTTAGTTGGTTTGGTTAGTTGTCAGAAAAGAAACCGAACGCAGAAATAAAACCGCGCGTGCGTCCGTGTTGCATGCACGTCTATAGCTACCTAGCTAGCAACGTGCCAGCAGATCCACAACAAAAGGTAGAAATAAAAACGGCCAGCACAGTGATCATCATGTGTCTCTCATGTACATACACATCTGTTCAAACTTCTTATTTGCTGTTGTAAATTACATCTGTTCAAACTCCTTTTTGTATTCAAACTCGATAGGTCATGCATGCACATCATATGGGTCCGCCAACGCAGCTACAGAGATGTGCCAACAAAGCACCCGTGATCATCTCGCAAAAAAAAGAAAATCCGCCACCCACATGGGCGCGCACGTCCACCTAATCACCGAATCGATCTTTAATTTCATAATGATCTAATTTGATTTCTTTGTGTTGCATCGCAGGTCCCGTGTACTACCGCGGATGGTACCACCTCTTCTACCAGTACAACCCGGAGGGGGCGGTGTGGGGGAACATCGCGTGGGGCCACGCCGTGTCCCGCGACCTCATCCACTGGCGCCACCTTCCCCTCGCCATGGTGCCCGACCAGTGGTACGACATCAACGGCGTCTGGACCGGCTCCGCCACCGTGCTCCCTGACGGCTCCCTCGTCATGCTCTACACCGGCTCCACCAACACCTCCGTGCAGGTCCAGTGCCTCGCCGTCCCCGCCGACCCCAACGACTCCCTCCTCCGCAACTGGACCAAGTACGAGGCCAACCCTATCCTTGTCCCGCCGCCCGGCATCGGCGACAAGGACTTCCGCGACCCCACCACCGCATGGTTCGACGAGTCCGACAAGACCTGGCGCACCGTCATCGGCTCCAAGGACAACCACGGCCACACCGGCATTGTCATGACCTACAAGACCAAGGACTTCATCAACTACGAGCTCATCCCCGGTCTGCTCCACAGTGTCCCCGGCACCGGCATGTGGGAGTGCATCGACTTCTACCCCGTCGGCGGCACCGATGGCTCGGAGGAGCTGTACGTGATGAAGGAGAGCAGCGACGACGACCGCCACGACTGGTACGCGCTCGGGAGGTACGACGCCACGGCCAACAAGTACACGCCGATCGACGCGGAGATGGACGTGGGCATCGGGCTGAGGTACGACTGGGGCAAGTTCTACGCGTCCAAGACCTTCTATGACCCCTCCAAGAACCGCCGCGTGCTCTGGGGGTGGATCGGCGAGACCGACTCCGAGCGCGCCGACGTCGCCAAGGGATGGGCGTCCCTCCAGGTAACGAACCAATATTTGTGTCAAATTCCTTTTACCATGCGATATAGTCGTCGCTGTTCTCTCTGTCATGCATGCATATGGATTGGATTGGGTTGAAGAACATGTCGCTGTAGCTCGCGTGCTTGATTAGCTAGCTGTCGCGGTCTCGTCGTTGCACGTTTCTTTCTTGCTTAACCACCTACCAATAGCAGCTGGTTGTAGCTAGGTCGCTGCTGGAGATTGAAATCTTCAGCTTTAAGATGACAGCTACAACGACATGGTCGGTCGCCCGGTCGTGATCGTACTACAATTTACTGGAAAAATGTTTTGAAAACGTGCATGCATGTTCCCTCCAAACTTTTGTTAATTCCAGTTGACCAAACAACAAACAAACGCGTAGTACATTTTCTTCTCCAATCTGTACAAGTTTGCCCTTTTTGTGAATCTTTTAATCCTCGTGGTACGCGAGACATGTTAATTATCACTAACCTACTTATCAATGGATCTCTAACATATTAGGCCGGCTGCCTTTGCTCTGATCGATAGGTTGGTTAATGAGTGCAGATCAAGCCTGCTTGTTTCTCTCCAAACACGGCAACTTGTGCAGCCCTACGGCTACGACACATGTGCACGCCACGTCGATCCCACGTGTAACCATGTGCCTTAGATAAATATATGGATTGGGTGTTGACCGTTGCTATGATTGAGGGACGACGCAACCGTATCTTAATTTGTCCGGTCCCGGCTAACCACCAAATTCAAACTTTATGTCTGGAGTTGTGGATCTCTATGTTACCCTACTTAAATCAATTATTACCACTTGGTCGTGCAACCCCATTTTCTATGCTTATGTGTGAGGCATCTCACACCATTGCTATTCATGTTTCTTTTTCCCCAAGTTTTTGTTTCCAACGTGCTTTGTTCATGATTGATTCGATGGTACGAGTGACAGGATGGTTTATCTAAAACTAATCTATGTATGTGCATTTGTCATGCAGTCGATCCCGAGGACGGTGGAGCTGGACGAGAAGACCCGAACCAACCTCATCCAGTGGCCCGTGGTCGAGATCGAGACGCTCCGCATCAACTCCACCGACCTCGGCGGCACCACCATCGACACCGGCAGTGTGCTCCCTCTCCCGCTCCGTCGCGCCACCCAGCTCGACATCGAGGCCACCTTCCACCTTGACACCTCCGCCATCGCTGCCGTCAACGAGGCTGACGTCGGCTACAACTGCAGCACCAGCGGTGGTGCTGCCAACCGTGGCGCTCTCGGTCCTTTCGGACTCCTCGTCCTTGCTGACGGTGCCCTCAAGGAGCAGACGGCGGTGTACTTCTACGTGTCGAGGGGCCTCGATGGGGGCCTCCAGACCCATTTCTGCCAGGACGAGTCACGGTCGTCGCTAGCCCAGGACGTCGTGAAAAGGGTGGTCGGCTTCACCGTGCCTGTGCTCGACGGTGAGGATCTATCCCTCAGGGTGCTGGTGGACCACTCGATCGTGGAGAGCTTCGCCATGGGTGGAAGGTCCACCGCGACATCGAGGGTGTATCCAACGGAGGCCATCTACGCCGCCGCTGGCGTGTACCTTTTCAACAACGCCACCGGCGCTGCCGTCACCGTGGAGAAGCTCGTGGTGCACGAGATGGACGACTCCTACAACCAGATCTTCACGGCCGACGATGCCTCAGCCGCCTTGTAGCTGCAATTAATCAAGCTCTTGGCCCGGTAATGCATACTCACCCATACTACATATTATGATTCGATTGATCGCATTGATCGATCGGCGACTTCCTCCCTCATGGATGGATGGAGATGGAGTACTAGCTACTCTAGTCATCCTCCTGTTTGTTTGTTGTTTTTTCTTCCTTTTGGATTTTGGGTTTTTGCTGAGATGAATTAGTTAGATGATTTGTTGGCAGGATGATTACTGCCTTCCAAGCGTAACTATTGGCAGGATGGATATGTATCCTGCGGCTGGACTATGATGATGATGATGATGATGATCATATTGATCAATCAATTGTAAATGAAATTATTGGGGAAAGAGCGGGGTACGCGTGTGCGCTGCCACCAATTTTTCGAAATGAAATTTTCTGACTTCCAACTTGTACGCACGGTGCTAACACTGCATGGATTTAATCACAATTTAATATCTGCTGTCCACTCGATCTAGAGCCCGTGTGGTAAGATTTCTGAATTGGTGTAACTAGGACAGTTTCTTTCTTTCTGATGTCTTATTGGTACTGTATTCTCTTGGGGCCCCTTCTTCTTCTTTTTGCAGGGTAGGGGCGTAAATGAAAAAGAAAACAGTTAACCAAGCAAGGAGATTAATAGATAACCGTATGTAGTGTGTAGCTTACGGTTCAACTACATTTGATTTATTTTTTTGACATGACATTCGAAATTTCGATGGAAGGTTCGATGTCTGATCCTCATTTTTTTTTGCCTTTGTCTGATTGTCTAAAAACTGCCCAATAACGCCACAAATCTTGAGGATCAGACATTGGCCAAAAAAAGTCTTTATTGTGCTGTACCAGGACAGCCGGTTTCATTCGGTCACATAATTCAGCCTGCTACGCTATACAGGAACTAGCTTCAATGCGGTGCAGTTTTGGCCCGTTCACACATGCTGGCTGAAGCAATAATTGCAAATGGGCCTCTGCAGCCAGAGCCAGTTTTAGTGAAATATTTTTCAACCCAAAAAAATAGTGAAATATTTTTCATTCTACTTTTCTACTTATATTCAATAATATTTTACAACTACACATAATCAAGTATAATAAGTCATGTATTTTAATTTCAGTTCATGTGTTACTAATCTAAATATTTATATTCCACACAATCAAATCTCAATGAATTTTTTTGATTCCGTGGCAACACGCAGGATATCATCTAGTTAGCTAACGGACTGCTGCATATAACAGGGAACTGCAACGGTGTGTTTCTTTCAGTTTTGGGAACATTCTATAAGCTTTCTTCACTTGTTTTAATTTTTATTTTCCCTTAGTTTCTTGTTTTTCTGTTTGGTTCTTTATAATCTATATTGTGTTTATTTTAACAAAATAATGATTAGTTTTTTCAAGTTTTCATTTTTAATATTAACTATCTTTTTTTCAAAATCATGAAATGATTTGAAATTCACGAACGGTTTTTAAATTCATGAGTTTTTTTACATCTTTTGAAGTATGATTTTTTTAATCTATAAAAAAGGGTATCTGGTTTTTTCATGAACCAATGGTTGGCTAGCAAGAGAAAGAGCGATTTTTGTATATAGCAAGCAAAACTACCTCAATGGACCGCCCTTCCAACATATGCATGAGCTCCAGGCACGAACTTCGATGCCTCAAGCATCAAGGAAGAAAGTCTATACTATGAGCGTCTTTATCAAAACCATTAATTCTTGTTGGCATGCTGGAAGAATAAGCAGACTACTACAAATGAATGTGTGATACGTCTATTTTGTATCATGTTTTTACTGTTATTTATAATGTTTTTGTCATTATTTCATTTTATGATGCAATTCTAATGTCTTTTTCTCTTCATGTTTGTTTGTTGTTTTTTCTTCCTTTTGGATTTTGGGTTCTTGGTGAGATGGATTAGTTAGATGATTTGTTGACAGGATGATTACTGCTTTCCAAGTGTAACTATTGGCAGGATGGATATGTATCATGTGGCAGGACTATGATTGATGATGATGATCATATTGATCGATCAATTGTAAATGGAATTATTGGGAAAGAGCGGGGTACACGCTGCCACCAATTTTTCAAAATGAAAATTTTATACTACATGGATTTAAACATAATTTAATTTCGATTGTCCACTTGATATGGAGCTTGTATTATAAGATTTCTGAATTGTTGTAACTAGGACGATTTATTTCAATCCGTCGTTTTGTTTGTTCTGTATTCTCTTGGGGGCCTGATGGAAATATGCCCTAGAGGCAATAATAAAGTTGTTATTTATATTTTCTTATATCATGATAAATATTTATTATTCATGCTAGAATTGTATTAACCGGAAACTTGATACATGTGTGAATACATAGACAAAACAAAGTGTCCCTAGTAATGCCTCTACTTGACTAGCTCGTTAATCAAAGATGGTTAAGTTTCCTGACCATAGACATGTGTTGTCATTTGATGAACGGGATCACATCATTAGGAGAATGATGTGATGGACAAGACCCATCCCTTAGCTTAACATAATGATCGTTAAGTTTTATTGCTATTGCTTTCTTCATGACTTATACATATTCCTTTGACTATGAGATTATGCAACTCCCGAATACCGGAGAAAACGTCACAACGTAACTGGGTGATTATAAAGATGCTCTACAGGTTCTCCGAAGGTGTTTGTTGGGTTGGCATAGATCGAGATTATGATTTGTCACTCCAAGTATCGGAGAGGTATCTCAGCTGGGCCCTCTCGGTGATGCACATCATGATAAGCCTTGCAAGCAATGTGATTAATGAGTTAGTTGCGGGATGATGCATTACAAAACGAGTAAAGAGACTTGCCTGTAATGAGATTGAACTAGGTATGAAGATACTGACGATCGAATCTCGGGCAAGCAACATACCGATGACAAAGGGAATGACGTATGTTGTCATTGCGGTTTGACTGATAAAGATCTTCGTAGAATATGTAGGAACCAATATGAGCATCCAGGTTCCGCTGTTGGTTATTGATCGAAGATGTGTCTCGGTCATGTCTACATAGTTCTCGAACCCATAGGGTCCGCACGCTTAACTTTCGATGACGATTTGTATTATGAGTTATGTGTTTTGGTGACCAAAGATTGTTTGGAGTCCTGGATGAGATCACGGACATGACGAGGAGTCTCGAAATAGTCGAGAGGTAAAGAGTGATATATTGGACGATAGTATTCGTACACCGAAATGGTTTCGGGGCGTTTCGGATATTTATTGGAGTACCGAGGGGTTACCGGAACCCCCAGGGAAAGTAATAGGCCAACATGGGCCATAGGGGGGAGAGAGGGCAGCCCACAAGGGGTGGCACCCCCCCATGGGCAGTCCGGATTGGACAAGGGAGGGGCCGCGGCCCCCCTTTCCTTCCCCCTCCCCCTCTCCTTTCCCCTTTCCCCCTCCAAGAGAAGGAGGGAGGTGACTAGGACTAGGAGTCCTAGTGGGTCCCCCCACTTGGCGCGCCCCCTAGGGTCGGCCTCCTCCCCTCTCCTCTATATACGGGGGCAGGGGGCACCCCAAAGCACATCAGTTGTTCTCTTAGCCGTGTATGGTGCCCCCTGCACAGTTTACTCCTTCGGTCGTATTGTCGTAGTGCTTAGGCGAAGCCCTGCGCGGATCACATCACCATCACCGTCACCACGCCGTCGTGCTGACGAAACTGTCTCTCGACACTTTGCTGGATCAAGAGTTTGAGGGACGTCATCGAGTTGAATGTGTGCAGAACTAGGAGGTGCCATACGTTCAGTGCTTGATCGGTTAGATCGCGAAGACGTTCGACTACATCAACCGCGTTAAGCTAATGCTTCCACTTTCGGTCTACAAGGGTACGTGGACACACTCTTCCCCTCTCGTTTGTATGCATCTCCTAGATAGATCTTGCGTGATCGTAGGAAATTTTTTGAAATTGCATGCTACGTTCCCCAACAGTGGCATCTGAGCCAGGTCTATGCGCAGATGATATACACGAGTAGAACACAAAGAGTTTTGGGCGATCATAGTCATACTGCTTACCACCAATGTCTTATTTTGATTCAGCGGTATTGTTGGATGAAGCGACCTGGACCAACCTTACATGACCACGTTCATGAGACCGGTTCCACCGACAGACATGCAACTTTTTTTTGCATAAAGGTGGCTGGCGGGTGTTTATTTCTCCGACTTTAGTTGAATCGAATTTGACTATGGCCGGTTCTTGTCGAAGGTTAAAACAGCAAACTTGACGATCGTTGTGGTTTTGATGCGTAGGTAAGAACGGTTCTTACTAGAAGCCTATAGCAGCCACGTAAAACTTGCAACAACAAAGTAGAGGACGTCTAACTTGTTTTTGCAGGGCATGTTGTGATGTGATATGGTCAAGACATGATGTGATATACGTTATTGTATGAGATGATCATGTTTTGTAAAAGTTATCGGCAATTGGCGGGAGTCTTATGGTTGTTGCTTTATTGTATGAAATGCAATCGGCATGTAATTGCTTTACTTAATCACTATGTGTTAGCAATAGTTGTAGAAGCAATAGTTGGCGAGACGACAACGACACTACGATGGAGATCAAGGTGTCAAGCCGGTGACGATGGAGATCATGGCGGTGCTTTGGAGATGGAGGTCAAAGGCACAAGTTGATGATGGCCATATCGTGTCACATATTTTGATTGCATATGATGTTTATCTTTTATGCATCTTATTTTGCTTAGTACGGCGGTAGCATTATAAGATGACCCCTCACTAAATTTCAAGGAATAAGTGTTCTCCCTGAGTATGCACCGTTGTGACAGTTCGTCGTGCCGAGACACCACGTGATGATCAGGTGTGATAAGCTCTACGTTCACATACAACGGGTGCAAGACAGTTTTGCACGTGCAGAATACTCAGGTTAAACTTGACGAGCCTAGCATGTACAAACATGGCCTCAGGACACTGAGAACGAAAGGTCGAACTTGAATCATATAGTAGATATGATCAACATAAAGATGTTCACCATTGAAAACTACTCCATCTCACGTGATGATCGGACATGGTTTAGTTGATATGGATCACGTGATCATTTAGATGACTCGAAGGATGTCTATCTAATTGGGAGTTCTTTAGTAATATGATTAATTGAACTTAAATTTACCATGAACTTTGTCCTGATAGTTTTTGCATATCTATGTTGTAGATCAATGTCCCGTGCTACCGTTCCCTTGAATTTTAATGTGTTCCTAGAGAAAGCTAAGTTGAAAGATGATGGTAGCAACTACACGGACTGGGTCCGTAACTTGAGGATTATCCTCATTGCTGCACAGAAGAATTACGTCCTTGATGCACCGCTAGGTGCAAGGCCTGGTGCAGGAGCAACTCCGGATGTTATGAACGTCTGGCAAGCTAAATCTGATGACTACTCGATAGTTCAGTGTGCCATGCTTTACGGCTTAGAATCGTGACTTCAAAGACGTTTTGAACTTCATGGAGCATATGAGATGTTTCAGGAGTTGTAGTTAATATTTCAAGCAAATGCCCGAGTTGAGAGATATGAAGTCTCCAACAAGTTCTATAGCTGCAAGATGGAGGAGAATAGTTCTATCAGTGAACACATACTCCGAATGTCTGGGTACCATAACCACTTGACTCAGCGGTTAATCTTCCGGATGATAGTGTCATTGGCAGAGTTCTTCAATCACTGCCACCAAGCTATAAAGGCTTCATGATGAACTATAATATGCAAGGGATGAACAAGACGATTCCCGAGCTCTTCGCAATGCTCAAGGCTGCGGAGGTAGAAATCAAGAAGGAGCATCAAGTGTTGATGGTTAACAAGACCACTAGTTTCAATAAAAAGGGAAAAGGGAAGAAGGGGAACTTCAAGAGGAATATAACAAGCAAGTTGCTGCTCCCTGGAAGAAGCTCAAGTCTGGACCTAAGCCTGAAACTGAGTGCTTCTACTACAAAGGGACCGGTCACTAGAAGCGGAACTGTCCCAAGTATTTGGCGGATAAGAAGGATGGCAAAGTGAAAGGTATACTTGATATACATGTTATTGATGTTTACCTTATTAATGCTCGTAGTAGCGCCTGGGTATTTGATACTGGTTCTGTTGCTCATATTTGCAACTCGAAACATGGGCTACAGATTAAACAAAGATTGGCTAAGGACGAGGTGATGATGCGCGTCAGAAATGGTTCGAAGGTCAAGTGATCACCATTGGCACGCTACCTCTACATCTACCTTCGGGATTAGTTTTAGACCTGAATAATTGTTATTTGGTGCTAGCTGATACGTCTCCGTCGTATCTACTTTTCTAAATACTTTTGCCCTTGTTTTGGACTCTAACTTGCATGATTTAAATGGAACTAACC
The DNA here is from genome assembly GCF_056163025.1 of Triticum urartu. Lineage (NCBI taxonomy): Eukaryota > Viridiplantae > Streptophyta > Magnoliopsida > Poales > Poaceae > Triticum > Triticum urartu. The sequence continues at coordinate 7,772,559 of NC_141879.1, forward strand.
CGGACTGACGCTGTTTTCAGCAGAATTACCATGGTGTTATTTATGTGCAGAAACAAAAGTTCTCGGAATGACCTGAAACTTCACGGAACATATTTTCGGAAATAATAAAAAATCCTTGCAAAAGATGAAGACCAGGGGGCCCACACCCTAGCCACGAGTGTGGGGGGCGCGCCCCCCTACCTCGTGGCCCCCTGGAGCTCCTCCGACCTCGACTCCAACTCTATATATTTCCTTTTGGGGAGGAAAAAATATAGAAGAAGGATTCATCACGTTTTACGACACGGAGCCACCGCCAAGCCCTAAAACCTTTCGGGAGGGCTGATCTGGAGTCTGTTCGGGGCTTCGGAGAGGGGAATCCGTCGCCATCGTCATCATCAACCATCCTCCATCACCAATTTCATGATGCTCACCGCCGCGCGTGAGTAATTCCATCATAGGCTTGCTGGACGGTGATGGGTTGGATCAGATTTATCATGTAATCAAGTTAGTTTTGTTAGGGTTTGATCCCTAGTATCCACTATGTTCTGAGATTGATGTTGCTATGACTTTGCTATGCTTAATGCTTTTCACTAGGGCCCGAGTGCCATGATTTCAGATCTGAACCTATTACGTTTTCATCAATATATGAGAGTTCTTGATCCTATCTTGCAAGTCTATAGTCACCTATTATGCGTTATGATCCGTTAACCCCGAATTGACAATAATCGGGATACTTACCGGTGATGACCGTAGTTTGAGGAGTTTATGTATTCACTATGTGTTAATGATTTGGTCCGGTACTCTATTAAAAGGAGGCCTTAATATACCTTAGTTTCTATTCAGACCCCGCTGCCACGGGAGGGTAGGACAAAAGATGCCATGCAAGTTCTTTTCCATAAGCACGTATGACTATATTCGGAATATATGCCTACATTATATTGATGAATTGGAGCTAGTTCTTTGTCACCCTAGGTTATGACTGTTACATGATGAACCGCATCCGGCGTAGTTCTCCGTCACCGATCTATTGCCTACGAGCTTTCCATATATTGTTCTTCGCTTATTTACTTTTCCGTTGCTATTGTTACAATCACTACAAAATACCAAAAACATTACTTTTGCTATTATTACCTTTTGCTACCATTACCACTACTATCATATTACTTTGCTACTAAATACTTTGTTGCAGATATTAAGTTTCCGGGTGTGGTTGAATTGAAAACTCAGCTGCTAATACTTGAGAATATTCTTTGGCTCCCCTTGTGTCGAATCAATAAATTTGGGTTGAATACTCTACCCTTGAAAACTGTTGCGATCCCCTATACTTGTGGGTTATCAAGACTATTTTCTAGCGACGTTGCTGGGGAGCATAGCTCTATTCTTTGAGTCACTTGGGATTTATATCTGCTTATCATTATGAAGAACTTGAGAGATCCAAAAACCAAGATTTATCCCTCAACTACGAGGGGATGTAAGGAACTGCCATCTAGCTCTGCACTTGATTCACCTTCTGTTTTGAGTAAGCTTGCGACACCTAAACCTGCTTCTGCTATTCATTCTGATATGTCGCATGTTATTGATGATTCCACTTCTGCTATGCATGATACTTATGATGAAACTACTTCTATGCTTGATACTACTGTGCCACTTGGTGAATTTCTTGATGAACAACTTGCTAGGGTTAGAGAGAATGAAATTATTGAATCTAATAATATTGATGTAAGTGATGATGAAGACTCTCCCTCTAATCAATATGAATCACCTGTTATTCCTGAGGGTTATGTTTTTGAAAAAGAAGCTGCTCTATCTATTTTAGCTTGCAAAGATAGATACTAACTCAAGAGGTTATTAGCTAAATGGAAGCATCAATCTCTTAATGCTAGAATGAAACCTGACCCTGCTTTTGCCACTTCACCTATCTGTGTTACTGATAAGGATTATGAATTATTTGTTGATCCTGATATAATTACTTTGGTTGAATCTGATCCTTTTCATGGCTATGAATCTGAAACTGTTGTGGCACATCTTACTAAATTAAATGATATAGCCACCCTGTTCACTAATGATGAGAGAACTCGCTACTTTTATATCCTTAAAATATTTCTGTTCTCATTAAAGGGTGATGCTAAGATATGGTTTAATTCTCTTGATCCTGGTTGTGTGCGTAGTCCCCGGGATATGATTTATTACTTCTCTACTAAATATTTCCCTGCTCATAAGAAACAAGCTGCTTTGAGGGATATATATAATTTTGTGCAAATTGAAGAAGCGAGTCTCCCACAAGATTGGGGGAGGCTTCTCCAATTACTTAATGCTTTGCCTGATCATCCTCTTAAGAAAAATGAAATGCTTGATATCTTTTATAATGGACTAACTAATGCTTCCAGAGATTACCTGGATAGTTGTGCTGGTTCTGTTTTCAGGGAAAGAACACCGGATGAAGCTGAAATTCTATTGAATAATATGTTGACAAATGAAAATAATTAGACACTTCCTGAGCCTATTCCTAAACCAACTCCAAAGAAGAGAGGTGTTCTATTTCTCAGTCCTGAAGATATGCAAGAGGCAAAGAAATCTACGAAAGAAAAGGGTATTAAAGCCGAAGATGTTAAGAATTTACCTCCTATTGAAGAAATACATGGTCTTAATTTACCGCCTGTTGAAGAAACATATGATCTTAATCCTTCACCTATTGAAGAAACTCATGGTCTTGATAACCCGACACAGGTAGTAATGGTAAATTCTCTCTATAGATATGATAAAGCTGAAATCCCATTTACTAAGTTTGCTAGACCATGCTTAGATGAGTTTGATAAATTTATGGTTAAACAAGAAGACTTCAATGCTTATTTTGCTAGAAAATTGAAATATAATTCAAATATGCTTGAACACTTGGGTGATTATATGGCTAATGTTAAAGGTGAACTTAAACTTATTAGTAAACATGCTTCTATGGTTACCACTCAAGTAGAACAAGTACTTAAAGCTCAAAATGATTTGCTCAATGAATTGAATAGTAAGAATAGTGATTATGATGTTAGAGTGGATACTAGAACTGGTAGAATGACTCAGGAACCTCTGTATCCTAAAGGTCATCCTAAGAGAATTGAGCAAGATTCTCAGAGAAATAATATAGATGCACCTAGTCCTTCTAAAAGGAAGAAAAAGAAAAATGATAGGACTTTGCATGCTTCTAGTGAACCTATTGCTGAAACACCTGAGAATCCAAATGATATTTCTATTTCTGATGCTGAAACACAATCTGGTAATGAACCTGAAACTAGTGATAATGTTAATGATAATGTTCATGATGATTCTCAACCTAGCAATGATAATGATATAGAAATTGAACCTGCTGTTGATCTTGATAACCCACAATCAAAGAATCAACGTTATGATAAGAAAGACTTTGTTGATAGGAAACATGGTAAAGAAAGAGAACCATGGGTTCAGAAACCCATGCCTTTTCCTCCCAAACCATCCAAGAAAAAGGATGATGAGGATTTTGAGCACTTAGCTGAAATGCTTAGACCTATCTTTTTGCGTATGCGATTAACTGATATGCTTAAAATGAATCCTTATGCTAAGTATATGAAAGATATCATTACTAATAAAATAAAGATACCGGAAGCTGAAATTTCCACCATGCTTGCTAATTATACTTTTAAAGGTGGAATACCAAAGAAACTTGGAGATCCAGGAGTACCCACTATACCATGCTCCATTAAAAGAAACTATGTTACAACTGCTTTATGTGATCTTGGAGCCGGTGTTAGTGTTATGCCTCTCTCTTTATATCATAGACTTGATTTGAATAAGTTGACACCTACTGAAATATCTTTGCAAATGGCTGATAAATCAACTGCTATACCTGTCGGTATTTGTGAGGATGTGCCTGTTGTAGTTGCAAACGTTACTATTTTAACAGACTTTGTTATTCTTGATATTCCCGAGGACGATAGTATGTCTATTATTCTTGGAAGACCCTTTTTGAATACTACAGGGGCTGTTATTGATTGCACTAAAGGCAATGTCACTTTTCATGTTAATGGTAATGAGCATACGGTACACTTTCCGAGGAAACAACCTCAAGTTCATAGTATCAACTCTATTGGAAAAATTCCATCGATTATATTTGGAGGTTTTGAATTTCCTCTTCCTACTGTCAAGAAGAAATATGATATTCTTATTATTGGGGATGTGCATATCCCCGTTGAGGTAACATAGTGTTATTCGAAATTTCTCCGGTTCCATGTTATTCGGAATGAGTTCATTAACAAGACTTGATCATCCTTGTTAGTGGATTCCTTTTGATTAGCATGAGATGGATGAAACTAGAAGGCACAAGCTTTTGTACCCTCCTTTTACTTTCTGTTATTTATTTTAAATAAAATAAAAATAGTATTTCTCTATCTGTTATCTGAATTATCCGTGTAATATAAAAATACCCCGAAAATAAAAGTTCTCCAAATGCCCTGAAATTTAAATATGATTTTTTCTGGAATATTTGATAATATTTGGCACCGAGAACACAGCACGGGGGGCATCCACCTGGCCACGAGGATGGAGGGCGCGCCCCCTGCCTCGTGGGCCCATGGTGGCCCTCCTCCACTTATTCCTGCACCCACACACTTCTTCCTCCCACAAACACGAATATCCAGCTCAATCACGAGTCCAAGCTCATTTTGCTGCCATTTTCGATCTCCTTGCTCAAAGCACCTCTCACAAAACTGCTTGGGGAGATTGTTCCTTGGTATGTGACTCCTCCATTGGTCCAATTAGTTTTGTTCTAGTGCTTTATTCATTGCAAATTTGTGCTGCTTAGGTGACCCTGTTCTTGAGCTTGCATGTCAAATTTATATGGTCAAAAGTAGTTCTAATGCATGATATAGGCTCTAGGCACTTGTAGGAGTAGTTGCTATCAATTTTGTTGAGTTTGGTTTACTTTTACTTGAAGTTACTAAAAATTTCAGAAATTTTTCAGAGGAAGAAATATGCTTAGGAAAATGTACCAAGGTGGTTCTTCAAGGAAGCAAGGACCCAGGCTTGCAATACGTGATGCTGATGAAGAGCCACCAAGAGACGCTCCAGTGCGTCCTTGTGAATGGCCTTCGGAAAATTTTATGGATCGAGCGGGAATTAAGGAAGAATTTAACGCATATTTGCGTAACGCTGATCTTGTGAGCTTCGAGGAAGAAAAGTGCAACCAGTATCACTATCTCACTAGTTCCTTTGTGAGGAGGTTTGAATTTTCATCTTCACGTAATTGTCCAACTGTCCTATTTGATCTTTATGAAAATTCTTACACTATGGACTTAGAGGATTTTACCATTGCTTGCAAACTTCCACAATGGGGTAGTGTCAGGGAACCTCGCAAATCTGAATTTAGAGATTTTCTTGCTAGTATAACTGTGGGGGAATCTAGAGATATAACACAAGCTACCATAGGGAGCATTCACTTTCCTGCTATACATTATTTTGCTCTCTTCATAGGTAGATGCATTAATGGTAAAGATGAGGCATGTCACATGTGTGTCCCTAACCTCAGTATTCTTAGGAGTGCTGTGTTAGGAGATAAATCTTATAATTTGGGAGCCATTGTTGCACGTAGGTTGCATCTTAATAGATTTAATGGAGATTTCTTTGGTGGAATTTATGCAACCCGCATAGCTAATTTTCTTGGTATAGCCATACGTGAAGATGATATTGAGTTGCCTCCTGCTTATTTGGATTATGAGGCTATGGTTCACCACCAGTTTGTCAAGAGGAATGAATCACCTCTCCAGTATCGCTTAATCTTTGACAGACACCGTGCTGTCCGTATTACTCTCCCTGCTCCTGTCTTCTTTGATTATCGGGCAAAAGGAAGATATGTTATTACCATAGAGGAGGTAGATGAGTACGAGAGGAGGGCGGAGGCCGCTCGTCGCCACACTGCAGCTCAGGAGGCGATAGCCGCTGCATCTCATTATGACCCCAACTTTTACTATGGATATCCGCCAGGCCAACCGTGGCCATAGACCAACTTAGGCCAAAAGCCTAAGCTTGGGGGAGTACGTATTTGTCACCGACATTACATTCATGTTCACACACTCATTGCTAGATGTCGGTGCTCATACTTTTTCATTGTAATATCCATGCTAGTTTATTTTCCTTTTTATGCTTTCTTCTTGTGTGTTTAATAAACCTTAAGAAAAAACAAAAAAAATTAGTTGTAATTTTTAGTTAGTTTACTTTCCATGCTTGTAGTAGTAATTAAAAAGAAAACCCAAAAAGATTTCCTGTTCTTCTTTTGCTTGTTGGGAGCTTTCCCGTGTAAATAGTTTTATTTCTTTTCTTTTCTTTGGGGGTCGATAGGAGAGGACCATAATTAAATTGTTGAAGCGGCTCTTATATGCATTATTGTTGATCTGACAAAAGAGCCCATATTGCCTTGTCTTCTCCTGTTTATTGAATGCTTGCAGATTCCAGCTTAGTCCAATGCACGTGCACTATTATTATTATCCACATCGTTCGGTCGTGCAAGTTAAAGGCAATTATGACTATATATGATGGACTGACTGAGATGAGAAAATCTGGTATGAACTCGACCTCTTTTGTTTTTGTAAATATGATTAGTTCATCGTTCCTGATTCAGTCTATTATGAATAAACATGTTTGCAATGACAACTAGAGATCATAGTTTCTTGTGCCATGCTTGATTAGCTAGGAGCTTATAATGGTTTACCTTGCGTGCCAACATGCTACTAAAATGGTTGTGATGTGGTATGATAGGGTGGTATCCTCCTCTGAATGATTTAAGTGACTTGACTTGGCGCATGTTCACGCATGTAGTTGAAACAAAATCAACATAGCCTTCACGATATTTATGTTCATGGTGGATTATATCCTACTCATGCTTGCATTCGGTGTTGATTAATTTCAATGCATGTTCATGACTGTTGTCGCTCTCTAGCTGGTCGCTTCCCAGTCTTTTGCTAGCCTTCACCTTTACTAAGCGGGAATACTGCTTGTGGATCCAACTCCATAAACCTCAAAGTTGTTCCATATGAGTCCACCATACCTACCTATATACGGTATCTACCTGCCGTTCCAAGTAAATTTGTATGTGCCAAAATATAAACCTTCAAATAAATATCCTGTTTTGTATGCTCGAATAGCTCATGTATCAACTAGGGCTGTCCGTATCTTCCATGTTAGGCGGGTTATTCTCAAGAGGAGTGGACTCCGCTCCTCACTCACGAGAAAATGGATGGTCACCGGGATGCCCAGTCCCATGCTTTATGCAAACTAAATCAAAATAATTGCAAACAAAACTCCCCCTGGGACTTTCGTTAGTTGGAGGCACTCGTTGTTTTGAGCAAGCCATGGATTGATGCTTGTTGGTGGAGGGGGAGTATAAACTTTACCATTCCGTTTGGGAACCGCCTATAATGTGTGTAGCATGGAAGATACCGCCATCTCTTGGTTGTTATGTTGACAATGAAAGTATACTGCTCAAAATATTATTCACCTCTATTTCAAAACCGAGCTCTGGCACCTCTACAAATCCCTGCTTCCCTCTGCGAAGGGCCTATCTATTTAGTTTTATGTTGAGTCATCACCCTCTTATTAAAAAGCACAAGTTGGAGAGCACCTCTATCATTTGCATTCATTACTATTAGTTTACATTGAGTATGACTTGACTGGATCTCTTTTACCATGAATTACAATGTCTAGTCAGTCCTTGATCTTTAAAGGTGCTCTGCATTTATGTTTTCGGTCTCAGAAAGGGCTAGCGAGATACCATCTTGTTATATCATATTATGATTGTTTTGAGAAAGTGTTGTCATCCGAGATTTATTATTATTGCTCGCTAGTTGATTATGCCATTGATACGAGTAAACATGAGACCTATGCGTTATTGTGAATATGGTTAGTTCATAATCTTTGCTGAAAACTTGAATGCTGGCTTTACATATTTACAACAACAAGAGCAAAGAGAGTTTGTAAAAGTTTTCCTTTATCACTTTCAGTTTATCAACTGAATTGCTTGAGGACAAGGAAAGGTTTAAGCTTGGGGGAGTTGATACGTCTCCGTTGTATCTACTTTTCCAAACACTTTTGCCCTTGTTTTGGACTCTAACTTGCATGATTTGAATGGAACTAACCCGGACTGACGTTGTTTTCAGCAGAATTACCATGGTGTTATTTATGTGCAGAAACAAAAGTTCTCGGAATCACCTGAAACTTCACGGAACATCTTTTCGGTAATAATAAAAAATCCTTGCAAAAGATGAAGACCAGGGGGCCCACACCCTAGCCACGAGGGTGGGGGGCGTGCCTGCCCCCCTAAGGCGTGCCCCCTACCTCGTGGGCCCCCTGGAGCTCCTCTGACCTCGACTCCAACTCTATATATTTGCTTTCGGGGAGGAAAAAATAAAGAAGAAGGATTCATCGCATTTTATGATACGGAGCCGCCGCCAAGCCCTAAAACCTCTCGAGAGGGCTGATCTGGAGTCCATTCGGGGCTCCGAAGAGGGGAATCCGTCGCCATCATCATCATCAACCATCCTCCATCACCAATTTCATGATGCTCACCGCTGTGCGTGAGTAATTCCATTTTAGGCTTGCTGGACGGTGATGGGTTGGATGAGATTCATGTAATCGAGTTAGTTTTGTTAGGGTTTGATCCCTAGTATCCACTATGTTCTGAGATTGATGTTGGTATGACTTTGGTATGCTTAATGCTTATCACTAGGGCCCGAGTGCCATGATTTCAGATCTGAACCTATTTTGTTTTCATCAATATATGAGAGTTCTTGATCCTATCTTGCAAGTCTATAGTCACCTATTACGTGTTATGATCCGTTAACCCCGAAGTGACAATAATCGGGATACTTACCGGTGATGACCGTAGTTTGAGGAGTTCATGTATTCACTATGTGTTAATGCTTTGGTCTGGTACTCTATTAAAAGGAGGCCTTAATATCCCTTAGTTTCCATTAGGACCCCGCTGCCACGGGAGGGTAGGACAAAAGATGTCATGCAAGTTCTTTTCCATAAGCACGTATGACTATATTCGGAATACATGCCTACATTATATTGATGAATTGGAGCCAGTTCTGTGTCACCGTAGGTTATGACTGTTACATGATGAACTGCATCCGGCATAATTATCGATCACTGATCCATTGCCTACGAGCTTTCCATATATTGTTCTTCGCTTATTTACTTTTCCGTTGCTATTGTTACAATCGCTACAAAATACCAAAAACATTAATTTTGCTATTATTACCTTTTGCTACCGTTACCACTACTATCATATTACTTTGCTACTAAATACTTTGTTGCAGATATTAATTTTCCAGGTGTGGTTGAATTGACAACTCAGCTGCTAATACTTGAGAATATTCTTTGGCTCCCCTTGTGTCGAATCAATAAATTTGGGTTGAATACTCTACCCTCGAAAACCGCTGTGATCCCCTATACTTCTGCGTGGGAAAATATCAGGTGATACCATGACTTAGATGCTCCCATGATACGGGCTTTTGGTTCGTCGGATCTCAGATCTAACGGCTCCTAGTAGGTTCTGAAAGGTTGCTGTACTTGTTCGCAATTTCTAGACTTTAAAAGGTGTTTTTTGAAAAATGTTGAAAGCCTTCCAGAAGCCGTTGGATCTCAGTTCTCAGATCCAACGGCTCCTAGAAGCTCGTATCATGGGAGCATCTAAGGCTCTGTATCACCTGATACTCTCCCAGGTATCACCAGCGTTGAGCATGAACATTATATCTGGATCTTGTTTGATGCGAGACGGTTATTGATAACCCACAAGTATAGAGGATTGCAATAGTTTTCGATAAGTAAGATTGTCGAACCCAACGAGGAGCTAAAGGTAGAACAAATATTCCCTCAAGTTCTATCGACAACCGATACAACTCTACGCACGCTTGATGTTCGCTTTACCTAGAACAAGTATGAAACTAGAAGTACTTTGTAGGTGTTGTTGGACAGGTTTGCAAGATAATAAAGAGTGCGTAAATAAAAAGTAGGGGCTGTTTAGATAAAGAAACAATAAAGTGAATATAGCGAGTGTGGAAAAGTGGTGGTAGGAGTTGCGAAATTGCCCATAAGCAATTGACTACTTTACTAGACCGATAGCAAGTATTATGTGGGAGAGGCCACTGCTAGCATGTCATCCCTGACTTGGAATTCTATGCACTTATGATTGGAACTATTAGCAAGAGTCCGCAACTACTAACATTCATTAAGGTAAAACCCAACCGTAGCATTAAGATAAATTGGTCCCCCTTCAATCTCGTATGCATCAATTTCTATGCTAGGTTGAAGCTTCTGTCACTCTTGCCCTCCAATACCTAGTCCTATCAACATACAACTAACCCTATGGTGTGATCCATGCGCGCTCTCATATGATGGGCACCAAAGGACAGCAACATAACCACAAGCAAATTAAATCAATCATAGCAATTCATCAACCACCGATAGGACAAGGAAAATCTACTCAGAAATCATAGGATGGCAATACATCATTGGATAATAATATGAATCATAAAGCACCATGTTCAAGTAGAGGGTACATCGGGTTGCGGAAGAGTGGACCGCTGTAGATAGAGGGGGAAAAGTGATGGAGATGTTGGTGATGATGGCGGAGGTGTTGGTGTAGATCGCGGTGATGATGATGGCCCCCAGTGGCACTCCGGTGCCACCGGAAGCGAGGGGGAGAGAGCCCCCCCTCATTCTCCTTCTTCCTTAACCTCCTCCCTAGATGGGAGAAGGATTTCCTCAACAATGGATATTCTGCGAAACAAAAAACATGCAACAAACAGGAACTGGCACTGGGCACTGGATCAATATGTTAGTCCCAAAAATAGTATAAAAAGTTAGCAAAAGTATATGAAAGTTGTAGAATATTGGCATGAAACAATCAAATTATAGATACGATGGAGATGTATCAGCATCCCCAAGCTTAATTCCTGCTCGTCCTCGAGTAGGTAAATGATAAAAAAGTTAATTTTTGATGTGGAATGCTACCTCTTGATCATATGTCTAATAATGGCATGAATATTAAGACACGAGTGATTCCAAGCAATAGTCTATCATTTGACATAAAAACAATAATACTTCAAGCCTACTAATAAAGCAATCATGCATTTTCAAAATAACATGGCCAAAGAAAGTTATCCCTACAAAATCATATAGTCTGGCTATGCTCCATCTTCACTACACAAAATACTCACATCATGCACAACCCCAATGACAAGCCAAGCAATTGTTTCATACTTTTTAACGCGCTTCAGCATTTTCAACCTTCACGCAATACATGAGTGTGAGCCAAGGACATAGCACTATAGGTGGAATAGAATGGTGGTTGTGGAGAAGACAAAAAGGAGAAGATAGTCTCACATCAACTAGGCGTATCAATGGGCTATGGAGATGCCCATCAATAGATATCAATGTGAGTGAGTAGGGATTGCCATGCAACGGATGCACTAGAGCTATAAGTATATGAAAGCTCAAACTGAAGCTAAGTGGGTGTGCATCCAACTTGCTTGCTCATGAAGACCTAGGGCATTTGAGGAAGCCCATCGTTGGAATATACAAGCCAAGTTCTATAATGAAAATTCCCACTAGTATATGAAAGTGATAACTCAAGAGACTCTCTATATGAAGAACATGGTGCTACTTTGAAGCACCAGTGTGGTAAAAGGATAGTAATATTGCCCCTTCTCTCTTTTTCTCTCATTTTTTCTTTTTCTTTCTTTTTTCTCCTTTTTTTGTAGGCTTCTTTGGCCTCTCTCTTTTTTTGGGGGGGGGCTTCTTTGGCCACTTTTATTTTGATAACCTCACATGGGACAATGTTCTAATAATGATGATCATCACACTTTTATTTACTTACAACTCAATATTACAACTCGATATCTAGAACAAAGATATGACTCTATATGAATGCCTCCGGCGGTGTACCGGGATGTGCAATGATCTAGCGTAGCAATGACATCAAAAAACGGGCAAGCCATGAAAACATCATGCTAGCTATCTTACGATCATGCAAAGCAATATGACAATGAATGCTCAAGTCATGTATATGATGATGATGAAAGTTGCATGGCAATATACTCGGAATGGCTATGGAAATGCCATAATAGGTATATGGTGGGTTTATGGTACCGACGAAAGTTGCGCGATACTAGAGAGGCTAGCAATGGTGGAAGGGTGAGAGTGCGTATAATCCATGGACTCAACATTAGTCATAAAGAACTCACATACTTATTGCAAAAGTTTATTAGCCCTCGAAGCAAAGTACTACTACGCATGCCCCTAGGGGGATAGATTGGTAGGAAAAGACCATCGCTCGTCCCCGACCGCCACTCATAAGGAAGACAATCAATAAATACCTCATGCTCCAACTTCGTTACATAACGGTTCACCATACGTGCATGCTACGGGAATCACAAACCTCAACACAAGTATTTCTACAATCCACAACTACCCACTAGCATGACTCTAATATCACCATCTTTATATCACAAAACTATTGCAAGGAATCAAACACATCATATTCAGTGATCTACAAGTTTTATGTAGGATTTTATGACTAACCATGTGAATGACCAATTCCTGTCATCTCTCTAAATAGATATAAGTGAAGCAAGAGAGTTTAATTCTTTCTACAAAAGATATGCCCGTGCTCTAACAAATCTAAGTGAAGCAAAAGAGCATTCTACAAATGGCGGTTGTCTATGTAAAGAAAGACATGCAATCCAAACTTCAAATAATATAAGTGAAGCACATGAAGCATTCTATAAAGCCATACTCAAAAGATATAAGTGAAGTGCATAGAGCATTCTATAAATCAACCAAGGACTATCTCATACCAGCATGGTGTATAAAAGAAAAATGAAAACTAAATGCAAAAGACGCTCCAAGATTGCACATATCGCATGAACGAAACAAATCCGAAAACATACTGGTACTTGTTGAAGAAAGAGGGGATGCCTTCCGGGATATCCCCAAGCTTAGACGCTTGAGTCTCCTTGAATATTTACTTGGGGTGCCTCAGGCATCCCCAAGCTTGAGCTCTTGCCTCTCTTCCTTCTTCTCACATCGAGACCTTCTCGATCATCGAACACTTCATCCACTCAAAACTTCAACAGAAAACTCGGTAAGATCCGTTAGTATAATAAAGCAAATCACTACTCTAAGTATTGTTTAAAACCAATTCATATTTTATTTTTGCATTGTATATACTGTAATATAACTTTTTCATGGCTTAATCCACGAATATAAATTGATAGTTTCATCAAAATAAGCAAAGTATGCATCAAAAACAGAATCTGTCTAAAACAGAACAGTCTGTAATAATCTGAACATTCACCCATACTTCTGGTACTTTAAAACTTCTACCAAAATTATGAAAAATAAACAATTTGTATAGGAATACAGTGCAAAAAGAATCAGAACCATTTGACGTTCCAGCTAAAAATGTAAAATCGTGCACTACAGCCAAAGTTTCTGTCCTGCACCGTACAAACCATCAAGCAAATGTAAAGATCCTAAAGGCAAACCTTGGCACATTATTTTTATATTTAAACTTTATAAAAGCACACAAAAGAAATAAATGACTCTCTAAAACTTCCGGGTTGTCTCCCTGGCAGTGCTTTCTTTAAAGCCATTAAGCTAGGCATATAGTGCTCAAGTAATGAATCCACCCAGATCACAAGGTATATCAAAGCCAATTTTAATTAACAATGATTTGTAATTTAGTAGTGAGCACAAAGTAACATATATCATACAACAACGGAGTCTAACTCTCTTCCTATGCATCGGCATGTCATAAAAGAACAATTCATGCACACATAGTAAAGGCCAATGCATAGTATAAACAGTTTCTTGCAATTTTATCGTATTGGAAACATAGAGAGGTGGAGATATAGTTCCTCTCTCATAATAACTGCAAGTAGGAGCAGCAAGCACATGCATATTATATTCATCAAAATCATCATGTGCAACGGTAAAAGGCAACCCATCAATATAATCCTTAATAAGGGCAAACTTCTCCGATATAGTGTAGTCGGGAGAATTCAAAAAGATAATAGGACTATCATGTGTGGGTGCAGTAGCAACAATTTCATGTTTAACATGAGGAACTATAGCAAGTTCATCTCCATAAGCATAATTCATATTGGCATCTTGGCCACAAGCACAGCAAGCCTCATCAAAAAGGGATATTTCAAAAGAATCAACGGGATCATAGTAGTCATCATAGCAATCATCCTTCGGTAAGCATGAAGGGAAATCAAACAATGTATGAGTTGAAGAGTTACACTCATTAGAAGGTGGGCACGGGTAGCTAATCCGCTCTTCCTCCTCTTGTTCTTCGCTCTCCTCCTCATCTTTTTCATCCAATGAGCTCACAGTTTCATCAATTTCTTCTTCCATAGACTCCTGCAAAATATCAGTCTCTTCTTGGACAGCGGAGTAGTAGTCAATATATGGTTCAACATAGGCATTAGAAGCATAATTATCATAGCAATATTTAAGTATGGAAAATTTTTCAGATTTGTAAAGAGTAGCATCATACTTTTCAATCAAAGAAGCAATTTCGTAAGCACCCTTAAAAGCAACAGATTCTTCAATTTGTTGAACATCATAGTAACTATAAACACCCTTAGCATAAGAGGATACGATTCCATTATCACTAAACAAACATTGGTAGGGAAGGTGTTTCTTAGGGTCTTCAGAACGATAAGTATAATCATATATTTCACATAAATTCCAAGCATAACATTGCAAACGATGAATTTGATCCAGTAAAGTTTTCCCTTTTTCAGATATTCGGTGTCGCACATAATAAGCATGCTCATCTAAAGATTTTCCCTCAACTAAGCTAGTTGGGGTTTCAGCACGAGCACAAAGGGATCGAAGATGATCCAAGTAATAAGCTTCAGCAGTGTGATAGATTTTGAGTGGTTCTTCAACCATTGGTTTAGTAGGTACAACTATTTTTTTTGGTATTTTGCGTTTCCTACCCATAACTAAAGATAGAAAACAACTAAGAACAACAAATAAAAATTACTTAGTGATAAAGAAAACAAGCACACACGAGAATATTCACCCCACGCTATTGCTCCCCGGCAATGGCGCCAGAAAAAGGTCTTGATAACCCACAAGTATAGGGGATCGCAATAGTTTTCGATAAGTAAGAGTGTCGAATCCAACGAGGAGCTAAAGGTAGAACAAATGTTCCCTCAAGTTCTATCGACCACCGATACAACTCTACGCACGCTTGTCGTTCGCTTTACCTAGAACAAGTATAAAACTAGAAGTACTTTGTAGGTGTTTTTGGATAGGCTTGCAAGAAAATAAAGAGCATGTAAATAAAGACTAGGGGTTGTTGTAAGTAAAGAAGCAACTAAAGTAAATATAGCGAGTGTGGAAAAGTGGTGGTAGGAGTTGTGAAATTGCCCCTAAGCAATTGACTACTTTACTAGACCGATAGCAAGTATTATGTGGGAGAGGCCACTGCTAGCATGTCATCCCTGATTTGGAATTCTATGCACTTATGATTGGAACTATTAGCAAGCGTCTGCAACTACGAACTTTCATTAAGGTAAAACCCAACCATAGCATTAAAATAAATTGGTCCCCCTTCAATCCCGTATGCATCAATTTCTATGCTAGGTTGAAGCTTTTGTCACTCTTGCCCTCCAATACATAGTACTTGTTGGGTAACGTAGCATAAATTCAAAATTTTCCTATGTGTCACCAAGATCCATCTATGGAGAGACCAGCAACGAGGGGAAGGAGAGTGCATCTACATACCCTTGTAGATCGCTAAGCGGAAGCGTTCAAGTGAACGGGGTTGATGGAGTCGTACTCGTCGTGATTCAGATCACCGATGATCCTAGTGCCGAACGGACGGCACCTCCGCGTTCAACACACGTACAGCCCGGTGACGTCTCCCACGCCTTGATCCAGCAAGGAGAGAGGGAGAGGTTGAGGAAGACTCCATCCAGCAGCAGCACAACGGCGTGGTGGTGATGGAGGAGCGTGGCAATCCTGCAGGGCTTCGCCAAGCACCACGGGAGAGGAGAAGGACTTGGGAGAGAGGGAGGGCTGCACCAAAGGCAAAGGTCTGTCTCAAGAGGCCCTCC
The DNA here is from genome assembly GCF_056163025.1 of Triticum urartu. Lineage (NCBI taxonomy): Eukaryota > Viridiplantae > Streptophyta > Magnoliopsida > Poales > Poaceae > Triticum > Triticum urartu. The sequence goes on from NC_141879.1 coordinate 7,788,692, forward strand.
TACCCTCACTATATATAGGGAGCCCAAGGGGGGGGGTGCGGCAGCCCTAGGAGATCCAATCTCCTAGGGGGCGGCGGCCAGGGGAGGTTTCCCTCCCCCCCAAGGCACCTAGGAGGTGCCTTCCCTCCTTGGGACTCTTCCTTAGGGTTCCCCTTTCACCCTAGGCGCATGGGCCATAAGGGAAGTGGCGCCCCAGCCCACTTTGGGCTGGATCCCTTCCCACTTCAGCCCATGGGACCCTCCGGGATAGGTGGCCCCACCCGGTGGGCCCCCGGGACCCTTCCGGTGGTCCCGGTACAATACCGATGACCCCGAAACTTGTCCCGATGGCCGAAATAGGACTTCCTATATATAAATCTTTACCTCCGGACCATTCCGGAACTCCTCGTGATGTCTGGGATCTCATCCGGGACTCCGAACAACATTCGGTAACCACATACAAGCTTCCTTTATAACCCTAGCGTCATCGAACCTTAAGTGTGTAGACCCTACGGGTTCGGGAGACATGCAGACATGACCGAGACGTTCTCCGGTCAATAACCAACAGCGGGATCTGGATACCCATGATGGCTCCCACATGTTCCACGATGATCTCATCGGATGAACCACGATGTCAAGGACTTAATCAATCCCATATACAATTCCCTTTGTCTATCGGTATGTTACTTGCCCGAGATTCGATCGTCGGTATACCTATACCTTGTTCAATCTCGTTACCAGCAAGTCTCTTTACTCGTTATGTAACACATCATCCCGTGATCAACTCCTTGGTCACATTGCGCATATGATGATGTCCTACCGAGTGGGCCCAGAGATACCTCTCCTCTTACACGGAGTGACAAATCCCAGTCTCGATTCGTGCCAACCCAACAGACACTTTCGGAGATACCTGTAGTGCACCTTTATAGTCACCCAGTTACGTTGTGACGTTTGATACACCCAAAGCATTCCTACGGTATCCGGGAGTTGCACAATCTCATGGTCTAAGGAAATGATACTTGACATTAGAAAAGCTTTAGCATACGAACTACACGATCTTTGTGCTAGGCTTAGGATTGGGTCTTGTCCATCACATCATTCTCCTAATGATGTGATCCCATTATCAACGACATCCAATGTCCATGGTTAGGAAACCGTAACCATCTATTGATCAACGAGCTAGTCAACTAGAGGCTTACTAGGGACATGGTGTTGTCTATGTATCCACACATGTATCTGAGTTTCCTATCAATACAATTATAGCATGGATAATAAACGATTATCATGAACAAGGAAATATAATAATAACCAATTTATTATTGCCTCTAGGGCATATTTCCAACAGTCTCCCACTTGCACTAGAGTCAATAATCTAGTTCACATCGCCATGTGATTAACACTCACAGGTCACATCGCCATGTGACTAACACCCAAGAGTTTACTAGAGTCAGTAGTCTAGTTCACATCACTATGTGATTAACACTCAATGAGTTTTAGGTTTGATCATGTTGCTTGTGAGAGAGGTTTTAGTCAACGGGTCCGAACCTTTCAGATCCGTGTGTGCTTTACAAATCTCTATGTCATCTCCTAGATGTAGCTACCACGCTCTATTTGGAGCTATTCCAAATAATTGTTCTACTTGGAGCTATTCTAAATTGTTGCTCCATTATATGCATCCGCTATCTCTACTCAGAGCTATCCGGATAGGTGTTAAGCTTGCATCGACGTAACCCTTTACGACGAACTCTTTTTACCACCTCCATAACCGAGAAACTTCCTTAGTCCACTAGTTACTAAGGATAACTTTGACCGCTGTCCTGTGATCCATTCATGGATCACTCTTGTACCCCTTGACTGACTCATGGCAAGGCACACTTCAGGTGCGGTACACAGCATAGCATACTGTAGAGCCTACGTCTTAAGCATAGGGGACGACCTTCGTCTTTTCTCTCTATTCTGCCGTGGTCGAGCTTTAAGTCTTAACTTCATACCTTATAACTCAGGCAAGAACTCCTTCTTTGACTGATCCATCTTGAACACCTTCAAGATCATGTCAAGGTATGTGCTCATTTGAAAGTACCATTAAGCGTTTTGATCTATCCTTATAGATCTTGATGCTCAATGTTCAAATAGCTTAATCCAGGTTTTCATTGAAAAACACTTTCCAAATATCCCTATATGCTTTCCAGAAATTCTACGTCATTTCTGATTAAAAATATGTGAACAACATATACTCATCAGAAATTCTATAGTGCTCCCACTCACTTCTTTGGAAATACAAGTTTCTCATAAACTTTGTATACACCCAAAATCTTTGATCATCTCATCAAAGCATACATTCCAACTCCGAGATGCTTACTCCAGTCCTTAGAAGGATTGCTGGAGCTCTGCATACTTATTAGCATCTTTCAGGATTGACAAAACCTTCCGGTTGTATCACATACAACCTTTCCTCAAGAAAATCGTCGAGGAAACAATGTTTTGACATCCTATCTGCAAGATTTCATAAATAATGCAGTAATCGCTAATATAATTCCAACAGACTCTTAGCATCGCTACGAGTGAGAAAGTCTCACCGTAGTCAACTCCTTGAACTTGTCGGAAAACATCTTAACGACAAGTCGAGCTTTCTTAACGGTGATACTTACCATCATTGTCCGTCTTCCTTTTAAAATCCATATGTACCTAACAGCCTTACAGCCATCAAGTAGTTCTTCCAAAGTCTATACTTTGTTTTTATACATGGATCCTCTCTCGGATTTTATGGCCTCGAGCCATTTATCGGAATCCGGGCCCACCATTGCTTCTCCATAGCTTGTAGGCTCATTGTTGTCTAGCAACATGACTTTCAAGACAGGATTACGTACCACTCTGAAGTAGTACGCATCCTTGTCATCCTACGAGGTTTGGGAGTGACTTGATCCGAAGTCTCATGATCAATATCATAAGCTTCCACTTCAATTGGTGTAGGTGCCACAGGAACAACTCTTTGTGCCCTGCTATACACTAGTTGAAGTAACGGTTTTAATAACCTCATCAAGTCTCCACCATCCTCCCACTCAATTCTTTCGAGAGAAATTTTTCCTCGAGAAAGGACCCGATTCTAGAAACAATCCCTTATTGCTTTCGGATCTGAGACAGGAGGTATACCCAACTGTTTTGGGTGTCCTATGAAGATGCATTTATCCGCTTTGGGTTTGAGCTTATCAGCCTGAAACTTTTTCATATAAGCGTCACAGCCCCAAACTTTTAAGAAATGACAGCATAGGTTTCTCTAAACCATAGTTCATACGGTGTCACCTCATCGGAATTACGTAGTGCCCCTTTTAAAGTGAATGTGGTTGTCTCTAATGCCTAACCCATAAACTATCGTGGTAATTTGATAAGAGACATCATGGTATGCATCATATCTAATAGGGTGCAGTTATGATGTTCGGACACACCATCACACTATGGTGTTCCAGGCTGTATTAGTTGTGAAACAATTTCCACAATGTCTTAATTCTGTGCCAAACTTGTAATTCAGATATTCATCTCTATGATCATATCATAGATATTTTATCCTCTTGTCACGACGATCTTTCAACTTCACCCTGAAATTACTTGAACCTTCCAATAATTCAGACTCGTGATTCATCAAGTAAATATACTCAACATCTACTCAAATTATCTGTGAAGTAAAACATAAGGATATCCACTACATGCCTCAGCACTCATTGGACTGCACACATCAAAATGTATTACTTCCAACAAGTTGCTTTCTAGTTCCATTTTACTGAAAAACGAGGCTTTCAGTCATCTTGCCCATGTGGTATGATTTGCATGTCTCAAGTGATTCAAAATTAAGTGAGTACAAAACGGTCCATTTGCATGGAGTTTCTTCATGCATATATATACCAACAGACATGGTTCGCATGTCTCAAACTTTTCAAAACGAGTGAGCCCAAAGATCCATCAACATGGAGCTTCTTCATGCGTTTTATACCGATATGACTTACGTGGCAGTGCCACAAGTGGGTGGTACTATCATTACTATCTTATATCTTTTGGCATGAACATGTGTATCACTACGATCGAGATTCAATGAACCATTCATTTTAGGCGTAAGACCATTGAAGGTATTATTCAAATAAACAGAGTAACCATTATTCTCCTTAAATGAATAACCGTATCGCGATAGACATAATCCAATCATGTCTATGCTCAACGCAAACACCAAATAACAATTATTTAGGTTTAACACCAATCTCGATGGTAGAGGGAGTGTGCGATGCTTGATCATATCAACATTGGAGACACTTCCAACACATATCGTCAGCTCACCTTTAGCTAGTCTCCGTTTATTCCGTAGCTATTATTTCGAGTTACTAACACTTAGCAACCGAACCGGTATCTAATACCCTGGTGCTACTAGGAGTACTAGTAAAGTACACATCAACACAATGTATATCCAATATACTTCTATCGACCTTGCCAGCCTTCTCATCTACCAAGTATCTAGGGTAATTCTGTTCCAGTGGCTGTTCCCCTTATTACAGAAGCACTCAGTCTCGGGTTTGGGTTCAACCTTGGGTTTCTTCACTAGAGAAGCAGCTGAATTGCCGTTTTATGAAGTATCCCTTCGTGCCCTTGCCCTTCTTGAAACTAGTGGTTTCACCAACCATCAACAATTGATGCTCCTTCTTGATTTCTACTTTTGTGGTGTCAAACATCACAAACATCTCAAGGATCATCATACATGTCCCCGATATATTATAGTTCATCACGAAGCTCTAGCAGCTTGGTGGTAATGACTTCGGAGAAACATCACTATCTTATCTGGAAGATTAACTCCCACTCGATTCAAATGATTGTTGTACTCAGACAATCTGAGCACAAGCTCAACAATTGAGCTTTTCTCCCTTAGTTTACAGGCTAAGAAAATCGTCGGAGGTCTTATACCTCTTGACGTGGGCACGAGCTTGAAATCCCAATTTCAGCCCTCAAAACATCTCATATGTTTCGCGATGTTTCAAAACGTCTTTGGTGCCTCAACTCTAAACCGTTTAACTGAACTATCACGTAGTTATCAAAATGTGTATGTCAGATGTTCGCAACATCCACAGACAACGTTCGAGGTTCAGCACACTGAGCGGTGCATTAAGGACATAAGCCTTCTATGAAGCAATGAGGACAATCCTCAGTTTACGGACCTAGTCCGCATAATTGCTACTATTAACTTTCAACTAATTTTTCTCTAGGAACATATCTAAACAGTAGAACTATAACGCAAGCTACGACATAATTTGCAAAATCCTTTTGACTATGTTCAGGATAATTAAGTTCATCTTATGAACTCCCACTTAGATAGACATCCCTCTAGTCATCTAAGTGATTACATGATCCGAGTCAACTAGGCCGTGTCCGATCTGTGCGTGAGACGGACTAGTCAACGTCGGTGAACATCTTCATGTTGATCGTATCTTCTATATGACTCATGCTCGACCTTTCGGTCTTCTGTGTTCCGAGGCCATGTCTGTACATGCTAGGCTCGTCAAGTTAACCCTAAGTGTTTTTGCATGTGTAAAACTGTCTTACACCCGTTGTATGTGAACGTAAGGATCCATCACACCCGATTAACACGTGGTGCTTAGAAACGACGAACTGTAGCAACGGTGCACAGTTAGGGGAGAACACTTCTTGAAATTGTTGTAAGGGATCATCTTATTTACTACCGTCGTTCTAAGAAAATAAGATGTATAAATATGATAAACATCATATGCAATCAAATAGTGACATGATATGGCCAATATCATATTGCTCCTTTTGATCTCCATCTTCGGGGCTCCATGATCATCATCGTCACCAGCATGACACCATGATCTCCATCATCGTGTCTTCATGAAGTTGTCACGTCATCTATTACTTCTACTACTACAGCTAACGGTTAGCAATAAAGTAAAGTAATTACATGACGTTTATGTTGACACGCAGGTCATAAATAAATAAATAAAGACAACTCCTATGGCTCCTGCCGGTTGTCATACTCATCGACATGCAAGTCGTGATTCCTATTACAAGAACATGATCAATCTCATACATCACATATATCATTCATCACATCCTTTGGCCATATCACATCACATAGCATACCCTGCAAAAACAAGTTAGACGTCCTCTAATTGTTGTTTGCATGTTTTACGTGGCTGCTATGGGTTTCTAGCAAGAACGTTTCTTACCTACGCAAAACCACAACGTGATATGCCAATTGCTATTTACCCTTCATAAGGACCCTTTTCATCGAATCCGATCCGACTAAAGTAGGAGAGACAGACACCCGCTAGCCACCTTATGCATCTAGTGCATGTCAGTTGGTGGAACCAGTCTCACGTAAGAGTACGTGTAAGGTCGGTCCGGGCCGCTTCATCCCACGATGCCGCCGAATCAAGATAAGACTAGTAATGGCAAGCATATTGAACAAAATCAACGCCCACAACTACTTTGTGTTCTACTCGTGCATAGAAACTACGCATAGACCTAGCTCATGATGCCACTGTTGGGTAACGTAGCATAAATTCAAAATTTTCCTACGTGTCACCAAGATCCATCTATGGAGAGACCAGCAACGAGGGGAAGGAGAGTGCATCTACATACCCTTGTAGATCGCTAAGCGGAAGCGTTCAAGTGAACGGGGTTGATGGAGTCGTACTCGTCGTGATTCAGATCACCGATGATCCTAGTGCCGAACGGACGGCACCTCCGCGTTCAACACACGTACAGCCCGGTGACGTCTCCCACGCCTTGATCCAGCAAGGAGAGAGGGAGAGGTTGAGGAAGACTCCATACAGCAGCAGCACAACGGCGTGGTGGTGATGGAGGAGCGTGGCAATCCTGCAGGGCTTCGCCAAGCACCACGGGAGAGGAGAAGGACTTGGGAGAGAGGGAGGGCTGCACCAAAGGCAAAGGTCTGTCTCAAGAGGCCCTCCTACCCTCACTATATATACGGAGCCCAAGGGGGGGGTGCGGCAGCCCTAGGAGATCCAATCTCCTAGGGGGCGGCGGCCAGGGGAGGTTTCCCTCCCCCCCAAGGCACCTAGGAGGTGCCTTCCCTCCTTGGGACTCTTCCTTAGGGTTCCCCTTTCACCCTAGGCGCATGGGCCATAAGGGAAGTGGCGCCCCAGCCCACTTTGGGCTGGATCCCTTCCCACTTCAGCCCATGGGACCCTCCGGGATAGGTGGCCCCACCCGGTGGGCCCCCGGGACCCTTCCGGTGGTCCCGGTACAATACCGATGACCCCGAAACTTGTCCCGATGGCCGAATAGGACTTCCTATATATAAATCTTTACCTCCGGACCATTCCGGAACTCCTCGTGACGTCCGGGATCTCATCCGGGACTCCGAACAACATTCGGTAACCACATACAAGCTTCCTTTATAACCCTAGCGTCATTGAACCTTAAGTGTGTAGATCCTACGGGTTCGGGAGACATGCAGACATGACCGAGACGTTCTCCGGTCAATAACCAACAGCGGGATCTGGATACCCATGATGGCTCCCACATGTTCCACGATGATCTCATCGGATGAACCACGATTTCAAGGACTTAATCAATCCCGTATACAATTCCCTTTGTCTATCGGTATGTTACTTGCCCGAGATTCGATCGTCGGTATACCTATACCTTGTTCAATCTCGTTACCGGCAAGTCTCTTTACTCATTCCGTAACACATCATCCCGTGATCAACTCCTTGGTCACATTGCGCATATGATGATGTCCTACCGAGGGGGCCCAGAGATACCTCTCCGCTTACACGGAGTGACAAATCCCAGTCTCGATTCGTGCCAACCCAACAGACACTTTCGGAGATACCTGTAGTGCACCTTTATAGTCACCCAGTTACGTTGTGACGTTTGATACACCCAAAGCATTCCTACGGTATCCGGGAGTTGCACAATCTCATGGTCTAAGGAAATGATACTTGACATTAGAAAAGCTTTAGCATACGAACTACACGATCTTTGTGCTAGGCTTAGGATTGGGTCTTGTCCATCACATCATTCTCCTAATGATGTGATCCCGTTATCAACGACATCCAATGTCCATGGTTAGGAAACCGTAACCATCTATTGATCAACGAGCTAGTCAACTAGAGGCTTACTAGGGACATGGTGTTGTCTATGTATCCACACATGTATCTGAGTTTCCTATCAATACAATTATAGCATGGATAATAAACGATTATCATGAACAAGGAAATATAATAATAACCAATTTATTATTGCCTCTAGGGCATATTTCCAACAGTACTATCAACATACAACTAACCCTATGGTGTGATCCACGCGCGCTCTCATATGATGGGCACCAAAGGATAGCAACATAACCACAAGAAAATTAAATCAATCATAGCAATTCATCAACCACCGATAGGACAACAAAAATCTACTCAGACATCATAGGATGGCAACACATCATTGGATAATAATATGAAGCATAAAGCACCATGTTCAAGTAGAGGGTACATCAGGTTGCGGAAGAGTGGACCGCTGTAGATAGAGGGGGGAAGGTGATGGAGATGTTGGTGATGATGGCGGAGGTGTTGGTGTAGATCGCGGTGATGATGATGGCCCCCGGTGGCACTCCGGTGCCACCGGAAGCGAGGGGGAGAGAGCCCCCCTCCTTCTTCTTCTTCCTTGACCTACTTCCTAGATGGGAGAAGGGTTTCCCCTCTGGTCCATGGCCTCCATGGCATGGGAGGGGCGAGAGCCCCTCCGAGATTGGATCTGTCTCTCTTTCTCTCTCTGTTTCTGCGTTCCCAGATTCTTCCCTTTCACCGTTTCTTATATTCCCGGAGATCCGTAACTCCGATTGGGCTGAAATTTTAACATGATCTCTATCCGGATATTAGCTTTCTTGCGGCGAAAGAAGGGCATCAACCGCCTAACGGGTGGCCCACGAGGGTCAGGGGCGCGCCAGGGGGGCAGGCGCGGCCCCTGCCTCGTGGCCACCTCGGGCACCATCTCGCGTGGATTTTTCTTCCCAAAAATCATATATATTACAAAAAAATCTCCGTCAATTTTTATCCCGTTTGGACTCCGTTTGATATGGATATTCTGTGAAACAAAAAACATGCAACAAACAGGAACTGGCACTGGGCACTGGATCAATATGTTAGTCCCAAAAATAGTATAAAAAGTTGCCAAAAGTATATGAAAGTTGTAGAATATTGGCATGAAACAATCAAAAATTATAGATACGACGGAGACATATCAGTTATTCATTTAAATCGGAGAATAATGGTTGTTCTATTTATATGAGTAATATTTTTTATGGTCATGCACCCTTGATGAGTGGTCTATTTCTGTTGAATCTCGATCGTGGTAATACACATATTCATAAAATTTATGCCAAAAGATGCAAAGTTAATAATGATAGTGCAACTTATTTGTGGCACTGCCGTTTTGGTCATATTGGTGTAAAGCGCATGACGAAACTCCATGTAGATGGGATTTTGGAATCACTTGATTATGAATCACTTGATGCTTGTGAACCATGCCTCATGGGCAAGATGACTAAGACTCCGTTCTCCGGACCAATGGAGCGAGCCACTGGCTTATTGGAAATAATACATACTGATGTATGTGGTCCGATGAGTGTTGAGGCTCGCGGCGGGTATCGTTATTTTCTGACCTTCACTGATGATTTGAGCAGATATGGGTATATCTACTTAATTAAACACAAGTCTGAAAAATTTGAAAAGTTCAAAGAATTTCAGAGTGAAGTGGAAAATCATCGTAACAAGAAAATAAAGTTTCTACAATCTGATCGTGGAGGCGAATATTTGAGTTATGAGTTTGGTCTTCATTTAAAAAAAATGTGGAATAGTTTCGCAACTCACACCACTTGGAATACCACAGTGTAATGGTGTGTCCGAACATCGTAACCGTACTTTATTAGATATGGTGCGATCTATGATGTCTCTTTTACCGATTTACCACTATTGTTTTGGGGTTATGCATTGGAGACAGCTGCATTCACGTTAAATAGGCACCATCTAAATCCGTTGAGACGACACCATATGAACTGTGGTTTGGCAAGAAACATAAGCTGTCGTTTCTTAAAGTTTGGGGTTACGATACTTATGTGAAAAACCTTCAACCTGATAAGCTCGAACCCAAATCGGAGAAATGCAGCTTTATAGGATACCCAAAAGAAACTGTTGGGTACACCTTCTATCAAAGATCCGAAGGCAAGATATTTGTTGCTAAGAATGGATCCTTTCTAGAGAAGGAGTTTCTCTCGAAAGAAGTGAGTGGGAGGAAAGTAGAACTAGATGAGGTAGTTGTACATTCTCTCGAATTGGAAAGTAGTTCATCACATAAATCAGTTCCAGTGATGCCTACACCAGTTAGTGAGGAAGCTAATGATGATGATCATGAAACTTCATATCAAGTTACTACCGAACCTCGTAGGTCAACCGGAGTATGTTCTGCACCAGAGTGGTATGGTAATCCCGTTCTGGAAGTCATGTTACTAGACCATGATGAACCTACGAACTATGAGGAAGCGATGATGAGCCCAAATTCCGTGAAATGGCTTGAGGCCATGAAATCTGAGATGGGATCCATGTATGAGAGCAAAGTATGGACTTTGATTGACTTGCCCGATGATCGGCAAGCCATAGAAAATAAATGGATCTTCAAGAAGAAGACTGACGCTGATGGTAATGTTATTGTCTACAAAGCTCGACTTGTTGCGAAAGGTTTTCGACAAGTTCAAGGAGTTGACTAAGATGAGACCTTCTCACCCGTAGCGATGCTTAAGTCTATCCGAATCATGTTAGCAATTATCGCATTTTATGATTATGAAATTTGGCAAATGGATGTAAAAACTGCATTCCTTAATGGATTTCTTAAAGAAGAGTTGTATATGATGCAACCAGAAGGTTTTGTCGATCCTAGAGGTGCTAAAAAAGTGTGCAAGAACTAGCGATCCATTTATGGACTGGTGCAAGCCTCTCGGAGTTGGAATATACGCTTTGATAGTGTGATCAAAGCATATGGTTTTATACAGACTTTCGGAAAAGCCTGTATTTACAATAAAGTGAGTGGGAGCTCTGTAGCATTTCTAATATTATATGTGGATGACATATTGTTGATTGGAAATGATATAGAATTTCTAGATAGCATAAAAGGACCTCGTAGAAGCTGCTTATATATTGGGCATCAAGATCTATAGAGATAGATCAAGGCACTTAATTGGACTTTCACAAAGCACATACCTTGATAAAGTTTTGAAGAAGTTCAAAATGGATCAGTCGAAGAAAGGGTTCTTGCCTGTGTTACAGGGTGTGAAGTTGAGTCAGACTCAATGCCCGACCACTGCAGAAGATAGACAGAAAATGAAAGTCATTCCCTATGCCTCAGCCATAGGTTATATCATGTATGCAATGCTGTGTACCAGACCTGATGTGTGCCTTGCTATAAGTTTAGCAGAGAGGTACCAAATGTTGGGTTTCGTAGTAATTTCAAAAAAATTCCTATGTACACGCAAGATCATGGTGATGCATAGCAACGAGAGGGGAGAGTGTGATCTACGTACCCTTGTAGATCGACAACGGAAGCGTTAGCACAACGTGGTTGATGTAGTCGTACGTCTTCACGGTCCGACCGATCAAGCACCGAAATTACGGCACCTCCGAGTTCTAGCACACGTTCAGTTCGATGACAATCCCCAGACTCCTATCCAGCAAAGTGTCGGGGAAGAGTTCCGTCAGCACGACGGCGTGGTGACGATCTTGATGTACTACCGTCGCAGGGCTTCGCCTAAGCACCGCTACAATATTATCGAGCACTATGGTGGAAGGGGGCACCGCACACGGCTAAGAATATGATCACGTGGATCAACTTGTGTCTCTAGGGGTGCCCCCTGCCTCCATATATAAAGGATCAAAGGGGGGGTGCGGCCGGCCAGGGAGGGCGCGCAAGGAGGAGTCCTACTCCCTCCGGGAGTAGGATTCCCCCCTTTCCTAGTTGGAATAGGGTTCAGGAGGGGGGAAAGAGGAGAGAGAGAAAGAAGGGGGGCGCCGGCCCCCTCTCCTTGTCCTATTCGTACTAGGGGGGGAGGGGCGCGCGGCCCAGCCCTGGCCACCTCTCCTCTCTTCCACTAAAGCCCACTTAGGCCCATATACCTCCCGGGGGGTTCCGGTAACCTCCCGGTACTCCGGTAAAATCCCGATTTCACCCGGAACACTTCCGATATCCAAATATAGGTTTCCAATATATCAATCTTTATGTCTCGACCATTTCGAGACTCCTCGTCATGTCCGTGATCACATCCGGGACTCCGAACAAACTTCGGTACATCAAAACTCATAAACTCATAATATAACTGTCATCGAAACCTTAAGCGTGCGGACCCTACGGGTTCGAGAACAATGTAGACATGACCGAGACACGTCTCCGGTCAATAACCAATAGCGGAACTTGGATGCTCATATTGGCTCCTACATATTCTACGAAGATCTTTTATCGATCAGACCACATAACAACATACGTTGTTCCTTTTGTCATCGGTATGTTACTTGCCCGAGATTCGATCGTCGGTATCTTAATACCTAGTTCAATCTCGTTACCGGCAAGTCTCTTTACTCGTTCCGTAATACATCATCTCACAACTAGCTCATTAGTTGCAATGCTTGCAAGGCTTATGTGATGTGCATTACCGAGAGGGCCCAGAGATACCTCTCCGACAATCGGAGTGACAAATCCAAATCTCGAAATACGCCAACCCAACATGTACCTTTGGAGACACCTATAGAGCACCTTTATAATCACCCATTTATGTTGTGACGTTCGGTAGCACACAAAGTGTTCCTCCAGCAAACGGGAGTTGCATAATCTCATAGTCATAGAAACATGTATAAGTCATGAAGAAAGCAATAGCAACATACTAAACGATCGGGTGCTAAGCTAATGGAATGGGTCATGTCAATCAGATCATTCACTTAATGATGTGATCCCGTTAATCAAATAACAACTCTTTGTCTATGGTTAGGAAACATAACCATCTTTGATCAATGAGCTAGTCTAGTAGAGGCATACTAGTGACACTCTGTTTGTCTATGTATTCACACATGTATTATGTTTCCAGTTAATACAATTCTAGCATGAATAATAAACATTTATCATGATATAAGGAAATAAGTAATAACTTTATTATTGCCTCTAGGGCATATTTCCTTCACCAAAGTAATCCAGGAGTGGATCACTGGACAACGGTCAAGAACATCCTGAAATACCTGAAAAGGACTAAGGATATGTTTCTCATTTATGGAGATGACAAAGAGCTTGTCGTAAATGGTTACGTTGATGCTAGCTTTGAGACTGGTCCGGATGACTCTAAATCGCAAACTGGATACATATTTATATTGAATGATGGAGCTGTCAGTTGGTGCAGTTCCAAGAAAAGCGTCGTGGCGGGATCTACGTGTGAAGCGGAGTACATAGCTGCTTCGGAAGCAGCAAATGAAGGAGTCTTGATGAAGGAGTTCATATCCGATCTAGGTGTAATACCTAGTGCATCGGGTCCAATGAAAATCTTTTGTGACAATACTGGAGCAATTGCCGTAGCGAAGAAATCTAGATTTCACAAGAGAACCAAACACATCAAGAGACGCTTCAACTCCACCCATGATCAAGTCAAGGAGGGAGACATAGAGATTTGCAAAATACATACAGATCTGAATGTTGCAGACCCATTGACTAAGCCTCTTCCACGAGCAAAACATGATCAGCACCAAGACTCCATGGGTGTTAGAATCATTACAATGTAATCTAGATTATTGACTCTAGTGCAAGTGGGAGACTGAAGGAAATATGCCCTAGAGGCAATAATAAAGTTGTTATTTGTATTTCCTTATATCATGATAAATGTTTATTATTCATGCTAGAATTGTATTAACTGGAAACTTGATACATGTGTGAATATATAGACAAAACAAAGTGTCCCTAGTAATGCCTCTACTTGACTAGCTCGTTAATCAAAGATGGTTAAGTTTCCTGACCATAGACATGTGTTGTCATTTGATGAACGGGATCACATCATTAGGAGAATGATGTGATGGACAAGACCCATCCGTTAGCTTAGCATAATGATCGTTAAATTTTATTGCTATTGCTTTCTTCATGACTTATACATATTCCTTTGACTATGAGATTATGCAACTCCCGAATACCCAAGGAACACCTTGTGTGCTATCAAACGTCACAATGTAACTGGGTGATTATAAAAATGCTCTACAGGTGTCTCCGGATGTGTTAGTTGGGTTGGCATAGATCGAGATTATGATTTGTCACTCCAAGTATCGGAGAGGTATCTCAGCTGGGCCCTCTCAGTAATGCACATCATGATAAGCATGGCAAGCAATGTGACTAATGAGTTAGTTGCGGGTTGATGCATTACGGAACGAGTAAAGAGACTTGCCAGTAATGAGATTGAACTAGCTAAGAAGATATCAACGATCGAATCTCGGGCAAGTAACATACCGATGACAAAGGGAATGACGTATGTTGTCATTGCGGTTTGACCGATAAAGATCTTCGTAGAATATGTAGGAACCAATATGAGCGTCCAGGTTCCGCTGTTGGTTATTGATCGGAGATATGTCTCGGTCATGTCTACATAGTTCTCGAACCCATAGGGTCCACACGCTTAACATTTGATGATGGTTTGTATTATGATTATGTGTTTTGGTGACCGAATATTGTTTGGAGTCCCGGATGAGATCACGGAGATGACGAGGAGTCTCGAAATAGTCGAGAGGTAAAGATTGATATATTGGACGATAGTATTCGGACACTGGAATGGTTTCGGGACGTTTCAGATATTTATTGGAGTGCCGAGTGGTTACCGGAACCCCCGGGGGAAAGTAATGGACCAACATGGGCCATAGGGGAGAGAGTGGGCAGCCCACAAGGGGTGCCCCCCCCCCCATGGGCAGTCTGAATTGGACAAGGGGAGGGGGCACGGCCCCCCTTTCCTCCCCCCTCTCCCTCTCCGTTCCCCTTTCGCCCTCCAAGAGAAAGAAAGGGGGTGAGGGAGTCCTGGATTAGGGGGTGTCCGGATAGCCGGACTATACCTTCGGCCAGACTCCTGGACTATGAAGATACAAGATTGAAGACTTCGTCCCGTGTCCGGAAGGGACTTTCCTTGGCGTGGAGGGCAAGCTTGGCGATACGGATATGTAGATCTCCTACCATTGTAACCGACTTTGTGTAACCCTAACCCTCTCCGGTGTCTATATAAACCAGAGGGTTTTAGTCCGTAGGACAACATACAGAACAACAATCATACCATAGGCTAGCTTCTAGGGTTTAGCCTCTCCGATCTCGTGGTAGATCTACTCTTGTACTACCCATATCATCAATATTAATCAAGCAGGACGTAGGGTTTTACCTCCATCAAGAGGGCCCGAACCTGGGTAAAACTTCGTGTCCCTTGCCTCCTGTTACCATCCAGCCTAGACGCATAGTTCGGAACCCCCTACCCGAGATCTGCCGGTTTTGACACCGACATTGGTGCTTTCATTGAGAGTTCCTCTGTGTCGTCACCGTTAGGCTTGATGGCTCCTACGATCATCAATAGCGATGCAGTCCAGGGTGAGACCTTCCTCCCCGGACAGATCTTCGTCTTCGGCGGCTTTGCACTGCGGGCCAATTCACTTGGCCATCTGGAGCAAATCGAAAGCTATGCCCCTGGCCGTCAGGTCAGATTTGGAAGTTTAAACTACACGGCTGACATCCGCGGGGACTTGATCTTCGACGGATTCGAGCCACTACCGAGCGCGCCGCACTGTCATGACGAGCATGATCTAGCTCTGCTGCCGAACAGTGCCCTGGAGGCCGCACCCGCATCGGCTTCGACCCTTAATTTGGAGCCAACTGCGCCGATCAAGGACGGGTGGTTGGACGCCGCCTCGGGGGCCACGATCCCAATGGCGATCGAGCCGAACACCAGCCCCGCACTCCGCGAGACTCGTGACTCCAAGGAGCCGGACTCCTCTCCGGACTCCGAACCCTCCGCGCCCCTGCCGATCGAATCCGATTGGGCGCCGATCATGGAGTTTACTGCCGCGAACATCTTTCAGCACTCGCCTTTCGGCGATATTCTGAAGACACTAAAGTCTCTCTCTTTATCAGGAGAGCCCTGGCCGTACTACGATCGGCAAGGTTGGGATACAGACGATGAAGAAATTCAAAGCCCACCCACCACCCACTTTGTAGCCACTGTTGACGATTTAACCAACATGCTCGACTTCGACTCCGAAGACATCGACGGTATGGACGCCGATGCAGGAGACGATGAAGAACCAGCGCCTATTGGGCCCTAGAAAGCCACCTCGTCATATGACATATACATGGTGGACACCCCAAAAGAAGGAGATGGTGATGGAACAGCGGAGGATGACCCCTCCAAAAAACAGCCTAAGCGCCGGCGTCAGCGGCGCCGCTCAAAATCCCGCCAAAGCAAATACGGTGATTCCAGCATGGGAGATAATAATACTCCGGAGAGTGCCGAAGAAAACCCCCTCCAGCAAGATTCAGCACAGGAGGATGGAGAAACCAGCCCTCATGAGAGAGCGGCAGATTGAGAGGTCGAGGACGATAATCATATGCCTCCCTCCGAAGACGAGGCAAGCATCACCGACGACGAATTCGTCGTGCCAGAGGATCCCGTCGAGCAAGAGCGTTTTCAACGCAGGCTTATGGCCACGGCAAGAAGCCTCAAGAAAAAACAGCAACAGCTTAGAGCTGATCAAGATTTTCTAGTCGACAGATGGATTGAAGTCCTTGCGGCCGAAGAGCATAAACTCGAACGCCCCTCCAAGAGCTACCCAAAGTGCAGGTTGCTACCCCGGTTAGAGGAGGAAGCACTTAAACCGACATCACCAGCACTCGATACGGCCGATCGTCCACCTCGTGGCCGTGACAGAGAGGCCTCTCGGCCCTCCACTCTAGCTGCACCCCATACCAAGGCACGGGAAAATGCACCTGACCTGTGAGATATGTTGGAGGACAAGGCAAGGCAAACAAGATCGATCTACGGATCGTGTGGGCGCCCCACGACTCGAGACGGTAACCGTCACGCCAGACACAAATCCGGTAGGGCCGAACACAATAGACAAAGCTCATTGGAGCTACGTCGTGATATAGCCCAGTACAGAGGCGCTGCACACCCACTATGCTTCACAGACGAAGTAATGGATCATCAAATCTCCGAGGGTTTCAAACCCATAAACATCAAATCATATGATGGCACAACAGATCCTGCGGTATGGATCGAGGATTATCTCGTTCATATCCACATGGCCCGCGGCGATGATCTCCACTCCATCAAATACCTCCCACTCAAGCTTAAAGGACCAGCTCGGCATTGGCTTAACAGCTTGCCAGCAGGATCAATCAGTTGTTGGGAGGACCTGGAAGCCGCATTCCTCGACAATTTCCAGGGCACTTATGTGCGACCACCAGACGCCGATGACCTAAGCCACGTAATTCAGCAGCCAGATGAATCGGCCAGGCAATTCTGGACACGGTTCCTAACAAAGAAAAATCAAATAGTCAACTGTCCGGACGCAGAGGCCCTAGCAGCCTTCAAGCACAATATCCATGACGAGTGGCTTGCCCGGCACCTTGGACAGGAAAAGCCGAAATCTATGGCAGCACTCACGACACTCATGACCCGCTTTTGCGCGGGAGAAGACAGCTGGCTTGCTTGTAGTAACAATATGACCAAGAACCCTGGTAATTCGGATACTAGGGACAGTAGTGGCAGGTCGCATCGCAACAAGCAGAAGCGCTGCATTAACGGCGACAATGCTAAGGATACGGCAGTTAATGCCGGATTCAGAGGCTATAAATCCGGTCAGCGGAAAAAGGCATTCAAAAGAAATCCTAGGGGGGCGTCCAGTTTGGACCGAATACTCGACCGCTTGTGCCAGATACATGGCACCCCCGAAACGCCGGCCAATCACACCAACAGGGATTGTTGGGTGTTCAAGTAGGCATGCAAGCTAAATGCCGAAAATACCGACAAGGGGCTGCATAGCGATGACGACGAAGAGCCCCGGCCGCCGAACAACAGTGGACATAAGGGTTTTCCCCCATAAGTGCGGACGGTGAACATGATATACGCAACCCACATCCCCAAGAGGGAGCGGAAGCGCGCGTTAAGGGACGTATACATGGTACAGCCAGTCGCCCCAAAGTTCAACCCATGGTCCTCCTACCCGATCACCTTTGATCGAAGGGACCATCCCACTAGCACCCGTCATGGCGGATTCGCCGCATTGGTTCTAGACCCAATTATTGACGGATTTCATCTCACTAGAGTCCTTATGGACGGCGGCAGCAGCCTGAACCTGCTTTACCAGGATACAGTGCGGAAAATGGGCATAGATCCCTCGAGGATTAAGCCCACCAAAACGACCTTTAAAGGCGTAATACCAGGTGTAGAGGCCAACTGTATAGGCTCAGTCACACTTGAAGTGGTCTTCGGATCTCCGGATAATTTCCGAAGCGAGGAGTTAATCTTCGACATAGTCCCATTCCGCAGTGGCTATCACGCACTGCTCGGGCGAACCGCATTCGCCAAGTTCAACGCGGTACCTCACTATGCATACCTTAAGCTCAAGATGCCAGGCCCTCGAGGAGTAATTACGGTCAATGGAAACACCGAACGCTCCCTCCGAACGGAGGAGCACACGGCGGCCCTTGCAGCGGAAGTACAAAGCAGCCGCTCCAGGCAGTTCTCCAGTCCGGCCATTAAACGTCCGGACACCGTCAAGCGCGCCCGGAGTAACCTACAACAAGACCGCCTGGCACGTTATGAGCAGGCATAGCAATGCGGCCCCAACCCCACCCCTCGCAAAAATGCGACGCCAGTGCTTCGCGTACATCACTACGCTCTAGAAATACCATGGGTACAGGGGGAGGGGCACCATCATAGCACGCCCGAAACACGGCTTAAACCGCACCAGGGGCTGCCGATTTTTTAATTTTCTCTTATTTTCAGGACTCCATTCTTTGGAAAGCCTGTTCGGCAGTTCAATTGCCGCACAAACGATGCAAGAACCAGGAAAGCAGACAAGCCATGCCGCATTACGGAACTCCCAGGTGGTTTCTATCACGAGCAGTATACCTGTTTCGCATACCATTCCACAGCCTGCCCCTGGAACGGACATGTTAAATAGTCCAACCTTTTACTTATCGCATTATTTGTATCATTCTGCTTTGATCGCAGCCCCTTTTAATAAACAATGCATAGATTCTGTCTATTTTTGCATTACCTTTTTTCACAAATATATGTTCCTTAACGACATGTTGCACCCGTACACTTTGGTATGACCAAAATACGCCTTAAGTACCCCTTAATATGGTCTGAGAAGTCCGAACACTTTAACAAGTGCGGCACCCCGAACTTATAGCATTATATGCATCGGCTCCGAATCATGTCTTGGGTCAATAGTTGGGTTTGCCCGGCTCCTATGTTTTGGTGCCTTACGTTCCGCTATATCGGCTAAGGTAGCACTAGGAGAACTACTACGATTGTGCCCCAGTTGAGCTGGGTCGAGCACCTTAGTAGAGAAAGCTAAAACTGACTGTCATGATGAAGCGAGAGCTGGTCGCTGTTTGAGAGGTTTTTCGAGTCCCAAAAGACTTATGCCGCTTAGAGCGAGGAGCCGGCTCTGTCCGGCCAAGGCGTGGATAGCGCCCCGAACTCGGTCTTCCGAATACCAGGGGCTTCGCCGAAATTTAAAATCATAGAATTCTATGGCTAAGTGAGAGTGTTCACGCATTATAGTCCGATTGCCTTGTTCGTTGTGCTGAGCGCCTCCCTCGAAGGACCCAAACATGGGGAAAAGAGTGCTCAGGTTTATACCCGAACACCCCAGCACTAGTGGCACGGGGGCAGAAGCCGACGACTCGCCATCTCTCAGAATTGATAAACAGCCGCACAGAAGGTAATATTTTAAATTCCAACAGCATTGCTTAGCGCATATGAACAAGTTTTCAGCGCACAGGACAAAACGAGCGAGTTTTACTCAAAAATTACATCCCTGGAACATTCATCCGCCATAAGGCAGGCACCCTTCAGAACATCCTTATAATAATTCTCGGGCTTGCGATGCTCTTTCCCCGGCGGTGGCCCGTCCTTCACAAGCTTCTCAGCATCCAGCTTGCCCCAGTGCACCTTAGCACGGGCAAGGGCCCTACGGACACCTTCAATGCAGACGAAGCGCTTGATGACTTCGAGCCTTGGACAGGCCCCCACCAGCCGCCGCACCAGCCCGAAATAGCTCCCAGGTAGAGCCTCTCCAGGCCACAGCCGAACTATGAGGCCCTTCATGGCCTATTCGGCCACCTTGTGGAGCTCGACCAGTTGCTTCAGCTGGTCGCTCAGGGGCACGGGGTGTCCGGCCTCAGCATACTGAGACCAGAACACCTTCTTTGTCGAGCTGCCCTCCTCGACTCAATAGAATGCGGCGGCATCAGACACGCTACGGGGAAGATCTGCGAAGGCTCCTGGAGAACTCCGGATTCGGGTAAGTAACAAGTAACTCACATTTACATGTTTACTTTGCATAAAGAATGCTTTACCCACCGCTATCTTCTTCACCGCATCCAACTCCTGGAGGGTCTTTTGGAATTCGGCCTTGGCAGACTTGGCATCTTTAATAGCCACCACGAGCTCGGGCGCTCGCGTCTTTGAGTCAAGCTCCAAACTCTCATGTTTTTTCATGAGAGCCTGGAGCTCTTGCCGCACCTTGCCAACCTGGGCCTCGTACTTCTCCCGCTCGGTGCGCTCCGTGGCCGCCCTCTTCTCGGCCTCGACCAGCGCTTGCTTAAGGGCCGCCACCTCAGACGTGGCCCCTACAATAGCCACGATAATCCTGTCATTTTTTGCAATTGCACCTTTTTTATATATATTTAAACAAGGTATTTCTTACCTTCCTTCTCCTCGAGCTGCTTCTTGGCACGCCCGAGCTCTTGCTCGGACTGCTCGAGGTTCTGCTTTAGCGTGTCCACTTCCGCAGTCAATACGGCGGACGCCGTTAGAGAAGCCTGCATACACATATTGACTCCTTTTTGTTAGACTCCTGCGAATTTTATTTGATCCTCTATTCGGCTTTTCTTCCCGAACGCCAAACAGAGCATCAGGGGCTACTGTCTATGCAGTAATATTATTTACACATTCTTTACTTACCTCAAAGCCTGTTAAAGGCTAGTACAAGCTTCAGTCAGTCCGCTCTTGGTGGACTGAACCTTCTGGACCACCGCACTCATAATGGTGCGGTGCTCCTCGTCGATGGAGGTGCCTTTGAGCACCTCCAACAGATTGTTCGGCGCCTCCGGTTGGACGGGGGTCACCGGCACGGTGGGCTTGCTCCTCTTGGAAGGAGGTCCCCCGCCGGACTCTGGAACCTTTGAAGGTTCTGGAGCGGTGTCCGGCCTAGAGCCGGACTTGGAGCCCTGGGGGTTTTATCCCCTTTACTCCTGGAGTCCGGGAGGTCGCCTTGCGGCGCCTCCAGGACCACCTCCTCCCGGCTTGGAACCTGTTGAGAAAACACTTCGGTGTCGTCCGTAGGGCGGGGGGAGGAAGCCTCGGAAGCGAATTCACATTCGACGAGTCCAGTGAACCGCTCGACGATGCGTCGAGCCGGTCCTTGGGTGGGCTGCATAATCATATTCGACATAAGGGAAAGCTGTGCAATAAAGGAATACTATGAATTACTCTGGTATCCGGATACTTACGATTTCGCCAGGGGCTTGGCCCTGAGCGGCCACTCTTCTCCGCTATCGTCGGTGTCGGTGGAGTAGTCCGGGGGAAGGGTTCTCCCCTTCTTGGACCCTTCGGCCTCCCCAGTGAGGGTCTCTCCTCCGCTGGGGGGGAGAGGTCTCTTCTTCCTCCTCCTCGTCTTCACGGGAGGAATGCGCCTTGGAGTCATCGGATGATGAACCCGACACCTCCTGGTGCCGGGCACTCTTTCGAGTCCCCGTGGCCTTCTTTGTGGCCTTCTTCTCCGGCACCACATGGGGTGCCGGAACCAGCAGCTTCGCCAAGCAGGCATCGGCTGGGTCTTCGGGCAAAGGAGCCGGACAGTCGATCTGTCCGGACTTCGCCTGCCAAACCTGTCAAAGGTAAGGGAGTTTAGATCCCGCATAGAGTTAAACTATGAAAAACTATTACCCTATAAAAGGTACAAACAACTTACCGCGCTAGCGTGACGCTGCGCGCTGAATCCGTGATCCTCGGTAGCGGAAGCGGGAGCCTCGACGCCCTTGAAAAGCACCTTCCAGGCATCTTCGTACGTCGTGTCGAAGAGCCTGCTCAGAGTTCGGTGCTGCGCCGGGTTGAACTCCCACAGATTGAAGGCCCGTTGTTGACACGGGAGGATCAGGCGGATGAGCATAACCTGGACTATGTTGACAAGCTTGAGCTGCTTGTCCACCAGGGTTTGGATGCATGTTTGCAGTCCATCCACCTCTCCTTTGCTGCCCCACGACAGGCCCGTCTCTTTCCAAGACGTGAGCCGCGTTGGGGGTCCGGACTGGAACTCGGGGGTTGCGACCCACTCAGGGTCGCGCGGCTCGGTGATGTAAAACCACCCTGATTGCCACCCCTTCAAGGTCTCCACATAGGAGCCCTCGAGCCATAAGACGTTGGGCATCTTGCCCACCATGGCGCCTCCGCACTCTGCCTGGTTACCGCGCACCACCTTCGGCTTGACGTTGAAAGTATTGAGCCATAGGCCGAAATGGGGGCGGATGCAGAGGAAAGCCTCGCACACTACGATAAACGCCGAGATGTTAAGGATGAAGTTCGGGGCCAGATCATGGAAATCCAGGCCGTAGTAGAACATGAGTCCCCGGATGAATGGGTGGATAGGAAAGCCCAGTCCGCGGAGGAAGTGGGGAAGGAACACTACCCTCTCATGGGGCCTTGGGGTGGGGAGGAGCTGCCCCTCTTCAGGAAGCCGGTGCGCGATGTCATTAGACAAGTATCCGGCCTTCCTCAGTTTTTTGATGTGCCCCTCCGTGACGGAGGAGACCATCCACTTGCCTCCCGCTCCAGACATGGCTGGAGAAGGTTGAGGTGGGGAGTGCGGACTTGGGCGCTGGAGCTCGAGTGCGCGAGAATGGATAGGCAGAGGAGGAAGAAGGCGTAGGTGAAAAGGTGGATCCTTATCCCCTTATATGGGTGGATTCAACTACGTGTCCCCACAAGCCTGGTAAAACTCGCTTATCTCCAAGCGCCGTAATCAATGGCGCGGTTGGGTTACCCACGCCTGTATTGATGAGGATCCCGGAATAAGGGGACACGATCTCTACTTTAACAAGACGTGCCAAGGAAACCGCATCGCATGACGTGCTGAGGTGGGATAATAAAACGATTCGGATAAAGGCTTGGCCGTGGTGTGTCACACTACGGAATACGTCAGCAGATTAGATTTGTGTAAATATTATTCTCTCTATGGCAATATGTGGAAACTTATTTTGGAGAGTCGGACACTATCTTTGTGTTCAAAATCTTCTATGAAGTACTTGGAGGAGGAACCCGCCTTGCAATGCCGAAGACAATCTGCGCGCCAGACTCGTCGTCATTGAAGTCTGGTTCAAGGGCTACTGAGGGAGTCCTGGATTAGGGGGTGTCCGGATAGCCAGACTATACCTTCGGCCGGACTCCTGGACTATGAAGATACAAGATTGAAGACTTCGTCCCGTGTCCGGAAGGGACTTTCCTTGGCGTGGAGGGCAAGCTTGGCGATACGGATATGTAGATCTCCTACCATTGTAACCGACTTTGTGTAACCCTAATCCTCTCCGGTGTCTATATAAACAAGAGGGTTTTAGTCCGTAGGACAACATACAGAACAACAATCATACCATAGGCTAGCTTCTAGGGTTTAGCCTCTCCGATCTCGTGGTAGATCTACTCTTGTACTACCCATATCATCAATATTAATCAAGCAGGACGTAGGGTTTACCTCCATCAAGAGGGCCCGAACCTGGGTAAAACTTCGTGTCCCTTGCCTCCTGTTACCATCCGGCCTAGACGCACAGTTCGGGACCCCCTACCCGAGATCCGCCGGTTTTGACACCGACAGGGGGCGACTAGGACTAGGAGTCCTAGTGGGTTTCCCCCTACTTGGCGCGCCCCCTAGGGCCGGCCTCCTCCCCTCTCCTCCTTTATATACGGGGGCAGGGGCACCCCAAAGGACATCAGTTATTTTCTTAGCCGTGTGCGGTGCCCCCTCCACAGTTTACTCCTCCGGTCATATTGTCGTAGTGCTTGGGCGAAGCTCTGCGCGGATCACATCACCATCACCGTCACCACGCCGTCGTGCTGACGAAACTCTCCCTCGACACTTTGCTGGATCAAGAATTCGTGGGACGTCATCGAGCTGAACGTGTGCAGAAAATGGAGGTGCCGAACGTTTGGTGCTTAATCGGTTGGATCGCGAAGACGTTCGACTACATCAACCGTGTTAAGCTAACTCTTCCGCTTTCGGTCTACAAGGATACGTGGACACACTCTCCCCCTCTCGTTGCTATGCATCTCCTAGATAGATCTTGTGTGATCGTAGGATTTTTTTTGAATTGCATGCTACGTTCCCCCAACAAGGCCTTCTTCTTATCTAACTGGAAAAGAAAACAATTAACCAAGGAAGGAGATTAATAGACTACCATTGGTAGTATGTGGCTTATGGTTCAACTACATTTTTCTAAAATTGAATTTGAAATTTCGGAGTAAAGTTCAATGTCTATCCTCAAGTGTTTTATTTTTTTGAGCCTTTGTCTGATCCCCAGGTTTTTTTAGCGTACTGAAAGTTTTGTGGTGTTATTGGGCTGGGCTAGAGAGCCGATTTCTTTCGGTCACATAATTCAGCCTGCTACGGCATAGAGGAATAAGCGTGCTGAGCCTTGGATTACGTTCTAATGCTTCACTGTGGTGCAGTTACAGCCCGTTCACAGAGGTTGGCTGAAGCAATAATTGCAAATGGGCCTCTGCACCTAGAGCCAGTTTAGAACTTTACATGACCAATCTGTCAGTCTCTGTGAGGGAGTATGTTATTTGGCGCTTAAGACACCAGATATTGTTCCTTATCCGAAGAACCCTCACAGGAGAATAACTGCATATTTCCTAATGGACCGGTCGATATAACAGGGAACTGTAGTATTTTGGTTCTTTCTGTTTTGGGAACATTCTATGTGTTTTTATTTTTTATTTTACTTTACTTTCCCTTTTCCTATTTTTTATTATTTTGTATACTTTAATAAAACCATGATTTTTTTCCAAATTTACCTTTTTAAAATTCAATAACTTTTTTCGAAATCATGAACTTATTTAAAATTCATTTTTAATATGTGATATTTTACATCTTTTAATGTATGAAGCTTTTAATCTATTAAAAAGGGTATCTAGTTTTTATGAGCCACTGGTTGGCTAGGGAGCGAATGAGCAATTTATTTCTAGATACCAAGTGAAACTACCTTAATGGTCCACATCCCTTCGAACGTGCACGTGAGCTCCGAACACCAACTTTAGCGCCTCAAACGTTGAGGGGGAAGCCCGTCTATGATCATCTTTATCAAAATTATTAACTCTTGTTGGCATGTTGGAAACGTAAGAATACTACTACAAATGAATCTACAACGGAGCAAGCTTTGTAAAAGTAGCCACATGAGACAAATTTTGTCAACACAAATACTACATCTGTATGTGCTTGTGTATTCAATAAGAATACCATACATTCCATGGCAGCTTCGCAGATTGTCTGTTTGGTTGGTGACTAATTTTGCCCTAGTTTGCCACACAATTTTGCCAAACTTGCCTAACCTTAGGTGAAGAAGTTCTTAGCTACACTTTGGTTTGCCTTAGGAAATCTTGCTATGCTTTTTCTATGTATGACAAGTGGGGCTCATTTAAAAAAATAGAATATTGCCTTAGGTGTGGCTAAAACCAAACATCTACCTAACTTGGTCAAACTTGTCTAACTTGAGGTGTGGCAATATGTGAAAAGGTGTGGCTAGGAAACAAACAACCACTAAATTGATCACATGGAATGTAGCACCATAAAAAATGATAGAACAACTAATGGTCCTTTTGTGTCTCTATAGTCTTTTTTTTCCTTGCACTACCTCTAGGAGGATACCTCTAAACTATCTCTACTCCCTCTGTCCGCTAATAAGTGTACACCTAGCTTTTGTCCTAAGCCAAGGTTTTAAAATTTTGACCAACTTTATAGAAAAGAGTACTAGAATATATGACATCAAATTGGTACATTATAAAACTACATTTCAAAATGAATCTAGTGAAACTAATTTAGTTCCATAAATGTTGCTACTTTTTTCTATAAAGTTAGTCAAAGTTTTAAAATTTTGACTTAGGACAAAAGCTAGATGTACACTTATTGGCGGACGGAGGGAGTACATTCCTTGATATCCTTTGCATTTTGGCCGTTGGTTTCTCACACGCACCTAGGTTTCCTATGAAGTCGCTTTGACAATGAATGTCAGAATCCAATGCCGTTTTCATAAGAAAAGAAGCCAATTTGTTTGCTTGCGATGACCAAGGCAAACTTGACCAAGGAAAACATTTCCACGGCGACATCGAAGACTAGATATTGCACAGGTGTGCATGTGATGGTGTGCTATGTTATGCTCTGTTAAAAATATAATATAATATATTTGTAAACTTCAAAAACCAATATTGTGAAGTTAAGTACTCTTCGAGGCAAATCGCACATTTTTCAAGTAACTAATAAAACATATGTAGATCAAAATTTGAATTTATCGTTGTCCAAAATGAGAGCTTTTATATGATTGCAGGGACTACTAAGAAATGTAAAACACATGCATGTGCGCTGCCACCAAATCATATGTCCTAGATCTAGGGTGCTATGTGTGATAAGGTCTCCGAATTGTTGTTATTTAGCATGGAGGTTAGTGGACTACATGCATGCACAGAAAACATGCATTCATGCTTGGATCACTTAATACTTTTGAAGATTTCCATACATGTCAAAATTTTAGGACCTTGATAAATCTCACATGTGTGGCACGAACATATGGCAATTCCGAACGTTTTTATTGCAAATTTAGTGGAGCGAGGATGACAACTATAGTTGTCAAGCATGGCAACTTTCTTTTTAGATGGCAAGTTTTAGGTTTACTTTGTTTTCTTTTTTTCCTTTCTGGATGACAACTTTAGTTTAAAAAACGTCAGGCCCAGAGTGCTTCATGCCACACCTGTGACACTCATCATTTGCGAAAGTTTATAGTTCTACTCTTGCCAAAAATATAAAAAAGTTTATGGCACTATAGTAAAATGCCTAATGCTATGGAGAAACCACAACAGCTCAGGTGGCTCGATGTTTGATGCTCAAGATTACTGAAAAATTAATCTTTTATTAGTTTTTTGGGGAGAACTTTTTATTTAGTTGGAATGAAATCAGTATACTACCCACCAGATTGTCTCAGCAGGGTTGTCCTAATAGTGCCTCGCAGATTCATCGTGAGAGCCATATCTTGCTTTGTAACCAAACGAATGCTTCACTCGTCTGATGCATTTTTCGGTCATCATAGTACTGGTCCGGTCTTGTACTATAGCACTATTTTTTACCGTGTTCACTCTTTTGAATCGTCTTATTCACGGGTTTTGAATTTTCTTCTTTCTATTTTTCCTAGGATTTAAATTGTTCCTTTTTTGTTTTTTTTTGTTTTCACATTGTTCAAGTGTTTTGCATTGGTTTCTTTGGTTTTTCCTTTTTATTTATGCTCCGGTTTTATTTGTTTCTTTCATGGTTTTTTATTCCTTTTTTATTTTTAACTATGTTCCACTATTTTGCGTTGGCTTCCCCGGTTTTTCGTGCTTTCAATTTCTTTTTATTTTCTCATTTATTTTCTATTCAGTATTCTTTGTTTCTTTATGATTTTATTTGGTTTCGTTATACCTTTTTCATACACATTGCATATTTTTTGTATACAACAGTATAATTTTTGTACCCATTTATTAACTTTTATATATGTGTTTTGAGGTCTACTCTATTTTAATACAGATTGTCCATTTTCATATATAGTAGAACATTTTTTATACTTGTCTAACAATTTCAAAATACATGATTAACAAATTTTCAGGTATATGTTTTGATGTGTACTTTTTCATAAAAATTGTACATTTTTCATATACATAAGAATAATTATCTTTTAAACTTTTAACATTATTCAAATATATGGTTAATAATTTTCCAGATATATGTTTTCATGTCTATGCTTTTGGTACAGATTGTACATTTTTCATATACATAAGAAACATTATTTATACACATTTGGCATTTTACAAATATATGATTATCTTCTTTAATCCATGATTAAAATTTCCAAATAAATGATTCACATTTTTTAATCAAGATTCTAAAAATTTAATGAAATGATTAACATTTTTGTTCAAATACATGTTTTGGTGTCTAGTTTTTTCGTAAACATTGTACATTTTTCGTATTTATCTGAAATATTTATTTGATATACGTCAGATATTTTTTATAATGGATTGTTAGTACATGTTAAGATATTTATTTAATATATTTGTTTTAAGCGGGATGAAGCGAACAAATGGAAAACGAACTTGACCATGTATTTTTCTAATGTGCACTCGAATGTTGGTACATATTTGCTATCATTTTCGTTGTTGCTTTGCTAATAGTTTTTTTAATCATGAAATAAGAAAATGTTCTTAGATTTCTTTCACTAATGTGAAATTTATAAACTGTTCACTATTACGAAAACTTTGCTTAGATTAACAAATTCATGTTTTTCAGAAAATTGTAACTTTCAAAATATTCACATATTTTTCGTAATAATATTCGAATTTCAAAAAAGTTTCTGAATTCAATAAGAAATACATGAATTTAATAAAATTTAATGAATTGAACAAAATAATTATGAACTTGATTTTTTTGTGAAATAGATAAAATGTTCGCAAATTTGTAAAAGATCGCGAGTTTCAAAAGGTTTGCGGATTGGAAAAAAAATCTTCACGTAACTGGGGAAAGTACTTGAGTTTTAAAATTATTCGCATATTTTAAAACATTCACGAAATTGAAAAAAGTTTGTGAATGGGAAAAACACTGTAAAAAGGTTCAATAATTTAAAACGAGTTTATGAATACGGAAAATTTTTGTTAACAAATTTGAGAAAAAAATTCATGGTTGAAAAAGTGCACGCATATAGAAAAATGAGTAAAGAATAAACAAAATCATACAGTAAAAAGAAAAAGAAAATGAAACACAAAAAATGACATAATCCCGTTCTGATAAATAAAGGAAAACCGATGGGATTGTTCTAGAAGAATAGGTATGAGAGGCGGTGTTAGCACCATTATTTTTATTTTTTCCTTTTCTGTTTCTTTTGTTATTATTCTTTTTGCCTTTTCATTAGTCATTCTTATATATGAATCAACTTTTTTCACCTTTGATTTTTTTTCTCAAATTTGTGAAAAATCTTTTTTCATATTCATAAACTCCTTTTAAATTAACGAACCTTTTTTACAATTCATGGATGTTTTTCAGATGCGCAAACTTTTTTCAATTTCATGAACGTTTCAAAATCCACAAAAAATATCAAATTCACGAACATTTATCACTTTTGTGAAGGTTTTTTCAAAATCCATGAACGTTATTCCAATCCGCAAACTTTTTTCAAATACCCACCTGGGTCGTCCCATAAAGGAATCATTGTTACTAAAATGATGTGAGCATGTACCGTCGAAATCACTAATTATGGAGCACTCTTTGCAAAGGCCACTTCCACGTCTCAAGTTGCGACAAGTGGCACACTATGCCGGAGAGTTTTCCCTTTTTTTGGTACATCCATTTATTCAAAACATTTTATCTCTTAAACCGTGTGCCCAAATCGCGAACCCTTTTCACCGTTGGATTTCTCGCGTCTGAGATATTCAAAGCTAGACCCAATGTTGATAGGTTTTAACGAATATTTTTTCATAAAAAATACTGGACGAAAAAATCAAACATGGGAGCCCCTTTTTTTCCTTTCCTAAAGAGGCACAACCGTGCCTCTCGCTGAAGCAAAACCATGAGAGACGACAGTGCCTCTCCCGAAAGAAAAACAAAAGTAAAACACTTTTTTGTGCAAAAAAGGTCAACTTTTTTCTCCAAAAGCTAAGAAAGACCGATGAGAAACCGGAAAGCCAATAAAACAAAAAAAACATTTAAAAAGCCGAAAACGTGTGCGGAGGAAAAAAATAAAATTCGAATGAAGCGCCCAAAGCGCGACACATGGCGGCGGCTGAGAGCTCGCCAAGCGACACATTTTCAACCCACCCCAAGTGACCCATGGGAAGGGTCCAAAGGAGTGCTCCTTCATTGGTTGCTCCGAACCTACCGTTAACGAAGAAGGACCATGCGCCTATACGGCTGACTTATGGGCCGTGGACCGAACCCATTGCAGCTCTTCTCCCAGAAACGACTGGATGTATTCTCCTCCTCTTGGGATAAGGCAGCTGATGCGTCAAAAAGGAACATCCTTGACCCAGGCTCCTTCGCCGTGCTCTTGGTCAAGTTGAGCGATCCCATGGTGGTGGTGCGGGTGATGAAGAGCACAGATAATATCGTCAGGCACATGACCCACCCGAAGTTTAGCCAGGACATGTGGTGGTTGCTGACCTCGCCACCGTCTCCTTGGAGCCCATCTCCATGCAATAGTTCTTGCACTCGGTCAGGCCCTATGGCAACATATTCTCCGTCGACCTTCGTGACACAAACAACATGAGCAAGAACAAGGGCATCGAAGAGTTCCACCGCATCACGCATAGTCGCTATGAGTATGTCAAGCCGGAATGGTCCAAGCTCTCCATCGACGACCCCCATGCCCAGCGAAACGGCATGCTCGTGTACATTGGTAGCCTCGCTTTTGGGGGTGGCGCACCCACTGTAGAAGTTCGTCGCTTTGAGGGACGAATGAGAGGGCTGGTACAACCACATGTCACCATCCAAGGACATGCTACTAGTCTAGTCTTCCATATCGCCTTTTCGCTATACTAGCAAAAGGGCCCGTGTGTTGCAGCGGGAGAAAAAAAATCATAATCTCCAATGGTCATGATCACATTTTGCTGCACCGAGATAGAGTATCACTCTCAATTTCGTGAAATCATGAAGTTTTTTATACTTGTGAACACATTTGAAATCATGAACATTTTTCAAATTCATGAAAACTTTTCTAAAATCAAACATGTTTTGAATTCATGAACATTTTATACTTTTCCAAACATTTTTTAAAATTGTTAACATTACTTTAACAATTTTCCTGAATCGCTGAACATTTCTAGAATAGACAAACATTGTTTTGGAAATTGGTGGAACAATTTTTTGAAATTTATGAACATTCTATTTATTTAGGGAACATTTTTTAAAATGCATGATCATTTTTTGAATCTCCAAACATTCTATTAATGAATAAACTATTCTGTAAGCCACGAACAGTTTTCAAATTTTTATGATATTTTTCCGTTCATAATTTTTTTGAATTGGTAAAATTCTGTTCAATTTCATTAACCTCTTTTAATACATGAACTTTTAAAAATCACGATTTGTTTTTATTTCCCGAACATTTGTTTTCAAAATTTCAAACATGTTTTGAATAAGCAAACATCATTTTATTAAATTTTGAATTTTTCCTGATTCCACAAATATTTTATAATTTATTAAACATGTTAGTTTAAAAAAAAATCGGAAATATTTTAAGTCCAAAATATGTAAAGTAGGAAAAAGAAAAAAAAAATAAAAAAACGAAATTAAAAAAACAGGCTGCCTGGACATGGGCCGGCCCAAGCCGGCGCCCTGCGTTTCTCCTAGCGCGCAGAGCGTGGTATAGGAGGTCCCCTGTGTGAATCTTTTTTTATCGCTTATAGATGCATTGGTGGGTAATATTTTGTAACTCTGAGGGCAATTTTTGTGATGTACCGCAAGAACCAATAGACCCTTTATTATTATTATTATTAAGTATATTAGATTGCTTGTCGACCTAAAACAGTTTGCGTCCAACCATTTTTTTCATTGTTTGCTTCAATGTATATTTACTACTAAGACTTCTTTTAGTATATTGTTTGTAATAATACTGCTCAAGAATATAGTTATTTCCGAAAATAACATATGTTTTAATTCTCGATTTGGCTCGGGTGGATGGGAACACTTTTGTCCCAGGAAGTACACAACTTGAGCAAGTTTCTAAGAAGGATTGAATGCAAAGAAATAATCATTTTAATAAGATACATTTAACCCCATCTGTTCCGCAATTTGAGCCGACCGGGAAAACATGCCAGCTGGTTCAAAAATATAACCGATTGTAAGAATACTCTTTTAATTTCCCAATCAGTTTGAGACTTTGAGCATATAAACCGACTAAAAATATTTTCTATCGGTTGAAAGGGCAATTGTGTGAGGGGTTTGTTTTTCTTATCAGGCTTAGTTTTTAAATCAATGGTAATAATTTTCTAGAAACAAATAGGGACAGAAAGGCCAAAAAGAATTAATAGATGTTTATATACCGTAGTCTTAAAAATATTATGCTTCAAACAGACATAACACATATGTTCATGCCTCAAGGTCTCCAGGAGTGATTGGATCTTCTCTTCCTCACATGGCAAGGAGATAGACATGACCAAGAGAGACATCCTTAACTCAGGCTCGTTCACCATCTTCATGGTCCTGGCAAGTGATCCCACTGTAGTGTGGGCGATGAAGAGCCTGGATATCATCGCGAGGTACTTGAACCCGTTCTGGAGGAAGAAGATGACCGAACACCAAAGACCTTGATGTAATTTGTTTGTTTTATAAAGTGGTGTATATGTTGATATTCGATACAAAATAAATTGTTGATGATTTGATCAATAGGTCTGAGGCCTTCTTCGAACAAGAAAACCTCAAGAATAGTTATTTTTTGGTTTAGAAATTAGTCTTGCCAAATTTCAACCGAGTGGGATTTGGTTATGTCTCGGTCAATGCTATATTCATGGGATTTTACATTAAGGTCCATGCAATTTTTTCTTCTTCGGTTTTTCCCTTTTTCTTTCTTACATGTTATGTTACTTGATCAAGGTCTCAGTCGACTGAGACCTAGCCAAACCTTTCAAAATTAGCTAAATGGTCGCCGCTGTGGGCGCCCTGACCATGTGTCATTGACAGTAGTGCGGCATGTAGACGATCACAACCAATAACCATTGTTCTACGAGAGAATTCCTTATTTGACCCTTTCTTAAATTTTGCTTCTCTTTTTGGCCCAAAAAACTTTTTCCTTCCTTTCTTGACACTTAAACTTCATTTTGTTCCCTGTGTGACACTTTCATCCATTTTTCCATCCGGTGATGTTAAATGGCATGTAGAAAGACAATTTTGCCTCTGGTGGCAGTATGTCAGCAAAAAAATGATGTGAACATGAATGGATGAAAGTATTGCGCGTTTGAGAGCCCACGTTCAAATATTCATATCCACCACCGTCCAGACTTGTTGCAGCTCCATCCGCAAAGAGGCCAGCAGCAACCAGCACCACGCACCCATACTCCTACACACCAAGCATGCACAGAGACTCAGCAACCACGCATGCATGCAAGCGGCAGCAAGCACGCGTGCCGGCGACGGTGGCAGCAACAGCGGGCGGCTGCTGTCGGTTTTTCCTTAAAAAAACAGAACATGATACTGCACGGATACCAAATATATACGTATCACAATACAATGCCGTATGGGATGCATGGGCGTATCGGCGACATATTATACGCAGACATGCTGATCCTGGACGTAGTGGTGCTTCAGAGGAGCTAACACAGTACGTGCAAGCAAGCACAAGAAGCAACGAAGCTAGCAGCTTGATTGATTTTGTTTGGAACAGTACACACTCGTCTAGCACCTTATGCCACCGGTAGAAGCTAGCTCTTAACCGATTGGATTTGTCGTCATTGTTCTTTTTATCCTGCAAAAAAAAAGAATATGTCGTCAATGTTTCACTCATATTATAATTATTATTGTTCTTCCCCGGCAATTTTTTTATGATTAGACATATAGTACTATTTTCTGTTTATTTATTTAATAATGACAAAATGTATGTCACATTACCTCTGTGTTTGCATGTAAATAATCTGGTCATATACCACATTAGGGGTAAAACAGTTTTTTTAGGTCAGACTTAACTCCATTACTAGCCAAAACTGATCAAAGTGTCACATAGGAAAAAAATAAAATAAAGTTCAAGTGTCAAAAAAGAAGAAAAAGATTTTTGGGGCAAAAAAGGGAAGCAATATTTAAGAAGGACCAAATAAGGAATTCTCTCTTGTTCTACCGAGTGGTAAGTGAGTGGAAAGAGTGAGACTAATTAGACACTGACCATGGATGATGAGATGCCCCTTTATTCATTTCAGCTCACGATGAAGTAAATTAAGCGCCAGGTTACAACCATGAAGATAAAATGAACGGAAAACGTAGCAGTAAATTGATTGATGAAACAAACATAGCAGTAGGAGTAGATCGAGTGATGAAATGGAGTAGCTTGTTTTCTATTTCGTCGGCGGGGCGACGAGCTTCTCGATCTCCTGCAGGGCCTGGATGGCCACCTTGATGTAGAAGGCGATAGGAGCCGAGATGGCGGCCAGCGGGTTGGCGGCCATCTCCTCCTTGGCGTCGTCGTCGGCGGACGGCAGCGGCGCCGTCGGGTCCTCCTCGAACTTCTTGGCCTGCTCCAGGTACGTGTCCATGCGCGGAGTGGCGAACAGCCGCACGGCGTCCATGTCGCCGCCCCTGGCCGCGTACCGCTGCCGGCCGTGCGACGTCTCCGAGGCCAGCGCGTACGGCCGCCCCTCCGCCTCGTACAGCTCCTGCGTCTCCATCAGGTCCAGCAGCTGCTGCAGCTCGGCCCGGAGCATGCCCACCAGCTTCTCGCCGTCGTTCAGCACGATGTCCTCCAGCGCGTTCTGCGCGTCCGCCAGCTTGTACCGCGCCTCCTCCAGGTTCTTCCCGTCGGCCATCTGCCTCGCCTCGCCGATCGCGCCGGCGTGCTGCCGACGCGCCATCTCCGCCAGCACCGCCTGCGCCTTGCCGCTGGTGGGCGGGTCGGCGGGCGCGTCCGGGGAGCGGGGTATCACGATGTCCTGCGGGGTCTGGCCCTGAGGGCTGCCCTGCACGGTGTAGCTGTGCTGGGCCTCCGCCACCAACCCGTCGTACGCCGTCGTCAAGGTGCTCTCCAGGAGCTTGAGGTTGATGGCCACCTTGCGGGTCTCGCCGCTGAAGAGGGTGCCGAACTTGATGGTGATGACGCCCGTGTTGCCGTCGGTGGTCTGCGTGTAGTCGGTCCCTGGCGCCACCGTCATGGTATCCAGGTCCGGGGCGCTGGGATCTTCCGCCTTGGGCGTCAGCGTCAGCTGCACGTCCTGCGCGACGATGGTGAGGAGCCCGCCGAGGAGCTGCGAGAAGGGCGCGCTCACGTTCCCGCCGTCGGGCACCGAGTTGAACGTGCCGCCGGGGGACTTCTTGGCGACGTCGCTGAGCAGGGCGTGGTCGGCGTCCTTGCCGAAGCCGAACGTGTAGACCGCCACGTTCCCGGGATCGACTTGTCTGGCATCGCCGTCGCTCTGCTGGCCGTCGGACATGAGGAAGATGTTGGGCGTGCGGGCTTTGGTGGTGGCGCGGCCGGCGATGACGGCCAGGGCGGTGTCCAGCCCGGCCTTGATGTTGGTCCCGCCGTTGGCGACGAGGCCGTCGACGATGGACTTGAGGTCGGTCTGCGCTTGCTGCGTGACGGAGCGGAGCGGGCAGTGCCTGTTGGCCGAGCTGGCGAAGGAGATGACGGAGAGGCGGTCGACGGGGGTGAGCTTCATGATGACGAACTGCATCGCCCTCTTCATGCTCTGGAGCTTGTCGCCCTGCATGCTGCCGCTCACGTCCAGCACCGCCACCAGGTCCAGCCCTTCCCGGACGGCCGTCGACGAGGTGGCGTTCAGCTCCACCACCGCCGTCACCGCGTCGGCCGTCAGGGCCGCCGCATCCTTGCTGTACGTCGGCGTGCTGATCGTCACCAGGCCCTTGGTGCTGCCGACATTAGAAGCAGGAGGCTTCTCGTCGTCGTTGAACGCCATTGTTTCCAATGAGCTAGCAGAGCAGAGCTCAGCTCACACACCAAGCAGCTAGCAGCTTTTGCTTCTATTTCTCGTGTGTTATTGGACGCGCATGCACACCATTTTATATATACCCTAACCTAGCTAGCTAGCAGGGTTCTTCGTTCTGAAACTAATTTTCGTGATGAATTATACCGTATACTAGTGTACAATAAATTCCAAATTCAAATATATTTTACTACCAGCTACTTCCTCTGTCCCATAATATAAGAGCGTTTTT
This sequence comes from Triticum urartu, assembly GCF_056163025.1. Classification (NCBI taxonomy): domain Eukaryota; kingdom Viridiplantae; phylum Streptophyta; class Magnoliopsida; order Poales; family Poaceae; genus Triticum; species Triticum urartu. The sequence continues at coordinate 7,825,111 of NC_141879.1, forward strand.
TACACTAATGTAGTGTCAAAAACATTCTTATATTATGAGACGGAGGGAGTAGTACAGAAAAGTAAACATCACATTTCTAAGAACACTTTAGCTACCTGTAAGTTGCCTGAATTTTAAATTTGGTTCAGTCGATTTTGTGGCCGCTGATTTTTACTCTGAGATTGGTATTTTATTTTGGCCTGTGTTATTTGTTGTGTTGGGCTTGTTTTTTTACAGGCCCCATATTTGTTTTTGAGCGGTAAACCAACTTTTATTAACTAGGAGTACAGTTGAATAACAAAAGGGTCATGGGGAAGACCCAGCGAGAAATGGCGACCAACATCTAAACTAGAAGCAAATTTAGCTAAGTTGTGAGCATCAAATTCCTCTGGCGCCCATCAAAAATAAAATCACACCTTGTGAAGTCTCGAGCTTGGGCTGTAGTCTCCTTCATAATAGCACTATATTTCCCTTCCGTTGCACATTGCAGTCTTGATCGCTTTGACAACTGTTTCACAATCACATGTGATGATAACTTGATCCAAAGATAGGTCAAGTGCAAGGGCTAGAGCTTAACGGCATGCAACCGTTTCTGGGGTTGGTGGATCGGTAGTATCACGACATGAAAGCGCTTCTAGGGGGCGGCGGGGGGTGGGGGTGGGGGGGACTGACCCCATATTAACTGTGTGATGTTGTCCTCCTCTCTCCCTCTCTATTTATTCTATATTTTTATTGTTTTATGTGTTTTTGCTTTTTTTTGTTTTTCTTTGTTAGTTCACTTTTACTTTTATTTTGTGTGTATTTTTGGGATGTTGGGTTAGTTTAAATGTATACACACAAATACTCCCTCCTGATAGTGTCAAACTGATCTTATATTTTGGCATGGAGGGAGTACTATGCAATATGTGTGAAAATTACACTATTATATGATTGTTATTTGCATACTACAAAAAGTGCAATTTAGAGTGAAGTTTTGTGCAAGTTTTTTTAAAACTTTTTCCATTATATTTCTTCTTTAAATGAAATTGGTTGTTCCTTATTTTGTTTTTAGGTTATTATTTTATTTTCTTTCTTCTTCAAGGGTAAACCATTGCCACTAATTCTTTCCTTATTAGGAATTGTATATGCGAAAATTCCACCATTACATGTTTATTCATGCATATTTTTTAAAAGAGCATTTTTTGTGAATATTCCGTCCAATTTTTGCCGTTGTTTGTTCAATTTTTTTATTTTCCCTTGTCTTGAACGGTAGTACCAATGCCACTTATTTATTCTTTCTTAGAAAGCATCACTATTATGATTCTCATTTAGTTTCTATTTCATTTTCTTTCTTGGTAAAGAGTAATAACAATATCGCTAATTCATTTTTCCTTTGATGTGACTGTAGTAGGTCCTTTGAAAAATGTATAGTGAAACAACATTTTGAAGTTGGAAACATGGGAGAATGGGTATTACAATTTTTTCACTCTCCTATGGTATGATATAAAACTTGAAATTTTGTTGGGAGGAGAAACTAAAACCAAAATCATGATTTTGAGTTGGTGTCATATTATTTGCAATTGTTATTTGTGTCTTCTACATGAGTGTTGGATTCCCATTAAAGTAGTACTAGTGTATTTGTTTATATGTCTCCTGAAAGTTTGCTAGTTCTACATGTGAAGAGGAAGAGGAGTGTATTTATTTATTGTGAAAGTTGTTGGCCTCACAAGTGAACTCACCACCAACTCCAATCTTTTTTTACTATTACTATTACTATATACTCCAACGCTCAAGGAATTTAGTAGTCTACTCATCAATGGATTAATGGGTCACTGATTATAAAATAACCGGATAAAAATTGTCAGCAGAGATAAGTCTTTGTTTTTTTTAAATGCGGGACTTTGTTTTTAATGAAGCTACTGAAGTCCTGGTTGCATGTCATTATAAACCAAGCATAGCAAGGCAAAACAAACCAGAGAAAGAGGAACCCATCGAAAGAATTTGTTTCATTTTTTGCTAGATCGACCGCACCCGGCCGGCCATGGGGAGCGACGACGACAGCGGCCGTGGCAGCATCGCCTTCTTCGGGACCTACCGCCTGCTGGTGCCATTTTCTTTTAAGTTGGCTTGCCCCGCCATACTTGAATCCTCGCTCCCCACCTGCACCAAGTGTAAGTTTGGTTGTCCCGGTGAAAAGGAAATCTTCTATCTTCTACTTATCTATCTATCTATCTATCTATCTTCTATTATATTATTAAAACGATAAAAAACGAACGGCTAATATGTAACAGTAGAAAAACAGCTTGAAAGAACGGTTGTGATTTACTAGAAGAACGGCTGTGATTTATAATAGAGAAAACAAATATTCCATGAATTAGAGTCCGAGGTTCACACGCCTATGTACCTCTTAATTAGAACGACGATAACTATCATACGTGTGGGTGTTAAGAAGTCTGCCCACACGTTTTGTGTGGTGTCTAAGAAGACAGCTCACACGTCTACGTATGGGCAAAACAAGTAGCGTCCACACGCCTTTTTTTGCGGTCCCTCTCACACGCCTACATGTGGGAAAAATGCATAACGCGCACGCGACCTCTCTCAGCCACCTATCTCAGGTCCTGCACGCCCCGCGTGACAGTCATCACACGTCCCCGCAGTTGCCAGGTCCGGACCCTCGTCAATGTCCGTTTAACTGCAGTTGCCATGTCGCCGAACTACAGTTGCCATGTCGGACAACTACAGTTGCCATGGTTGCTCAACTGCAGTTGTCCTCTCAGGTCAAGTGCCAGATACCTTTTTGGACAACTGCATCTGTTGGCATGTATGATCTGGTTTACAATAGTTGCCATGAGTTGAAAATTTTAGAGGTTGCCACCTACTAACACTAAGCAGTTGTCATGTATGATCTGATTTACTACAGTTGCCATGATTTGAAAATCTTAGGAGTTGCCACCTACTAACACTAGGCAATTGCCGTGTAGTGCTACCAAGAGACATGGCAAAACAACAAGTTCGGATAAAAGAGAGAGTTGCCATCTGCTTACAAGCACACTAGGGCAGTTGCCGTGTACCCTGCAAAACACATGGCAACTGACATGTTCGGGTAAAAAAAAAAAGTTGCCATCTTCTTACAAGCACACTAGGGCAGTTGCCATGTACACCGCAAAACGCATGGCAACTGGCAGCTTGGGCGTGGGAGAGAAGACGGGCGTGTGGGCAAGATGGCAAATGCCCACACACCAGCCCTTGTACGTGAGTAAAAACTGACGGTGGGCGAACTGCTAAACGCTCACACACCGGCCCCTTCGTATGGACGACCGGATGAATGCCCACACACCAACCCAGTCCTACGTGGCATCACAAAACATGCCAAAATTCATGCACCGACAAACGGACGCGGATTCATGTGTGTGAGCGAGATGCAAACGCCCACACGTGTGGGCATTAGTGTTTCCTCTTAATTAATAATATACGGCTATGTGTCTCATACCTTTTCGGCAAGCCTAAAAAAAGAGACGATTAAGAGTCCTACTCATGTATGGCTATTCTAAATAGTATAGTAAAACCCGGTCTCTACATGCGGCATTGTATGGTAGAGAAAAAATATTTTTTTTCTTTGGCGGCCTCGTTCGCTTCTTAGCAGAGTGGTATCTAATGGATACAATTAATTTGTATTAGGTAAGAAAATATACGCATTTTACATCATTAAAATAGAAAAAATATGCATGTTTCATCATTAAAAATAGAAAATAAATGTTTAACTAGGACAAAGTACACTATTTTACTTCACAAATTCTATAGATGGCTAAAGTTAAATAAACACACTATTTTACTTCACAAATTCTATAGACAGCTAAACTGAAAAAATCACATTGATTACCATTTGACTAGGAAAAATATGAGTTGAGATATGTTTCACCATTTAAAATAAGAAAATATTCTGTCTATATGTGTACTTCACTAAATTGTCAGTCGCCGGCGTATTTCATGATGGCCGGTAGCTCGGAACGGGAAAATGGTAGATTCGGAAGAATAAAAATGTCCAATGCATGCCTGCATTATATGACGTAAGAATACACAACATGCACGAGCGATGTATCATACAAAAGGAGTAAAACATTGTTGTAGTACAAATAGTTAATGTTGAAATTGAGAAATAGATGTCAAGTATGTATTATATAGTTGTATAACTTGCTCTATATAATATCTGTGGTAGCAACACAATATGGGTAGCTGGGTACAATCACAAAGAATAATCTATGGTGTGAGAATACACACACACAAACACACAAGCGCGTGTGCGGAGAGAGAGAGAGAGAGACTTTCTGCAAATTTATATAACATACACCAATAATCGTATTGCAAACTGAAAATACCAGCGCAATGCAAAAAAAAAGAGTGATTGATGGCATGGGTGTACAAAAATAACTTCAGATTTATACACGGCATTGAAAAAATCATAGAACCAATTGATTGAAACATGAATAATATGGGACGATGAGGTGAAGTAAAAAGAGAGAAAACTTAAAATTAGTATGATTGGTCTATGGTTCCGCATGGGTGTTTTCAACCTCAATAGCACCCCACTCTTGCGTTGCCACACACCAGAATCATCATGAAAAACTTAGCAATACAAATATTTATACCAAAATACAATCGTATGATGTTGTCAATGGACATTTTGGTGGCGATGCAACGACCAATTAAAAACAACAGTTGACTCTGAGCAAATAGTCGAGAGTGCAATTAGTCCAAATTCACCAAAACACAGTAAATCTAGCCGATAGTAACACAGAAGTACCAATTGACCAAGACAAGATATTAATGCTGCTAAGAGCATCTATAGTTGGACTTTACAAATTCGGCCCCTCAAACACCCGCGGATGCGTCCGGGGCGCGTCTGCGGACACTGACCGGTCACGCCTCAAATAATTCAATCCAGATCCGGATACCTCAAATTAGAAATCTCAAATCCATATTATTACATGCAACATGGCGATCTTTAACCGGTGCTCGTCCGGTCACCGTGGCCATGTCCGGTGGCCGGCTTCACTCCCCAGAGTGTTGGTCCGGTCACCGGTAAGGTAGAGTAGGGCATGAGACACAAGCCGGCTCACGGGACTCAAGGCGCCGTCGTCTCCCATGCCCCACTCTTCCTCGTCGGAGCGTGCAACCCGTTGGGTGCTGGTGGACGTAGATCGATGATGGACCCGTCCTGGGACGAGCCGGCGACGTCCATCACGACGCGATTGCGGAGCTCGGACTGGTACACTACACGGGGCGCCGGAGAATGCGACTCCGCCTCGCCGACATCCACCGCCGCGAGAGCTGCCGCCGCGCCCACTACCGCGCACGGCATGCACGTTGCGCCATGTTTGCGCCAGATGACACCCATAGTGCATCCATGGCCTCGATGCGCCAACGGAGGGGTTGCGCGTCCGTCACCGTGTTCGAACACCAGACGGGCCGCACTGCCTCTGTGAGGCAGCGACGGCTGCCCTAGCGCCGGATCCATGCGCCATTTGGGCGTACGCACTGGATTCCCGACGGAATGGGTCTGAGCGCTGCCATGCACGGGACTCCTCCTGGGAGTAGTGGAGCGCAAGCTGGACGGCCATCTCCTCTTTGGGGCCGCATGGCATGAGCTCGGGGTCGACGGATCTGGAGGTGAAGGACTCGGATCCACTGCGTGCCATGCCGGAGACTATCAGACGGTGCCAGGGATGAGCTTGGGTGGCGGAGGGGAATGTAGTGAAGTGGCTAGGGTTTAGTCTGGCAAGCGGATTGGAAGGAATGTATATGGGGTCGGGTGGGCCGACATGGGCCGGGTCCGACTTGGCAGACGTGCCCGGGCACGCCCTAGCGTCTCCATATCTATCCCATATTTGGGCTGAATATGAGGTGTGCTGGTCAGACCGGGCGTTTGAGGCCCGTTTAAGATGTCCATCTAGATTAAAATTCCGCGACTAGACAATGATTGGGCGGCTCGCCTGTAATGCCCCGGACACACCCGTCGGTGGTCGTTACTCCTGGCGGGATCTAGACTGGTCTCACAGATCAATACTAGTCTTTTCTGCGCACTTTGCCCAGTTCTGTCTAAATGGGCTCCCGGAAAAGAAGGTATTCCTTATTGATATGAGTAGTCTATCATCCCTAATAAGCCAGGCCATCACATACACCCCCACTCAGAGAAACCGACGTCCTCGTCGGGCCACAGGAACGTTCCCTCTTGGCACATACGTCTGTGCATCCAGTCCGGTACACGTACCATGTCGTGTGCCACGACGGGTCATAAACGTCATGAACAACATGACCCCGCACCTGTCCGCAAACATCCGTGTAACCCCGAGGGTCGGCTCTGATACCAACTTGTAACGCTCCGGACACACCAATGAACAACATGACCGCGCATCTCTCCTTTTTAATTGCTTTGCCACATTTTATTTGCCTACGTGGCGTCCTTAGCACATGTACACCTTAAAACACTGGGAAAGGTCTTAGCGCATTGCCTGCTTCCTATTTTTATTTTATTTTTGCATGCAGCCAATCATGGCCACGTCCAGCGGTCATTATTGCACAAAGCTGGGTACTATGCATCTGTCTTGTGGCGTCCTGTAGCCATATACCATATGATATCTTTTCGAGCTGCATTCGTATGTGGGGGTAACTAGAATAGGAACCCTGTTGTGGTAAAAGAATAGAAAAGGTATGTTGGTGTAAGAGCATTTACAACCGGACCCTATATATCCATCTCAAACATCTGTACAGGCCGTCCGATTAGTGACCGGTCATAAAAACGTGACCCAACCAGACTCTTCATATCCGTTTCAACCGCCCGGATTGACCGGCACCCCTTATATCCATCTGATCAAATATAGGGACAATATGAGAGCTCGCGGATGCGCCCGGGCAAGCCCGATCAGCTCGCCATGACGCGACCCCCACCCGGACCACCTTTTCTCTTTCTTTATTCATTCTTTTGTTTCTCTCTCTTCTTCTCTACCAATCATGTGCAAGTTTTTTTGGAAAAGAAGGCGTGCCCCCGGCCTCTGCATCTGAACGATGCATGCAGCCGTATTATTAAGAGTCTCAAAACAAACAATATTCAAAGTATTACAGCTCGCAAAAAGGAGCAATTGAAAAAAAGAAGGAACTCAGAATTATAACCGATGGTAGATACATGATTAGAGAACTAGACTCCTATCATGTTAAGCGACCGCCATCCAAACCGGTTGGAAATATCCCGTGCTACCATCTCCCATTGGTTGCACCCAGTAACCAGCGGCTCCCTGGAGTCCATAGGAGTGAGTAAGGACCACGTATGGATCCATGCGGTAGCTCTGAAAATGACCTGCAAGAAGGTTACAAATTGTTGTCTGTTAAAAATCATGTTGTTCCTGTAGTTCCATATAGTCCACAATAGTGCACATATTCCAATTCGAATACGAGCCGTCGTAGTACATTCCACCCCAGCTAACCACGTCCCAAACAACGATTCAATGTTAACTGGAGGGACAATGTTGAAGGCTATATGTATTGTTCGCCACAACAATTTGGACAGAGGACAATCTATGAAAAGATGTTGTATTGTTTCATTATTATCACAAAAACAACATCGTGAGCTGCCTACCCAATGTCGCTTTAACAAGTTGTCTTTGGTTAGGATCACTTGCTTGTGAACAAACCACATAAAGATTTTAATGCGCAACGGGACCTAACCTTTCCAGATATGAATAGATCTCTGAATTGGGCCGGAGTTAATTAGATCCATATAAAAAGATTTGACCGTGAACAAACCATTCTTGGTCAGCCTCCAATGTAATGAATCAGTTTGGTCGGATAATTGAACATCCATCAATCTCCCTACCAAATGTATCCATGAATCCCATCTCTCCCCAACCAAAGATCGCCTAAACTGAATATTTAAAGGGACCGATTGTAATATCGTGCAAACATAACTTTCCTTACGTTGGACAATATTATACAGACTTGGATATTGAATGGCTAATGACGCCTCCCCTAGCCATGTATCCTCCCAAAAACGTGTTGACATCCCATTGCCAACAACAAATTTGGTTCTACGAAAGAATAAGTCTTTAATTCTCATAAGCCCCTTCCAGAAAGGCAAGTCTGACGGCCGCACGGTAACTTGTGCTAGAGTTTTCGATTGTAAATATTTGTTTCATAAAATTTGTGCCCACATCCCATCGTTCTCTACCGAAAGCCTAAAAAGCCATTTTCTCATAAGGCATTTATTTTTGATCTCCAGATTCTCAATACCGAGACCTTCCTGATCTTTGGGTCGACATAATATATCCCAGCGAGCTAAACGATATTTCTTCTTGGCCTCATCTGACTGCCAGAAGAATCGAGACCGAAAGAAATCTAGTCTCCTCCGTACCCCTTTGGGTACATCAAAAAAGGATAACAGAAACATCGGCATACTGGTCAGGACTGAGTTAATGAGTACTAGTCGACCACCATACGACGTTAACTTGCCCTTCCAACAACTAAGCTTTTTTTCAATTTGATCCTCGATGCACTTCCACTCCTTAATAGAAAGTTTCCGATGGTGAATAGGTATGCCCAAATAGCTAAATGGCAGCGAACCTAATTCACAACCGAACAATTGTCTGTAAGTGTCTTGCTCGTCTTTGGCCCTACCAAAGCAAAATAACTCGCTTTTGTTGAAGTTAATTTTTAGTCCCGATAATTGCTCGAAGAGACATAAAACTAATTTCATATTCCGAGCTTTTGCAACGTCATGCTCCATGAAAATAATAGTGTCGTCTGCATATTGTAAAATGGATACTCCCCCATCCACCAGATGCGGAACTAATCCATCTACTAGGCCATTCTCCTTAGCCCTTCCAATAAGCACGGTCAACATATTTGCCACTATATTAAATAAGAGTGGAGACATCGAATCCCCTTGTCTCCATCCTTTATGAGTCTGAAAATAGTGGCCTATATCATCGTTAGCCTTAATACCGACACTACCTTTCTGGACAAGAGAACGCACTTGGTTCCTCCATGCCTCAGAAAAACCTTTCATGCGCATTGCTTGCTGAAGAAACATCCATTTAACTTTATCATAAGCCTTTTCGAAATCCACTTTGAAGATAACCCCATCTAGTTTCTTCGAATGGATTTCATGGATCATTTCATGTAGAACAACTACCCCCTCTAGGATGTGTCTACCAAGCATGAAGGCCGTCTGACTTGAATGAACCACCGAATGGGCGATCCGTGTCAACCGATTTGTCCCAACCTTTGTGAATATCTTGAAACTCATGTTTAAGAGACATATCGGCCTGAACTGCTTGATACGAACCGCCCCTTCTTTCTTTGGCAATAGAGTAGTCGTCCCATAGTTCATATGAAATAGTTCTAGATGCCCATTAAAGAAATTGTGGAACATAGGCATAAGGTCATCCTTAATAATACGCCAACATTTCTTATAGAACTCCTCTGGGAACCCATCTGGTCCCTGTGCTTTATTGGATTTCATTTGTGATATGGCATCTAGCACCTCCTTTTCAGTGAAAGGCGCATTTAGGATCTCATTCTCTTCTGTCATAAGCTGAGGGATATCTCCGATGTCAGTCTCATTCATGGACACCGTGCTCTCTGCCGATGGCCCAAATAATTGTTTATAGCAATTGGAAATATATGATTTGAGATTCTCATGTCCCACTATGGTCCCTTCATCTTGCTCGAGCTGGATGATTTTCTTCTTTCTATGTTTACCATTCGCAATCATATGAAAGAATTGTGTATTATCATCCCCATGGACAACCTTGAGAACCTTAGCCCGCAATGCCCATTTGAGTTCCTCTTCTCTCAGAAGAGCTCGTAGGCTTTGCTCCGCTTCGGATTTCATGGCTTGTTCATCTACGTCGAGCAGAATCCCCTCAGCTTTAATATCCAGAGAATCAATTAATTGGATGAGCCTTTCTTTCTCTTTTTTGTAAATACCACTCTCGTTTCTAGCCCAACACCTTAGAAATTGTCTTAGATGTCGGATCTTGTTCTGCGATATCTCTATGCTTGTTCGGCCAGCTACTGTCTTTGCCCATTCTCGTGCAACAATGGCCATAAAGTTCTCTTTTTCAAACCAGCTTAGTTCGAACGAGAACAAATTCCTATTACCAATGTGTGTTGCTTCTCCCAAGTCTACTAATAGTGGTGTGTGGTCTGAAATTGCCCTCTGCATCGCATGAACTGACACCAATGGGTATTTCTATTCCCATTCAATACTAGCTAGAACCCTATCCAACTTCTCATAAGTCGGTGTAGGTAGTGTATTAGCCCAAGTGTATTATCTACCAGTAAGCTCAATCTCCCTCAGACTAAGGCTCTCGATGATCATATTAAACATAAGTGACCATCGCCCATCAAAATTATCATTGTTCTTCTCATCTCTCCTTCGTATAATATTAAAGTACCCACCAACTAAGATGGGGAGATTTTCGTCTCCACAAATCCGGACTAGGTCAGCTAGGAAATCGGGTTTAAGTTCGGGTTGGGCTGCTCCATACACCGCCACAAGAGACCACCGAAAGCCGTCTTGCTTTGATCTCACCCGAAACTTAACCGTGAAATCTCTCTTGACCACATTGAGCACCTCTAGTGTTTCACACCTAAGCCCTAACAATATCCCACCAGATCTTCCTCTAGGGGATAAATAGTGCCAATCAAAATCAATTCCACCGGATAGAGTTCCAAGGAATTGTGAGGTAAAATTATCTCTGCCAGTTTTGAGAAGTGCAATAAAATCTAGTTGTTGTTCTATCGATGTCTCTGCAAGGAACCTTCTTTTAGGCAAGTCTGCCAGACCTCTGCTATTCCAAAAGATTCCTTTCATAGATCATCATGGAATTTCTTTTAAGCTTAACCCTCGCACTCCTCCGAACAGCCGAAGTTGGATATACCTTCCTCTTCCATGTTCGTTTGGGCTTGTCCCCACCACCCAACGTATCTACGTCAATATGATGGCTAGGGATGAAATCTTCCGCTGGTAAAGGCTCTACACTGTCCTCAGTGTCCGAACCTAGTAAATCCCCAGCGGCCTCAGAGGGGGGCATTAAATTATCACATAAATTTTCTAGGGCCGACATTCCTAATTGTTTCACTTCATCATTATTCATGGGTTTTACTGCATCTAGATTTCAAATAATCTCAGACGCCCTCTCTACTTCTAGATCTAGAAGATCATTAACCGACTTCACAATCTCCTTGTCATTCGAACCCAAAGAAATTCCTATGTTGTTGGCTTTATCTAAAATTTCATGTTCTGTAAAATGCAAAATGAAACAACTTTTATTGACAGACATACCTGTAGTTGCCTCAACATCGCGAAGCTTGGCCGCCCTCATGGCACGCCTCAACTGCAGGTCGTCAGCATCTGGTTGATCTTGGATCCGGTCACTGACACGCCTGCCAGCCGCCACCGGATCCATGATCCCACCAAACGCGATGATGTCGTCCATAGTCCTCCCATGGTATAATCTCCCGGAGCAGCATGCGCACCCATCGAAGCTGGTGAGGTAGAGGTGTACGCGGTAGGAGCACCACCATCCAACATGGGCGAAGAGAGTGGGTGCTGAGCCGCCTGCTCAGCTGCCCCTCCCCTGAAGTGGCCGTCGATGCGGACGGGACTCAGGGCGGTCGGGGGAGGGGGGGCTGAGGGCCTCCTGCCCATGCCCCTCCCCCACCCGGAACCTTGCCCGCAGTCCGTCGGCGAGACGCCTGGTCTGGCCATTATGGGGGCGCCACGGGTGGTCGACATGGGGGACATGGGGGCCCCTCGCCCACCCAAGTCTCCGACTTGCTCGCTCAGCCGGCCAGAAGTATGTGCGCCGGCACCATCTCACCCGACCGCGCCAACGAGGTGACGGCGCGCCGGGGGGTCGACATGGGAGATAGGAGAGCCTCCTGCCCGCCCCTCCCACCGGTCTCAGCCGACAGCGACGAACCCACCGTAGGTGATGCGAGAGAAGCCAGCTCCACAAAGGCATCCACCAACAGGGGCGGCAGCTCTGACTCCGCCGGATCATCAGTCTCTACCCTCTTAATCCACAAGCGACTAGGAGCAGAATGAGAATCAAACGAGCCAAAACGCAAAGTGTTCGTCGGTGTACTAGACATCAACGGTCCCTTGGCCGACTTGTCCGCCTTATCATGCTGCGGAGTATGTTTCTTGGCCGAGCTCATAGACTTGTCCTCAGACCCCTTGTTATGGTTATCAGGGGCTCCATCTCCCTCAGATGTATCCATATCCTGATGCTCATCGTCCCCATCCTCTGTCGGTGTGTCCTCAATCTCAAGATCCAGTTCATAAGTAATACCCTCATGGGTCCACCGGACCACATCAGGTAGCAAGTCGATACTGACGACGCTAATCAGCAGCCTCGCAACACCATTTGCACGCGTGAAGGGCATATCCACCTTCTCTGTCTTACCAATAAGGGACCCCAAACTCCAAGTTACAAGAAAGCGTTTTAATCCTCTGAGCTACAGGCCCAGCTGTCTCCACTGGATCTCTTCCCGGGGGTACCCCTTCATTTCAGGTTAAGAAGATGGGAAAGCGCCTTTCTCTCTATAAGAACAGTGCGTTCGGAGGTGTGAAGTGGGAGAGAAGGGATGTGATGATTGAGGTTTTGAATAAGATGACCTTTGCATTTTAGATTTGGATCTTTTTCTTATTTCAAAATAGTGAAAAGGTCATAAGAGGTGTTAACCTTTTTATCATTCTGGCATCGAGCTATTTTGCCGCAGGACCTCCCCTATAGTATCGTCACCGCAGTAGAGTTTAACCACCAAATTTGGGATGGATTGGTGTGGTTCCTCTACGCCTAGGACACTAGAATATTGAACCATGAACGAGAAAAGGCATGAGATACATATTGGCTAGTAATTGTGAAGCCCCAATTCTTGACTGAAAGGGACACCAAAGGCCTATTCCCTCCCTCTCTATATATCCAAGAGATGGAAGGGCAGAGTTTTTTTGGTTATTTCATCTTTTCATCAAAAAGTTGAACAATGAAGATAGATGGCAAGTGCCTGATTGATTTGATCAGGCCGTGTAGGAACAAGGTTCAAATCGTTCGTTCATTAGGATGCCTCAGCTGCATACATCACTGCACTTCCACTTGACACCTATTAAACCAGCTCGTCTCGCTGCTACCTTATCCTATTTCCATACTTCTGTCGCTCCATCCCCGTATGGGTGGAGAACCCGGCGCTGTCTTGGCTGTGATACCAGAGGCTCTAGGGAAGTCGGAGGAGAGAGCACTCATCTTGGGGTGGGCTTACAACTTATATGCTTTCAGCAGTTATCCTCTCCGCACTTGGCTACCCAGCGTTTACCGTAGGCACGATAACTGGTGCACCAGAGGTGCGTCCTTCCCGGTCCTCTCTATTCACCATTCTCTTGATGTGGACCCTATGATCAGAAAAAGGAAATGACTATTTTGTTCCTAGCCCCTGGAGCGTAGATAGAATTGGATAAAATAAAATAGATTTGAAAGTCCTAAATTAGACCAAACGAATTCCGTCTGTTAGAATAAGAAAAAGCGCTTCCGAATTGATCTCATCCTTTATAATATAATGATTTTTTTTCTTTGTTTAGTAATAACTTAATCTTGGAATAAAACACTTGTTACTTGTTATAGGAATTCAATTAATAAATGGAAAGAGCTGGGTATTAGTTCATGAGCAATTCTGCATGCATATGGATAGAGGAAGGAAATAATGAAAAAAAAATCTAGTGCACTCCATATCTTTTTTACTATTCTTCTTTCCCCGGGGAGGGGGTATTGAAAAAGAAAAAATGGATAAAGGGTTAATTCGTTCTTGATAGCCATGTCCTCAACAAGTGAATGGGAACATACTCTCGATCAGAATCCGAAGAAAGTACTACTTGATAATTTCTACAAATTGCAAGTCCTTATTATGATTCCTTTTATGGGCAAAAATCTATAATGTTTTAGATTTTCCATTACTAATCCTTTATGTACTTTAGTGTTCCTAACCCTTCACTAACTTTTGGTGGATTCTTCTTATGGATTATTAAGTTATAGTAATAACTAGGAGTATTCTAGTAATGGAATTCCATATCATGAATCATTTATTCTTGGCCGCTTCAAGATATGATGACTAATTAAAAATATCAACATTGGGATAAAGAGTTTACACTGCTTATGTTTACTTCCACTTTTTCTTGTACATAGGAAATGAGATTTTTTTTCTTTTTACTACAAATTTATAAGCTGTTTTGTATAGCTATCTAGTTTAACTTACCAACCCAAATACTAAATAAGAAAAGGAATGTAAATAGTTGATGGATTTTATAGGAAAAAGATCTATTTTAACGAATCACACGTAGAGATATTGCTAGCACACAAAAAGTTAATGGTATTTCATAACTAATGGATCGAGCAGCAGCTCGTAGACCGCCTGAAAAAGAATATTTATTATTTGAGCTATATCCTGCCATAAGAAGACCAATAGGAGCTATACTTGAAATGGAAATCCATAAAAAAACACCAATACTAAGATCGGCTAAAATGAAATGATATCCCAAAGGGATAACTAAAAATCTTAATAAAACTGATATGACTGCTATAGAGGGTCCAATGCTAAATAAAGAAATATCTCCTCGGGATGGCAGAATATCTTCTTTAAAAAGTAGCTTAGTCCCATCTTCTATAGCTTGAAGCAGGCCCAGGGGCCAGCATATTCAGGACCAATACGTTGTTATATCGACGCGGATATTTCTCTTTCTAACCACACGATTACGAGTACCTCTATTGTTATTCCCAAAAGGAGGGTCAAAATGGGTAGAATCGATATCAGTCCATAGACTTCTTTTAATAATTCCAATTTCGAAAAAGAATTGATAGTTTCTACCTCTACCCTATCTATTATCATTTCAACGATCCACTTCCCCCATAATGATATCTATACTACCTAATATCGTCATGATATCAGCCAATTTCATTTTTTAACTAGTTGAGGAAGAATTTGCAAATTAATAAACCCGGGTGGACGGATTTTCCATCTCCAGTGGAAAAGGCTATCATCTCCTACTAGACAAATCCCTAATTCACCTTTTGGGGCTTCTACTCTTACATAAAGCTCTTGCCTTGACAATTCAAAATTGGGCGAAGCTTTTTTACCAAGAAATTTATACTCAAAATCATTCCACTCAGAATTCTTTTCTTTCTTAAAGCGTCGGACTTCTAAATTCTCATAAGGTCCTCCAGGAATTTTTTCTATGGCTTGTTGAATTATTTTGATGGATTCCCTCATTTCACCAATTCGTACTAAATAGCGAGCTAACGAATCCCCTTCTTTTTGCCATTGGACTTTCCAATCAAATTGGTTGTAAGACTCATAAGGATCTACTTTACGAAGATCCCATTGTATTCTAGAAGCTCATAACATCGGTCCCGATAAGCCCTAATTTACTGCTTCTTCTCCACTAATAAAACCTACTCCTTCAACTCGCTGTAAAAAATTGGATTATGTGTAATAAGTTGTTGATATTCAACAACTCCCCGTAAAAAATAATCACAGAAATCTAAACATTTATCGATCCATCCATAAGGTAGATCGGCAGCTACCCCTCAGATCGGCGCATACCTGTAGCAACTTCAAATAGATCATATATTAATTCTCTCTCTCTTTCTCTAAAAATATAGAAAAAAGGAGTTTGTGCGCCGAGATCCGCCATAAAAGGTCCAAGCCATAGCAAGTGAGAAGCTACCCGCTTAATTCTAACATAATTACCCTAATATAGTTGGCTCTTTGTGGTATTTGAATATTCTCCAAGAATTCTGGTGCATTTACTGTTATCGCTTCTGTAAACGTAGTAGCTAAATAATCCCACCTTGTTACATAACGTAAGTATTGTATAATAGTTCGGTTTTCCGCGTTTTTTTCCATTCCTCTGTGTAAATAGCCTAATATGGGTTCACAGTCAATAACATCCTCACCATCGAGAGTAACGATCAGTCGAAGAACACCATGCATTGATGGGTGTTGAGGGCCCATATTGACTATCATCAGATCTTTTCTTGTAAGCGGTAGACTCATATCCTTTCTTCCTTAATTCATTATTCCATGAAAATGGATTATTCCATAAATTCCTCAAAGCGAGGCTCATCAAAATGAAAAATCTAAGACTACTAAAAGACTACTAAAAAATAATAAAACAAGAAAAAAATTTGAACGATTAAATTACTACTCCCGAATATTCAACTGACCGATTAATTTCTTATAACGTACTCTATTTTTCTTTGACAAATAAGCCAGCAAACATCGACGCTTTCCCAAAAGACTTCATAGACCTCTTTCCGATGAAAAATCTCTTTTGTGTAATTCCAAATGTGAAGCAAGTCTCCGTATCTTATTGGTGAAACTGAATACTTGAAATTCAACAGAACCCCTATTTTCTTCTTTTTCTTCTTTAACCATAAATCCAAAAAAAAATCTACCTCCTTTCTTCTTCATGTATTTTTCTGATTAGGAAAAATACAAAATTATGTCAGTTATTTCGAATTTATTCTAATCTCGTACACACACAATTTGCAATCATTCATCTACTACTGGAATTTGGATTTATTTTATCGATGCAAATTGGATTTGGATAGAAGGGTACATTCTTTCTAATATTTTAGATAGAAGAAATGCTTCTTCTATCTAAAATATTAGAAAGAATTTTGCTGATTTATTTATTGCTATACGCAATTTATGGAATTGATACACCATTTAATTGATATCATTTAGCAAAATGAAACACATCATATGCATCCATCTTTTGGCTCGAGAGTTTCACGGGATAGAGATATGGTATAAGAAATAGACTATTAAGTAACTCTAAATGAATTGTGGATACATCTGTATCCTTAACATACTGAAACGATTGCCATTATTCGTATCAAACCAATAGCGATTCATACAAGCTAAATCTTCTAATTAATGGTGGGCTAATAATGATTTTTTTGCATGTGTATTAAGACGCTTGGCCTGATTTCAAAATTGTCCAGAGTTTTATATGTTGTTTTCATTGCAAAATAATCGGCCTCCTTCCATAACTTTCCAATTACGAGTACAAGAATTGAAAGACATGAAAATTCTCAATTCTCTATGGCGTCTAGTAGATAGAAACAAGAAAATCAGAAGAATCTTCCTCTCTATTCACTATCATTTCACGTGTTCGACTTCTATTAGTTTCTTTTCTTCTTTAATGCAATAGTTATAGTTTGATATAAGAATCCATTTCTCAAAGTAATGGAAGCCATTCTCTTATAGGAAATGGTTCGAAAATCGCTATTCCACCTTTTAGGTATCGTGAAAAGTGGTTCTCACCGGTCGAATGCTAAGACTTCTGATAGTAATCACACAACTCCTTAGTGCAATCCGCCATGAAGTGACCTGGCTCACCGCATCTGTAACACGTCAACTTCTTCTTCTTGGTCGCCCACTTGGATAATTTTTCACCCTCCACTATGTCATTTCCTTTATCAGAACCACTATCCTTAGTCTTAGCAGCCCCTGATCCAACAGCCGGAACCTTCACCGCCGCCAAAGCCCGAACCGCGTCAACCGCAACAGCCGGTAATGTGGCCGTGGATGTGATGGTCTCCACCTCGACTGGGACCTCTTGTGTCACTGTAGCCGGTGGTGGAGGGGGATGTGGCGGCAGTGTACGACGCCCCCCGCCTCTCCCTCCACGGAAACGATGTCCTCCATGGTTACGATAGTTGGGTCCGGACACTCCTTCAACAAAATTCCCCGGCGGACCTTGGAAACCACGACCGGGACCGCTGCCATTGTACCATCCAGAAACCCGACCACCTCCAGAAGATGAACCACGATGCTGGCCTTCACTGCACACATCGACCCATCGTCTCCCCACTGACCATATCGATTCTGATTCTGCCGGTGTCCGTCTCCGCCATAGTCCCGACCACCACCATAGTCACGCCCAGCCCCTCCATAGCCCCCGCCGCCATAGCCGTCATCACGACCCCGACCGGCGTCTTGGCCCGGAGCAGCATGCGAATGGGGCGGTGGTGGCTCCTGCCGCGTCCCCTCCCAAGCTGCATCATGGCTAGCAGCAGCCCTCGCCGGCGGTCGCGGAGGCGGCGGTCCCGACTTGGGTGGAGGACCTCCACACCCTGCCATGTCCTGAAGACAGCAGACTCTGCCCCGTATTCTTGCCGCCCGGTGGTGCTCGAGGTTAGGAAACCTAGGCGCCCGGAAAAACCTAGCGATAGAAACAGGCGGCGGCACGGAGAGCGAGTTCGCATGCCATCGCAACGAGTCGGACATGGGAACTTGCGAGACCTGGCACTGCATCTGGGCCTCAGACCCAATATTTCCAAAGCCCACACACTTGTCGGCCTCAGAAACTTCTTCGTGGCCCAACAACGAATTCAGGCGCGCCCATCTAGCCGCTTGAATTGCGTTGGCCGCCCTGGCCACCGGCGGTGACTGCAGCGGCGGCGGCCTCACTACACGCTCCTGTTTCCCCTTCGTCTTCTTCGTAACAAGAGTCCATGAATCCGGGATGAAATCAGAGAGCGTAATAGGTGCACGATTTACCTTCGGGATCGGTCCTACCCAAGGTTTCATATGCAACGAAGTTTTTCCAAGAATCTCCCTCTTCCGGTGAAGAACGGCGACAGGTAATTCTTCCGGCGGTGTCGGCATCCTCGCACCCACCATATTCCCCGGAATCACCTCACCAGTTCCGGTTCTCTTCTCCTCCTCCACTTCCCTAAGAACATTATATTGTTCCTCGTCATCGTCTGTATCCGCAAGGACCCAAAAACGTCCTCCCCATCGAGGTTTTGATTCCCCATCATCGGTCATTGTCGTCAAGTCGATCAAATTGGCATCGTCCTCATGATCCACTTGCATTCTATAATCAACGCGCACGTTATAAATATCAATGCATAAATGAAAACCTACCGTGATCCGAACGTCAGCCACCAGGTAATTTCCGATGACGACGTCGTTGTCCAGATCGAGTAGGCTCGTCCATCTAGAGATCGGGTTGTGCCGAAGCGGACCCTCGATCCAGCCTCCGGAGCGACTCACATCGGCGAAATGCACCTTCCAGTGCTCCGCCTGCGCCTTCTTGATCTCATCATTAGATGGGCTTGTCTCCCTGAGATCCGCCTCAGAAGATCCGATCGAACCCCTTCCGGTCCCTGGCGCGTACGGCGTTGGAGAAGCGGAGCGGCACTCTGGATGATCAGGGAGCGGCGGCAAGCGCGATGGCGTCCGGCCCTTAGGCAGTCTGAGGCCCCGATCGCCCGTCATCCGTTCTGCGTGTACAATTTGTAGACGTGTAGCTCCTTTTTTAAAATGGGGGAGAATTTCACTTCCCCAGCCTCTGCACCAACTAGGGATGCATACGGCCATTTTAGTATGAGTACCAAGATAAACATGGTCCTCAGAAAAAAAATGAGTATCAAGATATTTTTTGATGAGTGGTTCCACCACACACCAAACTTGATCCTCAATAAATGAATGAATCATGTGCAAGTGACCGGACATATAAGAAAAAAATATGAGAAGTGTGGCTGCATGGGAAAAAATAGGGGCTCAAAACGAACACGTCCGGTCACTGATCGGGCGCGTCCGCGGGCGTTTGAGGGGTCGAATTAGAGGTACGTGACTGAAGATGCTCTAAGTTTTTGAGATACACAGTCCTCATTGTTTTTTAAAATTTTGAAACATGTCGGTGTTAGTTTTAGAACTAGTTGGTGTAAGTTTGTAACTTGTGTGGTACGTGCCATTCAACTCCAATCCAATGATTGAGTTGGTGCAACTCTAACCCGGCCAAGTTTTATTATTTCATCATAAAGGTTGTTTCCTTTGTAGCCGTCCCCTCCCTATGTGCTTGCATGGTGTGGTACTAGACAGCCCACGTGAATACACATCTCCTCCACGACTCCATCCATCCTACTCATCCCGATGGCTGTTCCGTTCAGAGCCATGAATGCAGGCCCGTCTTATCGTGGAGTACACGCACATAGAGGTACATGCATGCACATGCATGCATTCATTGGAATCACAGCCTCGTGGAACACGTAGCATCCTTGCTGGAGAACAAGATTTCTACGTCATGAATGAATCCATGGCTGGTCTCGTCGTTCACACACTGACACCTCACTTATAAATCGTCTGGCCCCGACTTGCACGTACGTACGTGATTGAGAATTATATATAGATTGGATCTCGCTCGGCAGGACAATTATATATAGATTGGATCTCGCTCGGCAGGAATTCTTATCCAGTGGAACCCATCCCTATCCATCTCTGTGGTCCAATTGCTATTTGGGTAGATGCACCAAGTGTAAGTTTGGCTGTCATAGTTGTTATAAAAATAAAGAAAACAATATCTATACCAGAAAAAATAGAAAATAAAATAAAAATGTCTGGTTTTTTTTTAACATCCAAGATGGTCAGGTTTTCTTCGTGCATTCAAAATTTTGTCAAGAAATGGCATCCCGGGACCTCTAGAATAAAATTCAGCTCTCCATAATACATACTTACGAAGCTTTTTGGACGGTGTTTGTCCATAAAACTTTACTCGCACCGAGCACGCGGTTATTTTCGGTGCCACAAAAAAATCAGGTTTTTTTAGAATTTGTGGTTTCAGGTTTAGGCCTCCTTTGGTTCATAGGGTAGGACAATCATAGGAATAGAAAAGTTATAAGAAATGAGATGGCATGCATCTCAAATCCTATGAGTAGGAATAGAAAAGAATATGCCCTTTGATTCACTTCATAGGATTTTTTTTTCATTGAGTCTAGGTTAATGTTTATGTTCCTATAAAATATGAAGGATAGCAAGAATTCTTCCATAAAAATAGGATTTCATACTTATAAACCAAAGGGCTCTATAGGAATTTTTTTCTACAAAAATCCTATCATATGGAGTTCCTACAAAAATCCTCCAAACCAAAAGAGGCGCTTATGTTTATCAGGGTGCGGATGGACCAATGCCCATCTTGATGGTTCACAATGAGAACACGGCACCATTCAGCTGGCCTAAGTGAGTGCTGCGTCAGCATGAGTACTGTGGTTCACCTACTGAGATGCATACTCACTTGACAAAACATATCAGATCTAGCTCGGCAAAACTTATCTTATATACGAACTTGTTCAAGTGTCAGTCGACGCTATATTCATGATATCTTATTTTTACCATGCAAAATTTATTTTTGTTTTTTCTTTTATTTGTTTACATGTTATGTCACTTGATCGAGACGTAGTTAAATCTTAGTCGAGTGAGACTTCACGAATTCTTCAGTGGATACAACATTCGTGAGATCTTACATTAACCATGCAAAATTTAATTTTCAGTTTTTTTATTATCTTATTTGTTATGTCACTTAACCGAAACTTAGTAAATCTCAGTCGACTAGACGTAGCCACACCTTTAGGCTAGTCATAGTGGGAGTAACTTAGCTAGTAATATACTGCACTTCAAGAATTTTTTTTCTTATGTGGCAAGTATTTAATGTGAGGTGGTAACATAGCGCTTCCAAGACAAGATGGGTCTACAAGCTAATAAATGAAGCCATTTATGACACTACTATCATGTTACTCCCTCCTTCCATCTATATAGGGCCTAATGCGTTTTTTAAGGCTAACTTTGACCAAATATTAGAGCTATAATATATGACATGCAACTTACACAAAGCACGCCGTTAAATTCGTGTGTGAAAGGAGCTTTCAATGATATAATTTTCACATTGTGCATGTCATGTACTATTAATCATGTCAATAGTCAAAGGCGGTCTTAAAAAATGCATTAGACCCTATATAGATGGAAGGAGGGAGTGCTTTGCATTATAAAGGTAGTAACTTAGACTAGTATCATGCATATGACACTAGTCTAAGTTATATCTTCGTAGTGCAAAGTAATATAGTAGTAGTGTCATAAAAAACTTCATTAATTAGCTTGTAGACTCATCTTGTCTTGGAATGCGCTATGTTACAGTAACATATTATGTTATCACTTCTTATTAACTACATGCCACATAAGCAAAAATTTCTCGAAGTGCGCTATGTTACTTGCTAAGTTACTCTCAGGCTAGTCATAGTGGGAGTAACTTATCTAGTAACATAGCACACTTCAATTTTTTTTGCTTATGTGGCAAGTATTTAATGTGAGATAGTAACATAATATGTTACTGTAACATAGCGCTTTCCAAGACAAGATGAGTCTATAAGCTAATAAATAAAGTCATCTATGACCCTACTATTATATTACTTTGCATTATAAAAGTAGTAATTTAGACTAGTGTCATGCATATGACACTAGTATAAATTACTCCCCACTGTAACCAGCCTCACTATGACTAGCCTTAGCCAAAACTAAGGACCAACACGAGATATTAACGCTGCTAACACGTGATTTTGTAGCCAACCAGATTAGCGCATGGAGCGGGTTGCCCGGTTCCTTTTTCTTTGCATGCAGGCCACGTCCACGTCCAGCAGCACATGTGATGTGATCCATGTAGCGTCCTGTAGCGATAATACCGTAGCACTACAGAAACGCAAGCGGGATACGCGGAAACGCGGCTGTGTGCACGCTTTAACTTAGATTTTCCTAATGAAGCACATGTTTTCGGCTGATAGTGACAACAGTTATACTTGACCCCAGTTTTTAGAAATTATGCTAGAATTCGGTATAGCATTATTTTGTGTAGAGTAATTCGGTACTCCCTCTGTTAGAAATATAAGACCTTTTACTCTATATAAGGTTTTATATTTCTTTATGGAGGAAGTAATTAATAGTGATCTACAAGAGCATAAAGTTGTACGTACCATTTAGTGTGCAGTATCTGTGGTGTGGCAGATTTTACTGCCACGAACAACCGCAGTATATGTGGTACGTACTGCGGTTCCATGTCGCGTCTTGATGGATGGCATATGGCAATCAATAATTCAAGGTGAAATCACATACTCGGTAGTACGTGCACATGCACGCACAACTACCACATTCAATTCATTGATATGCATGCCCATGGCTTGCACGTAAGGACGATTAGATTGGACCCGATCTGACTCACCATGACTCGGCATGCAGATCTTATCTCCTATCCAACGGGCAATGTCTTCTTGCGACATGGTACCATTTTTCTAAATTATGCATATGTTTTGAATATCTAAAACTGGGTGCCCATGCCACGGAGCTGATTTCAGTCAAACAATTAGGGAAACGAGACTGAGCTGGCCATACTATGCATGAATAGAGTACATGCGTCTGTGTGGATGTATATCCACTAGAAAATTGTCAACAGTAAGAACGAAGCCAACCCCTCGCCTCATGAAGTCATGAGTGAGTGGATGCTTCGGTGTAACTTAGGCATATACTCACTGCCTCCGTTTCTAAATATAAATATAAGATCTTTTAGAGATTTCAATACAGATTACATGCATATGTATATAGATATATATTTTATAGTGTAGATTCAGTCATTTTACTTTGTATGTAGTTTGTTTTGGAATCTCTAAAAGATCTTATATTCAAGAACGGAGAGAGTATACATTAATCATCCCAGCATGTAGATCAATTCAGTCGAAAAGTTATTTTTCACAAAATACATAGAAGAAAGTAACAACAATTATAGTTTTTTAATTTGGAAATAGAGACATCATGTCTTCTGATGCATTGTCTATCCTACTAATTTCGTGATAGCGGAACGTGTCAATTGTTTCGCTGTTTAGATCCGATCTAAGCAGAGCTCTTGCCACCAACCACGGATGGAATTGAAGAAAGTTGTCGAATGAGTAACGAAAAAAACAAGACTTGGACAATTGGCATGCACATGCACCTATAGTGCCCATGCCGACGAACAGGCACGTGTCACGGCAGGACAGCACAGCTGTGCTCTATAGTACTGTAGTAGCTTTTCCCGGCATGCATGTGCTTGGTTTGCTAGATAGTAGATAGATAGATAGATAGATAGATACATAGATAGATACTGCTATTTGGCATCGCGTCCTCGGGGTCACTATGGTCGTCGGTCGTCACCACCATTATTGTGTGCGTACACTCATTGAGATGTACACATGTTTGTTTGTTGTTCATGGCCATGCATGCATGAATTCCGGCCCGTCGTGACCCACCATTATGCATGTTTGGCATCACGTCCTCGTGGTCGCCCTGCTTGTCCGTGATCGTTCACGCATACAGAGTAGGAGTACATGTTTCTTTATTTATCACTCGTCTGACTTGGAGTAGTACTACATACACTATACAACTCCCTCCGTTCTTAAATATTTGTCTTTCTAGACATTTCAAATGGTTATAATATACGGATGTATATAGACATATTTTAGAGTGTAGATTCACTCATTTTGCTTCGTATGTAGTCATTTATTGAAATCTCTAAAAAGACAAGTATTTAGGAACGGAGGGAGTACATACTATCAGTGAGATGCATGCATGTCGTACGCATTGAACATTGTGGTCACATCCAGCTCCAAAAATGATCTCATCTGATCCAGCACCACAGAGACGCAAGCGGGAGCCGCGGAAACGCGGCTGTGTGTACGCTTTAACTTAGATTTTCCTAATAAAGCACATGTTTTCGGCTGATAATGACAACAGTTATACTTGACCCCTGTCCCTTCTAGAACGTGCACTACTACTCCGTTTTTTGGGCAGGCATACCATTATTTTGTGTAGTGTAATTCGCTACTTCCTCTATAAAGAAATATAAGATATTTTAATCTCTAAGGTTTTATATTTTTACGAAGGAAGTAATTAATAGCGACCGACAACCGCAGTATATGTGCTACGTACTGCGGTACCATGTCGCGTCTTGATGGATGGCAGATGGCAATCAATAATTCAAGGTGGGATCACACAGTAGCACGTGTACGTGCACGCACAGCTACCACATTCATTGATATGCATGCCCATGCATTGCAAGTAAGGACGATTAGATTGGACCCGATCTGACTCACCATGACTCGGCATGCAGGTCATATATATCTTGTATCCAACGGGCAATCTCTTCTTGCGACATGGTACCATTTTTCTAAATTATGGCAAACCACTCATATGCTTTGAATATCTAAAAGTGGGCGCCCATCCCCGGGAGCTGATTTCAATCTAACAATTGGCAAAACGAGACTGAGCTGACCATACTATGCATGAACGGAATGCATGCATGTGTCTTTGTGGATGCATATCCACTAGAGAATTGTCAAAAGTAAGAACGAGCCAGCCCCTTACCTCATGAAGTCATATATACTCTATCTGTCTCCAAATAGATAGCGTATCAATTCAGTCGAAAAGCTAATTGTTTTCAAGTTTGAGCAAATACATAGAAGAAAATATCAACAATTATAATATTATAAAACGCATTATGGAAATATATCGAATGGTAGACATATTGATATTGATTGATACTGTTATCTTCATTTTTTTAATTTGGAAACAGAGACATTATGTCTTCTGATGAACTGTCTATCCTATTAATTTCATGATAGTGGGACGTGTCAATTGGTTCACTGTTTAGATCTGATCTAAACAGAGCTCTTGTCACCAACCACGGATGAAATTGAAGAAAGTTGTTGAAGGAGTAACGACTTCGAGACTTGGCATGCACATGCACCTATAATGCCCATGTCGACGAACATGCACGTGTCACGGCAGGACAGCAAAGTTGTGCTCTATCGTAGTAGCTTTTCCGGGGCATGCATGCGCTTGGTTTGCTAGATAGATAGATAGATAGATAGATAGATAACGATTGTGCACATGCATGGACTTACGTGCGGATCTCTACAGTATCACACTATTTCGCGCCACGTCCTCGTGGTCGTGGTCACTGTGGTTGTCGACCGTGACCACCATTATTATGTACGTACACTCACTGAGATGTACACATGTGTGTTTGTTGTTGGTGACCCACCATTATGCATGTTTGTCATCACGTCCACGTGGTCACCATCGTGGCTGTCCGTGACCGTTCACGCATACATGTTTGTTACTGTTAGGCGGCCCACACTATCACTCGTCTGACTAGGACTAGTACTGTACATATTAGGCTACTCATAATAGGGAGTATCATATCAAGAGTGGCGCTTTGACATATGGGAGCGTGCGCTCTTGGTTTTTAAAATGTGTTTTAAACATATTTTAAAATGTCAAAAAAATTTAAACAAAAACTTGGCGCATACATGTCGATATTGTACATGCTCACAAAGTCGTTTCACGAAAAACTACTAACTTATGTGTCGCGTGTGAAAAAGATAAAATCCGGTGTTAAAAAATGTTTTTTCACAAGACATCCATTTGTCTTTTGCACAAGCCACAAAATATGTCGGTTTTCTCCAAAACTTGACATGCACACATATAATGTCAACATGTATGGCACCAAATTTTTGTTTGAAATTTTTTTCACACTTTGAAATATTTTTTCCACATGCAGAAGTGCACGCTCCCGGGAGCACCAACGAATTTTCGGTATCATATACTAGTATGATATTAATGTATGATACTACCTTCATAGTCCATAGTTCATAGTATCATAGAGTAGTATTATAGATTATCTTATCTAAGGCAATGTATGACAAGAAATATCATAACATTTATTATGATATAATATCTACCTATATTACTTTAACCCACTCTCTTCTTTAATTCTCTACCACATCAGTGTGTTTGCTATTCCTGCGTGCATGATACCACCACTATGGGCTGCTTAGTGAGATGCACACATGCCGAGCGCATTGAACAATATGGTCACATCCAGCTCCAAAAAACTGATCTGATCCAGCACCAAGAAAATCTCATCACATCCAGATCCAGGACCGCAAATCATATCTTCTACCCGGCCGTATACGACCTGACTCGCCGTTTCTCTCTATTCCGTCCATTCCGTGCCCCTATTTAATTGGTAAGGGCATGTACAATGGTGCTATCTTAGGAGTGCCACATAGGATAAATGATGAGGTGGAGGAGAGAGAACTCATAAGAGAAGGCTTGTCTTCTCTTATTTAAGATAAGACAAGAGATGATCTTTTAGCACAATATGTCTCACCACATTTTTAAGAATTGCTAGTTATTAAAGATAAGGCCAAGAGATGACCCATTGTAGACATTTTTCTTTGTCATCTCTAAATTTCATGCAAAATTTAAGATAAGACTATCTTATCAACCATTGTACATGCCCTAAGATACAGAAATGCAGGGATGCGTAATTCATGGAAACTGTTTTGCAACATCATACATTGTGTAATGCATGAAACTGTTTCTACACCATATATTAGAAATGCAGATTTAAAAGAAAAAAATTAGAGCATGTACAATAGTTGATATTGAGTTGATCAAAGTTTTTTTTCTGAAAGTTAGTTGATCGAAGTTTCACACTCCTTTCTTTTCGATTCACTCATTGACTAATCTTCAAAATTCTGCGTTCCTTTCATCTGTTATATTGAGAAGATTCTAGAATTAAAGGTCAAAACAATTATTTAGAGAAGACAATAAAACATGTTACACAATGCACTATTGCTTAGTTTTATCTATAGCAATCATTATTTTCACGACCCTAAAGTTATGGGGCAGTGGAAATTAAACTAGAAAATGTGTGAATGAGAAAATAGAACCCTAAATATGTATAGGGCGGAGCGAGGTTTGGCTCTATAAATATACACAGTGGCACTTTTTTCTTATAATGTAAGACTCCTACGTATCCTGACATTCAAGTTTAATTAATAATTTTACATTAATGTTGTTAAATTACACCAAAATAATATCATCTGATTCATAAAAAAATATCAATGCTAGTTTTGCACCAAATAATCCATATGACGTTGCTATAATTATTACTTAAACTCTAAAT
The DNA here is from genome assembly GCF_056163025.1 of Triticum urartu. Lineage (NCBI taxonomy): Eukaryota > Viridiplantae > Streptophyta > Magnoliopsida > Poales > Poaceae > Triticum > Triticum urartu. The sequence continues at coordinate 7,852,958 of NC_141879.1, forward strand.
ACTTGAATACATGCATGGAGGTCTCACATTTTACATGGGATAGAATAGTTGTTTATCAGGACACTTCTGGTGCTTATTCTTTAGCACATTTTCATAGGTAAATGTTGATGAGCCATCATAATTAAGAAGAGAAAATAGGGAGTTATATGCTAGTACACATATAGGTCTTAGCTCGTTTCACTTTGCAGTGTATTAATACTCAGATCTTGTGTGGCTTCTCTTCCTATCATTCTCTCATTTCCTCATATTTGCAACCATACCACAATTTTTAGCTGCAAACATGATCCCTAAATCAAGTAAATGCAACATCACTTAAATATAGTAGTACCTACACCATATCATGGTCTCTAATATATTTTTCACCGACTACGAACGCACAAAACGCCAACGCATTGGGAGTGCCCTCGGCATCTTAATGGCTATTCATGAACATTAATGCACACTTCTCTTAATAATTCACAGTAAGACGTACTGTATTTATCAAAATTGGCTGGCTAAACTAAATGATACAACAACTATGCCCTTCATTCTGCATTACAAGGAATATTCAACTATTCTCAAGTCAAAATTGTTAAAAGATCAAGCATGCCTAGAAAATACCAGTCTATACAGTACCCAATAAATACATTACGAAAATGTATTCATCATAGATATTGATTTGGTAGTGTGGTTGCCGATATTTTCCTATAGGTTAAACTTAAAATGTTTTTCCACCAACAATCTCTCGTTGTGGCCTCGGGCCTAATACGGCCCAAAACGAGGTCAGTGGCCCTTTTTCCACAAAACACGGTCAAAATGGTGAAGGAGCCCAAATTTGTCGGAGAAACACAAAGAAGCCCTTACATTGGCAAAACTATTGGTGAAAAGTACCTGCTCTCCAAGGAAACGAAGAAGAGAGATTTTATAGATGTTTATTATGGTCACATGGAAAGTCTATGAATTTTCATTCTCTTGTACATGGTAAGTTTTTTGCAAATATGTAATAGTGTCATGGAAAATTTTGGAATTTTGTTGTCATAAATGGTTACATGGCAAAAATGTTCTAGAATTTGTTTTCTAAAATCATGTCAATTTTTTATTATTTTTTGTGTCCATGAAATCTTTTTCTACATCATGCGAAATTTTCTTGTCATGGAATGCAACTATGCATACATTACGAAAACCAAAAACATAATGGCATTTCTTACAAAAAAATCTACAAATCATGGCAATTGTTAAAAACATATGCTAGTCGCATGCCAAATTTTAGGATTTTTGTTTTTTCTAAAAGCAGAGAAAATGTTATAATGGTCACATGGCAACTTCATAATTTTTGTTTTCCATAAATCATGGCAACCTTGTTTTTTTGTTATTTATATAAAAATCCTAGATATGTGGCATATTTTATACAAATCATAGATATGTGGCAAATTTTGTTGTCTACACCATGGCAACTATCTCCCTCTAGTTCTTTTTACAGATCATAGCAACTTTTATTTTTCTGTATTGCATACATCATGGCAAATTTATTGTGTACGACATGGCAAATTTATTATCCACAACATGCCAACTCCCCCCCCAACTCCTAGTTCTTTTTAAATATCATGGCAACCTTTTCTTTTTCATGTTACATACATCATGGCAAATTTACTATCTATAACATGGCAAATTTATTATCAATAGCTGGCAACTATCTCCCGCTGGCACTTTTTAAAGATCATGGCAATGTTTTCTTTTCTATTTTGTGTGTACAAAATCTTTTTGAAAACCTATGGTCTTTTGGCCCCATTGCAATACCCAAGGTAGCCACTCCGCAATTTTTCACACACATTTGCACATGGTACACTTATCTAGGGGTGTGGAAATTTTATTTTACTTTTCAGAATGGAAATATGGGGTAGTGTGGGCAACTCTTCAAAAAACATGATGACAACATTTTTTAGTCCTAGCAAATTTATGAATTTTTTTAAGATTGTTCGAGATAGCAATTTAGGGGGTACATGGAAATGTTTACATTTTGGCCTTGCAAATTTATGTGGTTTCTATCTTTCTTTTATTTGTTGTTTTTCGATGGCATAAGTTTCCCAAGAAGCCGCTAAACTTCAAAGACATTCTAGACATAACTCTTGAGATGACAGTTGATACGTCTCCGTCGTATCTACTTTTCCAAACACTTTTTCCCTTGTTTTGGACTCTAACTTGCATGATTTGAATAGAACTAACCCGGACTGACGATGTTTTCAGCAGAATTACCATGGTGTTATCTATGTGCAGAAACAAACATACCTGAAACTTCACGAAGCCACTTTTCAGAAAATATGAAAAATACCTACAAAAGATGAAGGCCATGGGGCCCACCACCTCTCCACGAGGGTGGGGGGCGCGCCTGCCCCCCTAGGGCGCGCCCCCTACCTCGTGGGCCCCCTTTTGCCTCTCCGACTCCAACTCCAACTCTATATATTGTGTTTCAGGGAGAAAAAAATCAGGGAGAAGAATTCATCGCGTTTTACGATACAGAGCCGCCGCCAAGCCCTAAAACCTCTCGGGGGGCTGATCTGGAGTCCGTTCGGGGCTCCGGAGAGGGGAATCCGTCGCCATCGTCATCATCAACCATCCTCCATCACGAATTTCATGATGCTCATCGCCGTGCGTGAGTAATTCCATCGTAGGCTTGCTGGACAGTGATGGGTTGGATGGGATCTATCATGTAATAGAGTTAGTTTTGTTAGGGTTTGATCCCTAGTGTCCACTATGTTCTGAGATGATGTTGCTATGACTTTGCTATGCTTAACGCTTGTCACTAGGGCCCGAGTGCCATGATTTCAGATCTGAACCTTTTATGCTTTCATCAATATATGAGTGTTCTTGATCCTATCTCGCAAGTCTATAGTCACCTATTATGTGTTATGATCCGTTAACCCCGAAGTGATAATAATCGGGATACTTACCGGTGATGACCGTAGTTTGAGGAGTTCATGTATTCACTATGTGTTAATGCTTTGTTCCGGTTCTCTATTAAAAGGAGGCCTTAATATCCCTTAGTTTCCGTAAGGACCCCGCTGCCACGGGAGGGTAGGACAAAAGATGTCATGCAAGTTCTTTTCCATAAGCACGTATGACTATGTTCGGAATACATGCCTACATTACATCAATGAACTGGAGCTAGTTTTGTGTCACCCTAGGTTATGACTGTTACCTGATGAACCGCATCTGGCATAATTCTCCATCACCGATCCATTGCCTACGAGCTTTCCATATATTGTTCTTTGCTTATTTACTTTTCTGTTGCTATTGCTATCATCACTACAAAATACCAAAAACATTACTTTTACTACTGTTACCTTTTGCTACCGTTATCACTACTATCATATTACTTTGCTACTAAACACTTTGCTACAGATATTAAGTTTCCAGGTGTGGTTGAATTGACAACTCAGTTGCTAATACTTGAGAGTATTCTTTGGCTCCCCTTGTGTCGAATCAATAAATTTGGGTTGAATACTTTACCCTCGAAAACTGTTGTGATCCCCTATACTTGTGGGTTATCAAAACTATTTTCTGGCGCCATTGCCGGGGAGCATAGCTCTATTCTTTGAGTCACTTGGGATATATATCTGCTTATCATTATGAAGAACTTGAGAGATCCAAAAACCAAGATCTATCCCTCAACTACGAGGGGAGGTAAGGAACTGCCATCTAGCTCTGCACTTGATTCGCCTTCTGTTTTGAGTAAGCTTGCGACACCTACACCTGCTTCTGCTATTCATTCTGATATGTCGCATGTTATTGATGATGCCACTTCTGCTATGCATGATACTTATGATGAAACTACCTCTATGCCTGATACTACTATGCCACTTAGTGATTTTCTTGATGAACAACTTGCTAGGGCTAGAGAAATTGAAAAAATTGAATTTGATGATACTGATGAAAGTGATGATGAAGAATCACTCGTTATTCCTAAGGGTTATGTTTTTTATCAAGAAGCTTCTTTCGCTATTTTAGCTTGCAAAAATAGAAATGAACTCAAAAGGTTATTAGCTAAATGAAGTAAGCAATCTCTAAATGCTAGAATGAAACCTGACCCTGCTTTTGCTACTTCACCTATCTTTGTTACTGATAAGGATTATGAATTCTCTATTGATCCTGATATAATTACTTTGGTTGAATCTGATCATTTTCATGGTTATGAATCTGAAACTGTTGTCGCACATCTTACTAAGTTGAATGATATAGCCACCCTGTTCACTAAAGATGAGAGAACTCGTTACTTTTACATCCTTAAAATATTTCCGTTCTCATTAAAGGGTGATGCTAAGATATGGTTTAATTCTCTTGATCCTGGTTGTGTGCGTAGTCCCCAGGATATGATTTATTACTTCTCTGCTAAATATTTCCCTGCTCATAAGAAACAAGCTGCTTTAAGGGATATATATAATTTTGTGCAAATTGAAGAAGAGAGTCTCCCACAAGCTTGGGGGAGGCTTCTCCAATTACTTAATGCTTTGCCTGATCATCCTCTTAAGAAAAATGAAATACTTGATATCTTTTATAATGGACTAACCGATGCCTCCAAAGATTACCTGGATAGTTGTGCTGGTTCTATTTTCAAGGAAAGAACATCGGATGAAGCTGAAATTCTATTGAATAGTATGTTGACAAATGAAAATAATTGGACACCTCCGGAGCCAATTCCTGAGCCTATTCCTAAACCAACTCCGAAGAAGAGTGGGATTCTATTTCTCAGTCCTGAAGGTATGCAAGAGGCAAAGAAATCTATGAAAGAAAAGGGTATTAAAGCTGAAGATGTTAAGAATTTACCTCCTATTGAATAAATACATGGTCTTAATTTACCGCCTGTTGAAGAAACATATGATCTTAATCCTTTACCTATTGAAGAAACTCATGGTATTGATAACCCAACACAGGTAGTAAAGGTAAATTCTCTCTCTACATATGATAAAGCTGGAATCCCATTTACTAAGTTTGCTATCCCATGCTTAGATTAGTTAGATAAATTTATGGCTAAGCAAGAAGACTTTAATGGTTATTTTGGTAGACAATTGAAATGCAATTCAAGTATGCTTGAACACTTGGGTGATTATATGGCTAATGTCAAAGGTGAACTTAAACTTATTAATAAACATGCTTCTATGGTTACCACTCAAGTAAAACAAGTACTTAAAGCGCAAAATGATTTGCTCAATGAATTGAATAATAAGAATAATGATAATGTTGTTAGAGTGGCTACTAGAACTGGTAGAATGACTCAGGAACCTTTGTATCCTGAAGGCCATCCTAAGAGAATTGAGCAAGATTCTCAAAGAAATAATATAGATGCACCTAGTCCTTCTAAAAGGAAGAAAAAGAAAAATGATAGGACTTTGCATGCTTCTAGTGAACCTATTACTGAAACACCTGAGAATCCAAATGATATTTCTATTTCTGATGCTGAAACTCAATCTGGTAATGAACCTGAAACTAGTGACAATGTTAATGATAATGGTCATGATGATGCTCAACCTAGTAATGATAATGACATATAAATTGAACCTGTTGTTGATCTTGATTATTCACAATCAAAGAATCAACGTTATGATAAATAAGACTTTGTTGCTAGGAAACATGGTAAAGAAAGAGAGCCATGGGTTCAGAAACCCATGCTTTTTCCTCACAAACCATCCAAGAAAAAGGATGATGAGGATTTTGAGCGCTTTGCTGAAATGATTAGACCTATCTTTTTGCGTATGCGATTAAGTGATATGCTCAAAACCAATCCTTATGCTAAGTACATGAAATATATTATTACAAATAAAAGAAAGATATAGGAAGCTAAAATTTCCACCATGCTTGCTAATTATACTTTTAAGGGTGGAATACCGAAGAAACTTGGAGATCCCGGTGTACCAACTATACCATGACCCATTAAAAGAAATTATGTTAAAACTGCTTTATATGATCTTGGAGCCGGTGTTAGTGTTATGCCTCTCTCTTTATATCATATACTTGATTTGAATAAGTTGACACCTACTGAAATATCTTTGCAAATGACTGATAAATCAACTGCTATACCTATCTGTATTTGTGAGGATGTGCCTGTTGTAGTTGCAAACGTTACTATTTTAACAGACTTTGTTATTCTTGATATTCCCGAGGACGATAGTATGTCTATTATTCTTGGAAGACCCTTTTTGAATACTGCAGGAGCTGTTATTGATTGCACTAAAGGCAATGTCACTTTTCATGTTAATGGTAATGAGCATACGGTACACTTTCCGAGGAAACAACCTCAAGTTCATAGTATCAACTTTATTGGAAAAATTCCATCGACTCTATTTGGAGGTCTTGAATTTCCTCTTCCTACTGTCAAGAAGAAATATGATATTTTTATTATTGGGGATGTGCATATCCCCGTAGAGGTAACATAGTGTTATTCGAAATTTCTCCGGTTCCATGTTATTCGGAATGAGTTCGTTAACAAGACTTGATCAACCTTGTTAGGGGATTCCTTTTGATGATCATGAGATGGATGAAACTAGAAGGCACTGAAGGAAATATGCCCTAGAGGCAATAATAATGTTATTATTTTATTTCCTTATATCATGATAAATGTTTATTATTCATGCTAGAATTGTATTATCCGGAAACATAATACACTACAAGAAATATGTCAACTTGTGACCAGCACTATTGGTCACTGAATGGTCACTCTTTTCAATTTGTGACCTTTTTGTGACCAAAAACATAAGGTCAAAAGTTGGCGATCATAAACTGACTATAGCGACCTTTCTTCTGGAATGGTCGTAGACGTTTATGACCAAAATACGTCTACTGTGGCGTTTTGGTCACTAGCAACCTCCCCAGGCCACGTAGGCATCCAGCGTGGCAATCTGATGTGGCACAAGATTCAGCCCGGTCCAATTCGATTTTCTACATGGGCCTAGCCCAACAATTTAGCCTATTTGTGTTTTTTTCTGTCAATTTTTGGTTGTGTTCATGGGCCAAGCCCAATATTGCAGCTTTTTTATTGTTGGGTCGTGGCCTTTTTATCCCAGTTTTAAAATTGTAAGTGGGTCCAAGTTGTCAGCTTCTAGTAAGTGGGTCCTGGCTGTCAGGGTCATATTCTTCATATTTCAATTTGGTAGTAAATAAATAAGCAGTATTTAAATTGGCACAAACAGAAAACACATATAATAATACTTCAAATGACAACCAGATTTGGGATGGAGCTCCTACTCTACAAATAACACATAAATACAACGGCTGAATCTGGAGCTCCTGCTCTATAAATAACACATAATACAATGGCCCTCCTGCACTACCAACACACAGGGCACTACCAACTACCAACTGTAGTAACTAATACTATACTTTACAACCTCTACATGATGGAGCCCCTACTCTACCAACTGTGATATATTCTTCACGATGGAGCTCCTTTGATAGCATTGCAAACTAGGCACCTGATCCTGTCATGAACAACATGCAACCTCAGTCACCCTGTTACATGAATCAACAAAGAAGAATCAGAAAACTGGAGCCAATATATTATAAAGAGACCACTCGAAAAAAGACAAGTTATTTAGAATGATAACATAAATTCAACTAGTACAGTGCTTTTATTATCCAGCTAGTCAAAACAAGATACTCATTCATACAAGAAAGGTGACTCGCGAAGATAGAGCATTCTACTCATAGCTCGCAGAGTATCAATATTCTATTCTTATAAGCTTATTCTTATGCCTGAAGCAAGTAAGGAAATCTGATCAAATACGCAACACCTCCATAAACAAAAACATCATGACTGGCCTGGGGTTCTAATTCTGCTTTTTTCTTGTGGGCCATGATTATGATGATATAGCCTAATAAACTGTATGCCAAAATGTAGAGAAGATAAATATGGTGATACAGCAAAACCATAAATATAGCCTAATTTTCCATCCTATCTCAAGCATCATTCAAAAATATTTTTTAACGAACACAATTGTTATAAATACCTCTTACAATGGATACCACAAACCTGTATCCATATTGTTCGATCCCAGGAGAACTGGCTACGATTGACAACATAAAAAATGAAACATGCAGGACACAGACACACGCACACAGACAGACACATAAATGTGTAATCAGAATCAACTATCCTATACCGCTGGATAGTCCAGCCCCTGCCCCAGCATTAGTTGTCTAGAAACTGGTTATATCAAGTGCTAAGTTGTCTAGAAACTGTGGATTAAGATGAACAAGACAAAAGACTATCTACCCCAGCATTAGCACCAGGTCCAGAAAACAGCACCCCGCCCCAGCAGGCACAGAAATTGGTGTTTGCATTATATCTCCAACGGCAACGGGGTGCCGCCCAACCATGCAGCATTCTGCAGATGCAAGTTAGGCCAGACGTAAGCGAGCAAGAGCAGACCCACACGCTTTAAGAATTACTTGATGTACGCGTGCAGATGCAAAGTTTGAATTACTTGATTTAAGAATTCATTAAGTGACTTTGGCATAGAAATAACAGGGAACCGGCCATAAGATACACCACGGAAACAGACATGTTTCTAGAAAGGCAGAACAAAGTTAGATATGTGGACAGGCATCTCTGAAAAGAGATTGTACATGGTACATAAACAATAAAACAGGGGTGCAAATTAACAGAGTTGAACTAGTTGTAGAAATTCGGACCATACAAAGTTACAAACTAATGAACAAAGCAAACAGACTGAATTCGGCATGAGAATTAGTGGTTCTGGGCACTAGATGACCTCCTCATCATCAGCTTGGGGTTGGGAGACAGGGGCGCTTGGGAGGGAGTGTTACCGAGCGAGGTGCAGTGCGTGATGACGACGACCTCCTCCCGCGAGACGCCGGCGGCCGCCGCCAGGTCCCCCACCGCGCGGAGCGGCAGGGCCAGCTCGTCCGTCACCGCGAGCGCCGCCACGGCCGTGGACGCCATGGACCCGGACCTGATCGAATCGCCTGCAACCCTACGTGAGGAAGGAAATGGCGCGCGTTCGGGAAGGAAAGGGAAAGGAGGAAGAGCGGATCGAAGAGGGAGTGGGGGTGACCTTGATGGCGAGCGGCGTCTCGGGCAGAGCGAGTTCATGGCCAGCGCCTGACCTCTCCTTCCTGATTTGAGGAGGGGAGGGAGACGGGTCATGGCGTCTGGGGCATGCGTCCGCACCGTGATCCCGATGGGGTCTACACGAGGCCGCCGCCGCCCCTCCCCCGCCGTGGGGCCGGGTGCGGGTCACCTCCCACGAAAGGAGACAGAGACGGAGCCGGAGCGGACATGGATGGGACTCGGACGCGCGGCGGAGGTGGTTGCCGAGGCGGGCACGGAGACGGGGTGGGTCATCGGGATTCGTGGCATGGTGGAGGCGCCGTGAGGAGGGGAGGAGGAGAGGGTGAGGGAAGGAGGGCGCCGCCGCCGGCGAAGGGAAGCGAGAGAGAGAGAGAGAGGGAGGCGGCGTCGATCTGGATCGGGGAGAGAGGGAGGGAGGCGGCGTCGATCTGGATCAGGGAGAGAGAGAGGGAGGCGGGCAGGTGGGTGGAAGGGAGGAGAGGTGAGTGAGGTAGGGTTTGGTGCGGTGGGACAGTGGGACGGTGGGTTTCTTCAGATGGATAGACGGTTGGATTGCTAGCAATGGATGGATGGATGTCTGCCATGTCATCAATCCATGTGACAGATGGTTCCACCAATCAGAATCTAGCATATGTAATTGTGCTTTTTCTCTTTTGTTTCATTTATATTTTTTACCCTCTTATTTCGGGTAAACACTCAACATATTAGCCTCATGTTGTATGTTTAAATGATCCAATATTGTGCACATATGTGTATCTTAGGATTTCAAACAATGATGATTTTGTGGTCTTCATTTGCATTGCACACAAAAATCAATTTTCTATTTTTCGAGTGCCCAAAATGATTTTTGTTGTGAAGGGCCTACCATATATTTGTTGCAAAATTGGACCAAATCATTTTTATTGGTTATGATGAGTTTTTTTGTGAAAGACCATATCCGAGACCATATCTAGTGTCAAAAATGAGTTTTTTTTGTGAAGGACCAATAACATATTTGTTGCAAAATTGGACCAAATCAATTTTATAAAATACTAGGCCATGTTTAATGCACAATTGACCAAATGGTTGGGTGTCAAAAGTTTTGATCCACCTCTGGTGAAAAAGACAAATTTCTGCCGATTCAGCTGGAAGCGGGTAAAATTTAAACTGCAGTTGCCTCATAGTTTGCTCTATATTTTTTTCCAAAAATCATTTCTAGATACATAAGTATCTATTTAATCAGAGAAACACCAAAAAAATTCCAAGATTCAACCACTAGCTAGGAACGGTCATGCCCGCCGTTTTGACCGCATTTTGAAACGGGCATAAAAAATTCAAAAAAATCAAAAAATTGGGAAACCTTCTCATTGTGTCATTATATGTGACCAAGTTTCCAGGAAAAACAATAAACTTGTAATACGGAAATTATTTTAAAAAACTGTTCTCAGAAATGAGCTATCATGCGTGAAGATTCATGGCTTTCAAGCCAAATGATCAAACTTATGGCCACATTCATGGCATAGTTTGTTGAAATGATCTCATATTGTGCACAAGGGTGCATGTTGGAATTCCAAACAATGTTGCCTAAGGGAGTTTTCATTTTCTTTGCACGGAAAATTCATTTTCCATTTTTCGACTGCCCGAAATGAGTTTTTTTTGTGAAGGACCTACCATATATTTGTTGCGAAATTGGACCAAATCAATTTTATAAAATACTAGGCCATGTTTAATGCACAATTGACCAAATGGTTGGGTGTGAAAAGTTTTGATCCACCTCTGGTGAAAAAGATAAATTCTCGTCGATTCAGCTGGAAGCGGGTCAAATTTGAATTGTAGCTACCTCGTAGTTTGCTCTTCATTTTTTACAAAAATCATTTCTAGGTACATAAGTATCTATTTAATCAGAGAAACGCCAAAAAAATTCCAAGATTCAACCGCTAGCTAGGAACGGTCAAGCCCGCCGTTTTGACCACATTTTGAAACGGGCATAAAAAATTCAAAAAATTCAAAAAATTGGAAAACCTTCGCATTGTGTCATTATATATGACCAAGTTTCCAGGAAAAATAATAAACTTGTAATACGATAATTATTTTAAAAAAATGTTCTCACAAATGAGCTATCATGTGTGAAGATTCATGGCTTTCAAGCCAAATGATCAATCTTATGGCCACATTCATGGCATAGCTTGTTCAAATGATCTCATATTTTGCACAAGGGTGCATATTGGAATGTCAAACAATGTTGCCTAAGGAAGTTTTCATTTTCGTTGGACGAAAAAACCATTTTCCATTTTTCGAGTGCCCGAAAGGAGGTTTTTTTGTGAAGGAACTACCAAATAATTGTTGCAAAATTGGACCAAATCATTTTTATAAAATACTAGGCCATATTTAATGCACAATTGACAAAATTGTTGGGTGTAAATTTTTTTGATCCACCTCTCGTGAAAAAGACAAATTTCCGCCGATTTAGTTGGAAGCGGGTCAAATTTGAACTGCAGTTGCCTCATAGTTTGCTATTTATTTTTTCCAAAAATCATTTCTAGTTACATAAGGACCTATTTAATCATAAATACATGGTTTGGTGGCGATACATCGAGGTTTGGGCGGTGGCCGAGGGCCCCAACTCTAGAGCGCGTAAACTCGCATGCCCGTCGTGTGGTCACCGCGTGACCGTAATGTTGCCATGTGTTCTGGGCGGCCTAGGCATGTCTAGTGGGTTGGGCACTCCCCAGGTTGGTGCTAGGAAGAAAAATACAACATAAGATTCTCACGAGGAGACCGATCGATGCTCAAACATGAAATAGCAGCCAAGTGTTTGATTAGCGGTACGGGAAATGCACATGGCCAATGGGCGTGGGTTTTGGCTGAGGATGATCATCTACTAAGGAGAATGTCTTCACAAATTTTTAGCTCAAAAGGAGGATCCTAGGTGGTACTTGCTTTGCAAAGTACCACGCTGGACAAAAATATGAATGTTGAAGCTAGGCTCAAAATAATGAATGGATTGAGCTGAAATTTTGTGGAGGATGGTTATTTGGGCATAGGAAAGCATTGTAGAAAATTGATACCATTTGGACATGCCAAAGTAGTACTTCCTTCACAATGCTCTTCTATGGACAGAAACTTGGGAAAACTAGTGAGAGAGATTGGATGAATGAAATGAGATCAAAATTGGTGTAGGTAAGTTACTTAGGTATGGTCATGTGCTGGTAAATTTTCAGATCAGTTGCGTAAGCCTAGCTAGTACTTACTTCACAAAGCTTCTCTCGAGGTAGAAACTTTGGAAATTTCCCGAGAAAGATTTACTAGGAAAATTGAGCTGAATATTATCACGTGGCAATGATTTGGGTATGGAAGAGTGCCCAAAAAGTTTGAGGGTAATAGGAGGGGTCTAGATAACACTTGCTTTGCAACGTGCCAATCTGGCCATAAAATATAAATTGAACCTGGGCTCACATAGATGATTTGAATGGGCTGCAATTTGGAGGAGGGTGATAATTTGGGCATATGAAGGAACTGTATAAATTTCATGTCATTTCGATATATAAAAAAGGTACTTTCTTCACAATGCTTCTAGGTGGACAAAAACTTTGGAAATTTTCCGAGGAAGATTTGCTAGGCAAATGGAGCTGAATTTTGTCATGCGGTAACGATTTGGATAGGAAAGAGTGCCCAAAAATTCCTAGGGCAATCAAGAATATATAAATAGCACTTCCTTCATAAAGTGTTGTTGCAAACATAATAGGAAAATGAATATTGTTGAATTAGTTTTGAACTAGGCAAGGAATGATTTTTACATATTTGATGAAGATATGACCCAAAGAATTTATGAGATTTTTTTGGGAATTTTGGGAATGACAGAAATATAGGTTGCTTCACAACCTAGGGCAAAAATTGACACATGGACATGACACATAGGCAAAACTGATGAGGTGGCGCCAAGTCATACCAATCCACCACAATTTACAAGGTTATGACCATCTATATTGGTCATGATCAGCTAGAAATAAGGCAGCGGACTAGTGTTGTCTGCTTTATGACCATTTCGTGTAAGGAAATTACGACCTTTCTGGCCAAAATTATGGTTTAGGGTTTGGAGCCCCCCGAACAGCTTTTGACCAATTGGTCTCAAATGGTCATAGATTTATGACCAATTCTTCCAGGGTCACTGACAGAAGGTCACTAGTTGACATATTTCTTGTAGTGATACTGTTGGGGAACGTAGCATAAATTCAAAATTTTCCTATGTGTCACCAAGATCAATCTATGGAGTCATCTAGCAACGAGGGAGGAGTGGATCTACATACCCTTGTAGATCGCGCGCGGAAGCGTTCAAGAGAACGGGGTTGATGGAGTCGTACTCGTCGTGATTCAAATCACCGATGATCCTAGCGCCGAACGGACGGCACCTCCGCGTTCAACACACGTACGGAACGGAGACGTCTCCCATGCCTTGATCCAGCAAGGAGGAGGGAGAGGTTTATGGAGATCCAGCAGCACGACGGCGTGGTGGAAGTAGCGGGATTCCAACAGGGCTTCGCTAAGCGCTGCGGGAGGAGGAAGATGTGTCACGGGAGGGAGAGGGAGGCGCCAGGCCTTAGGTATGGTTTGCTCCTCCTTTTCCCCACTATATATAGGGCCAAGGGAGAGGGGGAGGCGCAGCCCTTGCCCCTTCCTCCAAGGAAGGGTGCGGCCAAGGGGGGGAGGAGTCCATCCTCCCCAAGGCACCTCGGAGGTGCCTTCCCCTTTTAGGACTCTCCCCTTTTTCTCTTCTCTTGGCGCATGGGCCTCTTGGGGCTGGTGCCCTTGGCCCATATAGGCCAAGGCACACCCCCTACAGCCCATGTGGCCCCCCGGGGCAGGTGGCCCCACCCGGTGGACCCCCGGGACCCTTCCGGTGGTCCCGGTACAATACCGGTGACCCCGAAACTTGTCCCGATGGCCGAAATAGCACTTCCTATATATAATTCTTTACCTCCGGACCATTCCGGAACTCCTCGTGATGTCCGGGATCTCATCCGGGACTCCGAACAACTTTCGGGTTACCGCATACTAATATCTCTATAACCCTAGCGTCACCGAACCTTAAGTGTGTAGACCCTACGGGTTCGGGAGACATGCAGACATGACCGAGACGTTCTCCGGTCAATAACCAATAGCGGGATCTGGATACCCATGTTGGCTCCCACATGTTCCACGATGATCTCATCGGATGAACCACGATGTCAAGGACTTAATCAATCCCGTATACAATTCCCTTTGTCTATCGGTATGTTACTTGCCTGAGATTCGATCGTCGATATCTAATACCTAGTTCAATCTCGTTACCGGCAAGTCTCTTTACTCATTCCGTAACACATCATCCCGTGATCAACTCCTTGGTCACATTGCGCATATGATGATGTCCTACCGAGTGGGCCCAGAGATACCTCTCCGCTTACACGGAGTGACACATCCCAGTCTCGATTCGTGCCAACCCAACAGACACTTTCGGAGATACCTGTAGTGCACCTTTATAGTCACCCAGTTACGTTGTGACGTTTGATACACCCAAAGCATTCCTACGGTATCCGGGAGTTGCACAATCTCATGGTCTAAGGAAATGATACTTGACATTAGAAAAGCTTTAGCATACGAACTACACGATCTTTGTGCTAGGCTTAGGATTGGGTCTTGTCCATCACATCATTCTCCTAATGATGTGATCCCGTTATCAACGACATCCAATGTCCATGGTTAGGAAACCGTAACCATCCATTGATCAACGAGCTAGTCAACTAGAGGCTTACTAGGGACATGGTGTTGTCTATGTAACCACACATGTATCTGAGTTTCCTATCAATACAATTATAGCATGGATAATAAACGATTATCATGAACAAGGAAATATAATAATAACCAATTTATTATTGCCTCTAGGGCATATTTCCAACAGTCTCCCACTTGCACTAGAGTCAATAATCTAGTTCACATCGCCATGTGATTAACACTCACAGGTCACATCGCCATGTGACTAACACCCAAGAGTTTACTAGAGTCAGTAGTCTAGTTCACATCACTATGTGATTAACACTCAATGAGTTTTAGGTTTGATCATGTTGCTTGTGAGAGAGGTTTTAGTCAACGGGTCTGAACATTTCAGATCCGTGTGTGCTTTACAAATCTCTACGTCATCTCCTAGATGTAGCTACCACGCTCTATTTGGAGCTATTCCAAATAACTGTTCTACTTGGAGCTATTCTAAATTGTTGCTCCATTATATGCATCCGGTATCTCTACTCAGAGCTATCCGGATAGGTGTTTAAGCTTGCATCGACGTAACCCTTTACGACGAACTCTTTTTACCACCTCCATCATCGAGAAAATTCCTTAGTCCACTAGTTACTAAGGATAACTTTGACCGCTGTCCTGTGATCCATTCATGGATCACTCTTGTACCCCTTGACTAACTCATGGCAAGGCACACTTCAGGTGCGGTACACAGCATAGCATACTGTAGAGCCTACGTCTTGAGCATAGGGGACGACCTTCGTCTTTTCTCTCTATTCTGCCATGGTACCATTAAGCGTTTTGATCTATCCTTATAGATCTTGATGCTCAATGTTCAAGTAGCTTAACCCAGGCTTTCCATTGAAAAACACTTTCCAAATAACCCTATATGCTTTCCAGAAATTCTACGTCATTTCTGATCTATGATATGTCGACAACATATATTCATCAGAAATTCTATAGTGCTCCCACTCACTTCTTTGGAAATACAAGTTTCTCATAAACTTTGTATACACCCAAAATCTTTGATCATCTCATCAAAGCATACATTCCAACTCCGAGATGCTTGCTCCAGTCCTTTGAAGGATTGCTGGAGCTTTGCATACTTATTAGCATCTTTCAGGATTGACAAAACCATCCGGTTGTATCACATACAACCTTTCCTTAGAAAATAGTCGAGGAAACTATGTTTTGACATCCTATCTGCAAGATTTCATAAATAATGCAGTAATCGCTAATATAATTCCAACAGACTCTTAGCATCGCTACGAGTGAGAAAGTCTCATCGTAGTCAACTCCTTGAACTTGTCGGAAAAACATCTTAACGACAAGTCGAGCTTTCTTAATGGTGATACTTACCATCATTGTCCGTCTTCCTTTTAAAATCCATCTATACTCAACAGCCTTACGACCATCAAGTAGTTCTTCCAAAGTCTATACTTTGTTTTTTATACATGGATCCTCTCTCGGATTATATGGCCTCGAGCCATTTATCAGAATCCGGGCCCACCATCGCTTCTCCATAGCTCGTAGGTTCATTGTTGTCTAGCAACATGACTTCCAAGACAGGGTTACGTACCACTCTGAAGTAGTACGCATCCTTGTCATCCTACGAGGTTTGATAGTGACTTGATCTGAAGTTTCATGATCACCATCATAAGCTTCCACTTCAATTGGTGTAGGTGCCACAGGAACAACTTCCTGTGCCCTGCCACACACTAGTTGAAGAGACGGTTCAATAACCTCATCAAGTCTCCACCATCCTCCCACTCAATTCTTTCGAGAGAAACTTTTCCTCGAGAAAGGACCCGATTCTAGAAACAATCCCTTATTGCTTTCGGATCTGAGACAGGAGGTATACCCAACTGTTTTGGGTGTCCTATGAAGATGCATTTATCCGCTTTGGGTTCGAGCTTATCAGCCTGAAACTTTTTCACATAAGCGTCGCAGCCCCAAACTTTTAAGAAATGACAGCTTAGGTTTCTCTAAACCATAGTTCATACGGTGTCACCTCATCGGAATTACGTGGTGCCCCTTTTTAAAGTGAATGTGGTTGTCTCTAATGCCTAACCCATAAACTATCGTGGTAATTCGATAAGAGACATCATGGTATGCATCATATCAAATAGGGTGCAGTTATGATGTTCGGACACACCATCACACTATGGTGTTCCAGGCTGTATCGGTTGTGAAACAATTTCCACAATGTCTTAATTCTGTGCCAAACTCGTAATTCAGATATTCATCTCTATGATCATATCATAGATATTTTATCCTCTTGTCACGACGATCTTTCAACTTCACCCTGAAATTACTTGAACCTTTCAATAATTCAGACTCGTGATTCATCAAGTAAATATACTCAACATCTACTTAAATCATCTGTGAAGTAAGAACATAACGATATCCACTACATGCCTCAGCACTCATTGGACTGCACACATCAAAATGTATTACTTCCAACAAGTTGCTTTCTTGTTCCATTTTGCTGAAAACGAGGCTTTCAGTCATCTTGCCCATGTGGTATGATTTGCATGTCTCAAGTGATTCAAAATCAAGTGAGTACAAAACGGTCCATTTGCATGGAGTTTCTTCATGCATATATACCAATAGACATGGTTCGCATGTCCCAAACTTTTCAAAAACGAGTGAGCCCAAAGATCCATCAACATGGAGCTTCTTCATGCGTTTTATACCGATATGACTTACGTGGCAGTGCCACAAGTAGGTGGTACTATCATTGCTATCTTTTGGCATGAACATGTGTGTCACTATGATCGAGATTCAATAAACCATTCATTTTAGGTGTAAGACCATTGAAGGTATTATTCAAATAAACAGAGTAACCGTTATTCTCCTTAAATGAATAACCGTATTGCGATAGACATAATCCAATCATGTCTATGCTCAACGCAAACACCAATCTCGATGGTAGAGGGAGCGTGCGATGCTTGATCATATCAACATTGGAAACACTTCCAACACATATCGTCAGCTCACCTTTAGCTAGTCTCCGTTTATTCCGTAGCTTTTATTTCGAGTTACTAACACTTAGCAACCGAACCGGTATCTAATACCCTGGTGCTACTAGGAGTACTAGTAAAGTACACCTTAACACAATGTATATCCAATATACTTCTATCGACCTTGCCAGCCTTCTCATCTACCAAGTATCTAGGGTAATTCTGCTCCAGTGGCTGTTCCCCTTATTACAGAAGCACTTAGTCTCGGGTTTGGGTTCAACCTTGGATTTCTTCACTAGAGCAGCAGCTGATTTGCCGTTTCATGAAGCATCCCTTTGTTCCCTTGCCCTTCTTGAAACTAGTGGTTTCACCAACCATCAACGATTGATGCTCCTTCTTGATTTCTACTTTTGTGGTGTCAAACATCGCGAATATCTCAAGGATCATCATATATGTCCCTGATATATTATAGTTCATCACGAAGCTCTAGCAGCTTGGTGGTAATGACTTCAGAGAAACATCACTATCTCATCTGGAAGATCAACTCCCACTTGATTCAAGCGATTGTTGTACTCAGACAATCTGAGCACAAGCACAACAATTGAGCTTTTCTCCTTAGTTTGCAGGCTAAGAGAATCGTCGGAGGTCTTATACCTCTTGACGTGGGCACGAGCCTGAAATCCCAATTTCAGCCCTCGAAACATCTCATATGTTTCGTGACGTTTCAAAACCGTCTTCGGTGCCTCAACTCTAAACCGTTTAACTGAACTATCACGTAGTTATCAAAATGTGTATGTCAGATGTTCGCAACATCCACAGACAACGTTCGAGGTTCAGCACACTGAGCGGTGCATTAAGGACATCAGCCTTCTATGAAGCAATGAGGACAATCCTCAGTTTACGGACCTAGTCCGCATAATTGCTACTATCAACTTTCAACTAATTTTTCTCTAGGAACATAACTAAACAGTAGAACTAAAGCGCGAGCTACGACATAATTTGCAAAAACCTTTTGACTATGTTCAGGATAATTAAGTTCATCTTATGAACTCCCACTCAGATAGACATCCCTCTAGTCATCTAAGTGATTACATGATCCGAGTCAACTAGGCCGTGTCCGATCTGTGCGTGAGACGGACTAGTCAACGTCGGTGAACATCATCATGTTGATCGTATCTTCTATACGACTCATGCTCGACCTTTCGGTCTTCTGTGTTCCGAGGCCATGTCTGTACATGCTAGGCTCGTCAAGTTAACCCCAAGTGTTTTTGCTGTGTAAAACTGCCTTACACCCGTTGTATGTGAACGTAAGGATCTATCACACCCGATTAACACGTGGTGCTTCGAAACGACGAACTGTAGCAACGGTGCACAGTTAGGGGAGAACACTTCTTGAAATTTTAATGAGGGATCATCTTATTTACTACCGTCGTTCTAAGCAAATAAGATGTATAAACATGATAAACATCACATGCAATCAAATAGTGACATGATATGGCCAATATCATGTAGCTCCTTTGATCTCCATCTTGGGGCTCCATGATCATCCATTACAAGAACATGATCAATCTCATACATTACATATATCATTCATCACATCCTTTTGGCCATATCACATCACATAGCATACCCTGCAAAAACAAGTTAGACGTCCTCTAATTGTTGTTTGCATGTTTTACGTGGCTGCTATGGGTTTCTAGCAAGAACGCATCTTACCTACGCAAAACCACAACGTGATATGCCAATTGCTATTTACCCTTCATAAGGACCCTTTTCATCGAATCCGATCCGACTAAAGTAGGAGAGACAGACACCCGCTAGCCACCTTATGCAACTAGTGCATGTCAGTCGGTGGAACCTGTCTCACGTAAGAGTACGTGTAAGGTCGGTCCGGGCCGCTTCATCCCACGATGCCGCCGAATCAAGATAAGACTAGTAACGGCAAGCATATTGAACAAAATCAACGCCCACAACTACTTTGTGTTTTACTCGTGCGTAGTAACTACGCATAGACCTAGCTCATGATGCCACTGTTGGGGAACGTAGCATAAATTCAAAATTTTCCTACGTGTCACCAAGATCAATCTATGGAGTCATCTAGCAACGAGGGAGGAGTGGATCTACATACCCTTGTAGATCGCGCGCGGAAGCGTTCAAGAGAACGGGGTTGATGGAGTCGTACTCGTCGTGATTCAAATCACCGATGATCCTAGCGCCGAACGGACGGCACCTCCGCGTTCAACACACGTATGGAACGGAGACGTCTCCCATGCCTTGATCCAGCAAGGAGGAGGGAGAGGTTGATGGAGATCCAGCAGCACGACGGCGTGGTGGAAGTAGCGGGATTCCAACAGGGCTTCGCTAAGCGCTGCGGGAGGAGGAAGATGTGTCACGGGAGGGAGAGGGAGGCGCCAGGCCTTAGGTATGGTTTGCTCCTCCTTTTCCCCACTATATATAGGGCCAAGGGAGAGGGGGAGGCGCAGCCCTTGCCCCTTCCTCCAAGGAAGGGTGCGGCCAAGGGGGGGGGAGGAGTCCATCCTCCCCAAGGCACCTCGGAGGTGCCTTCCCCTTTTAGGACTCTCCCCTTTTTCTCTTCTCTTGGCGCATGGGCCTCTTGGGGCTGGTGCCCTTGGCCCATATAGGCCAAGGCACACCCCCTATAGCCCATGTGGCCCCCCGGGGCAGGTGGCCCCACCCGGTGGACCCCCGGGACCCTTCCGGTGGTCCCGGTACAATACCGGTGACCCCGAAACTTGTCCCGATGGCCGAAATAGCACTTCCTATATATAATTCTTTACCTCCGGACCATTCAGAAACTCCTCGTGACGTCCGGGATCTCATCCGGGACTCCGAACAACTTTCGTGTTACCGCATACTAATATCTCTATAACCCTAGCGTCACCGAACCTTAAGTGTGTAGACCCTACGGGTTCGGGAGACATGCAGACATGACCGAGACGTTCTCCGGTCAATAACCAACAGCGGGATCTGGATACCCATGTTGGCTCCCACATGTTCCACGATGATCTCATCGGATGAACCACGATGTCAAGGACTTAATCAATCCCGTATACAATTCCCTTTGTCTATCGGTATGTTACTTGCCCGAGATTCGATCGTCGATATCTAATACCTAGTTCAATCTCGTTACCGGCAAGTCTCTTTACTCGTTCCGTAACACATCATCCCGTGATCAACTCCTTGGTCACATTGCGCATATGATGATGTCCTACCGAGTGGGCCCAGAGATACCTCTCCGCTTACACGGAGTGACACATCCCAGTCTCGATTCGTGCCAACCCAACAGACACTTTCGGAGATACCTGGAGTGCACCTTTATAGTCACCCAGTTACGTTGTGACGTTTGATACACCCAAAGCATTCCTACGGTATCTGGGAGTTGCACAATCTCATGGTCTAAGGAAATGATACTTGACATTAGAAAAGCTTTAGCATACGAACTACACGATCTTTGTGCTAGGCTTAGGATTGGGTCTTGTCCATCACATCATTCTCCTAATGATGTGATCCCGTTATCAACGACATCCAATGTCCATGGTTAGGAAACCGTAACCATCCATTGATCAACGAGCTAGTCAACTAGAGGCTTACTAGGGACATGGTGTTGTCTATGTATCCACACATGTATCTGAGTTTCCTATCAATACAATTATAGCATGGATAATAAACGATTATCATGAACAAGGAAATATAATAATAACCAATTTATTATTGCCTCTAGGGCATATTTCCAACAGTCTCCCACTTGCACTAGAGTCAATAATCTAGTTCACATCGCCATGTGATTAACACTCACAGGTCACATCGCCATGTGACTAACACCCAAGAGTTTACTAGAGTCAGTAGTCTAGTTCACATCACTATGTGATTAACACTCAATGAGTTTTAGGTTTGATCATGTTGCTTGTGAGAGAGGTTTTAGTCAACGGGTCTGAACCTTTCAGATCCGTGTGTGCTTTACAAATCTCTACGTCATCTCCTAGATGTAGCTACCACGCTCTATTTGGAGCTATTCCAAATAACTGTTCTACTTGGAGCTATTCTAAATTGTTGCTCCATTATATGCATCCGGTATCTCTACTCAGAGCTATCCGGATAGGTGTTTAAGCTTGCATCGACGTAACCCTTTACGACGAACTCTTTTTACCACCTCCATCATCGAGAAAATTCCTTAGTCCACTAGTTACTAAGGATAACTTTGACCGCTGTCCTGTGATCCATTCATGGATCACTCTTGTACCCCTTGACTGACTCATGGCAAGGCACACTTCAGGTGCGGTACACAGCATAGCATACTGTAGAGCCTACGTCTTGAGCATAGGGGACGACCTTCGTCTTTTCTCTCTATTCTGCCGTGGTCGAGCTTTAAGTCTTAACTTCATACCTTATAACTCAGGCAAGAACTCCTTCTTTGACTGATCCATCTTGAACACCTTCAAGATCATGTCAAGGTATGTGCTCATTTGAAAGTACCATTAAGAGTTTTGATCTATCCTTATAGATCTTGATGCTCAATGTTCAAGTAGCTTAACCCAGGCTTTCCATTGAAAAACACTTTCCAAATAACCCTATATGCTTTCCAGAAATTCTACGTCATTTCTGATCTATGATATGTCGACAACATATATTCATCAGAAATTCTATAGTGCTCCCACTCACTTCTTTGGAAATACAAGTTTCTCATAAACTTTGTATACACCCAAAATCTTTGATCATCTCATCAAAGCATACATTCCAACTCCGAGATGCTTGCTCCAGTCCTTAGAAGGATTGCTGGAGCTTTGCATACTTATTAGCATCTTTCAGGATTGACAAAACCATCCGGTTGTATCACATACAACCTTTCCTTAGAAAATAGTCGAGGAAACTATGTTTTGACATCCTATCTACAAGATTTCATAAATAATGCAGTAATCGCTAATATAATTCCAACAGACTCTTAGCATCGCTACGAGTGAGAAAGTCTCATCGTAGTCAACTCCTTGAACTTGTCGGAAAAACATCTTAACGACAAGTCGAGCTTTCTTAATGGTGATACTTACCATCATTGTCCGTCTTCCTTTTAAAATCCATCTATACTCAACAGCCTTACGACCATCAAGTAGTTCTTCCAAAGTCTATACTTTGTTTTTTATACATGGATCCTCTCTCGGATTATATGGCCTCGAGCCATTTATCAGAATCCGGGCCCACCATCGCTTCTCCATAGCTCGTAGGTTCATTGTTGTCTAGCAACATGACTTCCAAGACAGGGTTACGTACCACTCTGAAGTAGTACGCATCCTTGTCATCCTACGAGGTTTGATAGTGACTTGATCTGAAGTTTCATGATCACCATCATAAGCTTCCACTTCAATTGGTGTAGGTGCCACAGGAACAACTTCCTGTGCCCTGCCACACACTAGTTGAAGAGACGGTTCAATAACCTCATCAAGTCTCCACCATCCTCCCACTCAATTCTTTCGAGAGAAACTTTTCCTCGAGAAAGGACCCGATTCTAGAAACAATCCCTTATTGCTTTCGGATCTGAGACAGGAGGTATACCCAACTGTTTTGGGTGTCCTATGAAGATGCATTTATCCGCTTTGGGTTCGAGCTTATCAGCCTGAAACTTTTTCACATAAGCGTCGCAGCCCCAAACTTTTAAGAAATGACAGCTTAGGTTTCTCTAAACCATAGTTCATACGGTGTCACCTCATCGGAATTACGTGGTGCCCCTTTTTAAAGTGAATGTGGTTGTCTCTAATGCCTAACCCATAAACTATCGTGGTAATTCGATAAGAGACATCATGGTATGCATCATATCAAATAGGGTGCAGTTATGATGTTCGGACACACCATCACACTATGGTGTTCCAGGCTGTATCGGTTGTGAAACAATTTCCACAATGTCTTAATTCTGTGCCAAACTCGTAATTCAGATATTCATCTCTATGATCATATCATAGATATTTTATCCTCTTGTCACGACGATCTTTCAACTTCACCCTGAAATTACTTGAACCTTTCAATAATTCAGACTCGTGATTCATCAAGTAAATATACTCAACATCTACTTAAATCATCTGTGAAGTAAGAACATAACGATATCCACTACATGCCTCAGCACTCATTGGACTGCACACATCAAAATGTATTACTTCCAACAAGTTGCTTTCTTGTTCCATTTTGCTGAAAACGAGGCTTTCAGTCATCTTGCCCATGTGGTATGATTTGCATGTCTCAAGTGATTCAAAATCAAGTGAGTACAAAACGGTCCATTTGCATGGAGTTTCTTCATGCATATATACCAATAGACATGGTTCGCATGTCCCAAACTTTTCAAAAACGAGTGAGCCCAAAGATCCATCAACATGGAGCTTCTTCATGCGTTTTATACCGATATGACTTACGTGGCAGTGCCACAAGTAGGTGGTACTATCATTGCTATCTTTTGGCATGAACATGTGTGTCACTAT
Source organism: Triticum urartu (assembly GCF_056163025.1). Classification (NCBI taxonomy): domain Eukaryota; kingdom Viridiplantae; phylum Streptophyta; class Magnoliopsida; order Poales; family Poaceae; genus Triticum; species Triticum urartu. Next base: position 7,877,209 of record NC_141879.1, read on the forward strand.
GATCGAGATTCAATAAACCATTCATTTTAGGTGTAAGACCATTGAAGGTATTATTCAAATAAACAGAGTAACCGTTATTCTCCTTAAATGAATAACCGTATTGCGATAGACATAATCCAATCATGTCTATGCTCAACGCAAACACCAATCTCGATGGTAGAGGGAGCGTGCGATGCTTGATCATATCAACATTGGAAACACTTCCAACACATATCGTCAGCTCACCTTTAGCTAGTCTCCGTTTATTCCGTAGCTTTTATTTCGAGTTACTAACACTTAGCAACCGAACCGGTATCTAATACCCTGGTGCTACTAGGAGTACTAGTAAAGTACACCTTAACACAATGTATATCCAATATACTTCTATCGACCTTGCCAGCCTTCTCATCTACCAAGTATCTAGGGTAATTCTGCTCCAGTGGCTGTTCCCCTTATTACAGAAGCACTTAGTCTCGGGTTTGGGTTCAACCTTGGATTTCTTCACTAGAGCAACAGCTGATTTGCCGTTTCATGAAGCATCCCTTTGTTCCCTTGCCCTTCTTGAAACTAGTGGTTTCACCAACCATCAACGATTGATGCTCCTTCTTGATTTCTACTTTTGTGGTGTCAAACATCGCGAATATCTCAAGGATCATCATATATGTCCCTGATATATTATAGTTCATCACGAAGCTCTAGCAGCTTGGTGGTAATGACTTCAGAGAAACATCACTATCTCATCTGGAAGATCAACTCCCACTTGATTCAAGCGATTGTTGTACTCAGACAATCTGAGCACAAGCACAACAATTGAGCTTTTCTCCTTAGTTTGCAGGCTAAGAGAATCGTCGGAGGTCTTATACCTCTTGACGTGGGCACGAGCCTGAAATCCCAATTTCAGCCCTCGAAACATCTCATATGTTTCGTGACGTTTCAAAACCGTCTTCGGTGCCTCAACTCTAAACCGTTTAACTGAACTATCACGTAGTTATCAAAATGTGTATGTCAGATGTTCGCAACATCCACAGACAACGTTCGAGGTTCAGCACACTGAGCGGTGCATTAAGGACATCAGCCTTCTATGAAGCAATGAGGACAATCCTCAGTTTACGGACCTAGTCCGCATAATTGCTACTATCAACTTTCAACTAATTTTTCTCTAGGAACATAACTAAACAGTAGAACTAAAGCGCGAGCTACGACATAATTTGCAAAAACCTTTTGACTATGTTCAGGATAATTAAGTTCATCTTATGAACTCCCACTCAGATAGACATCCCTCTAGTCATCTAAGTGATTACATGATCCGAGTCAACTAGGCCGTGTCCGATCTGTGCGTGAGACGGACTAGTCAACGTCGGTGAACATCATCATGTTGATCGTATCTTCTATACGACTCATGCTCGACCTTTCGGTCTTCTGTGTTCCGAGGCCATGTCTGTACATGCTAGGCTCGTCAAGTTAACCCCAAGTGTTTTTGCTGTGTAAAACTGCCTTACACCCGTTGTATGTGAACGTAAGGATCTATCACACCCGATTAACACGTGGTGCTTCGAAACGACGAACTGTAGCAACGGTGCACAGTTAGGGGAGAACACTTCTTGAAATTTTAATGAGGGATCATCTTATTTACTACCGTCGTTCTAAGCAAATAAGATGTATAAACATGATAAACATCACATGCAATCAAATAGTGACATGATATGGCCAATATCATGTAGCTCCTTTGATCTCCATCTTGGGGCTCCATGATCATCCATTACAAGAACATGATCAATCTCATACATTACATATATCATTCATCACATCCTTTTGGCCATATCACATCACATAGCATACCCTGCAAAAACAAGTTAGACGTCCTCTAATTGTTGTTTGCATGTTTTACGTGGCTGCTATGGGTTTCTAGCAAGAACGCATCTTACCTACGCAAAACCACAACGTGATATGCCAATTGCTATTTACCCTTCATAAGGACCCTTTTCATCGAATCCGATCCGACTAAAGTAGGAGAGACAGACACCCGCTAGCCACCTTATGCAACTAGTGCATGTCAGTCGGTGGAACCTGTCTCACGTAAGAGTACGTGTAAGGTCGGTCCGGGCCGCTTCATCCCACGATGCCGCCGAATCAAGATAAGACTAGTAACGGCAAGCATATTGAACAAAATCAACGCCCACAACTACTTTGTGTTTTACTCGTGCATAGTAACTACGCATAGACCTAGCTCATGATGCCACTGTTGGGGAACGTAGCATAAATTCAAAATTTTCCTACGTGTCACCAAGATCAATCTATGGAGTCATCTAGAAACGAGGGAGGAGTGGATCTACATACCCTTGTAGATCGCGCGCGGAAGCGTTCAAGAGAACGGGGTTGATGGAGTCGTACTCGTCGTGATTCAAATCACCGATGATCCTAGCGCCGAACGGACGGCACCTCCGCGTTCAACACACGTATGGAACGGAGACGTCTCCCATGCCTTGATCCAGCAAGGAGGAGGGAGAGGTTGATGGAGATCCAGCAGCACGACGGCGTGGTGGAAGTAGCGGGATTCCAACAGGGCTTCGCTAAGCGCTGCGGGAGGAGGAAGATGTGTCACGGGAGGGAGAGGGAGGCGCCAGGCCTTAGGTATGGTTTGCTCCTCCTTTTCCCCACTATATATAGGGCCAAGGGAGAGGGGGAGGCGCAGCCCTTGCCCCTTCCTCCAAGGAAGGGTGCGGCCAAGGGGGGGGAGGAGTCCATCCTCCCCAAGGCACCTCGGAGGTGCCTTCCCCTTTTAGGACTCTCCCCTTTTTCTCTTCTCTTGGCGCATGGGCCTCTTGGGGCTGGTGCCCTTGGCCCATATAGGCCAAGGCACACCCCCTATAGCCCATGTGGCCCCCCGGGGCAGGTGGCCCCACCCGGTGGACCCCCGGGACCCTTCCGGTGGTCCCGGTACAATACCGGTGACCCCGAAACTTGTCCCGATGGCCGAAATAGCACTTCCTATATATAATTCTTTACCTCCGGACCATTCAGAAACTCCTCGTGACGTCCGGGATCTCATCTGGGACTCCGAACAACTTTCGTGTTACCGCATACTAATATCTCTATAACCCTAGCGTCACCGAACCTTAAGTGTGTAGACCCTACGGGTTCGGGAGACATGCAGACATGACCGAGACGTTCTCCGGTCAATAACCAACAGCGGGATCTGGATACCCATGTTGGCTCCCACATGTTCCACGATGATCTCATCGGATGAACCACGATGTCAAGGACTTAATCAATCCCGTATACAATTCCCTTTGTCTATCGGTATGTTACTTGCCCGAGATTCGATCGTCGATATCTAATACCTAGTTCAATCTCGTTACCGGCAAGTCTCTTTACTCGTTCCGTAACACATCATCCCGTGATCAACTCCTTGGTCACATTGCGCATATGATGATGTCCTACCGAGTGGGTCCAGAGATACCTCTCCGCTTACACGGAGTGACACATCCCAGTCTCGATTCGTGCCAACCCAACAGACACTTTCGGAGATACCTGGAGTGCACCTTTATAGTCACCCAGTTACGTTGTGACGTTTGATACACCCAAAGCATTCCTACGGTATCCGGGAGTTGCACAATCTCATGGTCTAAGGAAATGATACTTGACATTAGAAAAGCTTTAGCATACGAACTACACGATCTTTGTGCTAGGCTTAGGATTGGGTCTTGTCCATCACATCATTCTCCTAATGATGTGATCCCGTTATCAACGACATCCAATGTCCATGGTTAGGAAACCGTAACCATCCATTGATCAACGAGCTAGTCAACTAGAGGCTTACTAGGGACATGGTGTTGTCTATGTAACCACACACGTATCTGAGTTTCCTATCAATACAATTATAGCATGGATAATAAACGATTATCATGAACAAGGAAATATAATAATAACCAATTTATTATTGCCTCTTGGGAATATTTCCAACAGATACTTGTGTGAATACATAGACAAACTAAACTTCACTAGTATGCCTCTACTTGACTATCTCGTTAATCAAAGATAGTTACGTTTCCTAACCATAGACATGTGTTGTCATTTGATTAACGGGATCACATTATTTGGAGAATGATGTGATTTACATGACCCATTCCATTAGCTTAGCACCCGATCGTTTAGTATGTTGCTATTGCTTTCTTCATGACTTATACATGTTCCTATGGCTATGAGATTATGCAAATCCCGTTTGCCGGAGGAACACTTTGTGTGCTACCAAATGTCACAATGTAACTGGGTGATTATAAAGGAGCTCTACAGGTGTCTCCAAAGGTAAATGTTGGGTTGGCGTATTTCGAGATTAGGATTTGTCACTCCGATTGTCGGAGAGGTATCTCTGGGCCCTCTCGGTAATGCACATCACATAAGCCTTGCAAGCATTGCAACTAATGAGTTAGTTGCGAGATGATGTATTACGAAACGAGTAAAGAGACTTGCCGGCAACGAGATTGAACTAGCTATTGAGATACCGACGATCGAATCTCGGGCAAGTAACATACCGATGACAAAGGGAACAACGTATGTTGTTATGCGGTCTGACCGATAAAGATCTCCGTAGAATATGTGGGAGCCAATATGAGCATCCAAGTTCCGCTATTGGTTATTGACCGGAGACGTGTCTCGTTCATGTCTAGATTGTTCTCGAACCCGTAGGGTCCGCACGCTTAAGGTTTCGATGACAGTTATATTATGAGTTTATGAGTTTTGATGTACCGAAGTTAGTTCGGAGTCCCGGATGTGATCACGGACATGACGAGGAGTCTCGAAATGGTCGAGACATAAAGATTGATATATTGGACGGCTATATTCGGACACCGGAAGTGTTTCGGGTGATTTCGGAGAAAACCGAAGTGCCGGAGGGTAACCGGAAACCCCCCCCCCCCCCCCGAGAGAAGTAATGGGCCTTATGGGCCCTAGTGGAGAGAGAGGGGCGGCCAGGGTGGGCCGCGTGCCCCCTCCCCCTCTGGTCCGAATTGGACTAGGAGAGGGGGGCGGCGCCCCCCTTTCCTTCTCCCTCTCCCCCTTCCTTTCCCCCTCCTAGTAGGAGTAGGAAAGAGGGGAGTCCTACTCCTACTAGGAGGAGGATTCCTCCTCCTTGGCGCGCCCTAGGGCCGGCCGGCCTCCTCCCCTTGCTCCTTTATATACGGGGGCAGGGGGCACCCCTAGACACACAAGTTGATCCTCGTGATCGTTTTCTTAGCCGTGTGCGGTGCCCCCTTCCACCATACTCCTCGATAATATTGTAGCGGTGCTTAGGCGAAGCCCTGAGGCGGTAGAACATCAAGATCGTCACCACGCCGTCGTGCTTACTGAACTCTTCCCCGACACTTTGCTGGAGCGGAGTCCGGGGATCGTCATCGAGCTGAACGTGTGCTAAAACTCGGAGGTGCCGTAGTTTCGGTGCTTGATCGGTCGGGCCGTGAATACGTACGACTACATCAACCGCGTTGTCATAACGCTTCCGATGTCCGTCTACGAGGGTACATAGATCACACTCTCCCCTCTCGTTGCTATGCATCATCATGATCTTGCGTGTGCGTAGGTAAATTTTTGAAATTACTACGTTCCCCAATAGTGGCATCCGAGCCTAGGTTTTATGTGTTGATGTTATATGCATGAGTAGAACACAAGTGAGTTATGGGCGATATAAGTCATACTGCTTACCAGCATGTCATACTTTGGTTCGGCGGTATTGTTGGATGAAGCGGCCCGGACCGACATTACGCGTACGCTTACGCGAGACTGGTTCTACCGACGTGCTTTGCACACAGGTGGCTGGCGGGTGTCAGTTTCTCCAACTTTAGTTGAACCAAGTGTGGCTACGCCCGGTCCTTGCGAAGGTTAAAACAGCACCAACTTGACAAACTATCGTTGTGGTTTTGATGCATAGGTAAGATTGGTTCTTGCTTAAGCCCGTAGCAGCCACGTAAAACTTGCAACAACAAAGTAGAGGACGTCTAACTTGTTTTTGCAAGGCATGTTGTGATGTGATATGGTCAAGACATGATGTTAAATTTTTGTATGAGATGATCATGTTTTGTAACCGAGTTACCGGCAACTGGCAGGAGCCATATGGTCGTCGCTTTATTGTATGCAATGCAATTGTGTTGTCATGCTTTATTTTATCACTAAGCGGTAGCGATAGTCGTGGAAGCATAAGATTGGCGAGACGACAACGATGCTACGATGGTGATCAAGGTGTCGCGCCGGTGACGATGGTGATCATGACGGTGCTTCGAAGATGGAGATCACAAGCACAAGATGATGATGGCCATATCATATCACTTATATTGATTGCATGTGATGTTTATCTTTTATGCATCTTATCTTGCTTTGATTGACGGTAGCATTTTAAGATGATCTCTCACTAATTATCAAGAAGTGTTCTCCCTAAGTATGCACCGTTGCGAAAGTTCTTCGTGCTGAGACACCACGTGATGATCGGGTGTGATAGGCTCTATGTTCAAATACAACGGGTGCAAAACAGTTGCACACGCGGAATACTCAGGTTATACTTGATGAGCCAAGCATATACAGATATGGCCTCGGAACACGGAGACCGAAAGGTCGAGCGTGAATCATATAGTAGATATGATCAACATAGTGATGTTCACCAATGAAACTACTCCATCTCACGTGATGATCGGACATGGTTTAGTTGATTTGGATCACGTGATCACTTAGAGGATTAGAGGGATGTCTATCTAAGTGGGAGTTGTTTAGTAATATGATTAATTGAACTTAAATTTATCATGAACTTAGTACCTGATAGTATCTTGCTTGTTTATGTTTGATTGTAGATAGATGGCGCGTGTTGTTGTTCCATTGAATTTTAATGCGTTCCTTGAGAAAGCAAAGTTGAAAGATGATGGTAGCAATTACACGGACTGGGTCCGTAATTTGAGGATTATCCTCATTGCTGCACAGAAGAATTATGTCCTGGAAGCACCGCTGGGTGCCAGGCCTGCTGCTGGAGCAACACCAGATGTTATGAACGTCTGGCAGAGCAAAGCTGATGACTACTCGATAGTTCAGTGTGCCATGCTTTACGGCTTAGAATCGGGACTTCAACGACGTTTTGAACGTCATGGAGCATATGAGATGTTCCGGGAGTTGAAGTTAATATTTCAAGCAAATGCCCAGATTGAGAGATCTGAAGTCTCCAATAAGTTCTATAGCTGCAAGATGGAGGAGAATAGTTCTGTCAGTGAGCATATACTCAAAATGTCTGGGTATAATAATCACTTGATTCAATTGGGAATTAATCTTCCAGATGATTGTGTCATTGACAGAATTCTCCAATCACTGTCACCTAGCTACAAGAGCTTCATGATGAACTATAATATGCAAGGGATGAATAAGACTATTCCCGAGCTCTTCGCAATGCTAAAAGCTGCGGAGGTAGAAATCAAGAAGGAGCATCAAGTGTTGATGGTCAACAAGACCACTGGTTTCAAGAAAAAGGGCAAAGGGAAGAAGAAGGGGAACTTAAAAAAGAACAGCAAGCAAGTTGCTGCTCAAGAGAAGAAACCCAAATCTGGACCTAAGCCTGAAACTGAGTGCTTCTACTGCAAGCAGACTGGTCACTGGAAGCGGAACTGTCCCAAGTATTTGGCGGATAAGAAGGATGGCAAGGTGAACAAAGGTATATGCGATATACATTTTATTGATGTGTACCTTACTAATGCTCACAGTAGCACCTGGGTATTTGATACTGGTTCTGTAGCTAACATTTGCAACTCGAAACAGGGACTACGGATTAAGCGAAGATTGGCTAAGGACGAGGTGACGATGCGCGTGGGAAATGGTTCCAAAGTCGATGTGATCGCGGTCGGCACGCTACCTCTACATCTACCTTTGGGATTAGTATTAGACCTAAATAATTGTTATTTGGTGCCAACGTTGAGCATGAACATTATATCTGGATCTTGTTTGATGCGAGACGGTTATTCATTTAAATCAGAGAATAATGGTTGTTCTATTTATATGAGTAAAATCTTTTATGGTCATGCACCCATGAAGAATGGTCTATTCTTATTAAATCTTGATAGTAGTGACACACATATTCATAATGTTGAAGCCAAAAGATGCAGATTTGATAATGATAGTGCAACTTATTTGTGGCACTGCCGTTTAGGTCATATCGGTATAAAGCGCATGAAGAAACTCCATACTGATGGACTTTTGGAACCACTTGATTATGAATCACTTGGTACTTGCGAACCGTGCCTTATAGGTAAGATGACAAAAACACCGTTCTCCGGTACTATGGAGAGAGCAACAGATTTGTTGGAAATCATACATACAGATGTATGTGGTCCAATGAATGTTGAGGCTCGTGGCGGATATCGTTATTTTCTCACCTTCACAGATGACTTAAGCAGATATGGGTATATCTACTTAATGAAACATAAGTCTGAAACATTTGAAAAGTTCAAAGAATTTTAGAGTGAAGTTGAAAATCATCGTAACAAGAAAATAAAATTCCTACGATCTGATCGTGGAGGAGAATATTTGAGTTACGAGTTTGGTGTACATTTGAAACAATGCGGAATAGTTTCGCAACTCACGCCACCCGGAACACCACAGCGTAATGGTGTGTCCGAACGTTGTAATCGTACTTTACTTGATATGGTGCGATCTATGATGTATCTTACTGATTTACCGCTATCGTTTTGGGGTTATGCTCTAGAGACGGCCGCATTCACGTTAAATAGGGCACCATCAAAATCCGTTGAGACGACACCTTATGAATTGTGGTTTGGCAAGAAACCAAAGTTGTCGTTTCTGAAAGTTTGGGGCTGCGATGCTTATGTGAAAAAGCTTCAACCTGATAAGCTCGAACCCAAATCGGAGAAATGTGTCTTCATAGGATATCCAAAGGAAACTATTGGATACACCTTCTATCACAGATCCGAAGGCAAGACTTTTGTTGCTAAATTCGGAAACCTTCTAGAGAAGGAGTTTCTCTCGAAAGAAATGAGTGGGAGGAAAGTAGAACTTGATGAGCTAATTGTACCTGCTCCCTTATTGGAAAGTAGTACATCACAGAAACCGGTTTCTGTGACACCTACACCAATTAGTGAGGAAGCTAATGATGATGATCATGAAACTTCAGAACAAGATACTACTGAACCTCGTAGATCAACCAGAGTAAGATCCGCACAAGAGTGGTACGGTAATCCTATTCTGGAAGTCATGCTACTAGATCATGATGAACCTACGAACTATGGAGAAGCGATGGTGAGCCCAGATTCCGCAAAATGTCTTGAAGCCATGAAATCTGAGATGGGATCCATGTATGAGAACAAAGTGTGGACTTTGGTTGACTTTCCCAAAGATCGGCAAGCAATTGAGAATAAATGGATCTTCAAGAAGAAGACTGACGCTGACGGTAATGTTACTGTCTACAAAGCTCGACTTGTCGCAAAAGGTTTTCGACAAGTTCAAGGGATTGACTACGATGAGACCTTCTCACCCGTAGCGATGCTTAAGTCTGTCCGAATCATGTTGGCAATTGCCGCATTTTATGATTATGAAATTTGGCAGATGGATGTCAAAATTGCATTCCTGAATGGATTTCTGGAAAAAGAGTTGAATATGATGCAGCCGGAAGGTTTTGTCGATCCAAAGGGAGCTAACAAGGTGTGCAAGCTCCAGCGATCCATTTATGGACTGGTGCAAGCCTCTCGGAGTTGGAATAAACGCTTTGATAGTGTGATCAAAGCATTTGGTTTTGTACAGACTTTTGGAGAAGCCTGTATTTACAAGAAAGTGAGTGGGAGCTCTGTAGCATTTCTGATATTATATGTAGATGACATATTACTAATCGAAAATGATATAGAATTTCTGGATAGCATAAAGGGATACTTGAATAAGAGTTTTTCAATTAAAGACCTCGGTGAAGCTGCTTACATATTGGGCATTAAGATCTATGGAGATAGATCAAGACGCTTAATAGGACTTTCACAAAGCACATACCTTGACAAAGTTTTGAAGAAGTTCAAAATGGATCAAGCAAAGAAAGGATTCTTGCCTGTGTTACAAGGTGTGAAATTGAGTAAGACTCAATGCCCGACCAATGCAGAAGATAGAGAGAAAATGAAAGATGTTCCCTATACTTCAGCCATAGGCTCTATCATGTATGCAATGCTGTGTACCAGACCTGATGTGTGTCTTGCTATAAGTCTAGCAGGGAGGTACCAAAGTAATCCAGGAGTGGATCACTGGACAGTGGTCAAGAACATCCTGAAATACCTGAAAAGGACTAAGGATATGTTTCTCATATATGGAGGTGATAAAGAGCTCATCGTAAATGGTTACGTTGATGCAAGCTTTGACACTAATCCGGACGATTCTAAATCGCAAACCGGATACGTGTTTACATTAAACGGTGGAGCTGTCAGTTGGTGCAGTTCTAAACAAAGCATTGTGGCGGAATCTACATGTGAAGCGGAGTACATAGCTGCTTCGGAAGCAGCAAACGAAGGAGTCTGGATGAAGGAGTTCATATCCGATCTAGGTGTCATACCTAGTGCATCGGGTCCAATGAAAATCTTTTGTGGCAATACTGGTGCAATTGCCTTGGCAAAGGAATCCAGATTTCACAAGAGAACCAAGCACATCAAGAGACGCTTCAATTCCATCCGGGATCTAGTCCAGGTGGGAGACATAGAGATTTGCAAGATACATACGGATCTGAATGTTGCAGACCCGTTGACTAAGACTCTTCCACGAGCAAAACATGATCAACACCAAAGCTCCATGGGTGTTAGAATCATTACTGTGTAATCTAGATTATTGACTCTAGTGCAAGTGGGAGACTGAAGGAAATATGCCCTAGAGGCAATAATAATGTTATTATTTTATTTCCTTATATCATGATAAATGTTTATTATTCATGCTAGAATTGTATTATCCAGAAACATAATACTTGTGTGAATACATAGACAAACTAAACGTCACTAGTATGCCTCTACTTGACTAGCTCGTTAATCAAAGATGGTTACGTTTCCTAACCATAGACATGTGTTGTCATTTGATTAATGGGATCACATTATTAGGAGAATGATGTGATTGACATGACCCATTCCATTAGCTTAGCATCCGATCGTTTAGTATGTTGCTATTGCTTTCTTCATGACTTATACATGTTCCTATGACTATGAGATTATGCAACTCCCGTTTGCCGGAGGAACACTTTGTGTGCTACCAAACGTCACAACGTAACTGGGTGATTATAAAGGAGCTCTACAGGTGTCTCCAAAGGTAAATGTTGGGTTGGCGTATTTCGAGATTAGGATTTGTCACTCTAATTGTCGGAGAGGTATCTCTGGGCCCTCTCGGTAATGCACATCACATAAGCCTTGCAAGCATTGCAACTAATGAGTTAGTTGCGAGATGATGTATTACGAAACGAGTAAAGAGACTTGCCGGTAACGAGATTGAACTAGGTATTGAGATACCGATGATCGAATCTCGGGCAAGTAACATACCGATGACAAAGGGAACAACGTATGTTGTTATGCGGTCTGACCGATAAAGATCTTCGTAGAATATGTGGGAGCCAATATGAGCATCCAGGTTCCGCTATTGGTTATTGACTGGAGACGTGTCTCGATCATGTCTAGATTGTTCTCGAACCCGTAGGGTCCGCACGCTTAAGGTTTCGATGACAGTTATATTATGAGTTTATGAGTTTTGATGTACCGAAGTTAGTTCGGAGTCCCGGATGTGATCACGGACATGACGAGGAGTCTCGAAATGGTCGAGACATAAAGATTGATATATTGGACGGCTATATTCGGACACCGGAAGTGTTCCGGGTGATTTCGGAGAAAACCGGAGTGCCGGAGGGTTACCGGAACCCCCCCCCCCCCCCGAGAGAAGTAATGGGCCTTATGGGCCCTAGTGGAGAGAGAGGGGCGGCCAGGGTGGGCCGCGCGCCCCCTCCCCCTCTGGTCCGAATTGGACTAGGAGAGGGGGGGCCCTTTCCTTCTCCCTCCCCCCTTCCTTTCCCCCTCCTAGTAGGAGTAGGAAAGAGGGGAGTCCTACTCCTACTAGGAGGAGGACTCCTCCTCCTTGGCGCGCCCTAGGGCCGGCCGGCGTCCTCCCCTTGCTCCTTTATATACGTGGGCAGGGGGCACCCATAGACACACAAGTTGATCCTCGTGATCGTTTTCTTAGCCGTGTGCGGTGCCCCCTTCCACCATACTCCTCGATAATGTTGTAGCGGTGCTTAGGCAAAGCCCTGCGACGGTAGAACATCAAGATCGTCACCACGCCGTCGTGCTGACGGAACTCTTCCCCGACACTTTGCTGGATCGAAGTCCGGGGATCGTCATCGAGTTGAACGTGTGCTAAAACTCGGAGGTGCCGTAGTTTCGGTGCTTGATCGGTCGGGCTGTGAAGACGTACGACTACAACAACCGCGTTGTCATAACGCTTCCGCTGTTGGTCTACGAGGGTACGTAGATCACACTCCCCCCTCTCGTTGCTATGCATCATCATGATCTCACGTGTGCGTAGGTAAATTTTTGAAATTACTACGTTCCCCAACAGGCACAACCTTCTGTACCCCACTTTTACTTTCTGTTATTTATATTAAATAAATAAAAATAAATATTTTTCTGTCTGTTATCTGATTATCCATGCAATATAAAAATACCTCGAAAATAAAAGTTCTCCAAATGCCCTGAAATTTAAATATGATTTTTTTCTAGAATATTTGAGAATATTCTTTGGCTCCCCTTGTGTCGAATCAATAAATTTGGGTTGAATACTCTACCCTCGAAAACTGTTGCGATCCCCTATACTTGTGGGTTATCAACAGTCATTACCACATCTACTTATTATTATAGTTTTAAGATAGCACAAGAGATATTACTGTTTGCAATAGTGTGGTTTTTCGAAAACCGGGTGCATTGATCCACAATGAACAGTAAAAATGGTTGCAAATAAAATAAAAAAGTCTTAAACTTTGTGGCTTCAATTATGACCAAATGCAAACCATAATCAACACCAACCATTTGCTATATATGTACGCACTCAAGGGATTTATTAGTTTACTCATCAGCGGATTAATAATGTGGCATTAGTCATTGAAAATATACAGCGGAACCTGAGACTAGATGCACCCAAATTGAAATAAAAAATGATAAATGATAAAAAGATAGAAACTTGTTCGGAATAAGCATTGTCTAGTGTTTTACTAACATGTAAAGTTTCGCGACAAAATGACTTTCGCGGTATTCTGAATGAATAAAAACAGAACTGGCACTATATTATGTTTAGTGTTCACATAGTTTATACTTGCAATTGTTTGTTTTGCCAACAATACACAGAAGCCATTTGTTCCCGAAACTTTACATATGAGTAATACACTACACAATGACTAAGGACCAGTTCTTTTGAGCTGTGGCTTATACATAACCTGTGGTGTAAATAAGCACTTGATAAGTTGCAGTGGAAATAAGCCCATGAAATTAAGCCATACAGTTCTTTTGTCCGAGCTTATGTTCCAAATTCTGTGGTGAAAAGTCTACAATGCCCCTAAAATGTAATTGTATGACCTTTAACTGAAGTTCTTGTATATCACAACAGCAACTTGGACAACTTCATTCATATTCTCTTCCACTTGCAAATATGCTAGCAGGACCAAACCGAACAACAATCAAAATGCCAATGCTTGAATACAAATTGAATGCTTTCACTAGCAACATTCATCCTTTTTTACAGCAAGTAAAAAACTTGAACATGAGCAAAAACTAGGTGCACATAAGCATTGCACTTCCTGGAGATATGTCAAGAAAAAAATAGCTAATAGTTGATCTGGGCGGCGGAGGTACAGGAGGGAGCGGCCGGACGAACTGCGGACCGGGAGTTAGCGGCCGGACAAACTGCGGACCGGGAGGCTGTGGCCGAACAAACTGTTGACGGGAGGCAGCGACCGGATTGGACGAGCTGCTGCCTGCTCGGCCTCAAGTCCGGGTGTGTAGTGGCCTCGTGCTTGGCGGTGTGCTGTAGGGGAGGGCTAGCGGCGGAGGTGGATCGAGCAGAGGAGCTGGCAGTTAGCGGCGGGTGGAGTAGAGGAGCTAGCGCCGGTGGCGGCTGATGGGGAACGACGGCGATGGCTTAAATGGGGAGAGGAATCCTAAATCTCATGGCGAGGAAAAACGCGAGGGGTCTCGCTCGGTTGGGTTAGCCTCGGTGGCAAATCGCTATAATTAAGTGCGAGAACCAGGGGCAATGGGGTATACCCCTTCGACTTTAAGTGAGCTTCTGCGGGACGCACCCCTCCCCTAGCTTTTTTCATGGAAGTACCTAGAACTCATCTAGATGAGATATAATTTGGTCTCATTCATTTTGAAAACAAAAGTAGATACAACCCACGTCAGCACACACGCATCTTATAGCATCACATCTAATGGCTATAAAAAATGAATGAGACCAAATTATATCTCATCGTGAAGCTGGAAAACTGTTTTTTCATCGTGAAGGAGAGAGCTGCAGAAATAAGTTAAGCCCTATACTTCAAAACGAGTTCCTTTCGGCTTGTGGCTTATTTTGACAATATGCTCGTAGAAGCTGGAAAAGAACTGGCTCTAATGTGCGGTGCGGCACTTTTTTGCCAACACTGTCGTAGAAGTCATTTTGTCCCGAAACTTTTTGGATGAGTAATACACTAGATAATGCTTGTTCCAAACAAGTTTCACTTTCTTTTACTAATTTTTTCAATTCTTTTTGCTTAATCAGGTGCGCCTAGACTCAGGTTTCGAAAATCCACACCGTACATTAGTCATTGATTAGTATAAAATAACCGGTTAGAAATTATTATCAGCGGCTATAAGTTTTTTTATAATTTAAGCTATTGAAGTCCTGCTTGCGTGTCATTATAAATCAAACATCTTCCGGTGTGAGCAAACCAACACAAACTCGTTTCATTCTTGCTGGATCGACCGCGCGCCGGCCGGCCATGGGGAGCGACGACAGCGGCCGTGGCAGCATCGCCTTCTTCGGG
Source organism: Triticum urartu (assembly GCF_056163025.1). Lineage (NCBI taxonomy): Eukaryota > Viridiplantae > Streptophyta > Magnoliopsida > Poales > Poaceae > Triticum > Triticum urartu. The sequence goes on from NC_141879.1 coordinate 7,892,240, forward strand.
ACCTACCGCCCGCCGGTGCCACTGGACATCTACTCCTGCCCGGCCGACCCGCCGCCCTCCTCGCGGAAGGACGAGCTGCACCTCACCGACGGCGTCTCCTACAACCAGAACGGCCGGGCCATCCCGGCGCCGGCGCTCAAGGAGCTGCTCACGTTCCTGGGCAAGAAAAACCCCGCGCTCGCCGCCGAGTGCGGCGCCACGCCGGACGACGCCGAGAAGGGCCGCGTCGCCGGCCTCGTCTTCGTCTCCGAGAGGGACAAGGGGCTCGAGACGCTGCACGTGGCCCTTGTGCGTCCCAAAGGCGAAGGTGGTGCGGTAAAGGTGCTGAGCCTGGGCGACGTCTACGGCGCCGACACCTTCGGCGGCTCGCGGATGGAGGACAGCGGCTGCATCGCCGGCGGCTTCAAGGTGGGCGCTCGCACCGTCGGCCACTCGCTCGTGTACGTCTCCACCAAGGAGCCGGTGACGAGGCGCCGCACGCCGTGGACCGTGGTGTACCGGACCAACCTCGCCGACGGCAAGACGGAGCGCCTCACCCCGCCAGGCCAGTACGACGTGAGCCCCGCCGTGTCGCCGTCGGGCAAGATGGTGGCGGTGGCCAACTTCCGCGGAAACAAGTGGACCGGCGAGATCGAGCGCCTCAACACCGACATCGCCGTCATGAACGTGGACAAGACGGCGCAGGGCGGCCTGCGCCGCAGGATCCTCATCCGGGACGGCGGCTGGCCGACGTGGGGCAGCGACAACGTCATCTTCTTCCACCGCGGGACTGGGGAGTCCCCGACGAACTGGGCCGTGTTCCGCTACGACATCGCCACCAAGGAGACCGTGCGGGTGACGCCCGAGGCCATCGACGCCATGACTCCCGCGGCCATCAGCGAGACCAGGGTGGCCGTGGCCGCCATCCGCCAGAAGTCTAGGCAGGCCGCCATGACCACGCCGCGAGAGGAGGCGCAGTACCGCCACATCGAGATCTTCGACGTCGCGTCGCCGGACCGGCCGGCCGTGCAGATCAGCCAGAAAATCAGGCCCAAGGGCGACCACTACAACCCTTTCGTGGCCGACGGCGGCAGCCGCATCGGCTACCATCGGGTCAGAACCGACGATCTCGTCATTGGGGTATGTCTTTGCTTCTCGTGCTAATTCTCAGCTCAGTTGCACGACATGGATGACTCATCAAGATTACTTACCGATGGACATCGCATGACATGGATGTAGAATAATCTTTCTGCGCCTACCAAGAGCTTCGACAAGATACACTCCCCTCACACAGATGTGGGGCTGTTCAGGGTGTCGGGTGTGTTCCCAACCATTTCCAAGGATGGCGCCAAGCTCGCCTTCGTCGACAACGAGTTCAAGGCCGTGTGGCTCGCCGACACCCAAGGCCTGCGTGTTGTCTACGAGGTACTAGTAGTGATCTAAACGCTTTTATATTTTTTTTCTATACTATCCATTCATCATTGTCCCTCGAGAAGTAGAAAGAATCAACAACCATTCTCACTGCTCAACCAAAAACTTGCAGAAGCGGGGCTCCAACGCCGTCTTCTCCACGGCGTGGAACCAGAACCCGGACAAGGACACATTGTACGTCTGCGTGGGGCCGTCCTTCTCTGCCGCCAAGCCACTGGAGATCTACGCCATCTCCAACGTGTCCGGGCCGTCCGCCGGCCGGAAGGTGCAGCGCCTCACCGCCGGGAACTTCAACAACGCCTTCCCGTCGAGCAACGCGCAGGGGGACAAGTTCGTGTTCCGGTCCACGAGGGACGGCGGCAAGGAGAAGTTCCACAAGAACCTCTACATCATGGAGGATGCGGAGGAGGGGGAGTTCGGCCAGGGCACAGTGACGCGGCTCACCAACGGGCCGTGGACCGACACCCACTGCAGCTGGTCGCCCAAGGGGGACTGGGTCGTCTTCTCCTCTACCCGCGAGATGCCAGCCAGCGCGCCGGAGATGGCCTTCCTTGACGCGGGCTACTTTGCCGTGTACCTGGTGAAGGTCAGCAACCCCACGGTGGTGGTGCGCGTGGTGCAAAGCTCGGCTACCCTCGCAGGACACGTGAACCACCCCATTTTCAGCCCCGACATGAGGAGCATTGTCTTCGCCTCCGACCTCGCCGCCGTCTCCAACGAGCCCATCTCGATGCCCGTCTTCCTGCACTCCGTTAGGCCCTACGGCGACATCCTTTCAGTCGACCTCCGCGACACTGATGACATCACCAAGAACAAGGACATCCAGGAGTTCCACCGCATCACGCACAGCCGCTACGAGTACTCCACTCCGACATGGACCAAGTTCGCCACCGACGACCCCAACGAGCAGTGGAACATGCTCGCCGTCAAGGGCAGCACCCCATTCAGGCCGGCGTGCCCTTACATGTACCCTGACGGAGGAGAGGGCTGGCACATGGCCGGCCACCTCACCATCCCAAAGAGATGCTGCTAGCTTTCCTCGACTTTTTCCATTTTATAATTCCGCTTAATTGCGCAGTTGAATAAAGTGTGTTTCATATCTTTTCTTCATATGAAGTCTCCTTGTTGAGATGCAATAATCCAAAAAAACTAAAAGATGGCAAAGTTGTTAGGACAATCATGACTTGAATTTGTTTTGAGTCAGTTGATTAGCACGTTAGTTAGAGTAATGGTGCATGCCCATGGTTGCATGGATAAGGTAGCTACGTGTGTGCCGTTTTGGCCGAGTCGTATGGCCGTTGCGTAGAGGTCGTGCAAGTGCCGAATCATGTGCGTGTGTAGCTAGTCCTAAGTGATTATCTGATACTGCTCGTGGGTGCTGGTGTGGTGCCAAACCGAGTTTGAGCTCGAATCATGTGCTTGTGTAGCTAGTCCTAAGTGATTATCTGATACTGCTCGTGGGTGCTGGTGTGGTGCCAAACCGAGTTTGAGCTCGAATCATGTGCGTGTGTAGCTAGTCCTAAGTGATTATCTGATACTGCTCGTGGGTGCTGGTGTGGTGCCAAACCGAGTTTGAGCTCGAATCATGTGCGTGTGTAGCTAGTCCTAAGTGATTATCTGATACTGCTCGTGGGTGCTGGTGCGGTGCCAAACCGAGTTTGAGCTCGAATCATGTGCGTGTGTAGCTAGTCCTAAGTGATTATCTGATACTGCTCGTGGGTGCTGGTGTGGTGCCAAACCGAGTTTGAGCTCGAATCATGTGCGTGTGTAGCTAGTCCTAAGTGATTATCTGATACTGCTCGTGGGTGCTGGTGTGGTGCCAAACCGAGTTTGAGCTCGAATCATGTGCGTGTGTAGCTAGTCCTAAGTGATTATCTGATACTGCTCGTGGGTGCTGGTGTGGTGCCAAACCGAGTTTGAGCTCGAATCATGTGCGTGTGTAGCTAGTCCTAAGTGATTATCTGATACTGCTCGTGGGTGCTGGTGTGGTGCCAAACCGAGTTTGAGCTCGAACAAAAAAAATGTCGTTCATGCGGTGAGGCGCCCGTTTGTGCGGCGAGGCGTTCGTCGTCGGAAAATCTTGTGTCTAGTGTGCTCCTTCTTCTATCTCTGTCGACAGCGAGTGTGTGTGTGTGTGTGTGTGTGTGAGAGAGAGAGAGAGAGAGAGCTAGCTAGGCACACCCATCACTGGACTGAACTTTCATGGAACAACTAGTTCAACAACATCATACATTACAACAAGTCCAAAGCAAAAGATACGAATTATACATGCTATGACATCCCGAATAACGGTGCACAACAAGTTCAATCCTTCCCAAATCTCAAAGGTACTGGAAATCTAAGATGAACCGGACTGCTCAGAGACAAAGCGACACTAGAAGGTCCATCGATCCGTCGATCGGCCATGGTACCGGACACTAAACTAGGTGCATGGTCTCTACTGGTTGCCCTTGCCGTTGATGACTCTGACATTGTTCACACCTGCAGCTTTCTCATTCTGGATCGCTCCGTCCTTCGGGGGATCAAACTTGCAAATTAATCGATGAGGCAAATCTTTTACCTCCGTTTAGAAAAAAAGTTGCGACCTCTGCTTCCCCGGTGGCGGCGGGTCAACGATCTCCAGCATGCTCTCCAGTTCCTCCAGCATATATTTTTTTGCCGTCCTCACCATGAAGTCGGGTTCCTGGGTGCAGAGAGAATAAGACTAATGGCCAAGAGCTAAGATTACTAAAGGTAACACAGGGTTAGAAAGCAGCCCATAAAGGAAAATTGTGCCAAGCAACATTAGTTTTGACAACTAAGGTTACTGAAAGGTAACACAGGGTTAGAAAGCAGCCATAAAGTTTGATTTATGTTTTATTTCTTGATATGCAGTCTGCTTGTTAAGATGCAATAATCCAATAAATCTAAGAGATGGCAAAGCTGACAAGCACATGTGGAGGTTCGTTCCTATTTATGTCTCCTACGTATGAGATGCAATAATCCAATAAATCTAAGAGATGGCAAAGCTGACAAGCACATGTGGAGGTTCGTTCCTATTTATGTCTCCTACATAAACTACTACCTCTCTCAGTTTACTGGGCGTGCGCGTGCCCCTAGGTCGTTAATTTGATCAACTTAATACAAGTCATATATTACAAAAAATATACCAATATAAACTTCAGATGCTCTATTTTCAAACCGTATAATTTTTGTGTTATATAGTTTATACTAAGGTGATAAAATTGACAACCTAAGTATACGCGTAGGACTTATAAACTGAAACGGAGGTAGTAGATTTTATCACGGAACTACATAAATGTGATGAACTGTTGGTTTAGCCCTACTTTGATTGGAGCAGACTTTAAGGGGCTGTTTGGTTCGGCGCCGTCGCCAGCCCTGCCAAAACATGGGCATTGACCGAGGCTTTGCGTGCTGTTTGGATGAGATCCAAAAAATTGGCACGCCAGCACACCTCCACTTTTTCCCTGTAGTTTTACGCCTATTCGTTGGCTGGGCGAGGGTGGCTGAAACGCTCGCCAAGTTTCTGGCACGCCCACGACACCTATGATTTGGCAGGGTGCACATGGGCATGAACCAAACAGCCCCTAAGTTAGTTAGATCCTCCCCTGATAAGACTAATGGGGTGTTTGATCAACGTTGGGTAGATTAATTCAATGACTGGATCAATTGTTTTGGTTTTGCTTGTTTATTAGTCGATGGTGGCGTGGGTTGTCGGGCCTACCATTTTTACAATTGAATGATAGTGAATTCAGAAATATATTGAGGCAAAGAAATGTAAGTTATTATGTGTTATTCATAAGTAACCACAAATCTAAAGTAACCATAAATATAATGTTAGGATTAATTAACATGTGGATAATTTATCCAAACATTATTCATACATTCCTCTCTCTCCTTGTTATGCAATAATCCAATAATTCTACAAGAAAATAAGTTAGTAGGGATCCAAAGCGGCGTTCGATCAACCCCACTACCTATTAAACGGCCAATACTATATGACGCCCGTGTACATTATACGAGGATGCTTCGCGAAGAAACCGCTAGATGGACCGGCCCGCTTAACTAGCTGCTTCTGTTACGGGTTTTTTACTTTATTTATTTTTTGTTTTCCATTTTTTTTACTTTTGCAGATCTTGGGTTGACGGTTATTTCCGGTTTTCAATTTTTGCACATTTTTCTAATTTTGTAGGTTTGCACTATACGGCGAAAATTTTCAAATGCACACTAAACATGTTTTAGCATATGGTGATTTTTTTCAAATAGAATAACTTATTTAGTATTCAGTGAACATTTTTTTAAACACACACTGAACATTTTATATACATGATGAATATTTATTTATTTCAATTAAACATTTGTTTCATATATAATAAACATTTTTTAATTCACACCAAACATTTTCTGAATAAATGGTGAAGTTTTTAAATATACACAGTACTTTTATAAAACATATACCAAAAACTTTTTTGAAATAAAATTTTGTATTTTTACTAGTTATAAAAAATTATTTTCTAGAGAACAATAGTTTTTTTTTCAGTGAAAAAACCGAAGAAAACAATGAAGAGGAAAATATAAACAAAGAGCTCGTGGCTAAAGTTGGCTAGCCCCTTCACGTAGGGTGCGCCATGTCTCGCTTATAGTGACACTTAAGTTGCGCTCACGGCAATAGGCTCCTTAAAGGGCCCGGCCTAGTGAGGGTGGCCACAGGCCACTGCCTCGTTTTTTCTCTCTATTATGTTCCTGCTTATTATTATTATTATTATTACTTGCTTTATTTTTGTTTTTTTAAAATTCAAAATATTTTAAATATATATAGTACCAAAAACATTTGGAAACATGCTAACCAACCATTTGTAAAAAAAATGTGAATGGAAAAAAATTCTCATGTATATGTAAAATGAATGCAAAAAATATACAATGTGTATGGAAACAGTTAATCATGTATTTACAAACATGTTAATTAATCACTTGAAAAATGTTAATCAAGCATTTGAAAAAGATTAAATGTGTATATAAATATTGTTTTCATGTATATGACAAATATGTACAAAACAATCAATGTGTACGAAAAAATTGAGTATCATGTATTTATAAAATGTTAAATGTGTATAAAAATGTTCCTGGCAAGCAAACAAATATTCATTGTGTGTGAAAATTATTTTTGTCACTAAAAAATACTCTCCGTGTATTGAATTTTTGACTATGTATTGAAAAAATGTTAATCTTCTATTTTTAAATATAAAATCTGTATATAAAATGTATTACATATATATACAAAAAATGTACAATGTGCATAGGAAAAAATATAAATAAGGAATTGGCTTTTCAAAAATGTTAAACATGTATATAAAATATGTTTCTAATGTATATGGAAAATATAGAATGTGTATTAAGAAAAGTTGGCATGTGTTTTACAAAAAGAAAACTGATGAGAATCGACCAAGATACATAGAAAAACGAAGAAACCCTATAAAAAGTAAAAAAAACAAAGAAAACAAATGTAGAAGAGTGAAAACCGAGAAAGAGACAAAGAAAAACGAAGAAAACCGTTGAAACTAACAAAGAAAACTAAAGAAAGAAACCAAAAACCGAAGAGAAGAAGCAAACAAGAAAACCCGAGAAAAAATGTGCAAAAAAGAAACCGAGGAATGAACAAAAGGAAACCAAAAATAAAGCAAGAAAAATGGAGAAAACCAGTGCAAAAAGAAAAAGGAAACAGGTAAACAATAGTAAGAAACAAAGAAAACCCAAGAAAACCAAAAAGATAAAAAAATGAAAGAAAAAATAGAAGATAACCAGACTGCAGACAGCAAGTGAGAAGCGAACGATCGAACCAATACAACAAACGAGTTACAAGCGAGGAGAAGAAATGTGGAGAAAATACTTACAAGTTAGAAATAATGTGTTTCCCTATGCAACATAAGAAAAATCAAAACATGAGGGTCTTTGGCAAGTGGGCCTTTGGCACTTTGTCGCGCAGGAGGCCGCTCGGGATATCCGTATACAAGTTAAAATAATGTGTTTTCAACCCCTCAAAAAAAATGTGTTTTCACCCCTAAAAAAACCAGGACTGAACTTCCATGGAGCTCAAAACATGCGGGCGACAGCCAGAAGAGAAGCTGATAATTAAAGCACCAAACTCTTCTACTGGTAGTTCAACAACAGCATACATTACAACAAGTCCAAACAAACGATATGGATCATACACGCTACGACATCCCGAATGATGGTACACAACAAGTTCAATCTTTCTCAAATCTCAAAGACACTGGAAACCTAAGATGAACCGGACTATCTAACAGACAAAGCGGCGCTACAAGCTCCATCAATCGACAATGGTACCGGCCACTAAACTAGGCGCTAGTGCCTACTGCTTGCCCTTTGCCAGTGTTAATGACCCTGACCGCGTTGTTCACACCCGCAGTTTTCTCATTCGGGATCGCTCCGCCCTCCGGAAGATCAAACTTGCGGCGGCTGAACGACCTCTGCTTCCCCGGTGGCGGCGGGTCAACGATCTCCAGCATGCTCTCCAGTTCCTCCAGCATATATTTTTTTGCCGTCCTCACCATGAAGTCGGGTTCCTGGGTGCAGAGAGAATAAGACTAATGGCCAAGAGCTAAGGTTACTAAAGGTAACACAGGGTTAGAAAGCAGCCCATAAAGGAAAATTGTGCCAAGCAACATTAGTTTTGACAACTAAGGTTACTGAAAGGTAACACAGGGTTAGAAAGCAGCCATAAAGTTTGATTTATGTTTTATTTCTTGATATGCAGTCTGCTTGTTAAGATGCAATAATCCAATAAATCTAAGAGATGGCAAAGCTGACAAGCACATGTGGAGGTTCGTTCCTATTTATGTCTCCTACGTATGAGATGCAATAATCCAATAAATCTAAGAGATGGCAAAGCTGACAAGCACATGTGGAGGTTCGTTCCTATTTATGTCTCCTACATAAACTACTACCTCTCTCAGTTTACTGGGCGTGCGCGTGCCCCTAGGTCGTTAATTTGATCAACTTAATACAAGTCATATATTACAAAAAATATACCAATATAAACTTCAGATGCTCTATTTTCAAACCGTATAATTTTTGTGTTATATAGTTTATACTAAGGTGATAAAATTGACAACCTAGGTATACGCGTAGGACTTATAAACTGAAACGGAGGTAGTAGATTTTATCACGGAACTACATAAATGTGATGAACTGTTGGTTTAGCCCTACTTTGATTGGAGCAGACTTTAAGGGGCTGTTTGGTTCGGCGCCGTCGCCAGCCCTGCCAAAACATGGGCATTGACCGAGGCTTTGCGTGCTGTTTGGATGAGATCCAAAAAATTGGCACGCCAGCACACCTCCACTTTTTCCCTGTAGTTTTACGCCTATTCGTTGGCTGGGCGAGGGTGGCTGAAACGCTCGCCAAGTTTCTGGCACGCCCACGACACCTATGATTTGGCAGGGTGCACATGGGCATGAACCAAACAGCCCCTAAGTTAGTTAGATCCTCCCCTGATAAGACTAATGGGGTGTTTGATCAACGTTGGGTAGATTAATTCAATGACTGGATCAATTGTTTTGGTTTTGCTTGTTTATTAGTCGATGGTGGCGTGGGTTGTCGGGCCTACCATTTTTACAATTGAATGATAGTGAATTCAGAAATATATTGAGGCAAAGAAATGTAAGTTATTATGTGTTATTCATAAGTAACCACAAATCTAAAGTAACCATAAATATAATGTTAGGATTAATTAACATGTGGATAATTTATCCAAACATTATTCATACATTCCTCTCTCTCCTTGTTATGCAATAATCCAATAATTCTACAAGAAAATAAGTTAGTAGGGATCCAAAGCGGCGTTCGATCAACCCCACTACCTATTAAACGGCCAATACTATATGACGCCCGTGTACATTATACGAGGATGCTTCGCTGAAGAAACCGCTAGATGGACCGGCCCGCTTAACTAGCTGCTTCTGTTACGGGTTTTTTACTTTATTTATTTTTTTTTCCATTTTTTTTACTTTTGCAGATCTTGGGTTGACGGTTATTTCCGGTTTTCAATTTTTGCACATTTTTCTAATTTGGTAGGTTTGCACTATACGGCGAAAATTTTCAAATGCACACTAAACATGTTTTAGCATATGGTGATTTTTTTCAAATAGAATAACTTATTTAGTATTCAGTGAACATTTTTTTAAACACACACTGAACATTTTATATACATGATGAATATTTATTTATTTCAATTAAACATTTGTTTCATATATAATAAACATTTTTTAATTCACACCAAACATTTTCTGAATAAATGGTGAAGTTTTTAAATATACACAGTACTTTTATAAAACATATACCAAAAACTTTTTTGAAATAAAATTTTGTATTTTTACTAGTTATAAAAAATTATTTTCTAGAGAACAATAGTTTTTTTTTCAGTGAAAAAACCGAAGAAAACAATGAAGAGGAAAATATAAACAAAGAGCTCGTGGCTAAAGTTGGCTAGCCCCTTCACGTAGGGTGCGCCATGTCTCGCTTATAGTGACACTTAAGTTGCGCTCACGGCAATAGGCTCCTTAAAGGGCCCGGCCTAGTGAGGGTGGCCACAGGCCACTGCCTCGTTTTTTCTCTCTATTATGTTCCTGCTTATTATTATTATTATTATTATTACTTGCTTTATTTTTATTTTTTTAAAATTCAAAATATTTTAAATATATATAGTACCAAAAACATTTGGAAACATGCTAACCAACCATTTGTAAAAAAAATGTGAATGGAAAAAAATTCTCATGTATATGTAAAATGAATGCAAAAAATATACAATGTGTATGGAAACAGTTAATCATGTATTTACAAACATGTTAATTAATCACTTGAAAAATGTTAATCAAGCATTTGAAAAAGACTAAATGTGTATATAAATATTGTTTTCATGTATATGACAAATATGTACAAAACAATCAATGTGTACGAAAAAATTGAGTATCATGTATTTATAAAATGTTAAATGTGTATAAAAATGTTCCTGGCAAGCAAACAAATATTCATTGTGTGTGAAAATTATTTTTGTCACTAAAAAATACTCTCCGTGTATTGAATTTTTGACTATGTATTGAAAAAATGTTAATCTTCTATTTTTAAATATAAAATCTGTATATAAAATGTATTACATATATATACAAAAAATGTACAATGTGCATAGGAAAAAATATAAATAAGGAATTGGCTTTTCAAAAATGTTAAACATGTATATAAAATATGTTTCTAATGTATATGGAAAATATAGAATGTGTATTAAGAAAAGTTGGCATGTGTTTTACAAAAAGAAAACTGATGAGAATCGACCAAGATACATAGAAAAACGAAGAAACCCTATAAAAAGTAAAAAAAACAAAGAAAACAAATGTAGAAGAGTGAAAACCGAGAAAGAGACAAAGAAAAACGAAGAAAACCGTTGAAACTAACAAAGAAAACTAAAGAAAGAAACCAAAAACCGAAGAGAAGAAGCAAACAAGAAAACCCGAGAAAAAATGTGCAAAAAAGAAACCGAGGAATGAACAAAAGGAAACCAAAAATAAAGCAAGAAAAATGGAGAAAACCAGTGCAAAAAGAAAAAGGAAACAGGTAAACAATAGTAAGAAACAAAGAAAACCCAAGAAAACCAAAAAGATAAAAAAATGAAAGAAAAAATAGAAGATAACCAGACTGCAGACAGCAAGTGAGAAGCGAACGATCGAACCAATACAACAAACGAGTTACAAGCGAGGAGAAGAAATGTGGAGAAAATACTTACAAGTTAGAAATAATGTGTTTCCCTATGCAACATAAGAAAAATCAAAACATGAGGGTCTTTGGCAAGTGGGCCTTTGGCACTTTGTCGCGCAGGAGGCCGCTCGGGATATCCGTATACAAGTTAAAATAATGTGTTTTCAACCCCTCAAAAAAAATGTGTTTTCACCCCTAAAAAAACCAGGACTGAACTTCCATGGAGCTCAAAACATGCGGGCGACAGCCAGAAGAGAAGCTGATAATTAAAGCACCAAACTCTTCTACTGGTAGTTCAACAACAGCATACATTACAACAAGTCCAAACAAACGATATGGATCATACACGCTACGACATCCCGAATGATGGTACACAACAAGTTCAATCTTTCTCAAATCTCAAAGACACTGGAAATCTAAGATGAACCGGACTATCTAACAGACAAAGCGGCGCTACAAGCTCCATCAATCGACAATGGTACCGGCCACTAAACTAGGCGCTAGTGCCTACTGCTTGCCCTTTGCCAGTGTTAATGACCCTGACCGCGTTGTTCACACCCGCAGTTTTCTCATTCGGGATCGCTCCGCCCTCCGGAAGATCAAACTTGCGGCGGCTGAACGACCTCTGCTTCCCTGGAGGCTGCGGGTCCACGATCTCCAGCATGCTCTCGAGTTCCTCCAGCATAGATTTCTTTGCCGTCCTCACCATGAAGTCAGGTCCCTGGGTGGAGAGAGAGAGCAAGATTAATGGCCAAGTAATAAGGTTACTAAAAGGTAACACGAGGATAGCAAGCAACCATAAAGGACAATTATGCCAAGCAGCACTAACTTTGCTGGTTATTTCAAGTCAGTTTGGAAAACAATGAGGGCTATGAAGAGTTGAAGACAATGGCTGGTGAATAGTCATGTACGTGAGAGATACAAAGTGAGCATCATTTCAGTTCACAATCTCTACAGGAGCAAAGGCAGGATGACAGAAAATTATTCCATATCTGAAAGGGAACACTTAACTTTAATATTTAAGACTGCATTCTCCTTCACTATATTCAATAAACAACATCGGCTTGGAAATGTTCAATGTGTTTGATGTATTATTAGTTCAGCAATCATAAGATGGAACAGAAGCTTAGAAGCCCAAAGATTTTCAAAAAATGATTGCCCCTGCACTTGATATACCATTACCAGGGAAATCTTTCGACAGAAAAAATAACAAGTGCACAAGTTCGCATCCAGGCACTGATCAGCTAAAGATTCATGTAATCATAAACCTCTCTAAGTCCTACTGGGAGGCATGCAACAGTGTCAAATGTAAGAATACATCACACATAGACTGAACGAACCACCTAGGAAACTACTGAGAAGTGAGATCAAACATCACAAGTCAGATCAATTCGTCTACGGGAGTGTGCTCTACAGCGATTCTAGCATTTATCTGACATCTAATGAGTAATGACTCTTCAGGCACTCAAGGGAGCATACACACATGAACAATGATACAAGAACAGATGCTCAGTACTGTAGCATGTTAATCTTTCTTGTGTGCTTTGATTTATTTTTATTTTTTCTCAATAATAATGCATCGCTAACAAATAGCTTCAGATGCTAAATCACTGCTAGAGAATCAGGCTTAGGTACAGAACCCTGATAAACAAGCCAACAAGACTGTAACTGAATTTCAAATTCACAGCACAACCATGGCAATGACGAACAAATGATGATGGAGATCATCTCAAAGAGCATATGACGGACAGATGCTCAGCTAAATAGCATGGTAATCATCCTTGTGTGCTTTGATTTACTTTTTTGTCTAACTAGTAATAGTGTTAACCAGTATATGCAGTAACTGAATTGCAAATCCACAACACAGCAATGGCAATCAGCAAGCGACAACCGTGAATAGGTCATTACGGAGCTCACCTCGAGCGCATCGACAGTGAGGAGCAGGACAATGATCTTCTCGGAGAACCTCTGGCGCTCCTCGTGGTCATGCGAGAGGCGGCGCCTGTAGGAGAGGTTGTAGAAGAGGGACCTGAGCTCCTTGAGCTTGGCCTTGGCGACGGCGAGGTCGCGCAGGCAGCGGAGCACCTGGGAGCGGTGGGCGAGGTGCGCCCTGTAGTTCATCTGGATGAGCAGCGCGGCGTCCTGCGGCGACAGCTCCTTGGCCTTCCCCTTGCCGTTCCCCATGGCAAAGGCCTGCATCATCAGTACAGAAGGGAAACAAATGTCAGGCGGTCAGTGCATTGCTAGGAGGCAGGATTCTCAAGCTGATATCATTCAGATTTCAGAGCAGAGCAGAGTCTACATATAGCCAGTACTAGCACAGATCTAGACTGTGAACACTAGCATCCTCTAAAATTCCAATCTTTCTCTCAAATCCAGCGAGAGGTAACCATGGATCTATCTTAAGTCTACTGGAAATCCCACATTTCGTTCAGATCGGGCCACAGAACTCCACAAAAATCTCATCTTTTCTTTCCCCGTGGTAACCAATCGTGGCCAGTACCTTGCGGATGGCGTCGCAGCCGGCGGTGTTGTCCTCGGGGATCTCCTCGATCTGGACGCACGTCCTCGCCGGCTTCTTCTTCTTCTTGTCATCCTCCTTGATCTTCTTGGGCTTGTCCTCCTTCTTCTTCTTCTCCGGCTTGCGCTCCTCAATCTGCCCGTACTCGCCCTCGTCCTCGTCGTCGTCGGAGGCGGTGAAGTCCTCCTCCCAGGTGTATGCGTGCGACCATGGCTCGAGCGAGCCCTTGCCCTTGATCTCGGTGCCCCACTTGGTCTTGGCCTTGCCGGAGCCGGGCTTGGACTTGGCCTCCCACTTCCACTTGCGGTCGAATCCGTCGTCGTTGGGGGAGGCGAGCTCCGCCTCCCACTTGAGCGCCCGGCCCCCGCCGCGCGGCTTCTCCTCCGCCGTCCACTTCACCTTGCGGCCCCCCGGGGAGGCCGCCGCGTAGGTGTACTTACGGCGCGCGGGCTGCGGGGCGGCCGCGCGGGCCGCGAGGGTTAGCTCGAGGGCGGCGACGCGGTCGGTGAGGTCGTGCAGGAGGAAGGCGTGCGGGGAGGGCAGGGGTGGTGGGGCGAAGAAGGGGTCGGCGGGGAGGTAGAGGTCGAGGAGGTCGGGGTGGTGGGGGAAGGCGAAGGGGGATGGGGGTGGGGGAGGGAGGAAGGGGCAGGAGGAGGAGAGGGAGGAGGTGGGCGGTGGTGGGGGGAAGGGGAAGAAGGGGTCGTCGAGCAGGCGCATCAGGTGGCGGTGGGAGGAGCCCATGGCGGCCGGCGGACGGCGACGGTGGCGGTGGGAGGGAGTGTCGCTATCCGGATGAGTGTCAGCTGGGCAGGGGGAGGAGGGGAGGGATCTGATCTGGGGTCGGGGTTGGGGGTTTGGGGTGTGGGGAAGAAAGCGATGGATCGCACACTGATTCACAGCTGCCGGCAACTTTGCTCCGTCAATCTGGTCCTTTTTCCGGCTGTGTTTGATTGAACACACACAGGTTGAGAGTTGAGACAGCATTCACATGGGACGCACGACGCCCGCCGCATCTCCGCAGCTGCATTTGGACGTTTGCTCCCCTCCCCTCGTGCTCGCCAACAACTACTCCTCCCCTTTTTTTTTCTACTAGCAAAAGGGTCTATGCGTTTCAACAACAGGAGAGACAACAAAAATAAAATCATAATCTCCAGTGACATTATCAGATTCCTCTGCATCACCCAGATACACTATCACTCTCAATTTTGTGAAATCATCAACATATTATTCATCAACACTTTTACAAATTTTCAAACATTTTCTAAAATCATGAGCATTTCTTGAATCCATCAACTTTTTTTAAAAAAAAATTCTTTGAATCAGCAAACATTTCTAGAATGGACGAACATTGTTTTGAAAATTGGTGGAACATTTTTCGATTTAACAAACATTATTTGAAATACATGATCATTTATTAAATCAACGAAACATCTTACGAATGAATAAACTATATTTTTAGTCATTAAAAGTTTTTTTAATTTTAGGATATTTTTTCATTCATGAACATTTTTTAAATTGCCGATATTTTGTTCAATTTCATTAACAGTTTTTTAATGCATGAACTTTTTAAAAAAATCATGAACATTTTGTATTTCCCAAGCATTTTTTCCAAAATTTCGAGCTTTTCTTAATAAGCCTTTCCAGCAAAAAAAAACCACGGCTGCAGCTTCTCGAACCTCGAGCGCAGCACTTCTAGAGTGCACACCCTTATGTCGCTTGACGGCTCACAGCATCCCGACCGGCTGCGAGGGGCATGGGGCTGCGCCATGAAACGACGACGAAGAGCTGACGGTGGAAGCTCCAAGCTCGCGGAGAGGAAAGAGATGGGGGTGACGTGCCCTGCAAGGGAGACGGTTGACGCCACCACGAGCAGACGAGATCAGCAAGAAGCCCGGCTGGGTCAACGATCCCCATACGCGCGGTTGAGAAAGTAGCGAAGAAGGAAGACGAAAGAAGAACGAGCGGACGAGAAAAAAAACATGAATGAGAGAAGATAAGGTACCGGAGTGGGTTTGCGTGGAGCCACTACTCCTTTCGTACGCGCGCGAAAAAGCGAACAATCATTTTCCAAGGAAAAATGTGTCATCCATTATTTCTTTTTAGCATCAGGAGAGACACAAGCACTTCCGAAAGACTGAGCCGTAGGCACCTCGTCATCGACGGCAACGTCTCATCCCATTGAAAGCGCACCACCGGAAATCCTGAAATAAATCCAGAAATAATGCGAGCACCAGGATTTGAACCCTGGTGGGTTGAGGATATCACTGTCCACCTAACCATCTCAACCACAGGTTGATTCGCAATGTGCCATCCATTCGAATGTGTATCATCAAACACATATCATTAGCGAAGTGTTTTTTTTTTAAGTTATTAGCGAAGTGTTTCATAGCCTGCATACACGCTGATATGGTATCCCCGCGTAGGGCGAAAAATACAAACCAAATGTGTATCCCCTGGCGACAGTGTCTGCTATATTGGCCGGCTGATTCCTAGTTCCTCATCGCCAGTTTTGAGGAGGTTATAGAACCTTCCTGGAATCGGCCTTTTCTTCTTACTTATAGTTTTTCAATTTTATTTATTTATAAGTTTCCTTAATTTTTTTGGATTTTTGTAATGTAGAAAAAACTAAAATATGTGATTTTTTTCCTAAGGTTTTAGATTTTTTTTAAAAAATAGAAATATTTTATAAATTCATAATATATTTTTATATTCAAGAAATTTCCAAAATTCATGACAGTTTTTTGAAATCTGGGGATATTTATGAAATTCGTGCTTTTACTGAAATTAGGAAATGTTTTTTTCTTGTACATATTTTGAATTTAACAGCTTTTTCGAAATTTAGGAATATTTTGTAAATCTTGTGTGTTTCAAATTGCGAACATTTTTTGAAATCTGGCAACTTTTTAAAATTCAAGAATGTATTTAAAATTTGGGAACTTATTATTATTCCAAATTTTTTTAAATATGGGATGCTTCTTCTTAATTCGTGGAATTTTTATAATCCAATAACATTTTTTGAAACCCCAAACATTTTTAAAAATAAGAAGAAAAACACAAAAGAAAATGAAAAATTAAAGGAAAAAACAGGGGCACCCCACCCTGCAATGGGCTCTCCCAGAGCGCACGCGAGAGGATTGAGTGTTTGATGAGCTCGCACCACCTTATGCGCTGACTAGGAGATCTCCTGCATACCTCCTTCCAGGCACTGGATTCAATTTTGGCCCTTTTAATTAACTGTGAGCACTATTGAACCTGCATAGCATGAAACTTAAAGCATATTTCAGCCACCTCCTCTTTTATTCATATTTTAGCGGATGTAGTTAATTCCTCTGCCCGGTCCCCATGATTTGGGCCCCTCGTTTCTATAACTATCGCCACCTTCACTAGTAGAAAACAGGGCATCAGTCCCGGTTCTACAACCGGGACTAAGCAATCGGGACTAAATGCCCTCACTTTTAGTCCCGGTTCGCAACCGGGACTAAAAGAGCTCCATGTGGCCGCTATGGGGCGCCAGGCAGGAGGACCACACCGACCGGGACTAAAAAGCAGCGACGCGTCAGCAGCTGCCAGGTGTTGGGTTTCTTTTAAAAGGAGGGGTTTGGAGGGTTTAAAGGTTTCACATTGTGTTTTTCCCCTTTTCCTTTTGTGTTTATCATTCAATTCTTTTAAATTTAGGGTTTTCGTTTTTATTTTATGTTTTTCATTCAACTCGACGATAGCTACTACATATAGCAATGAAGGAACCATTACACAACATCGTCATGAATATATAGAGAGAAGTGACCTTTCTTTCTCCATGCTTGGTCGAACAACAAGTTTTCGCATATCTATTCAACGCTACTACATATAGTGCACGTTCATGCACATATACAACATAACATCTCTTAAGATCCCTAATATCTAATTACCAAAATCACATTGCAAATCATGATGGTATTCTCCGTATGTAGGTATGACATGCTCAAGAAAGAATCCAGCCAATTCCTCTTGAATTGCTCGTATGCGATCATTTGGTAGGAGTTCGTCCCGCTTCCGCCAAATCTAATTTAAAGAAGGGGGTTATATATATATATATATATATATATATAAATAAATTGATGGTAATAAAACAAAATTGTGAATATTGTTTACATACTTCAAGTTGTTGTGAAGATCTGCCCTGCTTATTGGTCGTGTGGCGAATGAACTCGCAAATGTAGTATCCACATAAATTATTCTCGGGTGCCTGCCACAAGCACTTTACGAGAATAGAGTTCAATCAAAATGATAATCAAGCATGATAATAGTATTAAAACTAGAATCAATGAGAAATGCGTGGAACTAGCTAGTACTACTTATTTGGGGTGTTGAAATCGCAGCTCCTTTTTCCATTCATCCCTAGCCTCCTTGGTAAACTTTTCCCAAACCATGCCCGGCAAAGAAAATGATTACTTGATATCAGAAAATGAACGAAAGTTGCTGATATAATGCGAAATGATTGAACTTACTTCTGGAGCATTTGACTCATGTCCACCCACTTGTTAGGCTCTTTACGTCTCGAGTCCAAGACAATTACTACTCCTGCGTCAAGCAGAATGACTAGCAGAATAAAAGTGGAACCTGCGCACACATAACTCATCAATTACACTTAACCTCGAGTAAGCGAAAGAGAATGTGCACAAGACAGTAACACTCACTTGAAGTTGTAAGGAAATAGTATTTCCCTTCTGTTTTGTTGTCGAATTAACGCATTTAGCAAGTTTTTGCCGTATCCTCGGCGTTGTGTTGTACCATATATTCATTTACGGTATTTGGGTTAGTGAACCAAATGTCATAGATTTGTCCTCTTTTGCATTCGAGGATCTTCAATCTGCATAATATACTGAGGATAATTATACATGCAATGAACGAGCTGACCTAGAGACTTAATTACAGAAATAATACTTACAGACAATAGCAACTGGTGATAGTTTTGTTAAGAGCGTCTTGATTGTATAACTGAAATAACTCTTCAAATTCAATGTACAACGCCTCGACTCCATTGAAGTAGTGCTCATCTTTAATTCCCACGTAGATACTGTCGCTCCATTCCTTGCAATCTTTCATGTACCACTGATGCAATCTTCGCATTTGTGTTGGTAGATGCAGGAGCTGCTTAGGTTGTTGGAGATATGCCCTAGAGGCAATCATGTGATGGTGATGTTTCCATATGTATTCATGAGTCCTTTGTATTGTCCTTGAACATCATCAATGATATGTATCAATAAGTATGTGACTTGTTTGTGGAACTATGTATTGTATGATGATTGTTTTAATGGTCCCTAGTTGATAAGGTTATGCGGACACATATCCTTGACTAGTATACGACTCGGTTGATGACTATGTTTCACAAGTCATGTGCATGGAGATGCTAAACCGATAGTATGGGCTCGGGGATGGAGATCACCGAGCCGGACAAACCCACTTTGAGACGCAGCGAGATATAGTCATCTGTTAGTCTCAAGTGCAATGTCTATGCCACATCCTAGACCTGAGGTCCTCGCATGTTCTCGGGATGAGGATCGACTCACTTAGGGTCTATCAAACGCTACTCCGTAACTGGGTAGTTATAAAGGTAGCTTTCGGGTGAGTCGTGAGACATGCCGCGACACATGGTTGACCAAGATGGAATTTGCCCCTCCTATTTGGAGAGATATTCTCTGGGCCCTCTCGAGTGATCAGATTCGGAAAGCATGGCCATGCGACTTGGGTTAAGTGTTAACCCAGTTCGAAAATCTGTATCATGGTTTCGAGAAGAGAGATCGAGTTAACACAAGGGTGACAAGTACTCGCCTTGAGCTCGACAACAAATATCGTGAAGCAAAAGGAATGTTGCATATGCCACATTGTTGAGGTTCGTCAAACGACTTTATGCCCACATGGGAGTTGGCACGTTCTGCTAGGAGCCTCTACCAACTATCGACTCTGCTCGTGTCCATGTGTACGTGAACCTATAGGGTCACACACTTAAGGGGCTGCAGCCCATTCGGATTGGATCTGAATGGAAAATGGATGTGGACTCCTAGTGGGCTCAAGTGTTGAGCCCACCTCGGAGGTCTATATAAAGGGGAGTGGGCACACCACTTAGGGTTGATCGAATTGAACCCTGGTTAGCCACCGCCACTCCCCACGCCCATGCCGCGCGACCGGACCTAGCAGTCCGGCGCTCGACGCTGCTCCCCGTACGTGTGGATACCTTGGAGGCATCGCATCTGCGGTGCTTGGACGAACCGTTCGTGGGAACCGCGAGGTGCCGTTCGCGGGAGATCACCGTTCTTAGCTGTTCGCGGGAGATCGGCAACGCGAGGAGGAGACGGGCCAGGAGATCGGCTACAGGCATCACCAACTCTACTTCCGCTGCGGTGACTGCGCGTCTAGTGGTAAATCCGATCCCGTGATCTATTTCCAGCAGCATGATATTGGGTGCGCGGTAGAAAATTTTATTTGGCGCTAGCGTAGCGTACCGCGTGTTCCAACACAGGTCTGGCGAGAGGCTTCCCGTGCTCGTATCTAAAGGCTAACTCAGTCATGGGGAAATCTGCCTCCTCGCCTAAGTATTCAACAAGAGTGCAACCAAGATCCGCTATCCCCGCATCATTAGCAATATCAGCAAACACCTTGAGCGGGGGGCACGATTGGTCTTTCTGTTCGCTGAGCTGGCGAATTATTTTCCCACTTCTTGCACCATTGCTACTTCCCGACCGCTTCACTTCACCAAATGTCCTTACAATACATCGGTCATAGTGTGATAGCGACGGAGGCGGTGATGCTCGCACAAGGTTATCCAGAGTGTGGTTTGCTTTTACCAGATCTATTTTATCCTTTGGATCTGGACGTCTCGGTGCAAACTGACGTTTCACATCGGCAACCACGACCTTGTCGAGTTCGTCATCACTTAGTTCGTATGCTAACTTGGGAGGAGCCTTCTTGATGCTTGTATTTGCTCTGGATTTCTTCCCAGATGTACTACTAGCCGTCGGAGTGACGGTCGTTCTCTTTCGCCGGGGCTGAGGTAGCAGAGTCTGCTGACGTGGCGGAGATGGCTGACGCAGCGGAGTCTGCTAAGGTGGTTCAGACGGCTGAGGCGGTGGAGAAGGCTGACGCGACGTCCAGTGTGGAAGCATGATGTGTTCCTTTCTCCATAGAATGGTAGTCCTTACGGCATCTCCCAGATGATTCTCTCCTTCACCTGTAGGGTAGTCAAGCTCCAGCTGCTCAAATCCATTGAAACTTCATCCACCCTGACAACAGCATAGCCATCTGGAATTGGAGTGCAATGTAAAGTTCCATCAGGTCCACGAGGTATGGCATAGCCGACCGCCACCTTCGAGGTTATGTTCATGCATTTCGGATGTAGTTCACAATGTTCCCTCTCCATGATATCATCCACGGGGGTAGCGAGGAGCCGTGATATCAGGCTGAACGAGCTTCGTGGAAGTCACGCTGCTTTTCCGCTGAGATGGTGGGGTAGCTCCGTGGGCAGTATCAAATGAAGGATTTTCGTGCCGCTGAGATGATGGGCCGGTAGCTCGCTGGCTGGTAAATTCCTCTGTTTTCTTCTCCTGCAACGCTAATCTTTCTTCTATGTTCTACAGCCGGTCTGCTTCCTCTTTCTCCCTCGGCTTGTATAAGTGGCACTGATGTCAGGAAAACCAACATTCCATGGAACAGAGCCTGTTGTGCCTCGTGTTCGTCCAGGGTGTTCGGGATTCCCGAGGGTGCATGACAACTCGTCCTTCTCTCTGTCGGGATGGAACCTCCCTTCCTGCACGTCCTTAGTTGCATCCTGAATCTTTTTGACGGGTGTGCAAGTTGAGCTTTCGTGTAAACACACTTCCCTGTTTCTGGGTCCAAAGTTCCCCCATGCCTGAAGAACCAAGTCCTTGCCCGTTCGGGCCAGTTCAATGTCGCTGGATGGATCCTTTTATCAAGTAGGTCGTTCTCAGCTTTGTCCCACGTAGGCCGGGCAACCTTGTAGCCACCTGACCCTGTAACATGGTGATACTTCTTTTTTGCAGCATTTTGCTTATTTATCTCCGACCTTTGCTTACCTTTCTCCGATGTCTTGTACGCCACAAATGCGGGCCAGTGATCTTTTATCTTCTCATATTGACCGGTGAATGATGGAGTCTTCTCTTTTTGGACAAACTTTTCGTGCAATCTTTTCTTCCAGTTCTTGAATTGTTCGACCATCTTCTTAAGAGCCCACGCCTACGAAATTGAATGGCATACTTCAGCATGGTAACTTTCTTTTCAGATGGCAAGTTACAAATTTTTTGTGAGTTTATTTTTTTTCTTTTCAGATTGTAACTTTAGTCGTAAAAAAGTCATGGCGGGACGGTTTCATACCACTCGTGTGGCACTTATCAATTGGGTATAAATATAGATATAGATACCTGTAAATAAAAAGATATAAATATAGATATAGAGGTATAGATATCTCCATAGCACGGAATCAATCTAAGAAGTGTGCCGCCCCGTCCTCATCAAGACTGAAAAGTTTGGGATTAGCCCGCTCCTGTCCCGCACCCGCGTTGCTCCCACGGGCGACCGGGGCGGGCCAATCCTACCGCCGGCAGAGGACACCTCCAACCCCCTCCCCCTCTCGCCGCCGCCGGAGCGCGCCGCCGGACAAAGCCAGGCCGGCGTCGGTGGCGGCGGGGCCCCTTTCCCTTCTTCGTGGGGGTGTGCTGGCGTGGACGGCGGCTCCGATCGAGAACGCGAAGCTTTGCAAGGCGTCGCGGTGCAGCTGCGGCTGGGGCGTCCAGGCGGTGGTGCTCTGGTCCGTGCGGAGGCGCGGGTGGCTGCGCGCCAGGATTGGAGGTGCGTGCCTGTGCGGGTGCTGGAGGTGTCCGCCAGGATTGGAGGAGCGGTGGCGGGTTGACGACGGTACGTTGGCGTGGGTCACCGTTTGGATGAGGAAGACATCCTAGACATTTCATTGAGAGCAATTTTTTTCTAGGCAACTGACAAATAGGTGGCCCCTAATAAGTATTGGAAATACTGTTGGGGATCGTAGCAAAAAAAAATCCTACGTTTCACCAAGATCAATTTATGGAGTCAACTAGCAACGAGAGGAGTGTGCATCTACATACCCTTGTAGATCGCGAGCGGAAGCGTTCAAGAGAACGGGGATGATGGAGTCGTACTCGTCATGATCCAAATCACCGATGACCAAGTGCCGAACGGATGACACCTCCGCGTTCAACACACGTACGGAGCAGATGACGTCTCCTCCTTCTTGATCCAGCAAGGGGAAAGAGAGGTTGATGAAGATCCAGCAGCACGACGGCGTGGTGGTGGATGCATCAATGATCGCAGCAGGGCTGCGCCGAGCTTCTGCGAGAAGGAGAGGTGTAGCAGGGGAGAGGGAGGCGCCAAGACTTGAGGTGCGGCTGCCCTCCCTCCCCCCTTTATATAGCCCCCCTGGGGGCGCCGGCCCTGGAGATGGGATCTCCCAAGGGGGCGGCGGCCAAGGGGGGTGGAGTGCCCCCCAAGGCAAGTGGAGGCGCCCCCACCCTAGGGTTTCCAACCCTAGGCGCAGGGGGCCCAAGGGGGGGGGGGCACCAGCCCACTATGGGCTGGTTCCCCTCCCCACTTCAGCCCATGGGGCCCTCCGGGATGGGTGGCCCCACCCGGTGGACCCCCGGGACCCATCCGGTGGTCCTGGTACAATACCGGTGACCTCGAATCTTTTCCGATGACCGAAACTACACTTCCTATATATAATTCTTCACCTCCGGACCATTCCGGAACTCCTCGTGACGTCCAGGATCTCATCCGGGACTCCGAACAACTTTCGGATTACTGCATATTCATATCTCTACAACCCCAGTGTCACCGAACCTTAAGTGTGTAGACCCTACGGGTTCGGGAGACATGTAGACATGACCGAGACGGCTCTCCGGCCAATAACCAACAGCGGGATCTGGATACCCATGTTGGCTCCCACATGCTCCTCGATGATCTCATCGGATGAACCACGATGTCGAGGATTCAAGCAACCCCGTATACAATTCCCTTTGTCAATCGGTATGTTACTTGCCCGAGACTCGATCGTCGGTATCCCAATACCTTGTTCAGTCTCGTTACCAGCAAGTCACTTTACTCGTACCGTAATGCATGATCCCGTGATCAACCACTTGATCACATTGAGCTCATTATGATGATGCATTACCGAGTGGACCCAGAGATACCTCTCCGTCATACGGAGTGACAAATCCCAGTCTCGATTCGTGCCAACCCAACAGACACTTTTGGAAACACCTGTAATGTACCTTTATAGTCACCCAGTTACGTTGTGACGTTTGGTACACCCAAAGCACTCCTACGGTATCCGGGAGTTACACAATCTCATGCTCTAAGGAAATGATACTTGACATTCAGAAAAGCTACAGCAAACGAACTACACGATCTTTGAGCTAAGCTTAGGATTGGGTCTTGTCCATCACATCATTCTCCTAATGATGTGATCCTGTTATCAATGACATCCCCATGTCCATAGCCAGGAAACCATGACTATCTGTTGATCAACGAGCTAGTCAACTAGAGGCTCACTAGGGACACATTGTGGTCTATGTATTCACACATGTATTACGATTTCCGGATAATACAATTATAGCATGAATAATAGACAATTATTATGAACAAGGAAATATAATAATCATTTTATTATTGTCTCTAGGACATATTTCCAACAAATACTACCCGCAAAAAATAAGTACTACGTGAAAATACAAATGTAACGACATATCTTGCTCAATTTAGCCACGCGGATATGCAATAGTGATCTAAATGATCTTATATTTCTTTACAAAGGGAGTAACAACTTTCGATTAGTCTAGCAGCAAGAAGCACATGTGAAATGTCGAGCAAACAAGCAAAACTGAGAGCTTTCATGCATCCAGATCGAAAGCTCCGCCTCTTCCCCGTCGATCGGGTAAAGCACGGGATGCCAAGCGTCACCGGAGTATGGTTTTCCCGGATGCCGGAATTTCGCTGACGCTGTGGAGCAAGGTACGTAGCAGCAGGACCATTCCTTTACTACAGAACAGAGGAATTTTACTCTCTTTTCCAAGAGGAACTTTATTCTGGAATTGCATACAAGACAAGCAAAGGGATTAGAATAGTCCTTGCTTCTTTGCACGTCATCAGCAGAGGAATTTTGTTCACTTTAAAAAAAGAGGAACTTCGTATATTCACCAGCCGTGGACGGAAATGGATTGCAGATTGGATAGTAATTTTATGAAAATGGAAAAGGACGCAGCTGGCATTTCTTTTATGGAACAGGGTATATATATTATTCCCTCCGTAAAGAAATATAAGAGCAACATACTCCCTTCGTCCGAAAATACTTGTCGGAGGAATGGATGTATCTATACGCATTTTAATTCTAGATACATCTATTTTTATGCATTTTTTTGATAAGTATTTCCGGACAGAGAGAGTATTAAACATGGAAAACATGGAACAGAGAGATAACCACCAGTTCGATGGTTAGCCCACTATGGATCATATATAGATTTGACGCTGCTTGAATCTTATTAAAGTGGATTATTTTCGGCGTTTTCTTACAAGTAAAAGAAGCATGGAACGGCTACAAAGTTAAATCGTTATAATTGTATGGAAATCTATCTTATATTACTTGTATCCTAGTAACTTGGGAATTTATTTTTTCATACAACCAATATGCATGCTAAAAGCTCACGTGCATACTTTGCTCTTCGTGGAAGCAAGCATCCTCCCCGTGATACTTGGGTTTTACTCCATTCCTACACACATGTATAAATTAATATGCATTCGTGCAACAACATAACATCTCGCACCATTCACTTGGTTTTCTTGTCTATCCATATCCACCTGATTGAATGAGGCCAATAAGTTTTGAGGAAGTTGGAGGGGGCAATGCGATCCAAAAACAAAGGTGCGAGATGCAACTCCCTGCTTTCGTTTTCTTATATCTTCGTTTAAGTCACAACTTATGCCAGACATTCCTAAAGTACTCCATCCGTTTTATATTGAAAAATATCAACATCTATGATACCAAAAAATCAGTATGAAAATATATTTCGTGACGTGATTTAGTATTGTGATTGTTGATATTTTTCCTACAAACCTAGTCAAACTTTAGAAAGATTGACTTGAAAAAACTAATGTGTGAAGAAGAATGAAATGGCGGAAGTATGTAGAGTACATGGACTTTTTTTTTGCGGGGAAGAGTACGTTGACTAACTCTGTAAGCACGCGAAACTAGTAATTTGGATCCTCAAAAGGAAAAAGGAAATTAGTAATTTGTGTTAGCTTAACAGAAATATTAACAATTCATATACTGAATAAATAAACTAACTTCATAATAAGTTTCTGGAAATTGATTTGATATTGTAGATGATGATATTTTTCTGAGTTATGGGACAAAACAAAGAGGATCACTTTTTTTAGGAAGGAGAAATTACTATATCTGCCTGCAATATGGTTGGATCCCAGTCACCTTTTACATCTTTTTGACCAACATCCAACCATCATGATACAAATATTACTCCGTATAAACCCTAGAGATAGACTAAATAGTAGTTACATGTTGCTAAATTTACACTATGTCAATGATACGATTTATTATAAATATATGTAGTTTTGGGTGTGTTTGAGGTCTGCAAAAATCTCAAATAAATGAGAATTAGATTATTTTTTTAATATAAAGTTATGTTGGATATTTTTTTTAAAAAAATAGCACATATTAATACACATGCAAAGAATAAAGTATTCGTCGATCTAGTGAGTGACGATTTTGTTTTCCTTTGGGTTTTGCAATCGGCAGTTTGCAGGCCATCCAAGTTCTCTGGAACGAATGGGAGATCCATTGTCTCATACTTGCGAGCTTTTCCCTACAAGTATTCCTCTTCTTTGCATCAGGCATGCGGAGGCATAGCGTGTCCCGCATACTCAATTCGCTTATATGGTTGGCCTACTTATCAGCCGACTCTATGGCCATTTTCGTTCTTGGACATCTCGCGGTCCATGCAAGTGGCTCACACCATCTTCTTATCTTCTGGGCGCCGTTCCTGCTCCTCCACATGGGAGGGCAGGACACTATCACCGCCTTCTCCATGCAAGATAACAACCTCTGGCAGCGCCACCTTCTAGGATTGGTCACCCAAGCATCGGTGGCCGGCTATGTCATCTCGATATCGTCTTGGCAAGATAGCCGACTCCTGGCCGCCACAGTGCTCATGTTCTTGTCTGGGTTTTTTAAGTACATCGGGCGTATCTTTTGTCTTTACACATCTAGTCCAAAGCTCCTCAAGGATTTTACCGTGGCTAATTTGGATAGATATGTCAACGATATATACTATATACCAGGCACTGTTCAAAAGGAATCATTTGAGGATATACTAAGGCGGAGAGTACATGATATGATGCTCAGCGACATCAACTCGAAGCTAATGCCCCCTACCAGTTCATCACATATATTGTTGGATACTCCACTCAATGATAGGGCTACTATTGAGTGCGCGACTATCATACCAGACTTGCTCAATATGCTCAAGTATAGCGCAGACCGCTCCAATGCCTACATTTATGTTGGTATAATGCTTGTTCGTTCTTATGAACGTGTCTACACCAAGGCTGCGCTTCATTTTGCGTGGATTAACTGTTTCAGCATAACAGTGTCCAAATATTATGAGTACAAAAAGCTACGCATAGCATTTCTTCACATTATGGCATTGCTCTTGCTCTTCCCGGTTATCTCTGCCTCGATAACATTAGAGCTCTTCATGGTTGCCGAAAAGGCGCAACTCTACAGCCATACCGATGTCACGATCTCCTACATATTACTCCTAGGGGCCATAATCCTTGAGGTGGCATCTCTCTCGATGTCCCTTCTTTCCTACTTCGCATCGAGTGAAGCACCAACATCTTTTCCACTTGCACCTATAGCCTTGTCTGTGGCCAACTATGTTCACCCCGCAGGCCGACATAGAAAACACTGGTCCAAAATGCTTGGACAGTATAACATGTTCGAATACCACATGGGGGGAGCTTCCACAGGCATCATGTCAGTTGTATCATGGTGGATTAGACAGACATTTTCAGTAATTCCCAACAATAAATATCTCAAGGAGTTTTCAAGAATCCCCATAAGTAAAGATCTTGAGGAGTTTGTTCTGGACAAATTGTTAGAGTTTGGAACAGGGGAGGAAGCAGGCTGGAACTTTGCAAGCTTTCGTGGACAGCTAGCGCTTGATAGGTGGACCGCTTTGCGCACGATCATCGATAGCACCGACCTGCCAACAAGTGTGCTGATCTGGCACATTGCAACGGAGATATGCTACTTGACTGAAGAAAACAACAATGGTCTTCGCGATCCACCTAAGAAGACAAGGGTGAGCAGAGATCTATCAAACTATATCATGTACCTTGTCTTCACGTGTGGTGTGATGCCTACAGGAAGCTCCAAACTCGTACCTTTGCTCGCCCATAAGGAAATCAGGGAAGCTATTGGACGATATGCTGCTATGGCCACTAGGGATGGAGCTATTAGGACGGTGCTTCGAGCTAATATCATAAGAAAGCAACAATCAGCCGATACAGATGATATGGGCGGCAGCAGCAGCGAACCGGCAACTCAGGTGCAACTTCTAAAAAACAATATAAAGGCTATTCGTTCTCCGGTGGTGCCTCGTGCATGTACAGTGGCGGACGAGCTGAATAGCATGCCTAGAGATGGCCGCTGGGACCTCATTGCAGAGGTATGGCTGGAGATGCTTTTCTACATCGCGCCTCGCTGTGGGGGTGCTTTCCATGCTCATCATCTCAGTACTGGTGGGGAGTTCGTGACGCATGTCCTCCAACTCATGCGTTTACTAGGCCCTTTTCTACCACCGCCAGATGCTTAGCTACCACTACCGCCAGCATGATCACCAAGATGTCGAGCTCCAAGGCAG
This sequence comes from Triticum urartu, assembly GCF_056163025.1. Classification (NCBI taxonomy): domain Eukaryota; kingdom Viridiplantae; phylum Streptophyta; class Magnoliopsida; order Poales; family Poaceae; genus Triticum; species Triticum urartu. The sequence continues at coordinate 7,920,897 of NC_141879.1, forward strand.
CATCGTCTGCACCGGCTTCACCGACGAGCGACAACTAAATAAACACTGTGCATTGTATCTTTAATATTTTTATAAATAGCAAGTGCGTTCCGTTTTCCAAATAAGCTAGTGCACAAGCTCACGACATGTGTGAGACGTGCACATGTACAAATGATTTGTATTGTGTCTTGCTAGCTAATGCCAGCTCCAAGTGCCATGGTTTGTGTGGTCATGGGATCCATGCGCACTAGAAGCGGTCCTTCACCGTTTTTCATTCGAAAAAAAAAATCAGTGTTTTCCCTCCCCCAGATTGTGTATTTCAGTGTGCATAGTTAACATATATTTGAACTTTGTAGTATTCTTTTTCATGCATGTTATAATTCACCTTATATCATACCATGTCTGGGCTGAGGCTTAGGAGAGAATTCTTTATTTAACACCGTGTCTAAATTTTATGCCCTATTTAACATCGACAAACGATTTCTTCCCTGTCTAACAAAGAGTTTAAATTTTATGCCTTTTATGACACTTTTGTCTATTTTGAGCCTCAATGACAACTGAAAAGACCCCTTTGCCCCTCATGTTTTATGTTTGTGCGCGCGTGTGTGCTGCTGATGTTGCGTGTGCGTGCGTGCGTGTGTGTGCTGCTGATGTTGCGTGTGTGTGCGTGTGTGTATGTGCTGCTGCGTGCCTGCGTGCTTGTGTGTGCGTGCGTGTGTATGCTGTTGCGTGTGTTGCTCGGTGTGTGCTATCGCATGACTGCATGTTTGTGTGTGCGTACATGCTGCTGTGTGTGTGCTGATGCGTGGGTGTGTGTTGTTGTGTGATGCGCGCGTGTGTGTGCTGTGTGCGTGTGTATGTGCTGCCGCTGCGTGTGTGCGTGTTGCATGCGTGTGTATGTGTTGCCGCTGTGTGTTTGCTACTGCCCCGTACTGATATTGCGTGTGTGTGCTACTGTCCCGCACACATACATATCACATGAAGGGCAAAAGGGTCTTTTCAGGTGTCATTTAATCTTAAAATAGAAGAAAGGTTATAAAGGGCATAAATTTTAGACTCGTTGTTAGATAGGGAAGAAAAAATTTTGCAGTGTTAAATAAGGAAACAAAATTTAAGATAGTGTTAAATAAGGAATTGTTTCATGCATATTATGTAGTGTTCGCTTTTCTAAAGAGGAAGTTCATATTATGTAGCTAGTCATGGACGAAGATGAATTGCGGATTGGATAACAATTGTTTTGAGAGAAACCTTGTGAAAACGAGAAAACGGACGTAGCAGGCATTTTTTGTGGTACTGGGCGTATATACTCATAGTATATATGGGAGACAGAAACAACCAGTAGCTGGATATTTAGGAAATTGGTTGTATCCTTAATTCAATTCACTGCGCCACCACAAGGATAAAAACCATGTCCATCGGGTTCGGGAGTCGACGGAGCTTTGTGTAGATTACTATCGTCTCTTTGCGATGTTGAGGTTAGGGTTTCTCATCACGCGTGCACGCTAACAAAATTTGGTGTTAGGTGATTCTCGATTCAAAGGTTCAATGACGACGACTACGACTCTGTTGCTCTGGTCTTTGGAATTACGTGTACACAGAGAGTTTCCGACTGCCATCGACAAAGTCAAGCTGGCTCCGATAGGGTAGCGGCGGCAATGATGCATCAGCGGCTCATTTTGGCTGCGCAGGGGTCGCAAGGTCCCCAATGTACTTTTTTTAAACGTGGTCCATCAGGGCCCGATTCAATAAAAAAAGGTATAAGAGAGTTGTCCAATTAATTTACGAAAATCCGGACGAAAACCGTTACAACACGCCCACAAGAAAGGGTACTCAGGCCAAACTGCTTGCCCATAAGACTCATACACACCGTCGACTTCATGCACAGGGACGACCCAGACAGTCGACGACGGTCAGGTAATTTTTATTCTGTTTAGGGTGACTTGTACTTTTTACGAACCTTTATAATAGATATGAGTCCTTATTCAAGAAAAAAAAATCAAAACCATGTGTTGCATTAAAATAGATTATTCATGATGTTCCTTAAATAATAATAAAAATATGTAAACATACTAATTTTTTTTTGAAGAAGGCTCGCGATGAGTCCGGCTTTGAATTAACAAAGCCATCAACCGGTCAGGATTACAAACTCTAGATTACAACCTCGAATTAAACCAAATAGAAACAAGAGAAAAAAACGGCAAGATACAATGGTGCCGGGAGCAGCTCACATGCCAGACATACAACAAACTAAAAAAAGATCGACATGAAGCACCTAGCTTGAAGATGACAAGGCCCCTTGTACGCGCGAAGCCTAGGAGAAGGGAGATGCCGGCGAAGGAGAGGAAGATTAGATGACCAAAAGGACAACCGTTGCCACAACACCTGGGACCCTGACGGAAACACCACCATCCAGATCCATCGTCGAAGAAGGCCCCTGCCTCCTCGCTTGGCTCGAAAGGCGCCGCACCATCGACGAATGGAGACGTTCACCCTAGAACCTGGATGAGTGGCACCGATGGCATCCACATTATTGGGACTAGGCAGACCCATCCCGCCGTCGAAATCTCACCTAGAGTAGAACATCACCGAAAACCAAGGACCCGGGCATGCAAGAGGAGAACTGCCAGAATGAAGAACTAAGGAGCAGCAGCCAGGGCCAATATCAAATTGAGGAGCTTCTGCACAACCGGCTCGCTGGAGTGACACAGCCGGGGGGAATCCCAATCCTCTCCTCTCCAGTAGCCATGAGCACCGGAGTAGGGTCACTACAACCACACGGTGAGCACTCAAACATGGCCCGGACCAGGGGGGACACCACCGCCGCTGGAGTTTATGCTGCTGCCGCCGACACCCACCGCACACATCACAGCGAAGTCCAACTTCCCTCCTTGCTCCCAAAGCAGCGCCTACAAGAAGGATACGGCGCCAAGGGTGTCGCCGCCGCCCAACAGCGTTGGGGTTTTCACCCGGGAGGACAAGGGGGAAGGGCGCGAGGAAGGTATACCTGACAGACGCCTCCAAGGAGGTGCGCGACGCCCGCGGGCATCGCCGCCGTCACAGCCAGCAGGGCTGGCTAGGGATTTCTCCTGGCTATATTCCCGTCACCACTCCCACCCGGCGGAGAACAGCGTTGGGGTTTTCACCCGGGAGGACAAGGGGGAAGGGCGCGAGGAAGGTATACCTGACAGACGCCTCCAAGGAGGTGCGCGACGCCCGCGGGCATCGCCGCCGTCACAGCCAGCAGGGCTGGCTAGGGATTTCTCCTGGCTATATTCCCGCCACCACTCCCACCCGGCGGAGAACCGGCGTCCAGGACTGAGCAGGCCAGAGCTGGGGGGGGGGGGTGGACTTGCCGAATCCGCAGCAGAGAGTGGAAGGCGGCCAGATCTGAAGCCGCGAAGCCAAAGCCGCCACCGCCACGCCCTAGCTCGGATCCACCGGATAACTCACCGTCCACACGGCTGAGGGCACCGGCCCGCACCTGCGCCACCATGCGCCGAGGATCCGGTGGCGCCAATCCAGCCGGGGCCGCCGCCCCGGGTCCCGAGCCCCCCTGCGAGCGATGCGGGGCAGCAGGAGAGGCCCCGCCGCCACCTTCATCAGCAGCGCCCCTAGCGAAGCCGGCGGCTACCTCAAGCGGTGGCGAGGGGGAGGAGACGGTGGCGGCGGGCTAGGGTTTCGGCCCTCGAGTGACCTGAGAGGGCGACGCGAGGGAGAGGGGGGGGGGCGTATGTGGTGTATACGGAGTACAATCGCTTGTGTCGTAAACATACTAATTAGATTGTTATAATTGTACGGAAATATATCTTGTATTACTCATGTCTTAATAACTTGGGAGTCCATTTTTTTCTTACAACCAATGTCTATGCTAAAGCTCACATGCACACTTGCTCTTCATGGAAGCAAGCATCACCCCCCAAGACTTGGGATCTACTCTATTCGTAGATGCATGCGTGTATAAATTAATACGCATTCGTGCAGCAAGCAGTACAAGATCTAGGACCCCTGTTCCGAAATAATGAGGCCAATACAAGATATTGCTGCCGAAGTTGGAGGGGGCAATCCGACCCAAAAACAAAGGTGACAACGTACTAACATGCATGCAACTCCTTGCTTTCATTTTCATGCATATTCTGTTGTACTCCCTCTGTAAAATAATATAAGACATTTTAGATCACTAGGTCTTATATTACTTTACAGAGGGCGAAAGTATATTGTATATGGACTAACTCTCAATGCACACCAGACTAGTAATTTTCAACCTCAAAAGGAAAACGGAAACTAGTAATTTGTGTTCGTCCATGCCCGTAGATTAAGCGCAGGCCCATGCAATGCATCCCTTATTTTCCACTACTTTCTTCCTCAGCTGTACGCTCAGACAGTTTCTATAGATCGAGTTGCTCTCTTTCTCCCATACACACATAAATAGATCCTCTAAGTTTTGCATGAATAAAACTTAGATGATCTATTTTTTTAGGAAGGAGAAAGTACTATATTTCAAACATAATCTAGAAAAAAAACTATATTTCAAATATGGTTTTATCTCAGTCACCTTTTAAATCCTTTTGATCAACGTCCAGCACCATCATACATATCTTCCTCCGTACATGACCTAGAAATAGACTAAATTGTGGTTACATGTTGATAAAATTACGCTGTGTCAATGCTGCAGTTCTATTTTAAATGGTGTGCAGTTTTAGGTGCAAAAATCTCAAACAAATGAGGATTACAAATTTTGTTATTATAAATTATTATGTTGGATATAAAAGAGAAGAAATCATCGAAATACATGTTAGTAGGCAGTGCAAACAATGCAATATTTGATGATCTAGTGAGTGACGATTCTTTTATTTTGGGTTTGGCCATGGGCAGCTTGCAGGCTGTTGAAGGTCTCTGGAACGAATGGGAGATCCATTGCCTCATAGTTTCAAGCTTTGGTCTACAAGTATTCCTCTTCTTCACAGCAGGCATGCGGAGGCATAGCGTGTCCAGCATCCTCAACTCCCTTATATGGCTGGCCTACTTATCGGCTGACGTTGTGGCCATTTTTGTTCTCGGGCATCTCACGGTCCATGCAAGAGGCTCACACCATCTTATCTTTTGGGCACCTTTCCTGCTCCTCCATCTAGGAGGGCAGGACACAATCACTGCCTTCTCCATGCAGGACAACGAGCTCTGGCAGCGCCACCTGCTAGGATTGGTCACCCAAGTATCGGTGGCCATCTATGTCATCTCCATATCGTCTTGGCAAGGCAGCCGACTCCTAGCTGCCACGGTCCTCATGTTCTTGTCTGGGTTCTTCAAGTACATTGGGCGTACCTTTTGCCTTTACACATCTAGACCACAGTTCCTCAGGGATACTACCGTGCTTAGTTTGGATAGATATGTACACCATGTATACCAGGAGGTACCTTTGGACGATATACTAAGGCAAAGAGTACAAGATATGGTGGCTTACTCCGATGATGGGAAGCTACCGCCGAATGTCAATTTCTCACATATACTGTTGGATATTCCACTCAATGATAGGGCTACTATTGAAGGTGCGGCTATTATACCATCCTTCCTCAATGTGCAAAAGCATCTTGCATACCGCACCGGAGCCTACATCTATGTCAGTGCATTGCTTGTTCGTTGTTATGAGCGCATCTACACCAAGGCCATGCTTCATTTTGCCTGGGTTTACAATTTCAAAGCAATAAGGTCCGGAGATTCTGAGGGCAAAACAAGACGCATAGTATTTCTTCACATTTTATCATTTCTCTTGCTCTTCCCACTTGTTTCGGCCTTCATAACATTGGAGCTCTTCCTGGTCGCCGAAAAGGACCAACTCTACAATCGTACTGATGTCACAATCTCCTACATATTACTCATAGGGGCCATAATCCTTGAGGTGGCATCTCTCTTCATGGCCATTCTTTCCTACTTTGCATCGAGTGAAGCACCACCATCTTGTCCACTTACGCCTGTAGCCTTGCATCTAGCCAACTATATTCACCCCGCAGGCCGACATAGAAAACACTGGTCCAAAATGCTTGCACAGTATAACATATTCGAATGTAACACCAGAGAAGACTCCACAGTCAGCATGGCAGTTGCACAGTGGATTGGCAAGACATTTTCAAGAATCCCCATCACTGAAGATCTCGAGAAGTTTGTTCTTGACAAAATGTTAGAATTGGGATCAGGGGAGCAAGGAGGCTGGAATTTTGCTAGCTTCCGTGGACAGCAAGCGCTTCAGAGGTGGACCGTTATGCGCACGATCATTGACAGTGTTGACCTGCCAACAAGTGTGCTGATTTGGCACATTGCAACAGAGATATGCTACTTGGAAGAAGAAAGAAACACTAATTCTTATCAAACTAAGATGATAAGGGTGAGTAGAGAGCTATCAAACTACATCATGTACCTTGTCTTCAGATGCGGTGTGATGCTTACATGCAGCTCCAAGCTTGTACATATCAACACTCATAGGGAAATCAAGAAAATTCTTGGAGGAAATGTTAATCTAGCTACAAGAGAAGCTATTAGGATGGTGGTTCGTGCTAATAACAGAGAAGCGAAACAACCAGACGATACGGACAATATCGGTGGCGACAGCAGCAACAAACCGGTAAATCAAATCCAACTTCTGAAAAACAATATAAATGCTCTTGATTCTCCAGTGTTGCCTCGTGCACATATAGTGGCCGGTGAGCTAAATGCCATGCCTGAAGACAGCCGTTGGAGCCTCATTGCGGAGGTATGGCATGAGATGCTTTTCTACATCGCGCCTCGCTGTGGGGCGGCTTTCCATGCCCAACATCTCAGTACTGGCGGGTAATTTGTGTCGCATGTCCTCATGCTCATGCGTTCATTAGGCCCTTTTCTACCACCGCCAGATTATTAGCTGATGGATAATCCTGCTGCACCTTAGTATTAATTTTTTTCAGTTTCTTCGGTTAGCTGATTTTTTTTTTGAAGAGGTCATGTAGCGTGCACCTGTACACGTCTTGACCAATACTTCTGGTTAGTTTGTTAGCTGAATTTGCTCGCATGACCGGTTCATGGGATGACGTGAACGTCAGCGAAAATGCAGGGCAGCGTAGGGCGCGTGTATAGTGGAGCGTCGTGGGATGGCACGACCTGTAAGCTCACCGGGCGTGATACTTCTTTGCTTGTAATTCGCAGTTCAGTTTTGACTGCTTAATAAATAACAGAAAGACAGAAAAGCTGTAAGAGTTCACATAGCAAAACTTGTTTTTTTTTTTGCGACAGCAAAACTTGTTTGTTCATCGTCTTTCATCGCTAGTACACTCTCTCGTCTGTTCTCTCGAGCTTGCTAGCTGAGTTGAGGCAGCAACAAGTGGCATCAGAACCTTGGTGGTGTTAGAAGACAACGAGGGAGTTGGAGGAGCAGAAGGCATCGGCAGAGATGGTAGCGCTGGAGAAAACCCTGGCGCGCCTCTCCACAGAAGGAGGGTTGGGGGTGCACATCGTCGAGCGCGTCATATAGTTGCCAAGTTTCCGGTTCGAGCGGGTCGAGGTACGGGAACGAGGGTCGAGGATCGCTGGTTGCCAAAACTAGGGATCGATTGGGATTAGGGCTGCAAACGAGTCGAGCTCGAACGAGTTGGAGTTGGCTCAGCTCAACTCATATGAAAATTCGAGTGAGCTCAAACTGAGTGAAGCTCATGATCGAGCTGTAGAACATGACTTGTGCTCAGCTTGTAACGATCTCGAGTCGATCTCGAGCAAGTTTCGAGCTAAATGAGATGCTAAAAATTATAAATCTATGAATGAAAAACAAAAAAATTAAAGTGAATATGCTAAGAACCTTTGTCAAAAATATAGTATATTAAACACATAGTCGACCACGTGCCATAATTAGGCCTAAATCCTTTCTGCACTTAATTAAGTTTCCATGTTCGTTGGTAAATAAAATGGAGACAAAGAATCCTATCGACCCGCACTCGATCCCGACCCCTCGATTGGGGTCGATGAACACCAAGTGGTCAACTTGGTAAGCTATCAACAAAAATATTGCAATCACTGATTAGGGTCGATGAACCCGGTACACGGGACGCGGCGTCGACCTGCGTTCCTGGCTACTATGCTCATGCATAGCGGCAGCGGTAGCATGCCCCCGATGATGCTGACAAGAACGAACTACACCAACTGGGCCCTCATGACTAATTAGTTGCAGCTGCAGGCCGATGAGTTTTGGTGTGATAGCTCTTGGATAGTATAGCCATTATGGTCGAATAGTAAATAAAACTGTCGGTTAATGGCTTATTGCACTGGTCTTAATAATAGAATTTCAGCATTGTAAGAACACCTATCAAGATGGAGAGAGCGATATATGTATCAAGTTTCTAAAGTGTAAATGTGAACAAATGTGCAAGTCTTATGTATTATATATGTCTTTGTTGGAATATAAGAACACCAACAATTAAGGTTCATGTGGTCATCAATGGCAGGTGAGCATGAAGCCGAGACCTCTGATGTTGACAGAGGATGACAAAGCAGTGGAGGCACTTATCATATGCACATCCATGTACAGCCATCGATCATTTATGATTGATTTCGGGTCTCTTTTGATGCTGGTTAAGATGATTCCAACCGTCGCTTGTGCTTTCTCCCTGTTGGATTGGCCATTTATGATTGATTTCGGGTCTCTTTTGCCTGCAGTTCCGTAGTTCTTCCCATCGCTGGTCCGTATCTGTTACCGCACTCATCGATCTGTGGGTAAACCTTCGTTTTGACCCGGTTTTCATCATCTGCTTCAGTTGAGCCGATGTTGACATTTGTTTTGTTTTGGACTGATCCATTCTTTGCAGGTGCTCCTTATTTTGGTTGATCCCCTCGTCGGTTGGTCGTTGGATCCGTGGCGGCCTTCAAGTCTTCGTCCACGTTCAAGGACCTGGAGGTTATGGTTCCCACTATCAGACATTGTAGTCTGAAAATGCATGCTGTACTTTTTTCGCTTATACTATGTCCCCAGAAGCTTTTATGCATTTGGTAGGACCTAAACTCTATTTGCATTTAGAAATATTTCTGCTGAATACTTGATTTTTGTACGTTTCATAAAATTTATGAAAAATGTGGTTCGGTTTCCCTTGTCCCTGAAATTAAAGCTTTGTTAAATTACAGTACGGTTATCAGATCAACTCGATCATGCATAGCCTGTGTGTTATTATTCTTCGTCAGTTTTGTTCTGAAATGGATGGAGACAAAACCACGTTGTCACATACCCTTCACGTTTTTAGGTGAAAAATGTCAGGGAACGAATTTGTTGTGCTTAATTGTTCCAAGTAAAATGACACCGTACGTTTGTACATACTTGGTGTTGGACTGCTATGAAGCACTAATAAGGTACACGTGCATTGCACGCATGAGATTTGGCAATCAAATTATGAATAAATACTACACTATAGCATGTAAGCTTTGAGTCATATATGCATGATGTAGACGTCCGTATAATTCTTATAGTTCATCTTATTCAAAATCAATTAGTTTTTGTAAAAAGTTAATCTATTTTATAATTCATGGAATTATGCGTTGTAAAGCATAAAGTAAAAACAAATAATGACAATGCAACTAGAAAAAAGTTTGGGCAATTATGATACGAAAGATTATAGAACAAAGGAGAAGTACTTGTGTTTTGAGGTTTGTGCATTATGCTTAAGTTTAACTATGGAGTCTTCTAAATTGTACATGCGGCATAATCTGGTGGAATGTACATGATATCCAACGGCCAGTAGTGCTTAGATTCGCCATCTCTGCACCGTCGGATTGGCTTCATTCAACGACCATCTTTTAAAATTATCCGCACACTATATAGGGGTACAGATATATTCAGCCACACTTAGTAGACGAGATCTCTGTGTGCATTCACGAACCAGCTAATTTGTACCATGTTTGTTTTCTTCACATTCACTACTAGGAAAAGGGCTATAGATGATATGACCACTAATGGCGCATCAGACATGTGGTGCGCCACTACTACATAGTAATGGCGCACCATGAGTCGGTGCGCCATTAGTGTGGTAGACACTAATGGCGCACCAGACCCACGGTGCGCCATTAGTAACAAATTTTCTTTTTATTTTTCCAAAAATACTAATGGCGCACCTCCAACATAGTGCGCCACTCTATTTTTTTTTTGCAAAACTACTAATGGCGCACCTCTGGTGCGCCATTAGTAACAAGGGTTACTAATGGCGCATTTGTGGGTGGTGCGCCATTAGTATCCTGGGACCAGCTAGATATTTTGGACAGCCACACCTACACACTCACTTTCCCCACTTCATTCTCACCACCTCCTCCTCCAAGCTTGTGTCAGCTGCCTCCTCCTCCTCACCTCATTTGCATCATAGATTCATCAAAATTAAGTGGTTAAATTACCTTTTTTTTGATAGGCAAGTAAGGGGAAAGCTATCTTTATGTTGTAGATCTACTTTTTTTCTCCCTAGCTCGCTCCAACAACATGCACATGCACTTTTTTATGGCCTTGCTAGATCTATGTATGTTTGTGGTGTTGCATATGTTTGTGGTGTTGCATATAATTTTGTGTTTGCAGGTACCGGTATTTGAAATGCGATAGTTGCCAATATTTTGCCGGAATGTTGATTCATTTCCGTTTCGGCGAGAATTTTGGCACTATGCATTCTTTTTGGTCCTATTTTTAGAGAAAGTCATGCCAAATTTTTTCTTGGTTCTAAAATATCATTTTGCTCTACCCCGCAGGCGACCATGGTCTGCACGATGACCGAAGGCATCGTGAATAGGTTTTTGAGCTCCATGAAGGCCGAGATGCTTCAAAAGAACGAGATGGAGATAAGATGTCCGTGTCGAAGATGCAAGCTGAAGAGCCTTATTGCGGACCCGGATTTCGGAAAGGTGCGGGACCACCTGCTCTTGCGTGGTTTCATGGATGGCTATCGGTGGCAAGGTGATGAAGATGACTATGAAGTCGTCCATGGGGGCCGGGCAAGAAATGAGGAAGGGCAGCAAGACAACCACTGCGGCGAGGGCGGACGAGAAGACAAAGAATCTCCAGGACATGATCACGACGGTGATGCTGTACACAGTCATCATGTAGAAGATGCCGGACATGATGATGAGGAAGATCAAGACGAAGGGCATGATCATGAAGATGAAGATTCCGGAGCAGACGACGATGGAGGCTGGGTGCAGGACCCTTATATTCAAGAGCTACTTCTCAAGCAGACCGATAACGCAAGAGCTGCCGCCCGAGAGAAAGCCAAGCTGGATCAACTGGAGATAGACGCGGTTACTCCATTGTATGAAGGATGCAGGCCCGAGGATACCCGCCTAAAAGTAACGCTCATGGCCCTGGAGATGAAGGTAAAACATAAAATGACCGACGCATGCTTCGACGAGAACATGTCATTCTGGCACGAACGTCTTCCCAAGGGGAACAAGTGCCCGGCCAGTTTTGAGGAGGCGAAGAAAGTCGTGTGTCCTCTGGATTTACCGCACGTGAAATACCATGTGTGCATGAACAATTGCATCATTTATCGGGACGAGCACGCGGAGTCTACCATATGTCCGGTGTGCGGCGTCACTCAATACAAGAAGAGGAAGAAAGCTCCTCGAAAAGTGGTGTGGTACTTTACGATCACTCCTCGTCTGCAGCGGTATTTCGCGGACCCTAAGGTAGCAAAGCTCCTGCGTTGGCACGTGGATAGGGAGGAGAAGAAGCGAGAAGATGACAGAAATGATCCAGAGATAAATAAAAAAGACAAGATGCTGAGTCACCCTAAGGATGCGAGCCAATGGCAAGCGTTGAACTTCGAAGACCCAGAATTTGGGAACGATCCAAGGAACATCGTGCTGGGCGTGAGCACCGATGGAGTCAATCCGTTTGGCAGCCAGAGAAGCATACATAGCACCTGACCTGTGTTTGTGTGGATGTACAACCTTCCCCCTGGCTGTGCATGAAGAGGAAGTACATTCACATGAGTATGCCAATTGAAGGGCCGAAACAACCAGGGAACGGCATCAATCTGTATCTGGAGCTGCTGAAAGAGGAGCTAGACACGCTGTGGAAAACGCCAGCCAATACATGGGACGCCGCAGAGAAAGAATATTTCCCTATGAGAGCCGCACTGCTCACGACGGTGCACGACTATCTCGGTTACAGATATCTCGCGGGGCAGGTGGTCCATGGATTTTTTGGATGCGTCAGGTGCATGGATGACACAACGTATCTGAAGGAAATATGCCCTAAAGGCAATAATAAAGTTATTATTTATTTCCTTATATCATGATAAATGTTTATTATTCATGCTAGAATTGTATTAACCGAAAACATAATACATATGCGAATACATAGACAAACAGAGTGTCACTAGTATGCCTCTACTTGACTAGCTCGTTAATCAAAGATGGTTAAGTTTCCTAACCATAAACAAAGAGTTGTTATTTGATTAACGAGATCACATCATTAGGTGAATGATTTGATTGACATGACCCATTTCATTAGCTTAGCACCCGATCGTTTAGTATGTTGCTATTGCTTTCTTCATGACTTATACATGTTCCTATGACTATGAGATTATGCAACTCCCGTTTGCCGGAGGAACACTTTGTGTGCTACCAAAAGTCACAACGTAAATGGGTGATTATAAAGGTACTCTACAGGTGTCTCCAAAGGTAGATGTTGGGTTGGCGTATTTCGAGATTAGGATTTGTCACTCCGATTGTCGGAGAGGTATCTCTGGGCCCTCTCGGTAATGCACATCACATAAGCCTTGCAAGCATTGCAACTAATGAGTTAGTTGCGGGATGATGCATTACAGAACGAGTAAAGAGACTTGCCGTTAACGAGATTGAACTAGGTATTGGATACCGACGATCGAATCTCGGGCAAGTAACATACCGATGACAAAGGGAACAACGTATGTTGTTATGCGGTCTGACCGATAAAGATCTTCGTAGAATATGTAGGAGCCAATATGGGCATCTAGGTCCTGCTATTGGTTATTGACCGGAGATTTGTCTCAGTCATGTCTACATTGTTCTCGAACCGTATGGTCCGCACGCTTAACGTTACGATGACAGTTATTATGAGTTTATGCATTTTGATGTACCGAAGTTAGTTCGGAGTCCCGGATGTGATCACGGACATGACGAGGAGTCTCGAAATGGTCGAGACATAAAGATTGATATATTGGACGACTATATTCGGACACCGGAAGGGTTCCGGGGTAGTTTCGGATAAAACCGGAGCACCGGGGGGTTACCGGAACCCCCCGGGGGGTTAATGGGCCTTATGGGCCTAATGTGGAGAAGAGGAAGGGGCTGCCAGGGCAGGCCACGCGCCCCCTCTCCCCCTAGTCCGAATTGGACAAGGAGGGAGGGGCGGCGCCCCCCTTTCCTTCTCTCCCTCCACCTCTCCTAGTTGGACAAGGAACGGGAGGGGAGTCCTACTCCCGGTAGGAGTAGGACTCCTCCTGCGCGCCTCCTCTAGGCCGGCCGCACCCCCCCTTGGATCCTTTATATACGGAGGCAAGGGGGCACCCTAGGACACACAAGTTGATCCACGTGATCGTTCCTTAGCCGTGTGCGGTGCCCCCTGCCACCATATTCCACCTCGATCATATCGTTGTAGTGCTTAGGCGAAGCCCTGCGTCGGTAGAACATCATCATCGTCACCACGCCGTTGTGCTGACGGAACTCATCCCCGAAGCTTCGCTAGATCAGAGCCCGGGGAGCGTCATCGAGCTGTACGTGTGCTAAGAACTCGGATGTGCCGGAGTAATGGTGCTTGGATCGGTCGGATCGGGAAGACGTACGACTACTTCCTCTACGTTGTGTCAACGCTTCCGCGTCGGTCTACGAGGGTACGTAGACAACACTCTCCCCTCTCGTTGCTATGCATCACCATGATCTTGCGTGTGCGTAGGAAATTTTTTGAAATTACTATGTTCCCCAACAGTGGCATCCGAGCCTAGGTTTTATGGTTTGATGTTATTTGCACGAGTAGAACACAAGTGAGTTGTGGGCGATATAAGTCATACTACCTACCAGCATGTCATACTTTGGTTCGGCGGTATTGTTGGATGAAGCGGCCCGGACCGACATTACGCGTACGCTTACGCGAGACCGGTTCTCCTGACGTGCTTTGCACAAAGGTGGCTTGCGGGTGACTGTTTCTCCAACTTTAGTTGAACCAAGTGTGGCTATGCCCGGTCCTTGCGAAGGTTAAAACGACATCAACTTGACAAACTATCGTTGTGGTTTTGATGCGTAGGTGAGATTGGTTCTTGCTTAAGCCCGTAGCAGCCACGTAAAACTTGCAACAACAAAGTAGAGGACGTCTAACTTGTTTTTGCAGGGCATGTTGTGATGTGATATGGTCAAGACATGATGCTGAATTTTATTGTATGAGATGATCATGTTTTGTAACTGAGTTATCGGCAACTGGTAGGAGCCATATGGTTGTTGCTTTATTGTATGCAATGCAATCACGCTGTAATGCTTTACTTTATCACTAAGCGGTAGCGATAGTCAAGGAAGCATAAGATAGGCGAGACGACAACGATGCTACGATGGAGATCAAGGTGTCGCACCGGTGACGATGGTGATCATGACGATGCTTCGGAGATGGAGATCACAAGCACAAGATGATGATGGCCATATCATATCACTTATATTGATTGCATGTGATGTTTATCTTTTATGCATCTTATTTTGCTTTGATTGACGGTAGCATTATAAGATGATCTCTCACTAAATTATCAAGAAGTGTTCTCCCTGAGTATGCACCGTTGCCAAAGTTCGTCGTGCCCAGACACCACGTGATGATCGGGTGTGATAAGCTCTATGTCCATCTACAACGGGTGCAAGCCAGTTTTGCACACGCAGAATACTCAGGTTAAACTTGACGAGCCTAGCATATGCTGATATGGCCTCGGAACACGGAGACCGAAAGGTCGAGCGTGAATCATATAGTAGATATGATCAACATAATGATGTTCACCATTGAAAACTAATCCATTTCACGCGATGATCGGTTATGGTTTAGTTGATTTGGATCACGTTATCACTTAGAGGATTAGAGGGATGTCTATCTAAGTGGGAGTTCTTTAAGTAATTTGATTAATTGAACTTAAATTTATCATGAACTTAGTACCTGATAGTATCTTGCTTATGTATGTTTGATTGTAGATAGATGGCCCGTGCTGTTGTTCCGTTGAATTTTAATGCGTTCCTTGAGAAAGCAAAGTTGAAAGATGATGGTAGCAATCAAACGGACTGGGTCCGTAACTTGAGGATTATCCTCATTGCTGCACAGAAGAATTACATCCTGGAAGCACCGCTAGGTGCCAGGCCTGCTGCTGGAGCAACACCAGATGTTATGAACGTCTGGCAGAGCAAAGCTGATGACTACTCGATAGTTCAGTGTGCCATGCTTTATGGCTTAGAATCGGGACTTCAACGATGTTTTGAACGTCATGGAGCATATGAGATGTTCCAGGAGTTGAAGTTAATATTTCAAGCAAATGCCCGGATTGAGAGATATGAAGTCTCCAATAAGTTCTATAGCTGCAAGATGGAGGAGAACAGTTCTATCAGTGAGCATATACTCAAAATGTCTGGGTATAATAATCACTTGATTCAGATGGGAGTTAATCTTCCAGATGATTGCGTCATTGACAAAATTCTCCAATCACTGCCACCATGCTACAAGAGCTTCGTGATGAACTATAATATGCAAGGGATGAATAAGACTATTCCCGAGCTCTTCGCAATGCTGAAAGCCGCGGAGGTAGAAATCAAGAAGGAGCATCAAGTGTTGATGGTCAACAAGACCACTAGTTTCAAGAAAAAGGGCAAAGGGAAGAATAAGGGGAACTTCAAGAAGAACAGCAAGCAAGTTGCTGCTCAGGAGAAGAAACCCAAGTCTGGACCTAAGCCTGAAACTGAGTGCTTCTACTGCAAGCAGACTGGTCATTGGAAGCGGAACTGCCCCAAGTATTTGGCGGATAAGAAGGATGGCAAGGTGAACAAAGGTATATGTGATATACATGTTATTGATGTGTACCTTACTAGAGCTCGCAGTAGCACCTGGGTATTTGATACTGGTTCTGTTGCTAATATTTGCAACTCAAAACAGGGACTACTGATTAAGCAAACACTGGCAAAGGACGAGGTGACGATGCGCGTGGGAAACGGTTCCAAAGTCGATGTGATCGCGGTCGGCACGCTACCTCTACATCTACCTTCGAGATTAATATTAGACCTAAATAATTGTTATTTGGTGCCAGCGTTGAGCATGAACATTATATCTGGATCTTGTTTAATGCGAGACGGTTATTCATTTAATTCAGAGAATAATGGTTGTTCTATTTATATGAGTAATATCTTTTATGGTCATGCACCTTTAAAGAGTGGTCTATTTTTGATGAATCTCGATAGTAGTAACACACATATTCATAATGTTGAAACCAAAAGATGTAGAGTTGATAATGATAGTGCAACTTATTTGTGGCACTGCCGTTTAGGTCATATTGGTATAAAACGCATGAAGAAACTCTATACTGATGGACTTTTGGAACCACTTGATTATGAATCACTTGGTACTTGTGAACCGTGCCTCATGGGCAAGATGACTAAAACACCGTTCTCCGGTACTATGGAGAGAGCAACAGATTTGTTGGAAATCATACATACCGATGTATGTGGTCCGATGAATATTGAGGCTCGTGGCGGATATCGTTATTTTCTCACCTTCACAGATGACTTAAGCAGATATGGGTATATCTACTTAATGAAACATAAGTCTGAAACATTTGAAAAGTTCAAAGAATTTCAGAGTGAAGATGAAAATCATCGTAACAAGAAAATAAAGTTTCTACGATCTGATCGTGGAGGAGAATATTTGAGTTACGAGTTTGGTGTACATTTGAAACAATGCGGAATAGTTTCGCAACTCACGCCACCCGGAACACCACAGCGTAATGGTGTGTCCGAACGTCGTAATCGTACTTTACTAGATATGGTGCGATCTATGATGTCTCTTACTGATTTACCGCTATCATTTTGGGGTTATGCTTTAGAGACGGCCGCATTCACGTTAAATAGGGCACCATCAAAATCCGTTGAGACGACACCTTATGAACTATGGTTTGGCAAGAAACCAAAGTTGTCGTTTCTTAAAGTTTGGGGCTGCGATGCTTATGTGAAAAAGCTTCAACCTGATAAGCTTGAACCCAAATCGGAGAAATGTGTCTTCATAGGATACCCAAAAGAGACTGTTGGGTACACCTTCTATCACAGATCCGAAGGCAAGACATTCGTTGCTAAGAATGGATCCTTTCTAGAGAAGGAGTTTCTCTCGAAAGAAGTGAGTGGGAGGAAAGTAGAACTTGAGGAGGTAACTGTACCTGCTCCCTTATTGGAAAGTAGTACATCACAGAAAACTGTTTCTGCGACACCTACACCAATAATTGAGGAAGCTAATGATAATGATCATGAAACTTCAGAACAAGATACTACTGAACCTCGTAGATCAACCAGAGTGAGATCCGCGCCAGAGTGGTACGGTAATCCTGTTCTGGAAATCATGCTGCTAGATCATGATGAACCTACGAACTATGAAGAAGCGATGGTGAGCCCAGATTCCGCAAAATGGCTTGAAGCCATGAAATCTGAGATGGGATCCATGTATGAGAACAAAGTATGGACTTTGGTTGACTTGCCCGATGATCGGCAAGCAATTGAGAATAAATGGATCTTCAAGAAGAAGACTGACGCTGACGGTAATATTACTGTCTACAAAGCTCGACTTGTTGCAAAAGGTTTTCGACAAGTTCAAGGGGTTGACTACGATGAGACCTTCTCACCCGTAGCGATGCTTAAGTCTGTCAGAATCATGTTAGCAATTGCCGCATTTTATGATTATGAAATTTGGCAGATGGATGTCAAAACTGCATTCCTGAATGGATTTCTGGAAGAAGAGTTGTATATGATGCAACCGGAAGGTTTTGTAGATCCAAAGGGAGCTAACAAAGTGTGCAAGCTCCAGCGATCCATTTATGGACTGGTGCAAGCCTCTCGGAGTTGGAATAAGCGCTTTGATAGTGTGATCAAAGCATTTGGTTTTATACAGACTTTCGGAGAAGCCTGTATTTACAAGAAAGTGAGTGGGAGCTCTGTAACATTTCTGATATTATATGTGGATGACATATTACTGATTGGAAATGATATAGAATTTCTGGATAGCATAAAGGGATACTTGAATAAAAGTTTTTCAATGAAAGATCTCAGTGAAGCTGCTTACATATTAGGCATAAAGATCTATAGAGATAGATCAAGACGCTTAATTGGACTTTCACAAAGCACATACCTTGACAAGATTTTGAAGAAGTTCAAAATGGATCAAGCAAAGAAAGGGTTCTTGCCTGTGTTACAAGGTGTGAAGTTGAGTCAGACTCAATGCCCGACCACTGCAGAAGATAGATAGAAAATGAAAGATGTCCCTATGCTTCAGCCATAGGCTCTATCATGTATGCAATGCTGTGTACCAGACCTGATGTGTGCCTTGCTATAAGTCTAGCAGGGAGGTACCAAAGTAATCCAGGAGTGGATCACTGGACAGCGGTCAAGAACATCCTGAAATACCTGAAAAGCACTAAGGATATGTTTCTTGTATATGGAGGTGACAAAGAGCTCATTGTAAATGGTTACGTTGATGCAAGCTTTTACACTGATCCGGATGATTCTAAATCGCAAACCGGATACGTGTTTACATTAAACGGTGGAGCTGTCAGTTGGTGCAGCTCTAAACAAAGCGTAGTGGCGGGATCTACATGTGAAGCGGAGTACATAGCTGCTTCGGAAGCAGCAAACGAAGGAGTCTGGATGAAGGAGTTCATATCCGATCTAGGTGTCATACCTAGTGCATCGGGTCCAATGAAAATCTTTTGTGACAATACTGGTGCAATTGCCTTGGCAAAGGAATCCAGATTTCACAAGAGAACCAAGCACATCAAGAGACGCTTCAATTCCATCCGGGATCTAGTCCAGGTGGGAGACATAGAGATTTGCAGGATACATACGGATCTGAATATAGCAGACCCATTGACTAAGCCTCTTCCACGAGCAAAACATGATCAGCACCAAGGCTCCATGGGTGTTAGAATCATTACAGTGTAATCTAGATTATTGACTCTAGTGCAAGTGGGAGACTGAAGGAAATATGCCCTAGAGGCAATAATAAAGTTATTATTTATTTCCTTATATCATGATAAATGTTTATTATTCATGCTAGAATTGTATTAACCGGAAACATAATACATGTGTGAATACATAGACAAATAGAGTGTCACTAGTATGCCTCTACTTGACTAGCTCGTTAATCAAAGATGGTTAAGTTTCCTAACCATAAACAAAGAGTTGTTATTTGATTAACGAGATCACATCATTAGGTGAATGATTTGATTGACATGACCCATTTCATTAGCTTAGCACCCGATCGTTTAGTATGTTGCTATTGCTTTCTTCATGACTTATACATGTTCCTATGACTATGAGATTATGCAACTCCCGTTTGCCGGAGGAACACTTCGTGTGCTACCAAACGTCACAACGTAAATGGGTGATTATAAAGGTACTCTACAGGTGTCTCCAAAGGTAGATGTTGGGTTGGCATATTTCGAGATTAGGATTTGTCACTCCGATTGTCGGAGAGGTATCTCTGGGCCCTCTCGGTAATGCACATCACATAAGCCTTGCAAGCATTGCAACTAATGAGTTAGTTGCGGGATGATGCATTACAGAACGAGTAAAGAGACTTGCCGGTAACGAGATTGAACTAAGTATTGGATACCGACGATCGAATCTCGGGCAAGTAACATACCGATGACAAAGGGAACAACGTATGTTGTTATGCGGTCTGACCGATAAAGATCTTCGTAGAATATGTAGGAGCCAATATGGGCATCCAGGTCCTGCTATTGGTTATTGACCGGAGATTTGTCTCAGTCATGTCTACATTGTTCTTGAACCGTAGGGTCCGCACGCTTAACGTTACGATGACAGTTATTATGAGTTTATGCATTTTGATGTACCGAAGTTAGTTCGGAGTCCCGGATGTGATCACGGACATGACGATGAGTCTCGAAATGGTCGAGACATAAAGATTGATATATTGGACGACTATATTCGGACACCGGAAGGGTTCCGGGGTAGTTTCGGATAAAACCGGAGCACCGGGGGGTTACCGGAACCCCCCGGGGGGTTAATGGGCCTTATGGGCCTAATGTGGAGAAGAGGAAGGGGCTTCCAGGGCAGGCCGCGCGCCCCCTCTCCCCCTAGTCCGAATTGGACAAGGAGGGAGGGGCGGCGCCCCCCCTTTCCTTCTCTCCCTCCACCTCTCATAGTTGGACAAGGAACGGGAGGGGAGTCCTACTCCCGGTAGGAGTAGGACTCCTCCTGCGTGCCTCCTCTAGGCCGGCTGCACCCCCCTTGGATCCTTTATATACGGAGGCAAGGGGGCACCCTAGGACACACAAGTTGATCCACGTGATCGTTCCTTAGCCGTGTGCGGTGCCCCCTGCCACCATATTCCACCTCGATCATATCGTTGTAGTGCTTAGGCGAAGCCCTGCGTCGGTAGAACATCATCATCGTCACCACGCCGTTGTGCTGACGGAACTCATCCCCGAAGCTTTGCTGGATCGGAGCCCGGGGAGCGTCATCGAGCTGTACGTGTGCTAAGAACTCGGAGGTGCCGGAGTAACGGTGCTTGGATCGGTCGGATTGGGAAGACGTACGACTACTTCCTCTACGTTGCGTCAACGCTTCCGCGTCGGTCTACGAGGGTACGTAGACAACACTCTCCCCTCTCGTTGCTATGCATCACCATGATCTTGCGTGTGCGTAGGAAATTTTTTGAAATTACTATGTTCCCCAATAGTATCGCCAGGTAGATAGAGATCTCGGGTCTCAAAAACCGTGTTCATGGGACATCGAAGGTGGCTTCGCGATGATGACCCGTGGAGAAAACGCAAGGATCTGTTCGATGGTGAAACCGAACCCCGAAGACGCCCGCGTACGAGGAGCGGCGAGGAAATAGACGAGCTGTTGAAAAATTGGAAAGATTGCCCACTGCCGGGAAAGAAGCAAAAGGCGCCAGAGCCGCTGTTGAAGGTATGGAAAACGAGGTCTGTTTTGTGGGACTTGCTGTACTGGAAGATCCACCGTGTGCCTCACAGTCTTGATGTCATGCATATCACGAAGAATGTGTGCGGGAGTCTGCTTGGTACCCTGCTCAACATGCCAGAGAGGACAAAAGATGGGCCGAAAGCAAGGGCAGACTTGAAATCAATGGGCATCAGGGAGGAGCTTCACGCTAATGATGATGATGATGAGGCGAAGCAGGACACAGAAAGTCGTCGCAAAGGCAAAAAGGCCAAGAAGACCGAAAATGACTACCCTCCCGTGTGCTTCACTCTAAGTCAGGAGGAGATCGAGCAATTTTTCACCTGCCTCGTAGGAGTAAAACTTCCTTACGGTTACGCGGGGAAGATAAGCAGATACCTAGACCCAGTGAAGCAGAAGTTCAGCGGGATGAAGTCTCACGACTGTCATGTGCTGATGACGCAGATACTTCCAGTTGCAATCCGTGGGATCATGGACGCGCACGTCCATGAAACGCTATTTGGCCTATGCAACTTTTTCGACGTCATCTCTCGGAAGTCGGTTGGTGTGAGGCAACTCAGAAGGCTACAGGAAGAGATCGTGGTGATACTATGTGAGCTTGAGATGTACTTCCCGCCCGCATTCTTCGACGTTATGGTGCATCTGCTGGTCCATATCGTGGAGGATATCATCCAACTCGGGCCGACGTTCCTGCACAGCATGATGCCGTTCGAAAGGATGAATGGTGTCATCAAAGGATACGTTCGCAACATGTAACGTCCAGAGGGAAGCATAGCCAGGGGCTTTCTGACCGAAGAGTGCATCTCCTACTGCACGAATTATCTAGGCATCGAGAACCCCGTTGGTCTGCCCGTCAACAGGCACCTCGGCAGGCTCCCTGGATGGGGTCACCGTGAGGGTCGCCGCGAAATGCATGTCGACTTCGAGGGTCGACTCGCCGACTTTGAAAGAGCAAACCTAGTCGCGCTACAACACATAGACGTGGTCGATCCTTGGGTGGTAGAGCACAAAACCTTTATTGAGAAGACGTACAATGACCGAGGCCAACAGAGGACGGACGGAGATATAATCAAAGAGCACAACTCATGTTTCACGCGTTGGTTC
Organism: Triticum urartu; assembly: GCF_056163025.1. Taxonomy (NCBI): domain Eukaryota; kingdom Viridiplantae; phylum Streptophyta; class Magnoliopsida; order Poales; family Poaceae; genus Triticum; species Triticum urartu. The sequence continues at coordinate 7,943,154 of NC_141879.1, forward strand.
AAGTAGAAGCTTCTGTCGTACCCTTTACATGAGGATTCTTCCGCGGAAGAACAACTCATATTTGCCTTGTCACAGGGCGCCGAGCACAACCTGATGACCTATGAGGCGTACGATATCAACGGCTACACATTCTACACCGAGGACAAGGACATGAAGAGCGATGGTTATCATAACTCCGGGGTAACGATGGAATCCTACACCGGTAACGACAAGGACAAATACTACGAAAGGATCGAGGAGATCTGGGAGCTAAGCTACGCTGGAGAGAAGCTCCCGATGTTCCGTGTCAGATGGGCCAAGAGCGTCCTAAAAGAAGACCGGTATTTCACCACCATGGTTATACCCGAAGCCAAATCCAAGACCGCGGGCGCAAACGTCATCGCGAAAAATGAGCCATGGGTACTGGCTTCCCAAGTGGACCAATGCTTCTTCATTACCGACCTGTCAAAGCCCAGTCGTGTTTTCGTGAGGAGAGGCAAAAGGAAGATCATCGGAATGGATGGAGTCACCAATGAGCAAGACTTCGACAAGTACGGCGACCCGAAGATGGAACATGACGACGACGATGAAGTAGCAGCATACACCACAAGAAGAAGCAGGACCACCCTACCTAAAGGACGTTCGTTCCACAGAAGAACTCCATTTGCGAAGAAAAGGGCAAGAAGATTGTGAACAGATAGCTAGCTAAGATCGATTGTATTTAAATCGTAGTCTTCATTTCTCGATTGTATTTCATGGGCACTTTTTGAACTCATGAATATTTTTAAATTTCATGGGCACTTTTTGAATTCATGAATATTTTTTCAAATTTGATGATATTTTTTCATATTCAATATGAAAAAAATATTGAATATTCATGAGGACACTCGATCTCGATCCCCCTCCATCTCGATCGCTATCCCCCTCCATCTCGATCGCTACCCCCCTCCATCTCGATCACTACCCCCCCCCCCCCCCCCCGCACCCTCCCCCGCTAGCTCCACCGCCGCCGACGACCCACCGCACCCTCCCCCGCTCCACCGCCGCCGCCGACCCCCCGCACCCTCCCCGGCCCGCTCCACCGCCGCCGAGCACCCCCCGCACCCTCCCCCGCTCCACCACCGCCGACGACCCACCGCACCCTCCCCCGCTCCACCGCCGCCGCCGACCCCCCGCACCCTCCCCGGTCCGCTCCACCGCTGCCGAGCACCGCCGCCGAGCACCCCCATTTGATGATATTTTCAAATAACAAATTTGATGATATTTTTTCATATTCATAAAAAGATTATTACTGTTTTTATAAAAAAAATATTACTGTTTTTATAAAAAAATTTAAAAAATAGCAACAAAAAATAATAATAATAAAACATACTAATGGCGCACCACTCGGGTAGTGCGCCATTGCTATCTAAAAAAAGATTTCTAATGGCGCACCGCTAGGGGGTGCGCCACTTCTGTAAAAGAAACATTCTAATGGCGCACTGCTCGGGGGTGCGCCATTAGTAAGCTTCCCCTAGCTCTAACTCGCCTGACCCCTTCGTCCCCCCTCTCGCCAGATCCACTCCCCCCCCCCGCGCGCTGCCCCGACCCACGACGCCGCCGCCCCTACGTGCGCCGCCGTCCCCGTGCCCCCGCGCCCCCCACCACTGCAGCTCCGCCATCGCCGACGCCTCCGCGACCTCGCCGTCGCCGACAACCTCCCCGCGTCGGCCCCTGCCCTGCGCCGCCTCTACCTTAGTCCGGGCACGCGGTGCAGGACGACGACCGCCGCCGACCCGCGAAGCACGTGGCCGTCGGCCTCCCCACGACCAACCAAGGCGCCCAGGAGGACCGCCGCCGTCTTCCTCTTCGACTACGAGGACCCGGACGAGCTCGGACGCCCTCGAGCCATCCCTTCGACGTCGCCGCCGACCCCGACCCCCACCCCTCCGGCGACCGGCCGCGCCCGCCCAGGTACCTCTCCTCCTTCCTCCTTCCTCCCTCTCCACCCTTCCTCCCCAGTTCACTGTAAATTCGTACCTGAACGAATGAATGTGTCTGATGCTCAGTCAAGTTTCTATACATTGGTTATCACACTCTGCACTGTCGTTTTACCTGAATTTTGACGATGATGAGTCGATTAGTTACCTGAAACTGTGGCTACATCGAGTGACTGTGCTTGTCTGAGTGATTGCCAGGAGGGAACCGTTCTTGTCAATGATTTGGCAACAAGAAACAGTAGGGCATTGTTGGATAAGGAATCAATTGGCTCTGTGATGTGAACTGTAAAATTTATACCTGATGTTCACTCAAGTTTTGTGCATTAACCATCAGACTATGCACTGCTGTTCTACCTGAATTTTTGCACCTTTGTGAACTGCAAATTTGTTATGTTCAACCAAGTTACCTACCTAAAAATGTGACTGAGTGGTGACTCTGCTGTTCTACCTAAAAATGTTGTTTTGCTTGAGTGCTTGAATGCTGGAGCTTGTAGGTTAAGTCAACACCTGTTTGGCCAGTTGTGCAGATAGAATGCTAACTAAGTTGGGATCAAAATACTCAGAAATGTTTTGTACCCTTTAGAGCATTTATGTTTCTCCTATTTATGTTTTTTGGGCAGGCAGTATGCTTCTATCAGGCTATATAAGTACCTAACACTCATTTTATTATCCACTCCAAGTACCTGACAGAAGCTCGGTCTCGGCATTTTCCTAGGCATGTCTTTAACAAATAGAGTTGACAATGTTGTTTCATCAACAGATATAGAACTGAAAGACCTGAGAAGGCTGCTGTTGAGGTTGGTTATTCAGAAATACAGTAAAATGAAAGATTTCTTGTAGAAATATTCAGAAGGTAGAATAAAGAGGCAATGCACAGTATTTGCAAGGAAGAAAATATACTGTTGCACCAAATGGTGCCCAAAAGTTATCAATTCTATCATTCTAAAAGCACAAAAAATGCATCTAAAAAAGCACAAAAAATGATGTGTAGTTTTAGAACACCGCATTAGATCTAGGTAACAATTAAATATATGAATCACAAACAACACTCTGTGTGAAAGCTTAATTGATTGTACAGAATTAGCTCACACAGAAAGCAAGATGGCAACAACAGAGTACAACTTGAGCTACTGTCAAAAAATTCAGTTAGGTACAGTTAGCATCATGTAAGAAAATGGCCATAATGTGCCCTGATAATGATGTATTTTGTCATAAAAATATATAGTGGACTGCCATGATAATGACATGCTGCTAGTAGTTACTTCCATGAGTTGTTTTATTGACATGGCACATTTGCAATGGATTTTTATATATCTTTAGCCACTGTTCATTAACAGCAAGTCAATTTTGTTTATAGTTGAAAGTAAGTGTGTGGTTTGAAATTTTGATCTGATTATGGCATCTAGAATTATGTCAGTTTTGTTTTGTAACTAGAAGACCAAAGTGTGTTACTCACCTGGGATCTTAACTGTTGGGGGGTAGTATTGTAACTAGAAGACCATGTATTTTCAGAACTGAGCTAAAGATTTGGGGGGTAGTATTTCTGATTTTAGAGCACCTTTGCTGGATGTATTTTACATCAGCTGTTGGAATCAAAAAAATGCTTGTGGGTTGTCTTGTTAAGTTGAGTGAGTCATTAGAGGGTAGATAGAGTCACCCACACCAATTAATGTTTATGAGGAAGAAGAATAAACCTGCTGCTGCTGCTGTTATGCCTGTATTCACTGCTGATGATGTTGTACTTGTGATGATGCTACTTATGATCTTCTGAAATGACCCATTGGCGACTTCATTACGTGGGGATAATGATTTTGCAGGTACCCCGAGAGGCCCTTGAGTTTGCCGGAATGTTGATTAACTTCCGTTCCGGCAAATTCGGGTACTCCATATGTCCTATTTTCAGCAAAGGTCATGCTGAAATTTTCCGTGAATTTTAGCATGACTTTGCTAAAAATAGGACATATGGGGTACTTGCGACTAATGCATGGGCCGGGGTATCTTAGTACTTAATTATGTAGGATCAACTGCCCCGCCATTCTTGCTGCATTAAACCATAGGTGGTAATAGAGCCAAGTGATTAGGCCCAACTTAGAATTCTCCTTCCCAGCTTAGCTTTTAGGGTGCCTCGGCGTCGACAAACCCTAAATGATAAAACATTGGCTTTTAGGATGCCTCGGTGTCGATAAGAACCTAAATGATGAAAGCTTAGGCTTTTAGGGTGCCTCGGCGTCAACAAACCCTAAATGATAAAAGCTTAGCTTTTAGGATGCCTCGGTGTCGACAAAACCTAAATGATGAGAGCTTGATCTTGTTCCTTGACAATAACCAACTTTTTGACCAAACTTTTTTCCTATTTAGAGCAAAACATGGCCCACAACGATGAGGCCGGCGGTTCGGGCGGCAAGCAATTTTGGGAGCTGTCCCAGGAGATGGAGGAAGAACCTCACCGCTATGAGGACGCCGCGGAAGACACCGATCTTGACTACACAACCCCTAGTGGCGTCGGGGATGACACCACTGATGGTGCCGCCGAGGATGCCACCACTGATGGTGCCGCCTAGGATGCCACCAATGATGATGGCGGCGCACGCACAGATGGCAGCCAACCGAAGAGGCAACGGAAGGACCGGCGCCCGAACGTGCTCCACACCGTCAAGGAGGAATTTACTGAAGTGAACTCCGACGGGCATCCAACGGCGCCCAAACAAATAGTCAAGGGGTACTCAGTTCAGCTCGGGTGCATTCTCCGGAGCACCGTCTCGATCAACACCGAGAACCTAAGGCATAAGGACCGAGGGAATTTGCGCACCCTCCTCTTCACGAAGCTGCACGAACGATACAAGTTCCCCGCTGAATTTGAAAACACACGCCTCTCAGGGAATAAAGTGAACAGTGCCGCCCTCAGGAGGATGAGCACGACCCTGTCTACTTGGAGAAGCTCAGTGAAGAGAATGATTGACAAAGGTGATATTTATGAGAAGATCAAGGAGAAAAATCCTTCGATCAACGAAGATGACTACAAGGAGTTCAAGATCAAGTGTGAGAGCAGCGGAACCTCCGAATCAAGTCAGTGGGGGAAAGAAATGCGGGAGTTGAACTTAGGGGAACACAAACTCGGTCCCGGCGGTTACAGAGTGGCGGAGCCTATATGGGACAAGGAGGACGCGGAGCTTGCCGAGCAAGGCCTACTGCCCTGCTTCGAGAAATACCGTGACAAGCAGACCAGGAACTATGTCAGGGCCTGGTACATGGAGGACCCGGTAACAAAGGAGCTTACCACGGATCCGAAGACCAGGGCGCTTGAGCTTGTTCTGGTAAGGAATACACCCCCGCGTAATTAGCTCCATATGGTTGCATTCTAATTAATGAAGCCAAATTTCTAAATGGTTCACATTCCTTCCGCAGGAGACTGAAAGCAGTAGTGCGGGGTCGTCTCAGAGCACCCCTTGGGACTGCACTCTAAATAGGGCGTTGAACGTAATGAAAAACAAGGATAAGCTCAGTAAGCCGTCGTCAGCTGGTCGTGTGGCCGGCAAAGGCTTGTCCACAAAATGGTCGTCATACTATAACGCTGGTGGGCGAAAGGAGAGAAAGACCAACTCGGAAAGCCAGTCGCGCGAGGTTCAAGAACTCAGGGCACAAGTGGTGCGGATTCCGGAGATTTTCCAAGAGCAAGTGCAACAACAAATGGGATCGACGCTCACCGACATTATGCCTACCTTCATTCATGGGCTGACGACGTGGATTGCGGGCGGCCAACAGGGGCCGCCCCCGATTCCCAGCTTCACGGCCAGCAACTCGCACAACGCGCAGGCGGCGCCATTGGTGTCTCCGGCGGAGGCGGTATTGGTGTCTCCGACGCCGGCACGGGCATTGGAGCTTAATGCAACCGTGTGTACGCCGGCCGGCACCTCGGCAGCAAGCGGCCCCTCCGTCAATTGAACGCCCACCGTTGGCGGTGCCTCGACATTAGCCAAGCTCGACGCCATCATCACGGTAACTAATTAAGCCTCTCGGCCGAGGACTTCATCTCCTTGCCTTTGACTGGGCATCCCTGACGCCCTAAATGTTTTCGCAGGGCGCCGCCGACGTTCCGTGCACTCTCCTGCACTTCGTGAACGACGAGTTGGTCGATTTCGCCAAGGGCATAATCGTTCAACCGGGCAACCCCGTGTTCCACGGTAATCCGATGCCACCCACCGTGTATAAGGTTCAACTGGTTCGGGTGCTGCTAGGCTGCGACGACTTGTTACCTCCGTATCGACCCCCTAGGGCCGACGAAGATGATGTGATGACCCTTAGCGCCTGCCTAAGCTAGCCCCTGCTTTGGCCGAAGAGCCAGATTCGTTTGGGGGCGGGGGACACCACCCCAAAGACAACACCGCCAGTCGTGCCGGCGCCAAGCCATGGCAAGACCGCCGCAATGCTACCGGACATGCCGGACATCCCTATGGCACAGGATCCGAACATGTATATGGCACAGGATCCGGTCGTCGACGACAACGACGACGGTACATTTACCAACGTCGATAAGTACTTTGCCGAACATGGGTACGATGACGAATTCTTGGGGCCTCCTTCTCAAGAACCCAACCCTACAAAAGACGATCGCGGTCTAGCTGGTACCACGGAGAAACCCAATTGCAACAGGCGTCGTCTGGCGTTCAGTTATAAGGAGACGCCGCCAGCTGCCGACTTCACCGAGCCTCAGATAGCCAAGGTGCGAAATATTATCAGCCCCAACACACTCAAGAAGGCGGTTTGTGAGCAGAACTCGGTCCCATTACAATAGAAGAAGAAGGGACGAAAAAGAAAGAGTAACAAGGGTGCGAGCCAGCCGGCACCGAGTACGATCTGTGCTCAGGACGGGCCACCTTCACCTAAGGATATCTCGAGGAGGGTGCATGTGGCGGGTAGGCCGATGCTGCCGACTAATATGCTCAATGCTGCAACTGGTGCTATGTGGAGTCTGCATGACAGTGTTCTTTCTTTGGAGAAGTGGCGTCTCAGAGAGAATGATGTGGCATACCCGGTTTTCATGGCCAAGGTGCCAGAGGGCAAGGGCTTTGTGGATAACTCCATCGGGGGTACGATCGTCCTGCGGTTTGATGACATCTTCACTATGTTTAACCTTCATCTGCTGCACTACACCTTCGTTCGGCTATTTTCGCTGATTATGGAGATGCGTATCATTAGAGACAAGACCCCGGACATCGTGATAGTCGACCCTTCTACATGCGTGCCAAGATCTTGGGCAGCGCTGGGGACCGGCAAGTCGCAAGTTCTTACCTCGAAGGCGTCATTCTGGCAAACCCAGATAAGGATAACTTCCTCGTGCCTTACTTTCCCGAGTAAGTCGTCCCCTCAACCGCCCCGTAACATATGATTTCTTAGATTTCGATCGTTTTTTTAACATTCTGTGTTTTGTGTAGTGACACACATTGCACACTCATCCTCTTGAGCCCGAAATATTCAATGGCCACGTATTTCGACTCGGACCGTCAGTCAAAGAAAGACTACACAAATGTCAAGAAAGTTCTTGATGATGTTCTCCCCGGCTACGCCAAATCTGGAGGCACCTTCACCAGGTCAGTTCGTAAGTACGGCAAGCACGTGTTCGCCCACAATACAACGTTCTGCTGCGTCAAGCAGCCGCCTGGCGGTCAGAAGGATGCCTACTACGCCCTCCATCACATGCGGGCGATCGTACGGGACCATAATCACCTTCTGCTACCAAATAATCTCAAAGATTGGGCCGCGAGCTTGTCGGCAATCCAGGACGCGGACATCAGACAAGAATTCTTTCGCATCCAGTCGGAGTTTGCGGAAATCATCCATCAAGATGTCCTTCATACCTCGGGACAGTTCTACCTCAGATATCAACCGTCCAACAGTGAGATAGACACAACACTACAAATGCAGGCTGACAACGCCCGCGATTTCATGACCATCACAAGAAACGGCGGCTTCATCCATGCTCCGGTCCCTTGAGTCGAGTCGAAAGTAGTGATGCTATGTGTAGTTCTGAAACATCGATTGGCTCATGTTGTAATTAAACTTTAATGAACTTGTACGTCTCTTTGCTTTGGATAGTCGTTCAACTTAGATGTAATCGATGCTATTAATGTGTTGCTTTTCTCTTCCGATCCTTTTGTTGCATACTTATATATTGCTTATGTATTGTCTGTGAATGGTTACTAACGTTTTATTTGGCTAGTGCATAGATATGCCGTCGTATGTCGTGTACAAGGGTAAGGATCCCGGAGTCTACGACGACTGGGAGGAGTGTCAGAGACAGGTTCACCATTTCAGCGGTAACAGTTACAAAGGGTACACCACTAGGGCGGAGGCGGAATCTAGATACGTGCGCTATCTAGCGGGAGAGAGGAGGGAGCATTGGAGGAACCGGGTGAAGACCAGTTTCATCGCGATGATGCTCATCGTGATGACCGCAGCTCTCTTCTATGTGATGGTAGTTTAGATGATCGATATCGACTTGTAATGTGAAGACAAACTCGCTACTCGCGGTCCCGAGACTTGTAATGTTCTATCTTTGTTCGGTCATTTGAATTCGGAGACTAATATGATGAATTGTATTCGGAGACTAATCTTTTATTGTATTCGATGAATCTGCTGTTGCTGTGTGGTATTGTCTAAATTCTGTCCAATAATATATTTTGTAACCCGCAAAAATATCAGAAAAGAAAAAAATAATCCCTAATATTCATACTAGTGGCGCACCACCACATAGTGCGCCATTAGTAAGCCAGAGCACACTAATTGCGCATCATCCACCAGTGCGCCATTAGTATGCCAAAGCACATGGGTACATATGGCCCCCTGGGAGGCATACTAATGGCGCACGGTGGCATATACTAATGGCGCACCGCGTGGTGCGCCATTAGTATACTAGATACTAATGGCGCACCAGGGGTGCGCCATTAGTATTTAATTCTAATGGCGTGGTGCTAGTGGCGCACCAGTATTGCGCCCTTAGTAGACAAAACTGGTGCGCCACTAGCAGGCCTTTTCCTAGTAGTGATTCACTGATTGGTCACTTGTGTAAGCTCTACTTGCATTGGCGATTATTTTTGCTCAACTAATACACTCGCTGGCTGGGATTTGTATTAGTGAATGTGTCTGTCTCTGTGATTCACATACTTGTTACACCACTGAACAACAAAACGGAAGTAAATTAAAGCTGCATGAAACAAAACCGCATTACTACTCTCTTGTGCTTTACTACTCTGTTTCCACTTCTCTTGGTAACTTCAGTTCAGTTCAGTGGGTGTGAAACAAAAGATGCATTCACATGTCTGTAACTTTGTATCTTGGTTATGTTTTTATTGTTAGTTCCAAAAGATATAGTCACTTCTTTGTGACTTCAATCTCTCTAACATGCCTACTCTTAGATTTTTTTAATTCCAGTTGTGTTGCTATAAATGAGCAGGTTTCTATGGGGAATGGAGATGATTGCTTGAGCTTTCTTTTTTTATCTCACTTGTATCCCAAAGAGAGTTTTCACACAGTTGATATATGTACCGGTTTGCCCGGATATTCCAGGTAGCGGTTTTAGTTTGTTTTTATTCATATAAGTACTAAACTCCCGTACAAACACAAGATGAACTGCACTATATGTTCTCTGATCCGTTGGGGACATTGTTGTAGCTACCTGTATAGAGTACAATTTACTTTCTTTGTCCTCCTGCGTCCGCTAACTAAATCTTCGTGTTTTCTTCTTGTTTTGCTCAAGGCCCTATGCTCCTATTGTTTTAGTGAGAATTGTAAGTGATTCACAAGGTAATGTCACGTCCATTGAAAATAAAGTGTGATTTCATAGCATTAGGCCTGGAGTTTAAGAGATCTTGCCATCCATTTCTCTTGGATTTTGGGGATCTATAAAGTGTAAATTATAGACCGCTTAGACATTGAATGGAGCTGAAGAAGTGATCTAAACTTTATCATCTATTTGTATTTAATGGCCATTGATGTTGTCATGCATTCCTAATAGCATCCATGAATGGTTAATGCAGGCACAATACTATTCCTCTATTTTCTTGTACTTTTATTTATTTAGTTATTTACCCTACTGCTTCATAAATTTCACTGTTCGCCTTTCTCTCTGTTGGTGATTTTTTAAAATCTTAGAGCTGTGCTTCATGTATTTAGAGCCATTGTCTACATTGTATAAGCAGTTCCTTCATTGCAAATCCTAGATCTGAGACCTTTCACTTTGAAGGCAGGAGTCTGATATCAAACCGATAATTCAAAGAGAAATACAAAGATATCAAATCATGCATAAGAATTCAAAGAAGATTCAAATAATATTCATAGGTAAACTGATCATAAATCCACAATTCATCGGATCTCGACAAACACACCGCAAAAAAAGATTACATTGGATAGATCTCCAAGAATATCGAGGAGAACATGGTATTGAGGATCAAAGAGAGAGAAGAAGTCATCTAGCTACTAGCTATGGACCCGTAGGTCTGTGGTAAACTACTCACGCTTCATCGGAAGGGCAATAGAGTTGATGTAGATGCCCTCCATGATCGAATCCCCCTCTGGCAAGATGCAGGAAAAGGCCCCAAGATGGGATCTCACGGGAACAGAAGGTTACAGCGGCGAAAAAGTATTTTGGTGGACGCTTCTGGTCATTTGGGAATATTTTTGAATTTGTAGGCCAAGAATTAGGGTTGGAGGAACTCCGAGGGGCCCACAAGCCATCAGGGCGCGCCTCCCCCCTAGGGCGCGCCCGTGAGGCTGGTGGCCGCCTCGGGACTCCTCTGACTTCATCTCCAAGTCCTACGGGTGTCTTCTAGTCCAAGAAAAATCATCGCGAAAGTTTTATTCCGTTTGGACTCCGTTTAATATTCCTTTTCTGTAAAACTCAAAAACAAGGAAAAACTGGCACTGGGCTCTAGGTTAATAAGTTAGTCCAAAAAATAATATAAAATAGCATATTAATGCATATAAAACATCCAAACAGATAATATAATAGCGTGGAACAATAAAAAATTATAGATACTTTGAAGACGTATCATTGAGCAGCTAACCTATGTTGCAAATATGGCTAGATGTCTAGAAGAAAGCGGGAAGGTAAACTCTGCAACACTCTGGTAACAATATGTTGACATTGTTTGATATTCAAAAAGGTACTGCTAAATGTAGATTATAATCTTATATGTTGAATTACATCTTAGCAGGCATTTTTCTATAACATTAAGGAAGGAGAGATAAATGTTACGCGAAGCTCGCGCCAAGAGAAAGCGGGATGAACCGGTTAGTCTGCGTAATTTTTACCCTATAAACACTTATTTCAAAAGGATATTTAATATATTGTCTTTGTTTCCCTTACCACTGCATATTGCGCAAATGCATTAATATTTTGGAATTGTGCAATACCTAAATATTAAACCAAATCGATAACCTGGATATATGATTTCTGTAGGGAAAGTTGGATTTCACATAAGCTGAGCTGAATGCATGTCAAGGAGGCCAGCATGAAGAAATTGGAGCCGTGAAGATGTAGCATAAACAACCTTAAACAGTGAAGAATGTTGTGAAGGAGGCCCTGGCAAATCAACATGAAGACACTTAAGCTGTCAAGGGGTGTGTAGCATATCCGCATGAAGAGGCTGGACCTGCCAAGGAGGCCCTAGTAGAGTTTCATGAGGAGGCAAGAACTGGCACGAAGGTTGTGGCTGAGCAGCATAAAGAGCCGGAAGCTGGCAAGGAGACCCTGCCAGAGCAAACAGGAAGACCTTCAAGTTGTCAACAATGTCGTGGCCGAGCAGTATGATGAGCCTGAAGCTTGCAAGGATGAACCGCATGAGCAACAGGAAGACCTTGAGGTTGTTAAGAAGGCCCTAGCAAAGTAGCAGGAAGAACTTGAAGATATCAACACGACCCTCGCAGAGCAGCAGCAAGAACTTGAATCTGTTAAGAAGGCCCTGCCAGTGTGCAAGGATGAACTTGAAGGTTTCGAACTGGCCCTGGTAGACTACAATGAAGAAGTTGTAATGCCCTATTAGACTAGGTAAAGCTGTCATCAAGGCAATTCGAGAGCAGCAGGTTGCAGTTGAAACTGACAAGTATCATATTTTCTTGTGTGATACTTTTTCCAATGGTGCGATACTTTGTCCCATAGAGCAAATGATGAAATTTGTTCCATTTTGGTAGCAAATTTCAATATAAAACAAATTATCAAAGTCTACAAACGGTGACAGATATGGATACCGTCACTAGCGTATGGACCCACATGTAAGCAGCTACGTAGCGCACCTCTGGTCCCACATGTAAGAAGCCACGTCAGCAATTTATGGGCCGATACACTACTAGGGAAAAGCTTATAGGCAGACGCTTACTAGTAGCGAGGGTTTATACCCCTTGCTACTGCTACTTACTAGTAGCGCGGGTTTTAACCCCTCGCTACTACTAAGTTGATAGTAGTAGCGCGGGTTTTTAACCCTCACTACTACTAAGCGGTCTCTACCGTGCCCCCTGAGACATGCCATAGTAGTAGCGAGGGGTATAAACCCACTCTACTACTAAGTTGATAGTAGTTGCGCCGTTTTATACCCCTCGCTACTACTAAGTCCGAGGTAGGTGAAGTCGCCATATCCTCGGCGAAATCCCCATCTCCTCCCCCAAATCCCTCCTCTCTTCCGTCACTCTCTCCTCTCACTTTCCATACGCTCTCACATGGACCTCTTGCCCATGCGCCCCTCCTCCTTCGTGGCGCCGAAAGAGGCCGCCGCCTCGCGCCGCCGGCGTTTAGGAGCTCGCCGGTCTTCCACCGACGTCTAGGAGGCCGCCGCCCAGCGCCACCACACCGGAGCACCTCACCACCGGTGACTAGCTCTGCTGCTCCTCTCTCCCTCGGTTTTCCTTTTCTCTCTCACCCTCTGGTTTGATTCACCCTCCCTTGTCCATGCCCGTGCAGGTCATCGCCATGGACGACCCGGAGCTATCTGGCATGGTCGGGAAGAGGAGCCCCACACCGCGGCCTGGCTCTTCCATAGAAACGGGCCCTCTCCAACAGCCACCGCCGGATCTGGTCTGCCGCTGTCCGTTCATGCCTCCGGCGACGCCAATCGTCGCTAGATCGAACCACTGCTTCCATTGACAACATGCACGGGATCAAGAATTTTTTTGTTTTTGAAAGTAATAGCAGTAGTGTGGGGTATAAGACCCGCTATAGATAATTAGCAGTAGCGCTGTCTGCAACGCACGCTACAGCTAACCATGTATAGCAGTAGCGTGTGTCAACACGCGCTACTGCTACAAGTTAGTTGTGGCGCCGTATCTATAGCGCGGGCACCCGCGCTACTGATACACCCAAAACCCGAGCTGCTGCTAGGCTTTTCCCTAGTAGTGATAAGTCAACAGTGTTGGCCTATCAATGATAAAACCTCGGTAGGGCCCAGCTGTGGTGCCACGTCAACAAATTATGGGCCCGTATGTCAGAAATGTTGACTGGTCAAACATGGTTGGTCGATGGTTAGTGTCGGATGTATCGTCACCGAAAACTATGATGAGGGACAGTTGTTAGTATATGGTGACAATTCTAGTGACATTTTTTGCCCGTCGCAAAAGACAGGTAAGGTGACGTTTTTGGGTTCGTCACCTGAGATACGATCTTGCAAGACGAAAAAAGTAGTACCGTCAAGCTTTTATTTTCCATGATGGCGCTTTGATGATGGTTGGGGAAACAGTCGGAAAACATCACAGGGGTATTTTCGGCAATGAAAAAGGGTTATACGTGAAATAGAGCAAATTTTGTAGTGGCCCCAGAGATATCTCTTCGCCACATGGAGTGACAAATCCCACTCTCGATCCATGCAACCCAACTATTACCTTCTGAGATACCTAAAGAGCACCTTTATGATCACCCAGTTATGTACTGACGTTTGATACTCACAAAGCATTCTTCCTGTATTAGGGAGTGGCATGATCTTATGGTCTAAGGAACATATACTTGACATTATGAAAGTTGTAGCAATTAAACTAAGTGACACGATCAGACACGTTAATTACTCAGCCGTTTTTGTCAGTTTCTGTCTTCATTTACCTCGACACCACTTAATAGTATGGTGGTTCCTATGACTCAAAAAGGAAGAAAATGAAACTATCAAAAGACTATGTCTTTGCGCTCCATTGTCTTCAAGCAAAAGTCTTCGTGAGCCACCATTATCTCCAATGGCTACATACATTTTTAGGGTTCGTCTTTGATGGGTAAAACCAAATCTCGGGGATTTCTATCTATGTTTTTTTTGCAAGGACTTCTATATATGTTAACATGTGTACACTCACAAACACATTAGTATCTCAACCAAGTTTGTCGTCAATACTCTAAAACCAAGGGGTGACACTGGATGCACTTACACATCCGCTGATCCATCCAACACCTACTGCTTCCTCCCGCCAGCGCTGAACTTCCCATGGCCTTCTACCCTCGCTTTGATCCGGCCACCCACCATGGGGCCTAAGGAGGAAGGTGTGGTGGTTGTGTCAATGAGGAAGGAGCGATGAGGACTAAGTGGCACAGCGGCTACCGCTGGGATTGGGGAAAGGGGCTAGGGTTCACGTTTTGGCGGCTGATGAGGGAGAGAGATGGAGGGATGCGGTTGTGGGAACTGGGTGACCACTGACCAATGGACGCAACAGTGGAAGGAAACACCCATGACAGGCCGCACGACGCGCGGCTCACCCAACCAATCGCAAGAAAGCGCAAGCCCACCAGTCATTGGTCCTGCGGAACTACAACGAGGTAAAAAAACAACAGGGATCCAACATCCCAGAATGATTTGAATACCAGATTGACCAGATCCAATGGCCAGAAGTGTAGGAAATCGGGGGAGCTCCCTGGAGGCAAGTTGGCTAGTCTCCTTATAGATTAGAATTAGGCGGAGGGATTTCTGCAAATTACTAAAATGACATGGGTGCCTCCCCGCCGACGTGGCGTGACATGCAAGCGATTCAGACTTTTGTATTGATTTGTTCGTGCACTGCAATCTCAGTGGCTTGTTTGAGTCATTGCAAGTTTGTGTATGAATCTGTATGCAAGTTTATGTACTATATATGTAATTAATATTTGGAATTTTCTAGTAGGCTTTTGGCTCAAAGTCCAACCAAAATCTAAAATTCTCATGACCCATTCATGTTGGGTTGTGTGTGGTGTGAGTGGGACTATTGCTTAGTCCCACATTGCTAGTTGAGTGGGAATGGCACCGCCTTATAAGGTGAGCTCTTCTAGAACTTGTACGAGCATGAGAATAGAAGACCTATATGTGCGCTCCTTCTAGCTATGCATGTTGTCTATATTTTTGCTACCGTCACGGACGCATTAATTACTTAGCCGTTTCCGATTTTTTTGGATCGTGAGGCTGTTACCGACTTGGACATGGGGTTTACTCCCACGACCTACCTGACCCACACCATACAAACAGGCAAACATCTAGCTACCCTAGCTGTGGCCGCAACATATGGTTTTACACTATTCCAGAACATTGCGCCGCCACGCAAGTCTTCTCCATCCCTTCTCCACGCATGCACCGCGAGAAGGGACAACAGGCCTCTGGAACCCGCCTCACGTGCACCAGTAGAAAACGGGCCTATTGTCCCGGTTCGTAAGGGCCTTTTGTCCCAGTTCCTGAACCGGGACTAAAGGGTTGTTACTAATGCCCTGACCCTTTAGTCCCGGTTCAAACCAGAACCAGAACAGATGGCCTCCACGTGGCCTGCGCCCTGAGCCCAGGCAGGAGGGCCTTTGGTCCCGGTTGGTGGCACCAACCGGGACTAATAGGCATCCACGCGTCAGCATTTCTATGGCTGGGGTTTTTGTTTTTTTTTTGAAAGGGGGGGGGTTGGGGGTTTTGGGGGGTTAATTTAGGTATTTCATATATTGTGTTAGCTAGCTAATTAATAGAGAGAAGTGTCCTCTCTTATGTCCGTGCTTGGTCGACGCTACGTACTATTCATACGTATAGAGAGGACTAGACACGCTAGCTAGCTAGTAAGCAAACGAAGGAAACAGAAGATCGTCATGAACATATATGCATACAGAGAGAAGTGATATCGACCACCTCTCCTTCTCCGAGAGATTGGTCGAACAAAAAGTTCTCGTATATCTATCCGACACTACCGGCTACATATATACAATAATTATCTCTTACAAATATAATCTCCTAAACTACGGACGCATGGTCCACATAGTATTCTCCGTCTTCAGCGATCATATGGTCAAGAAAGAATGCCGCCAATTCCTCTTGAATTGCTCGCATGCGATCTGGTGCTAGGAGTTCATCCCGCATCCAAAACATCTAATTTGAAGAAGGGGGTCAATAAATATATATATGAATGAATGAAACTCAACACAAATGATCGTAATAAAATAAAATTGTGAATATTGTTATTTACGCACTTCATATTGTTCGTCAGAGTAGCCCCGCTCACAGGTCGTGTGGCGGATGGAATCGCAAACGTAGTATCCACATAAATCATTCCCTTGTTCCTGCCACAACCACTTTACAAGAAATAGAGGTCAATCAAACAGATAAGCAAGAATGCCAAATGGTATTGATGAAACTAGCGCTTGAATCAATAGCTAGGAGATGCGCGGAACATGATACGTATTATAGTACTTACTTTCGGGTGTCTAAATTCCAGCTTCTTCGGCAGTCCCGGAGCTTTTTTGGTGAATTTTCTCCAAACCCTGCCAGACAAAGAAAACAATTACTTGATATCAGAAATGAACAAAGTTGCTGATATGGTGGATAATGATCGATTTAACTTACTTCTCGAGTATTTGAGTCATGTCCGCATACTCCTGGGGATCTTTTCATTTAGAGTCCAAGACACTTACTAGTCCCTGCTCAAGCCTAATCTCTAGGAGAATATAGTGGTACCTGCGCACGCATGCATAACTCATCAATTACATTACTATAACCTGGACTAATATATAAGGGAAACCGAATATGCACAAGACAGTAACACTCACTTGAAGTTGTAAGGAAAGAGTATTATATCTTTGTTTTCATTTATTTAGAATGATTGTAGCAAGTTGGCCTCGGTATATGTGGCATGAAATTTAACCTCAGTTGCATCTATGAGATATGTGTTAATGAACCCAATATCACCAACTTGTCTTTTCTTCAATTCGACGATCTTCAATCTGCATAATATAGTGAGGATAATTATAAATACATGCAATGAAAGAGCTGAGCTATATAGAGAGACTTAATGACAGAAGTAGTACTACTTATAGACAGTAGCAGGTGACCGTTGCTTTATCGAGGGCCAATTGATTGAAAAACTGATAGAACTCCTCAAATGGAATAGGCAACAGATCAATTCCAACGAGGTCATGCTCCTTTTCAACTCTCACATACAAAGTACTCCTCCCCCCAGACTCTCTGCAGATTTTCAAGTACCAATCATGCAATCTTCGCATCATCGTTGATAGAGATCTTTCATCTTTGACGAGAGGCTTCCCGTACTCGTATCTGTGTATTTGCACATCCATGAAATCATAATGTACATCGTCGGGCAGGTAATCTCCAAGATTGCTATAACCGGGCACCATCCTCGGATCGACGATGTTGCTAGGCACCTTGAGCGGGGGGCACGATTGACTCCCTTGTTCGCCGAGCTGGGCAATTTGTTTCCCAGCTCGTCGTTCTTTCATCCTTTGATCACTGACTGTACTTCCTGACCGCTCCGCTTCGACAAATGCCTTTCCACTAATGCACTCATAGTTGCCTTTCGGCGGAGACTTGGGTGGTTTTGTCAGGGCAGCCAGAGTGCGCTTCGCTTTCACCGTATCTACCTTCTCCTCCGGAGGTGGATGTCTCTATGCTTTCAACCCTTCAAACCAGTCCTTCACTTCGGTTCGCGCGATCTTCGCGTTCTCCTTCGGGGTCATCTCGTATGGTAACTTCTCTGGAGTCTTCAGAGAAGGACCGAATCTGTATTTCCTCCCGCCTCTGGCTGTACTGCTAAACGCCGGCAGAGTAGATAGAGCGGCTGTCTTCTTTACTTGCTTACGAGGCGGAGGAGAAGGACTACGACGCGCCGGAGCAGCCGGAGCGGCGGCGGGTCTCTTTCGCCCTTGCTGACGAGGTGGAGAAGGAGGAGGCTGGCTGCTCGGGCACAGGCGCCGGCGCAGGCGGAGAAGGAGGCGGAGTGCCGCCACGCGCCAGAGAAGGAGCCGGCCGAGTGCCCTGATCGTCACTTGCCGGAGGAGGAGGCGGTGGAGGAGGCGGAGTGCCCTGACTCGCCGGAGGAGGAGGAGGAGGCGGAGGCGTCCAGTTCGGAAGGTTGATGAGCTCCTTCCGCCATAGGCATGGAGTCTTCAGAGCAGAACCCAGCTGAGTCTCCCCTTCACCGGTAGGGTGGTCAAGCAGGAGGTCCTCAAATCCCTCCGTTATTTCATCCACCATCACCCTAGCATATCCTTCTGGAATCGGCCAGCAGTGAAAAGTTGCACCGGGTTCAGTAGGATAAATAGAGCCAACAGCCGCCTTGACCTTCATATTAATCCATTGCGTCATAAGGTGGCAATTTTGAGACTCCGTGATAGCATCCACGGGATAGCTGGCAGGAGCCGTCACGACATGCTCCGGCTGAAGTAGCTCGGTGGAAGCCACGCTGCTTCTCCGCTGAGATGGCGGGGTAGCTTTGGGGGAAGCTTCGGCAGTTCGTTTGCTGCTATTTGCTTCTTGTTCCTCTATCGCTTGTACCCTAGCATGCAGCGCCTGCAGTTCGGTCTGCTGCACTTTCTTCCTCCTCTCATGGCATTTGTAACCACCTGCGTCTGGAAACCCAGCCTTCCACGAAATGGAGCCTGGCGTGCCTCGTGTCCGTCCAGGGTGCTCAGGATTCCCGAGGGCCAATGTGAGCTCGTCGTTCTCTCTGTCTCGAACGAACGTCCCTTGCCGCGCTGCTTCGATATAGTGCTGAAGCCTCGTGACTGGTATTTCCAATTGATCGTCCGTCCAAATGCACTTCCCTGTTACAGGTTCCAAGGTTCCGCCAGCCCCGAAGAACCAAGTCCGACAACGGTCTGGCCATTTCATTGTCTCTGGTTCGATCCCTTTTTCAACCAGATCATTCTCAGCCTTGGCCCAATTAGGCCGGGCTACGAGGTAGCCACCTGACCCCGTGCGATGGTGAAGCTTCTTCTTCACAGCATTTTTCTTGTTTGTCGCCGACATCTTCTTACTCTTTTCTGATGTCTTGTGGGCCACAAATGCGGGCCAGTGATCTCTGATCTTCTCATATCTGCCCTTCAATTCTGGTGTCTCTTTGTATTCGACAAACCTATTCAGCTCTTTCTTCCACCTGCTGAATAGGTCTGCCATCCTTTTAAGAGCAAAAGACTTGATTAATTCCTCTTTAACTGGCTTCTCCGGATCATCCTCTGGCGGTAGGGTGAACTTTGACTTCAGCTCAGTCCAAAGATCATTTTTCCGCATATCATTGACATAAGACACCTCAGGGTCTTCTGTAGCTGGCTTTAATCATTGCTGGATGCTGATCGGGATCTTGTCCCTAACCAGAACCCCGCACTAAGCAACAAATGCGTTCTTTGTTCGGATGGGTTCAATCGGTTGGCCATCGGGCGCGATTGCTATGATCTTAAAACTTTCATCCGAGCTCAACTTTTTCTTCGGGCCTTGTCTCTTTACCGAAGTTGTGCTCGATCCGGAGGGCTAGAAAAAAGAACAAAGACTTAATTAATATGTGTACATACCAAAACAATGAATGCATCAATTAGCTAGTCAGCACAGGCTTAACTAATATATATACCTGGCCGGACTCGGTTCGGTCACTGGAGCCGTCATCACGGTCTCCTTCTTGCAACGGCATTGGGTCACCGGAGCCGTCCTGACGTTCTCCTTCTTGCACCGGCATTAGGTCACCGGAGCCAGCTTCTTCACCCTCTCCTTCCAGACCATCGGTGTCGTTGAGCCACAACGAGCAGACGACATCACTTCCAAGTGCGATTATGTCCCTCAACAACGCTTCTTTTGCTTCGTCTCGGGCGGTGTCCATAGTTTCTACAAATATTTACAACATGGCAATTATTATTCAAACATGACAGATGGATATATTAGTGGCAAACGTAGAACTAGCTAGCTAATCACAGTAAGGAATCATATTAATTAGTGGCCTCGACGCTGCTTCTCTAGGGTTTGGGGTGGCCTCGACAATGCTTCAAGGGTTTGGGGTATATCGACAACGACGACATACGTACATGGGAAAATAATATTATCGGGGGGAGGGGGTATATCGACCCCCCCACGTGTTGAAGTTATCGTGGGAGGGGGTATATCGACCCCCCCTCATGTTGAAGTTATCGGGAGGGGGTATATCGACCCCCCTCGTGTTGAAGTTATCGGGAGGGGGTATATCGACCCCCCCCACTTGTTGAAGTTATCGGGAGTTTATATCGACACGACATACGTACATGGGAAAATAATATTATCAGGGAGGGGGTATATCGACCCCCCCCTCGTGTTGAAGTTATCGGGAGTTTATATCGACACGACATACGTACATGGGAAAATAATATTATCAGGGAGGGGGTATATCGACCCCCCTTGTGTTGAAGTTATCGGGAGGGGGTATATCGACCCCCCCCCCACGTGTTGAAGTTATCGGGAGGGGGTATATCGACCCCACCCCACGTGTTGAAGTTATCAGGAGTTTATATCGACACGACATATGTACATGCGGGAAAATAATATTATCGGGGAGGGGGTATATATATCGACCCCCCCCTCGTGTTGAAGTTATCGGGAGGGGGTATATTGACCCCCCCCCCCCACGTGTTGAAGTTATCGGGAGTTTATATCAACACGGCATATGTACATGGGAAAATAATATTATCGGGGAGGGGGTATATCGACCCCCCCTCGTGTTGAAGTTATCGGGAGGGGGTATATCGACCCCCCCATGTGTTGAAGTTATCGGGAGTTTATATCGACACGACATACGTACATGGGAAAATAATATTATTGGGGAGGGGGTATATCGACCCCCCTCGTGTTGAAGTTATCGGGAGGGGGTATATCGACCCCCCCACGTGTCGAAGAAAAAAAAGAAGAAAAAAAAGAGGAGAAGAAGAAAAAAATAGATAGAATATATTCTATTTTCTCTTCTTCTCCTCTATTCCTTTCTTCTTCTCCTCTTCTTTTTCTTCTTTTTTCTTTTTCTTATTTATTTCTCCTCGTCTTCCTCTCCCCTCTTCTTCTCCTTTCTTCCTCTTCTTATTTCCTTTTTCCTCTCATTCTTTTTCTTCTTCTTCCTTCTTAAAAATACATGAAGTAGTATTGCTTATTTTTTTAAGTAATGTTCAATTAGAAATTTTAGAAAAAAGTAAAGGTTTTGCCTAATTCATTGTTCATATGAATATACAAAAATTTGCATATTTACAATAATCAATATCACCAAAAAATCTATGAACAGAAAAAAAATACTATTTTTCTGTTAATCTATCTTTTATATACATATTCACACATACATATACTATACATATACATATAATCAGGAAAAACACACATATATATATATATTTGCAAAAAACAGGGGGGAAGAGGGGGGCGGTGCCGGCCCTGACCAAAGCAAGAGGCGACGGCGGCGTGGGGCGGCGACGGCGAGGTAGAGGCGGGGCGGCGACGGCGTCGGGGCGCGACGCGGGGCGGCGACGGCGTCGGGGCGGCGCGGGGAGGTGACCGCGACGGCGCGGGGTGGCGCGTGGCGACGGCGTCAGGGCGGCGCGGGGTGGCGACTGCGTCTGGGTGGCGCGGGATGGCGTCGGAGGCAGGGGCGACGACGGCGACGACGTGGCGCAGAGGGGCAGCCTGGCGGCGTCGTCGGGGCGGGATCGAACTGAACCAATTTTTTCACAAGTGTGGCTTATATAGACGAAGTATTGGTCCCGGTTCGTGGCACAGACCGGGACCAATGCCACCTTTAGTCCCGGTTGGTGCCACCAACCGGGACCAAAGGCCGCCGCTTCCCGCCCTTTGGGCTGACGAAATCAGGCCTTTACTAAAGGAGGGCATTGGTCCCGGTTGGTGCCACGAACCGAGACCAAAGGAATGCATTGGTCCCGGTTCGTGGCTCCAACCAGGACCAATGTCCTACACCTGCCAAAGCCGCGGTGCGGTGGGATGTTTAGTCCCACCTCGCTAGCTGAGGAGCGGCCGCACCTGTTTATAAGCGCTGCCTTGCCATCTCCATCGAACTCCTCAGAACTGCAGGCATATGGGCCTAATCTCACACCGCTATGCCTGTGGGCCTGCTGGGCCTTCTGTGGGCCCGAATCCTGGCCCATAGATGGGTTTCTAGTCGTATTCAGGCCGTGGTGGCCCAGTAGGTGGCATTTTTTTCTTTTTTGCTATTTATTTTTCATTTCTACTTAGAACTAAATACTTATAGTTTTCAGTGATTTCTTTTTTTTAGGTCACAAAAATTATAAACTTTCTGTTAGTGCCATTAGTTTTAAAATTTGAATAGTTTAAATTTGAATTTTTTTTAAATTAGTATGAATCACTAGTTTATGAATAACTTTACTATAAAAATTGATTTTTGAGTCATTCTTTTTCCTGCTATTTAATATTACTGTGTTTTATCATTATACTCAATTTGGTAATTTAGTTAATCATAACAAATATTATAGGCATCTTTTTCTTTTTTGCTATTTATTTTTTCATTTCTACTTAGAACTAAATACTTATAGTTTTTTAGTGATTTCTTTTTTCTTTTAGGTCACAAAAATTATAAACTTTCTGTTAGTGCCATTAGTTTTAAAATTTGATTAGTTTAAATTTGAATTTTTAAAAATTTGTGTGAATCACAAGTTTGTGATTAACTTTACTAAAAAAATGAACATAGATGCACCTATAGAGAAAATTCGACCTAAATTCATAATCAATTTCTATGAATTTCAGAGAAATTCATTATGAATTTAGGTCAAATTTCCTGTATAGGGGCATCTATTTTCACTTTGAGAGGAGCTTAACAAGGCAGAGAGGGACGGGCTTATACACCGGTGTGGGCGCCCTTCGGTTGGCGAGGTGGGACTAAACTCTGGGTGCAACGAGGGCCAACCCTTTAGTCTCAGTTTGTGGCACAAACCGGGACTAATGGTCATGGGCCAGGGGCGAGCCCTATTTTTTTCCAGTTTTTTGTTTTGTTTTCTGTATTATTTATTTTCTTTTGTTCTTTGCTTTATTTTTTAATTCTTTTTCTTTTAGTTTTAGAAAAATTATAAACTTTCCGTTAGTGCCATTAGTTTTCAAATTTGAAAACACTTTTTTAGTTTTTTTGTTTTCTTTGTTGCTTTATTTATTTTATTTTCTTTCTACTTACAACAAAAATACTTATTGTTGCTATTTTTATTTTTATTTTCCAGTTTTTTTGTTTTGTTTTCTGTATTATTTATTTTCTTTTGTTTTTTGCTTTATTTTTAATTCTTTTTGCTTTTAGGTCAGCAAAATTATAAACTTTCTGTTAGTGCCATTAGTTTTAGAAAAATTATAAACTTTCTGTTAGTGCCATTAGTTTTCAAATTTGAATAGTTAAATTTTGAATTCTTTGAAATTTGTGTGAATCACAAGTTTGTGATTAATTTTACTAAAAAAATGAACATTGATGCACCTATAGAGAAAATTCGACCTAAATTCATAGTTTCCAAATGAACTCTGAAAAAGTTGGCATAGCATACTCGTCTGTTACAAATTTGGCATGGTATCATCATAATAGTTGCGGGAGAAAGTCTTCACTTTTTCTTCGCTTGTGTCATTTGCTTATTGCGCCGTAACCATGGATAATCTTCATCGTTTATCAGGATGCTTGGGTCAGCCTTGACATTGAAGGGAGGAATTTCATGAAACTTTTCATAATCTTCAGACATGTCTGTCTTGCCTCCACTCCCAGTGAAGGAAATATGCCCTAGAGGCAATAATAAAGTTATTATTTATTTCCTTATATCATGATAAATGTTTATTATTCATGCTAGAATTGTATTAATCGGAAACATAATACTTGTGTGAATACATAGACAAACATATTGTCACTAGTATGCCTCTACTTGACTAGCTCGTTAATCAAAGATGGTTATGTTTCCTAACCATAGACATGTGTTGTCATTTGATTAAACAGGATCACATCATTAGGAGAATGATGTGATTGACATGACCCATTCCATTAGCTTAGCACCCGATCGTTTAGTATGTTGCTATTGCTTTCTTCATGACTTATACATGTTCCTATGACTATGAGATTATGCAACTCCCGTTTGCCGGAGGAACACTTTGTGTGCTACCAAACATCACAACGTAACTGGGTGATTATAAAGGAGCTCTACAGGTGTCTCCGAAGGTACATGTTGGGTTGGCGTATTTCGAGATTAGGATTTGTCACTCCGATTGTCGGAGAGGTATCTCTGGGCCCTCTCGGTAATGCACATCACTTAAGCCTTGCAAGCAATGCAACTAATGAGTTAGTTGCAAGATGATGTATTACGGAACGAGTAAAGAGACTTGCCGGTAATGAGATTGAACTAGGTATTGAGATACCGACGATCGAATCCCGGGCAAGTAACATACCGATGACAAAGGGAACAATGTATGTTGTTATGCGGTCTGACCGATAAAGATCTTCGTAGAATATGTAGGAGCCAATATGAGCATCCAGGTTCCGCTATTGGTTATAGACCAGAGACGTGTCTCGGTCATGTCTACATTGTTCTCGAACCCGTAGGGTCCGCACGCTTAACGTTACGATGACAGTTTCATTATGAGTTTATATGTTTTGATGTACCAAAGGTTTTTCGGAGTCCCGGATGTGATCACTGACATAACGAGGAGTCTTGAAATTGTCAAGACATAAAGATTGATATATTGGACGACTATATTCGGACACAGGAATGATTCCGGGGGTTACCGGATATAGACCGGAGTACCGGGGGGTTACCGGAACCCCCCGGGGGGGTTAATGGGCCTCATGGGCCCAAAGTGGAGCAGAGGAGGGGCGGCCAGGGCAGGCCGCGCACCCCCTCCCCCTCTAGTCCGAATTGGACAAGGAGGGGGGCGGCGCCCCCCTTTCCTTCCTCTCCTCTCTCCCTTCGTCCCCCCTCTCCTAGTTGGACAAGGAAAGGAGGGAGTCCTACTCCCGGTAGGAGTAGGACTCCTCCCTGGCGCGCCTCCTCCTGGCCGGCCGCCCCCTCCCCCTTGCTCCTTTATATACGGGGGCAGGGGGCACCTCTAGATACAACAATTGATCCTTGAGATCTCTTAGCCGTGTCCGGTGCCCCCCTCCACCATAATCCTCGATAATATTGTAGCGGTGCTTAGGCGAAGCCCTGCGATAGTAGAACATCAAGATCGTCACCACGCCGTCGTGCTGACGGAACTCATCCCCGACACTTTGCTGGATCGGAGTCCGGGGATCGTCATCGAGCTGAACGTGTGCTAGAACTCGGAGGTGCCGTAGTTTCGGTGCTTGATCGGTCGGGCCGTGAAGACGTACGACTACATCAACCGCGTTGTTATAACGCTTCCGCTTTCGGTCTACGAGGGTACGTGGACAACACTCTCCCCTCTCGTTGCTATGCATCACCATGATCTTGCGTGTGCGTAGGAATTTTTTTTTAAATTACTACGTTCCCCAACACCCAGGATGTCCCTTTTTCCTGAAAGAACTATGTGGCGCTTTGGCTCATCGTATGATGTATTCGCTTCCTTATCTTTTCTTTTTCTCGGTCTGGTAGACATGTCCTTCACATAGATAACCTGTGCCACATCATTGGCTAGGACGAACGGTTCGTCAGTGTACCCAAGATTTTTCAGATCCACTGTTGTCATTCCATACTTTGGGTCTACCTGTACCCTGCCTCCTGACAGATTGACCCATTTGCACTTAAACAAAGGGACCTTAAAATCTTGTCTGTAGTCAAGTTCCCATATGTAAACTATGTAACCATAATATGTGTCCTTTCCCTTCTCGGTTGTTGCATCAAAGCGGACACCGCTGTTTTGGTTGGTGCTCTTTTGATCTTGGTCAATCGTGTAAAATGTATTCCCATTTATCTCGTATCCTTTGTAAATCAATACAGTCAAAGATGGTCCGCTGGACAACAAGTACAACTCATCACAAACATTGTTGTCACCTCTGAGACGTGCTTCCAACCAACTGCTGAAAGTCATGATGTGTTCACATGTAATCCAGTCGTCGCACTGATCCGGGTGTTTGGAGCGCAGACTGTTCTTGTGTTCATCGACATACGGGGTCACCAAGGTAGAGTTATGTAGAACTGTGTAGTGTGCTTGAGACCAAGAATATCCGTCCCTACATATTATTGAGTCACTTCCAAGAGTGCCTTTTCCAGTCAGTCTCTCCTCATACCGCGATTTAGGGAGACCTATCTTCTTAAGGCCAGGAATGAAGTCAACACAAAACCCGATGACATCCTCTGTTTGATGGCCCATGGAGATGCTTCCTTCTGGCCTAGCGCGGTTACAAACATATTTCTTTAGGACTCCCATGAACCTCTCAAAGGGGAACATATTGTGTAGAAATACGGTCCCCAGAATGACAATCTCGTCGACTAGATGAAGTAGGACGTGCGTCATGATATTGAAGAAGGATGGTGGGAACACCATCTCAAAACTGACAAGACATTGCGCCACATCACTCCTTAGCCTTGGTACGATTTCTGGATCGATCACCTTCTGAGAGATTGCATTGAGGAATGCACATAGCTTCACAATGGCTAATCGGACGTTTTCCAGTAGAAGCCCCCTCAATGCAACCGGAAGCAGTTGCATCATAATCACGTGGCAGTCATGAGACTTTAGGTTCTGGAACATTTTCTCTGGAATATTTATTATTCCCTTTATATTCGACGAGAAGCCAGTCGGGACCTTCATACTGAGCAGGCATTCAAAGAAGATTTCTTTCTCTTCTTTCGTAAGAGCGTAGCTGGCAGGACCTTCATACTGCTTTGGAGGCATGCCGTCTTTTTCGTGCAAACGTTGCAGATCCTCCTGTGCCTCAGGTGTATCTTTTGTCTTTCCATACACGCCCAAGAAGCCTAGCAGGTTCACGCAAAGGTTCTTCGTCACGTGCATCACGTCAATTGAAGAGCGGACCTCTAGGTCTTTCCAGTAGGGTAGGTCCCAAAATATAGATTTCTTCTTCCACATGGGTGCGTGTCCCTCAGCATCATTCGGAACAGCTAGTGCGTCGGGACCCTTTCCAAAGATTACGTGTAAATCATTGACCATAGCAAGTACGTGATCACCAGTACGCATGGCAGGCTTCTTCCGGTGATCTGCCTCGCCTTTGAAATGCTTGCCTTTCTTTCGACATTGATGGTTGGTCGGAAGAAATCGACGATGGCCCAGGTACACATTCTTCCTGCATTTGTCCAGGTATATACTTTCAGTGTCATCTAAACAGTGCGTGCATGCGTGGTATCCTTTGTTTGTCTGTCCTGAAAGGTTACTGAGAGCGGGCCAATCGTTGATGGTCACGAACAGCAACGCCTTTAGGTTAAATTCCTCTTGTCTGTGCTCATCCCACGTACGTACACCGTTTCCATTCCACAGCTGTAAAAGTGTTGGAAATATGCCCTAGAGGCAATAATAAATTGATTATTATTATATTTCCTTGTTCATGATAATCGTTTATTATCCATGCTAGAATTGTATTGATAGGAAACTCAGATACATGTGTGGATACATAGACAACACCATGTCCCTAGTAAGCCTCTAGTTGACTAGCTTGTTGATCAATAAATGATTACGGTTTCCTGACCATGGACATTGGATGTCGTTCATAACAGGATCACATCATTAGGAGAATGATGTGATGGTCAAGACCCAATCCTAAGCATAGCACAAGATCGTGTAGTTCGTATGCTAAAGCTTTTCTAATGTCAAGTATCATTTCCTTAGACCATGAGATTGTGCCACTCCCGGATACCGTAGGAGTGCTTTGGGTGTGCCAAACGTCACAACGTAACTGGGTGGCTATAAAGGTACATTACGGGTATCTCCGAAAGTGTCTGTTGGGTTGGCACGAATCGAGACTAGGATTTGTCACTCCGTGTAAGCGGAGAGGTATCTCTGGGCCCACTCGATAGGACATCATCATAATGTGCACAATGTGATCAAGGAGTTGATCACGGGATGATGTGTTACGGAATGAGTAAAGAGACTTGCCGGTAACAAGATTGAACAAGGTATCGGGATACCGACGATCGAATCTCGGGCAAGTACAATACCGCTAGACAAAGGGAATTGCATACGGGATTGATTAAGTCCTTGACATCGTGGTTCATCCGATGAGATCATCGTGGAACATGTGGGAGCCAACATTGGTATCCAGATCCCGCTGTTGGTTATTGACCGGAGAATGTCTCGGTCATGTCTGCATGTCTCCCGAACCCGTAGGGTCTACACACTTAAGGTTCGATGACGCTAGGGTTATAAAGGAAGCTTCTATGTGGTTACCGAATGTTGTTCGGAGTCCCGGATGAGATCCCGGACGTCACGAGGAGTTCCGGAATGGTCCGGAGGTAAAGATTTATATATGGGAAGTCCTGTTTTGGTCACCGGACAAGTTTCGGGGTCACCGGTATTGTACCGGGACCACCAGAAGGGTCCCGGGGGTCCACCGGGTGGGGCCACCTGCCCCGGGGGGCCACATGGGCTGTAGGGGTGTGCGCCTTGGCCTATATGGGCCAAGGGCACCAGCCCCAAGAGGCCCATGCGCCAAGAGATGAGGGATAGGAAGAGTCCTAAAGGGGGAAGGCACCTCCGAGGTGCCTTGGGGACGAGGGACTCCTCCTAGCCGCACCCTTCCTTGGAGGAAGGGCCAAGGCTGCGCCTCCCCCCCTCTCCCTTGCCCCTATATATATGTGGGGGTGGGAGGGCAGCCATACCAATGTTCTGGTGCAGCCCTCTCCCCTCTCCCAAGTACTTCTCCTCTCCCGTGGTGCTTGGCGAAGCCCTGCAGGATTGCCATGCTCCTCCATCACCACCACGCCGTTGTGCTGCTGCTGGATGGAGTCTTCCTCAACCTCTCCCTCTCTCCTTGCTGGATCAAGGCGTGGGAGACATCGTCGGGCTGTACGTGTGTTGAACGCGGAGGTGCCGTCCGTTCGGCACTTGGTCATCGGTGATTTGGATCACGACGAGTACGACTCCATCAACCCCGTTCACTTGAACGCTTCCGCTTAGCGATCTACAAGGGTATGTAGATGCACTCTCCTTCCCCTCGTTGCTGGTTTATCCATAGATAGATCTTGGTGACACGTAGGAAAATTTTGAATTTCGGCTACGTTCCCCAACAGTGCCATCATGAGCTAGGTCTATGCGTAGTTTCTATGCACGAGTAGAACACAAAGTAGTTGTGGGCGTTGATTTTGTACAATATGCTTGCCGTTACTAGTCCAATCTTGATTCGGTGGCATTATGGGATGAAGCGGCCCGGACCGACCTTACACATACTCTTACGTGAGACTGGTTCCACCGACTGACATGCACTAGTTGCATAAGGTGGCTCGCGGGTGTCTATCTCTCCCACTTTAGTCGGATCGGATTCGATGAAAAGGGTCCTTATGAAGGGTAAATAGCAATTGGCATATCACGTTGTGGTCTTTGCGTAGGTAAGAAACATTCTTGCTAGAAACCCATAGCAGCCACGTAAAACATGCAAACAACAATTAGAGGACGTCTAACTTGTTTTTGCAGGGTATGCTATGTGATGTGATATGGCCAAAAGGATGTGATGAATGATATATGTGATGTATGAGATTGATCATGTTCTTGTAATAGGAATCACGACTTGCATGTCGATGTGTATGACAACCGGCAGGAGCCATAGGAGTTGTCTTAATTTATTTATGACCTGCGTGTCAACATAAACGTCATGTAATTACTTTACTTTATCGCTAACCGTTAGCTATAGTAGTAGAAGTAATAGTTGACGAGACAACTTCATGAAGACACGATGATAGAGATCATGATGATGGCGATCATGGTGTCATGCCGGTGACAAGATGATCATGGAGCCCCAAGATGGAGATCAAAGGAGCTATATGATATTGGCCATATCATGTCACTATTATTTGATTGCATGTGATGTTTATCATGTTTATACATCTTGTTTACTTAGAACGACGGTAGTAAATAAGATGATCCCTCACTAAAATTTCAAGAAGGTGTTCCCCCTAACTGTGCACCGTTGCGAAAGTTCGTCATTTCGAAGCACCACGTGATGATCGGGTGTGATAGATTCTTACGTTCACATACAACGGGTGTAAGCCAGATTTACACACGCGAAACACTTAGGTTGACTTGACGAGCCTAGCATGTGTACAGACATGGCCTCGGAACACAGAAGACCGAAAGGTCGAGCATGAGTCGTATGGTAGATACGATCAGCATGAAGATGTTCACCGATGTTGACTAGTCCGTCTCACGTGATGATCGGACACGGCCTAGTTGACTCGGATCATGTAATCACTTAGATGACTAGAGGGATGTCTATCTGAGTGGGAGTTCATAAGATGAACTTAATTATCCTGAACATAGTCAAAAGGTCTTCGCAATTTATGTCGTAGCTCGCGCTTCAGTTCTACTGTTTAGATATGTTCCTAGAGAAAAATTTAGTTGAAAGTTGATAGTAGCAATTATGCGGACTAGGTCCGTAAACTGAGGATTGTCCTCATTTGCTTCATAGAAGGCTTATGTCCTTAATGCACCGCTCAGTGTGCTGAACCTCGAACGTCGTCTGTAGATGTTGGGAACATCTGACATACAAATTTTGATAACTACGTGATAGTTCAGTTAAACGGTTTAGAGTTGAGGCACCGAAGACGTTTTGGAACGTCGCGAAACATATGAGATGTTTCGAGGGCTGAAATTGGGATTTCAGGCTTGTGCCCACGTCAAGAGGTATAAGACCTCCGACGATTTTCTTAGCCTACAAACTAAGGGAGAAAAGCTCAATTGTTGAGCTTGTGCTCAGATTGTCTAAGTACAACAATCTCTTGAATCGAGTGGGAGTTGATCTTCCAGATGAAATAGTGATGGTTCTCCGAAGTCATTACCACCAAGCTGCTAGAGCTTCGTGATGAACTATGATATATCAGGGACATATATGATGATCCTTGAGATATTCGCGATGTTTGACACCGCGAAAGTAGAAATCAAGAAGGAGCATCAATTGTTGATGGTTGGTGAAACCACTAGTTTCAAGAAGGGCAAGGGAACAAAGGGATACTTCATGAAACGGCAATTCAGCTGCTGCTCTAGTGAAGAAACCCAAGGTTGAACCCAAACCCGAGACTGAGTGCTTCTGTAATAAGGGGAACAGCCACTGGAGCAGAATTACCCTAGATACTTGGTAGATAAGAAGGCTGGCAAGGTCGATAGAAGTATATTGGATGTATTATGTTAATGTGTACTTTACTAGTACTCCTAGTAGCACCAGGGTATTAGATACCGGTTCGGTTGCTAAGTGTTAGTAACTCGAAATATAAGCTACGGAATAAACGGAGACTAGCTAAAGGTGAGCTGACGATATGTGTTGGAAATGTTTCCAATGTTGATATGATCAAGCATCGCACGCTCCCTGTACCATCGAGATTGGTGTTTGCATTGAGCATATACATGATTGGATTATGTCTATCGCAATACGGTTATTCATTTAAGGAGAATAACGGTTACTCTGTTTATTTGAATAATACCTTCAATGGTCTTGCACCTAAAATGAATGGTTCATTGAATCTCGATCATAGTGATACACATGTTCATGCCAAAAGATATAAGATAGTAATGATAGTACCACCTACTTGTGGCACTGCCACTTAAGTCATATCGGTATAAAACGCATGAAGAAGCTCCATGTTGATGGATCTTTGGACTGAGACATGCGAACCATGTTTGTTGGTAGATATGCATGAAGAAACTCTATACAGATGGATCGTTTGGACTCACTTGATTTTGAATCACTTGAGACATGCAAATCATACCACATGGGCAAGATGACTGAAAGCCTCGTTTTCAGTAAAATGGAACTAGAAAACAACTTGTTGGAAGTAATACATTTTGATGTGTGCAATCCAATGAGTGCTGAGGCATGTAGTGGATATCGTTATGTTCTTGCTTCACAGATGATTTGAGTAGATGTTGAGTATATTTACTTGATGAATCACGAGTCTGAATTATTGAAAGGTTCAAGTAATTTCAGGGTGAAGTTGAAAGATCGTCGTGACAAGAGGATAAAATATCTATGATATGATCATAGAGATGAATATCTGAATTACGAGTTTGGCACAGAATTAAGACATTGTGGAAATTGTTTCACAACTAATACAGCTTGGAACACCATAGTGTGATGGTGTGTCCGAACATCATAACTGCACCCTATTGGATATGATGCATACCATGATGTCGCTTATCGAATTACCACAATAGTTTATGGGTTAGGCATTAGAGACAACCGCATTCACTTTAAATAGGGCACCACGTAATTCCGATGAGATGACACCGTATGAACTATGCTGTCATTTCTTAAAAAGTTTGGGGCTGCGACGCTTATGTGAAAAAGTTTCAGGCTGATAAGCTCGAACCCAAACCGGATAAATGCATCTTCATAGGACACCCAAAATAGTTGGGTATACCTCCTGTCTCAGATTCGAAAGCAATAAGGGATTGTTTCTAGAATCGGGTCCTTTCTCGAGGAAAAGTTTCTCTCAAAAGAATTGAGTGGGAGGATGGTGGAGACTTGATGAGGTTATTGAACCGTCACTTCAACTAGTGTATAGCAGGGCACAAAGAGTTGTTCCTGTGGCACCTACACCAATTGAAGTGGAAGCTTATGATATTGATCATGAAACTTCGATCAAGTCACTACCAAACCTCGTGGGATGACAAGGATGCGTACTACTTCAGAGTGGTACGTAATCCTGTCTTGGAAGTCATGTTGCTAGACAACAATGAGCCTACGAGCTATGGAGAAGCGATGGTGGGCCCAGATTCCGATAAATGGCTCGAGGCCATAAAATCCGAGAGAGGATCCATGTATGAAAACAAAGTGTAGACTTTGGCAGAACGGCTCGATGGTCGTGAGGCTGTTAAGTACAGATGGTTTTTAAAAGGAAGACGGACAATGATGGTAAGTATCACCATTAAGAAAGCTTGACTTGTCGTTAAGATGTTTTCCGGCAAGTTCAAGGAGTTGACTATGATGAGACTTTCTCACCCGTAGCGATGCTAAGAGTCTGTTGGAATTATGTTAGTGATTACTGCATTATTTATGAAATCTTGCAGATAGGATGTCGAAAACATTGTTTCCTCGACGATTTTCTTGAGGAAAGGTTGTATGTGATACAACCGGAAGGTTTTGTCAATCCTGAAAGATGCTAATAAGTATGGAAAGCTCCAGCAATCCTTCTGAGGACTGGAGTAAGCATCTCAGAGTTGGAATGTATGATTTGATGAGATGATCAAAGATTTTGGGTGTATACAAAGTTTATGAGAAACTTGTATTTCCAAAGAAGTGAGTGGGAGCACTATAGAATTTCTGATGGGTATATGTTGTTGACATATTGTTGATCAGAAATGACGTAGAATTTCTAGAAAGCATATATGATTATTGGAAAGTGTTTTTCAATGGAAAGCCTGGATTAAGCTACTTGAACATTGAGCATCAAGATCTATAAGGATAGATCAAAACGCTTAATGGTACTTTCAAATGAGCACATACCTTGACATGATCTTGAAGGTGTTCAAGATGGACCAGTCAAAGAAGGAGTTCTTGCCTGAGTTGTAAGGTATGAAGTTAAGACTTAAAGCTCGACCACGGCAGAATAGAGAGAAAGGACGAAGGTCGTCCCATATGCTTAAGACATAGGCTCTACAGTATGCTATGCTGTGTACCGCACCTGAAGTGTGCCTTGCCATGAGTCAGTCAAGGGGTACAAGAGTGATCCAAGAATGGATCACAGGACAACGGTCAAAGTTGTCCTTAGTAACTAGTGGACTAAGGAATTTTCTCGATTATGGAGGTGCTAAAAGAGTTCGTCGTAAAGGGTTACGTCGATGCAAGCTTAACACCTATCCGGATAGCTCTGAGTAGAGATACCGGATACGTATAATGGAGCAGCAATTTAGAAATAGCTCCAAGTAGTACAGTTATTTGGAATAGCTCCAAATAGAACGTAGTAGCTGCATCTAGGAGATGACATAGAGATTTGTAAAGCACACACAGATCTGAAAGGTTCAGACCCATTGACTATAACCTCTCTCACAAGCATAACATGATCAAACCCAGAACTCTTTGGGTGTTAGTCACATGGGGATGTGACCTTGAGTGTTAATCACATATCGATGTGTACTGGATTATTGACTCTAGTGCAAGTGGGAGGCTGTTGGAAATATGCCCTAGAGGCAATAATAAATTGATTATTATTATATTTCCTTGTTCATGATAATCGTTTATTATCCATGCTAGAATTGTATTGATAGGAAACTCAGATACATGTGTGGATACATAGACAACACCATGTCCCTAGTAAGCCTCTAGTTGACTAGCTCGTTGATCAATAGATGGTTACGGTTTCCTGACCATGGACATTGGATGTCGTTGATAACGGGATCACATCATTAGGAGAATGATGTGATGGACAAGACCCAATCCTAAGCATAGCATAAGATCGTGTAGTTCGTATGCTAAAGCTTTTCTAATGTCAAGTATCATTTCCTTAGACCATGAGATTGTGCAACTCCCGGATATCGTAGGAGTGCTTTGGGTGTGCCAAACGTCACAACGTAACTGGGTGGCTATAAAGGTACATTACGGGTATCTCCGAAAGTGTCTGTTGGGTTGGCACGAATCGAGACTGGGATTTGTCACTCCGTGTAAGCGGAGAGGTATCTCTAGGCCCACTCGGTAGGACATCATCATAATGTGCACAATGTGATCAAGGAGTTGATCACGGGATGATGTGTTACGGAACGAGTAAAGAGACTTGCCGGTAACGAGATTGAACAAGGTATCGGGATACCGACGATCGAATCTCGGGCAAGTACAATACCGCTAGACAAAGGGAATTGCATACGAGATTGATTAAGTCCTTGACATCGTGGTTCATCCGATGAGATCATCGTGGAACATGTGGGAGCCAACATGGGTATCCAGATCCCACTGTTGGTTATTGACCGGAGAATGTCTCGGTCATGTCTGCATGTCTCCCGAACCCGTAGGGTCTACACACTTAAGGTTCGATGATGCTAGGGTTATAAAGGAAGCTTGTGTGTGGTTACCGAATGTTGTTCGGAGTCCCGGATGAGATCCCGGACGTCACGAGGAGTTCCGGAATGGTCCGGAGGTAAAGATTTATATATGGGAAGTCTTGTTTTGGTCACCGGACAAGTTTCGGGGTCACCGGTATTGTACCGGGACCACCAGAAGGGTCCCGGGGGTCCACTGGGTGGGGCCACCTGCCCCGGGGGGGCACATGGGCTGTAAGGGTGTGCGCCTTGGCCTATATGGGCCAAGGGCACCAGCCCCAAGAGGCCCATGCGCCAAGAGATGAGGGATAGGAAGAGTCCTAAAGGGGGAAGGCACCTCCGAGGTGCCTTGGGGACGAGGGACTCCTCCTAGCCGCACCCTTCCTTGGAGGAAGGGCCAAGGCTGCGCCTCCCCCCCTCTCCCTTGCCCCTATATATATGTGGGGGTGGGAGGGCAGCCATACCAATGTTCTGGTGCAGCCCTCTCCCCTCTCCCAAGTACTTCTCCTCTCCCGTGGTGCTTGGCGAAGCCCTGCAGGATTGCCATGCTCCTCCATCACCACCACGCCGTTGTGCTGCTGCTGGATGGAGTCTTCCTCAACCTCTCCCTCTCTCCTTGCTGGATCAAGGCGTGGGAGACATCGTCGGGCTGTACGTGTGTTGAACGCGGAGGTGCCGTCCGTTCGGCACTTGGTCATCGGTGATTTGGATCACGACGAGTACGACTCCATCAACCCCGTTCACTTGAACGCTTCCGCTTAGCGATCTACAAGGGTATGTAGATGCACTCTCCTTCCCCTCATTGCTTGTTTCTCCATAGATAGATCTTGGTGACACGTAGAAATTTTTTGAATTTCTGCTACGTTCCCCAACAAAAAGTTCTTCAACTAATGGCCTTAGGTACACATCAATGTCGTTGCCGGGTTGCTTAGGGCCTTGGATGAGAACTGGCATCATAATGAACTTCCGCTTCATGCACATCCAAGGAGGATGGTTATACATACATAGAGTCACGGGCCAGGTGCTGTGATTGCTGCTCTGCTCCCCGAAAGGATTAATGCCATCCGCGCTTAAAGCAAACCATACGTTCCTTGGGTACTTTGCAAACTCATCCCAGTACTTTTTCTCGATTTTTCTCCACTGCGACCCGTCAGCGGGTGCTCTCAACTTTCCGTCTTTCTTACGGTCCTCACTGTGCCATCGCATCGACTTGGCATGCTCTCCGTTTCTAAATAGATGTTTCAACCGTGGTATTATAGGAGCATACCACATCACCTTCGCAGGAACCCTCTTCCTTGGGGGCTCGCCGTGAACATCACCAGGGTCATCTCGTCTGATCTTATACCGCAATGCACCGCATACCGGGCATGCGTTCAGATCCTTGTATGCACCGCGGTAGAGGATGCAGTCATTAGGGCATGCATGTATCTTCTCCACCTCCAATCCTAGAGGGCATACGACCTTCTTTGCTGCGTATGTACTGTCAGGCAATTCGTTATCCTTTGGAAGCTTCTTCTTCAATATTTTCAGTAGCTTTTCAAATCCTTTGTCAGGCACAGCATTCTCTGCCTTCCACTGCAGCAATTCCAGTACGGTACCGAGCTTTGTGTTCCCATCTTCGCAATTGGGGTACAACCCTTTTTTGTGATCCTCTAACATGCGATCGAACTTCAGCTTCTCCTTTTGACTTACGCATTGCGTCCTTGCATCGACAATGACCCGGCGGAGATCATCATCATCGGGCACATCGTCTGGTTCCTCTTGATCTTCAGCAGCTTCACCCGTTGCAGCATCATTGGGCACATCGTCTGGTTCCTCTTGATCTTCACCAGCTCCCCCCGTTGCAGCATCACCGTATTCAGGGGGCACATAGTTGTCATCGTACTCTTCTTCTTCGCCGCCTTCCATCATAACCCCTATTTCTCCGTGCCTCGTCCAAACATTATAGTGTGGCATGAAACCCTTGTAAAGCAGGTGGGTGTGAAGGATTTTCCGGTTAGAGTAAGACATCGTATTCCCACATTTAGTGCATGGACAACACATAAAACCATTCTTCTTGTTTGCCTCAGCCGCATCGAGAAACTCATGCACGCCCTTAATGTACTCGGAGGTGTGTCTGTCACCGTACATCCATTGCCGGTTCATCTGCGTGCATTATATATAATTAAGTGTCCAAATTAATAGAAGTTTATCATCACATTAAAACCAAAGTACATACATAGTTCTCATCTAACAACATATAGCTCTCCAGAGCATCTAATTAATTAAACCATACAGTGAAACTATGTAAAACATTTCAATGCGAAAACAAATGCGATCATAATCGCAACCAAGGTAACAATTGATCCAACGGCATAATGATACCAAGCCTCGGTATGGATGGCATGTTTTCTAATCTTTCTAATCTTCAAGCGCATTGCATCCATCTTGATCTTGTGATCATCGACGACATCCGCAACATGCAACTCCAATATCATCTTCTCCTCCTCAATTTTTTTATTTTTTCCTTCAAGAAATTTTTTTGTTCTTCAACTAAATTTAACCTCTCGACAATAGGGTCGGTTGGAATTTCCGGTTCACATACATTCTAGATAAATAAAATCTATGTCACGTTGGTCGGCATAATTTTCATAAACAATAAATGAACCAATAGTTATAAAGATAATATATATACCACATCCGAATCATAGACAGGACGAGGGCCGACGGGGGCGGATATCAAAACCATCGCACTATATAAGATGCAATAATAAAAGTAAGAAAATAATACAAGTATCTATGTAAACATACAAGTAAGAATATTTTTTCCTTTCAGAAAGAAGATAAGAATAAGAGGCTCACCACGGTGGTGCCGGCGATGAGCTCGGCGCGGGTGATCGACGGCGGTGAAGACGGGGACGGGGCGTGATGGACCGCTAAACCTAGACAAATATTGAGGAAAATGGAGCTTGGAGGTCAAGCTTGGAGAGGAGAAAGCTTAAGTAGTGTGGCTCGGGCATTCCATCGAACACCTTGTGTGCATAGGAGGTGAGCTAGAGCACCACCAAGCCCTCTCCCCCTCGGCCAGAAAAAACAGAGCAGTGTGCTCTGCTCTTGCGCGAGGAGGTATATATAGGCACCCCCATTGGTCCCGGTTGGTGGCATGAACCGGGACTAAAGGGAAGCCTTTGGTCCCGGTTCAAGCCACCAACCGGGACCAATGGTGGTGGGCCAGGAGCGAGGCCCATTGGACCCGGTTCGTCCCACCAACCGGGACCAAAGGTCCAGACGAACAGGGACCAATGGCCCACGTGGCCCGGCCAGCCCCCTGGGCTCACGAACCGGGTCCAATGCCCCCATTGGTCCCGATTCTGGACTGAACCGGGACTAATGGGCTGACCCGGCCTGGACCTTTGCCCCCTTTTCTACTAGTGGTGATCCTGTACTGGAGAGTGGCGATCAGGTTTTTACGTAGTGCACTCGCGCGACTACTGGCAGCGACTTCTTCCCCGACCTCAGCAACCTCTTCATCAATGACATGGGCGACAACATCAAGGCCAACGGTTCTGCTTGGGCTACACAGTATATGATCATGTCCTTTTTGTTTGAGATCGTGCTAGAATTTCTATTTCTAGTATGTGCCTTAGATTCGATATGATCATCTACTATGCTAGTTCCCGTGGTTAGCTCAATCTCTGTTATTCTCGTCATGATTTATTTACTATATATTCAAATTAAATCTTGTAATAGTTTGCTCATATATGTAAGAATTAACTCGGCAAAAAATGTGTGTGACAATGCAATGCATCTATACCAATATAAAAAGACCGAGTGAGGCAGATCCAACAAATGTCGGTCATTCATTCGTCTTAATCCAATCATCATTATTTTCCTAATGGCGAGCGATTAAGCACGTTTAGCGTTAACCAATCATCTCTTCACCCTGATCCCCTTCCTTCCATACACTTTCGTAGAAAGTAAACAGACACAAGGAAACCGTCACAAGCCGCATCGCACCGAGCCGTCGGGGACACCGCCTGCCCGGTCGTGCCGGCTGTCAGGGACTAAACCGCCTGGGGCCCGGCCGTGCCGGCCGTCGGGAACGACGACAACAAGGTCACGAAGAAGATCAGGGACACCGCCTGCCCGGCCATGCCGGCCGTCGGGAACAACGGCAACAAGGTCGTGAAGAAGACCAGGCCGAGGACAAGCACTGGGTGGCCACCGATGAGGGAGAGATGATGGCGAAGATGGCCAGCGGCCGCTCCTAACGTTCAAGGTTAAGCGCATCGTCCTGCATTTCATGTGATTTATTTGTCAAAAATTTAATAAATCACGTTCAAATTTTGTACATGTCACTGTGGCACGAGGTAATCCCCTAATCGGTCAAATGCCCATAATGCATTTGATTGATAAACGATTTACTTGTGGCAGCTTAATTAGTAATCGGTCATGCCATAGTAAGTTGGTAGGGCATGCAGTCGCACTCTGAAGTGGCAGTGTCCTGTTGCATATGAAAGTGTATATTGCCATGTGAGGAACAGATTATCACCTCACAGCTTATATTTTGAAACCTACAACTTGAAGAGATTGCTTTGATTTGATTACAACGAATGAAGTAGAATAAACAAAAACAAATCTTAAGATTACACGTGCAACCATTTACTAGTAGAACCAAACAGCGGACCTAAGTTGCCTAATAGTACTTCTTTCAACTTCTTTTTAGGCAGGCCACCATCATATTTATATTATTTAAATGTTCCGTCCAAGTGGCCGTCCTGGTCCTTATCCTGACACCACCCACACCCACTATTTTTCCTTTAGTTTGGTCAAGCTCAGAAACCATCCGCGTCTTCCTGCCGCTGACTCCTCCAACATTTTGAAGATCGCATCTGCGCTTCTTGCAAGGTAACCACGAGCAGCCCTACAATGAACTGGCCACCACCACTAGTAACTTTGCTTCCGCCTTGTTATTATCCCCTCCAACTAATTGAGCTGGCTGCCGAGAGATCTATCAGCGGCGGCGGGGAGCGACCTTGGTGTGTCCTAGTTTCGTGAGGATTTCAGGCTCTGTTTTGGGATCTTTCGTTTCTATTCCCTCCCTTTTCTCCCCGATGTGGTCAACGTCGGGTCGGGGAGTGGATTGACGGTTGACGCTCTTGCCAAGATCCGGATCCGGGGAGTGGATTGCTAATCTCTGTTTTTGCCGAGCGACAAGATCCTTTTTCTTTCAAGATTGTGTTTGGGCTGTGTTGAGAGGTGAATCCTTTGGTGTTCTGGTTTCTTTAATGGAAACCATTTCTTCTTCAAAAATAGAATGGAAATCCTCAAGGTGGTCAACGCTCCTGTCGCTCCCACGACGAGGCCGCTTGTCCTGAGAAATTTTTGACACTGTCAAGAACACCGCTCATCACTTGCCGCCACCAGCGCCCCAGCTAGTTTTTCTTTTCTTTTGCGGGGGACTGTAAGCTTAGTTTATTTGGGGTCTTTTGGACCATGATGGCACCGTGGCCGGTGAACAGGGCCATTAGATGCACACGGGCAGAGAGATAAAAAAAGAAAAGAAAAAGAAAAGGAACTTTCGCTAAATTTATTTAACCGTTAATCTAAGGCTTAACTAAATAAAATACTTTACAATAAATTCTACCAAGCTTTTAAACCTTGTCCTAATGTTATCCAAAAGAAAAAAAAACAATTCTACCAAATTAAAACCTATGAAGCCCACCGAGTTTTGTTATGGAGCCTTTTATGTGCGCAGAACAGAGGAGTGATCATTCTGTATTCTGTTCTAATACCTGAGTAATTCGAGAGTTGGGTTCGGCAGCCTCATAAATCATGTATGTTTGCTCTAGCTTGTTTTCAGGGTATTGCAGTGTGTTATTACAAATGGATGAACAAGTTAGTGCTACACGAAGTGACCTAGAGCACATGCTACACGATGAAAGCACAGAGCCAAGGCCCCTGCCATTATCAGTTATCGAAAGCATCACCGATAGTTTCTCCGATGATATGGTAATTGGAAAGGGTGGGTTTGCGGTGGTTTATAAAGTACATTGATTCTTAACCCGTTAATCACGGTTGATATGATAGCTGGAAGTGCTGAGTCATGAGAAGGTACATGTCCCCGCTCCCCTCCCACCTCCCCTCCCCACCGTCGACGCCACCGCACTTCTCGCCGCCGGCCTACAGGGCTGATCCCTGCTCTCCGGTCGGGGTCAGGCTCTCCTCCTAGAGGCGTGCCGCGCCGCTCGGCGCAGGGCTGCAGGTGGCGTTGCGGTCGCCATCAGGGGGGATTCGCTCCGGTCCGATCTCGGTGAGTGCCGTTGATGGCGGCACCTGGCGGAGGAGGTGTGGCGTCAGATCAGGAGATCCGGAGGCTGCTGGAGGAGGTGGCGAGGTTGCAGGAGACGGAGATTCAGGCGCGGGTGGAAGCGACTCGAGCTGCTCGAGATGCAGAGATTGCGTCGGGGGCGGTGAGGGATGCTCGCATGCTTCTGGCTCTGAGAGCAATGTCGCGGACAACCCAAGCGGAGAGAGATCGCCTGTTCGCGCCGGGGGGGGGGGGGGGGGCGCTCACGCCGGATCTGATTCTGAACTGGGCTGCGGGGGAAGCGTCGTCCACTTCCCGTGTTCAGAGGGCAAAGTGGCGGCTATTCAGGGTGGTCTAGCCCTTGATGATGAGGTTGGTGGTTCTGGTGCGGAAGCTCGATGTCGCCGGCGTTCAAGGGGGATTCCGGCGGGCAGATTTAGGAATGGAGAGACTTCGCCGTTGTTGCTGCTCACGGCGGGGGGCGGTTTCAAATTCAGTTTGGAGGGCCATGGTCACGTGGAGGGGCCGGATGGATGGGCCACAGTGGTCAGCGGAGGAGGGGAGGTGGATGCAGGTTACTTTGGGCAGCTGTGGGATCCAGATCGAGTTCCCCTCCTCCCCCACCTTCCCCCCCCCCCTCCTCCAGATCGAGTTCGCGGCGGCGCAAGGCGGAACCCTAAGGGTGGAGAGACTCTGGTTTGGATCCTGAAGGAGCGATTTGCTAGTGAAGCATTATCTGCGGCTGATTGCTTCCCAGCAAGCGAGGAGGATTGTAGATTCAACAACAGCGTCAATTTCAGTTGCAAGGGATCGTCGTGGGGGCGAGGACCGCGACCAAGCTTCGCCGAGATCCAGGAGAAGTGCGCGATGGCTGACAGCAGAGGTAGGGGGGGGCGCTCACGCCGGATCTGATTCTGAACTGGGCTGCGGGGGAAGCGTCGTCCACTTCCCGTGTTCAGAGGGCAAAGTGGCGGCTATTCAGGGTGGTCTAGCCCTTGATGATGAGGTTGGTGGTTCTGGTGCGGAAGCTCGAT
The DNA here is from genome assembly GCF_056163025.1 of Triticum urartu. Taxonomy (NCBI): domain Eukaryota; kingdom Viridiplantae; phylum Streptophyta; class Magnoliopsida; order Poales; family Poaceae; genus Triticum; species Triticum urartu. Next base: position 7,985,755 of record NC_141879.1, read on the forward strand.
GTCGCCGGCGTTCAAGGGGGATTCCGGCGGGCAGATTCAGGAATGGAGAGGCTTCGCCGTTGTTGCTGCTCACGGCGGGGGGCGGTTTCAAATTCAGTTTGGAGGGCCATGGTCACGTGGAGGGGCCGGATGGATGGGCCACGGTGGTCAGCGGGGGAGGGGAGGTGGATGCAGGTTACTTTGGGCAGCTGTGGGATCCAGATCGAGTTCCCCTCCTCCCCCACCTCCCCCCCCCCCCTCCAGATCGAGTTCGCGGCGGCGCAAGGCGGAACCCTAAGGGTGGAGAGACTCTGGTTTGGATCCTGAAGGAGCGATTTGCTAGTGAAGCATTCTCTGCGGCTGATTGCTTCCCAGCAAGCGAGGAGGATTGTAGATTCAACAACAGCGTCAATTTCAGTTGCAAGGGATCGTCGTGGGGGCGAGGACCGCGACCAAGCTTCGCCGAGATCCAGGAGAAGTGCGCGATGGCCGACAGCAGAGGTAGGGGGAGAGGGCGTGGATCCCGCCCGGTGTCCTCTGTACCACCGCCGCAGGAGCCGCTGCCTGAGTCGGGGGGGATGCAGCAGTTTTGTTACCCACCTCCGTTCTTCGGTTTCCCAGGGGCTCCAGCGCATGGATGTTTGCTGGAAGATAACCTCCCTACCCTGCCCCTCCCATGGTTCACCAGCAGGGTCCACAATGGGATCACCCTGGTGGGCAGGGCCGGATGAGGCCACAGGTCCCTGATGCGCAGTTGAAGAAGTAGGGGAGTGGTAAAGTGCAAGCTCAACAGGGTCAAGGTGGAGTTCCAGGGAAAGAGAAATTGAAGAGGAACTTGGATAAAGGTTCAGGAGGGAGCAATGCTCAGTCTCAGATGCAGGGCACTGGCAGTAGGGAGTTCACAGATTATGCTCAGGTGACATGCTTTAACTGTGGTGACCCAGGACACCATAGAGCCATGTGTGATTTACCAAAAAATGCTTCATCTGCAAATCTACTGCTCATCAAGTGGATGCCTGCCCAGTCAAGAAGAGGCCACATCAAGTGGCAAAGTACATTGGGAGTGCGGCTCCAGGGCTAGGGTTCTACCATGTAGAAGTCCCAGACCTGGGTGCAAATGCCCTGGGGAATATGAGGAATTGTGGGATTGTTTATGTAGAAGCTGGAGAGTTGTCTAAGGAGGAGCTGATAAAGGAATTTTCTGAGATCTACAAGACCAATTGGCCTTGGCAAGTGAGGGCACTGGGGAGATGGTCTTATGTGGTGAAATTCCCACCACACATTTCAGTTGAGCAAGTTGCTGGATACCCTTGCTTTGGTTTAACCAACCCAAATATCACTGTGAATGTGGAGGTGTGGAAAGAAGACCTGAAATGCATGGAAGACTTGAAGGAAGTCTGGGTGCAGATCAGGGGGCTGCTGCCAAAATGGTGTGAGTGGTCTGTCTTAGACCAGTGTACCTCAGCTTTTGGCCTGCTGATTGATCTTGATTGGCATGGGATGTTTCAGTCTCTTTTTGAGTGTGTTAGAGTGAAAGTCCAATGTAGGGACCCCTCCAAGATTCCTACTGAGAGAGTGTTTGGCATTGGAGGTAAAACTTTTAAAGTTAGGATGGTAGTTGAGGTTCCAATTGTTGATCTAGCAGGCAAGGACAGTGTGGGAGTGGGAGGTGATGATGACAAGAGTGAGGATTCAAGCAAACGCAGAGAAATGGACACTAATGGCATGGATCAGGACAGCACTGGGAAAAGCAGTAATGCATCTGGTAGCAATGAGGGAACCTTGAGTGGCAAAGGAAGCTGCAGTAATACTGTTGTTCAGAAGAGGTCTCTGGAAGGAAATTCATCCTATTCAGCTAGCTTGGAAGGTGGAAAATCTCAACCTCAGTGTGATGAGGGCCTGGATGGTTCATCTGTAATGCCTATGGAGAACCCTGAGATGGAGGCGACTACCTTCATGTTCTCTGAGCTGCAGCAGCTGGATGAGGTGGCTGAAGAGCTAGAAGAGCTGGAGATTGAGGTTCAAGAGGATCCTTTGGAGGAACCGGATGATCTCCCTGAGGATACCATGCCCACTTTTCAGTCTTTGGATGATGCTGAGGTGAATCAAGAACAGAAAGTGCCTGAGGAACAGGGGGTCCAGAAAAGGAGGAAGCAGAAAAACTGGGGCCCTGTGCAAGCTGCTAGGAAAAGTGCCAGGGTGACTGGGAGTCAAAATACTATTGAGAAAGCTCAAATGTTGAAAATGAAGCAAAATCTCGAGATTCCTACAATGAGAGGTATTGCTTCAAAAAACCCTTTCTGTGTTCTTCCTGTTGATGAGTTAGTTGATATGACTAGTAGTGTTGGTGTTAGAATTGGTGAAAATATGTCTGCAGATACTAGCAGTAGCTGTAGTGAGTCTATTACTGTTTCTGGAAATCTAGATCAAAATAGTAGTGTGGATAAAAGATGTGTGGTAGATGAGGGAGCCGGATGGACTCCTGTTAGACATAGATGGGGCAAGCACCCCAGGGAAAATTGTCCATGAGATACATCTTCTGGAATGCCAGGGGCATTATGGCTCCTGGGAGAAAGAAATGTATTGAGGACATGATCCTTCCCTTGAATCCTGTTTATGTTGGTTTTCAGGAGACTAAACAGAGTAGTTTTACTAGAAATTTTCTTAAGAACCTGCTGGGTGATAGGAATTTTGAGTGGAATCTTTTACCTTCTAATGGCTCTGCTGGAGGCATTTTAGTAGGGGTAGATCTAGACTACTTTGATATTATTAGTTGGGATATCAAACTTTTTTCGGTTAGTGTTCTGGTCAAGGAGAAAAGTAAAGGGCTGGTTTCTAGAATTACTACAGTCTATGGCCCTGCTTATGATGTAGATAAAGATGCCTTTCTCTCTGAGTTGCATAGTCTTTTCCTAGATTGGGTTGGTGCTGCTATCATTGGTGGTGACTTCAATCTTGTTAGAACTGTAGAGGACAAGAACAATGGCAATATTAACTTTAGGTGGGCTGATGAGTTTAATGTATGGGTAGACATGTGGTCTCTGTTGGAGATCAACATGTCTGGTAGATTATATACTTGGGGTAACAATCAAGAGAATTTGATTATGTCTAAAATTGATAGAATTTTCTGCACCACTGAGTTTGATGCTGCTTACCCTTTGGCTAGTGCTAGAGTGTTACCTAGGGTGGGCAGTGACCATACTCCTGTGGTTTGGGAATCTGGGGTCAATTTGATCCCCAAGTCCTGCAGCTTTAAGTTTGAGAAATGGTGGTTGACCAGGCCTGACTTTAATGATTTAGTGGTGAGAGCTTGGTCTAGTAGGTGTAACAGTAATAATCCTATAGATATTTGGCAGCATAAGGTTAGAACCTTTAGGAGGCTAGCTAAAGGGTGGAGTAGAAACATAGAGGCTGCCCTGAGGAGAGATAAGAAAGAACTTATGGAGGACTATGATTCTCTAGATATTAGAGCTGAGTCTGGTACAGTGACTGATGAGGATAAGGATAGGATGTGTTGCATCCTTAAAGAATTACAACATATGTGGGAGATAGAGGAAATTAAAGCTAGACAAAGGTCTAGAGATAGAAATATTTTAGAGGGGGATAGAAACACTGCTTATTTCCAAGCAGTAGCTAACCAGAGGAGGAGAAAAAAGATTATTCATGTCCTGGAAGGGGATGATGGCCCAGTTAGTGATAGTGTGGGTATGCAGAAGATAGCTACTGATTACTATAAGAGTTTATTTGGTTGGGAGGCTAAACCTGACATACATCTACATGATGACTTTTATAATGAGCAAGACAAAGTATCTCCTGAGGAGAATGCTAGATTAGAGGCCAAGTTCTCAGAAGAGGAGATTAAAAATGCTGTGTTTGGGTCATACTCAGATGGGGCCCCTGGTCCTGATGGGATACCCTTTATGTTCTATCAAAACTTTTGGGAATTGGTTAAATATGATCTTATTGAGATGCTTAATGCTTGGTTTAATGGTAGCCTGGACCTTTTTAGACTTAATTTTGCCATGATTACCTTGATTCCTAAAGAGAATGAGGCTAAGACTATGAACAAATTTAGACCTATTAGTCTCCTTAATTGTGTGTTTAAGATCTTTACTAAGGTTCTTACTAATAGGCTTGCTGGAGTGATTGGTAGGCTGATATCTGACTTCCAATCTGCCTTTGTGAGGGGTAGATTTATTTTAGAGAGTGTGGTGTCTGCACATGAAGTAGTGCATGCAGTGCATTCCACTGGTAGACAGGGTTTAGTGTTTAAAATAGACTATGAAAAGGCCTGTGATAAAGTTAATCTGGATTTCCTTTATGAGATGTTGGCTCTGAGAGGATTTGGGTCTAAGTGGATTGGTTGGATTAAGAGTGTTACTCAAGGAGGCTCTGTTGGAGTCAAATTAAATGGTGGGGAAAGTGACTTCTTCCTCACTGGTAAAGGTTTGAGGCAGGGAGATCCTGTAGCTCCTTTACTTTTTAACTTGGTGGTAGATGTGTTCTCTAGGATGTTAATTAAAGGATCCCACTCAGGCTTGATTAGGGGCTTGTGTCCTGAGTTGGCTCCTGGGGGGGTCTTGTGTTTGCAATATGCTGATGACACTTTATTGTTTTTAGAAAAGGATAGTAGAGTAGCCTTAAATCTTAAATGGATTCTTACCTGTTTTGAAAAGGTGTCTGGTATGAGAATTAATTACCACAAGAGTGCTCTAGTTCCCATTAATGTTGCTCCGCAGGAGTTAGATGAGTTTGTAGACATTTTCCAATGTGTGGTGGGTTCCTTCCCTATCAAATATCTAGGCATCCCATTACATTTTGACAAATTAAGCAGGGAGGACCTGCAATACCTTATTGATAAGATTCTGGCAAGAATAGCTGGGTGGAGAGGAAAGTTGTTGTCATATTTAGGGAGGATTATTCTTATTAAAACCTGCTTAGCTATCATCCCTATCTATCTCCTGTCTTTTTTCAAATTTCCTAAGTGGGCTCTTAATTTGATTAATTCCCACATGGCCAATTGTCTATGGAGTGACACTGATGGTGCTCATAAAATTCATTTGGCTAACTGGCCTTCCATTTGCATGAAAAAAGAGTTTGGGGGTATGGGGGTTCCAAACCTCCAAGATATGAACCTCTGCCTGATTGGATCTTGGGTTAAGAGGTACATTGCTGGGGAGGGCTCTCTGTGGAGGAGAATTGTAGATAACAAATATAATACTAAAAGCCCCAACATCCTTTGCTGTAGAGACCCACACCCCTCCCAGTTTTGGAAAGGGGTGATGTGGGCTTTGCAGGCTGTGAAAGTAGGGTACAAGTGGCAAGTGGGTGATGGTAGATTGGTCAGATTCTGGGAGGATACCTGGTATGGTAACACTCCCTTAGCTACCCAATACTGGGACTTGTATGTCTTGGTGAATGAAAAAAAAAACCATTGCAGAGATCTGGGATGGCCAGGAGCTCAAATGTACCTTTAGGAGGACCTTCTCAGATGAGCTGATGTTGCAATGGTTTGAATTGGTTGAGATTTTGTCACTAACTGTTTTCTCCCAGGAGGCTGACTCTTTGATCTGGAAGTATGAGTCAAAAGGGGTTTATTCTTCTAGATCCATGTACGCCATTGTGAATTTCAGGGGGGTGCAGCCTGTTTACCTCCCTGCTGTTTGGAGTGTGAAAGTTCCACCCAGGGTGCAGGGTTTTCTATGGCTCTTTTCGCAGAATAAAATCATGACTTGTGATAACCTTAGGAAGAGAGGCATAGTGAAGCCATTAGAATGTGTTTTTTGCAAGGAGATTGAATCTGTTCGTCATTTACTCTTTGAATGTGTGGTAGCTAGGCTAGTTTGGGCTGAGGTTAATACTGTCTTTAACATTTCTGTGGTTGATTTTGAATCTGTAGCTAAATACTGGCTGTGTGCCAAAAAATGCAAGCAACTGAATGTTGTGAGCTCTGCTGTCCTGTGGGGATTGTGGAATTTTAGGAATTTTGTAGTGTTTAATAGGTGCTCTTGGATTTCTATGAAACAGGTTCTGGGGCTAGTTTACCGCTATCTGAGGGACTGGACCAAGCTGTTCCAAGATCTCCAAGGGGGAAAATGCAAGAGTTTCGAGATCTGATCTGGAGGACCCTGAGAAATCCGTTGATGCTAGAACCAGGCTGAGCTGCCGCAAGTGGTTTGAAGACCAAATCGTTGATGCTGGGCTCTGGACAAAGGCAGTGGGTAATGCTGCACACGGAGGAAGGGCCACGCTGGAGTACCAACTGCAACACCCAGAGGAAGCAGACAGCATCCATGTGGTCAGCATCGGTGGGGAGAGGGGTCTGTCTGTCTAGGTTAGCCTAGTGTGTGGTGGCTTCATGTTTGAGTGGTTGAGTGTTAGAGTAGACGTTGTTGTCTGTTTGCAGCATGCTCCGGTAGTTTCTGTTTCAAAAATCTGTGTTGGGAGGTAGATCTCCTCCTGAGACTATTCTGGCTGTAGACTGTTCTCTGTTTGGGTGTTTCGGGTCTGTAAGATACTGCTATGATGTGGTTTCTTTCTATATGAAATGGAGCCGGGGGTGATCCCCTGTTTATCGAAAAAAAGATATGATAGCTCAAAAATGTGTGCACATTGGTAATTTTCCGAATGCAGGGGGTGCTTTTCAATGGGTTGATCGCTGTGAAGAAGCTACTCAATACGCATATCCATGAGGACAAATTCCAGGGAGAGGTCAAATGCCTTATGAAGGTCAAGCACAAAAATGTCGTACGTTTTCTAGGATATTGTGCCGATACGCAAGGGAGAATGGTAGACTATGAGGGAGACTTTGTTATGGCAGATGTACGGCAGCGGTTGCTCTGTTTTGAGTATCTACACAAAGGGTCTCTTCATGATTATATCACCGGTAGGAACATTTTGCACATTACTTCTTTTTGGTAGTAACCTTCTTTATCGATGAAGACTCTGCACAAAACTTGCCTTCCTACTTGGTTTCCATATGTACATAACAAAAATTACTCTAGTATTCAGATATTAAGGACTTCAATTATCTTGAATCCTAATTCCACTTTCTTTTCTCTGTGATAGATGCATACAGTGGACTTGAATGGAAAGAGCGGTATGAAATAATCAAAGGCATTTGCAATGGCTTAAAGTATCTCCATGATAATCAGATTGTTCACTTAGATCTGAAACCCGCTAATATATTGCTGAATGACAACCTAGTACCGAAAATAGCCGACTTTGGTCTGTCAAAGTGCTTCACTGAAGACCAAAGCCAGATTAACATTTCACAACTTGCTGGAACACCGTAAGCTGGCCCGTATCCTCACATTCTGAATTTTTTGTTAGGCATACATGAATTATATTGCAGTCTCGTTTCATATTCATCCATCCATTTCTATGTAGAGGTTATTTGGCACCAGAATTCTACGGTGGAAAAATCACACCCAAGGTGGACATATATAGTCTTGGTATTATAATTGCAGAGATGCTAACAGGACAAAAGGGATACACCAAAATGGAGAAGGTACGAATTATTGTCTTTAATATGAAGTGTCATGTTGTAGTCCAATTTTAACAAAATCATGTGTGCATATTTTTGCATAATGTCATTAGTTCTTTCTTTTTTAGAATCGCCAAGTCGTTATTCTATTCTTGGCACATGGAAAAGTAACATTCTTGGAAGAATATATAGGAAAAAAATTCAAATTTCGGTTGTGTAATATAACCAACAAACATGAGTAACTTCTTAAAAAAAGGCAAAGCTGAAAACAAAAGGTAACACTCCTAAAGAGACCAAGCAATATAAAAAAGACGAACACATGCAAATATAAAACTTGAAGGTATAAAAAAGTATAGCTGCATAAATTTATGTTTTTTTTGATAATAGTCGCACAAGTTGCCGCTGACATGAAAAACCCACATTTTATTGTACTTGTTTTGATCGAACAGAAAAGTGCAATGTGCATACAAGTAGCTCTGACAAGGAACCGTAGGTTATTTCATTGTTTGTTTGGTGTTAGAAATTTTGTTGTTTGCACAATAATATTATGCAGGGTGTTCGCAACTTTGCGTAGCCTACCTACTTTAGTTTCTCATCCAAAAAGTTGTTACCCGTCTTCATTAACCATTAACTCAAGGTTGCAATTTTGCAGATACTTGAAAGTTGGAGTTATAGATTGGACAAATCAAATGGGGAAACTCAGTTGGAACAAGTACGAGTGTGCGCAGAGGTAGGGAAAGAATGCACTGAATATAACCCAGCGATACGACCAGATCCAGGGAGTATTATCAAGAGGCTTGAAGAAACAGAAAGCATGATTGGGTTCACTGAAGATGTCGTGAGTAGTTCATTCGTGAAGCAGGTTGGTTTACTCACGGCACATGACCTGGAGCAGATGCTACTTGATGAAGATGCAGAGCCGAAGAACCTGCCATTATCTCTCTTGGAAGGAATCACAAATTATTTCTCCAACGATAAGGAAATAGGAAAGGGTGGCTTTGCAGTTGTTTATAAGGTACAATAACTTTAAACTACCATGGTATTAATCATAGCATAGCTGTGCAAGAAGCTGGCGAATACTGATAAAGTGAAAGACATGTTGAGATTGCAGGGATTGCTAGGGAATGGGATGGTGGCTGTGAAGCAGCTCTTCACAACCATTGAAATCGATGAGAATAAATTCTACAAGCAAGTGGGCTGTCTTATGAATGCGAAGCACAAAAATATAGTCCGATTCTTGGGATGTTGTTCTGACACGCAACGAAAAAGGATAAGCTACAATGGAAAATTTGTCACCACAAATGTACAACAAAGATTGCTGTGCTTTCAGTATCTACCTAAAGGGAGTCTTCATGATTACATCACCGGTAGGGTCACATTACCATCTCTCTTACTTTATCAATAAAATTTGCACAATATCTCTGGTGATCGCGTGGGAAATATCTTTAACCATTTCCAATCTTTTCGAGACACTATGGTGTACTATTATGCATTCATTATTTTATTTTTTTCCAAGAACACCCAGCAGAGTTGCGTATCATTTCATTAAGATGAAAATCAAGTACAGTGAAGGTGTCAGCAAGACCCCCGCCCCGAACACACACCACACACACTAGCAAAGGATCGCCACACAAATAGATGCACACGAATGACTCGCCTAGAGGGAGGACTAATTGTCCGGGGTGAGCAAACTTAGGAGTAGCTCGCTGAGTCCCGAGGCACCAGCTGAACACCACAAAGCGCTCTCGTTTGCCACAGCCTGTAAGACCAAGGGGACTCACGGTCTAGCTCTATTACTCGTTCCTATGCTTCCAAATCTCCCAGGCTTGAGATGATGAGATAATTGAGCCCATTCTGTTTCTGGAATTCTTTGGGGACTCCATTGCATGCGCTGAACCACCAACTTGAGAAGCGAACTGCAGTAAGCTGGGGTGCAATCGCAGCAAAGCCAAGCCTTTGGAGAATCCACGTCCAAACCCGATCACAGAGAGGGCATAGGCTACAGGGTGCGGTAGCCTTATCTTCGCGAGGCGATCAGCGGTCCAACAATGGTTATTAATGGCAAATGGAAAACTTACAGCGCAAAGAAGCCCAACTTTTCAAAATTCTGGCATTTTTTGTGTGATATTAGATTGGTCTATTTAGTCTGCTTATGATATTAAATCAGTAAGGTCTTCAAAGGGCTAGTAATAAGAGTGTTTTCAAAGGGCTATTTAGATTTTAGACTTTTAGGAAGGTATATCGGTTGTGGTCCGCTAGTAATAAGAGTGTTAGTAGATCAATGACCTTTTTATATGTTAAAACACAGTTGTGAAATTCTATCTTTCGTGATATGTTAAATACAATTATGAATTTTATCGTTTGTGATATAGTATTTAGATACAGTCGTGATTATCTATAAAATATGATTTTCTCCCACAACATTGTGAAGATCCATCAGTTGGGAGCACTTTTATTTTAGATGTTGTGAGCATAATTATAAGATGGTACACCATGGTCGTTTGTTCCATATTTTTGTTTCATTTTCTTGCCTATCTCTTTGTTTACCATGATAATAGAAGATTTAGTTCAAGCATCAGATGTATCTTGTATACTCTCCAATATCCAAAGATTAAGGACTTGAAGTATTCGAATACTAAACACAGTTTTATCTGGTATTATAGATGCATCTCGTGGACTTGAATGGGGAAAGCGGTATCAGATTATTAAAGGGATTTGTGAGGGCTTATATTACCTTCACCAGAATAGCATTATTCACTTAGATCTGAAACCGACTAATATATTGATGGATGAAAATATGCTGCCCAAAATTGCCGACTTTGGTCTCTCGAGGTGCTTTGATGAAAATCAAAGCTGGACAATTACTACCAAATTGATTGAACCAATGTAAGACGGTTAAGCTCCTCAAAAGGTCATTTTGTTGGCTACGTACTGTTTTTATGCATCATCCCCATTTCCCGTTAATTAATGGAGCATATATATGGATCTTTATGCAGGGCTTATCTAGCACCTGAATTCTATAGTGGAAAAGTTACAGAGAAGTCAGACATGTATAGTCTTGGCGTTATAACCATGGAGATACTGACTGGAGAAAAGGGGTATACCGATGTTGAGAATGTAAGAAAAGTTATGCCATTCCTTTCTTTGCATGTATAATATCATGCCTGATTTTCCTACTATCGTGGAAAGTTGCATAATGTTATCAACATAGCACTAAGTTTGCAAATGAGGAAAATCAGTAGCTCCTTAAATATACATGGTATTTTTGGTTACTGCAGTAACCACATTTCCCAGCCATGCCCACTTAAAGGACAAAAATTAATAACCGACTAGTTTGAATACATATACGCACGATTTTATTTGTACCCTAGTGGTTTCACTAGTTCGTCAGTAATGTCGTGGTAGAGCACAATGCGGAAACAAAAAAGATATTGGAGGTAGGGTACGAACCAATGGGTGGTTACTTTGCATTTGTGATTTATTATATAGTTCGCACACTACTTATTGCTTAACCATCTGGTATTTTCTCATAACCATTGTTTACTGTGAATCTCGATGCCCCTTGGTAAAATTTTGCTATCCAGTAACCAAAACCTTGCCTAAAACTACCAAGAAAAAGGAAATATACTAATTTGAAGGGAGAAATAAACACAACTGCATATCTTATCATCTGGGTGGCTGTTCTGGCTGAACGTTAAACCCCAATTTACATGGCGTGATCTGACACAGAAATGTGTGAGTAAATTTGGTCTTTGGAGAACCTTTTAATCAGTTCAAATTCATAGTTGACGAACTATGCAGCTAGTACACTTCATTTTACATGGCTTTGCACGTGAACATATTATGTATGAGGTTAGTACATTCTCATAAATAAATCACAATTCACAATGTAATTTCATAGGTGCTTGAAAGCTTTTTTTTTTTGAGCATCAGTACAGACACAAGCGCTCATATACACGCGCATACACTCATCCCTATGAACGCACACACGCACACCCTACCCCTATGAGCACCTCCGAGAGACTGAGCCGGCATATCATCTTGAGATTTACGAAGTCACCGTAGGCGCCTCGTCGTCGACGGAAACGTCTCCTCCCACTGAAAGCGCATCACCGGAAATCCTGAAATAAATCCAGGAATAATGCGAGCACCAGGATTTGAACCCTGGTGGGTTGGGGATACCACTGTCCACCTAACCAACTCAACCACAGGTTGATTCGCTAGGTGCTTGAAAGCTGGAAGGGTAGGTTGGAGAAATACCAAGGGAGACATACACACACAGTTGAAACAAGTACGAGTATGCGCCGAGGTAGGGAAAGAGTGCACTGACTATAACCCAAAGATGAGACCAGATCCACACAGTATAATCACTAGGCTTGATGAAGTGGAACTTACAGACGTGTCTACTGAAACTAGTGAGGCTAGTTCATCTGTTTGGCACCGCAGAACACTCACGGCAGATGATCTCCTGCAAATGCTACTTGATGAAAATGCTGAGCCGAAGGCCTTGCCATTATATCTATTAGAAGAAATCACAAATTATTTCTCGGATGATCAGGAAATTGGCAGAGGAAGCATTGCAGTTGTTTATAAGGTACGGTAACTCTCAAGTACCCGTGATCTGAGACTGAATTTATGCTAACAAGGCATGTTCCGGCTGCAGGGAATGCTTGGGAATGTGACAGTCGCTGTGAAGAAACTGTCCGGGTATCTTAGTGAGAGGTCATTCCACCAGGAGGTTGAATGTTTGATGAAGGCAAAGCACAAAAACATAATACGATTTCTAGGGTATTGTTCGGACACACGGGGAGAAATGCTATCCTACAAGGGAAAGTTGGTCATGGCAGATGTACAACAAAGGTTGCTCTGCTTTGAGCTTCTACCAAGAGGAAGTCTTTCTGACTATATCATCTGTAGGATCACGTTGGCTGTAACATGTTTTTCCATCTTTGTTTTCCTTAGAAAAAGTCCATTTTACTACCCTGAACAAAGTTGGTGGTTCACATTACCTCTGATCTATTTTTTTGCTCTTTTCATCCCTAAACAAACCCATACCGAACAAAAAAAAACCTGGGTGGTTTGTCTTGACTTGCAGCTGACGTGGCTCTGGTCAATGGTGGTTTTGACCTGCGGGTGGGGCCATGAGGATTAACTTAACCAAAACAGGAAATTAGCCATGTGGTTAATTAGGCAGCGGGACCCGCTTGGCAGTGACTCAAGAGCTGGATTAACTAAGTGCAAATGATAGGTTTAGCCGGTGGCTAACCGGAGCATGGCAGACATCACCGGGTGGCCGATTCCGGTGGAGGCTGGATGCGCGCGTGGGCTCTGCGTGACCAGCGCGACGAGGCGTGGCGGCTGGTTGCAGCAGCGGGTGCCGGGGTGGCTGGTGCTGGCGGCGGCACTCGGGTGCATGCGGGCAACTGTGAAGGAGCATGCAGACGAGCAAGATGAGTAGGGGTGGAAACTACGGGGCAGCAGGAGCTTGCTGGACAGCACGTGGCGGCTGGGAGAGCTTCGCAGCGACGAGCTCATCTGCAATGGCGGACGGCGGCTTCGGTCATGGCGGCTACCTTAGTTGGAGGACGAAATTGACGAAGGGGGAAGAGGGTAAATGGGCAGGAGCTCACAGTGAAGTCGTAGGGCACCTTTTCTGGTCCGGGGAGGCTCTGAAGTGTCCGAATCGACAGCGGCGATCTTCAGATGCCAACGAGGAAGACGACAACGGTTAGCGCGATGCAGTGTGTCCGAGCTCGAGTTCTTCTTCGGAGATGTTCAAGGCGTCTAGGCGGAGCTCCTGGACATGTTGGTGTGGCAAGAGGTGGCCGGTGGCCACGAGGACAGAGGGTGGCGGCGACGTTTTCTCTCGGAGACACTCGGGGGAGAGAGCTAAAGAAGGGGAGAGGGAGCTGCGAAAGAGGGAAGAGGTAGAGGAGGCCGTGCACTTCTTTAGGTCGCGAAGAAAGGCGCGGGGACGCACTGGACATCGAAAAGCAGGAGGTGGCCGTCGACGCACGAACGCCCACAACGCAACGTCCTCCTGGCGAGGGGTTGAAGACAACCCTGCCACTCGCTGGGTTGGGTTGGGCCGAAACTTCCAACAGGTGAGGCGCAAGTACAGTACTTCTTGTCTATTTCTTAGATTTAAAAAAACTGACGAGTGGGACCCACACATAGGTCAAATACCACCTTTGACCATGTCCACGTCAGCATCCGGTTTGGGCAAACCACCCAGGTTTTTTTTGTCTGGTATGGGATTGTTTAGGGGGGTAACCGAAAAAACGTCAAGGGGTAATGTGAACCACCAACTTTGTTTAGGGTAGTAAAATGGACTTTTTCTTTTCCTTATTTCAATCATCCACAAATGTAATGGTAGTATATAAATATATCCTCTCGTCTACATCTTGATTCTAAAGATGAAGAATTTCAAGTATCTCAAACAGTAAACTGTTTTATCATCTCCTCTTCCCTGTGTAGATGCTTCTGGTGGATTTGAATGGAGAACGCGCTATAAGATAATTGAAGGAATTTGTCAGGGTTTAAATTATCTTCATCAGAATCGTATTCTTCATTTGGACCTAAACCCTGAAAACATACTTATGGATGATAATATGGTTCCCAAAATTGGTGACTTTTGTCTTCTAACGTGTTTTAGTCAACAACAAACCCATGCTACAAGACTAGCCGGAAGAATGTAAGCGGCTAAACCTCTTGAAAGCTCCTTCTTCACTTACAAATTATATATTCATTTCGTTCTCTCGTTTCATGCAGGGGATATATGCCACCAGAATACTTCAATGGAACCCTCACGTTCCAAACAGACATATACAGTCTTGGTGTTATAATCATGGAGATGCTAACAGGGAAGAAGGGATATTGTGATGTTGAAGATGTATGAATTTATATAACCGTTCCATATATATATATATATATATATATATATATATATATATATATATATATATATATATATATATGTATGTATGTATGTATATAAATTTGTACTTATGGAAGCGCATGCAGCACCGCTAAGCACAAAATAGCTGCAAAATTTTACACCCCATTCATTCCTGCATGTTAATGTAAACCTGTAGTTATGCAAATGGGCAAAAATTAATGCAGTCTTTGAAATGCTTTAACACTATCTTTTTATTTCTATTTGTTTTGTTTGACCGAACATCAAAATACAGATTACACAGCGTTAGAACAGTTGGGTGCAGTTTACATTTCAGGTATAAAAAAAAGTTGTTAGTTAATTTGATATTTATGTGGTGTGCACATTAACATCATATTTATGGGGTTTGTAGACTACATTCTCAGTCGCTGATTAGATAGAAGTTTATCCTTTCATTAACCTACATCTCACTATTTGATATCGCAGATACTCGAAAGTTGGAGTAACAGAATCGACATGTCACTGGAACTGGAACAAGTACGAGTATGTGCTAAGATAGGGATAGAGTGCACTGACTTCAACCCAGTGAGGAGACCAACTATACATCATATAATTGATAGGCTTGTCGAAGTGGAAATCGACGAATAGGGTTACAAAATTGTGTGTTCATCAGTAAGGCAGGTCAGTTCACCGACGACACTTTCGACCATCTTTACTTTTCAGAGCTTGCGTGCATTTATTTCACTCTTCTTGCTCTGAAGTCTGAACTGGCGGATGATGTAGAGCCTGTCGTTGGTTGTCAAACAGGCAGAAAAGCCTTCCTGCTGTCCCACAGAAAGAAAAGAAAGAAAAATGCTTCCTGCTAACTTTAGGACGAAGGTGCAGATAATCCATGACGCAGAAGCTCTTAGGTGAGTTCCTTAATTAAAGCCTTCCTGCTTGAGTAGTTTTTGTTTCACTGTTTAATATCTTGTCCTTTAACAGCGCACCAGAATTCACAATGTATGATTTGGAATTCAGGGTACTTGCTAATGAAAGAAGTGATGAGCAAGAACTAACAGTCGTCCACATCTTGATGATAGTCCAATCAGTTGCGCGTCCCATTCATTCGTGCCCGGCACTGTGACTTGGTTAAGTCTTGAGTTAGTTTTCCCTGCGGTCACTTGGAGATCATAGGCGGTAACCAAAATCATGCCTCCAAATTCTCACAGGTTTACCATCCCTTGTTCTCCAAACAGGACCATTTTGTGCACCACGTCCAAAGTCCAAAGCATGCTCCTGCAAACTGTATCCGTAATGAGGGCCATATTCTTCTTTGAGCGCTGCAGTGAGGCAGAGGCAGCCGAAGCTCTGACTGTTCTCTTCGGTCTGACTGTGCTACAGTCATCAACAGAGTGCGTTCATGGGATGCTTGCTACAGCAGACACGGAAGAATCTATCGTGAGTTCGTGACATAGCCATCTCCGGCGAGCAACTCTCAAGCTGCGGGTTTATGAAGATCGGCGAAACGAAGAAGCGCATGATATGTTGATAATCTTGCTAGAACCAATGGTGGCGGGGCAGAGCAATCGTGTGGACTTAAACTGTACTCAAGCGATGAAGTACGGCAATCATGTGAAACAGTAGTGCGCCACTACTCTCAGTGAGTCGTCGGAAAACAACTCAACAAGAGAATTCATCTCCAAATAGGCATATGCAATTTCAACGACATTTTTATTTTTGAGAAATAAAACAATGGATTAGAAAATTCATCGAACACTGTGCATTTCATTCTTCTTTTTCCCAAAGGTGACGCGAACGATAGGGGCGGATCTACACCCCAGGGCCAACCCTGCCATCCCGTAAAAGTCCGTTGAAGCTGCCCGTATCTTTAGCATTATTGGCCCAAGCTCGCATAGTGCTCTACTGCTCTTTTTTAGCTACTCACTCTGTTCCATAATGTAGTGAATATTTTTTTTTGAAAAGTCAAACTTCTCCAACTTTGACAAGTTTGTGAAGAAAAACATTTATATCTAGAATGTCAAACATTTATATCATTAGATTCATCATAGGACGTAGTTTCACATTTTATATATTAGGTATTGTAGATATAAATAGTTTTCTCTATAAACTCATCTTGTCTCACATTTATCCCTTGTCTCCTCCAGAAAATATGGACTCACTTCACTTGCGGCGCCGAGGCAAAGAAGGTTGTATTGTGCCCCCTTATTTCCTTCTCCCGATTGCATGTTAATTTCATTTTCTTGCAACGAGGGAGGAACGTAACACACACTGTTCATTAGTACTTTGATTCATGGTGTACAGCCCATTCCCTCGCGTCGCCCTCTCGAGGGCGACTCGGGGGCGACCGATCTCGCCGTCCGCCACCCCCCTTCTCGATCTCTTCCCTCGGCGCCGCCGGAGACGGGTGCCGGGTCATCGGCGCGGTCGCCGATGAGGGTGGCGGCGAGGCCCTCGGCCGCGACGCCGCTCAGGCTCGGGCCTAGGGTTTGAGGCGGCGGCCTCTGCTAGTGAGGGCGGCGTCGTCCTGGGCGGGCAGCGCTCGCCGGTGTTGAGGGCGGCGTCCACTCGGCCGCGCGGGCGGCGAGTTGGCGGTGGATGCGGGCGCCGCGTTGGAGGGATCCCTTGCTGCTCTCCTTCGCTAGATCTGAAGACGGCGCCTCTGTGCTGCTGCTTCCTCCTCGTCAGTCCCGCCGAATCCGGTGGCTGACTGCGCGGATGTGGGGTTGCGAGCTCTGGATCGGAGTAATTTCTTGGCCGGCTGCAGCGGCCACGACGCCGGCGGTGCTCCGGGTGCTGTTTCCTTCTTGAAGGCGGCTTCGAGATCTAGCTCCCTCCCCCTCGTCCTCCCCTGTACCCGGGTGAAAACCCACAACTTTTGTTGGGCGGCGGCGGTGCTCAGCTCCGTCACCTTCTTGAAGGCGCCGCTTTGGGTCCGCCGGGAGGTGGGACAGCTGCAGCGCGTTCTTGGCGTTTCTGATGGCGACGGTTCTCTCTTTAATGGTGTCGCTTCGCCATGGCGGTCGGCTGGTCCGGCTCTCGCGGTGATTGTGGTGCTCAACTCTTCGCCGTGTCTTCCTGGGGTGCTCCCGTTCAGAGAGGCTGGAGGTGGAGCGACTTCGTCTTGCACGGAGCTTCGGTGGAGATGTCAAGTCATGCCTGACCGACAGGTGCTACGCTTTGTCATGCCTGGTCGGCAGGTGCTACGCATGATAGATCTTCCAAAGACTTCAAGCTGTGTCTGCTGGTGGTACTTGGCAGCATGGTGCTGAGGTATATCAGTGGCGACCGCGACGTGCTCAGCTGTTTGCGCGCAGGGAGGAGGTGCCGTTGGGCGCCGTGGTGGCGTCGACGATAGCTGGACCGAGCAAGGTTGATGCATCAGTATAGTTCTGAAGATGGAGCGGTGGCAGTTGGCGGCGGCGGCCACTGAGTGCACGTCGGACCGGTGAGACCCATGCCCGGCAGGCGTCCTGGATGGGACCCCAGGTCTTAGATGTTAGGTTTGGCTGCGATGTCTGTTTGGTATTAGGCCCAGGCTATCTGCGCCCCTTCATTAACTGTATAGGTGTAGCGACAGTCTGTTGCTTAGATGGCGGCTTTAGTCTTACTGTTGTATTTTTTGTAAGGTCTTGTGAGAATAATTAATAAAATGGCCGTATGCATCGCCTAGATGCAGAGTCCGGGAGTCATCCTCCTTTTCTAAAAAAAAGATACTTTGACTCATTATTTCCTTTTGCCCCTGAACATGCATAATGCTCATCATTATCAGGTTGTTTGGCTGAGAGAGTATCGAACTCTCGAGGACAAGTCCAGCACCGTTAATCGAGACACTGGTGTTAAGTGTTAAACAAAGTCTTACTCAGATGATCCTCAAGTACCACTGCCCTGGGCAGAGGATGGCTGTTGCAAAGCCTGAATATAAAAAAGATCATTGAAGAGAGATTGGTGAGTGATATGCCAGCTTCTCATGGTTTGCCTGTTTTTTTTAATAACTTTAAGACTTTTATAACTACCAAACGTTCGGATTTTAGCAATAGACAAGAACGATTCTTTTTTCACTTTAATTATATACATGCATGCATTACAATGACTAATTTTTCTTTCATGTGCACTCCTCCCTCTAATTACATGCATATATGCACTAAAGGACGAAAAGCTGATGTCATCCTAAATTCCTTTTTTTCAAACTTTAAAATGTTTTGTAGTTCAAATCGTCGCTCCGATTGAAAAACCGTCTTCACAAAAAAAATTGTCTCGACGAGATCTTCGAAACTAGATCCCATGTTGATATGTTCTAACGACTTTTTTTTCAGACCAAAAATTACCACATTTGGACTACGTAAGTTATCACTTCTGTCATACATAAGTTACCGTGTCATTTACACAAAAGTTTTTCGTTGTATGTTTTCAACAAACTTTTATCTCAGGGTTAAAAAGTGATTATGATGTTTGTAGTGAGTTATCGGCTTTATTGTTTATATTACCATGTTGCACAAAAGTTATCGGGGTATATTTTTTGACAATTTTCATTCCTTCGGTCAAAAAATTACCACGATATTTCTATATGAGTTATCAACTCTTATGTGCGTGTATTATCATGTTGTTTACACATGAGTTATGGAGGTATTTTTTAACAACATTTTTCCCCAGTATATTTCGACGACTTTTTACGGACAAAAAGTTACCATGCTTATAATACGTAAATTATCACATCTGTGGTACATAAGTTATCAGCTTGTTTCCACAAAAAATACCGGGGCATAAAAATGATTTCTCTTACCTTCTCCCCACATGCATGCATACACTAAAGGACATAAAAAGCTAATGTCGTCCTACATTCTTCTATTTCGAAACTCAATTTTTTAATCAAAAAACCGTTGGTCTGATCAAAAAGTCGTTTTAACATAAAAAATCTTACGTGACGGGAAATTCGAAAGTAGGTTCTATGTTGGTATATCCTCGATGAGTTTTTTGGTAAATAAGTTACCAGGCTTGGATTAAGTAATTTATCAACTTTGTTGTGCATATATTACCATGTCATTTACACGTGAGCTGTCATGATGTTTTTTAACAACTTTTTTCCAGATCAAAAAGTTACCACGCCTTGGCTAAGTAAGTTATCGGCTCTGCTCTGCTTATATTATCATGCTAATACACATGAGTTATCGATGGTGCTTTTCAATAACTTTTTTCCGAGTCAAATAGTTACCACGTCCGGGCTAAATAAATGATAAGCTCTGTTGTGCATATATTACCGTGCTAGCACACATGAGTCACGGGTTTTTCCATGAGTCAAAATAGTTACCACGTCTGGGCTAAATAAGTTATCAGCTCTGATGTGCGTACATTACCATGCTAATACACATGAGTTATCAACTCTATTTCAACAATACCCCGTCCCTCGTTCAAAGTTTATCACAATATTTGTATCTAAGTTATCAGTCTTGCTGTGCATAAATTATCATCATATTTACAAAAAGAAGTTATATAAGTCTAGGAGGCGAAACATTTATTTCTCTAAAAAATGATCATCTGTACAATAAGGAGACAAGTACAAACACAACACATCGTTCCTTAAAAAACTTGGTCCAGATGGTTCTTCTCATTGTGGAAAACATTGTTGTTTTCCCACGTTTGAATAAATAAATATTAGCTAACCTGTACATAAAATACAAAAGCCAGTCTTAGCCCAGGTGGTGGTGCACTGGTATCCCATGGAGCAGAGCGTGTGTTCGACTCCCTGGAGGTGCACTTTTTTCTTTGCCATATCTTTTCACGCGCGGGAAGCATAACGGGTGGTTGGGCCCGCGCCAGAAACGGATCGGGCGGCGAGCGAGGGAGAAATTATCGCGCGGGGAATCAGGATCGAACGGCAGTCAGATCGTTCGGATCTATTCCCTAATTCCGAACGTTCGCTCGTTACTTTTATCGATAACTTTATTTATCATCATTTTTTGCTGTGACTCCTCTTTTTCAGAAAATACCTGCCTGTATGATTCAACTGTGATGGAGTTAATGTGGGGCGTAGAGTTTTCGATAACTGCTACTAGTCCGTGCCGGACAGGGAAACCAATCGGTGTTAATCCCAACAGCAATTAGCTCGCATACTCTAACGACGTTGCAACGTTTTGGAGTACGGAAAAATATATCCTTTGCTTTAATGATGAAGGAATACTCTTTGTATCCAGGTCAATGAGCGGATTGTCATGTTGGCTCACGTCTTGTTTCAGTGTGACCCTTTTGAGAATGAGAAGTCTGGAGAGTTGCATCATGCAGCTGCTCTCATTAAGGATGTATCCGGCATCGACACCGATGGTTGGGGCTCACGGAAGATTGCAACAGCTCTGAATAAGACATGGTGCATTGAAAGAGCTGGCAAATCCTGCAAGGTAAGTTACTGTATGTACTACTATTTTTTGAATGTGTCCCCAGCTGCATGCAGTGCATTTCTTGGGAAATTTCACTCTTTCAAATAAATGTCTACATGTCAGATTTCAGAAGACGAAGTATCAAGGTTGGTCAATGATGCAGATAAATATGAAGTTAAGCTGGATAAGGATGCTTGTTTGAAAGTCTCTAGACAAATGCTGCAAGTTTATGATTTTAGGGCTCATGTAAAAAAATTATTGAAAGGATGTGTTTTGCGGGCTAAGGAAGCATATGAAGCTGAATAAGCGCAAGTGCCTGAGAAGCTAACGAACCATAAGCTCACGGCTATTTTTTTTCTTATTCCGGTGATCTTTATGATGTATCTTGGGTGAGCTACTCTCAGCCTGACATGGCCAGTAGTACTCTGCCCAACATTGTATCGTTTGGCTATCAAGAAACACTGAAGTTCTAATTAAGTTTAAGCGATAATCATGAACCATAAGGCATCGGGCAAAAGACGGCCATCTTCTTCAGCAATCCTATGGTCCCATGTGTTTTCCTCTCCGCAGTCTTGCAACAAGGACCCTTGCGAGGAGAGTGAGAGAGGCAGGACCAAGAGCCGGCCAGCTGCACTGGCCCTCCACACGGAGACAGGCAGCGTGATGGTGATCCATCCAACACAAACACATGCTGCATCCTCAGTTGCTTTGTGTTAGATGTGTATAGTTTCTTTTCGATATATCCTCATTGTATAAGGGGTTTTCTGCATTTTACCACACATGTATATGTAATGGTCTCTCAGTAAAAGATTAGTTGCTGATTATCCAACATGATATCAGATGTCAAGCTAGCCCTTTCCCCCCGCACGATGCAACCCCGTGCGTCCCGTACCTAGTCTGCCTGCCTTCGGCCGCCGCTGTCTCCGGCCATCTTCTCAGGCCGCCGCCGTATCCGTCAACCTCCTCTCTGGCCTCGTCGTCCCCCCCCCCCTCTCTCTCTCTCTCTTTCTCTGGTCGAGACGCTGCTGCCTGCTGCTGTTCCGGGCGCAGCAGCCGCCCGTAGCCCGTTAGGACGTCGCTCCATTCCGTCCAGCCGCCGCTGCCCCGGCAAGTCTGGCCGCCGTCGCCGCCCCCGGCTGGTCCTGGCTGCCGTCGCCGCCCCCGGCTGATTCCGGCCGCCGTCGCCGCCCCCGGCTCGAGCGCTCCCCTGGTTCGGGCCGCCTCCGTTGCCGTTGCGCACGGGTCGCTGCCCCAGCCACCAGCGTCGATTCCCTCCCGCTCGAGCACTCCCCTGCTGGCCTAGCGTGCTCTTCTGCCCGATCCAGATCGGGTGGACTGTGGTCGTTGACTCTCTTCCAGCATGGGCTGAGCGAGCGAGCGTGCAGGCAAGCGAGCAGGTGCCCAATCCCTTGATCCCGCTCGATCCAGGTCGGGTCTCTGCTGACCCGTTGACTCCAAAAAAAGAGGAAAAGAACAGAGGGAGCTCCTCATGTCTTCTTCGAGCTATGTCGTTGTTCATCGGTGCTCGGTAATCTTCAATGGCACCAACTATGATAAGTTTGCAGGTTTCATGCGCATCCAGATGCGCGGCCTTCTGTTGTGGGGTGTTCTCTCTGGTGACGTACCCTGTCCGCCCTGCCATGTTGCTCCGGTGGCTCCTACCCCGCTGGTTCTGCCGGTTCTTGTTGCTGATGCTTCTCAGGCAGATCGGGATGCAGCCAAGGCTCTTGATGATGCGGCGGTTGATGCTTATGATTAGCAGGTATCCGCCTATTCTGATGCTCTCTCCGTCTATCGAGATGATTTGTCTGCTTACACTCAGTGGTGCAATGATGATGCTCAACCTGATGCTGTTCTCACTGCAAGTGTCCTCCCTCAGTTTGCTTCGGAGTTCATGGGTATTGATACGTCTCCATCGTATCTACTTTTTCAAACACTTTTGCTCTTGTTTTGGACTCTAACTTGTATGATTTGAATGGAACTAACCCGGACTGACGCTGTTTTCAGCAGAATTGCCATGACGTTGTTTTATGTGCAAAAAAAAGTTCTCGTAATGACCTGAAACTCCACGGGATGTCTTATAAAAAATAATAAAAAATTCTCGCCAAAGATGAAGACCAGAGGGCCCACACCTTGTCCACGAGGGTGGGGGGCGCCCCCCCTAGGGCGCGCCCCCTACCTCATGGGCCCCCTGGACACCTTCCAACGCCAACTCCAACTCTATATATTGGCTTTCGGAGAGAAAAAAATAAGAGAGAAGAAATCATCGCGTTTTACGATACGAAGCCGCCGCCAAGCCCTAAAACCTCTCGGGAGGGCTGATCTGAAGTCCGTTCGGGGCTCCGGAGAGGGGGATTCGTCGCCGTCGTCATCATCAACCATCCTCCATCACCAATTTCATGATGCTCACCGCCGTGCGTGAGTAATTCCATCGTAGGCTTGCTGGACGGTGATGGGTTGGATGAGATTTATCATGTAATTGAGTTAGTTTTGTTAGGGTTTGATCCCTAGTATCCACTATATTCTGAGATTGATGTTGCTATGACTTTGCTATGCTTAATGCTTGTCACTAGGGCCCGAGTGCCATGATTTCAGATCTGAACCTATTATGTTTTCATGAATATATGTGAGTTCTTGATCCTATCTTGCAAGTCTATAGTCACCTACTATGTGTTATGATCCGGCAACCCCGAAGTGACAATAATCGGGACCACTCCCGGTGATGACCATAGTTTGAGGAGTTCATGTATTCACTATGTGCTAATGCTTTGTTCCGGTTCTCTATTAAAAGGAGGCCTTAATATCCCTTAGTTTCCATTAGGACCCCGCTGCCATGGGAGGGTAGGACAAAAGATGTCATGCAAGTTCTTTTCTATAAGCACGTATGACTATATTCGGAATACATGCCTACATTACATTGATGAATTGGAGCTAATTCTGTGTCACCCTTTGTTATGACTGTTACATGTTGAACCGCATCCGGCATAATTATCCATCACTGATCCGGTGTCTACGAGTTTTCCATATACTGGTTCTCTCTTATTTACTTTCCCGTTGCTATTGTTACAATCACTACAAAATACCAAAAATATTTACTATTGCTTGCACTACTTTTTGTTACCGTTACCACCACTATCATATTACTTTGCTACTAAACACTTTGCTGCAGATACTAAGTTTCCATGTGTGGTTGAATTGACAACTCAGCTGCTAATACTTGAGAATATTCTTTGGCTCCCCTTGTATCGAATCAATAAATTTGGGTTGAATACTCTACCCTCAAAAACTGTTGCGATCCCCTATACTTGTGGGTTATCAGGTATCGGCACTGTCGCAGCGATGTGGTCCTACCTTTGTCAGCGCTATCAGCTCTCTGGCGATGCTCTATACCTTTTTGTGGTGCGTCAGGAGCATGCTCTTCAGCAGGGTGACTCGTCTATTGATGAGTTCTATTCACAGTGCTCTGCATCTGGCGTCAGCTTGACTCACTGCGGACAGTTGTTTGTGGCACTTGCCGTTGCTGTCAGACTACGCAGTCTGACTTGGAGATTCAGAGGGTTCATGAGTTCTTATCTCGCCTCCGATCTGAGTTTGAGCCTCGTCGTGCTCACCTGCTTGCTCGTGGTCGTGTTCCTATCTCGGAGGTGTTTGCCGAGCTTCGTGCTGAGGAGACCCGCCTTCGCTCTGCTGGGTTACTTGCTGCTCCGTCAGTGTTGGCTGCTAGAGTTCCTGTGGCGTCTGCTCGTCTTACTGCTCCACCGCTCCTGCCTACTCCTTCAGGGGGTGGGTTGTAACACCCCGGACACACCCGCCGGTGGTTGTTACTCCTGGTGGGATCTAGACTGGCCCCACAGATCAATACTAGTCTTTTCTGCGCACTTTGTCCTCACTCATGCGCACCCGGGAGCAACTTCCCGGTCGGTCACCCATCCTCACACTACTTCAAGCTGAGCACGCTTAACTTTGGAGTTCTGTCCGAATGGGCTCCCGGAAAAGAAGGAATTCCTTATTGATATGAGTAGTCTATCATCACTAATAAGCCAGGCTATCACATACACCCCCACTCAGAGGAACCGACGTCCTCGTCGGGTCACAGGAACGCTCCCTCTTGGAACATACGTCTGTGCTTCCAGTCCAGTACATGTGTCATGTCGGGTGCCACGACGGGTCATAAACGTCATGAACAACATGACCACGCACCTGTCCGCAACCATCCGTGTAACCGCGAGGGTCGGCTCTGATACCAACTTGTAACGCCCCGGACACACCCGCCGGTGGTTGTTACTCCTGGCGGGATCTAGATTGGCCCCACAGATCAATACTAGTCTTTTCTGCGCACTTTGTCCTCACCCGTGCACACCCGGGAGCAACTTCCCGGTCGGTCACCCATCCTCACATTACTTCAAGCTGAGCACGCTTAACTTTGGAGTTCTGTCCGAATGGGCTCCCAGAAAAGAAGGAATTCCTTATTGATATGAGTAGTCTATCATCCCTAAGAAGCCAGGCTATCACATGGGTCACCCTCCTTATGCTGAGAAGGGCACGTCGCGTCATGACACCTTCTATGGATACTACTCCAGGTCAGGTCACCCCGGAATCTGATTGTCGCCAGAAGAAGCATGACCAGAGGCGCTCCTCTTCCAGTGGGACTCCTGCGTCTTCCTTGACTCCGTCACTCACTAACGAGGACATTGTACGGCTCAAGAATTTGCTTGCTTGCTCTGGTTCTTCATCGACGGGTTCTGCTGCTGCTGTGACTGCTTCCACCACACCGCCAGCATCTACACCGTCAGGTACATCTTCGTGGGTTTTGGACTCTGGAGCTTCCTTTCATATGTCCTCTGATTCTTCAGCTTTGTCCTCTCTTCGCCCTCTTGATTCTTCTATTAATGTCCTTACTGCCGATGGCACATCTCTTCCTGTTGCTAGTCGTGGTATTCTTTTCACTCCGTCCTTTTCTGTCCCGAGCATTTCACATGTTCCTCGTCTTACCATGAATCTTTTTTCTGCTGCTCAACTTACTGATTCTGGTTATCGTGTCATTCTTGATACCGACTCTTGCTCCATTCAGGATCGTCGCACCAAGGCTTTGGTTGGTGCTGGCCCCCGGCGCCGTGAGTCAGCGGATCTTTGGGAGGTTGACTGGCTTTGTGTTCCTTCCGCTGTCACCACTTCTGCAAGCTCTCATGCTCTTGCTGTCTCTTCGTTTGCGTCCTTCCAGCAGTGGCATCATCGCCTTGGTCACATCTGTGGCTCTCGCTTGTCTTCTTTAGTTCGTCAGGGCCTTTTAGGGTCTGTATCTGGAGATGTCTCCTTACATTGTAATGGTTGCAGACTTGGCAAACAGACCAAGTTACCTTATCCTACCAGTGAGTCGGTATCTCAGCGTCCTTTTGACTTAGTTCATTCTCATGTCTGGGGTCCTGCTCCCTTTGATTTGAAAGGTGGCCATCGCTACTATGTTTTTTTTATTGATGATTTCTCTCGCTACACTTGGCTCTACTTCATGAAATCTCGTAGCGAGGTTCTCCCTATATACAAATGTTTTGCTGCCATGGTTCACACCCACTTTTCCACGCATATTCGCACTTTTTGTGCTGACTCCGCTGGAGAGTTTATCTCCCAACTATTGCGTGGTTTTCTCGCGGAACAGGGTACTCTTGCCCAGTGCTCTTGTCCTGGTGCTCATGCTCATAATGGCGTTGCAGAACGTAAGCATCATCATTTGCTTGAGACGGCTCATGCACTGATGATCGCCGCTTCCCTTCCCCCACATTTTTGGGCTGAGGCTGTTTCTACGTCCACCTACCTCATCAGCATTCAGCCATCGACTGCCCTACAAGGTGGTATTCCTATGGAGTATCTCACTGGTCGTTCTCCTGACTACTCCGCCTTTCGTATGTTTGAATGTGTGTGCTATGTCCTTCTTGCCCCGCGAGAACGCACCAAACTGACTGCTCAGTCGGTTGAGTGTGTTTTCCTTGGCTACAGTGATGAGCACAAGGGCTATCGCTGTTGGGATCCTGTTGGACGTCGCTTGCGCATCTCGCGTGATGTGACCTTTGACGAGTCTCGCCCTTACTACCCAGGTCCTTCTTCCTCAAGCTTCTTTGTGGACGATATTTCTTTTCTTCTTCTCCCCGATACACCTCACCATGTGCCTCATGTTTCACCTCTTCCTACTCCTTCCCCTCTCATTCCTTCTCATTCACCACCGACACCATCTTCCCCATCCTACTCCTCCACCTCTCCACCATCATCTCCAGTCTATCACCCTCTCTCACCGTTTCCTCTCCACTATACTCGTCGCCCTTGTTCTGAGGATGCTTCTACTGACGCGCCTTCCACCTCTGGTGCTCCTCCCGTCATGCCTCCCCCAGTTCATAACCTCCGTGCTCGGCCTCACCCCCGCCTGATCACTATTCTCCTGATCGATATGGTCTCTCTGTTATTGCTGAGCCCACTTTCTATCAAACTGCCATGACTCAGCCTGAATGGCAGCTTGCGATGGCCGAAGAGCTTGCTGCCCTTGAGCGCTCTGGCACATAGGATCTGGTTTCGCTTCCTTCCGATGTTCATCCCATCACCTGCAAGTGGGTCTACAAGATTAAGACTCGCTCTGATGGTTCTCTTGAGCGCTACAAAGCGCGTCTTGTGGCTCGTGGTTTTCAACAGGAGCAGGGACGCGATTATGATGAGACATTCGCTCATGTGGCTCACATGAC
Organism: Triticum urartu; assembly: GCF_056163025.1. Taxonomy (NCBI): domain Eukaryota; kingdom Viridiplantae; phylum Streptophyta; class Magnoliopsida; order Poales; family Poaceae; genus Triticum; species Triticum urartu. The sequence goes on from NC_141879.1 coordinate 8,013,211, forward strand.
CACTGTTCGCACTCTTCTTGCCGTGGCCTCTGTTCGTCATTGGTCTATCTCTCAACTTGATGTTCAGAACGCCTTCCTCAACGACGAGTTGCGTGAGGAGGTCTATATGTAGCCACCACCGGGGTACTACGCTCCTGATGGTATGGTATGTAGACTTCGCCGCTCCCTCTATGGTCTTAAACAGGCCCCTGGTTTGAGCGCTTCGCCTCTGTGGTGACTGCCGCTGGTTTCTTGCCCAGTGACCATGATCCCGCGCTGTTTGTTCACACGTCTCCTCATGGCCGGACTCTTCTCCTTCTTTATGTGGATGACATGATCATCACTGGTGACGACTCTGACTACATTGCCTTTGTTAAGGCTCGCCTTCGCGACCAGTTCCTCATGACTGATCTTGGTCCGCTTCGCTATTTTCTTGGAATTGAGATCTCCTCGACCTCTGATGGCTTCTACATCTCCCCAGAAAAATACATTCAGGATCTTCTTGCTCGCGCTGCTCTCAGTGATGAGCGCACTGTTGTGACTCCTATGGAGCTCAACGTTCAGCTTTGTGCCTCTGATGGTGACCCTCTTCCTAATCCCACTCGCTATCGTCACCTCGTTGGCAGCCTTGTCTATCTTGCTATTACGCGTCCTGACATCTCCTATCCTGTCCACATCCTGAGTCAGTTTGTCTCAGCTCCCACCTCTGTCCATTATAGTCACCTCCTCCGTGTTCTACGATATCTTCGTGGCACGATCTCTCAGCGCCTTTTCTTTCCCCGCTCCAGCTCTCTTCAGCTCCAGGCCTACTCTGATGCTACCCTGGGCTAGTGATCCCTCTGATCGACGCTCGCTGTTTGCTTACTGTGTCTTTCTCGGTGGCTCTCTTATTTCGGGCGATTTGATAATTTGCCACCCCTTACTTCCCCCTTTCACAATTTGCCACCCATTGTCTCAATGACGGGCGGGCCCGGGCCCCACCTGTCATTCCGGGGGGGGGGGGGGGGGCAAATTATGAAAGGGGGAGGTAAGGGATGGCAAATTATCAAATTTGCCCTTATTTCCTAGAAGACAAAGAAACAGACTGCAGTTTCTCGCTCGAATACAGAGGCTGAGTTGCGAGCCATGGCTATGTTGACGGCTGAGGTGATCTGGTTACGATGGTTACTTGAGGATTTTGGTGTGTCTGCTACTACCTCGACTCCCTTACTGTCACACAGTACCGGTGCTATCAGTATTGCGCGTGACCTGGTGAAGCATGAGCTCACCAAGCACATCGGTGTGGATGCCCACTTTGTGCGTGCTGCTGTGCAGGATCAAACTCTCGCTCTTCACTATGTGCCCTCTGAGTTCCAGTTGGCTGACTTCTTCACGAAGACACAGACTCGAGCGCAGCATGGCCTTTTCCTCTCCAAACTCAGTGTTGTTGATCCATAATGAGTACCCGGACGCTGGAATTTCGCTGACGCCATTGAGCAAGCTATATATCGACGGGACCATTCCATTACAAAAGAGAAGAATTTTCGCTCTCTTTATTGTAGAGGAGCTTTATTCGTGATACTAGGGGGTTGTTCGGTAATCCTCCCGCTCCGTGAAAACAGAGAATCTGTGGAGCGCCTCCTATCCCACTCTGCGGTTTTGTACTGTCGCTCCTCCAGCTCCGGAAGCAGAGTTGTGGAGAGGAGGGACTCCGAACAGGCCCTAGATATCCAAGACAAGCAAAGTGATTAGAATACAGTTCTTGCCTTGTTGCGCGACATCAGCAGAGGGATTTTGTTCACTTTTTTGTAAAGAGGATGAGAATGGGTTTCGTGGAAGCAAGCATCTCGCACCATCTCGACTTGAGATTTACTCCATTCGTGCTTGCGTGCGTGTATAAATCAGTGTGCAATTCGTGCAGCAACTACTACAACATCTCGAACCATCCATTTGGTTTGCTTGTCTACCCACGGCCTGATTGGGAATGAGGCCACTAAGGGATATTGGGCAAGTTGGAGGCGCCAACGAGATCGACAAACAAAGGTAACAATGCATGCAACTCCTTGCCTTCATTTTCTCGTACTTATTTTCTTGAACTTTTTTTGCGGGAATTTAATTTTGTACTAGTAGAAAACTTAAGACATTCTGGAAGTGCACAGAGTATATATACAATTACATGGAGTAACTCTACAATGCACAAGAGACTAGTAATTTCAAACCTCGAAAGGAAAAGCGGAACTAGTAATTTGTGTTTGTCCCGTGCAGGCCCATGCAACACATTCCTTAATTGCATTGCTTTTGTCTATTTTCCATTGCTTTCTTCATGGACGGCACACTCACGCGAGAGTCTATATATAGATCGAGTTCTTCTCTTTCTCCTAGTCTCCTAGACCACACACATAAATAAATCCTCTAAATTTTGACAAATCTTATAGGGTCTATTTTTTTAGGACGGAGATACTGCATTACATTTACCTCGAATATGGTTTATTCTCAGCCACATATTTAAATACTTTTGATCAATGTCCAACCACTATCTACCTATCTTACTTTGTACTCCCTCCGTAAAGAAATATAAAAGCGTTTAGACCATTAAAATAGTGATCTAAATGCTCTTATATTTCCTTACAGAGGGAGTAATAGCTAATTTTGCATGCATTGTAATGAGGGAATACATATTGTAGTGGCTAACACCAATCGTTTAGACATATGCCGAGTATTTAACAAAAATCTATCACAATTCATGAAATCGTGCCTACAAATTATCACTTTACAAATTTGTGCTGAAAACTATCACTTTTTCACTAATTCTTTAAAAAACACTAACGACTAATTTTTTAAAAAACTATCACTTTTCCACTTTGTCACCGGAGTACTTCATCTTCTCCGCCTCCGATGAAGGCCGCTGCCGCCTCGATCTCTTTCTCCGGTGACCCTTTCGCCCGCACAACCTCTCCTCCTCACGCGCAGTACGCCGCCCCGCAAACTGCCGGAGCCACACTTAGCCGCATCCCCGACCACCCCGTGCAGCTCCATGTCACCATCGTGAGCGCCCGCTGCTTCCCCTCTACTCCCCCCTCGGTTACTTGCCGCATCAACGTGGTGGCCGAGCGCCGGAGCTCGTGCTCCGAGCCGCACCCGCACGCGCGCGCCCGCGGCGCTCGTGGCCGCCCCTCGCCATGCGCACCGTGGTCGCCGTCCCTGTACCACGCGCGCTCGCCACACCTGCTACGCCCGGGCCGCGCCCCCGCCACACACGGCTCGCCACTGTCGTGCCCCTGCTGCTGCTCCTCGCATGCTGCGGCTCCCGCGGCCGCGCCCCCGCCTCCGGCCGCCCGGTCTCGCCGCGCCCGCTGCCGCCACCCTTCGCCGCTGGAGCCGCCGCGGGTCACTCCTGGAGCCGCCGGAGCCGCTGCGGGTCGCTATGGGTCGCCACTGGAGCCGCCCGCCCTGCGCCCTTCGTCCTTCGCCGGCCGCCGCGAGCTCCTCGGCTGCCATCAAACAAATTTTGCTAATGTGCCACGTCAACGCTTATGTGTGGGCCCAACCAGTCAGAAACGTGTTTAAAAGAGGCAAATCGGGCTCTTTTCAAACATGATAGTTTTTAGTCAAGGATTAGTGAGAAAATGGTAGTTTTCGGCACAAATTAGTAAAGTGGTAGTTTGTAGGAACGTTTCCATAAAATGTGGTAGGTTTTTGTTAAATACTCGACGTATACCTTACACCCACCATAGATTTTGATAAGATTTGTGATTTGAGTATGAGTAGGGGAAGAGAAGTAAAGTTTTAATTTAGTAAGACTTCAGTAAGATCTGATTTGATTTGGCTATGGGTAAGGGAACACGCGGAGAGTTTTGATTTAGTTGAGTATTTTGTACGATTTGATTGAGTTAATGCGAGACATGGGAAATGTGCATACAGGAGGGAAACAACCAACCCGAAGGGGGCAGAGGTGGAGGCGAATGTATGACGACCAATTCCCCTTTAATAATAGATATAATTAACCTAGAAATTGACTAAATTATGGTTACATGTTGTGGTGCCATTTTTTAAAAATAATGTGTAGTTTTTGATGGAAACGCCTCAAACAAAAGGGGATTACAAAACGTTTTATTATAAATTTTTATTTTGCATATACAAAATAATACTTCCTTCGTCCCAAAATTCTTGTCTTAGATTCGTCTAGATACAGATGTATCTTATACTAAAACGTGACTTGATACATCTGTATTTAGACAAATGTAAGACAAGAATTTTAGGACGGAAGGAGTAATAATAAAACATCCAAATATGTGCAAGTAATACAATATCTGATGAACCATTGAGTGACGATCTTTATTTTGGGTTTGGCCATCGGCAGCTTGCAGGTCGTCCAAGTGCTCTGGAGCGAATGGGAGATTCATTGCCTCATACTTGCAAGCTTTGGCCTACAAGTATTCCTCTTCTTCACAGCAGGCATGCGGAGGCACAACGTGTCCCGCATCCTCAACTCTCTTATATGGCTAGCCTACTTATCTACCGATTCTGTGGCCATTTTTGTTCTCGGTCATCTCGCGGTCCATGCGAATGGCTCACACCATCTTCTTATCTTCTGGACACCATTCCTACTCCTACACTTGGGAGGGCAAGACACTATCACTGCCTTCTCCATGCAAGACAACGAGCTCTGGCAACGACACCTGCTAGGATTGATCACCCAAGCATCGGTGGCTGGCTACATAATCACCATATCGTCTTGGCAAGACAGTCGCCTCCTTGCTGCCACGGTGCTCATGTTCTTGTCTGGGGTTTTCAAGTACATTGGGCGCACCTTTTGCCTTTGCTCATCTCGAACATTTCTCCTCACAGATGCTACCGTGCCTATTTTGGATAGATATGTACGCGGTGTATACTATACACCGACTCTTTTGACTAGGGGGCCTTCCGAGGATATACTAAAGCAAGTAGTGCATGATATGATGATTAACCAGGATGATGTGAAGCTGCCACCCGTTGACAATTTCGCACAAATACTGATGGATACTCCACTCAATGATAGGGATACTATTGAATGTGCATCTATCATACCAGGCTTGCTCAATGTGCTCAAGTCTAGTGCAAACCGCTCCAATACCTATGTTTATGTCGGCACACTACTTGTTCGTTCTTATGAACGCATCTACACCAAGGGTTTGCTTAATATGTTCTGGATTTTCCCTATCCGTACAATAATGTCCAAAGATTCCGAGGACAAAATCACAGCCATAGTATTTCTTCACATTGCTTCACTCCTCTTGCTCTTCCCACTTATCTCGGCCTTGATAACATTGCGTCTCTTTATGGCTTCTGAAAAAGCCGAACTCTACAACACGACTGATGTCATAGTCTCCTACATATTACTCGTAGGGGCCATAACCCTTGAGGTGGCATCTCTCTTCATGTCCATTCTTTCCTACTTTGCATCAAGGGAAGCACCAACATGTTATCCACTTACGAATGTAGTCTTGCGTGTAGCCAACTATATTCACCCTGCCGGCCGACACAGAAAACGCTGGTCCAAAATGCTTGGACAATATAACATGTTGGAACATCACACCAGACAAAAGTCCACAGGCATCGTGCCAATTGTATCAACATGGATTGGCAAGCCATTTTCAAGAATTGCCGTTAGTAAAGAGCTCGAGGAGCTTGTCCTTGATAAGCTGCTAGAATTGGGAACAGGTGACCAAGAATGCTGGAACTTTGCTAGCTTCCGTGGACAGCTAGCGCTTCAGAGATGGACTGATATGCGCACGATCATTAACAATGCTGACCTGCCAACAAGTGTGTTGATCTGGCACATTGCAACAGAGATATATTACTTGAGAGAAAATAGCATCACCTGTCCTGATCAAACTAAGAAAATAAGAGCGATCAGAGAGCTATCAAACTATACCATGTATCTTGTCTTCACGTGTGATGTGATGCTTACGACCAGCTCCAAGCTCGTACATGTTAACACTCAGAAGGAAATCAAGCAAACTCTTCGAGGGTGTGTTAATCGTGGTATGAGGGAAGCTGTTATGATGGCGCTTCCAACTAACAGAGAAAGGCAACAACCAACCGATATGGACAAGCTTTGCAGCAAAAACCAACCGGTAAATCAAGTGCAACTTTTGAAAAACAACATGAAGGTTCTTGATTCTCCAGTGTTGCCTCGTGCACGTAGAGTGGCTCGTGATCTGACTAACATGCCTGAAGATGACCGCTGGGAACTCATTGCAGAGGTATGGCTGGAGATGCTTTTCTACATCGCGCCTCGCTGCGGGGGGTCTTTCCATGTCAAGCATCTCAGTACCGGCGGGGAGTTCGTGACGCATGTACTAATGCTGATGCATTTACTAGGCCCTTTTCTACCACCGCCGGATGCTTAGCTTTGTACCTTTACCATTTTCAGATGCTTCAAGGGTCATAAACCTTGTGTATTGTACTGGTATCTTTTTTATTTTCATTGGCTAGTCCGTTTTCTTTTGCAAATATCCACTTGCAAATATTTAGTTTGGATTCAAATACTATGAAATCTATTTGTGCTATGCTTTGTGCACTTGAGTTTGTCAACTTGTCTACTAGCATTGTTATTTGACCAAACGCCAAACATTCAGCAAAGGCCGTGTTCAAATTTCTAACACTATATGTTGTTTACTGTATCTATATCCTCACTTAGATCAACCTCTTAATCATCCTAGCTATCAAAGAAGAACTTTTACATTTTTCCTTGTATTTTAGCACATTCTTCTAAACCCGCTTTCACCCCAGAAAACACATCTCTCAGAGCATCTACAACCGGGCGCCCCAAACGCTCGGGTGGATGGCCTGGTCAGTGACCGGTCACAAAAAACCGAAGACGGGCTCCTCAAACGCCCGGGCTGACCGGGACCCCTCATATTCAACCCAAATCTGGGGCAGATATGGGGGCGCCCGGGCGTGTCCGCCACGCCGGTCTTGGCCCATCCGACCCCACATATATTCCTCCTCATCTGCTCGTCGGACCAAACCCTAGCCACTTCTGTCAACTCCCATCCGCCATCCAAGCTCCCGTCCGGTGATCTCCGACCTTCTCCGGCATGGGGGCACTGGATCGAGTCGTATACCTCCAGATCCGTCAACCCCGAACTCATCCCACACGGTCTCGAGGAGGAGATGATTGTCCGGCTTGCGCTTTGCCACTCCCGGGAGGAGGCCGCCTGACAGCAGCTCTGTGACTCCTTTTGTTAATTAGGAATCGATTCGATTGCATCCACCCAAATGGCGCGTGGATCCGGCGTTAGGTGTACCATCACTGCCTCACCAGAGGCAACACGATCCGTCTGGCCACCGAACACGGTGATGGACGCGCAACCCCTCCGTTGGCGCGCCGAGGTGATGGATGCTACCTCTTGAGCACTTGCGTTGGTTTTCTCTTGAATAGGAAAGAGTGGTGCAGCAAAGTAGCGTAAGTATTTCCCTCATTTTTTAAGAACCAAGGTATCAATCCAGTAGGAGGCTACGTGCGAGTCCCTCGCACCTACACAAACCAAATAAATCCTCGCAACCAACGCGATAAGGGGTTGTCAATCCCTACACGGTCACTTATGAGAGTGAGATTTGATAGATATGATAAGATAATATTTTTGGTATTTTTATGATAAAGATGCAAAGTAAAATAAAAGCAATGAAAATAACTAAGTATTGGAAGATTAATATGATGAAGATAGACTCGGGGGCCATAGGTTTCACTAGTGGCTTCTCTCAAGAGTATAAGTATTTTACGGTGGGTGAACAAATTACTGTTGAGCAATTGACAGAATTGAGCATAGTTATGACAATATCTAGGTATGATCATGTATATAGGCATCACGTCCAAGACAAGTAGACCGACTCCTGCCTTCATCTACTACTATTACTCCACACATCGACCGCTATCCAGCATGCATCTAGAGTATTAAGTTCAAGAGAACAGAGTAACGCTTTAAGCAAGATGGCATGATGTAGAGGGATAAATTCATGCAATATGATAAAAAACCCATCTTGTTGTCCTCGATGGCAACAATACAATATGTGCCTTGCCGCTCCTACTGTCACTAGGAAAGGACACCGCAAGATTAAACCCAAAGATAAGCACTTCTCCCATTGCAAGAAAGATCAATCTAGTAGGCCAAACCAAACTGTTAATTCGAAGAGACTTTGCAAAGATAACCAATCATACATAAAAGAATTCGGAGAAGATTCAAATATTGTTCATAGATAAACTTGATCATAAACCCACAATTCATCGATCTCAACAAACACACCGCAAAAGAAGATTACATCGAATAGATCTCCACAAGAGAGGGGGAGAACTTTGTATTGAGATCCAAAAAGAGAGAAGAAGCCATCTAGCTAATAACTATGGACCCATAGGTCTGAGGTAAACTACTCACACTTCATCAGATAGGCTATGGTGTTCATGTAGAAGCCCTCCGTGATCGATGCCCCCTCCGGCGGAGCTCCGGAACAGGCCCCAAGATGGGATCTCGTGGATATAGAAAGTTATGGCGGTGGAATTAGGGTTTTGGCTCCGTATCTGATCGTTTGGGGGTACGTAGGTATATATAGGAGGAAGAAGTACGTCGGTGGAGCAACGGGGGGCCCACGAGGGTGAAGGGCGCGCCTGGGGGGGTAGGCGTGCCCCACTACCCCGTGGCCTCCCTGTTGGTTGCTTGACGTAGGGTCCAAGTCTCCTGGATCATGTTCGGTGAGAAAATCACGTTCCCGAAGGTTTCATTCCGTTTGGACTCCGTTTGATATTCCTTTTCTTCGAAACCCTAAAATAGGCAAAAAAAACAACAATTCTGGGCTGGGCCTCCGGTTAATAGGTTAGTCCCAAAAATAATATAAAAGTGGATAATAAAGCCCGATAATGTCCAAAATAGTAGATAATATAGCATGGAGCAATCAAAAATTATAGATACGTTGGAGACGTATCAAGCATCCCCAAGCTTAATTCCTGCTCGTCCTCGAGTAGGTAAATGATAAAAACAGAATTTTTGATGTGGAATGCTACTTGGCATAATTTCAATGTAATTCTTCTTAATTTTGGCATGAATATTCAGATCCGAAAGATTCAAGATAAAAGTTTAATATTGACTTAAAAATAATAATACTTCAAGCATACTAACTAAGAAATTATGTCTTCTCAAAATAACATGGCCAAAGAAAGTTATCCCTACAAAATCATATAGTCTGGCTATGCTCTATCTTCACCACACAAAGTATTTAAATCATGCACAACCCCGATGACAAGCCAAGCAATTGTTTCATACTTTTGGTGTTCTCAAACTTTTTTCAATCTTCACGCAATACATGAGCGTGAGCCATGGACATAGCACTTTAGGTGGAATAGAATGGTGGTTGTGGAGAAGACAAAAAGGAGAAGATAGTCTCACATCAACTAGGCGTATCAATGGGCTATGGAGATGCCCATCAATAGATATCAATGTGAGTGAGTAGAGATTGCCATGCAACGAATGCACTAGAGCTATAAGTATATGAAAGCTCAAAAAGAAACTAAGTGGGTGTGCATCCAACTTGCTTGCTCACGAAGACCTAGCGCATTTTGAGGAAGCCCATCATTGGAATATGCAAGCCAAGTTCTATAATGAAAAATTCCCACTAGTATATGAAAGTGATAACATAGGAGACTCTCTATTATGAAGATCATGGTGCTACTTTGAAGCACAAGTGTGGTAAAAGGATAGTAGCATTGTCCCTTCTTTCTTTTTCTCTCATTTTTTTATTTGAGCCTTTTCTCTTTTTTTATGGCCTCTTTTTTTTGTCCGGAGTCTCATCCCGACTTGTGGGGGAATCATAGTCTCCATCATCCTTTGCTCACTTGGGACAATGCTCTAATAATGATGATCATTACACCTTTATTTTCTTACAACTCAAGAATTACAACTCGATACTTAGAACAAAATATGACTCTATGTGAATGCCTCCGGCGGTGTACCGGGATATGCAATGACTCATGAGTGACATGTATGAAAGAATTATGAATGGTGGCTTTGCCAAAAATACAATGTCAACTACATGATCATGCAAAGCAATATGACAATGATGGAACGTGTCATAGTAAACGGAACGGTGGAAAGTTGCATGGCAATATATCTCGGAATGGCTATGGAAATGCCATGATAGGTAGGTATGGTGTTTGTTTTGAGGAAGGTATATGGTGGGTGCATGATACCGGCGAAAGGTGCACGGTATTAGAGAGGCTAGCAATGGTGGAAGAGTGAGAGTGCGTATGATCCATGGACATCAGTCATAAAGAACTCATATACTTATTGCAAAAATCTACAAGTTATCAAAGCAAAGTATTACGCGCATGCTCCTAGGGGATAGACTGGTAGGAAAAGACCATCGCTCGTCCCCGACCGCCACTCATAAGGAAGACAATCAATAAATAAATCATACTCCGACTTCATCACATAACGGTTCACCATACGTGCATGCTACGGGAATCACAAACTTTAACACAAGTATTTCTTAAATTCACAACTACTCAACTAGCATGACTCTAATATCACCATCTCCATATCTCAAAACAATTATCAAGTATCCAACTTCTCATGGTATTCAACACACTCATAAGAGAATTTTATTATTAATCTTGTATACCTAGCATATTAGGATTATTTAAGCAAATTACCATGCTATTTAAGACTCTCAAAATAATCTAAGTGAAGCATGAGTGAGGGAGTCCTGGATTAGGGGGTATCCGGACAGCCGGACTATAACCTTTGGCCGGACTGTTGGACTATGAAGATACAAGATTGAAGACTTCGCCCCGTGTTCGGATGGGACTCTCCTTGGTGCGGAAGGCAAGCTTGGCAATACGGATATGTAGATCTCCTTCCTTGTAACCGACTCTGTGTAACCCTAGCCCCCTCCGGTGTCTATATAAACCGGAGGGTTTAGTCCGTAGGACGAACAACAACAATCATACCATAGGCTAGCTTCTAGGGTTTAGCCTCTCTGATCTCGTGGTAGATCAACTCTTGTAATACCCATATCATCAATATCAATCAAGCAGGAGTAGGGTTTTATCTCCATCGAGAGGGCCCGAACCTGGGTAAAAACATCGTGTCCCTTGTCTCCTATTACCATCCGCCTAGACGCACAGTTTGGGACCCCCTACTCGAGATCTGCCGGTTTTGACACCGACATTGGTGCTTTCATTGAGAGTTCCACTGTGCCGTCACTGTGAGGAAGGATGTCTCGTCTCGTCTTTAAAGACGGCACTACCGCTGGGGGAGCTTTGGCTGTCGGCCAAACTCTCCGGATAGGTGGTTTCATCATGACCGCCTGTTCGGCCGCTGCGCCGACGATGACTTCTCGGGTCATCGAAAACAGCCTCCACGTCAACTCGGAACTCACCGAGAAGATGGATCCAATGGAGCTCTCTTCCCTAAACGAGCTCTTGGATCGCATCGCCGCCTTGGGAGTCGCTACGGACTATGATCGAATTGGGCTTAAACCCGATCAAAGGGAGATTAACTCTCCACCGGTCACCCATCACATTGCCGTGGTGGAGGAACAATGCGGCGACCTTTCCTCTATCTTGAGGACTAACTATGTTCGGATTCCTGAGCCCTCCGAGCCGGATACCGGTTTGCGGGAGGACAACACTCAAGCCCCGAACCTAGAGTCAGGCAGCGAGCCAGGATTATCGGGCAACATCCCGGAACCCAAACTTCCAAGATTGGAAACTCCTCGGCCCCTGGATCTCAGATCGGGTAAGGGTTCGGAATCAATTCCACCCACCCACCCAAATATAAGCGATCTTTCCCACATCAGGCAAGAGCCCCAGGAAACAGTACATCATTATTGGGTCAGATTCCTCCTTGTGATGAACAAGGTTAAGGATTGTCGCGAGGAAGACGCAATCTTATTTTTCTGCAATAATTTCACGAACAAGGGAATCCTTAACGCCATAAGTCACTGTGAGATGTCACGCTTCACTGACTTGGCGTCCATAGTACGAAAATACTGTGCGATGGAAAGTGCCTGAAAAAACCAAAACAAAATTTTGGGATAATCCGGCCCCGAACACACGCCTAGTCCGCAGCAAAAGGGTGCACCATCATAGGACACCCGAGTTAATCCCAAAAAAGCAAAAACCCTCTACAGGGCGTAGAACCGTATTGGAGCGATGGCTCAACGGACCCTGCAAAATCCATAGTACAGCGGATACCATACCAACACACAGCCTTAGAGCATGTTGGATACTCCGACAGGTGGCCAAAAGTGGCGAGGATCTTCTCATCCCAGATGCCACAGAGCACCATCCCAGGGATAACAATACGGTATTAACAGTCTTTGAGACCTTCGCATCAAATAATAGGCGAAAGCGAACACTCCGTAGCCTTGCCGAAATCTGCCACGTGGCAACAATAAATTCATGGAATGACACGGCTATTACCTTCAATGCCAGTGACGAACCTAAATTCCGAACAGCCCGAGCACCAGCCGCATTGGTCCTCAGCCCAATTGTGGACGGCTTTTGACTCACCAAAGTGCACATGGACGGCGGCAGCGGATTAAACCTCATCTATGAGGAAACCCTTCAAAAAATGGAAATAGACTGGAACCGCATCGAGCGAAGCAGCACAACCTTTTGAGGAATAATCCCCAGTCAGGAAGCGCGCTGTGCAGGGAAAATCACACTAGATGTGGTGTTCGGCACGCCGGAGAACTATAGGTCCGAAGAAATTACGTTCCAAGTGGCTCCGTTCAGTAGCGGATACCACACCCTTTTAGGGCGGGAGGCGTTCACGATCTTCCAAGCCATACCCCATTACGGGTACATGAAGCTCAAAATGCCCGGGCCCAACGGAATCATCACTCTCACTAGTGATCCGGACACAGCACTCCGCGCCGAAAACAAGATAGCCGCATTGGCCCTCGAGGCACTATCCGAAGCCCTTGCGGCCGAGGAATTAAACGTGCTACGCTCCACAGTGGACAGGGACGACGTGATACTTGACAAAAGATTCAAGTCCACCTCTTTTAAACCAGCGGATGAAATAGTCAAAATCCAAGTCCACCCAACGGACGCTACAAAAACAACCTCCATCGGGATACAGTTAAACCCCGCCGTGGACGCCGCACTACGAGAGTTCCTGTGAGAATTGGGACATATTCGCCTGGCATCCTGCAGATATGCCAGGAATCCCACGCAGGCTGGCCGAACACAGCCTTAATATCCTTAAAGGATTCAAGCCGGTCAAGCAAACTCTTCGGTGTTTCTGTAAACCCAAGAGACAAGCTATGGGAGAGGAACTATCCAAGTTATTGGAGGCCAGATTCATCAGAGAAATAAAACATCTGGACTGGCTAGCAAACCTGGTGATGGTACCAAAGAAGGACAAATCCTGGCGCCTATGCATCGATTTCAAGGACCTCAACAAAGCCTGCCCAAAGGATCCCTTCCCTCTCCCCCGCATTGATCAAATTATCGACGCTACCGCAGGACACGATTCATTGTGTTTCCTCAACGCATACTCCGGCTACCACCAAATCGAGATGGCGGAGTCCGACCAAGCCGCAACGACATTCATCACACGATACGGCCCTTTCTGTTACCTCAAACAAATCCAGAAGTTAACCAGATGTGTGGCGTCTCTAAGCCGCTTTATCTCCCGCTTAGGAGAAAAGGCATTACCTCTTTATCGCCTCCTTCGGCGCACCGAACACTTCGAGTGGACGGATGCTGCCACAGCCAGATTGGAAGAAATAAAAGCCATACTGGCAACCAACCCAATCTTGACTGCGCCTAACACCGGCGAACCAATGCTACTATACATAGCAGCGACTAATCAAGTCGTAAGCGCAGTGCTCGTCGTCGAACGAGAAGCGGACGGACATAAATTCCCCCTTCAAAAGCCGGTATATTATGTATCCACTGTCCTCACTCCATGCAAATTACGGTACCCGCATTATCAAAAGATAGCATATGCGGTATTCATGGCATCCCGGAAACTATGAGACTACTTTCAGGAGTGTTCGATTACAGTGGCCTCGGAAGTACCACTCAATGACATAATAAACAACCGCGACGCCACAGGCCGGATTGCCAAATGGGCCATTGAGCTCCTCCCGTTCGACATAACATATAAACCTCGGTGAGCTATTAAGTCGCAGGTGTTGGCCGATTTTGTCGCCGAGTGGACAGAAGTCGAACTCCCTAAAGAGTACGGCGCATACTCCAATTGGATTATGCACTTCGACGGCTCTAAAATGTTGGCCGGTCTGGGGGCTGGCGTCGTCCTGACGTCCCCCACCGGAGACACAGTCCAGTATGTACTCCAAATATTGTACACGGACTCCAACAATGCAACCGAATACGAGGCCCTGTTACATGGTCTCCGGATGGCAGTCTCCATGGGCATTCGACGCCCGGAGGTGCATGGGGATTCGAACCTCGCGATATCCCAAATAAATGGAGACTTCGATGCCAAGGATCCGAAAATGGCAGCCTACCGCAACGCCGTCCTAAAAATGTCAGCTCGGTTCAAGGGGCTCGAAATTCACCATGTGGCCCGGGAAAACAATCAGGCGGCAGATGTCCTCGCATGCATCGGTGCAAAACGCGATGCGGTCCCCCCTAACATCTTTTTGGAGAGGCTGTTTAAGCCATCTGTGGTATGTGAAGGGGACACCGGTAACAGTATTCCGGACCCGGCCACAATGCCCGATACCGCACACTCTGACATAATCGGAGGCTCTGCCACCAAAATAACACCTTTAGCCCACGCAATAATGGCCATCATCACCCCGTGGACAGAACCATTCCTGGCCTACTTAACTAGGCAGGAACTCCCCAAGGAACAAAATGAGGCACGCTGCATAGTGCGGCGATCTAAAGCCTATAGGGTCCATGAGGGAAAGCTTTATAAGAAAAGCACAACCGGAGTCCTTCAAAGGTGCATCTCTGAAGAGGAAGGGCGGAAGCTTTTGGCAGAAATTCATGCCGGACTCGGCGGCCACCACGCCGCAGCCCGGGCCCTTGTAAGCAAGGCCTTCCGTACAGGTTTTTATTGGCCAACGGCCCGGGCAGATGCACATGCTTGGTCCAACGCTGCGTCGGTTGCCAGCTTTTTGCAAACCAAAGCCATATGCCACCCACCACCCTCCACACAATCCCCATTACCTGGCCCTTCGCGGTCTGGGGGCTTGACATTGTAGGACCCCTTAAAGGGGGAACCCACAAGAAAAAATACTTACTGGTCATGGTGGATAAGTTCACCAAATGGATAGAAGCCAAACCTGTTAAAACGGCCGAATCCGGACTGGTGATAGACTTCATATCCGGGGTTGTACACCGTTATGGCGTCCCCCACAGCATCATCACCGATAACAGCACGAACTTCACTGCCGACGAGGTAAAACTCTGGTGCAAAAACATGGGCATTAAGCTCGATTATGCTTCCGTCTATCACCCACAAACTAACGGTCAAGTAGAGCGAGCAAATGGTCTTATCATGAGCGGCATCAAACCCAGATTAGTGCGTTCCCTAAAGGAATCTAATATGCACTCGGTAGAGGAGCTCGACTCCGTACTCTGGGCCTGCGGACCACGCCGAATCATACTACCGGATACACACCCTTATTTATGGTGTACGGCGCAGCGGCGGTTCTGCCCTGCGACATAATTCATGACTCACCTCGAGTGCGCATGTATGAAGAAAGAGAAGCCGAGCCCGATCGGCAGGACAATCTGGACACCCTAGAGGAGGAGCGCGACGTGGCAAAAGCCCGTTCCGCATTCTATCAGCAACAGGCTCGAAGATACCAAAGCAGAGAAGTACGGGCCAAAACTTACAACGTTGACGAACTAGCTCTACGCCTGCCGGAGAAGAAAAAGACCAAGCTCGAGCCCAAATGGGAAGGTCCCTTCATCATTGACTAAGTTCTGACCGGCGGGGCGTACCGTCTGCGAGATGCATCGGATAACCGACTTGAGCCGAACCCATGGAACGCAGCCAGGCTCCGAAGATTCTACGCCTAAGGCCGGACTCTATGTTCGTCTCCTTCCTCTGTCCATTTTTTGCATATACATTATATGTCCTTTATTTCTCTCCTTCTTCTTTTATTTTCTTTCCCGATGCCTTCAAGGGCCAACTCGTGCCTTGCCTGCACACCATTGATGCGCTAGCCGCGCTCATTATACCTGGGGGCTTCTTACACAGAAGCTTACTTATTTATCCGGGCTTCATGCCCAGCACATGTGTCATCCTTCCGCATGTACCTTTTCTTCGCCATTATATGCATCGATATGACTTAAGTTTTGGCCAAGCTGGGTTGCCTGGCTCTTGTATTTATGCCCTACGTTCCCGTTAATTCGGCTAGGGCATAAGGGGAGCACCTCTGCGATTGTTACTGCCGGGTCAGCCGGATGTGTACCTCAGACTGGGTGAAGCCGAAAGCTAGCGTTCTTAAGGGAATATTCGGTCGGTGAACAAAAATGATTTTTTATTTTTATTTTCCATATGTGCCCCCAGATGTTTTTCCTGCGTCTCTTCGCAGTCCGGACATGCACTTTAGGGCATGCGTACCCAGGGAAAGGAACCCCTAACGGAACTATTCTCCCTGGAAGATGTTTCTTACTAAGCATGTAATATAACATAACTAGTTGGGCACTTGTCTGTTCAAGCACTAATGACCCTACGCCTGGTTTCCATGCATGCCCCGGTTCTTACATAACCGAGAGGGTATTCGGATGCACTCCGGACTATCGGGTCCCGAGGTTGAAGCGAAAAGGTCTGCCATGACAAATGATCTACAATCCGGCTAGAAGGCATTATACATGTCACTTTAATTACATAGTCAATTTGACTGACTAAATTCCTCTTCTATACCATCCAACAGGCTGTCTAGTCTACAATCCTGTTGAGAATACTTTGCGGCCAATTCTACTTGCTCATACACTAAGCTCACGGGGATCTCTTTCCCATCGGGCCCCACAGGTCCGACCTCGGCCATGTGGTTTGGGTCAGCCTTGGTGTACCGCGTCTTCACCATGGCCCAGGCTTCCCTGGCACCTTGACGGTAGGCTGATATCTTCCATAATCGGAAGCGCCGCCACGCTCCCTTAAGCTTCTCCGCAAGCCCTCCAAGGCCTTAGGGCAGGGAGACGGATGGCCATAAGGCATGGGTAATACCTTGCATCACCTGCCGAGCTTGTTCGTGCAGTTGTGAGAGATCGGGTAGAAGATCACCCGCGGACCCGGGCATTTCATCCGCGGGACGACCCGTCAGCATACCTACAGACATAACTCTGTTAGCCGGCTTCTTCGCCGAACTCTTTTTAAAGTCCGTTCAAGCACTTACTGAAAATGCCGCGTCGAAGCCGCTGATTCTCCTTCACGGAGTCCGATAGCTAGGCACGAACATCCTTTAGTTCCACGCTCAGCTGGGTGTTGGCATCCTGGAGATTATTTTTCTCCTGCCTAGCTTTTGTAAGCACGCGCTCGCCAGCCTTTAGCCGGCGTAGGAGATGTTGCTCATCCGGATTTACTCCGGCGTCATCTGCAATATTTATTGTCAGATTCGCATGTATGCCGCACTCTACATGGTACCTATGATTCTAAAAAAATAGAGGGTTACCAGAGGAGGCATTCTCGGACTCCTTCTCTGTGGTAGCTGCAGCCTGTAGCTGGGCCTTGCACTCTTCAAGCTCATGAGACAACTGGGTATTCTTCTCTGTAAGAACCTGCATAACATATGATCCTTAAATTAGTTATTTAAACTTTTTCTAGTCTCAGGGGCCACTGCTATATGTAATCATCAAATTTTCTTACCCGTATATCCTTTACATACTGGTCCGTGGCTCTGGCTAGACCATTTTGAGCAGCACGGATGTACGCGTCTCCTGAGTTGAAGTCATCAAACGCCTCTTGGGAGAAACAAGCGTCACGGAGTACGGCTCGGCGACGCCTGTGGTTCATGGCGCTCTCCACTTCGGAATTTGTGAAGGATATTTTATCTGCATCCTCTGTCAGAGGAACATCCGGCGTGCGCCTCGTATTCGCTTCTGCTTCCGTGTCCGGCCCTGGAGCCCGACTAGTTGAGGCGTGATTGGCGACCTCTTCGGATATAGTCCGGCGAGTGTTCTTCTTCCTAGAGAACACGGGCGTTATTATGTGTCGGTGTACTAGAGTAGGGGTACCCTAGTATCCCGAACTTGTGCACGGGCAGTCGTAGCATCCCGCGGCAAGGCTTGCCGGGTGACCGCCAAGGTCCTCTGTGGTTCCTTTGGGGCCATTCAAGAACAAAGTATCCAAGTCAAGACCCCGGCAAGAGGAGCTTGCCGGGAAGGCCACCCAAGGCATCTCAAGGAACTTGCCGCGATGCGCCACGTGTCTCGGCAAGGCCCGGTGAGCGACAAGCTCCCGGACGCGACAAGACAACGACCGTGGCAAGGCGCTTGCCGCGGCAAGCCACCACTCCGCGCCCGCGCTCCAGCACATCCGCCAATGTGTCGCTCTGGGACCCTTCCAGGCGTACGTGGCGGGAGGCTGTGCAGCCAGGGGTACGCGGTGGCAAGCGGCACTGACAAGATTGCCATCGTGGCGAGCGGTGGCGTCCCTGACGGTCCCTTTTACACTGTTTAGGCGACGCAGACGGGCATTTAAGGCCCTTGTCCCCTGCCGTTAGGGTTAGGTATGATGCACTGTAGCAGGTAGCTGTACCTACCCCAGCACCTTTCCATTTCTACCCTTGTCTACGTTGCCAACTGTCGGTGACCCCTTGAGCATATAAAAGGAGGCCCATGCGCAACGTAGGGGGGGTTAGCGAGTTCAGAGAACACTCACGCTCGGTCTCGTTAGCTGCTGGTGTGTACTGTAGCACTCCGCGCTCCCGAGCAAGAACTCAATACAAACCACAAAGCAGGAGTAGGGTTTTACGCATCCGTGCGGCCCGAACCTGGGTAAACTGCTCGTGTGCTTTGCCTCGATCCGCTCTTTGCACGACCTCCGCCCCCGCCGAACCGAAAGGGACTCGGTCCGCCGGTCCCATAGGTATTCATGGATCAGTCCCCCGACATCTTTGGCGCGCCAGGTAGGGGGCGTCGAGGTTGTGTGAACCAGATCCGGCGTTCGCGCGAGCTAGATCTTCATCATCTTTATCAACATGCCGCCGAAGAAGAAGGCTTCGGAGGCGGCCGCTCCATCCGTGCCGAACCCGCCACCGCTGGAGCAAACGGCTGGTGGGGTAGACGCCGGCGGAAGAACGGGCGTCGGCGGCGCAGTCGGCTCCCACAACGACCGAGCGCACTCCAAGACCTCAGCGTCCGTACATGCACCGCGCCCATCCCAGGAGGTGCAGGACCGGTAGCGTCATGGTATTCACGGTACCATGCGTTTGCTGGACCAAGATCGAGCTGGTGGATCACGGAGTGCTCAAGACCAACATGCACGCCAACATGCTGGCACGAGCGAGGCACGGTCGCCTGGACAGGGTATTGCTCCTTCTAACATAGTTAGAAGTCCGAGCATATCCCGCTCCTCGCACCGTTCGACACCACCACCCGCCACTGCAGCAGAAGCTTTGGCGCGAGCTCAACTGCTCCTAGACTACCCTCCAACAGCAGACAAGATCGACGACTGGAGGGCCACCATCCAGAGTCTCATCGGCTTCGCCAATGGCGACACTCAGCGGCAGCCGAGCACGTCGCAGCCGCGGCAAGTTAGCCAGGCACGAGCCGGTGGCGACAAGACCGGTGGGGGTGCAACCACTGTGCACTCTCCGCCCCGAAGGCCAAGATCGCCGACTCACCGGATCCACCTCGATAGCGACTCCACCGCGTCGTCAGATCCACGAGCTTGTCGCGATCAGCGCCAAGTTCTTCACGACCGACAGCAAGAAGACGCTCGTACTCGCATCGAGGGCCGGAGAGAAGCGCGGCGTCAATCAGACCAGCGCGCTGGGCCCTCTGTTGACATGCATGCGCCAGGGGAACCAGGCGACTTGCCGTACGCGGTAGGTTGTCCTGCGTTCACTCGTGAGCTGCGGCAAGTCCAGTGGCCCAGCATGAAGAATTTCAATCCAGATGTACCGGAGAAGTACGACGGCAAGTCACATCCGTCGGAGTTCCTTAGCATCTACACCATCGCGGTGCATGCTGCAGGGGGACGGGACGACAAGATCCTTGCCAACTACTTCTCGCTGGTGCTCAAACCCAACGTCAGGTCCTGGCTCATGCACTTGCCGGACAACTCCATATCCTCCTGGGCAGACCTGTGCCATCAGTTTGTCGGCGCCTTTACAGGCGGCCACAAACCTCATGGCCAAGAGAGTGACCTTCATCTACTCGCCCAGAAGGAAGGGGAGCCCCTGCGCAAGTACATTCAGAGATTCAGCCGTGTGCAGCACAACATCCCAGATGTCCACCCTGCCGCGGTCATCAGCGCGTTCCATCAGAACGTGCGTAACAGCAGGATGCGGGAGGAGATGGCGATGTGCAAGATCAGAGACGTCAGTGAGCTGTATGCCCTGGCCGACAGGTGTGCACGTGCTGAGGAAGGGAGGAAACTCCCTGGATAAGATACAGGAGCAGGAGGATCTGACAGCGAGGATGCTGCCCCGGCAAAGAAAAACCGGCGGCGGAACAGGAAGAAGAAAGGCAAAGATGTGCTAGTCGTTGAGCAGTCCGGCAATGAAGGTGGCACCAAGAAAGCCAAAGTTGGTAGCTCCGGCAAGGAGATTGCCGCGTGCACCAACTGCCAGGCTGTGGCGGTCGCCGACAAGCAGGACGGCACCGACAAGCAGTACTGCAAGATTCACCGCACCAAGGGCCATGACCTCCAGAGCTGCAAGAAGGTCGAGCAACTTGTCCAGCAGCAAAAGGCTGAGTACGAGCGACGAGACAAGGAGAGGGCCCAAGGAGGCGCTGGAGAATCTGGCAAGAAGCGCGTCGGCCGGGGAGGACGCCGCGGCAAGGCCAAGCAGCGGCAAGGAGACAGACCTCCCCGCGGCCGCGACAAGGATGAAGACAACGACACCGACGAAGACATGGATGATGTTGAGACCAGTGAGCAGGAGTTCCAGAAAGCCACAGAGGTCTTGTGCGTTGACGGCGGTGCTTCTCTGCATACTTCGCACCGTCAACTCAAGCAGTGGGTGCGGGAAGTCAATGCAGCGGAACCACCTGTCGAGTCACGCAAGCTTCTGAAATGGTCCAGCACGCCTATCATCTTTGATATTGAGGACCACCCTGATCGCACAACTGCGGTCGGGTGCTTGCCGATGTTGGTTTCACCAACTATCCGCAACCTCAAGGTCACTAAGATGCTAGTTGACGGCGGGGCCGGCTTGAACCTGATCTCCTCCGCTGTACTCCAGAAACTCCAGATCCCTGACAGCGAGCTCGAAGAGACCGGCACATTCCAAGGAATCAACCCGGGAAGGAGCAAGCCGAAGGGGAAAGTCACGTTGCCAGTAACATTTGGCAGCGAGCTGAACTTCAGGACTGAGAGGGTCACTTTTGATGTTGCCGATACTCCATTGCCTTACAATGGGATACTTGGCCGTCCAGCACTCGCCAAGTTCATGGCAGCCTCTCACTACGCATACAACATGCTGAAGATGCCAGGCCCGATAAGCGTCATCTCTGTCCCTGGCGACAAGAAGGATGCTCTTATCTGCGCTGACAAGATCTACCGGGAAGCGGCAGCCGCAACAGACCGCAAGTCACTTGCCGCTGAAGCTCCCGGGGGGAAGAAGAAGACCAAGTCCGGCAAGAGTTCTGATGCCCACTCCGGCAAGCGTACCTCTTCGGAGTGCTGCGCTGCCGTCGAGGACGCACCATCGAGCTCCATCGGCAAGTGTAAGAAGGCAATGGCAGCTCCGCCAGAGACCAAGAAGGTGTCCGCCAAGGAGGACGGCACTGGTGGTACCTTCACTATCAGTGCCGCTCTTGACCCTAAATAGGAAAGCGCGCTCATTGCTTTCCTGGGGCGAATGTCGACGTGTTTGCGTGGCAACCGTCTGACACCCCCGGTGTCCCCAGGAAAGTAATTGAGCACCACCTTGCCGTTTGTCCTCATGCGCGGCCCGTCAAGCAGAAGGTCAGGAAGCAAGCAGTGGAGCGCCAAGAGTTCATTGCAGAAGAGATCAAGAAGTTGGAAGCAGTAGGCCTTGTCAGAGGAGTGCTCCATCCTATGTGGTTGGCCAATCCTGTAGTCATGCGCAAGGCGAATGGGAAATGGAGACTTTGTATCGATTTTACCGATGTTAACAAAGCTTGTCCCAAAGACCCATTTCCTTTGCCGCGCATTGACCAGATTGTTGACTCCACGGCCGGATGTGATTTGCTTTCATTTCTTGACACATACTCTGGATACCATCAGATCTTCATGGCAGAAGAGGATGAGGAGAAGACCGCATTTATTACTCCATGTGGCACGTACTGTTTCATACAGATGCCTTTCGGATTAAAGAATGCTGGTTCGACATTTGCAAGAGTAGTCCATGTCGCTCTTGAGCCACAAATACACAGAAATGTGGAAACCTACATGGATGACATAGTGGTCAAGAGCAAGGACAAAGCAACCCTGATCCAAGATTTAGACGAGACCTTTGCAAATCTGCGCAAGATCAGCCTCAAGCTCAACCCCGAGAAGTGTGTGTTTGGAGTCCCCTCCGGCAAGCTTCTCGGGTTCTTCGTATCTCAGCGGGGAATTGAAGCCAATCCCGACAAGATCAAGGCCATTGAGCAGATTGAAGCACCAAAGCGCGTCAAGGATGTACAAAGACTTGCCGGTTGTGTGGCTGCTCTCAGCAGGTTTATCTCTAGGTCTGCTGAGCGCGCCCTGCCATTTTTCAAATTATTGAAAAAGGCAGGTCCAATGAAATGGACTCCGGTAGCGGAGGCTGCGCTGCAAGACTTGAAGAGATACCTGTCCTCCCCTCCAATACTTGTCGCACCTAAGCCACAAGAGAAGTTGCTACTGTATATTGCGGCAACCAATCAAGTGGTTAGTGCTGCGTTAGTAGCAGAGAGGGAGGCAGATGATGAGCCAGCAACCATGGCAGGCGCATCCAGCGACAAGCAGGGAGCTTCCCCGGCAAGCTCTGGTCCCGACAAAGATGGATCTGCGCAGATGCACGAGGAGACATAGAAGAAGATGGTGCAGCGCCCAGTTTACTTTGTCAGTTACCTTCTGCAGGGGGCTAGGTCAAGGTACTCTGGCGTGCAGAAATTGCTTTTCGGCCTTCTCATGGCCTCGAGAAAGCTGCGCCATTACTTCCAAGCACATGAGATCATAGTTGTCACTCGCTTTCCGCTGAAGAGGATATTGCAGAATCCAGAAGCAACAGGCAGGATTATTGAGTGGGCACTGGAACTGTCAAGCTTTGGCCTCAAGTTCGAGAGTACTTCAACTATCCAAAGCAGAGCATTGGCAGAATTCATAGCAGAATGGACGCCAACACCAGATGAGGAAATTCCAGAAACGAGCATCCCCGTCAAGGAAGCAAGCAAAGAGTGGCTGATGTACTTTGATGGTGCCTTTTCACTACAAGGCGCCGGCGCTGGTGTGCTGCTTGTCGCACCCACCGGAGAGCACCTCAAGTACGTAGTCCAGATGCACTTTCCCAAGGAGCAAGCAACAAACAATACTGCAGAGTATGAAGGCTTGCTTGCCGGTCTCAGGATCGCGGCAGACCTTGGGATCAAGAAGCTCATTGTCAGGGGTGACTCACAGCTTGTCGTCCGCCAAGTGAACAAGAGCTATCAGAGTCCGTTGATGGAAGCCTACGTCGACGAAGTGAGAAAGCTAGAAGAGCACTTTGACGGCCTACAGATGGAGCATGTTCCGAGAGCTCAGAACGACATTGCCGATGGCCTGTCAAAGTGCGCCACACTTAAGTTACCTGTGGAACCAGGGATCTTTGTGCTCAAGCTGACTCAACCGTCCGTAACACCATCAACTGGACAAAGCAAGAAGAGGAAGTTGATTTCTGGTGACTATTTTCCGGCAGAGCTTCCCGAAGCCGCCGCCAAGAAGGTCCCCAAGATCAACACCAAGAATGCTGAGGAGCAGTCTGCTCCGGCAAGCCCTAGGGTTTGTTCCGTTGAAGCAGAAGCTCCCGATAAGTTTTGCTCCGGCAAGCTTGTCGGGGAACGTCAAGCTCCGGCAGAAACGCAGCTTCTCACCGTAGAAGCGGATGTTCCCACAGCAGCTGAGATCAACACCAAGAGCGCTGAGGAGCAGCCTGCTCCGGCAAGCCCTAGGGTTTGTTCCGTTGAAGCACAAACTCCTGACAAGTTTTGCTCCGGCAAGCTTGTCGGGGAACGTCAAGCTCCAGCAGAGCCGCAGGTTCTCGCCGTAGAAGCGGATGTTCCCGCAGCCGCAGATTTGCCTTTAGTCCTTGTTGTCGAGCCACAAGCTCCGGCATGGGCACAGCAAATTGTCCGATTCCTTCAGACAGGAGAACTTCCCGAAGAGCAAGAAGAAGCGGAAAGAGTAGCCCGGCAGTCAAGTATGTACCAATTTGTCGACAAGACACTGTACAGAAGAAGACTCAACGGTGTGAAATTGAAGTGTATTCACCGGGAAGACGGACAAAAGCTGTTGGCAGAGATACATGGAGGCATATGTGGTCACCACATCGGCGCAAGAGCACTTGTCGGCAAAGCGTTCCGGCAAGGATTCTTTTGGCCGACAGCCCTCCAGGATGCAACTGCACAAGTAACCAAGTGTGAAGCGTGCCAGTTCCATTCCAAGCAGATACACCAGCCAGCTCAAGCTCTCCAGACAATCCCTTTATCCTGGCCATTTTCGGTCTGGGGGCTCGACATCCTCGGCCCCTTTCCCCGAGCATTCGGGGGCTTTGAGTACTTGTACGTTGCAATCGACAAGTTCACAAAGTGGCCGGAAGTGGAACCAGTGAGGAAGGTGACAGCACAGTCAGCAGTCAAGTTCTTCAGGTCGATTGTTTGCCGCTTCGGGATCCCTAACAGGATCATCACCGACAACGTTACGCAATTCACGAGCCGCACCTTCATGCAGTACGTCCAAGATCTTGGCGCCAAGGTCTGCTTCGCTTCTGTTGCTCACCGGAGAAGCAACGGTCAAGCGGAGAGGGCAAATGCTGAAGTGCTGCGAGCACTCAAGACCAGGACTTTCGACAGGCTGCACAAGTGCGGAAGAAACTGGATTGAGGAGCTGCCGGTGGCTCTTTGGTCGATCAGGACGACGCCAAATCAAGCCACTGGCCAGACACCTTTCGCTCTAGTCTATGGAGCAGAGGCAGTTATCCCCACGGAACTCGTATACGGGTCACCTCGAGTGCTCGCTTATGATGAGCTTGAGCAAGACCAGCTGCGACAAGATGACGCGCTGCTCCTTGAGGAAGACCGTCTTCAGGCTGCTGTGCGAGCTGCTCGCTACCAGCAAGCTTTGCGCCGCTACCATAGCCGCAAAGTTAACGCCAGAAGTCTCGAGGAAGGCGACCTTGTTCTTCGGCGTGTTCAGTCCGCCAAGAATACCAACAAGTTGACGCCAAAGTGGGAAGGCCCTTACCGGGTGAAACGAGTCACTAGGCCTGGCGCTGTCCGCCTTGAGACCGAAGATGGCATTCCGGTGAGCAACTCCTGGAACATTGAGCATCTTCGTAAGTTTTACCCGTAAGGCGCGGTTGCCGGAACCTGTTCCGGCAACCACCTTTTGTACAAGTCTTGCCGCTGTTGCATGTAATCCTTTGTACAAAGCCGGGCGGAGACCCCGTGCATAAGTAAAGCTCATGTGCTCCGCACATCTTGTCAATTTCATGCTTTCTATTTTTTGCATGTGTTATCCGACAACTTTGTGCAGCACCTACCCCCGGTAAGCAACAACGAGCCATAAGGCTCCATATATCTTTATTTTCTCTTCTTGTCAAGGAAAGGAAGGTTCCCCCGCGCACAAGTTTGCCGGGGGGGAGGAGAAGATAATGGTATGGACCAGGCGTCGTTCAAGAAAGTTTCGCCTTGCCGGGAAGCAAACAACAGAAAAGATAAGTTGCCAAAGTTTGAGCAATCAGATTTTTTAAATTTTTAAGTTATCCTCCTTGAACGACCGTGCTTTGTATGGAAAACCTGTGCGCGGAGGAACCAACTCGTAGCTAGTTGTGCCCTTACTTTGTTTCGAGTCCGCTCAACAACTTAAGTGAGCTACAA
Organism: Triticum urartu; assembly: GCF_056163025.1. Classification (NCBI taxonomy): domain Eukaryota; kingdom Viridiplantae; phylum Streptophyta; class Magnoliopsida; order Poales; family Poaceae; genus Triticum; species Triticum urartu. Next base: position 8,039,369 of record NC_141879.1, read on the forward strand.
TAGTTGCGCCCTTACTTTGTTTCGAGTCCGCTCAACAACTTAAGTGAGCAGCGACTAGTTGCGACAAGGTTTCTTGTCGGCAGCGGCACCGCCAGCAGGCTGTTGATGTCCCGCACTCAGCGCTCGCGGCAAAGGTGCCTGCGCCGACAAGTTCCCTAAAAGCGTAGGGCAAAAACATGCAAAGGAAGGAATCAAGTAAAGGAGATAACATTGCAATTGTCACCCAGAATAAAGTTATATTACAAGATAACTTGTCACGGCTCTAACAGATTGTTTTCATAAAGGGCTAGCAGCGACAAGAATAGAAGAAGATGGGCGGCCTAGTCTACGCGATCACCCTCAACCCTCTTGATCCCGCTCACCTTGTCCACAATGGGTGCGACAAGGGTCTTGAGCGCCTCCAGATCAGCATCCGGCGGCAGGGTCTTGAGGACGTTGGTGAGGTTGAGGCCCGGATTGCGGAAGGCCACCTTCATCAACACTTTCTGAAGAGCTCCCGCGCAGATCTTGCACGACTCGTCGGCCAGCTGCTTTGGGATCCTCTCCCGGAGTCGCTAGAAGGCCGTCGCCACGCCCTTGAAGAACAGGACGAGCTTGGCGCTGGGTTGGAGGTTCTTGTCGGAGGGATATCCGAGATCCTCCATCCCCAGCTGCGCCAACTCCCTGTCAATGTCTGTGGCAGCATTCACAAGACTCTCCGTCCAGTGCTCCACAGTCTCCCTGAAGGTGTTCTGGGCGGCAGCAGCACTCGCCAGCAGCGCCTTGCCGGCCTTGACCTCCTCCTTCAAGGCCGCCTCTTGCTTCTTGGCGCCGTCCAGCGTCTTGGTCAAAGTGGTCAGCTTCAACTCAGGATCCACGTTGGAGTCCTCTAGCTGAGCCACCTTCGTCTCCAGCTCCTTCTTGGCGGCCTCAGTGGCGGCGGCAGCTTCCTCTGCTTGCTTGAGGGCTCCGCCAAGTTTTTCCTCGCGCGCGGCAAGCTCCTCCTCGTGGGCGTCAAGATTGACCTTCCGCTGCGCCAGCTCGCCCTCCTGCACGGATAGCTTCATAGCGGCAAGCCGCTGTTGCTCTTCGACTCTAGCCTTCTCGAGGAGGAAGGCCTTCTGCGCTTCGGCGAGCTGCTCCCGCTCCTCCGCCAGGGATCGGAGGGCTTCCCGGTGGAAACCCCTGAGCTCTTCCATGCGCTTCTCAATATCTGCTCCCGCTTTCGCGACAAGCGCCTCGCGGGATTCCAGCTTGGCTTGCCGCGCGCGGTAGAGCGACAACAACTTCCGCAGCAGCCGCTCTTCCTCGGGCTCGTTGCTGCTGCTGCTTGGCGCGTCAACCAGCGTCAGCCCAACGGAGGCAAGCACCTCCCCGTCGAAGATCTCTCCCTTGACCGGCGCCCTGGAGCTTGATGCCCAGGGAAGGTTGATGAAGACGTCGTCGCCGGCCTTCAAGTAGACGCCTGGCTGGGGCTCTTCGGAGCCTGGCGCTGCGGCGGCGGCGGACGGGTCGGTGGTCGGTGTAGCGCCTGGCGCTCCTGCGGCCTCAGGGCCGTCAGTGCGATCGCCAGACCCCTCGCCAGTTGCTGCGGCGGCAGCCTTGGCGGCCTCTGCGCCGGCGGGATCGCCAGCACCGGCTGCTTCGTCGGCGGCAACCTCGGTCTCCATCTGTTCCACAACAGATGGGTCTGATGGCCGGAAAAGGGAGAAGAGTCAAGCAAAGAAGATCAAAAGAAGAAGAACCCAAGGGAAGTTTCGAAGCAAGAGGATTACCTGTACCGGGTCCTCCAGTCGTGGTCTCCGCCGTCGGGGGGCCGCTGGTGCTGTCCCTTGCCGGAGAACCCTCCCTTGCCGGAGACTTCTCCCTTACCGGGAAGCCCTCCCTTGCCGGAGAGTTCTCCCTTGTCGGGGGATTCTCCCTTGGATCCTAGTGAGGCTGCTCTGCTCCTACACAAGTCAGCAATCAAATATCAGGAAAGACAGAATATCCATGCGCGCCTCACAGCGGAAAGCAAACTAGATACTTACACTGGGGGCTGCTCTGGAGAAAAGTTGCCGGGTCCGGCAAGGTTGTCTCGGGTGCACCCCCCGCTGTTGTCGTGGGTTCATCCTCGATGATAATCACCGGGGCCTTGGCTCTCTTTGCCGCTCTCTGGGCCAGAGTCCTAAAAAGGAACAAGTTCAGAGTCAAGCAAATGAGATACAAGACAAACAGCAAGGATCGAAAAACCGCAAGTACAACAAGAGGATCTTACTCTTCTTCTTCTTCCTCGTCGGAGCTGAACGTGGAGAAGTCGAAGTCCGCCTCACGTCCGGCGCGAGGAGGCGGAGGAGTAGCTTCCCTTGGCCGCTTGGCGGGAGCAGTGGCGGTGGTCTGAGACGACCCCGCTCCGGCTGGAGTAGAAGCGGTGGTCCGGAAGGGCCCCGCTCCAGTTGCCGTTGCAGCGTGAGATGTTCCCGCGGCAACAGTGCTTGCCGCGGTGGAGCGTGTCGCGCGGCGCGGCTGCTGTTCACTCGCCTGCTGCTCCGCTACCTCCCCGGCCTTGCGGAGGCGCCTTCTTGGTGGAGATGGAGGCTCTGCTTGCGGCAAGCTGTCCGAAGATGAGGTGGAAGATGAGTTGATCTCCAGCGAGCCGCTCGTATCCTTGGCGGGCTCGCTCGACCCGACGCCATGTCCGGCAAGTTCTTTCTTGCCGGTGGGCTCCCCTCGCTCGGCACGGCTTGCCACCTCTGCTGCCTCTGCCTCCTCCACGGTGAACCCAAATTCGCCCGCGGCTGCGGCTGCCGCCGCCTCTTCCACTCTAGTGGCGATGAGTGCCATCTCCGCATCCGTGGTGTCGCGGGTGAGGCCATCCTTCTCGTCAGAGCGGATCGGCACCTCTACCAAGTCATCGAAGAACTGCTGCACGACGTCGTCTGCAGGCTCCTGCCAAGTTGGCACAATTCCATGCGAGTCGCACAGCGGCATCATTGCCTGGATGCGGTCGAGCGAGGAATTGTTGCACAACGGAACAATGCCCCCCGGCAACCTAAAAGCTTCGTGATGTTGGGGGTCATACTTGAAGAGCTCCTGGAGCATCGCGTTGAGCTCCAGGACAGTAAAGTTGAAGTTGAGGCCCGGCCGCAGCCTCATGATATCCGCCGCATTCTTGAACTCCCAGGCGGGTCTTCCTCATTCCTGCAGGGGGGCGATGCGGCGGCGAAGAAAGTCTGCGCCAACAGCGCCTAAAGTGAGCCCGGCAAGCCTGAGGCGCAGGATCCGGGTGACAGCAATCTTCAGCCTGTCGTCTTCCGGGGCCACGTCACTCGAATCGCTGCCGCGTGCTACTGGGGTTTGGCGCCGGGTGGTGAACGGCTGCGGGTTCTCCTCGTCAATCCAGCACCAATCTGCTCTCCACTCCTCCCACTTGCCGTGGAATTCTCCCTCCAGATAAGTTTCCTTCTTGCCGGCCCTGGAGATCCAGGCGATTCCGCCGGATAAAGGCTCTCCTCTCTCTACCCGGGGTATAAAGAAGTGGCGAAAGAGGGCTACATTGGGATGGACTCCGACAAAGTTTTCGCAGAGATGCGCGAAAACTGCCATGGTCAGAACGGCATTGGGGGTGAAGTCAAGGAGGTGGAATCCGTAGGTATTCATGATGTCGCAGAAGAATTCAGAGAAGGGCGGGCAGAGCCCGTAATAGAAGAACAAAGTGAAGAAAGGGTATCCGTTCGGAGCCTTCTTCCAAGCGGCGGCGGGAAGTACCTGCGTGCCCGGGTGCGCCCGCGTCTCCACCGACCAGAAGAGGTAGTAGTTCTCCCTCAGCTCCTTCGCGGCGAGCCTGGGGGGGAAGACTGCCCGCTCCTTCCGCAGCGCCGCAAGCCGCTGCGCCTCGGTCGTCTTCACAGCCTTCCCCTTGTCGGCTTTCGGAACCATGGCGGAAGTGGTGGAGGAGATTGACGGCGTTGGTGGCACTGGTGGCGATGGGGGGCGGGGCGCTGCTCTCCTTCGGCTTTGGGAAGATGGGGGAGCGGCGGAGATTTCCGAGATTGAAGCAGCAACCAGCGGATGGGCGAACTACCCCTGTTTCCCCTGCTTATAAGGAGGGAGGGGGCGGACGTTCCGCATTTCCGAATAAAGAAACCCCCCACGATCTCTCCCACGGCGCCGCATTCAACACGTGCCGTTCGAGGAGGGCGCGGTGGATGCGGAGAGAGATACGGCGTAACCTAGGCCGCGCGTGCCCGTGCCCTGTTTTGGGCCTGGCCCAACAGCGCTCAGCACCGTGTATGGCCCAGGCCCGGGGGCTCCTGTCGGTGTACTAGAGTAGGGGTACCCTAGTATCCCGAACTTGTGCACGGGCAGTCGCAGCATCCCGCGGCAAGGCTTGCCGGGTGACCGCCAAGGTCCTCCGTGGTTCCTTTAGGGCCATTCAAGAACAAAGTATCCAAGTCAAGACCCCGGCAAGAGGAGCTTGCCGGGAAGGCCACCCAAGGCATCTCAAGGAACTTGCTGCGACGCGCCACATGTCTCGGCAAGGCCCGATGAGCGACAAGCTCCCGGACGCGACAAGACAACGACCGCGGCAAGGCGCTTGCCGCGGCAAGCCACCACTCCGCGCCCGCGCTCCAGCACATCCGCCAACGTGTCGCTCTGGGACCCTTCCAGGCGTACGTGGCGGGAGGCTGTGCAGCCAGGGGTATGCGGTGGCAAGCGGCACTGACAAGATTGCCATCGTGGCGAGCGGTGGTGTCCCTGACGGTCCCTTTTACACTGTTTAGGCGACGCAGACGGGCATTTAAGGCCCTTGTCCCCTAACGTCAGGGTTAGGTATGATGCACTGTAGCAGGTAGCTGTACCTACCGCAGCACCTTTCCATTTCTACCCTTGTCTACGTTGCCAACTGTCGGTGACCCCTTGAGCATATAAAAGGAGGCCCATGCGCAACGTAGGGGGGGGTTAGCGAGTTCAGAGAACACTCACGCTCGGTCTCGTTAGCTGCTGGTGTGTACTGTAGCACTCCGCGCTCCCGAGCAAGAACTCAATACAAACCACAAAGCAGGAGTAGGTTTTTACGCATCCGTGCGGCCCGAACCTGGGTAAACTGCTCGTGTGCTTTGCCTCGATCCGCTCTTTGCACGACCTCCGCCCCCGCCGAACCGAAAGGGACTCGGTCCGCCGGTCCCATAGGTGTTCGTGGATCAGTCCCCCGACATTATGTCTTTAAAGACGACAACCATGGAGTGAGGGGTTGCATCATACCTCTGCGTCGGCATCTCCGTCCGGACCGCTTTCCTTTTTAGCCTGTCCGGCCTCGGAGCCCCTTGTTGGCTGCTCGCCGCGGCCTCGACGCGGCGTCCCGAGGGCCTTCCCTATAAAACACCGTTTGTGTACGGTGAGTGAAGTGCGTAAAAGCAAATCCTTTTCAAAATGTTGGGGCTCTGGTCTCATTCACCTGCGAAGCTGGGAGCAGCCCAGGGTAGTCGGCCGTAATGGCTACCAAGGCGTTATCGCTGCTTAATTGGTAGAATACCCTGTCCATCAGCTCCACGGATATGTCCGGATCCTCTTCGAAGGCCGGGTCGAGGGACCGCTCAGGATCCTCTGATTGTGGAGGTGGGCTGTGGATCTCCCTTACAGCCTTACGCAGTTCCTGCGATGAATTTGCAAGGTAAAATATTTAACTATGGGAATATGGAACGGATGGGCATGAAAAATGGCGACCTACCCAGCTCGGAGGATTTGTACATGGAAAACCCATTCGGTGGCTTGATGCGGAGGATTTCCTCTTCCTCTCCCTTGTACAAACCGGACAAGATTTTTGCTAGAGCAGCGGTCGAGTCCGGCCCCTTGCGGCCACAGCGGGTGGCGTCATCTTCCCCGTTAAAATCCCACATGGGGTGGCCTCGATATTGAAGCGGCTGCACCCCCCGCATAATGCATATTGCCATAACCTCGGTTATGGTCAGTCCTGATTGAGCCAATACCTTTATCCGGCCCATCAGGTAAAGATCGTCTCTGTCATCTTCCTCCTGGGGGCTCCGTGGTCGCCAGCTTAGGCGCTTCTTCAAAGGAGCATTATCAAACTCGGGAAGGCCGATCCGAATAGGATCCGGAAGAGGGACGTCTTCCATGTAAAACCACTCTGAAGGCCAGTCTTCGGACGCCTTCTTCGGGGTTCCGGATAGGTATCCGGTCCCGGTGATGCGCCATACTTCGGCTCCGCCCACCTGATATATTGACCCCCTCTGTGAACGGGGCACAAGGCAGAGCAACCTCTTCCACAGTGCGAAATGAGCCTCGCAGCCCAAGAACAGCTCGCAAAGGGCTACGTAGCCAGCAATATGAAGTATGGAGGCAGGGGTAAGGTTATGCAGCTGGAGGCCGTAGAACTCCAGGAGCCCCCGGAGAAACGGATGGATTGGAAATCCGAGTCCCCTAGACAAATAAGGGACAAGGCATACCCGCTCTCCCTTAGAGGGGTTAGGAAGGTTCTCCGCTTGCTCCCCTCCATTATAGATGGCGAGCTCGGCTCGAACCGGGACCATATATGCTAGGGGGAGAAATCCCTGGGTCTGAAGCTTCACTAATTGGCTGTGCGGGACGGAACACCTCTCTCAATCTTCGGGCTTGGGGCTGGGGGAATGAGAGGAGGAGCTGCGCTGGACGGCCATGTTGGAACGGATTTTTTCGGGCGTGCTCCGATGAATGCTCGCTAAGGGAGGATGGTGTGGTTTGGATCTGAGAATCCTCGTCTCTTTAATAGACAGTTCATTTGCATAGCTAGGGGGGTGAGGGAGTCCTGGATTAGGGGGTGTTCGGGTAGCCGGACTATACCTTCGCCGGACTCCTGGACTATGAAGATACAAGATTGAAGACTTCGTCCCGTGTCCGGATGGGACTTTCCTTGGCGTGGAAGGCAAGCTTGGCGGTGCGGATATTCAAGATCTCCTACCCTTGTAACCGACTCTGTGTAACCCTAACCCTATCCGGTGTCTATATAAACCGGAGGGTTGTAGTCCATAGGACATCAACTCCATACACAACAATCATACCATAGGCTAGCTTCTAGGGTTTAGCCTCCTTGATCTCGTGGTAGATCTACTCTTGTACTACCCATATCATCAATATTAATCAAGCAGGAGTAGGGTATTACCTCCATCGAGAGGGCCCGAACCTGGGTAAAAACATCGTGTCCCTTGTCTCCTGTTACCATCCGGCCTTGACGCACAGTTCGGGACCCCCTACCCGAGATCCACCGGTTTGGACACCGACATTGGTGCTTTCATTGAGAGTTCCTCTGTGTCGTCGCCTTTAGGCCCGATGGCTCCTTTGATCATCAGCAACGATGAGGTCCAGGGTGAGACTTTTCTCCCCGGACAAATCTTCGTCTTCGGCGGTTTCGCTCTACGGGCCAATTCGCTTGGCCACCTGGAGTAGATCGAAAGCTACGCCCCTGGCCATCAGATCAGGTTTGGAAGCCTAAACTACATGGCAGACATCCGTGGAGATTTGATCTTCGACGGATTCGAGCCACAGGCAAGCGCGCCGCACTATCTCGAGGGGCATGATCTAGCTCTACCTCCAAACAGTGTCCTGGAGGCCGCACACGCACCGGTTCCGACCCTTAACTTGGAGCCTATTGCGACAATCGAGGATGAACGGTTGGACGTCACCTTGGGGGCTGCAATCTCAAAGGCGATTGAGCCGAACGCCAGCCCCGCACTCTGCATGACCCGTGACTCCGAGGATCCGGACTCCTCCCCGGACTCTGAACCCCCCGCGCCCCTGCTAGTCGAATCCGATTGGGCGCCGATAATGGAGTTCATCGCTGCGGACATCTTTCAGCACTCGCCTTTTGGCGACATCCTAAATTCTCTCAAGTCTCTCTCTTTATCAGGAGAGCCCTGGCCGGACTACGGTCAGCGAGGATGGGATACGGACGATGAAGAAATTCAAAACCCACCCACCACCCACTTTGTAGCCACTGTCGACGATTTAACCGACATGCTTGACTTCGGCTCCGAAGACATCGATGGTATGAACGACGATGTAGGAGACGAACAGGAACCAGCACCCGTAGGGCGCTGGAAGGCCACCTCGTCATATGACATATATGTGGTGGATACTCCAAAAGATGGAGATGGCGATGGAACAGTGGGGGATGACACCTCCAAGAAACAGCCAAAGCGCCCGCGTCAGCGGCGCCGCTCTAAATCCCGCCAAAGTAGAAACGGTGATTCCGGCACGGGAGATATTACTACCCCAGATAGCGCCGAAGAACACCCATCCCAGCAAGATTCGGTGCAGGAAGATGGAGAAGCCAGCCCTCACGAGAGAGCGGCAGACTGAGAGGTTGAGGATGATAACTACATGCCTCCCTCCGAAGACGAGGCAAGCCTCGATGACGACGAATTCGTCGTACCATCAGACCCCGCCAAACAAGAGCATTTCAAACGCAGGCTTTTAGCCACAGCGAACAGCCTCAAGAAAAAGCAGCAACCGCTTAGAGCTGACCAAGATTTGCTAGCTGATAGATGGACCGAAGTCCTGGCGGCCGAAGAGTATGAACTCGAACGCCCCTCCAAGAGTTACCCGAAGCGCAGGCCGCTACCCCGATCAGAGGAGGAAGCGCCTACATCACCAGCACACGACATGGCAAACCGGCCACCTCGCGGCCGCGACAGAGAGGCCTCTCGGCCCTCCACCCAAGCCATGCCCCGACGCCGCTCAACTAAGGCACGGGAAAACGCGCCAGACCTGCGAGACGTACTGGAGGATAAGGCAAGACAAACAAGATCGATCTACGGATTGCGTAGGCGCCTTACGGCACGTGATGATGATCTTCACTCCGGATACGACAAATCCGGCCGGGCCGAACACAATAGACACAGCTCTTCCGAGCTGCGTCGTGATATAGCCCAGTACAGGGGCGCCGCACACCCACTATGCTTCACTGATGAAGTAATGGATCATAAAATCCCAGAGGGTTTCAAACCTGTAAACATCGAATCATACGATGGCACAACAGATCCGGCGGTATGGATCGAGGATTATCTCCTTCACATCCAGATGGCACGCGGCGATGATCTTCACGCCATCAAATACCTCCCGCTCAAACTTAAAGGACCGGCCCGGCATTGGCTTAACAGCTTGCCAGCAGACTCAATCGGTTCTTGGGAGGACCTGGAAGCCGCATTCCTGGACAACTTCCAGGGCACTTACGTGCGACCACCGGATGCTGACGACTTAATCCACATAATTCAGCAGCCAGAGGAATCGGCCAGGCAATTCTGGACACGGTTCCTAATAAAGAAAAACCAGATAGTCGATTGTCCGGACGCAGAGGCCCTAGCAGCCTTCAAGCATAACATCCGCGACGAGTGGCTTGCCCGGCACCTGGGACAGGAAAAGCTGAAAACCATGGCAGCCCTCACGACACTCATGACCCGCTTTTGCGCGGGAGAAGACACAGCTGGCTAGCTCGCAGTAACAACTTAGCAAAGAACCCTGGTAATTCGGACACCAAGGACAAAAGTGGCCGGACTCGTCGGAACAAGCAAAAGCGTCGCGTTAGCAGCGACAGCAACGAAGACACAGCAGTTAATGCCGGATTCAGAGGCTATAAATCCGGTCAACGGAAAAAGCCATTCAAAAAGAATACTCAGGGCCCATCCAGTTTGGACCGAATACTCGACCGCTTGTGCCAGATACATGGCACCCCCGAAAGGCCAGCCAATCACACCAACAGGGATTATTGGGTGTTCAAGTAGGCAGGCAAGTTAAGAGCCGAAAATAAAGACAAGGGGCTGCATACGATGACGACGAGGAGCCCAGGCCGCCGAACAGTAATGGACAGAAGGGTTTTCCCCCACAAGTGCGGACGGTGAACATGATATACGCAACCCACATTCCCAAGAGGGAATGGAAGCGTGCTCTACGGGACGTATACGCGATGGAGCCAGTCGCCCCAAAGTTCAACCCATGGTCCTCCTGCCCGGTCACTTTTGATCAAAGGGACCACCCCACTAGCATCTGTCATGGCGGCTTTGCCGCACTGGTTCTCGACCCAATCATCGACGGATTTCACCTCACAAGAGTCCTCATGGACGGCGGGAGTAGCCTGAACCTACTTTACCAGGATACAGTGCGGAAAATGGGCATAGATCCCTCGAGGATTAAGCCCACAAAAATGACCTTTAAGGGCGTTATACCAGGTGTACAGGCCAACTGTACAGGCTCAGTAACACTTGAAGTGGTCTTCGGATCTCCGGACAATTTCCGAAGCAAAGAGTTAATCTTCGATATAGTCCCGTTTCGCAGTGGCTATCACGCCCTGCTCGGGCGAACCGCATTTGCAAAGTTCAATGCGGTGCCGCACTACGCATATCTCAAGCTCAAGATGCCAGGCCCTCGAGGAGTAATTACGGTCAATGGAAACACCGAACGCTCCCTCCGTACGAAGGAGCACACGGCGGCTCTCGCAGCGGAAGTCCAAAGCAGCCTTCTTAGGCAATTCTCCAGTCCGGCCGTTAAAAAGCCAGACACCGCCAAGCGCGCCCGAAGTAACCTACAACAAGACCGCCTGGCACGTTCTGAGCAGGCGTAGCAATGCGGCCCCAACCCCAGCCCTCGCGACATAGCGAAACCAGTGCCTTGCGTACATAACTACGCCCTCGAAATACCATGGGCATAGGGGAAGGGGCACAATAACGGCACACCCAAAATACGGCTTAAAACGTACTAGGGGCTGCCGGATTCTTTTTTTAATTTTCTTTTACTTTCAGGACTCCATACTTCGGACGACCTTTTCGGTAATTCAACTGCCGCACAAACGATGCAAGATCCAGGGAGGCAGACAAGCCATGCCGCATTATGGAACTCCCAGGTGGTCTCTGTTACGAGCAGCATACCTGTTTTGAATACAATTCCGCGGCCTGCCCCTGATTAGGACATGTTAAATAGTCTGATATCTTTTTGCTTATCGCACTAGTTGTATCGTTCGGCTTTGATAAATAGCCTCTCTACAAACAATGCATAGCTTTTTGTCTATTTTTTGCATTATCCTCTTTTCATATATATGTTTACTCAATGACATGATCGCACCCGTACACCATGGTACGGCAAACACGCCAGGGGCTTCAGTGCCCTTCATTATGGTGTGAGAAGTCCGTACACTTTCACAAGTGCGGCACCCCGAACTTATAGCACTATATGCATCGGCTTCGAATCATGATTTGGGTCAATAGTTGGGTTTGCCCGGCTCCTGTGTTCAGCTACCTTACGTTCCGCTCTATCGGCTAAGGTAGCACCTGGAGAACCACTGCGATTGTGCCCCGATTCAGACGGGCGAGCACCTCGGTGGAGAAAGCTAAAACTGACTGTCATGATGGGGCGAGAGACCGGTCGCTGTTCGAGAGGTTTTTCGGGTCCCTAAAGACTTATGCCGCTTCGAGCGAGGAGCCGGCTTCGTACGGCCAAAGGCGTGGATAGCGCCCCGAACTCGGTCTTCCGAACTAGGGGCTTCGCCGAAATTTAAAATTATAAAGTTCTATGGCTAAGTGAGAGTGTTCAAGCATTATAGTCCAATTGCCTGGTTCGTTGTGCTGAGCGCCTCCCTCGAAGGACCCAACTATGGGAAAAAGAGCGCTCAGGTTTATCCCGAACACCCCAGCACTAGTGGCAAGGGGGCAGAAGCCGACGACTGGCCATCTCTCAATTTTTTGATAAACGGCCGCACAGAAAATAATATTTTAAATTCAACAAGCATTGCTTAGCGCCTATGAACAAGTTTTCAGCGCACAGGATAAAACACGAGCGAGTTCATTCAAAAATTACATCCTTGGTACATTCATCCGCCACAAGGCGGGCACCCTCCAGAACATCCTTATAATAGTTCTCGGGCTTGCGATGCTCCTTCCCCGCCGGTGGCCCGTCCTTCACAAGCTTTACGCCGTCCAGCTTACCCCAGTGCACTTTTGCACGGGCAAGGGCCCGACGGGCACCTTCGATGCAGACGGAGCGCTTGATGACCTCGAGCCTTGGACAGGCCTCCACCAGCCGCCGCACCAGCCCGAAGTAGCTCCCAGGCAGGGCCTCTCCGGGCCACAGCCGAACTATGAAGCCCTTCATGGCCTGTTCGGCCGCCTTGTGGAGCTCGACCAGCTGTTTCAGCTGGTCGCTCAAGGGTAGAGGGTGTCCGGCCTCAGCATACTGAGACCAGAACACCTTCTCCGTCGAGCTGCCCTCTTCAGCTCGGTAGAATGCGGCGGCGTCGGATACGCTGTGGGGAAGATCTACGAATGCCCTTGGAGAACTCCGGATTCGGGTAAGTAACAAGTAGTTTACTTTTATATTTCTGCTTTGCATAAAGAATGCCTTACCCGCTGCTATCTTCTTCATCTCTTCCAACTCTTGGAGGGCCTTTTGGGCTTCGGCCTTGGCAGACTTGGCAGTCTCAAGGGCCGCCGCGAGCTCGGACGCTTGGGCCTTTGACTCAAGCTCCAAACTCTCATGTTTTTTCATGAGAGCCTGAAGCTCTTGCTGCACCTCGCCGACCTGAGCCCCAAGTTTCTCTCGCTCGGTGCGCTCCGCGGCCGCTTTCTTTTCAGCCTCGGACAGCGCCTGCTTGAGGGTTGCCACCTCAGTCGTGGCCCCTATAATAAGCAGTGCAATCCTGTTATTTTTTGCAATCACGCCTCTCTATAGGCACTTTTTCTGTAAGGTATTTCCTACCTTCTTTTTCCTCGAGTTGCCGCTTGGCAAGGCCGAGCTCTTGCTCGGTCCGCTCGAGGTCCTATTTCAGGACACCCACCTCCGCAGTCAGTGCGGCGGTGGATAGCAGCGAAGCCTGCACACGCATATTGACTCTTTATTGTTAGACTCCTGCGAAATTTACTAGATCCTCTATTCGGCTTTTCTTTCCGAACGCCAAATAGAGCATCAGGGGCTACTGTCTATGCGGTACTATTTTTATATATTTTTACTTACCTCGAAGCCTGTTAGAAGGCTAGCGCAAGCTTCAGTCAGTCCGCTCTTGGCGGACTGAACCCTCTGGATCACCGCACTCATAATAGTACGGTGCTCCTCGTCGATGGAGGTGCCGTCAAGCACCTCCAGCAGATTGTCCGGCGCCTCCGGTTGGACGGAGACCGCTGGCTCAGAAGGCTTGCTCCTCTTGAGAGGAGTTCGCCTACCGTGGTTCGGAACTGTTGAAGATTCCGGCATGGTGTCCGGCTCAAAGCCGGACTTGGAGCCCTGGGGGCCTTGTCCCCTTCACTCCTGGAGTCCGGGAGGTGGCCTTGCGGCTCCTCCAGGACCACCTCCTCCTGCTCCGGAGTCTGTCGCGACGCCACTTTAGTGTCGTCCGTAGTGCGGGGGGAGACAGCGGGCGGAACTGAGTTCACGTCCGATGAGTCCAGGGAGCCGCCTGACGATTCGTTGAATTCGGCCTGGCGCGGGCTGCATAATTTCGTTCGACATTAGGGAAAGCTGTGCAACAAAGGAACATCATGAGTTACTCTGGTATCCGAACTTACGATTTCGCTGGACGCTTGGCCCTGTTTGGCCACTCCTCTTCGCCCTCTTCGGTGTCGGGGGAGTAGTCCGGCGGAGGGGTCTTCCTTTTCCTAGACCCCTCGGCCTCCCCGGTTGGGGCGGCCTTCCTCTTCTCTTCTCCCTCCGCTGGGGGGAGAGTTTTCCTCTTCCTCCTCCTCGTTTTCACGGGAGGAGGGCATCTCGGACTCGTCGAATGACGAGCCCGACACCACCACGTTACGGGCGCTCTTTCGAGTCCCTGTGGTCTTCTTCTTCTTGACCTTCTTCTCCGGCACCACATAAGGTGCCGGAACCAGCAGCTTCACTAGGAGAGCAGGGGCTGGGTCTTCGGGCAAGGGAGTCAGACAGTTAATTGGTCCGGATATCGCCCGCCAAGCCTGTCAAAGGTAAGGGAGTTTAGATCCCGCACGGAGTCAAACTGTGAAAGGAAAAAAGAGCTTAACATCCTGTAAAAGGTGAAGATAGCTTACCTCGCTAGCGTGACGCTGCGAGCTGTATCCGCGGTCCTCGGAAGAGGATGTGGGAGCCTCGGCGCCTTTGATTAGCACCTTCCAGACGTCTTCATACGTCGTGTCGAAGAGCCTGTTGAGGGTTCGGTGCTGCGCCGGGTCGAACTCCCACAGATTAAAGTCCCGTTGTTGACACGGGAGGATTAAACGAACGAGCATGACCTGGACTACATTGACAAGCCGGATTGGCTTGTTTACCAGGGACTGGATGCATGTCTTCAGTCCGGTCACCTCTTCTTCATTACCCCATGATAGGCCCGTCTCTTTCCAGGACAAAAGCCGCGTGGGGGGTCCGGATTGAAACTCGGTGGCGGTGGCCCATTCCGGATCGCGTGGCTCGGTGATGTAAAACCACCCGGCTTGCCACCCCTTTAGGGTCTCCACGAAGGAGCCCTCGAACCATAGGACGTTGGCCATCTTGCCCGCCATGGCGCCTCCGCACTCTGCCTGGCTGCCGCGCACCACCTTGGGATTGACGTTGAAGGTCTTGAGCCAGAGGCTGAAATGGGGGCGGACGCGGAGGAAGGACTCACACACGACGATAAACGCCGAGATGTTGAGGATGAAGTTCGGGGCCAGATCGTGGAAATCCAGGCCGTAGTAGAACATGAGTCCCCGGACGAATGGGTGGAGTGGAAAACCCAGTCCACGGAGGAAGTGGGGAAGGAACACTACCCTCTCATGGGGCCTTGGGGTGGGGAGAAGCTGCCCCTTCTCGAGAAGCCGGTGCGGGATGTCCTTGGACAGGTATCCGGCCTTCCTTAACTTTTTCACTTGGACCTCCGTAACGGAGGAGACCATCCACTTGCCTCCCGCTCCGGACATTGCTGGAGAAGGTTGACGTGGGAAGAGCGGGCTTGGGCGCTGGAGCTCGAGTGCGCAGGAGATGGATAGGCAAAGGAGGAAGAAGGCGTAGGTAAAAAGGGTGGATCCTTATCCCCTTATATGGGCGGATGCGGTTATGCGTCCCCACCTACCTAATAAAACTCGCTTGCCTCCCAAGCGCCGTGGTAAATGGCGCGGTTGGGTTACCCACGTCCGTATTGATGAGAATCCCGTAAAAAAGGGCACACGATCTCTGCTTTGACAAGACGTGCCAAGGAAACTGCCTCGCAAAACGTGCTGAGGTGGAAAAGAAAAAACGATTCAAGTAAAGGACTTGGCCGTAGTGTGATGACGCACTGCGGAATACGTCAGCAGATTTGATTTGTGTTAATATTATTCTCTCTATGGCGATGTGTGGAAATTTATTTTGCAGGGCCGGACACTATTTTTGGTGTTTGCAATCTTCTATGAAGAACTTGGAGGAGGAACCCGCCTTGCAATGCCGAAGACAATCTGCGCGGCAGACTCGTCGTCATTGAAGCCTGGTTCAGGGGCTACTGAGGGAGTCCTGGATTAGGGGGTGTTCGGGTAGCCGGACTATACCTTTGCCGGACTCCTGGACTATGAAGATACAAGATTGAAGACTTCGTCCCGTGTCCGGATGGGACTTTCCTTGGAGTGGAAGGCAAGCTTGGCGGTGCGGATATTCAAGATCTCCTACCCTTGTAACCGACTCTGTGTAACCCTAACCCTATCCGATGTCTATATAAACCGGAGGGTTGTAGTCCATAGGACATCAACTCCATACACAACAATCATACCATAGGCTAGCTTCTAGGGTTTAGCCTCCTTGATCTCGTGGTAGATCTACTCTTGTACTACCCATATCATCAATATTAATCAAGCAGGAGTAGGGTATTACCTCCATCGAGAGGGCCCGAACCTGGGTAAAAACATCGTGTCCCTTGTCTCCTGTTACCATCCGGCCTTGACGCACAGTTCGGGACCCCCTACCCGAGATCCGCCGGTTTTGACACCGACAGGGGGTAAATGTAAAAACACCCTGGCTCCTCACATTCGCTTGACACGTGGAAGGTGGCCATTATTGGACGCAGAAGCCAAGGAGCGCAGCATTTACAAGAAGCAGGACACTATTTAACGAGTACTCGGAATTTGGAGAAGAACCCGCCTTGCAATGCCAAAGACAATCTGCGCGCTGGACTCATCGTCATTGAAGCCTGGTTCGGGGGCTACTGAGGGAGTCCTGGATTAGGGGGCATCCGGACAGCCGGACTATAACCTTTGGCCGGACTGTTGGACTATGAAGATACAAGATTGAAGACTTCGTCATGTGTCCGGATGGGACTCTCCTTGGCGTGGAAGGCAAGCTTGGCAATACGGATATGTAGATCTCCTTCCTTGTAACCGACTCTGTGTAACCCTAGCCCCCTCCAGTGTCTATATAAACTGGAGGGTTTAGTCTGTAGGACGAACAACAACAATCATACCATAAGCTAGCTTCTAGGGTTTAGCCTCTCTGATCTCGTGGTAGATCAACTCTTGTAATACCCATATCATCAATATCAATCAAGCAGGAGTAGGGTTTTACCTCCATCGAGAGGGCCCGAACCTGGGTAAAAACATCGTGTCCCTTGTCTCCTGTTACCATCCGCCTAGACGCACAGTTCGGGACCCCCTACCCGAGATCAGCCGGTTTTGACACCGACAATGAGAGATCAATAGTTTCTATAAAACAAATCCACCACTGTGGTCTAAAAGGTATAAGTGACATACTAGAGCAAAACTATATAACTCAAAAGATATAAGTGAAGCACATAGAGTATTCTAATAATTTCCGAATCATGAGTGTCTCTTGATACGTCTCCGTCGTATCTACTTTTCCAAACACTTTTGCCCTTGTTTTGGACTCTAACTTGTATGAATTGAATGGAACTAACCCGGACTGACGCTGTTTTCAGCAGAATTGCCGTGGTGTTGTTTTATGTGCAGAAAACAAAAGTTCTCGGAATGACCTGAAACTCCACGGGATGTCTTACAAAAAATAAAAAAAAATCCTCGCCAATGATGAAGACCAAGGGGCCCACACCCTGTCCACGAGGGTGGGGGACGCCCCCCCTAGGGCACGCCCCCTACCTCGTGGGCCCCCTGGAGACCCTCCGACGCCAACTCCAACTCTATATATTGGCTTTCGGGGAGAAAAAAATCAGAGAGAAGAAATCATCACGTTCTATGATACGGAGCCGCCGCCAAGCCCTAAAATCTCTCGGGAGGGCTGATCTAGAGTCCGTTCGGGGCTCCGGAGAGGGGGATTCATCGCCATCGTCATCATCAACCATCCTCCATCACCAATTTCATGATGCTCACCGCCGTGCGTGAGTAATTCCATCGTAGGCTTGCTGGACGGTGATGGGTTGGATGAGATTTATCATGTAATCGAGTTAGTTTTGTTAGGGTTTGATCCCTAGTATCCACTATGTTCTGAGATTGATGTTGCTATGACTTTGCTATGCTTAATGCTTGCCACTAGGGCCCGAGTGCCATGATTTCAGATCTGAACCTATTATGTTTTCATGAATATATGTGAGTTCTTGATCCTATCTTGCAAGTCTATAGTCACCTATTATGTGTTATGATCCGACAACCCCGAAGTGACAATAATCGGGATACTTCTTGGTGATGACCATAGTTTGAGGAGTTCATGTATTCACTATGTGCTAATGCTTTGTTCCGGTTCTCTATTAAAAGGAGGCCTTAATATCCCTTAGTTTCTAATAGGACCCCGCTACCACGGGAGGGTAGGATAAAAGATGTCATGCAAGTTCTTTTCCATAAGCACGTATGACTATATTCGGAATACATGCCTACATTACATTGATGAATTGGAGCTAGTTCTGTGTCACCCTATGTTATGACTGTTACATGATGAACCGCATCCGGCATAATTATCCATCACTGATCCGGTGCCTACGAGTTTTCCATATACTGGTTCTCGCTTATTTACTTTCCCGTTGCTACTGTTACAATCACTACAAAATACCAAAAATATTTAATATTGCTTGCACTACTCTTTTTTTACCGTTACCACCACTATCATATTACTTTGCTACTAAACACTTTGCTGCAGATACTAAGTTTCCAGGTGTGGTTGAATTGACCACTCAGGCTGTGTTTGATAGCAAGGCATTGCAAAAACCAAAGTATTGAAAAACTGCAGTATTTTAGACTGTAGGCAGAAGATACCACAGTTTTGACATATCAGCGTAATTTGAAGTATTGTGAATACTCTGACCTATTTGGCTAGTACTTTATGCAGCAATGTAAGTGATCTATCTAGCTGGTTGATAGCCATTACAAACACGCGTGTTCTCAACTTTGTAGCCACTCGATGGTTTGGTTAGTCATAGTTGATTTGTTGGGTATGGATACTCTTGTGTTCGTTGCCGGCACCGATGGACCAAAATTACAGAAGCAAGAGCTACAGCTGCTCAGCTGTGCAGCTGCAGACCTGCGTAGCAAGCTCGGCCAGCAGTCCAGCAGGATTTTCTCGCTCCGTTCTTCACGGCTGGTGTGAAGGTACTGGAAGGGGAAACGATATAGCCCCATCGAGACAGGGATCTGTGGCCGGTACACAGAGGTACGAGTATTGACGATTAGCTATCCGACAGTGCACCACGGCAGCTCACCAGAGGCAAAGGTCACGTGGAGGAGCTCAAGAACGAGATCTGACAGAATAAGGTCGTCGAGCAGAAGCAACGGGAGGATGGGGAGCGGCCTGGGCGGCTTGGTGCAGGGAGGAAGACAACAACGAGGACTTTCTTTCGCCAACTCAGTTTTAGAAAAAGAGGTCCAGGGTTCTTTTTTTAAAACAGAGAAAATACCACAGTTTCACAAAAACTGCAGTATTAAAATCATAGTTTTTAGTGGCAGCCAAACACCCCATAGTAAATTAAACTGTAGTAATCTCGAATACCGTAGTATTCTCAAAATACTTAGATAAAACTGAGCTATCAAACAGGGCCTCAGCTGCTAATACTTGAGAATATTCTTTGGCTCCCCTTGTGTCGAATCAATAAATTTGGGTTGAATACTCTACCCTCTAAAACTGTTGCGATCCCCTATACTTGTGGCTTATCAAGACTCTTTTCTGGCGCCGTTGCCGGGAACATAGCTCTATTCTTTGAGTCACTTGGGATTTATATCTGCTGGACACTATGAAGAACTTGAAAGACGCTAAGACAACAATTTATCCCTCAACTACGAGGGGGGGTAAGGAACTGTCATCTAGCTCTGCACTTGATTCACCTTCTGTTATGAGTAAGCTAGCGACACCTAAACCTGCTTCTGCTATTCATTCTGATATGTCGCATGCTATTGATGATGCCACTTCTGCTATGCATGATACTTATGATGAAACTGCTTCTATGCCTAATACTAATGTGCCCCTTAGTGAATTTCTTGATGAAAAAATTGCTAGGGCTAGAGAGAAAGAAATTATTGAATCTGAATATAATGATGAAAGTGATGATGAAGATATGCCTGTTATTCCTGAGGGTTATGTTTTTGATATGGAATCTTCTGCCGCTATTTTAGCCTGCAAAGATAGATATGAGCTCAAGAGGCTATTAGATAAATGGAACAAAGGATCACTTAGAGATAAAATGAAACCTGACCCTCCTTTTGCTACTTCACCTATCTGTGTTCCTGACAAGGATTATGAATTCTCTGTTGATCCTGATATAATTACTTTGGTTGAATCCGATCCTTTTCATGGCTATGAATCTGAAACTGTCGTGGCACATCTTACTAAATTAAATGATATAGCCACCCTGTTCACTAATGATGAGAGATCGCGCTACTTTTATATACTCAAAATATTTCCGTTCTCATTAAAGGGTGATGCTAAGATATAGTTTAATTCTCTTGATCCTGGTTGTGTGCGTAGTCTGCAGGATATGATTTATTAATTCTCTGCTAAATATTTCCCTGCTCATAAGAAACAAGCTGCTTTAAAGGAAATATACAACTTTGTGCAAATTAAAGAAGAGAGTCTCCCACAAGCTTGGGGGAGGCTTCTCAAGTTACTTAATGCTTTGCCTGATCATCCTCTTAAGAAACATGAAATACATGATATCTTTTATAATGGACTAACCGATGCTTCCAGAGATTACCTGGATAGTTGTGCTGGTTCTCTTTTCAGGGAAAGAACACCGGATGAAGCTGAAATTCTATTGAATAATATGTTGACAAATGAAAATAATTGGGCACCTCCTGAGCCAGCTCCTGCTCCAATTACTGAGCCTATTCCTAAACCAACTCCGAAGAAGAGAGGTGTTCTATTTCTCAGTCCCAAAGATATGCAAGAGGCAAAGAAATCTATGAAAGAAAAAGGTATTAAAGCTGAAGATGTTAAGAATTTACCTCCTATTGAAGAAACATATGATGTGAATCCCTTATTTATTGCAGAACCTCCTGATCCCGATATCCCGACGCGGGTAGTAAAGGTAAATTCTCTCTATAGATATGATAAAGCTGAAGTCCCTCCTACTAAAATTGCTAGTCAGTGCTTGGATGAGTTTGATAACTTTATGTTTAAGCAAGACGACTCCAATGCTTACTTTGGTAGACAATTAAAACAAAATGCTTGGGTGATTATATGGCTAATATTAGAGGTGAACTTAAACTTGTTAGCAAACATGCTTCTATGGTTACCACTCAAGTAGAACAAGTACTTAAAGCTCAAAAAGAAGTGGTTGATGAAATGAATAGTAAGAAAAATGATTATGCTGTTAGAGTGGCTACTAGAACTGGTAGAATGACTCGGGAACCTTTGTATCCTGAAGGCCACCCTAAGAGAATTGAGCAAGATTCTCAGAGAAATAATATTGATGCTCCTAGTTCTTCTAAAAAGAAGAAAAAGAAAAATGATAGAACTGTGCAAACTTCTAGTGAACCTATTGCCGAACCACCTGATAATCCAAATGATATCTCTATGTCTGATGCTGAAACACAATCTGGTAATGAACATGAACCTAGAGAGAATATTAATGATGATGTTCATGATGATGCTCAACCTAGTAATGATAATGATGTAGAAATTGAACCTGCTGTTGATCTTGATAACCCACAATCAAAGAATCAACGTTATGATAAGAGAGACTTTGTTGCTAGAAAACATGGTAAAGAAAGAGAACCTTGGGTTCAGAAACCCATGCCTTTTCCTCCCAAACCATCCAAGAAAAAGGATGATGAGAATTTTGAGCGCTTTGCTGAGATGATTAGACCTATCTTTTTGCGTATGCGATTAACTGATGTGCTCAAAACAAATCCTTATGCTAAATATATGAAAGATATCATTACTAATAAAAGAAAGATACCGGAAGCTGAGATTTCCACCATGCTTGCTAATTATAATTTTAAGGGTGGAATACCAAAGAAACTTGGAGATCCCGGAGTGCCTACTATACTGTCAGGACCCCGATCCTAAGTCACACCGGTCTAGCATGTAACACATCATATCACTTTGCGGCCTCACGCACGGTATTCCCACGGGTGCCACCTTACCTGGCCCGGGACCGTTTGCGCCTTTTGGCTCACGTATATGATAGTGTCGCTGGCATCCATATGACAAAGAACCCGGGCCGACATGGCTAGTCGTGAACCCAAAGCGGCACTAACCCATGGGGACAGGCATACATGAATCAACCTCGAGCATGTCGGTCAACAGCGTGTGAATCCGGGCTGTAGCACTGCGCTAACAGGACTCTGGTAACCCGGGCTGTAGCAAGCTAGGCAGGACTCCGGATGTCACCGCGTGACATTTCCCCGAAGGGACAGACACAGGAACGAAGTGAAATACATGCCGGCCAGTCAAGTGTCCTGAGCAGTAGTGCTGGGCTAGTAGGACTCCGATGAACCGGGCTGTAGCGGACTACTATGGCTCAAGGAAGCACTAGACTACATTTCCCCATAAGAGAGGCTACCGAGGATAAACAACTAGATTGTCGGATCCCACACATACCAAGCATTTCAATCATACACACAATATGCTCGATATGTGTAAATACAACATGGCATCACAACAAGACTCTACGACTCAAGTATTTATTCATTAGGCTTCGAAGAGCCAGATATTACAAACGTGGGTCTCATGACCCAACATTCAGAGCATACAAGTCAAAGCACAAGCGGAAGCTTAACATGTCTGAGTACAGACAACTACAAATGAAAAAGGCTGAGAAGCCTGACTAACTACAAGATCCTGCCGAGGGCACAAGATCGTAGCTGAGGTATCAAGCTAAACGTCGAAGTCCACACGGAACTACTAGCGAGACTGACGTCTCTCTGCAAAACATAAAATAGGCAAACGTGAGTACAAATGTACCCAGCAAGACTTACATCAGAACTATCTACATATGCATCGGTATCAACAAAGGGGTGGTGGAGTTTAACTGCAGCAAGCCAGCTTTGACTCGGTGACTATCCTGAACTACGACTGCAAGTAACTCTTTTGAGGTGGCGCACACGAGTCCACATATTCACCATACCAATACACCATTATGGATCCGCTCCCGTCTCCCTACGAGAACGCCATCCATAGCACTCACGCTTATCTTGCGCATTTTAGAGTATCCACTTTCACTTGTCTATGAACTATGCAAGGGGTCCAAGTTTCCATATCCGAGGAATACGGCTATTCGAATAGATAATGATAACCCTGCAGGGGTGTACTTCTTCACACACGCTCTCGCCACTTACCACCATGTACACATCGTGTATCTTGGCAACCTTCAAGCGGAAGCCTGGCGAGGGAGTCGGCCACGACCTGACTAACCACACAAGTCTCTAGTCCAGGTTTATCGCCTATTCAGGTTCCATCCGCAAGGAGATCCGGCCGGGGTGTCGCTCACGGCCCCAAACGATGTGTGCAGGGTTCCCAAGCCCACCTCGACGGATGGATCTACGCTTGGTACACCGTGCCACGGTGCCTAGTCTGTCCCAAGCCCACCTATACCGGGTACCACTTGGTAGACTACTAACACAACCTACAAACACCAGAAACTAGTTGCAACTCCTGGACAGAGATCAAGTTGATTAATAAGTCGAGAGGGGCACTTAAGCATTCCAATGCGTGGTAGTAACTGTTCATGGATCACAAACACAGAACTCAGTTCTTGAGGACGGCTGCAATGAGACAACCCACCATGTACTCCTACATGGCCTCTCACCGCTACCTTTACCAAATCGTGTTCACACACTTAGCTCTCAACAGTAGGACATGTTCACCACATTCCAATTCATTCCCGATGAATCAGACCTGACACAACTCTAAGCAATAGCAGGCATGACAAACAAGCATGAATGAGTAGGCACATCAGGGCTCAAACAACTCCTACTACTCATGCTAGTGGGTTTCATCTATTTACTGTGGCAACGACAGGTCATGCAGAGGAAAGGGGTTCAACTACCGCAGCATGTAACAGTTGAATCATTGTTGTCCTAATGCAGTAAAAGAGAGCAGGAGCGAGAGAGTGGGATTGTATCGGAATGAACAAGGGGGTTTTGCTTGCCTGGCACTTCTGAAGATAATATAGCTCTTCATCGGTGTCATCGATCTCATCGTCGAAACATACATCTACCGAGGGGGAACAACCACCGGCAAAGAGATGAAGGACACAATCAATGCAATGCACAATATGATGCATGATCATGACGTGACAATATGCTGTGATTTGAGCTAATGCAGCTAGCAACAAAAGGGTTTGAGTTGATTTGAACCAAAGGTTCAAATTCAAACTCAAATTATGAATTCAAATAGTGCATTATCATGTTTTGGACTAAACAGTGAGGTTAAGTTGTTCAAACATGCATGAAATTAGCATAAATGGATAGATTGGATTTTTCTGATAATTTTTCATATATAACTTGTTTCATTTGGAGTTACGGTTGAATTTCTATGAATTTTAGAAGTTTAAATCATTTTCTGGATTTTCTGGTTATTTAGAATTAAGAAAAATCCAGTAAATGATTTACTGCGTCAGCATGACATCACGCTGACGTCAGCGGTCAACGGAGCGGCCCAGGTCAAAACTGACTAGTGGGTCCCGCGTGTTAGTTACTAACTAAACTATCCTGGTTTAATTAGCACTAATCCTAGATTAATTAGTAGGGCCGGGCCCGCGTGTCAGTGAGTCAGGGGGAAAGTCAAACTGGGGTCAACCCGGGTCAAACTCGCCAGAGTTGACCCGGGGCTCATCGCCGGCAAGGCCAGGGACGGCGGAGAGGTGCGGGTTTCGCTCTCCCGGCGCCCAAACGAGCGGCGGAGGGCACCCGCGGGGAGCTGGAGCTCTCCCGCATCCAGCACAGCAAACCGCAGCGGCTGGGGAGGCCAGAGCTCGTCGGAAACGAGCTCAGGGCGGCGGGCGGTGATCGGGCGCAAGTGGCGCGGCGGCTACGGCGTGCGAGAGGAAAAACGGAGGGAGGGAGAAGAGTCAGTGGCTCACGGCGGTTGCGACGGTGGGCTCGGGGAGCTCGGGGAGGGGCTGGTGACGGCAGGAGGTCGCCGGCGATCTCAGTGACCCGAGGAAGAAGAAGATGTCGGGGGCGGAGCTTCGGGGTCTTCCAGTCGCGTGGCTCGGTGAGGGGGCCGGCGACGAGGTGCAGGAGCTCGGGAGCAGCTCGGGGCATCATCGGGACGGCGGTGGTCGCGGCAACGGCGAACGGCGGCGATGGGCGTGTTCGGTGGCGTCGTATGGAGAGAGCATAGGAGGGAGAGAGGTCCAGGGAGAGAGGAGAGGGGTGCAGGGGGTCCCGAGCGGCGCCGAGGAGGGGCTTCGAGGCGCCTCGGTGAGGCAGGCGGGCAGGGAGGAGGCGTGGCGCCTCGCGCGCGTGTGTGCTGTCCCGCCTCTGCCTACTGGCAGAGGTTAGGGATGACTGGCATCGGCAGGTGGTGGGCTGGGCCAGCCGGCTTGCTGGGCCGCCAGGTGAGCGTCAGGTAAGGCCCAGGTAAAACCCTTTCCCCTTTTGTTTCTGTTTTCTATTTCTGACATTTGTTTTAATTTGGTTTTTGAACCAAAACAATTTATTTTCTTCTGAAAATTATTGTAGGAACTAGTTGGATTGTTCCAAAGCCCCACACTAAAAATCAGAATTATTGGACATATATTAAATATATAACTGATATAAATCCAATGCAAATAGTTATTCAATTAATTTCAAATGCCCAAAATAAATATTTCTAAGACTCCAAAAATATTGGTTTGAACTTTAGCTCTTGCCAATATTTTCAGGGATTAGCAGGAACATTTTGTTGGGCTCATTTGAAAATATTTTAATGTTGATCATTTTTAAAAGATTTCTGAGGCTTGAGAATTCCCTCAATTCAATTTCCTTGAACTTAAGATGATGCATGGATGCATATGCAATGACAAGCAAAGGCCAAAGCTAGGGCTGTGACATATACCTTGCTCCATTAAAAGAAATTATATTAAAACTGCTTTATGTGATCTTGGAGCCGGTGTTAGTGTTATGCCTCTCTCTTTATATCGTAGACTTGACTTGAATAAGTTGACACCTACTGAAATATCTTTGCAAATGGCTGATAAATCAACTGCTATACCTGTCGGTATTTGTGAGGATGTGTCGGTTGTGGTTGCAAACGTTACTATTTTAACGGACTTTGTTATTCTTGATATTCCCGAGGATGATAGTATGTCTATTATTCTTGGAAGACCTTTTCTTAATACTGCAGGGGCTGTTATTGATTGCAACAAAGGCAATGCCACTTTTCATGTTAATGGTAATGAGCATACAGTACACTTTCCGAGGAAACAACCTCAAGTTCATAGTATCAACTCTATTGGAAAAATTCCATCGATTATATTTGGAGGTTTTGAATTTCCTCTTCCTACTGTCAAGAAGAAATATGATATACTTATTATTGGGGATGTGCATATCCCCGTTGAGGTAACATAGTGTTATTCGAAATTTCTCCGGTTTCATGATTATCGGAATGAGTTTGTTAACAAGACTTGATCAACCTTGTTAGTGGATTCCTTTTGATGAGCATGAGATGGATGAAACTAGAAGCACAACCTTCTGTACCCTCTCTATACTTTCTGTTATTTAGTAGAAATAAAGTAAAAATAGTATTTTTCTGTCTGTTTCCTGGTTTATCCGTGCAGTATAAAAATATCCCGAAAATAAAAGTCCTCAGAATGACATGCCAATTTAATATGATTTTTTCGGGAATATTTGAGGATTTACTGTGCAAAAATTACCACGGGGGGAGCTGCCACCTGGCCACGAGGGTGGAGGGCGCGCCCTACCCCCCCTGGGTGCGCCCCCTGCCTCGTGGGCCCACGATGGCCCTCCTCCACTTATCCCAGCACCCATCTTCTTCCTCTGCCTCACACAAACCCGAAAAACCAACTCGAGCACGAGTTCCAGCCACTTTTGCTGTGATTTTTGATCTCCTTGCTCAAAGCACCTCTTGCAAAACTGCTTGGGGAGATTGTTCCTTGGTATGTGACTCCTCCATTGGTCCAATTAGTTTTTGTTCTAGTGCTCTATTCTTTGCAAATTTGTGCTGCATTGGTGACCATGTTCTTGAGCTTGCAATGTCAAATTTATATGGTTCCAAGTAGTTCTAATGCTTGATATAGGCTCTAGGCACTTGTAGGAGTAGTTGCTATCAGTTTTATTGAAGTTGGTTCACTTTTGTTAGAAGTTACTAAAATTTTCAGAAATTTTTCAGAGAAAAACAATATGCTTAGGAAGATGTTCCAGGTGTTGGGGAACGTAGTAATTTCAAAAAAAAATCCTACGCACATGCAAGATCATGGTGATGCATAGCAACGAGAGGGGAGAGTGTTGTCCACGTACCCTCGTAGACCGAAAGCAGAAGCGTTAGCACAATGCGGTTGATGTAGTCGTACGTCTTCACGATCTGACTGATCAAGTACCGAACGCACGGCACCTCCGAGCTCAGCACACGTTCAGACCGATGACGTCCCTCGAACTCCGATCCAGCCGAGTGTTGAGGGAGAGTTTCGTCAGCACGACTGCGTGGTGACGATGTTGATGTTCTACCGATGCAGGGCTTCGCCTAAGCACCGCTACAGTATTATCGAGGTGGATTATGGTGGAGGGGGCACCGCACACGGCTAAGAGATCAATGATCAATTGTTTTGTCCATGGGGTGCCCCCCTGCCCCCGTATATAAAGGATCAAGGGGGAGGAGGTGTGGCCAGGCTTGGGGCGCGCCAGGAGGAGTCCTACTCCTACCGGGAGTAGGACGTACTCCCCCCCTTTTCCATGTTGGACTAGGACATGGGGGGAAGGAGGAGAGAGAGGGGAAAGGAAAGGGGGGGGGCCGCCCCCCTCCTTGTCCAATTCGGACTTGGGGGGAGGGGCGCGCGGCTGCCCCTTGGCCTCCTCTCCTCTTCCTCCACTAGGCCCATTAAGGCCCATTAAGTTACCGGGGGGTTCCGGTAACCTCCCGGTACTCCGGTAAAATCCCGATTTCATCCGGAACACTTCCGATGTCCAAACATAGGCTTCCAATATATCTTCATGCCTCGACCATTTTGAGACTCCTCGTCATGACCGTGATCACATCCGGGACTCCGAACAAACTTCGGTACATCAAAACATATAAACTCATAATGAAACTGGCATCGTAACGTTAAGCGTGCGGACCCTACGGGTTCGATAACTATGTAGACATGACCGAGACATGTCTCCGGTCAATAACCAATAGCGGAACCTGGATGCTCATATTGGCTCCTACATATTCTATGAAGATCTTTATCGGTCAGACCGCATAACAACATACGTTGTTCCCTTTGTCATCGGTATGTTACTTGCCCGAGATTCGATCATCGGTATCTCAATACCTAGTTCAATCTCGTTACCGACAAGTCTCTTTACTCATTCCGTAATACATCATCCCGCAACTAACTCATTAGTTGCAATGCTTGCAAGGCTTAAATGGTGTGCATTACCGAGAGGGCCCAGAGATACCTCTTCGACTATCGCAGTGACAAATCCTAATCTCAAAATACGCCAACCCAACATGTACCTTCGGAGACACCTGTAGAGCACCTTTATAATACCCAGTTACGTTGTGACGTTTGGTAGCACACAAAGTGTTCCTCCGGTAAACGGGAGTTGCATAATCTCATAGTCATAGGAACATGTATAAGTCATGAAGAAAGCAATAGCAACATACTAAACGATCTGGTGCTAAGCTAACGGAATGGGTCATGTCAATCACATCATTCTCCTAATGATGTGATCTCGTTAATCAAATGACAACTCATGTCTATGGTTAGGAAACATAACCATCTTTGATCAACGAGCTAGTCAAGTAGAGGCATACTAGTGACACTCTGTTTGTCTATGTATTCACACATGTATTATGTTTCCGGTTAATACAATTCTAGCATGAATAATAAACATTTATCATCATATAAGGAAATAAATAATAACTTTATTATTGCCTCTAGGGCATATTTCCTTCAATCTCCCACTTGCACTAGAGTCAATAATCTAGATTACATAGTAATGATTCTAACACCCATGGAGCCTTGGTGCTGATCATGTTTTGCTCGTGGAAGAGGCTTAGTCAATGGGTCTGCAACATTCAGATCCGTATGTATCTTGCAAATTTCTATGTCTCCCACCTGGACTAGATCCCGGATGGAATTGAAGCGTCTCTTGATGTGCTTGGTTCTCTTGTGAAATCTGGATTCCTTCGCTAAGGCAATTGCTCCAGTATTGTCACAAAAGATTTTCATTGGACCCGATGCACTAGGTATGACACCTAGATCGGATATGAACTCCTTCATCCAGACTCCTTCATTTGCTGCTTCCAAAGCAGCTATGTACTCCGCTTCACATGTAGATCCCGCCATGACGCTTTGTTTAGAACTGCACCAACTGACAACTCCAGCGTTTAATGTAAACATGTATCCGGTTTGCAATTTAGAATCGTCCGGAT
The DNA here is from genome assembly GCF_056163025.1 of Triticum urartu. Taxonomy (NCBI): domain Eukaryota; kingdom Viridiplantae; phylum Streptophyta; class Magnoliopsida; order Poales; family Poaceae; genus Triticum; species Triticum urartu. The sequence continues at coordinate 8,068,241 of NC_141879.1, forward strand.
CAGTGTCAAAGCTTGCATCAACGTAACCATTTACGATGAGCTCTTTGTCACCTCCATATACGAGAAACATATCCTTAGTCCTTTTCAGGTATTTCAGGATGTTCTTGACCGCTGTCCAGTGATTCACTCCTGGATTACTTTGGTACCTCCCTGCTAGACTTATAGCAAGGCACACATCAGGTCTGGTACACAGCATTGCATACATGATAGAGCCTATGGCTGAAGCATAGGGAACATCTTTCATTTTCTCTCTATCTTCTGCAGTGGTCGGGCATTGAGTCTTACTCAACTTCACACCTTGTAACACAGGCAAGAACCCTTTCTTTGCTTGATCCATTTTGAACTTCTTCAAAACTTTGTCAATGTATGTGCTTTTTGAAAGTCCAATTAAGCGTCTTGATCTATCTCTATAGATCTTAATGGCCAATATGTAAGCAGCTTCACCGAGGTCTTTCATTGAGAAACTCTTATTCAAGTATCCTTTTATGCTATCAAGAAATTCTATATCATTTCCGATCAGCAATATGTCATCCACATATAATATCAGAAATGCTACAGAGCTCCCACTCACTTTCCTGTAAATACAGGCTTCACCAAAAGTCTGTAAAAAACCAAATGCTTTGATCACACTATCAAAGCGTTTATTCCAACTCCGAGAGGCTTGCACCAGTCCATAAATGGATCGCTGGAGCTTGCACACTTTGTTAGCTCCTTTTGGATCGACAAAACCTTCCGGTTGCATCATATACAACTCTTCTTCCAGAAATCCATTCAGGAATGCAGTTTTGACATCCATCTGCCAAATTTCATAATCATAAAATGCGGCAATTGCTAACATGATTCGGACAGACTTAAGCATCGCTACAGGTGAGAAGGTCTCATCGTAGTCAACCCCTTGAACTTGTCAAAAACCTTTTGCGACAAGTCGAGCTTTGTAGACAGTAACATTACCGTCAGCGTCAGTCTTCTTCTTGAAGATCCATTTATTCTCAATTGCTTGCCGATCATCGGGCAAGTCAACCAAAGTCCACACTTTGTTCTCATACATGGATCCCATCTCAGATTTCATGGCTTCAAGCCATTTTGCGGAATCTGGGCTCACCATCGCTTCTTCATAGTTCGTAGGTTCATCATGATCTAGTAGCATGACTTCCAGAACAGGATTACCGTACCACTCTGGCGCGGATCTCACTCTGGTTGATCTACGAGGTTCAGCAGTATCTTGATCTGAAGTTTCATGATCATTATCATTAGCTTCCTCACTAACTGGTGTAGGTGTCACTGGAACAGTTTTCTGTGATGTACTTGTTGGGTAACGTAGCATAAATTCAAAATTTTCCTACGTATCACCAAGATCAATCTATGGAGTCATCTAGCAACGAGGGAGGATTGGATCTACATACCCTTGTAGATCGCGCGCGGAAGCGTTCAAGAGAACGGGGTTGATGGAGTCGTACTCGTCGTGATTCAAATCACCGATGATCCTAGCGCCGAACGGACGGCACCTCCGCGTTCAACACACGTACGGAACGGAGACGTCTCCCATGCCTTGATCCAGCAAGGAGGAGGGAGAGGTTGATGGAGATCCAGCAGCACGACGGCGTGGTGGAAGTAGCGGGATTCCAACAGGGCTTCGCTAAGCGCTGCGGGAGGAGGGAGATGTGTCACGGGAGGGAGAGGGAGGCGCCAGGGCTCAGGTGTGTTTGCTCCTCCTTTTCCCCACTATATATAGGGCCAAGAGAGAGGGGGAGGCGCAGCCCTTGCCCCTTCCTCCAAGGAAGGGTGCGGCCAAGGGTGGGGAGGAGTCCATCCTCCCCAAGGCACCTCGGAGGTGCCTTCCCCTTTTAGGACTCTCCCCTTTTTTTCTCTCTTGGCGCATGGGCCTCTTGGGGCTGGTGCCCTTGGCCCATATAGGCCAAGGCACACCCCCTACAGCCCATGTGGCCCCCCGGGGCAGGTGGACCCACCCGATGGACCCCCGGAACCCTTCCGGTGGTCCCGGTACAATACCGGTGACCCCGAAACTTGTCCCGATGGCCGAAATAGCACTTCCTATATATAATTATTTACCTCCGGACCATTCCGGAACTCCTCGTGACGTCCGGGATCTCATCCGGGACTCCGAACAACTTTCGGGTTACCGCATACTAACATCTCCATAACCCTAGCGTCACCGAACCTTAAGTGTGTAGACCCTACGGGTTCGGGAGACATGCAGACATGACCGAGATGACTCTCCGGTCAATAACCAACAGCGGGATCTGGATACCCATGTTGGCTCCCACATGTTCCACGATGATCTCATCGGATGAACCACGATGTCAAGGACTTAATCAATCCCGTATACAATTCCCTTTGTCTAGCGGTACGATACTTGCCCGAGATTCGATCGTCGGTATCCCGATACCTTGTTCAATCTCGTTACCGGCAAGTCTCTTTACTCGTTCCGTAACACATCATCCCATGATCAACTCCTTGATCACATTGTGCACATTATGATGATGTCCTACCGAGTGGGCCCTAGAGATACCTCTCCGTCACACGGAGTGACAAATCCCAGTCTCGATTCGTGCCAACCCAACAGAAACTTTCGGAGATACCCGTAGTGTACCTTTATAGCCACCCAGTTACGTTGTGACGTTTGGTACACCCAAAGCATTCCTACGGTATCCGGGAGTTGCACAATCTCATGGTCTAAGGAAATGATACTTGACATTAGAAAAGCTTTAGCATACGAACTACATGATCTTGTGCTAGGCTTAGGATTGGGTCTTGTCCATCACATCATTCTCCTAATGATGTGATCCCGTTATCAACGACATCCAATGTCCATGGTCAGGAAACCGTAACCATCTATTGATCAACGAGCTAGTCAACTAGAGGCTTACTAGGGACATGGTGTTGTCTATGTATCCACACATGTATCTGAGTTTCCTATCAATACAATTCTAGCATGGATAATAAACAATTATCATGAACAAGGAAATATAATAATAACCAATTTATTATTGCCTCTAGGGCATATTTCCAACAGTCTCCCACTTGCACTAGAGTCAATAATCTAGTTCACATCGATATGTGATTAACACTCAAGGTCACATCCCCATGTGACTAACACCCAAAGAGTTTACTAGAGTCAGTAGTCTAGTTCACATCACTATGTGATTAACACTCGATGAGTTCTGGGTTTGATCATGTTATGCTTGTGAGAGAGGTTATAGTCAACGGGTCTGAACCTTTCAGATCCGTGTGTGCTTTACAAATCTCTATGTCATCTCCTAGATGCAGCTACCACGTTCTATTTGGAGCTATTCCAAATAACTGTTCTACTATACGAATCCAGTTTACTACTCAGAATAATCTGGATTAGTGTCAAAGTTTGCATCGGCGTAACCCTTTACGACGAACTCTTTCACCACCTCCATAATCGAGAAAATTCCTTAGTCCACTAGTTACTAAGGATAACTTTGACCGCTGTCCTGTGATTCATTCCTGGATCACTCTTGTACCCCTTGACTGACTCATGGCAAGGCACACTTCAGGTGCGGTACACAGCATAGCATACTGTAGAGCCTATGTCTTAAGCATAGGGGACGACTTTCGTCCTTTTTCTCTATTCTGCCATGGTCGAGCTTTAAGTCTTAACTTCATACCTTACAACTCAGGCAAGAACTCCTTCTTTGACTGGTCCATCTTGAACACCTTCAAGATCATGTCAAGGTATGTGCTCATTTGAAAGTACTATTAAGCGTTTTGATCTATCCATATAGATCTTGATGCTCAATGCTCAAGTAGCTAAATCCAGGTTTTCCATTGAAAAACACTTTCCAAATAACCCTACATGCTTTCTAGAAATTCTACATCATTTCTGATCAACAATATGTCAACATATACTTATCAGAAATTCTATAGTGCTCCCACTCACTTCTTTGGAAATACAAGTTTCTCATAAACTTTGTATAAACCCAAAATCTTTGATCATCATCAAAGCATACATTCCAACTCCGAGATGCTTACTTATTAGCATCTTTCAGGATTGACAAAAACCTTCTGGTTGTATCACATACAACCTTTCCTCAAGAAAATCGTCGAGGAAACAATGTTTTGACATCCTATCTGCAAGATTTCATAAGTAATGCAGTAATCGCTAATATAATTCCAACAGACTCTTAGCATCGCTACGAGTGAGAAAGTCTTATCGCAGTCAACTCCTTGAACTTGTCGGAAAACATATTAACGACAAGTCGAGCTTTCTTAATGGTGAAACCTACCATCATTGTCCGTCTTCCTTTTAGAATCCACCTGTACTCAATAGCCTTATAACCATCGAGCCGTTCTGCCAAAGTCTACACTTTGTTTTCATACATGGATCCTCTCTCGGATTTTATGGCCTCGAGCCATTTGTCGGAATCCAGGCCCACCATCGCTTCTCCATAGCTCGTAGGTTCATTGTTGTCTAGCAACATGACTTCTAAGACAGGGTTACGTACCACTCTGAAGTAGTACGCATCCTTGTCATCCCACGAGGTTTGGGAGTGACTTGATCTGAAGTTTCATGATTACTATCATAAGCTTCCACTTCAATTGGTGTAGGTGCCACAGGAACAACTCTTTGTGCCCTGCTATACACTAGTTGAAGAGACGGTTCAATAACCTCATCAAGTCTCCACCATCCTCCCACTCAATTCTTTCGAGAGAAACTTTTCCTCAAGAAAGGACCCGATTCTAGAAACAATCCCTTATTGCTTTCGAATCTGAGACAGGAGGTATACCCAACTGTTTTTGGGTTGTCCTATGAAGATGCATTTATCCGCTTTGGGTTCGAGCTTATCGGCCTGAAACTTTTCCACATAAGCGTCGCAGCCCCAAACTTTTAAGAAATGACAGCTTAGGTTTCTCTAAACCATAGTTCATACGGTGTCATCTCATCGGAATTACGTGGTGCCCTATTTAAAGTGAATGTGGTTGTCTTTAATGCCTAACCCATAAACTATTGTGGTAATTCGATAAGAGACATCATGGTATGCATCATATCCAATAGGGTGCAGTTATGATGTTCGGACACACCATCACACTATGGTGTTCCAGGCTGTATTAGTTGTGAAACAATTTCCACAATGTCTTAATTCTGTGCCAAATTCGTAATTCAGATATTCATCTCTATGATCATATCATAGATATTTTATCCTCTTGTCACGACGATCTTTCAACTTCACCCTGAAATTACTTGAACCTTTCAATAATTCAGACTCGTGATTCATCAAGTAAATATACTCAACATTTACTCAAATCATTCGTGAAGTAAGAACATAACGATATCCACTACATGCCTCAGCACTCATTGGATTGCACACATCAAAATGTATTACTTCCAACAATTTGCTTTCTAGTTCCATTTTACTGAAACCGAGGCTTTCAGTCATCTTGCCCATGTGGTATGATTTGCATGCCTCAAGTGATTCAAAATCAAGTGAGTCCAAACGGTCCATTTGCATGGAGTTTCTTCATGCATACACACCAATAGACATGGTTCGCATGTCTCAAACTTTTCAAAAATGAGTGAGTCCAAAGATCCATCAACATGGAGCTTCTTCATGCGTTTTATACCGATATGACTTACGTGGCTGTGCCACAAGTAGGTGGTACTATCATTACTATCTTTTGGCATGAACATGTCTATCACTACGATCGAGATTCAATAAACCATTCATTTTAGGTGTAAGACCATTGAAGGTATTATTCAAATAAATAGAGTAACCATTATTCTCCTTAAATGAATAACCGTATTGCGATAGACATAATCCAATCATGTCTATGCTCAACGCAAACACCAAACTCGATGGTAGAGGGAGCGTGCGATGCTTGATCATATCAACATTGGAAACACTTCCAACACATATCGTCAGCTCACCTTTAGCTAGTCTCCGTTTATTCCGTAGCTTTTATTTCGAGTTACTAACACTTAGCAACCGAACCGGTATCTAATACCCTGGTGCTACTAGGAGTACTAGTAAAGTACACATCAACACAATGTATATCCAATATACTTCCATCGACCTTGCCAGCCTTCTCATCTACCAAGTATCTAGGGTAATTCTGCTCCAGTGGCCGTTCCCCTTATTACAGAAGCACTTAGTCTCGGGTTAGGGTTCAACCTTGGGTTTCTTCACTAGAGCAGCAGCTGAATTGCCGTTTTATGAAGTATCCCTTCGTTCCCTTGCCCTTCTTGAAACTAGTGGTTTCTCCAACCATCAACAATTGATGCTCCTTCTTGATTTCTACTTTCGCGGTGTCAAACATCGCGAATATCTCAAGGATCATCATATATGTCCCTGATATATTATAGTTCATCACGAAGCTCTAGCAGCTTGGTGGTAATGACTTCGGAGAAACATCACTATCTCATCTGGAAGATTAACTCCCACTTGATTCAAATGATTGTTGTACTCAGACAATCTGAGCACAAGCTCAACAATTGAGCTTTTCTCCCTTAGTTTGCAGGCTAAGAAAATCGTCGGAGGTCTTATACCTCTTGACGTGGGCACGAGCCTGAAATCCCAATTTCAGCCCTCAAAACATCTCATATGTTTCGTGACGTTTCAAAAACGTCTTTGGTGCCTCAATTCTAAACCATTTAACTGAACTATCACGTAGTTATCAAAACGTGTATGTCAGATGTTCGCAACATCCACAGACGACGTTCGAGGTTCAACACACCGAGCGGTGCATTAAGGACATAAGCCTTCTATGAAGCAATGAGGACAATCCTCAGTTTACGGACCTAGTCCGCATAATTGCTACTTTCAACTTTCAACTAATTTTTCTCTAGGAACATATCTAAACAGTAGAACTAAAGCGCGAGCTACGACATAATTTGCAAAAACCTTTTGACTATGTTCAGGATAATTAAGTTCATCTTATGAACTCCCACTCAGATAGACATCCCTCTAGTCATCTAAGTGATTACATGATCCGAGTCAACTAGGCCGTGTCCGATCATCACGTGAGACGGACTAGTCAACATCGGTGAACATCTTCATGTTGATCGTATCTACCATACGACTCATGCTCGACCTTTCGGTCTTCTGTGTTCCGAGGCCATGTCTGTACATGCTAGGCTCGTCAAGTTAACCCTAAGTGTTTTGCGTGTGTAAATCTGTCTTACACCCGTTGTATGTGAACGTTAGAATCTAACACCCGATCATCACGTGGTGCTTCGAAACACGAACTGTCGCAACGGTGCACAGTTAGGGGAGAACACTTCTTGAAATTGTTGTAAGGGATCATCTTATTTACTACCGTCGTTCTAAGCAAATAAGATGTATAAACATGATAAACATCACATGCAATCAAATAGTAGTGACATGATATGGCCAATATCATATAGCTCCTTTGATCTCCATCTTGGGGCTCCATGATCATCATCGTCACCGGCATGACACCATGATCTCCATCATCATGATCTCCATCATCGTGTCTCCATGAAGTTGTCACGTCATCTATTACTTCTACTACTACAGCTAACGGTTAGCAATAAAGTAAAGTAATTACATGACGTTTATGTTGACACGCAGGTCATAAATAAATTAAGACAACTCCTATGGCTCCTGCCGGTTGTCATACTCATCAACATGCAAGTCGTGATTCCTATTACAAGAACATGATCAATCTCATACATCACATATATCATTCATCACATCCTTTGGCCATATCACATCACATAGCATACCCTGCAAAAACAAGTTAGACGTCCTCTAATTGTTGTTTGCATGTTTTTACGTGGCTGCTATGGGTTTCTAGCAAGAACGTTTCTTACCTACGCAAAGACCACAACGTGATATGCCAATTGCTATTTACCCTTCATAAGGACCCTGTTCATCGAATCCGATCCGACTAAAGTGGGAGAGACAGACACCCGCCAGCCACCTTATGCAACTAGTGCATGTTTGTCGGTGGAACCGGTCTCACGTAAGAGTACGTGTAAGGTTGGTCCGGGCCGCTTCATCCCACGATGCCGCCGAATTAAGATAAGACTAGTAACGGCAAGCATATTGAACAAAATCAACGCCCACAACTACTTTGTGTTCTACTCGTGCATAGTAACTACGCATAGACCTAGCTCATGATGCCACTGTTGGGTAACGTAGCATAAATTCAAAATTTTCCTACGTATCACCAAGATCAATCTATGGAGTCATCTAGCAACGAGGGAGGATTGGATCTACATACCCTTGTAGATCGCGCGCGGAAGCGTTCAAGAGAACGGGGTTGATGGAGTCGTACTCGTCGTGATTCAAATCACCGATGATCCTAGCGCCGAACGGACGGCACCTCCGCGTTCAACACACGTACGGAACGGAGACGTCTCCCATGCCTTGATCCAGCAAGGAGGAGGGAGAGGTTGATGGAGATCCAGCAGCACGACGGCATGGTGGAAGTAGCGGGATTCCAACAGGGCTTCGCTAAGCGCTGCGGGAGGAGGGAGATGTGTCACGGGAGGGAGAGGGAGGCGCCAGGGCTCAGGTATGTTTGCTCCTCCTTTTCCCCACTATATATAGGGCCAAGAGAGAGGGGGAGGCGCAGCCCTTGCCCCTTCCTCCAAGGAAGGGTGCGGCCAAGGGTGGGGAGGAGTCCATCCTCCCCAAGGCACCTCGGAGGTGCCTTCCCCTTTTAGGACTCTCCCCTTTTTTCTCTCTTGGCGCATGGGCCTCTTGGGGCTGGTGCCCTTGGCCCATATAGGCCAAGGCACACCCCCTACAGCCCATGTGGCCCCCCGGGGCAGGTGGACCCACCCGGTGGACCCCCGGAACCCTTCCGGTGGTCCCGGTACAATACCGGTGACCCCGAAACTTGTCCCGATGGCCGAAATAGCACTTCCTATATATAATTATTTACCTCCGGACCATTCCGGAACTCCTCGTGACGTCCGGGATCTCATCCGGGACTCCGAACAACTTTCGGGTTACCGCATACTAACATCTCCATAACCCTAGCGTCACCGAACCTTAAGTGTGTAGACCCTACGGGTTCGGGAGACATGCAGACATGACCGAGATGACTCTCCGGTCAATAACCAACAGCGGGATCTGGATACCCATGTTGGCTCCCACATGTTCCACGATGATCTCATCGGATGAACCACGATGTCAAGGACTTAATCAATCCCGTATACAATTCCCTTTGTCTAGCGGTACGATACTTGCCCGAGATTCGATCGTCGGTATCCCGATACCTTGTTCAATCTCGTTACCGGCAAGTCTCTTTACTCGTTCCGTAACACATCATCCCATGATCAACTCCTTGATCACATTGTGCACATTATGATGATGTCCTACCGAGTGGGCCCTAGAGATACCTCTCCGTCACACGGAGTGACAAATCCCAGTCTCGATTCATGCCAACCCAACAGAAACTTTCGGAGATACCCGTAGTGTACCTTTATAGCCACCCAGTTACGTTGTGACGTTTGGTACACCCAAAGCATTCCTACGGTATCCGGGAGTTGCACAATCTCATGGTCTAAGGAAATGATACTTGACATTAGAAAAGCTTTAGCATACGAACTACATGATCTTGTGCTAGGCTTAGGATTGGGTCTTGTCCATCACATCATTCTCCTAATGATGTGATCCCGTTATCAACGACATCCAATGTCCATGGTCAGGAAACCGTAACCATCTATTGATCAACGAGCTAGTCAACTAGAGGCTTACTAGGGACATGGTGTTGTCTATGTATCCACACATGTATCTGAGTTTCCTATCAATACAATTCTAGCATGGATAATAAACAATTATCATGAACAAGGAAATATAATAATAACCAATTTATTATTGCCTCTAGGGCATATTTCCAACAGTCTCTCACTTGCACTAGAGTCAATAATCTAGTTCACATCGATATGTGATTAACACTCAAGGTCACATCCCCATGTGACTAACACCCAAAGAGTTTACTAGAGTCAGTAGTCTAGTTCACATCACTATGTGATTAACACTCGATGAGTTCTGGGTTTGATCATGTTATGCTTGTGAGAGAGGTTATAGTCAACGGGTCTGAACCTTTCAGATCCGTGTGTGCTTTACAAATCTCTATGTCATCTCCTAGATGCAGCTACCACGTTCTATTTGGAGCTATTCCAAATAACTGTTCTACTATACGAATCCAGTTTACTACTCAGAATAATCTGGATTAGTGTCAAAGTTTGCATCGGCGTAACCCTTTACGACGAACTCTTTCACCACCTCCATAATCGAGAAAATTCCTTAGTCCACTAGTTACTAAGGATAACTTTGACCGCTGTCCTGTGATTCATTCCTGGATCACTCTTGTACCCCTTGACTGACTCATGGCAAGGCACACTTCAGGTGCGGTACACAGCATAGCATACTGTAGAGCCTATGTCTTAAGCATAGGGGACGACTTTCGTCCTTTTTCTCTATTCTGCCATGGTCGAGCTTTAAGTCTTAACTTCATACCTTACAACTCAGGCAAGAACTCCTTCTTTGACTGGTCCATCTTGAACACCTTCAAGATCATGTCAAGGTATGTGCTCATTTGAAAGTACTATTAAGCGTTTTGATCTATCCATATAGATCTTGATGCTCAATGCTCAAGTAGCTAAATCCAGGTTTTCCATTGAAAAACACTTTCCAAATAACCCTACATGCTTTCTAGAAATTCTACATCATTTCTGATCAACAATATGTCAACATATACTTATCAGAAATTCTATAGTGCTCCCACTCACTTCTTTGGAAATACAAGTTTCTCATAAACTTTGTATAAACCCAAAATCTTTGATCATCATCAAAGCATACATTCCAACTCCGAGATGCTTACTTATTAGCATCTTTCAGGATTGACAAAAACCTTCTGGTTGTATCACATACAACCTTTCCTCAAGAAAATCGTCGAGGAAACAATGTTTTGACATCCTATCTGCAAGATTTCATAAGTAATGCAGTAATCGCTAATATAATTCCAACAGACTCTTAGCATCGCTACGAGTGAGAAAGTCTTATCGCAGTCAACTCCTTGAACTTGTCGGAAAACATATTAACGACAAGTCGAGCTTTCTTAATGGTGAAACCTACCATCATTGTCCGTCTTCCTTTTAGAATCCACCTGTACTCAATAGCCTTATAACCATCGAGCCGTTCTGCCAAAGTCTACACTTTGTTTTCATACATGGATCCTCTCTCGGATTTTATGGCCTCGAGCCATTTGTCGGAATCCAGGCCCACCATCGCTTCTCCATAGCTCGTAGGTTCATTGTTGTCTAGCAACATGACTTCTAAGACAGGGTTACGTACCACTCTGAAGTAGTACGCATCCTTGTCATCCCACGAGGTTTGGGAGTGACTTGATCTGAAGTTTCATGATTACTATCATAAGCTTCCACTTCAATTGGTGTAGGTGCCACAGGAACAACTCTTTGTGCCCTGCTATACACTAGTTGAAGAGACGGTTCAATAACCTCATCAATTCTCCACCATCCTCCCACTCAATTCTTTCGAGAGAAACTTTTCCTCAAGAAAGGACCCGATTCTAGAAACAATCCCTTATTGCTTTCGAATCTGAGACAGGAGGTATACCCAACTGTTTTTGGGTTGTCCTATGAAGATGCATTTATCCGCTTTGGGTTCGAGCTTATCGGCCTGAAACTTTTCCACATAAGCGTCGCAGCCCCAAACTTTTAAGAAATGACAGCTTAGGTTTCTCTAAACCATAGTTCATACGGTGTCATCTCATCGGAATTACGTGGTGCCCTATTTAAAGTGAATGTGGTTGTCTTTAATGCCTAACCCATAAACTATTGTGGTAATTCGATAAGAGACATCATGGTATGCATCATATCCAATAGGGTGCAGTTATGATGTTCGGACACACCATCACACTATGGTGTTCCAGGCTGTATTAGTTGTGAAACAATTTCCACAATGTCTTAATTCTGTGCCAAATTCGTAATTCAGATATTCATCTCTATGATCATATCATAGATATTTTATCCTCTTGTCACGACGATCTTTCAACTTCACCCTGAAATTACTTGAACCTTTCAATAATTCAGACTCGTGATTCATCAAGTAAATATACTCAACATTTACTCAAATCATTCGTGAAGTAAGAACATAACGATATCCACTACATGCCTCAGCACTCATTGGATTGCACACATCAAAATGTATTACTTCCAACAATTTGCTTTCTAGTTCCATTTTACTGAAACCGAGGCTTTCAGTCATCTTGCCCATGTGGTATGATTTGCATGCCTCAAGTGATTCAAAATCAAGTGAGTCCAAACGGTCCATTTGCATGGAGTTTCTTCATGCATACACACCAATAGACATGGTTCGCATGTCTCAAACTTTTCAAAAATGAGTGAGTCCAAAGATCCATCAACATGGAGCTTCTTCATGCGTTTTATACCGATATGACTTACGTGGCTGTGCCACAAGTAGGTGGTACTATCATTACTATCTTTTGGCATGAACATGTCTATCACTACGATCGAGATTCAATAAACCATTCATTTTAGGTGTAAGACCATTGAAGGTATTATTCAAATAAATAGAGTAACCATTATTCTCCTTAAATGAATAACCGTATTGCGATAGACATAATCCAATCATGTCTATGCTCAACGCAAACACCAAACTCGATGGTAGAGGGAGCGTGCGATGCTTGATCATATCAACATTGGAAACACTTCCAACACATATCGTCAGCTCACCTTTAGCTAGTCTCCGTTTATTCCGTAGCTTTTATTTCGAGTTACTAACACTTAGCAACCGAACCGGTATCTAATACCCTGGTGCTACTAGGAGTACTAGTAAAGTACACATCAACACAATGTATATCCAATATACTTCCATCGACCTTGCCAGCCTTCTCATCTACCAAGTATCTAGGGTAATTCTGCTCCAGTGGCCGTTCCCCTTATTACAGAAGCACTTAGTCTCGGGTTAGGGTTCAACCTTGGGTTTCTTCACTAGAGCAGCAGCTGAATTGCCGTTTTATGAAGTATCCCTTCGTTCCCTTGCCCTTCTTGAAACTAGTGGTTTCTCCAACCATCAACAATTGATGCTCCTTCTTGATTTCTACTTTCGCGGTGTCAAACATCGCGAATATCTCAAGGATCATCATATATGTCCCTGATATATTATAGTTCATCACGAAGCTCTAGCAGCTTGGTGGTAATGACTTCGGAGAAACATCACTATCTCATCTGGAAGATTAACTCCCACTTGATTCAAATGATTGTTGTACTCAGACAATCTGAGCACAAGCTCAACAATTGAGCTTTTCTCCCTTAGTTTGCAGGCTAAGAAAATCGTCGGAGGTCTTATACCTCTTGACGTGGGCACGAGCCTGAAATCCCAATTTCAGCCCTCAAAACATCTCATATGTTTCGTGACGTTTCAAAAACGTCTTTGGTGCCTCAATTCTAAACCATTTAACTGAACTATCACGTAGTTATCAAAACGTGTATGTCAGATGTTCGCAACATCCACAGACGACGTTCGAGGTTCAACACACCGAGCGGTGCATTAAGGACATAAGCCTTCTATGAAGCAATGAGGACAATCCTCAGTTTACGGACCTAGTCCGCATAATTGCTACTTTCAACTTTCAACTAATTTTTCTCTAGGAACATATCTAAACAGTAGAACTAAAGCGCGAGCTACGACATAATTTGCAAAAACCTTTTGACTATGTTCAGGATAATTAAGTTCATCTTATGAACTCCCACTCAGATAGACATCCCTCTAGTCATCTAAGTGATTACATGATCCGAGTCAACTAGGCCGTGTCCGATCATCATGTGAGACGGACTAGTCAACATCGGTGAACATCTTCATGTTGATCATATCTACCATACGACTCATGCTCGACCTTTCGGTCTTCTGTGTTCCGAGGCCATGTCTGTACATGCTAGGCTCGTCAAGTTAACCCTAAGTGTTTTGCGTGTGTAAATCTGTCTTACACCCGTTGTATGTGAACGTTAGAATCTAACACCCGATCATCACGTGGTGCTTCGAAACACGAACTGTCGCAACGGTGCACAGTTAGGGGAGAACACTTCTTGAAATTGTTGTAAGGGATCATCTTATTTACTACCGTCGTTCTAAGCAAATAAGATGTATAAACATGATAAACATCACATGCAATCAAATAGTAGTGACATGATATGGCCAATATCATATAGCTCCTTTGATCTCCATCTTGGGGCTCCATGATCATCATCGTCACCGGCATGACACCATGATCTCCATCATCATGATCTCCATCATCGTGTCTCCATGAAGTTGTCACGTCATCTATTACTTCTACTACTACAGCTAACGGTTAGCAATAAAGTAAAGTAATTACATGACGTTTATGTTGACACGCAGGTCATAAATAAATTAAGACAACTCCTATGGCTCCTGCCGGTTGTCATACTCATCAACATGCAAGTCGTGATTCCTATTACAAGAACATGATCAATCTCATACATCACATATATCATTCATCACATCCTTTGGCCATATCACATCACATAGCATACCCTGCAAAAACAAGTTAGACGTCCTCTAATTGTTGTTTGCATGTTTTTACGTGGCTGCTATGGGTTTCTAGCAAGAACGTTTCTTACCTACGCAAAGACCACAACGTGATATGCCAATTGCTATTTACCCTTCATAAGGACCCTGTTCATCGAATCCGATCCGACTAAAGTGGGAGAGACAGACACCCGCCAGCCACCTTATGCAACTAGTGCATGTTTGTCGGTGGAACCGGTCTCACGTAAGAGTACGTGTAAGGTTGGTCCGGGCCGCTTCATCCCACGATGCCGCCGAATTAAGATAAGACTAGTAACGGCAAGCATATTGAACAAAATCAACGCCCACAACTACTTTGTGTTCTACTCGTGCATAGTAACTACGCATAGACCTAGCTCATGATGCCACTGTTGGGTAACGTAGCATAAATTCAAAATTTTCCTACGTATCACCAAGATCAATCTATGGAGTCATGTAGCAACGAGGGAGGATTGGATCTACATACCCTTGTAGATCGCGCGCGGAAGCGTTCAAGAGAACGGGGTTGATGGAGTCGTACTCGTCGTGATTCAAATCACCGATGATCCTAGCGCCGAACGGACGGCACCTCCGCGTTAAACACACGTACGGAACGGAGACGTCTCCCATGCCTTGATCCAGCAAGGAGGAGGGAGAGGTTGATGGAGATCCAGCAGCACGACGGCATGGTGGAAGTAGCGGGATTCCAACAGGGCTTCGCTAAGCGCTGCGGGAGGAGGGAGATGTGTCACGGGAGGGAGAGGGAGGCGCCAGGGCTCAGGTATGTTTGCTCCTCCTTTTCCCCACTATATATAGGGCCAAGAGAGAGGGGGAGGCGCAGCCCTTGCCCCTTCCTCCAAGGAAGGGTGCGGCCAAGGGTGGGGAGGAGTCCATCCTCCCCAAGGCACCTCGGAGGTGCCTTCCCCTTTTAGGACTCTCCCCTTTTTTTCTCTCTTGGCGCATGGGCCTCTTGGGGCTGGTGCCCTTGGCCCATATAGGCCAAGGCACACCCCCTACAGCCCATGTGGCCCCCCGGGGCAGGTGGACCCACCCGGTGGACCCCCGGAACCCTTCCGGTGGTCCCGGTACAATACCGGTGACCCCGAAACTTGTCCCGATGGCCGAAATAGCACTTCCTATATATAATTATTTACCTCCAGACCATTCCGGAACTCCTCGTGACGTCCGGGATCTCATCCGGGACTCCGAACAACTTTCGGGTTACCGCATACTAACATCTCCATAACCCTAGCGTCACCGAACCTTAAGTGTGTAGACCCTACGGGTTCGGGAGACATGCAGACATGACCGAGATGACTCTCCGGTCAATAACCAACAGCGGGATCTGGATACCCATGTTGGCTCCCACATGTTCCACGATGATCTCATCGGATGAACCACGATGTCAAGGACTTAATCAATCCCGTATACAATTCCCTTTGTCTAGCGGTACGATACTTGCCCGAGATTCGATCGTCGGTATCCCGATACCTTGTTCAATCTCGTTACCGGCAAGTCTCTTTACTCGTTCCGTAACACATCATCCCATGATCAACTCCTTGATCACATTGTACACATTATGATGATGTCCTACCGAGTGGGCCCTAGAGATACCTCTCCGTCACACGGAGTGACAAATCCCAGTCTCGATTCGTGCCAACCCAACAGACACTTTCGGAGATACCCGTAGTGTACCTTTATAGCCACCCAGTTACGTTGTGAAGTTTGGTACACCCAAAGCATTCCTACGGTATCCGGGAGTTGCACAATCTCATGGTCTAAGGAAATGATACTTGACATTAGAAAAGCTTTAGCATACGAACTACATGATCTTGTGCTAGGCTTAGGATTGGGTCTTGTCCATCACATCATTCTCCTAATGATGTGATCCCGTTATCAACGACATCCAATGTCCATGGTCAGGAAACCGTAACCATCTATTGATCAACGAGCTAGTCAACTAGAGGCTTACTAGGGACATGGTGTTGTTTATGTATCCACACATGTATCTGAGTTTCCTATCAATACAATTCTAGCATGGATAATAAACAATTATCATGAACAAGGAAATATAATAATAACCAATTTATTATTGCCTCTAGGGCATATTTCCAACAGTACTACTTTCCAGTAAGGGAGCAGGTACAGTTACCTCGTCAAGTTCTACTTTCCTCCCACTCACTTCTTTCGAGAGAAACTCCTTCTCTAGAAAGTTTCCGAATTTAGCAACAAAAGTCTTGCCTTCGGATCTGTGATAGAAGGTGTATCCAATAGTTTCCTTTGGATATCCTATGAAGACACATTTCTCCGATTTGGGTTCGAGCTTATCAGGTTGAAGCTTTTTCACATAAGCATCGCAGCCCCAAACTTTCAGAAACGACAACTTTGGTTTCTTGCCAAACCACAGTTCATAAGGCGTCGTCTCAATGGATTTTGATGGTGCCCTATTTAACGTGAATGCGGCCGTCTCTAGAGCGTATCCCCAAAACGATAGCGGTAAATCAGTAAGAGACATCATAAATCGCACCATATCTAGTAAAGTACGATTACGACGTTCGGACACACCATTACGCTATGGTGTTCCGGGTGGCGTGAGTTGCGAAACTATTCCACAATTTTTCAAATGTACACCAAACTCGTAACTCAAATATTCTCCTCCACGATCAGATCATAGAAACTTTATTTTCTTATTACGATGATTTTCAGCTTCACTCTGAAATTCCTTGAACTTTTCAAATGTTTCAGACTTGTGTTTCATTAAGTAGATATATCCATATCTTCTTAAGTCATCTGTGAAGATGAGAAAATAACGATATCCGCCACGAGCCTCAATATTCATCGGACCACATACATCTGTATGTATGATTTCCAACAAATCTGTTGCTCTCTCCATACTACCGGAGAACGGTGTTTTGGTCATCTTGCCCATGAGGCACGGTTCGCAAGTACCAAGTGATTCATAATCAATTGGTTCCAAAAGTCCATCAGAATGGAGTTTCTTCATGCGCTTTACACCGATATGACCTAAACGGCAGTGCCACAAATAAGTTGCACTCTCATTATCAACTCTGCATTTTTTGGTTTCAACATTATGAATATGTGTGTTACTACTATCGAGATTCAATAAGAATAGACCACTCTTCAAGGGTGCATGACCATAAAAGATATTACTCATATAAATAGAACAACCATTATTCTCTGATTTAAATGAATAACCGTCTCGCATCAAACAAGATCCAGATATAATGTTCATGCTTAACGCTGGCACCAAATAACAATTATTTAGGTCTAATACTAATCCCGAAGGTAGATGTAGAGGTAGCGTGCCGACTGCGATCACATCCACTTTGGAACCGTTTCCCACGCGCATCGTCACCTCGTCCTTAACCAATCTTCGCTTGATCCGTAGTCCCTGTTTCGAGTTGCAAATATTAGCAACAGAACCAGTATCAAATACCCAGGTGCTACTGTGAGCATTAGTAAGGTACACATCAATAACATGTATATCATATATACCTTTGTTCACCTTGCCATCCTTCTTATCCGCCAAATACTTGGGGCAGTTCCGCTTCCAGTGACCAGTCTGCTTGCAATAGAAGCACTCAGTTTTAGGCTTAGGTCCAGGTTTGCGACAAGTCGAGCTTTGTAGACAGTAACATTACCGTCAGCGTCAGTCTTCTTCTTGAAGATCCATTTATTCACAATTGCTTGCCGATCATCGGGCAAGTCAACCAAAGTCCACACTTTGTTCTCATACATGGATCCCATCTCAGATTTCATGGCTTCTAGCCATTTTGCGGAATCTGGGCTCACCATCGCTTCTTCATAGTTCGTAGGTTCATCATGATCTAGTAGCATGACTTCCAGAACAGGATTACCATACCACTCTGGTGCGGATCTTACTCTGGTTGATCTACAAAGTTCAGTAGCAACTTGATCTAAAGTTCCATGATCATCATCATTAACTTCCTCACTAATTGGTGTAGGTGTCACACAAACCAGGTTCTGAGATGTACTACTTTCCAATAAGGGAGCAGGTACAGTTACCTCATCAAGTTCTACTTTCTTCCCACTCACTTCTTTCGAGAGAAACTCCTTCTCTAGAAAGGATCCATTCTTAGCAACAAATGTCTTGCCTTCGGATCTGTGATAGAAGGTGTACCCAACAGTCTCCTTTGGGTATCCTATGAAGACACATTTCTCCGATTTGGGTTCGAGCTTATCACGTTGAAGCTTTTTCACATAAGCATCGCAGTCCCAAACTTCAAGAAATGACAACTTTGGTTTCTTGCCAAACCATAGTTCATAAGGTGTCGTCTCAACGGATTTTGATGGTGCCCTATTTAACGTGAATGCGGCCGTCTCTAAAGCATAACCCCAAAACGATAGCGGTAAATCTGTAAGAGACATCATAGATCGCACCATATCAAGTAAAGTATGATTACGACGTTCGGACACACCATTACGCTGTGGTGTTCCGGGTGGCGTGAGTTGCGAAACTATTCCGCATTGTTTCAAATGTAGACCAAACTCGTAACTCAAATATTCTCCTCCACGATCAGATCGCAGAAACTTTATTTTCTTGTTACGATGATTTTCAACTTCACTCTGAAATTCTTTGAAATTTTCAAATGTTTCAGACTTATGCTTCATTAAGTAGATATACCCTGCTTAAATCATCTGTGAAGGTGAGAAAATAACGATATCCGCCACGAGCCTCAACATTCATCGGACCACATACATCTGTATGTATGATTTCCAACAAATCTGTTGCTCTCTCCATAGTTCCGGAGAACGGCGTTTTGGTCATCTTGCCCATGAGGCACGGTTCGCAAGTACCAAGTGATTCATAATCAAGTGGTTCCAAAAGTCCATCAGTATGGAGTTTCTTCATGCGCTTTACACCGATATGACCTAAACGGCAGTGCTACAAATAAGTTGCACTATCATTATCAACTCTGCATCTTTTGGCTTCAACATTATGAATATGTGTATCACTACTATCGAGATTCATCAAAAATAGACCACTCTTCAAGGGTGCATGACGATAAAAGATATTACTCATATAAATAGAACAACCATTATTCTCTGATTTAAATGAATAACCGTCTCGCATCAAACAAGATCTAGATATAATGTTCATGCTCAACGCTAGCACCAAATAACAATTACTTAGGTCTAATACTAATCCCGAAGGTAGATGTAGAGGTAGCGTGCCGACCGCGATCACATCGACTTTGGAACCATTTCCCACGCGCATCGTCACCTCGTCCTTCGCCAGTGTTCGCTTAATCCGTAGTCCCTGTTTCGAGTTGCAAATATTAGCAACAGAACCAGTATCAAATACCCAGGTGCTACTACGAGCTCTAGTAAGGTACACATCAATAACATGTATATCACATATACCTTTGTTCACCTTGCCATCCTTCTTATCCGCCAAATATTTGGGGCAGTTCCGCTTCCAGTGACCAGTCTGCTTGCAGTAGAAGCACTCAGTTTCAGGCTTAGGTCCAGACTTGGGTTTCTTCTCCTGAGCAGCAACTTGCTTGCTGTTCTTCTTGAAGTTCCCCTTCTTCTTCCCTTTGCCCTTTTTCTTGAAACTGGTGGTCTTGTTGACCATCAACACTAGATGCTCCTTTTTGATTTCTACCTCCGCATCTTTCAGCATCGCGAAGAGCTCGGGAATAGTCTTCTCC
Source organism: Triticum urartu (assembly GCF_056163025.1). NCBI lineage: Eukaryota > Viridiplantae > Streptophyta > Magnoliopsida > Poales > Poaceae > Triticum > Triticum urartu. The sequence continues at coordinate 8,088,504 of NC_141879.1, forward strand.
ATCCCTTGCATATTATAGTTCATCACAAAGCTCTTGTAGCTTGGTGGTAGTGATTGGAGAATTCTGTCAATGACGCTATCATCCGGAAGATTAACTCCCAGTTGAATCAAGTGATTATTATACCTAGACATTTTGAGTATATGCTCACTGACAAAACTATTCTCCTCCATCTTGCAGCTATAGAACTTATTGGAGACTTCATATCTCTCAATCCGGGCATTTGCTTGAAATATTAACTTCAACTCCTGGAACATCTCATATGCTCCATGACGTTCAAAACGTCGTTGAAGACCTGGTTCTAAGCCGTAAAGCATGGCACACTAAACTATCGAGTAGTCATCAGCTTTGCTCTGCCAGACGTTCATAACATCTGGTGTTGCTCCAGTAGCAGGCCTGGCACCCAGCGGTGCTTCCAGGACATAATTCTTCTGTGCAACAATGAGGATAATCCTCAAGTTACGGACCCAGTCCGTGTAATTGCTACCATCATCTTTCAACTTTGCTTTCTCAAGGAACGCATTAAAATTCAACGAAACAACAGCACGGGCCATCTATCTACAATCAAACATAAATAAGAAAGATACTATCAGGTACTAAGTTCATGATAAATTTAAGTTCAATTAATCATATTACTTAAGAATTCCCACTTAGATAGACATCCCTCTAATCTTCTAAGTGATCATGTGATCCAAATCAACTAAACCATAACCGATCATCACGTGAAATGGAGTAGTTTTCAATGGTGAACGTTGAGCATATCTACTATATGATTCACGCTCGACCTTTCGGTCTCAGTGTTCCGAGGCCATATCTGCATATGCTAGGCTCGTCAAGTTTAACCTGAGTATTCTGCGTGTGCAAAACTGGCTTGCACCCGTTGTAGATGGACGTAGAGCTTATCACACCCGATCATCACGTGGTGTCTGGGCACGATGAACTTTGGCAACGGTGCATACTCAGGGAGAACACTTTTATCTTGAAATTTAGTGAGAGATCATCTTATAATGCTACCGTCAATCAAAGCAAGATAAGATGCATAAAAGATAAACATCACATGCAATCAATATAAGTGATATGATATGGCCATCATCATCTTGTGCTTGTGATCTCCATCTCCGAAGCACCGTCATGATCACCATCGTCACCGGCGCGACACCTTGATCTCCATCGTAGCATCGTTGTCGTCTCGCCAATCTTATGCTTCTACGACTATCGCTACCGCTTAGTGATAAAGTAAAGCATTACAGGGCGATTGCATTGCATACAATAAAGCGACAACCATATGGCTCCTGCCAGTTGCCGATAACTCGGTTACAAAACATGATCATCTCATACAATAAAATTTAGCATCATGTCTTGACCATATCACATCACAACATGCCCTGCAAAAACAAGTTAGACGTCCTCTACTTTGTTGTTGCAAGTTTTACGTGGCTGCTACGGGCTTAGCAAGAACCGTTCTTACCTACGCATCAAAAACCACAACGATAGTTTGTCAAGTTGGTGTTGTTTTAACCTTCGCAAGGACCGGGCGTAGCCACACTCGGTTCAACTAAAGTTGGAGAAACTGACACCCGCCAGCCACCTGTGTGCAAAGCACGTCGGTAGAACCAGTCTCACGTAAGCGTATGCGTAATGTCGGTCTGGGCCGCTTCATCCAACAATACCGCTGAACCAAAGTATGACATGCTGGTAAGCAGTATGACTTATATCGCCCACAACTCACTTGTGTTCTACTCGTGCATATGACATCTACGCATAAAACCTGGCTCGGATGCTACTGTTGAGGAACGTAGTAATTTCAAAAAAAATCCTACGCACACGCAAGATCATGGTGATGCATAGCAACGAGAGGGGAGAGTGTTGTCCACGTACCCTCGTAGACCGAAAGCGGAAGCGTTAGCACAATGCGGTTGATGTAGTCGTACGTCTTCACGATCCGACCGATCAAGTACCAAACGCACGGCACCTCTGAGTTAAGCACACATTCAGCCCGATGACGTCCCTCGAACTCCGATCCAGCCGAGTGTTGAGGGAGAGTTTCGTCAGCACGATGGCGTGGTGACGATGTTGATGTTCTACCGATGCAGGGCTTCGCCTAAGCACCGCTACAGTATTATCGAGGTGGATTATGGTGGAGGAGGGCACCGCACACGGCTTAGAGATCAATGATCAATTGTTGTGTCTATGGGGTGCCCCCTGCCCCCGTATATAAAGGAGCAAGGGGGAGGAGGTGCGGCCAGGCTTGGGGCGCGCCAGGAGGAGTCCTACTCCTACCGGGAGTAGGACTCCCCCCCTTTTCCATGTTGGACTAGGACTTGGGGGGGAGGAGGAGAGAGAGGGGAAATGAAAGGGGGGGCGCCGCCCCCCCCCCCCTCCTTGTCCAATTCGGACTTGGGGGGGAGGGGCGCGCGGCTGCCCCTTGGCCTCCTCTCCTCTTCCTCCACTAGGCCCATTAAGGCCCATTAAGTTACCGGGGGGTTCCGGTAACCTCCCGGTACTCCGGTAAAATCCTGATTTCACCCGGAACACTTCCGATGTCCAAACATAGGCTTCCAATATATCAATCTTCATGCCTCGACCATTTCGAGACTCCTCGTCATGTCCGTGATCACATCTGGGACTCCGAACAACCTTCGGTACATCAAAACATATAAACTCATAATGAAACTATCATCGTAACGTTAAGCGTGCGGACCCTACGGGTTCGAGAACTATGTAGACATGACCGAGACACGTCTCCGGTCAATAGCCAATAGCGGAACCTGGATGCTCATATTGGCTCCTACATATTCTACGAAGATCTTTATCGGTCAGACCGCATAACAACATACGTTGTTCCCTTTGTCATCGGTATGTTACTTGCCCGAGATTTGATCGTTGGTATCTCAATACCTAGTTCAATCTCGTTACCGGCAAGTCTCTTTACTCGTTCCATAATAAATCATCCCGCAACTAACTCATTAGTTGCAATGCTTGCAAGGCTTAAGTGATGTGCATTACCGAGAGGGCCCAGAGATACCTCTCCAACAATCGGAGTGACAAATCCTAATCTCAAAATACGCCAACCCAACATGTACCTTCGGAGACACCTGTAGAGCACCTTTATAATCACCCAGTTACGTTGTGACGTTTGGTAGCACACAAAGTGTTCCTCCGGTAAACGGGAGTTGCATAATCGCATAGTCATAGGAACATGTATAAGTCATGAAGAAAGCAATAGCAACATACTAAACGATCGGGTGCTAAGCTAACGGAATGGGTCATGTCAATCACATCATTCTCCTAATGATGTGATCTCGTTAATCAAATGACAACTCATGTCTATGGTTAGGAAACATAACCATCTTTGATCAACGAGCTAGTTAAGTAGAGGCATACTAGTGACACTCTGTTTGTCTATGTATTCACACATGTATTATGTTTCCGGTTAATACAATTATAGCATGAATAATAAACATTTATCATGATATAAGGAAATAAATAATAACTTTATTATTGCCTCTAGGGCATATTTCCTTCACCAGGGTGGTTCGTCCAAGAAGTAAGGACCCAGGCTTGCTATGCGTGATGCTGATGAGGAACCACCAAGAGATGCTCTAGTGCGACCTTGCGAATGGCCGTCGGAAAACTTTATGGACCGTGCGGGAATTAAAGAAGAATTTAACGCATATTTGCGTAATGCCAGTCTTGAGGATTTTGAGGCAGACAAATGCCCCCAATATCATGATCTCACAAGTTCATTTGTGAGGAGGTTTGAGTATTCATCTTCGCGTAATTCTCCTTCAGTCATGTTTGATCTTTATGACAAATCTTATACCATGGACTTAGAGGATTTCACTTTTGCTTGCAAACTTCCATCATGGGGTAGTGTTAGGGATCCCCCTAAATCTGAATTTAGAAACTTTCTTGCTAGTATAACTGTAGGGGAATCTAGAGATATAACGCAAGCTACCATAGGGAGCATTCACTTTCCTGCTATACATAATTTTGCTCTCTTCATAGGTAGATGCATAAATGCTAAGGATGAAGCATGTCACATGTGTGTCCATGGCTTTAGCATTCTCAGGAGTGCCGTGTTAGGAGACCAATCTTATCATATGGGAGCCATTGTAGCTCGTAGGTTGCATCATAATAGATATAATGGAGATTTCTTTGGAGGAATTTACGCAACCCGCTTAGCTAATTTTCTTGAGATAGACATTCGTGAGGGTGATACGGAGTTGCCTCCTGCATACTTAGATTATAACTCTATGGCTTCGCACCAGTTTGTTGAGAGGCCTGAATCACCTCTCTTATATCGACTAATTTTTGATAAACGATGTGTTGTCCGTATTACTCTCCCTGCTCCTACCTTCTTTGATTACTAGGCAAACGGAAGATATACTATTACCAGAGAGGAGGCAGATGAGTACGAGAGGAGAGCGGAGGCAGCCCGACTCCACGCCGCAGCTCAACAGGCGATAACCGCTGCATCACAATATGATCCCAACTATTCTTCGTCGCAGTACGACCCCAGCTACACCTACGGGTATCCGCCAGGCTATCCCTGGCAATAGACCAACTTAGGCCAAAAGCCTAAGCTTGGGGGAGTACGTATTTCTCACCGACATTACATTTATGTTCACACACACTCATTGCTAGATGTCGGTGCTCATACTCTTTCACTGTAATATCCATGCTAGTTTATTTTCTTTTTCCTCCTTTCTTCTTGTGTGTTAGTTAAACCTTAAGAAAAACAAAAAAATTAGTAGTAGTTTACTTTACTGCCGTAGTAGTAGTAAGTAAAAAGAAAACCCAAAAATATTTCCCGTTCTTCTTTTGCTTGTTGGGAGCTTTCCCGTGTAAATAGTTTTATTTCTTTTCTTTTCTGGGGGTCGATAGGAGAAGACCATGATTAAATTGTTGAAGTGGCTCTTATTTGCATTATTGTTGATTTAACCCAGAGCCCATATTGCCTTGTCTTCTCCTGTTTATTGAATGCTCGCAGATTCCAGCTTAGTCCAATGCACGTGCACTCTTATTATTATTCACACCATTCGGTCGTGCAAGTGAAAGGCAATTATGATGATATATGATGGACTGACTGAGATGAGAAAAGCTGGTATGAACTCGACCTCTTTTGTTTCTGTAAATGTGATGAGTTCATCGTTCTTGATTCATCTTATTATGAATAAACATGTTTGCAATGACAATTAGAGATCATAGTTGCTTATGCCATGCTTGATTAGCTATGAGTTATAATGGTTTACCTTGCGTGCCAACATGCTATTGAAATAGTTATGATGTGGTATGATGGGGTGGTATCCTCCTTTGAATGATTTAAGTGACTTGACTTGGCACGTGTTCACACATGTAGTTGAAACAAATCAACATAGCCTTCACGACATTTATGTTCATGGTGGATTATATCCTACTCATGCTTGCATCCAATGTTTATTAATTTTAATGCATGTACATGGCTGTTGTCACTCTCTAGTTGGTCGCTTCCCAATCTTTTGCTAGCCTTCACCTATACTAAGCGGGAATACTGCTTGTGCATCCAATCCCTTAAACCCCAAAGTTATTCCAGATGAGTCCACTATACCTTCCTATATGCGGTATCTACCTGTCGTTCCAAGTAATTTGTATGTGCCAAACTCTAAACCTTCAAATAAACATTCTGTTTTGTATGCTCGAATAGCTCATGTAACAACCAAGGCTGCCCTTATCTTCCATGTTAGGCAGGTTATTCTCAAGAGGAGTGGACTCCGCTCCTCACTCACGAGAAAATGGCTGGTCACCGGGATGCCCAGTCCCATGCTTTATGCAAACTAAATCAAAATTAATTGCAAACAAAACTCCCCCTGGGACCTGATGTATGTTGGAGGCACTCGTTGTTTCGAGCAAGCCATGGATTGATGCTTGTTGGTGGAGGGGGAGTATAAACTTTACCACTCTGTTTGGGAGCCGCCTATAATGTGTTTAGCATGGAAGATATCGCCATATCTTAGTTGCTATGTTGACAATGAAAGTATACCGCTCAAAATATTATTTATCTCTATTTAAAAACCGAGCTCTGGCACCTCTACAAATCCCTGCTTCCCTCTGCGAAGGGCCTATCTATTTATTTCTATGCTGAGTCATCACCCTCTTATTAAAGAGCACTAGCTGGAGAGCACAGCTGTCATTTGCATTCATCACTGTTAATTTATATTGGGTGTGACTATGATTGGATCTCTTTTACCATGAATTACAATGTCTAGTCAGTCCTTGATCTTTAAAGATGCTCTGCATTTATGTTTTGCGGTCACAGAAAGGGCAAGCGAGATACCATCTTATTATATCATATTATGATTGTTTTGAGAACGTGTTGTCATCTGAGATTTATTATTATGATTCGCTAGTTGATTATGCTATTGATATGAGTAATTGTGAGACCTGAGAATTATTGCAAATGTGGTTAGTTATGATATTTGCTATAAACTTGAATCCTGGCTTTACATATTTACAACAACAAGAGCAAACAGAGTTTGTAAAAGTTTCTCTTTCTTTCTTTCAGTTTGTCAACTGAATTGCTTGAGGACAAGCAAGGGTTTAAGCTTGGGGGAGTTGATACGTCTCCGTCGTATCTACTTTTCCAAACACTTTTGCCCTTGTTTTGGACTCTAACTTGTATGATTTGAATGGAACTAACCCGGACTAACGCTGTTTTCAGCAGAATTGCCATGGTGTTGTTTTATGTGCAGAAAACAAAAGTTCTCGGAATGACCTGAAACTCCACGGGATGTCTTATAAAAAATAATAAAAAATCCTCGCCAAAGATGAAGACCAGGGGGCCCACACCCTGCCCACGAGGGTGGGGGGCGCCCCCTACCTCGTGGGCCCCCTGGAGACCCTCCGACGCCAACCCCAACTCTATATATTGGCTTTCGGGGAGAAAAAAATCAAAGAGAAGAAATCATCGCGTTCTACGATACGGAGCCGCCGCCAAGCCCTAAAATCTCTCGGGAGGGCTGATCTGGAGTCCGTTCGGGGCTCCGGAGAGGGGGATTCGTCGCCATCGTCATCATCAACCATCCTCCATCACCAATTTCATGATGCTCACCGTCGTGCGTGAGTAATTCCATCGTAGGCTTGCTGGACGGTGATGGGTTGGATGAGATTTATCATGTAATCGAGTTAGTTTTGTTAGGGTTTGATCCCTAGTATCCACTATGTTCTGAGATTGATGTTGCTATGACTTTGCTATGCTTAATGCTTGTCACTAGGGCCCGAGTGCCATGATTTCAGATCTAAACCTATTATTTCATGAATATATGTGAGTTCTTGATCCTATCTTGCAAGTCTATAGTCACCTATTATGTGTTATGATCCGACAACCCCGAAGTGACAATAATCGGGATACTTCTTGGTGATGACCATAGTTTGAGGAGTTCATGTATTCACTATGTGCTAATGCTTTGTTCTGGCTCTCTATTAAAAGGAGGCCTTAATATCCCTTAGTTTCCAATAGGACCCCGCTGCCACGGGAGGGTAGGATAAAAGATGTCATGCAAGTTCTTTTCCATAAGCACGTATGACTATATTTGGAATACATGCCTACATTACATTGATGAATTGGAGCTAGTTCTGTGTCACCCTATGTTATGACTGTTACATGATGAACCGCATCCGGCATAATTATCCATCACTGATCCGGTGCCTACGAGTTTTCCATATACTGGTTCTCGCTTATTTACTTTCCCGTTGCTACTGTTACAATAACTACAAAATACCAAACATATTTACTATTGCTTGCACTACTCTTTTGTTACCGTTACCACCACTATCATATTACTTTGCTACTAAACACTTTGCTGCAGATACTAAGTTTCCAGGTGTGGTTGAATTGACAACTCAGCTGCTAATACTTGAGAATATTCTTTGGCTCCCCTTGTGTCGAATCAATAAATTTGGGTTGAATACTCTACCCTCAAAAACTGTTGCGATCCCCTATACTTGTGGGTTATCATCTCTCTCAAAAGGTGTGTACAGTAAGGATGATTGTGGTAAACTAACAAATAAAGACTCAAATCATACAAGACGCTCCAAGGAAAACACATATCATGTGGTGAATAAAAATATAGCTCCAAGTGAAGTTACCGATAGAAGTAGACGAAAGAGGGGATGCCATCCGGGGCATCCCCAAGTTTTGGCTTTTAGGTGTCCTTAGATTATCTTGGGGGTGCCATGGGTATCCCCAAGCTTAGGCTCTTGCCACTCCTTGTTTCATAATCCATCAAACCCTTACCCAAAACTTGAAAACGCCACAACACAAAACTTAAAGTAGAAAATCTCATGAGCTCCGTTAGCGAAAGAAAACAAAACACCACTTTAAGGTACTGTAATGAACTCATTATTTATTTATATTGGTGTTAAACCTACTGTATTCCAACTTCTCTATGGTTTATAAACTATTTTACTAGCCATAGATTCATCAAAATAAGCAATCAACACACGAAAAACAGAATCTGTCAAAAATAGAACAGTCTGTAGTAATCTGTAGCTAGCGCAAGATATGGAACCCAAAAAATTATAAAATAAATTGCTGGACGTTAGGAATTTATATATTAATCATCTGCAAAAATAATTAACTAAATAGCACTTTCCAAATAAAAATGACAGCAGTTCTCGTGAGCGCTAAAGTTTCTGTTTTTACAGCAAGATTAACAAGACTTTCCCCAAGTCTTCCCAACGGTTCTACTTGGCAAAACACTAATTAAACACAAAAAACACAACCAAAACAGAGGCTAGATAAATTATTTATTACTAAACAGGAGCAAAAAGCAAGGAGTAAAAATAAAATCGGGTTGCCTCCCAACAAGCGCTATCGTTTAACGTCCCTAGCTAGGCATAACAAGCAATGATAGATCTAGGTATTGCCATCTTTGGTTTTAGGGAAGAAAAGAGCAAACTTGCTATCTATGGAATTAATATTTCTATTTTAATAAAGCACATGGCTATTAATGATAGAAGAAAGATTAAGTATGTTACGGAAATTTGTATCTAAACTAGACTTCATCTCTTTGATAGATTCGTTTTGGTAAGAGAGCAAAAGAGATGTAGATTCAACTTTCTCATTCATGGGGTGCCCAAATATGGTTTTCATGTTTTCATAAGTGTCTACGGCATCCCCTTCAAGAAAGCCTTCTTCAAATATGGAATCTAAGACATGCTTAAAAGAAGAAGGAAGGGCAATATAAAAGCTTTTTAAGTAAATTTCAATTTGGTATTGAGGCACATAGCTAGCCCTGATCCTTAATAGTCTATACCAAGCATATTTCAAAGATTCATCAAGTAAATAAGGAAAAATTCCGGAATCATCTTCATCAAAATTATTAAGATTCTCATTGATAACTCCGGTAGGTTTTTCCATAGTATCCTTATTTATGAGCTTAGCGAGAATAGAAGGGTTGTCCAAAGTACTAAAACTCGGGAGAGAACCCCCAACCCTTTTTGATTCAGACATGGCGGAAGAAAGGCGAGCGAGAAAAAGAGAGGGCAAATGAAACGGCAAAGATGAAGTGGGGGAGAGGAAAACGAGAGGCAAATGGCAAATAATGTAATGCGGGAGATAAGGGTTTGTGATGGGTACTTGGTATGTTGACTTTTGCGTAGACCTCCCCGGCAACGGCGCCAGAAATCCTTCTTGCTACCTCTTGAGCACTTGCGTTGGTTTTCCCTTGAAGAGGAAAGGGTGGTGCAGCAAAGTAGCGTAAGTATTTCCCTCAGTTTTTGAGAACCAAGGTATCAATCCAGTAGGAGGCTAAGCGCGAGTCCCTCGCACCTACACAAAACAAATAAATCCTCGCAACCAACGCGATAAGGGGTTGTCAATCCCTACACGGTCACTTACGAGAATGAGATCTGATAGATATGATAAGATAATATTTTTGGTATTTTTATGATAAAGATGCAAAGTAAAATAAAAGCAATGAAAATAACTAAGTATTGGAAGATTAATATGATGAAGATAGACCTGGGGGCCATAGGTTTCACTAGTGGCTTCTCTCAAGAGCATAAGTATTTTACGGTGGGTGAACAAATTACTGTTGAGCAATTGACAGAATTGAGCATATTTATGAGAATATCTAGGTATGATCATGTATATAGGCATCACGTCCAAGACAAGTAGACCGACTCCTACCTGCATCTACTACTATTATTCCACACATCGACCGCTATCCAGCATGCATCTAGAGTATTAAGTTTAAGAGAACAGAGTAACGCTTTAAGCAAGATAACATGATGTAGAGGGATAAATTCATGCAATATGATAAAAAAACCATCTTGTTATCCTCGATGGCAACAATACAATACGTGCCTTGCTGCCCCTACTGTCACTGGGAAAGGACACCGCAAGATTGAACCCAAAGCTAAGCACTTCTCCCATTGCAAGAAAGATCAATCTAGTAGGCCAAACCAAACTGATAATTCGAAGAGACTTTGCAAAGATAACCAATCATACATAAAAGAATTCAGAGAAGATTCAAATATTGTTCATAGATAAACTTGATCATAAACCGATAATTCATCGATCTCAACAAACACACCGCAAAAGAAGATTACATCAAATAGATCTCCACAAGAGAGGAGGAGAACTTTGTATTAAGATCCAAAAAGAGAGAAGAAGCCATCTAGCTAATAACTATGGACCCGTAGGTCTGAGGTAAACTACTCACACTTCATCGGATAGGCTATGGTGTTGATGTAGAAGCCCTCCGTGATCGATGCCCCCTCCGGCGGAGCTCCGGAACAGGCCCCAAGATGGGATCTCGTGGATACATAAAGTTACGGCGGTGAAATTATGGTTTTGGCTCCGTATCTGATCGTTTGGGGGTACGTAGGTATATATAGGAGGAAGAAGTATGTCGGTGGAGCAACAGGGGGCCCACGAGGGTGGAGGGCGCGCCTGGGGGTAGCCGCGCCCCCCTACCTCGTGGCCTCCCTGTTGGTTGCTTGACGTAGGGTCCAAGTCTCCTGGATCATGTTCGGTGAGAAAAATCACGTTCCCGAAGGTTTCATTCCGTTTGGACTCCGTTTGATATTCCTTTTCTTCGAAACCCTAAAACAGGCAAAAAACAACAATTCTGGGCTGGGCCTCCGGTTAATAGGTTAGTCCCAAAAATAATATAAAAGTGGATAATAAAGCCCAACAATGTCCAAAATAGTAGATAATATAGCATGGAGCAATCAAAAATTATAGATACGTTGGAGATGTATCAATGGACGCACCATGGGCGTCGTCTGACGCAAACATGGTGCGGCGTGCCCGCCGTGCGAGGCAGTGGGCGAGGGAGGCGACAGCAGCCCTCGCGGCGGTGGACGTTGTTGAGGCGGAGTCGCATTCTCTGGCGCCCCGTATGGTGCACTAGTCCGGGCGCCGCAACCGCGTCGTGGTGGATGTTGCCGGCTATCATTGATCTGACGTCCACCGGCCTTCGGCCTCCGACGAGGAAGAATAGGGCATGGGAGACGACGGTCCCTTGAGTCCCATGAGCCAGCTCGTGTCCCATCCCCACTCTACCTTGCCGGCGACCGGACCAACACTTTGGGAAGCGCAGCCAACCGCTGGACATGGGCATGGCGGAGTCGGACGAGCTCAGCTTAAAAATCGGTTTACGTTGGGTGCAATAGTATGGATTCGAGGTATCCGGTTCTATAATGAAATATTTGAGACCTGGCCGGTCACTGTCCGCAAACACGTCCGAACGTTTGAGGGTCAGATTTGCCAATTTTGGTTGTAGCTGCTCTCACCTCTAATCTATATACCTATAATAAAAGGGATATTGTTCTAGCGGTACGTCACGGAAATAGCCCCGAAAGTTGCAAAATGTTACACACCTGATATAAAAACGTTTCACACAGAGGAATTCCTCGCTTGGGCCGGCCCATGCAGTAGGGAACTTCTATACTGTGCTCTGCGCGCTGGGGAAGACGCAGCGCGCCCATTTGGGCCGGCCCATGTCCGGGTGACTTGTTTTTAAAATTTTATCTTTTCATTTTTTATTTTATTTTTCGTTTTTTTACTACTTTAGATAATTTGAGACTTCTAAAAAGTACAGAAAAAAAAATGATAATTTTTAAATGAAATGTTTAATAAATCATAAAATGTTTCTAGATTCAAAAAATATTTATGATTTTGTAAAAAAAGTATTCTTATTCAAACAATGTTCAAAATTTTGAAAACAAATGTTCGGGAAATAAAAAATGTTCATGGTTTTGAAAAAAGTTAATGTATTTTTTTAATGAAAGTGACAAAATTTAGCCAATTCAAAAAATGTTCATGAATGAAAAAATATCTGAAAAATTCAAACATTGTTCGTGACTTATAAAATATTTTATTCATTCACAAAATGTTCGCTGATTCAAAAAATGATCACGCATTTAAAAAATTGTTCGTTAATAAGAAATATTATGAATTTAAAAAATTGTTCCATCAATTTAAAAAAAATCGTCGATTCTACAAATATTCGCCAATTATTGAAAATTGTTTTAAAAAATGTTCACAATGCTAAAGATATATTTGAAAATAGCACAAAATGTTCATGAATTAAAAAATATTTTAAAATTTAGAAAATATTTGCATTTTTTTAAAAGTGTTCACGAATTTGAATAATGCTCACGATTTCAAATATGTGCACGAGTTTAAAAAGATGTTCATGATTTCATGAAATTGAGAGTGATTGTGTATTTTAGTGGTGTAGCAAAATATGGTAATGGCCATTGGAGATTAGTATGATTTTTTTTCTTCTACTGTAACGCATGGGCCTTTTGCTAGTAATCCCTCAGTCTCATAATATAAGAACGTGTTTGAAACTAGTGTAGTGTCAAAAACGTTCTTATATTATGGGACGGAGGGTGTATATACTAAAAAAACCCAGTCGCTGACAGGTGGGCCCCAAATACAGAGGCTCTTCAGCCAGACAAGTTCCACCACTAACCTTTCTCTTTCTTCCCCGCGGTCGACCAGTCGATACCACTCCCCTCCTTAAACCCTAGCCCCCCGCCGCCGCCGCCGCCCGCCGCGCCATGGAGGCCAGCCTCAAGCGCAAGGCCGCGGACGCCCCCGCCGACGGGCCCGACCCCCCTCTCAAGGCGCCGCGCGCGGACGCCGCTCCCCTGCTGCCGGCCGCCGCCGAGCGCGTCGCCTGCCTGCACGACGTCTCCTACCCCGAGGGATACGACGCGTCCGCCTCCGGCCCGCGTGTCGTCGCGGGCGGCGGCGAGGGCGCGGCCCCGGCCAAGACGTTCCCCTTCCCGCTCGACCCCTTCCAGTCCGAGGCCATCCGCTGCCTCGACAACGGCGAGTCCGTCATGGTGAGCAGCAAATCCAATCCCCGCGCCTCCCCCCATCATCCCAACCACGCCGCTGTTGGCTCAGCCTCTCCTGGTTAATGTAATTCCACTGTAAAAATTTGGTCTTTACTTGCTTCCGCCTGCTGGACTGGGCAATTTGTCCTGCCGCCAAGTTATCCCCACAGGAAATTCAGTGGCTGCCTGCCTGCCTCTCATGCGTGTTTCATCTACCAGGTTTCGGCGCACACGTCGGCGGGGAAGACGGTGGTGGCGCTGTACGCGATAGCCATGTCCCTGCGCAACCAGCAGCGGGTCATCTACACCTCGCCCATCAAGGCCCTCAGCAACCAGAAGTACAGGGAGTTCAAGGAGGAGTTCTCCGACGTCGGCCTCATGACCGGGGACGTCACCATCGAGCCAAACGCATCTTGCTTGGTACCAGATCGATCGCCAACCACATTGAGTTTTGTACTCTCCCTCTGTGCATATGCCTGTTTGGTGCTTAAAGCGCGCGCGTGTGTGTGTGCTCGGAAATGCAGGTCATGACCACGGAGATTTGGCGCAGCATGCAGTACAAGGGGTCCGAGGTGATGAGGGAAGTCGCTTGGGTTATCTTCGATGAGGTGCATTACATGCGTGACAGGGAGAGGGGAGTGGTGTGGGAGGAGAGTATTGTGATGGCTCCCAAAAACTCGCGGTTTGTGTTCCTCTCGGCAACTGTACCTAATGCCAAGGAGTTTGCTGATTGGGTTGCCAAGGTTTGTCTGCATTTCCCTCTGTTTTTCTGTTGTTGCCTTGACTTTGATAGTTCATAAGAGATCAAAAGAAAGTTCTCTGCTCAGTAAAGGGACATGCACATAAATTTCATTATATTGATGCACATAAATGTCAATTTGCCTCAATGCATTTGTTTTCATATATGGTCAACCATTCATCTATATTTCCAGCATATGCGTGTTATGCATAATGAAGGTATTACGACTTTGTTCCTCAGGTACATAAGCAACCTTGTCATATAGTATACACCGACTACCGACCTACACCTCTCCAGCATTATGTATTTCCTGCTGGAGGTGATGGCCTATACCTGGTCGTTGATGAAAACGGCAAGTTCAGAGAGGACAGTTTTCAGAAATCTCTGAATGTCCTTGCCCCTGCTACTGGCAGTGACAAGAAGAGGGAAAACGGGAAGCGGCAAAAGGGCCTCGTCTCGGCAGGCAAAACTAACGAAGAAAGTGACATATTCAAGATGGTGAAAATGATAATTCAGCGTCAATATGACCCTGTGATACTTTTCAGCTTTAGCAAAAGAGAGTGTGAATTTCTTGCTATGCAGGTAAGTTCTTTCTAGATTGTTAGTTGATTTAGAGGATATAACTCTTCTATGGCTCAAGGAAGTAAATGTCTTAGACTCTTAGTTGATTTTGACTGCCCTGCTTGTGTTGTAGATGGCCAAGATGGACTTGAATGGAGATGATGAGAAAGTGAACATTGAAACCATTTTTTGGAGTGCCATGGATTTGCTTTCAGATGATGACAAAAAGCTTCCCCAGGTTTCAAATATGCTTCCCTTATTGAAACGTGGCATTGGAGTGCATCATTCTGGTCTGTTGCCCATTTTAAAGGAAGTGATTGAGATACTTTTCCAAGAGGGCCTCATCAAGGTTAGCAAATGTTACTGATCGCATGGCTTCTCGGACTGCCACTGTTTCGTAGCATATTTTTGGAAGTATATTTTTGGAAGTATGGTATTATACCCTAGTGGGCTATTGCTTTGTCTTTGGAAGAATAACATCATTATTAGCTTTTCTCTTGAGCTAAAACTATGTGCCTTAAAAGTGAGGTTATAGTTCTTGGTTTCAGTGTTTCACATCAAAGTAACAGATGACGGATTTAGGTCATCAGGATAGTTGCTGTTGTATTGCAGTTTTGTAGTGAACATGGAATGTTCTTCTTGAATTTGCAATGTAAAAATGTGTATGTTAGGTTTTTTGGTAAGTGGTAACCTTACTCTTATATGAACAATAGCACTGTAAAACTTGATTGAAAGAAAGTGAGAGGTCTAAATTTTGCCAAGTATTTTACTGATCTTATTCTGTGTCATGATTTATGAGCTGATGATTTGGGAGTATTTATTTTATTTGAATTGTAAGTGATAATTGTGTTTTGTGACTAATAATTTCTTGCTGATACTGAAATCTGCTGTTGTAGTGTCTGTTTGCCACAGAGACATTCAGTATTGGATTGAACATGCCTGCAAAGACTGTTGTGTTTACCAATGTACGTAAGTTTGACGGAGATAGGTTCAGATGGTTGTCAAGTGGAGAGTACATTCAGATGAGCGGCCGTGCTGGTCGTCGAGGTATTGATCTGCGTGGTATCTGCATATTGATGGTAGATGAGAAAATGGAACCCTCAACTGCCAAAATGATGCTGAAAGGAGGTGCTGATAGTTTGAACAGGTCTGTATCATGTATTCTTTGCTCCTACTTCTATCTAGAACAATAACATACATACATTCCAGCTGAATAGTGTGAATGGAAAGACCATCTTGAGGAGAACAGAGACTGGGATTTGATGTTTCACTTGGTTTGCACTATGCTTGAAAATTTTGTTCGCCATATCTATTGTGATAACTGGGTAGTTTCGTCCATTCATGCTATATCAGTTCATTGCATCTTGGAATCTTGAGTTAGCATCGCTTAAGTTCTCATTTACTGTTTCTGTATCTCTTATGTTTCTTCCGGTTGCTTAAATGCATATTTTTCTTCTATATTGCTGGCTCTGATATTATTATCTTCTTGATTAGTGCCTTTCATTTGAGCTACAACATGTTGTTGAATCAACTGCGCTCTGAGGATGGTGACCCGGAAAAGCTTCTTCGGCATTCATTCTACCAATTTCAAGCAGATAGAGTTCTCCCTGATCTCGAGGTCTGTTAAAATTTTCTAAGCATTTTCTTTCTTTGAATAAACTTATACCATTTGTAGTCTGCCTCTTGTCCTTTCGCCCATGATCCTGTTAGTTAGCTTTGGGCATACATGCATGTTCTTTGAATCTCATGGATACTTTTGTAAGGTTGCTGTAATATATATTTTGTAGTATAATTATTTCTAGGGGTATTCCCCACTGTTTAAATTAAGATGTTCCTGCCACAACAATGTTTTATTACCTGCCTTTTGCCATTTATTATGATATTGTTGCATGTTTAGAAAGAAGAAGTTTGTTCAGAATGGTACCTGAACTGTGTTGGTTGCGTTCATGAGTGTTCACACATGCATACGTGCAGTAAACCCTTATGTTGGATGTGTCAAGAGGATGCATATACCAGTTAGAATGGCAGTTAATGTTGGTAAACTGGCTGGTGTCACCTACCATAGCAGTGCCTTTCGCTCTACATTGAAAACCCCAGCAACCAAAGCATTGCTGCAAGGAACTTATCCTGACATTCCTCTGTTTGAATTTTGTGCAGAAGCAAGTCAGGGAACTGGAAATAGAAAGAAGTTCCATGGTTATTGAAGACGAGGAGAGCGTGAAGGACTACTATGATCTCTTACAGCAGTACAGAACTTTAAAGAAGGATGTCCGTGATATTGTACTTTCGCCAAAATATGTTCTGCCTTTCTTGCAATCCGGAAGGCTTGTTCGTGTTCAATACAGTACAGATGGGTCCACCTTCTCTATTGACGAAAATGTGTCGTGGGGAATTATAATAAATTTTGAGAAGGTGAAAACCAATGCTGAAGGTAACATACATACACTTTTCTCTGTTAGTTTTGCTATTTTATTCATGGGGTTCAGTGTTAAGATCATACAGCTTCATTTTATAGAATTAACCTGCCATTGCCAAGTGGGCAGTAATCTCCCTTTATGAGAAACTATATAGCATTCCCTTTGTGGAAGATCTGAAGCCTGTATGAGCTTGGTGGCTAATTAGCCAGTTACACACTGCAGCCATCATGGCAGCAATCTCTGTGTGAATGGTCAGTAAGCTCACCTACATTAACCCGTTTTGTTGTGTCAGTTGAAGGAATGACTCCTTCACGGGTTCCCTTCTTTGATCCATCAACTCACACAATGGCTTAAGCTTGTTTGTTTCAGACTACCTCGTTCCTACCCTCTTACAATGTGATCCTAACGTTTTATGGTCATTGCTTTACAACACATAGGGGGAGGTACTGTCTAGCTATTTTGGCTCTGCTGACTTCTGGTTTTTGTTCTTACAGAAAGAAGACCCGAGGATTGTGATTACACTGTTGATGTCCTCACCAGATGTTCTGTAATCAAGGACATAAGTGGAAAGAAGACAATGAAGGTTATTCCTCTCAAATCCCGTGGAGAACCGGTTGTTATTTCATTGCCACTTTCTCAGGTAATTTACTTCTCCCATTTCACCAGTTAACCTGTCATGTTCCACTTCTAACCATATTTTATCACATTTCAAAGCTGTTTGTTTTCTTACTCTAATCCTAAATTGAACTAAATAAACAGATTGATGGACTAAGTAGCGTTCGGATGTACATACCCAAGGATCTTTTGCCTGTAGAAGCTCGAGAAAACACATTGAGGAAAGTTGACGAAGTGCTTTCAAGGTTTGCTAAAGATGGGGTTCCTCTCTTGGATCCAGAAGAAGATATGGAAGTAAGAATATCTAGTGCATATCATATTGCCATGCTTCCTCTTCTCATTTTCAATTCTAATGATTTTGTTCCTTTCAGGTAAAATCTAGCTCCTACCGGAAAGCTGCCAGAAGAATAGAAGCTCTTGAGAGCTTATTTGAGAAGCATGACATTCGTAATGCTCCCCATATCCAACAGAAGCTGAAGCTCTTGCATGCTAAGCAAGAAATAAAAGCCAAAATAAAGTCCATAAAGAAAACAATGCGGGCCTCGACTGCTCTAGCCTTTAAGGACGAGCTCAAGGCACGAAAACGAGTTCTTCGTAGGCTGGGGTAATGCATCCTCTGACACCCAAATTTTATTTGTCTTTGGTGTGCTTGCATCTCGGAAAATTGCAAAATGAAATTCCATGTTACCGAATATTGGGTGAACTAGGCAACATAACATTCTCATGTTTGTGACAAAAACCCTTGCTGTTGTGCCCTGCAGATGTTGGATTCTTAGGAAGCACAGTAGTATTCTTTGAGAAAATATTTGCAGAACAAATTTATGATCTTTCTGCTTGGGCACCTGATGGAAACAAGCACAAAACTCTAACTATTCTGCTAGAACAATCGTTGACTATTAGAGTTAAATAATAACCTCATTGTTTGAAAATTAGAGATGTATTTCGTAGATATATGGAAGTTCATGTTATTTGTTTCATGCATGAATAGAAAGTACTGTCTGCTGCGTCAATCTGCATTTTCTTGTTTTTCATAAACCTTATTGGGGTGTCTTGTTGATTCCAGATATATCACCAGTGAGGATGTAGTCGAAATAAAGGGCAAAGTGGCATGTGAGATCAGCTCAGCTGACGAACTGACATTGACCGAGCTTATGTTCAGTGGTACTTTGAAGGATGCTACTGTGGAGCAGATGGTGGCCCTGCTTTCTTGCTTTGTTTGGCAGGAAAAGCTTCAGGATGCCCCAAAGCCAAGGGAGGAGCTCGACCTGCTCTTCTACCAGTTGCAAGAGACGGCGCGAAGGGTCGCGAACCTCCAGCTTGAATGCAAGGTACTCAATAATGCTAGTACCAGAAAATCATACCATATCAGTTGTGCTGTTTTGATGCTTCAGAATTGCATCCCAATTGCTGAAACTTGTTTTTGTTATGGCCCTGCTGATGACAGATCCAGATCGATGTTGAGAGTTTCGTGAACTCCTTCCGCCCCGACGTGATGGAGGCCGTGTACTCATGGGCCAGAGGGTCGAAGTTCCACCAGATCATGGAGATGACACAGGTGTTCGAGGGCAGCCTGATCAGGGCCATCAGGCGGCTGGAGGAGGTCCTGCAGCAGCTGATCCTGGCGTCCCAGTCGATCGGCGAGACCCAGCTCGAAGCCAAGCTCGAGGAGGCGGTCAGCAAGATTAAGAGGGATATCGTGTTTGCTGCGTCGCTGTACTTGTGACTCTCCTGTGTGGTTGGGTTCCATCACAGGAGCTCATGCGCCGGGGGGGGGGGGGGGGGGGGGGTAGAGAGGTTATCATTGTCTGCTGTTCTTGTCCAGCGCCATCGACATGGACACGGTCGGGCTCCCTTGACTGGTTTGCTGTAACACGGAGCGGCATGTTGTCGCCATGGCGGGGATACAATTTTGTAGGCTGTAGAAGCAGTAAGTCGTGATTGAATTGATTAGGGTTTTGGTCCAAGGACTCAAACTTGTATCCTTTTTCTTCTTCCCTGTACACAGAAACAGAGAATTGGACTAGAGATGTACCTGAATTGATATGCGGAGAATGACGAGTGTCTGATAGTATTTTTCTTTTGATGTTCCTGAATTTTGTTTTCATCTCAAATCAAATCAATGTGTTTGTGTTGCTTGTCATGAGCCATCTGTTTGTGAAAATCAATGAGGAAATACAACTAATCTGAGCAAGGAAATACAAATCATACATTGTCAAACCATCCATTTTTATTTATGACCAATGAGAAAATGGCTCCCACACAAATGAGGATAATTCTGTCTCCCCACACAACAAATCACAAACCATTTCAAAGAACAAATTACAAATGGCATGGAAATAACACCAACAGACTGGTAGTAGTAGTTTAAAAAAGAAGAAAACGGACTGCAGCTATGTACAAAGAAGAGAGAGCATTCTCCTGGGAGCACACATGGTTGGTTGAATCTTTGTTTAATTTGCTACCAATTCTCCTGCACGATCTTGGCCTTTTCGAATATGAACTTGCCTTCCTTGTACTTCTGGGACTCCTCATAGGCGCGCTCGTACTTCCACCCGAGCACCTCGCGGCAGTCACGGCAGTGGATGTCGGCGACGGTGTGGAGCCCCGTCATGAGCTGCCGGTCCTCCTTGGCCCCCGTGGTGACGTTCATGGCGTGGGAGAAGAGGAACGCACGGCCATTCCTCCCCTAGAACAGCAGCCAAAAGAGCAGAGTATTAGAATTTATCCTCCAAACACAATCAAAATTGAGATAAGACAGATCATAGCATATCATATCGAGGTCTCGACATCTGAATGGAGCTCCTACATGTGACAGCCTCCTGCAACTGCTGCGACAGATAGATCACAGTGTATCTCTGAAACTCCAATATACTCCCTCTGTAAACTTTTATAAGAGCGTTTAGATCACTAACTCGTATATTTGTTTACAGAGGGAGTATATAAGTATAGAAACACAAATGCTAAACTCAACTACAGAAACGTGCTCAGATTGGATAATTAATTACAAGTCCGCAGCTAGTTTTGTTTTAGCCTGACATCCCCAAGCAGTCCAACATTAAACTTAGGTTCCTATTGATTGATTAAGCTCTGTCTGTCCAATCTTGACCCCCCCTAATGCAGCTAAAAGTCAGCAAGGAAGAGAAGCAAATTAAATAATTGTGCTTGGTTCTACTTCTTCTTCACCTGGAAGGCCTTGGAGATGATATCGTCGTGGAGGCAGACGTGGTTCCGGCAGTGGCAGCAGCTGTACACCCGCGGCCCGACCAATTCCGCCATCTATCTCCTTCCTGCGGCCAATCCGATTCACCGAACGAATTAGGAATCTAACAAGTGCACAACGATATCTTCTTGTCTGAAACAGAGCATGACTGACTGCCCAACACTTTTAGATAGGAGTACATAATATGTCTATGTCTAGTTTATCGATGATTCGCGTTAAATGATCATCAGGGGATGAGCACAGTTAACTATCACTATTAATATGCCTTGATCAATAGTCATCTTCTTCGTGTGATTGTTGTTAAGTAAACATAAACAGATGCTACAAAAACTGCAGGCAAGGGATTATATGATACTCTGTCGTGGTATATAACAACAATAACAACCCAGCTGCAGGTTTTTTTTTTCTTTTCTGTACATGTTTGGTTTCTGCACTAGCGAGAATCACTAGTGTAGTGGTGGCCACCTGAGGAACCCTCCGATCCGATTGAAAGAGGCGAAGCATACATACCTTGATTGCGCCGATTGAAAGGTAAGTACTTGTTGCTCCTCCAGTCCCTTGGCCACTCGGCGTGCAGATTGGATGCGCGGCGGCCGGGAAGTCGCAGGAAGGCTCTGTCGATGTAGCAGCCGGTGGGGGCGACAAGGAAGGAAGGGGAATAATCGGGAGGGGAAGACCTAGCTTGCTAGAACCAAATCGCCATGGAGTTTCTTCTGTCCGTCCGTCGATCGATTTGGGGGAAAGGAGAAGAAAGACTTTTTATTTTTATTTTTTTCCTACTAGAAGAAAAAGAAGAAGACGACGGGGAGAAGAAACGAGACGTGAGGGGCTGGGACCACTCCCCTTCTCAGGAAATATGCAAAATGTCTCAAAAAAAAGGAAATATGCAAAATCACTTGTTGTTAATGGTGATTCTCAAATATGTGCTTCTCATGCAAGGAAAAAAACTGCGTAAAAAAACTTCACGACTTTTTTTTTCCTTTTCCAAGAAACACGGTTGTGCTTCTCACAGAAACAAATTTGTGCTTCTCTTATGAAAAGATCATGATTTTTTTTGCCTTTCCGAGAAGCATAGCTGTGCTTCTTGTTGCAACAAATCTATGCCTCCACGAGAAGCAAATATGTGCTTCTCGCGGAAGCAACAAAACTTTGCACGATTTTTTTGTGCCATTTTTTTTTGCTTTTTTCAAGAATCTGTGTCTCCACAAAAAATAAATCTATGCTTCTTATGGAAGCACAAATTTATTTTTTCATGCAAAGGAAAAGGATTCCTTGAATTTTTTCCTCCAAAACCTAGCTGAGCGCCCAATACGACATGTGACGATGTGACAGCGGCTAAACACGC
The DNA here is from genome assembly GCF_056163025.1 of Triticum urartu. Classification (NCBI taxonomy): domain Eukaryota; kingdom Viridiplantae; phylum Streptophyta; class Magnoliopsida; order Poales; family Poaceae; genus Triticum; species Triticum urartu. The sequence continues at coordinate 8,110,736 of NC_141879.1, forward strand.
CACTTGGCACGGCTCTAAGGGGCACCAAAAATGACTGTCAGAGGTCCCCGCAAAAGATAACCTCCAGTTAATTGCTCTTAGAAATATACCTTTGGCTCTCGGGCGTATAAGCACCTTTAACTAAAAAAGGGTGTATATGCATCTGCTATGGTAAAAAAAATGGTAACTACGAAAAAAGTCCAAAAGTCATTTTTTAGAAACAAACTTGACCTTCTGTTGTATTGAAAAAAAGTTTTTTTCTTCCACCAAGAATACCATGAAAGTCATTCCATGGTGGATTTATTTATACGAGTACAATACAAGGTCAAATTTGTTTCAAAAAAGTTTACGAGTTTCTTGAATTTTTGTAATTACTAAATTATGCTTCCATATCAGGTGCATATACACCTGAGAGGCAAAATTGCTTGTCTCTAGGAAGGGAAAAATACAAGTGCACTTTTGAGAGTTGCTGCTTTAGGGCATCTCCAACGTTGACTCTAAAATTGGACATTGTATCCGTCCGCTGACTCATGGGAACCAGTACACGAATACTGATGCGGCAGCCGACCATCCAACTATGTCCGGATACATTCCAAACCGGATTTCAGCAAAGCAGATGATACATGCAAACCGGATGATTTTCATCTGAATGAAAGCACATTCATTACATTTTCGACATATTTCATTAAACAAAAGCGACCGGACCTAAACCTAGTCGACGCTCGTCTTTCAAGTTATTGTTGTTCCCCTCCGGTGTTAGCCGTGTCCATGCCCGGCGGAGATGAGACCCGTGAAGTGAAGGCGTGGTCACTGGCGAGGAAGAGTAGGACATGGGAAAAATAGGAACCATTTGTTTATGTTTTTTTAACTATGAGTTTGTTCCTCTTTTCATGTTTTAAAGCACAAATTGTTCACACTATGAAAAAATCATATTAGGTTACTTTTAGTAAAAAGTTCATGCGGTTCAAAAAGTGCAGATGTTTTTGGAAAAAAAATGCTCACATTGTTTCTTAAATCAAATGTTCACATACTTTAACTAAGAATGTTTACGCCATTCAAAAAATGTCCACTTACTTACATATAAAAAAGTGTTTACGGTGTTAAGAAACGCTCACGTCACATTATTAGAAAACAAATGTTCACGTGCCTTTGTAAAATTGGTTTATGATGCCCAATTTTCTTTAATGTTGTTTTAGAGAAGAATTCCTAGAAAAATGTTGGCATGTCTAAACTACTTGTGAACAAAAGTTGTAATTTTTGTTTTTGAGTAACAGCAAAACTTGTAACAAGTCCAAGTTGTTTGCTGGAGCCACGCAATGCAAAATGCATGACTTGATAGAAGGCCGTGAACTTGTAGCTTGTACAGTAGAACCCAAGTCCTGATTAAATTGCTTGGGCCTCGAGTGAATGGGCCGTAGCAGCTAGCTAGCTAGCGTAAAAAAAAAAAGTAGAGGTAGAGCAGAGATGAGCACACTCTCTGTAGTGTGCTCTGCTGCTCCATCGATTCGATCCATCCCCACCCAGATGGGAGACACGCTCCCCGCCCGGCCGGCCTTCCTCCAGGTTTCTTGTCCATCCCCGGCGGCGGCGGCGGGGGACTAGCCTGTCTTGGCCACCGGAGGGCGAGCGAGGCGTTGCCGTCGCTGCAGCGCGGCCGAGTGCGAGCAGGGTGACGCGCGCCGGCCGGTGGTAAGATGCACGCGCGCCTGTATTACTCCACTCCACTCCATTGAAGCTAGCTATTTCAGTCAGTCCCCCCATCTCCATCTGTAGCTTAGATGCAACTCGTCTCCACGGATTTATTTACAGGCGTCTCCCTTCTTCACCAAGGTTGCCACCTACTAGAGAGACTTGTACTGTAGTAGATGTGTGCAGTCTCTAGGGCTACATACACATACAGGGGCGCCCAGGAGTTCATGCCGGGGGCGGGGGATAGATGGGAAAACAAGCTTACCCTTAGTAGTCTACTCTAGGTAACCTAAGAGCAACCCAATCCGACAAAAATGGGGGATTTTTTTTGTGTGTGTGTGTGTGTGTGGGGGGGGGGGGGGGGGTCCCATTCAGTCAAACAAATTAAGTAAGAAGAAGATAATAAAATCAATGATAATGCTCGTCTCCTACGCTCCTGCGTGTGACGCTCGTACATCTTTCTGATTTCAAGACAACCCGAGCGATTTCTTGTGCAAATAGACAACTGAGTGAGTTTTTACAGTTTGCTTCTCTAGCAAAGGTTGTTTATCAGGTCCCGCAGCTTGAAGCTGCAGATAATTCGTCGAAACGAACATATGGATATGGCAGGTCTTAGGAGCCTACTCCTGAAGCTAGATGGAAGAACAAACTTAGACATCCAAGAAAAATAGTCCACCTGATTGCTAGATCTCACTGCTCCTGCAACACCTGCAGACCTTTTTTTTATGTATATGGATAAGCTATGGATAGTCCACTCTCCACTCCCATAAAAGCGGCCACTTTTTTTACATGGTTGGAATTTCTGATGTGTATGGTAAGTTTGGAGGAGGTATTGAGCAAGTTACATTTTCTTTCTTTGGCAGTGTATGGTAAGTTTGGGAGGTATAGTGCAGAGCAGAGCAGGGGAGGTATATGCTTTTTGTAACTGCTGCTATTTATTTTCTCATTAATTTTGCATTCCAAGTTCTGTTACTTTGAACAACTAGTTTTATCAACTAACTGGGGGCGTGCATTTGTTCTATTCAGCTGGCCGCAAACAGAGAACGTTGTGCTCCTAAACAACTAGTACTATCTTCAGCAAAGCTAGCCAACCAGGGACCTAGAATCTCCATCACTCCATCACCTCGAGTCTCAAGCAATGGGCAGTGAACTGCTCGCAGCAATGGTTGCACCACTAGCGGAGCATCCCTTGATCCCGTCCACGACCACTACCACCACTACCGCCGGCAACGGAGCCATCACAACAATCACCACCACCACATGCTCCTCCGCCGCCCATGGCACCACTACCACTACCACCACAACCACAACAACAACCACCACAAGCACCTCCAACGCCACAACCATTTCACCCCTCTGTGATGAGGAATTTGAAATTTGATGGCTGTGCCCATCTGTATAATATGCCTTGACCTCCTTCTTTGGTTGGTGATGATGGGAGCACAGGGCATGAAGTTGAAGCTTCTCACTGAAGCCTGCAGTTGTTTGTCATATGAGGAAATTGAATGGAAATTTGTGGGTACGAGCTAACAGTTATCGGTTACTGTTTTGTTGATGCAAAATATTATCTAGAAACCTTGTATCTTAAGTAATTGTTATTGCCATAGAAACCTTTAGATGCTTCTCTTGCAACTATTGGTACGGTTCTGGAGCTAATGGATTTCATGGACGATTGGGTTTTCATCTGCTGCAAACTTTCTATGGAAAACTGCTGCTACTATTATTTTTTGCTGCACAATTACTTAATTTCCGAGGATCTGTTTTTTCGACCTTTGCTGTTCTTTGTTGCATGCACCGATAAAAATAGGCTTTTAAGTGCTTAGCTATATTTTTTAACTATGTTCCCCACCTAACTTCTATGGTGGCTTACTTGACTAGATACATCTCAGGGGAGCTGTTTGTGTTTTGCTCTATATTGACAAGCAGTTCATGTTAAGTTTTCAAAATGTGAAGTGTCAACTATGTTCAGTTTCTTCAAAGTACAATATCACCTTATGCAAAGTTGGGGATCAAATGCATCATTCTTATGTGATCGATTTGTAGGAATAATACTTCTTTTTCCCCAATGTATTATTGCCTGATGATTTATGGTCTCAAGTAGTAGTGGCCAGTGTTCTCCTCAGGTATATGGCAAGAGTCCGCCGCTGAAGCTGATGGATTTTATGCAACTTTGTGTGGAACACGCCCTCTTGGTAAGGCACGCAGGGTGCCTGACACTGTTACTCTTTTGTCCAGCATGGGAATGTGCTTGTTTTCTGACTGGATTATGTCGTCGCGTGTGTGCTGGAAGCTGAATTGGGAGACTGTGTGTCGTCTTGATGTGTGTATTTAATCTGGCTCTATTGGTTTCAGATTACACGTTGTCCATGAAATTTCCAAAAGAAAAGTGTAATATTTCAGAAAGCAGTGAGGTTGATGTGTTGTGCTGTTCTTGCTGTATGAGAAGGGGGCAGCAGCAGCAGAGACGATGAATCCTGCACTGCTTGTGTGATGGTGAAACTGAAACTGTTTGCATTTGAATTCAGTTACTTAAAACCGGAGATGCAATAGCGTTCGTAATGCCATGCACGTACAGTACGTAAGTAATGCAATAAGTTTATTTCCGTCTGGCTATTTTTCGTCTGTTTTATATTCATCTCACCTCCCACCACCCCTTCCCGCTGAATTTTCTCCCTCCCATTAAAAAAACCCAGATCCCATTAAATGTGAAGATCTTGTTTCGTGCTTGCTTTAATTCAATCAAATAAATAATTAGTTATTAAGAATTCAGACGGGTATGCATGGCAGGGTCACCCTGATTAGAAAGCAATATGAGTGTCAGGAACAAATAGTCGAGGAAAACTACGAATAATAGGGGTATGAAAACAACAAAGAAGGGACAACGAAAAAGAATGAACCTAGCTAAAAATAGTGCAGACTTTTACTGCATATTCTTCTAGCTAAACACAAACATGGTACATGTTCAAGACCTGTCTAGTACTCCCTCCGTTCGGAATTACTTGTCGCAGAAATGGATGTATCTAGACGTATTTTAGTTCTAAATACATCCATTTCCAAGACAAGTAATTCCGAACGGAGGGAGTAGTTCAATGCTGCTTCAGTCAGGAGAAGGAACATAAATATAAAACGTGACCCTGCAGAATGTAACAAATAACAATAACCAGGATAATGTTATGTCAGAAACTAGTTGCTCAATTCCTCACAAGTAGGTGTTTGCACACCGACAAGGAAAACAAGCAGCAGAATATTGCAGAGGTGAACACAAGAGGACAGCAAAATGTTCTCAGAAAAAGACAGCACAGTCCACTCCACATCACTACTTGTACTTGAGATGTATCTACCAATTAATTCAACCAAGTCATCATATGGACCATTCATTCGTGATGTCTAGAAAAGACAACAAGCATCACAGCAGATAGCAGGTGAGGAGGCCACGGAATGGGCCACGGCCACAGCCGCGGCGCAGTCGTTTGAGAGCCATCCGCATGGACGGCCTTTGCTGCGGATTCCCAACGGTGCAATCCACGCCCAGCATGAACACAGTTGCCATCTCCTTCATGTACCGCGCTTGATCTGGGATGTCCCTGTCCACGGCACTCTGGAACATTTCCTGTTGGTTTGCCATCAGCTTAGTGAAGTTCTTCCACGCCCAGGTCGCCAAATGACCATCGGCTCCAGCTTCATTGGCCATCCGCCCCGTGACAAGCTCCAGCATGAGCACCCCAAAGCTGTAAGTGTCAACCTTCTCCGTCAGCTCGCTTGCTGCCACCCCATATTCTGCAGTTAATCATTTATTAGTACTCCCTCCGTCTCAAAATTCTTGTCTTAGATTTGTCTAGATATGGATGTACCTAATACTAAAACGTGACTTGATACATTCGTATTTAGACAAATCTAAGACAAGAATTTTGGGACGGAGGGAGTACTAGTTAAAAGACCAAGATAGTGTAGACAGAATTCCCTGTAATGAAGAAAAGTTAAGACAGAATTCCATTGCGTGAATCGATCGCCTAACATACCCGGAGCTGCGTACCCAAAGTTACCAAGAGGCAGGCCGGCCATATTCATCTGTGCAGCGTCAAAACTGGCTATTACAGGCTTGAAATTCTGATCAAGCAAGATGTTGTTCGAGTTGATGTTGTTGTGGATAATCGGTCTTTTGCATCTGTGGTGCATGTGGCAGAGTCCTTTGGCCACGCCGATGGCAATGAGCCTCCTCACTGGCCAGCTCAGCGGCCGACCAGCATCCATGGGTTGGTGCAGCCAGGATTGAAGGCTGCCATTCACCGGATACTCATAGACAAGCATGATGGCGTCTTCCCACTGGATGAGGTCTACAACTTTGATGATGTTGTCGTGAGAATTGCTGGCTAACAGGAACATCTCTGAAATGTAGTGGTACTTGACATTGTCATCCACTTGTAGTGCTAGGTTTTCATTCTGGAACTTCTTGACGACCAGCGTAGTTGGGAGACTGATGCCAGCAATGGCTTGAACCTGTATTATGTGGAGTTCGTCATCCCTTACCATTCTGCTAACCCACACCATTTTCTTATTATTTTCAGTAAGGCTGTTGACTATGGCCTGTCCATTGAGCGCAATAGGCAGTGTCTTGGCAGGACGGCTCCAGAGCTGCATTGTCTTAGCGGCCGGGTAGTGCGTGAAGAGGTTCGTGTCAAGAATGTATCAGCCTGCAAACATATCACATATTCGTACTTAGTATTATTGTCTCCTTCTCCAAAGATGTATACACATATAATTACTAAAGAGAGATGCATGTTTGTAATTAGTTTGACAGCAAAATGTTGACAGGAAATACCACGGTTCCCATACATAGAACATGTAAGGATCAAACTACTGAAATGATGATCTGAAATTGGCGGTAGCCTGCAGATACTATAACCTACTACTATAACGTCTGCTGATACCAGGATTCAGCTACTAGTGCAAATCAGATGAGAACATTCAGAAGTCAGAACCGAGCTGCAGAACTAAATTCATGGAGTGTTGCTTACCACTGAGAGAGAAAAAGAGAGAAGAGGAGGCATCAAATTAGTTGAGGGGAAACGTAGAGGTAGAGGAGAGGAGCGTATGCACCAAAGGAATTTGAGCGGCGGCGGCGGCGGTCGGAGTTGGAGAAGAGAAGCTGAAATACGGGCGAGGCGATGCAGTGCACGGGAGCTCGAAGCGGTGAGGAACCCGACCATGCCTTGTCGGGCGTACCGGCAGACCGACGGTGGGCCTCCCACTCGGGCACGGCCAGCCGTCCCAAGTCGCCTGCGCAACAAGAGCTTCATCTCGTCCGGATCCAGACCCGGCGGCCTTCGCGGCGACCCCATCGCCGACAGATCTAACGTCTCCGGCCGGATCGACGCCGATGGGATGGTGGAGAGGAGAGGAGAAGGGGAGGGGAATGCTGCGTAGAGAGGGAGAGAGAGATGGGCGGCAGATTCATTCTTAGCAACGAATGTCTTGCCTGCGGATCTGTGATAGAAGGTGTACCCAACTGTCTCCTTTGGGTATCCTATGAAGACATATTTCTCCGATTTGAGTTTGAGCTTATCGAGATGAAACTTTTTCACATAAGCATCGCAACTCCAAACTTTAAGAAATGACAACTTAGGTTTCTTGCCAAACCATAGTTCACACGGTGTCGTCTCAACGGATTTAGATGGTGCCCTATTTAACATGAATGCAGCTGTCTCTAATGCATAACCCCAAAACGATAGTGGTAGATCGGTAAGAGACATCATAGATCGCACTATATCTAATAAAGTACGGTTATGACGTTCGGACACACCATTACACTATGGTGTTCCAGGTGGCGTGAGTAGTGAAACTATTTCACATTGTTTTAATTGAAGGCCAAACTCGTAACTCAAATATTTTACCTCTGCAATCATATCGTAGAAACTTTTATTTTCTTGTCACGATGATTTTCCACTTCACTCTGAAATTCTTTGAACTGTTCAAATGTTTCAGACTTATGTTTCATCAAGTAGATATCCCCATATCTGCTCAAATCATCTATGAAGGTCAGAAAATAATGATACCTGCTGCAAGCCTTAATATTCATCGAACCACATACATCGGTATGTATGATTTCCAACAAATCTGTTGCTCGCTCCATTGTTCCGGAGAACAGAGTCTTAGTCATCTTGCCCATGAGGCATGGTTCGCAAGTACCAAGTGATTCATAATCAAGTGGTTCCAAAAGTCCATCAGTATGGAGTTTCTTCATGCGCTTTACACCGATATGACCTAAACGGCAGTGCCACAAATAAGTTGCACTATCATTATTAACTTTTCATCTTTTGGTTTCAATATTATGAATATGTGTAACACTACGATCAAGATCCAACGAACTATTTTCATTGGGTGTATGACCATCGAAGGTTTTATTCATGTAAACAGAACAACAATTATTCTCTGACTTTAATGAATAACCGTATTGCAATAAACATGATCAAATCATATTCATGCTCAACGCAAACACCAAATAATACTTATTTAGTTTTAACACTAATCCCGAAAGTATAGGGAGTGTGCGATGATGATCATATCGATCTTGGAACTACTTCCAACACACATCGTCACCTCACCCTTTACTAGTTTTTGTTTATTCTGCAACTCCCGTTTTGAGTTACTACTCTTAGCAACTGAACCAGTATCAAATGCTGAGGGGTTGCTGTTGGGGAACGTAGTAATTTCAAAAAAATTCCTACGCACACGCAAGATCATGGTGATGCATAGCAATGAGAGGGAAGAGTGTGATCTACGTACCCTTGTAGATCGACAACGGAAGCGTTTGGTTGATGTAGTCGTACGTCTCCACGGCCCGACCGATCAAGCACCGAAACTACGGCACCTTCGAGTTTTAGCACACGTTCAACTCGATGACAATCCCCGGACTCCGATCCAGCAAAGTGTCGGGGAAGAGTTCCGTCAGCACGACGGCGTGGTGATGATCTTGATGTACTACTGTCGCAGGGCTTTGCCTAAGCATCGCTACAATATTATCGAGGACTATGGTGGCAGGGAGCGCCGCACACGGCTAAGAATATGATCACGTGGATCAACTTCTGTGTTTCTGGGGTGCCCCTGCCTCCGTATATAAAGGCTCAAGGGGGGGCGGTGCGGCCGGCCTAGAGGTGGCGCGCCAGGAGGAGTCCTACTCCCTCCGGGAGTAGGATCCCCCCCAATCCTAGTTGGAATAGGATTCATGGAGGGGGGAAAAGAGAAAGGGGGGCCGACCCCCTCTCCTTGTCCTATTCGGACCAAGGGAGGGGAGGGGCGCGCGGCCCATCTCAGGCTGCCTCTTCTCTTTTCCACTAAGGCCCACTAAGGCCCAGATAGCTCCCGGGGGGTTCCGGTAACCTCCCGGTACTCCGGTAAAATCCCGATTTCACCCGAAACACTTCCGATATCCAAACATAGGCTTCCAATATATCAATCTTTATGTCTCGACCATTTCGAGACTCCTCGTCATGTCCGAGATCACATCCGGGACACTGAACAACCTTTGGTACATCAAAACGTATAAACTCATAATATAACTGTCATCGAAACCTTAAGCGTGCGGACCCTACGGGTTCGAGAACAATGTAGACATGACCGAGACATGTCTCCGGTCAATAACCAATAGAGGGACCTGGATGCCCATATTGGTTCCTACATATTCTACGAAGATCTTTATCGGTCAGACCGCATAACAACATACGTTGTTCCCTTTGTCATCGGTATGTTACTTGCCCGAGATTCGATCGTCGGTATCCAATACCTAGTTCAATCTCGTTACCGGAAAGTCTCTTTACTCGTTCCGTAATACATCATCTCGCAACTAACTCATTAGTTGCATTGCTTGCAAGGCTTAAGTGATGTGCATTACCAAGAGGGCCCAGAGATACCTCTCCGACGATCGGAGTGACAAATCCTAATCTTGAAATACGTCAACCCAACATCTACCTTTGGAGACACCTGTAGAGCACCTTTATAATCACCCAGTTACGTTGTGATGTTTGGTAGCACACAAAGTGTTCCTCCGGCACACGGGAGTTACATAATCTCATAGTCATAGGAACATGTATAAGTCATGAAGAAAGCAATAGCAACATACTAAACGATCGGGTGCTAAGTTAATGGAATGGGTCATGTCAATCAGATCATTCAACTAATGATGTGATCCCGTTTAATCAAATGACAACTCTTTGTCCATGGTTAGGAAACATAACCATCTTTGATTAACGAGATAGTCAAGTAGAGGCATACTAGTGACACTCTGTTCGTCTATGTATTCACACATGTATTATGTTTCCGGTTAATACAATTCTAGCATGAATAATAAACATTTATCATGATATAAGGAAATAAATAATAACTTTATTATTGCCTCTAGGGCATATTTCCTTCAGTCTCCCACTTGCACTAGAGTCAATAATCTAGATCACATCGCCATGTGATTTAACATCAATAGTTCACATCTTTATGTGATTGGTTCACATCTCCATGTGACTAACACCCAAAGGGTTTACTAGATTCAATAATCTAGTTCACATCGCTATGTGATTAAGACCCAAAAAGTGATCATGTTTTTCTTGTGAGAGAAGTTTAGTCAACGGGTCTGCCACATTCAAATCCGCATGTATTTTGCAAATTTCTATGTCAACAATGCTCTGCATGGAGCTACTCTAGCTAATTGCTCCCACTTTCAATATGTATCTAGATTGAGACTTAGAGTCATCTGGATCAGTGTCAAAATTTGCATCGACGTAACCCTTTACGACGAACCTTTTGTCACCTCCGTAATCGAGAAACATATCCTTATTCTAGTAAGGATAATTTTGACTGCTGTCCATTGATCTACTCCTAGATCACTATTGTACTCCCTCTCTTAACACAGTGTATGGTATACAATAGATCTGGTACACAGCATGGCATACTTTATAGAACCTATGACTGAGGCATAGGGAATGACTTTCATTCTCTTTCTATCTGCTGCCATGGTCGGGCTTTGAGTCTTACTCAACTTCACACCTTGTAACACAGGCAAGAAACTTTTTCTTTGACTGTTCCATTTTGAACTACTTCAAAATCTTGTCAAGGTATGTACTCATTGAAAAAACTTATCAAGCGTCTTGATCTATCTCTATAGATCTTGATACTCAATATGTAAGCAGCTTCACCGAGGTCTTTCTTTGAAAAAATCCTTTCAAACACTCCTTTATGCTTTGCAGAATAATTCTACATTATTTCCGATCAACAATATGTCATTCACATATACTTATCAGAAATGTTGTAGTGCTCCCACTCACTTTCTTGTAAATACAGGCTTCACCACAAGTCTGTATAAAACTATATGCTTTGATCAACTTATCAAAGCGTATATTCCAACTCCAAGATGCTTGCACCAGTCCATAAATGGATCGCTGGAGCTTGCATATTTTGTTAGCACCTTTAGGATTGACAAAACCATCTTGTTGCATCACATACAACTCTTCTTTAATAAATCCATTAAGGAATGCAGTTTTGTTTATCCATTTGCCAGATTTCATAAAATGCGGCAATTGCTAACATGATTCGGATAGACTTAAGCATAGATATGAGTGAGAAACTCTCATCGTAGTCAACACCTTGAACTTGTCTAAAACCTTTTGCGACAATTCTAGCTTTGTAGATAGTAACACTACTATCCGTGTCCGTCTTCCACTTGAAGATCCATTTATTATCAATGACTTGCCGATCCTCGGGCAAGTCCACCAAAGTCCACACTTTGTTCTCATACATGGATCCTATCTCAGATTTCATGGCCTCAAGCCATTTATCGGAATCTGGGCTCATCATCGCTTCCTCATAGTTTGTAGGTTCGTCATGGTCAAGTAACATGACCTCCAGAATAGGATTACCGTACCACTCTGGTGCGGATCTCACTCTGGTTTACCTACGAGATTCGGTAGTAACTTGATCTGAAGTTACATGATCATCATCATTAGCTTCCTCACTAATTGGTGTAGTAGTCACAGGAACAGATTTCTGTGATGAACTATTTTCCAATAAGGGAGAAGGTACAATTACCTTATCAAGTTTTCTACTTTCCTCCCACTCACTTCTTTCGAGAGAAACTCCTTCTCTAGAAAGGATCCATTCTTAGCAACGAATGTCTTGCCTGCGGATCTGTGATAGAAGGTGTACCCAACTGTCTCCTTTGGGTATCCTATGAAGACATATTTCTCCGATTTGAGTTTGAGCTTATCGAGATGAAACTTTTTCACATAAGCATCGCAACTCCAAACTTTAAGAAATGACAACTTAGGTTTCTTGCCAAACCATAGTTCACACGGTGTCGTCTCAACGGATTTAGATGGTGCCCTATTTAACATGAATGCATCTGTCTCTAATGCATAACCCCAAAACGATAGTGGTAGATCGGTAAGAGACATCATAGATCGCACTATATCTAATAAAGTACGGTTATGACGTTCGGACACACCATTACACTATGGTGTTCCAGGTGGCGTGAGTAGTGAAACTATTTCACATTGTTTTAATTGAAGGCCAAACTCGTAACTCAAATATTTTACCTCTGCAATCATATCGTAGAAACTTTTATTTTCTTGTCACGATGATTTTCCACTTCACTCTGAAATTCTTTGAACTGTTCAAATGTTTCAGACTTATGTTTCATCAAGTAGATATCCCCATATCTGCTCAAATTATCTGTGAAGGTCAGAAAATAATGATACCTGCTACAAGCCTTAATATTCATCGAACCACATACATTGGTATGTATGATTTCCAACAAATCTGTTGCTCGCTCCATTGTTCCGGAGAACAGAGTCTTAGTCATCTTGCCCATGAGGCATGGTTCGCAAGTACCAAGTGATTCATAATCAAGTGGTTCCAAAAGTCCATCAGTATGGAGTTTCTTCATGCGCTTTACACCGATATGACCTAAACGGCAGTGCCACAAATAAGTTGCACTATCATTATTAACTTTGCATCTTTTGGTTTCAATATTATGAATATGTGTAACACTACGATCAAGATCCAACGAACTATTTTCATTGGGTGTATGACCATCGAAGGTTTTATTCATGTAAACAGAACAACAATTATTCTCTGACTTTAATGAATAACCGTATTGCAATAAACATGATCAAATCATATTCATGCTCAACGCAAACACCAAATAATACTTATTTAGTTTCAACACTAATCCCGAAAGTATAGGGAGTGTGCGATGATGATCATATCAATCTTGGAACTACTTCCAACACACATCGTCACCTCACCCTTTACTAGTTTCTGTTTATTCTGCAACTCCCGTTTTGAGCTACTACTCTTAGCAACTGAACCAGTATCAAATGCTGAGGGGTTGCTGTTGGGGAACGTAGTAATTTCAAAAAAATTCCTACGCACACGCAAGATCATGGTGATGCATAGCAACGAGAGGGAAGAGTGTGATCTACGTACCCTTGTAGATCGACAACGGAAGCGTTTGGTTGATGTAGTCGTACGTCTCCACGGCCCGACCGATCAAGCACCGAAACTACGACACCTTCGAGTTTTAGCACACGTTCAACTCGATGACGATCCCCGGACTCCGATCCAGCAAAGTGTCGGGGAAGAGTTCCGTCAGCACGACGGCGTGGTGACGATCTTGATGTACTACTGTCGCAGGGCTTTGCCTAAGCACCACTACAATAATATCGAGGACTATGGTGGCAGGGAGCGCCGCACACGGCTAAGAATATGATCACATGGATCAACTTGTGTGTTTCTGGGGTGCCCCTGCCTCCGTATATAAAGGCTCAAGGGGGGGGGGGGGGGTGCGGCCGGCCTAGAGGTGGTGCGCCAGGAGGAGTCCTACTCCCTCCGGGGGTAGGATTCCCCCCCCCCAATCCTAGTTGGAATAGGATTCGCGGAGGGGGGAAAAGAGAAAGGGGGGCCGGCCCCCTCTCCTTGTCCTATTCGGACCAAGGGAGGGGAGGGGCGCGTGGCCCATCTCAGGCTGCCTGTTCTCTTTTCCACTAAGGCCCACTAAGGCCCATATAGCTCCCGAGGGGTTCCGGTAACCTCCCGGTACTCCGGTAAAATCCTGATTTCACCCGGAACACTTCCGATATCCAAACATAGGCTTCCAATATATCAATCTTTATGTCTCGACCATTTCGAGACTCCTCGTCATGTCCGAGATCACATCCGGGACACCGAACAACCTTCGGTACATCAAAACGTATAAACTCATAATATAACTGTCATCGAAACCTTAAGCGTGCGGACCCTACGGGTTCGAGAACAATGTAGACATGACCGAGACATGTCTCCGGTCAATAACCAATAGCGGGACCTGGATGCCCATATTGGTTCCTACATATTCTACGAAGATCTTTATCGGTCAGACCGCATAACAACATACGTTGTTCCCTTTGTCATCGGCATGTTACTTGCCCGAGATTCGATCGTCGGTATCCAATACCTAGTTCAATCTCGTTACCGACAAGTCTCTTTACTCGTTCCGTAATACATCATCTCGCAACTAACTCATTAGTTGCATTGCTTGCAAGGCTTAAGTGATGTGCATTACCGAGAGGGCCCAGAGATACCTCTCCGACGATCGGAGTGACAAATCCTAATCTCGAAATACGTCAACCCAACATGTACCTTTGGAGACACCTGTAGAGCACCTTTATAATCACCCAGTTACGTTGTGACGTTTGGTAGCACACAAAGAGTTCCTCCGGCACACGGGATTTACATAATCTCATAGTCATAGAAACATGTATAAGTCATGAAGAAAGCAATAGCAACATACTAAACGATCGGGTGCTAAGTTAATGGAATGGGTCATGTCAATCAGATCATTCAACTAATGATGTGATCCCGTTTAATCAAATGACAACTCTTTGTCCATGGTTAGGAAACATAACCATCTTTGATTAACGAGCTAGTCAAGTAGAGGCATACTAGTGACACTCTGTTTGTCTATGTATTCACACATGTATTATGTTTCCGGTTAATACAATTCTAGCATGAATAATAAACTTTTATCATGATATAAGGAAATAAATAATAACTTTATTATTGCCTCTAGGGCATATTTCCTTCAGTTGCTATAAACACTAGTAAAGTTAACATCAATAACATGTATATCCAATATACCTTTGTTTACCTTGCCATCCTTCTTATCCGCCAAATACTTGGGGCAGTTCCACTTCCAGTGACCAGTCCCTTTGCAGTAGAAGCACTTAGTCTCAGGCTTAGGATCAGACTTGGGCTTCTTCACTTGAGCAGAAACTTGCTTGCCGTTCTTCTTGAAGTTCCCATTCTTCCCTTTGCCCTCTTTCTTGAAACTAGTGGTCTTGTCAACCATCAACACTTGATGTTTTTCTTGATTTCTACCTTCGTTGATTTCAGCATCACGAAGAGATTGGGAGTTGTTTCCGTTATCCCTTGCATATTATAGTTCATCATGAAGTTCTACTAACTTGGTGATGGTGACTAGAGAATTTTGTCAATCACTATCTTATCTGGAAGATTAACTCCCACTTGATTCAAGCGATTGTAGTACCCAAACAATCTGAGTACATGCTCACTAGTTGAGGGATTCTCCTCCATCTTTTAGCTATAGAACTTGTTGGAGACTTCATATCTCTCAACTCGGGTATTTTCTTGAAATATTAACTTCAACTCCTGGAACATCTCATATGGTCCATGACGTTCAAAATGTCTTTGAAGTCCCGATTCTAAGCCATTAAGCATGGTGCACTAAACTATCAAGTAGTCATCATATTGAGCTAGCCAAACGTTCATAACGTCTGCATCTGCTCCTGCAATAGGTTTGTCACCTAGCGGTGCATCAAGGACATAATTTTTCTGTGCAGCAATGAGGATAAACCTCAGATCACGGATCCAATCCGCATCATTGCTACCAACATCTTTCAACACAATTTTCTCTAGGAACATATCAAAATAAACACAGGGAAACAACAACGCGAGCTATTGATCTACAACATAATTTACAAAATACTACCAGGACTAAGTTCATGACAAATTTAAGTTCAATTAATCATATTACTTAAGAACTCCCACTTAGATAGACATCCCTCTAATCCTCTAAGTGATCACGTGATCCAAATCAACTAAACCATGTCCGATCATCACGTGAGATGGAGCAGTTTCATTGGTGAACATCACTATGTTGATCATATCTACTATATGATTCACGCTCGACCTTTCGGTCTCCGTGTTCCGAGGCCATATCTGTATATGCTTGGCTCGTCAAGTATAACCTGAGTATTCCGCGTGTGCAACTGTTTTGCACCCGTTGTATTTGAACGTAGAGCCTATCACACCCGATCATCACGTGGTGTCTCAGCACGAAGAACTTTCGCAACGGTGCATACTCAGGGAGAACACTTCTTGATAATTAGTGAGAGATCATCTTAAAATGCTACCGTCAAACTAAGCAAAAATAAGATGTATAAAAGATAAACATCATATGCAATCAAAATATGTGACATGATATGGCCATCATCATCTTGCTTCTTTGATCTCCATCTCCAAAGTACTGTCATGATCTATATCGTCACCGGCATGACACCATGATCTCCATCATCTTGATCTATATCAATGTGTCGTCACGTGGTCGTCTCGCCAACAATTGCTCTTGCAACTATTGCTATCGCATAGCGATAAAGTAAAGCAATTATTGGACGCTTGCATCTTATGCAATAGAGAGACAACCATAAAGATTTTGCCAGTTGCTGATAACTTCAACAAAACATGATCATCTCATACAACAACTTATATCTCATCATGTCTTGACCATATCACATCACAACATGCCTTGCAAAAACAAGTTAGACATCCTCTACTTTGTTGTTGCAAGTTTTACGTGGCTGCTACGGGCTTAAGCAAGAACCAATCTTACCTATGCATCAAAACCACAACGATAGTTTGTCAAGTTGGTGCTGTTTTAACCTTCGCAAGGACCGGGCGTAGCCACACTTGGTTCAACTAAAGTTGGAGAAACTGACACCCGCCAGCCACCTGTGTGCAAAGCACGTCGGTAGAACCAGTCTCGCGTAAGCGTACGCGTAATGTCGGTCCGGGCCGCTTCATGCAACAATACCGCCGAACCAAAGTATGACATGCTGGTAAGCAGTATGACTTATATCGCCCATAACTCACTTGTGTTCTACTCGTGCATATAACATCAACACATAAACCTAGGCTCGGATGCCACTATTGGGGAACGTAGTAATTTCAAAAATTTACCTACGCACACGCAAGATCATGGTGATGCATAGCAACGAGAGGGGAGAGTGTTGTCTACGTACCCTCATAGACCGAAGCGGAAGCGTTGACGCAACATAGAGGAAGTAGTCGTACGTCTTCCCGGTCCAACCGATCCAAGCACCGTTACTCCGGCACCTCCGAGTTCTTGGCACACGTTCAGCTTGATGACGCTCCCCGGGCTCCGATCCAGCAAAGCTTCGGGGAGGAGTTCCGTCAGCACGACGGCGTGGTGACGATCTTGATGTTCAACCGTCGCAGGGCTTTGCCTAAGCACCACTACAATATGACCGAGGTGTAATATCGTGGAGGGGGGCACCGCACACGGCTAAGGAACGATCATGAAGATCAACTTGTGTGTTCTAGGGTGCCCCCCTGCCCCCGTATATAAAGGAGCAAGGGGGGAGGCCGGCCGGCCCTATGGGGCGCACCAAAGGGAGGGGGAGTCCTCCTCCTAGTGGGAGTAGGACTCCCCTTTCCTAGTCCAACTAGGAAGAAAGAGGGGGAAGGAAAGAGAGGGAGAGGGAGAGGGAAAGAGGGGCCGCGCCCCCCTCGCTAGTCCAATTCGGACTCCCCATGGGGGGGGCGCCACCTCCTGGGCTGCTGCCCTCTCTCTCCCCTCAGGCCCACTAAGGCCCAATACTTCCCCGGGGGGTTCCGGTAACCCCTCCGGCACTCCGGTTTTCTCCGAAATCACCCGGAACACTTCCGGTGTCCGAATATAGTCGTCCAATATATCGATCTTTATGTCACGACCATTTCGAGACTCCTCGTCATGTCCGTGATCACATCCGGGACTCCGAACAACCTTCGGTACATCAAAATACATAAACTCATAATGAAACTGTCATCGTAACGTTAAGCGTGCGGACCCTACGGTTCGAGAACAATGTAGACATGACCGAGACACGTCTTTGGTCAATAACCAATAGCGGAACCTGGATGCTCATATTGGTTCCTACATATTCTACGAAGATCTTTATCGGTCAGACCGCATAACAACATACGTTGTTCCCTTTGTCATCGGTATGTTACTTGCCTGAGATTCGATCGTCGGTATCCAATACCTAGTTCAATCTCGTTACCGGCAAGTCTCTTTACTCGTTTCGTAATACATCATTCCACAACTAACTCATAGTTGCAATGCTTGCAAGGCTTAAGTGATGTGCATTACCGAGAGGGCCCAGAGATACCTCTCCGACATTCGGAGTGACAAATCCTAATCTCGAAATACGCCAACCCAACATGTACCTTTGGAGACACCTGTAGAGCTCCTTTATAATCACCCAGTTACGTTGTGATGTTTGGTAGCACACAAAGTGTTCCTCCGGCAAACGGTAGTTGCATAATCTCATAGTCATAGGAACATGTATAAGTCATGAAGAAAGCAATAGCAACGTACTAAAAGATCGGGTGCTAAGCTAATGGAATGGGTCATGTCAATCAGATCATTCAACTAATGATGTGATCCCGTTAATCAAATAACAACTCTTTGTCCATGGTTAGGAAACATAACCATCTTTGATTAACGAGCTAGTCAAGTAGAGGCATACTAGTGACACTCTGTTTGTCTATGTATTCATGTATTATGTTTCCGGTTAATACAATTCTAGCATGAATAATAAACATTTATCATGATATAAGGAAATAATAAGAATTTTGTTATTGCCTCTTGGGCATATTTCCTTCATGATCATGCCTAGATATTCTCATAACTATGCTCAATTCTGTCAATTGCTCAACAGTAATTTGTTCACCCACCGTAGAAATACTTATGCTCTTGAGAGAAGCCACTAGTGAAATCTATGGCCCCCGAGTCTATTCTCATCATATCAATCTCCAGTCACTTTATTATTGCTTTGCTTTTTACTTTTGCCTTTTATTTTACCTTGCATCTTTATACCAAAAATATTATCTATCAGATCTATCAGATCTCACTCTCGTAAGTGACCGTGAAGAGATTGACAACCCCTAATCGCGTTGGTTGCGTTGAGCTATTGTTTTGTGTAGGTACGAGGGACTCGCGCATGGCGTCCTACTGGATTGATACCTTGGTTCTCAAAAACTGAGGGAAATACTTACACTACTTTGCTGCATCATCCTCTCTTCTTCGGGGAAATCCTACGCAGTGCTCAAGAGGTAGCAAGAAGAATTTATGGCGCCGTTGTCGGGGAGTCTACGCAAAAGTCAACATACCAAGTACCCATCACAATCCGTATCTCTCGCACTACATTATTTGCCATTTACCTCTCGTTATGTTGAGATTGCAATTGTTTCTTTCCGCTTCCTTGCATATGCTAGTTTTTGCTTGCTATGATAATTTGTTTGCCTATAAGATGCCTATGCATAGTAACTATGTTAGACTTAGATGTGTTTGCCACGTGTTTCATGATGCTCCTTTTGTGCTTCAATTCTTGTCTTTCATGTGAGCATCATTGAAATCTCTATGCCTAGCTAGGGGCGTTAAACGATAGCGCTTGTTGGGAGGCAACCCAATTTTATTTTAGTTTTTAGTTTTTTGTTTCTGTTTAGGAATAAATAATCCATCTACCTTCTGTTTAGATGTGGTTTTATCTTTTAATTAGTGTTTGTGCCAAGTTAAACCTATAGGATCTTCTTGGATGATAGTTATTTGATCTTGCTGTAATTTCCAGAAACTTTCGGTTCACGAAAACAATTATTAAAATTCACCAGAACGTGATAAAATAGTGATTCCAATTTCTGCCGATCAATAAAAAAATTTCCTAGGTCTTCCTATTTTGGCTGAATTTTTGGTGTTCCAGAAGTTTGCGTTAGTTACAGATTACTACAGACTGTTCTGTTTTTGGCAGATTCTGTTTTTCGTGTGTTGTTTGCTTATTTTGATGAATCTATGACTAGTAAAATAGTTTATAATCCATAGAGTAGTTGGAATACAGTAGTTTTAACACCAATATAAATAAAGAATGAGTTCATTACAGTACCTTGAAGTTGTGTTTTGTTTTCTTTCGCTAATGGAGCTCACGAGATTTCTGTTGAGTTTTGTGTTGTGAAGTTTTCAAGTTTTGGGTGAAATCTTTTGATGGATTATGGAACAAGGAGTGGAAAGAGCCTAAGCTTGGGGATGCCCATGGCACCCCAAAGATAATCCAAGGACACCAAAAAGTCAAAACTTGGGGATGCCCCGGAAGGCATCCCCTCTTTCGTCTACTTCCATCGGTAATTTTACTTGGAGCTATATTTTTATTCACCACATGATATGTGTTTTGCTTGGAGCGTCTTGTATAATTTGAGTCTTTGATTTTTAGTTTACCACAATCATCCTTGCTGTACACACCTTTTGAGAGAGCCATACATGAATTGGAATTTGATAGAATACTCTATGTGCTTCACTTATATCTTTTGAGCTATATAGTTTTGCTCTAGTGCTTCACTTATATCTTTTAGAGCACGGTGGTGGATTTGTTTTATAGAAACTATTGATCTCTCATGCTTCACTTAGATTATTTTGAGATTATTAAATACCATGGTAATTTTCTTAATAATCTTAATATGCTTGGTATTCAAGATTTGTAAAATTTTCTTTTGAGTGCGTTGAATACTAAGAAAAGTTTGATGCTTGATAATTGTTTTGAGATATGAAGATGGTGATATTAGAGTCATGCTAGTTGAGTAGTTGTGAATTTGAGGAATACTTGTGTTAAAGTTTGTGATTCCCGTAGCATGCACGTATGGTGAACCGTTATGTGATGAAGTCGGAGCATGATTTATTTATTGATTGTCTTCCTTATGAGTGGCGGTCGGGGACGAGCGATGGTCTTTTCCTACCAATCTATCCCCCTAGGAGCATGCGTGTAATACTTTGCTTTGATAACTTCTAGATTTTTGCAATAAGTATATGAGTTCTTTATGACTAATGTTGAGTCCATGGATTATACACATTTTTCCTTCCTTCCACCATTGCTAGCCTCTCTAATACCGCGCACCTTTCGCCGGTATCATACACCCACCATATACCCTCCTCAAAATAGCCACCATACCTACCTATTATGGCATTTCCATAGCCATTCCGAGGTATATTGCCATGCAACTTTCTACCGTTCCGTTTATTATGACACGCTCCATCATTGTCATATTGCTAGCATGATCATGTAGTTGACATCGTATTTGTGGAAAAGCCACCATTCATAATTCTTTCATACATGTCACTCTTGATTCATTGCATATCCCGGTACACCGCCGGAGGCATCCACATAGAGTCATATTTTGTTATAAGTATCGAGTTGTAATTGTTGAGTTGTAAGAAAAATAAAAGTGTGATGATCATCATTTTTAGAGCATTGTCCCAAGTGAGGAAATGATGATGGAGACTATGATTCCCCCACAAGTCGGGATGAGATTCCTGACGAAAAATAAAAAAAAGAGAAAAAAAGAGGCCATAAACAAAGAAGAGAAAAGGTCCAAATAAAAAAAATGAGAGAAAAAGAGAGACGGGACAATGTTACTATCCTTTTACCACACTTGTGCTTCAAAGTAGCACCATGATCTTCATGATAGAGAGTCTCTCATTTTGTCACTTTCATATACTAGTGGGAATTTTTCATTATAGAACTTGGCTTGTATATTCCAATGCTGGGCTTCCTCAAAATGCCCTAGGTCTTCGTGAGCAAGCGAGTTGGATGCACACCCACTTAGTTTCTTTTGTTGAGCTTTCATATACTTATAGTTCTAGTGCATCCGTTGCATGGCAATCCCTACTCACTCACATTTGATATCTATTGATGGGCATCTCCATAGCCCGTTGATACGCCTAGTTGATGTGAGACTATCTTCCCCTCTTTTTGTCTTCTCCACAACCACCATTCTATTCCACATATAGTGCTATATCCATGGCTCACGCTCATGTATTGCGTGAAGATCGAAAAAGTTTTGAAAATGTCAAAAGTATGAAACAATTGCTTGGCTTGTCATCGGGGTTGTGCATGATTTAAATACTTTGTGTGGTGAAGATAGAGCATAGCCAGACTATATGATTTTGTAGGGATAACTTTCTTTGGCCATGTTATTTTGAGAAGACATAATTGCTTTGTTAGTATACTTGAAGTATTATTATTTTTATGTCAATATGAACTTTTGTCTTGAATCTTTCGGATCTGAATATTCATACCACAATTAAGAAGATTTACATTGAAATTATGCCAAGTAGCACTCCGCATCAAAAATTCTCTTTTTATCATTTACCTACTCGAGGACGAGCAGGAATTAAGCTTGGGGATGCCTGATACGTCTCCAACATATCTATAATTTTTGATTGCTCCATGCTATATTATCTACTGTTTTGGACCATATTGGGCTTTATTTTCCACTTTTATATTACTTTTGGGACTAACCTATTAACCGGAGGCCCAGCCCAGAATTGCTGTTTTTTGCCTATTTCAGTGTTTCGAAGAAACGGAATATCAAACGGAGTCCAAACGGAATGAAACCTTCGGGAACGTGATTTTCTCATCAGATATGATCCAGGAGACTTGGACCCTCCATCAAGAAAGCCACGAGGCGGTCACGAGGGTGGAGGGCACGCCCCCCCTAGGGCGCGCCCCCCTGCCTCATGGCCCCCTCGAAGCTCCACCGACGTACTCCTTCCTCCTATATATACCTACGGACCCCCAAACGATCAGATACGGAGCCAAAAACCTAATTCCACCGCCGCAACTTTCTGTATCCACGAGATCCCATATTGGGGCCTGTTCCGGAGCTTCGCCGGAAGGGGAATCGATCACGGAGGGTTTCTACATCATCACCATAGCCTCTCCAATGAAGTGTGAGTAGTTTACCTCAGACCTTCGGGTCCATAGTTAGTAGCTAGATGGCTTCTTCTCTCTTTTTGGATCTCAATACAATGTTCTCCCCCTCTCTCGTGGAGATCTATTCGATGTAATCTTCTTTTTGCGGTGTGTTTGTTGAGACCGATGAATTGTGGGTTTATGATCAAGATTATCTACAAACAATATTTGAATCTTCTCTGAATTCTTTTATGTATAATTGGTTATCTTTGCAAGTCTCTTTGAATTATCAGTTTGGTTTGGCCTGGTTTTTCTTGCAATGGGAGAAGTGCTTAGCTTTGGGTTCAATCTTGCGGTGTCCTTACCCAGTGACAGAAGGGGCAGCAAGGCACGTATTGTATTGTTGCCATCGAGGATAACAAGATGGGGTATTTATCATATTGCATGAATTTATTCCTCTACATCATGTCATCTTGCTTAAGGCGTTACTCTGTTTTCATTAACTTAATACTCTAGATGCATGCTGGATAGCGGTCGATGAGTGGAGTAATAGTAGTAGATGCAGGCAGGAGTCGGTCTACTTGTCTCGGACGTGATGCCTATATACATGATCATGCCTAGATATTCTCATAACTATGCTCAATTCTGTCGATTGCTCAATAGTAATTTGTTCACCCACCGTAGAAATACTTATGCTCTTGAGAGAAGCCACTAGTGAAATCTATGGCCCCTGGGTCTATTCTCATCATATCAATCTCCAATCACTTTATTATTGCTTTGCTTTTACTTTTGCCTTTTATTTTACCTTGCATCTTTATACCAAAAATATTATCTATCATCTCTATCAGATCTCACTCTCGCAAGTGACCATGAAGGGATTGACAACTCCTAATCGCGTTGGTTGCGTTGAGCTATTGTTTTATGTAGGTACGAGGGACTCGCGCATGCCCTCCTACTGGATTGATACCTTGGTTCTCAAAAACCGAGGAAAATACTTACACTACTTTGCTGCATCATCCTCTCCTCTTCGGGGAAATCCAACGCAGTGCTCAAGAGGTAGCAGCAACCGACCATGTGTAACCCTAGATACCCCTGGTGCCTATATAAGCCAGAGGGTTTAGTCTGTAGAGGCATTCGTCATCATCATGATTACCCCAAGGGTTTAGTCTCCAACTTACGATCTCGAGGTAGATGAACTCTGTACTTTGATACACCCATAATATAGGCAAGAGCATGACATAGGGTTTTACCTCCTTAAAGTTGTATATATTTCTACACTGCCTTCATACATCAGCTTATGTACAAATGCAACATGTTGCTCTCGACAAACAATTCTGATCTTCCTAAGAAAAAACAATCATCCTGATGCATAAAAAGAGACTGATTAGTACATCGACCAAGCTTGAAGGTGTATTTTCCGCAGAAAAGGAGCGAGGGCCGTTTATGGCTCTGCTTCCGCTTTTGAACCCAGTACACTCGGGATAGCACCAAGGTTGTAATCTGATTGTGATACTGAATATCGAGCACTTAACCAAAGGTTTATGGCGTGGAAATCCAACCTTTGGAACCCAAGCACCAGTACCTTCTGCATATCTTTGTTGACAGTTCGACTGGATGTGTCTGATATCTGAGTACTGTGCATCTTACCAAAAGAACAAGTCTCTTGCTGCAGAACCACATAAGGATTAAGATACCATGCTGAGCAGCTTGGTGTAGCAAGGGAAACTAAATTGTGTGCTATTCACTTCAGTTAAATGGATTAGTGATTGAGAGACAATGTAGTCGATCATCTCTGCAGCCAACAAAGATGCGCCCACCCACCATCAAGGGAGATGAGAAGATGTCGCCAGGAAGATCCATGGCTGCAAACTCTTGCACAGAGTAACCAACTTTCCCCTGCTCAGCATCAGCTCTAATCCCAAGGACACGGACCTTCCCAGAACTTGTGCAGATACAAGCAAATCTGCAATAAGAACAGCTATAACATTTTCACACCTATTTGCCATAAGACTTTGCTATCAATATGCCAAGTACCTCTCTGATGTTCCAGATGGTGTTGATGCTAACACTTCATCAACAAAAGCAGATGCAGTAATTGGGTCGCCGAAGTCATATGACCAAAGAAGATCACCAGATGTCTGTGGTGAAATCATTAATGTTTAAGTACTTAATGTGAAGATAAGCCATGATCTCCTAGTAAACCTAAAATGCAATAAATAAAGTTCAATTTTTAACACAAAAAGAACTTGAAAGTTACCCGCAGCTGCTAAATTGACATCACAAAATAAGTAAACACAACAGTGGGAGAGATTCTATGATCATTAACTGTATTTCTGGAAATGATGTGCAAAAAATACAGCATGCTACTCTCTCACTAATGCCCGTAAAAAAGATTGTGTTGTCTCAAAAGATACATTTGGAAGTTCAGTAAGTAAGACTTACAATATCAAAAGAGTATAAACTTCCATCACGGGAAGGTATCAGCACCTGCCATTGACATGTATGCAAAAGTTTGGTTCAGTTTACTTCAAACTGGGACCACATAAAGTTGTGAACTGTAGTTGAGCTCAAGCAATTAGCTCATGAGGAAATAACCTTTTCAGAATTCTCAAAGTTAAATTATATACTGTGGAATAATATGAACATAAAACTACATAAGACAAACGAGATTTTGATAAACAAAGAACCATACCTGAGAAGGAAGCGCAGATGACACACATGCACCAGCAAAAATAGGACCACCAACAGTTGCCTGGGTTTTAAAGAAATTAGTTATGGCTCTGTGATAAACAATTAAATAATACTAACAAAATTTACAGTATGGAATAATACTAAATAACAACAAGATCAAAGCAAATAAAATCTTGATAGACAAGACTTAAAAACAAGGGTGTCTAAAACATAAATTGGCATCCATAAACTACAATTGTTCTCTTGAGTACTCTGCTCAATGTTAGTAAGTTCTGTAGGCTGAATAGTTAGCTTTAGTCTACCAGATGTCTGGTAGGTCTACCAGACAACTCTAAAAGAATAACTGTTCCTTTGTATATCATTCTGTTGCAGACTGTAACTTTGTAACAATAGCTTCACAAACACAATAGGGAGAAGAGCTATTCCACCTTCCAGACAACAGTGCCATGTGAGTTCAACGCGATCACCAGACCGTTCACCAAGCAACAAACAACTGCAAAATGGAAGTTAGTAATCAGTATAAATTGGCATCCATAAGTGAAAAATACTGAATGTACATAGCAAATTCCCAGTACATTCCTTATCGAACCCACACATTGGCTGAGGTCAATACACATGTTATGTTTAATTTATTTTTATAATGTTAAACTTGGCACCTTAAAACATATGCCACATAGCTAGCCAAAAGTATGCTCAGGACATGCACGGCTGCACAATTTTCTTGGGGCCTCCCCAACAGTTTCATGTTTAAAATAAATGGTTTTGACTGATGCTCAGATGCTGCCGTGCCAGGGAGGAACTTATGGGATTCAGATTTTACAAGGAAACTTGAAAATATTGGATGAATAAAAGTGCATCGCTAAAAAAAATCAACATTTGAGAAATACATATGAAAAAGTAGGCAAAAAAATTCAACATTTCTGAAATACATATGAAAAAGTAGGCATTAACTAAATGGTGAAAAGGTGAATTTTCAAAAATTAAATCTGAATGTGGACCAACTCCTAAAATCGACTGGCTCTTGCTACCTTTAACGTTGCATCCTCGTAACTCTTTTTTGTGTCAAGAAAATTTAATCATAAAATACGCATGGACATACTGCAAGACATCTGTGCTCATGCCTCATGGCTAGCTTAAGAATTACCATTTCCACTTTGATGATCGATGGCAAGAGAACTGAAAATTGCTTCCCCAGCTTCATATTGCCAAACTATTCTGAATGATGGAACCTGCTACCACCAAAAGAAACCAGTGAAGACTCTAGATACTCACTCGTTGCTAATTATTTTACTTTCTATTACCAGCTTTGCTGCAGACAATTCCCATGGAAACAATAGAAAGAACGATAAAAAGAAAAGAAAAACATGCACATTTTCTCCTTTAAAGTTATCACGGGGAATATATCATAACTCACCTCAAGGGATATTGCAGTTACAAGGCCACTCGTACAAGCAACATAGATCATGTCGTGTGCCTGCAAGGAGCAATCCAGATAACACAAGATCAATAGAGTCCTTGCACAGATTTAAGGCAGATGCATGCTGTGAATCAGTAAAAATACCATGTCCACAGCAGGAGAACCATAGATGCTTCCACCACAAGATACTTTATAAGCGCAGCAACGATCTTGGTAATTTAGTGCATATAAATGATGATCATAAGAGCCACACCTGACAACCATACACAGCATATTATTAACAAAAAATTTAACAGCAGTACAGTTGTCTATTGTGCAAACTTATGTCTCTGTATGATTGAAGAGTGAGTAGACAGATCATTGGTTCACTCATTCTAGCTGAAAACACAACATTTTATTATCATAATAACAAATGTGCTTTCATCTAAACTGAGAGAAAAGTTATATACAGAGAGAACTGTGACAGGTGATAGTAGCGTACTATGATGAACAAGAGAAAGATTATGGAATGGTACCATATTAAATTCCTTGTCCTGTCAACAACTGGTTGCATTTTTACCTGAAAGAAGATTCTTAATTTGGGATATGAAATATCAAAAATATTAGATGCTTCTTAAGATGTTCCATCATGTATGCTGTAACAAAATAATCATCGTGTGACTTAGTAACTGCATTATCAAATTCCATGTGCCAGAAATAGTACCATCATGGACCTTTGCATAACTTAAGTGTAACATTTAGCCCCTTTACCATTTCACTTGCAGCAGTTAAAGAACTATAGCCTACTCAACATGAACATACAGTCAGGAGACTTTCTGAAAATCAAACATCCCAAAGAAGCTGATATCTATTATAGTTTTATTTACGTCTAGCACACAAAATAATCAGTCCCTTGTCATTCTTAGTGTTCCTCAGAGATGGGATAAAAATACATCTGCCATATTTCAAAGTGAGGTTTAAAAGAAAATTCAAATAAAAATGCAGCAATTGTACCTCTCCATCTGTTTGAACTGTCCAAGATAGTTTACCAGTCAACATATCATGAAAGTAAATTTTCCCTTTATAACATCCAACCACAACCTGTCCAACAGATTAATGATGAGCTAGATCGCAAAATGATTGGCAAGTTGCTATGTCAACTAGTTCAAGAATCACGTCACCTCTGAAAAATCACCAGTAATAGCAGCAGAACACTCCACACGTCCTTCCAATTTGACACTCCACCTCACTGAACCACTGCATAATAAATTGGAAGTAAATTGTAAAAATATTCAGTATGCATATGTCAGATCAGAACTTCTATCTCACTGAATCAAATTCAAATTAATTGAATCAATAAGAACGGCATGAGAGCATATGTGGCACACCAGACCGAGGATTTAGCATTCAAAGTAATAAGAAAAATAAAAGAAACAATGACTAAGAACTAGCAAGCAAAACTCACTTGCAACAATCGATGCAGAGAAATAAATGTGAATGGGACCCAATAAATATGTTTATCATCCCATTGTTCAGGACAAGCAAAGGTGAGGCATCAACACATGAATCCAAAGGAATGTTCCAAAGTTCCTGAAGATAACCTCTTTTGTTGTATGAAACATGTGAGCAAACATCTTCAAGTTGCAGCTTCCCTTCATCGTCATGCATAAATCTGTTGCAACGTCCAATAGACCACTTCTTGTGTAAACAAAAGTTCAGGATCCACTGACTCCCCATGACACTGTTTCTGTACTTCAAGCATGTATCCAAGTAGAGATCGTTTACCTGGCATCTGTCATCAGGAGAGAATGGATATTTGTTAAGCTGGCCATCTGTTTCATTTCCGTAACTCCCAGCAATTTGATAATGTGCACGCTTTCCATTTATCCGTGCTTTGCCTCCATGATAACTATCATCCACATTTGCAGCAACCGGGTCGAATAGTCCATGTATGCTTGTAGATACGTTCAGGCCCTTCTTAGGCTGAGGCTCATCAGTAGGAGAAACCAAATTACTATGCTCCACAACTAAAGCGTGCAAAAGCATAGAAGGGGTTGGATAGATATAAAGCAGTCTCATGTCAATCTCCAACTTGTGGGCTGCATGGGCGGCAGAAATTGAGTTACCACCCAAGGTGAAAAAATCATCAAACTCGGAAACTTCATCAACAAGCAGGGCGTCACAAAATGCCTATTGTAGATAGAGACAGCATCAGTACAACATGAACATGAATGGACACTGTACAAAAATAAATAAAAACTGAAAGAAGAAAAAAAACACAAATGCCAGATTAAAAAGAAACAATAAGTTATCAGGCAAAAAAGCAAAAACAAGAGACAACACTTAGAATTAAGAACAAACCTTTTTAATAACTTGTAAATATGGATTAACTGGACCACTTCCAGACTTAATTTGCTCAATTCCACATGGTTCCAATGCACATTCCAAACTTGATAACTTAACATAGTCAACCTTTCCTGAAGAAGTCAAAGGTAAGGACTTCACGTGGAGAAAGAAGCTTGGAATCATAGCTGGTGGAACCTTCTTGATGAGCCAACTTCGAATTGATGCCATGACATCTTGAGAAGAATTTACTTCTCTATACTGCACGCTATCTTTCACAATTTCATCCTTATTCTTAAACACCAGGTATGCCTTATAATCTGGAGACCCTTTACTTTGGAAAGTAACTGCAGCATCACTGACAGCAGGATGTTCCTTTAAGGTGGATTCTACCTCTTCTAGTGAAAAACGCTGCCCGTAATTTTTTACAGAACGGTCCCTTCTCCCAAGGAAAACAAGTTCACCAGCCTTCAGCCGTCGAGCATAGTCACCCGTTTTGTAGTATTTTGAACTTTCACTGCCTTCAGTGTGATTACTCCTCAGAAACTCAGCTAAATAACCATAGAATAAACATGCTCCACTGACACAAATTTCACCTTCAGCTGCAATCCCAGCATGCTTCACAAGAAAAACTTCACAATTAGCAATAGGAAATCCAATCGGTACACTGGTTATTTCTTCACACTCTAAAATTGCAGGCAGATCTTTGCAATCAAAGAATGTACAATCACCAGAAACCTGAAACACAAGTACAAATTTTGAATAAAGATACATAACAAACACCAACACTATAATTTGAACCAGTCCCTGTGTGGACTAAACTGAACAAAAGATAGCAAAAAAGAAACAACAGTAATTTTAAGCCCCCAGTGAGATGAAACAATGATGCAACTGAGCTCATAGATTGATGGATATTAGGGACAGAAGTATGCCATTTCTGTTCTTCTATTTAACATGTTGCTCAGATTGCAACACTCTATGTATCTCTTCTGTGTCGTAATTCCAGACCAATTTAACATCTCAGGATGAAAAAGGGACACAAATTCAGTTTTAAAGATCATCTCCGGGCGTAAGAGGTAGTAGGGAACTCGAGCACTTAGTCCTTAATATGGCATACCAACTCATTACAATGATTCCCCTAAATTTACATTTAATAGATAGCAGTAAAACTGTGGTTAGTAAATGATGTACCAATGGCAGGAGCAAAGCACTCCCTGTCACGAGCCTAATTTTTGGGGAGGAAATGTACATCCATAGCAGGAGCAAAGAACTCCCTGTCTCAAGCCTAATTCTGTATGAAATTTTTAGAAGGTTTTAAACTATCTGCATAAAGATGGCACAGAGAACTCAATTATGTGAATGCAATGAAAATATTTAAACATCCTTTTTATTAATAGCCAAGTTGGGAAAATTCAGCCGGCTGGCCAAAGTAGTGTTGATTAGCACTGGCGTTGTCTAGTGAAAACGTTAGGTAAGAGTAAGAATGTATCAGAGAGAGAAAATAGACTTGATCTCCTCTGGAAAAAAAAAACAGAAAATATTTGGTGGGTAACTTTCTCACCTCTGTTGTTCCATACAAATTTATGATAGTAGTCTCTGGCAGAATTTCACGAACTCTCTTCCACAGCACTAAGGACAGAATCTCCCCACTAAATACCAAGATCTTAAGAGAGTTATATCCACATGAAATATTTTTCTCCAGGGTAGGTAGTATTATCTCCATCAGCGACGGAACTATAGTCACCCTTGATATACGATATGCCTATGACAACATGAGCCAATGCAAGGGCAATGAATGTTATACCAAAAAGACAAGGGAGTTTTATGTAATGATGGACCAAGAAAATCAGGAATAACATTCTAGGAGCTATTATTTTGTCAAGCATCTATTCAAGTCAAACAGGAAAGAGCCTCAGACAATCCCTTGATTACAACAGCAACAAACTATAAATATTGTTTGCTATAATAATGGTATAGTACATTATCTCAGTGTTATCCAATTTTCTCAGTGTTAAATGGTAATTCCACAATATCAAACTGAATTCTTGAAACGGTAATTTTATTTCTGAGATTCATATGCAATATTATTCAAGTAATAAGCTTTGGAGATTTTGATCAGACACATAAAAACTAACTGGATAAGGAAACCAAATACATGGAAGTATTTTCACTAGAAGAATGACTAACGCATATATGAAGGTTAAGTAACCTTAATCAAGTTGGCCAATGATGCTGGATTGGCTCTCCAATTATTGGGGGGAATGACAAGTGTTGTGCTAGTCAACACAGCAGAAAGAAACTCCTGAAGATGGTCAACAAAGCTGACAGATGTCTTAAATAACAACACATCATCCGAACACAAAGGATTCCTTCTTTGCATCCACAAAAAGCGATTCAGAAGACCTAGCGCATGATAGTAAAAGAAGCATTTCTCAGTAAATTGGTTGCTCAGCCAAACCTAAAATTCAGTGGGAACCACCTAATGGACACACCATAATAAAATTGCAAAACCGCCTAATAAGTGGAATAGTAACCTAGAAGTCTAGAACATCAGGCTAGCATCTAGAAATATGTTGACCAATTCCTTTGCCATTTCACATGCGGAGCAACATAATACCGTGATGAGTGATGACACATGTAATTTCACAACAATATGAATGTTTACCTTTCTCCATTCCACAAACACCTTTGGGTCTTCCAGTAGAACCAGACGTGAACATCACATAGCAGAACTCCCGTGGCCTCTCATGCTCGCACGGCCAAGCAAGCTCATCTCCACCAATCCCAACCTCTCCATCATATAACCCTTGCCGGATGTCTCCGTTCAATCGCAGAACAGGGCAAGAGCAGCCCTTAAGAACATCGTCTTCATGCGAAACCCCTGCCGATACAAGTAGCGCCGCATTAGAGGCAGAGACAGCTGACCGGACCCTGTCCTCCGGCCACGAGGGGTCCAGTGGCAGGAACGCCTCCCCGCACCTGAGCACGGCGAGGACGGCTGCGACGTACTCCACCGACGGCGAGGCGTACACCCCCACCACCCTAGGCGTCGCGCCGGCGCCTCCCCTCTGTCGATCCGAGCAGCCTAGGGTTCCAAATTCAGGGTCAGATAGGCGGGGGGAGGGGGTTGGGGGCGAAATTACAGCAGACAACAAATCAGCCGAGTGCATCGCAGCTCACACACGCACCTGGGGACTCGTCGTCGCCGGGATGGTCGGTGGAAGGGCGAGGAAGCGCGGCGGCTATGCGGCGGGAGAGCGAGGAGACGGCGCAGAGGAGGTCGCCGCAGGCGAAGCGGCGCCCGCCGTCGCCTGCGTGGACGACGGCGAGCCGGGCGGGGTCCCGGCGCGCGGCGCGGTCGAAGGCGTGCGAGATGCAGCACGGCTCATCCACCTCCGCCGCCGCCGCCGCCGCCGCCGCCATTCCGCCGCCGAGCTCGGCGCGCGCCAGCGGAGAAGGAAATTAAACCGACACCCTAGCGGAAGCGGATAGTGCAAAATCCGCCTTCGAGCTCAGTTTGCGTACTGTGCGGAGCCGTTTCCCCAACGCTGAGAAGCGCAAATCTTCAATTTTGTTTTTCTTGAACCGGCAAATCTTCAGTTTGTTACATGGTTCGAGTCGAAAATACATTTACACTTTGTATACTCCTATAGGCGAAGGGCATATCTCAGATACCTTTTATGTTCCAAATTAAGATTTATACCAAATCTAAATGGACGGATAAAAGATGCTAAACCTAAGTCCGGTGCCAACTATATTGATGATGATTTGACCAACAAACTGATGACATCTTGTTCCATCTAAAGTAGACCTTCAGCAGTTCATGTTGGTGATCTTATCTACAGGCTTGTGAACATTATATACCTCGCCGATCAGTTGCATATCAACGCAGTTGATTTTGTTGTAAACCATATTGGACCGGCTGTAGAACTCGCACTTGTAGAACCTCTGGCACTCACACCTCTAGAACCAACTCGGTGCATGATCCATACATAAATGCCCCTCCTTTTCCTGATGTCTCTTATTCCCCGATAGAACTTTTATATTATATTTATGTTCATCTACCATCTCTCAAAGACTAGCTCCTCTTTCATCTTCACCTTTCACAAATCCGAATGTGATGGAAGAGTGTTCCAACTAGTAGAACTAGATGTCACTGCTTGAGTCACGATGGGGCGGTATATATGCACACGCACATACACACACCAAACATCATGATGTTCATGGTTGGAAGTCGTTGGCTCGGTACAATTGTCTATTTATTTATGTAAAGGTCTAAATGATATATTTCGTAGCCCTCCTTATTTTTCAAGTTAGACATGATATTTTTCAGCAACCATAAAGTAAAGCCTAAGTAAATATAGTAGTACATGCATCACGGTTGCTATGCGACCTTTTCCAGGGTGATGGCTAACAAGTTTTGACCGATATTTTTCTTTGAGAGCTCATGTATGGAGTTTGGCATTGTATTGTTCATACAAGTTACGATTAATGTTTGGAGATCTTATCTTCTCTTTTATGTAGGACAATGCGTTTACACAATACCATTAAAATGAGTATTAATCGCATAATTTTGGTGAAATTGTGATGCATAATTCTTTGTAATTCACATATATAAACTGAAATATCAAGAAAACAATGACTGGGTTTGAACACACTTTAAGTAAGGGGTCTGTCTAGGGCACATTTGTTTAGGGCACATCCAGATGTGCCCTAATTATTGCCAATTTAAGTGAATCAATCATACTATAAAGAAAAAAAATAAAAAACATTGTCTAGACAAATCTTCACGTAGTCAATGACATATGACTTAGATGTGCAATACTTAGTGCACATCTAAATATGCTTTAGCATAACTGTCAAGAATAACTAGTAAATGCACCTGCAATGTCTATTGATATTTGGTGAAATATTAATTGCACACCAATATTAGCTAGAACAATAATTACATGTTAATTGTGGGATTAGAGTTGATATTAACATTTAATATGACATTAATTGCATGCTAAACATGTTGAGAGCAATCCAAATTGTTGAATCGGGCCGAGATTAGGTAATACTATCTCCATTTCAAAATGTAGTGCCTATTTGTTTTCTAAAAGTCAAACATGTCTTTGTTTGACCAAGTTTAAGGAAAAAATTGTCGACATCCATAATACAAAGTTAGTTATTCGATTCACTATGAAGTGTACCTTTATATTTTATCTATTTAATATTTCAGATGTTGACAGGTTATCCTAAAAACTTGGTATAAAAATATGGTGTGAATGGTACAATAAAAAAGGGACCTTAGGCGATTGTTTTTTTTATATTTTTTTCAGTTTCACCACGGATTGAAAACAAGCCCGACATGGCTTCTTCTTACTCCAACCCGCCTGCCTCACCTCCGGCGAGTCCTCATCCGAACCCTCACCAGGGACGCTGCGTCAACCCCTAACTCGGCCTCAGATGCTGCCTCTCTTTCCTACTCAAGCAAGCGAGTAAAAACAAAGCCAGTAAAAAACATGAACAGGGTGGGCGAACATCGCTTCTCTTACAAAAAAAAAGATGGATGTTGTCAAAGATACCAGACACATTGGAATTTGGCAGCAACAGAATTTTGTTAGAATAATATGGCACGCCATGCACAAACACATGTGAAACATGGGCATCTGAGAACACATTTTATTCATACGTAATTTGGGATGACTAAATCCAGCGAATAATAATGGTTTTCCTCCAGAGTTGATCAATAATCACATGGAAGTAGTGGAGAGAATACTGGACTCCCGCACACACGCACCTGGGGGCGTCATTGCCGTGGAGGCCGGTGCAAGGGCGAGGAAGCACAGGACGGCTGAGAGGTGGTCACCACGGGTGAAGCATGGACGCAACGAGTCAGGCAGGGTCCCGGCGCGCAGCGCTGTCAAACGCGTGCGAGATGCAGCACGACTCTTACACTGCCACGAGCTTCTGGGTCGGCACTCGCCAACAGAGAAGGAAAGCAAACCGAAACCCAAAGTGGAAGAAGCCATGTGCAAATCTCAGTTTGAGTAACTGTTTTCCCAGCATCAAGAGACGCGCAAATCTTCATTGTGTTACATAGGTTGAGTCGAAATTTGCAAACACATTTGCTCTGTCATCTCTGACTGGACTACAACTAGGCCATCCCAGGTTGTATACTTAGTAAAGGAAGAACTTCTTAGTACACGCCATGTAACGTGATGTTACCGTACGGGTGATCATTCTTGGAAGCCCTAACATGCTCATCCGTCAGCCCGCTAAAGGATCGTTCAGTCCAAGGACGCCAAAATGGTAGGAGCATCCACAGACAGCTCCGCAACATGTTGTGTTGTCCCTTTTCTGGCTCCCTTCGTCTATATCTCGTCCAATACCTTGTTTAACAAGGAGCCTTCACCCCTGGTCGACGACAAATATGCGACATTGATCTCTTCCATGAATTCAGTAGCTCACCCTTGTGCCACCCAAAGAAGTCCTTTTATGGGTTGGCGTTTGTGAGGTTACCAACAGGCTTGAAAATGTGATATGCCTCATTGATCTCTTGCATGTCACCATACGGAAGGGTGGTGTGCGCCATCTAGACAAAGATTCTAGATTCCCCCTTCCTGAAGCAACTCGATGGATGGTCCGCATAGAAACGTTCTTCCTTTTCCCAGTGTCTCTTATTCCCCAATACACTTTTTATATTCTATTTATGTTCAACTCCTATCACTCAAGACTAACTCGTCTTTTTTCCTCGGCTTTTTCAGTTTTGAACGTGATGCAAGAGTGTTCCAACTATTAGAAGTCGATGCTACTGCTTGAGTGATGATGGGTTGCTATATATATGCGTGAGAGCCCATGCGCACACACACAGACCAGATGCCATGATGTTCATGGGTTGGAAGTTGTTGGCTTGTATAATTTTGCATTGATATTATTTAAAGGTCTATGACATGTTTCGTCATCATCCTTCTTTAAAATTCAAAATAATATTGTGCAGTAACCCTGGTGTGAAGCCCAAGTAAAGATAGTACATCTAATGTGTTTTCGTGCCAATTTTAAGATAATTGACCTGCATGTTTTGACTGATTTGTTTTTCTTTGAGAGCTCATGTCTGGAATGTGGCATTGTGTTACTTGTAAGCTGGAATTAATGTTCGGAGATCTTATCCTCTCTTTTTTTACATAAGACAATGCTTTTCATATACAATACTACTAAAATTGGTCATTAGTTTCATAATTTGATACTGTGATGCATAATACTTTGCCATTCAAAGGTTGGACATAAACCATAATATCAAGCAAAACATTGATATAATGGATGATACTTCTAATTCCAAAACACAATTTAAAGGGCTGATTTTGCAGAATGCTGATATTTAGGACATTGATTTATTTTCTTCCTAAAACTCAGTAGTTGTTTCTGTTCACTTTCCTCTCTCTTCATAGTTAAGCACCGAGTGCATTCACCGGCAAGGTGATGCTTCCTTGAACGAGTTGCCCCTTCCATATTTTCTATACCCAACCATGTAACCTAGAAGGAGGTTTCCATCCAAATAGTTTTTTTTTATTTTTGCTCTTTTCTATGATTTTTTGGCAGCATTTATTGGGTGCAGTATTGGATGATTGTTTGTATTTTTTATAGCAGAAGTTGGAAGCTTAATTATGCATGAAAACAGACTGTACACGACTGCTACACAAAATAGCCGATTATGCTATTCTCCTAGCAGAACATGCATTAATTTTTTTGAAAAGGAGGATAACTTCTGACCTCTGCATCAGGACGATGCATGCAGCCATATATTATTAATAGATCAAAATTCAGTAGCTGAACACCATCGACCTGGAAAAAAGC
Source organism: Triticum urartu (assembly GCF_056163025.1). NCBI lineage: Eukaryota > Viridiplantae > Streptophyta > Magnoliopsida > Poales > Poaceae > Triticum > Triticum urartu. The sequence continues at coordinate 8,147,726 of NC_141879.1, forward strand.
AAAAAATAAACCCTGAGGCCATATACCTCACGATAGTAACTCCCCCAGATAACCGGTAACCCTATGATAAAAGACAGAACATAAACGATTAAAATACACAACTCCTAGGCTACGCCTTCAACAAGGAATCACCGCACGTGCGTCGATGATGGCGAGTCCACCACAAGGTTGAACTTCGAATTCTCATCCCCAAAGCAAAGCTTCAATCCACCACCTTCAGCAAGGACACAACGCAGGCGCTCGACAGCATAGCCCGATCAGAGATCTTGTGTTTCCACCAGAGTGCATAAGTTTTGTTGTTGAAGCTGTCTGTACCATCCGCCTTTAATCGCCCACCGACGCCTCGATAGCTGGATACCTTTGGAGGAGACAACGGAAGACAAAGACATCACATACCGCCTGCCTCCCACTACTGTCGCACCACCTTCGATCCAGCAACAACAAACTAAACTTGACACCTCCGCTAGAGCCGCCGTGCATCACCTGCCGGTAGCAGGCATGACTTGACGTCTCCGTATAGGACGTCGTGCGTAGCATCCGCCAGTAGCACATCCACCGGTGGCTTCACCTGCCGACGACAGGCACTGCCCGACAAGTCCGAGAGAGGCTCATGTGTCACTTGCCGAGCCGCATCGAACCCGGTCTGTTGATGGAAGGGACGACCATACCGCCACCAGCCTCAGAAGGCCGTCATCATCTCGAGATCCGGACTCCGAGTCGCCAACACGACCCCGGAATCTGTCGCCGTTGATGAAGAGGGGCCGCCGCCCCGATTCCGGATGCTACAGGGAGCACCCATCGTCGCGCCAGCCGCGGTCGTCGCCCATACAATGGCAACCACCGCCGTGATCCCGCATCAAGTGCCGTCGATGCCGGAGGAAGCTCCAACTGCCATGCGCATCCTGCGACGAGCCCGGACACAACATTTAGGAATTCCCACAGTCAAAAAAATCCGAATCTCTTTTGGAATCAATGTGATCATGTATTATAATCATATAAAAAGTTTGGCCAAGAAATGAATTCCATTGATTTCAGGGGAAAAAACAAAATTTATGATGACAATATAGCATGAATAGTACTTGTATATAGCGGTTTCTTGGCGAATCTTTGACCCAACATATGATGAAAGTAATTCTCTCGCGAATCTATTTATAGAGTACAATACTTGATCTTGTTTGATTCTAAAAAGGTTTTAGAAATTTTTGATTTTTTTAATTACTAGATTACTTCTGCATATAGGGTGCTCTGGCACCGAGACCGAGAGCACCGAAATTGGTAAAGCTACTTGGATGGCTGATGGCACACATTGGCCTTGTCCCTGGGTACTTCGCTTAGCTATTCTCAGCTCCTCTTAGACCAGATCAGTGTTGAAGGCCGAGAAGAACAGAAGTTGGCTCAGCTTCTTCAGTATCGGAACAGGTGTTTAGTTCTGCAGCAAGCAGATCACAGGACAAACGGCTTGAATGTTACGATCTACAACATGGCATGCATTTCCCTGATCTCTGATCCATCCAATTTGAGTTAGTTCAAAATGAAAGAGCATGGACCCCGGGCCCACAAAACGTGAGAAGTTAGTTCAAAATGTACTACAGGCATCAAACAACCCAATGACAACACTCAAGGGCAGCTTGCACATGAAGCGTGTTTAAATGCGCGTTTACTTAGAGTATCTATAACCGGAATTGCTTAATCTGGGTCCCTATACGCCCATGGACGCACCCGGACGCGCCGGGTAGGTCCTCGTTTGGCCCTCTCCACAACCACACTTCCCAAATCTCAATACCCAAATCCAGCAAATCCATGCACGCTGATCATACAACGCAAATTCATCATACATTCAATGATACAAAGATAGTGTAGCCCCAATAAATTCAATACATGCGAAAATAAAATTCAATAATTCATACATAGATAAACGATACATGAATGAATGAACAAGTTCAGTCCTCATGGTCATTGATCCTCTTCTTGATGCGGAGCAACCACTTCTTCCCCATCTCATCCAAGAGGTTGATGTCCTGCAACACGATCCTCGACTCCTTCATCTCTCTCGCAAGCCGCAACCTCTCTTCTATCGAGGTCAAGACCATGCATTGTCATCATTTGCTTAAGCACCAATTTGGCAACCTTCTCTTGCCTCTTCAATTCCAGCCTCTCCTGCTCCAAGGCCAACCTCTACCAGTCAAAGTCCACCTTTCTCACTTTGCACATTAATGAACATCTTGTACCTCTCCTCTTCTTCACATTCTTCGCATAAAAAATGCCCATCCAAGTGGCGGATATTTTGCTTGCCACACCTTCAAGCGCCACCCTTTTCTTCTCCCACTTGTTTCCCATCACTTCTGGTTTCTTTTAGGCATAGCTGGTTGTAAGTCGGATGCATAATTTTCTTCTTCCCCTTCCTCGTCCACTCCAATTCAGTGAGCCGAGCTCGACCCATCGTTTTTCTTCATGTTCTTCGTATCGTTCTCAATTTCCTTGGGAAAAATCCGCCACTTGGGTCCCCCATTCAATTTCATCCAACAATGAGGAAAGCTGAATGGCTTGTTCTCCACTTGATGGTACAAAGTCGCTGCCAAAGTTCCATGGGTTTGAACTTCGATGCTGCCTTGGTTCCAACCTACAACTTGAGATAACCAATAAATTTGCTAACGACCTCTTTGGATAGACGACCATATATGTTGAAGAGAGCTCGCAACGTGGTTGGTGCAAATTGGGTGCGGTCGCACATAGTGTTTTTGCTCATGATAAAATTTCCAAATTTTCTTCTAATATTTCTTGCTTTTTTCTCGGTTCCATAAATCGGATCCATGCTAGTGTTGCATCAACTTTCACACAACAAAACATCTTTAAATTGTGTGAATGCTCGGTTCCATAAATTTTGCAGTTATTATTGTTGTTATTATTATTATTATTATTAGTGTGTGATGTTTTCCCAACTTCGAACACCGAGGATTTGGTATCCTCCATAGTAAAACACAAAGACACTTGACCATGATTTATCATGTCATGCAATATTTATTCGTACAATATGCATCGCAATTTAACTACGGTCCAACTAATACGATCTGATGATCTGTACAACAAAAGAAACTATGGATAAAAATGTGGAAGGGTCAAAATTTATATCGAGTCTTGGTCGGGCATTCCGTCGAACATGAAGTGGGCATGACCGGCAACGGCATTGCTCGAGGACGCCCGACGTACTTCGAGCTCTGGCGAGTCCGCCATCATGTCCTCGTTGGGGACGGCCTGATTGAAGCTCAAATCCGGGATGCCCTTCCACTAGGAGGGTGTGATGGAGTCGGGCAACCACCAAACATTCATTGTCTCTGTGGCCATGACTGATGGATTGGAGAGCGTTGTGTCCATGTCCTCAGGAGTGGCCTTTGCCGCCACCAAGGTCGTGTCTGCAGCTGCCTTCGCCATCGCTATCTTTTCCTCTGCCTCACGTCCGTGCTGCCTTTGGCGGTGCTCCTTCGGCAAGGTTCTCCGCCTTGCAAGGATCCAAAGCCAGCCGGGGACCCCGACTGATTCCATCGAGGCATCATCCGCGCACATGGAGGCAGACATGACCGTTGGCGTGACATCAGCGAAGGCGGGTGAGGACGACTAGCAAGGAGGGGGTGGGCGGCTGCACGACGGCGGGAGAAATGGAGGAGGGAGACGGGAGGAGTTTGGCTGATGTGGAGAACTAGTCAATTTGATTCTGGTTTAGGATGGGTCCGCCTTGACAGAGCCGACATGACGGGAGTGCCCGGGCGCGTCCGGACCTCCCCATATCTGCCCCAAATATAGGCCGGATATGGGGAGTGCCGGTCAATCCGGACGTTTGGGCCAGACATGAAACGTCCGGTTGCACTTTTTTTGTTCGGTCACAGGCTGGGCGCCGCCCGGATGTTTGGGGGGATTATGGTGTTCGGGCTGTAGTTGCTCTTACATTGCTATATGGTAAGATTCAAGGGTGAAGAGCAGTTCTCTTCGAGTTATATAAAGTGCATTTGGATGGACAGCGACAGCCTACATCGACTGACTGAAATTTGCAGCGCACATGGGGAGGCAGTGAATGGCGATGGCAGCGTCCTGTATGAGATATCAACCGGTCGGAAGGTGCACCATAAAAGGCAACAAAGAGCATCTGCATCCATATACACGTCCACCGGGTGATGTCTCACAACCTTTATTTTTTCTTGCATATTTGAGTCTAAGACGACCAAATCCAGTTCGATCTAGGGTTAGGAGGTATCGGAAATAAAAGTGCATTTCATGTACGACTTACATGTCATTTTGCCCTGAACACTAGTACGTGAATAGCTTCTGAAAGCGCATACAAAGACAACAGACGGTTATAGGGAAACCAGAGCAGAAGCTAGCCATGAAAACATGGCACTCAAATTCTAATCCAGACATGTAATTGTACATGTAATTGTACAATTATGATGCAATGTATTCTGGAAGACACTCCAGATTTTTTGCTTTGGTAAACTCCTATAGATTTTTGTAGGAAAAATTAGGTACGTGCAACTATCCGGATTCTATATTCCAAGGTTGTCACTAACTTTTATGGAGTTCTGGCTATGCCGCTAACGACTGTGGTTAGGTCTTCACCTTGTTGTCGTCTCCTTTGACCAATTTCTTCCTTTGAGTCCTCGCAAAAATAAATTCTTCCTTTGAGGGACCCGCCTCTTTGTCATGCCATTAGCAACACAGAGGAGACTAACTCGACTCTTCCATTCACTATGGGGGCCCACTATTGGGGTGGGTCATCGAAAAAATGGGATCCCCGGAAAAACTCCCATCCAGTCCATCGCAATATGTGTTTATCCCCAGTCCTCTTCCCCACCTTCTGTTTTTTTCTTTTTGCGGGTTTTTTCTATCTATTCATCAACTTCAAGGTAGTACAAAGAACATCAAAAGTAAAACTTACATCTAGATCGGAAGACCACCTAGCGATGACTACAAACACTTGAGCGAGCCAAAGGCGCATCGCCATCATACCCCTCCCTCGTCGGATTCAGTAAAACCTTATTGTAGTAGACAGTTGAGAAGTCATCGTGCTAAGATCCCACCGGACTAGTGCACCAGAACAATAACTGTCGCCGATGAAGAGAAGCGTATATCGAAAGGATCCAACCTGTAGATACATGATCGTAGATGAGCAGAGTCCAAATCCAGCCAAATCATGAGATCCGTCGGCGACACACCTCCACACTTCCTCCGATGATGCTAGACACATCGCCGGGATGTGGGCTGGGCGGGGAGAACCTTGTACCATCTTCACGAATCCACCACCGCCTCAACTTTCTGAACATGACCCAAACCCTAAACAAACTTAAAAAGAAACTAAAAACGGAGACCTCCTGGTGGCAAGGGCTGGGATCCACCATGCCTCCAAGGCCTTAAGTCCACAAGAGTGTGGCGGACGTCGATTGCGAAGATGGGAGGTAGTGGAAACCCTATTCCTGTTCGCTTGAGTCGCCCACACGAAGGGCAAAACTTAGGCATCATCCCCTTCCCCTCCTTTTTGGCGAGAGAACTTTCAATATATTCATCAAACATCAATGTACTACAAAGAACACCAGAAGCAACAAAAATTACATCCAGGTTTGTAGACCACGTAACAACGACTACAAGCACTGGAGCGAGCCGAAGACGTGCCACTGTCATTGCCCCTCCCTTCCCGGAGCCGGACAAACCTTGTTGTATAGTAGACAACCGGGATGTCCTCATGCTAAGGCCCCACAGGACCCGCACACCAGAACAACAACTGTCGCCGATGATGAGAAGCGTAGATTGTAAGGATCCAACATGTAAACACAAAAATATAGATGAATGAAGCTTAGATCCAACTGGATCCACCGAAGACAAACGCCGAACAAATCCCTCGAAATCCACCGGGGACGCACCTTCCGCTGCCTTTCCTGCCACCCCCACCTTCCCCGGTAATGGAACCAGCCGAGCGGGAGAAGGCGGAACGGGATCGGCAGATGAGGCTCCTATTTGCATGTGGCCATGGATGCAGCATTTCAGCATGATGGCTTTGAACTTGATACAGCTGCACTTTCAGTTCGCAGAAAGATTGGTTCCCGATTCAGGAACAAACCCACAAAGCAATCTTGCACTAAGGGGCCGATACATCTACTTTCTATTTTGTCTCCTAATTTTTGTAGTTTCTTGCATACTCTCTAAACCCCCAACAAACATCCTGCTAGCAGTTTAAACATGATACCAGCTTGGGGATGTCTATTATGGTGACACTTCAGTCGTGCTTGAAACATGTTGGGAGTAGACAAGATTTAAACAGTTTGGAGCAGAGGTACTGGTCGATTTGGAGCAAATTTTAATGAAACTTGGAACTCAGACCCGATTTGGAGCAGATTTTTATGAAACTTGGAACTCAGACTGGGTCGAATGCACTTTTTTTTTCTTTACCATAGTCCTGATCACTGCATAAACTACATAGAGACCATCAAAGGTACTTGGTGAAAGAAGAACATCCCAGATTTTTGGTCACGTTCAAACCATGTCACACAATTTTACTGTAAATCGATCGATCTTAGAAGCCACAACACGCTCGTCCTTCAACCCACAAAGTAACAGAGGTGATTGTTGTTTGTGAGTTGTGCAACATACTTGAACTCGTATGTCACCATACTCGAATTCGTTGTGGGCCGTCTTGACAAAGTTTTCATATTCATCATTCGAGAACCAACAAGATGCGTACTCCACATAGAGACGCTCCCACTTTTCCCGGTGTCTCTTATTCCCTGATCCATCTTCACATTCTATTTTGTCCATCTACTATCTCTCAGGCCCAGTTCCTATTTTTTTCTCAGTTTGTCAAATTTGAATGTGATGAAAGGGTGTTCCAACTAGTAGAAGTGGATGCTTGCTGGAGTCATGATGGGTCGGTATATATAGGCACACACACAAAACATCATGATGTTCATGGTTGGTAGTTGTTGGATCTGTATAATTTTGCATTGATACTATGTGAAGATCTGGATGATATTGTTTCACTATCGTCCTTCTTCTTTGAAGTTCAGCATGATACCATGCAGTAACCATGAAGCGAAGCCCAAGTACGTGCAATGTGGTTGGCGTGCCCATTTTTTTAGGATGCTTGACCTGCATGGTTAGACCTTTTTTCTTTACCATTGCAGTAATGTGGCCTTGTGATGGTCGTACAATCTGGAATACACCTGGAGATCGTATAAATGCATTCCTATTAAAATTAGGCATTAATTTCATATTTTTGGTGAAACTATATCATTCAAGATGACATGAACCGGAATATATCAAGCAAAACGTTGCATGATATGTCGATGAAAGGTCTCGAACAGCATTTAGGAATAATATAATGCTTTACTATGTGCCGACTTACGATATTTGGGACCTTAGTTTTTTTATTGGGCTGGAACCTTGGTTTATTTTCTTCCTTAAGATTCACTGATTGTTCTTATTTTTTTTCTCTGTCACTTCATTTGAGTTAAGATATGGTGCATTCACCGGCAAGGTGACATGCCCTTGAGTGAGTTTATGTTGTGCATATTGTCTTCGCCAAACCATGGAATCGCAAAAAAGCTTTCCATGATCCTATCAAAATTAAAATGTTGCTCTTTTGTTTCATTTTTTGGCACCCATCTTCTCTGCAGGTAGACCACGCCAAGGTTGGATTGCTGCGCGCCAGTCAAGAAGGAAACAATCCGAGAGAGGAAGCAGAGTAGCAAACCACCTCCGCAGCTTCTCCATCATGCAAAATACCCCTTCGTGCTCGGTTTGTGTACTCCAAAAAAGAGTTGTCTTTGCCCGACACACACCAGGAGACGGCCCGATCCGACTGAGTGCCGATGATTGACAATCAAGGACAGTTGAGTTCATCATGTATACACTCCAGCGATGATGGGTGGAAGTTACTTCCGAATATAAATCGGTCGATCTCAGATGAAACTTGATGGCGCGAAGTACGGTAATATTTTGTCGAAATGAGCCGGTTTCGAACAAAGTTCCTACAGAACTTGGACTCTGTTCTTGTCGGTAAAACACGTTTTCTCTACCATAGGTTTGATCTTTGAACTACATGGAGGCTAGTACTACCAACCCTTTCATGATTACTTATGCTCATAGTTGGAACTTTCTTTTGACAGTGTGTGTCACAACTTGACTATGTAACACAAGAATTGTAGTACTGTACATGATCCAGTACAAAAGAAAAAAAGATACAGGGTAGGCAAACATGACTTATCTTCCAAACAAAAAAGGACTTGTCACATACCATAGACACAAGAGATAGCAACAGAATCATAGGACACAACAAACAAGCAACAGGCAGCGGCTCTGCTCATAAAGCAGCCTTGAGACAGCAGGATCACTGGCTATCAAACACAGGTTGGTAAAAACACATTTTATTCAAACTAATTCAGAATAATCATCGGGGGAGATCCGACGAATAACAATGTCTTCCCTCCAGGGTTGAAATCACATGGAAGTAGTGGAGACTGGAGAGTATATATGTGATCTCCTTGTAGTTGTAGAAATTAAATACAGGACTCATTACTCAATTAATAAAAATTAAACGACAATTGCTCCCCTACAGGAAAAGGACTCGTGACTGGCAGCAACCAAAGATGCCGAGGAGATGAACCCGTGCTGGGTCGTCTGCTCAGCAGAGCAGCAGCAGCTTAGATCTTCACATACTACCATAGACACAAGAGATAGCAACAGAATTTCCTGAGAATCATATGACACAAAAAACAAGCAACATGCAGTGGTTCTGCTCATAAAGCAAACTTGAGAAAGCAGGACCGAGAAGACGAAACCTGACGGGCCGTCTCTTGGTAGAGCAACAGCAGCAGCAGCAGCTTAGATCTTTGAGTTGGCGATCTTGTACCACTCGGTGTGGAATGAGCCGGGCATGTCGACCGTCTCGTAGGTGTGCGCCCCGAAGTAGTCCCTCTGGGCCTGGACGAGGTTCGCTGGAAGCATGTCCCTCCGGTAGGAGTCGAAGTAGGCCAGAATTGCGGACATGCTGGGGGTGCTGACGCCATTGTTGATGGCGAGGCAGACGACCCTCCTCCACGCAGTTGGCCTATCCATGATCTCCTGCGCGAACTCAGGGTCGATGAGGAGGTTGGCGAGCTCACCGTTCCTGTCGTAGGCCTTCTTGATGCGGTCCAGGAAGCTGGCGCGGATGATGCACCCACCCTTGCAGATCCTGGCTAGCTCACCGAGGTTTAGGCCCCATCCTTTCTCCGTGCTCTTGCCTTGATCTTGGAGGCGTCACCACTGCTGGTCCCTGGTTTCTTCGCTTATTAGCTATTCTCAGCTCCATAGATCAGTGTTAAAGGCCGGGCAGAACCGCAGCTTCTTCCCGATTAGAAATGTGTTCAGTCCTGCAGCAAACACATAGCTGCAGCAAGCACATAGCAGGAGGACAACGGCTTGAGCGTTACGAACTACAGCACCGGCATGCACTTCCCTGACCTGTTATCCACCAATTTGAGTTAGTTCAAAATGGAAGAGCATGGATCCCCAGGCCCACAAAATGTGAGAAGTTTAGTTCAAAATGTACTACAGGCATCAAACAACCCAATGACTAGACTCAAGCGCAGCTTGCACATGAAGTTTAGTTGCGTGTTTACTTACATCCCTATATGGTTGGATTCAAGAGCGAACTGCACCTCTCCTCAATTATATACAAGTGCATTTGGATGGACAGTGACGGCCTACATTGGCCGATGGAATTTTGCAGTGCACATGGGGAGGCAGTGAACGGCGATGGCAGCGTGAAGATATCAACCGGTTGGAGGGAGCACCATAAAAGGCAACAAAGAGTATCTGCATCCATATACATGTCCACCGGGTGATGTCTCAGAACGTTATCTTTTTTTTTTTCATATGTGTTCAATAAGACCACCAAAGCCGGTTCGACCTAGGGTTAGGAGGTATTGGAAATAAAAGTGCATTTCCTGCATGACTTGCATGTCGCTCCATCAGGAACATAAGTACAGGAATAGCTTCTGAAACCGCATACAGAGACAACAGATGGTTACAGTACAGGGAACCATAAAGATGGTGAGGAGCGCAGCCTACCAGAACCGAAGCTAGCCTTCAAGAACTCCGGCACAAATTATAATTTGGACATGTAATTATACAATTTTGATACACTATATTCTGGAAACACTTCAATTTTTTTGCTTTAGTAAACTACTATAGATTTTTGAAGGAAAATTTAGGTACGTGCAACTATCCAGATTCTACACTCGAAGGCTCCCTAAATTGTATGGAATTCTGCCTGTGCCACTAATGATTGCGGTCAAGTCTTCGCCGTTGACGTCTCCTTTGACCAATTTCTTTCTTTATGGGACCCACCTACTCCTTTGGTTCCAAAATAGATGACCCAACTTTGTACTAACTTCGTACTAAGGTTAGTACAAAGTTGAGTCATCTATTTTGGAACGGAGGGAGTATTTGTCATGCCATTAGCAACAAAGAGGAGACTAATTTGACTCTTCCATTCACTATGGGGGCCAACTAATGGGGGGTGGGTCATAGAAAAAATGGGATCCATAGAAAAACTCTCATCCAGTCCATCGAGAGATGTGTCTATTGTCGGTCCGCGGCCACACCCCCCCCCCCCCTGCCCCCGCCTCTTCCGCTACTCTTTTTGCGGGGAAAAAAATTACGATCTATTCATCGAACTGTCAAGTTAGTACAACGAACACCAGAAGTAAAACATACATCCAGATCCGAAGACCACCTAGCGACGACTACAAACACTAGAGCGAGCCGAAGGCCCACCGCCATGAATGCCCTCCTCTTCGGACCCAGTCAAACTTTGTTGCAGTAGACAGTCGGGAAGTCATCGTGCTAAGGCCATGCCGGACCTGCACACCAGAATAATAATTGGCGCCGATGAAGAGAAGCGTATATTGAAAGGATTCAACCTGTATCCACATGACCGTAGATGAAGCTTTCCATCCACTCACAACTGTCATCCATATTTTGTCTACTCAACGATGCAAGATAGAAGAAGCTTTCCATCAAATAGAACCTTTCTGTGGCTTTGTTTAAATTTTTTTGGAACCCCTCTTTTTCTCCGTGTAGAAGAGTTGTTTCTCGTTTCCAATCAAGATCTCCTTGTGATATATGATTAATAGTCCATAGGCAAGCCCACCTATGACATCTAGGAAGAGTATGGCGTCAACAATGTGAATGTCCGATGATGACGACTTCGACCGAGAAGCCGGCTGAGCCAGATCACATTGTTAGCTCCATATATACGCCAGACCAGGGTTGCCGAATGCTTGGCACAGTTTGGTAGAACAGAGGGTCATATAGTTTGTTGGTTACGTCAACCCCCGGATTGTATGTCGGCTTACGGTGGCCGATTGCAATCCTGTTTTGGAGGGACAAAACTCATAGTCTTTCTGCAGGAAAAAAAATAGAAACCAGCTGAGCCGACGGTCACACCCATTCTCCAGTCCGAGACATTGGCCCTTTACGTTAGTTGCAGCTCTAGATACCCAATTATCTCTAGTTGTAGTTACTGGATGGATTTTCCTAAGCTGTAATACTAAACTTGGCTACATGGTTCTTTTGACGACTTCGGGGATTACCTACCCTTGGATTAGCTTGGCAATCTTGTTATGTATTTATCAATATGGCAGTTTTAATCATTACCCTATGTGAATGACTTACTACCTTCTGCTTTTTGACCAAGTTTCTTTACAGTTGATCAGTGATATGCTGACATTGGGTACAGTACTGGATGATGTTGTATTTCTCATAGCAGAAGTTGGATGCTTATGCATGATACACGACTGTTATACAAACATGCGATTGTGCATGAGGTTATGCAATTTTTCAAGCAGAACATGCATGGTTAATGATTGTTGGATGAACAGAAGACAACAAAGGCCATGAAGAGCCAGCCTGAAGCTGCTCTTGACGACTGCGTGGAGCATGCTGAAATTGGTAAAGCTACCAGGATGGCTGATGGGACACATTGGCCCTGGTTTCTTTGCTTAGCTATTCTAAGCTCCTCGTAGATCAGTGCTGAAGGTCCAGCAGAACAGCAGCTGCCTAAGCTTCTTGAGGATCAGAACAGGTGTTCAGTCCTGCAACAGGCAGATAATAGGACAACGGCGTGAGCGTTACGAACTAAAGCACCGTCATGCACTTCCCTGACATGTGATCCATCCAATTTGAGTTAGTTCAAAATGGAAGAGCATGGATCCCCAGGCCCACAAAATGTAAGAAGTTAGTTCAAAATGTACTACATGCATCAAACAACCCAACGACTAGACTCAAGCGCAGCTTGCAGATGAAGAGTGTTCAAAATGTACTACATGCATCAAACATCCCAATATGGTTGGATTTAAGAGTGAACTTCACTTGTCCCTACATGGAAAATTATAGTGAGTCAGTGAATGGCGATGGCAGCGTCCGGAGAAGATATCAACCGGTTGGAGGGAGCACCATAAAAGGCAACACAGAGCAGTATCCATATACACGTCCACTGGATGATGCCTCACAACGTTTGTTTTTTCATATTTGTGTAATAAGACCACCAAAGTCAGTTCGGTCTAGGGTTAGGAGGTATCGGAAATAGAAGTGCATGTCCCATTTGACTTAAATGTCTCTGTTTCCTGAACAATAGTACGTGAATAGCTTGTAAAACTGCATAAAAGACAACAGACGGTTATAGGGAAACATAAAGATGGTGTGGAGCGCGGGTTAGAATCGTCTGCTGTAGCGCATCGTGTGGAATCGGCCCCATATGTCATCCGCACTACATCACTGCATAGTACTGCAGAGGATCTGAACCCGTGGAGCGCAGCCTACCAGAGCCAAAGCTAGCCTGCAAGAATCCGCACTCAAATTCTAATTCAGACATGTAATTATACAATTTTGATATAATATACTCTGGAACAAACTCCAGATTTTTTCTATGGTAAACTCCTATAGATTTTTCTAGGAAAAATTAGGTACGTGCAATTATTCGGATTCAATATGCGAAAGCTGTTTCTAAATATTATGGAATTGTGGTTGTGCCACTAATGATTGCGGTCAGGTCTTGTTGTTGTCTCCTCTGACCAATTTCTTCCTTTGTGGCACCCACCTCTTTGTTATGCCATTAGCAACAAAGAGGAGACTAATTTGACTCTTCCATTCACTATGGGGCCTACTAATGGGGTGGGTCATAGAAAAAATGGGATCCCTGGAAAAGCTCTCATCTAGTCCATAGTGATATGTGTCTATCGATGGTCATCGGCCACCTCCCCTCTTCCCAATCTTCTATTCATCAATTGTCAACGTAGTACAAAGAACACTAGAAGTAAAACTTACATCCAGATTCGTAGACTATCTAGCGACGACTACAACACTAGAGCGAGCCGGTCAAACCTTGTTGTAGTAGATAGTCGGGAAGTCATCGTGCTAAGACCCCACCGGACCAGCACACCAGAACAACAACTATTGCCGATGAAGAGAAGCATAGGTCGAAAGGATCCAACATGAAGACACATGACCGTAGACGAGCGGGGACCAAATCCAGCCAGAACTATCATGATCTGTCGGCGACACACCTCCACACACCCTCCGATGATGCTAGACGCACCACCAAGATGGGGCTGGGCGGGAAGAACTTATACATCTTCATGGAGCCACTGCCGCTTCGCCTATCTGAACAGGACCCAAATCCAAAAGAAACTTTAAGAAAACCTAAAAAAGGAGTCCTCCGGTTGGCAAGGGCCAGGGTCCACCATGCCTTCGTGGTCTTAAGTCCACAAGAGATGAGGCGGACCGGCGGCCGCGGAGACGGGAAGCACTGAAAACCATGTTCATGTTCTCCTGAGTCGCCCACACGAAGGGAAAATCTTAGGCATCATCCATCTGCCATTGTTTTTTTTCGAGAAAACTTTCAATTTACTCATCAAACATCAATGTACTACAAAGAACACCAGAAGCAGCAAAAATTACATCCAGTTCAAAATGTTGAGTCCTGCATCAAGAAGATAACGGAACAACGGCTCGAGCGTTACAAACTACAGCACCGGCATGCACTTCCCTGACAAGTGATCCATCCAATTTGAGTTAGTTCAAAATGCTAGAGCATGGATCCCCAGGCCCACAACATGTGAGTAGTTAGTTCAAAATGTACTACAGGCATCAAACAACCCAATGACTAGACTCTAGCGCAGCTTGCACATGAAGCGTGTTTAATTGCTTGTTCACTCACATCACTATATGGTTGGATTAAAGAGCAAACTGCACTTCTCCTCCAGTTATATATATATAAGTGCATTTGGATTGACAGTGACGGCCTTCATCGGCTGTCGGAAAATTGTAGTGCACATGGGGAGGCAGTGAATGGCGATGTCAGCAGGAAGATATCAACCGGTTGGAGGGAGCACCATAAAAGGCAACACATAGCATCTGCATCCATATACACGTCCACCGGGTGATGTCTCACAACGTTTTGTTTTTCATATTTGTGCAATAGGACCACCAAAGCTGGTTCAATCTAGGGTTAGGAGGTATCAGAAATGAAACTGCATTTCCTGTATAACTTAATGTCGTTGTTTGGTGAACTTGAGTACAGGTAGCTTTCAGAAACTACATACAAAGACACCATACGGTTACAGGGTGAGGAGGGCTACCTACCAGAGCCAAAGCTAGCCTTCAAGAACTCGCACTCAAATTCTAATTCAGACATGTAAGAGTAAATCGCTCAAACCACCACATTCGTGGCTAGGGTACTCTTTAACCATCGTTTTTGCCAAAAGTCACAAATTGTCACCACTTCCATGGCAAGTGAGTAACAAATCGCACTAATTTAGATCTGAGCCATGTCTAACCACAAAACTGACTTCACAGACCCACACATCAGGGTGACATGGCATGTGTATGTGGATAAGATGTTGAGCTGGAGTGGGCCCCACATGTCAGCTCCATCTTTTTTCCCTTCTTCTTCTTCCTCCTGCCCGATCGGCCCGCCCCCACCCCCGCGGCCCCTCCTGCTCCCAGTCACCATGGGCAGCACTAGCTGTCGCGCGCCATGTCCATGTGGAGCCCCTGCCGTTGCGTGCCATGTCCATCGGGAGCCCCAGCCACGCTCCCGCTCCCAGCCGCCATGGACAGCACCCGCTGTCGCACGCCATGTCCATGGGAGCCACTGCCACTGCGTTACATGGCCATCGGGAGCCTCAGCCGCCTCCGGCCCTCCCGCTCCTAGCAGCCATTGGTAGCACCCGTCGTCACGCGCCATGTCCATGGGGAGCCCCTGCTGCTGCACGCCATGTCCATCGGGATCCCCAGCCGCCATGGGCAGCACCCGCGGTCGCGCGCCATGTCCATGGGGAGCCCCCGCCGCTACGCGCCATGTCCATCGGGAACCCCTGCCGCCCCTCCTGCTCCCGGCGCCATGGCCATGGGGAGCCCCCGCCGCGGCCAGTAGCAACAACAACCAGTAGTGGAGCAGAAGCAGTGAAGCTGCCAGCAAGAGCGACAGCCAATAGCAGCGGCAGGCGGCAGCAGCAGCGGCGGCTCGATTGCTCTCTTTTTAAAAGTTACAAGGACTTGATTGTGTATTGTCCACATGGTTATGCCACGTTGGCTCGACATGTGGGTTCAACTGGTCAGTTTTATGATTAGTTGCGGTTCATTTTTTAATCAAAGGAATTTGTTACTCATTTGTTGCAGAAGTGGTGGTGATTTGAGATTTTTGGCAAAAGCGGTGGTAAAGGAATACCCTAGCCACAAATGTGGTGGTTTTGAGCAATTTACTCTGACATGTAACTACATAGTTTTGCTATATTCTGGAACACACTCCAGATTTTTGCTTTGGTAAACTCCTATAGAGTTTTCTAGGAAAAACTGATATGTGCAATTATCCGAATTCGATATTCACAGACTGTCACTAAGTTTTGTGGAATTGTGGTTGTGGCACTAATGATTGCAGTCAGGTCTTCACTTTGTTGTCGTCTCCTTTGACCAATTTCTTCTTTTGTGGGAGCCACCTCTTTGTCATGCCATTAGGCCTTCCACAGTGCTCCATGGTGTATATGTGCTAAGCTTGCCACATAAGCAAAAAAAAAGACGTGGGAAAGCAATTAAGGGGGAGAGAGAGCACACTGATGACCCCTAGAAGAAAAAACGCCAAGTGCGCGAACCTAGACATAACACATAAATAAAGGAAGGCCACAAATGCATGGAAGAGTTTAGTAGCTAAATCATCAAATGAAAGGAGTTAGCTAGGACAAGTTAAACACATATGCATTGACCACTTCATCTAAAATCCCTTGCTGCTATATGAAAATTTTATGAGAGAGAGATAAAAAAAATGTACAAAAATGAGTTTGAACTTTGAAACAGTGATGTTCATTGTATGAACACACTCACAACACCCACATTTATGACCGATGTTCATTGTATAAACTTTGAGCATGGATTTTCACGATTTTCTCTCAATGGTTAGAATCTTTTTTTTAGGCATTCAATGGTTAGAATCAGTAGCCGCAAGACTGGAGAGAGACGAGAAGGGATTGGGCGCAACGACGGCCCAGCCCAGCCAACTCATAGAAAGATGTCCGGCCCGTACACGGTCTGGCCCACTTGGCGGGTTGATGCTGCCGATTGGTATACATACCGTTCTCTCTCTCAAAAAAAAAGATTGGTATACCTACCGGAACGGGAGCCGGAGGCCGCCACCATATGATCGCCGTCGACTCGCCTTCAGGTATGTCCACACGCTCCGTATCTCAGCTTCATCCTTTTTCATTCCCCTCCCCGTCCCTGCCAGTAGCTCAGGCTTGGGGTCCCTTAGAGCATCTCCAATAGCATGTGTATATTTGGATGTCTATATATTCATATAGACAATGGTCTAAAAAGATTCCCTTATATACACGTCCAGTTTTGCATCAGAATGTCTATATACAGGGACCATGACAGGTGGGCCATTGCTGGGGAGAGGAAGAAATCATGACTACAGTTGAGTTTAGACAACTCCTTCAAAATGTCCAGTCGTGGACATTGTCGAGGTCGATTTAGAGGATGTGTATAGGACAACCATATAGACAAGTTGTTGGACGCCTGTTTTGGGCTCACGTCACGGAAAACGAGTGTAGACATCCATATAGACAAGCTATTGGAGATGCTCTTACCTGCCAGAAGAACTATGGATACCCTCCCGCAAGAACCCTAGGTTAGGATTTGACGATCAGAAGTTCTCAATTCCTTGGTGACTTGCTGCTGGGTAGCCAGATCTGGAAGCCAAGAGAATACCAATATATACCGTAATCCCGCTTAATTATGTCGATACATTCTCGTGTTGTAGAGCATTATGTAATTCCCAAGAAAATACCCTATATCTAATTCCACTTGTTTTTGATCGGATTGCAAATTTTGCACTGTCGTGGGCGGGGGACTTAATTTGCGGCGAGGCTCCGATTGCCACGCTCTTCTATGGTTTATGCCGGAGGCCTCTTTCTCAGAAATAATGTTGCATCTGGTTTTTACTTTTTGTTGATAAATAGTCCGCGCCGAGCCAATGTTATCGATATCTTGCTGGTTTACTGACCCACTGTAGTTTAGTACTGTATTTTCTAATCTAGTGCATCTCTTTCTGCTTACAACTAGCTCGTCTGGATCCATGCATGCACTAGACATTTTTTATTTTATTTTCTTACTGATTTATATCTGTTGCTTTTATATTTAGTGCATCTCTCTGCTTACAACTACTCCCTCTGCGTGTTGCTCGTTGTATACTTTTAATGTGTGTCTTCTATCTGTTGCAGAAGAGGATTGCAATTATTTGCAAGAGCAAGTGCTGCTATATCCGTGCCTCTGCCATGTCCAACAGATTCCGAGGCTGGGCAGACCTTCCGGATGGCCTGCTAGACTCTATCATTGCTCGACTCAGCTCCTTCCATAATCTTCTTGCCTTTGAAGCCACTTGCCATTCTTGGCGTGCCGTGTTTTCTTCATGTTCATGCAAATATACCTTGGCAGCATCATTCCCACCTCTCCTTCTCCAACCTGATTTCTCTTTGCACTCTCCACATCCAGGCCCCTTAAAAAAGTTCATGGTGCCCACATGCTCATGTCATGTCACTGATATAGCCAATCAAGACACCACCTACAAGTACTTTGAGATTCCAATATTATGGTGGTCTTGTGGAAATAATGCCTCACCAAGTCCTAGAGAATGGTTCGGCTTCAGTGGGGCTTCCTACGGTCATCTTATTTTTTCCAGCAATAAATCATGTGTCGTTTTTGATGTGTTCACACGCTTTAGTGTCTCATCTCCACAACTGCCGGTCTTGGAAAGCACTGGGCTCATCTACGGTGCGCTCACAGCTCCTCTCTCATCACCTAACTCACATCTCATTATCGAAGCCGGATCACAAAATCTGTTTTGGCGTGTTGGAAGCCAATCTTGGGTGGGACATTCTCTTTATCATGGAACAATCAAGCAAATCGTGATCTTCCAAGGGAAAGTGTTTGGCATGGACTCTGATCGCAGGCTCTTCAAAGTGGACTTGACACCCCAGATAAGAATACAAGAACTCCTAGTTATGGAGTCAAGCATGATCAGGGAACGGCATTTTTTAGACGCATGGTTAGTGGCATGTGGTGATATGCTTCTCTTAGTTGGCTTTCGAAGAACTGCTGGAATAATGGGGAGAACCTTCGAAGTCTTCCGCCTTGACCTATCGACTGAGCCTGGATTATGGCTAAAGATGGAGAAGTTGGAGAATTGGGCGATATTCATCAGCAGGGATCCAAGAAGTCAGGCATTGTCTTGCATTAATCCAGAGAAATGGGGAGGGAGGAGCAACTGCATATACTGCTATTACAGGACGTCTAAACATTGGATTACACTTGAGTTGGGCAAGCAATGGCGGAGAGATGGCTCCGAACTCACGTCAAATGTGTTTGTTACCATGGACTGCGGCCCAAGGGTGCTACCTATGTGGGTTATCCCCAGCATGTTCTCTCTGCGTCGGTGATGATGATTATCGTGTTACATTACTGCTATATTTTATTCGAAGAAGATTCTGTTATTGCAAAGACTTGCAAGAATCTGTCCATCCTTTGGTAGTTGTCATTGTAGAATCTCATAACTTTATTAGGTAAAAGTTATGTTGGTCTCGAGAGATCTTTAATTTCAGCATTATGATGGGTCTGAACTTTATTTTCTTGCTTCATGGTTTTTGCATTCCTTGGTTATGCCCGAGGCCAAGTGTATCTCAGCCCGTTTCCAGTTACTGTTCAAACTCGTTTTCCCATTTCCCATTTAGCACAGCAAGATTTTATATGTCCTTTTTATACTATGAAAATGTCAATGACCAGCTGGTCCGAATGATGTTTGTTCATATGTGAGCCAGCCTGTTTGCTACATGTGCTTTGGGTACCTTACCCGAGCACTAAGAACTGAAGTGTTATTTCAGTGAGCTGCACAAAGTTAGTTCTAGTGCCTCAGCCGAGCACTAGAAAGATTTTTCTTTTGATGTTGCAGAGATTTGATTTTTTTTCTTCTTTCTTTCTTGTGGGTTTCCTTCTGCACTTTGGGTTTGCTGAAAAATTGGTTTTACGGCTGAGTCATGACAGCCCAGTAGAGACTGTCAGAGTTCATGTGAATTTGCTATTTCAACGAGAATAAAAAATAAATTGTTGTTATATGAAAAACAGAACCCTCCAACATATGCATAATTAATAATCTCTCCAACCTTGGTATTTGTCGATCATCAAATCACATAACTTGGGTAGGAACGAATTATGTTGGTCTCGAGAGATGTTTGAATTACGCACAGGGCCGGTCCTGAAATTTCAGGGGCACGGGGCGCACCCAAAACTTGGGGCCCCCTAGTATAAATGTCATAACAATAATAAGCAAAATCTATGGATACAATGTTACCAGTCTTATCACTGATGTATACACTGTTTTCCCGCAGAAAAATGTATATATTGTTATTGCCGATGTTTATGTCAATATTTCCTTCTTCTTAACATTCCCAATTCCCATTAGTTGGTTCCTCTTCCTTTGGCAAGATATATGTATCCCCAAGACCCAACTCATCAATCATCATTTGGGTTCGTCGAAGCACCAATGAGGCAAATGATCCAATATTACTGTTGACAAAAGAAATCAATAGCTCCTGTCTGCGATTCTACCACCACACGTTGTTCCCTTTCCTTTACTTCTTCTACCATAAGTATACTTTGTAGACGACATGATAACAAAGGTCTAGGATACTTGTTTCAAAAAACAGGCCTAGGGTTTTTATTTTATTTTGCATCAAAAGGTTGAACAGTGTAAGGTATGCATCATGTAAATTGGAGTACTTAATTAACAAGTATGCGTATAGGGAAATGGTTACGTGATATACCTCCAATCGGTCAGATCGGCGTCCGCCACTAGTAGAAAATAGGGCTTTGGTTTGGGCCTGGCCAGCCCATTAGTCCCGGTTCAGTCACGAACCGGGACCCATGGGCGGCATATGTCCCGGTTCGTGAGCCCAGGTGGCCGGCCGAGGCCTCGTGGGTATTGGTCCTGGTTCGTCTGGACCCATTTGTCCCGGTTCCTGGCACGAACCGGGACCAATGGGCCTCGCTCCTGGCCCACATCCATTGGTCCCGATTCGTGGCTCGAACCGGGACAGAAGGCGGGGCTTTAGTCCCGGTTCCAGCCACGGACCAGGACAAATGAGTTGCCTATATATACCCCATCGCCGCAGCAGAGCACTCCACAGTGCTCTGTTTTTTCTGGCCGGCGAGGGGAGGGCATTTGGGTGCTCTAGCTCACCTCCTATGCACATGAGGTATTCGATGAAATTCCCGAGCCACACTAGTTAAGCTTTCTCCTCTCGAAAATCGACCTCCGAGCTTCATTTTTCCCGAGATTTGTCTAGGTTTAGCGGTCTGTCAAGTCCCGTCCCCGTCTTCACCGCCGTCGATCGCCCGCGCCGATCTCGTCGCCGACACCACTGTGGTGAGCCTCTTGTTCTTATCTTCTTTCTGAAAGAAAAAAATTCTTACTTTAGATAGATACTTGTCTAATTTTCTTACTTTTGACACACATAATTATATATAATGCACGCAGATGAACAGGCAATGGATGTATGGTGACAGACACACCTCTGAGTACATTAAGGGCCTGCATAATTTTCTTGAAGTGGCTGAGGCAAACAAGTAGAATGGTTTTATGTGCTGTCCATGCCCTAATTGTGGGAATACAAAGTCTTACTCTGACCGGAAAATCCTCACACCCACCTGCTTTATAAGGGTTTCATGCCACACTATAATGTTTGGATGAGGCACGGAGAAATAGGGGTTATGATGGAAGACAACGAAGAAGAAGAGGACGATGACAACTATGTGCCCCCTAAATATGGTGATGCTACAACTGGGGAAGCTGATGAAGATCAAGATCAGGAACCAGACGATGTGCCCGATGATGATGATCTCTGCCGGGTCATTGTTGATGCAAGGAGACAGTGCGAAAGTCAAAAGGAGAAGCTGAAGTTCAATCGCATGTCAGAGGATCACAAAAAAGGGTTGTACCCCAATTGCGAATATGGCAACACAAAGCTCGGTACTGTACTGGAATTGCTGCCGTGGAAGGCAGAGAATGTTGTGCCTGACAAAGGATTTGAGAAGCTACTGAAAATATTGAAGAAGAAGCTTCCAAAGAATAACGAATTGCCCGACAGTACGTACGCAGCAAAGAAGGTCGTATGCCCTCTAGGATTGGAGGTGCAGAAGATACATGCATGCCCTAATGACTGCATCCTCCCACGGTGCGTACAAGGATTTGAACGCATGCCCGATATGCGGTGCATTGCGGTATAAGATCAGACGAGATGACCCTGGTGATGTTGACGGCGAGCCCCCCAGGAAGAGGGTTCCTGCGAAGGTGATGTGGTATGCTCCTATAATACCATGGTTGAAACGTCTGTTCAGAAACGAAGACCATGCCAAGTTGATGCGATAACACAGAGAGGACCGTAAGAAAGACGGGAAGTTGAGAGCACCCGCTGATAGGTCGCAGTGGAGAAAAAATGAGAGAAAGTACCGGGCTGAGTTTGCAGGTGACCCAAGGGACGTATCGTTTGGTTTAAGCGCAGATGACATTAATCCTTTCGGGGAGCAGAGCAGCAATCACAGCACCTGGCCCGTGACTCTATGTATGTATAACCTTCCTCCTTGGATGTGCATGAAGCGGAAGTTCATTATGATGCCAGTTCTCATCCAAGGCCCTAAGCAACCCGGCAACGACATTGATGTGTACCTAAGGTCATTATTTGAAGAACTTTTACAGATGTGGAATGGAAACGGTGTACGTGTGTGGGATGAGCACAAACAGGAGGACTTTAACCTGCACGTGTTCCTGTTTGTAACCATCAACGATTGGCCCGCTCTCAGTAACCTTTCAAGACAGACAAACAAGGGATACCACGCATGCACGCACTGTTTAGCTGACACCGAAAGTATATACCTGGACAAATGCAGGAAGAATGTGTATCTGGGCCATCGTCGATTTCTTCCGACCAACCATCAATGTTGAAAGAAAGGCAAGCATTTTAAAGGCGAGGCAGATCACCAGAAGAAGCCTGCCATGCGTACTAGTGATCACGTACTTCCTATGGTCAATGATTGCTACCTCTTGAGCTTGCGTTGGTTTTCCCGAAGAGGAGAGGATGATGCAGCAAAGTAGCGTAAGTATTTCCCTCAGTTTTTGAGAACCAAGGTATCAATCCAGTAGGAGGCCACGCTCAAGTCCCTCGTACCTGCACAAAACGATAGCTACTCGCAACCAACGCGATTAGGGGTTGTCAATCCCTTCACGGTCACTTACGAGAGTGAGATCTGATAGATAGTATTTTTGGTATTTTTGGTATAGAGATGCAAAGTGAAAAGTAAAAGGCAAAGTAAAAAGCAAAGCAAGATTAAAGTGATGGAGATTAATATGATGAGAACAGACTCGGGGGCCATAGGTTTCACTAGTGGCTTCTCTCAAGAGCATAAGTATTCTACGGTGGGTGAACAAATTACTGTTGAGCAATTGACAAAATTGAGCATAGTTATGAGAATATCTAGGCATGATCATGTATATAGGCATCACATCCGTGACAAGTAGACCGAAACGATTCTGCATCTACTACTATTACTCCACTCATCGACCGCTATCCAGCATGCATCTAGAGTATTAAGTTAAAAATAGAGTAACGCTTTAAGCAAGATGGCATGATGTAGAGAGATAAATTCATGCAATATGAAATAAACCCCATCTTGTTATCCTCGACGGCAACGATACAATACGTGCCTTGCTGCCCCTTCTGTCACTGGGAAAGGACACCGCAAGATCGAACCCAAAGCTAAGCACTTCTCCCATGGCAAGAAAAACCAATCTAGTAGGCCAAACCAAACTGATAATTCGAAGAGACTTGCAAAGATAACCAATCATACATAAAAGAATTCAGAGAAGATTCAAATATTATTCATAGATAGACTTGATCATAAACCCATAATTCATTGGTCTCAACAAACACACCGCAAAAAGAAGATTACATCGAATAGATCTCCACGAGAGAGGGGGAGAACTTTGTATTGAGATCCAAAAAGAGAGAAGAAGCCATCTAGCTACTAACTATGGACCCGAAGGTCTAAGGTAAACTACTCACACTTCATCGGAGAGGCTATGATGATGTAGAAGTCCTCCATGATGACGGCCCTCTCCGGCGGAGCTCCGGAACAGGCCCCAAGATGGGATCTCGTGGATACAGAAAGTTACGGCGGTGGAATTAGGTTTCTGGCTCCGTATCTGTTCGTTTGGGGGTACGTAGGTATATATAGGAGGAAGAAGTACGTCGGTGGAGCTCCGAGGGGCCCACGAGGCAGGGGGCGCGCCCTAAGGGGGGGCGCGCCCCCCACCCTCGTGACCGCCTCTCTGATGCCTTGGCGTAGGGTCCAAGTCTCCTGGATCACGTTCAGTGAGAAAATCACGTTCCCGAAGGTTTCATTCTGTTTGGACTCCGTTTGATATTCCGTTTTCTTCGAAACACTGAAATAGGCAAAAAAACAGCAATTCTGGGCTGGGCCTCCGGTTAATAGGTTAGTCCCAAAAATAATATAAAAGTGGAAAATAAAGCCCAATATAGTCCAAAACAGTAGATAATATAGCATGGAGCAATCAAAAATTATAGATATGTTGGAGACGTATCAGGCATCCCCAAGCTTAATTCCTGCTCGTCCTCGAGTAGGTAAATGATAAAAAGAGAACTTTTGATGCGGAGTGCTACTTGGCATAATTTCAATGCAAATCTTCTTAATTGTGGTATGAATATTCAGATTCGAAAGATTCAAGACAAAAGTTCATATTGACATAAAAATAATAATACTTCAAGCATACTAACAAAGCAATTATGTCTTCTCAAAATAACATGGCCAAAGAAAGTTATCCCTATAAAATCATATAGTCTGGCCATGCTCTATCTTCACCAGACAAAGTATTTAAATCATGCACAACCCCAATGACAAGCCAAGCAATTGTTTCATACTCTAACTTTTTCAAAACTTTTTCAATCTTCACGCAATACATGAGCGTGAACCAAGGATATAGCACTATAGGTGGAATAGAATGGTGGTTGTGGAGAAGACAAAAAGAGGGGAAGATAGTCTCACATCAACTAGGCGTATCAACGGGCTATGGAGATGCCCATCAATAGATATCAATGTGAGTGAGTAGGGATTGCCATGCAACGGATGCACTAGAGCTATAAGTATATGAAAGCGCAACAAAAGAAACTAAGTGGGTGTGCATCCAACTCGCTTGCTCACGAAGACCTAGGGCAATTTGAGGAAGCCCATCATTAGAATATACAAGCCAAGTTCTATAATGAAAAATTACCACTAGTATATGAAAGTGAGAAAATGAGAGACTCTCTATCATGAAGATCATGGTGCTACTTTGAAGCACAAGTGTGGTAAAAGGATAGTAACATTGTCCCTTCTCTCTTTTTCTCTCATTTTTTTATTTGGGCCTTTTCTCTTTTTTTCATTGCCTCTTTTTTTCTTTTCTTTTTATTTTTCGTCCGGAGTCTCATCCCGACTTGTGGGGGAATCATAGTCTCCATCATCCTTTCCTCACTTGGGACAATGCTCTAAAAATGATGATCATCACACTTTTATTTTTCTTACAACTCAACAATTACAACTCGATACTTAGAACAGAATATGACTCTATATGAATGCCTCCGGCGGTGTACCGGGATATGCAATGAATCAAGAGTGACATGTATGAAAGAATTATGAACGGTGGCTTTGCCACAAATACGATGTCAACTACATGATCATGCTAGCAATATGATAATGATGGAGCATGTCATAATAAACGGAACGGTGGAAAGTTGCATGGCAATATATCTCGGAATGGCTATGGAAATGCCATGATAGGTAGGTATGGTGGCTGTTTTGAGGAAGGTATATGGTGGGTATATGATACCGGCGAAAAGTGCGCGGTATTAGAGAGGCTAGCAATGGTGGAAGGATGGGAAAAGGTGCATATAATCCATGGACTCAACATTAGTCATAAAGAACTCATATACTTTTTGCAAAAATCTAGAAGTTATCAAAGCAAAGTATTACACGCATGCTCCTAGGGGGATAGATTGGTAGGAAAAGACCATCGCTCGTCCCCGACCGCCACTCATAAGGAAGACAATCAATAAATAAATCATGCTCCGACTTCATCACATAACGGTTCACCATACGTGCATGCTACGGGAATCACAAACTTTAACACAAGTATTCTTTAAATTCACAACTACTCAACTAGCATGACTCTAATATTATCACCTCCATATCTCAAAACAATTATCATGCTTCAATCTTTTCTTAGTATTCAATGCACTCAAAAGAAAGTTTCACAAATCTTGAATACCAAGCATATTATTATTAAGCAATTTACCATGCTATTAAGAGACTCTCAAAATAATCTAAGTGAAGCATGAGATATCAATAGTTTCTTTAAAATAAAACCACCACCGTGCTCTAAAAGATCTAAGTGAAGCACATAGAGCAAAATTATAACGTTCAAAAGATATAAGTGAAGCACATAGAGTATTCTATCAAATTCCAATTCATGTATGGCTCTCTCAAAAGGTGTGTACAGCAAGGATGATTGTGGCACACTAACAAACACAGACACAAATAATACAAGACGCTCCAAGCAAAACACATATCATGTTGGTGAATAAAAATATAGCTCCAAGTAAATTACCGATGGAAGTAGACGAAAGAGGGGATGCCTTCCGGGGCATCCCCAAGCTTTGACTTTTTGGTGTACTTGGATTATCTTGGGGGTGCCATGGGCATCCCCAAGCTTAGGCTCTTGCAACTCCTTGTTCCATAATCCATCAAAAGAATTCACCCAAAACTTGAAAACTTCACAACACAAAACTCAATAGAAATCTCGTGAGCTCCGTTAGAGAAAGAAAACAAAAGACCACTTCAAGGTACTGTAATGAACTCATTCTTTATTTATATTGGTGTTAAACCTATTGTATTCCAACTTCTTTATGGATTATAAACTATTTTACTAGCCATAGACTCATCAAAATAAGCAAACAACACACGAAAAACAGAATCTGTCAAAAACAGAACAGTCTGTAGTAATCTGTAACTAACGCAAACTTCTGGAACTCCAAAACATCTACCAAAATTGGACGACCTAGACAATTTGTTTATTGATCATCAGCAATTGGAATCAGTATTTTATCACGTTCTGATGATTTTTAATAATTCGGGCACTGAACGCAAAGTTTCTGGAAATTACAGCAAGATCAAATAACTATCATCCAAGAAGATCCAATAGGTCTAACTTGGCACAAACACTAATTAAAACACAAAACCACATCCAAAAAGAAGGTAGATGGGTTATTTATTCCCTAACAGAAGAAAAACACAAAAAACTAAAAATAAAATTGGGTTGCCTCCCAAAAAGCGCTATCGTTTAACTCCCCTAGCTAGGCATAAAAGCGAGGATAGATCTAGGTAGTGCCGTAGTAATAAGATAGATCGGTAAAACTCATTTCATATTCTCTACGTTCGGCAGCAAGTTTCCTTTGAGGCAAGCAAAAGTAATCAAAAGGGCTAAATTTAATAGGACAAAAGTCCCCAAGATCAATTTTGGGCGGTATAGGTTCCTCTTTCGGCCCTTCGTATTGCACAACCAATTCATCATTATAAGCATTCTTTTGACAGAACCTTGTGAGCCTAAACTCAAGAGAGCATCCTAGCTCATTATTTCGAATAGCCAAATCATCATTAAGTTCAGAGATTCTATCAATTAAAATATTGATTGGCACCTTTTTTCTAAGGTTTTCATTGAAAGCAACATAGTCAAGAGATTGAAAGCGCATAATTTCTTCTTGATCAAAGAGGATAGATTCTATGGGAGGACGACCAGCGTCCACTTTATAGTGTGCAAAGATTTCTTTGGCTTCTTCTATTATAAATCTGAATTCATGAGCCAAAAAGATAGTAGCGGCACGCTTAACAGAAGAATGCTCGATATTAGAAAATTCTAGGAAAATTCTTTGTATAGATGGGTGCATATGCATAAATTGCCTTTCAAGTTCAACGATAAGCATGGCAATAGCGTCCGCAAGACTACTAGTTCTATGGAGAATAGAACCGCCCATAGAGGGCAAAGCACCGGCACAAGTAAAGAAATCTTGGATAACTCCTTTTCCAATAATATTACCACTACCGATTCGAAATGTTTTTGTATGGTAGGTAGGGGATTCTTCAACAGGAGCATTAGAATTTTCCATGATATTGTCATCGCCCATATCGGCGATAACTTCCCCAACTTCAGACATAGCGACAAACAAGCAATCCAACACACGAGCAAACAAAAAGGCAAGCGAGAAAAAGGCAAACGGAGAAAGGAGGAGGAGGTTGGGAAAGAGAGGGCGAATAAAACGGCAAGGGTGAAGTGGGGGAGAGGAAAACGAGAGGCAAATGGCAACTAATGTAATGCGAGAGATAGGGATTGTGATGTGTCCTTGGTATGTTGACTTTTTGCATAGACTCCCCGGCAACGGTGCCAGAAATGGCTCGTTGTCGGGAGTCCAAATCTTGACATGACCTTGCGTAAGCCTCCCCGGCAACGGCGCCAGAAATTCTTCTTGCTACCTCTTGAGCTTGTGTTGGTTTTCCCCAAAGAGGAGAGGATGATGCAGTAAAGTAGCGTAAGTATTTCCCTCGGTTTTTCAGAACCAAGGTATCAATCCAGTAGGAGGCCACGCTCAAGTCCCTCGTACCTGCACAAAACGATAGCTACTCGCAACCAACGTGATAAGGGGTTGTCAATCCCTTCACGATCACTTACGAGAGTGAGATCTGACAGATAGTATTTTTGGTATTTTTGGTATAGAGATGCAAAGTGAAGAGTAAAAGGCAAAGTAAAAAAGCAAAGCAAGTTTAAAGTGATGGAGATTAATATGATGAGAATAGACCCGGGGGCCATAGGTTTCACTAGTGGCTTCTCTCAAGAGCATAAGTATTCTACGGTGGGTGAACAAATTACTATTGAGCAATTGACAGAATTGAGCATAGTTATAAGAATATCTAGGCATGATCATGTATATAGGCATCACGTCCGTGACAAGTAGACCGAAACGATTCTGCATCTACTACTATTACTCCACTCATCGACCGCTATCCAGCATGCATCTAGAGTATTAAGTTAAAAACAGAGTAACACTTTAAGCAAGATGACATGATGTAGAGAGATAAATTCATGCAATATGAAATAAACCCCATCTTGTTATCCTCGACGGCAACGATACAATATGTGCCTTGCTGCCCCTTCTGTCACTAGGAAAGGACACCGCAAGATCGAACCCAAAGCTAAGCACTTCTCCCATGGCAAGAAAAACCAATCTAGTAGGCCAAACCAAACTGATAATTCGAAGAGACTTGCAAAGATAACCAATCATACATAAAAGAATTCAGAGAAGATTCAAATATCATTCATAGATAGACTTGATCATAAACCCACAATTCATCGGTCTCAACAAACACACCGCAAAAAGAAGATTACATCGAATAGATCTCCATGAGAGAGGGGGAGAACTTTGTATTGAGATCCAAAAAGAGAGAAGAAGCCATCTAGCTACTAACTATGGACCCGAAGGTCTGAGGTAAACTACTCACACTTCATCGAAGAGGCTATGATGATGTAGAAGCCCTCCGTGATGACGGCCCTCTCCGGCGGAGCTCCGGAACAGGCCCCAAGATGGGATCTCGTGGATACAGAAAGTTGCGGCGGTGGAATTAGGTTTTTTGCTCCGTATCTGTTCGTTTGGGGGTACGTAGGTATATATAGGAGGAAGAAGTACGTCGGTGGAGCTTCGAGGGGCCCACGAGGCAGGGGGCGCGCCCTAAGGGGGGGGCGCCCCCACCCTCGTGACCGCCTCTCTGATGCCTTCGCGTAGGGTCCAAGTCTCCTGGATCACGTTCGGTGAGAAAATCACGTTCCCGAAGGTTTCATTCCGTTTGGACTCCGTTTGATATTCCGTTTCTTCGAAACACTGAAATAGGCAAAAAAAACAGCAATTCTAGGCTGGGCCTCCGGTTAATAGGTTAGTCCCAAAAATAATATAAAAGTGGAAAATAAAGCCCAATATAGTCCAAAACAGTAGATAATATAGCATGGAGCAATCAAAAATTATAGATACGTTGGAGACGTATCAATGATTTATACGTAATCTTTGGAAAGGGTCCCGACAGACTATCTGTTCCGAATGACGCTGAGGAACGCGCACCCATGTGGAAGAAGAAATCTATATTTTGGGACCTACCCTACTGGAAAGACCTAGATGTCCGCTCTTCAATCGACGTGATGCACGTGACGAAGAACCTTTGCGTGAACCTGCTAGGCTTCTTGGGCGTGTATGGGAAGACAAAAGATACGCCGGAGGCACGGGAGGACCTGCAATGTTTGCACGGAAAAGACAGCATGCCTCCAAGGCAGTATGAAGGTCCTGCCAGCTACGCTCTTACCAAAGAAGAGAAGGAAAACTTCTTTGAATGCCTGCTCAGTATGAAGGTCCCGACTGGCTTCTCGTCGAATATAAAGGGAATCATAAATATGCCAGAGAAAAAGTTCCAAAACCTAAAGTCTCATGACTGCCACGTGATTATGACGCAACTGCTTCCGGTTGCATTGAGGGGGCTTCTACTGGAAAACGTCTGATTGGTCATTGTGAAGCTATGTGCATTCCTTAATGCAATCTCTCAGAAGGTGATCGATCCAGAAATCATACCAAGGCTAAGGAGTGATATGGCGCAATGTCTTGTCAGTTTCGAGCTGGTGTTCCCACCATCCTTCTTCAATATCATGACGCACGTCCTAGTTCATCTAGTCGAAGATATTGTCATTCTGGGCCCCGTATTTCTACACAATATGTTCCCCTTTGAGAGGTTCATGGGAGTCCTAAAGAAATATGTATGTAACCGCGCTAGGCCAGAAGGAAGCATCTCCATGGGCCATCAAACAGAGGATGTCATTGGATTTTGTGTTCACTTCATTCCTGGCCTTAATAAGATTGGTCTTCTAAATCGCGGTATGAGGGAAGACTGACTGCAAAAGGCACGCTTGGAGGGGACTCAATAATATGCAGGGACGGGCATTCTTGGTCTGAAGCATACTTCACAGTTCTACAGAACTCTACCTTGGTGACCCCGTATGTCGATGAACACAAGAACAGTCTGCGCTCCAAATACCCGGCGCGGTGTGACGACTGGCTTACATGTGAACACATCAGGACTTTCGACAGTTGGTTGGATACATGTCTCAGAGATGACACCACTGTTTGTGATGAGCTGTACTCGTTGTCCACGGGACCATCTTCGACTGTATTAACTTACAAAGGATACGAGATAAAGGGAATACATTTTACACGATCACCCAAGATGAAAAGAGCACCAACCAAAACAGCGGTGTCCGCTTTGAAGCAGTAACCAATAGGGGTAATGACACATATTATGGTTACATAGTGGACATATGGGAACTTGACTACGGACATGATTTTAAGGTCCCTTTGTTTAAGTGCAAATGGGTCAATCTGTCAGGAGGCGTGGTACAGGTAGACCCACAGACGGAATGACAACAGTGGATCTGAACAATCCTGGGTACACAGACGAACCGTTCGTCCTAGCCAATGATGTGGCGCAGGTTTTCTATGTGAAGGACATGTCTACGAAACCGAGAAAAAGAAAAGATAAGGAAGCGAACACATCATACAATGAGCCAAAGTGCCACATAGTTCTTTCAGGAAAAAGAGACATCGCGGGAGTGTAGGGCAAGACAGACATGTCTGAAGATTATGAAAAATTTCATGAAATTCCTCCCTTCAAAGTCAAGGCTGACCCAAGCATCCTGATAAACGATGAAGATTATCCATGGTTACGGCGCAATAAGCAAAGGACATAAACGAAGAAAAAGTGAAGACTTTCTCTCCACGACTATTATGATAATGCCTTTGATCTAGAATATCCATGTAACAGACGAGTTTCCGTATGAAACCCTGATACTTCGAAAGAGATTGTCCGTTTTGTACACAAAGTGCATCCAGTTTTTGCCATAACCCTCTCTACTTTTTTGCACATGCTATGTGGGTGAAATGATTATGCCATGCCAACTTCCAACCTTTTCAGAGTTTATTTGAAATGCTTTCCAACTTCAGGGTCATTTAGCTCAACCAAATCAGTAAATGCATGAAAAATAACAAAGGAAGTCAGAAAGGGTTGAAAATTGATGAGGTCCCGGTTGAATGGTCCATTTTGAACACAGAAACAGTCTGAAGTTCAAATAAGTTCAAAAAAGGTTGAAACTTTCTATTTCTCTTCAAAACATTAAAAGCAAAAAGAATTTATGCAACTAAAAGCAAAAGGAATCAACTAAAAATCTTTTGTAAACCTCTAGTATTTTTGAAACTAAAATTATATAAAATTATGCAACTAAAATTATCTAACAATTTTCTGTTCAAAACATTAAAAGCAAAAAGAATTTTCATAAAGAAATTTTTTGTTAGAAACTTTAATAGCAAACTAAAATAACAAAATTTGTTTTTCATTAAAACACATATTTAAAATAACCTAAAATTACCAAATTGAGTATAATGATAAAACACAGTAATATTAAATAGTAGGAAAAAAATACTCAAAATCAAATTTGAAAACTAATGGCACTAACAGAAAGTTTATAATTTTTGTGACCTAAAAGCAAATAGAATTAAAAAATAAAAGCAAAAAAATGAAAATAAATAATGCAAAAAACAAAACAAAAAAACAGGGAAAAAATAAAAAAAATGCCGCCTGCTGGGCCATCACGGCCTGAATACGTCTAGAAACCCAACCAACCAGGTGGGCCAGGATTCAGGCCCGCAGAAGGCCGAGTAGGCCCACAGGCATGTACAGAGGGGTTAGGCCCGTAAGCCTGCTTTAGAGAGGAGCTCGACAGCTCAGGCGCGCCGCACCTTATAAACAGGTGCGGCTCTCTCTCAGCTAGCGAGGTGGGACTAAACTCCCACCACCACGCCGTTGTGCAAGGCCGTTGGTCCCGGTTGGTTGCACCAACCGGGATTAAAGGGGTGCATTGGTACCGGCTCGTGGCACCAACCGGGAGCCAACACTTGTGAAAATTTTCATTCAGTTCGTCTTCCCCGCCCCGACGACACCGCCTCTGCCTCGCCGTCGCCGTCGCCGCCCCTGCCTCCGACGCCGTCCCGCGCCACCCCAACGCCGTCGCCGCCCCGCGCCACCCCTGCCCTGACGCCGCCGGCCCTGCCTCCTCGTCACCGTCGTCGCGCCCGCAGTGAGCGCCGCCCCGATCCTCCTCCTCCTCCCTGTACTGGCCACTGCCGCTGCCGCCACGCCCCTATGATGTTTTTTCAGATTATATGTATATGTGTGATTATATGTATGTGTGTGTATATGATTATATGTCCTGTTTTTCAGATTTTTTTTATTTATGTTGTTGGTAGATATCGATTTTAGGGTAGTGCATTTTAGGTTAGTGTAGAGGAAAAAGTAAAATAAGGAAAAGGAAGAAAAGAGGAAGAAGGAAGAAGGAAGAAGAAGAAGAAAAAGAAGGAGAGGAAAAAGGAAAATAAGAAGAGGAAGAAGGAGAAGAAGAAGGAGAAGAAGAGGAGAGGAAGAAGAGGAGAAATAAATAAGAAGAGGAAAAAAGAAGAAGAAGAAAAAGGAGAAGAAGAAACTTCTTCTCCTCTTTTCCTTTCTTCTTCTCCTCTTTTTCTTCTTCTTTTTTTCGATCTTCTCCTCTCTATTCCTTTCTTCTTCTCCTCTTTTTTTCTTCTTCTTCCTCTTCTTATTTTTTATCGGGTATGTCGTTGTCGATATACCCCCTCCCCGATAACTTCGACATGAGGGGGGGGGAGGTCGATAAATAATAGAACTAGTTAAACTAGTCTATTTTTAATAAGTACTACTTTATTTTATTTATAGTAAGTGCTTAGTAGTTGAACTAGTTGATTTAATAAAACTACTTTATTTTACTATATATAGAAGTAGTTTATTTTTAGTAAGTACTACTTTATTTTATTTATAGTAAGTGCTTAGTAGTACCTAGTTGATTTAATAAAACTACTTTATTTTACTATATATAGAAGTAGTTTATTTTTAGTAAGTACTACTTTATTTTATTTATAGTAAGTGCTTAGTAGTTGAACTAGTTGATTTAATAAAACTACTTTATTTTACTATAGAAGTAGTTTATTTTTAGTAGGTACTACTTTATTTTATTTATAGTAAGTGCTTAGTGATACGTCTCCAACGTATCTATAATTTTTTATTGCTCCATGCTATGTTATCTACTGTTTTGGGCAATATTGGGCTTTATTATCCACTTTTATATTATTTTTGGGACTAACCTATTAACCGGAGGCCCAGCCCAGATTTGCTATTTTATGCCTATTTCAGTGTTTCGAGGAAAAGGAATATCAAACGGAGTCGAAACGGAACGAAATCAACTGGAGAAGTTATTTTTGGAAGGAAACCTACCGGATAGACTTGGACCCTACGTCAGGAGATGAGGGAGGTGCTCACGAGGGTGGGGGCGTGCCCCCCTGCCTCGTGGGGCCCTCGTGGCTCCCCTGACGTACTTCTTCCGCCTATATAACTCCACGTACCCTAAAACTTCCAGAACAGAGAATAGATCTGGAGTTCCACCGTCGCAAGCCTCTGTAGCCACCAAAAGTCAATCGGGACCCTGTTCCGGCACCCTGCCGGAGGGGGGAACCCTCACCGGTGGCCATCTTCATCATCCCGGCGCTGTCCATGACGAGGAGGGAGTAGTTCACCCTCAGGGCTGAGGGTATGTACCAGTAGCTATGTGTTTGATCTCTCTCTCTCGTGTTCTTGATTTGGCACGATCTTGATGTATCGCAAGCTTTGCTATTATAGTTGGATCTTATGTTTCTCCTCCCCCTCTTCTCTCTTGTAATGGATTGAGTTTTCCCTTTGAAGTTATCTTATCGGATTGAGTCTTTAAAGATTTGAGAACACTTGATGTATGTTTTGCGTGGGATACCCGTGGTGACAATGGGGTATTCTATTGATTCACTTGATGTATGTTTTGGTGATCAACTTGCGGGTTCCGCCCATGAACCTATGCATAGGGGTTGGCACACGTTTTCGTCGTGATTCTTCGGTAGAAACTTTGGGCACTTTTTGAGGTTCTTTGTTTTGGATTCAATAGATGAATCTGAGATTGTGTGATGCATACCGTATAATCATACCCACGGATACTTGAGGTGACATTGGAGTATCTAGGTGACATTAGGGTTTTGGTTGATTTGTGTCTTAAGGTGTTATTCTAGTACGGACTCTAGGGCTGTCTGTGACACTTATAGGAATAGCCCAACGGATTGATTGGAAAGAGTAACTTTGAGGTGGTTTCGTACCCTACCATAATCTCTTCGTTTGTTCTCCGCTATTAGTGACTTTGGAGTGACTCTTTGTTGCATGTTGAGGGATAGTTACATGATCCAACTATGTTATTATTGTTGAGAGAACTTGCACTAGTGAAAGTATGAACCCTAGGCCTTGTTTCCTATCATTGCAATACCGTTTACGCTCACTTTTACCGCTTGTTACCTTGCTGTTTTTATATTTTCAGTTTACAAAAACCTATATCTACCATCCATATTGCACTTGTATCACCATCTCTTCGCCGAACTAGTGCACTTATACAATTTACCATTGTATTGGGTGTGTTGGGGACACAAGAGACTCTTTGCTATTTGGTTGCAGGGTTGCTTGAGAGAGACCATCTTCATCCTACGCCTCCCACGGATTGATAAACCTTAGGTCATCCACTTGAGGGAAATTTGCTACTGTCCTACAAACCTCTGCACTTGGAGGCCCAACAACGTCTACACTTAGTAGTTGAACTAGTTGATTTAATAAAACTACTTTATTTTACTATAGAAGTAGTTTATTTTTAGCAAGAAATTTAATAGAACTAGTTTATTTTTTAGTTAAAGCAATTATTCCCGCATCGACGTCGACGATGCCTATCCCGCATCCTCGTTGTCGACTCAGCGGAGGAGGCCTCCTTGATCAGAGGGGCCATGTCCGGGACTGGGCTCCGCCGGGCTGGTATTGGGAGGTGCTACCTTCCGGGGGGCGTAGCTTGGTGAGGAGCCAGCCCGTCGTTGACCCGAACCTTGTTTGGTGGCAGTCGCGTGGGCCCGAGACAGTGCCGAGGCTTCCGGACACCGCGGAGGTGGTACGTCACCGTGTCAGCGAGGAGGACGAGCACGTCCGTCACTACATGGTTGCGTTAGAGGGCAGGTTCTCCAATACCTGGGAGGTTCCTCGGGGATCTCACTGGAGCTATGATCCTGTGATGGTTCCTTCTGTTTGGGTGTCCACCGCCCGCGCCGATACCCGTCGGGCGCTACGGTTCTACCTGTATTAGCGATGGTATATGTAAGATACTATTCGAGGTGTATTAGTGATAATATTCGACGATGTACGGACGCAAGAGATGATGTAGTTTTTCTTATTGAATGCATGCTAATTTGAATACTAATTTATTTTACGATTTGGTTTTGCTTATTGAATGCTCAAATTGGAAAACTACTCCTACTTTGAATGCTAAAATTGGAGAGCACTGTGCAAGGCGTATGCATTTGATTAGTTGATAGCTTATAGGGTTTTTGTTTCTGCAGAAATCTAGGAGCCCCCTCCATCATCCCCGTCATCGTCCCCGTCACGGACCCCCCTCCGACCTCGAGGTGAGACCAGCCAAGTCTCCATGTCAATATGAGTCCTATAAGATATTTTGAAATGTTTTTGCTCATATTTTCAACCATTGAAATGTAATGGTCATCAAGTTTGAATGCTCATATGATGTAGATAAAAACATGTATATTTCCGTTCTGGCAAATTTCAGGCGCTCGATATGTCCTTTTTTAGAAAGATAATTAAACGATATTTCGGGTTGACTTTAAGTCTGTCGAGTCTCCACCATATATGAGAGGACGAAGAATCCCGACTGTTGTCGTGGGGGTAGCTTCTCCTTCATTCCCGTGTGCTAGAAAAT
This sequence comes from Triticum urartu, assembly GCF_056163025.1. Taxonomy (NCBI): domain Eukaryota; kingdom Viridiplantae; phylum Streptophyta; class Magnoliopsida; order Poales; family Poaceae; genus Triticum; species Triticum urartu. The sequence goes on from NC_141879.1 coordinate 8,184,369, forward strand.
TGTTGGGGAACGTAGTAATTTCAAAAAATTTCCTACGCGCACGCAAGATCATGGTGATCCACAGCAACGAGAGGGGAGAGTGTTGTCTACGTACCCACGGAGACCGACTGCGGAAGCGTTGACACAACATAGAGGGAGTAGTCGTAGGTCTTCCCGATCCGACCGATCCAAGCACCGTTACTCCGGCACCTCCGAGTTCTTAGCACACGTACAGCTCGATGACGATCCCCGGGCTCCGATCCAGCAAAGCGTCGGGGAGGAGTTCCGTCAGCACGACGGCGTGGTGACGATCTTGATGTTCTACCGACGCAAGGCTTCGCCTAAGCACTACAACGATATGATCGAGGTGGAATATGGTGGCAGGGGGCACCGCACACGACTAAGGAACGATCTCAATGATCAAATTGTGTGTGTAGAGGTGCCCCTTGCCTCCGTATATAAAGGAGCCAAGGGGGAGGGGGCCGCCGGCCAGGAGGAGGGCGCAGGAGGATTCCTACTCCTACTGGGAGTAGGACTCCCCCCCCCCAAGCCTAGTTGGACTAGGATTCCCCGAGGGGGAAAGAGAGAGAGGGGGGCCGGCCACCTCTCCTAGTCCTAATAGGACTAGGGGAGGGGGAAGGCGCGCGGCCACCTTGGGCTGCCCCTTTCTCCTTTCCACTAAAGCCCATTAAGGCCCATATGGCTCCCGGGGGGTTCCGGTAACCTCCCGGTACTCCGGTAAAATCCCGATTTCACCCGGAACACTTCCGATATCCAAATATAGGCTTCCAATATATCAATCTTTATGTATCGACCATTTCGAGACTCCTCGTCATGTCCGTGATCACATCCGGGACTCCAAACTAACTTCGGTACATCAAAATGCATAAACTCATAATAACTGTCATCGTAACATTAAGCGTGCGGACCCTACGGTTCGAGAACAATGTAGACATGACTGAGACACATCTCCGGTAAATAACCAATAGCGGGACTTGGATGCCCATATTGGCTCCTACATATTCTACGAAGATATTTATCGGTCAGACCGCATAACAACATACATTGTTCCCTTTGTCATCGGTATGTTACTTGCCCGAGATTCGATCGTCGGTATCCAATACCTAGTTCAATCTCGTTACCGGCAAGTCTCTTTACTCGTTCCGTAATACATCATCTCGCAACTAACTCATTAGTTGCAATGCTTGCAAGGCTTATGTGATGTGCATTACCGAGAGGGCCCAGAGATACCTCTCCGACAATCGGAGTGACAAATCCTAATCTCGAAATACGCCAACCCAACATGTACCTTTGGAGACACCTGTAGAGCTCCTTTATAATCACCCAGTTACGTTGTGACGTTTGGTAGCACACAAAGTGTTCCTCCGGCAAACGGGAGTTGCATAATCTCATAGTCATAGGAACATGTATAAGTCATGAAGAAAGCAATAGCAACATACTAAACGATCGGGTGCTAAGCTAATGGAATGGGTCATGTCAATCAGATCATTCAACTAATGATGTGATCCCGTTAATCAAATGACAACTCTTTGTCCATGGTTAGGAAACATAACCATCTTTGATTAACGAGCTAGTCAAGTAGAGGCATACTAGTGACACTCTGTTTGTCTATGTATTCACACATGTATTATGTTTCCGGTTAATACAATTCTAGCATGAATAATAAACTTTTATCATGATATAAGGAAATAAATAATAACTTTATTATTGCCTCTAGGGCATATTTCCTTCAGTCTCCCACTTGCACTAGAGTCAATAATCTAGTTCACATCGCTATGTGATTAACACCAATAGTTCACATCTTTATGTGATTGGTTCACATCTCCATGTGACTAACACCCAAAGGGTTTACTAGATTCAATAATCTAGTTCACATCGCTATGTGATTAACACCCAAAGAGTGATCATGTTTTGCTTGTGAGAGAAATTTAGTCAACGGGCCTGCCATATTCAGAACCGTATGTATTTTCCAAAATTCTATGTCTACAATGCTCTGCACGGAGCTACTCTAGCCAATTGCTCCCACTTTCAATATGTATCCAGATTGAGACTTAGAATCATCTGGACCAGTGTCAAAAACTTGCATCGACGTAACCCTTTACGACGAACCTTTTTGTCACATCCATAATCGAGAAACATATCCTTATTTCACTAAGGATAATTTTGACCGCTGTCCAGTGATCTACTCCTAGATCACTATTATACTCCCTTGCCAAATCAGTGCAGGGTATACAATAGATCTGGCAGACAGCATGACATACTTTATAGAACCTATGGCCAAGGCATAGGGAATGACTTTCATTCTCTTTCTATCTTCTGCCGTGGTCGGGCTTTGAGTCTTACTCAACTTCACACCTTGTAATACAGGCAAGAACTCTTTCTTTGACTGCTCCATTTTGAACTACTTCAAAATCTTGTCAAGGTATATACTCATTGAAAAATCTTATCAAGCGTCATGATCTATCTCTATAGATCTTGATGCTTAATATGTAAGCAGCTTCACCGAGGTCTTTCATTGAAAAAATCTTATTCAAGTATCCCTTTATGCTATCCAGAAATTCTATATCATTTCCAATCAGCAATATGTCATCCACATATAATATCAGAAATGCTACAGAGCTCCCACTCACTTTCTTGTAAATACAGGCTTCTCCGAAAGTCTGTATAAAACCGAATGCTTTGATCACACTATCAAAGCGTTTATTCCAACTCTGAGAGGCTTGCACCAGTCCATAAATGGATCGCTGGAGCTTGCACACTTTGTTAGCTCCCTTTGGATCGACAAAACCTTCCGGTTGCATCATATACAACTCTTCTTCCAGAAATCCATTCAGGAATGCAGTTTTGACATCCATTTGCCGAATTTCATAATCATAAAACGCGGCAATTGCTAACATGATTCGGACAGACTTAAGCATCGCTACGGGTGAGAAGGTCTCATCGTAGTCAACCCCTTGAACTTGTCGAAAACCTTTTGCGACAATTCTAGCTTTGTAGATAGTAACACTGCTATCAATGTATGTCTTCCTCTTGAAGATCCATTTATTTTCTATGGCTTGCCGATCATCGGGCAAGTCAACCAAAGTCCATACTTTGTTCTCATACATGAATCCCATCTCAGATTTCATGGCCTCAAGCCATTTTGCGGAATCTGGGCTCATCATCGCTTCCTCATAGTTCGCAAGTTCGTCATGGTCTAGTAACATGACTTCCAGAACAGGATTACTGTACCACTCTGGTGCGGATCTCACTCTGGTTTACCTACGAGATTCGGTAGTAACTTGATCTGAAGTTTTATGATCATCATCATTAGCTTCCTCACTAATTGGTGTAGTAGTCACAGGAACAGATTTCTGTGATGAACTACTTTCCAATAAGGGAGAAGGTACAATTACCTTATCAAGTTTTACTTTCCTCCCACTCACTTCTTTCGAGAGAAACTCCTTCTCTAGAAAGGATCCATTATAAGCAACGAATGTCTTGCTTTAGGATCTGTGATAGAAGGTGTACCCAACAGTCTCCTTTTGGGTATCCTATGAAGATATATTTCTCCGATTTAGTTTTGAGCTTATCGGGATGAAACTTTTTCACATAAGCGTCACAACCCCAAACTTTAAGAAACGACAACTTTGGTTTCTTGCTAAACCACAGTTCAGATTGTGTCGTCTCAACGGACTTAGATGGTGCCCCTTTTTAACGTGAATGCAGCTGTCTTTAATGCATAACCTCAAAAACGATAGTGGTAAATCAGTAAGAAACATCATATATTTGCACTATATCTAATAAAGTATGGCTATGACGTTCGGACACACCATTATGTTGTGGTGTTCCGGGTGGCGTGAGTAGTGAAACTATTTCACATTGTTTTAATTAAAGGCCAAACTCGTAACTCAAATATTTTACCTCTGCGATCATATCGTAGAAACTTTTATTTTCTTGTCACGATGATTTTCCACTTCACTCTGAAATTCTTTGAACTGTTCAAATGTTTCAGACTTATGTTTCATCAAGTAGATATCCCCATATCTGCTCAAATCATCTGTGAAGGTCAGAAAATAATGATACCTGCTGCAAGCCTTAATATTCATCGGACCACATACATCAGTATGTATGATTTCCAACAAATCTGTTGCTTGCTTCATTGTTCCGGAGAACGGCATTTTAGTCATCTTGCCCATAAGGCATGGTTCGCAAGCATCAAGTGATTCATAATCAAGTGATTCCAAAAGCCCATCAGCATGGAGTTTCTTCATGCGCTTTACACCAATATGACTTAAACTACAGTGCCACAAATAAGTTGCACTATCATTATTAACTTTGCATCTTTTGGTTTCAATATTATGAATATGTGTATTACTACGATCAAGATCCAACGAACTTGTTTCATTGGGTGTATGACCATCGAAGGTTTTATTCATGTAAACAGAACAACAATTATTCTCTGACTTTAATGAATAACCGTATTGCAATAAACATGATCAAATCATATTCATGCTCAACGCAAAAACCAAATAACACTTATTTAGGTTCAACACTAATCCCGAAAGTATAGGGGAGTGTGCGATGATGATCATATCAATCTTGGAACTACTTCCAACACACATCGTCACTTCACCCTTAACTAGTCTCTGTTTATTCTGCAACTCCTGTTTCGAGTTACTACTCTTAGCAACTGATCCAGTATCAAATACTGAGGGGTTGCTATAAACACTAGTAAAGTACACATCAATAACACGTATATCAAATATACTTTTGTTCACTTTGCCATCCTTCTTATCCGCCAATCACTTGGGGTAGTTCCGCTTCCAGTGACCAGTCCCTTTGCAGTAGAAGCACTTTAGTCTCAGGCTTAGGACCAGACTTGGGCTTCTTCACATGAGCAGCAACTTGCTTGCTGTTTTTCTTGAAGTTCCCCTTTTTTCCTTTGCCCTTTTCTTGAAACTAGTGATCTTGTCAACCATCAACACTTGATGCTCTTTCTTGATTTCTACCTTCATCGATTTCATCATCATGAAAAGCTCGGGATTCGTTTTCGTCATCCCTTGCATACTATAGTTCATCACGAAGTTCTACTAACTTGGTGATGGTGACTAGAGAATTCTGTCAATCACTATCTTATCTGGAAGATTAACTCCCACTTGATTCAAGCGATTGTAGTACCCAGACAATCTGAGCACATGCTCACTAGTTGAGCGATTCTCCTCCATCTTTTAGCTATAGAACTTGTTGGAGACTTCATATCTCTCAACTCGGGTATTTGCTTGAAATATTAACTTCAACTCCTGGAACATCTCATATGGTCCATGACGTTCAAAACGTCTTTGAAGTCCCGATTCTAAGCCATTAAGCATGGTGCACTAAACTATCAAGTAGTCATCATATTTAGCTAGCCAAACGTTCATAACGTCAGCATCTGCTCCTGCAATAGGTCTGTCACCTAGCGGTGCATCAAGGACATAATTCCTCTGTGCAGCAATGAGGATAAACCTTAGATCACGGATCCAATCCGCAACATTGCTACTAACATCTTTCAACACAATTTTCTCTAAGAACATATCAAAATAAACACAGGGAAGCAACAACGCGAGCTATTGATCTACAACATAATTTGCAAAATACTACCAGGACTAAGTTCATGATAAATTTAAGTTCAATTTAATCATATTACTTAAGAACTCCCACTTAGATAGACATCCCTCTAATCCTCTAAGTGATCACGTGATCCAAATCAACCAAACCATGTCCGATCATCACGTGAGATGGAGTAGTTTCAATGGTGAACATCACTATGTTGATCATATCTACTATATGATTCACGCTCGACCTTTTGGTCTCCGTGTTCCGAGGCCATATCTGCATATACTTGGCTCGTCAAGTATAACCTGAGTATTCCGCGTGTGCAACTGTTTTGCACCCGTTGTATTTGAACGTAGAGCCTATCACACCCGATCATCACGTGGTGTCTCAGCACGAAGAACTTTCGCAACGGTGCATACTCAGGGAGAACACTTCTTGATAATTAGTGAGAGATCATCTTATAATGCTACTGTAAATCAAAGCAAGATAAGATGCATAAAAGATAAACATCACATGCAATCAATATAAGTGATATGATATGGCCATCATCATCTTGTGCCTGTGATCTCCATCTCCGAAGCACCGTCATGATCACCATCGTCACCGGCGCGACACCTTGATCTCCATCGTAGCATCGTTGTCGTCTCGCCAATCTTATGCTTCCACGACTATCGCTACCGCTTAGTGATAAAGTAAAGCATTACATCGCGATTGCATTGCATACAATAAAGCGACAACCATATGGCTCCTGCCAGTTGCCGATAACTCGGTTACAAAACATGATCATCTCATACAATAAAATTTAGCATCATGTCTTGACCATATCACATCACAACATGCCCTGCAAAAACAAGTTAGACGTCCTCTACTTTGTTGTTGCAAGTTTTACGTGGCTGCTACGGGCTTAAGCAAGAACCAATCTCACCTACGCATCAAAACCACAATGATAGTTTGTCAAATAGACTCCGTTTTAACCTTCGCAAGGACCGGGCGTAGCCACACTCGGTTCAACTAAAGTTGGAGAGACAGTCGCCCGCAAGCCACCTGTGTGCAAAGCACGTCGGGGGAACCGGTCTCGTGTAAGCGTAAGCGTAATGTTGGTCCGGGTCGTCTCGTCCAACAATACCGCCGAACCAAAGTATGACATGTTGGTAAGCAGTATGACTTATATCGCCCACAACTCACTTGTGTTCTACTCGTGCATATAACATCAACACATAAAACCTAGGCTCGGATGCCACTGTTGGGGAAGTAGTAATTTCAAAAAAATTCCTACGCACACGCAAGATCATGGTGATCCACAGCAACGAGAGGGGAGAGTGTTGTCTACGTACCCACGCAGACCGACTGCGAAAGCGTTGACACAACGTAGAGGGAGTAGTCGTACGTCTTCCCGATCCGACCGATCCAAGCACCGTTACTCCGGCACCTCCGAGTTCTTAGCACACGTACAGCTCGATGACGATCCCCGGGCTCCGATCCAGCAAAGCGTCGGGGAGGAGTTCCGTCAGCACGACGGCGTGGTGACGATCTTGATGTTCTACCGACACAGGGCTTCGCCTAAGCACTACAACGATATGATCGAGGTGGAATATGGTGGCAGGGGGCACCGCACACGGCTAAGGAACGATCTCAATGATCAACTTGTGTGTGTAGAGGTGCCCCCTGCCTCCGTATATAAAGGAGCCAAGGGGGAGGGGGCTCCGGCCAGGAGGAGGGCGCAGGAGGAGTCCTACTCCTACCGGGAGTAGGACTCCCCCCCCCCAATCCTAGTTGGACTAGGATTCCCCGAGGGGGAAAGAGAGAGAGGGGGGCCGGCCACCTCTCCTAGTCCTAATAGGACTAGGGGAGGGGGAAGGCGCGCGGCCACCTTGGGCTGCCCCTTTCTCCTTTCCACTAAAGCCCATTAAGGCCCATATGGCTCCCGGGGGGTTCCGGTAACCTCCCGGTACTCCGGTAAAATCCCGATTTCACCCGGAACACTTCCGATATCCAAATATAGGCTTCCAATATATTAATCTTTATGTCTTGACCATTTCGAGACTCCTCGTCATGTCCGTGATCACATCCGGGACTCCGAACTAACTTCGGTACATCAAAATGCATAAACTCATAATAACTGTCATCGTAACGTTAAGCGTGCGGACCCTACGGTTCGAGAACAATGTAGACATGACTGAGACACATCTCCGGTCAATAACCAATAGCGGGACCTGGATGCCCATATTGGCTCCTACATATTCTACGAAGATCTTTATCGGTCAGACCGCATAACAACATACGTTGTTCCCTTTGTCATCGGTATGTTACTTGCCCGAGATTCGATCATCGGTATCCAATACCTAGTTCAATCTCGTTACCGGCAAGTCTCTTTACTCGTTCCGTAATACATCATCTCGCAACTAACTCATTAGTTGCAATGCTTGCAAGGCTTATATGATGTGCATTACCGAGAGGGCCCAGAGATACCTCTCCGACAATCGGAGTGACAAATCCTAATCTCGAAATACGCCAACCCAACATGTACCTTTAGAGACACCTGTAGAGCTCCTTTATAATCACCTAGTTACGTTGTGACGTTTGGTAGCACACAAAGTGTTCATCCGGCAAATGGGAGTTGCATAATCTCATAGTCATAGGAACATGTATAAGTCATGAAGAAAGCAATAGCAACATACTAAACGATCGGGTGCTAAGCTAATGGAATGGGTCATGTCAATCAGATCATTCAACTAATGATGTGATTCCGTTAATCAAATGACAACTCTTTGTCCATGGCTAGGAAACATAACCATCTTTGATTAACGAGCTAGTCAAGTAGAGGCATACTAGCGACACTCTGTTTGTCTATGTATTCACACATGTATTATGTTTCTAGTTAATACAATTCTAGCATGAATAATAAACTTTTATCATGATATAAGGAAATAAATAATAACTTTATTATTGCCTCTAGGGCATATTTCCTTCAAAAATTTGGTGTAATGCACTCGGGAATGAAAGGAGGAGCTACCATCACCGACGGTTGCAAATGTCAGAGAGGAATCAGTGAGGGAGAGTCTCCACCATATATATATATATATATATATATATATATATATATATATATATATATATATATATATGAGAGGACGAAGAATCCTGACTGTTGTCATGGGGGTAGCTTCTCCTTCGTTCCCGTGTGCTAGACAATTTGGTGTAATGCACTCGGGAACGAAAGGAGGAGCTACCATCACCGACGGTCGAATATATACACCACGTGAGCTGAGAGTTTTCAAGAAAAGACTCGACAGACCGATAGTCAACCCGTGATGAATAATAATGATCTAGTTTAGGTTTTTTAGTACTTATATTTAATTGTACAAGTTTAATATTTGAATTATGAACATAGGAAATGTCTTACTCGGACGACGAAAGTCTCCCGGGGAAGTGTGACTGGTGCCACGACGACCGAGGTCTGTGCGACAGGCCTCACTTGGACGAAGATCGGCGCTTCAGCATTAAGCTCGAGTAAACCTTCGATGTTGAAACGGTACACAACGACGACAAGTGTTTTTTTCGTAATTAAGCACGACTACAACTATTTCAACGTGTAATTTTCATCTTTTACAAGTCGACTAGCTTATCCCATGCCATGCAAGACGCTATGTCTTGGCGAGGATGGGTTTTGAAGACCATGAAAATTTCGAAACAAAGAAAATTCACCTAAGGACTCATCATGGTATGGATTTTGAAGTAAATCTGTATAATTCTGAGAGCGTAACCCATTTTGGTTGCCCAAATTGGGAAGCACTTTGCAAGATGTATGGTTTTTATGAGGATATGCTTGTCACCATGGATCTTGGTGATCCTGACATCGAGCAAAATAATATGGACATTTGGGTCCTTATTGATACGCTTCCAATTCTACCGCTATGTGAGTTTCTCAAACATAGTTATTAGCTTATTTATATTGTTTATTTTAAAATAGTTGACACCTTATTTCCATTGACAGCTTATTTTCATTGTTCAAACAATGTGCGGAAGATGGTAGACAAAACTCACTACACTGATGGCTCTGAGTTAACTTATCAGGAAAAAAATCATTTGGTCGTATTTTGTACTGATCTTGAGAATTACAATATCTATTATAAAACTCCTTCACATTATGGTGAATACGTGCCACTAGTGCACGTGTTGAACTACGGTAACATCCATGGAGATGTCATGGTAAGATTTTTTACTATTACGACATATATGCATCTTTTGCATAAATTCTTTTGAAACTTAACTACATTGCTAACTACGAAGTTATTAGTATGTTTTTCAACAGATAATCATGAATGATTGTGTGCCTCATCTGATGTATCAGAATGGTCGCCTTGATGCTTTGAACATACGGCCAGGTCATCCTACGAATCTCACATGTTCATATCGGATTTCTAAAAGAAGTGGAGACATGAAAATCAAAGAATGGAAAAAATGTATGGATAGTCGTAAGGAGGTTCTTGGAAGCAAAAGGAAGTGAAGCACAAGAATTGGAGACAGGATGATCTCCATTCTCCATAATGGAGAGTCGGGGCCTATATTGTTTTATACTATTTTACCTTAAAGAGGGTATTTAGGTCCTACCTAATACTAATGATCATGTGCTAAGAACTATTATGTTGGGTTGGTTCGATGACTATGAGGATGATGATCGTATGACTTGTTATTAATAACGAGTAGAAGTTGTATGATGATGATTACTAGGACTTGTTATTATGATGATGCATGATGCAAGCATGAAGAGTTATTATATATTAGTCGGTGAAATGAATATGGATTGGATTGAAGTGAAGGCAACATGTGATGCATGTCGAAAGTAGTACTAATCCAAACTTGATCAAGTTAGGATTAGTATTACTTTCGACACGCACCACATGTTGCCTTCACTTCAATGTAAGCCATGTTTAGGCATAGCAGTAGCATTGGTAAACCAAGCACGGAGATAAGAGAGGACACTTCTCTCTATTACCTAGCTAACACCTTAAATTAACCCCCCAAAACCCCCTAAACCACTCCCTTTCAAAAAAAACCTCAGCTCCTGCCAGCTGCTGACGCGTGGGATGCCTTTTGGTCCCGGTTGGTGCTACCAACCGGGACCAAAGGCCCTCCTGCCTAGGCTCGCCGCAGCATCCACGTGGAGGCCCATCTGTCCCAGTTGGTGTAAGAACCGAGACTAAAAGTTTAGGGCTTTAGTACCGAACCTTTAGTCCCGGTTACCCAACCGGGACAAATGGGCCTTACGAACCGGGACAAATGGGCCTTACGAACCGGGACAAATGACCATTTTTCTACTAGTGCGCGAACGCTCGGTGCGGCAATGGTGTGATGTGTACTAGCGTACAGTGGCGGAGCCAGGATTGGAGCAAGCCCCGGGCCCAAAAAAAAATTCACCACGAGGGAAAAAACATAACGTCTATAAGGCTTTTAGCTACCACAAAAGATACCCATACATAATATGGTTTAATTGCACGAAAAAATTAGAATTTAAACTCAATGCTTAACGGTACAACTAAATATATAAAAACATAATTTCAATTTTTTAAATACAAAAACATAAAGAAAAAAATTACTCCCTCTGTCCCATAATATAAGAACGTTTTTGACACTAGTGTAGTGTCAAAAACGTTTGACACTAGTGTAGTGTCAAAAACGTTCTTATATTATGGGACACAGGGGGTACAAAGAACAGCACGTGTTAAAAAGAATACCAAATCAATGGTTTGCTTCTTCAGTGCCTCGCATAACCTCATCAACGGTGGAAGAAGAGTCAACACCTTCATGAAATTAAAAGCAAAATTTCATAAGAGATGGCATAAACATCGAGTGATACAATTATCATTGATAGAAATCTAAAACCTTACCACTTCAACGAGGTAAAAGCCATTTGCGAGACCTATATGATTGAAAGTGATATACAATATCATCATCATCCAGACTTGTGAATACATCTACGGTTGTTTCTGTTTGTCGTGTCGATTCTATCCCCTCAGCCGCTTGATTCCCTCTCTGAAATGATAGGTGTAGACACCCCCGTGGCAGACACTGGTGAAACAAATCTCTTCATCTTCTTTTTCTACAAGAAGTTTGAGACTTTGAGTTCAACAACACCCTACATATATGACTGTATTCTGTATACATACATTGATACACACATATTATGTCAATTAAATTTCAGTTCACATTAACAATGTAGAACGTGTGACAGAACTACAAGTGGAAAGCATCACGGGAAACCAGAAAATCATCGGCCGAAAATACCAAGATGCGGCAATCAAGCAGCCAGCAGACTAGCAGATGGCGCTCCACAGTCCACGCCGGCGAACGTCGGACACGAGGAGTCGAGGACTGTGGCCGCGAGCCCGGGAGCAGGAGGAAAGTGGGAGGGGCGGAGGCGGCCGGTGGACGACAACGCGGCGGCGGACGGCGGCGCGAGCGCTGGAATCGCGGCGTGATGCGACCGTGCTTGTGCCGTCTTGCGTGATGATAGTTAGGTCGTGGCGGCCGCGTGCGCTGGACGTTTCCCTTTTTTTGCAATGAGCTGAACGTTTCATGTGCCTACGGAGCCACGTACACTACGTCGGGTTAGATCGTGGACTGGTGCGTCCGTTTCAGCCTTCCAGCCGAGACAGCCCATCAGGCTTTGGGCTTTCTTCTTTTCCACGCCCCGGGCCTACAGAAAAACACACATATACAGTAGCTTGTTAGAATTTCCACGCCCCGGGCCTGGGCCCTGGGTGCCCGGGGCCCAGCTCCGCCCCTGCTAGCGTATGCGGGACGCACTCAACGATGTGCATGTGCTTCAGCGCCTAGGGATAGAGGAGCGGAGTTTGTCGGCGTACTGCAGCAGTCATGGCTGGCCTTGGTCGAAACCGCCCAGCGCCGGCGAGGCCGCAACTCGCGATCGGGGCTGAGCTGAATTTACTAGGGTTGCGAAGAACAAGATATGTGACTCATGATGGAAAGAAAAAAACTGGCAACTCTTAATTCTCCCGTAGTAGGAGCCGGGATTCTCGCGATTGTGGGCTATCTAAGCACGCAACATGCCTGTTAGTTGAATGTTTTGCATAGACAAAACCAAGACTGGTGGCCTGTTACCCGAGGCTGCGCACCGGGCCATGGCCATGGGCTAGCTGCATACGGCATACCTGCGAGGGCCCCTAGATGTCGGGGGGCCGGCCCTGATTACGCATCATGATGGCTTTGAACTCGATTTCTTGCCTCCTGGTTCGGCATCCATAAGTGATGTTTCTCATCCTGTGCCATATTCGATGATGCGCATGTATTGAATCGTTTTCTGTCATAAGTTGCTGCTTCACAGGTTTTGACGCCCATTGTTTATGCCTAATGCCAAGCGTGTTTCAGCGGGTTACCAGTTGATTTTCGAACTCGTCTTTGCCCATTTCCTTTCTATCTCCACAAGACTCTGTTACGTTTTCGGTTTCATATGGATGGAAATGGGCACGCACGGCCAATCTGGTCCATGCAAAAAAAAAAAGGTGGTGAATGAGAGCAAATTTTGTTTATCGTTGAGAAGGCTTGTTTACACCGGTACAAACAGTTCTCATCTTAATGGTTGGAATCAATAATCTTTTTATTTTATAGGAAATTAAAATTAGTAACCGAGAGAAGGGTAGAGAGAATTAGGGTGAAATCCTATTTCCCGGCCTATTAGCACATTGGGTACAAATTGTTTTTTTGTTTTTTATTTTTACTCCCTTTTTATTTTTACTCCCTTTTTAGTTTCATCCACAATTTCCCAAATTATTGGATATATTTAAAACATGACCTTTTAAAAAATCTGTGAATATATTTTTTGAATTAGTAAATGGTTTCATAATAAATGAATAATTTTTAAATCTGTGGACAGTTTTAAAATTCATGCACTTTAGAAACATTTTTTCAAATTTATAAGCATTTTTTAGTTTGTTAATATTTATTATATGTGAGATCAATTTCCAAACTTATTAATATTTTGTAAGTTTGTGAATATCTTTAAAGGTATGAAACGTTTTAAAACAGACAGAGATATTTTGTTTGGCCCTTTTTTCAAAATTAAGAAGAAAAACTGGTAGGGGATTTTTTTCATTGAGCCAGCAGCAACAGAAGCGAGAAAACAAAAACAAGCGATGGAAGAGCGTGGGGCGATCAAGCTAGCCAATTGGGCCGCGACGCACATAGCGCACCTTGATAACGTCGACGGTTCAGCCCAGCCCACCTGGATAACTTTGTTTTTCACAAAAAAAAATGATAACTATTCTCGGCTGTCGTGGCCGATAGGCACGGCACACAGCGAAGACGAAATCGACGGGCGGGGCCGGAGCCCGGAGGACGCCGCCGCCGTCTCCGCCGCAATCATCGCCGTCCCCTCTATTTCCACTCGCCGTCCGTCAGGTATATACCCTCCCGAATCCTGCCTTTTTTCTCTTACCCGGTCGCTCCATGTATTTCCATGGATTCTCTCATCTCACCACAGCAAGAGCCATGAGAAACACCAAGCAGCACCAGAGATCATATTATTCAGGGCGTCTTGTCTTTGATGTTGATCAGAAAGGAAATAGATTAGATCACCAACGGTAGTTGATAATTTCTCACTTTTCTCTTGAAGATGGAACAATCCAGGGACCATCACGTTACACATGCTGTTCAGCTAAATGCCTGGCTACGCCATCTTGCATTGTTTCCTGAAAAAATGGCTGCATTCCTTAATCATGTGTTTTCACTATGCTTTAAGGTTAGGCTGGAGGAGACAGTTTCACAAGCACTATTGGATTTGATTGTTATCCAGGTCACGGTTAGCATACTAGATGCAACTCCAATGTTGTCGATATCTTGCCGCGTTTTAATTATCATGTCACTAGGATTTTGTATGTTCTAATTGAACACAACTTCCATGCTTATTACAGCTAGCCTATTGGGAATTTTGTGCTGGTCACTCTGTTACATTTCTATTATCCAGTTCATTCTTCTAATACATGCATGTCTTTAATTTGTGATCTGTTGCAGGGAAACTGCAATTACTTGCAAGGAAAAGGTCTCTGCTACATTTGTGTCACCGCCACCCCACCATGTACAGATTGCAAGGTTGGGCAGACCTCCCGGAGGGTCTTCTGGGCTCCATCATTGCTCGGCTGGGCCTGGTCTCATTCTATGATCTTGTTGCCTTTTCTGCGACCTGTCGCTCTTGGCGTGCCGCCTTCTCCACCTTCATACCGCTGCTCCCACCTCTCCTTCTCCGGCCTGATGTCCCTATGTCCTTTCGTCCTCGTCCTCCCGTGATCAACAACCTGGTACCAACACGGCCATGCCATGCCACTAATATAGCAAACCAAGACACCTATCATTGCTGCGAGATTTCCCTACATAGTATTTTTGGTGAAAACAATGCCCCACCAAGTCCTCTGGAAGGGTTTTGCTTCAATGGTGCTACCTATGGTCATCTCATTTTCTCAAGACATAAATCATGCCTCGTTGTTGATGTGTTCACAGGTGTTAGTGTCTCATCCCCACAACTACCGGTCGTCAAGGACATCGAGCTCTTCTATGCTGCCCTCACTACTCCTCTAGCATCACCTAACTCACATCTCATTGTCGATATCGGATCACGCAATTTGTTTTCGCGTGTTGGTAGTCAATATTGGGTGGGACGTTCTCCTAATGATGGGCCAATCAAGCAAACACTACTAGTAAAAGGGCTATAGATGGTGCGCCATTACTAAATACTAATGGCGCACCATGTGTTGGTGCGCCATTAGTGTGCAAATACTAATGGCGCACCACATCCACAGTGCGCCATTAGTAAAAAAAAATATTTTTTTTTCAAAACTACTAATGGCGCACCGTGGGAGTGGTGCGCCATTACTAGTAATGGCGCACCGTGGGAGTGGTGCGCCATTACTAGTTGAACTAGTAATGGCGCACCATGCCACGGTGCGCCATTAGTAACTTGGCCACCACTTCCACCGAATGCACCCCCCGGACCGCCTTTTCAGTTTTAAAAAAAATAAAAAAATGATGAAAATGTCAAAAAAATAAAAGAAAATAAGTTACATTCGAATTTAACCGGGGAAGCCCCGTTAAAGATTTTCAAAATCCTCAAAAACCTAACAGAAAAAAAGATACGGGGCTTTTAAGATCTGGAGAGGCAAAAAAATTCAAAAAAATTCAAACTTACTAATGGCGCACCTGCCCATAGTGCGCCATTACTATCTTCCCGCCTTCAAAATTCAAAATAAGTCAAAAAAATAAAAATAAAAAGTGATGCGCCATTAGTATCTTCCCGCCTTCAAAATTCAAAATAAATCAAAAAAAATAAAATAAAAAGTTAGTAATGGCGCACCTGCCCATGGTGTGCCATTAGTATCTTCCCGCCTTCAAAATTCAAAATAAATAAAAAAATAAAAAAATTACTAATGGCGCACATGTCCATGATGCGCCATTAGTATCTTCCCGCCTTCAAAATTCAAAATAAATCAAAAAAATAAAAAAATTAGTAATGGCGCACCTGCCCATGGTGCGCCATTAGTATCTTCCCGCCTTCAAAATTTAAAATAAATCAAAAAATAAAAAAAAGTTAGTAATGGCGCACCTGCCCGCGGTGCGCCATTACTATGCCGTATATATGGCTGGGCGACCTCCTCCTCCTCTCCGGCGATGTAGGCGAGTGCCTCTCCGGTGACCTCCTCCTCCTCCTCTCCGGCGAACTCCTCTCCGCCAAAAGAACAAGGCAAAAGAACGTACAAGATCCAAAAACAGGAACAAAATTTGAAATAATATCATGCCAAAAAACGAGCAAAAAATGGGCAAAAAAATCACGATCCAGATCCAAATTCAAAATTCAAAAATAGCAATGGCACACGGTGGGGGTTAGACGGTGCGCCACTACTATTTTCCTGCCTTAAAAATTCAAAAATATTAATGGCGCACCAGTGGCCTATACTACTGGTGCGCCATTAGTAAAAAATACTAGTGGCGTGATACTAATGGCGCACCAGTGATGCGCCATTAGTAGGCAAAACTGGTGCGCCATTAGTAGCCCTTTTCCTAGTAGTGAAATTGTGGTCTTCAAAGGGCGTGTCTTTGGCATCGATAATGATCTCAAACTCTTCAAAGTGCAGTTGACACCCCAGATTCACATACAAGAAATGCCAGTTATGGAGTCGAGCATGATTAAAAAATGGCATCGTTCCAATGGATGGCTGGTGATTTGTGGTGATATGCTTCTCTTGGTGGCCTTGCGGGGACCTATTATAGTAACAGGGTCAACCTTCGAAGTCTTCTGCCTTGACCTATCGACTGAACCTGCATCATGGCTGAAGATGGAGAAGTTAGAGAATTGTGCGATATTCATTAGCACCGATAAGAGAAGTCAGGGATTGTCTTGCATGAACCCAGAGATATGGGGAGGGAGGAGCAACTACATATATCGCTATAGCCATGACTCTAAACATTGGGTTGCACTTGAGTTGGGCAAGCCAGTGCAGGGAGATGGCTCCACCTCGACATTCAATCCAAACATCTTCATATTCATGGGTCGTGACAGCAGGGTGCAACCTATGTGGTTTGTCCCTAGCATGCTCTCCTTGTGCCGGTGATTGTGATGATCTTGATGCATAGCTGCTAGATTTCATTTGTGGCAGGTCATCTAAAGATCTCTCAGAATCTCTCTAACTTTGGTAGTTGCGGATCAACGAATTGGTAACCTGGGCTCAAGAGACAGAGAGAAGAACTTGGGTCCCCCCACCCCTCCCCATTACCCAATCTCTCTCAAATTCAGCTCTAAGAAGGAGGTTTTTGGTGGGATTTCGACTCCTGGAGGTAAATCTCCCACACTCCTCTCAAATCCTCTTGGTACTTTCCTCTTATTTGTCCGCTTTTGGTCCTTGGTTTCAAATCCTAGTTCGTCTCCTATAGATCTTAATCCATGGACTTATGGCAATATAGTTGGTATTTGGTTTGTTGATCACAAGTAGACATGTATCTATGGATGATTTGTACTTTGGTGACAGAAATTTCTAAATATGTTTGTAAGTATGAATGCACTTTTTTGTATGTATGAAAACAAGTGAAGTAATGCAATAGTTGAACAAGAACGAGTGATTTCTATGTATAATATTTTTATGAAGGGTGTATGGATGGTTTGTATGTATTTAACTATTTATAGATGCAAGCGTAGTAAGTAATCGACTTGTTGGTTTGTGTGTTGGAGAACATATTTAATTAATGAAAATGATGTCTTTGGGTGATAGGTATTCAAAAATTTGTTATATCGGCTCAGTGTTCAAATGCCAGCTCATTCATATCCTAGAGCAATGTCTTGGTACACATTTTGAAATCACTTTCGCCGTTTAGTCTAAGTTTAAGTGTCCGAACTCTAGAATAGATAGATGAAGTGGGTTTTGTGAGAACATTCGCCAAATAAATATTGTGTGGCTAGGATAACATCACATAATATATTTTTATCTGGGTAAGATTTATGATGAAATGATGTGCAAATGGAATGAAACACCAAACATAAAAGGATATAAGAAGTTTCCTAATACATAGACATAAAATAGATCTCAAGATCAACCTACGCTCATACATCATTATAGCATGCTATTTTGTTTCTTTTTGAAGGAAATATGCCCTAGAGGCAATAATGAAGTTATTATTTATTTCCTTATATCATGATAAATGTTTATTATTCATGCTAGAATTGTATTAACCGGAAACATAATACATGTGTGAATACATAGACAAACAGCGTGTCACTAGTATGCCTCTACTTGACTAGCTCGTTAATCAAAAGATGGTTATGTTTCCTAACCATGGACAAAGAGTTGTTATTTGATTAACGAGATCACATCATTAGTTGAATGATCTGATTGACATGACCCATTCCATTAGCTTAGCACCCGATCGTTTAGTATGTTGCTATTGCTTTCTTCATGACTTATACATGTTCCTATGACTATGAGATTATGCAACTCCCGTTTACCGGAGGAACACTTTGTGTGCTACCAAACGTCACAACGTAACTGGGTGATTATAAAGGAGCTCTACAGGTGTCTCCAAAGGTACATGTTGGGTTGGCGTATTTCGAGATTAGGATTTGTCACTCTGATTGTCGGAGAGGTATCTCTGGGCCCTCTCGGTAATGCACATCACACAAGCCTTGCAAGCATTGCAACTAATGAGTTAGTTGTGAGATGATGAATTACAGAACGAGTAAAGAGACTTGCCGATAACGAGATTGAACAAGGTATTGGATACCGACGATCGAATCTCGGGCAAGTAACATACCAATGACAAAGGGAACAACGTATGTTGTTATGCAGTCTGACCGATAAAGATCTTCGTAGAATATGTAGGAGCCAATATGGGCATCCAGGTCCCGCTATTGGTTATTGACCAGAGACGTGTCTCGGTCATGTCTACATTGTTCTCGAACCGTAGGGTCCGCATGCTTAAAGTTACTATGACAGTTTCATTATGAGTTTATGTATTTTGATATACCGAAGGTTGTTCGGAGTCCCGGATGTGATCATGGACATGACGAGGAGTCTCGAAATGGTCGAGACATAAAGATCGATATATTAGAAGCCTATATTTGGATATCGGAATCGTTCGGGATGAAATCGGGATTTTACCGGAGTACCAGGAGGTTACCGGAACCCCCCGGGGGGTTATTGGGCCTACATGGGCCTTAAGGGAGAAGAGAAAAGGAGGCAGGAGGTGGCCGCGCGCCCCTCCTCTTCCTAGTCCGAATAGGACAAGGGAAGGGGGGCGGCGCCCCCCCTTTCCTTTCCCTCTTCCTCCTCTTTCCCCCCTTCTCCTTCTCCAACTAGGAAAGAAGGGAGTCCTACTCCCGGTGGGAGTAGGACTCCCCCCTGGCGCGCCCCTCCTTGGCCGGCCGCCCCCTCCCCTTGGCTCCTTTATATACGGGGGCAGGGGGGCACCCTAGAACACACAAGTTGATCTTCGTGATCGTTCCTTAGCCGTGTGCGGTGCCCCCCTCCACGATATTACACCTCGGTCATATTGTAGCGGTGCTTAGGCGAAGCCCTGCGACGGTTGAACATCAAGATCGTCACCACGCCGTCGTGCTGAAGGAACTCCTCCCCGAAGCTTTGCTGGATCGGGAGCCCGGGGTGCGTCATCGAGCTGTATGTGTGTCAAGAACTCGGAGGTGCCGGAGTAACGGTGCTTGGATTGGTTGGATCGAGAAGACGTACGACTACTTCCTCTACGTTGCGTCAACGCTTCCGCTTCGGTCTACGAGGGTACGTAGACAACACTCTCCCCTCTCGTTGCTATGCATCACCATGATCTTGCGTGTGCGTAGGAAATTTTTTGAAATTACTACGTTCCCCAACACTTTTCTTGTCATTTCTTCATCGTCACATATTTCTAATTTGCTTATCTTAAATTTGCTATGTTTTGCAGAGAATTCACCATCATGCAATGATGCAAGTGGGCGTCGCTACGCGTCGGCCGGCGGCTGTATTGAAAACATCCGCCGCATGGAGCTCCGTTCGTTCAGCGCCCTGATAGCCGTCAGATCTGACCATCGCGCTCGCGTGACCACCTTTTACTTCCTGCAACAACACCTCTGTTTCGGAAACAGATTCCTCTGTCCTCCGTCCGGCCGACGCGCAGGGCGGACGCATTTTCCTACAACCGGAGCTATGTTTCTGAAACATGGGTCATGTTGCAATGTTTGACCACTCACTCTATAACGTCGGGCACTCCTCCGGGGCTGCAACAAGGGCTATGTTTCTGAAACAAGACCCTTGTTGCGGAAAAAAAATCCCTTCACAACTAAAACATTTCTTTTCTTTCTGAAAAAGACATGTTGCAGAAATCTTTTGAAACAGGACCCAGCTGCAGAAAAAAAAACCTTCACCATTGAATCATTTTTTCTTTCTTTCTTAAACTAGTCTGTGTTGCAGAAACCTACTGAAACAAACCAGCTGTCTCCCTCCTAGTCGCACCGTCGTGGTCATCTCGGTGGTATGGATCAAGCCACCCCGAGGAGAACCGCCATGAACACCTACAGAATCGCTAGAAATGCGGGGAAAGGGGGGAGGGGGATCTCAGATCCATACCTGCTGGAGTCGACGTCGGCCGCCGACGAATCCCTCGCCGTCGCCACCGCGCTAGATAGGTCCCGTCGCCCAACGCCCAACGCCCTACTCCGCTAGCCCCGCCACTCTCTCAAATCCAGAAGTGTCGCCCTCCGAGTCGACGAAGCTGCCAGTTGCAAGAATGCTGGTTCTGAAACAAGGGCTCTGTTTCAGAAAACGGACACGCGTGACGCAGAAGCGGGGACGCTCTCATCCATCTGATCACAGACGATCCGACGGACGCGAACCGTCTCACACAGATCACCCAATCTGTGGTTTAGCCAACGCAGACTGCTTTCATGCCAGGACGGCACATCCTCGAGGGGGTGGTCGTGTTGCATGAAACTCTTCACAAAATCCACTCGAAGAAGCTCGACGGAGTCATCATTAAAGTTGATTTCAAAAAAGTTTATGATAAAGTCAAGTGGCCATTCCTGCAGCTGGCCTTGCGTATGAAAGGATTTGATGAGACATGGAGGAAGCAAGTTGAATCCTTTGTACAGGGAGGCAGCGTCGGTATTAAAGTTAATGATGATATTGGTCATTATTTTCAGACGCTTAAAGGAATAAGGCAGGGTGATCCCATGTCTCCAATCTTCTTAATGTTGTCGTGGACATGCTAACCATTCTTGTTAACAGAGCGAAACAAGATGGTCAAGTAGGTGGGCTTATCCCACATCTAGTAGATGGTGGGGTGTCCATCCTACAATATGCCGATGACACCATTATCTTCATGGAACATGACCTGGATAAGGCCAGAAATATGAAGTTGGTGCTTTGTATTTTTGAACAACTATCTGGGCTCATAATTAATTTTAATAAAAGTGAATTGTTCTGCTTTGGATGCGCCAAAGAGGAACAAGAAAACTATAAACAGTTGTTCGGGTGTAAATTAGGTACGCTCCCCTTCACGTATCTAGGGATCCTAATTCACCACCGCAAACTCACTAACAAAGAACGGAAATGCATTGAGGATTGGTTTGAGAAGAAACTTAGTTGCTGGAAGGGCAAACTTTTATCTTATGGAGGAAGATTAATTCTTATTAATTCGGTATTGACGAGTACGCAGATGTTCTTCCTTTCTTTCTTTGAAGTAACAGTAGGGGTATGGAAAAGATTGGACTTTTACCGATCACGATTTTTTTGGCAAATTGATGAGAACAAGGCTAAGTATAGGTTAGCCAAATAGGACATCATCTGTAGACCGAAGGACCAGGGTGGCTTGGGTATTGAAAATCTGGAAGTGAAAAATAGATGCTTATTAAGAAAATGGATGTATCGTCTTTCGATAGAGATTGAGGGAGTGTGGATTCAGCTGTCGCGTAATAAGTACTTATACACTAAGCTGTTGGCACAGGTTACGGCGCAGCCGTCGGACTCTCCGTTTTGGAAAGGATTTATGAGGACGAAAGTTGCTTTCTTTAACAGAGTGAGTTTTAATGTAGGGAACGGTCAGGGTACTAGGTTTTGAGAAGATACCTGGCTAGGTGAGACCCATTAGTGCTACAGTATCCGGCTCTTTATCACATTGCGCAACGGAAAGAGGATTCCGTTGCTTCAGTGTTAGGGTCCGTTCCCCTCAATATTCAGTTTAGACGGGCGCTTATAGGTCCACGTTGGAATATATGGCTGCATCTTGTGTGAAGGTTAATGGAGGTTAACCTGTCGGATGCAGCTGACCCGGTACGCTAGAAGTTAATGGTGTCCGGAGCCTTTACGGTTAAATCCATGTATACGGATTTAATCAATACAGGGGATATTCCAAGGTCGGTTCACATGTGGAAGATTAAAGTGCCATTGAAAATAAAGGTATTCATGTGGTTCGTGCACAAAGGTGTGATTTTAACCAAAGATAATCTAGCTAAGCATAATTGTGAAGGAAGTAAAAGATGTTGCTTTTGTGATCGGGACGAAACAATCGAATATCTTTTTATAAAATGCCCGCTTGCTAGGTTACTTTGGAGAACTATACATGTGGCTTTTAACGTCACTCCGCCAATTTCGATTGCACACCTACTTCATTACTGGCTGGATGGGGTACCGACCCAGACAGCAGCACAGATTAGAGTCGGAGCATGTGCTTTGCTTTGGGCTTTATGGAATTGTCGGAATGATGTTGCTTTTAACAGACAAAATATCACGAATTTTTTGCAGGTCATTTTCAGAGCGTCTACTTGGATCCGTATGTGATCCTTGCTAAGCCATACGGACCACAGGGCGCATATGGATACTGTGCGTAACCGACGGAGATGGTTGCATGGGATACCTACAACCGATGTGGATGGCGGTCCAGTAATAAGATAGTTGTGTAGGCATCTACTTCTATTATAGCCGGTTGTGGCTTTTTTATTTTTGGCCGCATGTGGCATTTGTTCCAATACGACCTTTTGTGTTTGCTCGAGACTACTTGTGGACCTTGTTTTTTAATAAAATGGCTGTGTGCATTATGCGATGCAGAGGCCGGAGGTTAACCTCCTTTTTGAAAAAAAAACAAGACACCAACTTGAGCGTTAGGAACTAAAGCACCGGCATGCACTTCCTTGAGATGTGATCCATCCAATTTAAGTTAGTTCAAAGTGGAAGAACGTGGACCCACAGTCCCACAAAATGTGAGAAGTCGGTTCAAAATGTATAATAGGCTTCAAACAACCCAATGACTAGACTCAAGCGCAGCTTGCACATGAAGTGTGTTTAAATGTGTGTTTTCGTACATCACTATATGGTTGGACTCAAGAGTGAACAACTCTTCTCCAATTATATGAAGTGCATTGGATGGATATCAACGGCCTACATCGGCTGACGGAAATTTGCAGTGCACATGGGGAGGCAGTTAATGAAGATATCAAACAGTTGGAGCGAGCACCATAAAAGGAAACAACGAGCATCTGCATTCATATACACGTCCACCAGGTGATGTCTCACAACGTTTGTTTTTTCATATTTGTGTAGTAAGACTCATCAAATGTAATGTAATGGATGCAGATGCTCCTTGTTGTGAGGCATCACATGGTGCACTGTTCGGTCTAGTGTTAGGAGTTATCCGAAATAAAAGTGCATTTCCTGTATGACTTAAATGTCGCTATTTCCTGAAGATTAGTACACGAATAGCTTCTAAAATTGCATACAAAGACAACAGACGGTTATAGGGAAACATAAAGATGGTGTGGGGCACAACCTACCAGAGCCGAAGCTAGCCTACAAGAATTCGCACTCAAATTCTAGTTCAGACATGTAATTATATGATTTTGATGCAATTAATATATTCTGGAACACACTCCAGATTTTTTCTTCGGTAAACTCCTATAGATTTTAGCAGGAAAAATTAGGTATGTGCAACTATCCGGATTCGATATTCGAAGGCTGGCACTAAATTTTATGGAATTGTGGCTGTGCCACTAGTGATTGCGGTCAGGTCTTCACCTTGTTGTCGTCTCCTTTGACTAATTTCTTCCTTTGTGGCACCCACCTCTTTGTCATGCCATTGGTAACAAAGATGAGACTAACTTGACCCTTCCATGGGTCATAGAAAAAACTAGAAGCATAAGGGCGCGCTTCGCTGCGCCGCAAGATATAGAATTGACAACAGATGTCTATCAAAATCCTTGATTACGCTAGAGATATTTTATTGAACTACACAGAAGATAAAAAAAAATGTCTTGTTTAAATAGGATGAGAATCTCATCCCATGTATATATATAGTTACAAATTTGCATCCTCATTTCATTACTCTAAATCAACATTGAGGTTTTTACCCTCTCATTACCAAGTCGACCATGAATGAGGTCTTAAATTCAGCATTTGTAGAGCCTTAGCATGCTAAGTTGCACTCATGTCTTAGCATTTTCTGTTCCACTTTCTATATCTTCTATCCAGGAGGAATTAGCAACCACTTTGGGGAAGATGTACTCTTCAACATTCATATCTATTTTCTGAAAAATTATGTTAGGTCCTAAGAGAAACGGGTGGATAAGTGTGACATGTAAAATTGTCAATCAGTTAAGATGCTTCTATAGTCTTCTTACCAACTGTATGTACTGATATTTGTTACTTTTGTCGAACATTGTAACATGTTGGACATTGTAATGTGACATATGTCACATCTCTCTCTCTCTCTCTCTCACATCCCTCACGTGTACTACAAGTATATCTCTAGGGATGGATAGAGCTGGTTAGGTTGTTTAACTTTCTATCCTTTCTTTTGTTCCAACCGAACTCTGTAAACACCCTATGAGAGGACTTATCTCGTACAATCAGTATACACTCTACGGGCTCTCCTCTCGAGGGTTGAGACGCTTAAACATCTTCTACATAGTATCAGAGCCACATCTTCCATCTCGTCAAGCTAGCAACCTTCCTCCATGGCGTCCTCCTCTAGTTCCAGAAACACCTTCAGCCTCAACTCCCAAGTATCCTAAAAACTCACCAGAACAAACTATATCTTATGGCGTGGGCAAGTGCTATCGCATATCCGAACTGCAAGCATGTAGGACTATCTAGATAAATCCCTTCCCAAGCCTCCGAAAATCCTAAACACCAAGAATGCAGAGGGCAAGGACCAGATCATCATCAACCCCGAGTACATAGTCTAGGCTAGGGAAAATCAACAAGTTTTTGCATACTTGCTCAACAATCTCTCCAAGGAGGTCTTGATCCAGGTTGCGTCCCATTTGCATTCAATTAGATTTGTATCTGGCTGAAGAGGAACCAAGTGCCAAGTCTTGTTTTTCTGCAGTGTGGAATATTCCTCCTCCATTAACCTGCATGGCTTATCTCCGTTCCTGTTCCATCAGCGTTGTGGACATTTTCATAGCCATGATACCTCTCATGCATGGTGATCTTCTCGAGTTCACCATTTATGTGATCCATGGCACCCGTGTCGGCGTACCAATTTGTGTAAACTATGTAGGAAGTGTCAACGACAACCGCTACCTTCTTCTTCCTGGAATTATCCTCTGCATAGCCCCACTCAGAATCTTTTGTAATATGGTTAGTTTTTTTCAAATTTGAGAAATACCATCATACCCTTGTGAGGGACCACCACCATAGTGACCACGATTTTGATTGTTGTTGTTGTAGCCTCCATTGTAGCCGCCATGGCCATTGCCATGGCCACCACCATAACCCGCGTTCTAGCCATGGTAGTTGTCGCCGTAGCCATTGCCTCCTTGGTGAGGATGACCTTCACTGTAGCCGCCGGATTGCCGCCACCACCATAGCTGTTAGGGCCACGGTAGCCGCCGCCTCCTTGTCCAGGGTGTCCGCCGCTGGCGATGGCACATCCCCAGCCGTTTGTGGGGCACCAAGAGCATCTGCCTCGGGATCGCCTCCTACTGTAGCTAGTGGATCTTCTGCGGCTCATTCTGCTGCACCAAAATTTCCTGCGACTCCACCTAGATTTGATGTACTGATTCCTCCTGCTGCTTCGACTACACAAGATGCACACATCTTCAGAGGGGAGTTATCAGTCGTATAAATACAAGAATATTTCTAAATTTGGTCTAAGCTATGTATCAAGTGAACCTCATACTTTGAATGAAGCTTTTGGTGATCCCAGATGGAAACAAGCAATGGATGAGGAATATTCCACACTGTAAATAAACAAGACTTGGCACTTGGTTCCTCGTCAGGCAGGTACAAATCTAATTGACTGCAGATGGGTCTATAGGACCAAACAAAAACTAGATGGCACTGTTGACCATTATAAAGCCAGACTTGTAGCAAAGGTTTTAAGCAACCATATGGTATCGATTATGAGGACACTTTCAGTCTGGTTGTCAAAGCTGCCTCCATTTGTCTTGTATTATCCATTGTTGTTTCCAGCAGATGGAGCCTTAGACAGCTAGATGTGCAGAATGTGTTTCTTCATGGCGTTCTAGAAGATGAAGTTTACATGAAACAGCCTCCTGGACTTGAGGATAAAAATGGACCCTTTCATGTTCATAAGCTTGATAAGTCCTTGTATGGATTGAAGCAAGACCCCAGGGCATGGTACTCTCGCCTAAGTACAAAGCTGCAAACACTAGGGTTTGTTCCATCAAAGTTTGACACCTCACTATTTATTTACAACAAGTTCAAGGCTTCCATGTTTGTTCTCATATATGTTGATGATATTATTATGACTAGTTCATCTAATGAGGCAATAACAGGATTACTCAAAGATTTGAGTTCAGAGTTTGCTCTCTAGGATCTAGGAGATTTGCACTTCTTCTTAGGTATTGAAGTTGAGAACATCAGAGATGTTATTCAGCTGTCACAAAATAGTATGCAAATGATCTATTGAACAGAGTTAGCATGAAAGATTGCAAGCCTTCACCAACAACTTTATCCAGCTCAGAATCTTTGACTTTAAGAGAAGGGGGACTCCTGAATCAGGAAGATAATACCAGTTACAAAGCACTGGTGGTGCTCTTCAGTATTTAAGTCTTAGTCGACCTGATATTTCCTTTGCATGGAACAAAGTTCGTCAGTTTTTGCATGCACCCACCACTACTCATTGGACAATAGCAAACCTATTCTAAGCCTGTAAGGTATGTAAGGGGTACATCAAGTCTTGGTTTGACTTTCAGAAAATCCTCCTCTACTCACGTTAGTGCCTTCACCGATGCGAATTGGGCTGGTTGTCTTGATGATAGGAGGTCTACTGGTGGGTTTGCTATTTTTTATGGTCCAAACTTAATATTGTGGTGTGCAAAGAAACAAGCCATTGTTTCCAGGTCAAGTACTAAGGCAGAATATAAAGCATTAGCACATGCAATAGCTGAAGTTATTTGGGTATAGTTTATGTTGAAGGAACTTGGAGTTCCACAAGGTCAATTTATGTGCCTTTGGTGTGACAATCTTGGTGCTACGTACTTGTCTACTAATCCAGTGTTTCATGCCAGGACTAAACATATTGAGATAGATTTTAATTTTGTCAAAGAACGAGTAGCGAATAAACAGTTAGAGATTAGATTCATTCCCTCCAAGGTCCGGCTTGCAGATGGGTTCAAAACAAAGCATTGCCAGTTAGAAGCTTTGAAGAGTTCAAGCATAATCTCAACTTGCGAAGGGCGGGTGTTGAACATTATAAAGTGATATATGTCATGCCCCTTCCTCTCTCTCGTATACATCCCTCAAGTGTACTCCAAGTATATCTCTAGGGATAGATAGAGCTGGTTAGGTTGTTTAAATTTCTATCATTTCTTCTATTCCAACCGAACTCTGTAAACACCCTATGAGAGGGTTTCTCTCATACAATCAATATAAACTCTACGGGCTCTCCTCTGGAGGGTTGAGACGATTCATCGTCTTCTACAACTTTATTTAAACTCTTAGCAATGTCGTATGAATATATCCATAAAAAATGTCATATAGATAGACATATTTGTAGAGGAGTATCGTTTAAACAAGAACTACGAAACACCTGGATGGAAATACAGTTTTGTTAATTGAGAAGGAACATAATTGAGCTATAAAGTGGTGCCCCTTGAGCTTCATCCAACAATATAGTTTTTCGAATTCAATGATACTCGAGTCTAAATCGGCACAAGCCCCCCCCCCCCCCCCCCGGCATTTGTGCCCCTTGACCTTCATCCAACAATATATGAACGTAAACGGCTTCCCGTTAGTCCTATGGTACAACACGATAACATGTCTGGGTTATACAACATGGTGATTATCAAGTCTCAACATTGAGTGAATCAATGAATTGACCAACATAGAGAGCAACAAGAAGCAAAACTTACGACTTCCATGGTTGACGAGCCCGATGGCCACATTGCCTACATGACGGATTGGAGATGGTGTACCGCTGATGGGCTAGCGACTTCACATTGCGATCATGGATCACATGCAAGTTGTAAGACGCGATGTATATTTGCTCAAGAAACAAAGCACACATGTTTTGACAAAACATTGAGCCCCCTTGCCTCATGCTTACAAAGTCTGCAAATACGACCTTTCATGCATCTCACAACAACTCATTCTCCATCATCGAGTACCCCTCGTTGTAGTCAAAGGAGACCTTCACCAATTAATCGTTGGCGACCTCACCAACACAGTTAAGAGCACCATATACATCGTCAATCAGTTGCATGCCACGATACTCAATTATGTTGGGAACCATCATGAATTGACTGTTAGACTCACACTTGTAGAACCAGCTCGGTGCATGGTCCATATATAAGTGCCCCTCCTTTTCCTGGTGTCTCTTATTCCCTCATACTACTTTACATTATATTTATGTTCATGTACCATCTCTCAAGACTAGCTTGTCTTCCATTTTCACCTTTCGTAAATTTGAATGTGAAGGAAGAGTGTTCCAACTTGTAGAACTAGATGCTACTGGTTGAGTCATGACGGGACAATATGTATGCACACAAACCAGACGCCGTTATGTTCATTGTTGGGAGTTGTTGGCCTGGTACAATTGTGTGTATTGATTATTCTTCCCAGTTAGGCACACTAGTAGAAAACAGGGCTTTGGTCACAGCTCAATATACACATTAGTCCCGATTGCATTATGAACCGGGACTAATGTGAGCATTATTCCCGGTTCGAGCGGCTAAAGGCATTAGTCCCGGTTCAAATGAGACATTTAGTCCCCGGGACTAAAGATTAGACCTTTAGTCCCGGTTTGAGACACGAACCGGGACTAAAGGGTACAATGCCCTTTAGTACCAATTCGTGTCTCAAACCGGGACTAAAGGGGTTCGTGTCTCAAACTCTACCCCCCCCCCCCCATGTATCGTTGTTTCAGTTTTGAAAAAAACAAAAAAATGATAAAAAATTCAAAAAATAAAATCCTTCGAGATGTAGTTATATTACTACATCTACTAGTTACGAAAATTAAAAAACTTAAATTTGGACATGTTTTGCAAAAAAGTGTTATGAAAAAGTAAAACGGCTATAACTTTTGCATACGATGTCGGAAAAAAACGAATTATATATCAAAATGTTCAGGACGAAAATCCGCATCTAATTTTGATGGCCTTAGCCTGTTTTGCAATTTTTTAGAACCCTAAAATTCTAAAAGGAAAAAAGATATGCTCAAATTTCAGTTTTTTTATGAATTTTGGTTAAATCTGGTGAAACTATGGTCAAACTACTTATTCAAGAAGTATTAGTGTTACTAAATAATTATTCAAGAAGTATTAGTGTTACAAAATAATTATTCAAGAATATTAGTGATACTAAATAATTATTTTAGTTTTTTTGAATTTTGGTCAAATCTGGTCAAACTATGGTCAAACTACTTATTCAAGAAATATTAATGTTACTAAATAATTATTGTATTTTAGAATAATAGTTTCAAACTCAAACAGTGAAACGTGTGACTTCATGCTCAAGCTAAACTCCTAAGGGTTAATAGGATTGACATCTTACTATTGTCAGGAAAACAACAAGTGCAGACTTGGAAACGAGAGGAAATAGAACCCGGAAGGTAAGCGTGCTCAGGCTGGAGTAGTGAGAGGATGGGTGACCGGCCGGGAAGTTAGATGATTTGGAATGATGAGGGGTGATTAGAGATTAGAGGTTAAATTGAGCAGTGATGAGGGGTGATCAGAGATAAATTGTAAAATAATTCAAAACATTTGAAAATCGAGAAAAAAATTAAAAAAATATCAAAAAATTGTAAAAATTCCTTTAGTCCTGGTTGGTAACCGGGACTAAAGGTGGAGCTCCAGACAGCAGCCATGTGGAGGGCCTTTAGTCCCGGTTCGTAACAAAACCGGGACTAAAGGAGGGGGGCCTTTAGTCTCGACCCAGCCCTCTGGAACCGGGACAAATGGGCCTTTTTCTATTAGTGGCACGATATTCTTTAGAAACCATCAAGTCAAGCCTAAGTACATATGGTACTCCCTCCGGTCCAAAATAAGTTAGCAATTTTAAACTAATCTTAGTCCAACATTAGTTCAAAACTGCAGTACTTATTGTGGATCGGAGAGAGCAGTATAAATAGGCGCCGCGGTTGCTATGCAACTTCTTTTGGATGATTGGCAAAAAAACACTACAAAAAAGGTCACTTTTAACAAGGAAATGGAGGCAAAAATATACACTATTGCGACAAATACATATTTTGTTGCAATGGTCAGCCAATTTTTTGGCAACAATATTTCTAACTAACGCAACGCCACACAGACGTTGCAATATCTTTCCAAATATTATCACGACTAGCTTTCCTGTTCAAATACCTAGCCTCTATTACAACAAAATGACTGCCTCGCGTAACGGGATTTGTTTGTCGCAATATCGCTGGCATATTGCAACGATGACGCATTTTGTTGCAATACAAGGCCCCTATTGCAACAAAATGAATATTTATCGCGCCTACACTCAGATGTGGCAATATGTGCATCCTATTACCACAACCGGTGAATTTGTGGTAATATTTCGGTCAATCGCAACAAAAGATAGATGTAGCAATAAATTTTGTTGCAATAGATCGATATCCTTGTAGTAATGACATTATTATACAAACGAAAACTTTTTCTGTCACGGATGTGACACTTCCATGAAGATAATTGTGACAAAAACATGTATAAACACAGATGTGGTGGGCTCCTACTTATATGAAAAAAATGAGGTTTTCTTCCTTAGAGGGCCGGAGGCAGACCTGCATGACATTCTTTGGACCATTCATGACGTAAAAATCGTGGTAAAAGTGAGGGCGAGGGAATTTTCAGGAATTTCCCGGTATACGGTGGGCAATCGGTGGGTGGTCGAGCCGAGGATAACGTGGTTTGGTGTTTCTCTCATACGCGTGCGTGTGCAAGCCCTTCGCTAACTGAACGTGAGCGAGCCGTTCGCAAACTAAACCCGAACGATCAATCGATCCCTCGCACTACGTACTGAACACGATCGATCCCTTCGCTGCTAAGTGAATCTGAGCGATTCCTTCATGCTAACTAAACTTGAGCGATCTCTTCGCCGTTAACTGAACCCGAGCGATCGATCCCTTCGCTGCTTACTGAACCCGAGCAAGAGTCATGCGTGTACATAGTTTGCTGGCCTGATCGGTCGATGTGTTGCATCGAGCCCCCGCACAAGACGTGAGTTGACCTAGTCGGTTGGTTGCCCCTCAATAAACAGTCTATGTTGCTCCTGCGCGCATGATACAAAGGTCGAGTCGAAACCAGCAGTCAGTTGCATCGATCCAACCCCTTGGGCGAGACGTGTTGACCTAGCCGGTTGGCTGACTGTGGATGAACAAACATCGTTGCTCCCGCGCGCGCGTACACCCCACCATAGCCTGTTGGGGTTGCATGAACAGACCCCATGGTAGTAGGCGGTTGGCGTTGGATGAAAAAGACCCAGAGGAGGTCGGGACATGGTACGCCACACCCCGGTCGGTTGAGGGTGGATGAACAGGACCCCGTGGAGGCCGTGGGCAGTTGGCGGATGAACAATATCCCATGGAGGCGCGCGGTAGGAAGTTAACGGTGGATTAATAGTAGCTAGTGGAGGCCATTTTGCGGTTCGCCACGCCTCTCCCGATGAACAGGACTCTGTTTTGATTGTAGGCGGTTGAACAAAACTTCGTTTTCTCTGTTTTGCGATATGTCAGACCCCACTAGATGAACAAGAACCCACACTAGAAAGATTTTTCTTTTGATGTCGCAGCTGATTTGACTTTTTATTTCTTGTGGGTTTCCTTTAGCACTTCGGGTTTGCTGAAAAAGTGGTTTTACTGCTGAGCCATGACAGCCAGTAGAGACTGTGGCATGTGATTTTGTTATTTCAACGAGAATGGAAATAAATTGTTGTTGTATGAAAAACAGAACGCTCCAACCTATGCATAATTAATAATCTTTCAAACCTTGGTATTTGTCGATCATCGAATCTCATAACTTGGGTAGGAACGAATTATGTTGGTCTTCGGACATGTTTAAATTATGCATCATGATGGTTTTGAACTCGATTTCTTGCTTCCTGGTTCTGCATCCATGACAATGTTTTTCATCCTGTGCTATATTCAATGATGCGCATGTATTGAGTCGTTTTCTGTGATAAGTTGCTGCTTCACAGGTTTTGACGCCCATTGTTTATGCCCGAGGCCAAGTGTGTTTTGGCGGATTACCAGTTGATTTTCGAACTCGTCTTTCCCATTTCCTTTCTATCTCCACAAGACTCTGTTATGTTTTCCGTTTCATATGGATGGAAATGGGAATGCACGGTCGATCTGGTCCGATCAAATGTTTTTTCTTTTCCCCGCAAAAAAAATGTTTTTTCTTTTGGCGAATGAGAGCAAATTT
Organism: Triticum urartu; assembly: GCF_056163025.1. Lineage (NCBI taxonomy): Eukaryota > Viridiplantae > Streptophyta > Magnoliopsida > Poales > Poaceae > Triticum > Triticum urartu. The sequence goes on from NC_141879.1 coordinate 8,217,310, forward strand.
TGCTTATCATTGAGAAGGCTTGTTTACATCAATCAAGTAGCAGATCATCTATGTATTTATCCAATTTTGTTCTACACTCGTACAAACAGTTCTCATTTTAATGATTGGAATCAGTAATCTTTTATTTTATAGGGAGTTAGTATTAGTAACCGAGAGAAGTCGAGAGATATTTAGGGAGAAATCCTATATCCCGGCCTATTAGCACATTGGGCACAAATCGGTTTTTTTCCGCCCCCTTTTTATTATTAATTCCTTTTTAATTTCATGAACATTTTCCCAAATTCGTGAATATCTTTAAAACATGACCTTTTTAATAAAACATGTGAATATATTTTTGAATTTGTAAACAGTTTCATAATAATGAATAATTTTTAAATCTGAGGGAAGTTCTAAAATTCATGCATTTTTATACATGTTTTTGTAAATTCTTGAACATTTTTTCAAATTTAATAGCATGATTTTAATTTGTGAGTATTTTTAAGGTAAAAACGTTTTAAAATTGACAAACATTTTTATTTGGCCTTTTTTTCAAAATTATGAAGAAATACCGGTAGGGGCTTTTTCTCATTGAGCCAGCAGCAATAGAAGAGATAAAACAAAAACAAGCGATGGTAGAGTGTGGGTGATCGAGGTAGCACCACGTTGCCGCTTTAACCAGATTTGGCAGCCCATCTTGATGACTATTCTCGGCTGTCGTGGCACACAGCGAAGACGAAATCGACGGACGGGGCCGGAGGACGCCGCCACTGTCTCCACCGCAGATCGTCGCCATCGCCTTCTTCACCACATCATCGCCGTCGCCTTCTCAGCCGCAATCATCGCCGTCCCCTCTGTTTCCAGTTCCACTCGCCGTCCGTCAGGTATATATCCTCCTAGCACGCCGGAATCCTGCCTTTTTCTCTTCATGTATTTCCATGGCTTCTCTCATCTCACCACACCAAGAACCATTAGGCCTTGTTTGGTACTAGGGGTTTTGAGAGGATTGGTGGGGATAATCCCCACAGGGATTGGGTGAAACCCCAACCTTCACCAATCCCTTTAAATCCCCATTTATCCCTAATCCACTAGGTAGTGGTAGTGTATTGGGTATTGAGAAAAATGCACTAAAGCTTGGGGATTTGTGGAGAAATATGGGGATAAAACATGTCAAATACACTAGAACCAAACGGTGTTTTGGGATATGTGGGGATTTAGGGGTTTGACCGGGATAATCCCCACCAATTCCCTAAAATACACTAGTACCCAACAAGGCCTTAGGCGGATTAGGAATAGGAACACTGGGCGGCGGCACAACATGAAGCATTACTTTTTAATTGATACGAATGGAAATAGATCCAGATTACTTTTTTCTTGGAGATGCAACGACCCAGAGACCATCACATCACGCATGCTGTCAGCTAAATAGCTGCATAAGAGACCCAGCGACAGAGACAACGTCATCTGCTTGGATCTCTTCTGCGTGAAGCCATCTTACATTGTTTCCTGAAAAACTCACTGCATTCCCTAATTTGTGTTTCCACTATGTTTAAGGTAAGGCTGGAGGAGGCAATTTCACAAGACAAGCACTATTGGATTTGATTGTTATTATTATCCAGGTTACAATAGGATATTAGATGCAACTCCAATGTTGTCGATTTCTTGCCTCGTTTTATCGTGTCACTAGGATGTTGTATGTTCTAATTGAACACGACTCCGTGCTTATTACAGCTAGCCTATTATGAATTTTGTACTGATCACTCTGTTATTTGTCTATTATCCAGTTCATTCTTCTCATACATGTCTTTAATACGTGATCTGTAATCTGTTGCAGGGAAAATGCTATTACTTGCAAGGAAAGGGCATCTACTACATTTGTGTCACCGCCACCCCACCATGCACATATTGCAAGGTTGGGCGGACCTCCCGGAGGGTCTTTTGGGTTCCATCATTGCTTGGTTGGGCCTGGTCTCGTTCTCTGATCTTGTTGCCTTTTCTGCTACCTGTCGCTCTTGGCGTGCCGCCTTCTCCACCTTCATACCACTGCTCCCACCTCTCCTTTTTCCGGCCTGATATCCCTATGTGCTTTCCTTGTCGTCCTCCCATGATCAGCAACCTGAAGCTTTGAGGCACGGCGGCATGGCAGCGGCGATAGGGGCTGTGGTGGCGCCGGCGACGGTTCCTCCATTGCAGCTCGCTGGGCCGTCGTTGCGCGTGCGTGCGTGGAAATTGGGGAAGGTCGGGTGCATGCGTGGAGTCGTGGAGATAGGGAGGGTCGGGTCCGTGCGTGAGTTAAATTTTGTTTTTGTTTATTTTTATCTAAAGTGAGGGTAAAATTGGATTTTGTGAGAATACTGACAGGAAAACGGAGACTCGGTAATGGAGGACCAATGGCCAGGACAAATAAGCAATATAATTTGTTTGCGTTGGGAGGTAAGAACAAGAGCCTTGTTGGATGGCAAATGAGCCAGTGTAGATGTTGTCGATGGTATAGAAGCAATTTTCTCATTATTTAACCCTCTTCACTGCCACTTCTTGACGGCACCCAAATCTAACCTTCTTCCCTTTCCGGCCTCTCGTTGAACAATAAATATATTTCCCATTTTCTTTTAATTCCGTTCTCTGGTGATGTAGTATGTGGTGTGAGCATCCCAAATTCGCTATGGAGTACGGTTAATTTAATTGGTGTAATGTGGCCAATTCCAGTGTGATACGATAATAAACATATGACTTGCTAATCAGGTGATGGCCTGCTTTCATTGTATTGAATGGAATAAATTTCTGATAGCAAGAACATAGCTTAAATGAAAGCTATCAATACATACCAAACAGGCCTAGAAACAATCACACCGTGAACAGTACTGGAACGGACTAAATAATGTGTAATTGCAATAGTATTGAAACTAGAGCTATTCTCGTGTGTGTGTGGGGGGGGGGGGGGGGGGGTGCAAAATAAAAAGAGAAATGGGTGCAACATAAGAAGCTGTTATATTCATGGTTTTAAATAGGCCGCTATAGCGTTTAAAAGAGGTCCTACACTAAGGGTTTTTAGTCCAAACACATGAGCAAACATTTTAAATAGCTCGCTATAGCATTTACAAGAGGTGCGCCGCTAAGAGGCTTAGCGCGCTATTTAAAACTTCGGTTATACTTCACATCCAAAATTGCAATGAGGGTCAAATTGGTTTTAGGAACCAAACATGGCTAAGGATTCTAATGTAATAAGTAGTAACGAGGAGATACAAGCCAAGTGTCCATTAGAATTTACTAAAACAAGCACATATGCCCGTGCGTTGCAACGTGAGATGAAATAATATGCATTTAAAGTTAGTGAGAATTATATGTGCAAGTAAAACCCTATGTGCACGTGAAAAAGGAACATTTAACTTCTCGGTTTTGCCGGTGTGAAGTAATCAATCCGCTATATTTCCATTCATTGATCAAGGGCATTTAAGAGTTTTGTTACGTCATCGTACGCCAGAGAAGGCCCATGACTTATTCCATCTACATTTCCTTTCAACTGAGGAGATTTTAAGATATGAAGTTTACGAATATTATAGGAAATATGATCCATTTTTAACATCCTGAACAGGTTTTTCAAAATTATGTACACTTTCTGAAATACACGAACAAAATTTGAAAAAGGAACATCTTTCAAAATTCACACACATTTTTTGAAAGAACCAACTTTTTAATAAAAATATGGACATTATTTGAACTAGTCAACATTTTTTTAAATGGGAACATGTGTTTAAAATTCATAAAATTTTCCGAAAATGTTTATCTTTTATACGCGAATATTATTTTAAATTGTGAAAATTTCACTAAACCAAGAATATTTTTTTAATATGGAGCATTTTTAAAATGCCACTTTCTTTTCAGAATTCTCGAACAATTTTAAAAACAATATTTAAAAAAATGGCATACTTTTTTGAAGTTCCGAATTTTTTTCAAAGTAGCAACAAAAATTTAGAATTCTAAACATTTTCCAAATTATTATTTTTTCCTGAATATTTTTTGAGAATTTTGAATTTATCAAATAAATTCTGTAGGAAAAATAAATTTGTAAGGGAAAAAGAGATAGGGGAATGAAAATAAAAATAGAAGTAAAACACAGAAACAAAGAAAAATGCGCCAGCCCATTACTGGTTGTAATGTGCAAAGCTCCGATTATTATTCGCCCAGTGCGGAAAATAGCGTTTCCCCAGCTGCGTGGGAGAAGAATAATTGGGATGGCTTCAGTGGGCCAGAGCATGCGGCCCACGTACGAAATTCTGGAAAAGCCTTTTTTCTAGGAGTCGAATGTATAAAAATTTAGTATCACCTCGGATAGAAAAAAAATTCTTTTTGACGATGAACGGATGAAAAAATTGGCGAAATGCATGTTGCTTTATTAGTACTAGCACATATGCCCGTGCGTTGCAACGGGAGATAAAATAGTATGCATTTAAACTCAGTGATAATTAAATGTACAAGTAAAACCCTGTGTGCACACGAAAAAGGAACATTTAACTTCTCGGTTTCGCCGCCTGTGAAGAAATCAATCCGCTATTTTCCATTCAATGATCGAGGATACTTAAGAGTTTTATTACCTCATTGTATGCCAGAGAAGGCCCATGAGTTATTCAGTCTAAATCATTTAAAAAGAGGGATTTTAAGATATGAAATTCCTGAATATTTCAGCAAACATGAACAATATTTTAAATCTGGAACAGTTTTTGGAAAATTATGTACACTTGTGGAAAAACACGAACAAAATATGAAAGGGAACATCTTTTAAAATTCACAAAAATTTTCTGGAAAACACCAATTTTTTTATAAAAAAATGAACATTATTTGAATTTATGAATATTTTTTCAAAACAGGAACATGTGTTGAAAATCATAAGATTTTTCGAAAATGTGTATCTTTTATACACGAACAAATTTTTTTGAACAAGTTGGAAACTTTTTGCAAGTTCCAATATTTTTTAAATAGTAACAAAATTTTGGAATTCTGAACATTTTCTAAAAAAATATTTCTGAATATTTTATATTTATGAAATAAATTCTATAAGAAAAAGAAACTTAGAAGGGAAAAGGAGAATAAAAAAAGAAGCAAATCAGAGAAACAGAGAAAATGGGTCAGCCCATTATTAGTTGTCCAGAGCGAAATTCTGAGTATTTGTTGCTCTGTGTGGAAACTAGAATTGTTCCATCTACATGGGCAGAAAATCAAGTGGGTTGGCTTCGCTGGGCCACATTGTGCGACCCACGTACGAAAATTATTTTTCTTGCAGAAAAATGCATAAGAATTTAATACCACCTCGGATAGGAAAGAGAATCGGCGGTGAACGGATGAAAAAATTGGCGAAACACACCTTACTTATTATTATTACCCCGCTGCACCTTGCCGCCGAGACCTGCCGTCATCGACGCGAGAGAAGGCAGGCCACACCACCTCACGCCTCTTCCATCCGGCGTCGCTCCACAAACGATGCCCCCAATAGGGAACACGACACCGCAGCGCCGCCATCGTCCGATCCAGTGATCTTAGGATTTCTCCCGGGGAGGCACGAGTAGGTTACGATAGTTGCTTGACGATACTTTCATCAAGGTAACCATGTAGCGCCGCCATCGCCCACCATGACCGGAGTCGTCTCGGTTTTCACCGGCAACTATGTCTCCCCAACTCGCCGTCGGTGCTAATAGTGAGATCCAAGATCCGTCACTACCAGCCTGGCTAACTGCCTTCGGTGGAGAAGGCAGCCACCACCACCATGCCCGGGTCAAGAGATTCGGACGTCCTCGTGCCGCGAAGATTACCCAGGGGGATCTCCTCTTGCCGTTGTCGAGACGAGGCGCACCCACAGTGGATCTCGATCTAAACCCCTCGGAGCCAGATCAGATCTCATCGCAGCCAAAATCTCGTACGCCAACGGCCGCTGGAGATCTCCTGGCCACCGCCAACCCGTTGTGCACTGCCGTTGGAGGAGGAGGGAGATGGACGCCGCTGCCCCCACGCGTTACCGTCGGCCAAGCACTGCGCCGCCGCCTCACCACAGGGGCTTCGCCCCGCGGCGTCCTCAGCGACAGCGGCGGTAGTGTTAGGCGATGGAGAGGGAGGGTTGAGGGCGATGTGGATGGGGGACTCCCCGGGGGCGGCGCGGCGCCGCCGCCTCAGGGGAAAGAGGTTGGGGGAGAGAGATTGGGAGAGAGTTCGACCACACACCAAACTTGATCCTCAACAAATGAAGGAAAACTCCTATGCATCACCTGTTAATTCTAGGAATTGAACTCGGGTCGTTAGGAGAACCCCTTAGATTTTCTACGTTTGATGTACCCATTGGATGACGAAAAGTGTTCTAGCCGGACACTAAGAATTGATTTGATGGATTTGTTGGGGATTCCATAAATGTAACTGGCAACTTACAGCCGCTTTGTTTTACAACTCAAAGAAATCCATGTAATGATCGTTCTGTTTTTCTAGCTGATCATCATTTTTCTTTCACATTTCTTTCAGCAAATGAGAAATTAATAATATTTTATTATTTACTTTCAAAACTAGCATCTTATAGCAGTACTTATTTTATTTAAAAGAGGAGCAAGCCTTGACCTCTGTATTGAGCGATGCATCATTAACATTGTAGGTATGACGACAGTGTTTGTCTGGAAGCTAGTTTTAGGTTGGTTCATGTATTTATTTCATAATTTTTTATGAAATATAATATAATAAAGATGGTTGTGTACATTGCTCGATGCAGAGTCCGGAGATTATCCTCCTTTTTGAAGAAAAAAATAAGGCTAAGCTATGTAAAGAAAAAGAACCCAATGTTGACAAAAGAAATTATGATTGCTTGTTTTTACTAAACCTTTCGATAAAGAAAACTAAATTTATTAATTAGTAGAACTTGGTAGTGGATATAACATGGGATTTAATATATGTCCGTTTGGTGAAGGTCGTGTCAATAAACTCAATTGACGATTGTCTATTCTTGAACTTAGGTCGGCTCCTAACTTGTGTCGATCTGGATTTGCATAAAGATTTCACAACAAGATATAAGTTACATTGTTCTTTGATTAACATTATATCTCTAGCACCCCTGCAAAGAAAATCTAAGGGGTTAACATTGTTCTATGAATTTAATTTGGATTGTAATATCCAGTAAACATCCCCCCACCCCCACCGTTCCCCACCCCGCCCGTGCACCTCGTCTCAGACGAACCCTACCCAGCTCCGCTTGTTCACTCCATCCCAACCCTCCTCTCCGCCGCCGCCAGAGGTGCTCATCAGCACGGTCGTGTGGTACTGACGAAGGTGGCGGCGGGAATCCTTGTGACAGTGGTTGACAACGTCACATAAGTATCTAATTTGTGATGTTCGGGAGGTCGCGTTACCGATTACTATATGTCAGTGACGGTTAATGTCACTGAATCATTTGAGCCGCTGAGTGCCACCTGGCTGTCATTTTTTATGACGTTTTGATAATTTCTGTGATGAACCCACTATAGTCACAGATTATTACAAATGTGTGATGCTCATTTCTTTATCGTGTAACTACTAGCAATGGGACCCACCGTAGCTGCTTCGGGTTATTGAGCAGTTGGACCCACGCGCCCATGTATTTATATGGGTCCTGTGTGTGAATGGCTCAATGCTGGTAGTTAGGCCCGCCATAGTTTGTTCCTAAGTTATTGAGCGATGCAACTGTTTTGTTGAGTCTAATATACCAATATAATATAAATAAATAATGGTCAGAGAAAAGCTTATTGGTGGTGTTCATGAGCCGATGAATATTGCGGTGCAATTGTACACATATTTTTTTGTGGGGAGTACACATATGGTGTACAAATGCCTGTGCGTTGCAACGGGAGAAAAAATAGCAAGCATTTAAAATTAGTGAGAATTATATGTGCAAGCAAAACCTTGTGTGCACGTGAAAAAGGAACATTTAGTTTCTCGGTTTCGCCGGGTGTGAAGTAATCAATCCGCTACTTTTCCATTAATTAATCGAGGGCATTTAAGAGTTTTATTACGTCATCGTACACCAAAGAAGGCCCATGCATTATTCAATCTACTTTTCCTTTAAATCGAGAAGATTTTAAGGTATGAAGTTTCTGAATTAGGAAACATTAACCATTTTTTAAATCTTGGACAGTTTTTTGAAAATTATGTACACTTTCAAAAAAATGTGAAAAAAATTTGAAACAGGAACATATTTTAAAATTCACAAACATTTTTTGAAAACACCAACTTTTTTTTGTAAAAACATAAACATTATTTGAATTTGTGAACATTTTTTTAGCACAGCAACATGTGTTGAATATTCATAACATTTTTCGAAAATGTATATCTTTTAACATTAGTTTGAAATGTAGAAAAACGGAACAAAATTTGAAACATGAAAATCTTTAAATTCACAAACATTTTTTGAAAATACCAACCTTTTTTATGAAAACATGAACATTATTTGAATTTGTGAAGTTTGTTTAGCACGGGAACATGTGTTGAAAAATCATAAGATTTTGGAATATGTGTGACTTTTAACATTATTTTGAATTGTGAAAATTTCACTAAAACAAGAATATTTTTCGAATTTGGAGCATTTTTCAAAATTTCATTTTATTTTTACAAATATCAAACAATTTTGAAAAGTAATTTTTGAGATTTTGAATTTATGAAATAAATTCTATAAGAAGAATAAATTTGGAAGGGAAAAAGAGATAGGGGAAGGAGAATTAAAATAGAAGAAAACACAGAAACAAAGAAAACTGGGCTAGCCCATTATCGGTGGTCCTGTACGATGCTGAGACTATTTGTCGCCCTGGACGGAAAATAGAGTTTTCTCAGCTGCGTGGGCAGAAAACTAAGTGGGCTGGCTTCGCTGGGCCAAAGGGAGCGGCCCACGTACGAAATTCTAAAAAGCCCTTTTTTAGCAGATAAATGCATAAGAATTTAGTACCACCTCGGATAGAGAAAAAAATTATTTTTGGCGGTGAACGGATGAAAAAATTGACGACACGCACCTTGCTTTATTAGTAGGTATAGATTAAATAAAAAATAAATTGATTATTATTATGATATTTTTATTATTAAAATTAAAATGAAAATTAAGTAGGGGTATAGAGGTATAGATATAGATTAGTATTAGTATAATAATAATATAATATAATATAATATAATATAGGTAATAGGTATAGGTATAGATATAGATACATATAGATTTCTGCCTCTCAAGAACCCTAGCTTTCTGCCTCCCACCGGCGCCGGCGCCGGTCCATCCCGTCTCCGGCGGCCCTATGGCCATGGAGGCGGAGTGGATCTCGGCCCTTGCCGGTGGGAGGGCTCCGTTTTTAGATCTTTTTCGAGCTTTTGTTTGGGTTTGTGTCCTGCTCAGGAAGGCGAGAAGATGGAATAAAGGTCACCCTGCCTAGCCCCCGTTCCGGTGATGCTCTTGCATCATCGGTGGGCGTGTGGGGTCGTGTCTCTGGTGGATTTGCTCGGATCTGTTCATCGTTCGTCTTCGTTCGTGTGTTTTCAGGTTGGATCATTTTGATCTACACTCTTCATCCGCGGCGGTTGCTGTTCTGGTGCGTTGGTTCTACGAGGCCTTAGCATGACGACTTCCTGACTGTCTATTACAACAAGGTTTGCCCGGCTCCGGCGAGGGAGGGGCGATGACAGCGGCGCGCCTCCGGCTCGCTTCAGTGCTTGTAGTCGTCGCTAGATGGTCTACGGATCTGGATGCAATTTTTATTATTTCTAGTGCTCGTTGTACTATCATAATTGAAGATGAATAAATTGAAAGTTTTTCAGGCAAAAGAAAAAGATACATATAGATTTCGCTAGGAACCTTCACCTTCCCGTCCTCTCAACATCTGTCGGATCGGCGCTGTATTTCCGCAATTCATTTAACGGAAAGGGGTTAAGCGCGCTTAAAAACCTTTTACTGTTGGCCAAAGAGAAAGTAGAAAATTTTGCCACAATTTGGACAACAATTGACATCAATCTAAGCTGGTCCAGAGCATTTTGATTTCTCCAGCTGCATGAACCCCAAACAGATCCATCACCATCAGTTCAGAACCAAATGGTATCACAAAGCAGCCATGTGTTTTCCCTTTAGCTATATCTATCAGCAAATTTATCACTACACAACAATGGTCCACTCTGAAACAAGCTGTATGTATAAACGTTGGCTTAGCTAACACAACAACGGCAGCATCACTGTACAACTAGCAACAACAGCCTATGTGCTCCCTGGTCTCTGGTCGGCGGCAGGATGTTGCTGCCAGTCTTGTTCGACGAGGCGGGAGGAGCTGAGCTCGGTGGTGCTGTAGAAGGACTCGTCCGGGCAGAAGCCCCCGTACTCCTTCTCGTCCTCCCACCGGAGCACCTCCCGGATGTATCGGAAGGCCTCGTCGACGGTGGGGCCGTCGCGAGCACGCGCCTGCCACACGAAGAGCTTCCGGTCGCCCGTGTGCGCCGCGTACAGGTTCTTTAACTTCATCGCCACATAGAAGAACGCCTGCTGCGCCATCGACTGGCTGTTGTGGGTGCGGAGCGGGTCGAAGTCGCTGAACCACTCACAGGCGGTGAGTGGGGACCGCCCGATCTTCTCCTCGAAGATGTCGAACTTGTTGAGCACCAGGACGAATGGTGTGTCACGGAAAGACGGGTGCCTGGGCAAAGAATGTGTAGATTCAGTAAGTTCTCATCTAGGAATTGAGCTTAGCTAACCCTAACCTTTAGTTTACCAGATTGTTAGACCCTACAGGACCATTTAGCAAATGCAACTGACAAGTTTACTTTACCTGATTGTGGCCTCAAACAAGTCCCTGCTCTGAATCATCTTATTCTCGAGGCGCCTACTGGTGCCACTAGCAGGGGCTCCCAGCTGGTCATAGTCGCTGAGTGCTACCGAGAATATCACCGCACGGACATCCTCAAACATTTCAACCCATTTGCAGCCCTCATTCAAGCCCTTGGCGTTGACTCTAATCAGCTGATATCTGAGAAAGGATAACAGTAAATGAGAAAAAAATGTTTTTTTGCAATTTGTTTCTCACAAGAAAAGAGTCATCAACCCATGCAAACGCAAAAGGCAGGCAACCTACATACTGCACTACTGATGAAGTAGGGAAAATTTACAGTGGCTATGCTTTTTCACCACAATCAACAGATACATTCCACAATACCAACATCAATGTTAATATCTTTAAAAAAATTGCAAGACTTTTTCAGGTAAACTGTAGACGGCAGATAGAAGAATTTAGATGCAGTTTAGACACGAGACAGGAAGAGAGTTTACTTGTTTTGTGCCTGAGAGCTTGGGTCATGACTGTCACCATAGAGTTCTGACATAGGGTTCCGTTCGTCCAGAGTGAAGTCAATGAAGGCCAATCCATTTCCTTGTGATACTCCTTCAGCATATAAGACATCTTTCTCTGAAGGTTCATACTCATTGCTTGATACTTCAATAGCCTGCAAGGATGGCATAAAAGAGACAAATCAATTTAGGTACTCAAATAACAATTACTGTGTACACACACAAAAGCAAGGGACATGCACTGTGCTAATGCTGGACCATTCTAGACAAAGGAAGGACGATGGGTGAAATCCAGAAACACAAAAGGCCCTTATGAGATTGACAGGTTGCATTTCTGAGGGATTAAACTGCACATGTATTGCTTAGTTGTCATAATATGAAGTGCTGGTGCTGCATAATCTTTGTAATAAAGACTGTGAGCAGGTTAAAGTAAGGGACCATTCCGCACTGAAATCACATATAAATGGTTTGATGTATACCCTGCTTAAGAAATATTCAGCGACATCAGGGAGAAAATACAATTCGTCCTTTCTTTTATATGTTGCTTGTATGGCAGGATGCTTCCACAACTCATCAACAACTGGAGCATATTCACGTGTAGCTGCAGGGAAGAAGGCATCTAGGTCTCCCATTGCTATGATGTCCAAAAGCCAATCTGAGAACTTCTTCAGCTTTGCATTTATTGAGTATATGCAGGAATTTAAACCACTCGATTCGTTTTCCTCTGCATACAAAAAAAAATTCAGCATGCTGCATATGATCTTCAAAAACATTAGTGGAAGAAATATTTGTTTCCTTGCTACCTTGTTGTGTATCCTCATCCTCTGAGTTTGGGTTATTTGATATAGCCAAAGCCTCTTCCTCGAAGCGCTCACGGCCCTCTAGCAGAATCCCAAGGTACTTGAACATGTTGCTTTGGATCATTAGTTTGATATTGTCAAGTTCTTCTGGGGTAAATCTACTTCCATATAGTAACTTAGCCTGTGTTGTAAAACCGAACACCATGAAAATACATACAAGATAAAGAAAAAGTCAAAAGTAAACGAATTGAACTGTCAGGATTCAGTTCGAGATTGCATGATATGATGAACAACCTTTTATGATATTCCATAAAGACTTTGAGACATTTGTTTGAAGCAAAGATACCTATGAGGCTACGGCGACTAGACTAATGTATAAATACCCACTAGCATGTAGGAGAATGTACCATGGCACGCATAAAAATGTCATCTGAAACATTTACAAATGTAAAAACTAGCCAAACTCCAGAACAGTAAAAAAAATAGTTTATACACCAAACCGCTGTACTACATGTAGGGAAAAACTTTAGCAATCAACTTCCAGCCATAGTTCGCTGGAAGCATAAAGGTAAGTTGAAGTCCAAACCAAATAAACATCTAACAGAACCTAATGCATTACATTTTTCTACAAGAACAGGGTCTGACCTGCTTAAATATGGTGCTTGAATAAGAAGTTTTTGTATCCTTTTCTGGTCTAAGTATTCAGGCACTGTTCTTGCTGAATAAGGAGCATCATCTCTGGGCTCAACAGAGTTTGCAGGAGGCACCGGTAGTGAAACCAAGGTGCACACAAAACGTGTCAAAGGCTGCAAAACAGGGGATACAGAAAATCAAGTTAAAACAAGCAAAATAAGAAGGAAGAGATGCATTAATTTAAGAAAGGAGGAAGAAAGAATTGAAACTGCATTGAACAAGATACATACTGACTCCCATATCTTCCCTTTGATGTTATTTTGGCCTTCTTCCTCATATCCACCATCATGATAGACCCAAAAGTGAGTATCGCGGGGACATTGAACTTGTGCAAACTGTAAGAATAAAGCAGATATTGTGAAAAGCCCAATAAAAATACAGACACACCATAATTATAATGTACACAGGATTCTCAATTTTGTGTAGCTTAGAGTGCGCATCAATACCCTCAGAATTTTCCGTTCGATGCTGGTAATTTCCCTTCCATTCATATAAACCTGAGTGTTGCCATTACTAGCATTGGGCTGAATCTTTCCATTGAAGTTCAGGTTGGTGCTGACAACCCTGTTTGGCTTTTCCCCTTCCTGAAAGTGTAAATGGCGGGTTATTAGCAACGAATACAGGTTTTGAAGAAAGCTATGTTCCTCTACTACCAATAGGCTTACCTTTCCCCATAGGCCCGACTCCTTGTCATACCAATATCTTCCGGGCTTCAGATTTTGAGGAGGCCGTGGGCAGCTAAGCAAGTCTGACATCTCTTCTTGACAAAGAGGGAAGCCATTGACGATGAGCTGCTCGGGCCGGAGCTGGTTTGCCTGGCACTCCTTCTCGGCCTTCAAGATTTGCCTTACCTCCAGCGAGCTGAGCAGCCGTGATAATATCCTTGAGCTCTTCCCCAGCTTCGACCGCTTTCCCTCATAGATCGGCCGGCCAATGCAAGTGATACACTTGCGGCCTTCCGGCATCGATCCCATGGCCCTCAGCAGGCAGTAGCCGCAGTACCTCTTGTCGCAGACGATGCACGACTCCTTGCTCTCCCACTTCCTCTTACCGCACCGGTCGCAGGTCTTCCCCCTCTTCTCCGTCCTGGTCACCGCCACGAACTGCTCCGACCTGGTGTCGTCGAGCTCGCTGCTCTGGTCATACTTGCTATCATCGGCCAACCCGAAGGTCACCACATGAGACCTCCTCCCCTCCGGCGCAGCCATGGCATGCCTGCCCCCGTCGTTCTGGCCCCGGTAACTCGGCGCAGACTCACGCCGACACGGAGCGCCGGGAGTCGTCGTCAGAGTCGGAGTACCCCTCATTCTGGGGGCCTGAATGGGCAAACTCTGAGCTCCTCCTAACCTGCACGGGCGATGGCGGCTCCTGGCGCGCCCGGGTTGCCGGCCTGGAGGCCTCGTCACGCGGCGCCGAGTCGGCCGGCCCCGCGCGTCTCCTGGCCTGCGGCGGCTCGGCGCGCGCCCGGCTCGCCGGCGGCCTGAAGACGGGCGCCGCCGTTCCCGAGGAGCCCGTAGGACGCGGAGACGGGCTCGGCCGTGGGCACGTCCGCCATGTCGACGGGCGCGATCCTGGGGACCTCGTAGGCGACGGGCGGGCCGTCGTACTCGAGCGCGATGGAGTAGTCGAGGTTCCCCGCCGCGCCCTCCGGGATGGCGGTCCCCGGCGGCAGCATCCGCCGCAGCATCTCCTCCCAGGTCGCCGTCTCAGTCGCCCCCGCCATCTCCCCCTCCCCTCCGCTCCTCTGGCGCAATCCGCCGAACACCCGCCGGGCAAGGAGAGCGCGGTGGAGTCGGAAAAAGCTCTAACCTTTTGGTGGGGAATTTCTCCGCTTCGTCGCCGCCGTCGCCCTATCCGGCCTGGCTTGCCTGGGCGACGGTCAAGTCCCTGCGCTCCCCGCCCCGCCAACCACCACCGCACATCGGCAAGGCCGGTCAACCGGAGGAAAGAGGAAAATCCAAATCTTTGTGGAACCGGTCAAGCCGCCGGGCGGGGAAAGGGACGGCGCGGTTGGACGGACGCGCGCCACCAACCGCGGAATCGAGATTTACCGCCGAACTTGGAAGTGGAAATGGTGGGCGAGAGGGAGAGAGCGGGTTCAGACTTGGGGAGGAGACGACGGCCGTTGGGGATATTTCGCCGCTGGTGCCTGCGGTGTGTTGGTGGGAGTGGGTTTTTCACCGAGCTTGGACTGTGTAACAAGCTAATCAACGGCTAAATGTGAAATCTTGAGAGACACTCTCTGCTTCCCGGTTCATAGGACCACTGGTTTTGTATCAATCAATTTTTTGAAAGTTTTGGACGTAATTTATTTGGTACAGTATCTTGGAAGTTGATTTGTTTCTCGATAAATTTCGCCAAATGTAAAAGGACATATTTGGTCATCATGGAAATCGGTGTTTCTTTTCTTCCCTAACTATAAACGTGGACACACTTACAAAATGGTGACTCAAACACAAAATTCATAGGCCTTACGAACATGGGAGCGGGCATGATCATGCCCGTGGGCGAAGGAAGCTCGTCCGTTTCTACTAGGCCGTGGGGAGAAACACATTTAATTTTCCCTCTATCGCCCTCCCTTCACTCCATCTATTGAGGGTTAACTTCAAATGACGGAGGATTGCGTGCGGGGTTGGCGGTGTAATGTAGAGCAATTATACCACTCTCATAAAAGTAGTTTCCAAACAACAACAAAAATCGTCGTTTTGTGCTTTCGTCTTGCTAAAAAAGACCTGGCCTAGCAATATCCAAATGGAGGAAGTAGTAGATGAAGAACTTTGAAGCTGGAATGAACATAGGACAACATATGATGTCTATGGATAAAGAAAAGGCAAATCTTCGAAGACACTCTTCTCTGAAATATATAAGACATGCAGGTTTGCTTTTAAGTAAAACATTTTGAAGTTCAAAAAAGTTTATAACAAAATAGTATCGCACTAGCCTTTTTAAAATATAAACTTGGCCAAACTTAAAATCTACAAGCCTTAGAAATCAGAAACCTGCTATCCAATTCGGCTCTGGGGAGTATTTCATCCTACGCGTCAAAAAAATTTGTGTAAATATAAAAAACTGTATGAACAAATTTGGACAATTATGTATTCATGTCCAAATATTATCTGCAAATGTTTAGGAGGGAAACCCTCACACGAATGAGTTCAGTTTTCCCTCAATCGCCCTCCCTTTGCTCCGTCTTTCAGGGGAATTTATTACGAGACGGTATGGGTTAAACCCAAAATGAGGGAGGGACTACTCGCGAGTTTGGCAAGATCCAGGTTAGTGATGAGCAACTGTGGCTCTCTTATCAAAGCAATTTCCAAACTGGAAAGAACCACCACATTGTGCCTTAGTCTCACCAAACACTCTTCGGAGTGGAGGAAGTAGCAGATAAATAACTCTAGAACTAGAATGAATTTGGATGTTTATGGGTTAAGAAGAATATCTTTAGAGTTACTATGCTCCACAGTGTATAAGACCTACATATTTCATTTTAAGTAAGACTTCTTAAAGTTCCATCACAAGTCTTCATCAGACTCGTCGTAAAGCCATCACATATTTGGTGATGCTAGTCGCATTGGAAGTATGGAAGCATTGACGGCGATAGGGGGGAGCCATTGCCTTCTCCAAGATTGAGAAAAAAATGTGTATACAATCTTCAAAAAATCATGTAAAACAACCAACAATTAGTGCCCCCACCCCCATCCTCACCGCCAGGAAATTAGTATTTGGCCTCCTCCTCCTTAGGTTTTTTTATAAGAGAAAGGTAATACCTTTTGTCCCTGAACTCCAAAAACGGATAACTTGCACCCCGAAATTCTGAAACCGGACAAGATTCATCCATGGACTCGGTTTTGACCTGTTTTAGTGCCAACTCACCCCGGGTTTTACCGTGTTAACTAAAATTCGCGCAATTATTTCAAATCCATGAACATGTTTGAAGCTTGCGTAATTTTGAATCCATTTAATTTTTTGAAGTTCACATAACTTTTCAAAATTTATGTACATTTTCCAAATTTTTGTTTTTCTATAATTCATGTACTTTTTTTCAAATCCACGTACTTTCTGCAAGTTCCTGTAATTTTTTCAAATTCACGTACTTTTTTCAAATTCATTAACTTTTTTAATTCACATACTTTCCCATGTACGCATGTTTTTTTTTCAAATTCATGTACATTTTTAGTGTTCACGTACGTTATTTGGAAAAAGTTCTTGAATTTGAAAAAAATCATGAACTTGGAAAAAGTAGGCGGTTCTGAAAAAAAGTATGCGGACCAGTACGTGGATTTGAAAAAAGTAGTTGAATTTTAAAAAAAATCACGGATTTGAAAAGAGTACATGAATTTGAGTCAGCGAGTCAGCACTGCTCAAAACAGGGGTGAGTCTGCACTAAATCCGGTCAAAATCGAGAACAGGGACAAACCTTTTCCGGTTTCAATTGTTGAGGGTGCAAGTTGTCTGATTTCAAAGTTGGTGGATCATATCTAGACTCCGCCAGAAAGTTGAGGAACAAAATTTGTACTTTTCTTTTTTGATGAACTTAAGTGTGAGATGGCCCTTTGAATATGCGGCGAGAATAGGCTTTTACTCTTGATGACTAGACTTGTAATACTTGAAAATTCTTTTTTATCAATGAGATGAAGCGAAACTTTTGCCTTTATTTAGAAAATCTTGGTCATTGGTGACATGCTTATCTTAGTACCAAGGATTGATTATTTGTTAGTAGCACTATGTATGCCACGAGCCTCCCTCCCTGTGTGCTCTAAAAGGAAATTTTACCGTGTGAAACTGATGGCTTTTGGGGACACGAAGAGTGTGAGGCAGGTCGTGTGAGGAGACGCCCAAGTTGACCAGCTGGAGCAGGTCAGGCAGGTAGACAATGAGAAGCAATACGTCAGCGAACCTCTCGTTAGGAGTATATCGTTGTTTGAACTTGTAGATGTGATGTGTTGGTCCGTCACCACCGACGACTTTACTGGACAATTGATCCGTCAGACGAATCAAACTTTGGGTACGTACACAAGATTATTAGAAGGTGCGCCTCTAAGGGCGTGTACAATGATGGCATATGGTGACAAAAAGTTTTTCGAGACATCTATACGAATTCTTTCTCCCCAGTGCAAGCTATCTAGTGAGCCTTATTAAAGAATTAAAAATAAAGACTCTAATGCACATGCATCTCTATTTTCCACTTTTAACTTTTTGAGCTTTTTCACCAGATCATACTTTTTTTTTTCAAACACCCGCCTCCTGCAGAGGATCCCGCTTCCTCATCCGAACCTACTTTTTCTGATATCCGATCCCACATGGCATACGAGGTATCACGCTGAGGCTATGCATTGGCCATGCCCTAAGGCTCTAAGCAAGCAACTCTAGAACAAACTAGGGAATTGTTATATTGAATAAAATATAGATGATCAATCTGAGTGAAATGAAAAAACACACCACAATAATAGTGTCATTAGCAGAAAATCTGAGAGAATTGATCCATCACAATAGAAGTGGTGGTTTTTTACTTATGGCACCGCTATTGAGGTGTTTTTTTTTGTTTTTGCATTTCACTTGTTCAATCTGAATGAAGACCTAAAAACCCGTGCCCGATTATAAACCCAACCAAAAAGAATAGTTAGAGCCGGTTTTGTGTGCTAAGCCTAGGAGTTTGAATCGTGAGACAAAGAGAAGAAATACATATACAACACGGCACGACATATGCATTTGGCCAAAGGATTTTCGCGTGCATGTGTGCTTGTGTTTTTTCATGTGATTAATCCGTTGGCGAATCCCAACATGCTCTGGAAAAGCAAAAAAAAAATCACATTCAGGTGAAATCGTCAAATGAGGTAGTAGTGCTTTAGGCTAGTCATAGTAGGAGTAACTTAGCTACTCCCTCCTTCTATCTATATAGGGCCTAATGCATTTTTCGAGGCTAATTTTGACCAAATGTTAGAGCAATAATATATGACATGCAACTTACACAAAGCACATCGTCAAATTCATATGTGAAAGGAGCTTTCAATGATATAATTTTCACATTATACATGTCATGTACTATTAATCTTGTCAATAGTCAAAGGATGTCTTAAAAAACGCATTGGGCCCTATATAGATGGAAGGAGGGAGTAGTAACATAGCGCACTTCAAGAAAATTATGCTTATGTGGCAAGTAATTAATGAAAGGTGGTAACATAATATGTTACTGTAACATAGCGTTTTCTAAGACAAGATGAGTCTACGAGCTAATAAATAAAGCCATCTATGATACTACTATTATGTTATTTTGCATTATGAAGGTAGTAACTTACTCCCCACTATGACTTACCTTACACAATGCTTCCACAAGTCCCAATAATATCTTTTCCCTAGTTTAATCCCAACGTCACGTACTTGCACTGG
Source organism: Triticum urartu (assembly GCF_056163025.1). Lineage (NCBI taxonomy): Eukaryota > Viridiplantae > Streptophyta > Magnoliopsida > Poales > Poaceae > Triticum > Triticum urartu. The sequence goes on from NC_141879.1 coordinate 8,236,471, forward strand.
TTGAAAACCTTAAACTTATGAATTCTACCTAAACCACTCCGGCGGCATCTTCCACGACATGCAGTACGTAAGCGTCACTGTCACTTGCACGTCCCAAGCGTTTTCCACCAACAGTGATCCGTCTCTCTCATTGATTGATTAGCCTCTGCTGATAACAAAAGCTGTATCAGCATTTAGTGTCACCTCTCACCCTTGTCGTGGCAAAGTTGCGATCTAGGAGTAGATTGCACGGCTGGCGGCGGTACGGTTTGCACGCATGGTTTGATTTGCCATGTTTACAGAAAGGTACGATCTACAGTTTGTCGAAAGTACAGTAGGAATTTCTTGTAGCCCATGCCCCATCAACAATGCAAAGTGCTTAAATAGATGCTTAGAAAAACAAGCCGATTTTTGCTTAAACACCATAAAACATGCACACCCCGCTATTTCTATATATACTAATGTACTTAAAAAACAAGCAGTGTTTCTTTTACCTGTTGGCATAATTCATCTGCCCCTCCTCTCCTCCAGTACATTCCCCTCACACGTAAAAAAAACAATGAAAAAAACCCATCACAGAGCACAGCTGATCTTTTCACGGGTGACGCCGTGCTGACGCCATCGCAGAGCAGCCGCAAGCCGCACGAGTAGCAGACGCCAATTGCTTTTTTCTTTTATTTTAAGTATCATCAGCAGAGTCCAAACAGGAGCCGCCTTCTCCGTCAGCGCAAACTTTGGTTCCCACTCACCAGACGCCGCATGGGGCAGCCTTGCCGGGCGACCGGGCCCGCGCGTCAGAGACCCTAAACCCACCCACCCCCCACTCCCCACCCACCCACCCACCCCTGGTGCGGTGCGCGCTTGGGAGCCGCCAGCCCCGGGCCCACCCGTCAGCCAACGGGGCTGCTATCTCCACGAGGTGCGAAAAGGCAATGCCACGGACGGACGCTATTTAACCAGGGTCGAGGAGGGGTAGGTGGTCGCTCTCGCATCGCATCCGCATCGCACCGCGAACCCAACACTCGTCTTCCTTCTCCCTCGACCCGCGCAGCGCAGGCGGATCTCATCCCATCCAAGGCAGGCAGGCAGGCAGGTCAGGCAACTCGTCCCCTTCCCTCCCCTCCCGAATCTCCTCCCCTCGTTTGTTTCCTTGCTTGTGCCCCGACCGATCTCCGCCGCGAGCCCGCCGGCCCGGGCCCGAGCGAGGGTTCCGCCGGCGCGGAGGAACCGAGGCGGCACCGTCGGTGAGGCAGGCAGTAGCTAGATACTCTCGGTGGGCGGGCCGCGTCGCCGGACAGATTTCCTGGTCCCCGGCGCTCGATGCGTGTTCCTAGTCCTAGTCCTAGGGGCGGGCGGGGGGCTGAAGCTGAGCCACGCACGCGACGCGGTGGCTGGCTCAGATCCACGGGAGGCCGCGAGAGTTGATCGAGTAACGGCAGGGAATCTCGCGCCGGGACGCTGGACTCGACGGGCCACCCAAGCGGGAATCGGCGATGGCAGTTGAATTGCCCGGCACAGCACGCTGACCTGATTGCCGGCTGGACGGACCGCCGGCACGCACTCTCTTGCCCTGGGCTTCCACTGCATCATCCTCTCTTTTGTACTGCTACTAGCAGCTCTAGTACAAGATGCATGGTGGGTGGCCTGTTTATCTACTAGTATTTTCTTTTCCGTTTGTTTTTCTGCATGATCCGTTATGCCGAGGCCGTGCTGTCTGATGCGGGAGGCTAATTGTATTGTGTTTTGTGCACTTTGGGTACTGGCAGTACCATGTTCCTGAGCAGCTAGCATAATAGGATCAACTGTCTTGGCCTCATGGGACATGGCTGATTGCCCCGTAATCTGAATTACGTTTCAGCACACGATCGCTTCATTTATTGTGTTCGTCTTAGGCAATCACTGCGATTTGCTCGGCCACACGGGCGTGTTGTTCGGTTCTGGTTTCCTGCCCAACTGTACTGCTGTACACCATGATAGAATTAGCTGCAACTTGATTATGGGTTTAATTTGTCATCTCAACCGCATGTTGTGCTGTCCGCCCTGTCGCATCTACTCTGGTTGACATTTGTAACCTCGTATTCAGTTATTCATTGGCTGCTTTGGGATTAATTTCTACGTATAGTACAGTTGTTGGCATATTTGAAGTCCGCACTGTTCACAGCCAGATCTGGGTTAGGAATTGAATCTGGATTTGAAATCAAATCATGTGGTCCGCTCAGCTTAGACACGGGGGAGTCTTTTCACGGGTGACACCGCGCTGACGCCATCCCAGAGCAGCAGCAAGCCGCACGAGTAGCAGACGCCAATTGCATTTTTCTTTTCTTTCGAGGATCATCAGTAGAGGCCAAACAGGAGCCGCCTTCCCCGTCAGTGCTAGCTTTGGTTCCCACTCACCAGACGCCGCGTGGGGCAGCCTTGCCGAGCCCAGGCGTCAGGCACCCTAAACCCACCCACCCCCACTCCCCACCCACCCACCCACCCCTGGTGCGGTGCGCTTGGAGCCGCCAGCCCCGGGCCCATCCGTCGGCCAACGGGGCTGCTATCTCCATGAGGTGCGAAAAGGCAATGCCACGGACGGTATTATATTTAAGCAGGCTCGAGGGGGTCGAGGAGGGGTAGGTGGTCGCTCTCGCATCGCATCCGCATCGCACCGCGAACCCAACACTCGTCTTCCTTCTCCCTCGACCCGCGCAGCGCAGGCGGATCTCATCCCATCCAAGGCAGGCAGGCAGGCAGGTCAGGCAACTCGTCCCCTCCCCTCCCGTCCCGAATCTCCTCCCCTCGTTTGTTTCCTTGCTTGTGCCCCGAACGATCTCCGCCGCGAGCCCGCCGGCCCAGGCCCGGGCGAGGGTTCCGCCGGCGCGGAGGAACCGAGGCGGCACCGTCGGTGAGGCAGGCAGTAGCTAGATACTCTCGATGGGCGGGCCGCGTCGCCGAACGGATTTCCTGGTCCCCGGCGCTCGGTGCGTGTTCCTAGTCCTAGTCCTAGGGGCGGGCGGGGGGCTGAAGCTGAGCCACGCACGCGACGCGGTGGCTGGCTCAGATCCACGGGAGGCCGTGAGAGTTGATCGAGTAACGGCAGGGAATCTCGCGCCGGGATGCTGGACTCGACGGGCCACCCAAGCGGGAATCGGCGGTGGCAGTTGAATTGCCCGGCACAGCACGCTGACCTGATTGCCGGCTGGACGGACCGCCGGCACGCACTCTCTTGCCCTGGGCTTCCACTGCATCATCCTCTCTTTTGTACTGCTACTAGCAGCTCTAGTACAAGATGCATGGTGGGTGGCCTCTTTATCTACTAGTATTTTCTTTTCCGTTTGTTTTTCTGCATGATCCGTTATGCCGAGGCCGTGCTGTCTGATGCGGGAGGCTAATTGTACTGTGTTTTGTGCACTTTGGGTACTGGCAGTACCATGTTCTTGAGCAGCTAGCATAATAGGATCTACTGTCTTGGCCTCATGGGACATGGCTGATTGCCCCGTAATCTGAATTACGTTTCAGCACACGATCGCTTCATTTATTGTGTTCGTCTTAGGCAATCACTGTGATTTGCTCGGCCACACGGGCGTGCTGTTCGGTTCTGATTTCCTGCCCAACTGTACTGCTATACACCATGATAGAATTAGCTGCAACTTGATTATGGGTTTAATTTGTCATCTCAACCGCATGTTGTGCTGTCCGCCCTGTCGCATCTACTCTGGTTGACATTTGTAACCTCGTATTCAGTTATTCATTGGCTGCTTTGGGATTAATTTCTACGTATAGTACAGTTGTTGGCATATTTGAAGTCCGCACTGTTCACAGCCAGATCTGGGTTAGGAATTGAACCTGGATTTGAAATCAAATCATGTGGTCCGCTCAGCTTAGACACGGGGGAGTCTTTTCACGGGTGACACCGCGCTGACGCCATCCCAGAGCAGCAGCAAGCCGCACGAGTAGCAGACGCCAATTGCATTTTTCTTTTCTTTCGAGGATCATAAGTAGAGGCCAAACAGGAGCCGCCTTCCCCGTCAGCGCTAGCTTTGGTTCCCACTCACCAGACGCCGCATGGGGCAGCCTTGCCGAGCCCAGGCGTCAGGCACCCTAAACCCACCCACCCCCCCACTCCCCATCCACCCACCCACCCCTGGTGCGGTGCGCTTGGAGCCGCCAGCCCCGGGCCCACCCGTTGGCCAACGGGGCTGCTATCTCCACCAGGTGCGAAAAGGCAATGCCACGGACGGTATTATATTTAAGCAGGCTCGAGGGGGGTCGAGGAGGGGTAGGTGGTCGCTCTCGCATCGCATCCACAACGCACCGCGAACCCAACACTCCTCTTCCTTCTCCTTCGACCCGCGCAGCGCAGGCGGATCTCATCCCATCCAAGGCAGGCAAGCAGGCAGGTCAGGCAACTCGTCCCCTCCCCTCCCGTCCCGAATCTCCTCCCCTCGTTTGTTTCCTTGCTTGTGCCCCGAACGATCTCCGCCGCGAGCCCGCCGGCCCGGGCCCGGGCGAGGGTTCCGCCGGCGCGGAGGAACCGAGGCGGCACCGTCGGTGAGGCAGGCAGTAGCTAGATACTCTCGATGGGCGGGCCGCGTTGCCGAACGGATTTCCTGGTCCCCGGCGCTCGCTGCGTGTTCCTAGTCCTAGTCCTAGGGGCGGGCGGGGGGCTGAAGCTGAGCCACGCACGCGACGCGGTGGCTGGCTCAGATCCACGGGAGGCCGCGAGAGTTGATCGAGTAACGGCAGGGAATCTCGCGCCGAGACGCTAGACTCGACGGGCCACCCAAGAGGGAATCGGCGGTGGCAGTTGAATTGCCCGGCACAGCACGCTGACCTGATTGCCGGCTGGACGGACCGCCGGCACGCACTCTCTTGCCCTGGGCTTCCACTGCATCATCCTCTGTTTTGTACTGCTACTAGCAGCTCTAGTACAAGATGCATGGTGGGTGGCCTGTTTATCTACTAGTATTTCCTTTTCCGTTTGTTTTTCTGCATGATCGGTTATGCCGAGGCCGTGCTGTCTGATGCGGGAGGCTAATTGTACTGTGTTTTGTGAACTTTGGGTACTGGCAGTACCATGTTCTTGAGCAGCTAGCATAATAGGATCTACTGTCTTGGCCTCATGGGACATGGCTGATTGCCCCGTAATCTGAATTACGTTTCAGCACACTATCGCTTCATTTATTGTGTTCGTCTTAGGCAATCACTGTGATTTGCTCGGCCACACGGGCGTGCTGTTCGGTTCTGGTTTCCTGCCCAACTGTACTGCTGTACACCATGATAGAATTAGCTGCAACTTGATTATGGGTTTAATTTGTCATCTCAACCGCATGTTGTGCTGTCCGCCCTGTCGCATCTACTCTGGTTGACATTTGTAACCTCGTATTCAATTATTCATTGGCTGCTTTGGGATTAATTTCTACGTATAGTACAGTTGTTGGCATATTTGAAGTCCGCACTGTTCACAGCCAGATCTGGGTTAGGAATTGAACCTGGATTTGAAATCAAATCATGTGGTCCGCTCAGCTTAGACACGGGGGAGTCTTTTCACGGGTGACACCGCGCTGACGCCATCCCAGAGCAGCAGCAAGCCGCACGAGTAGCAGACGCCAATTGCATTTTTCTTTTCTTTCGAGGATCATAAGTAGAGGCCAAACAGGAGCCGCCTTCCCCGTCAGCGCTAGCTTTGGTTCCCACTCACCAGACGCCGCATGGGGCAGCCTTGCCGAGCCCAGGCGTCAGGCACCCTAAACCCACCCACCCCCCCACTCCCCATCCACCCACCCACCCCTGGTGCGGTGCGCTTGGAGCCGCCAGCCCCGGGCCCACCCGTTGGCCAACGGGGCTGCTATCTCCACGAGGTGCGAAAAGGCAATGCCACGGACGGTATTATATTTAAGCAGGCTCGAGGGGGGTCGAGGAGGGGTAGGTGGTCGCTCTCGCATCGCATCCGCATCGCACCGCGAACCCAACACTCCTCTTCCTTCTCCCTCGACCCGCGCAGCGCAGGCGGATCTCATCCCATCCAAGGCAGGCAGGCAGGCAGGTCAGGCAACTCGTCCCCTCCCCTCCCGTCCTGAATCTCCTCCCCTCGTTTGTTTCCTTGCTTGTGCCCCGAACGATCTCCACCGCGAGCCCGCCGGCCCGGGCCCGGGCGAGGGTTCCGCTGGCGCGGAGGAACCGAGGCGGCACAGTCGGTGAGGCAGGCAGTAGCTAGATACTCTCGATGGGCGGGCCGCGTTGCCGAACGGATTTCCTGGTCCCCGGCGCTCGGTGCGTGTTCCTAGTCCTAGTCCTAGGGGCGGGCGGGGGGCTGAAGCTGAGCCATGCACGCGACGCGGTGGCTGGCTCAGATCCACGGGAGGCCGCGAGAGTTGATCGAGTAACGGCAGGGAATCTCGCGCCGGGACGCTGGACTCGACGGGCCACCCAAGAGGGAATCGGCGGTGGCAGTTGAATTGCCCGGCACAGCACGCTGACCTGATTGCCGGCTGGACGGACCGCCGGCACGCACTCTCTTGCCCTGGGCTTCCACTGCATCATCCTCTGTTTTGTACTGCTACTAGCAGCTCTAGTACAAGATGCATGGTGGGTGGCCTGTTTATCTACTAGTATTTCCTTTTCCGTTTGTTTTTCTTCATGATCGGTTATGCCGAGGCCGTGCTGTCTGATGCGGGAGGCTAATTGTACTGTGTTTTGTGCACTTTGGGTACTGGCAGTACCATGTTCTTGAGCAGCTAGCATAATAGGATCTACTGTCTTGGCCTCATGGGACATGGCTGATTGCCCCGTAATCTGAATTACGTTTCAGCACACGATCGCTTCATTTATTGTGTTCGTCTTAGGTAATCACTGTGATTTGCTCGGCCACACGGGCGTGCTGTTCGGTTCTGGTTTCCTGCCCAACTGTACTGCTGTACACCATGATAGAATTAGCTGCAACTTGATTATGGGTTTAATTTGTCATCTCAACCGCATGTTGTGCTGTCCGCCCTGTCGCATCTACTCTGGTTGACATTTGTAACCTCGTATTCAGTTATTCATTGGCTGCTTTGGGATTAATTTCTACGTATAGTACAGTTGTTGGCATATTTGAAGTCCGCACTGTTCACAGCCAGATCTGGGTTAGGAATTGAACCTGGATTTGAAATCAAATCATGTGGTCCGCTCAGCTTAGACACGGGGGAGTCTTTTCACGGGTGACACCGCGCTGACGCCATCCCAGAGCAGCAGCAAGCCGCACGAGTAGCAGACGCCAATTGCATTTTTCTTTTCTTTCGAGGATCATCAGCAGAGGCCAAACAGGAGCCGCCTTCCCCGTCAGCGCTAGCTTTGGTTCCCACTCACCAGACGCCGTGTGAGGCAGCCTTGCCGAGCCCAGGCGTCAGGCACCCTAAACCCACCCACCCCCACTCCCCACCCACCCACCCACCCCTGGTGCGGTGCGCTTGGAGCCGCCAGCCCCGGGCCCACCCATCGGCCAACGGGGCTGCTATCTCCACGAGGTGCGAAAAGGCAATGCCATGGACGGTATTATATTTAAGCAGGCTCGAGGGGGGTCGAGGAGGGGTAGGTGGTCGCTCTCGCATCGCATCCCCATCGCACCGCGAACCCAACACTCGTCTTCCTTCTCCCTCGACCTGCGCAGCGCAGGCGGATCTCATCCCATCCAAGGCAGGCAGGCAGGCAGGTCAGGCAACTCGTCCCCTCCCCTCCCCTCCCGAATCTCCTCCCCTCGTTTGTTTCCTTGCTTGTGCCCCGAACGATCTCCGCCGCAAGCCCGCCGGCCCGGGCCCGGGCGAGGTTTCCGCCGGCGCGGAGGAACCGAGGCGGCACCGTCGGTGAGGCAGGCAGTAGCTAGATACTCTCGATGGGCGGGCTGCGTTGCCGAACGGATTTCCTGGTCCCCGGCGCTCGGTGCGTGTTCCTAGTCCTAGTCCTAGGGGCGGGCGAGGGGCTGAAGCTGAGCCATGCACGCGACGCGGTGGCTGGCTCAGATCCACGGGAGGCCGCGAGAGTTGATCGAGTAACGGCAGGGAATCTCGCGCTGGGACGCTGGACTCGACGGGCCACCCAAAGCGGGAATCGGCGGTGGCAGTTGAATTGCCCGGCACAGCACGCTGACCTGATTGCCGGCTGGACGGACCGCCGGCACGCACTCTCTTGCCCTGGGCTTCCACTGCATCATCCTCTGTTTGGTACTGCTACTAGCAGCTCTAGTACAAGATGCATGGTGGGTGGCCTGTTTATCTACTAGTATTTCCTTTTCCGTTTGTTTTTCTGCATGATCCGTTATGCCGAGGCCGTGCTGTCTGATGCGGGAGGCTAATTGTACTGTGTTTTGTGCACTTTGGGTACTGGCAGTACCATGTTCCTGAGCAGCTAGCATAATAGGATCTACTGTCTTGGCCTCATGGGACATGGCTGATTGCCCGGTAATCTGAATTACGTTTCAGCACACGATCGCTTCATTTATTGTGTTCGTCTTAGGCAATCACCGTGATTTGCTCGGCCACACGGGCGTGCTGTTCGGTTCTGGTTTCCTGCCCAACTGTACTGCTGTACACCATGATAGAATTAGCTGCAACTTGATTATGGGTTTAATTTGTCATCTCAACCGCATGTTGTGCTGTCCGCCCTGTCGCATCTACTCTGGTTGACATTTGTAACCTCGTATTCAGTTATTCATTGACTGCTTTGGAATTAATTTCTACGTATAGTACAGTTGTTGGCATATTTGAAGTCCGCACTGTTCACAGCCAGATCTGGGTTAGGAATTGAACCTGGATTTGAAATCAAATCATGTGGTCCGCTCAGCTTAGACACGAGGGAGTCTTTTCACGGGTGACACCGCGCTGACGCCATCCCAGAGCAGCAGCAAGCCGCACGAGTAGCAGACGCCAATTGCATTTTTCTTTTCTTTCGAGGATCATCAGCAGAGGCCAAACAGGAGCCGCCTTCCCCGTCAGCGCTAGCTTTGGTTCCCACTCACCAGACGCCGTGTGGGGCAGCCTTGCCGAGCCCAGGCGTCAGGCACCCTAAACCCACCCACCCCCACTCCCCACCCACCCACCCACCCCTGGTGCGGTGCGCTTGGAGCCGCCAGCCCCGGGCCCACCCATCGGCCAACGGGGCTGCTATCTCCACGAGGTGCGAAAAGGCAATGCCATGGACGGTATTATATTTAAGCAGGCTCGAGGGGGGTCGAGGAGGGGTAGGTGGTCGCTCTCGCATCGCATCCCCATCGCACCGCGAACCCAACACTCGTCTTCCTTCTCCCTCGACCTGCGCAGCGCAGGCGGATCTCATCCCATCCAAGGCAGGCAGGCAGGCAGGTCAGGCAACTCGTCCCCTCCCCTCCCCTCCCGAATCTCCTCCCCTCGTTTGTTTCCTTGCTTGTGCCCCGACCGATCTCCGCCGCAAGCCCGCCGGCCCGGGCCCGGGCGAGTTTCCGCTGGCGCGGAGGAACCGAGGCGGCCCCGTCGGCGAGACAGGCAGTAGCTAGATACTCTCGGTGGGCGGGCCGCGTCGCCGGACGGATTTCCTGGTCCCCGGCGCTAGGTGCGTGTTCCTAGTCCTAGTCCTAGGGGCGGGCGGGGGGCTGAAGTTGAGCCACGCACGCGACGCGGTGGCTGGCTCAGATCCACGGGAGGCCGCGAGAGTTGATCGAGTAACGGCAGGGAATCTCGCGCCGGGACGCTGGACTCGACGGGCCACCCAAAGCGGGAATCGGCGGTGGCAGTTGAATTGCCCGGCACAGCACGCTGACCTGATTGCCGGCTGGACGGACCGCCGGCACGCACTCTCTTGCCCTGGGCTTCCACTGCATCATCCTCTGTTTGGTACTGCTACTAGCAGCTCTAGTACAAGATGCATGGTGGGTGGCCTGTTTATCTACTAGTATTTTCTTTTTCGTTTGTTTTTCTGCATGATCCGTTATGCCGAGGCCGTGCTGTCTGATGCGGGAGGCTAATTGTACTGTGTTTTGTGCACTTTGGGTACTGGCAGTACCATGTTCCTGAGCAGCTAGCATAATAGGATCTACTGTCTTGGCCTCATGGGACATGGCTGATTGCCCGGTAATCTGAATTACGTTTCAGCACACGATCGCTTCATTTATTGTGTTCGTCTTAGGCAATCACCGTGATTTGCTCGGCCACACGGGCGTGCTGTTCGGTTCTGGTTTCCTGCCCAACTGTACTGCTGTACACCATGATAGAATTAGCTGCAACTTGATTATGGGTTTAATTTGTCATCTCAACCGCATGTTGTGCTGTCCGCCCTGTCGCATCTACTCTGGTTGACATTTGTAACCTCGTATTCAGTTATTCATTGACTGCTTTGGAATTAATTTCTACGTATAGTACAGTTGTTGGCATATTTGAAGTCCGCACTGTTCACAGCCAGATCTGGGTTAGGAATTGAACCTGGATTTGAAATCAAATCATGTGGTCCGCTCAGCTTAGACAGGGGGGAGTCTTTTCACGGGTGACACCACGCTGACGCCATCCCAGAGCAGCAGCAAGCCGCACGAGTAGCAGACGCCAATTGCATTTTTCTTTTCTTTCGAGGATCATAAGTAGAGGCCAAACAGGAGCCGCCTTCCCCGTCAGCGCTAGCTTTGGTTCCCACTCACCAGACGCCGCATGGGGCAGCCTTGCCGAGCCCAGGCGTCAGGCACCCTAAACCCACCCACCACCCCACTCCCCATCCACCCACCCACCCCTGGTGCGGTGCGCTTGGAGCCGCCAGCCCCGGGCCCACCCGTTGGCCAACGGGGCTGCTATCTCCACGAGGTGCGAAAAGGCAATGCCACGGACAGTATTATATTTAAGCAGGCTCGAGGGGGGGTCGAGGAGGGGTAGGTGGTCGCTCTCGCATCGCATCCGCATCGCACCGCGAACCCAACACTCCTCTTCCTTCTCCCTCGACCCGCGCAGCGCAGGCGGATCTCATCCCATCCAAGGCAGGCAGGCAGGCAGGTCAGGCAACTCGTCCCCTCCCCTCCCGTCCCGAATCTCCTCCCCTCGTTTGTTTCCTTGCTTGTGCCCCGAACGATCTCCGCCGCGAGCCCGCCGGCCCGGGCCCGGGCGAGGGTTCCGCCGGCGCGGAGGAACCGAGGCGGCACCGTCGGTGAGGCAGGCAGTAGCTAGATACTCTCGATGGGCGGGCCGCGTCGCCGAACGGATTTCCTGGTCCCCGGTGCTCGGTGCGTGTTCCTAGTCCTAGTCCTAGGGGCGGGCGGGGGGCTGAAGCTGAGCCACGCACGCGACGCGGTGGCTGGCTCAGATCCACGGGAGGCCGCGAGAGTTGACCGAGTAACGGCAGGGAATCTCGCACCGGGACGCTGGACTCGACGGGCCACCCAAGCGGGAATCGGCGGTGGCAGTTGAATTGCCCGGCACAACATGCTGACCTGATTGCCGGCTGGACGGACCGCCGGCACGCACTCTCTTTCCCTGGGCTTCCACTGCATCATCCTCTATTTTGTACTGCTACTAGCAGCTCTAGTACAAGATGCATGGTGGGTGGCCTGTTTATCTACTAGTATTTTCTTTTCCGTTTGTTTTTCTGCATGATCCGTTATGCCGAGGCCGTGCTGTCTGATGCGGGAGGCTAATTGTACTGTGTTTTGTGCACTTTGGGTACTGGCAGTACCATGTTCTTGAGCAGCTAGCATAATAGGATCTACTGTCTTGGCCTCATGGGACATGGCTGATTGCCCCGTAATCTGAATTACGTTTCAGCACACGATCGCTTCATTTATTGTGTTCGTCTTAGGCAATCACTGTGATTTGCTCGGCCACACGGGCGTGCTGTTCGGTTCTGGTTTCCTGCCCAACTGTACTGCTGTACACCATGATAGAATTAGCTGCAACTTGATTATGGGTTTAATTTGTCATCTCAACCGCATGTTGTGCTGTCCGCCCTGTCGCATCTACTCTGGTTGACATTTGTAACCTCGTATTCAGTTATGCATTGGCTGCTTTGGGATTAATTTCTACGTATAGTACAGTTGTTGGCATATTTGAAGTCCGCACTGTTCACAGCCAGATCTGGGTTAGGAATTGAACCTGGATTTGAAATCAAATCATGTGGTCCGCTCAGCTTAGACACGGGGGAGTCTTTTCACGGGTGACACCGCGCTGACGCCATCCCAGAGCAGCAGCAAGCCGCACGAGTAGCAGACGCCAATTGCATTTTTCTTTTCTTTCGAGGATCATCAGCAGAGGCCAAACAGGAGCCGTCTTCCCCGTCAGCGCTAGCTTTGGTTCCCACTCACCAGACGCCGCGTGGGGCAGCCTTGCCGAGCCCAGGCGTCAGGCACCCTAAACCCACCCACCCCCCACTCCCCACCCACCCACCCACCCCTGGTGCGGTGCGCTTGGAGCCGCCAGCCCCGGGCCCACCCATCGGCCAACGGGGCTGCTATCTCCACGAGGTGCGAAAAGGCAATGCCATGGACGGTATTATATTTAAGCAGGCTCGAGGGGGGGTCGAGGAGGGGTAGGTGGTCGCTCTCGCATCGCATCCCCATCGCACCGCGAACCCAACACTCGTCTTCCTTCTCCCTCGACCTGCGCAGCGCAGGCGGATCTCATCCCATCCAAGGCAGGCAGGCAGGTCAGGCAACTCGTCCCCTCCCCTCCCCTCCCGAATCTCCTCCCCTCGTTTGTTCCCTTGCTTGTGCCCCGACGGATCTCCGCCGCAAGCCCGCCGGCCCGGGCCCGGGCGAGGTTTCCGCCGGCATGGAGGAACCGAGGCGGCACCGTCGGCGAGCCAGGCAGTAGCTAGATACTCTCGGTGGGCGGGCCGCGTCGCCGGACGGATTTCCTGGTCCCCGGCGCTCGGTGCGTGTTCCTAGTCCTAGTCCTAGGGGCGGGCGGGGGCTGAAGTTGATCCACGCACGCGACGCGGTGGCTGGCTCAGATCCACGGGAGGCCGCGAGAGTTGACCGAGTAACGGCAGGGAATCTCGCGCCGGGACGCTGGACTCGACGGGCCACCCAAAGCGGGAATCGGCGGTTGCAGTTGAATTGCCTGGCACAGCTCGCTGACCTGATTGCCGGCTGGACGGACCGCCGGCACGCACTCTCTTGCCCTGGGCTTCCACTGCATCATCCTCTGTTTGGTACTGCTACTAGCAGCTCTAGTACAAGATGCATGGTGGGTGGCCTGTTTATCTACTAGTATTTCCTTTTCCATATGTTTTTCTGCATGATCGGTTATGCCGAGGCCGTTCTATCTGATGCGGGAGGCTAATTGTACTGTGTTTTGTGCACTTTGGGTACTGGCAGTACCATGTTCCTGAGCAGCTAGCATAATAGGATCTATTGTCTTGGCCTCATGGGACATGGCTGATTGCCCCGTAATCTGAATTACGTTTCAGCACACGATCGCTTCATTTATTGTGTTCGTCTTAGGCAATCACTGTGATTTGCTCGGCCACACGGGCGTGCTGTTCGGTTCTGGTTTCCTGCCCAACTGTACTGCTGTACACCATGATAGAATTAGCTGCAACTTGATTATGGGTTTAATTTGTCATCACAACTGCATGTTGTGCTGTCCGCCCCGTCGCATCTACTCTGGTTGACATTTGTAACCTCGTATTCAGTTATGCATTGGCTGCTTTGGGATTAATTTCTACGTATAGTACAGTTGTTGGCATATTTGAAGTCCGCACTGTTCACAGCCAGATCTGGGTTAGGAATTGAACCTGGATTTGAAATCAAATCATGTGGTCTGCTCAGCTTAGACACGGGGGAGTCTTTTCACGGGTGACGCCGCGCTGACGCCATCCCAGAGCAGCAGCAAGCCGCACAAGTAGCAGACGCCAATTGCATTTTTTTTTTCTTTCGAGGATCATCAGTAGAGGCCAAACAGGAGCCGCCTTCCCCGTCAGCGCTAGCTTCGGTTCCCACTCACCAGACGCCGCGTGGGGCAGCCTTGCCGGGCCCAGGCGTCAGGCACCCTAAACCCACCCACCCCCACTCCCCACCCACCCACCCACCCCTGGTGCGGTGCGCTTGTAACCGCCAGCCCCGGGCCCACCCGTCGGCCAACGGGGCTGCTATCTCCACGAGGTGCGAAAAGGCAATTGCACGGACGGTATTATATTTAAGCAGGCGCGAGGGGGGTCAAGGAGGGGTAGGTGGTCGCTCTCGCATCGCATCCGCATCGCACCGCGAACCCAACACTCCTCTTCCTTCTCCCTCGACCCGCGCAGCGCAGGCGGATCTCATCCCATCCAAGGCAGGCAGGCAGGCAGGTCAGGCAACTCGTCCCCTCCCCTCCCGTCCCGAATCTCCTCCCCTCGTTTGTTTCCTTGCTTGTGCCCCGAACGATCTCCGCCGCGAGCCCGCCGGCCCGGGCCCGGGCGAGGGTTCCGCCGGCGCGGAGGAACCGAGGCGGCACCGTCGGTGAGGCAGGCAATAGCTAGATACTCTCGGTGGGCGGGCCGCGTCGCCGAACGGATTTCCTGGTCCCCGGCGCTCGGTGCGTGTTCCTAGTCCTAGTCGTAGGGGCGGGCGGGGGGCTGAAGCTGAGCCACGCACGCGACGCGGTGGCTGGCTCAGATCCACGGGAGGCCGCGAGAGTTGACCGAGTAACGGCAGGGAATCTCGCGCCGGGACGCTGGACTCGACGGGCCACCCAAGCGGGAATCGGCGGTGGCAGTTGAATTGCCCGGCACAGCACGCTGACCTGATTGCCGGCTGGACGGACCGCCGGCACGCACTCTCTTGCCCTGGGCTTCCACTGCATCATCCTCTCTTTTGTACTGCTACTAGCAGCTCTAGTACAAGATGCATGGTGGGTGGCCTGTTTATCTACTAGTATTTCCTTTTCCGTTTGTTTTTCTGCATGATCGGTTATGCCGAGGCCATGCTGTCTGATGCGGGAGGCTAATTGTACTGTGTTTTGTGCACTTTGGGTACTGGCAGTACCATGTTCCTGAGCAGCTAGCATAATAGGATCTACTGTCTTGGCCTCATGGGACATGGCTGATTGCCCCGTAATCTGAATTACGTTTCAGCACACGATCGCTTCATTTATTGTGTTCGTCTTAGGCAATCACTGTGATTTGCTCGGCCACACGGGCGTGCTGTTCGGTTCTGGTTTCCTGCCCAACTGTACTGCTGTACACCATGATAGAATTAGCTGCAACTTGATTATGGGTTTAATTTGTCATCTCAACCGCATGTTGTGCCGTCGCCCTGTCGCATCTACTCTGGTTGACATTTGTAACTGTGTATTCAGTTATTCATTGGCTGCTTTGGGATAAATTTCTCAAACTTTTGCCCACTGCAAACAATTGCTCAAGAGTGAAGCTTATTCTTTCGTCTAGTTCATATTAGCATGATTATTTGTTCTATAAAGGTAGGCTTTTAACCTTTTCAGTCAAACATATGCATGAATTACTTGACACTGTTCTGCTCTGTACCTGACGTGTTTGGTGCATCTCTTTTCAGGTACAAGATGGCTCTCACCAGAATTGGTCTTGCTGGCCTCGCCGTCATGGGGCAGAACCTCGCCCTCAACATTGCAGAGAAAGGCTTCCCCATCTCTGTCTACAACAGGACCACCTCCAAGGTCGATGAGACTGTCCAGCGCGCCAAGCTAGAAGGAAACCTTCCTCTCTACGGTTTCCATGACCCTGCATCCTTCGTCAACTCCATTCAGAAGCCACGTGTCATCATCATGCTTGTCAAGGCCGGCGCACCTGTTGACCAGACCATTGCGACGCTCGCAGCTCACCTGGAGCAGGGCGACTGCATCATTGACGGAGGAAACGAGTGGTATGAGAACACGGAAAGGAGAGAGAAGGCGATGGAGGAGCGTGGGCTCCTCTACCTCGGGATGGGTGTTTCTGGAGGAGAGGAGGGTGCCCGCCATGGCCCCTCCATGATGCCTGGAGGCTCATTGGAGGCATAACAGTACATTGAAGACATTCTTCTCAAGGTGTCTGCTCAGGTCCCTGACAGCGGCCCCTGTGTCACATACATTGGGAAGGGTGGATCCGGAAACTTTGTCAATATGGTTCACAATGGCATTGAGTACGGTGACATGCAGCTGATCGCTGAGGCGTATGACGTTCTCAAGTCGGTTGGCAAGCTTACAAACGGTGAGCTGCAACAGGTTTTTGCCGAGTGGAACAAGGGTGAGCTCCTCAGTTTCTTGGTCGAGATCACTGCTGATATATTCAGCATCAAGGATGACCAGGGTGAAGGCTACTTGGTCGACAAGGTCCTGGACAAGACCGGGATGAAGGGAACCGGGAAGTGGACGGTGCAGCAGGCTGCTGAGCTCTCTGTGGCTGCTCCTACCATTGAGGCGTCCTTGGATTCCAGGTTCCTCAGCGGACTCAAGGATGAGCGTGTCGCGGCTTCCAAGATCTTCCAGGGCGACTACTCCAGTGGCGAAACTGTGGACAAGGCACAGCTGATCGAGGATGTGAGGAAAGCCCTCTATGCCTCCAAGATCTGCAGCTACGCCCAGGGCATGAACATCATCAAGGCCAAGAGCACGGAGAAGGGATGGGGCCTCAACCTCGGCGAGCTGGCCAGGATCTGGAAGGGCGGGTGCATCATCCGCGCCAGCTTCCTCGACCGCATCAAGAAGACCTATGACAGGAACGGTGAGCTCGCCAACCTCCTGATCGACCCTGAGTTCGCGCAGGAGATCATGGACAGGCAAGCCGCATGGAGGAGGGTTGTCTGCCTTGCCATCAACAACGGGGTCAGCACCCCTGGCATGTCCGCGAGTCTGGCCTACTTCGACTCCTACCGGAGGGACAGGCAATTTTTTCTGGTTCAGGTACTTTTTTCAAATTCGTGAACTTTTTAAAATTCCAGTTACTTTTTCCCTATTCGTGTAATTTTTCAAGTTTGGAAAAAGTTCCTGGATTAAAAAGAACACGAACTTGGAAAAAGCAGGCGGTTTCGAAAAAAAGTAAACGAACATGAAAAAAGTACACAGATCTGAAAAAATGTACGGGAATTTGAAAAGGTGTGTGGGTTTGAAAAAATTATGCAAACTTGTTAAAAGTACTCGAACTTGTAAAATTTACATGAACTTGTAAAAACTATGAGAAATTAAAAAACTGACGGATTTGAAAAAGTACACGAATGTGAAAAAAGTATGGGGCCTTGAAGAAAGTACGCGGATTTGAAAAAAAGTATGTAAATTTCAAAAAAAGTTCACTGATTTAAAAAGAATATGTGAATTTGAGTCAGGACCGCTCAAAACCGGGGTGAGTTTGCAGTAAAACCGGTCAAAACCGAGACCAGGGGACGAACCTTGTCCGGTTTCAATAATTGGGTGTGTGAATTGTTCGGTTTCGTAGTTGGGGGCTAAATCTAGACTGCACCAAAAATCAAGGGGCAAAAGGTATACTTTTCTCTTTTGATAAAGCTTAAGTTTGAGGCGGTCTTTTGAAAATGTGTCGGGCCAAATAAGTTGAGCTCCCTAATGGGGCAGGAGTGGATTTTTATTCTCGATGACCAGTCTGGATTTTTATTCTCGATGACCAGTCTGGTGATAAAATTCCTTTTATCAATGAGCAAATGAGATGAAGCAAAGCTTTTGCCTCGTTTAGAAAATCTTGGTCTGTGGTGACATGCTTATCTTAGTACTAAGGATGATTATTTGTTAGTAACATTATGTATGCCAACGAGCCTCCCTCTCCTTGTGCTGTAAAAAGAAATTTTACCGTGTGAAAACTGATGGCTTTTGGGGACACGAAGAATGTGAGGCAGGTCGTGTGAGGAGACGCCCAAGTTGACCAGCTGGAGCAGGTCAGGCAGGTAGACAATGAGAAGCAATACGTCAGCGAACCTCTCGATATATATCATTGTTTGAACGTGTAGAGGTGATGTGTTGGTCCGTCACCACCGACGACTTCACAGGAGAAATTGATCCATTAGACGAACCAAACTTTGGGTAGGTACACACGATTATTAAAAGGTGCAACTCTAGAACAAATCAGGGAAGTGTTGCATTGAATAAAATACAGATGTTCAATCTGAGTGGAATGAAAAAGAAAAAACATAATGACAGTGTCATTAGCAGAAAATCCGAGAGAATTGATCCATCACAATAAAAGTGGTGGTTTTTTTTTTTACTGATGACACCGCTTTTGAGGTGTTTTGCATTTCACTTGTTCAATCTGAATGAAGACCTAAAAATCCATGCCCGACTTATAAACCCAACCGGAGATAATAGTTAGAGCCGGTTTGTGTGCTGGACTAGGGGCTTGTATCGTGAGAAAAAGAGAAAAAAAGATGCGCGCGCGTGTGTGTGTTTGTATTTTTTTCATGTGACTAATCTGTAGGCGAATCCCAACATGCTCTATAGAAGCAAGTTTTTTCACATTCAGGTGAAATCGTCAAACGAGGTAGTATTACTTTACAAAATGCTTCCGCAAGTCCCAATCTCTTCTCCCTAGTTTAACCGGCACGTCACGTAGTGTCGCTCGCTGAAAACCTTAAACTTATGGATTCTTTTTTTTTAAGTTTAAGAATATGTTAAACTTATGGATTCTATCTAAACCACTCGCGCGGCATCTTCCACGACGTGCACTACGTAAGCGTCGCTGTCACTTGCACGTCCCAAGCGTTTTCCACCAACAGTGATCAGTCTCTCTTGTTGATTGATTAGCCTGATTGATAACAAAAGCTGCATCAGCATTTAGTATCATCTCTCACCCTTGTCGTGGCAAGTTGCGATCTAGGAGTAGATTGCATGGCTGGCGGTGGTACGGTTTACACGCATGGTTTGATTTGCCATGTTTACAGTACAGTTTGTCGAAAGTACAGTAATAATTTTTGTAGCCCATGCCCCATCAACAATGCAAAGTGCTTACGTAGGTGCTTAGAAAAACAAGCCGATTTTTTCTTAAACACCGGAAAACATGCAACAGCTATTTCTATATACACTACTTAAAAAAAACAGTGTTATTTTTCGTGCTGGCAGAACACCATTCTACCTTCTACCATCCTTCATCTGCCCCTCCTCCCGTACATTCTCCTCACACGTAAAGAACCAACGGACAGGGCCGGGCCAGCCGGCCCTGGCATCCTAGAGGCCCTTGTGCGAGCTTCGTATAATGGGCCCTTATAATTGACTCAATTTTTCTTTCAGTAAAGGACGTAGCACCGTTTTTAGATTCAATTAATTGATTTACATGTTAGCTCCTTTTACTTTTCTCACAACTTGATGATAATTGCATTTTTGAAACATTCTTACAAAAAAAAGGAGAGAGCACCTGAGTTCTTGAATCTTGGTTTTGGAGTAAATTAGAAGAAATTCTACGCTCCATCTATCCAATAATCAAAGTTCATGCAACGACACAACCTGCTGAATTTACATGACTGCAATTTGTGCAAAAAAAAAGAGGAATCGAGTAGGTTAAACATCAGCAATGGTTCATCTCATCAATTTGACTATTATGTCAACTGATCATAACAGAAATAAGTAGACAAAGATCAAGGAATTATGATCTAAAAATTACCTGAATCAGCAAAGCCCTTTGTTGCTTCGCTTCAACAATGCCTGGACTTCACGTCTGCATCGCTTGCCCTCACACACTGATCACATCTAACTGACAATGGACGGCCATGCTGCTCTCGCGTTCTTCCCAGGGGCCCAGGACCAGAGTGTGTCGCCGGCTGGCCTCCATCCGTCGGGTTTCTTGGGGCTGTTTATATATATGAGAAAACAGTATAGTTTTCCCCCTCAAATCCACATTGATGGATCCATAACCCCCTGAACTCCAATACCATATAATTTACCCCTTTAAATTGTCAAGACCGGATAAATCAAGCCTCATAGTGGTTTTTTCTTTTCTTTTCTTTTCTTTTCTTTTGAGAATCATGAGCAGAGGCCAAATAGGACCCGCCTTCCCTCCGCCCCCGTCAGCGCTAGCTTTGGTTCCCACTCGCGTCAGAGACCGTAAACCTACCCACCCACCCACCCACCCCTTTTTTTTTTTGATGGTAGTGCGGTGCGCGCTTGGGAGTTGGGAGCCGCCAGGCCGGGCCCACCCGTCGGCCAACGCTATTCTTCTATTTAAGCAGGCGCGAGGGGGGTTGCAGAGGGGTAGGTGGTCGCTCTCGCATCGCCCTTGCTCCTAGACCCACGCAGATCTCATCCAAGGCAGGCGCAGGTCAGGCAATTCCCCTCTCCCCCTCCCCCGAATCTCCTCCCCATCGTTTGCTTCTTTGCTTGAGCCCCGCCCCCGCAGCCCGGTCCCGGTCCCGGTCGAGGTTTCCGGCGGGGCGGGCGGAAGATCCGAGGCGATACCGGCGAGGTGTAGCTAGTTCTAGGCAGATGGGTCCACGAGTTTCCTGGTTTACGCCTCAGATTAGATCCACGGGATGGGGTGGGACTTTGGGAGGGAGCAGTCCAGTTGACCAACTAGTGGCGTGGCAGGGAATCCGGCGGCGCTGATTGCGTCCCAAGTCTGCTCAAACACTAGATTAGATTGTACCACGAGCCAGCGCTAGTTGATTTCCTCGGCAGTTCGTGTGCCGGACGGACGTACAGCCAGCCAACACTAGTTGCCCTGCGCTTCTACCCGTATGTACCGTATGGCCAAGGTGTTGGTAGTGATAGCCGTGGTCGAGGATGCAAGACAGCCTGTTTACTCTCACGCCATAACTCTGATTCTTTCTTTTTTGTTATATATATATATATATATATATATATATATATATATATATATATATATATTTTGTATGGTCGATGATGCTGAAACCATGCCGTCTGATGCTGGATGGTAGCTGCGCTGTGTTTGGTGAATGTTGCTAGTGCTCCTGAGCAGCCCCGACTGCAGATTATGTTTCAGCATACTGTCGGTTTCTTGAGTCATCTTAAGCAACAATCCATGTGCCTCGCTCAATCACGCGGGCGGGTGCTGCTGTTCGATTCTGATCTTCTGCTGCCTCAACTATGTTGCTCTACACCATGATACAATTAGCTGCAAGTTGATTACGGATTTAATCTGTCATCTCAATCCCATGCCGTGCTGTCCGCCCTGTCGCATCTATCCTGAGGACATCGCGTCAATTCTGATTGACGTTGTAACCTCATATTCAGTTATTCACTGGTCGCTTTCTGGATTATTAATTTCCTTCAACTTTTGTTCGCTGCAAACAATTGTTCGGAATGAATCTTGTTCTTGCGTCTAGTTCATATGCATCATCATTTGTTCTGTAAAGCCAGACTTTTAACCTATCGAGTCAGATTTGCATAAATTACTTGACACTGTTCTCTTCTGTGCGTGACGTGTTTGCTGCATCTCTTTTCAGGTACAAGATGGCTCTCACCAGAATTGGTCTTGCCGGCCTCGCCGTCATGGGCCAGAACCTTGCCCTCAACATTGCAGAGAAAGGGTTCCCCATCTCTGTCTACAACAGGACCACCTCCAAGGTCGATGAGACTGTTCAGCGCGCCAAGCTAGAAGGAAACCTTCCTCTCTACGGTTTCCATGACCCTGCATCCTTCGTCAACTCCATTCAGAAACCACGTGTCGTCATCATGCTTGTCAAGGCCGGTGCTCCTGTTGACCAGACCATCGCAACGCTCGCAGCACACCTGGAGCAGGGCGACTGCATCGTTGATGGAGGAAACGAGTGGTACGAGAACACGGAAAGGAGGGAGAAGGCGATGGAGGAGCGTGGACTCCTCTACCTCGGGATGGGTGTTTCCGGAGGAGAGGAGGGTGCCCGCCATGGCCCCTCCATGATGCCTGGAGGCTCATTGGAGGCATACCAGTACATTGAAGACATTCTTCTCAAGGTGTCTGCTCAGGTCCCTGACAGCGGCCCGTGCGTCACATACATTGGGAAGGGTGGATCCGGAAACTTTGTCAAGATGGTTCACAATGGCATTGAGTACGGTGACATGCAACTCATTGCTGAGGCGTACGACGTTCTCAAGTCGGTTGGGAAGCTCACAAACGGTGAGCTGCAGCAGGTTTTCGCGGAGTGGAACAAGGGTGAACTCCTCAGTTTCTTGGTTGAGATCACTGCTGATATCTTCAGCATCAAGGATGACCAGGGTGAGGGCTACTTGGTCGACAAGGTCCTGGACAAGACCGGGATGAAGGGAACCGGGAAGTGGACAGTGCAGCAAGCTGCTGAGCTCTCTGTGGCTGCTCCTACCATTGAGGCGTCCTTGGATTCCAGGTTCCTCAGCGGGCTGAAGGATGAGCGTGTCGCGGCTTCCAAGATCTTCCAGGGTGACTACTCCAGTGGTGAAACTGTCGACAAGGCACAGCTGATCGAGGATGTGAGGAAGGCCCTCTACGCCTCCAAGATCTGCAGCTACGCCCAAGGCATGAACATCATCAAGGCCAAGAGCACGGAGAAGGGATGGGGCCTCAATCTCGGCGAGCTGGCCAGGATCTGGAAGGGCGGGTGCATCATCCGCGCCAGCTTCCTGGACCGCATCAAGAAGGCGTATGACAGGAACGGTGAGCTCGCCAACCTCCTCATCGACCCCGAGTTCGCGCAGGAGATCATGGACAGGCAAGCTGCATGGAGGAGGGTTGTCTGCCTCGCCATCAACAACGGCGTCAGCACCCCTGGCATGTCCGCGAGTCTGGCCTACTTCGACTCCTACCGGAGGGACAGGCTCCCTGCCAACCTCGTCCAGGCCCAGAGGGACTACTTCGGGGCGCACACCTACGAGAGGGTTGACATGCCCGGCTCCTTCCACACCGAGTGGTACAAGATTGCCAACTCAAAGATCTAAGATGCTGCTGCTGCTCTACCAAGAGACGGTCCATCAGGTTTCGTCTTTCCGGTATCCTTTGTTGCTGCCAGTCATGAGTCCTTTTCCTGTAGGGGAGGAACCGCCGTTTAATTTTTATTATTTGAGTAACGAGTCCTGTATTTATTTTCTACAAGGAGATCACATATTCTCTCCAGTCTCCGCTACTTCCATGTGATTGATCAACCCTGGAGGGAAGACATTGCCATTCTGAATTAGTTTGAATAAAATGTGTTTTTACCTACCTGTGTTTGATAGCCAGTGTTCCTGCTTTCTCAAGGCTGCTTTACTTGTTGCTTGTTTGTTGTGTCATATGATTCTCACAAAATTTTGTTGCTATCTCGTGTCTATGGTAGCATGTGACAGTCCTTTCCTTTTTGTTTGGAAGATAGGCCATGTTTGCCTACCCTGTTTATGGTTTTTTTGGGTACTGGATCAGGTATGGTACAGTTCTTGTGTTACATAGTTGAGTTGTGACACACTGTCAAAAGAAAGTTACAACTGTGAACATAAGTAATCATGAAAGGTGTGGTACTACTGGCCTCTATGTAGTTCAAAGATGAGTCAGTTTTGTCGGAAGTTTGTAAGAAATCAGCTCATTTCGATAAAATATTACATTGAGTTTCATCTGAGATCGACCCATTTATATTCTGAGGCCCTGTTTGTTTGGGCTTTTGCTTCCGCTTTTGCAGCTTTGTCACTTTGACCAAAAAACTATAAAAGCTCCTAAATAGGTGCTTCAAAAACCATAAAAGCTCCAAAAGCACCCATTTAGGAGCTTTTATAACTTTTTGGCCAAAATGAAAAAGCTGCAAAAGCAAAAGCAAAAGCTCAAACAAACAGGGCCTGAACCAATTAACATCCCTCATCCATTTATATTCTGAACCAACTTTCATCCCGCATCCTGTAGATGCTGGACTCAACTGTCTGTACTTGATTGCCAATCATCAGTGCTTAGTCTGACCAGGGAGTCTCCTGGTGCGTGTCGTGCAAAGACAGCTCTTCTTTGCAGTGCGTAAACCGAGTTTGCTACTCTGCTTCCGGTATTGTTTCCTACTACTCCCTCCGTCCGGGAAAAGTTGTCCGCGACTTAGTTCAACTCTAATTTTGCAAAAAACCTCTTCTACGTCTTAAACTGTTGCAAATCAGCCCCCCCTCAGCTTCTTCCTCCTTCCTCCGTCGCCCGATCCATCCACCAAGGAGCCCGACCCCGACTGCAGCTGCTCCTCCAAGGCGACCACCTCGACGGGCGCCTCCTCCTCGTCGCCCTCCTCGCCGGCGCAGGTTCCTCGTGCCTGCGGCAACCCCAGCCGCCGCTCCCCTCTCCCTGACTTCCGCAGGCAGGGCCACGCGGGTCTTCCCAGGTGGCGGGACCTGTTGCTGCCGCTGCCATCCGTCCGCCACCTGCCGCTGCCGTCGCCCGCCACCTACTGCTGCCGCTGCAGCCCGCCCGATCGAGTCCGCGCGGACCTGTTGCTGCTGTTGGCGACTGCATCTGCTGCTGATGTCGGCGACTGCATTGGCTGCAGGTACTTCCTGAAAAATGGACTGATTGTGGCTGATTGATCTGAACCTGTGTCAACTGCAGTTTCAGTTACAGTGTGAATTGCATTATCAGCACACTTATGTAAGCATTGTACTTTGTGAAATCTTTGCTGTTCTTTGTGAAATCTTTGCTGTTCCATCAGAGTACTGTACCTGAAAATTAGTGAAGTTGATTTACACCAAGAGTACTCCAAAATTGTACTGTAAGGAGTTGCTCCTTGTGCTGCTGCTGCTCCTCCTGTTCCACCATCAATGGAGTTAAATGGATGTAAAATTGACAGTTCTTGATTAAAAAAGTGTATCAAGAGGCCACAAAAATTGTAAACTTCTCTGAAACATGAAAATTTTGGACTGATAATGAATCTGGCCATGTTTGAGGTGTTTTGACAACTGAATTTGGCCATGTTTTGACACTGAATTTAAATGATGTAATATGCATATTACAAGAAGTTTCATAAAACAAATAGAAGTGCTTGTGAGGACAAGCTGTGTTCAATCAACTTGATGTTCAGAACCTGTCATTTTCTATGTGCTTGCGAGGACAAGCTGTGTTGATCAGTGCTAGGATGCTAACACCACAAGAAAGCATGCATGCCATGTTCAGGCTTCTTTTTCTTAGTGCATATAGAAGTGGCAACTAATCACCACAAAATGGAGTGCATAGGTTCAGATTTGAAGCATGCATTTTCCATACATAGGTTCAGACTTTAAGCACGAAAATGTACTCCTGTAGGTTAGCAGGAAGAGCTTACAGATGTTCCATATGGCAAGGGTGACTTGACGCCATTACGAAAACCTCGCCGTACATCCACTCGGCGCCGCACAGCCTCCCTGAGAGCAGTGAGTGAGCGAGTGGCATCAGTTAGTGAGCTCAAAACCAGTTCAGTCAGTAGCAGTAGCAGGATGGAGCAGTAGAGTGAGTGTGACATCACTTGATGCACTAATTCAGTCAAAAGCAGAGTGAGAGAGGCAAATTCCGTAACCTGCAATGTCCTAGCCCAATCTATATAAAAAAGTGACATCAATTTGTGCAAATCCTAGCAAAATCTATATAAAAAAATTTGACAGCTTCAGAACATCCTAGCACAATCTTTTCATTATCTCTGAATTTCTAAATAGAGTCTACATACCGCAAAAATTTGAGAAAACTACTGAATTATTGTTGTTTAGTCATTGTTTCTACTGTAGTTTTCAGTATTTTGTACAAACTGAAAACTGATTGTGTTAGACTAGGAGTACTTGATTGTGTTAGACTAGGAGTACTTGCTTAATTCATCATGGTTTTCTTTTCACACTAGGAGTACGTGCTCAAATGAACAAGGAGTACTTTTAATTAATTTCAATTAGCTAGAATTATTTGAATTAGCTAGATTTATTCGAATTAATTTGGGATTATTTGAATTAGCTAGATTTATTTGAATGAATTTGGAATTATTTGAAAGCCTAAAAATCAAGCAGAGAGCAGAGCAGTGCAACCTCCTCTGAATGAAAATATCATGTCACTGGAAAGCCCTAAAAAGCAAGCAGGGAGCAGAGCAGTACAAGAGTTGATTGATGTTTCTTCTGTTGAAGTTACCATGTTTCTGTAAGGAATGGCCATCATGTTCCTCTAGTTACCAAAATGAACAAGGAGACTTTTAATCTCTCAGAAGTCATTGAAGCATCTTTTAATAATTTGTAAGGAACAGACTTTTTGAAGGGAAGAAGATTGGTTTCATATAAAAGGTTTTCCTGAATAGACTTTTAAGCTCAGGCAGTAACTCTAGGCAACACTATAATACATAATTTGGCAGGCCTCAAGTAAGAACTGTAGAACTATTTTGTCACCAAACTTAAATAAAATTTGGCTCCATATAAAATTTAAATAAAAGAGCACTTTGGCTCCACATGATAGGAGTATGTAGCTCCATATGATAGGAGTATGTAGTCCAAATAATCATCTTCTTAGTTGAAAGCCTTTAATTCACGTAGTCCTAAAATTTCTACACACAGAATGGACAAGCAATATTCCTAAAATTTCTGCAATTACAGTATATTCGATCAATGCAAATTAAGCACTCATGAAACAAGTCTATTTGGTCAATGCAACTATGTGGTGCTAGCGCCTTTTGTCTTTGTGGTTGGGCACAGTTTGGCACAATCTGGTCATCTGACCAAAATAAAAGGTGGGCAGATGTCTTGAGATGCTGTACCGTATTTTGAATTTCTTGAGATGCTGCAGATGGTAATGGTACATGCTCTTTTAATTACACCTGTATTTGAGGATCCAAACAGCTTTGCCTACGGTTTACACCAGGTCAAATGGTCAAAAAAATTCAGTTTGCTGTTCCATGTAAATATTCAGAGTAATTCACAATCTTTTCTAACATCATATTTTCTGAATATTCAGAGTAATTCAGTTTGCTGTTGGGATTACACTGGCATATGCACCTTGTTCGAAGACAAGATTTGCAAATTCGGTGAACATTCTAAGTCAAGACTGAACATTCAGTGTTAAGTGTTAACACAACACTGGCATATGCACCTTGTTCGAAGACATGATCAGTTTTTAGGAAAGACAAGATTTACTAATTCAGTTTTTAGGGAAGACAAGACTGAACATTTAAACTCTGGAAGCTGGCATTCAGCAAAGGCTGAATATACAAATTCAGTTTTTAGGGAAGACAAGACTGAACATTTAAACTCTGGAAGCTGGCATTCAGCAAAGGCTGAATATACAAATTCAGTTTTTAGGAAAGACAAGATTTACTAATTCGGTGAACACTCAGTCTGAACATTTCTGAATCTACACACACCTTGCTCGAAATTGATTTGCAGGGCATCCTGTTGGTTGTCTCCCTTCATCAACTTTGGGCTGGTCTTCTTCCTGGTGCACACGGTTCAAGCTGGCCCTACTGAACACAGCAATGCAAAGAGCATCAAGCAGTAATAGAGAGCAGAGAATGGAAACCCATGAAAGTGCAGAGTTTAAGCTCTATTCAGCAAATGAAAGTAGCAGTACGAGGCGCTAGGCTGGCTTAAGTAAACATTCGACCTCTCTTGACGAACTCAGGGGCTGGCTC
Organism: Triticum urartu; assembly: GCF_056163025.1. Taxonomy (NCBI): domain Eukaryota; kingdom Viridiplantae; phylum Streptophyta; class Magnoliopsida; order Poales; family Poaceae; genus Triticum; species Triticum urartu. The sequence continues at coordinate 8,263,811 of NC_141879.1, forward strand.
GACGGTCTCGACGGGGGTGGGCAGGAGCGCGAGCCTCCGGCACGCTGCAGCGTCGCACACCTCCTCGAGCACCGTGATCAGCCGGCCCGTAGTGGAGGCGAGCGCGAGATGACGGCGTTGGCGTCGACGAGGGCCACGGCCAGGCCACTCGAGTTGGCGCAGCTGGACACGATTCGGCTCACCGCCTGCGCGGACGATTCCTTGGCCACCGTCTCTCGCCGCGTCGCGGTCGCGCCCCACGCCACGGGGGCTGGGGCGGGGGTGGGAAGGCCGCGTCGCAGCCCGTCGGGCCGAGGGCCGGCCATGCTTCTTCCATCAACGCTAGGAGGGAGGGGGTGGCCGCGAGCAGGAGACGCGGCGGGTGGAAGATGAAACAATTTTTTGGGTGAAAGAGGGAAGATTCGGGAGGCAGGCAAGGGAGGCAGGGGAAGGGAGCGGCGGAGGAGGCAGCTGCGGCGGCGGCGGAGGACGCGCGGCAGAGCAGGGGAGTAGCGCGAAGCAGGGGATCTCGGGCGTTCATGCGCCCGACACAGCGGCGGAGTGTCGACCGGAGAAGACGAGGAGTGCCGGTTGTGTCGGAAATTAGCTGAGGGTGTTTTTGTAAAATGATCACGGGGACAACTTTTTCCGGACGAAGGGAGTACTTCATTGGCACTATGGTGCATCTTGCAGGCATTTGACCGCACCTCACCCGCCTCTTCGCCGCCGCTGATATTTTGTAAGATTTGTGGCCATGAAACTGAAGATGGTCACCATGGCATTGTCATTGTTCGTTGCCCTCAGAGATCCAATGCGCAAAGTATGGGACTTACCTTGGGTTCGTAGGACCGGACTTGCTGTTGGTGCCACTCTCTTCCATGGTGAAGATGCAAGAGACATAATAGTACCCTACTTCTGTTATAATAACTGATGTAAGGAACATCCAAGAGAAGAATATCTGTGGGAGTTGGCTCCCCGCTTCTAGGCCCCCCTCCCCCCCGCCGCCGACGGCTCCCCCGCACGGAGCCGCCGCCGCAGTGGCCGGAGCCCGCCGTCGCCGCCAGTCCCTTCCCCCTCCCGTTCCCCTTCTCCTTCCTCCCTCCCTTCCCCGTACCCCCGCGTCGTCTCCCTGAGCGAGGCGACCGGGGGCCCTTCTGTTGTACGGTGGAACCCTAGATGGAGATCTTTCACTTAATGGAGGGGAAATCCCCAAGAACAAGAAGAACACAAATGGAAAAACAAGAGGAACACTCAAATTGACTTGACCCAATCACACATGTGCTAGATCCAATCACACAAAGAGAGATACAAAGGTCCAAATCCAACATAAGAAGATACAAGAGGTAACTAGTTCATTCCAATCCTATGAGGAAAGAGGTCTTGATGATCCTATGATGGGGATCCTTCTCCAAGAGGAGGCCTTGATATCCATAAGAGGATCTTCTCCCTTAGGAGGTCATGATCTCCAAGAGGAGGAAGATGAGCAAAGCTCTCTCAATATCTCACATATACTTTGCTACCCTCTAGAACAAGCTAGGTGAGGGGTACTTATGGTCTAAGGACGAAATGGGGGAAAAACGGGGGTACACGGGTCATTTGACCCTAAGTGCACGCAGGCACATTTCGGGATGTCCGGGCACCCGGTGTAAATGTCCGGGCACCCGGGGATGCTTGGGAGGAGGAGGCCGGGCACCCGGGGCTAAGGGGCCGGCACCTGGGGATGCTTGGGAGGAGGAGGCCAGGCACCCAGGGCTAAGGGGCCGGCACCCGGGGTGCGCCCAGGGGGGTTTCGGGCACCCGGGGGGTGAAGGCCCGGGCACCCGGGAAGGTCAGAGGCATCCCGCCCCACTTGGTCGGCCGGTGCGGGCACCCGGGGGTGTATGGTGCGGGCACCCGGGGTGTCTAGAGAGCCTCCGGTTTCTCTCGTCTTGGGGTCCCTTCTTATTCTTCTTGGGGCTCCATGTGTACTTGGAGATCCCTTCTTGCTTCTTCATGGTCTTCTCCTCGATACCTAGTCATGCACTAAGTCTCCGCTTGAGGTAGAAGCCATTTCTCATATGAAATCAAAGGGAGCTCGAAGAGGAAAGAGGTAACCTCGGTTTCAATAGTACGTGCATGGGTTGTTGTCATCGGTCCACTTAACGTTCGTGGTGGTAATGGAATGCACATGGGGATGACCGTGGGATGCTCCGCATCATCTCCTCCCCCTTGGGAAAGATCCATCTTCGGATCAAAAACCAAATCACCATGGGAAAGAGAGGGCGTCGACGTGTAGAAGTGGACGATCACCAAGCACTTATCAAGTTGAAGCTCGAAATGGGCACTCTCCAATGTTGCAACGTCTTGTGATTCCTTCAAAAGGAGCAAGGACAACAAATGCTTGGAAAAACAAATGTGGGCGTTAGTGCCAAACCAAGCATTCAAGTGGTGATTCATCCAACAAGTGTCGTCATCAAGCATAGCATATGGTTTGACAAAGAAGTGTGACATGGCATGTAATAAACACATAAATTGAGCACAAGTAAAAGGATCATGGAAACAATCATGCAAAGGCGAGGTAAATGTGCTAATATGTGTGACAAGAGAACAAGCATCTACCGCAATGTCATAGCAAGCATGCACAAGGTGCTCAATGAACGGTCTATGGTAGGCATAAGAGTCATTCACAACACCGAGTGAAATGAAATGTCTAAACACATGGGGCAAGTGCAAGACAATCCAAGCATAACATGCATATGGTGTGGTGAAGATAGTGTGGCTCTCAACACAAATGAGATAGCAATTGTGCAACATGTGTGAGGCAATCAAGTCGTGCAAGTGCGAAGATGCAACATACTATAGGTAATCATGGCATGTCATGGTTGCAAGTAGTAGGCATAGGAAATGCACATGGCATATCGCAAGCACGAACACAAAACAAGATCAAGGTATCATCATAGGCATTGGGCACAAAGCAAACATGTCAATAACAAGCAATATCTCCACCAAGCTTGCAAATACACATACAAGTTGTAGAATCAATCATCATGTGTAATGCAAAGTATGGGTCACAAATGCATGGTAAAGGCATAGGAATAAGCATGTCGTGCAAAGTGAACATGGCAAGATGGGCATAGAGTATGTAGTGGACAATAACCCATAACCATGAGGGCCATGTAGAAGAAATGCGTGAAGTCATTGTGTGGAGGGAGCGGTAGTAAGGATACTCCACGGAATCCCAAATCATTGTTGCTCTCAAGAGCTCGTTTCTTCAACTCATGGCATTGTGAGGTTGACGAGTATTCGTGAGTACCTACACAAAACAAAGGCAAAGGAAAAATTGTCTGTGCGTGGTATATGTGCACATCATCCATTATGATGCATACGTACATGTGTTCGTTAGCACAAAATATCCAATGCGGTGGTGTGATGGTGGGAGTGGATTTTTCACCGAGCTTGGACTGTGGTAACAAGTGAATCAACGGCTAAATGTGAAATCTTGAGAGACATTCTCTGCTTCCCGGTTCATAGGACCACTGGGTTTGTGTCCATCAATTCTTTTGAAAGTTCTGAACGTAATTTATGTGGTACAGTATCTAGAAGTTGATTTGTTTCTCGATAAACTTCGCCAAACGTGGAAGGACCTATTTTGTTATCGTAGAAATCAGAGTTTCTTTTGTTCCCTTACTATAAGCGTGGACACACTTACAAAGTGTTGACTTAAACACAAAATTCATAGGCCTTACAAACATCGGTTTTGCCCGGTTTTTGTGCTGACTCACCCCGGTTTTGATCATGTTGGTTCAAATTCGCATAATTATTTCAAACCCATGAACTTGTTTGAAATTCGCGTAATTTTTCAAACCAACTTACTTTTTACAAGTTCACATAATTTTTCAAAAATCGCTCACTTTTTCCAAATCCGTGTAGTTTTTCAAATCCGCATACTTTTTCCAAGTTCACGTATTTTTTTCTGGTTCAGGTACTTTTTTCAAATTCGTGAACTTTTTAAAATTCCAGTTACTTTTTCCCTATTCGTGGACTCCTCTACCTCGGGATGGGTGTTTCCGGAGGTGAGGAGGGTGCCCGCCATGGCCCCTCCATGACTCCTCGAGGCCCGTCTCATCTCCATCGCCAGCCCCTCCTCCTCGCATGACAGCGGAGGAGGAGGCCCGTCTCATGGCACGTGTGCTAGAGGACTCCATGCACACGCACAACGAGCGCCAATGGGAGGGCCTCGAGGAGATGACGACCCTCTCCGCAGCCGGCGACGTCGCCATCCCCGAGCTGGAGATGGTGCCGAAGGAGGAGGTGGTGGAGGAGCCGCCGGTGGCCGCGTTCCACCCGGGCCTGTGGGCCAGGGGTGGAGTTGGTCATGCACCGCAGAGCAGATGGCGGCCGCCGTGGGGGGCGTGAAGTGGTGCCCCACGCCGCCGCGGTCACTGGAGCGGGACGCCTCGCCACGGGAGGAGGTGGTGCAGGCACCTGCCACCTTCCAGCCCGCCGGCCCACCTGTGGACGCCGCCGGACTACGTCGACCTCGTCAGCGACGACGACGACACCGGCGGCCACTGAAGACGGCGATGGCCACGACATCGATGGGCGCGGCAGGAGCGCGCGGGCAGCATTTTTTATTTTATTTTTATGTTAATTATGGAACTGGGCCGTTTAAGTGGACCGTGAAACTGGGCCGTTTTGTGGCCGTGACCCCTAAATATGTTTTAAGTTTTTTTAACTGCGTTTATTTACCTTTTTAGGTAGTTTATTTAAGTTTTTTTGTTTTCTTTAATCACGTCCACCCCGGACATGATTTGGTGTGCGGCCGCGCGTTGGGCGCACCCACGACCCTGTTGGAAATATGCCCTAGAGGCAATAATAAAAGTATTATTATTATATTTCCTTGTTCATGATAATTGTCTTTATTCATGCTATAATTGTGTTATCCGGAAATCGTAATACACGTGTGAATAACAGAGACCAACATGTCCCTGGTAAGCCTCTAGTTGACTAGCTCGTTGATCAACAGATAGTCATGGTTTCCTGACTATGGACATTGGATGTCATTGATAACGAGATCACATCATTAGGAGAATGATGTGATGGACAAGACCCAATCCTAAACATAGCACAAGATCGTATAGTTCGTTTGCTAGAGTTTTTCCAATGTCAAGTATCCTTTCCTTAGACCATGAGATCGTGTAACTCCCGGATGCCGTAGGAGTGCTTTGGGTGTACCAAACGTCACAACGTAACTGGGTGACTATAAAGGTATACTACGGGTATCTCTGAAAGTGTCTGTTGGGTTGACACGGATCAAGACTGGGATTTGTCACTCCGTATGACGGAGAGGTATCACTGGGCCCACTCGGTAATGCATCATCATTATGAGCTCATAGTGACCAAGTGTCTGGTCACGGGATCATGCATTACGGTACGAGTAAAGTGACTTGCCGGTAACGAGATTGAACAAGGTATTGGGATACCGACGATCGAATCTCGGGCAAGTAACATGCCGATTGACAAAGGGAATTGAATACGGGGTTGCTTGAATCCTCGACATCGTGGTTCATCCGATGAGATCATCGAGGAGCATGTGGGAGCCAACATGGGTATCCAGATCCCGCTGTTGGTTATTGACCGGAGAGTCATCTCGGTCATGTCTGCATGTCTCCCGAACCCGTAGGGTCTACACACTTAAGGTTCGGTGATGCTAGGGTTGTGAAGATATGTATATGCAGTAACCCGAATGTTGTTCGGAGTCCCGGATGAGATCCCGGACGTCACGAGGAGTTTCGGAATAGTCCGGAGGTGAAGAATTATATATAGGAAGTGCTGTTTCGGCCATCGGGACAAGTTTCAGGGTCACCGGTATTGTACCGGGACCACCGGAAGGGTCCCGGGGGTCCACCGGAAGGGTCCCGGGGGTCCACCGGGTGGGGCCACCCATCCCGGAGGGCCCCATGGGCCAAAGTGGGGAGGGAAACCAGCCCATAGTGGGCTGGTGCGCCCCCCTAGGCCCACCCCATGCGCCTAGGGTTGGAACCCTAGGGGTGGGGGGGCGCCCCACCTTGCCTTGGGGGCCACTCCAGCCCTGGCCGCCGCCCCCCCTAGGAGATCTCATCTCCTAGGGCCGGCGCCCCCCTAGGGGAGCCTATATATATGAGGGGGAGGGAGGGGGCAGCCGCACCTTGAGCCCTGGCGCCTCCCTCTCCCCTGCTACACCTCTCTCTCTCTCGTAGTATAAGGCGAAGCCCTGCTACTGTGACGCCCTGCATCCACCACCATGCCGTCGTGCTGCTGGATCTTCATCAACTTCTCCTTCCCCCTTGCTGGATCAAGAAGGAGGAGACGTCACGCTGACCGTACGTGTGTTGAACGCGGAGGTGCCGTCCGTTCGGCGCTAGGATCTCCGGTGATTTGGATCACGTTGTGTACGACTTCCTCATCCCCGTTCTTTGAACGCTTCCGCGCGTGATCTACAAAGGTATGTAGATGCAATCCTATCACTCGTTGCTAGATGAACTCATAGATGGATCTTGGTGAAACCGTAGGAAATTTTTTGTTTTCTGCAACGTTCCCCAACAGTGGCATCATGAGCTAGGTCTATGCGTAGTTCTTCTTGCGCGAGTAGAACACAATTTGTTGTGGGCGTAGATGTTGTCAACTTTCTTGCCGCTACTAGTCTTATCTTGCTTCAACGGTATTGTGGGATGAAGCGGCCCGGACCAACCTTACACGTACGCTTACGTGAGACTGGTTCCACCGACTAACATGCACTAGTTGCATAAGGTGGCTGGCGGGTGTCTGTCTCTCCTACTTTAGTTGGAGCATATTCGATGAAAAGGGTCCTTATGAAGGGTAAATAGAAGTTGACAAATCACGTTGTGGCTTTCACGTAGGTAAGAAAACGTTCTTGCTAGAACCCTAATGCAGCCACGTAAAACTTGCAACAACAATTAGAGGACGTCTAACTTGTTTTTGCAGCAAGTGCTTTGTGATATGATATGGCCAAAGTTGTGATGAATGATGAATGATATATATGTGATGTATGAGATGTTCATGCTATTGTAATAGGAATCACGACTTGCATGTCGATGAGTATGACAACCGCCAGGAGCCATAGGAGTTGTCTTTATTTTTTTATATGACCTGCGTGTCATTGAGAAACGTCATGTAAATTACTTTACTTTATTGCTAAACGCGTTAGCCATAGTAGTAGAAGTAATAGTTGGCGAGCAACTTCATGGAGACACGATGATGGAGATCATGGTGTCATGCCGGTGACAAGATGATCATGGAGCCCCAAGATGGAGATCAAAGGAGCTATGTGATATTGGCCATATCATGTCACTATTATTATTTGATTGCATGTGATGTTTACCATGTTTTGCATCTTGTTTACTTAGAACGACGGTAGTAAATAAGATGATCCCTCATAATAATTTCAAGAAAGTGTTCCCCCTAACTGTGCATCGTTGCGACAGTTCGTTGTTTCGAAGCACCACGTGATGATCGGGTGTGATAGATTCTAACGTTCACATACAACGGGTGTAAGACAGATTTACACATGCAAACACTTAGGTTGACTTGACGAGCCTAGCATGTACAGACATGGCCTCGGAACACAGAAGACCGAAAGTTCGAGCATGAGTCATATAGAAGATACGATCAACATGAAGATGTTCACCGACGTTGACTAGTTCGTCTCACGTGATGATCGGACACGGCCTAGTTGACTCGGATCATGTTATACTTAGATGACTAGAAGAGGGATGTCTATCTAAGTGGGAGTTCATTGAATAATTTGATTAGATGAACTTAATTGTCATGAACTTAGTCTAAAATCTTTACAATATGTCTTGTAGATCAAATGGCCAATGTAGTCCTCAACTTCAATGCGTTCCTAGAGAAAACCAAGCTGAAAGACGATGGCAACAACTACACGGACTGGGTCCGGAACCTTAGGATCATCCTCATAGCTGCCAAGAAAGAATATGTCCTACAAGCACCGCTAGGTGACGCACCCGTCCCACAGAACCAAGACGTTATGAACGCTTGGCAGACACTGTTGATGACTACTCCCTCGTTCAGTGCGGCATGCTTTACAACTTAGAGCCGGGGCTCCAAAAGCGTTTTGAGAGACATGGAGCATATGAGATGTTCGAAGAGCTGAAAATGGTTTTTCAAGCTCATGCCCGGGTCGAGAGATATGAAGTCTCCGACAAGCTCTTCAGCTGTAAGATGGAGGAAAATAGTTCTGTCAGTGAGCACATACTCACTATGTCTGGGTTACATAACCGCTTGACTCAGCTGGGAGTTAATCTCCCGGATGATGCGGTCATTGACAGAATCCTCCAGTCGCTTCCACCAAGCTACAAGAGCTTTGTGATGAACTTCAATATGCAGGGGATGGAAAAGACCATTCCTGAGTTATTTTCAATGCTGAAATCAGCAGAGGTAGAAGTCAAGAAGGAACATCAAGTGTTGATGGTGAATAAAACCGCTAAGTTGAAGAAGGGCAAGGGTAAAAAGAACTTCAAGAAGGACGTCAAGGGAGTTGCCGCGCCCGGTAAGCAAGCTACCGGGAAGAAGCCAAAGAATGGACCCAAGCCCGAGACTGGGTGCTTTTATTGCAAGGGAAGTGGTCACTGGAAGCGGAACTGCCCCAAATACTTAGCAGACAAGAAGGCCGGCAAAACGAAAGGTATATGTGATATACATGTAATTGATGTGTACCTTACCAGTACTCGTAGTAGCTCTTGGGTATTTGATACCGGTGCAGTTGCTCACATTTGTAACTCAAAGCAGGAGCTGCGGAATAAGCGGAGACTGGCGAAGGACGAGGTGACGATGCGCGTCGGGAATGGTTCCAAGGTCGATGTGATCGCCGTCGGCACGCTGCCTCTTCATTTACCTACGGGATTAGTTTTAAACCTCAATAATTGTTATTTAGTACCGAGTTTGAGCATGAACATTGTATCAGGATCTTGTTTGATACGAGATGGCTACTCATTTAAATCCGAGAATAATGGTTGTTCTATTTATATGAGAGATATGTTTTATGGTCATGCTCCGATGGTGAATGGTTTATTCTTAATGAATCTCGAGCGTAATGCTACACATGTTCATAGTGTGAGTACCAAAAGATGTAAGGTTGATAATGATAGTCCCACATACTTGTGGCACTGCCGCCTTGGTCACATAGGTGTCAAACGCATGAAGAAGCTCCATGCAGATGGACTTTTAGAGTCTCTTGATTATGAATCATTTGACACGTGCGAACCATGCCTCATGGGTAAACTGACCAAGACTCCGTTCTCAGGAACAATGGAGCGAGCAACCAATTTATTGGAAATCATACATACTGATGTGTGCGGTCCAATGAGCGTTGAGGCTCGCGGTGGCTATCGTTATGTTCTCACCCTCACTGATGACTTGAGTAGATATGGGTATGTCTACTTAATGAAACACAGGTCTGAAACCTTTGAAAAGTTCAAGGAATTTCAGAGTGAGGTTGAGAATCAACGTGACAGAAAAATCAAGTTCCTACGATCAGATCGTGGAGGAGAATACTTGAGTCACGAATTTGGCACACATTTAAGAAAATGTGGAATAGTTTCACAACTCACGCCGCCTGGAACACCTCAGTGTAATGGTGTGTTCGAACGTCGTAATCGCACTCTATTAGATATGGTGCGATCTATGATGTCTCTTACCGATTTACCGCTATCTTTTTGGGGATATGCTTTAGAGACTGCCGCATTCACTTTAAATAGGGCTCCGTCGAAATCCGTTGAGACGACACCGTATGAATTATGGTTTGGGAAGAAACCTAAGTTGTCGTTTCTAAAAGTTTGGGGATGCGACGCTTATGTCAAGAAACTTCAACCTGAAAAGCTCGAACCCAAGTCAGAAAAATGCGTCTTCATAGGATACCCTAAAGAAACTATTGGGTATACCTTCTACCTCAGATCCGATGGCAAGATCTTTGTTGCCAAGAATGGATCCTTTCTGGAGAAAGAGTTTCTCTCGAAAGAAGTAAGTGGGAGGAAAGTAGAACTTGATGAGGTATTACCTCTTGAACCGGAAAAGGGCGCAACTCAAGAAAATGTTCCTGAGGTGCCTGCACCGACTAGAGAGGAAGTTAATGATGGTGATCAAGATACTTCTGATCAAGCTCCTACTGAAATTCCTAGGCCCACAAGGACACGTTCCATACCAGAGTGGTACGGCAACCCTGTCTTGGAAATCATGTTGTTAGACAACGGTGAACCTTCGAACTATGAAGAAGCGATGGCGGGCCCGGATTCCGACAAATGGCTGGAAGCCATGAAATCCGAGATAGGATCCATGTATAAAAACGAAGTATGGACTTTGACTGACTTGCCCGATGATCGACGAGCCATAGAAAATAAATGGATCTTTAAGAAGAAGACAAACGTGGATGGTAATGTGACCATCCATAAAGCTCGGCTTGTCGCTAAGGGTTATCGACAAGTTCAAGGGGTTGACTACGATGAGACTTTCTCACCGGTAGCGAAGCTGAAGTCCGTCCGAATTATGTTAGCAATTGCCGCATACTATGATTATGAGATATGGCAAATGGACGTCAAAATGGCATTCCTTAATGGTTTCCTTAAGGAAGAATTGTATATGATGCAGCCGGAAGGTTTTGTCGATCCTGAGAATGCTGACAAGGTGTGCAAGCTCCAACGCTCGATTTATGGGCTGGTGCAAGCATCTCGGAGTTGGAACATTCGCTTTGATGAGATGATCAAAGCGTTTGGGTTTACACAGACTTATGGAGAAGCCTGCGTTTACAAGAAAGTGAGTGGGAGCTCTGTAGCATTTCTCATATTATATGTAGATGACATACTTTTGATGGGAAATGATATAGAACTCTTGGACAGCATTAAGGCCTACTTGAATAAGAGTTTTTCAATGAAGGACCTTGGAGAAGCTGCTTATATATTAGGCATCAAGATCTATAGAGATAGATCGAGACGCCTCATAGGTCAAAGCACATACCTTGATAAGATATTGAAGAAGTTTAATATGGATCAGTCTAAGAAGGGGTTCTTGCCTGTGTTACAAGGTGTGAAATTGAGCTCAGCTCAATGTCCGACCACGGCAGAAGATATAGAAGAGATGAGTGTCATCCCCTATGCCTCAGCCATAGGTTCTATTATGTATGCCATGCTGTGTACCAGACCTGATGTAAACCTTGCTGTAAGTTTGGTAGGAAGGTACCAAAGTAATCCCGGCAAGGAACACTGGACAGCGGTCAAGAATATCCTGAAGTACCTGAAAAGGACTAAGGAAATGTTTCTTGTTTATGGAGGTGACGACGAGCTCGTCGTAAAGGGTTACGTCGACGCTAGCTTCGACACAGATCTGGATGACTCAAAGTCACAAACCGGATACGTGTATATTTTGAATGGTGGGGCAGTAAGCTGGTGCAGTTGCAAGCAGAGCGTCGTGGCGGGATCTACATGTGAAGCGGAGTACATGGCAGCCTCGGAGGCAGTGCATGAAGCAATTTGGGTGAAAGAGTTCATCACCGACCTAGGAGTCATACCCAATGCGTCGGGGCCAATCAAACTCTTCTGTGATAACACTGGAGCCATTGCACTTGCCAAGGATCCCAGGTTTCACAAGAAGACAAGGCACATCAAGTGTCGCTTCAACTCCATTCGTCAAAATGTTCAAGATGGAGACATAGAGATTTGTAAAGTGCATACGGACCTGAATGTAGCGGATCCGTTGACTAAACCTCTCCCTAGAGCAAAACATGATCAACACCAGAATTCCATGGGTGTTCGATTCATCACAATGTAACTAGAGTATTGACTCTAGTGCAAGTGGGAGACTGTTGGAAATATGCCCTAGAGGCAATAATAAAAGTATTATTATTATATTTCCTTGTTCATGGTAATTGTCTTTATTCATGCTATAATTGTGTTATCCGGAAATCGTAATACACGTGTGAATAACAGACACCAACATGTCCCTAGTAAGCCTATAGTTGACTAGCTCGTTGATCAACAGATAGTCATGGTTTCCTGACTATGGACATTGGATATCATTGATAACGAGATCACATCATTAGGAGAATGATGTGATGGACAAGACCCAATCCTAAACATAGCACAAGATCGTATAGTTCGTTTGCTAGAGTTTTTCCAATGTCAAGTATCCTTTCCTTAGACCATGAGATCGTGTAACTCCCGGATGCCGTAGGAGTGCTTTGGGTGTACCAAACGTCACAACGTAACTGGGTGACTATAAAGGTATACTACGGGTATCTCCGAAAGTGTCTGTTGGGTTGACACGGATCAAGACTGGGATTTGTCACTCCGTATGACGGAGAGGTATCACTGGGCCCACTCGGTAATGCATCATCATTATGAGCTCATAGTGACCAAGTGTCTGGTCACGGGATCATGCATTACGGTACGAGTAAAGTGACTTGCCGGTAACGAGATTGAACAAGGTATTGGGATACCGACGATCGAATCTCGGGCAAGTAACATGCCGATTGACAAAGGGAATTGAATACGGGGTTGCTTGAATCCTCGACATCGTGGTTCATCCGATGAGATCATCGAGGAGCATGTGGGAGCCAACATGGGTATCCAGATCCCGCTGTTGGTTATTGACCGGAGAGTCGTCTCGGTCATGTCTGCATGTCTCCCGAACCCGTAGGGTCTACACACTTAAGGTTCGGTGATGCTAGGGTTGTGAAGATATGTATATGCAGTAACCCGAATGTTGTTCGGAGTCGCGGATGAGATCCCGGACGTCACGAGGAGTTTCGGAATAGTCCGGAGGTAAAGAATTATATATAGGAAGTGCTGTTTCGGCCATCGGGACAAGTTTCGGGGTCACCGGTATTGTACCGGGACCACCGGAAGGGTCCCGGGGGTCCACCGGGTGGGGCCATCCATCCTGGAGGGCCCCATGGGCCAAAGTGGGGAGGGGAACCAGCCCATAGTGGGCTGGTGCGCCCCCCTAGGCCCACCCCATGCGCCTAGGGTTGGAACCCTAGGGGTGGGGGGCGCCCCACCTTGCCTTGGGGGCCACTCCAGCCCTGGCCGCCGCCCCCCTAGGAGATCTCATCTCCTAGGGCCGGCGCCCCCCCTAGGGGAGCCTATATATATGAGGGGGAGGGAGGGGGCAGCCGCACCTTGAGCCCTGGCGCCTCCCTCTCCCCTGCTACACCTCTCTCTCTCGTAGTATAAGGCGAAGCCCTGCTACTGTGACGCCCTGCATCCACCACCACGCCGTCGTGCTGCTGGATCTTCATCAACTTCTCCTCCCCCCTTCCTGGATCAAGAAGGAGGAGACGTCACACTAACCGTACATGTGTTGAACGCGGAGGTGCCGTCCGTTCGGCGCTAGGATCTCCGGTGATTTGGATCACGTTGTGTACGACTTCCTCATCCCCGTTCTTTGAACACTTCCGCGCGTGATCTACAAAGGTATGTAGATGCAATCCTATCACTCGTTGCTAGATGAACTCATAGATGGATCTTGGTGAAACCGTAGGAATTTTTTTGGTTTTCTGCAACGTTCCCCAACAGACCCAACGGACGAACGCGGACATGGGCGAACCCATTGCCGCCTTAAAGGGACAAAATCCGGCCAAACCGGACGTCCGTTTAGGGTCATGCTGTGGAGTTGGCCTTATAGGAGTAGTGACAATCAGACCGTGAACATCGGCAGACACGTACGTATGTAGTATAGTTGTTGGCATATCTGAAGTCTGCACTATTCACAGCTAGATCTGGGTTGGGAATTGAACCTGGATTTGAAATCAAATCATGTGGTCCGCTTAGCTTAGATACGGGAGGCTAAATTTGATGTTTTGACCCTTTACTGAAAGTTATTCGAGATCTGACCCCAGTTTGTAAAAATTTCGGGATCTGACCTTTTTGCTATCGCCAGGGTCTATGGCGGTAGGGTTGCATAACCTACCGCCAGGGTCTCTGACGGTAGGACTTGCCGGCACCGTCACGCCCGTTTAATACGAAAAAGACCCTACCGCCATAGTCATTGGCGGTAGGCAATGCAACCCTACCGCCAAGGTATTTGGCGGTATGGTCTTCTAGCCAGATTTCACAGTCCCTGCCAATCTGAATAATCTACAGTAGCCTAGTAACCTAGTAGTCTTATGCACGAGAGAGAGAGCGCGTAATTAAAATTCTACTAGCCTGCAACTTGCCGCTGTTTTGTGCTCGCGCTCCCATGCACACAGCACTCAATGCATGCAGCTCATTCATTCACCCATCCCCATACATGCACCATCTATCTTATTTTTTAGTATTGTAAAGTAGCACACTTTATGGAGCAGTGCAATGCAGCGCAGCTTTAGCTGCCACGGGCTTTGACATTTTATTAGGCTCCTATCGTCAAGCACCCTGGCGGTAGGGTGTAATGGGCTACCCCCAAGGATACTGGCGGTAGAGTATTTTCCACGTTAGATGTCCGTTATGGCGCAGTCAAAGCCTACCGCCAGAATCTCTGGCGGTAGACAGTTAAACCTTACCGCCAGAGACAATGGCGGTAGGAAAAAGGGTCAGATCCCGAAATTTTTACGAACTGGGGTCAAATCTCAAATAAGTTTCAGAAAAGGGTCAAAACACGAAATTTAGCCGATACGGGAGAGTCTTTTCACGGGTGACGCCGTGCTGACGCCATCGCAGAGCAGCGGCAAGCCGCACGAGTAGCAGACGCCAATTGTTTTTTTTCTATTTTTGAGGATCAGCAGCAGAGGCCAAATAGGACCCGCCTTCCCTCTGCCCCCGTCAGCGCAAACTTTGGTTCCCACTCACCAGACGCCGCGTGGGGCAGCCTTGCCAGGCGACCTGGCCCGCGCGTCAGAGACCCTAAACCCACCCACCACCCACCCACCCCTGGTGCGGTGCGCGCTTGGGAGCCGCCAACCCCGGCGACGGCTATGGGTCTATCTCCACGGGGTGCGGTGCGACTCTTATTTAACCGGGCGCGAGGGGGGTCGAGGAGGGGTAGGTGGTCGCTCTCGCATCGCATCCGCATCCCACGCTCGTCCTCCTTCCTTCTCCCTCGACCCGCGCAGCGCAGGCAGATCTCATCCCATCCAAGGCAGGCAGGTCAGGCCACTCTCCCCCCTCCCGAATCTCCCCCTTCCTCTCTCGCCCCCCGATCTCCATCGCAGCCCGGGCGTGGCTTCCGGCGGGGCGGGCAGAGGAATCGAGGCGACACCGGCGAGGTACGTGAGGCGGGTCACCGAGTTTTTTCCTACTTCTGCTTTTAGGGACGGGCGGTAGGTAGGGGGCCGAAGCTGGGTTGGACGGTGCCCGCCTCAGATCCATGGGACGGGAGCAATCTACTTGACCGGGTCATGCCAGGGAATCTCGCGTTGGTTGCGTCTGTCTACCGCCACGACACTAGGCTAGATCGCCATATACGTGCCAGTCAAGCTCAGAACGGCGATGCTACTTCAGTTGGTCCTGCAGTAGCATGAATTGCCCGACAGGCAGGGACATAGCTCATCTGTAGGTAGCATCATCAGCTACTGTATCATGTGTTTCTACAAGTAGCTGTAGCCTGTAGTTGAGAATGCGGGGGTACCCTGTTTTTTTCTGCTTTTTTTCTTGTTGTTTCTGCGTGATGGTGGCTGTAGCTGAAACCATGCCACCATATGATCGACGCTGGATGATAACTGTGCTATGTTTTGAGCATCTCAGTGCTAGTAGCTGTTGTAGTATGTTCCTGAGCAGCCAGCATGGGATTTGTGCCTGAGCTGCGCTGTCTTGGCCTCGTGGGTCACGGCTGATTGACCCGGACTATGGATTATGTTGCAGTATACTATCGGTTTATTGAGCAAATCATCATGTGGCTCGCTCAATCAAATCGGCGGCGCTGTTCGATGCGATTTTGATTTCCTAGTGAACTATGTTGCCGTAGACCATAAAAGAGTAGGTTGTAGTTGGTTATGGATTTGAATTTGACATGTCCGCCCTGCTGCATCTATCCAGTGAACATAGCATCCAATACTGATTGCATCTACTCTGATTGACATTTGTAACCTCACATTCAGTTATCCGTTGGCTACTGTCTGGAACCTCTGTTTGCTGCAAACAATTTGTCAGAGTGAAGCTTGTTCTTGCGTCTAGTGCATATGCATCATCATTTGGCCTCTATAGACAGGCTTTTATCCTTTCTAGTAAGACATGCATAAATAAATTATCTAACTGACTTTGTGTTTGGTGCATATCTTTTTCAGGTACAAGATGGCTCTCACCAGAATTGGTCTTGCTGGCCTCGCCGTCATGGGGCAGAACCTTGCCCTCAACATTGCAGAGAAAGGCTTCCCCATCTCTATCTACAACAGGACCACCTCCAAGGTCGATGAGACCGTTCAGCGCGCCAAGCTAGAAGGAAACCTTCCTCTCTACGGTTTCCATGACCCTGCATCCTTCGTCAACTCCATTCAGAAGCCACGTGTCGTCATCATGTTTGTCAAGGCCGGCGCTACGGTTGACCAGACCATCGCAACGCTCGCGGCACACCTGGAGCAGGGTGACTGCATCGTTGACGGAGGAAACGAGTGGTATGAGAACATGGAAAGGAGGGAGAAGGCGATGGAGGAGCGTGGACTCCTCTACCTCGGGATGGGTGTTTCCGGAGGTGAGGAGGGTGCCTGCCATGGCCCCTCCATGATGCCTGGAGGCTCGCTGGAGGCATACCAGTACATTGAGGAGCATGGACTCCTCTACCTCAGGATGGGTGTTTTCGGAGGTGAGGAGGGTGCCCGCCATGGCCCCTCCATGACTCCTCGAGGCCCGTCTCATCTCCATCGCCAGCCCCACCTCCTCGCATGACAGCGGAGGAGGAGGCCCGTCTCATGGCACGTGTGCTGGAGGACTCCATGCACACGCACAACGAGCGCCAATGGGAGGGCCTCGAGGAGATGACGGCCCTCTCCGCGGCCGGCGACGTCGCCATCCCCGAGATGGAGATGGTACCGAAGGAGGAGGTGGTGGAGGAGCCGCCGGTGGCCGCGTTCTACCCGGGCCTGTGGGCCAGGGGTGGAGTTGGTCGTGCACCGCAGAGCAGATGGCGGCCGCCGTGGGGGGCGTGAAGTGGTGCCCCACGCCGCCGCGGTCACTGGAGCGGGACGCCTCGCCACGGGAGGAGGTGGTGCAGGCACCTGCCACCTTCCAGCCCGCCGCCCCCATGCACCACGGACTGCCGGCCCACCTGTGGACGCCGCCGGACTACGTCGACCTCGTCAGCGACGACGATGACATCGGCGGCCACTGAAGACGGCGATGGCCACGACATCGATGGGCGCGGCAGGAGCGCCCGGGTAACATTTTTTATTTTATTTTTATGTTAATTATGGAACTGGGCCATTTAAGTGGACCGTGAAACTGGGCCGTTTTGTGGCCGTGACCCCTAAATATGTTTTAAGTTTTTTTAACTGCGTTTATTTACCTTTTAGGTAGTTTATTTAAGTTTTTTTGTTTTCTTTAATCACGTCCACCCCGGACATGATTTGGTGTGCGGCCGCGCGTTGGGCGCACCCACGACCCAACGGATGAACGCGGACATGGGCGAACCCATTGCCGCCTTAAAGGGACAAAATCCGGCCAAACCGGACGTCCGTTTAGGGTCATGCTGTGGAGTGGCCTTATAGGAGTAGTGACAATCAGACCGTGAACATCGGCAGACACGTACGTATGTAGTACAGTTGTTCGCATATCTGAAGTCTGCACTGTTCACAGCCAGATCTGGGTTGGGAATTGAACCTGGATTTGAAATCAAATCATGTGGTCCGCTTAGCTTAGATACGGGAGGCTAAATTTGATGTTTTGACCCTTTACTGAAATTTATTCGAGATCTGACCCCAGTTTGTAAAAATTTCGGGATCTGACCCTTTTGCTACCGCCAGGGTCTATGGCGGTAGGGTTGCATAACCTACCGCCAGGGTCTCTGACGGTAGGACTTGCCGGCACCGTCATGCCCGTTTAATACGAAAAAGACCCTACCGCCATAGTCATTGGCGGTAGGCAATGCAACCCTACCGCCAAGGTATTTGGTGGTATGGTCTTCTAGCCAGATTTCACACTCCCTGCCAATCTGAATAATCTACAGTAGCCTAGTAACCTAGTAGTCTCATGCATGAGAGAGAGAGAGCGCGTAAGAGAGAGCATATAAAATTCTACTAGCCTGCAACTTGCCGCTGCTGTGTGCTCGCGCTCCCATGCACACAGCACTCAATGCATGCAGCTCATTCATTCACCCATCCCCATACATGCACCATCTATCTTATTTTTTAGTATTGTAAAGTAGCACACTTTATGGAGCAGTGCAATGCAGCGCAGCTTTAGCTGCCACGGGCTTTGACATTTTATTAGGCTCCAATCGTCAAGCACCCTGGCGGTAGGGTATAATGGGCTACCCCCAAGGATACTGGCGGTAGAGTATTTTCCATGTTAGATGTCCGTTACGGCGCAGTCAAAGCCTACCGCCAGAATCTCTAGCGGTAGACAGTTAAACCTTACCGCCAGAGACAATGGCGGTAGGAAAAAGGGCCAGATCCCGAAATTTTTACGAACTGGGGTCAAATCTCAAATAAGTTTCAGAAAAGGGTCAAAACACGAAATTTAGCCGATATGGGAGAGTCTTTTCACGGGTGACGCCGTGCTGACGCCATCGCAGAGCAGCCGCAAGCCGCACGAGTAGCAGACGCCAATTGTTTTTTTCTATTTTTGAGGATCAGCAGCAGAGGCCAAATAGGACCCGCCTTCCCTCTGCCCCCGTCAGCGCAAACTTTGGTTCCCACTCACCAGACGCCGCGTGGGGCAGCCTTGCCAGGCGACCTGGCCCGTGCGTCAGAGACCCTAAACCCACCCACCACCCACCCACCCCTGGTGCGGTGCGTGCTTGGGAGCCGCCAGGCCCGGCGACGGCTATGGGTCTATCTCCATGGGGTGCGGTGCGACTCTTATTTAACCGGGCGCGAGGGGGGTCGAGGAGGGGTAGGTGGTCGCTCTCGCATCGCATCCGCATCCCACGCTCGTCTTCCTTCCTTCTCCCTCGACCCGCGCAGCGCAGGCAGATCTCATCCCATCCAAGGCAGGCAGGTCAGGCCACCCTCCCCCCTCCCGAATCTCCCCCCTTCCTCTCCCCCCTCGTTCGTTCGTTCGCCCCCGATCTCCGTCGCAGCCCGGGCGTGGCTTCCGGCGGGGCGGACGGAGGAATTGAGGCGACACCGGCGAGGTACGTGAGGCGGGTCGCTGAGTTTTTTCCTACTTCTGCTTTTAGGGACGGGCGGTAGGTAGGGGGCTGAAGCTGGGTTGGACGGTGCCCGCCTCAGATCCATGGGACGGGAGCAATCTACTTGACCGGGTCATGGCAGGGAATCTCGCGTTGGTTGCGTCTGTCTACCGCCACGACACTAGGCTAGATCGCCATATACGTGCCAGTCAAGCTCAGAACGGCGATGCTACTTCAGTTGGTCCTGCGGTAGCATGAATTGCCCGACAGGTAGGGACATAGCTCATCTGTAGGTAGCATCATCAGCTACTGTATCATGTGTTTCTACAAGTAGCTGTAGCCTGTAGTTGAGGATGCAGGGGTACTGAAAGTGCAACTATCCCTAGGTGGTTTTGGTAATTCATAACAACATATAGCTCATTGAGCTAATGCCATTTCAAGATGATTATTTCAGGAAAGCTCAATGATTGGCATGGCATGGATGTGAAAGTGGAACCCTCAAAATGCTAAGGACAAAGAATTGGCTCAAGCTCAAAAGTTCAAGACTCTTCATTTTATATTTTAGTGATCCAAGATCACATTGAGTCTTTAGGAAAAGCCAATACTATCAAGGAGGGATGATGTGTTGCTTAATGAGCCTGTTGCTTTATGTGCTTAGTGATATGCTCCAAAATCCCCAACCACCTTTCCATATCAACAAATGACCTAAACCCTAAGCCAAACTCGGTCATACCGATTCTGTCAATCCGGCGCCACCAAGTTTCACTTGTCATTTGCCACTGCCAAACCCTAGAAATTCATCCCTACCGATAAGGATCTCAGTCACACCGAGATGGGGTTGCAAACTCTCTGTTTCCCTTTCGTAACTTTTCGGTCTCACCGAAAGAGCGAATCGGTCCCACCGAGAATGCAATGCAAACTCTCTGTTTCCTTCTTGTAACTTTTCGGTCTCACCGAAAGAGCAAGTCGGTCCCACCGAGTTTGCCTGACCAACTCTCTGGTTAGCTAATTGCCGAACTCGGTCTCACCGAGTTTGTGCGATCGGTCTCACCGAGATTACGTTATGCCCAAACCCTAACCGAATCGGTCCTACCGAGTTGCATCTCAGTCCCACCGAAATTCCTAACGGTCACTAGGTTTACTATTTCGATCAGACCGAGTTTTCTGATTCGGTCCCACCGAGATTGGTAGATTGTGTGTAACGGTTGGATTTTGTGTGGAGGCTATAAATACCCCTCCACCTCCTCTTCATTCGTGGCGAGAGCCATCAGAACACATACACCATTCCTACTCATATGTTCTGAGAAAGAACCACCTACTCATGTGTTGAGACCAAGATATTCCATTCCTACCATATGAATCTTGATCTCTAGCCTTCCCCAAGTTGCTTTCCACTCAAATCTTCTTTCCATCAGATCCAAATCCTATGAGAGAGAGTTGAGTGTTGGCGAGACTATCATTTGAAGCACAAGAGCAAGGAGTTCATCATCAACACACCATTTGTTACTTCTTGGAGAGTGGTGTCTCCTAGATTGGCTAGGTGTCACTTGGGAGCCTCCGACAAGATTGTGGAGTTGAACCAAGGAGTTTGTAAGGGCAAGGAGATCGCCTACTTCGTGAAGATCTACCGCTGGTGAGGCAAGTCCTTCGTGGGCGATGGCCATGGTGGAATAGACAAGGTTGCTTCTTCGTGGACCCTTCGTGGGTGGAGCCCTCCGTGGACTCGCGCAACCGTTACCCTTCGTGGGTTGAAGTCTCCATCAACGTGGATGTAGGATAGCACCACCTATCCGAACCACGGGAAAACATCCGTGTCTCCAATTGCGTTTGAATCCTCCAAACCCTTCCCTTTACATTCTTGCAAGTTGCATGCTTTATTTTCCGCTGCCAATAAACTCTTTGCATGCTTGCTTGAATTGTGTGATGATTGCTTGACTTGCTCTAAGATAGCTAAAATCTGCCAAGAACTAAAATTGGGAAAAGGCTAAGTTTTTAGTTGGTCAAGTAGTCTAATCACCCCCCTCTAGACATACTTTCGATCCTACAAGTGGTATCAGAGCTTTGGTCTCCATTTGCCTTGATCTCCATAGCTTTTGGTGGTCATAGCCTTGGTTTCACAACCTAGGAGAGTGTGGCATCTAGCGAGGGAAATTATCACCTTAGAGGTCCTTACTTTGATGGCACTAATTTTGCTAGTTGGAAGCATAAAATGAAAATGCATATTCTTGGACATAACCCCGCCGTATGGGCTATTGTTTGTGTTGGTTTGCAAGGTGAGTTCTTTGATGGGAGAGAACCAAACCGTGAAGCTACCGCAGATGAGTTGAAGATGTTGCAATACAATGCTCAAGCTTGTGATATTCTCTTCAACGGATTGTGCCCCGAAGAATTCAACAAAATCAGCCGCCTTGAGAATGCAAAGGAAATTTGGGATACTTTGATTGATATGCACGAAGGTACCGACTCCGTCAAGGAATCCAAGTTGGATGTGCTCCAAAGTCAACTTGACAAGTTCAAGATGAAGGATGGTGAAGGTGTCGCTGAAATGTACTCTAGGCTTGCTCTCATCACAAATGAGATTGCCAGCTTAGGAAGTGAAGAGATGACCGATAGATTCATCATCAAGAAGATCCTAAGAGCCTTGGATGGGAAATATGATACCGTGTGCACATTAATCCAAATGATGCCCAACTACAAAGATCTCAAGCCAACGGAAGTAATTGGAAGGATTGTTGCTCATGAGATGTCACTCAAGGATAAAGAGGAACTTCACAATAAATCAAGTGGTGCCTACAAAGCGTCATGTGAAGTCCCCACATCATCAAGTGAGAAACAAAACTTCAATGAAGAATTGAGCTTAATGGTGAAGAACTTCAACAAGTTCTACAAGAGTAGAAACAAAGATAGAAGCTTCAAGTCAAGGTCCTACAATGACAAAAGATCTTCTAGTCGAGAGCGAAACTGCTATAATTGTGGAAGACCCGGACACTATTCCAATGAGTGTACGGCTCCCTACAAGAGAAGAGAAGATTCTCCAAAAAGAAGAAGCAAAGATCTCCACCAAGAGAGAGAAGGAGTAGAGATGATCGTTATGAACGAAGATACTCACGGAGAAGCAAGGATTCGGAAAGGAAGGAAAAATCATCAAGGAGCTATGCAAAACGAAGACATCAAGCTCATGTTGGTGAATGGGTATCCGGCTCCGACTCCGACAGCCACTCCGAGAGAAGTTATCACTCCGACTCCGAAGATACTCAAGATGAAGGTGTTGCCGGTCTAGCACTTGTGTCAACCAACTCCTACGACATATTTGACTCACCAAATGAAGGAATTGGAAGATGCTTCATGGCCAAAGGTCCTAAGGTAACACACCCCGAGTATGTTGACTTTAATAGTGATGAAGATGACTTGTTAGGTGATGATGATTTGCTTGTTGACAACTCTAGTGAAGAATATTATGGTGAAATATCAATTAATCATGCTAAAACGAATGACAATGGTAAGGAGAAGATTGAGGCTCTAACTAAAGAACTAAACACTCTTAAGTTAGCCCATGAAACTATCTTCGAAGATCATCGAGAACTTTTAAGAGCTCATGAGAAACTACGCTTTGAAAAGGTTAATCTTGAGCAAGAGCATGAGTTCTTAAAAGCAATCAATGATGATCTCCGCAAGAAAAGTTCTTCTCACATTGCCAAGCGTTTACTTTTATCCACCTACATGCCTCAAGTCAAGACTAGTAACAAGAATAAGAAAGATTCTTCCTCTAGTAGTAACAATGATCATGCTAAATCCAATATTGTTGCTTCTAGTAGTTCTCTTGATTCCACTAATGATTCTCTTAGCCAAGTTACACTTGAGAAAGAAAATAGTTTATTGAAGGGAATTATAGAGAAAGGTGTTTACAAGAGCCTTGCCGGAAGTAAGCAATTCGAGGAAATTGTGTGCAAGCAAGGAATGCACCGGAAGAATCAAGGTGTTGGTTTTGAACGAAAGTTCAATGCCAATGGAGTTGAATGGGAAGAAGATCAATACCCCAAGACAAAGTTTATTCCTCAACAAGAGAAGTATGATACTTCCTTCAAGGGAACACAAGCTCAAGATGATCTTCCACCACAAGACTACAAGCAAAAAGGCAAGGACAAGCTTCAAGAGGAGATTGATGCATTTGAAGAAGCTCCTAAGACCTTAGTCAAGTGGATTCCCAAGACTACTTCAAGTTCCACTACATCAAGTACGACTACAACTCCAAGGATTCCCATCAAGATGGTGTGGATCCAAAAGAAGAAGAACTAGAGAGTTCTTGAGGGTGACTCCGCCAACATACTTCACTCTTATCATTTTGGCAAGAACAAGTGCAATCAACTTCCACATCTTGCACTAGTTCAAGGAGTCACAAACCCTCTTGTTGGTAAGACAAGGGACAAGGTAACCTAAAGTTTTCATGGACATCATCTTGTGTGTGCATCACTCTATGTCTATGGATATCCTTGTTTGTTCCTTGTGGGACTAACCCATGTAGGTATTGAAAGTGCAATTCACTCAAATGGATAGCTCCAAGTGATCTACATCAACATTGAGCATCCACATCTTCACATCTACATGAAGTCATCATCGACAAAACCCAAGGTTAGTTCATCCCTCTTAGGGGGGATATCACATCTAGGGGGAGCTTTACTCTAAGACTTGAGCTAAAGCAACTCTAAAGATGTGAATACAACAATGCTTTATGTAAAAGTGGTAACCCCACTTGAGCTTAAACGATGAGTATGACCTATGATCAAGTGTTCTCACTTGACTCCTAAGTCAATATACTCATATATAGATGACCTAGTCATCGCAAATTGCTTGATAGATGCTATAATTGGTTGTGCATGCTTTGCCACATATTTCATTTGCCATCTTATTGTGTGAGCATGTTGGTTGCATATTTTACTCATTCGAGGACATCCACTTGTTGTTTTGATTGTTTGGCTTTCTTCTTTTGCCAAGTGGATGGACAAGAATGCCTAAGAACCTCCTCTAGCTATCTATGCTTTTCTCGTCTCAAACTCTATTCATGCTGCATCACAAAGCTTGATCAAGTCAGATTCGAACCACTCTGTGTGAGGAGCGCTCGGAGTCCCCGATTCGTCATAGACTTAAACTTCCAAAACCTCTTTATGAATCTCGGTCTGACCAATACTCCATTTTCGGTCCTACAAAGTTCATTAAGTTGATCTAGGTTTTCGATCTCGGTGCAACCGATTTGAACTTTTCGGTCACACCGAGTTGCAATAACTGCACACAGTTTTGCATCTCGGTGCCACCGAGTTGTTCCACTCGGTCACACCGACAGGGTCGGGCTATATATAGTGACGGGCAAAATTTTGGAAATTTCTCCGAAACCTCTTCGCCCGCGCGATAGCCTGCTCTGCCTTCGTGGTCTCCGGATCGTCTTCTCGCCGCCAGCAGCCTCCAGTCGCTGGTCTCCGCCGCCGTCAACGGAATTCTGCCCCGCCGTTGCCGCCGTAGCGAGTCTCTGCCGAACTAGGGTATGGACTCGATCTTTGTGCTATTCTCCACTCCGATTCCTAGCACATTGTGATCATCATGATTCTTACCACGATTGAAACACTCCTATCCAGTCAATGAACTCGTAGATTAGGTTTAATTCGAAAATTTTAGGGTTAGGTTTCCGCCGAAACCATCTCGGACCCACGAGTTGAAAAACTCGGTACCACCGATCTGGCTTTTGCCATTGCACAAGTGAAACTCGGTCTGACCGAGAATAACTTATCGGTGCGACCGATTTTGGAATTCTGTGAAACCCTAGCAGTCTCGGTGCCACCGAACTATGACTCGGTCTGACCGAGTTCACCAGTTCTGGTGCCAAAACTGCTTCGGTGTCACCGAGTTTGAAAATTGGTAGATCCGAGATGCTTTCTGTGGAAAACTAAAACTAAGTTTTTGAATTAATCTTTTGCAAAAATCTCTGCTTTCTGTGATGCTCATCCACTCTATCTTATCCATAATCTATTCACAGGGTCAGCAGTCAGTTTGCAACATGTCTGATCAAAGTGACAGCCAGAATGTGTCTGAGCAGCAAGTTGTGATGAGTGAGGGCACTAGCCCCTCAAGTTCTTCTGATGATGGCAGCAGGAGCACCCCCAGCAATCTGCCTAAGGCTGCCACACGTCAAAGGAAGAAGAGAACGTCTGATTCTGAGGATGAAGACTATGTGGCAGAGGAAGAGGCCACATCAAAGAGAGCTGAACCAGCTCAAGGCACAAAGCTAGGGCTGAAAATCAAAAGGCCAGCAGGTAGGCAGCCCATGTCTAAGATTAGAGCTTCAACTGTGAAGCCTGCACCCACAGAGCTAGTTGTTGCTGAGGGCAAGAAGAGGAAAGAGAGGGTGAAGAAGACTGTAGCCAGAGTGCTTGGGAAGGCCTCCATCATGGTAGATGAGGAGGAAGAAGAAGAAGAGGTTGCTGCACCAGCACCCAAGGCAGCCAAACTCATGGGAGATGCTATAAGGTCAGGAACAGCTGCATCCAAGCCCAAGGAAGCACCTAAGGCTGCATCTAAGCCTAAGAGTGCACCAAAGAGAAACACACGGAGCATCCCAGCTGCGGAAAAGAACAAGGCCCCAGTGCCTGAAGCTATCGAAGAAGAGGAAGAGATTGTCCTTAGGAAGCTCAAGCCCAAGATCCCAGACCACAACGATGCTCATCCTGTGGCTGAGGATATGAAGCTCAGGAGAGATTCAGGGCTGAGGAAATGGAGAGAAGCAGATCCGTATGCTTCTAGGAGAAGGACTGCCGTGGATTACAGATTTCATACCAAGGAGCAGCAAGATTTCTATGAAACTGTTTTGCTTGACAAGAAGCCAATCGTTTGTGACATGAGATAGGTCGACTGGACCTACATTAAGGACAATGAAGAGTACTACCCCGGTGTATTTGATAGCTTTAGTGCATGTGGAGTTGCAGACTTTGTTGGGCAGAAGCTCACAAAGTGGAACGAGGAGCTGATCATGCAATTCTACTCCACAGCACACTTTTATCCGGATGGCAGGATCACATGGATGTCAGAGGGTACAAGGTACCAATCCACTGTTGAAGAATGGGCGAAGTTGATCAATGCCCCAGAGGAGCAAGCTGATGACTTGGACATTTATGCCAAGAAAAAGATGGATCACAACTCCATGTCCAACATGTACAAGGAGATCCCGAATGAAGCGCTCGACACGTTCAAGTTTGGCTCAGTGCACTATCTGCTCTCAGGATTGCCTACGATCAACTGGATCCTTAGGCACACCCTTCTGCCCAAATCTGGAGATCACAAGATGATCAGAGGTCACGCGATCAACTTGCTTCATGTCTTTGACGTGCCTCAGAAATTCAAGGTCATGAGTCTCATTGTGGAAACAATCAAGAGGATAGCTGCGGACCAGAAGAGGAGTTCTGGGTATGCCCCACAGATTCAGGAGCTCATCAACTCCAAGATGGGCACGGGCGTGTATTTATTGGATAAGGAACACCTGCCCATCCGTCCAGATTTTGAGGATAACCAAGTGGTTATGACTGAGAATGAACCCTCATCTGCCCATGCACAAGCTCAGAAGGAGAAGGCGAAGAAGGAGAAAGCTGCCAGGATGCCTACTCAAGCGGAGGCATCTGATTACTTCTTGAAGACCAAACAAGAGCAGCTCGGTTACCTGATAGCGTCCACCCTGCGGATTGAGCAGAGTATAGCTACCCTGACTCAGAACCAGGCGAGCCTAGAGAGGATCATGGAACAGAGGTTCTATGACCTAGACATCAAAGTGACTGAGATACAGACTGCCGTGGAGCAGCTCCAGGACGACATGAACGAGAGAAGAGGCAGAACCACAACTGATGCTTTTGCCAGGGTGCCACGAGGTCCGAGGTCGTCTGCACTGCCAGTTGCTGACACTAGAGCTACAACGTCTGCACCAGCTACAGCCTCCATTCCACCAGCTCCAGCATCCACCACAGCCTCAACTCCTACCACATCTACTGAAGGCTTCGTCCTTGGCGTGCTCCGGACTCCACCACCACCTGAAGATCAAGCCTGAGCGTCGACTTAGCACTATGCATTCTCTAGGAACTTTTTGGTAACTTGTTGCCAAAGGGGGAGAAAATGTATAGATCATAGGCTTCGAGAGAGAGTGTTGCTTTTATTCTCTCTTGTTTTTATTTGGTGGTTTTTCGAACTTTGTTTGCTTGTGTGTGAGATACTACGTCCTTATGTTTGTGAGACATCGATGATCATGTGGTTGATCATAAGCTACACTTAATGGTTGCTTAATGCTTGCTAAATGTTATCATTCTATCTATTGTCTGTGATCATTCACTATTCTTGGTGATGAGTGCATGTATTTCAATCTTATCATTTTTGAGCGCTCCACCAAGATGTATGTGACATGGAAGAGTAACCCATGACTCTAACTCCTTGTGCATTTGTAGTCCAAAGCAAATTTTAAATATGCACAAATTTAGGGGGAGCTCTTATGTGTCACATACTTCTCAAAGCGACGATATATTTCATGCTTATTATCACTTGTCGAAGCTTTGATCTATATGTTGTCATCAATTACCAAAAAGGGGGAGATTGAAAGTGCAACTATCCCTAGGTGGTTTTGGTAATTCATAACAACATATAGCTCATTGAGCTAATGCCATTTCAAGATGATTATTTCAGGAAAGCTCAATGATTGGCATGGCATGGATGTGAAAGTGGAACCCTCAAAATGCTAAGGACAAAGAATTGGCTCAAGCTCAAAAGTTCAAGACTCTTCATTTTATATTTTAGTGATCCAAGATCACATTGAGTCTTTAGGAAAACCCAATACTATCAAGGAGGGATGAGGTGTTGCTTAATGAGCCTCTTACTTTATGTGCTTAGTGATATGCTCCAAAATCCCCAACCACCTTTCCATATCCACAAATGACCTAAACCCTAAGCCAAACTCGGTCATACCGATTCTGTCAATCCGGCGCCACCGAGTTTCACTTGTCATTTGCCACTGCCAAACCCTAGAAATTCAGTCCTACCGATAAGGATCTCGGTCACACTGAGATGGGGTTGCAAACTCTCTGTTTCCCTTTCGTAACTTTTCGGTCTCACCGAAAGAGCGAATCGGTCCCACCGAGAATGCAATGCAAACTCTCTGTTTCCTTCTTGTAACTTTTCGGTCTCACCAAAAGAGCAAGTCGGTCCCACCGAGTTTGCCTGACCAACTCTCTGGTTAGCTAATTGCCGAACTCGGTCTCACCGAGTTTGTGCGATCAGTCTCACCGAGATTACGTTATGCCCAAACCCTAACCGAATCGGTCCTACCGAGTTGCATCTCAGTCCCACCGAAATTCCTAACGGTCACTAGGTTTACTATTTCGGTCAGACCGAGTTTTCTGATTCGGTCCCACCGAGATTGGTAGATTGTGTGTAACGGTTGGATTTTGTGTGGAGGCTATAAATACCCCTCCACCTCCTCTTCATTCGTGGCGAGAGCCATCAGAACACATACACCATTCCTACTCATATGTTCTGAGAAAGAACCACCTACTCATGTGTTGAGACCAAGATATTCCATTCCTACCATATGAATCTTGATCTCTAGCCTTCCCCAAGTTGCTTTCCACTCAAATCTTCTTTCCATCAGATCCAAATCCTATGAGAGAGAGTTGAGTGTTGGCGAGACTATCATTTGAAGCACAAGAGCAAGGAGTTCATCATCAACACACCATTTGTTACTTCTTGGAGAGTGGTGTCTCCTAGATTGGCTAGGTGTCACTTGGGAGCCTCCGACAAGATTGTGGAGTTGAACCAAGGAGTTTGTAAGGGCAAGGAGATCGCCTACTTCGTGAAGATCTACCGCTAGTGAGGCAAGTCCTTCGTGGGCGATGGCCATGGTGGAATAGACAAGGTTGCTTCTTCGTGGACCCTTTGTGGGTGGAGCCCTCCGTGGACTCGCGCAACCGTTACCCTCCGTGGGTTGAACTCTCCATCAACGTGGATGTAGGATAGCACCACCTATCCGAACCACGGGAAAACATCTGTGTCTCCAATTGCGTTTGAATCCTCCAAACCCTTCCCTTTACATTCTTGCAAGTTGCATGCTTTACTTTCCGCTGCCAATAAACTCTTTGCATGCTTGCTTGAATTGTGTGATGATTGCTTGACTTGCTCTAAGATAGCTAAAATCTGCCAAGAACTAAAATTGGGAAAAGGCTAAGTTTTTAGTTGGTCAAGTAGTCTAATCACCCCCCTCTAGACATACTTTCGATCCTACAGGTACCCTGTTTTTTCTGCTTTTTTTCTTGTTGTTTCTGCGTGATGGTGGCTGTAGCTGAAACCATGCCACCATATGATCGACGCTGGATGATAACTGTGCTATGTTTTGAGCATCTCAGTGCTAGTAGCTGTTGTAGTATGTTCCTGAGCAGCCAGCATGGGATTTGTGCCTGAGCTGCGCTGTCTTGGCCTCGTGGGTCACGGCTGATTGACCCGGACTATGGATTATGTTGCAGTATACTATCGGTTTATTGAGCAAATCATCATGTGGCTCGCTCAATCAAATCGGCGGCGCTGTTCGATGCGATTCTGATTTCCTAGTGAACTATGTTGCCGTAGACCATAAAAGAGTAGGCTGTAGTTGGTTATGGATTTGAATTTGACATGTCCGCCCTGCTGCATCTATCCAGTGAACATAGCATCCAATACTGATTGCATCTACTCTGATTGACATTTGTAACCTCACATTCAGTTATCCGTTGGCTACTGTCTGGAACCTCTGTTCGCTGCAAACAATTTGTCAGAGTGAAGCTTGTTCTTGCGTCTAGTGCATACGCATCATCATTTGGCCTCTATAGACAGGCTTTTATCCTTTCTAGTAAGACATGCATAAATAAATTATCTAACTGACTTTGTGTTTGGTGCATATCTTTTTCAGGTACAAGATGGCTCTCACCAGAATTGGTCTTGCTGGCCTCGCCGTCATGGGGCAGAACCTTGCCCTCAACATTGCAGAGAAAGGCTTCCCCATCTCTGTCTACAACAGGACCACCTCCAAGGTCGATGAGACCGTTCAGCACGCCAAGCTAGAAGGAAACCTTCCTCTCTACGGTTTCCATGACCCTGCATCCTTCGTCAACTCCATTCAGAAGCCACGTGTCGTCATCATGCTTGTCAAGGCCGGCGCTCCGGTTGACCAGACCATCGCAACGCTCGCGGCACACCTGGAGCAGGGTGACTGCATCATTGACGGAGGAAACGAGTGGTATGAGAACACGGAAAGGAGGGAGAAGGCGATGGAGGAGCGTGGACTCCTCTACCTCGGGATGGGTGTTTCCGGAGGTGAGGAGGGTGCCCACCATGGCCCCTCCATGATGCCTGGAGGCTCGCTGGAGGCATACCAGTACATTGAGGAGCGTGGACTCCTCTACCTCGGGATGGGTGTTTCCGGAGGTGAGGAGGGTGCCCGCCATGGCCCCTCCATGACTCCTCGAGGCCCGTCTCATCTCCATCGCCAGCCCCACCTCCTCGCATGACAGCGGAGGAGGAGGCCCGTCTCATGGCACGTGTGCTGGAGGACTCCATGCACACGCACGACGAGCGCCAATGGGAGGGCCTCGAGGAGATGACGGCCCTTTCCGCGGTCGGCGACGTTGCCATCCCCGAGCTGGAGATGGTGCCGAAGGAGGAGGTGGTGGAGGAGCCGCCGGTGGCCGCGTTCCACCCGGGCCTGTGTGCCAGGGGTGGAATTGGTCGTGCACTGCAGAGCAGATGGCGGACGCCGTGGGGGCGTGAAGTGGTGCCCCACACCGCCACGGTCACTGGAGCGGGACGCCTCGCCACGGGAGGAGGTGGTGCAGGCACCTGCCACCTTCCAGCCCGCCGCCCCCGTGCACCACGGACCGTCGGCCCTCCTGTGGACGCTGCCGGACTATGCCGACCTCGTCAGCGACGACGACGACACCGGCAGCCACTGAAGACGGCGATGGCCACGACATCGATGGGCGCGGCAGGAGCACGCGAGCAGCATTTTTAATTTTATTTTTATGTTAATTATGGAACTGGGCCGTTTAAGTGGACCGTGAAACTGGGCCGTTTTGTGGCCGTGACCCCTAAATATGTTTTAAGTTTTTTTAACTACGTTTATTTACCTTTTTAGGTAAGTTTTTTTGTTTTCTTTTATCACTTCCACCCCGGACATGATTTGGTGTGCGGCCGCGCGTTGGGCGCACCCACGACCCAACGGACGAATGCGGACATGGGCGAACCCATTGCCGCCTTAAAGGGACAAAATCCGGCCAAACCGGACGTCCGTTTAGGGTCATGCTGTGGAGTTGGCCTTATAGGAGTAGTGACAATCAGACCGTGAACATCGGCAGACACGTACGTATGTAGTACAGTTGTTGGCATATCTGAAGTCTGCACTGTTCACAGCCAGATCTGGGTTGGGAATTGAACCTGGATTTGAAATCAAATCATGTGGTCCGCTTAGCCTAGATACGGGATGCTAAATTTGATGTTTTGACCCTTTACTGAAAGTTATTCGAGATCTGACCCCAGTTTGTAAAAATTTCGGGATCTGACCCTTTTGCTACCGCCAGGGTCTATGGCCCTACCGCCAGGGTCTCTGACGGTAGGACTTGCCAGCACCGTCACGCCCGTTTAATACGAAAAAGACCCTACCGCCATAGTCATTGGCGGTAGGCAATGCAACCCTACCGCCAAGGTATTTGGCGGTATGGTCTTCTAGCCAGATTTCACACTCCCTGCCAATCTGAATAATCTACAGTAGCCTAGTAACCTAGTAGTCTCATGCACGAGAGAGAGAGCGCGTAATTAAAATTCTACTAGCCTGCAACTTGCCGCTGTTGTGTGCTCGCGCTCCCATGCACACATCACTCAATGCATGCAGCACATCCATGGCATGCAGCTCATTCATTCACCCATCCCCATACATGCACCATCTATCTTATTTTTTAGTATTGTAAAGTAGCACACTTTATGGAGCAGTGCAATGCAGCGCAGCTTTAGCTGCCACGGGCTTTGACATTTTATTAGGCTCCTATCGTCAAGCACCCTGGCAGTAGGGTATAATGGGCTACCCCCAAGGATACTGGCGGTAGAGTATTTTCCACGTTAGATGTCCATTACGGCGCAGTCAAAGCCTACCGCCATAATCTCTGGTGGTAGACAGTTAAACCTTACCGCCAGAGACAATGGCGGTAGGAAAAAGGGTCAGATCCCGAAATTTTTACGAACTGGGGTCAAATCTCAAATAAGTTTCAGAAAAGGGTCAAAACACGAAATTTAGCCGATACGGGAGAGTCTTTTCACGGGTGACGCCGTGCTGACGCCATCGCAGAGCAGCCGCAAGCCGCACGAGTAGCAGACACCAATTGTTTTTTTTCTATTTTTGAGGATCAGCAGCAGAGGCCAAATAGGACCCGCCTTCCCTCTGCCCCCGTCAGCGCAAACTTTGGTTCCCACTCACCAGACGCCGCGTGGGGCAGCCTTGCCAGGCGACCTGGCCCGCGCGTCAGAGACCCTAAACCCACCCACCACCCACCACCCACCTGAAGGAAATATGCCCTAGAGGCAATAATAAAGTTATTATTTATTTCCTTATTTCATGATAAATGTTTATTATTCATGCTAGAATTGTATTAACCGGAAACATAATACATGTGTGAATACATAGACAAACAGAGTGTCACTAGTATGCCTCTACTTGACTAGCTCGTTAATCAAAGATGGTTATGTTTCCTAACCATGGACAAAGAGTTGTTATTTGATTAACGGGATCACATCATTAGATGAATGATCTGATTGACATGACCCATTCCATTAGCTTAGCACCCGATCGTTTAGTATGTCGCTATTGCTTTCTTCATGACTTATACATGTTCCTATGACTATGAGATTATGCAACTCCCGTTTGCCGGAGGAACACTTTGTGTGCTACCAAACGCCACAACGTAACTGGGTGATTATAAAGGAGCTCTACAGGTGTCTCCAAAGGTACATGTTGGGTTGGCGTATTTCGAGATTAGGATTTGTCACTCCGATTGTCGGAGAGGTATCTCTGGGCCCTCTCGGTAATGCACATCACTTAAGCCTTGCAAGCATTGCAACTAATGAGTTAGTTGCGAGATGATGTATTACAGAATGAGTAAAGAGACTTGCCGGTAACGAGATTGAACTAGGTATTGGATACCGACGATCGAATCTCAGGCAAGTAACATACCGATGACAAAGGGAACAACGTATGTTGTTATGCGGTCTGACCGATAAAGATCTTTGTAGAATATGTAGGAGCCAATATGGGCATCCAGGTCCCGCTGTTGGTTATTGATCGGAGATTTGTCTCAGTCATGTCTACATTGTTCTCGAACCGTAGGGTCCGCACGCTTAATGTTACGATGACAGTTATTATGAGTTTATGCATTTTGATGTACCGAAGTTAGTTCGGAGTCCCGGATGTGATCACGGACATGACGAGGAGTCTCGAAATGGTCGAGACATAAAGATTGATATATTGGAAGCCTATATTTGGACATCGGAATTGTTCCGGGTGAAATCGGCATTTTACCGGAGTACCGGGGGGTTACCGGAACCCCCCAAGGGGTTATTGGGCCTACATGGGCCTTGAGGGAGAAGAGAGAAGGAGGCAGGAGGTGGCCGCACGCCCCTCCCCTTCCTAGTCCGAATAGGACAAGGGAAGGGGGGCGGCGCCCCCCCCTTTTCCTTCCTCTCTTCCACCTCTTTCCCCCCTTCTCCTTCTCCACCTAGGAAAGAAGGGAGTCCTACTCCCGGTGGGAGTAGGACTCCCCCTTGGCGCGCCCTCCTTGGCCGGCCGCCCCCTCCCCTTGGCTCCTTTATATATGGGAGCAAGGGGGCACCCTAGGACACACAATTGATCCTCGTGATTGTTCCTTAGCCGTGTGTGGTGCCCCCCACCCCTCCACCATATTCCACCTCGGTCATATTGTTGCAGTGCTTAGGCGAAGCCCTGCGTCAGTAGAACATCATCATCGTCACCACGCCATTGTGCTGACGGAATTCATCCCCGAAGCTTTGCTGGATCGGAGCCCGAGGAGCGTCATCGAGCTGTACGTGTGCTAAGAACTCGGAGGTGCCGGAGTAACGGTACTTGGATCGGTCGGATCGGGAAGACGTACGACTACTTCCTCTACGTTGCGTCAACGCTTCCGCAGTCGGTCTACGAGGGTACGTAGACAACACTCTCCCCTCTCGTTGCTATGCATCACCATGATCTTGCGTGTGCGTAGGAAATTTTTGAAATTACTACGTTTCCCAACAGTGGCATCCGAGCCTAGGTTTTATATGTTGATGTTATATGCACGAGTAGAACACAAGTGAGTTGTGGGCGATATAAGTCATACTGCTTACCAGCATGTCATACTTTGGTTCGGCGGTATTGTTGGAAGAAGCGGCCCGGACCAACATTACGCGTACGCTTATGCGAGACCGGTTCTCCCGACGTGCTTTGCACAGAGGTGGCTTGCAGGTGACAGTTTCTCCAACTTTAGTTGAACCGAGTGTGGCCATGCCCGGTCCTTACGAAGGTTAAAACAGCACCAACTTGACAAACTATCGTTATGGTTTTGATGCGTAGGTAAGATTGGTTCTTGCTTAAGCCCGTAGCAGCCACGTAAAACTTGCAACAACAAAGTAGAAGATGTCTAACTTGTTTTTGCAGGGCATGTTGTGATGTGATATGGTCAAGACATGATGCTAAATTTTATTGTATGAGATGATCATGTTTTGTAACCGATTTATCGGCAACTGGCAGGAGATATATGGTTGTCGCTTTATTGTATGCAATGCAATCACGCTGTAATGCTTTACTTTATCACTAAGCGGTAGCGATAGTCATGGAAGCATAAGATTGGCGAGACGACAACGATGCTACGATGGAGACCAAGGTGTCGCGCCGGTGACGATGGTGATCATGACGGTGCTTCGGAGATGGAGATCACAGGCACAAGATGATGATGGCCATATCATATCACTTATATTGATTGCATGTGATGTTTATCTTTTATGCATCTTATCTTGCTTTGATTGACGGTAGCATTATAAGATGATCTCTCACTAAATTATCAAGAAGTGTTCTCCCTGAGTATGCACCGTTGCCAAAGTTCGTCGTGCCCAGACACCACGTGATGATCGGGTGTGATAAGCTCTACGTCCATCTACAACGGGTGCAAGCCAGTTTTGCACACGCGGAATACTCAGGTTAAACTTGACGAGCCTAGCATATGCAGATATGGCCTCGGAACACGGAGACCGAAAGGTCGAGCGTGAATCATATAGCAGATATGATCAACATAGCGATGTTCACCAATGAAACTACTCCATCTGACATGATGATCGGACATGGTTTAGTTGATTTGGATCACGTAATCACTTAGAGGATTAGAGGGATGTCTATCTAAGTGGGAGTTCTTAAGTAATATGATTCATTGAACTTAAATTTATCATGAACTTAGTCCTGGTAGTATTTTGCAAATTACGTTGTAGATCAATAGCTCGCGTTGTTGCTTCCTTGTGTTTATTTTGATATGTTCCTAGAGAAAATTGTGTTGAAAGATGTTAGTAGCAATGATGCGGATTGGATCCGTGATCTGAGGTTTATCCTCATTGCTGCACAGAAGAATTATGTCCTTGATGCACCGCTAGGTGACGGACCTATTGCAGGAGCAGATGCAGACGTTATGAACATTTGGCTAGCTCAATATGATGACTACTTGATAGTTTAGTGCACCATGCTTAATGGCTTAGAATCGGGACTTCAAAGATGTTTTGAACGTCATGGAGCATATGAGATGTTCCAGGAGTTGAAGTTAATATTTCAAGCAAATACCCGAGTTGAGAGATATGAAGTCTCCAACAAGTTCCATAGCTAAAAGATGGAGGAGAATCGCTCAACTAGTGAGCATGTGCTCAGATTGTCTGGGTACTACAATCACTTGAATCAAGTGGGAGTTAATCTTCCAGATAAAATAGTGATTGACAGAATTCTCTAGTCACCATCACCAAGTTAGTAGAACTTCGTGATGAACTATAATATGCAAGGGATAACGGAAACAACTCCCAAGCTCTTCGTGATGCTGAAATCAACGAAGGTAGAAATCAAGAAAAACATCAAGTGTTGATGGTTGACAAGACCACTAGTTTCAAGAAAAGGGCAAAGGGAAAAAGGGGAACTTCAAGAAGAACAGCAAGCAAGTTGCTGCTCAAGTGAAGAAGCCCAAGTCTGGTCCTAAGCCTGAGACTAAGTGCTTCTATTGCAAAGGGACTGGTCACTAGAAGCGGAACTACCCCAAGTGATTGGCGGATAAGAAGGATGGCAAAGTGAACATAAGTATATTTGATATACATCTTATTGATGTGTACTTTACTAGTGTTTATAGCAACCCCTCAGTATTTGATACTAGTTCAGTTGCTAAGATTAGTAACTCGAAACGGGAGTTACAGAATAAACAGAGACTAGTTAAGGGTGAAGTGACGATGTGTGTTGGAAGTGGTTCCAAGATTGATATGATCATCATCGCACACTCCCTATAATTTCGGGATTAGTGTTGAAGCTAAATAAGTGTTATTTGGTGTTTGCGTTGAGCATGAATATGATTTGATCATGTTTATTGTAATACGGTTATTCATTTAAGTAAGAGAATAAATTGTTGTTCTGTTTACATGAATAAAACCTTATATGGTTACACACCCAATGAAAATAGTTCATTGGATCTCGATCATAGTGATACACATAATCATAATATTGAAACCAAAAGATGCAAAGTTAATAATGATAGTGCAACTTATATGTGGCACTGCAGTTTAGGTCATATTGGTGTAAAGCGCATGAAGAAACTCCATGTTGATGGGCTTTTGGAATCACTTGATTATGAATCAGTTGATGCTTGCGAACCATGCCTCATGGGCAAGATGACTAAAACTCCGTTCTTCGGAACAATGGAGCGAGCAACAGATTTGTTGGAAATCATACATACTGATGTATGTGGTCCGATAAATATTGATGCTCGCGACAGGTATCATTATTTTATGATCTTCACAGATGATTTGAGCAGATATGAGTATATCTACTTGATGAAACATAAGTCTGAAACATTTGAAAAGTTCAAAGAATTTCAGAGTGAAGTGAAAAATCATCGTAACAAGAAAATAAAGTTTCTACGATCTGATCGTAGAGAAGGGTATTTGAGTTACGAGTTTGGCCTTCAGTTAAAAACAATGTGAAATAGTTTCACTACTCACGCCACCTGGAACACCACAATGTAATGGTGTGTCTAAACGTCATAACCGTACTTTATTAGATATGGTGCGATCTATGATGTCTCTTACCGATCTACCACTATCGTTTTGGGGTTATGCATTAGAGACAGTTGCATTCACGTTAAATAGGGCACCATCTAAATCCGTTGAGACGACACCATATGAACTATGGTTTGGCAAGAAACTTAAGCTGTCGTTTCTTAAAGTTTGAGGTTGCAATGCTTATGTGAAAAAGTTTCAACCTGATAAGCTCAAACCCAAATCGGAGAAATGTGTCTTCATAGGATATCCAAAGGAAACTATTGGATACACCTTCTATCACAGATCCGAAGGCAAGACTTTTGTTGCTAAATTCAGAAACTTTCTAGAGAAGGAGTTTCTCTCGAAAGAAGTGAGTGGGAGGAAAGTAGAAAACTTGATAAGGTAATTGTACCTTCTCCCTTATTGGAAAGTAGTTCATCACAGAAATCTGTTCTTGTGACTACTACGCCAATTAGTGAGGAAGCTAATGATGATGATCATGTAACTTCAGATCAAGTTACTACCGAATCTCGTAGGTAAACTAGAGTAAGATCCGCACCAGAGTGGTACGGTAATCTTGTTCTGGAGGTCATGCTACTTGACCATGACGAACCTACGAACTATGAAGAAGCGATGGTGAGCCCAGATTCTGCAAAATGGCTTGAAGCCATGAAATCTGAGATGGGATCCATGTATGAGAACAAAGTATGGACTTTGGTTGACTTGCCCACTGATCGGCAAGCAATTGAGAATAAATGGATCTTCAAGAGGAAGACGGACGCTGATAGTAGTGTTATTATCTACAAAGCTAGAATTGTCGCAAAAGGTTTTCAACAAGTTCAAGGTGTTGACTACGATGAGAGATTCTCACTCGTATCTATGCTTAAGTCTGTCCGAATCATGTTAGCAATTGCTGCATTTTATGAAATCTGGCAAATGGATAAACAAAACTGAATTCCTTAATGGATTTATTAAAGAAGAGTTGTATACGATGCAACTAGAAGGTTTTGTCAATCCGAAAGGTGCTAACAAAATGTGCAAGCTCCAGCGATCCATCTGTGGACTGGTGCAAGCATCTCGGAGTTGGAATATACGCTTTGATGAGTTGATCAACGCATATAGTTTTATACAGACTTGCGGTGAAGCATGTATTTACAATAAAAGTGAGTGGGAGCACTACGGCATTTCTGATAAGTATATGTGAATGACATATTGTTGATCAGAAATAATGTAGAATTATTCTGTAAAGCATAAAGGAGTGTTTGAAAGGAGTTTTTCAAAGAAAGACTTCGGTGAAGCTGCTTACATATTGAGCTCCAAGATCTATAGAAATAGATCAAGACGCTTGATAAGTTTTTTCAATGAGTACATACCTTGACAAGATTTTGAAATAGTTCAAGATGGAGCAGTCAAAGAAAGAGTTCTTGCCTGTATTACAAGGTGTGAAGTTGAGTAAGACTCAAAGCCCGACCACGGCAGAAGATAGAAAGAGAATGAAAGTCATTCCCTATGCCTTGGCCATAGGTTCTATAAAGTATGTCATGCTGTATACCAGATCTATTGTATACCCTGCACTGATTTGGCAAGGGAGTACAATAGTGATCTAGGAGTAGATCACTAGACAGCGGTCAGAATTATCCTTAGTAAAATAAGGATATGTTTCTCGATTATGGACGTGACAAAAAGGTTCATCGTAAAAGGTTACGTCGATGCAAGTTTTTGACACTGATCCAGATGATTCTAAGTCTCAATCTGGATACATATTGAAAGTGGGAGCAATCAGCTAGAGTAGCTCCGTGCAGAGCATTGTAGACGTAGAATTTTGCAAAATACATACGAATCTGAATTTGGCAGGCCCGTTGACTAAATTTCTCTCACAAGCAAAACATGATCACTCTTTGGGTGTTAATCACATAGCAATGTGAACTAGATTATTGAATCTAGTAAACCCTTTGGGTGTTAGTCACATGGAGATGTGAACCAATCACATAAAGATGTGAACTATTGGTGTTAATCACATAGCGATGTGAACTAGATTATTGACTCTAGTGCAAGTGGGAGACTGAAGGAAATATACCCTAGAGGAAATAATAAAGTTATTATTTATTTCCTTATTTCATGATAAATGTTTATTATTCATGCTAGAATTGTATTAACCGGAAACATAATACATGTGTGAATACATAGACAAACAGAGTGTCAGTAGTATGCCTCTACTTGACTAGCTCGTTAATCAAAGATGGTTATGTTTCCTAACCATGGACAAAGAGTTGTCATTTGATTAACGGGATCACATCATTAGATGAATGATCTGATTGACATGACCCATTCCATTAGCTTAGCACCCGATCGTTTAGTATGTTGCTATTGCTTTCTTCATGACTTATACATATTCCTATGACTATGAGATTATGCATCTCCCGTTTGCCGGAGGAACACTTTGTGTGCTACCAAACGTCACAACGTAACTAGGTGATTATAAAGGAGCTCTACAGGTGTCTCCAAAGGTACATGTTGGGTTGGCGTATTTCGAGATTAGGATTTGTCACTCCGATTGTCGGAGAGGTATCTCTGGGCCCTCTCGGTAATGCACATCACTTAAGCCTTGCAAGCATTGCAACTAATGAGTTAGTTGCGAGATGATGTATTACGGAACGAGTAAAGAGACTTGCCGGTAACGAGATTGAACTAGGTATTAGATACCGACGATCGAATCTCGGGCAAGTAACATACCGATGACAAAGGGAACAACGTATGTTGTTATGCGGTCTGACCGATAAAGATCTTCGTAGAATATGTAGGAGCCAATATGGGCATCCAGGTCCCGCTGTTGGTTATTGATCGGAGATTTGTCTCAGTCATGTATACATTGTTCTCGAACCGTAGGGTCCGCACGCTTAACGTTACGATGACAGTTATTATGAGTTTATGCATTTTGATGTACCTAAGTTAGTTCGGAGTCCCGGATATGATCACGGACATGACGAGGAGTCTCGAAATGGTC
Organism: Triticum urartu; assembly: GCF_056163025.1. Lineage (NCBI taxonomy): Eukaryota > Viridiplantae > Streptophyta > Magnoliopsida > Poales > Poaceae > Triticum > Triticum urartu. Next base: position 8,304,396 of record NC_141879.1, read on the forward strand.
GAGACATAAAGATTGATATATTGGAAGCCTATATTTGGACATCGGAATTGTTCCGGGTGAAATCGGCATTTTACCGGAGTACCGGGGGGTTACCGGAACCCCCCAGGGGGTTATTGGGCCTACATGGGCCTTGAGGGAGAAGAGAGAAGGAGGCAGGAGGTGGCCGCATGCCCCTCCCTTCCTAGTCCGAATAGGACAAGGGAAGGGGGGCGGCGCCCCCCCTTTTCCTTCCTCTCTTCCACCTCTTTCCCCCCTTCTCCTTCTCCAACTAGGAAAGAAGGGAGTCCTACTCCCGGTGGGAGTAGGACTCCCCCTTGGCGCGCCCTCCTTGGCCGGCCGCCCCCTCCCCTTGGCTCCTTTATATACGGGAGCAAGGGGGCACCCTAGGACACACAATTGATCCTCGTGATCGTTCCTTAGCCGTGTGCGGTGCCTCCCTCCACCATATTCCACCTCGGTCATATTGTTGCAGTGCTTAGGCGAAGCCCTGCGTCAGTAGAACATCATCATCGTCACCACGCCGTTGTGCTGACGGAACTCATCCCCGAAGCTTTGCTGGATCGGAGCCCGGGGAGCGTCATCGAGCTGTACGTGTGCTAAGAACTCGGAGGTGCCGGAGTAACGGTACTTGGATCGGTCGGATCGGGAAGACGTACGACTACTTCCTCTACGTTGCGTCAACGCTTCCACAGTCGGTCTACGAGGGTACGTAGACAACACTCTCCCCTCTCGTTGCTATGCATCACCATGATCTTGCGTGTGTGTAGGAAATTTTTGAAATTACTACGTTTCCCAACAGTGGCATCCGAGCCTAGGTTTTATATGTTGATGTTATATGCATGAGTAGAACACAAGTGAGTTGTGGGCGATATAAGTCATACTGCTTACCAGCATGTCATACTTTGGTTCGGCGGTATTGTTGGAAGAAGCGGCCCAGACCAACATTACGCGTACGCTTACGCGAGACCGGTTCTCCCGACGTGCTTTGCACAGAGGTGGCTTGCGGGTGACAGTTTCTCCAACTTTAGTTGAACTGAGTGTGGCCACGCCCGGTCCTTGCGAAGGTTAAAACAGCACCAACTTGACAAACTATCGTTGTGGTTTTGATGCGTAGGTAAGATTGGTTCTTGCTTAAGCCCGTAGCAGCCACGTAAAACTTGCAACAACAAAGTAGAAGACGTCTAACTTGTTTTTGCAGGGCATGTTGTGATGTGATATGGTCAAGACATGATGCTAAATTTTATTGTATGAGATGATCATGTTTTGTAACCGATTTATTGGCAACTGGCAGGACCAATATGGTTGTCGCTTTATTGTATGCAATGCAATCGCGTTGTAATGCTTTACTTTATCACTAAGCGGTAGCGATAGTCGTGGAAGCATAAGATTGGCGAGACAACAACGATGCTACGATGTAGATCAAGGTGTTGCGCCGGTGACGATGGTGATCATGACGGTGCTTCGGAGATGGAGATCACAGGCACAAGATGATGATGGCCATATCATATCACTTATATTGATTGCATGTGATGTTTATCTTTTATGCATCTTATCTTGCTTTGATTGACGGTAGCATTATAAGATGATCTCTCACTAAATTATCAAGAAGTGTTCTCCCTGAGTATGCACCGTTGCCAAAGTTCGTCGTGCCCAGACACCACGTGATGATCGGGTGTGATAAGCTCTACGTCCATCTACAACGGGTGCAAGCCAGTTTTGCACACGCGGAATACTCAGGTTAAACTTGACGAGCCTAGCATATGCAGATATGGCCTCGGAACACGGAGACCGAAAGGTCGAGCGTGAATCATATAGTAGATATGATCAACATAGCGATGTTCACCAATGAAACTACTCCATCTCACGTGATGATCGGACATGGTTTAGTTGATTTGGATCACGTAATCACTTAGAGGATTAGAGGGATGTCTATCTAAGTGGGAGTTCTTAAGTAATATGATTCATTGAACTTAAATTTATCATGAACTTAGTCCTGGTAGTATTTTGCAAATTACGTTGTAGATCAATAGCTCGCGTTGTTGCTTCCCTGTGTTTATTTTGATATGTTCCTAGAGAAAATTGTGTTGAAAGATGTTAGTAGCAATGATGCGGATTGGATCCGTGATCTGAGGTTTATCCTCATTGCTGCACAGAAGAATTATGTCCTTGATGCACCGCTAGGTGACGGACCTATTGCAGGAGCAGATGCAGACGTTATGAACGTTTGGCTAGCTCAATATGATGACTACTTGATAGTTTAGTGCACCATGCTTAATGGCTTAGAATCGGGACTTCAAAGATGTTTTGAACGTCATGGAGCATATGAGATGTTCCAGGAGTTGAAGTTAATATTTCAAGCAAATACCCGAGTTGAGAGATATGAAGTCTCCAACAAGTTCTATAGCTAAAAGATGGAGGAGAATCGTTCAACTAGTGAGCATGTGCTCAGATTGTCTGGGTACTACAATCACTTGAATCAAGTGGGAGTTAATCTTCCAGATAAAATAGTGATTGACAGAATTCTCTAGTCACCATCACCAAGTTAGTAGAACTTCGTGATGAACTATAATATGCAAGGGATAACAGAAACAACTCTCAAGCTCTTCGTGATGCTGAAATCAACGAAGGTAGAAATCAAGAAAAACATCAAGTGTTGATGGTTGACAAGACCACTAGTTTCAAGAAAAGGGCAAAGGGAAAAAGGGGAACTTCAAGAAGAACAGCAAGCAAGTTGCTGCTCAAGTGAAGAAGCCCAAGTCTGGTCCTAAGCCTGAGACTAAGTGCTTCTACTGCAAAGGGACTGGTCACTAGAAGCGGAACTACCCCAAGTGATTGGCGGATAAGAAGGATGGCAAAGTGAACATAAGTATATTTGATATACATCTTATTGATGTGTACTTTACTAGTGTGGAGGAGCCGCCGGTGGCCGCGTTCCACCCGGGCCTGTGGGCCAGGGGTGGAGTTGGTCGTGCACCGCAGAGCAGATGGCGGTCGCCGTGGGGGGCGTGAAGTGGTGCCCCACGCCGCCGCGGTCACTGGAGCGGGACGCCTCGCCATGGGAGGAGGTGGTGCAGGCACCTGCCACCTTCCAGCCCGCCGCCCCCGTGCACCACGGACCGCCGGCCCACTTGTGGACGCCGCCGGACTACGTCGACCTCGTCAGCGACGACGACAACACCGGCGGCCACTGAAGACGGCGATGGCCACGACATCGATGGGCGCGGCAGGAGCGCGCGGGCAACATTTTTAATTTTATTTTTATGTTAATTATGGAACTGGGCCGTTTAAGTGGACCGTGAAACTGGGCCGTTTTGTGGCCGTGACCCCTAAATATGTTTTAAGTTTTTTTAACTGCGTTTATTTACCTTTTTAGGTAGTTTATTTAAGTTTTTTTGTTTTCTTTAATCACGTCCACCCCGGACATGATTTGGTGTGCGGCCGCGCGTTGGGCGCACCCATGACCCAACGGACGAACACGGACATGGGCGAACCCATTGCCGCCTTAAAGGGACAAAATCCGGCCAAACCGGATGTCCGTTTAGGGTCATGCTGTGGAGTTGGCCTTATAGGAGTAGTGACAATCAAACCGTGAACATCGGCAGACACGTACGTATGTAGTACAGTTGTTGGCATATCTGAAGTCTGCACTGTTCACAGCCAGATCTGGGTTGGGAATTGAACCTGGATTTGAAATCAAATCATGTGGTCCGCTTAGCTTAGATACGGGAGGCTAAATTTGATGTTTTGACCCTTTACTGAAAGTTATTCGAGATCTGACCCCAGTTTGTAAAAATTTCGGGATCTGACCTTTTTGCTATCGCCAGGGTCTATGGCGGTAGGGTTGCATAACCTACCGCCAGGGTCTCTGACGGTAGGACTTGCCGGCACCGTCACGCCCGTTTAATACGAAAAAGACCCTACCGCCATAGTCATTGGCGGTAGGCAATGCAACCCTACCGCCAAGGTATTTGGCGGTATGGTCTTCTAGCCAGATTTCACACTCCCTGCCAATCTGAATAATCTACAGTAGCCTAGTAACCTACTAGTCTCATGCACGAGAGAGAGAGCGCGTAAGAGAGAGCATATAAAATTCTACTAGCCTGCAACTTGTCGCTGTTGTGTGCTCGCGCTCCCATGCACACAGCACTCAATGCATGCAACACATCCATGGCATGCAGCTCATTCATTCACCCATCCCCATACATGCACCATCTATCTTATTTTTTAGTATTTAAAGTAGCACACTTTATGGAGCAGTGCAATGCAGCGCAGCTTTAGCTGCCACGGGCTTTGACATTTTATTAGGCTCCTATCGTCAAGCACCCTGGCGGTATGGTATAATGGGCTACCCCCAAGGATACTGGCGGTAGAGTATTTTCCACGTTAGATGTCCGTTACGGCGCAGTCAAAGCCTACCGCCAGAATCTCTGGCGGTGGACAGTTAAACCTTACCGCCAGAGACAATGGCGGTAGGAAAAAGGGTCAGATCCTGGCATTTTTACAAACTGGGGTCAAATCTCAAATAAGTTTCAGAAAAGAGTCAAAACACGAAATTTAGCCGATACGGGAGAGTCTTTTCACGGGTGACGCTGTGCTCACGCCATCGCAGAGCAGCCGCAAGCCGCACGAGTAGCAGACGCCAATTGTTTTTTTTTCTATTTTTGAGGATCAGCAGCAGAGGCCAAATAGGACCCGCCTTCCCTCTGCCCCCGTCAGCGCAAACTTTGGTTCCCACTCACCAGACGCCGCGTGGGGCAGCCTTGCCAGGCGACCTAGCCCGCGCGTCAGAGACCCTAAACCCACCCACCACCCACCCACCCCTGGTGCGGTGCGCGCTTGGGAGCCGCCAGGCCCGGCGACGGCTATGGGTCTACCTCCACGGGGTGCGGTGCGACTCTTATTTAACCGGGCGCGAGGGGGGTCGAGGAGGGGTAGGTGATCGCTCTCGCATCGCATCCGCATCCCACGCTCGTCTTCCTTCCTTCTCCCTCGACCCGCGCAGCGCAGGCAGATCTCATCCCATCCAAGGCAGGCAGGTCAGGCCACTCTCCCCCCTCCCGAATCTCCCCCCTTCCTCTCCTCCCTCGTCCGTTCGTTCGCTCGCCCCCCGATCTCCGTCGCAGCCCGGGCGTGGCTTCCGGCGAGGCGGGCAGAGGAATCGAGGCGACACCGGCGAGGTACGTGAGGCGGGTCGCCGAGTTTTTTCCTACTTCTGCTTTTAGGGACGGGCGGTAGGTAGGGGGCTGAAGCTGGGTTGGACGGTGCCCGCCTCAGATCCATGGGACGGGAGCAATCTACTTGACCGGGTCATGGCAGGGAATCTCGCGTTGGTTGCGTCTGTCTACCGCCACGACACTAGGCTAGACCGCCATATACGTGCCAGTCAAGCTCAGAACGGCGATGCTACTTCAGTTGGTCCTGCGGTAGCATGAATTGCCCGACAGGCAGGGACATAGCTCATCTGTAGGTAGCATCATCAGCTACTGTATCATGTGTTTCTACAAGTAGCTGTAGCCTGTAGTTGAGGATGCAGGGGCACCCCGTTTTTTTCTGCTTTTTTTCTTGTTGTTTCTGCGTGATGGTGGCTGTAGCTGAAACCATGCCACCATATGATCGACGCTGGATGATAACTGTGCTATGTTTTGAGCATCTCAGTGCTAGTAGCTGTTGTAGTATGTTCCTGAGCAGCCAACATGGGATTTGTGCCTGAGCTGCGCTGTCTTGGCCTCGTGGGTCACGGCTGATTGACCCGGACTATGGATTATGTTGCAGTATACTATCAGTTTATTGAGCAAATCATCATGTGGCTCGCTCAATCAAATCAGCGGCGCTGTTCGATGCGATTCAGATTTCCTAGTGAACTATGTTGCCGTAGACCATAAAAGAGTAGGCTGTAGTTGGTTATGGATTTGAATTTGACATGTCCGCCCTGCTACATCCAGTGAACATAGCATCCAATACTGATTGCATCTACTCTGATTGACATTTGTAACCTCACATTCAGTTATCCGTTGGCTACTGTCTGGAACCTCTGTTCGCTGCAAACAATTTGTCAGAGTGAAGCTTGTTCTTGCGTCTAGTGCATATGCATCATCATTTGGCCTCTATAGATAGGCTTTTATCCTTTCTAGTAAGACATGCATAAATAAATTATCTAACTGACTTTGTGTTTGGTGCATATCTTTTTCAGGTACAAGATGGCTCTCACCAGAATTGGTCTTGCTGGCCTCGCCGTCATGGGGCAGAACCTTGCCCTCAACATTGCAGAAAAAGGCTTCCCCATCTCTGTCTACAACAGGACCACCTCCAAGGTCGATGAGACCGTTCAGCGCGCCAAGCTAGAAGGAAACCTTCCTCTCTACGGTTTCCATGACCCTGCATCCTTCGTCAACTCCATTCAGAAGCCACGTGTCGTCATCATGCTTGTCAAGGCCGGCGCTCCGGTTGACCAGACCATCGCAACGCTCGCGGCACACCTGGAGCAGGGTGACTGCATCGTTGATGGAGGAAACGAGTGGTATGAGAACACGGAAAGGAGGGAGAAGGCGATGGAGGAGCGTGGACTCCTCTACCTCGGGATGGGTGTTTCCGAAGGTGAGGAGGGTGCCCGCCATGGCCCCTCCATGATGCCTGGAGGCTCGCTGGAGGCATACCAGTACATTGAAGACATTCTTCTCAAGGTGTCTGCTCAGGTCCCTGACAGCGGCCCGTGTGTCACATACATTGGGAAGGGTGGATCCGGAAACTTTGTCAAGATGGTCCACAATGGCATTGAGTACGGTGACATGCAACTCATCGCTGAGGCCTATGACATTATCAAGTCGGTTGGCAAGCTCACAAACGGTGAGCTGCAGCAGGTTTTCGCCGAGTGGAACAAGGTGAGCTCCTTAGTTTCTTGGTTGAGATCACTGCTGACATATTCAGCATCAAGGATGACCAGGGTGAGGGCTACTTGGTCGACAAGGTCCTGTACAAGACCAGGATGAAGGGAACCGGGAAGTGGACTATGCAGCAGGCCGCTGAGCTCTCTGTGGCTGCTCCTACCATTGAGGCGTCCTTGGATTCCAGGTTCCTCAGCGGGCTCAAGGATGAGCGTGTCGCGGCTTCCAAGATCTTCCAGGGTGACTACTCCAGTGGTGAAACTGTCGACAAGGCACAGCTGATCGAGGATGTGAGGAAAGCCCTCTACGCCTCCAAGATCTGCAGCTACGCCCAGGGCATGAACATCATCAAGGCCAAGAGCACGGAGAAAGGATGGGGCCTCAACCTCGGCGAGCTGGCCAGGATCTGGAAGGGCGGGTGCATCATCCGCGCCAGCTTCCTCGACCGCATCAAGAAGGCCTATGACAGGAACGGTGAGCTCGCCAACCTCCTCATCGACCCTGAGTTCGCGCAGGAGATCATGGACAGGCAAGCTGCATGGAGGAGGGTCGTGTGCCTCACCATCAACAACGGCGTCAGCACCCCAGGCATGTCCGCGAGTCTGGCCTACTTCGACTTCTACCGGAGGGACAGGCTCCCTGCCAACCTCCTCCAGGCCCAGAGGGACTACTTCGGGGCGCACACCTACGAGAGGGTTGACATGCCCGGCTCCTTCCACACCGAGTGGTACAAGATCGCCAACTCAAAGATCTAAGCTGCTGCTGCTGCTGCTGCTCTACCAAGAGACGGCCCATCAGGTTTCGTCTTCTTGGTATCCTTTGTTGCTGCCAGCCATGAGTCCTTTTCCTGTAGGGAAGAACTGCCGTTTAATTTTTATTTGAGTAACGTGTCCTGTATTTAATTTCTACAAGGAGACCACATATTCTCTCCAGTCTCCACTACTTCCATATGATCAACCCTGGAGGGAAGACATTGTTATTCGTCGGGTAAACGTTTACCCAACGATCATTCTGAATTAGTTTGAATAAAATGTGTTTTTACCTACCTGTGTTTGATAGCCAGTGTTCCTGCTTTCTCAAGGCTGCTTTGTGAGCAGAGCCAATGCCTGTTGCTTGTTTGTTGTGTCTCACAAATTCTGTTGCTATGTCTTGTGTCTATGTGACAAGTCCTTTTTGTTTGAAAGATAGGCCATGTTTGCCTACCCTGTCTATGTTTTTGTTTCTGTACCGGATCATGTACAGTGCACTTCCTGTGTTACATAGTGGAGCAACCGCCGTTTAATTTTTATTATTCGAGTAATGAGTCCTGTATTTATTTTCTACAAGGAGATCACATATTCTCTCCAGTCTCCACTACTTCCATGTGATTGATCAACCCTGGAGGGAAGACATTGCCATTCTGAATTAGTTTGAATAAAATGTGTTTTTACCTACCTGTGTTTGATAGCCAATGGTCCTGCTTTCACAAGGCTGTTTTATCAGCAGAACCACTGCTTGTTGCTTGTTTGTTGTGTCATATGATTCTCACAAAATTTTGTTGCTATCTCTTGTGTCTATGGTAGCATGTGACAAGTCCTTTTTTGTTTGGAAGATAGGCCATGTTTGCCTACCCAATTGTGAACCTTCATGGAAGGGCTGGTGGTATCATTAGCCTCTATGTAGTTCAAAGACCAGACCTATGGTAGAGAAACTCTGTTTGACTGACTGGAACTGAGTCCAAGTTTTGTCGAAGTTTTTTCTAAACTGGCTCATTTCGACAAAATATTACTGTAGTTATAGCACCCAAGTTTCATCCGAGATCGACCCATTTATGCTCGCGACTAACTTCCATCTAATTGCTGGAGTGTATATATGCTGGACTAAACTGTCCTTGATTGCTGATCATGAGCGCTCAGTCTGATCAGGGCGTCTCCTGGCGCTGTCGTGCAAAGACAGCTCTTCTGTGGAGTCCGCAAACCGAGCTTGAAGGCGTACTTTGCACGCTGGAGAAGCTGCGGTGCGGAGGCGGGTTTGCTACTCTGCTTCTGCTTTCGGATTGTTTCCCACTTCAGGCCAATCGTGGGGCGGAGGAGCCACGGTGCATCTCGCAGGCATTTCACCGCACCTCACCCGCCTCGCCGCCGCAGCCCCCAATATTTTGCAAGGTTTGTGGCCATGAAACTGAAGATGCTCACCATGGCATTGCCATTGTTCGCTGGTGAAGATGCAAGAACCACAATAGTGCCCTACTTCTGTTATGGCGTTCTTGGCAACTAATTACATAAGAATCTCGTCCATCCATATTAGATGTGCCTGCTGCAAACAGCCTCTAGCCTCCGTTTGCTGCTGAGATGTGGCCAAAGCTCTGAAGATGCCAAGGAGCGAGGAGATGGGCCTGACGATGGATGGGTAAAATGGCCGTAACGCTCAAGCCGTTTGTCCTGTGATCTGCTTACTGCAGGTCACTGAACACCTGTTTCTGAACCTGAAGAAGCTGAGGCAGCTGCTGTTCTGCTCGGCCTTCAACACTGATCTGATCTACGAGGAGCTGAGAATATCTAAGCGAAGAAACCCGGGGCCAGGCCAATGCGTCCCATCAGCCATCCAGGTAGCTTTACCAATTTCGGTGTTCTCGAGTGCCAGAGCACCCTATATGCAAAAATAATTTAGTACTCCCTCCGTCCCACAATGTAGGACGCTTTTTAACACTAATGCAGTGTCAAAAAACGTCTTACATTATGGGACGGAGAGAGTAATTCAAAAAAACTTCAAAAGACTTTTCGGAATCAAATATAAAAAGATTCACCAGAGAATGACTTCCATTATATGCTGGGTCAAAGATTCGCCACAAAAACCCGCTATATACAAGTACTATTCATGCGATATTGTCATCATAAATTTGTTGGGTGGAGAAAATATGGAAAAGGAAACTCGTTCAAGGAAGCATGCATCACCTTGCCGGTGAATGCACTCGGTGCTTAACTATGAAGGGATGAAATTGAAAAAGAAACAACTACTGAATTGCCATGTCCAGAGAGATGCAAGGAGACGGGGCACCTTGCTTTGCTATGTCCAGATCGCCCTATGACTGAGGAACTTACGATGTATGGTCACGGCATCGAAGGGATGGGGTTCTTCCATATCGAGGTTCCGGAGGTGGGAGTATCGGATACCCCACTCCTTGCGGTGGTGACTCTCCGTGGCAATGGCGTGGCAACAGCGGAAATCATCTCCGGGGAGCTCAAGCAGCTTTGCAAGGTCAACTGGGATTGGCAAGCCACCCCCCTCGCTGGTGTGGCCCTGTTTATGTATTTTTTGTACTGGATCATGTACAGTACAGTTCTTGTGTTACATAGTTCAGTTGTGAACACACTGTCAAAAAACAAGATTAACGGTGAACATAAATAATCATGAAAAGGGTGGTATTACCACGAAAAGTGTCTGCAGAGGCCGAGCTCCATTGAGCTATTTTTTTAGCAAAAATGCACATATACATTTAGACATATATTTGTAGACCTAAAAAAATCTGAAAAACGTATACATTTAGACATGTATTTGTAGTATACATGTATAAACTTTCGTTAACATATATATTAATATCGTGTCAAATATATATATATATATATATATATATATATATATTAATATGTGATATACACAAAAAAATACAAATACACATATTAAAATGGGCTTTTTCTTTGTTGTATTTGGGTCAGATATTTGTCTTTTTTGTGTAGGATGCAAAAATCAATTTAGTTGATGAAATCGTGTACATACTTGAAGAATATGCATATGTATTCGTCAAAAAAAAGTTGACATTTTTTTGAAAATTCTAAATGTATTTTGAATTTTTTTTGACAAACGAGCTCCATCGAGCTCGGTCTTTGCAACACTGTTTTCGGTATTACCCTCTCTATGTAGAATGTAGTTCAAAGATCAACTGACCCGAACTGAGTCCAAGTTCTATCGAACTTTGTTCAAAATCGACTCATTTTGAAAGAATATTATCTGTACTTGGTGCGATAAATTCTTATCCGAGATTGATCTATTTACACTCTGAACTGAACTAACATCCATCATTGCTGGAGTACTGTGTAGATGCTGGACTCAACTGTCTTTGATTGGGCGTTTCCTGGTGCAGGTCCCGAAGAGACGGTTCTGAGAAAGTGCGCAAACCGAGCTCAAAGGCGTACTTTACACGATGGAGAAGCTGCGGAGGTAGGTTTGCTACTCTGCTTCCGCTTTTGGATTGTTTCCTTGTTCATTCACTGGCTCAGCATGATCCATTTCGAAAAAAAAACTGGCTCAGCATGTGGCGGAGGAGGAACCGTGCCGCATCTCGCATGCAATATTTGTGGCCTGAAGCTCGTGGAGGTGTAATGGCAGCGTCGGCTAGGAAGGAGAAGGAGCCGTGCTGCATCTCGCACGAGTTCGACCGTGCCGCACGCCGGTTAGCCGCCCTCCATGTCGTCGTCCACGCCGGCGATGGCGAGCGCCGCTTCACGTATGACGACTTCCTCTCCGCCGTCTCCTCGCTTTCCTGCCGCATCACGGCCGTGCTCCCTCACCACCGGCCTCCGCGGAGAAGACCGGTTCCCAGGTGTGTCCGTGAGGTGTGATGCTTTCGACTTCCGATTTTTCTCCCATTGTATTGTCAATACCCCTTCTCTGACTCTGAATTTGTAACGATGGGCTGCTCTGATCGACGTGGGGAAAACACCGAGGCGATGCCTAGGGTCGTGGGTGTGTAAGCCTTGACGTTGATGGAGTACGTCGACCCTCGTCCTTGCGCGGGGGGGGGGGGGGGGGGGGGGGGGGGGGGTGTCCCTTGCAGGCGCCCGTTAACGTAAAGGATCGAACCCGCGACCTCCGTGTCGAGCGAACAAGCTATTACCATCAAGCCAACTCACCGATCTGTAAACTAACATCCTTTTCCTATTTTCTTATTTCTACTTTCCTATTTCCTATTTCCGTTTTCTTTTTTCCCTTTTTTTTGTTTTTCGTTCCTGTTTTTTCATATATTTTTCTTCTTCCTGTTCGATGTTTTTGTTTGAAATTCGTGAACGTTTTTCTTCAAATCAATGAACTGTTTTTTCAAATTTGATGAACATTTTTTTATAAATTCGATGAATTTTTTACCAAAGGCGATGAATTTTTTTTAAAATTCGATGAACTTTTTTTAAAAAAAACATTAACTTTTTTCAATTTCAATGAACTTTTTTCCAAATTCGATCAACCTTTTTTCAGATTGATGAACTTTTCTTAGAAATCATTATCTTTTTTTAATTTCGATGAACGTTTTCCAAATTTGATGAACTATTTTTCAAGTTCGATGAACATTTTTTGAAAATCCATTTTTTTTTCAATTTTGATGACCTTTTTCAAAACCAACAAAACTTTTTCCAAATTTCATGAACCTTTCTTCAAATTCAATGATTTTTGTTTTCAAAATCCGCGGACATTTTTTTCCAATTTTGATGAACTCTTTTTTGAAAATTAATGAACTCTTTTCAGGTTTGTGATATTTTCATTCAAAATGAAGAACTGTTTTCAAAATCCATGAACTTTTTCAAATTCATGGTATCTTTCCAAAAAATTATGTGGAATAAAATAGCGTGCGGCATTGTTTATTAAGATTTTGCCGCTGTTAGTAAACATTACCCGCAGGATAGGTCGAGTGGATAGTGGTGTCGTATGTGAACTCAAGGTAGTGTGTTTGAGACCTGTAGATGTCGTTTTTCGATTTTTTGTGTACTTTTGTGTTCGCTGCTCAGCACTATTCGTGGGCCGGCCCAACTGAGCGCCGTAGCGAGCGCCAGGGAGCTCCCCCTGCCCCGCCCCCCTCTCGCTTGCTACTGAATTTGGGCCCGCCCAAGCGCAGGCTCCATCTGCCTCACGGACTCACCTGTAGATGTCATTTTCCTATTTTTTGAATTCACAAATATTTTATTAAATTTCATTAACCTTTTTGAAATCACAAACAAATTTTGAATTCATTACCTTTTCAGAGAAACGCACACAATTTTCAAGTTTGCTAACATTTTACGAATTGTATACCAATTTATGAACTTTTTTCCAAACTCATGAACATTATTTAAGTCATAATTTGTTTTGCAAATTCACGCACTTTTTTACAAATCCTCCAATATTTTTGAAATCGTGATCCTTTCTCTTGAAACCGCATATATTTTTCAATCCATGAACATTTTTTTGAAAAATTGAATTTTTTTCTAACCTTTCTGATAGTTTTGGAATACAGGAACAGTTTTCTGATTCGTAAACGTTTGTAATAACCATGGACATTTTTTTTCTGAAAAACTTGAAAATTTTAAAAAAATGTGAACATTTTTTCTGGGAAAACTTGAACATCTCTCGAAATTTTACAAATAATAATCAAATTCGAGAATAGTTTTTGAAGTTTGTGAACAATTTTTTAAATGTAAGAACAATTCTTAAAATCCGAGAACATTTTTCAAATTTGTGACCAATTTCTAAGTTTTGAGAATATTTTCTGATATTGGCAACATTTTTTGAATTTCTAACTTTTAATCCCTAACATTTTTTTTACAAATTTGGGATTCATGAAGATATTTGAAAGTTAAAAAAAGCAAAAAGGAACAAAAAGACGAACATAACAGGGGCGCGCCGCCCCGCACTTAGGGCTGCCCCAAAGCGCGCGCATGGGGAGGGAGGGGTGCGCGATTGCAGGGTTTGCGCCACACCACGCAAGGAATAGGAGCACTATTTTTTATAACACAGTACAGACGCAGACACTCATAGGTACGGACATATACTCACCCTTTGAACGCAAGCACACATGCACACCCTACCCAATGAGCACCTCGAGAGACTGAGCCGCACATCATATTGAGATTGATGAAGTCGTCACATACGTCTTCATAGTCGACGGAACCGTCTCTTCCCACTGAACACATGTCACTGGAAGGCATGAAATGCATTGTGCTATGTAAATTAGTAGAAAATAAGATCACCAAGCATAAATTCTAGGTTGTATGAACAACACAATGCCACACTCCAAACATGAGGTCTCCAAGAAACAAACTAGTCTAAACTTGTTTGTCAATAATCCTAATTGTTTTGCACGGCAACCACAGTGCTTCTACTACTATCTTTAATTGAGCTTCACATAAGGTTCATTGAACAACATCGTGCTGTACTCAAAAGAAAACAACGAGGAACAAACATATAATCTATAACTTTATGGAATACTAGGCTGTGAAGTCAATGCAACATTGTACCAATCCAACAACTTCAAACCAAGAGCATCATGACGGTTGGCGTGTGTGCATATATACCGCCCCATCATCAGTCGAGAAGTAGCATCCATTTCTACTAGTTGGAACACTCTTCCATCACATTCAAATTTGTCGAAATTGACTAAAAAAGAGGAGCTAGATATCCATGATAGACAATATATGGACATAAATAAAATGGAAAATGATAATGGGGAATAAGAGACACCAGTAAAAAGGGGAGTGTTTTTATGTGGACCATGCACCAAGCAGGTTCTTGTAGGGTGAGGAACGGAAGTTTATTAAGATGGTTCACCATGGTTACCCGTATGGTGACATGCAACTGATTCGCTAGGCATATAACGTTCTCAACTCTGTTGGCATGCTCACAAATGCTGAACTGCAGAAAGTCTTCGCTAGGTGGAACAAGGGTTCGCTCCTCAGTTTCTCGGTCAAGATCACTTCCAATATAGTTGGTATCAACCAGAGTGAATGCTCCTTGTTCGACAAGGTCTTGGACAAAATTGACATGAAGGCTGGAAATGGGAAATTGATGGTGCACTCTTCCATTGAGTCGTCCTTAGATGCAGGTTCCTTGGCAGGTTGAAGGATGAGCTTGTTTATCTCCCCATTGGGTTTTCTAAGGGATCGCTGCCGTTTGATAAATGCGTGTGAGTCATTTAGCAGTGCATGTATTGTTGTATGCACAGGCGAAGCTCCTGGTACAACGAGGTGGGCGCTTACCCTACCATGATTTTCGGACTATTTTCACCATTGGATTCTTCGTGTTGGGATCTTAAAAACTAGATCCAATGTTGATAGGTTTTGACAAAAACAATTTGCAACAAAAAATCGGACAAAAAAACGAACCAGGAGCACATATTTTTTCCCTTTCCGAAAGAGGCACGACCGTGACTCGCGGAGGCGAATCAATGGCTCTCACGGAAGCAAAGAGAAATAAAAAGCATTTTTTTGCGTTTTCGAGAGGCACGGCCGTACATCCCGCGGAAGCAAATCCGTACCTCTTGTGGAAGTAAAAAAAGAAGAAGAAAACTTGTTTTTCATTTCCGAGAGGCACGGTTGTCTCTCGCAGAAGCAAACCCATGCCTTTCGCGGAAACAAGTCCGTGCCTCTTGCGAAAAAAAAAGAAAATGCTTTTTTTTCGTTTTTGAGAGGCACATCCATGCCTATTGTGAAAGCAAACCCATGCTTCTAGCGGAAACAAATTCGTAACTCTCGTGGACGGAAAAAAACATGTTTTTTCTAGCAAAAAGTCTTTTTTTTGTCGCAAAGCATAGAAAGACCCGTGATAAATCGAAAAGTCAAAAAAAGAAAGAAAAAACCATCTAAAAAGCAGAAAACGCATAAATAACAAAAACCGGAGGGAGCGTGCTCTCAGTCCATCCTAGGTGACCCTTAACCAGGCTCCCAAATTAGCGCTCTTTGATTAGTTACTCCCACTTTTACTATTTGCTGCACGGCAAAGTGTTGATGCAACACACAGGCAGCGATCGACATCGAGCACACTGGACAGGCCCGTTTTGTACTAGTACGGGGCTGTACGGAAAGCTTTATGTTTCTTTTTGGGAACATTCTGAAGGTTCCCAGCCAGCCTTTTTTTTTTCTGATTTCGGAAACTTACAGAATTATCTTAAACAGTTTTTCCTTTTTATTATTTTTTCCTTCTTTTGTTTTATATTTTATTTTCACTGTTTTCATTTTTCATTTTTATTATATTTAACTTTTCTTTTTTCTTTTTCAAGCTTGCTTTTCTTTTCCAACAAGTGTTCAGATATTTTAAAAATGCTTGCATTTTTCAAAATTTATTTATTTATTTTTGATTTTTTTCCTGTTTTCAAATACGGTTCAGAAATTTCAAAAAAGTTAAGAATTTTAAAATTTGAATATTTTCAAAATATGTTCCAAAATCCTAAAATGTTTATATTTTCAAATTTTTCGAGAATGTTCATATTTTTATATGTTTTTCACAATTCAATAAATGTTAGTGAATTTCAGAATATAATCCTGTTTTTAATTTGTGTGTATAAATTCATTGATATTTAGGGTTTGGAAATTTGTTCACAAATCCAAAAAAATGTCGGATAATTTGGTAAAATGGTTGTGTGTCGGAAAAATGTTCATAATTTTGAAAAATATTAGTGAATTTCAAAAAGTGTTCCTGTTTGCATACTTTGTTCACAAATTAAAAATATGTTCATCTTTTCACAATTTGTTCGCAAATTCAAAAAGATGTTCGGGGAATTACATAAAATGTTCACGTTTTTAAAAAATGATCATAATTTCAAAAACTGTGCGTGATTTAGAAAGAAATGTTTAGTTTTCAAAATTTGTTTGCAAATTCGAAAGATGTTCATATTTTCAAAATTTGTTTGCAAATAAAGAAATGTTTGGGTATTTTATAAAATGTTCCCGTTTTGAAAATAAGATAATAATTAAGATTTTTCTTCTTTTGTTTTTCAAAAAATATTTGCACTTTCAATAAATTGTTCATAGTTAGGAGACATGTTCTAGTCTTCAATTTGGTTTTTACTTTTACAAAAAAGATCCGAGATTGCAAAAAAATGTTCGTGTTTTTACCCAATGTTTGAGTTTAGTTATTTCCAGAATGCTTTTTATTCAAAAAACATTTACTTTTGTCAAAAAGAAAATCACGGCCTATAATTATTTAAAGCAGGTTGTTACTTTAGAGAGCGAATCGCAAAAACTACAGTGGCTAGCGACGTGGTTCACTCGCTGGAGGTCATGTGTTTGAGTCCTGCATTTCAGGTACTTCTTTTTCTATTGTTTTTAAAGTTTTGTCCCTGTCGCTTGTTTCTTTAAGCGTCAGGCATTTCACTAGACCGAGCTGGTTGCGGTGGGCAGCAGCGTGTGCGCGCTAACGCAAATGGGCCGGCCAAGGTCAGCTAACCCCTATGCAAATTGACGACTCTTTGCCACAATAAGCGGCGTATAGGAGGCCTCCCAGCGGACCAGGCTCACTCGACCCAGTCCACGACACGCCATGCTCCAGACCCTTGCCCGGAGCGAGAGCGAGTCAACACGAACCCTAGAAGTGGGAGCCGAGCGCTGGGGCGGCGGCCAGCAAGTAGCAGTCCTTAGTAGACGAAGACTTTCTACTCACGTGGCAGTCCTTAGTACTCCCTCCGTTCCAAAATAAATGACCCAACTTTGTACTAACTTTAGTACAATTAGTACAAAGTTAGTTCAAAGTTGGGTCATTTAATTTGGAACGGAGGGAGTAGTCAGGTACTCGGTTGGCTGATAGTAACATCAAAAGAGACATGTATTTACTTGTAGGCAAATGTTCAAGTCCGTGTGGCCTGGTCTTTACAGTGGGAAAACAAAATATTGCCAGTCCCATTTGATAGGAGAGGATGCATATTGTATGAGAGGTAAAGCGCATCGGAAATCTAGCTATTAATTGAGTCAGACGAGATATGAGCAGCCAACTGAGGTATGTTTGATATAACTATTTAGCTCTCCAAATTGCGAGGCAAAATATGGTATGAGCGGCAAAGAGCACCTGAAATATAACTAGTCGTCGAGTGACCAAACAAGATATGACCAGCCACCTGAGGTATATTCTAAACATCCGAATGCATCATGAATAACTATGTCGCTCTTAAAACTGCAAAGGGCTAAAGAGAAACACATATAATTAAAATAGTTATTATGGCATGGGAACTATTACAAAATGCTTATACATGTACTACACGTTATACCTTGCTTACAAATTTTGCAGACTCAGATGCTTCAATCTTTCTTACCCCGAGGAGAGAAACATTTATAAATTAAAATAAGCAAACAATATAATGATGCATGACATCTAGATATTTTAGGACAAATTATGAAGTAAAGTAAAAAATGCATTGAAAAAGTGCAAGCCACCATCTCTCTCCTCCTTAATTGTCCAACCCCCAATGAGTTAAGTGCTTGTAGAAATTAAGGAGACCATGTGTAAGATGTTATTGGTCTTGATTACCGTGTGATGAGAGGGAAGCATTTTTTTCACTTTAAAGTGCACTGGGAAGATATAAGTACACTCTTGTATGGACAAATTTTAAATCCAAACGTAAACTCTTCACCGGACTGAGGGGGTATTGTACTAGGCCAGAAGTCACCGAACCTTTGCGCGTAATATAAGGCCGCAAGTGACTGGACTATCCCGAGTGGAGAACCCATATGGATTATCGAGCACCATAAAAGAGCTCAACTGTTTCTCTTGATGCCTCCTAATCCCCGCCCAAAAAAATATGTAGTAAAAGAGAGGCATGAGTACCCGCAAAAAAGGCCATGAGATCAAAAGTGATCTACAGTAAAAGTTATGCTGTGGTGCATGTCTTGTATACTCCATATGACATTTGATTTTCTGCAATAAATATTCAGAGGTACATACAACTGGGTGAATCCTACTGCTTAATACGGCCCAGACATGCTCTTCGGCTTGGGCGCATTAGTGTGCCTCATGTGTGTACGTAAAGATTTACAACCAGTTCCATCTTAGTATATCTTTATTGTCGCAATATACTACATCAATTGCAATGCCCTTATATATTCTTTTTGAGCTAGCAGTACCGCTGTTTCATGTTGTGGCTTTATGTTGCATAGCCATAGAGTGCTCACCAACTATGAACGAAATTCTAGCAAAATGTGAACTGTGAAATAAGTAAAGAACACAATCTTCTGTGTATTTCATAATAGCGCCATACCCACTGACCAAACATTGGAACCATATGTGTTTGGTCCTACCATGTCAATAACACATCCATTTGTTGAACAGCTTAAAAACATGTCTATGCATGTAAGATATAGTTTGATGGTAAAACGCTAAGATGTTGCATATGTATAACTTGGCTTTTATTTAAGAGTGAATTCCACTTTTTACCTTGTAGTTGTACATTTGTGACACATATTACCCCATTTAGCGGAACTTTTATCGAAATATCGGATTTTGGAGACTTTTAACACGGTTTTAACCCAGTTTTATATTTTCTTTGTTTATGGTCGATAGGATCGGCATGTTGCGTCATTGATTCGTAAAAAATATATGTAAGGATCGGAGGGCATCATTGACGATCTTGTCCAAGCTTCTCTTGTCTATCTGTTCCGTTCCTTGTGGCCGTCCACATGTTTTTGGATCCGGGGCGTCACCTCACACCTTACATGATGGACACGCATCAGAAAAACGAGGGTCCAAAGCTTTCAAAAGGGGTATTCTAGACGAATTTTCACTCGACGGGGTAATTAGTGTCACAAATGTACAAATATGGGGTAAAAAGTGGAATTCACTCTTTATTTAATTGTTGCCCTCAGTATGCACGGCCATGTGCTAGCTGCCATAACAATATTTTAATTATTACGAAGAGAGAATTTTGTTTTAAATGTTGAAGTCATAAACCTAACTGATATCGAAATCTGAATTTCTAATCCCTAAATCAGTACCCTGAACTTACTAATCCCACCCAATCACTAACTTTATACTTGTTTGGCACACTGGGAAAAGGACAGTCCAGATCATGATTACACGTTACCGTCACCGACAACATTGGCCCACATGTCATATCCGTCTCTTTCTTGCGTGGGCAATGACCTTTCAGAATGGGCATGGTTGTTAACACCGGTATAGTTGTGGCTCATGACGGTCTTTTCCATCCTGTTCCTTCTCTGGCTCTAAGCCAAGCACTACATGAGGAGCGCTGCATTTTGTCAGGCTCGTGCAATGGGTTTGGAACGTTGAATTGTAGATCGGCTTTAGGCCCATATTAGAAAATAAGTCCTAGAAATTCTTGAAGGCCCATTTGGGATTTCTTCACATGGTGGGTAATTTAGTACTCCCTTCATTTTTGTATACAAGGCCACTATCAAAATTAGAATTTGCAACTATACAAGGCCACTAACATTAATCGAGGCAAAATTGATGGCGTTTGCCTCGTACTAGCACCCGAGGACATTAATATCCCTTGTGTGCATGCGGGAGTGAGAATGTTAGCTTGCATTCCCAACATTAATCAACCAATGAGGAGTAAGAGGGTTGGCTTGTTATGCTTGGGAGAGAAAAACCACATTAATTAACACGACAATCAAGGTGACAAGCTAGCTTGCAACATTGACTTAAACATAGCATTGATTTTTACCTTGGTACCTATAATATGAGTTTGTGGCCTTGTATACAAAAATGGAGGGAGTACCACCTCGAAAGTGGAGGAGAGTTGAGACCAATATATAAGGGATTCTCTTTCACTTTATATTGGAGAAGAACAAGACATGTGGTACATGCGTGATCCTTTGCTGCTGGCAGCACGTGTGCACAATGTGTTTTTTAAACGAGCCGAGCATTGAACTATGTCAGGTGCGCGCGTAATTTTTAGTTTACCCCATTCCCAGTGCACCCCGTCGGGCCTTCGTAGGCAACTCTCTAACCTCAATGGCTTTTCTGTCTTGCGGTTTCACTAGCGAACTCTCCAGGCGCTACTGCCCGATGATGGATCTCATACTGCACACCCATGTCGGCATGCTCTCCATGACATACACACCACCTACTACCACTCCAAGATGTTGTGGGGCCCCTATGATGGGCACTAGCCCCGCCTCCGTAGTGTGTGTCTCTAACGCCTTCCCATTGCCACGTGGGAGTGGTTGTTGTACGGGAGCACCTGTTCACAATTATGCTAGGCATGATTTGGTGCATGGTGATGGGTTTGCCTCCATTGGATCTTCCGGAATGGACAACCCGTATTGTCTTTTTCATGATGCCTCCTAATCCCCAAAAATATTTATAATGTTAGGACTGCTTACGCGTTGCATGTCTTGTATATGATGGCCATATGAGAGTGGAATTTCTACTATATGCACGTTCAGAAGCACATGTACCTCAGTGAATCCTACTACTCTTCGTGGGCCAAATATATTCCTCAGCTTGGTGAAGCTAGCATGCCTCATATGTGTTTGTGAGGCTTTATAACAAGTTTTGGCTTGGTCCATCTGAATTGTCGCAATATAATGCAACAACTTGAGTACCTTTCACCCTGCCAAAAAAATATGAGTACGATTTCAATATTTCTATTGATGTAGCAGAACTTTATTTCAATGTTGTGCTAGATAACTGAAAGAAATAAAATATGACAAGTATTTTTGACACGCAAGATCAAAATTGACAGATATTAGTTAGTAGACAATATAGATAGTGCTAACTATGGGTAGTTGCTTAGTTAGTGTCTGGAGAATGAGACCTAGTGCAATCATTGGACATTGGCAGGTAGTTGCTTAGTTAGTGGCTGGAGTATAAATGATCTCGACCAAGAAGCTGAGGAAGTCACCCTTATTCCACGCGAAGAAGACTTTCAGCAACACGCTGTTAGTGAGTTTACCAATAGACTTGAGAACATCATATACCAAATCATGTCGCCATAGTCAATTATGTTGTGAACCATCTTGAACCAGCGATCGGACTCAAACTTCTAGAACCAACTGGGTGCATGGTCCACACAGAAATGCCCCTTCTTTTCCTGATGTATCTTATTCCCTGATATTGTTTTTACATTATATTTGTGTTCATATACCATCTCTCAAAGACCAACTCTTCTTTCATCTTCACCTTTCATAGATTCGAATGTGATGGAAGGGTGTTTCAACTAGTAGAACTAGATGCTACTACTTGAGTCGTGATGGGGCGACATATATGCACGCACCCCAAGCATCATGATGTTCATAGTTGGAAGTTGTTGGCTATGTACAATTGTGTATTGATATTATGCATAGTTCTAGATAATATTTTTGTCACTGTCCTTATTCTTTCATGTTGGGCATTATATATTTTTCAGCAACCATGAAGTAAAGCCCAAGTAAATGTAGTAGTATAGACAGTGTGGTTGCTATGCTACCTTTTTTAGAATGATCGACAAAACAAGTTTGAAATGATACTTTGAGAGCGGATGTATGGGGTGCGACATTGTGTTGTTTGTATAAGTTGGAATTATTTTCTGGCTTTTACGTAAGACAATGTATTTCATATAATACTACTAAGGGCAGCACTGCGTGGGCGACGTGCTCACCCTCAATTTGTCATTCATGCATGCATGCAGAGAAAAAAGGATCACTATATGGAAGCATGCCGTAATCAAAGACTCTTGATTTTGATTTTTTATTTCTCTCGAACCTTTTAATCTGATTGAAAAACTGCTTTCACCATTGGCTTTATCGGAGTATATCTTTGAAACTAGATCCCATGTCAATATGTTTTGACAACTTTTCATCAACAGTTACTAGATTAATTTCACTTACGAGATTTATGTACGCTTAGTTACAAGATTTATAATAACTTAGCCACAATAACACAAAAATTCTCCTAGAACTATAATCTGATAACACATAGAAAACATCTGGTAACTCGGTATGAAAAAAATTGGTATCTCATTATAAAAAATGTGGCGACCATGTATTGCAAATCTGGTAACTAGTGTCGATGGAAAACCATTCAGCCAAAACATGTTTGGTGGCGAGCTCCGGAGTGCCTGAGGTGGAGGATGAGATCGGGAGAAATCCCTGTTGGCTTGGCCGACACCGACGCGGTGGCGCCTGAGGGTGCCGTCGGACCTTTCGGAGGGCGTCGGGGCTACCCTTCCTCTCTCCTCGCCGCGTACCGGGGGAAACCCTTGGCAGCAGCGTCATCATCGTCGCGTCCCTTCTTGGAGGTGTTGATTGGTACCGGCGCTTCGGAGTCTCGAAGCTTGGTGGGCGATCTCCGGTGGATGCAGTGGTCGCGAGGCTTCGTCGTTTTTGTTGATCTGCCGTTATCGGCATTTGTTTCTTTTTTTTTCTCTTTCATTTCTTTTGGGCGTGATTGTGCTGTTTCCGCCCCAGCTTCTATCGTTGGTTGTATCAGATGGTTGCTTTGTAATGCAAAGTGGGGGGAAACCCTTTTTCTTATAACACACCAGATAGCCGATCAAAGCCCAGCCTCCCACCCTTTGGAAAAAGGTCAGCTTTTGTACAGCCGTCGAAGGCCAGCAGCCCTCCTGTGTCGCTCCACCTCCAAAGAAACATTTAATTTTCTTGTGGTGATCACCCCATTCCCATCTTTTAATTACTCCTTGCTCCCACGAATTGATTGACCTCACCGCTTTTATCTCCTCACAGGAACAAACATTTTCTCCGGTTGCCTCTTCATCTTCAATCTTCTCTTCTTCCTCATGTTGATTCTTCTTCTTTTCTCTCTCTCTCTCTCTCTCTCTCTCTCTCTCTCTCTCTCTCTCCTAAATATTCACACAAAATTCTGAGAGAGATTTTGTTGCCTAATTGCTTTCAGTTTTTTGAGATCTCTGAGGAGGATGAACAGATCCGTCGCTTGTTCTCTATTTGAGGTTTACGAGGAGTAGGAGGAACAAATTCGTATTCGTGTCATTCCTACGAGGTTCATCATGCAACTGTAAGTTTTCTCTCCATCAATTTTTGTTGTTCTATTCAATACAGTGCATTTGATCTAAAATCAGTTTTTTCACTGGTGCCGCGGTGGGCGGCGGCGCAGATGCTGCAACGAGGGGGGCGACTTGCGCGGGCGCCGGCGGCGAGGTGGGCATTCCCTGCTGCTGCTGCTACTGCTGGCCGTTTCGTGCTGCTGTTGGTCAGTGCACATGCACGTGGCCGTGGCTTGCAGGGCGGCCTGTTTATCTATCTTCTTCTTCTCTGTTTATTTTTCTATACATGATCAGTTATGCTGAAACCGTGCCATCTGATGCCGGAAGGTAATTGTGCTGTGTTTTGTGCACTTTCGTACTAGCACTGCTATGGTCCTGACCAGCTAGCTAGCATAGGATAGGATCTGTGCCTGTGCTCTGCTGTCTTGGCCTCCTTCATGGGACATGGCTGATTGCCCCTGTAATCTGAATTATGTTTCAGCACACGATTGCTTCATTTACTGTGTGCGTCTGAGGCAATCACTGTGATTTGCTCGGCCACACGGGCGTGCTGTTCGGTTCTGGTTTCCTGCCTAGCTCTACTGCTGTACACCATGGATAGAATTAGCTGCAACTTGATTATGGGTTCAGTTTGTCACTCCAACCGAATACGGTGCCGTCCGCCCTGTCGCATCTGCTCTGGTTCACATTTGTAACCTCGTATTCAGTTATTCATTGACTGCTTTTGGATTAATTTCTCAAACTTTTGCCCATTGCAAACAATTGCTCAAGAGTGAAGCTTATTCTTCCGTCTAGTTCATATGCATGATCATTTGTTCTGTAACCTTTCGAGTCAGATGTGCACAAATTACTTGACACTATTCTCTTCTGTACCTGACGTGTTTGGTGCAACTCATGTTCTACTCGTGCATATAACATCTACGCATAGACCTGGCTCGGATGCCACTGTTGGGCAACGCAGTATTTCAAAAGCAGACTAAGGCATAGCCTAGTGGTTGGAAGGGGCTGCTGTCTTCCCACCCACCCAGGTTCAAGGCACGCTACTTGCAATTTGGGTTTGTTGCACCAATTATACTGTAGGGATTCCCTTACAGTCTTTCTATAAAAAAACGCAGTATTTCAAAAAATTTACCTACGATCACGCAAGATCTATCTAGGAGATGCATAGCAACGAGTGGGGAGAGTGTGTCCACGTACCCTCGTAGACCAAAAGCGGAAGCATTTAGTAACGCGGTTGATGTAGTCAAACGTCTTCGCGATCCAACCGATCCAAGCACGGAACGTACTGCACCTCCACGTTCAGCTCGATGACGTCCCTCGAACTCTTGATCCAGTTGAGGCCTAGGGAGAGTTCCGTCAGCACGACGGTGTGGCGACGGTGATGATGAAGTTACCAGCGCAGGGCTTCGCCTAAGCACTACGACGATATGACCAAGTTGTGTAACTATGGAGGGGGCACCACACACGGCTAAGAGAAGAGTTGGTGTGCCTTTGTGGTGCCCCCTTCCCATGTATATAAAGGGGGGAGGAGAGGTGGCCGGCCCAAGGTGGGCGCGCCAGGTGTGGGGAGTCCTACTAGAACTCCCTAGTCCAAGTAGGATTCCCCTCTCTTTTTTCCTTTTTCGGAATAGCAAAGAGGGAAAGAGAGGAGTAGGAGAGGGAAAGGGGGGCGCCGCCCCCACCCCTTGTCCAATTCGGATTGGCAAGTGGGGGGCACCTTCCTGGCCGGCCCTCTCTCCTCCACTAAGGCCCATGTGTGCCCATTAACTCCCTCCCCTCGGGGGGGGGGGGGGGGGTCCAGTAACCCCCGGTACTACGAAAATTATCCGATACGACCCGAACCATTTCGGTGTTCGAATGTAACCTTCCAATATATGAATCTTTACCTATCGACCATTTCGAGACTCCTCGTCATGTCCGTGATCTCATTCAGAGCTCCAAACAAACTTCGGTTATCAAATCACATAACTCATAATACAAATCATTATAGAACGTTAAGCGTGCGGACTCTACGGGTTCGAGAACTATGTAGACATGACCGAGACACATCTCCGGTCAATAACCAATAGCGGAACCTAGATGCTCATATTGGCTCTTACATATTCTATGAAGATTTTTATCGTTCAAACCGCATAACAACATACGTTGTTCCCTTTGTCATCGGTATGTTACTTGTCCGAGATTCGATCGTCGATATCATCATACCTAGTTCAATCTCGTCACCGGCAAGTCTCTTCACTCGTTCCATAATGCATAATCTCGTAAGTAACTCATTTGTCACATTGCTTGCAAGGCTCATAGTGATGTGCATTACCGAGAGGGCCCAGAGATACCTTTTCGATACACGGAGTGACAAATCCTAATCTCGATCTATGCCAACTCAACAATCACCATCGGAGACACCTGTAGAGCATCTTTATAATCATCCAGTTACGTTGTGACGTTTGATAGCACACAAGGTGTTCCTCTGGTATTCGGGAGCTGCATAATCTCATAGTTAGAGGAACATGTATAAGTCATGAAGAAAGAAATAGCAATAAAACTAAATGATCATAATGCTAAGCTAACGGATGGGTCTTGTCCATCACATCATTCTCTAACGATGTGACCCCGTTCATCAAATGACAACACATGTCTATGGCTAGGAAACTTAACCATCTTTGATTAACGAGCTAGTCAAGTAGAGGCATACTAGGGACACTCTGTTTGTCTATGTATTCACACATGTACTAAGTTTCCGATTAATACAATTCTATCATGAATAATAAAAATTCATCATGATATAAGGAAATATAAATAACAACTTTATTATTGCCTCTAGGGCATATTTCCTTCAGCCCCGAGGGGGGCACAACCCACCAGGGCGCGCCTGGGTGGGTTGTGCCCACCTCGGTGGCCTCCCCACCGCCTCTGTGCTCTATAAATACCACAGTATTACATAAACCCTAGGGGAGTCAACGAAAGTAAATTCCAGCTGCTGCAAGTTTCAGAACCACCAGATCTAATCTCGACACCATCAGGGAGGGGTTCATCATCCCCATTAGTGCCTCTCCGATGATGCGTGAGTAGTTCATTGTGGACCTACGGGTCCGTAGTTAGTAGCTAGATGACTTCCTCTCTCTTTTTTGATTCTCAATACAATGGTCTCTTGGAGATCTATTTGATGTAATTCTTTTTGCGGTGTGTTTGTTGGGATCCGACGAACTTTGAGTTTATGATCAGATCTATCTTTTTATCCATGAAAGTTATTTGAGTCTTCTTTGATCTCTTATATGCATGATTACTTGTAGCCTCGTATTTCTTCTTCGAATCTTTGGTTTAGTTAGGCCAACTAGATCGATTTTTCTTGCCATGGGAAGAGGTGCTTTGTGATGGGTTCGATCTTATGGTGCTTGATCCCAGTGACAGAAGGGGAACCGACAAGTATGTATCGTTGCTATAAAGGATAATAAGATGGGGTCTATTTCTACATAAATAGATCTTGTGTACATCATGCCATCGTTCTTATTGCATTACTCCGTTTCTCCATGAACTTAATACACTAGATGCATGCTGGATAGCGGTCGATGTGTGGAGTAATAGTAGTAGATGCAGGCAGGAGTCGGTCTACTAATCTTGGAAGTGATGCATATATAATGGTCATTGCCTGGATATCATCATGATTATTTGAAGTTCTATCTTTTTTTGCAAATATATTTGAAGTTCTATCAATTGCCCAACAGTAATTTGTTTACTCACCGTATGCTATTTTTCTCGAGAGAAGCCACTAGTGAAATCTACGGCCCTGGGTCTCTTCTTTATTATATTTTCCTCGTGATCTATTTTTATTTGTTTTTATTTTTAGATCTATTGATCCAAAAATACAAAAATACCTTACTGCAATTTTTATTTATTTATTCTATCTCG
Organism: Triticum urartu; assembly: GCF_056163025.1. NCBI lineage: Eukaryota > Viridiplantae > Streptophyta > Magnoliopsida > Poales > Poaceae > Triticum > Triticum urartu. Next base: position 8,331,849 of record NC_141879.1, read on the forward strand.
CGTTCCCGCAAGATCTATTTATCCAATCTACTACATTTTTATCCCGTCTACTTGCCAACTTAAGAGGATCATCAACATGTACGGAGCAACTAGGTTGGAAAGAAGAGACTGAACGCACTGCGAAAAATTAGGGTCCCTTATTTCTTTTCCCACTGTTTTGAACACGATGTAAGACTAAGTGTAGACTCAACATAATATAACACTGTTTAGAAGTTTCTAATAATTGTTAAGCTGGATTTAATAGTGTTATGTTAATTTTTTATAAAATATGGGAGAAGGGAACAGAACATGTAGTAAAAGTGCTTGTCAGGTTATCTTCAGTAAGGTTGTCAACTATGGCTTGTTCATTGAGCACAATAGGCTGCGCCGCCGCAAGACGGCTCCAGAACTGCATTCTCTCAGCGGCAGGGCCGGGTAGCACGTGAAGAGGTTTGTGTCAAGCGTGTATCAACTATCAACCTGCAAACACATTACTGTACTTGTTAGTGCCCACTACTGTAGTACTCTCTCAGTTCCTCTTTCTCCAAAGATATAGTATATAACTATACAGAGAGAAAAACAGAGATCCATGCTTGTAGTGAGTTTGATACCCAAGTGTTGACAGCAAACGACAAATGAATGATGAATCTGACGAACTTGCGTGCCTTCTGAAACAGTGCAGGATGTTATTTCAGTAGTACTCTAAAACAATCAGAGCATGATTTTCTTTTCTTTCTTTTTTTGAGGAAAAGAGCATGCTATTTTTTGGTGGTGGTGCGCAGTTTATAATGCAAAATGGGTCTTCATAGTAGTACATGATAGGTACAAGGATGAAACTACTGAAATGATGTTAAAATACTCAAACTGCAGGAAAGATACAGGGATCAAATTAATGGCATGACGAGTTGGCCTGTGAAGAAGAATTTAATGGCAGCCGTGTAAGTGGCAGCAGCAAATTAGTTGAGGGGAAACGTAGAGGAAGGGGAGAGGAGCGTGCGCACGAAAGGAATTTGACTGTGCATCACCGGCGGTGGAGATCGAGAGGCGGCGGCGGCGGTCGGAGTCGGGGGAGGAAGGATGCAGTGCGCGGGAGCTCCAAGAGGTGAGGAACCGGACTTGAGGAACGTCGACGGACGGGTCGTTGCCCCGTCCGACAATGTACTCGTGCCGTACCGGCGGCGTGTGGTGCGTGCGTTTGGCCGCCTCCGACGACGGCACGGGCACGGGCACGAGCAGGGGACAGCAGCCTCCTCTGTCCCCGTCCCAACTCGGCTGCGCCACAACGGCGTATCCCACCTCTCCGGCCGCATCATCTCCCGCGGATCCAGACCGGCCGACCCCAACGCCGGCGACGGAAGACCAGACGAGGGAGGTGTGGTTTGCTCTAATTTGACTGTCCTACAGTTGTCGAGGCTGTATTCTTGATGCAAGCCCTCGTCAGCTTCGAGGAAGTAGGTGCTGACGGGTGGACCCATCCTGTCATACTACCTCGATTTTTTTTTGAAACGAATACCTCGAAATTTCGGACCAGACCCAAATCTAAACCTAATACAGTAGAATAACAATAAAACAAAATGGCTTCTGGAATCCGCAAAATATTACTGTAGAACCAAAAGTTTGGATGTGCGTTCGCTGTAGAATGGCGTTAACTGGGACCTGAACCCGCTACTTGTTCTCGTTTGTTGATTTCTCTAATAGAAATCGAAGGGGAAACCCTCCTTAACTAAAAAAAAGAGAAAAATGTTAACGCTCATATAAATATCAAAAGCCGCCGAAATCATCCTTTGGGAAACATAATAGTATAATGGCTGAAATTAGATGCACCAATGAGTGCAGTTTCCCAGCAAACCATCAGAACAACCTATAATAGTACTACTGTATATCGGCCATTAAGAAACAAGGGGGGTGTTTGTTTCCAGGGATTTCTTTGTGTAGGGACTAGAAAAAATTCTTCTTAAAGACTTTTTTACTAAACGGGAGGGACTTTTTAGGGACTAAACTAAGCATTTGAGACTAAATGAAGACATCCATTGACCCGCCACCCCATGGTGTTGTTTGATTGTTATTTTTCTATATACTAGGGGCAACATGGTCATTTAATAACCTCTAGGAAGGGACTAGGGACTTTTTAGTTTTTGAAAACAAACAGAGAGGGACTTTTTAGTTGGGACTAGAAAAAGTCCTAGGACTTATGAACCAAACAGGGCCTGAGCCAGCTACTACCAGACTATGGAAAAGAATGGGTGGTCGGCAGTGAAACAATGCTGCCCCGCAAAAAAAGAAAAGAGCGGTAAAAAATGGTGCCGCATGCGTTGCGTATTTGGTTCGAGCTACTAGTACTATCAACTGACCTTCAATAAAAAAAAAAGAGAGAGAAAAGAAGCTACTATCAACCGACCAAAATGAAAATGTGCACGCACCTTCGATCTGGATGGATAAATCAGAAGCGGACTGCTGCTGCGGCGGATCGTGGTACTGATACGGTGGAGAGAAAATACTTTGGTGATACGGTGGTGAGGTGACGGCCTACTATTTATACCAGGGAAAAGGAAGGATCCCACGTCTGGGCGTCGCAGGGGACGGGGTTGCATGCAGATCTTTTTTTTTCTTTTTTTATTGCAGATACAGATCTTAGAGCATCTACAGGACTCCTAAAGTACCACCGGTCGTGGGCGTGCAAATGTTCATTTGTCCAGTAGTGTTGTTCATTTTTTTATCTTCTCATTATTAATAATCATGGGTGGAATCTTGTCGCTTTTTTCCTCCATTGCAGATTCCAGATTTTTCTAAGTAGACATCTCCAAAGACATGATTAGCTGATTTTGCAACAGACAAAAGATAAACTACATATGAACGGAAATAGCCAAGTGTTATGCTTTCCGGAAACGGCACCAGAAAATAGATATGAGGTCAGTTTTTTTTACCAGGCATTGACTCGAACGTCTAGGGAGGAAATAGGGGGTCCGGCTATAGATGTTCTTTGTGCATCTACAACTAGACTTCTCAAACGCCACATATATGTCCGGGCGGACATGCCCCGAACCCTTTTCCTCTTTTCTCTTCTCCCTCGTCCGCGTTGGCCCTCAACCGGATCTATATATGATATAATATACATTGAAATACTATGCAGGGTTGCCGAAAAATAGTCAAAATAAAAGATCAATAAGTTTTGTCGAGTGGCGAAACTATATTGTTAAAGTATTCTTATGAAATATACTAGTGCGTCAAAGCAAGAAAAGGCGGAAGAAGACATCCAAGTGCGTGAATCGGGAAACAGTCAAGGAGGACGTAACGCAAACCAGGAAGAAAGCCCAAGTGCGTGAAGCGGGAAAGAGGAAGCCACATAAAAGTCAAGGCACGGTTTCGTTTCAACGCTGCACGGCTTCTCTTCCATACTGTACTAAACTTTGGTTGTTCCGGGATCCACTCTAGGTGGATATATTTGCTTGTTTCTGGATATTTGCGTGCAGATCGGTGGTGTCTCTCCCTGCTGAGCGGTTACCGGTGTTGGGGCGTCAGTCACGGTTCTGTACTAAACTTGCGCGGACGCCATCATGGTACGTCTGACAACTCTCGGACTCATCCTTGTGCTCTACGTGTTTGACGCATTGTCCGGCCTGTTTTATTTTTTATTTTCTAGGAACATGATGAATTCTGATGCTTTGTAAGACAAGGAGTATGGACCGACTAATTTTCTAAGAACCGAAAAGAATATATTTTCAACTTGTAGATTAATGTACGCAATCTCCAAAAACTATTTATGCTACATGTGGAACTAAGTGACTATAAGAATTCAATTATAACAACCATGCAAATTATACCATAAATAATAAAAGGAAACACAGAAATTTGCTGATGTATCAATTTATTACTCCCTCTGTTCCTAAATATAAGTTTTTCTAACGATTTTAATAAAGACTATATACGGATATATATAGACATATTTTAGAGTGTAGATTTACTCATTTTGCTCCGTATGTAATCCGCATTGGAATCTCTAAAAGGACTTATATTTAGGAGCGGAGGGAGTATGTGCTACTAGTATACATGTCCAAAGCACATGTGACAGAAAGTAACATGAAATGTTAGTAACATGGACTTTAATAGTACTCAACTATGTTACACTGGTAGAAAAATGGCCTGTTGTCTCGGTTCGTAAGGGCCTTTAGTCCCGGTTCCTGAACCGGGACTAAAGTGTCGGTACTAATGCCCCGTACCTTTAGTCCCGGTTCAATCCAGAACCGGGACTGATGGGCCTCCACGTGGCCTGTGCGCGGAGCCCAGGCAGGAGACCCTTTGGTCCCGGTTGGTGGCACCAACCGGGACCAATAGGCATCCACGCGTCAGCATTTCTGTGGCTGGGGTTTTTGTTTTTTTTTAAAAGGGGGGGTTGGGGGTTTTGGGGGGTTAATTTAGGTGTTTCATATATTGTGTTAGCTAGCTATAATTAATAGAGAGAAGTGTCCTCTCTTATGTCCGTGCTTGGTCGACGCTACGTACTATACATACGTATAGAGAGGAGTAGACACGCTAGTTAGCTAGTAAGCAAACAAAGGAAACAGAAGATCGTCATGAACATATATGCATACAGAGAGAAGTGATATCGACCACCTCTCCTTCTCCGAGAGATTGGTCGAACAACAAGTTCTCGTATATCTATCCGACACTACCGGCTACATATATACAATAATTATCTCTTACAAATATAATCATACGGACTCATGATCCACATAGTATTCTCCGTCTTCAGCGATCACTTGGTCAAGAAAGAATGCCGCCAATTCCTCTTGAATTGCTCGCATGCGAGCTGGTGCTAGGAGTTCATCCCGCTTCCGAAACATCTAATTTGAAGAAAGGGGTCAATACATATATATATATATATATATATATATATATATATATATATATATATATATATATATATGAATGAATGAAACTCAATACAAATGATGGTAATAAAATAAAATTGTGAATGTTGTTATTTACGTACTTCATATTGTTCGTCAGAGTACCCGCTCCGCTCACAGGTTGTGTGGCGGATGGACTCGCAGACGTAGTATCCACAGAAATCATTTCCTTTTTCCTGTCACAACCACTTTACAAGAAATAGAGGTCAATCAAACTGATAAGCAAGAATGCTAAATGGTATTGATGAAACTAGCGCTTGAATCACTAGGAGATGCGCGGAACATGCTACTATAGTACTTACTTTCGGGTGTCTAAATTCCAGCTCCTTCGGCAGTCCCGGAACTTTTCTGGTGAATTTTCTCCAAACCCTGCCGGACAAAGAAAACAATTACTTACTATCAGGAAATGAACAAAGTTGCTGATATGATGGATAATGATCGATTTAACTTACTTCTTGAGGATTTCAGTCATGTCCGCATACTCCTGGGGATCTTTTCGTTTAGAGTCCAAGACGGTTACTACTCCCTGCTCAAGCCTAATCTCTAGAAGAATATAGTGGAAACTGCACACGCATGCATAACTCATCAATTACATTACTATAACCTGGACTAATATATAAGGGAAACCGAATATGCACAATTATATCCCTTCCTTTGGTATCTTGTATAGTTCCAGATTTTGCTTCTCGGGTCCATCTCTTTAAAAGATAATGGTTTGGCAATAACTTGATATTCATCAAGTCAAGAACTTTTAAAGCATGCGCACACAATACTCCGGTCCTTTTAAACTGAAAACAGCTACAAGAAGCCGTTTGCTCCAAAGGATCACCGACAACTATGCGCTCTAGTTCGGAACTCAAATCACCATTAGCCCTCACAATTGTAACAGCATATGTATTATCTCCATCCAATGCTCTACTACATGCAGCCATGGATCTTCTATATTCAGATTTGAATGCTTCAAATATGGTCGGTGTGTAAGCTTCGCTTGTTTGCAACAACATAGGAGTCTCCATCCCTATTCTAGGCAGTTCTTTAGTAGCTTCAAATTCTGCATCTAGCTCCTTGTTTCTTTTTCCTTGCACAGCCCTTTCAAAATGTTTTAAGAAGCGAATGATGTCAAAATCTGATTTGAGATGTTTCTTCAAATCACTATTGAAACTCTCACTTAATTGTGTGCTTCTCATTCCCAATGTGAAAACATCCCTCATGTAACATTCAGTCCACTTTTCTTTTAACTTGTAGATGCTATCTAGCCATGAGGCCTTCTTCTTATCCACCTTATTTCTCATGATGTCAAATGCCTCTTCAAAGGCTGCCTCGTCCTCAGTATTATACATACAAGCGCTGAAATCTAAGAGGATATGAGGTTCTTCATCTTCATCTTCCTCTTTTTTTGATTCTTCAACTTTGCTATTGCACAAGTGCTTGACGGCATTTTGCATGATGTGGTAGGTGCACAAGCCATGCCATGCTTGGGTGAAAACATCCCCAACAGCCAATCCCATTGCCGTGTCTTGATCGGTAAATATAGCTCTAGGTTGCTTTCCGTTGTGTGCCTCTACAAAAGCCTCAAATAACCATTTGAAAGAGCCACGTGTTTCATCAAACAAAAGAGCAACGCCAAAAATAACGGTCTCTCTAAAATGATTGAATCCGACAAAAACACCAAAAGGCCTATATTCTTTGTTTGTGCCAAAAGTAGTGTCAAAGGCGATAACATCTCCAAAGTGTGCATAATCAATGCATATCTTTGCATCAGCCCAGAATATAGTACTTATTTGTTCTTCGGAATCCAATTGTAAAGTATACTGGAAAGACGGATTCTCAGCCTGCTTTTGTTGAAAATACTTCAACATGCTTCCCGCCTGACCATATGCTAACTTTCTTTGGCGCCTGCTCTGCAAGTGATTTTTGTGATCACGAGGCGTGTAGCTGAGATTCATTGGCCCCCCAACAAGGCGACTAGCCAAGTCATGTGCATGCCTTGGCCTAATTCCAGAGTCATCGGCAGCCTCAATTTCAACGGTTTGCAATTCTGAAATCCTCCGTTGTGATGACATCAAACGGAAAGTTTGTGGTAAGTAGACACCATGATTGTGAGCAAGCACTACCTCCACCACTTCATAATGTCCTGCCACTCGATCTAATGAAAGACACGTATGGACATCACAATCTGTTCTTGTTTCAGCTCTAGGGTTCTTTGTGAGATGATCCCTCTTGTCGTGTACTCGACGACCCTCCTTTGCACACACATATCTACATGAAGTTACCACTCCATCAATTTTACTTTTCCAGCTTGACCTTTTTCTGACCTCAAAACCTGCCCGGCCTCCATAGTTAACCTAAAATGACTATGCCTCAGCCAAGTCTGTGAATTTCTGACCAACTTGAGGTAAGGACGTACGAATCACATTCTCCCTGCACCAAAATAAATATATAGGTAATTCCAGTGTAAGCCTAACTTGCTATAGATCTAGATGTCAGCAAAGGAATTCCAGTGTAAGCCTAACTTACTTGTTGGTTTTTGCCATTATCTCTTAATTTGAAGACATGAACTTAATAATTACTGCAGGAATCATGAACAAATACAAGTAAGAAAATTTCCAATTTGTGAAGAAAATACAAGACAAAGAGGGGAGATTTGTGGTTGCTACCTGTAATTTGGAAGGAGGAGGAGGAGGAACGATGGCTGGAATCGATCGCCAGAAGTTTTCCTCGATCGGCCAGCTGATTTCCTTGGAGTTGCCGCAGCGATCGCCCAAAGCTGAGACAGCACGCGACAGAGCAGCGCAGCACACGTTTCCCGCCAAAATCCTCTCGTGCTCCCGCTTGAAGTTTTGTTTTCCCTCCACTGTGTTGAAGTAGACCTTAAGGTGGGCTATGAAATCTGGGCTGGGCTGCTTATTTTAGGCTGAGTGAGGGATCGAAAGAAGCAGCCGACCGATCGAGAACGAGCGGCATCTGGCGTGCGCTGGGCTGCCTCTGACTTGCTATAAGCAAGTTAGAGAATCTGCCGCCCATCTCTGTCTCCCTCTCTACGCAGCATTCCTCTCCCCTTCTCTTCTCCTCTCCACCATCCCATCGGCGTCGATCCGGCCGGAGACGTTAGATCTGTCGCCGCTGGGGTCGCCGCTAAGGCCGCCGGGTCTGGATCCGGACGAGATGAAGCTCTTGTTGCGCAGGCGACCTGGGACGGCTGGCCGTGCCCGAGTGGGAGGCCCACCGTCGGTGTGCCGGTACGGTACGCCCATTCCTCACCACTTCGAGCTCCCGTGCACTGCATCGCCAGTCTTCCAGCCTTTCTTCTCCAACTCCGGCCACCGCCGCCTCTCGATCTCCACCGCCCGTGATTAACCGTCAGATTCCTGTGGTGAATACGCTCCTCTCTTCTCCTTCTACGTTTCCCCTCAACCAATTTCATGCCTCCTCTCCGCTGTGACTAAGTGGTAAGCAGCACTCCATGAATTGATCAGCAGCTGGGTTCTGACTTCTGAATGTTGTCATCTGATTTGCACCAGTAACTGAATCCTAGTAGAGCATGCCCCCCTTCCCTTGTACTTAGAATATATCAATACACGTTATAGGTTATAGTAGGTGCAGGCTACGTACGGCCAATTTCAGATATCATCATTTCAGTAGTTTGTTCCATGTATGGGTTTCCTGTCAACATTTTGCTGTCAAACTTAATAATTACAAACATTCATCTCTATTTATATCTCTTTATTTAGTAATTACTACTCCCTCTGTTCCTAAATATAAATCTTTGTGGAGAGAGATTCTAATATAGATTACATACGAAGCAAAATGAGTATGTACACTCTAAACTACGTCTATATACATACGTATGTAGTCCATATTGAAATCTCTAAAAGACCTATATTTAGGACCGGAGGGAGCATATGTGTATACATGTTTGGAGGAGACAATAATACTGAATACTAATAAATAATATGTTTGCAGGCTGATACGTCCTTGACACAAACCTCATCACGCGCTACACCGCCGCTGAGAGAATGCAGCTTTGGAGCCGTCCTGCCAAGACACTGCCTATTGCGCTCAATGGACAAGCCATAGTCGACAGCCTTACTGAAAATAATAAGAGAAGGGTGTGGGCTAGCAGAATAGTAAGGGATGACGAATTGTACATAGTGCAGATTCAAGGCATTCCTAGCATCAGTCTCCCAACTTCACTGGTCGTCAAGAAGTGCCAGATCGTGAACCTAGCACCACAAGTAGATGAAAATGTCAAGTACCGCTACAATTTGGAGATGTTCCTGTTAGCCAGCAACCCGCACGACAACATCATCAAAGTCGTAGACCTCATCCAGAGGGAAGACGCCATCATGCTTGTTTATGAGTATCCGGTGAATGGCAGCCTTCAATCCTGGCTGCACCAACCCATGGATGCTGGTCGGCCGCTGAGCTGGCCAGAGAGGAGGGTCATTGCCATCAGCATGGCCAAAGGGATCTGCCACATGCATTACAGATGCAAAAAGCCGATTATCCACCACAACATCAACTCCAACAACATCTTGCTTGATCAGAATTTCAAGCCCGTGATAGCCAGTTTTGACGCCGCACAAATGAACATGGCCAGGCTCGACCAACCGTTGCCAATTGCGGGCCTGCCTCTTGGTAACTTTGGCTACGCAGCTCCAGGTATGTTGGCCGATCGATGCACGTTATGGAATTCTGTCTTGACTAGCTTTGTCTTTTAACTAATACTAATAAATGATTAACTGCAGAATATGGGGTCGCAGCAAGCGAGCTGACGGAGAAGGTTGACACTTACAGCTTTGGGGTGCTCATGCTGGAGCTCGTCACGGGGCGGATGGCCAATGAAGCTGGAGCGGATGGTCATTTGGCGACTTGGGCGCGGAACAACTTCACCAAACTGATGGCAAACCAACAGGAAATGTTCCAGAGTGCCGTGGACAGGGACATCCCAGATCAAGCGCGGTACATGGAGGAGATGGCAACTGTGTTTAGGCTGGGTGTTGATTGCACCACTGTTGATCCACAGAAAAGGCCGTCCATGCGGATGGCTCTCAAACGACTCCGCCGCGGCTGTGGGCGTGGCCCATTCCATGGTCTCCTCACCTGCTATCTGTTGTGATGCTTGTTGTCTTTTCTAGATGTCACGATTGAATGGTTCATATGATGACTCGGTTGAATAAATTTGTAGATACATCTCTAGTACAAGTAGTGATGTGGACTGTCCTGCCTTTTTCCGAGAACATTTTGCTGTCCTGTTGTGTTCACCTCTGCAAAATTTTGCTGCTTGTTTTCCTTGTCTGTGTGCAAACTATTCTTGCTGCTACTTGTGAGGACTTGAGCAACTAGTATCTGGCATAACATCATCCTGGGTATTGTTATTTGGTACATTCTGCAGGGTCACGTTTTATGTCTATGTTCCTTCTACTGACTGAAGCAGAACTGAACTACGGAACAGGTCTTGAACATGTACCATGTCTGTGTTTAGCTTGGAGAGCATGTACTAACAATTATCACTATTGTTAGCTAGGTTCATTCTTTTTATGATCCTTTGTTGTTTTTATACCATATTATTTGTATTTTTCCTTGACTATTTGTTCCTGACACCCATATTGCTTTTTTAATCAGGGTGCCCCTGCCATATCCATTGCTACAATGCCTTCTTCCATTACGAGACAGCGATCTTAGGTACTTAATACCAGTTAAACCATCATTCGCAAGAACTTATTATACTGCTGTCTTATAGCTTCATATGTTGTGTTTCCGCGGGTATTCCCCAACAACAGATGTACAGAAAGCTTTCTTTCAGGAGACCAGACTGAACCTGGTCGGTAATCAACCATCTCGTGTGCTCTGCCATTTTGCGGTTTTCCTTAACAAAGTAATATTCTTCTTTTCTGTTCATCTTGCATGTAAATTGCACACCACTCCATCTGCCTCCTCTGATACGGAAGAAGCACTAGCGCCTGCCAAGCTATGAACTGTCAAAAGATTGTTTCTGTTCTTGCTAAATAAGGCATGATATGTGCTAATTGGATGAAACTGTTTCTGTTGTTGCTCGCCATAAAAGTCCAATGTGTTTGTGGAACTGTTTGACAGTGATAGTCATACATGCCTGGGGAGTGGGGAATCAGCTCTGGTGTGAGTGTTAAATCATTAAAAATAACTACCCATGAATTTGTATTCAAAGGATCTTGATCTCTCGGGTAGTTCAGTGTATCTCCAGTGAGTTTAAGGAACTGAAATATAATATGTGGCCATCCCTATTCTGGATGATGGTATGTCAAATAGCTGCTCTAGTCCTCACACCTAGCACTCATAGAAGGAAAACAAGCAGTAGAATTCTGCAGAAGCGAATCACTATTAAGAATACACCGCGACTGACAACCACCAATTCAAGAAGACACAAAAATGTTCAGACTCTATGGGTAGAGACAGCTGATATGTGGATGCAGTTAAAGGGTTATGTGCTGGTGTAGTGCTAACTTAGGAAAATGATATGTTCTTCGGCTTCTAACCGAATCTTGGAACTTTACACTTCGATCTCTTTATGCGACTTCGAAACCTAGCCCAAGTTAATGGGAAGATGTGGTGTGTTAAAATGCCTTTAGAAGTAAAATGGTTCATGTAGTGGCTGCTGAAAAAGATTACTCTGACATGAGATAATCTTGCCAGAATAAACTTGAAATGTAAATGTACCAGATTTAGTTTTTGTGATTGTGGTGAATCTATTGAGCACTCGTTCTTTAGATGTACAGCAGAAAAGCATGTTTGCGTTTTGGTTAAGAGCTCTACTGGCAAGAGCCAACTGGAAGCCAAACTCAAGGATGCGGTTAGTCAGATCAAGGGTGGTACCGTGAGGGGTATTAATTGTGTTCCCAGAATTATTGTGCTTGTAACTTGTCTCGCTGGCGCCATGTATGGCATCTGCTCTTGGTCTTGACCTGTGTTATCTCAATTACAAGTAACAGTTAGGCTGAATTCTGCTGACTGTTATTCAGTACTGCTTTCATTGCCCGGCTGGAAAAACACCAAGTCAGTAACCAAAGGGCAGAAACTAAACACGGACAGACAGAGATTTCACTTAATTAGGAAAAGAAAACATTAAACTAAAAGTATAACACACAAACTACCTGAGAAATCTATAAAGGGAAACGAAATTCTTTTTATTGTGATAGAAGAAAATAGAAAGATCGGACCTAGCAATCAACAGTTGTCACTGCATTCGTTCCAACCTGCCAGCCTTACAAACCAACATAGCGTTCATAGTGGCTGTCAAAATGGCTTAGATATGGCGTAATCATTGGAACTACTGCCAGTTATTCAGTACTCTTGGGTTGCTCAGTACAGTTCCAGTCAGCAGGAGATGCCGACAAGGACCGTTACCACAAAAGTGACCCTGCAGAATATAACAATGTCAGCAACTAGCAACAAAAAGTTTGCACACAGGGCAACAGAGGTCTGCAGAGCAACCATCAGTAGGAATATAGGATAGCAAAATGTACAGGGAAGAAAGGCAAGAGTGGCTCACATTGTTGCTTGTACCTGTAACCGATCAGTTAACCATGTCATCATTCCATATGTGCAAACCCCTAGATCAATTCTATGAGATTTTAATAGAGGGTGCAGATCTAGGGTATTAACCATACAGAATCTTCCAAATGAACTATTCCTAACATGAAGAAAATAAAGAACAACAAAAAAAAACTCAAGATGATAGTTGTTAGGAATAGGCAACTTGTATTCCCATGAGGCCATATATATATATATATACACACACATGTACAGGTGTGGAACATATGCAGGAAACCCATTATACAACGGGATAAATACAAAGGGGTACATGACTTATATTATAACTCTAACACCCCCCCTCAAACTCATGGTGGATGAACAACACTGAGTTTGGAGAGATAAAAGCCATGTTGTGCTCTAGTCTGAGCCTTCGTCAGGAAATCCGCCAACTGTAACTCGGAAGGCACATACTGAAGAGCAATAATCTGATCCTGCACAGCAGCGCGCACATAGAAAGCATCAACACCAATATGCTTGGTGAGCTCATGCTTCACAGGATCGCGTGCAATGCTGATAGCACCTGTACTGTCAGATAAAAGCAGAGTCGGTGTAGTGACAGAAACACCAAAATCCTGAAGTAACCACCGTAACCAAGTCACCTCTGCCGTCAAAAGAGCCATTGCTCGCAACTCAGCCTCGGCACTCGAACGGGAAACTGCAAGCTATTTCTTCGTCTTCCAGGCAATGAGAGAACCACCAAGAAAAACACAGTAAGCAGAAAGTGAACGGCGATCGGAAGGATCACTAGCCCACGTAGCATCCGAATAGGCCTGGAGTTGTAAAGAACTGGAGCGAGGAAAGAATAGACGGTGAGAGATCGTGCCTCGAAGATATCGAAGAACACGAAGGAGATGACTATAGTGAACCGAGGTGGGGGCAGAGACAAACTGACTCAGAATATGAACCGGATAAGAGATGTCCGGACGAGTGACAGCTAGATAGACAAGACTGCCAACAAGATGACGATAACGCGTCGGGTCAGGGAGAGGATCACCATCAGTAGCACGGAGGTGAACATTGAGCTCCATAGGAGTCTCAACAACGCGCTCGTCAGTAAGAGCAGCACGAGCAAGAAGATCCTGGATATACTTTTCCTGGGATATAAAAAAGCCATCAGAGGTAGAAGAGACTTTAATCCCAAGAAAGTAGCGAAGAGGTCCAAGATCAGACATAAGAAACTGCTCACTAAGACGGGCCTTTACAAAGGCAATATACTCGGGGTCATCCCCCGTGATGATCATGTCATCAACATAAAGAAGAAGAAGAGTCCGACCACGAAGAGAAAGGTGAATAAACAATGCTGGATCATGAGCACTTGCTAAAAAACCAGCAGCAGTGATCACAGAGGCAAAGTGCTCAAACCAGGCGCGGGGGGCTTGCTTAAGGCCATAGAGAGAGCGACGAAGATGACATACCATGCCAGCAGGAACAGAATACCCAGATGGTGGCTGCATGTACACCTCCTCACGCAGCTCACCATTAAGAAAGGCATTCTTAACATCAAGCTGAGATATAGACCAGTGGCGTGCAGAGGCAACGGCAAGAAGTGTACGAACAGTGGTCATATGAGCCACAGGAGCAAAAGTCTCGTCATAATCACGACCATGCTCCTGCTGAAAACCACGAGCCACAAGACGAGCTTTGTGACGCTCAAGAGAACCATCGGAGCGAGTCTTAACCTTGTAGACCCACTTACAAGTGATCGGACGGACTCCGGGAGGAAGAGAAACAAGATCCCAGGTACCAGTGCTTTCAAGAGCAGCAATCTCCTCTGCCATCGCAAACTGCCATTCAGGATGAACAACAGCCTGACGGTAAGAAGTCGGCTCAAGAACAGCAGCACCAGCGGTGGGAAATCCAAAGCGATCAACAGGCGGACGAGGACGAGAACGCAAGCCATAAGTAGGCTGAGAGGAAGATGATGACCCATCCACAGAGGCATCGACTGGTCGTGGACGACGAGTGTAATGCTGAGGAAAAGATGGAATAATAGAAGGAGGGATCGGCAAAGTAGAATCAGGGGGTGGCGACGAAGAAGTCACCGGAGATGAAGGTGGAGAATCCGGTGACAGGCTGGGAGAGGAGACCGGGGAGGAAGTCACCGGAGATGAAGGTGGAGAACCCGGTGACATGCTAGGCGAGGAGACCGGGGAGGATGGTGGCTGCAAATCAACTAGATGTGGAGAAGGAGAGGAAGTGGAACGGAGAGGTACAGTCTCGGCGGGGGTAATGGTGAGTCAGGAAAAGTGAGGAAAGAGATATCCTGCACTGAAAAAGTCGAGGAAGATGGGCGTGGGTAGAAGGGACGAGACTCTTCAAAAGTCACATCTCGAGAGATACGCATCCGACGACCAATAGGATCCCAACAACGATAGCCCTTATGCTCATCACTGTAGCCTAAGAAGACACACTCAACAGACTGAGCGGTCAGTTTGGTGCGTTCGCGAGAGGCAAGAAGAACATAGCAAACACAACCAAACGAGCGAAGCATCGAATAATCGGGAGAACGATCAAAAAGTCGCTCGAAAGGAACACCACCCTGTAGAGCAGCGAAAGGCTGTATATTGATAAGATAGGTGGATGTGGAGACGGCCTCAGCCCAAAAATGAGGCGGGAGAGAGGCAGCAATCATCAATGCATGAGCCGTCTCAAGAAGATGTCGATGCTTTCGCTCAGCCACGCCATTCTGAGTATGAGCACCAGGAAAAGAGAATTGAGAGAGAGTCCCGTGCTCAGCAAGAACACCACACAACATCTTAGAGATATACTCGCCAGCGGAGTCAGCACGAAAAACACGAATGGTTGAAGAGAACTGAGTATGAACCATGGCAGCAAAACGCTTATAAATAGACAACACCTCAGAACGAGAAGTCATGAAATAAAGTCATGTGTAACGAGAGAAATCATCTATGAAAATAATATAGTATTTATGACCACCTTTTGAAGCGAAAGGGGCCGGACCCCATACATCAGAATGGACTAAATCGAAAGGACGCTTAGACACTGACTCACTATGTGAATATGGTAACTGAATCTGCTTGCCAAGACGACAACCCTGACACTCTAAAGAGACATCTCCTGAGACAGACCCCAGAAGGCCTCGACAAACTAAAGAAGACAACCGAGAACCACACAGATGACCAAGTTGATGATGCCACTGCTGGAAAGAACCAGTGATGGAGGCGACAGAAGCAGAAGAACTGGCGATGGTGGTGGCAGCAGAAGGAACATGAAGCCAGTCCAACTCCCAAAGACCTTGAGAATCACGGCGGCGAGGGCCAGCCCCAACCAGAGTGTGCGTGTGACGGTCCTGGACAGAACAAGAGTCAACGTCAAGGATGACGCGACAACCAGAATCCGTAAGTTGACCAGCAGAAAACAAATTCATGGTAAGTCGAGGAACATGAGCAACATCAGGAACAGAATAAGAAGGAGTAGTAAGATTGCCTCTACTAGCAACAGAAAGTGGAGTACCATCAGCAGTGAAGACATGAATAGGAGAATCCAGTGATCGAAGAGAGGACAAAGTGGAAGAATGAGAAGACATATGAAAAGAAGCTCCAGAGTCCAGAACCCAGGGGGATGTACCTGACTGTGTAGAGGGTGATTGCTCAGTGCGGGAAGCATCAGTCACAGAACCGGCAGTACCCATCGAGGAAGAACCTGAAGCCGCGAGCAGACGCTTAAGTCTCAGAATATCCTGCTCAGTCAAAGCAATGGCTGAAGCTGTCGAGGTAGATGACGAAGTCCCGGAAGATGATGATCGAGCCTTGCGCAGGTGTTTCTTCTTTGTGTAGCACTGAGACTCAAGATGACCATCATTGTTGCAATAGGCGCAATGTGGACGGGGGCGACCTGAGCCTCCAGAAGGAGTGGGCAAGAGCGGCGGAGCAGTCGAGCGAGAAGGGGCCGGTGGAGCAAGTGGCGTAGGAGCACGAGTAGCAAGCACAGAGGGAACCTCCAGCAAACCAGCACCACGTAAGCGAGTCTCCTCAGCACGAATCTCAGAAAGCGCCTCCATGAGAGAAATACGACCACGAGCAAACAACTGAGCACGCCGGGGCTCAAACTCCTTGCGGAGCCGAGACAAGAACTCATAGACGCGATGAAACTCCAAATTGGCCTGGACAGCCTGGCAACAGGGGCAGGTACGACACCCAGCACTACGAAGAGAATCAAGCTGGCGCCAGATAGCAGAACTCTGTGCATAGAAGTCATCAACAGAAGAGTCACCCTGCTGAAGAGCATGCTCCTGACGGATCACAGAGAGGTATAAGGCATCACCAGAGGGCTGATAGCGCTCACGAAGACGGGTCCACATCTCAAAGACAGTAGAAAGACCCAGAAATTCAGAAGCAAACTGAGGCAGAACAATAGCAGTGAGAACAGCTGCAGCACGAGCATCATCATCAAGCCACTGGGTGTAAACAGACAGAGCACCATGATACGTCTGAAGAGCCTCCTCATAAGCCAAAACCCTCTCATCATAAGCACGATCAGCAGCCTCATCAGCAACCTTAGCCGCATCCTTGGCGGCCTGATTAGCATCCGTAGGAAGAACCGATGGAGTTGGCGGAGTAGGGGCCACCGGAGGAACTGGACGTGGCGGACAGCAGACCTCGCCAGAAAGAACACCCCAAAGACGGATGCCACGCATGTGAATGCGCATGAAGCCAGTAAACTCGGTGTAGTTAGTACCATCAAAGATCACCGGACAGCGAGGGACAGCAACATAGCCCGATGCAGCAGACATTTTTTTTGAGAACCAACGAGAGCACCAGTGACCTGATCGGGCCGGCGCTGGATCGGGCGTCCGCTGGAGAGGACGCGAGCGACGGGCGTCCGCGGGAGAGGGAGCGCTGGGAGATCGAGGCCGGCCCGTCGATCAGGACCCGGCTACAGGATCTTGGCAGCTGGATCGGTCACGAGCGGAACCAGTCGGCTGGAAGCGACGGGCGTCCGCGGGAGAGTGAGCGCTGGGAGATCGATGGAGTCCTGCGATCCAGAGAGCGAACGGGAGCGGCAGCTTGATTACCGATCGGGAGAGCAGGGAGATCGCCCCCTGCGGCCTGCTGCTTCGATCTGGCTAGGCACTCTGCTTCGATCGGGAGCGGCAACAAAGATCTGGAGAGGAGGGATCGATCTGGAGAGGAGGGATCGAACGCACGAGTTGCAGCGTGCGAAAAAATTAACCTAGCTCTAATACCATGTTAGGAATAGGCAACTTGTATTCCCATGAGGCCATAGGCCGATATATATATACATGTGTGGAACATATGCAGGAAACCCCTTATACAACGGGATAAATACAAAGGGGTACATGACTTATATTATAACTCTAACAATAGTTAACATGAGTGAAGTCCAGTGCAGTGCAAAAATTCAGGGTACCTTATTTCTTGTACCACTGTTTTCAAAAAAAATTTAACGATGAGTGTGGATTCAATGTAATATAATAGAATCTTCCAAATGAGCTATTCCTAAGTATGGGATTCTCTGTTTGCACATATGGAGACTGCATAAATCAACCAGATTCTCTGTTAGGCAGGTGAATACAGTTGTATCGCGCCCACGAACTATGAACTCTGAAGAAGTGGGTGTATCCACCCAAGAACAGAAGGAAACAGAAAGGACAATCGTATAAAAGTTAGCTGGTATATATTATATTGATAGCGGATACATCAGATCTACATCCTTTTTTTCTTTTTCTTTTTTTCTTCCTTTTTTTCTTCCTTTTTCCCTTTTTTTCCAGAAGACAATTAGGTGCACAAAGTAAGAGCCTGTTCGGAATGATGTTTTTTTTTTGCGTGGACAACGGTATTTAGCTCAAATCCATACAAAATACCGATATCCACACAAACAATACCACCATTCCAAACAGACTCAAGGCACTTGGATTAGCCAGTGGCGTCACAGTTGATAGCAGGCGAGGAGGCCATGGAATCGAGCATGGCCGCGGCGGAGTCGTTCCAGAACCTTCAGCATGGACGTCCTTTGCTGTGGATCCTCGACGGTGCAGTCCATGCCCAGCTTGAACATGGCCACCATCTCCTTCATGTATGACCCTCGTGGGTGTGGGATGCCCATGCACACGGCTTCTCTGAACCTTTCGTGCCTGTTTGCCATCAGATCATTGCAGTTAGCCCGCGCCCAGATTGCCAATTGACCATCCACTCCAGCCCCATTTGCCACCCGGCCTGTGACGAGCTCCAGCAACACCACACCGAAGCTGTAAATGTCCACATTCTCTGTCAGCTGGCTTGCCGCGATACCATATTCTGCAGATAATCAATTACAATCAGTACTAGTTAGAACTTATAGGACCAAGGTGGTTAAGATAGAATTTCATTGTGCTCACCAATTGCCCAACATACCTGGAGCTGCATACCCAAAGTTAGCAGGAGGCAGGTCCATTATTGGTAACGGTTGATTGAGCCCGGCCATGTTCATCTGCGCAGCACCAAAGCTGGCGATCACGGCCTTGAAATTCTGATCAAGCAAGATGTTGGTAGAGCTGATGTTGTGGTGAACAATCGGTTTATTGCATCCATGGTGCAAGTGGCAGAGCCCTTTGGCCACGCCGATGGCTATGGTCCTCCTCTCCGGCCAGCTCAGTGGCCGGCCAGCCCCCTCCCGCTGGTGCAGCCAGTAGTCAAGGCTGCGGTTCACAGGGTACTTGTAGACAAGCATGATGGCTTCATCCCTCTGGATGACATCTAGCATTTTGATGATGTTGTCATGAGCGATGCTGCCCAATAGGATCATCTCTGACTTGCAGCGGTTCTTGACATTGTCATCCACTCGTAGTGCTGGGTTCACGTTCTGAAACTTGTTGACGACCAGCGTACCAGGGAGACCAATGCCTGGAGTGCGCTGAACATCCACCAAGTAGAGTTGGCCATCCCCTACCATTCTGCTAACCCACACCCTTTTCTTATTATTTTCAGTAAGTTTGTCAACTATGTCTTGATGATCATTGTACTCAATATGCGGCGACATAGGACGGCTGCTATGGTTAAACCTAGGCATTTTCACCGGCCGAGTAGCACTTAAGAGGTTAGTGTCAATGGTGCTCAACCATTCAACCTGCACACAATTATTATTTAACTGTAAGAGATGGATATTCGTAATTACTTTGACAACCAAATGTTGTTGGCAAACAACAAAGAATGATGAATCTGAAGAATTTCAGTTAAGAGAACAAGGCCTTGATATTTCTGATGGTTGCGCAGTTAAGAGAAGGGGGATCAAAATACTGAAATGATGATAAATTGGTTCTAGCATGCACCAACTATAACTTTGTTGGGTATTTATGTCTACCAGGATTCAGTTACTACTAGTGCATAGATGACATTCAGA
Organism: Triticum urartu; assembly: GCF_056163025.1. Taxonomy (NCBI): domain Eukaryota; kingdom Viridiplantae; phylum Streptophyta; class Magnoliopsida; order Poales; family Poaceae; genus Triticum; species Triticum urartu. The sequence goes on from NC_141879.1 coordinate 8,351,666, forward strand.
AGCCAGCTGGCACCAACGGAAGTATTCAGTTTAGGGAGCCGTTGCTTACCACTTGCTACTAGAACAGAGAGAGCAGAGAGGAGGTTGGTGGTGAAGAACAGGGCAGCAGGCCAGCAGTGGACGTGTGACGGGCATGTCAGGAGGTTCCTTCTGTTGGTCGCAGCGGCGTCGGAGATGACTACGGCGGCAGCCGTCCCAACTCGTCTGCGCGACAAGAGCGACGGCGGGCGGCTCCATCATCTCCTCCGGATCCAGATCCGGGTGGCCTCCGCGGCGACCCCAACGCCGACAGATCGGAGGTAGAAATAAATGGGGAATGGAACAAGGGAGGGAGAGATGAGGTGGCACCGTGGGAGTGGAAATCCAATATCCACTGTACGTGACGTCAGCATTTACTTATGCCCTGACTGTCGGACCACATATGTCAGTTGGGCTTACATACAATAGTTAGAAAACTAAACTCTTGTAAGTTGCACGCACAAAACAAACCAACATAATTCTATAAAGTTCAGTGACTTGGTTATGAAATGGGCTGCAAAATTTTCTATACTTTTGCATATTTATTTAGATGATGTTAGGAACTTTTTGTTCGTCACAGAATTAGTAATAACTCTCAATATCAGAAGATGTTGAAGTTATAAATGTGAATTTGTCAAGTTTTTATAGCTGAAATTCTATCTCACTACTTCTCATAACCAAGCCAAGTTTTTATAGCTGAAATTCTATCCGTGTAGCTTGACCAAGACAAATAAATGAATGGATTGCTTGATGTAGCTTGTTTACGAGTTAATCAACTACTCTCACTAGTATCAAAAAACATCTTACATTATGGGATGGATGAAATACTACTATATAATGAGCTCCCTCATAGAAAATTAAAATACTAGATAATGAGCTGAGCTACTCCTGGTATATATATATACCTCGGTTCGGATCATAAACTTGTGGCCGCTGCTGCCGTCGCCGTCGCCACTTCCGCTTGTGATGAATCAGGGTGGAATGGATGGTATACTGTCGCCATTCGCCGGGCGTATATATAGCACACACAGAAAAGATTCGACCAGATCGAGCGAGGTTTTTTGTTGACAAAAATGTGCATGCGGATGGTGACATCCTCAGGCGCCAGCTTCGCACAAATTTAGGCCCATCGATAGTCTTGCACCCTCGTGCGTTTTATTGGACGAGGCCCTGTGCGCCGGTGAAGCATTGTTTTTGATGATTTTTTTTGCGAAAATATTTATAAAGATTCACGGAAGCACAAAGCACCCCAACCATAATAAAAATTACATCAAGGTTCATGGACAACCGAACGATCATTGCTGCCGACGCGCCGCTATCGCCGCTCTCATACCGAGCGGGCCTTCGATGACAGTCGGGAAGTCTTCATGCATGTGCCCCTAAGGACCATCGTTCGGGAGCCGCATTCGTTGCGATTGAATCTTCAAATCGATCTTAATGATCTGACACCAAATCTCGTAGTTGCACACTGTGTCAGCCTAGTTTTTGAAACTTTTTCTATTCCTGGTTATTTTCAAAATTTTCCATTTGCATTTGGATTTTTCATCAACTCTTTTTGGATTTAGCACTTGGAAATGGTTTTCATTTTCCCTCGAAGTGAGTTCAACCACCCAAAATCATCTCAGAGTCTTATCTCACACCTTTCATCCCAAGCCATGGTTTTCTTCTCGATGAATATTCATTTTCTTCCTCAGAAATATTCATTTCTTCCCTTTGTTATGAGGCAAACATCATTTCTGCTTCATATTGATTCATCAAATAATTCCCATTGGTCCTTAGCATCATACCTCTACCCAATATCCAAAAATATATCATGGTCCACTACAAATAATCCAGTTTAGCTTCTCGACAGAAATGTCACGTAGTGAAGCAACTATATTTTCCAGCATTCATTGTGGCTGAAATTTTTACCACTTAGGCACACTCTTATGTGATGATCCTCCACCAAAATTTGGCCCAAATTACCCAGCCAATCTCTCCCAGCATTTAGGCCCTGTTTGGTTCGGCTGTGGATTTCTAAAAGCAGCTGTGAAAAATCTGTTGTGAAAAAACAGCTGTGGAAAATTTGATGTGAAAAAGATGTAGATCATTTGGCAAACCAGCTGATATAGCTTTTTCAGATTTTGGTCCGCAGCGGAATCAGATTTTGGAAAGCACGTCCTGGGCTACTTCCGCTTTTGGTTCAGATTTTGGCAGCGGATTTCTGGAATCGGATTTCGCTGGATTCGCCCTTTGGTTCAGATTTTACTGCGCGGCAGCGTAATCCGTCGATAAAAGCTGAACCAAACAGGGCCTTAGTCAAAGTTTTAGTCCAGAAACTTTGCAGCAAGCTCCTGTCTCACTCCCTTCAGATTTGATCGAACCAAGGCCACATAGAGGCTCCATTTTGAAAGGACTACACCGTGGACAAGGTCTACGAGGCCAAAGCGCGCTGCCTACACCCATGCACGTCGTGACCGCACGGCTGGCTGCTACCTGGCATGCCTTTAGCATGTTCTGGACATCAGGCCCTCTCTGCTGCCGTCCAAACGCCGCGCTCGCGCCACCACAGCTCGCCGCAGCACCGTCCTACCCCCCTACATCTAAATAGCCCCAACCAAACCCCTCCTGATGCCGGCAAGCTGCTCGTCGCAAGTGGACACGGCCTGGCCATGGGCGTACAGTGACCCAAAGTGGCCGGCAAGCCTCACTTTGTGCGCCTGCAGCCTCGCCAGCGCTTTGCAGCTCCACTATCACTCTCTTCGTCACCTGAGCACTCTTGCTCGAGCCACAGGCGCCATCAGAGCTCTGACAGCTAGTTCACAGCGGCGACCGAAGAACGACATCTCCAATGGCTCTATATAGAGCCCTCCCCAACTCCTCTCCTCATCCCAAACTCCTCCACTAGCCACAAATTGAACGTAGACGCCCGAAGCAAGGCCAGGAGGGCCTCTAGCCTCGGATCCTCGTTGGAGCTCCATCGCGGATTCCCAAGACTGGAGCTCACTTAGGATTCTCCTCCACTTCTGCGACCTCTTCAATCTAATTCATCTTGAGCTGGTAGGAACCCTCTTCCTGGGCGCTCGCCGTCAACATCATAAGAGTCATCTCGTCTAATCTTATACCGCAATGCACCGCATACCGGGCATGCGTTCAAATCCTAGAGGGCATACAACCTTCTTTGCTGCGTACGTACTGTCAGGCAATTCATTATCCTTTGGAAGCTTCTTCAATATTTTCAATAGCTTCTCAAATCCTTTGTCAGGCACACCATTCTTTGCCTTCCACTTCAGCAATTCCAGTACGGTACCGAGCTTTGTGTTGCCATCTTCGTAATTGGGGTACAACCCTTTTTTCTGATCCTCTAACATGTGATCGAACTTCAGCTTCTCCTTGTCACTTTCGCACTGTCTCTTTGCATCAACAATGACCCGACGAAGATCATCATCGGGCACATCGTCTGGTCCTCTTGATCTTCAGCTTCCCCCGTTGCAGCATCACCTTATCCAGGGGGCACATAGTTGTCATCGTCCTCTTCTTCTTCGCTGTCTTCCATCATAACCCCTATTTCTTCGTACTTGGTCCAAACATTATAGTGTGGCATGAAACCCTTATAAAGCAGGTGGCCGTGAAGGATTTTCCGGTCAGAGTAAGACTTTGTATTCCCACAAGGGCATGGACAACACATAAAACCATTCTGCTTGTTTGCCTCAGCCACTTCGAGAAAATTATGCACGCCCTTAATGTACTCGGAGGTGTGTCTGTCACCGTACATCCATTGCCAGTTCATTTGTGTGCATTATATATAATTAAGTGTGTCAAAAACTATTACAGAACATCATGAATAGATAAGTGGCCAAGTTAATAGAAGTTCATCATCACATTAAAACCAAAGTACATACATAGTTCTCTAGAGCATCTAATTAAACCAGACATTGAAACCATGTAAAACATTTCAATACAACAACAAATGCAATCATAATCGCAACCAATGTAACAATTGATCCAATGACATAATGATAGCAAGCCTCGGTATTAATGACATATTTTCTAATCTTTAAGCGCATTGCATCCATCTTGATCTTGTGATCATCGATGACATACGCAATCCAATATCATCTTCTCCTCTTGAATTTTTTTAATTTTTCCTTCAAGTAATTGTTTTCTTCAACTAAATTTAACCTCTCGACAGTAGAGTCGGTTGGAATTTCCGATTCACATACCTCCTAGATAAAAATATCTATGTCACTTTGGTCGGCATAATTGTCATAAACAATAAATGAACCAAATAGTTATAAAATATAATATATACCACATCCAAATCATAGACACGATGAGGGCCGACGGGGGCGGATACCAAAACCATTGCACTATATAATAACAAACAATAATAAAAGTAAAAAAATTATACAAGTATCTATCTAAATCATACAAGTAAGAAAGTTTTTCTTTTAGAAAGAAGATAAGAACCAGAGGCTCACCACGGTGGTGCCGGCGACGAGATCGGCACGGGCGATCGACGGCGGTGATGACGGGGACGTGACGTGACGGACTGCTAAACCTAGACAAATCTTGAGGAAAATGGAGCTTGGAGGTCGAGCTTGGAAAGGAGAAAGCTTAAGTAGTGTGGCTCGGGCATTTCATCGAACACCTCATGGGCATAGGAGGTGATCTAGAGCACCACAAAGCTCTCCCCTCGTCGGCAAAAAAAAGAGGAGTGGAGTGCCCTGCTCGTGGGCGAGGGGGTATATATAGGCACCTCGTCGGTCCCGGTTCATGGCTGGAACCGAGACTAAAAGCCCTCCTTTGGTCCCGGTTCCAGCTACGAACCGGGACCAATGGTTGTGGGCCAGGAGCGAGGCCCATTGGTCCCGGTTCGTGTCTGGAACCGGCACCAAAGGGGACAGATGAACCGGGACCAATGCCCCACGAGGCCTGGCCGGCCCCCTGGGCTCACGAACCGGGACCTATGCCCCCATGGGTCCGGGTTCTTGATTGAACCGGGACTAATAGGCTGGCCAGGCCTGGACCAAAGCCCTGTTTTCTACTAGTGTCTGCACGACGAAACTTTATTTGTGATGTAATTAAATTGTCTTCAACTAGCGAAGATCACTCTAGTTAGGGAATTTTGGGTACGATGAACTTTGTTTTTTATGCTTATGATATGTTGCTTCTATTTTTGCATAAGTGTGTCTCTTTTTGTTGCTCAACTATATATGTTGCATATCATTGACTCCTGTGACGATGCAGGTGCATAGATCATCGATGGCGAATAGGTGCTACGCCAGCAGTATATACGACGAGTGACCGGAGTGTCAGGCCCAGGAGTATACGATAGACAGTAGTTAGTTTAGGTTCTCTCGTGTATATCATTGTTTAGATGGATGATGATGTAGTTGCAAGTATTCGAGACTTGTATCGCTATTTTCGAGATAATGACGAGAGAACACTTTTTGTTGGATGATGATTATGATGATGACATGATTTGATGAGACTATTTGTATGTATATGCTATGATTACATTAGTATGTGTATGATATACTAAAGATTATTGTATAAAGCATGTTGAAATACAAAACAAATATGCAGAAAAAAATCTGAAACAAATAGAACTAGCAGCAGCGCGCTCCTACCAGTAGCGCGGTCTACATCACAGCTGCAACTATTAGCAGTAGCGCTTTCGAGTAAAGAACGCTGCTGCTAACCAGGTATTGTAGTAGCGCTTGTCAAAGCGCGCTACTGGTATAGGTTAGTTGTAGCGCCATATCAGTAGCACGGGCACCCGCGTCACTGATACACCTAAAACCCGTGCTACTGCTAGGCTTTTCCCTAGTAGTGCAATTTTGATTGTTCCATGTTGTTATATTATCATTTTTGGATATTTTACAATCATTTTATATATTTTTTGGGACTAACCTATTGACATAGTGCCCAGTGCCAGTTGTTGTTTTTTGCTTATTTTTTCAAATGCTGGAAATCAATACAAAACGGAGTCCAAACGCATTTTTTTGGAGATTTTTTCTGGGCCAGAAGACACAAGATGGGCTGAAGAAGTACCAGAGGGGAGCTCCGAGGGGAGCACAACCCACCTCGGTGGCCTTCCGCACCGCCTCTTTGCTTTATAAATACCCCCATACTCCCGAAACCCTAGGGGAGTCGACGAAATTTTATTCCAGCCGCCGCAAGTTCCAGAGCCACGAGATCCAATCTAGAGCCCTTTTCCGGCACTCTGCCAGAGGGGAACACAATCACGGAGGGGTTCATCATCCTCATTCACTACAAAAAAATACACTTCCATGATGATACGTGTTTGTCACAGTAGGTCGCGTTTTTTTGTCATGCATGTACATCCATGACGATTTTATGACAGAATCAAGATAGTCATACCTGTGCTATCGTAGAAGTGTTCCATGACATTACCAAAATTATCATCACGGAAGTGTCCACTTCCATGACGATAAATCACGCGTCATAGAAGTGCTTTCGTCAAGGGTGACCGACATGTGGCATCCACCGTAATGGAACACCGTTAAGCTATCGGGTCGGGTTTTAGATCCGATAACCCGTTAATAGCCCCGACCAATGGGAAATTTCCACGTGTAAAATTCTTATTGGCCGGACGAAACACGTGTCAGCTCGTCAGTGGGTCAGATAGGCGCCTATGATATGTCGACACGTGCCACGGCCCACCACTGGCCCATTTAGCTTACAAAGCCGGCCCGTTTGACTTGGTCAAAAGTTAACGCGCTGGCCCATGAAAAGCCAGTTAACGGTCTCTTCGCAAATAGCCCATTTTACGGCCCATTAACTCACGGCCCGTTAGGCCCTAAAGGAAATCGGCCCAACAACGTCATGTGGGTCATCGAATATAACACCAGCCCATTTCACTTTCAGCCCATGTATGGCCCACGATGTTTTTCGGCCCTTTACAGGCCCACGGTGACTCTAGCCCATAATGAACAGTAATTTTCTTTATACCCGTTAACGGCCCGTGATTTACATGGGCCGTTTCCAGCCCGTGTTAGCTTTCGGCCTATTGACGGCCCATACGTTCTTGGGCTCCTTTTCGGCCCTCGATTACTTCCGGCCCGTTACTGGCTTGTTCCCCTAATGGGCCAAATTCGGCCCATGGCAAGAGTCGGCCCGTTACTGGCCTGTTCCCCTAATGGGCCAAATTCGGCCCATGGCAAGAGTCGGCCCGTTACTGTCCTGTTACCCTAATGGGCCAAATTCGGCCATGGCAAGAGTCGGCCCGTTTCTGGCCTGTTAACCCGTTGTGCCGTTTCCAGCCCGTCCTATATTCTGGCCCATTAACGACCCATTATGCCTGTGACAGAATTAAGCCTTTGCTGTCCTACGGCCTGTTACCGTGCTGGACCGATACCAATTATGCCCGATTACGGCCCATGTAGACCCATTTATCCGACGGCCCGAGGCCCACCGATTACAGGCCCATTTATCGACGGCCCGTAGGAGAACCATGGATCCTACGACCCGTATATGGCCCATGGTAGTTGCGGCCACTAGCAAACCAGGGAAAAAGAAGACTAGAAAATAAATAAGGCCGAAACTAACACTAGGCTATTAAGGCGATTGCACAGATTACATCCACTCGGCATCAAAGATCGCCACTAGTGCAAATATAGGGAACACCCTACACTATACAAAAATGGCTTGCTGTTTTCTTCAGCCGGGACGGAGAAGGGTATCAACTGGGTTGTGCGGGACCCGTGGCCCGTCTAGCCCAGGCTTTTATTTCATATATTTAGCACATGACCAGCCCAGTTTGTTTTTTTCCTTTCTGAAAATGGCTAGTAAACTATTTTGTTTTTTGCAGAATAACCAACGTAGGCCTAATTGCTTTTCTACGCCCTGCTGGGCCGGAAATCTTTCAAGACAAGGAGGGATGCATTTTGCCCAGAAAATGGGCAATAAGTAATGAGAAATGGGCTATAAGTAATAATAAATGGGCTGTAAAATGAAAAAATACAGCAAACAGGCAATTAGTTCCAAAATACTGTTTTCTTTCGGATTTTGATATTTTGAATTTCATTGTTTTTGTGCGGGTAAAATTTCATTGAATTTAAATTAAGGTAATATTTAGATTTAAAATTAATTTGAATCTGGCTAGAAATTTTGGGCTGTATGCTGTTTGGGACATATTTGGAGGCTGACTTGTGGGTCTACTAGGTTGACGTGTACTTTGGCTTTGTCAACTTAGTCCACAAACGATTCTAGCAGCAGTGACCGTTGGATGTTAATCCAACGGCCGTGCTGCTTCTTCAATATGTGATCTTCTTGCTCCAGCCGCCCAAACCAGCTTCGGTGGGACTGACTGCTCCCGCCTCCCATGGCCGGCTGTGCTTCCGCACAGGCCGCACCGCCCCACCCTACTTCATTGCTGGCCAGGCCATTCCTCTACTCACCCACACCTCCTGTTATTTTCCGATGACGGTAGCCGGACCAGTAAACCCTCATACTCCCCACCGCGTGGGCAACCATTGCCGAGTCTTCCCCGGCTCCATGCCGTTCCCTTCCTAGGCCTCGCCGTCGTCCACCGCCATGGTGCTCTCGGCGCGGCCTGGTCAACGTGGTCAACGAACGACATCCATCGGTCGTGGACTGTACGCACAAAATAATGATTCCTCCACCTGACAGCACTACTAGTTGGAATAGCTTCTACCCACTTAGTAATGTAAGCAACAAGAACTAAAATATGTGTATATCCAATAGAGGCAGGAAAAGGTCCCATATAATCAAAGCCCCAAACATCAAATGGTTCAATAACAAGTGAATAATTCATATGCATTTCTTGACGTCTACTAATATTACCAATTCTTTGACATTCATCACAAGATAAGACAAACTTACGGGCATCCTTGAAGAGAGTAGACCAATAAAAACCGGATTGCAATATCTTATGTGCAGTTCTATCTCCAACGTGGTGTCCTCCATAAGCTTCGGAGTGACACTTGCGTAGGATCTGTTCCTGTTCATGCTCAGGTACACAACATCTAATAACACCATCTACTCCTTGTTTATAAAGGTGTGGGTCATCCCAAAAGTAATGTCTTAAATCATAGAAGAACTTTTTCTTTTGTTGGTATGTGAAACTAGGTGGTATAAATTTAGCAACAATATAATTAGCATAATCAGCATACCACGGAGTACTACGAGATGCATTTATGACATTTAATTGCTCATCAGGAAAGCTATCCTCAATAGGTAGTGGGTCATCAAGAACATTTTCTAACCTAGACAAGTTGTCTGCAACGGGGTTCTCACCTCCCTTTCTATCAACAATATGCAAATCAAATTCTTGTAGCAGGAGAACCCATCTAATAAGTCTAGGTTTAGCATCTTTCTTTTCTATCAGATATTTAATAGCAGCATGATCAGTGTGAATAGTTACTTTAGAATCAACAATATAAGGTCTGAACTTATCACAAGCAAATACAACTGCTAAGAATTCTTTTTCAGTAGTAGCATAATGTCTCTGAGCATTGTCTAGAGTTTTACTAGCATATTGAATAACATTTAATTTCTTATCTACTCTTTTCCCTAGAACAGCACCTACAGCATAATCACTAGCATCACACATAATTTCAAAGGGTAAATTCCAATCAGATGGCTGAACAATAGGTGCAGAGATCAATGCTTTCTTAAGTATCTCAAATGCTTCTACACAATCATCATCAAAGACAAATGGTACATCTTTTTGTAATAAATTAGTCAGAGGCCGAGAAATTTTTGAGAAGTCCTTAATGAACCTCCTATAAAATCTGGCGTGACCAAGGAAACTTCTTATACCTTTGATGTCCTTGGGACATGGCATCTTTTCAATAGCATCAACCTTGGCTTTATCAACTTCAATACCTCTTTCAGAAACTTTATGCCCCAAGACAATACCTTCATTAACCATAAAGTGGCACTTTTCCCAATTCAAGACAAGATTAGTTTCTTCACATCTCTGCAAAACTCGATCAAGGTTGCTCAAGCAATCATCAAAAGAGGATCCGTAGACAGAAAAGTCGTCCATGAAAACCTCACAGATCTTTTCACAAAAATCAGAGAATATAGCCATCATGCATCTTTGAAAGGTAGCAGGTGCATTGCATAAACCAAAAGGCATATGTCTATAAGCCAAAGTACCAAAAGGGCATGTAAAAGTAGTCTTTGATTGATCACTGGCTGACAAAGGTATTTGAGAGAAACCAGAATAACCATCTAGAAAGCAAAAATGTGTATGTTTGCATAATCTTTCTAGCATTTGATCGATAAAAGGTAAGGGGTAATGATCTTTCTTAGTAGCCTTATTTAATTTGCGGAAATCAATTACCATCCTATAACCTGTAATAATTCTTTGCGGAATCAATTCATCTTTATCACTAGGAACTACGGTAATACCTCCCTTCTTAGGGACACAATGGACAGGACTTACCCACTGACTATCAGCAACGGGATAAATTATACCTGCCTCAAGGAGCTTTAGTATTTCCTTTCTTACCACTTCTTTCATCTTAGGATTCAGCCTTCGTTGATGATCAACAACTGGTTTGGCATCTTCTTCCAAATTTATTTTATGTTGACATAGAGTGGGACTAATGCCCTTAAGATCATCAAGAATATATCCAATAGCAGCACATTGCTTCTTCAGATTTTTCAATAATCTCTCTTCTTCATGCTCTGAAAGGTTAGCACTAATAATAACAGGATATATCTTCTTTTCATCAAGATAAGCATATTTAAGAGTATCAGGCAACGGTTTAAGCTCAAACACGGGATCACCCTTGGGTGGAGGAGGATCCCCTAAGATTTCAACAGGCAAATTGTGCTTCAGAATAGGTTCCTATTTAAAGAATACTTCATCTATTTCCCTTCTTTCATTCATAAACATATCATTTTCATGGTCTAGCAAATATTGTTCTAAAGGATCACTAGGAGGTACAGCAATAGAAGCAAGACCAATAATTTCATCCTTACTAGGCAATTCTTCTTCACGGTGTTGTCTACTAAATTTAGAGAAATTAAACTCATGAGACATATCACCCAAGCCAATAGTAACAACATTCTTTTCGCAGTCTATCTTAGCATTGCCAGTGTTCAAGAAGGGTCTACCAAAAATAATGGGACAAAAGCTATCTTGTGGGGAACCAAGAACAAGAAAATCAGTAGGGTATTTAGTTTTCCCACACAAGACTTCAACATCTCTAACAATTCCCATTGGTGAAATAGTATCTCTATTGGCAAGCTTAATTGTGACATCAATATCTTCTAACTCAGCAGGTGCAATTTCATGCATAGTTTCTTTGTATAAGTCAAAGGGTATTGCACTGACACTAGCACCCATATCACATAAGCCATGATAACAATGATCTCCTATTTTAACAGAAATAACAGCCACGCCTACCACAGGTCTATGTTTATCTTTAGCACAAGGTTTGGCAATTCTAGCAGTTTCACCGTAGAAATAAATAACATGCCCATCAATATTATCAGCCAAGAGATCTTTAACAATAGAAATATTAGGTTCAACTTTGACTTGCTCAGGAGGTGTATAAGTTCTAATATTGCTTTTACGAACCACAGTTGAAGCTTTAGCATGATCCTTTATTCTAACAGGAAAAGGTGGTTTCTCAACATAAGAAGCAGGAACAATAGGATCATTATAAGTGACAGTCTTTTATTCAACTTTAATAGGTGCAGCTACTTTTACTTCTATGGGAGGTTGATATTTAAACCACTTCTCCTTGGGGATATCAACATAAGTAGCAAAAGATTCACAGAAAGAGGCTACTATCTCAGAGTCAAGTCCATATTTAGTGCTAAATTTACGGAAAACATCGGTATCCAAAAAAGATTTAACACAATCAAACTTAGGTGTCATACCTGACTCCTTACCTTCGTCGAGATCCCAATCTTCAGAGTTGCCTTTAATTCTATCCAATAAATTCCATTAGAATTCAATAGTCTTCACCATAAAAGAGCCGGCACAAGAAGTATCGAGCATGGTGCGATTGTTTTCAGAAAGCCGAGCATAAAAACTTTGAAGAATTATTTCTCTTGAGAGCTCATGATTGGGGCTTGAATATGTTGGGGAACGCAGTAATTTCAAAAAATTTCCTACGCACACGCAAGATCATGGTGATGCCTAGCAACGAGAGGGGAGAGTGTTGTCTACGTACCCTCGTAGACCGCAACGAAAGCGGTAACGCAACGTAGAGGAAGTAGTCGTACGTCTTCTCGATCCAACCGATCCAAGCACCATTACTCCGGCACCTCCGAGTTCTTAGCACATGTACAGCTCGATGACGTTCCCCGGGCTCCGATCCAGCAAAGCGTCGGGGAAGAGTTTCGTCAGCACGACGGCGTGATGACGATGATGATGTTCTACCGACGCAGGGCTTCGCCTAAGCACTACAACGGTATGACCGAGGTGGAATATGGTGGAGGGGGGCACCGCACACGGCTAAGGAACGATCTCAAGGATCAACTTGTGTCTAGAGGTGCCCCCTTGCCTCCGTATATAAAGGATCCAAGGGGGAGAGGTTCGGCCGGCCCTATGGTGGTGCAGGAGGAGTCCTACTCCTACCGGGAGTAGGACTCCCCCCCTTTTTCCTAGTCCAAGTAGGATTGGTGGAGAAGAGAGGGAAAGAGGGGGGCGCCGCCCCTCCCTCCTAGTCCAATTCGGACCAGGGGGAGAGGGGGCGCGCGGCCTGCCCTGGCAGCCCCTTCCACTTCTCAACTTTAGGTCCATAAGGCCCATTAACCCCCCGGGGGGTTCCGGTAACCTCCCGGTGCTCCGGTTTTATCCGAAATTCATCCGGAACACTTCCGGTGTCCGAATATAGTCATCCAATATATCAATCTTCACGTCTCGACCATTTCGAGACTCCTCATCATGTCCGTGATCACATCCGGGACTCCGAACTAACTTCGGTACATCAAAATGCATAAACTCATAATAACTGTCATCGTAACTTTAAGCGTGCGGACCCTACGGTTCGAGAACAATGTAGACATGACCGAGACACGTCTCCGGTCAATAACCAATAGCGGGACCTGGATGCCCATATTGGCTCCTACATATTCTACGAAGATCTTTATCGGTCAGACCGCATAACAACATACGTTGTTCCCTTTGTCATCGGTATGTTACTTGCCCGAGATTCGATCGTCGGCATCCAATACCTAGTTCAATCTCGTTACCGGCAAGTCTCTTTACTCGTTCCGTAATACATCATCTCACAACTAACATATTAGTTGTAATGCTTGCAAGGCTTATGTGATGTGCATTACCGAGAGGGCCCAGAGATACCTCTCCGACAATCGGAGTGACAAATCCTAATCTCGAAATACGCCAACCCAACATCTACCTTTGGAGACACCTGTAATGCTCCTTTATAATCACCCATTTACATTGTGACGTTTGGTAGCACCCAAAGTGTTCCTCCGGCAAACGGGAGTTGCATAATCTCATAGTCATAGGAACATGTATAAGTCATGAAGAAAGCAATAGCAACATACTAAACGATCGGGTGCTAAGCTAATGGAATGGGTCATGTCAATCAGATCATTCATCTAATGATGTGACCTCGTCAATCAAATAACAACTCTTTGTTCATGGTTAGGAAACATAACCATCTTTGATTAACGAGCTAGTCAAGTAGAGGCATACTAGTGACACTCTGTTTGTCTATGTATTCACACATGTATTATGTTTCCAGTTAATACAATTCTAGCATGAATAATAAACATTTATCATGATATAAGGAAATAAATAATAACTTTCTTATTGCCTCTAGGGCATATTTCCTTCAGTCTCCCACTTGCACTAGAGTCAATAATCTAGATTACACAGTAATGATTCTAACACCCATGGAGTCTTGGTGCTGATCATGTTTTGCTCGTGGAAGAGGCTTAGTCAACGGGTCTGCAACATTCAGATCCGTATGTATCTTGCAAATCTCTATGTCTCCCACCTGGACTAGATCCCAGATGGAATTGAAGCGTCTCTTGATGTGCTTGGTTCTTTTGTGAAATCTGGATTCCTTTGCCAAGGCAATTGCACCAGTATTGTCACAAAAGATTTTCATTGGACCCGATGCACTAGGTATGACACCTAGATCGGATATGAACTCCTTCATCCAGACTCCTTCATTTGCTGCTTCCGAAGCAGCTATGTACTCCGCTTCACATGTAGATCCCGCTACGACGCTTTGTTTCGAATTGCACCAACTGACAGCTCCACCGTTTAATGTAAACATGTATCCGGTTTGCGATTTAGAATCGTCCGGATCAGTGTCAAAGCTTGCATCAACGTAACCTTTTACGATGAACTCTTTGTCACCTCCATATATGAGAAACATATCCTTAGTCCTTTTCAGGTATTTTAGGATATTCTTGACCGCTGTCCAGTGATCCACTCCTGGATTACTTTGGTACCTCCCTGCTAGACTTATAGCAAGGCACACATCAGGTCTGGTACACAGCATTGCATACATGATAGAGCCTATGGCTGAAGCATAGGGAACATCTTTCATTTTCTCTCTATCTTCTGAAGTGGTCGGGCTTTGAGTCTTACTCAATCTCACACCTTGTAACACAGGCAAGAACCCTTTCTTTGCTTGATCCATTTTGAACTTTTTCAAAACTTTGTCAAGGTATGTGCTTTGTGAAAGTCCAATTAAGCGTCTTGATCTATCTCTATAGATCTTAATGCCTAATATGTAAGCAGCTTCACCGAGGTCTTTCATTGAAAAACTCTTATTCAAGTATCCCTTTATGCTATCCAGAAATTCTATATCATTTCCAATCAGTAATATGTCATCCACATATAATATCAGAAATGCTATAGAGCTCCCACTCACTTTCTTGTAAATACAGGCTTCTCCGAAAGTCTGTATAAAACCAAATGCTTTGATCACACTATCAAAACGTTTATTCCAACTCCGAGAGGCTTGCACCAGTCCATAAATGGATCGCTGGAGCTTGGACACTTTGTTAGCTCCCTTTGGATCGACAAAACCTTCCGGTTGCATCATATACAACTCTTCTTCCAGAAATCCATTCAGGAATGCAGTTTTGACATCCATTTGCCAAATTTCATAATCATAAAATGCGGCAATTGCTAACATGATTCGGACAGACTTAAGCGTCGCTACAGGTGAGAAGGTCTCATCGTAGTCAACTCCTTGAACTTGTCGAAAACCTTTTGCGACAAGTCGAGCTTTGTAGACAGTAATATTACCGTCAGCGTCAGTCTTCTTCTTGAACATCCATTTATTCTCAATTGCTTGCCGATCATCGGGCAAGTCAACCAAAGTCCATACTTTGTTCTCATACATGGATCCCATCTCAGATTTCATGGCTTCAAGCCATTTTGTGGAATCTGGGCTCACCATCGCTTCTTCATAGTTCGTAGGTTCATCATGATCTAGTAGCATGACTTCTAGAACTGGATTACCGTACCACTCTGGCGCGGATCTCACTCTGGTTGATCTACGAGGTTCAGTAGTATCTAGATCTGAAGTTTCATGATCATCATCATTAGCTTCCTCACTAACTGGTGTAGGTGTCACTGAAACAGTTTTCTGTGATGTACTACTTTCCAATAAGGGAGCAGGTATAGTTACCTCGTCAGGTTCTACTTTCCTCCCACTCACTTCTTTCGAGAGAAACTCCTTCTCCAGAAAGTTTCCGAATTTAGCAACAAAAGTCTTGCCATTGGATCTGTGATAGAAGGTGTATCCAATAGTTTCCTTTGGATATCCTATGAAGACACATTTCTCCGATTTGGGTTCGAGCTTATCAGGTTGAAGCTTTTTCACATAAGCATCGCAGCCCCAAACTTTCAAAAACGACAACTTTGGTTTCTTGCCAAACCACAGTTCATAAGGCGTCGTCTCAACGGATTTTGATGGTGCCCTATTTAACGTGAATGCGGCCGTCTCTAGAGCGTATCCCCAAAACGATAGCGGTAAATCAGTAAGAGACATCATAGATCGCACCATATCTAGTAAAGTATGATTACGATGTTCGGACACACCATTACGCTGTGGTGTTCCGGGTGGCGCGAGTTGCGAAACTATTCCAAATTTTTTCAAATGTACACCAAACTCGTAACTCAAATATTCTCCTCCACGATCAGATCGTAGAAACTTTATTTTCTTGTTACGATGATTTTCAACTTCACTCTGAAATTCTTTGAACTTTTCAAATGTTTCAGACTTATGTTTCATTAAGTAGATATACCCATATCTGCTTAAGTCATCTGTGAAGGTGAGAAAATAACGATATCCGCCACGAGCCTCAATATTCAACGGACCACATACATCTGTATGTATGATTTCCAACAAATTTGTTGCTCTCTCCATCGTACCGGAGAACGGTGTTTTAGTCATCTTGCCCATGAGGCACGGTTCGCAAGTACCAAGTGATTCATAATCAAGTGGTTCCAAAAGTCCATCAGTATGGAGTTTCTTCATGCGCTTTACACCGATATGACCTAAACGGCAGTGCCACAAATAAGTTGCACTATCATTATCAACTCTGCATCTTTTGTCTTTAACACTATGGATATGTGTATTACTACTATCGAGATTCAATAAGAATAGACCACTCTTCAAGGGTGCATGACCATAAAATATATTACTCATATAAATAGAACAACCATTATTCTCTGATTTAAATGAATAACCGTCTCGCATTAAACAAGATCCAGATATAATGTTCATGCTCAACGCTGGCACCAAATAACAATTATTTAGGTCTAATACTAATCCCGAAGGTAGATGTAGAGGTAGCGTGCCGACCGCGATCACATCGACTTTGGAACCGTTTCCCACGCGCATCGTCACCTCGTCCTTAGCCAATTTTCGCTTAATCCGTAGTCCCTGTTTCGAGTTGTAAATATTAGCAACAGAACCAGTATCAAATACCCAGGTGCTACTGCGAGCATTAGTAAGGTACACATCAATAACATGTATATCACATATACCTTTGTTCACCTTGCCATCCTTCTTATCCGCCAAATACTTGGGGCAGTTCCACTTCCAGTGACCAGTCTGCTTGCAGTAGAAGCACTCAGTTTCAGGCTTAGGTTCAGACTTGGGTTTCTTCTCTTGAACATCAACTTGCTTGCCGTTCTTCTTGAAGTTTCCCTTCTTCTTCCCTTTGCCCTTTTTCTTGAAACTAGTGGTCTTGTTGACCATCAACACTTGATGCTCCTTCTTGATTTCTACCTCCGCAGCTTTCAGCATTGCGAAGAGCTCGGGAATAGTCTTATTCATCCCTTGCATATTATAGTTCATCACGAAGCTCTTGTAGCTTGGTGGCAGTGATTGGAGAATTCTGTCAATGACGCAATCATCCGGAAGATTAACTCCCAATTGAATCAAGTGATTATTATACCCAGACATTTTGAGTATATGCTCACTGACAGAACTGTTCTCCTCCATCTTACAGCTATAGAACTTATTGGAGACTTCATATCTCTCAATCCGGGCATTTGCTTGAAATATTAACTTCAACTCCTGGAACATCTCATATGCTCCATGACGTTCAAAACATCTTTGAAGTCCCGATTCTAAGCCGTAAAGCATGGCACACTGAACTATCGAGTAGTCATCAGCTTTGCTCTGCCAGACGTTCATAACATCTGGTGTTGCTCCTGCAGCAGGCCTGACACCCAGCGGTGCTTCCAGGACGTAATTCTTCTGTGCAGCAATGAGGATAATCCTCAAGTTACGGATCCAGTCCATGTAATTGCTACCATCATCTTTCAACTTTGCTTTCTCAAGGAACGCATTAAAATTCAACGGAACAACAGCACGAGCCATCTATCTACAATCAACATAAAAAGGCAAGATACTATCAGGGACTAAGTTCATGATAACTTTAAGTTCAATTAATCATATATTATTTAAGAACTCCCACTTAGATAGACATCCCTCTAATCTTCTAAGTGATCACATGATCCAAATCAACTAAACCATGTCCGATCATCACGTGCGATGGAGTAGTTTCATTGGTGAACATCTTTATGTTGATCATATCTACTATATGATTCACGCTCGACCTTTCGGTCTCCGTGTTCCGAGGCCATATCTGTATATGCTTGGCTCGTCAAGTATAACCTGAGTATTCCGCGTGTGCAACTGTTTTGCACCTGTTGTATTTGAACGTAGAGCCTATCACACCCGATCATCATGTGGTGTCTCAGCACGAAGAACTTTCGCAACGGTGCATACTCAGGGAGAACACTTCTTGATAATTTAGTGAGAGATCATCTTATAATGCTACCGTCAATCAAAGCAAGATAAGATGCATAAAAGATAAACATCACATGCAATCAATATAAGTGATATGATATGGCCATCATCATCTTGTGCTTGTGATCTCCATCTCCGAAGCACCGTGGTGATCACCATCGTCATTGGCGTGACACCTTGATCTCCATCGTAGCATCGTTGTCGTCTCGCCAATCTTATGCTTCCACGACTATCGCCACCGCTTAGTGATAAAGTAAAGCATTACATCGCGATTGCATTGCATACAATAAAGCGACAACCATATGGCTCCTGCCAGTTGCCGATAACTCGGTTACAAAACATGATCATCTCATACAATAAAATTCAGCATCATGTCTTGACCATATCACATCACAACATGCCCTGCAAAAACAAGTTAGACGTCCTCTACTTTGTTGTTGCAAGTTTTACATGACTGCTACGGGCTTAAGCAAGAACCAATCTCACCTACGCATCAAAACCACAACGATAGTTTGTCAATTCGACTCCGTTTTAACCTTCGCAAGGACCGGGCGTAGCCACACTCGGTTCAACTAAAGTTGGAGAGACTGTCGCCCGCAAGCCACCTATGTGCAAAGCACATCGGGAGAACCGGTCTCGCGTAAGCGTACGCGTAATGTCGGTCCGGGTCGTCTCGTCCAACAATAGCGCCGAACCAAAGTATGACATGCTGGTAGGCAGTATGACTTATATCGCCCACAACTCACTTGTGTTCTACTCGTGCATATAACATCAAACCATAAAACCTAGGCTCGGATGCCACTGTTGGGGAACGCAGTAATTTCAAAAAATTTCCTACGCACACGCAAGATCATGGTGATGCATAGCAACGAGAGGGGAGAGTGTTGTCTACGTACCCTCGTAGACCGCAACGGAAGCGGTGACGCAACGTAGAGGAAGTAGTCATACGTCTTCTCGATCCAACCGATCCAAGCACCGTTACTCCGGCACCTCCGAGTTCTTAGCACACGTACAGCTCGATGACGTTCCCCGGGCTCCGATCCAGCAAAGCGTCGGGGAAGAGTTTCGTCAGCACGACGGCGTGATGACGATGATGATGTTCTACCGACGCAGGGCTTCGCCTAAGCACTACAACGGTATGAACGAGGTGGAATATGGTGGAGGGGGGCACCGCACACGGCTAAGGAACGATCTCAAGGATCAACTTGTGTCTAGAGGTGCCCCCTTGCCTCCGTATATAAAGGATCCAAGGGGGAGGGGTTCGGCCGGCCCTATGGTGGCGCAGGAGGAGTCCTACTCCTACCGGGAGTAGGACTCCCCCCCCCTTTTTCCTAGTCCAAGTAGGATTGGTGGAGAAGAGAGGGAAAGAGGGGGGCGCCGCCCCTCCCTCCTAGTCCAATTCGGACCAGGGGGAGAGGGGGCGCGCAGCCTGCCCTGGCAGCCCCTTCCACTTCTCCACTTTAGGCCCATAAGGCCCATTAACCCCCCGGGGGGTTCCGGTAACCTCCCGGTGCTCCGGTTTTATCCGAAATTCATCCGGAACACTTCCGGTGTCCGAATATAGTCATCCAATATATCAATCTTTACGTCTCGACCATTTCGAGACTCCTCGTCATGTCCGTGATCACATCCGGGACTCCGAACTAACTTCGGTACATCAAAATGCATAAACTCATAATAACTGTCATCGTAACTTTAAGCGTGCGGACCCTACGGTTCGAGAACAATGTAGACATGACCGAGACACGTCTCCGGTCAATAACCAATAGCGGGACCTGGATGCCCATATTGGCTCCTACATATTCTACGAAGATCTTTATCGGTCAGACCGCATAACAACATACGTTGTTCCCTTTGTCATCGGTATGTTACTTGCCCGAGATTCGATCGTCGGTATCCAATACCTAGTTCAATCTCGTTACCGGCAAGTCTCTTTACTCGTTCCGTAATACATCATCTCACAACTAACATATTAGTTGTAATGCTTGCAAGGCTTATGTGATGTGCATTACCGAGAGGGCCCAGAGATACCTCTCCGACAATCGGAGTGACAAATCCTAATCTTGAAATACGACAACCCAACATCTACCTTTGGAGACACCTGTAATGCTCCTTTATAATCACCCATTTACATTGTGACGTTTGGTAGCACCCAAAGTGTTCCTCCGGCAAACGGGAGTTGCATAATCTCATAGTCATAGGAACATGTATAAGTCATGAAGAAAGCAATAGCAACATACTAAACGATCGGGTGCTAAGCTAATGGAATGGGTCATGTCAATCAGATCATTCATCTAATGATGTGACCTCATCAATCAAATAACAACTCTTTGTTCATGGTTAGGAAACATAACCATCTTTGATTAACGAGCTAGTCAAGTAGAGGCATACTAGTGACACTCTGTTTGTCTATGTATTCACACATGTATTATGTTTCCAGTTAATACAATTCTAGCATGAATAATAAACATTTATCATGATATAAGGAAATAAATAATAACTTTATTATTTCCTCTAGGGCATATTTCCTTCAGTCTCCCACTTGCACTAGAGTCAATAATCTAGATTACACAGTAATGATTCTAACACCCATGGAGTCTTGGTGCTGATCATGTTTTGCTCGTGGAAGAGGCTTAGTCAACGGGTCTGCAACATTCAGATCCGTATGTATCTTGCAAATCTCTATGTCTCCCACCTGGACTAGATCCCAGATGGAATTGAAGCGTCTCTTGATGTGCTTGGTTCTTTTGTGAAATCTGGATTCCTTTGCCAAGGCAATTGCACCAGTATTGTCACAAAAGATTTTCATTGGACCCGATGCACTAGGTATGACACCTAGATCGGATATGAACTCCTTCATCCAGACTCCTTCATTTGCTGCTTCCGAAGCAGCTATGTACTCCGCTTCACATGTAGATCCCGCTACGACGCTTTGTTTCGAATTGCACCAACTGACAGCTCCACCGTTTAATGTAAACATGTATCCGGTTTGCGATTTAGAATCGTCCGGATCAGTGTCAAAGCTTGCATCAACGTAACCTTTTACGATGAACTCTTTGTCACCTCCATATATGAGAAACATATCCTTAGTCCTTTTCAGGTATTTTAGGATATTCTTGACCGCTGTCCAGTGATCCACTCCTGGATTACTTTGGTACCTCCCTGCTAGACTTATAGCAAGGCACACATCAGGTCTGGTACACAGCATTGCATACATGATAGAGCCTATGGCTGAAGCATAGGGAACATCTTTCATTTTCTCTCTATCTTCTGAAGTGGTCGGGCTTTGAGTCTTACTCAATCTCACACCTTGTAACACAGGCAAGAACCCTTTCTTTGCTTGATCCATTTTGAACTTTTTCAAAACTTTGTCAAGGTATGTGCTTTGTGAAAGTCCAATTAAGCGTCTTGATCTATCTCTATAGATCTTAATGCCTAATATGTAAGCAGCTTCACCGAGGTCTTTCATTGAAAAACTCTTATTCAAGTATCCCTTTATGCTATCCAGAAATTCTATATCATTTCCAATCAGTAATATGTCATCCACATATAATATCAGAAATGCTATAGAGCTCCCACTCACTTTCTTGTAAATACAGGCTTCTCCGAAAGTCTGTATAAAACCAAATGCTTTGATCACACTATCAAAACGTTTATTCCAACTCCGAGAGGCTTGCACCAGTCCATAAATGGATCGCTGGAGCTTGGACACTTTGTTAGCTCCCTTTGGATCGACAAAACCTTCCGGTTGCATCATATACAACTCTTCTTCCAGAAATCCATTCAGGAATGCAGTTTTGACATCCATTTGCCAAATTTCATAATCATAAAATGCGGCAATTGCTAACATGATTCGGACAGACTTAAGCGTCGCTACAGGTGAGAAGGTCTCATCGTAGTCAACTCCTTGAACTTGTCGAAAACCTTTTGCGACAAGTCGAGCTTTGTAGACAGTAATATTACCGTCAGCGTCAGTCTTCTTCTTGAACATCCATTTATTCTCAATTGCTTGCCGATCATCGGGCAAGTCAACCAAAGTCCATACTTTGTTCTCATACATGGATCCCATCTCAGATTTCATGGCTTCAAGCCATTTTGTGGAATCTGGGCTCACCATCGCTTCTTCATAGTTCGTAGGTTCAT
This sequence comes from Triticum urartu, assembly GCF_056163025.1. Taxonomy (NCBI): domain Eukaryota; kingdom Viridiplantae; phylum Streptophyta; class Magnoliopsida; order Poales; family Poaceae; genus Triticum; species Triticum urartu. The sequence continues at coordinate 8,374,078 of NC_141879.1, forward strand.
CATGATCTAGTAGCATGACTTCTAGAACAGGATTACCGTACCACTCTGGCGCGGATCTCACTCTGGTTGATCTACGAGGTTCAGTAGTATCTAGATCTGAAGTTTCATGATCATCATCATTAGCTTCCTCACTAACTGGTGTAGGTGTCACTGAAACAGTTTTCTGTGATGTACTACTTTCCAATAAGGGAGCAGGTATAGTTACCTCGTCAGGTTCTACTTTCCTCCCACTCACTTCTTTCGAGAGAAACTCCTTCTCCAGAAAGTTTCCGAATTTAGCAACAAAAGTCTTGCCATTGGATCTGTGATAGAAGGTGTATCCAATAGTTTCCTTTGGATATCCTATGAAGACACATTTCTCCGATTTGGGTTCGAGCTTATCAGGTTGAAGCTTTTTCACATAAGCATCGCAGCCCCAAACTTTCAAAAACGACAACTTTGGTTTCTTGCCAAACCACAGTTCATAAGGCGTCGTCTCAACGGATTTTGATGGTGCCCTATTTAACGTGAATGCGGCCGTCTCTAGAGCGTATCCCCAAAACGATAGCGGTAAATCAGTAAGAGACATCATAGATTGCACCATATCTAGTAAAGTATGATTACGATGTTCGGACACACCATTACGCTGTGGTGTTCCGGGTGGCGCGAGTTGCGAAACTATTCCAAATTTTTTCAAATGTACACCAAACTCGTAACTCAAATATTCTCCTCCACGATCAGATCGTAGAAACTTTATTTTCTTGTTACGATGATTTTCAACTTCACTCTGAAATTCTTTGAACTTTTCAAATGTTTCAGACTTATGTTTCATTAAGTAGATATACCCATATCTGCTTAAGTCATCTGTGAAGGTGAGAAAATAACGATATCCGCCACGAGCCTCAATATTCAACGGACCACATACATCTGTATGTATGATTTCCAACAAATTTGTTGCTCTCTCCATCGTACCGGAGAACGGTGTTTTAGTCATCTTGCCCATGAGGCACGGTTCGCAAGTACCAAGTGATTCATAATCAAGTGGTTCCAAAAGTCCATCAGTATGGAGTTTCTTCATGCGCTTTACACCGATATGACCTAAACGGCAGTGCCACAAATAAGTTGCACTATCATTATCAACTCTGCATCTTTTGTCTTTAACACTATGGATATGTGTATTACTACTATCGAGATTCAATAAGAATAGACCACTCTTCAAGGGTGCATGACCATAAAATATATTACTCATATAAATAGAACAACCATTATTCTCTGATTTAAATGAATAACCGTCTCGCATTAAACAAGATCCAGATATAATGTTCATGCTCAACGCTGGCACCAAATAACAATTATTTAGGTCTAATACTAATCCCGAAGGTAGATGTAGAGGTAGCGTGCCGACCGCGATCACATCGACTTTGGAACCGTTTCCCACGCGCATCGTCACCTCGTCCTTAGCCAATTTTCGCTTAATCCGTAGTCCCTGTTTCGAGTTGTAAATATTAGCAACAGAACCAGTATCAAATACCCAGGTGCTACTGCGAGCATTAGTAAGGTACACATCAATAACATGTATATCACATATACCTTTGTTCACCTTGCCATCCTTCTTATCCGCCAAATACTTGGGGCAGTTCCACTTCCAGTGACCAGTCTGCTTGCAGTAGAAGCACTCAGTTTCAGGCTTAGGTTCAGACTTGGGTTTCTTCTCTTGAACATCAACTTGCTTGCCGTTCTTCTTGAAGTTTCCCTTCTTCTTCCCTTTGCCCTTTTTCTTGAAACTAGTGGTCTTGTTGACCATCAACACTTGATGCTCCTTCTTGATTTCTACCTCCGCAGCTTTCAGCATTGCGAAGAGCTCGGGAATAGTCTTATTCATCCCTTGCATATTATAGTTCATCACGAAGCTCTTGTAGCTTGGTGGCAGTGATTGGAGAATTCTGTCAATGACGCAATCATCCGGAAGATTAACTCCCAATTGAATCAAGTGATTATTATACCCAGACATTTTGAGTATATGCTCACTGACAGAACTGTTCTCCTCCATCTTACAGCTATAGAACTTATTGGAGACTTCATATCTCTCAATCCGGGCATTTGCTTGAAATATTAACTTCAACTCCTGGAACATCTCATATGCTCCATGACGTTCAAAACATCTTTGAAGTCCCGATTCTAAGCCGTAAAGCATGGCACACTGAACTATCGAGTAGTCATCAGCTTTGCTCTGCCAGACGTTCATAACATCTGGTGTTGCTCCTGCAGCAGGCCTGACACCCAGCGGTGCTTCCAGGACGTAATTCTTCTGTGCAGCAATGAGGATAATCCTCAAGTTACGGATCCAGTCCATGTAATTGCTACCATCATCTTTCAACTTTGCTTTCTCAAGGAACGCATTAAAATTCAACGGAACAACAGCACGAGCCATCTATCTACAATCAACATAAAAAGGCAAGATACTATCAGGGACTAAGTTCATGATAACTTTAAGTTCAATTAATCATATATTATTTAAGAACTCCCACTTAGATAGACATCCCTCTAATCTTCTAAGTGATCACATGATCCAAATCAACTAAACCATGTCCGATCATCACGTGCGATGGAGTAGTTTCATTGGTGAACATCTTTATGTTGATCATATCTACTATATGATTCACGCTCGACCTTTCGGTCTCCGTGTTCCGAGGCCATATCTGTATATGCTTGGCTCGTCAAGTATAACCTGAGTATTCCGCGTGTGCAACTGTTTTGCACCTGTTGTATTTGAACGTAGAGCCTATCACACCCGATCATCATGTGGTGTCTCAGCACGAAGAACTTTCGCAACGGTGCATACTCAGGGAGAACACTTCTTGATAATTTAGTGAGAGATCATCTTATAATGCTACCGTCAATCAAAGCAAGATAAGATGCATAAAAGATAAACATCACATGCAATCAATATAAGTGATATGATATGGCCATCATCATCTTGTGCTTGTGATCTCCATCTCCGAAGCACCGTGGTGATCACCATCGTCATTGGCGTGACACCTTGATCTCCATCGTAGCATCGTTGTCGTCTCGCCAATCTTATGCTTCCACGACTATCGCCACCGCTTAGTGATAAAGTAAAGCATTACATCACGATTGCATTGCATACAATAAAGCGACAACCATATGGCTCCTGCCAGTTGCCGATAACTCGGTTACAAAACATGATCATCTCATACAATAAAATTCAGCATCATGTCTTGACCATATCACATCACAACATGCCCTGCAAAAACAAGTTAGACGTCCTCTACTTTGTTGTTGCAAGTTTTACATGACTGCTACGGGCTTAAGCAAGAACCAATCTCACCTACGCATCAAAACCACAACGATAGTTTGTCAATTCGACTCCGTTTTAACCTTCGCAAGGACCGGGCGTAGCCACACTCGGTTCAACTAAAGTTGGAGAGACTGTCGCCCGCAAGCCACCTATGTGCAAAGCACATCGGGAGAACCGGTCTCGCGTAAGCGTACGCGTAATGTCGGTCCGGGTCGTCTCGTCCAACAATAGCGCCGAACCAAAGTATGACATGCTGGTAGGCAGTATGACTTATATCGCCCACAACTCACTTGTGTTCTACTCGTGCATATAACATCAAACCATAAAACCTAGGCTCGGATGCCACTGTTGGGGAACGCAGTAATTTCAAAAAATTTCCTACGCACACGCAAGATCATGGTGATGCATAGCAACGAGAGGGGAGAGTGTTGTCTACGTACCCTCGTAGACCGCAACGGAAGCGGTGACGCAACGTAGAGGAAGTAGTCATACGTCTTCTCGATCCAACCGATCCAAGCACCGTTACTCCGGCACCTCCGAGTTCTTAGCACACGTACAGCTCGATGACGTTCCCCGGGCTCCGATCCAGCAAAGCGTCGGGGAAGAGTTTCGTCAGCACGACGGCGTGATGACGATGATGATGTTCTACCGACGCAGGGCTTCGCCTAAGCACTACAACGGTATGAACGAGGTGGAATATGGTGGAGGGGGGCACCGCACACGGCTAAGGAACGATCTCAAGGATCAACTTGTGTCTAGAGGTGCCCCCTTGCCTCCGTATATAAAGGATCCAAGGGGGAGGGGTTCGGCCGGCCCTATGGTGGCGCAGGAGGAGTCCTACTCCTACCGGGAGTAGGACTCCCCCCCCCTTTTTCCTAGTCCAAGTAGGATTGGTGGAGAAGAGAGGGAAAGAGGGGGGCGCCGCCCCTCCCTCCTAGTCCAATTCGGACCAGGGGGAGAGGGGGCGCGCAGCCTGCCCTGGCAGCCCCTTCCACTTCTCCACTTTAGGCCCATAAGGCCCATTAACCCCCCGGGGGGTTCCGGTAACCTCCCGGTGCTCCGGTTTTATCCGAAATTCATCCGGAACACTTCCGGTGTCCGAATATAGTCATCCAATATATCAATCTTTACGTCTCGACCATTTCGAGACTCCTCGTCATGTCCGTGATCACATCCGGGACTCCGAACTAACTTCGGTACATCAAAATGCATAAACTCATAATAACTGTCATCGTAACTTTAAGCGTGCGGACCCTACGGTTCGAGAACAATGTAGACATGACCGAGACACGTCTCCGGTCAATAACCAATAGCGGGACCTGGATGCCCATATTGGCTCCTACATATTCTACGAAGATCTTTATCGGTCAGACCGCATAACAACATACGTTGTTCCCTTTGTCATCGGTATGTTACTTGCCCGAGATTCGATCGTCGGTATCCAATACCTAGTTCAATCTCGTTACCGGCAAGTCTCTTTACTCGTTCCGTAATACATCATCTCACAACTAACATATTAGTTGTAATGCTTGCAAGGCTTATGTGATGTGCATTACCGAGAGGGCCCAGAGATACCTCTCCGACAATCGGAGTGACAAATCCTAATCTCGAAATACGACAACCCAACATCTACCTTTGGAGACACCTGTAATGCTCCTTTATAATCACCCATTTACATTGTGACGTTTGGTAGCACCCAAAGTGTTCCTCCGGCAAACGGGAGTTGCATAATCTCATAGTCATAGGAACATGTATAAGTCATGAAGAAAGCAATAGCAACATACTAAACGATCGGGTGCTAAGCTAATGGAATGGGTCATGTCAATCAGATCATTCATCTAATGATGTGACCTCATCAATCAAATAACAACTCTTTGTTCATGGTTAGGAAACATAACCATCTTTGATTAACGAGCTAGTCAAGTAGAGGCATACTAGTGACACTCTGTTTGTCTATGTATTCACACATGTATTATGTTTCCAGTTAATACAATTCTAGCATGAATAATAAACATTTATCATGATATAAGGAAATAAATAATAACTTTATTATTTCCTCTAGGGCATATTTCCTTCAGTCTCCCACTTGCACTAGAGTCAATAATCTAGATTACACAGTAATGATTCTAACACCCATGGAGTCTTGGTGCTGATCATGTTTTGCTCGTGGAAGAGGCTTAGTCAACGGGTCTGCAACATTCAGATCCGTATGTATCTTGCAAATCTCTATGTCTCCCACATGGACTAGATCCCAGATGGAATTGAAGCGTCTCTTGATGTGCTTGGTTCTTTTGTGAAATCTGGATTCCTTTGCCAAGGCAATTGCACCTGTATTGTCACAAAAGATTTTCATTGGACCCGATGCACTAGGTATGACACCTAGATCGGATATGAACTCCTTCATCCAGACTCCTTCATTTGCTGCTTCCGAAGCAGCTATGTACTCCGCTTCACATGTAGATCCCGCTACGACGCTTTGTTTCGAACTGCACCAACTGACAGCTCCACCGTTTAATGTAAACACGTATCCGGTTTGCGATTTAGAATCGTCCGGATCAGTGTCAAAGCTTGCATCAACGTAACCTTTTACGATGAACTCTTTGTCACCTCCATATATGAGAAACATATCCTTAGTCCTTTTCAGGTATTTTAGGATATTCTTGACCGCTGTCCAGTGATCCACTCCTGGATTACTTTGGTACCTCCCTGCTAGACTTATAGCAAGGCACACATCAGGTCTGGTACACAGCATTGCATACATGATAGAGCCTATGGCTGAAGCATAGGGAACATCTTTCATTTTCTCTCTATCTTCTGAAGTGGTCGGGCTTTGAGTCTTACTCAATCTCACACCTTGTAACACAGGCAAGAACCCTTTCTTTGCTTGATCCATTTTGAACTTTTTCAAAACTTTGTCAAGGTATGTGCTTTGTGAAAGTCCAATTAAGCGTCTTGATCTATCTCTATAGATCTTAATGCCTAATATGTAAGCAGCTTCACCGAGGTCTTTCATTGAAAAACTCTTATTCAAGTATCCCTTTATGCTATCCAGAAATTCTATATCATTTCCAATCAGTAATATGTCATCCACATATAATATCAGAAATGCTATAGAGCCCCCACTCACTTTCTTGTAAATACAGGCTTCTCCGAAAGTCTGTATAAAACCAAATGCTTTGATCACACTATCAAAACGTTTATTCCAACTCCGAGAGGCTTGCACCAGTCCATAAATGGATCGCTGGAGCTTGCACACTTTGTTAGCTCCCTTTGGATCGACAAAACCTTCCGGTTGCATCATATACAACTCTTCTTCCAGAAATCCATTCAGGAATGCAGTTTTGACATCCATTTGCCAAATTTCATAATCATAAAATGCGGCAATTGCTAACATGATTCGGACAGACTTAAGCATCGCTACGGGTGAGAAGGTCTCATCGTAGTCAACTCCTTGAACTTGTCGAAAACCTTTTGCGACAAGTCGAGCTTTGTAGACAGTAATATTACCGTCAGCGTCAGTCTTCTTCTTGAACATCCATTTATTCTCAATTGCTTGCCGATCATCGGGCAAGTCAACCAAAGTCCATACTTTGTTCTCATACATGGATCCCATCTCAGATTTCATGGCTTCAAGCCATTTTGCGGAATCTGGGCTCACCATCGCTTCTTCATAGTTCGTAGGTTCATCATGATCTAGTAGCATGACTTCCAGAACTGGATTACCGTACCACTCTGGTGCGGATCTCACTCTGGTTGATCTACGAGGTTCAGTAGTATCTTGATCTGAAGTTTCATGATCATCATCATTAGCTTCCTCACTAACTGGTGTAGGTGTCACTGAAACAGTTTTCTGTGATGTACTACTTTCCAATAAGGGAGCAGGTATAGTTACCTCGTCAAGTTCTACTTTCCTCCCACTCACTTCTTTCGAGAGAAACTCCTTCTCCAGAAAGTTTCCGAATTTAGCAACAAAAGTCTTGCCTTCGGATCTGTGATAGAAGGTGTATCCAATAGTTTCCTTTGGATATCCTATGAAGACACATTTCTCCGATTTGGGTTCGAGCTTATCAGGTTGAAGCTTTTTCACATAAGCATCGCAGCCCCAAACTTTCAGAAACGACAACTTTGGTTTCTTGCCAAACCACAGTTCATAAGGCGTCGTCTCAACGGATTTTGATGGTGCCCTATTTAACGTGAATGCGGCCGTCTCTAGAGCGTATCCCCAAAACGATAGCGGTAAATCAGTAAGAGACATCATAGATCGCACCATATCTAGTAAAGTATGATTACGACGTTCGGACACACCATTACGCTGTGGTGTTCCGGGTGGCGTGAGTTGCGAAACTATTCCAAATTTTTTCAAATGTACACCAAACTCGTAACTCAAATATTCTCCTCCACGATCAGATCGTAGAAACTTTATTTTCTTGTTACGATGATTTTCAACTTCACTCTGAAATTCTTTGAACTTTTCAAATGTTTCAGACTTATGTTTCATTAAGTAGATATACCCATATCTGCTTAAGTCATCTGTGAAGGTGAGAAAATAACGATATCCGCCACGAGCCTCAATATTCATCGGACCACATACATCTGTATGTATGATTTCCAACAAATTTGTTGCTCTCTCCATCATACCGGAGAACGGTGTTTTAGTCATCTTGCCCATGAGGCACGGTTCGCAAGTACCAAGTGATTCATAATCAAGTGGTTCCAAAAGTCCATCAGTATGGAGTTTCTTCATGCGCTTTACACCGATATGACCTAAACGGCAGTGCCACAAATAAGTTGCACTATCATTATCAACTCTGCATCTTTTGTCTTTAACACTATGAATATGTGTATTACTACTATCGAGATTCAATAAGAATAGACCACTCTTCAAGGGTGCATGACCATAAAATATATTACTCATATAAATAGAACAACCATTATTCTCTGATTTAAATGAATAACCGTCTCGCATTAAACAAGATCCAGATAAAATGTTCATGCTCAACGCTGGCACCAAATAACAATTATTTAGGTCTAATACTAATCCCAAAGGTAGATGTAGAGGTAGCGTGCCGACCGCGATCACATCGACTTTGGAACCGTTTCCCACGCGCATCGTCACCTCGTCCTTAGCCAATTTTCGCTTAATCCGTAGTCCCTGTTTCGAGTTGCAAATATTAGCAACAGAACCAGTATCAAATACCCAGGTGCTACTGCGAGCATTAGTAAGGTACACATCAATAACATGTATATCACATATACCTTTGTTCACCTTGCCATCCTTCTTATCCGCCAAATACTTGGGGCAGTTCCACTTCCAGTGACCAGTCTGCTTGCAGTAGAAGCACTCAGTTTCAGGCTTAGGTTCAGACTTGGGTTTCTTCTCTTGAACATCAACTTGCTTGCCGTTCTTCTTGAAGTTTCCCTTCTTCTTCCCTTTGCCCTTTTTCTTGAAACTAGTGGTCTTGTTGACCATCAACACTTGATGCTCCTTCTTGATTTCTACCTCCGCAGCTTTCAGCATTGCGAAGAGCTCGGGAATAGTCTTATTCATCCCTTGCATATTATAGTTCATCACGAAGCTCTTGTAGCTTGGTGGCAGTGATTGGAGAATTCTGTCAATGACGCAATCATCCGGAAGATTAACTCCCAATTGAATCAAGTGATTATTATACCCAGACATTTTGAGTATATGCTCACTGACAGAACTGTTTTCCTCCATCTTACAGCTATAGAACTTATTGGAGACTTCATATCTCTCAATCCGGGCATTTGCTTGAAATATTAACTTCAACTCCTGGAACATCTCATATGCTCCATGACGTTCAAAACGTCTTTGAAGTCCCGATTCTAAGCCGTAAAGCATGGCACACTGAACTATCGAGTAGTCATCAGCTTTGCTCTGCCAGACGTTCATAACATCTGGTGTTGCTCCTGCAGCAGGCCTGACACCCAGCGGTGCTTCCAGGACGTAATTCTTCTGTGCAGCAATGAGGATAATCCTCAAGTTACGGATCCAGTCCATGTAATTGCTACCATCATCTTTCAACTTTGCTTTCTCAAGGAACGCATTAAAATTCAACGGAACAACAGCACGAGCCATCTATCTACAATCAACATAAAAAGGCAAGATACTATCAGGGACTAAGTTCATGATAACTTTAAGTTCAATTAATCATATATTATTTAAGAACTCCCACTTAGATAGACATCCCTCTAATCTTCTAAGTGATCACGTGATCCAAATCAACTAAACCATGTCCGATCATCACGTGCGATGGAGTAGTTTCATTGGTGAACATCTTTATGTTGATCATATCTACTATATGATTCACGCTCGACCTTTCGGTCTCCGTGTTCCGAGGCCATATCTGTATATGCTTGGCTCGTCAAGTATAACCTGAGTATTCCGCGTGTGCAACTGTTTTGCACCCGTTGTATTTGAACGCAGAGCCTATCACACCCGATCATCATGTGGTGTCTCAGCACGAAGAACTTTCGCAACGGTGCATACTCAGGGAGAACACTTCTTGATAATTTAGTGAGAGATCATCTTATAATGCTACCGTCAATCAAAGCAAGATAAGATGCATAAAAGATAAACATCACATGCAATCAATATAAGTGATATGATATGGCCATCATCATCTTGTGCTTGTGATCTCCATCTCCGAAGCACCGTCGTGATCACCATCGTCATTGGCGTGACACCTTGATCTCCATCGTAGCATCGTTGTCGTCTCGCCAATCTTATGCTTCCACGACTATCGCCACCGCTTAGTGATAAAGTAAAGCATTACATCGCGATTGCATTGCATACAATAAAGCGACAACCATATGGCTCCTGCCAGTTGCCGATAACTCGGTTACAAAACATGATCATCTCATACAATAAAATTCAGCATCATGTCTTGACCATATCACATCACAACATGCCCTGCAAAAACAAGTTAGATGTCCTCTACTTTGTTGTTGCAAGTTTTACATGACTGCTACGGGCTTAAGCAAGAACCAATCTCACCTACGCATCAAAACCACAACGATAGTTTGTCAATTCGACTCCGTTTTAACCTTCGCAAGGACCGGGCGTAGCCACACTCGGTTCAACTAAAGTTGGAGAGACTGTCGCCCGCAAGCCACCTATGTGCAAAGCACATCGGGAGAACCGGTCTCGCGTAAGCGTACGCGTAATGTCGGTCCGGGTCGTCTCGTCCAACAATAGCGCCGAACCAAAGTATGACATGCTGGTAGGCAGTATGACTTATATCGCCCACAACTCACTTGTGTTCTACTCGTGCATATAACATCAAACCATAAAACCTAGCTCGGATGCCACTGTTGGGGAACGCAGTAATTTCAAAAAATTTCCTACGCACACGCAAGATCATGGTGATGCATAGCAACGAGAGGGGAGAGTGTTGTCTACGTACCCTCGTAGACCGCAACGGAAGTGGTGACGCAACGTAGAGGAACTAGTCATACGTCTTCTCGATCCAACCGATCCAAGCACCGTTACTCCGGCACCTCCGAGTTCTTAGCACACGTACAGCTCGATGACGTTCCCCGGGCTCCGATCCAGCAAAGCGTCGGGGAAGAGTTTCGTCAGCACGACGGCGTGATGACGATGATGATGTTCTACCGACGCAGGGCTTCGCCTAAGCACTACAACGGTATGACCGAGGTGGAATATGGTGGAGGGGGGCACCGCACACGGCTAAGGAACGATCTCAAGGATCAACTTGTGTCTAGAGGTGCCCCCTTGCCTCTGTATATAAAGGATCCAAGGGGGAGGGGTTCGGCCGGCCCTATGGTGGCGCAGGAGGAGTCCTACTCCTACCGGGAGTAGGACTCCCCCCCCTTTTTCCTAGTCCAAGTAGGATTGGTGGAGAAGAGAGGGAAAGAGGGGGGCGCCATCCCTCCCTCCTAGTCCAATTCGGACCAGGGGGAGAGGGGGCGCGCGGCCTGCCCTGGCAGCCCCTTCCACTTCTCCACTTTAGGCCCATAAGGCCCATTAACCCCCCGGGGGGTTCCGGTAACCTCCCGGTGCTCCGGTTTTATCCGAAATTCATCCGGAACACTTCCGGTGTCCGAATATAGTCATCCAATATATCAATCTTTACGTCTCGACCATTTCGAGACTCCTCGTCATGTCCATGATCACATCCGGGACTCCGAACTAACTTCGGTACATCAAAATGCATAAACTCATAATAACTGTCATCGTAACTTTAAGCGTGCGGACCCTACGGTTCGAGAACAATGTAGACATGACCGAGACACGTCTCCGGTCAATAACCAATAGCGGGACCTGGATGCCCATATTGGCTCCTACATATTCTACGAAGATCTTTATCGGTCAGACCGCATAACAACATACGTTGTTCCCTTTGTCATCGGTATGTTACTTGCCCGAGATTCGATCGTCGGTATCCAATACCTAGTTCAATCTCGTTACCGGCAAGTCTCTTTACTCGTTCCGTAATACATCATCTCACAACTAACATATTAGTTGTAATGCTTGCAAGGCTTATGTGATGTGCATTACCGAGAGGGCCCAGAGATACCTCTCCGACAATCGGAGTGACAAATCCTAATCTCGAAATACGCCAACCCAACATCTACCTTTGGAGACACCTGTAATGCTCCTTTATAATCACCCATTTACATTGTGACGTTTGGTAGCACCCAAAGTGTTCCTCCGGCAAACGGGAGTTGCATAATCTCATAGTCATAGGAACATGTATAAGTCATGAATAAAGCAATAGCAACATACTAAACGATCGGGTGCTAAGCTAATGGAATGGGTCATGTCAATCAGATCATTCATCTAATGATGTGACCTCGTCAATCAAATAACAACTCTTTGTTCATGGTTAGGAAACATAACCATCTTTGATTAACGAGCTAGTCAAGTAGAGGCATACTAGTGACACTCTGTTTGTCTATGTATTCACACATGTATTATGTTTCCAGTTAATACAATTCTAGCATGAATAATAAACATTTATCATGATATAAGGAAATAAATAATAACTTTATTATTGCCTCTAGGGCATATTTCCTTCAGAATATAGCATTGATTTAAGCCTCCCCCAAGTTTGAGCGATGCTTTCTCCTTCACGAGGCCAAAAATTATATATATAATTGTGATCATGATGAACAAGATGCATAGGATAAAACTTCTGATGAAATTCCAATTTCAATCGCTTGTAGTTCCATGACCCCGTATCATCACATAGCCTATCCCATGTCGATGTGTCTCCCTCAAAAGATAAAGGGAAGACTTTCTTCTTAACAACATCATCGGGTATACCTGCAAGCTTAAATAATCCACAAACTTCATCCACATAGATCAGGTGCTCATCGGGATGCTTTGTTCGATCTCCTGCAAATGGATTATCTGGCAGTTTTTCTAACATACCCGAAGGAACTTCAAAGGGAACATTTTAATTTTCAGTAGGTTCAGTAGGTTGAGGAGCAACTCTTTGCTCTACTAGTCGGGGTGAAGATACCCCAAACAAGCCCCTCAGAGGATTACTTTCCATAGTAACAAGTGACAGAAAATTTCAGCACACTATATATATTTTTCCTTACCAAATTCCACCTAACAAAGGCGCTTCACTCCCCGGCAACGGCGCCAGAAAAGAGTCTTGATGACCCACAAGTATAGGGGATCTATCATAGTCCTTTTGATAAGTAAGAGTGTCGAACCCAACAAGGAGCAAAAGGAAATGATAAGCGGTTTTCAGCAAGGTATTCTCTGCAAGTACTGAAATAAGTGGTAACAGATAGTTTTGTGATAGGATAATTTGTAACGAGCAACAAGTAACAAAAGTAAATAAAGTGCAGCAAGGTGGCCCAATCCTTTTTGTAGCAAAGGACAAGCCTGGACAAACTCTTATATAGAGAAAAGCGCTCTCGAGGACACATGGGAATTATCGTCAAGCTAGTTTTCATCACGTTCATATGATTCGCGTTCGGTACTATGATAATTTGATATGTGGGTGGACCGGTGCTTGGGTGCTGCTCTTACTTGAACAAGCATCCCACTTATGATTAACCTCTATTGCAAGCATCCGCAACTACAACAAAAGTATTAAGGTAAATCTAACCATAGCATGAAACATATGGATCCAAATCAGCCCCTTACGAAGCAACTCATAAACTAGGGTTTAAGCTTCTGTCGCTCTAGCAACCCATCATCTACTTATTACTTGCCAATGCCTTCCTCTAGGCCCAAATAATGGTGAAGTGTTATGTAGTCGACGTTCACATAACACCACTAGAGGCTAGACAACATACATCTCATCAAAATATCGAACGAATACCAAATTCACATGACTACTAATAGCAAGACTTCTACCATGTCCTCAGGAACAAATGTAACTACTCACAAAGCATATTCATGTTCATAATCAGAGGGGTATTAATATGCATAAAGGATCTGAACATATGATCTTCCACCAAATAAACCAACTAGCATCAACTACAAGGAGTAATCAACACTACTAGCAACCTACTAGTACCAATCCCGGACTTGGAGACAAGAATTGGAGCCCAGAATTCCAGCTGCCGGCATTCCCCCTCCTTATGTAAATCTTTTAAAATAAGAGAGAATAGGAATAAGTATTGTGACATAACATGTAATAACAGCCCATAATGCAATAAATATCGATATAAAAGCATGATGCAAAATGGACGTATCAATATGCCACATGAAGTTTCCACTCATCAGGGCCCATCACCGGATGAGCAAAAGGGCGGTGCAAGTTATTCCAGATCAGCCACAACATTGGGACGCCAGACGGACCGCACCGCCTCTGGTGAGGCAGCTACGACACGCCTCGCGGTAGATCCATGCGCCATTTGGGCGGACGCAATGGATTCCTGGCGGAAGGACCCCGAGCGCTGTCGTCGGGCGGCCTCTTCTCGGGAGCGGTGGAGGGCAAGCCGGGCGATCATATCCTTCTCGGGGTCGTATAGGATGAGCTCGGGCCGGCTCGACGAATCTGGAGATGTATGACTCGGATACGTTGCCCGCCATGCCGGAGATCACCGGACGGAAGCTTAGGTGACGGAGAGAAGTGAAATGAAGTGGTTAGGGTTTGGTCCGGAAAGCGGATGTGGATGAATATATATGAAAACGGATGGGCCAACGTGGGTCGGGTCCAACGTGGCGGACAAGCCCTGTCATGCCTGGGCCTCCCATATTCGCCCCATATTTAAGCTAGATATGAGGGATGCCGATCAGCTTGAACGCTTGTGGAGTTTGAGGCCCTGCCTGAGTTAGGTTTTTGTTTTACCGATCAGCGAGTGAACCGTCTGCCCGGATGTACGAGGGGGGTTTGACGCGCCCAGCTCTACATGCTCTGAAAACCACAACAACTTACCGCTACAGGGAAACTTCGACGGCATCTGCAGGGCCTGAAAACCACTAGCTATCGTCATCATATATTCATATATATGACGCCTTCTCCCTCGGCAGCACCTGATTGATTAGCTACGAATTTCCAAGGACGGCTAATCACGGCGCGCCGTGTGCATGATACCGTAACAGCCACGCGGTTCGCCGCTAGTCGGGCCCGTATTGGCTTCGTCGCGAAGGTTTAGCGCACGATAGATTTTGATTTCTAATCACATATACAACCACGCGGTTACCGCTCCAGAAAAAAAAAACCACGCGGTTCGCCGAGAAATAGATTCTGATTTGTAATCACATCTGGATTTTCTATTAGCCACGTACTGGTACTACAAATTTCCACCACCTGTTGCAGCTTCTGGCCCGCCCGTCACATCATCCAGTGCGGCCCGGCATGGAAAACGGCGCCATAAAGCGCTATTCACACGTCTCCCCGATGCAGCATCTGTTGGCTCAGTTATAAAAGGCCGAGTACTTTCCGGCGACCCTGACGATCAACGGCGATGACAGCGAGGCAACGCTGACTCGATCCTGACTAGGGGTATAGCACACGAAGGCAACAAATGTAGCGGAGACGTGTGAGTAGCACACGAAGCTGACTTCCAACGACTGTGTACTAAACTATGAGTAGTATTAAGCTAACCTTGATCTATTCGTTGACACGTATTACCTCTGTAAAGTAATACTCCTTCCGCTAGCAAGCACTACTCCTACCTTAACTTTACCTCTAACGTAGTAGATTTGTTTTCTTTTTTTAACCATTTTGCCATGTGTAGTAGAATTTCTTTCATGTTTATAGAGGTAACCTGGAAAAATACTGTGAAAGCCACTGCATGTTCCATCTTCCAATGCTTCACCTTCACATTGACCACACCAAAAAATAAAAAGGGCACCAAATAAGTTACAAAGTGCCAATCAGGTCTCTCATCATATAATGTTCCTGTTGTTCAAGCTCAGCATTCCACTTCAATGATCTCTCTTCAATTTTCAACTGCTATGTATCGATCTACAGCTGTATTACACACAGAAAGCATCCCAACATAATTTATGTAGCTACCAATCTTCATAATCACGTCAACAAACGCCCACACGATCTTCATAACCACATCAACGATCAACCATATACGGAGTATAAGATATTTCTTGACACTACGACGTCTTATAAGTTACGAAAGGAGTACTCCCTCTATAAACTACTACCTCCGTCCTGGTGGTTTATTGGTGTCCTTTTTATTTTACACTAGATTTGGATCATTGATTTAATTAATAAAATATTAAAGTATGCCAGCGAAAATTATATCATTGGATTCATATTTAAACATAGTTTTCAGTAACATTATTTTTGATGACATGCATTATTTTAGCAGCTAAATATAAAGTCAAAATTTTACACAAACTACAAAAGGACCAATAAATCGGGAGGAAGATAGTAATATAAGAGCGTCTAGATCACTACTGATAGAAAAATGTGTTAGTGATCTAAACACTCTAATATTAATTTTGGAGGGAGTACTTGCTAGCGGAAGCTAGCTAGTGACCTGATTGGTCAACCACGGCGGAAGCAACACACAATACAGAGTAGCATCATGTTCTTCATATAGAGAGTTTCCTGAGTTATCATTTTCATATACTAGTGGGAGTTTTTTTCATTATAGAACTTGGCTTGTATATTCCGATGATGGGCTTCCTCGAATGACTGAGGTCTTCATGAGCAACCAAGTTGGATGCACACCCACTTAGTTTCAGTTGAGCTTTCATGCACATATAGCTCTAGTGCATCTGTTGCATGGCAATTTCTACTCGCATTGATATCGATTGATGCCCCTCTCCATTGCACGTGGATCCGCTGAGTTGATGTGAGACTTTCTTCCTTTTTGACTTCTTCTATATATCTCTACCACTGCATTCTATTTCACCTATAATGCTAATGTCCATGTCTCACACTCATGTATTGAGTGGAGTTGAAAATGTTGAAGCGCGTTAAGAAGTATGATACAATTGTAGTTCAACTAGTAATGGATTGAGTTTTCCCTTTGAAGTGATCTTATCGGATTGAGTCTTTAAGGATTCGAGAACACTTTATGTATGTCTTGCATGTGCTTATCTGTGGTGACAATGGGATATCACGTGATCCACTTGACGTACGTTTTGGTGATCAACTTGCGGGTTTCGCTCATGAACTTATTGTTAGGGAACGTAGTAATTTCAAAAAAATTCCTACGCACACGCAAGATCATGGTGATGCATAGCAACGAGAGGGGAGAGTGTTGTCCACGTACCCTCGTGGACCGAAAGCGGAAGCGTTATAACAACGCGGTTGATGTAGTCGTACGTCTTCACGGCCCGACCGATCAAGCACCGAAACTACGGCACCTCCGAGTTTTAGCACACGTTCAGCTCGATGACGATCCCCGGACTCCGATCCAGCAAAGTGTCGGGGATGAGATCCGTCAGCACGACGGCGTGGTGACGATCTTGACGTTCAACCGTCACAGGGCTTCGCCTAAGCACCGCTACGATATGACCGAGGTGGAATATGGTGGAAGGGGGCACCTCACACGGCTAAGGAACGATCAGGAAGATCAACTTGTGTGTCTCGGGGTGCCCCCTCGCCCCCGTATATAAAGGAGGGAGGGGGAAGGTGCGGCCGGCCCCTAGGGGTGCGCCTGGAGGAGTCCTACTCCCACCGGGAGTAGGACTCCCCCCTCTTGCCTTGTTGGAGAAGGAAAGGGGAAGGGGGAAAGAGGAAAGGGGGGCGCCCCCCCTTCCTTGTCCTATTCGGACTAGGGGGGAGGGGGCGCGCGGCCTGCCCTGGCCGGCCCTCCTCTTCTCCCTTAGGGCCCATGTAGGCCCATTAACCCCCGGGGGGGTTCCGGTAACCCCCCGGTACTCCGGTAAAATCCCGATTTCACCCGGAATGATTCCGATATCCAAATATAGGCTTCCAATATATCAATATTTATGTTTCGACCATTTCGAGACTCCTCGTCATGTCCGTGATCACATCCGGGACTCTGAACAACCTTCAGTACATCAAAACATATAAACTCATAATGAAACTGTCATCGTAACGTTAAGCGTGCGGACCCTACGGGTTTGAGAACAATGTAGACATGACCGAGACACGTCTCTGGTCAATAACCAATAGCGGAACCTGGATGCTCATATTGGCTCCTACATATTCTACGAAGATCTTTATCGGTCAGACCGCATAACAACATACGTTGTTCCCTTTGTCATCGGTATGTTACTTGCCCGAGATTCGATCGTCGGTATCTCAATACCTAGTTCAATCTCGTTACCGGCAAGTCTCTTTACTCGTTCCGTAATACATCATCTCGCAACTAACTCATTAGTTGCATTGCTTGCAAGGCTTAAGTGATGTGCATTACCGAGAGGGCCCAGAGATACCTCTCCGACAATCGGAGTGACAAATCCTAATCTCGAAATACGTCAACCCAACATGTACCTTCGGAGACACCTGTAGAGCTCCTTTATAATCACCCAGTTACGTTGTGACGTTTGGTAGCACACAAAGTGTTCCTCCGGCAAACGGGAGTTGCATAATCTCATAGTCGTAGGAACATGTATAAGTCATGAAGAAAGCAATAGCAACATACTAAACGATCGGGTGCTAAGCTAATGGAATGGGTCATGTCAATCACATCATTCTCCCAATGATGTGATCCCGTTTAATCAAATGACAACACATGTCCATGGTTAGGAAACATAACCATCTTTGATTAACGAGCTAGTCAAGTAGAGGCATACTAGTGACAATCTGTTTGTCTATGTATTCACACAAGTATTATGTTTCCGGTTAATACAATTCTAGCATGAATAATAAACATTTATCATGATATAAGGAAATAAATAATAACTTTATTATTGTCTCTAGGGCATATTTCCTTCAGTCTCCCACTTGCACTAGAGTCAATAATCTAGATTACACAGTAATGATTCTAACACCCATGGAGCCTTGGTGCTGATCATGTTTTGCTCGTGGAAGAGGCTTAGTCAACAGGTCTGCAACATTCAGATCCGTATGTATCTTGCAAATCTCTATGTCTCCCACCTGGACTAAATCCCGGATGGAATTGAAGCGTCTCCTGATGTGCTTGGTTCTCTTGTGAAATCTGGATTCCTTTGCCAAGGCAATTGCACCAGTATAGTCACAAAAGATCTTCATTGGACCCGATGCACTAGGTATGACACCTAGATCGGATATGAACTCCTTCATCCAGAATCCTTCGTTTGCTGCTTCCGAAGCAGCTATGTACTCCGCTTCACATGTAGATCCCGCCACGACGCTTTGTTTAGAACTGCACCAACTGACAGCTCCACCGTTTAATGTAAACACGTATCTGATTTGCGATTTAGAATCGTCTGGATCAGTGTCAAAGCTTGCATCAACATAACCATTTACGATGAGCTCTTTGTCACCTCCATATACGAGAAACATATCCTTAGTCCTTTTCAGGTACTTCAGGATGTTCTTGACCGCTATCCAGTGATCCACTCCTGGATTACTTTGGTACCTCCCTGCTAGATTTACAGCAAGGCACACATCAGGTCTGGTACACAACATTGCATACATGATAGAGCCTATGGCTGAAGCATAGGGAACATCTTTCATTTTCTCTCTATCTTCTGTAGTGGTCGGGCATTGAGTCTTACTCAACTTCACACCTTGTAACACAGGCAAGAATCCTTTCTTTGCCTGATCCATTTTGAACTTCTTCAAAACTTTGTCAAGGTATGTGCTTTGTGAAAGTCCAATTAAGCGTCTTGATCTATCTCTATAGATCTTAATGCCCAATATGTAAGCAGCTTCACCGAGGTCTTTCATTGAAAAACTCTTATTCAAGTATCCCTTTATGCCGTCCAAAAATTCTATATCATTTCCGATCAGTAATATGTCATCCACATATAATATCAGAAATGCTATAGAGCTCCCACTCACTTTCTTGTAAATACAGGCTTCTCCAAAAGTCTGTATAAAACCAAATGCTTTGATCACACTATCAAAGCGTTTATTCCAACTCCGAGAGGCTTGCACCAGTCCATAAATGGATCGCTGGAGCTTGCACACTTTGTTAGCTCCCTTTGGATCGACAAAACCTTCCGGTTGCATCATATACAACTCTTCTTCTAGAAATCCATTCAGGGATGCAGTTTTGACATCCATCTGCCAAATTTCATAATCATAAAATGCGGCAATTGCTAACATGATTCGGACAGACTTAAGCATCGCTACGGGTGAGAAGGTCTCATCATAGTCGATCCCTTGAACTTGTTGAAAACCTTTTGCAACAAGTCGAGCTTTGTAGACAGTAACATTACCATCAGCATCAGTCTTCTTCTTGAAGATCCATTTATTCTCAATTGCTTGCCGATCATCGGTCAAGTCAACCAAAGTCCATACTTTGTTCTCATACATGGATCCCATCTCAGATTTCATTGCTTCTAGCCATTTTGCGGAATCTGGGCTCACCATCGCTTCTTCATAGTTCGTAGGTTCACCATGATCTAGTAGCATGACTTCCAGAACAGGATTACCATACCACTCTTGTGCGGATCTTACTCTGGTTGATCTACGAGGTTCGGTAGTAACTTGATCTGAAGTTTCATGATCATCATCATTAGCTTCCTCACTGATTGGTGTAGGTGTCATAGAAACCGGTTTCTGTGATGTACTAGTTTCCAATAAGGGAGCAGGTACAGTTACCTCATCAAGTTCTACTTTCCTCCCACTCACTTCTTTCGAGAGAAACTCCTTCTCTAGAAAGGATCCATTCTTAGCAATGAATGTTTTGCCTTCGGATCTGTGATAGAAGGTGTACCCAACAGTCTCCTTTGGGTATCCTATGAAGACACATTTCTCCGATTTGGGTTCGAGCTTATCAGGTTGAAGTTTTTTCACATAAGCATCGCAGCCCCAAACTTTCAGAAACGACAACTTTGGTTTCTTACCAAACCACAGTTCATAAGGTGTCGTCTCAACGGATTTCGATGGTGCCCTATTTAACGTGAATGCGGCTGTCTCTAAAGCATAACCCCAAAATGATAGCGGTAAATCTGTAAGAGACACCATAGATCGCACCATGTCTAGTAAAGTACGATTACGACGTTCGGACACACCATTACGCTGTGGTGTTCCGGGTGGCGTGAGTTGCGAAACTATTCCGCATTGTTTCTAATGTAGACCAAACTCGTAACTCAAATATTCTCCTCCATGATCAGATCATAGAAACTTTGTTTTCTTGTTACGATGATTTTCAACGTCACTCTGAAATTCTTTGAACTTTTCAAATGTTTCAGACTTATGTTTCATTAAGTAGATATACCCATATCTGCTTAAGTCATCTGTGAAGGTGAGAAAATAACGATACAGCCTCAATATTCAACGGACCACATACATCTGTATGTATGATTTCCAACAAATTTGTTGCTCTCTCCATCGTACCGGAGAACGGTGTTTTAGTCATCTTGCCCATGAGGCACGGTTCGCAAGTACCAAGTGATTCATAATCAAGTGGTTCCAAAAGTCCATCAGTATGGAGTTTCTTCATGCGCTTTACACCGATATGACCTAAACGGCAGTGCCACAAATAAGTTGCACTATCATTATCAACTCTGCATCTTTTGTCTTTAACACTATGGATATGTGTATTACTACTATCGA
Source organism: Triticum urartu (assembly GCF_056163025.1). Lineage (NCBI taxonomy): Eukaryota > Viridiplantae > Streptophyta > Magnoliopsida > Poales > Poaceae > Triticum > Triticum urartu. The sequence continues at coordinate 8,395,474 of NC_141879.1, forward strand.
GATTCAATAAGAATAGACCACTCTTCAAGGGTGCATGACCATAAAAGATATTACTCATATAAATAGAACAACCATTATTCTCTGATTTAAATGAATAACCGTCTCGCATCAAACAAGATCTAGATATAATGTTCATGCTCAACGCTGGCACCAAATAACAATTATTTAGGTCTAATACTAATCCCGAAGGTAGATGTAGAGGTAGCGTGCCGACCGCGATCACATCGACTTTGGAACCATTTCCCACGCGCATCGTCACCTCGTCCTTCGCCAGTGTTCGCTTAATCCGTAGTCCCTGTTTCGAGTTGCAAATATTAGCAACAGAACCAGTATCAAATAACCAGGTGCTACTGCGAGCTCTAGTAAGGTTCCGTAGTCCTTGCCATCCTTATCCGCCAAATACTTGGGGCAGTTCCGCTTCTAGTGACCAGTCTGCTTGCAGTAGAAGCACTCAGTTTCAGGCTTAGGTCCAGATTTGGGTTTCTTCTCCTGAGCAGCAACTTGCTTGTTGTTCTTCTTGAAGTTCCCCTTGTTCTTCCCTTTGCCCTTTTTCTTGAAACTAGTGGTCTTGTTGACCATCAACACTTGATGCTCCTTCTTGATTTCTACCTCCGCAGCCTTTAGCATTGCGAAGAGTTCAGGAATTGTTTTGTCCATCCCTTGCATATTATAGTTCATCACGAAGCTCTTGTAGCTTGATAGCAATTATTGGAGAATTCTGTCAATGACGCAATCATCCGGAAGGTTAGCTCCCAGTTGAATCAAGTGATTATTATACCCAGACATTTTGAGTATATGCTCACTGACAGAACTGTTCTCCTCCATCTTGCAGCTATAGAACTTATTGGAGACTTCATATCTCTCAATCCGGGCATTTGCTTGAAATATTAACTTCAACTCCTGGAACATCTCATATGCTCCATGACGTTCAAAACGTCGTTGAAGACCCGGTTCTAAGCCGTAAAGCATGGCACATTGAACTATCGAGTAGTCATCAGCTTTGCTCTGCCAGACGTTCTTAACATCGTCAGTTGCATCAGCAGCAGGCCTGGCACCCAGCGGTGCTTCCAGGACGTAATTCTTCTGTGCAGCAATGAGGATAATCCTCAAGTTACGGACCCAGTCCGTGTAATTGCTACCATTATCTTTCAACTTTGCTTTCTCAAGGAACGCATTAAAATTCAACGGAACAACAGCACGGGCCATCTATCTACAATCAAACATAAACAAGCAAGATACTATCAGGTACTAAGTTCATGATAAATTTAAGTACAATTAATCATATTACTTAAGAACTCCCACTTAGAAAGAGATCTCTCTAATCTTTTAAGTGATCACGTGATCCAAATCAACTAAACCATAACCGATCATCACGTGAAATGGAGTAGCTTTCAATGGTGAACATCACTATGTTGATCATATCTACTATATGGTTCACGCTCGACCTTTTGGTCTTAGTGTTCCGAGGCCATATTTGCATATGCTAGGCTCGTCAAGTTTAACCTGAGTATTCTGCATGTGCAAAACTGGCTTGCACCTATTGTAGATGGACGTAGAGCTTATCACACCCGATCATCACGTGGTGTCTGGGCACGACGAACTTTGGCAACGGTGCATACACAGGGAGAACACTTTTATCTTGAAATTTAGTGAGAGATCATCTTATAATGCTACCGCCAAACAAAGCAAGATAAGATGCATAAAAGATAAACATCACATGCAATCAATATAAGTGATATGATATGGCCATCATCATCTTGTGCTTGTGATCTTCATCTCCGAAGCAACGTTATGATCACCATCGTCACCGGCGCGACACCTTGATCTCTATCGTAGCATCGTTGTCGTCTCGCCAATCTTATGCTTCCACGACTATCGCTACCGCTTAGTGATAAAGTAAAGCATTACATCGCGATTGCATTGCATACAATAAAGCGACAACCATATGGCTCCTGCCAGTTGCCGATAACTCGGTTACAAAACATGATCATCTCATACAATAAAATTTAGCATCATGTCTTGACCATATCACATCACAACATGCCCTGCAAAAACAAGTTAGACGTCCTCTACTTTGTTGTTGCAAGTTTTACGTGGCTGCTACGGGCTTAGCAAGAACCGTTCTTACCTACGCGTCAAAACCACAACGATAGTTTGTCAAGTTGGTGTTGTTTTAACCTTCGCAAGGACCGGGCGTAGCCACACTCGGTTCAACTAAAGTTGGAGAAACTGACACCCACCAGCCACCTGTGTGCAAAGCACGTCGGTAGAACCAGTCTCGCGTAAACGTATGCGTAATGTCGGTCCGGGCCGCTTCATCCAACAATACCGCCGAACCAAAGTATGACATGCTGGTAAGCAGTATGACTTATATCGCCCACAACTCACTTGTGTTCTACTCGTGCATATAACATCAACACATAAAACCTGGCTCGGATGCCACTGTTGGGGAACATAGTAATTTCAAAAAAATTCCTACGCACACGCAAGATCATGGTGATGCATAACAACGAGAGGGGAGAGTGTTGTCCACGTACCCTCGTAGACCGAAAGCGGAAGCGTTATAACAACGCGGTTGATGTAGTCGTACGTATTCACGGCCCGACCGATCAAGCACCGAAACTATGGCACCTCCGAGTTTTAGCACACGTTCAGCTCGATGACGATCCCCGGACTCCCATCCAGCAAAGTGTCGGGGATGAGTTCCGTCAGCACGACGGCGTGGTGACGATCTTGATGTTCTACCGTCACAGGGCTTCGCCTAAGCACCACTACGATATGACCGAGGTGGAATATGGTGGAAGGGGGCACCGCACACGGCTAAGGAACGATCACGAAGATCAACTTGTGTGTCTTGGGGTACCCCTCGCCCCCGTATATAAAGGAGGGAGGGGGTGTTGGGGAACGTAGTAATTTCAAAAAAAATCCTGCGCACACGCAAGATCATGGTGATGCATAGCAACGAGAGGGGAGAGTGTTGTCTACGTACCCTCGTAGACCGGAAGCGGAAGCGTTACAACAACGCGGTTGATGTAGTCGTACGTCGTCACGACCCGACCGATCAAGCACCGAAACTACGGCACCTCCGAGTTCTAGCACACGTTCAGCTCGATGACGATCCCCGGACTCCGATCCAGCAAAGTGTCGGGGAAGAGTTCCGTCAGCACGATGGCGTGGTGATGATCTTGATGTTCTACCGTCGCAGGGCTTCGCCTAAGCACCGCTACAATATTATCGAGGATTATGGTGGAGGGGGGCACCGCACACGGCTAAGAGAACGATCACGAAGATCAACTTGTGTGTCTATGGGGTGCCCCCTGCCCCCGTATATAAAGGAGTGGAGGAGGGGAGGGCTGGCCCTCTCTATGGCGCGCCCTAGGGGAGTCCTACTCCCACCGGGAGTAGGATTCCCCCTTTCCTAGTCCAACTAGGACTCCTTCCAAGTAGTAGGAGTAGGAGACAAGGAAGGGGAAGAGGGAAGAGAAGGAAGGAGGGGGCGCCGTCCCTCCCCCTAGTCCAATTCGGACTAGTCAATGGGGGGGGGGCGCGGCCTGCCTCTCCCTCTCCCCTAAAGCCCAATAAGGCCCATATACTTCTTCCCCCGTATTCCCGTAACTCCCCGGTACTCCGAAAAATACCCGAACCTCTCGGAACCTTTCCGATGTCCGAATATAGTCGTCCAATATATCGATCTTTATGTCTCGACCATTTCGAGACTCCTCGTCATGTCCCCGATCTCATTCGGGACTCCGAACTCCTTCGGTACATCAAAACTCATAAACTCATAATATATCTGTCATCGAAACCTTAAGCGTGCGGACCCTACGTGTCGTGGTTTTTTCACGGCAGATGTCCTCATGAAAGGACTTAGTCGTGGAGCCATCGCAACGGGTTAGCTTGAAGGGGTTAAAGCGGACACAAGGACGCAAGAGAGTTTATACTAGTTCGGCCCCTTCGATGAAGGTAAAAACCTACGTCTAGTTGTGATGGAATTGATTGGGTCTCGATGACTTGGGAGCAAACAAGCTTCGCCTAAGTCTCGAGTTGTGGTTGTCTGTCCTTGAACCGCCGCCGGGTCGTCCCCTTATATACACGGGTGACGCCCGTCAGTCCAAAGAGTCCCAACACCGGTTCATACTCGTATCCGGGTTGGCCTCTCCTTATTCCTAACTTATCATACAAGTTTACATATAAAGCCGGTTTATAGCTACAGGTCTTAAACAGACTACGGACCTTGGGCCCTTATATACCTCCTTGGGCTTTAACACCTTGAACTACTGATGAAGTTAACCCGGCCCAGGTAGGCCGGTTTATGCCCAGTAGTAATATCCCCAACATTAGGCCCCAGATTGATTTGAACTGGTTCATGTCAATCCTTTAACGAAAATCTTCATCTTCAACATCTTCTTATGTTTGTTGAACCGCCGTGATGTCACCTTCTCTGGTTGCTGTAAACCGGAGTGACGTCATCTGTTATAAAGAAAGTATCCATGATATCTCTTTATTCAATAGACCTGCGAAAATCGAGGCGACAGCTCCGTTCCGTGGCCCCTGGTTTGTCGCGCCTGACACATGTCCTTTTGCTTTATAAATAAGACCGAAGGGTCATTTCCTTTCCCCTCTTCGTGCCTTCTCTTCTTCGTCTTCCTCGCGCCGCCAGCTTCAGAGCTCCGTCGCCGCCGTCGTCTTCAGCACCAACCTTGGCCGCTGCATCAACCTGAACGCACCAGAAAATCACGGTGATCTTCCGCATCTTCCTCAGCTCCGGTAGGTCCTCTGTTCTTCTCAACCTAGATCTGTTCTAGGGTTGCATGTTCTTGCGGTGTTCCTCAACTGCTCATATCCATATATTAGCTCCTGGATAGATCTGTGAAACCCTGCTTTGAGTAACAGTAGCTTTTCGCATCCGCCTATAGTTTCATCTATATATCTGCCCATTGATTCACTTCCGCTCTGCTTTAAGTCTTTGAATATTTTTTCCTTTTCTGAACTTGCTTTAGATCCAACGTCGTAGCTAGACCTTGTGAAACTTGTTTCTGTATACTTAGCCATCCGCCACCTCAATTGCTTTGTAAATCAGGCGGTTTAACTTAGTGTCGAAGAAATTAATAAACCGGTATATACCATTAGTCCCCTTGTTGAACCGCCAGAACTCTTTGGCCAGACACTGTCGCTTCAGAGAGCTCCGGTTTAGATATAGCTGTCTCCGGTTTATCATTGTGCCTACCAGTGTATATTTGACCCAACACATTCTTGAACCGGAATTACTTACTTTTGTAGCTTTCATCATGGCCAAACAAGTATATGAGTGCAACTGGGCTCCTTCTCGCGTCACAGAAACTCAATTGAACAACTTAGTTTTGACTGGCGCTTTAAGCAACAAAGATACTATCCATTGGAGGGTCCCTGGTAAAGAATGTCCGCCCACACCTCAAGAGGGAGAGGTCGTCGTTTTTGCAGATCACTTAGCCCGGGGTTTTAATCCGCCCGGTTCAAAATTTTATCGGGATGTCTTAGCCAATTTTCAACTCCGCCCGCAAGATACTGGCCCCAACTCTGTTACCAACATCTGTCACTTCCAAGTACTCTGTGAGGTGTATTTTCAAGAGGAACCCACAGTTGAGCTGTTTAGGGACTGCTTCCATCTAAACCACCGTACGGAATTCACTGATGGTTCCAATACAGAATTGGGTGGTGTGGCGATCCAAAAAAGAAAGGAGGTCACTTACCCTCACGCCAAACTGCACAGCCACCCCAAGGAGTGGAATCAATCATGGTTCTATTGCAAAGACACCTCCCCTGCTAATGAAAATCCTTTGCCTGGCTTTCGTCCGGAGCGGCTTAGCGATACACACCCCTTTCCGCAAAGGCTGACTGCCAAGGAGAGAAGCAAATACGCTCCTCAACTATCCAAGATCAGAGCCTTCATGGCCAACGGTTTAACAGGAATTGATCTTGCACGCTGTTGGATATCATGGAGCATACTGCCCCTCAGCCAGCGCTCCGGTTTGATGTGCGAGTATACTGGTCATGTCGATGACCCACTCCGACATGTCAACATCCAACTTACAGATGACAAGGTCACAGAAGCTGTGAAGAAAATGTTGAACGAACCGGGACACCTCTGTGCTCGAACCGGCCTGCTTCCCTTCTGTGCTACCAATAAACCGCCAGCTGTAAGATTTTGACTGTACCTTTTTTACTGAACATGTCATTGCTATTTCTGTATATTCTTTAATATCAACTGCTGTTTAACAGGGCGATGATCCGTTTTGGAGCAAGAAGCTTCCTCGGGAGAAGCCAGAAAAACCAGACAAACCGGACAGACCAATCCGGCCAAAAACCAAAGTTGTGAAGAGAACTACTCATAGGAAGAAAACCACTGCATCCTCTGACCCGGGCGCCGATGACGATGTGGGTAATCCGGACCTTGAGGTAGAGCTTGATTCACTTGGCTTATTTTTCACACGCCTTATTGACAATGATATTTGTCAGGATGATGCCGAAGCCAGTCACACTGATATTGCAGAGGTAATTACTCCTTCTTCTGATTCAAATCCTTTGCCTTCACTAAAAATTCGTCAGGCAAACCGGAAAGTTAAATTTTCTCATCATCTTGCTTACTTGGATCCCAAATTTCTTATGAAGACCCAACAACACGAAGCTCGCCACACAACTCAGCACAGCGGCCAGGTAGTTACCTCCGCCGGTTTACCGAACAGTCCGGTTCGGAAACGCCATTCGTAGGTCTCTAATTTGCTTGTCAGTGCTTGTCCTAAAACGGGTTGTTTTCGTCAACCTCTTAATCCATCTGACTCCGATTATCAGGTTACTTCCCATTCTTCCTCTGGCGAGTCATCGGCTACTCAGCTGCCACCGCTCAAAACGGTGCTTGGGTAAGCTACACTTATCACAGTATCTCCGATCACTTTGGAACATATGATGTATTTAACTTTGACTACTCCTTTTAGGGCCAAGCCTAGGCCAAGCAAGAAGGCCCGCTGGATAAAGCGGCCGAGGAAGAAGCGATTCCTGAACCGGATAAAACACCAGATCTTGAAGCGGCCATTCATGAAGATATACCCAACGATCCCCCACTACAAGATGATGAAGTTATTGCTGAAAGGCCTGTTGATACCTCAGGCCCTGTTGACCAGCCCAGAAGCCCCATCTGGATTGAGAAATCCACCACTCCATCCCGGCCTGCTGACAAACCGACTGCCCCAATGCAAACCAGTGATGCCAAGGATGACGAGGTTGTGATTACTGGTATTGGCCGTACAGAACCAAGCAATCCGGTCGCCTTATCCAAGCATACTGCTAAGGAAGAATTCTCTGCCATGAACAAAGGCAAGTGGAATGTTGATCTGGCGACTTATGCTGCTCTGAATGCCCAAGATCTTCATTCCGGCTATCTGAACCGGCTGTATACCAGCCGTGACTATGAAGCCGGTCTGGTGAATATGATGAAAGAAAAATTCGAGGTAACTTCCATGTGCGTTTTCCTGCTTAGATATTTCAATCTTGTCCACTCTCCTAGCCCCCAAGGGCCGGTTTAGAATCTTCATTCAAACTGGGACTTGCCAATATATATTTCAATGCTTCAGAATTCACTGATGTAGCCCCCAAGGGCCGGTTCAACTTAATGTAGTTAAACCGGGACTTCAGTAATTAACATGACAGCATCAGAACTTATTTGAACAAATAGCCATTAGCCCCCAAGTGCCAAGTTGAATACTTGTATTGAGCTTGGGACTTTGTAATCAATTTGAAAGAGGAAGATCAAATATGCATTAGCCCCCAAGTGCCAAGTGCATAACTTGTTGTGTGGTTGGTACTTCAATTCTTGTACCGTTTGTGAAATCATATGACTGTCTGTATGCAGACTGAGCTGAAGATCAAAGAAAACCAACTCGCCGATCTTCAAGAAAATTTGAAATCCCAACAAGCTAAAACCACAAAGGCGAAAGAGGAGTTGGCCAGCGCTTTAAGCGTCATGGAGCAGCTTAAGGAGGGCTTTAATAAAGAGCGGGCGGATTGGGTAACAGAAAAGGCCGCTTTGACGAAGAAAATTGAAACTGCTGAAGCCGCCCTTAAACCGGTGGTAGATGAGCTGACCAGCGTAAAGCGGTAAGTGCATGCCATGACTGCCGCCATATTTGGTAAGCTTCCTTTGACTTCTGTAATAACTTGTCCTTCCTATGATAGGTCCGGTTTGTGAACTTTTTTGTAATGTTGCAGGTACACGCATTGGTCACTTGGGGTCAGATGTGCGAAAGAAGTTGAAGGCTGCCTATACACTGATAGAACAATTGTATACTGGTGCGCAGCGTATCATATCCACTGCATCTCACAATAACTCGGCACCTACCTTGATCCAAGACACCTTGAAGAGATTGTCTATGCTCCCCGCCCGAGTTGAAGAGCTGAAGAAATCCGCTGCTCGAATCGGTGCTATTAATGCCTTGATTCGGGCAAAAGCATGGGTGCCGGATTTTGACCCTGTTGAAGCGGCGCAAGGCTATCCTCACTTAAAGGAAGACGGTTCAGAATTCAATGAGGAATACTTGAGGGCGATAAACCGGGAGGTGCGCCCTCTAGCTTGTCAATTAGTGGAGGAAGCAGACTTGTCTCATTACCAGGCTCAATATGACAATCTGAACAAACGAGTGGCTGCACCAATTCCTGAAGCGGAGAATCTGACCCCTCCAATCCGTAAGCATACTTACGCTCCTGATATTGAACCGTCATTGCTGATCCATGAGGAAGCTGTCTTTCAAGCCTTAATGGGAATCGACTGGACAACTGTTGATTTCCAGCCACTGGGTAGAGGAGAAGGAGCTGAAGCGGCGCAGGATGACCCGCAACCATCAGACCAGGGCGGCGACCAAGCGTGAACCGGAGGCCGGTTTAACTTGCTTCTGCTTTATATTCCACCGAGAAAACAATGATCTTATTTGGGCACCATGTTGCCTTGTAATAGAATAGCCAATACTCTTGCTTCTGAGATGCCCTCATGCATAGGTGCTGATACTTTTGTTTGAATGATCGAAACCTTCAATCTATATTTCCTACAATCACAAAATCTTAAACTGCCATGGCGGTTGTACCGCCAGCCGGTTTATGACCTTTATATATATGCAATGAAATTGAGGTATATGATCAAATTTTGTGATACAAAATATCTGCCATCGCTGGGCATGAAGTTGGCTTAGCCAATCTTGAAGTGGAGGTTTATAAACCTATACCGTCAAAGGAGAAAACAGCTCCTGTGTATTCAATGCCGGTTTACCATGTAAACCGTGCCGGGTTATGAAAAACACCCTGCTACTCCATAATGGGATGTTTAACAGAAAAAGTCAAATCGGGCAAATAATCTTCGGATTAAAAATGGACCGTGTTCCGTCAATTGATAGTTTGGACTGGTTTTTAAAACGTTGTCGGCTTAAAAAAGCAACAAAAATAAAGCGATAGTTATTAAGAAAAATATTGAAGCAAAGGCAATGATAAAACCATTTGCAAAACAGAGGCTTTACTGAGCCGATCAGATGGCGTTACCATGGTCGGACACGACCAAGCTCCCGATAGGTGTAGCTATGGTTCAAGTCAGCCAGGTCCCCAAATGAAACCGTGGCATTATGCCGATCAAGAGGCGTGGCAATGGTTCGGGTTCGACCAAGCCCCCAAGTGATTCTATGGCCTTAGGCCGACCAAGAGGCGTGACTGGTTCAGACTTGACCATGTCCCCAAGTGATCTGGTGGCTTGTCGCCTATCAGAAGGTGTTGCATTGGTTCGGACACGACCAAGCCCCCAAGTGATGTTTATAAAACTTTCAAGGGGTAAACCGGAGGCCGCTTTAAGACAGAACAACTCCGTGTAACCACGCATGATGTAAAAGGAACAGATACCCCGCTTTAGCTGAGGCTCCGGTTTATTATATTAATCATAATATATACACTGTCATAATATGTACATAAGTAGAGCCGATGGCTCAGGTATAGTAAGGCCGAAGATGAGCTATGTTCCACGGCCTGTTGGTCTCCTCCTCTGACGTACGTGAGTCTTTATGCTCTCGAATATCAATCAGATAATATGACCCGTTGTGCAGATTCTTGCTGACCACGAAAGGTCCCTCCCAAGGTGGGGATAACTTATGCATATCAGTCTGATCTTGGATGAGCCGAAGCACCAAATCTCCCTCTTGAAAGGTTCTGGTTCCGACTCGGCGACTGTGATACCGACGAAGATCCTGTTGGTAAATCGCCGAGCGGGCAGCGGCTATGTCACGCTCTTCATCCAACAGGTCCAAAGCATCTTGTCGGGCCGTCTCGTTGTCCGCTTCAACATAAGCCGCCACACGAGGTGAATCATGACGGATATCACTGGGGAGAACCGCCTCCGCTCCGTAGACCATGAAGAACGGTGTCTATCCTGTGGATCTGTTGGGTGTAGTATTGATACTCCATAACACAGATGGTAGCTCCTCCACCCAACAACCCGGTGTCCTCTGCAAAGGAACCATAAGCCGGGGTTTGATGCCTCTCAAGATCTCTTGATTAGCTCTTTCCGCTTGACCATTGGACTGTGGGTGGGCTACTGATGATACGTCAAGCCGGATGTGCTCACGCTCGCAGAACTCCTTCATGCCCCCCTTAGACAAGTTGGTACCATTATCTGTGATGATACTGTGTGGAAAACCAAACCGGAAAATCACCTTTTTGTTGAATTGAACCGCCGTGGCCGCATCACACTTGCTAACAGGTTCTGCCTCCACCCACTTTGTAAACTTGTCAACCGCCACTAGGAGGTGGGTCTTCTTATCCTTGGACCTTTTGAAAGGCCCAACCATATCTAGCCCCCAGGTTGCAAACGACCAAGTGATTGGAATCATCCTCAATTCTTGAGCCGGCACATGAGCACGTCTTGAAAACTTTTGGCAACCGTCACATCGTCTGACCAGGTCCTCTGCATCAGCATGGGCATTTAACCAATAGAAGCCATGGCGGAACGCTTTAGCCACCAAAGATTTTGAACCGGCGTGGTGACCACAATCCCCTTCATGAATCTCACGCAAAATTTCACAGCCTTCTTCAGGAGATACACAGCGTTGAAACGCCCCCGATACACTGCAATGGTGTAACTCGCCATTGACGATAGTCATGGACTTGGACCGCCGTATTATCTGCCGGGCCAGAGTCTCATCCTCTGGTAACTCGCCCCGGTTCATGTACGCCAGGTAAGGAAGCGTCCAATCCGGAATAACATGAAGAGCTGCCACCAATTGAGCCTCCGGATCAGGAATAGCCAAATCCGCTTCACCAGGGAGCTGGACCGACGGGTTGTGCAGCACATCAAGGAAAACATTGGGTGGGACCGGTTTACGTTGAGAGCCCAGCCAGCTCAAAGCGTCCGCCGCTTCATTCTTCCGATGGTCCACGTGGTCCACCTGATAGCCCTTGAAGTGACCTGCAACAATATCCACCTCACGACGATATGCAGCCATGAGTGGGTCCTTAGAATCCCAAGTACCAGACACCTGTTGAGCCACTAGGTCCGAGTCACCGAAGCACTTAACCCGGCTTAGATTCATCTCTTTAGCCATCCGGAGACCATGGAGCAAGGCTTCGTACTCAGCTGCATTGTTAGTGCATGGGACCATTAAGCGGAGAACATAACAAAATTTGTCACCTCGTGGGGAAGTTAATACGACTCCAGCCCCCGAGCCCTCCAATTGCCGTGATCCGTCAAAATGGATTGTCCAATATGTGTGATCCGTCTTCTCTTAAGGTGCCTGCAACTCCGTCCAATCATTGATGAAATCAACAAGTGCCTGAGACTTCACCGCCGTTCGAGGCACGTACTTCAACCCGTGCGGCCCAAGTTCTATAGCCCACTTGGCAATCCGACCAGTCGCTTCCCGGTTTTGGATGATATCGCCCAAGGGGGCAGAACTGACCACTGTGATGGGGTGCCCTTGGAAATACTGCTTCAGCTTCCGGCTTGCCATGAAAACTCCATATACCAGCTTCTGCCAATGTGGATACCTTTGCTTGGATTCAATGAGTACCTCGCTGATATAGTAAACTGGACGTTGAACCGGATGCTCCTTGCCTGCTTCCTGCCGCTCCACCACAATAGCCACACTGACTGCACGAGCATTAGCAGCAACATATAATAGTAACGGCTCCTTGTTAATGGGAGCGGCGAGCACAGGCGGATTGGCCAATTGCCGCTTTAAGTCCTCAAATGCCTTATCAGCAGCGGAACTGTCACACCCTGATTTTCATGCCACAACACTTAAGCTAATAAATCATGATAAAATGTGGTTTGACAAAAACTTTTGAGTGTTTTGGACCTTGCCTTGTTTGGATTTTGTCTGTTGTTTGCAAGTGCTCTAAAAATCAAATAAATCCTCCAACTCCTATACTTCATCTCCTTGCTCCATACTCTTGAACCAATGATCATGCCATGTGTATAGGACATAAAAATAATTTCTTACAAAAATAATTTGGCCAAATAGTATTTTCAAAAATTAGTTTTCCAAAAACCCCTGAATTGAGTTTTGCACTGCAAGTACTTAATTAAGGGCAGTAAAAATCTTTCAAAAAATATATTTGACTCCTATTAGATATATGATATCCAGAAACCACAAAAAATATAATTTTAAAAGTTATTTTCCTATTTTATTTAAAGGCGTTTTCTTAAGGCCAGAAATGGTCTTAAATAGGTTAAAATTATTTTAGAGCTTTAAAAATATTTGAGAAAAATTAGGGAGACTCAATGGACATATATGTTCCATATATATGAGTTTCAACACATGGTCATGATCAAAATATTGGACAAAACCTCCCAAAACCATTTCTGCTCATTTCAAGGATTTGAAATATTTCTATAGGAAATATTTTCATAAAAATCCAAGAAAATTCTAACATGTCACATATGACATTTTTGATGATCTTTCCAAGTACCATGTCATGGAGAATAATATAACCCCATGAAACCCTCTCAAAACCACTTCTGTCCTTTTTCAAGTTTGAACATTTTTGCACTGTCAAACATGTCCAAATGCTCTCAAACTTGGTGCACATTCTCAAATGGTGTAATAATGCATCTAGACCAAATGGCACAAGTTGGAGAGAATGTTATCATCATCAAACTCCCTCAAAACCCTTTCTGTCCAGAACCAAATTTGAACAACTCTACATTGCCAAGTGTGTCCTTTTGATTTGAATTTTTGTAGACATGTTCAAATCCTGAAATGAGGAGGCTACACCAAGTGGTGCATCAAGGAGAATATATTTGCATGACTAAATCTTGGTAAAGCCATTTCTGCTGATTTCTAGGGTTTGCCAAAGTTACATTGGCAACTTTCTTCAAATGGACTCAAACTTGCTGGTCAACCTAAATTATATATGTCACTTGATCCTGTTAATTCTCATGTCCATTGGAATTAATTTGCTTGCCCAAATTGGCATCAAACACCTTCTGGTTATTGCAAAAAGTCACTGGTTTCACCCCACTACACTAATCTCCTTGACTCCATATTTTTACCACAGTTCCTCCTAGACCCGTTCTACCTACAGTAACAATGGCAACCTCACATATCCATTATTGGGGGGATAAAAACCTCTCTCTCCCTCTCTGGACAACCATTTTCTCTCTCTCCCTCAACCTCTCTCCTCTCCTACTGGCTCTCCAGGGCATCCAATGCCTCTCACACTTCTTTACTACCCCCTAGCACTACCAGACACATTTGGCCGCGCCCACATTGCCAAAAAAATGGCCATGCCGGCCACACACGCGCTCTGGAGCGCGCTACAGTGCGCTCCCGCACTGTAGCGGCTCCCTGCCCAACACCTCCGACCACCTCGGCCCTCCCCCGCGCGCCCGACGAGGCGCCTCGACGTCCACAACACGCAAGGATGTCGGGCCCCTCCTCCCTTGCCCTCTTTCTCCCTCCGCAGAGCTCGCCGAGCGGTCCCTAGGCCGCGCCCACGGTGCACCGCAGCCCCGACCATATAAGGCTACCCCGAGCACTACTCTGGCCTCTCCCCGCTCTCCCTCTCTCCCTTACACCTCCCTGACAGCCTCCCTCTCCCTCTCGCGCCCTCTTCCCACCTCCATGACCGGAGTACCGCCGTCGTGCCCTCGGGCATAGCCGAGCCATCGTTGCTTTCCCGCTCCCACTAACCCATTCCGAGGACTCCCACGACCCCAAGAAGCCTCTCCCGCACACTAGGACCTCCTCCCCATGCCTGCCTCGCCGTGCCCATCCTCGCCGTCGCCGGTCTCCGCCATGGCCGACGCTCCGCCCAGGTCTGGCGCTTCCCGCGTCCAGCGCAACCACCTCTGGGCGCGGCGTGGAACGGGGCATCCGCCCAGACCACCGGCCTGGCCCCGGGCGCAGCGGAGCAGCCGGAATCGTCGCCGACGCGCTCGCCGTCTGTCCCCTGCCTCTGCCCATCGGGAGGAAGGAGGAGGTGGGAGAGAGAGAAAGTTGGTGCGGGACCCGCAGGTCAGTGACCCAGCAGGCGGGCCCCGCCCGTTTAAGTGGAGACGGACCGGGTGAAAAGCCGCTTCCTGCGCAGCGAAGGCGTACTCCGCCCGGGGCGCCTCCGACGTCACCCTCCTCGCCCGCGCGGCTGAGCCAGTGGGCTGGCCCACTTCTAAACTGCGCCCAGTGCGCTGGATAAGGGTAAAACCCTTTTTCCTTTCCTTTTTCTTCTCTAGATAGCTTCAAAACTCTCTAGAGAATTCAAATAGTGTCCAAATTCGATGAATCAAATTTCTACTGACTCCATAAATCAAGTCCTAATTAATGGGCCATAGTGGACATTTTTGTTGTTCTTGGTTTTCACTGGACATTTAAAAGAAAGGTCATTTATCCACATAAGTCCACTTCAAAAATCCATATTATATTCATTTCAACTCCAAATCCAGTGAAACCAATTTCTAAATGTTTCTAAAATCATGCCTGATTTAATGGATAATTTTACTCATTTTTATAAAAAGGCATTCTGTAGACAACTTATAGATCCATTAAATCCCTTGTTCCATCATATCGAAATGTTTAGAAATATCCTTTGATCCACTTCCAATGAAATCACCTTGGTCATTCCTCATATGACCACAGGCATCCTAGAAAAGTCCAACTCTCATTTTCAGAGCACTTTTATTTCCTGTATTGTTGTGTTGCTTATTATGGTTGCTTTCAACGATAGTTGACGAAGTAGACGAAGTGCTTGGAGTTGGACCAGAGATATTTGAAGACCTCGAAGACTTGGTTAAAACAGGCAAGCAGCCCTTTGACCATCATGAACCATTTTACATCAGGATTGCATTTTCGTTGTTTCACTGAGTGCATGATATACTTTGAATGGCAACCTTGCTAGGCTTGCCTCCGTTGCATACTCCATTGATACTTGCATTGTTCATGACTCTACCCTTGCTTAGAGTTGTGTTGGTGGGATGTAGAAATATGCTATAGTAAATGGCTACGCAAAGTGGGTCAGGGTTATGCATGGAAAGAAACAAGTGTGGTTTGACATACTTGCAAACAGCCCACTGGGTGCCACTAATGCCCCTGGGAAATGATGATGAACTAGGTCACTACTTGGTGGAGAGGTAGTGTACCGAGGCTCGATAAAAGTGTTGTTTACAGAGACGGATTAGATTTAAGATTTGTCGACTGTCCCAACCTTACATGCGCAACCACTCTACCCTTGTATGGGAAAGGGCATTATTGATTACCTAGGCCGATACTAGCTTGGAGCCCGCATTACTAGTGACGGGGGAGAGTTGGTGCTCTCTCTCGGGACGGGGTCGTGCCAGGTAGGGCGGCCATGACTGTTTTTACAGGGCACCGGATACACCGTTGTGTCCCCTCTCGGATGTTACGATCTCGAGTGAGTCTCGTATGATGTACATCGTGAGGATACGGAACAACGAGTGGACTCTTTGTTAGTGTCGTCTAGGGAAAGATAGTGATCGGGTGCTTACCCCGGGTACTTGAGGTACCGTGGGTCGTGGATGACACAAAAGTTCCCCGGATCTTGTGGGTAAAGTGTGCAACCTCTGCAGAGTGTAAAACTATTCGAATAGCCGTGTCCACGGTCAAGGACAGTTGGGTGGTGCTGCTTAGACTACGTCCATATGTTTCTGACAAACAACACGGTTTGGTAAATCTGTTGACGTGATTCGTGAGGAAGTCACGATGAGCTTGAGCATGAGTTTTTCATAACTCTCTCTCGATGTTGATGTCTGTAACCTCCTGATACTTGTTGCAGACGCATTCATATCCTTGATAAATGTTGATCATACTTGCATGAGAAAAACTAGCTTTCCGCAAAAATGCCGAATTAGCAGTAGTGCCTTGCATAATTATTCTGTTACCACTCTTGGGTTGCTTGCGAGTACATTCAAAGTACTCATTGGCTTGCCACTGGTTTTTTGGTTGGCCAGGCATGAAAGAACATGATATGAAGAAGAATACTTCGGTGACGAGCATGCGAGCTAGGACGCTTCCCAGTCAGAATGCCTGTAGGGTTAAGGCAGATGGCATGGGTCCAAGTTATCGACGAAGATTTCCGCTGCAGTGTTATACTCAAGACTTGACCATAACGGTCCTACTTGTGTAATACGGTATGTATGGATGTAAGACTCTTGTTATTCAGCTTCTGTGTGTTCAGTGAGCATTGATCTCTGGGATCACTGTACACGTGCATTCGATGATCACGACTTATGAGTCGGGGTCCCCACAGGAACTCCAGACGAACTGATCCGTCTTCTTCAACATTTGATACAAAGGGATTGCCTTCTCACCAAGGCGGCTGATAAACCGGCTCAACGCAGCAATCCGGCCGGCCAAACGTTGAACATCATTGATACACTTCGGTTTAGCCAGGGAGGTGATAGCTGTGATCTTCTCTGGATTAGCCTCAATTCCCCTATTGGACACCAGAAAACCCAATAACTTGCCTGCCGGTACACCGAATACACACTTGGCCGGATTGAGCATCATCTTGTACGTCCTCAGGTTATCAAAGGTTTCCTTCAAATCGTCAACCAGAGTCTCCTTCTTCCTTGACTTAACCACAATATCATCCACGTAAGCATGTACATTACGACCAATCCGCTTGTGAAGGCAATTTTGTACACACCGTTGATAAGTTGCTTGGGCACTCTTGAGCCCAAAGGGCATAGATACATAGCAAAGGCTCCAAAGGGAGTTATGAACGCCGTCTTCTCCTGGTCCTTAACTGCCATCTTGATCTGATGATAACCAGAATATGCATCCAGAAAACTCAAACGCTCGCAGCCCGCCATAGCATCAATAATTTGATCAATACGGGGGAGGGCAAAAGGATCTGTCGTGGTTTTGTCACGGCGTGCGATAGCCCCACGGTGGGTGCCAACTGTCGTGGTTTTGTCACGGCAGATGTCCTCATGAAAGGACTTAGTCGTGGAGCCATCGCAACGGGTTAGCTTGAAGGGGTTAAAGCGGACACAAGGACGCAAGAGAGTTTATACTAGTTCGGCCCCTTCGATGAAGGTAAAAACCTATGTCTAGTTGTGATGGAATTGATTGGGTCTCAATGACTTGGGAGCAAACAAGCTTCGCCCAAGTCTCGAGTTGTGGTTGTCTGTCCTTGAACCGCCGCTGGGTCGTCCCCTTATATACACGGGTGACGCCCGTCGGTCCATAGAATCCCAACACCGGTTCATACTCGTATCCAGGTTGGCCTCTCCTTATTCCTAACTTATCATAGAAGTTTACATATAAAGCCGGTTTATAGCTATAGGTCTTAAACCGACTACGGACCTTGGGCCCTTATCTACCTCCTTGGGCTTTAACACCTTGAACTACTGATGAAGTTAACCCGGCCCAGGTAGGCCGGTTTACGCCCAGTAGTAATATCCCCAACACTACGGGTTCGAGAACAATGTAGACATGACCGAGACACGTCTCCGGTCAATAACCAATAGCGGAACCTGGATGCTCATATTGGCTCCTACATATGAAGGCAATATGCCCTAGAGGCAATAATAAAGTTATTATTTATTTCCTTATATCATGATAAATGTTTATTATTCATGCTAGAGTTGTATTAACCGGAAACATAATACATGTGTGAATACATAGACAAACAGAATGTCACTAGTATGCCTCAACTTGACTAGCTCGTTAATCAAAGATGGTTATGTTTCCTAACCATGAACAAAGAGTTGTTATTTGATTAACGGGATCACATCATTAGGTGAATGATCTGATTGACATGACCCATTCCATTAGCTTAGCATCCGATCGTTTAGTATGTTGCTATTGCTTTCTTCATGACTTATACATGTTCCTATGACTATGAGATTATGCAACTCCTGTTTACCGGAGGAACATTTTGTGTGCTACCAAACGTCACAACGTAACTGGGTGATTATAAAGGTGCTCTACAAGTGTCTCCAAAGGTACATGTTGGGTTGGCGTATTTCGAGATTAGGATTTGTCACTCCGATTTTCGGAGAGGTATCTCTGGGCCCTCTCGGTAATACACATCATTTAAGCCTTGCAAGCATTGCAACTAATGAGTTAGTTGCGGGATGATGTATTACGGAACAAGTAAAGAGACTTGCCGGTAACGAGACTAAACTAGGTATTGGATACCGACGATCGAATCTCGGGCAAGTAACATACCGATGACAAAGGGAACAACGTATGTTGTTATGCGGTCTGACCGATAAAGATCTTTGTAGAATATGTAGGAACCAATATGAGCAACCAGGTTCCGCTATTGGTTACTGACCGGAGACGTGTCTCGGTCATGTCTACATTGTTCTCGAACCGTAGGGTCCGCATGCTTAACGTTTCGATGATAGTTTCATTATGAGTTTATGTATTTTGATGTACCGAAGGTTGTTCGGAGTCCCGGATGTGATCACGGACATGACGAGGAGTCTTGAAATGGTCGAGACATAAAGATCGATGTATTGGACGACTATATTCGGACACCGGAAGTGTTCCGGGTGATATCGGAGAAAACCGGGGTGCCGGAGGGGTTACCGGAACCCCCCGGGAAGTATTGGGCCTTAGTGGGCCTGAGGGGAGATAGAGGGTAGCAGCCGAGGAGGTGGCGCCCCCCCCCATGAGGAGTCCGAATTGGACTAGGGAGGGGGCGCGGCCCCTCTTTCCCTCTCCCTCTCCCTCTCTTTCCTTTCCCCTCTCTCTTCCTAGTTGGACTAGGAAAGGGGAGTCCTACTCCCACTAGGAGGAGGACTCCCCCCTCCTTGGCGCGCCCCATAGGGCCGGCCGGCCTCCCCCTTGCTCCTTTATATACGGGGGCAGGGGGGCACCCTAGGACACACAAGTTGATCTTCGTGATCGTTCCTTAGCCGTGTGCGGTGCCCCCTCCACCATATTCCACCTCGATCATATTGTAGCGGTGCTTAGGCGAAGCCCTGCGACGGTTAAACATCAAGATCGTCACCACGCCGTCGTGCTGACGGAACTCCTCCCCGAAGCTTTGCTGGATCGGAGCCCGGGGAGCGTCATCGAGCTGAACGTGTGCCAAGAACTCGGAGGTGCCGGAGTAACGATGCTTGGATCGGTTGAACCGGGAAGACATACGACTACTTCCTCTACGTTGCGTCAACGCTTCCGCTTCGGTCTACGAGGGTACATAGACAACACTCTCCCCTCTCGTTGCTATGCATCACCATGATCTTGCGTGTGCGTAGGAAATTTTTTGAAATTACTACGTTCCCCAACAGTGGCATCCGAGCCTAGGTTTTATGGTTTGATGTTATATGCACGAGTAGAACACAAGTGAGTTGTGGGCGATATAAGTCATACTGCTTACCAGCATGTCATACTTTGGTTCGGCGGTATTGTTGGATGAAGCGGCCCGGACCGACATTACGCGTACGCGAGACTGGTTCTGCCGCCGTGCTTTGCACACAGGTGGCTGGCGGGTGTCAGTTTCTCCAACTTTAGTTGAACCGAGTGTGGCTACGTCCGGTCCTTGCGAAGGTT
This sequence comes from Triticum urartu, assembly GCF_056163025.1. NCBI lineage: Eukaryota > Viridiplantae > Streptophyta > Magnoliopsida > Poales > Poaceae > Triticum > Triticum urartu. The sequence continues at coordinate 8,415,498 of NC_141879.1, forward strand.
AAAACAACACCAACTTGACAAATTATCATTGTGGTTTTGATGCGTAGGTAAGATTGGTTCTTGCTTAAGCCCGTAGCAGCCACGTAAAACTTGCAACAAACAAAGTAGAGGACGTCTAACTTGTTTTTGCAGGGCATGTTGTGATGTGATATGGTCAAGGAATGATGCTAAATTTTATTGTATGAGATGATCATGTTTTGTAACCGAGTTATCGGCAACTGGCAGGAGCCATATGGTTGTCGCTTTATTGTATGCAATACAATCGCCCTGTAATGCTTTACTTTATCACTAAGCGGTAGCGATAGTCGTAGAAGCATAAGATTGGCGAGACGACAATGATGCTACGATGGAGATCAAGGTGTCGCGCCGGTGACGATGGTGATCATGACGGTGCTTCGGAGATGGAGATCACAAGCACAAGATGATGATGGCCATATCATATCACTTATATTGATTGCATGTGATGTTTATCTTTTATGCATCTTATCTTGCTTTGATTGACGGTAGCATTATAAGATGATCTCTCACTAAATTTCAAGATAAAAGTGTTCTCCCTGAGTATGCACCGTTGCCAAAGTTCGTCGTGCCCAGACACCACGTGATGATCGGGTGTGATAAGCTCTACGTCCATCTACAACGGGTGCAAGCCAGTTTTGCACACGCAGAATACTCGGGTTAAACTTGACGAGCCTAGCATATGCAGATATGGCCTCGGAACACAGAGACCGAAAGGTCGAGCATGAATCATATAGTAGATATGATCAACATAGTGATGTTCACCATTGAAAACTACTCCATTTCACGTGATGATCGGTTATGGTTTAGTTGATTTGGATCACGTGATCACTTAGAGGATTAGAGGGATGTCTATCTAAGTGGGAGTTCTTAAGTAATATGATTAATTGAACTTAAATTTATCATGAACTTAGTACCTGATAGTATCTTGCTTGTCTATGTTGATTGTAGATAGATGGCCCGTGCTGTTGTTCCATTGAATTTTAATGCATTCCTTGAGAAAGCAAAGTTGAAAGATGATGGTAGCAATTACGCGAACTGGGTCCATAACTTGAGGATTATCCTCATTGCTGCACAGAAAAGTTACGTCCTGGAAGCACCGCTGGGTGCCAGGCCTGCTGCTGATGCAACTGACGACGTTAAGAACGTCTGACAGAGCAAAGCTGATGACTACTCGATAGTTCAATGTGCATGCTTTACGGCTTAGAACCGGGACTTCAACGACATTTTGAAAGTCATGGAGCATATGAGATGTTCCAGGAGTTGAAGTTAATATTCCAGAAGAATGCCCGGATTGAGAGATATGAAGTCTCCAATAAGTTCTATAGCTGCAAGATGGAGGAGAATAGTTCTGTCAGTGAGCATGTACTCAAGATGTCTGGGTATTGTAATCACTTGATTCAACTGGGAGTTAATCTTCCGGATGATAGCGTCATTGACAGAATTCTCCAATCACTTCCACCTAGCTACAAGAGCTTTGTGATGAACTATAATATGCAAGGGATGGATAAGAAAATTCGCGAGCTCTTCGCAATGCTAAAGGCTGCGGAGGTAGAAATCAAGAAGGAGCATCAAGTGTTGATGGTCAACAAGACCACTAATTTCAAGAAAAAGGGCAAAGGGAAGAGAAAGGGGAACTTCAAGAAGAACAACAAGCAAGTTGCTGCTCAGGAGAAGAAACCCAAGTCTGGACCTAAGCCTGAAACTGAGTGCTTCTACTGCAAGCAAACTGGTCACTGGAAGCGGAACTGCCCCAAGTATTTGGCGGATAAGAAGGATGGCAAGGTGAACAAAGGTATATGTGATATACATGTTATTGATGTGTACCTTACTAGAACTCGCAGTAGCACCTGGGTATTTGATACTGGTTCTGTTGCTAATATTTGCAACTCGAAACAGGGACTACGGATTAAGCGAACACTGGCAAAGGACGAGGTGACGATGCGCGTTGGAAATGGTTCCAAAGTCGATGTGATCGCGGTCGACACGCTACCTCTACATCTACCTTCGGGATTAGTATTAGACCTAAATAATTGTTATTTGGTGCTAGCGTTGAGCATGAACATTATATCTGGATCTTGTTTGATGCGAGACGGTTATTCATTTAAATCAGAGAATAATGGCTGTTCTATTTATATGAGTAATATCTTTTATAGTCATGCACCCTTGAAGAGTGGTCTATTTTTGATGAATCTCGATAGTAGTGATACACATATTCATAATGTTGAAGCCAAAAGATGCAGAGTTGATAATGATAGTGCAACTTATTTGTGGCACTGCCGTTTAGGTCATATCAGTGTAAAGCGCATGAAGAAACTCCATACTGATGGACTTTTGGGACCACTTGATTATGAATCACTTGGTACTTGCGAACCGTGCCTCATGGGCAAGATGACTAAAACGCCGTTCTCCGGTACTATGGAGAGAGCAACGGATTTGTTGGAAATCATACATATAGATGTATGTGGTCCGATGAATGTTGAGGCTCGTGGCGGATATCGTTATTTTCTCACCTTCACAGATGATTTAAGCAGATATGGGTATATCTACTTAACGAAACATAAGTCTGAAACATTTGAAAAGTTCAAAGAATTTCAGAGTGAAGTTGAAAATCATCGTAACAAGAAAATAAAGTTTCTACGATCTGATCATGGAGGAGAATATTTGAGTTACGAGTTTGGTCTACATTTGAAACAATGCAGAATAGTTTCGCAACTCACGCCACCCGGAACACCACAGCGTAATGGTGTGTCCGAACGTCGTAATCGTACTTTACTTGACATGGTGCGATCTATGATGTCTCTTACAGATTTACCGCTATTGTTTTGGGGTTATGCTTTAGAGACGGCCGCATTCACATTAAATAGGGCACCATCAAAATCCGTTGAGACGACACCTTATGAACTATGGTTTGGCAAGAAACCAAAGTTGTCGTTTCTTAAAGTTTGGGGTTGCGATGCTTATGTGAAAAAACTTCAACCTGATAGGCTCGAACCCAAATCGGAGAAATGTGTCTTCATAGGATACCCAAAGGAAACTATTGGGTACACCTTCTATCACAAATCCGAAGGCAAGACATTCGTTGCTAAGAATGGATCCTTTCTAGAGAAGGAGTTTCTCTCGAAAGAAGTGAGTGGGAGGAAAGTAGAACTTGATGAGGTAACTGTACCTGCTCCATTATTGGAAAGTAGTACATCACAGAAACCGATTTCTGTGACATCTAAACCAATTAGTGAGGAAGTTAATGATGATGATCATAGAACTTCAGATCAAGTTGCTACTGAACCTCGTAAATCAAACAGAGTAAGATCCGCACCAGAGTGGTACGGTAATCCTATTCTGGAAGTCATGCTACTAGATCATGATGAACCTACGAGCTATGAAGAAGCGATGGTGAGCCCAGATTCCGCAAAATGGCTTGAAGCCATGAAATCTGAGATGGGATCCATGTATGAGAACAAAGTGTGGACTTTGGTTGACTTGCCCGATGATCGGCAAGCAATTGAGAATAAATGGATCTTCAAGAAGAAGACTGACGCTGACGGTAATGTTACTGTCTACAAAGCTCGACTTGTTGCAAAAGGGTTTCGACAAGTTCAAGGGATTGACTACGATGAGACCTTCTCACCCGTAGAGATGCTTAAGTCTGTCCAAATCATGTTAGCAATTGCCACATTTTATGATTATGAAATTTGGCAAATGGATGTCAAAACTGCATTCCTGAATTGATTTCTAGAAGAAGAGTTGTATATGATGCAACCAGAAGGTTTTTTCGATCCAAAGGGAGCTAACAAAGTGTGCAAGCTCCAACGATCCATTTATGGACTGGTGCAAGCCTCTCGAAGTTGGAATAAACGCTTTGATAGTGTGATCAAAGCATTTGGTTTTATACAGACTTTTGGAGAAGCCTGTATTTACAAGAAAGTGAGTGGGAGCTCTGTAGCATTTCTGATATTATATGTGGATGACATATTATTGATTGGAAATGATATAGAATTTCTGGATAGCATAAAGGGATACTTGAATAAGAGTTTTTCAATGAAAGACCTCGGTGAAGCTGCTTACATATTTGGCATTAAGATCTATAGAGATAGATCAAGACGCTTAATTGGACTTTCACAAAGCACCTACCTTGACAAAGTTTTGAAGAAGTTCAAAATGGATCAAGCAAAGAAAGGGTTCTTGCCTGTGTTACAAGGTGTGAAGTTGAGTAAGACTCAATGCCCGACCACTACAGAAGATAGAGAGAAAATGAAAGATGTTCCCTATGCTTCAACCATAGGCTCTATCATGTATGCAATGCTGTGTACCAGACCTGATGTGTGCCTTGCTATAAGTCTAGCAGGGAGGTACCAAAGTAATCCAGGAGTGGATCACTGGACAGCGGTCAAGAACATCCTGAAGTACCTGAAAAGGACTAAGGATATGTTTCTCGTATATGGAGGTGACAAAGAGCTCATCGTAAATGGTTACGTTGATGCAAGCTTTGACACTGATCCGGACGATTCTAAATCACAAACCGGATACGTGTTTACATTAAACGATGGAGTTGTCAGTTGGTGCAGTTCTAAACAAAGCGTCGTGGTGGGATCTACGTGTGAAGCGGAATACATAGCTGCTTCGGAAGCAGCAAATGAAGGAGTCTGGATGAAGGAGTTCATATCCGATCTAGGTGTCATACCTAGTGCATCGGGTCCAATGAAAATCTTTTGTGACAATACTGGAGCAATTGCCTTAGCGAAGGAATCCAGATTTCACAAGAGAACCAAGCACATCAAGAGACGCTTCAATTCCATCCGGGATCTAGTCCAGGTGGGAGACATAGAAATTTGCAAGATACATACGGATCTGAATGTTGCAGACCCGTTGACTAAGCCTCTTCCATGAGCAAAACATGATCAGCACCAAGGCTCCATGGGTGTTAGAATCATCACTGTGTAATCTAGATTATTGACTCTAGTGCAAGTGGGAGACTGAAGGAAATATGCTCTAGAGGCAATAATAAAGTTATTATTTATTTCCTTATATCATGATAAATTTTTATTATTCATGCTAGAATTGTATTAACCGGAAACATAATACATGTGTGAATACAAAGACAAACAGAATGTCACTAGTATGCCTCTACTTGACTAGCTCGGTAATCAAAGATGGTTATGTTTCCTAACCATGAACAAAGAGTTGTTATTTGATTAACGGGATCACATCATTAGGTGAATGATCTGATTGACATGACCCATTCCATTAGCTTAGCATCCGATCGTTTAGTATGTTGCTATTGCTTTCTTCATGACTTATACATGTTCCTATGACTATGAGATTATGCAACTCCCGTTTACCGGAGGAACATTTTGTGTGCTACCAAACGTCACAACGTAACTGGGTGATTATAAAGGTGCTCTACAGGTGTCTCCAAAGGTACATGTTGGGTTAGCGTATTTCGAGCTTAGGATTTGTCACTCCGATTTTCGGAGAGGTATCTCTGGGCCCTCTAGGTAATACACATCATTTAAGCCTTGCAAGCATTGCAACTAATGAGTTAGTTGCGGGATGATGTATTACGGAACAAGTAAAGAGACTTGCCGATAACGAGACTAAACTAGGTATTGAGATACCGATGATCGAATCTCGGGAAAGTAACATACCGATGACAAAGGGAACAACGTATGTTGTTATGCGGTCTGACCGATAAAGATCTTCGTAGAATATGTAGGAACCAATATGGGCATCCAGGTTCCGCTATTGGTTATTGACCGGAGACGTGTCTCGGTCATGTCTACATTGTTCTCGAACCGTAGGGTCCGCACGCTTAACGTTTCGATGACAGTTTCATTATGAGTTTATGTATTTTGATGTACCGAAGGTTGTTTGGAGTCCCGGATGTGATCACGGACATGACGAGGAGTCTCGAAATGGTCCGGACGTGTTGGACGACTATATTCGGACACCGGAAGTGTTCCGGGTGATATATTGGACGACTACATTCGGACACCGGAAGTGTTCCGGGTGATATCGGAGAAAACCGGAGTGCCGGAGGGGTTACCGGAACCCCCCGGGGAAGTATTGGGCCTTAGTGGGCCTGAGGGGAGAGAGAGGGCAGCAGCCCAGGAGGTGGCGTGCCCCCCCCCCCATGAGGATTCCGAATTGGACTAGGGAGGGGGGGCGCGGCCCCTCTTTCCCTCTCCCTCTCCCTCTCTTTCCTTTCCCCCCTCTCTTCCTAGTTGGACTAGGAAAGGGGAGTCCTACTCCCACTAGGAGGAGGACTCCCCCCCTCCTTGGCGCGCCCCATAGGGCCGGCCGGCCTCCCCCCTTGCTCCTTTATATACGGGGGCAGAGGGCACCCTAGGACACACAAGTTGATCTTCGTGATCGTTCCTTAGCCGTGTGCGGTGCCCCCCTCCACCATATTCCACCTCGGTCATATTGTAGCGGTGCTTAGGCGAAGCCCTGCGATGGTTAAACATCGAGATTGTCACCACGCCGTCATGCTGACGGAACTCCTCCCCGAAGCTTTGCTGGATCGGAGCCCTGGGAGCGTCATCGAGCTGAACGTGTGCCAAGAACTCGGAGGTGCCGGAGTAACGGTGCTTGGATCGGTTGAACCGGGAAGACGTATGACTACTTCCTCTATGTTGCGTCAACGCTTCCGCTTCGGTCTACGAGGGTACGTAGACAACACTCTCCCCTCTCGTTGCTATGCATCACCATGATCTTGCGTGTGCGTAGGAAATTTTTTGAAATTACTACGTTCCCCAACAACATATTCTATGAAGATCTTTATCGGTCAGACCGCATAACAACATACGTTGTTCCCTTTGTCATCGGTATGTTACTTGCCCGAGATTCGATCGTCGGTATCTCAATACCTAGTTCAATCTCGTTGCCAGCAAGTCTCTTTACTCGTTGCGTAATACATCATCTCGCAACTAACTCATTAGTTTCAATGATTGCAAGGCATATGTGATGTGCATTACCGAGAGGGCCCAGAGATACCTCTCCGACAATCGGAGTGACAAATCCCAATCTCGAAATATGCCAACCCAACAAGTACCTTCGGAGACACCTGTAGAGCACCTTTATAATCACCCAGTTATGTTGTGACGTTTGGTAGCACACAAAGTGTTCCTCCGGTAAACGGGAGTTGCATAATCTCATAGTCATAGGAACATGTATAAGTCATGAAGAAAGCAATAGCAACATACTAAACGATCAGATGCTAAGCTAATGGAATGGGTCATGTCAATCAGATCATTCACCTAATGATGTGATCCCGTTAATCAAATAACAACTCTTTGTTCATGGTTAGGAAACATAACCATCTTTGATTAACGAGCTAGTCAAGTAGAGGCATACTAGTGACATTCTGTTTGTCTATGTATTCACACATGTATTATGTTTCCGGTTAATACAATTCTAGCATGAATAATAAAAATTTATCATGATATAAGGAAATAAATAATAACTTTATTATTGCCTCTAGAGCATATTTCCTTCAGTCTCCCACTTGCACTAGAGTCAATAATCTAGATTACACAGTGATGATTCTAACACCCATGGAGCCTTGGTGCTGATCATGTTTTTCTCATGGAAGAGGCTTAGTCAACGGGTCTGCAACATTCAGATCCGTATGTATCTTGCAAATTTCTATGTCTCCCACCTGGACTAGATCCCGGATGGAATTGAAGCGTCTCTTGATGTGCTTGGTTCTCTTGTGAAATCTGGATTCCTTCGCTAAGGCAATTGCTCCAGTATCGACGTAACCCTTTACGACGAACCTTTTTGTCACCTCCATAATCGAGAAACATATCCTTATTCCACTAAGGATAATTTTGACCGCTGTCCAGTGATCTACTCCTAGATCACTATTGTACTCCCTTGCCAAAATCAGTGTAGGGTATACAATAGATCTGGTACACAGCATGGCATACTTTATAGAACCTATGGCCAAGGCATAGGGAATGACTTTCATTCTCTTTCTATCTTCTGTCGTGTCGGGTTTTGAGTCTTACTCAATTTCACACCTTGCAACACAGGCAAGAACTCTTTCTTTGACTGTTCCATTTTGAACTACTTCAAAATCTTGTCAAGGTATGTACTCATCGAAAAAACTTATCAAGCGTCTTGATCTATCTCTATAGATCTTGATACTCAATATGTAAGCAGCTTCATCGAGGTCTTTCTTTGAAAAACTCCTTTCAAACACTCCTTTATGCTTTGCAGAATAATCCACATATACTTATCAGAAATGTTGTAGTGCTCCCACTCACTTTCTAGTAAATACAGGCTTCACTGCAAGTCTGTATAAAACTATATGCTTTGATCAACTTATCAAACCGTGTATTCCAACTCCGAGATGCTTGCACCAGTCCATAGATGGATCGCTGGAGCTTACATATTTTGTTAGCACCTTTAGGATTGACAAAACCTTCTGGTTGCATAATATACAACTCTTCTTTAAGAAATGCAGTTTTGTTATCCATTTGCCAGATTTCATAAAATGCGGCAATTGCTAACATGATTCGGACAGACTTTAAGCATCGATACGAGTGAGAAAATCTCATCGTAGTCAACACCTTGAACTTTGTCAAAAACCTTTTTCGACAGGTCTAGCTTTGTAGATAGTAACACTACTATCAGTGTCCATCTTCCTCTTGAAGATCTATTTAATCTCAATGGCTTGCCCATCATCGGGCAAGTCAACCAAAGTCCATACTTTGTTCTCATACATGGATCCTATCTCAGATTTCATGGCCTCAAACCATTTCGCGGAATCTGGGCTCATCATCGCTTCCTCATAGTTCGCAAGTTCGTTATGGTCTAGTAACATGACTTCCAGAACAGGATTACCGTACCACTTTCATGCGGATCTCACTCTGGTTTACCTACGAGATTCGGTAGTAACTTGATCTGAAGTTACATGATCATCATCATTAGCTTCCTCACTAATTGGTGTAGTAGTCACAGGAACATATTTCTGTGATGAACTACTTTCCAATAAGGGAGAAGGTACAATTACCTTATCAAGTTCTACTTTCCTCCCACTCACTTCTTTCGAGAGAAACTTCTTCTCTAGAAAGTATCCATTCTCAGCAACGAATGTCCTGCCTTTGGATCTGTGATAGAAGGTGTACCCAACTGTCTCCTTTGGGTATCCTATGAAGACACATTTCTCCGATTTGGGTTTGAGCTTATCATGATGAAACTTTTTCTTATAAGCATCGCAATCCCAAACTTTAAGAAACGACAACTTTGGTTTCTTGCCAAACCATAGTTCATATTGTGTCGTCTCAACGGACTTAGATGGTGCCCCTTTTTAACGTGAATGCAGCTGTCTCTAATGCATGATCCCAAAACGATATTGGTAAATCGGTAAGAAACATCATAGATTGTACTATATCCAATAAAGTACGGTTATGACGTTCGGACACACCATTATGCTGTGGTGTTCCAGGTGGCACGAATTTGTGAAACTATTCCACATTGTTTTAATTGAAGACCAAACTCGTAACTCAAATATTTGTCTCCGCGATCAAATCGTAGAAACCTTATTTTCTTGTCACGACGATTTTCCACTTCACTCTGAAATTCTTTGAACTTTTCAAATGTTTCAGACTTATGTTTCATCAAGTAGATATACCCATATCTTCTCAAATCATCTGTGAAGGTCAGAAAATAACGATACCCGCCGCGAGCCTTAACACTCATCGGATCGCATACATCAGTATGTATTATTTCCAATAAGTCAATTGCTCGCTCCACTGTTCCGGAGAACAGAGTCTTAGTCATCTTGCCCATGAGGCATGGTTCGCAAGCATCAAGTGATTCCAAAAGCCCATCAGCATGGAGTTTCTTCATGCGCTTTACACCAATATGACCTAAACGACAGTGCCACAAATAAGTTGCACTATCATTATTAAGTTTGCATCTTTTGTTTCATTATTATGAATATGTGTATCACTATGATCGAGATCCAACGAACCATTTTCATTGGGTGTGTAACCATATAAGGTTTTATTCATGTAAACAGAACAACAATTTATTCTTCTTACTTAAATGAATAACCGTATTGCAATAATCATGATCAAATCATATTCATGCTCAACACCAAATAACACTTATTTAGGTTCCACACTAGTCCCAAAAGTATAGGGAGTGTGCGATGATGATCATATCAATCTTGGAACCACTTCCAACTCTCATCGTCACTTTACGCTTAACTAGTCTCTGTTCATTCTGCAACTCCCGTTTCGAGTTACTAATCTTAGCAACTGAACTAGTACCAAATACTGAGGGGTTGCTATGAACACTAGTAAAGTACTCATCAATAACATGTATATCAAATATACCTTTGTTTACTTTGCCATCCTTTCTTATCCACCAAATACTTGGGGTAGTTCCGCTTCCAGTGACCAATTCCTTTGCAGTAGAAGCACTTAGCCTCAGGTTTAGGACCAGACTTGGGTTTCTTCACTTAAGCAGCAACTTGCTTGCCGTTCTTCTTGAAGTTCCCCTTCTTCCTTTTGCCCTTTTCTTGAAACTAGTGGTCTTGTCTACCATCAACACTTGATGTTTTTCTTGATTTCTACCTTCGTCGATTTTAGCATCACGAAGAGCTTGGGAATCGTTTCCGTTATCCCTTGCATATTATAGTTCATCACGAAGTTTTACTAACTTGGTGATGGTGACTAGAGAATTCTGTCAATCACTATTTTATCTGGAAGATTAACTCCCACTTGATTCAAGCGATTGTAGTACCCAGACAATCTGAGCACATGCTCACTAGTTGAGCGATTCTCCTCCATCTTTTAGCTATAGAACTTGTTGGAGACTTCATATCTCTCAACTTGGGTATTTGCTTGAAATATTAACTTCAAATCCTGGAACATCTCATATGGTCCATGACGTTCAAAATGTCTTTGAAGTCCCGATTCTACGCCGTTAAGCATGATGCACTAAACTATCAAGTAGTCATCATATTGAGCTAGCCAAACGTTCATAACGTCTGCATCTGCCCCTGCAATAGGTCTGTCACCTAGCGGTGCATCAAGGACATAATTCTTCTGTGCAGCAATGAGGATAAACCTCAGATCACAGATCCAATCCGTATCATTGCTACTAACATCTTTCAACACAATTTTCTCTAGGAACATATCAAAATAAACATAGGGAAGCAACAACGCGAGCTATTGATCTACAACATAGATATGCTAATACTACCAGGACAAGTTCATGATAAATTAAAGTTCAATTAATCATATTACTTGAGAACTCCCGCTTAGATAGACATCCCTCTAATCGTCTAAGTGATCACGTGATCCAAATCAACTAAACCATAACCGATCATCACATGCAATGGAGTAGTTTTCAATGGTGAACATCACTATGTTGATCATATCTACTATATGATTCATGCTCGACCTTTCGGTCTCAGTGTTCTGAGGCCATATCTGCATATGCTAGGCTCGTCAAGTTTAACCTGAGTATTCTGCGTGTGCAAAACTGGCTTGCACCCATTGTAGATGGACGTAGAGCTTATCACACCCGATCATCACGTGGTGTCTGGGCACGATGAACTTTGGCAACAGTGCATACTCAGGGAGAACACTTTAGTGAGAGATCATCTTATAATGCTACCGTCAATCGAAGCAAGATAAGATGCATAAAAGATAAACATCACATGCAATCAATATAAGTGATATGATATGGCCATCATCATCTCGTGCTTGTGATCTCCATCTCCGAAGCATCGTCATGATCACCATCGTCACCGGTGCGACACCTTGATCTCCATCGTAGCATCGTTGTCGTCTCGCCAATCTTATACTTCTACAACTATCGCTACCGCTTAGTGATAAAGTAAAGCATTACAGGGCGATTGCATTGCATACAATAAAACGACAACCATATGGCTCCTGCCAGTTGCCGATAACTCGGTTACAAAACATGATAATCTCATACAATAAAATTTAGCATCATGTCTAGACCATATCACATCACAACATGCCCTGCAAAAACAAGTTAGACATCCTCTACTTTGTTTGTTGCAAGTTTTACGTGGCTGCTACGGGCTTAAGCAAGAACCAATCTTACCTACGCATCAAAACCACAACGATAGTTTGTCAAGTTGGTGCTGTTTTAACCTTCGCAAGGACCGGGCGTAGCCACACTCGGTTCAACTAAAGTTGGAGAAACTGACACCCACCAGCCACCTGTGTGCAAAGCACGTCGGTAGAACCAGTCTCGCGTAAGCGTACGCGTAATGTCGGTCCGGGCCGCTTCATCCAACAATACCGCTGAACCAAAGTATGACATGCTGGTAAGCAGTATGACTTATATCGCCCACAACTCACTTGTGTTCTACTCGTGCAAATAACATCAACACATAAAACCTAGGCTCGGATGCCACTGTTGGGGAACGTAGTAATTTCAAAAAAAATCCTAGGCACACGCAAGATCATGGTGATGCATAGCAACGAGAGGGGAGAGTGTTGTCTACGTACCCTCGTAGACCGGAAGCGGAAGCGTTATAACAACGCGGTTGATGTAGTCGTACGTCTTCACGACTCGACCGATCAAGCACCGAAACTACGGCACCTCTGAGTTCTAGCACACGTTCAGCTCGATGACGATCCCCGGACTCCGATCCAGCAAAGTGTCGGGAAGAGTTCCGTCAGCACGACGGCGTGGTGATGATCTTGATGTTCTACCGTCGCAAGGCTTCGCCTAAGCACCGCTACAATATTATCGAGGATTATGGTGGAGGGGGGCACCGCACACGGCTAAGAGAACGATCACGAAGATCAACTTGTGTGTCTATGGGGTGCCCCCTGCCCCCGTATATAAAGGAGTGGAGGAGGGGAGGGCTGGCCCTCTCTATGGTGCGCCCTAGGGGAGTCCTACTCCCACCGGGAGTAGGATTCCCCCTTTCCTAGTCCAACTAGGAGTCCTTCCATGTAGTAGGACTAGGAGACAAGGAAGGGGAAGAGGGAAGTGAAGGAAGGAGGGGGCTCCGCCCCTCCCCCTAGTCCAATTCGGACTAGTCAATGGGGGGCGCGCGGCCTGCCTCTCCCTCTCCCCTAAAGCCCAATAAGGCCCATATACTTCTTCCCCCCGTATTCCCGTAACTCCCCGGTACTCCGAAAAATACCCGAACCACTCGGAACCTTTTCGGTGTCCGAATATAGTCGTCCAATATATCGATCTTTACGTCTCGACCATTTCGAGACTCCTCATCATGTCCCTGATCTCATCCGGGACTCCGAACTCCTTCGGTACATCAAAACTCATAAACTCATAATATAACTGTCATCGAAACCTTAAGCGTGCGGACCCTACGGGTTCGAGAATAATGTAGACATGACCGAGACACGTCTCCGATCAATAACCAATAGCGGAACCTAGATGCTCATATTGGATCCTACATATTCTACGAAGATTTTTATCGGTCAGACCGCATAACAACATACGTTGTTCCCTTTGTCATCGGTATGTTACTTGCCCGAGATTCGATCGACAGTACCTCAATACCTATTTCAATCTCGTAATCGGCAAGTCTCTTTACTCGTTCCGTAATACATCATCTCGCAACTAACTCATTAGTTGCAATGCTTGCAAGGCTTATGTGATGTGCATTACCGAGAGGGCCCGGAGATACCTCTCCGACAATCGGAGTGACAAATCCCAATCTCGAAATACGCCAACCCAACAAGTACCTTCGGAGACACCTGTAGAGCACCTTTATAATCACCCAGTTACGTTGTCACGTTTGGTAGCACACAAAGTGTTCCTCCGGTAAACGGGAGTTGCATAATCTCATAGTCATAGGAACATGTATAAGTCATGAAGAAAGCAATAGCAACATACTAAACGATCAGGTGCTAAGCTAACGGAATGGGTCATGTCAATCACATCATTCTCCTAATGATGTGATCCCGTTAATCAAATGACAACTCATGTCTATGGCTAGGAAACATAACCATCTTTGACCAACGAGCTAGTCAAGTAGAGGCATACTAGTGATACTCTGTTTGTCTATGTATTCACACATGTATCATGTTTCTGGTTAATACAATTCTAGCATGAATAATAAACATTTATCATGAAATAAGGAAATAAATAATAACTTTATTATTGCCTCTAGGGCATATTTCCTTCAGGGGGAAGGTGCGGCCGGCCCCTAGGGGTGCGCCTGGAGGAGTCCTACTCCCACCGGGAGTAGGACTCCCCCCTCTTGCCTTGTTGGAGAAGGAAAGGGGAAGGGGGAAAGAGGAAAGGGGGGCGCCGCCCCCCTCCCTTCCTTGTCCTATTCGGACTAGGGGGGAGGGGGCGCGCGGCCTGCCCTGGCCGGCCCTCCTCTTCTCCCTTAGGGCCCATGTAGGCCCATTAACCCCCGGGGGGCGGTTCCGGTAACCCCCCGGTACTCCGATAAAATCCCGATTTCACCCGGAATGATTCTGATATCCAAATATAGGCTTCCAATATATCAATCTTTTATGTCTTGACCATTTCGAGACTCCTCGTCATGTCCATGATCACATCCGGGACTCCGAGCAACCTTTCAGTACATCAAAACATATAAACTCATAATGAAACTGTCATCGTAACGTTAAGCGTGCGGACCCTACGGGTTCGAGAACAATGTAGACATGACCGAGACACGTCTCCTGTCAATAACCAAGAGCGGAAGTTGGATGCTCATATTGGCTCCTACATATTCTACGAAGATCTTTATCGGTCAGACCGCATAACAACATACGTTGTTCCCTTTGTCATCGGTATGTTACTTTCCCGAGATTCGATCATCGGTATCTCAATACCTAGTTCAATATCGTTACCGGCAAGTCTCTTTACTCGTTCCGTAATACATCATCTCGCAACTAACTCATTAGTTGCATTGCTTGCAAGGCTTAAGTGATGTGCATTACCGAGAGGGCCCAGAGATACCTCTGCGACAATCGGAGTGACAAATCCTAATCTCGAAATACGTCAAACCAACATGTACCTTCGGAGACACTTGTAGAGCTCCTTTATAATCACCCAGTTACGTTGTGACGTTTGGTAGCACACAAAGTGTTCCTCCGGAAAACGGGAGTTGCATAATCTCATGGTCGTAGGAACATGTATAAGTCATGAAGAAAGCAATAGCAACATACTAAACGATCGGGTGCTAAGCTAATGGAATGGGTCATGTCAATCACATCATTCTCCTAATGATGTGATCCCGTTTAATCAAATGAAAACACATGTCCATGGTTAGGAAACATAACCATCTTTGATTAACGAGCTAGTCAAGTAGAGGCATACTAGTGACAATCTGTTTGTCTATGTATTCACACAAGTATTATGTTTCCGATTAATACAATTCCAGCATGAATAATAAACATTTATCATGATATAAGGAAATAAATAATAACTTTATTATTGTCTCTAGGGCATATTTCCTTCACTTATGCATAGGGGTTGGCACACGTTTTCGTCTTGACTCTCCGGTAGAAACTTTGGGGCACTCTTTGAAGTTCTATGTGTTGGTGCATATCGTATAATCATACCCACGGATACTTGAGATGAAATTGGAGTATCTAGGCGACATTAGGGTTTTGATTGATTTGTGTCTTAAGGTGTTATTATAGTACGGACTCTATGATAGATCGATCCGAAATAATAACTTTGAGGTGGTTTCGTACCCTACAATAATCTCTTCGTTTGTTCTCCGCTATTAGTGACTTTGGAGCGACTCTTTGTTGCATGTTGAGGGATACTTATATGATCCAATTATGTTATTATTGTTGAGAGAACTTGCACTAGTGAAAGTATGAACCCTAGGCCTTGTTTCCTAGCATTGCAATACCATTTGTGCTCACTTGTATCATTAGTTACCTTGCTGTTTTTATATTTTCAGATTACAAAAACCTATATCTACCATCCATATTGCACTTGTATCACCATCTCTTCGCCGAACTAGTGCACCTATACAATTTACCATTGTATTGGGTGTGTTGGGGACACAAGAGACTCTTTGTTATTTGGTTGCAGGGTTGTTTGAGAGAGACCATCTTCAACCTACGCCTCCCACGGATTGATAAACCTTAGGTCATCCACTTGAGGGAAATTTGCTACTGTCCTACAAACCTCTACACTTGGAGGCCCAACAACGTCTACAAGAAGAAGGTTGCATAGTAGATATCAGGTATGTACTTACAATGCCTTTTAGCTGTATAAGAGGAATGCCTGTGTATAGATAGTAGCCCATGAGACTCTGTTCGGTGTTCGCAAAGAAAGACCGAACAGAGGATCTAATAACTCACGCAGGAGATTAACATACATATCTGTTTGAACAAACAGGCTGCGATGCAGGCGTCGGCTGCCCATGCCGCCGAACCGTCCGAGCTAAGGCGGAAGTTAGAGGAAAAGCAAGGTATGTGATACCGAAACACGTCTGAAATGATGTCAGCTCTGATTTATTATCTGAATGAGTTTTATAATTATGCTCATAGCTGACACGTCTGAGGTCGAGACCCTCAAGAGCGCACTGGCCGAGGCCAAGAAGGAGGCGGAGGAGGAACGAGCCGCCTGCCTGAAACATGAATCAAGGGTGGAGGAAGTCCAGCAAGAGCTCAAGGATGCGATAAACAAATGTGAGTCCTTAGAGCGCAAGATTTCGGATCAAAATTCCAAACTTGCTAAGGTCCTCCAAAGTGCACAGGAGGCCTGGGCCGAGGCCCAAAGCGCTTGTCGAGAGATCCAAGAGGCCAAGCAGATTGCGGCGGGTAAGGCTTTTAACATGCAGAGCAAATTTGTGAGAAGAAAGTATATCTTACTGGCCCGATTTGGAGTTCTCCAGGAGCGTTTGCAGACCTGCCCCGGAGTATTGCTGATGCTGCGGAGTTCTTCCGAGCCGAAGAGGGGAGCTCAATGGAAAAGCTGTTCTGGTCGAAGTACCATGCGCCGGAGCATCCCATGCCCCTCAGCGATCAGCTAAAACAATTGACCGAACTGCATAGGGTGGCCGGATTGGCCATGAGGGATTTTATAATCCGTCTTTGGCCCGCCGAACCCATGCCCAGCAGCTACTTCGGGCTCGTGAAGCGGCTGGTCAGTGCGTGCCCCCAGCTTGATGTCGTGAAGTGGTCGGTCTGCATCGAAGGTGCACGGATGGCCTTCGCCTGTGTCAAAGTGCAGTGGGCGAAGATGAACGCCGTCAAGCTTACCACCGAGGGACCGCCCGCGGGCAAAGAGCACCGCACGCCGGAGCGGTATTTTGACGACGTCCTCGAAGGATCCCACATTGTAGAAGGCCAGTGCTCGAAGGACATTATTTTTGAATGAATGTATCCCTGCTATCCGAGCTTTGTATTATGAAGCAATGCTGATGTATAATATGTTACTTATTTTACCTCAAATTATTTTCCTCTTGTGCGGCCGTTTATGATATCTGAGAGTTGGCCAGTCGTCGGCTTCAGTCCCCATGTAGGTAGTACGAGGGTGTTCGGAAAAGCTCCTGAACAAACTTGACCCATCAAATTTGCTCCTTGAAGGAGGTGTTCGTGCGACGAACCAGGCAATCAGACTATGTGGCTTTATCACTCTCTCTTAGCAATAAGAGTGTGACAATAAGGTTGTAGGCTCAGCCCCTGGTATTATTCGATTATCCGAACTTGGGTGCTATGGATGCCTGACCGGGCAAAGACCGGTCCCTCGTGTAAGGCAGAAAAAATCGCAAGAGATTTGTAATTAGTCTCCGAATAGCTGACTAGCTCTCGCCGCACCATGAAAGTCAGTTTTCGGCTTTCTCTACTGAGGTGTTTATCTGGATGGGCCGGAAACACAATTGCAGTATTTCTCCCTTTACTGCCATAGCCGAATGAGCGGAACGTAAGGCAATAACCACAGGAGTCGGGCAACCCAACTATTGACCAAAGACATGATTCAGAGCCGATGCATATAATGCTTAATTCGTGACACCGAATTGTACTATAAAAGTGTTCGGACTTATTATTATTTATTGAAGAAATGTACGTGGCCAAATAGAGCCCCTGGCGATTTAAGTCGAGCCGAGGTGTACATGGCCACCGGACGAGGGAATACAGATTAAGGAATAAGCCAGTACCGAATAGGTTGGGCGAGAAACTGTTTCCATTATAGTCTCATTGATACGTCAAAACATATTTTTACAAATAAGGCGATGAGCATCGAGGCTATTTTACATGCCAAGCACAACGGAAAGCTGTGTACGGGTCCTAAAGAAGAAAGCGGTGATCTTTAAAGATCCTTTAGATACTCTGCCACATGTCTACGCTGCTTTTCTCCTTGGCGTATTATCCTTCGAAAGGATCAACGATCGGGTTTTCATGACGGGCTTTAGAGAAAGGGTCCTTGGTACCGTCGAAAGGTGGTGTGGGTTGTAAGGAACTTGGAAAAATAAAAATAAGAGAAGAGAAATATCAGGGTGCAGATAGGGTCGAGCCGTATTCTGGACTTTATCTTCACTATGCCTCCATCGTTGCCCATGGTATCTTTAGCGCGTAGTGATGTACGGGTGGTACGTATGCCGCAATTCGGTTGGGGATGCGACGGAGGCCAAATTGCTAGTCGAGCTCCTAATGGGCTGGACTATCGTGCTGCGGGGTAGTCCGGACTCGTTTGACAGTGTTCGGGGGCTTGACTGTCGATGTAGTATTTGGTATGATAAGGCCGCTCTGTACTTCCGCTGCCAGGGCCGTGGTGTGCTCCTTAGTGCGGAGGGAGCGTTCCATGTTTCCATTGACTGTTATAACACCGCGGGGTCCGGGCATCTTGAGTTTGAGATAGACATGGTGTGGGACCGAGTTCAAGCGAGCGAACGCGGTTCGTCCGAGCAACGCGTGGTAGCCACTACGGAAAGGGACGATGTCAAAGATCAAGTCTTCGCTTCGAAAGTTATCCGGCGAACCGAAGACAACCTCCAGTGTGATTGAGCCCAAGTAGCGGGCCTCTACACCAGGTATTACTCCCTTAAAGGTGGTTTTTGTGGGCTTGATTCTTGAAGGATCAATACCCATTTTGCGGACTGTGTCCGATAGAGCAGGTTAAGGCTGCTACCGCCGTCCATGAGGACTCGCCTGAGGTGGAATCCATCAATAATTGGGTCGAGGACTAGCGCGGCCGAGCCTCCGTGACGGATACTGGTCGGGTGGTCTCTGCGATCGAAAGTGATCGTACAGGCTGACCATGGGTTGAATTTTGGGGCGACTGGCTCAATCGCGTAGACGTCCCTTAATGCGCGCTTGCGCTCCCACTTGGGGATGTGAGTAACGTATATCATATTCACCGTTTTTATCTCAGAGGAAATTTCTTCTGTCCCCCCGTGTTCGGTGCGCGAGGTTCCTCATCGTCATCCTCGCTGGGCGACCCTTTCTCGTTGTGTTCGGCATTTAACTTGCTGGCCTGTTTGAAGACCCAACAACTTCTGTTGGTGTGGTTGGCAGGCTTGTCAGGAGTGCCGTGGATCTGGCAAGGTCGATCAAGTATTCGGTCTAGGCTTGATGAGCCATCTTTGTTTCTTTTGAATGGCTTCTTCCGTTGACCGAATTTGGAGCCACTGAATCCGGCATTAACCGCCGTATCCTCTGCATTATCGAAGTTGCTCCGACACTTATGTTTGTTGCGTCGGGGCCTTCCGTTGCCGTTTCTGGTTTCGGAAGTGCCAGGGTCACTAGTACTATTGCTGCTATGGGCTAGCCAGCTATCTTCGCCCGCACAAAAGCGGGTCATTAGTGTTGTAAGAGCTGCTATGGACTTCAGCTTTTCTTGGCCGAGGTGCCGGGCGAGCCGTTCGTCGCGGATACTGTGCTTAAAGGCCGCTAGGGCTTCGGCGTCCGGACAGTCGACAATCTAGTTCTTTTTAATTAGGAACCTTGTCCAGAATTTCCTGGCCAACTCTCCGGGCTGCTGGACTATATGACTGAGGTTATCAGCATCCGGAGGCCGGATCTAAGTGCCTTAGAAGTTGTCTCTAAAGGCATCTTCCAAGTCTTCCCAGCTTTCCAATAGAGTTTTCTGGGAGGCTATTTAACCAGTGCCGAGCTGGTTGATACGTCCATTTTGCATCATGCTTTTATATCAATATTTATTGCATTATGGGCTGTTATTACATGTTATGTCACAATACTTATGCCTATTCTCTCTTATTTTACAAGGTTTACATAAGGAGGGAGAATGCCGGCAGCTGGAATTCTGGGCTGGAAAAGGAGCAAATATTAGAGACCTATTCTGCACAACTCCAAAAGTCCTGAAACTCCACGAAAGTTATTTTTGGAAATAATAAAAAATATTGAGCGGAAGAAATACGTCAGGGGGGCCTCCACCTGTCCACGAGGGTGGGGGCGCGCCCTACCCTCCTGGGCGTGCCCTCCTGCCTCATGGGCCCCCTGTTGGTCTCCGGTGCCCATCTTCTGCTATATGAAGTCTTTCGTCCGAAGAAAAATAATAAGCAAGCTTTCGGGACGAAACTCCGCCGCCACGAGGCGGAACCTTGGCGGAACCAATCTAGGGCTCTGGCAGAGCTTTTATGTCGGGGACACTTCCCTCCGGGAGGGGGAAATCATCGCCATCATCATCACCAACGCTCCTCTCATCGGGAGAGGGCAATCTCCATCAACATCTTCACCAGCACCATCTCCTCTCAAACCCTAGTTCATCTCTTGTATCCAATTCTTGTCTCCAAGTCTGGGATTGGTGCCTGTAGGTTGCTAGTAGTGTTGATTACTCCTTGTAGTTGATGCTAGTTGGTTTATTTGGTGGGAGATCATATGTTCAGATCCTATATGCATATTAATACCCCTCTAATTATGAACATGAATATGCTTTGTGAGTAGTTACGTTTGTTCCTGAGAACATGGGAGAAGTCGTGTATTAGTAGTCATGTGAATTTGGTATTCGTTCGATATTTTGATGAGATGTATGTTGTCTCTCCTCTAGTGGTGTTATGTGAACGTCGACTACATAACACTTCACCATTATTTGGGCCTAGAGGAAGGCATTGGGAAGTAATAAGTAGATGATGGGTTGCTAGAGTGACAGAAGCTTAAACCCTAGTTTATGCGTTGCTTCGTAAGGGGCTGATTTGGATCCATATGTTTCATGCTATGGTTAAGTTTACCTTAATACTTTTGTTGTAGTTGCGGATGCTTGCAATAGAGGTTAATCATAAGTGGGATGCTTGTCCAAGTAAGGGCAGCACCCAAGCACTGGTCCACCCACATATCAAATTATTAAAGTACCGAACGCGAATCATATGAACATGATGAAAACTAGCTTGACGATAATTCCCATGTGTCCTCGGGAGCGCTTTTCTTTATATAAGAGTTTGTCCAGGCTTGTCCTTTGCTATGAAAAGGATTGGGCCACCTTGCTGCACTTTATTTACTTTTGTTACTTGTTGCTCGTTCCAAATTATCTTATCACAAAACTATCTGTTACCTATTATTTCAGTGCTTGCAGAGAATACCTTGCTGAAAACCGCTTATCATTTCCTTCTGCTCCTCGTTGGGTTCGACACTCTTACTTATCGAAAGGACTACGATAGATCCTCTATACTTGTGGGTCATCAAGACTCTTTTCTGGCACCGTTGCCGGGGAGTGAAGCGCTTTTGGTAGCTGGAATTTGGTAAGGAAAAAATTTATATAGTGTGCTGAAATTTACTGTCGCTTGTTACTATGGAAATTAATCCTCTGAGGGGCTTGTTCGGGGTATCTTCACCCCGACCAATAGAGCAAAGAGTTGCTCCTCAACCTACTAAACCTACTGAAGATGAAAATGTCCACTTTGAGATTCCTTCGGGTATGTTAGAAATACTGCTAGCTAATCCTTCTGCAGGAGATGGAACAAAGCATCCTGATGAGCACCTAATATATGTGGATGAAGTTTGTGGATTATTTAAGCTTGCAGGTGTACCCGGTGATGTTATTAAGAAGAAGGTCTTCCCTTTATCTTTGAAGGGAGATGCATTGACATGGTATAGTTTATGTGATGATACGGGGTCATGGAACTACAAACGATTGAAATTGGAATTTCATCAGAAATTTTATCCTATGCATCTTGTTCATCGTGATCGCAATTATATATATAATTTCTGGCCTCACGAAAGAGAAAGCATCGCTCAAGCTTGGGGGAGGCTTAAATCAATGTTATATTCATGCCCCAATCATGAGCTTCCAAGAGAATTAATTATTCAAAGTTTTTATGCTCGGCTTTCTGATAACAATCGCACCATGCTCGATACTTCTTGTGCTGGCTCTTTTATGATGAAGACTATTGAATTCAAATGGTATTTATTGGATAGAATTAAACGCAACTCTGAAGATTGGGATCTCGACGAAGGTAAGGAGTCAGGTATGACACCCAAGTTTGATTGTGTTAAATATTTTATGGATATCCATATTTTCCGTAAGTTTAGCACTAAATATGGACTTGACTCTGAGTTAGTAGCTTCTTTCTGTGAATCTTTTGTTGCTTATGTTGATCTCCCTAAGGAGAAGTGGTTTAAATATCATCCTCCCATAGAAGTAAAAGTAGCTGCACCTATTAAAGTTGAAGAAAATACTATGAATTATAATGATCCTATTGTTCCTACTTCTTATGTTGAGAAACCACCTTTCCCTGTTAGAAGAAAGGATCATGCTAAACCTTCAACTGTGGTTCGTAAAAGCAATATTAGAACTTATACACCTCCTGAGCAAATTAAAATTGAACCTCATATTGCTATTGTTAAAGATCTCTTGTCTGATAATATTGATGGGCATGTTATTCATTTCCGTGATGAAACTGCTAAAATTGTCAAAACTTGTGCTAAAGATAAACATAGACCTGTGGTAGGCATGCCTGTTATTTCTGTTAAAATAGGAGATCATTGTTATCATGGCTTATGTGATATGGCTGCTAGTGCTAGTGCTATACCTCATGACTTATACAAAGAAATTATGCATGATATTGCACCTGCTGAGATAGAAGATATTGATGTCACAATTAATCTTGCTAATAGAGATACAATATCACCCATTGGATTTGTTAGAGATGTTGAAGTCTTGTGTGGGAAAACTGAATATCCTGCTGATTTTCTTGTTCTTGGTTCCCCACAAGATAGCTTTTGTCCTATTATATTTGGTAGACCCTTCTTGAACACTGTTAATGCTAGGATAGACTGCGAAAAGGATGTTGTTACTATTGGTCTAGGTGATATGTGTCATGAGTTTAATTTCTCTAAATTTCGTAGACAACACCCTGAAGAGGAATTGCCTAGTAAGGATGAAATTATTGGTCTTGCTTCTATTGCCGTGCCTCCTAGTGATCCTTTAGAACAACATTTGCTAGACCATCAAAATGATATGTTTATGAATGAAAGAAGGGAAATAGATGAATTGTTCTTTAAACAGGAACCTATCCTGAAGCACAATTTGCCTGTTGAAATCCTAGGGGATCCTCCTCCACCCAAGGGTGATCCCGTGTTTGAGCTTAAACAGTTACCTGATACTCTTAAATATGCTTATCTTGATGAGAAAAAGATATATCCTGTTATTATTAGTGCTAACCTTTCAGAGCATGAAGAAGAGAGATTATTGAAAACTCTGAAGAAGCAGCGCGCTGCTATTGGATATACTCTTGATGATCTCAAGGGCATTAGTCCCACTCTATGTTAACACAAAATAAATTTGGAGAAAGATGCCAAACCAGTTCGTGATCATCAACGACGGTTGAATCCTAAGATGAAAGAAGTGGTAAGAAAGGAAATACTAAAGCTCCTTGAGGCAGGTATAATTTATCCCGTTGCTGATAGTCAGTGGGTAAGTCTTGTCCATTGTGTCCCTAAGAAGGGGGTATTACCGCCGTTCCTAATGATAAAGATGAATTGATTCCGCAAAGAATTATTACAGGTTATAGGATGGTAATTGATTTCCGCAAATTAAATAAAGCTACTAAAAAGGATCATTACCCCTTACCTTTTATTGATCAAATGCTAGAAAGATTAGCCAAACATACACATTTTTGCTTTCTAGATGGTTATTCTGGTTTCTCTCAAATACCTGTGTCAGCCAATGATCAATCAAAGACTACTTTTACTTGCCCTTTTGGTACTTTTGCTTATAGACGTATGCCTTTTGGTTTATGTAATGCACCTGCTACCTTTCAAAGATGCATGATGGCTATATTCTCTGAATTTTGTGAAAAGATTTGTGAGGTTTTCATGGACGATTTTTCCGTCTATGGATCCTCTTTTGATGATTGCTTGAGCAACCTTGATCGAGTTTTGCAGAGATGTGAAGAAACTAATCTTGTCTTGAATTGGGAAAAGTGCCACTTTATGGTTAATGAAGGTATTGTCTTGGGGCATAAAGTTTCTAAAAGAGGTATTGAGGTTGATAAAGCCAAGGTTGATGCTATTGAAAAGATGCCATGTCCCAAGGACATCAAAGGTATAAGAAGTTTCCTTGGTCACACCGGTTTTTATAGGAGGTTCATTAAGGACTTCTCAAAAATTTCTCGGCCTCTGACTAATTTATTACAAAAAGATATACCATTTGTCTTTGACGATGATTGTGTAGAAGCATTTGAAATACTTAAGAAAGCATTGATCTCTGCACCTATTGTTCAGCCACCTGATTGGAATTTACCCTTTGAAATTATGTGTGATGCTAGTGATTATGCTGTAGGTGCTGTTCTAGGGTAAAGAG
This sequence comes from Triticum urartu, assembly GCF_056163025.1. NCBI lineage: Eukaryota > Viridiplantae > Streptophyta > Magnoliopsida > Poales > Poaceae > Triticum > Triticum urartu. The sequence continues at coordinate 8,440,218 of NC_141879.1, forward strand.
TTGATAAGAAATTAAATGTTATCCAATATGCTAGTAAGACTCTAGATAATGCTCAGAGAAATTATGCTACTACCGAAAAAGAATTCTTAGCGGTTGTATTTGCTTGTGATAAGTTCAGACCTTATATTGTTGATTCTAAAGTAACTATTCACACGGATCATGCTGCTATTAAATATCTTATGGAAAATAAAGATGCTAAACCTAGACTTATTAGATGGGTTCTCTTGCTACAAGAATTTTATTTGCATATTGTTGATAGAAAGGGAGCTGAGAACCCCGTTCCAGACAACTTGTCTAGGTTAGAAAATGTTCTTGATGACCCACTACCTATTGATGATAGCTTTCCTGCTGAGCAATTAAATGTCATAAATGCTTCTCGTACTGCTCCATGGTATGCTGATTATGCTAATTACATCGTTGCTAAATTCATACCACCTAGTTTCACATACCAGCAAAAGAAAAAGTTTTTTCTATGATTTGAGACATTACTTTTGGGATGACCCACATCTTTATAAAGAAGGAGTAGATGGTGTTATTAGACATTGTGTACCTAAGCATGAACAGGAACAGATCCTACGCAAGTGTCACTCCGAAGCTTATGGAGGACACCACGCTGGAGATAGAACTGCACATAAGGTATTGCAATCCGGTTTTTACTGGCCTACTCTCTTCAAGGATGCCCGTAAGTTTGTTTTATCTTGTGATGAATGTCAAAGAATTGGTAATATTAGTAGACTTCAAGAAATGCCTATGAATTATCCACTTGTTATTGAACCATTTGATGTTTGGGGCTTTGATTATATGTGACCTTTTCCTGCCTCTAATGGTTACACACATATTTTAGTTGTTGTTGATTACGTTACTAAGTGGGTAGAAGCTATCCCAACTAGTAGTGCTGATCATAACACTTCCATTAAAATGCTTAAAGAAGTTATTTTCCCGAGGTTTGGAGTCCCTAGATATTTAATGACTAATGGTGGTTCACATTTTATTCATGGTGCTTTCCGAAAAATGCTTGCTAAATATGATGTTAATCATAGAATTTCATCTCCTTATCACCCACAGTCTAGTGGTCAAGTAGAATTGAGCAATAGAGAGCTCAAATTAATTTTGCAAAAGACTGTTAATAGATCTAGAAAGAATTGGTCCAAGAAACTTGATGATGCATTATGGGCCTATAGAACTGCATATAAAAATCCTATGGGTATGTCTCCGTATAAAATGGTTTATGGAAAAGCATGTCACTTACCTCTCGAACTAGAACATAAGGCTTATTGGGCAACTAAAGAGCTCAATTATGATTTCAAACTTGCCGGTGAGAAGAGGTTATTTGACATTAGCTCACTTTATGAATGGAGAACCCAAGCTTATGAGAATGCCAAGTTGTTTAAAGAAAAGGTTAAAAGATGGCATGACAAAAGGATACAAAAGCGTGAGTTTAATGTAGGTGATTATGTATTGCTATACAACTCTTGTTTAAGATTTTTTGCAGGAAAACTTCTCTATAAATGGGAAGGCCCTTACGTTATCGAGGAGGTCTATCATTCTGGTGCCATAAAAATCAACAACTTCGAAGGCACAAATCCAAAGGTGGTGAACGGTCAAAGATTAAACATTATATCTCAGGTAATCCTATAAATGTTGAAACCAATGTTATTGAAACCGTAACCCCGGGGGAATACATAAGGGACTTTCCGGAATGTTTCAGACTCCGAAAAGGAATAGGTATGTGGTACGGTAAGTAAACCGACTCCAAAACAGTTCTAATGGCAATATTTCTCCGTTTTTGCATATTTAGAAAAATAGAAAAATAAGAAGCAGTCCGGGAAGGACACGAGGGCCCCACGAGGGTGGAGGGCGTGCCCTACCCCCCTGGGCGCGCACCCCTACCTCGTGGGCACCTCGCGTGCTCTCCGGACTCCGTTTTCTTGCACGATACGTATTTTGGTTGGTAAAAATTCATTATATAATCTCCCAAAGGTTTTGACTCCTGTATCACACAATTGTCCTCTGTTTTCGTTTTGAGCTGTTGTTGTTGTAGATTAGAGCAAGATGTCTTCTCAAGAGTCAGTCAGGGAGAGTCGGGTGTCTCATCCGGCATCGAGACCAAGGACAAACAGCGATGCTGACCACTTTGGGCCAGCAACGGAGGAAGAGATGGAGGCTGATTTGATGAGGATAGATGCCATGGAGGATCAAGAAGTCACTTCTCGCTTCCGAGCTGGGTTCACTATGGGGGAACTACAGAGCTCAGCCATTCCAAACTCGGTTATCCCTTCCAATGTTAGATTTCTTTCTTATGAAAATATGAAGAAGAGTGTCACTTGTTCTCCCGCAGCTATGCAACAGCCCTGGGTGCAAGGAGCTTTGGCCGTTACAGGAAAGCTTCGTAAGGAGATAATGGATCTCAAGCAGCAACTCAATAAGCTCGAGGAAGAGAATCATATCCTGAGGGGCATTATCGCCAAGAATATCACATCACCATCCCCGAAGAAGGACACATAATCACATGGGTATGGGCACTCCCCTCGGCAACTTCCAAGCTTGGGGGAGGTGCCCCGGTATCGTATCACAACCACATCTCCTATCTTTACCGTTTTTCTTAGTTCGATCCTATTTAGTAGTATCTTGATCTAGTAGAATAAAGTTTTGGTATGATCTAGTTTTGATTTTTGCTTTATGATCCCTCTATGTAATCGAGTCTGTGAGCTTTATAATAAAGATTAGTGTTGAGTCAAGGTCTTGATTATTTTGCCATGATCTTGAGTGAATAAAGGAAGAAAAGAGAAACGAATAAAAATAAATAAAGAGATCATATTGATCTTATTGAGAGTAATGACTTCACATAGAAAGAGTATGATGATTAAAAGTTGTTGAGAGTTGACAAACATAGATTTGGTCATCGCTGCAATTAATAGGAAGTAATAAAGAAAGAGAGGTTTCACATATAAATATACTATCGTGGACATCTTTTATGATTGGGATCACTCATTAAAATATGACATGCTAAAGAGTTGATGTTGGACAAGGAAGACAACGTAATGGGTTATGTTTTCTTATATCTGAGATAAAGTATATTATCATGGATCATCCAACATGTTGAGCTTGCCTTTCCCCCTCATGCTAGCCAAATTCTTTGCACCAAGTAGAGATACTACTTGTGCTTCCAAAAACCCTTAAACCCAGTTTTGCCATGAGAGTCCATCATATCTACCTATGGATAGAGTAAGATCCTTCAAGTAAGTTGTCATTGGTGCAAGCAATAAAAATTGCTCTCTAAATATGTATGACTGATTGGTGTGGAGGAAATAAGCTTTATACGATCTTGTGATGTGGAAGAAATAAAAGCGACGGACTGCATAATAAAGGTTCATATCACAAGTGGCAATATAAAATGACGTTCTTTCGCATTAAGATTTTGTGCATCCAACCCTGAAAGCGCATGGCAACCTCTGCTCCCCTCTGCGAAGGGCCTATCTTTTATTATTATCTTCTACCTTATGCAAGAGTCAGGTTGATCTTCACCTTCCCTTTTTAAATTTTGTCCTTTGGCAAGCACATGGTGTTGGAAAGATCCTGATAGATATATCTAATTGGATGTAAGTTAGCATGAACTATTATTGTTGACATTACCCTTGAGGTAAAAGGTTGGGAGGCGAAACTATAAGCCCCTATCTTTCTCTGTGTCCGGTTAAAACTCCGTAACCACAAGTATTGCGTGAGTGTTAGCAATTATGAAAGACTAAATGATAGTTGAGTATATGGACTTGCTAGAAAGCTCTGACATAGACTCTTTCTGATGTTATGATAAATTGCAATTGCTTCAATGACTGAGATTATAGTTTGTTGTTTCTCAATAAAGTTTCTGATTCATACTTTGCATTGTGAATAGATTATTACTTGAGCATAAGAAATCATATGACAATATCCATTTATGTTGTTGTTATGAGAATAATCATGATGCCCTCATGTCCGTATTTTATTTTATCGACACCTCTACCTCTAAACATGTGGACATATTTATCATTATCGGCTTTCGCTTGAGGACAAGCGAGGTCTAAGCTTGGGGGAGTTGATACGTCCATTTTGCATCATGCTTTTATATCGATATTTATTGCATTATAGGCTGTTATTACATGTTATGTCACAATACTTATGCCTATTCTCTCTTATTTTACAAGATTTGCATAAGGAGGGAGAATGCCGACAGCTGGAATTCTGGGCTGGAAAAGGAGCAAATATTAGAGACCTATTCCGCACAACTCCAAAAGTCCTGAAACTCCACGAATGTTATTTTTGGAAATAATAAAAAATATTGAGCGGAAGAAATACGTCAAGGGAGCCTCCACCTATCCACGAGGGTGGGGGTGCGCCCTACCCCCTGGGCGCGCCCCCCTGCCTCGTGGGCCCCCTGTTGGCTCTCCAATGCCCATCTTCTGCTATATGAAGTCTTTTGTCCGAAGAAAAATAATAAGCAAGCTTTCAGGACGAGACTCCGCCGCCACGAGGCGGAACCTTGGCGGAACCAATCTAGGGCTCCGGCAGAGCTGTTCTGCCGGGGACACTTCCCTCCGGGAGGGGGAAATCATCGCCATCATCACCAACGCTCCTCTCGTCGGGAGAGGGCAATCTCCATCAACATCTTCACCAGCACCATCTCCTCTCAAACCCTAGTTTGTCTCTTGTCTCCAAGTCTGGGATTGGTACCCGTAGGTTGCTAGTAGTGTTGATTACTCCTTGTAGTTGATGCTAGTTGGTTTATTTGGTGGAATATCATATGTTCAGATCCTATATGCATATTAATACCACTCTGATTATGAACATGAATATGCTTTGTGAGTAGTTACGTTTGTTCCTGACGACATGGGAGAAGTCTTGCTATTAGTAGTCATGTGAATTTGGTATTCGTTCGATATTTTGATGAGATGTATGTTGTCTCTCCTCTAGTGGTGTTATGTGAACATCAACTACATAACACTTCACCATTATTTGGGCCTAGAGGAAGGCATTGGGAAGTAATAAGTAGATGATGGGTTGCTAGAGTGACAGAAGCTTAAACCCTAGTTTATGCGTTGCTTCGTAAGGGGCTGATTTGGATCCATATGTTTCATGCTATGGTTAGGTTTACCTTAATACTTTTGTTGTAGTTGCGGATGCTTGCAATAGAGGTTAATCATAAGTGGGATGCTTGTCCAAGTAAGGGCAGCACCCAAGCACCGGTCCACCCACATATCAAATTATCAAAGTACTGAACGCGAATCATATGAACGTGATGAAAACTAGCTTGACGATAATTCCCATGTGTCCTCGGGAGCGCTTTTCTTTATATAAGAGTTTGTCCAGGCTTGTCCTTTGCTACAAAAAGGATTGGGCCACCTTGCTGCACTTTATTTACTTTTGTTACTTGTTGCTCGTTACAAATTATCTTATCACAAAACTATATGTTACCTATTATTTCAGTGCTTGCAGAGAATACCTTGCTGAAAACCGCTTATCATTTCCTTCTGCTCCTCGTTGGGTTCGACACTCTTACTTATTGAAAGGACTATGATAGATCCCCTATACTTGTGGGTCATAACTGGTCCCTTAAGTTTTAGGGGGGGTATTTGATGGCATGTAGATCATCGCAACGAGCCATGTGAATGTGGAGAAGGAAATCTTCAATCCATACTGCGGGGTCCGTCGTACCATCATATGATTCGATGTTCATGGGTTTAAACCCTTCTAGGAACTGGTGCTCCATTACCTCATCGGTGAAGCATAGGGGGTGTGCGGCGCCTCTGTATCGGGCAACGTCTCGATGCAGTTCGGATGAGGTCCGTATGCGGTTTTCTGCCCGGGTGAGGTTGAGCTTATCACGCCAGGCCTGATGGTCGTCTTCTCGTGCTGGGGCATGCCCCTTTGATCCGTAGATTGATCTAGTCTGACCGGCTCTATTGTTCAGGTCCTGTCGTAGGTCGTAGGTGAATGTTGTTTCGCTGCCTCTGCGGCGAGGCGGTGCGGGCTGATGTTTGGCTTGAGTTGCCGCCCTGTCCCGACCACGTGGTGGTCGGTCTGGTCTGTCAACAGCATCACGCGTTGGCGGTATGGGCTCCAGCGCCTCATCGTCGAATTGGGGTAGCAGCTTGCGCTTTGGGTAACTCTTAGTTGGGCGTTCGAGGCCGTATTCCTCAGCTGCCAGGACATTAGTCCATCTGTCATTGAGCAGATCTTGATCAGCTTGAAGCTGCTGCTGCTTCTTTTCCAGGCTTCTTGATGTGGCGATTAGCCTGCGCTTGAAGCGCTCTTGGTCGAGGGGTTCCTCCAGCCTGATGAAGTCTTCATCGCCAAGGCTCACGTCCTCTTCGGAGATCGGTAGGTAATTACTATCCTCCGAGCCCTCATTTTCGACGGGATCGTCAGGGTCGACTTGCCCCTCCTCCCAATCGTCCTATTCGGAGGTTGGCTCGACAGGGGCTTCGGGGTATTCAGGATTCTCTGGAGTGTTATCGTCTCCGGTGCCGGTATTGCTGTCTTTGTCGCGGCGTGATTTGGAGCGGCGTAGCTGACGTCGACGCTTTGGAGGGGCTTCGGCAGGCTTGTCCTCATCTGGATCCTTCTTGCCTTCGTCGTCCTCCTTGGGTGTGTCCACCATGTATACGTCGTATGTGGAAGTGGCCGTCCATTGTCCGGTAAACGGAGGGTCTTGGCCTTGTTCGTCTCCGGCATCGTCGTCCATACCGTCGATGTCTTCGGAGGTGTAGTCCAGCATGTCGGTTAGGTCTTCGACAGCGGCTATGAAATGGGTGGTGGGTGGACCGTAAAATTCCCTGCTCTTAGCCCCTAGTCCAGGCCGGGCATAGTTCGGAAATGATCCTTCTGTAATGGCGAGTGATCGCATCAAGTCCAGAGCCTCGTTCAAATGCGAGGTTTGGGCTGAGGAAAGAAAGTCTGCGGGGCTGTCCGAGGTTGGAGCCTCCTGGTCGCACCTACTTAACACGGACCCTGAGAGTTCGGACTTGGAATCCGGCGGAGTGTCCGGTGCTCGAGCGTCAAGGGGAGTTTGGTTCGTCTTCGGGTTTGCCACCGACGTCGTCCCCTTCGGATCTCTGGTAGCAAATTCCATAGTTGCAGAGAGTCCTGCAGGCTCTAGACTCCCGTCTTTGGACCTGACAACCTGTTCCGGATCTGAGGCCGGAGCGGCAACTGGGGCCGCGAACCCCTCAAAGATCAAGTCTTCTCGGACGTCAGCGACATAGTTCAGGTTCCCAAAACTGATCTGATGACCAGGGGCGTAGCTGTCGATCTGCTCGAGGTGGCCAATCGAGTTGGCACGCAGCGCGAAGCCGCCGAATACAAAAATCTGGCCGAGGAGAAAAGTCTCCACTACAAGAAATATGTCAACTTATGACCTTCTGTCAGTGAGCCTCGAAGAATTGGTCATAAATTTATGACCATTTTAGACCAATTGGTCAAAAGCTGTTCAGGGGGCTCCAAACCCTAAACCATTGCGACCATTTTGGTCAGAAAGGTCGTAATTTCCTTACACGAAATGGTCACAAAGCAAACAGTGCTAGTCCGCTGCCTTATTTCTAGTTGTTAATGACCAATATAGATGGTCATAGCCTTGTAGATTGTGGTGGGTTGTGATGACTAGGCGCCATCTCATCAGTTTTGCCTATGTGTCATGTCCATGTGGCAGTTTTTGCCCTAGGTTGTGAAGCAACCTATATTTCTATCATTCCCAAAATTCCCAAAAAAATCTCATAAATTCTTTGGGGCATATCTTCATCAAATATGTAAAAATCCTTCCTTTCCTAGTTCAAAACTAATTCAACAATATTCATTTTCCTATTCTGTTCACAACAACACTTTATGAAGGAAGTGCTATTTATATATTCTTGATTGCCCTCGGAATTTTTGGGCACTCTTTCCTATCCAAATCACTACCGCATGACAAAATTCAGCTCCATTTTCCTAGCAAATCTTCTTCGGCAAATTTCCAAAGTTTTTGTCCACCTAGAAGCATTGTGAAGGAAGTACCTTTTTTATATCTCTAAATGACATGAAATTTATACAGTTCCTTCATATGTCCAAATTATCACCCTCCTCCAAATTTCAGCTCAGTCAAATAATCTATGTGAGCCCAGGTTCAATTTATATTTTATGGCCAAATTGGCACGTTGCAAAGCAAGTGTTATATAGACCCCTCCTATTACCCTCAAACTTTTCGGGCACTCTTCCATACCCAAATCATTGCCACATGATAATATTCAGCTCAATTTTCCTAGTAAATCTTTCTCGGGAAATTTCCAAAGTTTCTACCTCGAGAGAAGCTTTGTGAAGTAAGTGCTAGCTAGGCTTACCCAAATGATCTGAAAATTGACTAGCGCATGACCATACCTAAGTAACTTACCTACACCAATTTTGAGCTCATTTCATTCATCCAATATCTCTCACTAGTTTTCCCAAGTTTCTGTCCATAGAAGAGCATTGTGAAGGAAGTACTACTTTGGCATGTCCAAATGGTATCAATTTTCTACAATGCTTTCCTATGCCCAAATAACCATCCTCCACAAAATTTCAGCTCAATCCATTCATTATTTTGAGCCCAGCTTCAACATTCATATTTTTGTCCAGCGTGGTACTTTGCAAAGCAAGTACCACCTAGGATCCTCCTTTTGAGCTAAAAATTTGTGAAGACATTCTCCATAGTAGATGATCATCCTCAGCCAAAACTCACGCCCATTGGCCATGTGCATTTCCCGTACCGCTAATCAAACACTTGGCTGCTAATTCATGTTTGAGCATCGATCGGTCTTCTCGTGAGAATCTTATGTTGTAATTTTCTTCCTAGCACCAACCTGGGGAGTGCCCAACCCACTAGACATGCCTAAGCCGCCCAGAACACATGGCAACATTACGGTCACGCGGTGACCACGCGACGGGCATGCGAGTTTACGCGCTCTAGAGTTGGGGCCCTCGGCCACCGCCCAAACCTCGATGTATCGCCACCAAACCATGTATTTATCATTAAATAGGTCCTTATGTAACTATAAATGATTTTTGGAAAAAATAAATAGCAAACTATGAGGCAGCTGCAGTTCAAATTTGACCCGCTTCCAACTGAATCGGCGGAAATTTGTCTTTTTCACAAGAGGTGGATCAAAATATTTTACACCCAACCATTTTGTCAATTGTGCATTAAATATGGCCTAGTATTTTATAAAAATGATTCGGTCCAATTTTGCAACAATTATTTGGTAGTACCTTCACAAAAAAACCTCCTTTCGGGCACTCAAAAAATGGAAAATGGTTTTTTCGTCCAACGAAAATGAAAACTTCCTTAGGCAACATTGTTTGCCATTCCAATATGCACCCTTGTGCACAATATGAGATCATTTGAACAAACTATGCCATGAATGTGGCTATAAGATTGATCATTTGGCTTGAAAGCCATTGATCTCCACACATGATAGCTCGTTTCTGAGAACACTTTTTAAAAATAATTGCCGTATTACAAGTTTGTTATTTTTCCTAGGAACTTGGCCACATATGATGACACAATGCGAAGGTTTCCCAATTTTTTGATTTTTTTTGAATTTTTTATGCCCGTTTCAAAATGCGGTCAAAATGGCGGGCTTGACCGTTCCTAGCTAGTGGTTGAATCTTGGAAAACTTTTGGTATTTCTCTGATTAAATAGATACTTATGTACCTAGAAATGATTTTTGTAAAAAATAAATAGCAAATTATGAGGCAGCTGCAGTTCAAATTTGACCCGCTTCCAGCCGAATCGGCGGAAATTTGTCTTTTTCATGAGAGGTGGATCAAAACTTTTTACACCCAACCATTTTGTCAATTGTGCATTAAATATGTCCTAGTATTTTAGAAAATTGATTTGGTCCAATTTTGCAACAATTATTTGGTAGTTCCTTCACAAAAAAACCTCCTTTCGGGCACTCGGAAAATGAAAAATGGTTTTTTCGTCCAAAGAAAATGAAAACTTCCTTAGGCAACATTTTTTGCCATTCCAATATGCACCCTTGTGCACAATATTGAAGGAAATGTGCCCTAGAGGCAATAATAAAGTTATTATTTATTTCCTTATAATCATGATAAATGTTTATTATTCATGCTAGAATAGTATTAACCGGAAACATAATACATGTGTGAATACATAGACAAACAAAGTGTCACTAGTATGCCTCTACTTGACTAGCTCGTTAATCAAAGATGGTTATGTTTCCTGACCATAAACAATGAGTTGTTATTTGATTAACGAGGTCACATCATTAGTTGAATGATCTGATTGACATGACCCATTCCATTAGCTTAGCACCCGATCGTTTAGTATGTTGTTATTGCTTTCTTCATGACTTATACATGTTCCTATGACTATGAGATTATGCAACTCCTGTTTGCCGGAGGAACACTTTGGGTGCTACCAAACGTCACAACGTAACTGGGTGATTATAAAGGAGCATTACAGGTGTCTCCAAAGGTAGATGTTGGGTTGGCGTATTTCGAGATTAGGATTTGTCACTCCGATTGTCGGAGAGGTATCTCTGGGCCCTCTCGGTAATACACATCACATAAGCCTTGCAAGCATTACAACTAATATGTTAGTTGTGAGATGATGTATTACGGAATGAGTAAAGAGACTTGCCGGTAACGAGATTGAACTAGGTATTGGATACCGACGATCAAATCTCGGGCAAGTAACATACCGATGACAAAGGGAACAACGTATGTTGTTATGCGGTCTGACCGATAAAGATCTTCGTAGAATATGTAGGAGCCAATATGGGCATCCAGGTCCCGCTATTGGTTATTGACCGGAGACATGTCTCGGTCATGTCTACATTGTTCCCGAACCCGTAGGGTCCGCACGCTTAAGGTTACGATGACAGTTACATTATGAGTTTATGCATTTTGATGTACCGAAGGTTGTTCGGAGTCCCGGATGTGATCACGGACATGACGAGGAGTCTCGAAATGGTCGAGACGTAAAGATTGATATATTGGAAGCCTATGTTTGGACATCGGAAGTGTTCCGGGTGAAATCGGGATTTTACCGGGTTACCGGGAGGTTACCGGAACCCCCCGGGAGCTATATGGGCCATAGTGGGCCTTAGTGGAAAAGAGAAGGGGCTGCCCTAGATGGGCTGCGCTCCTCCCCCTTCCCCTAGTCCTATTAGGACTAGGAGAGGTGGCCGGCCCCCTCCTCCTCTTTTCCCCTCCGAGGAATCCTAGTTGGACTAGGATTGGAGGGGGAATCCTACTCCTAGAGGGAGTAGGACTCTCCTGCGCCCTCCTCCTTGGCCGGCCAGCCCTCCCCCTTGGCTCCTTTATATACGGAGGCAGGGGACACCCCTAGACACACAAGTTGATCCACGTGATCTATTCCTTAGCCGTGTGCGGTGCCCCCTGCCACCATATTCCTCGATAATATTGTAGCGGAGTTTAGGCGAAGCCCTGCTGCTGTGGTATATCAAGATCGTCACCACGCCGTCGTGCTGACGGAACTCTTCCCCGACACTTTGCTGGATCGGAGTCCGGGGATCGTCATCGAGCTGAACGTGTGCTCGAACTCGGAGGTGCCGTAGTTTCGGTGCTTGATCGGTTGGATCGTGAAGACGTACGACTACTTCCCCTACGTCGTGTCATCGCTTCCGCAGTCGGTCTATGTTGAGTACGTAGACAACACTCTCCCCCTCGTTGCTATGCATCACATGATCTTGCGTGTGCGTAGGAAATTTTTTGAAATTACTACGAAACCCAACAGTGGAATCCGAGCCTAGGTTATTTATGTTGATGTTATATGCACGAGTAGAACACAAGTGAGTTGTGGACGATACAAGTCATACTGCCTACCAGCATGTCATACTTTGGTTCGGCGGTATTGTTGGACGAGACGACCCGGACCAACCTTACGCGTACGCTTACGCGAGACCGGTTCCCTCGACGTGCTTTGCACAGAGATGGCCTGCGGGCTACTGTCTCTCCAACTTTAGTTGAACCAAGTATGGCTACGCCCGGTCCTTGCGAAGGTTAAAACGGAGTCTATTTGACAAACTATCGTTGTGGTTTTGATGCGTAGGTGAGATTGGTTCTTACTTAAGCCCGTAGCAGCCACGTAAAACATGCAACAATAAAGTAGAGGATGTCTAACTTGTTTTTGCAGGGCATGTTGTGATGTGATATGGTCAAGACATGATGCTGAATTCTATTGTATGAGATGATCATGTTTTGTAACCGAGTTATCGGCAACTGGCAGGAGCCATATGGTTGTCGCTTTATTGTATGCAATGCAATCGCAATGTAATGCTTTACTTTATTACTAAACGGTAGTGATAGTCGTAGAAGCATAAGATTGGCGAGACGACAACGATGCTACGATGGAGATCAAGGTGTCACGCCGGTGACGATGGTGATCATGACGGTGCTTCGGAGATGGAGATCACAGGCACAAGATGATGATGGCCATATCATATCACTTATATTGATTGCATGTGATGTTTATCTTTTTATGCATCTTATCTTGCTTTGATTGACGGTAGCATTATAAGATGATCTCTCACTAAATTATCATGAAGTGTTCTCCCTGAGTATGCACCGTTGCGAAAGTTCTTCGTGCTGAGACACCACGTGATGATCGGGTGTGATAGGCTCTACGTTCAAATACAACGGGTGCAAAACAGTTGCGCACGCGGAATACTCAGGTTATACTTGACGAGCCAAGCATATACAGATATGGCCTCGGAACACGGAGACCGAAAGGTCGAGCGTGAATCATATAGTAGATATGATCAACATAATGATGTTCACCGATGAAACTACTCCATCTCACGTGATGATCGGACATGGTTTAGTTGATTTGGATCACGTGATCACTTAGAGGATTAGAGGGATGTCTATCTAAGTGGGAGTTCTTAAGTAATATGATTAATTGAACTTAAATTTATCATGAACTTAGTACCTGATAGTATCTTTCTTGTTTTATGTTGATTGTAGATAGATGGCTCGTGCTGTTGTTCCGTTGAATTTTAATGCGTTCCTTGAGAAAGCAAAGTTGAAAGATGATGGTAGCAATTACACGGACTGGGTCCGTAACTTGAGGATTATCCTCATTGCTGCACAGAAGAATTACGTCCTGGAAGCACCGCTGGGTGCCAGGCCTGCTGCTGGAGCAACACCAGATGTTATGAACGTCTGGCAGAGCAAAGCTGATGACTACTCGATAGTTCAATGTGCCATGCTTTACGGCTTAGAATCGGGACTTCAACGACGTTTTGAACGTCATGGAGCATATGAGATGTTCCAGGAGTTGAAGTTGATATTTCAAGCAAATGCCCGGATTGAGAGATATGAAGTCTCCAATAAGTTCTATAGCTGCAAGATGGAGGAGAACAGTTCTGTCAGTGAGCATATACTCAAAATGTATGGGTATAATAATCACTTGATTCAATTGGGAGTTAATCTTCCAGATGATTGCGTCGTTGACAGAATTCTCCAATCACTGCCACCAAGCTACAAGAGCTTCGTGATGAACTATAATATGCAAGGGATGAACAAGACTATTCCCGAGCTCTTCACGATGCTGAAAGCTGCGGAGGTAGAAATCAAGAAAGAGCATCAAGTGTTGATGGTCAACAAGACCACTAGTTTCAAGAAAAAGGGCAAAGGAAAGAAGAAGGGGAACTTCAAGAAGAACGGCAAGCCAGTTGCTGCTCAAGAGAAGAAACCCAAGTCTGGACCTAAGCCTGAAACTGAGTGCTTCTATTGCAAGCAGACTGGTCACTGGAAGCGGAACTGCCCCAAGTATTTGGCGGATAAGAAGGATGGCAAGGTGAACAAAGGTATATGTGATATACATGTTATTGATGTGTACCTTACTAATGCTCGCAGTAGCACCTGGGTATTTGATACTGGTTCTGTTGCTAATATTTGCAACTCGAAACAGGGGCTACGAATTAAGAGAAGATTGGCTAAGGACGAGGTGACGATGCGCGTGGGAAACGGTTCCAAAGTCGATGTGATCGCGGTCGGCACGCTACCTCTACATCTATCTTCGAGATTAATATTAGACCTAAATAATTGTTATTTGGTGCCAGCGTTAAGCATGAACATTATATCTGGATCTTGTTTAATGCGAGACGGTTATTCATTTAAATCAGAGAATAATGGTTGTTCTATTTATATGAGTAATATCTATTATGGTCATGCACCCTTGAAGAGTGGTCTATTCTTATTGAATCTCGATAGTAGTAATACACATATTCATAATGTTGAAGCCAAAAGATGCAGAGTTGATAATGAAAGTGCAACTTATTTGTGGCACTGTCGTTTAGGTCATATCGGTATAAAGCGCATGAAGAAACTCCATACTGATGGACTTTTGGAACCACTTGATTATGAATCACTTGGTACTTGCGAACCGTGCCTCATGGGCAAGATGACTAAAACACCGTTCTCCGGTACTATGGAGAGAGCAACAGATTTGTTGGAAATCATACATACCGATGTATGTGGTCCGATGAATATTGAGGCTCGTGGCGGATATCGTTATTTTCTCACCTTCACAGATGATTTAAGCAGATATGGGTATATCTACTTAATGAAACATAAATCTGAAACATTTGAAAAGTTCAAAGAATTTCAGAGTGAAGTTGAAAATCATCGTAACAAGAAAATAAAGTTTCTACGATCTTATCGTGGAGGAGAATATTTGAGTTACGAGTTTGGTGTACATTTGAAAAACTGTGGAATAGTTTCGCAACTCACGCCACCCGGAACACCACAGCGTAATGGTGTGTCCGAACGTCGTAATCGTACTTTACTAGATATGGTGCGATCTATGATGTCTCTTACTGATTTACCGCTATCATTTTGGGGTTATGCTTTAGAGACGGCCGCATTCACGTTAAATAGGGCACCATCAAAATCCGTTGAGACGACGCCTTATGAACTATGGTTTGGCAAGAAACCAAAGTTGTCGTTTCTGAAAGTTTGGGGCTGCGATGCTTATGTGAAAAAGCTTCAACCTGACAAGCTCGAACCCAAATCGGAGAAATGTGTCTTCATAGGATATCCAAAGGAAACTATTGGATACACCTTCTATCACAGATCCGAAGGCAAGACTTTTGTTGCTAAATTCAGAAACTTTCTTGAGAAGGAGTTTCTCTCGAAAGAAGTGAGTGGGAGGAAAGTAGAACTTGACGAGGTAACTGTACCTGCTCCCTTGTTGGAAAGTAGTACATCACAGAAAACTGTTTCTGCGACACCTACACCAATAAGTGAGGAAGTTAATGATAATGATCATGAAACTTCAGAACAAGATACTACTGAACCTCGTAGATCAACCAGAGTAAGATCCGCACCAGAGTGGTACGGTAATCCAGTTCTGGAAGTCATGCTACTAGATCATGATGAACCTACGAACTATGAAGAAGCGATGGTGAGCCCAGATTCCGCAAAGTGGCTTGAAGCCATGAAATCTGAGATGGGATCCATGTATGAGAACAAAGTATGGACTTTGGTTGACTTGCCCGATGATCGGCAAGCAATAGAGAATAAATGGATCTTCAAGAAGAAGACTGACGCTGATGGTAATGTTACTGTTTACAAAGCTCGACTTGTCGCAAAAGGTTTTCGACAAGTTCAAGGGGTTGACTACGATGAGACTTTCTCACCCGTAGCGATGCTTAAGTCTGTCCGAATCATGTTAGCGATTGCCGCATTTTATGATTATGAAATTTGGCAGATGGATGTCAAAACTGCATTCCTGAATGGATTTCTGGAAGAAGAATTGTATATGATGCAACCGGAAGGTTTTGTCGATCCAAAGGGAGCTAACAAAGTGTGCAAGCTCCAGCGATCCATTTATGGACTGGTGCAAGCCTCTCGGAGTTGGAATAAACGCTTTGATAGTGTGATCAAAGCATTTGGTTTTATACAGACTTTCGGAGAAGCCTGTATTTACAAGAAAGTGAGTGGGAGCTCTGTAGCATTTCTAATATTATATGTGGATGACATATTGCTGATTGGAAATGATATAGAATTTCTGGATAGCATAAAGGGATACTTGAATAAAAGTTTTTCAATGAAAGACCTTGGTGAAGCTGCTTACATATTAGGCATTAAGATCTATAGAGATAGATCAAGACGCTTGATTGGACTTTCACAAAGCACATACCTTGACAAGATTTTGAAGAAATTCAAAATGGATCAAGCAAAGAAAGGATTCTTGCCTGTGTTACAAGGTGTGAAGTTGAGTAAGACTCAATGCCCGACCACTGCAGAAGATAGAGAGAATATGAAAGATGTTCCCTATGCATCAGCCATAGGCTCTATCATGTATGCAATGCTGTGTACCAGACCTGATGTGTGCCTTGCTATAAGTTTAGCAGGGAGGTACCAAAGTAATCCAGGAGTGGATCACTGGACAGCGGTCAAGAACATCCTGAAATACCTGAAAAGGACTAAGGATATGTTTCTCGTATATGGAGGTGACAAAGAGCTCACCGTAAAAGGTTACGTTGATGCAAGCTTTGACACTGATCCGGACGATTCTAAATCGCAAACCGAATACGTGTTTACATTAAACGGTGGAGCTGTCAGCTGGTGCAGTTCTAAACAAAGCGTCGTAGCGGGATCTACATGTGAAGCGGAGTACATAGTTGCTTCGGAAGCAGCGAACGAAGGAGTCTGGATGAAGGAGTTCATATCCGATCTAGGTGTCATACCTAATGCATCGGGTCCAATGAAAATCTTTTGTGACAATACTGGTGCAATTGCCTTGGCAAAGGAATCCAGATTTCACAAAAGGACCAAACACATCAAGAGACGCTTCAACTCCATCCGGGATCTAGTCCAGGTGGGAGACATAGAGATTTGCAAGATACATACGGATCTGAATGTTGCAGACCCGTTGACTAAGCCTCTTCCACGAGCAAAACATGATCAGCACCAAGGCTCCATGGGTGTTAGAATCATTACAGTGTAATCTAGATTATTGACTCTAGTGCAAGTGGGAGACTGAAGGAAATGTGCCCTAGAGGCAATAATAAAGTTATTATTTATTTCCTTATAATCAAGATAAATGTTTATTATTCATGCTAGAATTGTATTAACCGGAAACATAATACATGTGTGAATACATAGACAAACAAAGTGTCACTAGTATGCCTCTACTTGACTAGCTCGTTAATCAAAGATGGTTATGTTTCCTGACAATAAACAATGAGTTGTTATTTGATTAACGAGGTCACATCATTAGTTGAATGATCTGATTGACATGACCCATTCCATTAGCTTAGCACCCGATCGTTTAGTATGTTGCTATTGCTTTCTTCATGACTTATACATGTTC
Source organism: Triticum urartu (assembly GCF_056163025.1). NCBI lineage: Eukaryota > Viridiplantae > Streptophyta > Magnoliopsida > Poales > Poaceae > Triticum > Triticum urartu. The sequence goes on from NC_141879.1 coordinate 8,457,569, forward strand.
CTATGACTATGAGATTATGCAACTCCCGTTTGCCGGAGGAACACTTTGGGTGCTACCAAACGTCACAACGTAACTGGGTGATTATAAAGGAGCATTACAGGTGTCTCCAAAGGTAGATGTTGGGTTGGCGTATTTCGAGATTAGGATTTGTCACTCCGATTGTCGGAGAGGTATCTCTGGGCCCTCTCGGTAATACACATCACATAAGCCTTGCAAGCATTACAACTAATATGTTAGTTGTGAGATGATGTATTACAAAACGAGTAAAGGGACTTGCCGGTAACGAGATTGAACTAGGTATGGGATACCAACAATCGAATCTCGGGCAAGTAACATACCGATGACAAAGGGAACAACGTATGTTGTTATGTGGTCTGACCGATAAAGATCTTCGTAGAATATGTAGGAGCCAATATGGGCATCCAGGTCCCGCTATTGGTTATTGACCGGAGACATGTCTCGGTCATGTCTACATTGTTCCCGAACCCGTAGGGTCCGCACGCTTAAGGTTACGATGACAGTTACATTATGAGTTTATGCATTTTGATGTACCGAAGGTTGTTCGGAGTCCCGGATGTGATCACGGACATGACGAGGAGTCTCGAAATGGTCGAGACGTAAAGATTGATATATTGGAAGCCTATGTTTGGACATCGGAAGTGTTCCGGGTGAAATCGGGATTTTACCGGGTTACCGGGAGGTTACCGGAACCCCCCGGGAGCTATATGGGCCATAGTGGGCCTTAGTGGAAAAGAGAAGGGGCTGCCCTAGCTGGGCTGCGTGCCTCCCCCTTCCCCTAGTCCTATTAGGACTAGGAGAGGTGGCCGGCCCCCTCCTCCTCTTTTCCCCTCCGAGGAATCCTAGTTGGACTAGGATTGGGGGGGGAATCCTACTCCCAGAGGGAGTAGGACTCTCCTGCGCCCTCCTCCTTGGCCGGCCAGCCCTCCCCCTTGGCTCCTTTATATACGGAGGCAGGGGACACCCCTAGACACACAAGTTGATCCACGTGATCTATTCCTTAGCCGTGTGCGGTGCCCCCTGCCACCATATTCCTCGATAATACTGTAGCGGAGTTTAGGCGAAGCCCTGCTGCTGTGGTATATCAAGATCGTCACCACGCCGTCGTGCTGACGGAACTCTTCCCCGACACTTTGCTGGATCGGAGTCCGGGGATCGTCATCGAGCTGAACGTGTGCTCGAACTCGGAGGTGCCATAGTTTCGGTGCTTGATCGGTTGGATCTTGAAGACGTACGACTACTTCCCCTACGTCGTGTCATCGCTTCCGCAGTCGGTCTGCGTTGGGTACGTAGACAACACTCTCCCCCTCGTTGCTATGCATCACATGATCTTGCGTGTGCGTAGGAAATTTTTTGAAATTACTACGAAACCCAACAAATATGAGATCATTTGAACAAACTATGCCATGGATGTGGCCATAAGATTGATCATTTGGCTTGAAAGCCATTGATCTCCACACGTGATAGCTCGTTTCTGAGAACACTTTTTTAAAATAATTACCGTATTACAAGTTTGTTATTTTTCCTAGGAACTTGGCCACATATAATGACACAATGTGAAGGTTTCCCAATTTTTTGATTTTGTTTGAATTTTTTATGCCCGTTTCAAAATGCGGTCAAAACGGCGGGAATGACCGTTCCTAGCTAGTGGTTGAATCTTGGAACTTTTTTGGTGTTTCTATGATTAAATAGATACTTATTTACCTAGAAATGATTTTTGGAAAAAATAAAGAGCAAACTATGACGCAGCTGCAGTTCAAATTTGACCCGCTTCCAGCTGAATCGACGGGAATTTGTCTTTTTCACCAGAGGTGGATCAAAAAATTTGACACCCAACCATTTTGTCAATTGTGCATTAAATATGGCCTAGTATTTTATTAAATTGATTAGGTCCAATTTTGCAACAAATATATGGTAGGTCCTTCACAGAAAAACTCATTTCAGGCACTCGGAAAATGGAAAATGGTTTTTTCGTCCAAAGAAAATGAAAACTTCCTTAGGCAACATTGTTTGCCATTTCAATATGCACCCTTGTGCAAAATATGAGATCATTTGAACAAACTATGCCATGAATGTGGCCATAAGATTGATCATTTGGATTGAAAGCCATTGATCTCCACACGTGATAGCTCGTTTTTGAGAACAATTTTTTAAAATAATTGTCGTATTACAAGTTTGTTATTTTTCCTGGGAACTTGGCCACATATAATGACACAATGCGAATGTTTCCCAATTTTTTGATTTTTTTTGAATTTTTTACGCCCGTTTCAAAATGCGGTCAAAACGACGGGAATGACCGTTCCTAGCTAGTGGTTGAATCTTGGATTTTTTTGGTGTTTCTCTGATTAAGTAGATATCCATGTACCTAGAAATGAATTTTGTAAAAAATAAAGAGCAAAATATGAGGCACCTGCAGTTTAAATTTTACCCGCTTCCTGCCGAATCGGTGGAAATTTGTATAAATGAACAAAAATAGCTAGAAGGACCGAAGCTGCATACAAATTGGCGATCATCCGTAAAATGTGGTATAAACTAAGTGAAAATTTTAGTGATGCCATTTGCAAAATAATTTTGCTAGTTGCTTCACAAAACCCCTTGTTTTTAGCACTAAGAGCTAATTTTAATAAATACCTCATGTTTTGAACCAATCAGGAAGCAGCCCACGGATCACCCCCCTGTAGTCGATCTGAGCCGTCCACACTCTCCCTGAGTCCCTCGATCCAGCGTCTCTCGCTCACCTCTCGTCCCTCTCCCACCAACCCTCCCTCCTCGATCCAGATCGGCTTCCTCTCCACCCTTCCTTCTGCCGCTTCCCTCTCCCTCTTCCCTCCGCCGCCTCTAGGGTTTCTCTCCCCGATCCCCAATCCACTAGCGCTCCACTCCTCCCTTGCCGCTGCCACCTCCGGCGCCCGATCCTGGCGACCTCAGGCGGGAATCGAAGACCCCTGTCCGGCGAGATCCGGTGCGCGCAGCGAGATGCATCTGCCTCTCCCTCGATCCCCTTCCCACTCCCTCCCACCACTCATCCATGGCTCCCTCACAAGAAGTCGCGGTCGCCGCCTCCACCAAGGAGCCATCCAACAACGGCAGCGGCACGGCCGCCGCCCCCAAGACCAAGACGCCGGCTCTGAACGAGCGGATCCTGTCCTCGATCACGTGCCGGTCGGTGGCGGCGCACCCGTGGCACGACCAAACAGAGGTGATTCATCCTCGACCCCAAGAAGGACATCGCCGTCGCCGTCGCAGTCCTTTCCCACTTCCTCGACCCCAAGAATCTCGCCAGCCTCACCGACTACTGCGACGACCACATCTACATCTCCGAGGTCCGTCTCTGTCCAAACTCCAAACCTTTCTCTTCTTTTCTGACTGTCAACATGAAAAGGATGATTCCATGGATCTGATCTGACTGCTGAATCCAATTCCTTGGCTTGACTGCAGGAGGGACCCTATCCATCATCCGATTCTAATTGACGACTTCACCTCATCGATCGAGATTCCATGCGAGGCTGTTGACCAAGCGATTCAATCCAAGGGGGTCCTTTTGCATTGCTGATTGAAGTTGTGCTCTCCTTATCAGTCTTTTTATTTTACTGTACTGTATCATCATGCAGACTTGTGGTGTGTTTTATTAGGTGTGTTGCTAATCAAATGCAAGGCCTCTTATAGCTTGCTTCTTTGTGCTAGCCAGGCTGATGCCAGGGTGATGCTAGTTTTTTTCTGTCTACTTGTGCATGTTGGGAATCTTAGCTGTTTGCTTGCTTTGCACCTGCTGATCCACAAGTTAGTTGCAAGAATCTTCCCCTGGCCTGGATGGGATTGGATTAAATGGTTAAATGGTTAAATGTTTCTGCATTCTGTAGGATTAGTGCGTCATGTTGCTTGTGAGGAACCTCCTACTAGTTCTAGATTATTTACGCTTGTAAATAAATATTGTAGTTCAGTTTGTCGCAGCTATGATTAAAGTTCAATAGAAACAGTTCTGATTGCCTACAACTATAGTTATAGTCACTTGTTGTGTTGATTTCAAGCAGACTGCTTAGTGTTGACCGTGCCATGCTATTGTTATTGACCTGCTGCTGTTGTCAAACTACTGCTGTCATTAACCTGCTGTTGCTGCTGTTGTAGGAGAAGAAGGAGCACGCCCAGGAGAAGAAGGAGCAAGCCCAGGAGAAAAACAACGAGCAGGAGAAGAAGGCCCTGGATTGCTGTTGCTGGTGTGTTTACGGAAACATGACCTTCTCCCATGTACAGTGCAGTCACATTTCATGTCTACAACTCTCCATCAATGAACGCCGTATAGACCGTTCTATGATTCTTTCTATTAGGAACAGTGCAGAAGAGCATTCATATGTTAGATTAAATCAGTAAATTGAAGAGAACACAACTTACCCTGTTGGTAAAATCAATAAATAGACCAAATATTCTTCTTTATAAGTCTGTTTGCATTGGATGTACATAACTGTCGTTTTTTACCTCTTGCATATTTAACATACATGACAATAGCAGTATGCTATTGAAATATATGCGAAGGTAGACACGATCTTTGCTGCTTGTGTCTTAAATAAATAAATAAAATTCTGTAATGATGATCTGAAATGTCACACAGGTGAACATTGGTGCTACCGCCGCCGCTGTGCCAGTTGGAGGTGCTGCTGCTGCATCTGGTGGAGCTGCAGCTGCCACCCCAAAGGGCAAACCTTCATCAGACACAACCCCATAACAGGGCCTCAAGGTTCTGTTCCCCATCGCCCCTCTTTCTAAATTACTGAAATGAAAATGGCCAGGCTTGATGTGCCTCCTGTATCTATTGCTCGATTTGTTATGATTTGATTCACCAAGAGTGATTCTTCTACTATCTTGTAGTAAGATTAAATGGAACAACGAGGGATGTTTCTAAGTTGGTTATTGCTAGAATAATTCATCAACTTGAGATATGCTGGGATGTTCTGCCTGTCCTTACTGAAGAAGATAAGAATGAAATTTAATTGGATGGTCCCTTTCATCGTGCTTAATTAGCTGTAACTGTGCCCCCCTTACTGAAGAAGATGAGAATCCATATGTGTTATGCAAAATTAACTTTGTCATCTTGTAAGTGGTCTAGGCAGTGTCGAGAGGGTGAAAAATATGAGAACAAAAAAGAATTACTTGATTAATTTACAACATCCATCCTTTACTCCATCCGTGTCATTGTTGTTTACCCCTGGGAGTATTTTTAACTTGAAAATCTCTAGTGAACTGCCATTTGCAGTACATTTGCTTTCCTTGTTAATTTTTTGGGTTACTCCATCTTGCTATATTAAGTAAAATTTAATATGTGGAGTAGCAGCAGTAAGCTAGACCCTCCGTCAATAGACTGCACCACAGAGGTCACCCTCATATGGATAATGAATCATTATCCCGTTTCTTGTATACCTGAGATGTTCCTAACGAATAATTTACTGGACAAACAATCTTGTTTGCCGTAAGAATTCTAGCATGCCAAAATCTGCTGTCTATGTATGCTTCGGTTGATATGGACCTGAATGGCAAGGGCTAGCCAACCTACTTAGCTAGATTAACATAACAGGAACAGGACACAACCGGCTAGCTCGTGTTTGCATTGGCTGCCACATCGGCTGTTCGATTTACTTTTATTTTGTCCCTAAACATTTTGATCTACAATGTGCAGATGCTGGCATTTCATTCAGGACAAAGAAGTTGGATGAAGCATAGTTTTACCTCTTGAGCTAGTTCTGGGAGTAACGAACTCCTTGTAGCAGAACTTGTACGTGTGCTAGTTCTGGGAGCTGATCCTATTTGTGTGTTATATGATGTAGCAGAACTTGTAGGTCTCATGTGATAGACTTGGGCTGATACACTTGGGCTGTATGTGTTATCTAATTGTAAACTTGGTGCTGATCACATTTTTATGTATGTTATATGATGTAGCAGATTGCTTCCTGTTGTTATTTGAAATATTGTGTCCTGTATGTTATATGTTGTCCTATGAATTAGCGGGCTGAAAATATTGATGGGTTGGAAGAGGCTTTGGCCCAAACAATGCTGGACAAAGATGGAACAAAAAAGTCTCAAAAATAGAAAATGGACCGCAAAAAGGCTGAGGCCCAGAAAATGGAAAAGACTTAGAAAACAAAAAACGCCATGTTGGGCTAGGCCCATGTAGCTAGCGAAAATTAACTGAAAAAAAACATAAATGGGCTGAATTAATGGGCTCGGCCCATCTAAAGCACCGAAATGGACCGGGCCGATTCTAATTTTTGACCTTTTCAATTGGTCGCAATTTTGCCACGTCAGATTGCCACGTCGGATCCGACATGGCCTGGGGAGAGAGCTAGCGACCAAAACAGAAGGTCATAGGATCAACGACCTTTTGTTAAAGGTCGCTATAGTCAGTTTACGACGCCCAGCTTTTGACCTTATGTTTTTGGTCACAAAAAGGTCATAAATGGAAATTTGTGACCATTCAGTGACCAATAGTGGTGGTCATAAGTTGACATATTTCTTGTAGTGCTCCTTTACGGCGGTGTTGTTGTAGATGATTGACGAAGCCATTGAACCTTCTGCTGACAGCATAGAGGAACTCTCAATGAGAGCACCAATGTTGGTGTCAAAACTGGCGGATCTCGGGTAGGGGGTCCCGAACTGTGCGTCTAAGGATCGAAGGTAACAGGAGGCAGGGGACACGATGTTTATCCAGGTTCGGGCCCTCTTGATGGATGTAATACCCTACTTCCTGCTTGATTGACTTTGATGAGTATAGGGGTTACAAGAGTTGATCTACCTCGAGATCGTAATGGCTAAACCGTAGATGTCTAGCCTGTATGATTATGATTGCCTCTACGGACTAAACCCTACGGTTTATATAGACACCGGAGGGGGCTAGGGTTATACAGAGTCGGTTTACAGAGAAAGGAATCTTCATATCCGAACGCCAAGCTTGCCTTCCACGCCAAGGGGAGTCCCATCCGGACACGGGGAAAAGCCTTCCATCTTGTATCTTAACGGCCCAGGAGTCCGGGCCACGTCACACAGCCCAGACGCCAGGGGACCCCCAGGACTCCCTCACATACTAGTGGGGAATGTAAACTCCCTGAGAAGTGAGAACAGCTTAGCCCTATTTTATTTCAGCTGGCTTGCAGGGGGAGCACACCATGGCCATGCCCTTATAAGATCCCATGGGGCCACAAGGAAGTTGGACACATGCAACACGTCCGATGGTTTCAAAAAAGATGTTTGGTGGTACCAGGGACAGAGGCATGCGACACGTCTAGAGGTTCCGAAGGATGGAAGCCCAACAGTTTCGGGTTTAGTGATCTACTCTCTTCATTCCTAAGTATAAGTCTTTCTAGAGATTTCAATATGGACTACATATGAATGTATATAGACGTAGTTTAGAGTGTAGATTCATTCATTTTGCTCCATATGTAGTCTATATTGGAATCTCTAGAAAGACTTATGGGATTTAGGAATGGAGGGAGTAGCAATGAATGCCCACATTGCTAGAGTTGTAGCTCGATAATGCCGTAGAGACTTGTCAAGTCAACGATTGTTTTAGACTACCCATAGTGTGGAGTAACTTAGACTAGTAACATGCAGATATTACTAGTCTATGTTATCACCTTTATAGTGAGGACTGACGTATGTGTGGTGTCATGCAACACTTCATTTATTAGGTTGTAGACTCATCTTGTCTTGATATGTGCCATATTACTCATAGTGTGAGTAATTAGCTATGTTACTCGAATCATCTCTCTCATCATTAAATCATTGGCACATAAGAAAAATTGTTGAGTTGAACCTTATGTTACCGCTGAAGTTACTCCCACTATGGATAATCTTAGCGAGTATGGTGGTTCCGAGTGCATTCAGGCAGTTGACAGATTTGATGATGGCCTTGACATGATGACACCTGTGAGGCACTCCATATTATTAAAAAAGTTCAAGTATTCACAGGCTTATTTGATTCATAAGAATTTTTTTAGGACATAATCATATAGGAATTTTCCCTAAGGTTTTCTTTGTACAAGATTAGATATTTAGTATCTACTGAAAGCTTTTGGAAAGAAATATTTGTTTTCCATATAATGCGCAAGCAAACAATACAATATCATATATGATTTGTAATTCTCTGTTTTTCTATTCCTCTGGTTTTGAAATCATGTGAACCATAGATGTGCATATCATGGAGTGCTTGATGGTGGCTCCGCCCTAACCCTGCGAGACTACATCACGTTTACAAAATCATTTGGGCTGCGCTTGGCATCGGTGTAATTGAATACGAATGTATTATTCTTACAAGTGTAACTTACCGGCCAACAGCTATTTCCGGCCAGAAATCAAAACGGGCAGGCGGAGGTCTGTAAGTTTTATACCGGTGTATCCGGGATGAAAACGTCCAAGCAAAGCCTTGTTGTATGTCAAATCAAATGTTTCTTTTCGACACAATCAAATCACCGGGCGCTTTTAGACGCAGACGCAGCATTTGTTCAACTCGCGAGAAAGAAACATTCGCTGTCTAACTTTTTCAGGTCTCCATGTTCAAATATTTTATACTACTAGCCAGACGTCTCCAAAATCTGACGCGTGGATCAGTAATACTTTGTTGTTGTTCAAACCGGTGGAGCTCGGAAATGAGGGCGCGTACTCACCCTTGGTTCGACGAAGACGTGTTTTAATTTTATAAAAGAGGGGTCTCCCTCCGAATTTATTAACGAAATCACCAAGACCGAACAACCGTAAAGTTCCCAGCGTGAGCACTTGTGGGATTTGAACGTCAGGAAATTGCGGTACACCCAGCTTTCCGCCCGTCTAGCATATATGACTCTCTTTTTTTTAGGGGGAAAGCATATATATGTATGACTCCGGCTGGACGACACTGGCACTGCCTCCATGTTTTTATTCCATGGATGTGACACTGGCACGGACGATGGACGACCGGGTTATATATACAACACCCTTATGGATGGTGAACCATGACCAACTCGCTAGAAAATATTGTATTCAGCAAGCCAGCAACAAGCCACGGCTCCTCGTCCGAAGAGTCCTTATCTGAACCGAGGTGAGCACGTAGGTAATACTCTCTCCGTTCGGAATTACTTGTTTCGGAAATGGATGTATCTAGATCTAGATACATCCATTTCCGAGACAAATAATTCCGAACGGACGGAGTAGTAGGCAGGTCAAGTTTGTAGTATTGCCAATCTAAATTTCGATGGGCTCCCGTAGCACTTAATTGTAGATCCTGGGCATTTTGCATTTCTGTAGGTCATGCATACTGTACGTACTGTACTTGACAGGCGTGCAGACTTTGGTTTCTCACTACGTGGTCAAGATCCACTCTCCTCTCCCTGGACTGGAGCATAGTGTATTTTCTGTAGGTCATGTTCCTCTTATCTTAAATTAAACATAGTGTATTGATTAATTAAGCATCGTGCGTGCAGAATCTAGGGTTTTGAGAGGAACAACTGCACTCGCACCTTGTTTAATTTATACGTACTATAATAAGCTTAATCCACGAATCTAGGGTTTTGAGACGGAGATGGCGCGGGTCCTGTCTTTGGCTGGATGGCAAGTAGGCCGGTTTTCTCTGCCCCCACGTGTCAGCCAACCAAAAGTGAGCTCTGACAAGTTAGATATACTAGTAGTATGTTCCATACTCTGCCGCGTCTCTCGTTTTCCACTAGCCTGTCGGTGTCGGCCTGTATCCACGCCGCCACCATCCACGGTCTATTGTCCGTGGGATGCAGAGAGAGGTGGGAGATCTGGAAATGATGAAGCCGGAGAGGTGGGGGACGCCGTCGTCGCTTTGGTTGCGCCAGCAGGAGGCGTTGGAAGGTGCGGCGCCCATGGAGACATGGTCGGACGCCCCCAAGCCGATTTCGTCGCCTCTTGGAGCCTTCCTCCCCAACCACGACCGTCTCCATCTCCTCCGCCGGTGCGGTGACCCACGCTCAAATTCCTCTCGCCCACATGCTTATATCCTCTCCCTCTACGTTTCCCCTCAACCAATTTCATGCCCCACTTCCGTTCCGTCTCTGCCCTGTTCCTTTGGACGTCCCCGGCTAATTAGATACTGTCCCACTACTTTGATCCTTGCATCATTTTTGTAATTTAATTTCAGTAACTCCATCCTTATATCAATTATGAAGAAGCATGCAAAATAACCTGCACACCACCAAAAGTAACATTATTATACTGTACTTATTATAGAGAGAAAAAGCATTATAGTTATTTCAGCAATCTATGCAGTTATTATAGAGAGAAAGAACCGAACATCCTGTACTATACTATTTCAAAAGGCACACAAGTTCTTAAGATTCACCAATCTCTGCAGTTTACTGTCAAACTAGTGTTACTCTCTTGGCTCTACTAGTAATTATGAACCTCTTTATCTCTCAGCAGTTTTCTTATGTATATAATCCAAGGAGCACTATAGTGGACACTGATAAATAATGTGACTGCAGGTTGATACACACTTGACATGAAGACGCTGCCTGCTGACTATGAAGAAGGCATAGTCCAAAGCCTCGCCGAAAACAACAGGATAATGGTCTGGGCCAGCAGAAGGAGACAAGAGGAAGACAAACAGTACATTGTCCATGTTCAGCGCATTCGTGGCATCGGCCCTCCTGCTAGTCTAATCGTCAAGAAGTTTGAAAACATCAACCCAGCACTGCAACTGGGCAACAATGTGATGAACCGCTGCAGCTCAGAGATGACCCTGTTAGCCACCATCTGCCACGATAACATCATCAAAGTCCTAGGTGTCATCGAGAGGGATGAAGCGCTGATGCTCGTCTACAAGTTCGAGGTGAATGGCAGCCTTCACTACTGGCTGCATCAGAGGAAGGCGGGCATGCGGCCGTTGAGCTGGCCGGAGAGGATGTCCATCGCCATTGGCGTGGCCAAAGGGCTCCGCCACATGCACCACGGTTGCAACAGACCGTTTGTCCACCACAACATCAACCCCAAAAACATCTTGCTTGATCAGAATTTCAAGGCCGTAATAGCCAGCTTTGGCGCTGCACAGATGAACATGGCTGGGCTTGACCAACCGTTGCCCATCGCCGACCTGCCTCTTGGTAACTTTGGGTATGCAGCTCCTGGTATGTTTGGAAACATAATTCTGTCTTAACTTTTCTTAATTATTACAGGGAATTCTGTCTTAACTAGCTTGGTCTTTTAACTAGTACTATAAATGATTAACTGCAGAATATGGGACGGGGGCAACAACGGAGAAGGTAGACATTTACAGCTATGGTGTGCTGCTGCTGGAGCTCATCACGGGGCGGATTGCCAGTGAAGCTGGAGTGGATGGTCATTTGGCGAATTGGGCACGGAAATACTTCACTGAACTGATGGCAAACCAACAAGAAGCGTTCCAGAATGCCGTGGACAGGGACATCCCAGATCAAGCACGGTACATGGAGGAGATGGCTACTGTGTTCAGGCTGGGTGTTGATTGCACCGCCGTGGACCCGCAGCAAAGGCCGTCCATGCGGATGGCTCTCAAACGACTCCGCCGCAGCCATGGGCGTGGCCCATTCCGTGGCCTCCTCACCTGCTATCTGCTGTGATGCTCGTTGTGTTTTCTAGGAAGATCACGTCACGCATGAATGGTCCATATGATGACTCGGTTGAATAAATTTGTAAATACATCTCAAGTACAAGTAATGACGTGGACTGTGCTGCCTTTTTCTGAGAACATTTTGCTGTCCTGTTGTGTTCGCCTCTGCAAAATTCTGCTGCTTGTTTCTCTTTCCTTGTATGTGTGCAAACTCTTCTTGCTGCTAGTTGTTAGGACTTGAGCAACTAGTATCTGACATGACATTATCCTGGGTATTGTTATTTGTTACATTCTGCAGGGTAACGTTTTATATTTACGTTCCTTCTGCTGACTGAAGCAGCACTGAACTACCGAACAGGTCTTAAACATGTACTATGTAAGTACTATGTTTGTGTTTAGCTTGGAGAAAATGCATTAACAGTCATCACTATTGTTAGTTAGGTTCAGTCTCTTTTATGGTCCCTTTGTAAAATTGTTTGTATACCCTATTATTTATATTTATCCTCGACTATTTGTTCCTGACACCCATGTTGCTTTTTAATCAGGGTGTCCCTGCCATATCCGTTGCTACAATGCCTCCTTTCGTCGACCATGATTCACAAGCATTTATTATACTGCTGTCTTATAGCTTCATATGTTGTTCTTTGGGAATCCAAGGAACTGATGTATAGAAAGCTTTCTTTCAGGAGATCAGACTGAACCTGATTGGTAACAAACTGTCTCATGCTCTCTGCCATTTTGCGGTTTTCCTTAACAATCTAATATTCTTCTTTCTGCACATCTTGCATGTAATTGCAGACCACTCCATCTGCCTCCTCTGATATGAAACCGCAGTAGTGCCTGCCAAGCTATGAATTGACAAAAGACTGTTTCAGTTCTTTGCTAAATGTTCAGAATAGGCTTGATCCACCTGTATGTTGATGCCCGACATTGGAAATTATGAGGTGAGATTTCTTCGAAGTTCATTTTGGAGTACATAGAATTTTTATATGGACATGAACACGCATTACCTACAGGCATTGTTTTGTGCAGTAGGGAGCCTCTCACCAGCCAAAAAGTATATACATTTACTCTTTCCCCAGAGCTCATTGTATGAGATCGTAGTGATCTGCAAACAAAGCATCAGCTCAGCTTTAAAATGAGCTGGGTTGCTCACCCCTTTGTATAATTCCTGAATTAATTGACTACTTTTTGGATCAATACACACAAACAAATGATTTTTTGTTTTTCGTCATGACTCGCGACCTTCCACTGTTGTAACTACAAAACGAGTAGTTTTCGTACAAGGAAAAAAAATGATTAGTTGAATTCCTGACCGAGAGGGTAAACAAGCTGTCCACTAGCATTGATAATGATTGGGTAATTCCATTAGTTGTTAGCAACTTATAACGCTCTGTTCCTGAAATCTAACATCTTAATTGAGAAACTCTTTTTGGTGGGAATCATAGCATCTTGGTACCAAGATGGATAGTAAGAGTCTCTACTCCAACAAGCTTTTTGCAACACGCGAATTCCTTTGTTTTTCCTTCTTTCAGGATATATTCTTCCTGTGTAAATGTGTAAATTCACTTCACTTCTTGATATGGATGGATGGCTTCATTAGTATGCTCATATGGGGAGGGGAACACAATGTTCAGGTAATCATCTCCCCGTAAAACACCATCTAGGTGCTCAGCAGAGAGAACATGCAGGGATCCTGAACAGAGCACATACTAGCCACATACAGTAGATGTTTTTATTGGTTGCAAATTGCAAAAGAGTGGACCTGAGGATAGATGGTCTCAAGCTAGGGCTGGATTCTGCCAGTCTGTCCAAAAAAGAGCAGTATCTCCAGGTCCAAGCTTACATGAAGCAACCTCCTGAAACAGACGTATCAGATTTAGACGAGCTCTCCACCATCTCAAGTTACATAATATATTACGTACTAGTAGTTAAATCTCAATTGTCAATCAGTGGTGACGTGCTTGCTTCAGAACTTGATACTAATGCTGAAATGTGCTGTTCTCACCTTGTCAATGACAGATTGAGATCGACCGTGGAGTCGTCTGTGAACTCTTTCTCACCTGATATTGTGGAAGCTGCGTATTCGTGGCCCAGACTGTCCATGTTCCACAACATCATGGAGATGATCCAGGTGTTTGAAGGCAGCCTGATCAGGGCCACCTGGCGGATCAAGGAGGCCCTGTGGCAGCTGATCGAGGCATCCCGGTCGGTCGGCGAGACCCAGCTCGAAGCGAAACTCGACAAGGTGGTCAGTTACCTGTAATGCCTCTTGCTGTCGCCATGCATGTGTGTTTTGGTTTGACAGAGGATCGAGCTGATATACGCCTAGATAGAAGAGGTTATCGTCGGCCGCTCCTGTTCTTGGCCAGGGTTGTGGAGCGAGCTGCCTTGCCGCAAAGTCATGGCAGATAAAATTGTCAGTTTGTAGGTTGTATAACAAGTAAGTTCTGAGATTAAATACATTAGAGTTGGTCCAAGGACGCAACCTGTATCCATTACATTTGCTCCTTACACAGAAACTAGTACTCCCTCTGTCCCAAAATAAGTGTCGGACGGAGGGAGTACATTTTTTTCCTGAATTTCACTCGGATATCAGATTCAAATTGGATGAATCTGTTTGTATTGTTGCTTGCTACGAGTCATCTTTTGTGTAACTATGACCGGCTTGTACATACATGTGGAATCAAACTTCTGGTCTGAGTCTTAAAGTAGCAAAAAATAAAAAGAAACAATAACCGTACAAACCTTAAAATTCTTTTCTAAATCATGAGGTTGGCGATTTTAACCTTTTTTCAGGCAATAGTCATTTGGTGTGAATGCCCCCCCGGAAAGAATGCAGGCAAGTGATCAAACAGTCGTTTTAGAGCTTCGTCGAAGCAGAGGAAGCCATCTCTGAAGTTTTACCTGAAAAAAAAAACAGATCTGAACTTTCTCTGGCCACCGCAAAAAGTGACTGCAAAGATGAGCACATGCCGACGCCGAGTAGGGAGCGATTAGCTGCAAGGTCAGTCGCACTCATAACTCACTTCGTCTTGTGCTGACCGAGTTCTTTTTTGCAAGTCATAAGGTTGTCTCCTGTGACCGAGTTCACATCGAGAATTGCTCGTCGTTGAGTTGACAGAACCAAGCATGGATTCAGAGGTATAGTATTGCTCGTTCGTAAGTGTCAGTGAAGTAAAAAAAGGTGTTAACCTGCGACTCAGAATGGATTCCTTGGCGGTTGCTAGTTGCGAGGACTTGTTACATTAGTGTTCCTTGGCGGTTGCTAGTTGCGAGGACTTGGAAGGACTTGCAATTAATCAGTAATTAGTTAGTACTTCCTGTTGGCAGTTTTAATTTTCATGTATGATACTACAAGGATCAAATTACTGAAACAATGGTAAATTAGTATATTTTCAACAGAATGTTACACTTCTTAGTACCCCATCCTTTCAAGTTGCACGAACTAGCAATCCGCGTACCCTTATCCTAGGAGATGGGTACTATACAACAATACTGAATCATATCAATACAGCAATAATTACTCTTATAAAGAATACCGGAGTCCCAGTCTTGGATCACTAGTAGAAAATATGCCTTTGATCCAGAGCATTAGTCCCAGCCAGGTTTGGGCCCGGGATTAGGGATGGACCTTTAGTCCCGGTTGGTGATACCAACTGGGACTAAAGATATCCCTATATATAGATGCTTCGTCCAACCCGAGCCCAAGCTCTCTTTTCTCTCCTCTCCGTTTTCTTCCCCTAGCTCGATCTCATCCTCCATTTTTGCCAAGATTTGTCAAGATTGGAGGCACTCCCATCTGTCCAAGGGTTCTAAAAGGTTAGCAACTTCATCCTTTCATCTCTCATTGCTAGTTTAGCTCATGTCATGCTCTAAGTATAGTGATTTGTGGGTTTCAGTTTGGGAGTAATTATGTGGGAGTTTATTTGATTTATATGGAATTTGAGCTCAAATTAACTTCTTAGTTTGCATATGTGTAGGTGTGGTTTACTTTGTGCCTTGTAGAGAGATTCCACTATGAACTACAAACGGATGTATATAGACATACTTTAGAGAGTAGATTCACTCATTTTGCTCCGTATGTAGTCCATAGTGCAATCTCTAAAAGGTCTTATGTTTAGGAACGGAGGGAGTATTTTGTTCAGAAAGCATAATTTCTTGTTTATTCATGATATCTAACGTTCAAAATTATCGGTGTGTGATGGTGTTTATTTTCAGTATATTGCTTAAGTTAAAAGATGGCTTTAAGAACATGCAAAATCCTCGAATTTTCATTTGGCATGCTGAAACCTCATCACTTTGCGTACTACTCCCTCCGTCCGTAGCTTAAAAAACGTTCTTATATTATGGGAAAGAGGGAGTAATAAACAACTGATGTGTGGCCGTATTCTTGGCTCTCAAGTTTGCTGGCCTTTGCCTCTTTGCGCAGGGCTGTGAGATCTCTCAAACAGGAGACGACTCGGGTGTTGGAAGGCACCCTGATGAGGTCCATCAGGAGGCTGAGGAGGTACTCTAGCAGCTGATCCTAGCATCCAAGTCAGACCAGCAAGACCCAAACAAGCGAAACTCAAGGATGTGGTTAGTCAGATCAAGGGAGGTACAGTGAGGGGTATTACCTTTTTTTTTTGCGATGGAGTGAGGGGTATTATCTGTGCCACCAGAATTATTCTGCTTGTATCGTGTCTTGCTGGCGCCATGTATGGCATCTGTTCTTGGTCTTGGGTCTCAAGTACAAGTAACAGTTAGGCTGAATTCTGCTGCCTCTTTTTTTATGGACGAAATGCAATTAGCAATTAGCACTGCTTTCATTGCCCTCAGAAGGGTTCAAACAAAGTACAGATAGAGAAGGGAGGAAGCATAAAGCTACAGCATCATTGTTAATCAGTCGGGCTGGTGAGGTCTTTCGGCCAAGGTCTGCACTCTAGTCCTGCCAGCATCAGTCCATTGACGATCTTTGAGCTGAAGCTTGCGCAAGACGATCGTGACCGAGGAGTAGTGCTGCCTGCTTTATAATTCTTATGGTTGTGGCCGGATTGTTACATTCTGCAGGGTCAGTCGACACTTATAATGGACTTCCTTGTGCTGCTGAACGGAGCTGCGCCGAGTGACCAAAGAGGTCAGAAGAACATGCACTGATTGCTGTTAGCCAGGTTCAGTCCTTTTAGGATGGTCTTTTTCTTTCGTCCCGTGTATATTGTTCCATGGATTTTGTACTTCAAATGAATGCAAGTGGGTAATATATGTTGCTGTAATTTGAAATCTTGCTTGCATCAAGTCAGTAAGGTTGTACTACTACATTGGAGATGTGGACTGAATGTGTGTGTCTGTCTGTCAAGTGTAGAGGTAGCTAGCGATGAAACTGGATGAGAAGTAGTCAGAAACAGAGCAGCTGAACGCCTGCTCTGTAGCTGCCTTCCGGGAGTACTTGTGCCGCAGTCCTCTCCTCCCCTTGGAGCAGCCGCTCCCTGCAGATGGCGACGTGGAGGGACGTCGGCCTGGGCAGAGAAAGTACGGAGAAATGACATTGCCATGATCTCACGCACAAGAAGAGAGCGGATCTGAAGTTTCCTGTTTGCAGCTGCTAACCACACACACACACCATTGTCATGTTCTTTGACAAACATAATTCCGCTGCCACGCCACAAGTGTTGATTCAGCAGGGTGAAAGTTAGCGAGTTCATCACCGAATAAGCCTTTTTCTCATTTTCTTTTTGATTGATCCCTCCCAGGCGCCAAGAACAACATCGATAAAGATAGCCAACAGCACGCCCACGGATTCCCCTTCCGGCGTATCTCCCTCTGGTCGTGCCGCAGCGCCACACCGCCAACGGCGCCTGCCGTGTTCGGGGCTACTAGTCAACCAGCGTCCGCAGCTCCTGCTCGCCGCAACAAATACAAGCGCAAGCGGGGACGCCGTGATGCCGCTACCGCCGGTGCTTCTGGTGTCGTCCCTCCGGCTGCGCGACCTCCGCCACTGTTCCCGCCACCACCGGTTATCAACACCGCCCCTGCAACGCTGACTCCTGAGGCTACCAACATTGCACCGGTAGTTGTGGCCTCGACGGACGCCGCTGGACAGGGCCCTAAAGGGAAGAAAACCGGCATGTGGTGTTTCAAATGTCGTTCAGATGATCATTTCTTCAAGGATTGCACGGTGATACACTATTGTCATATTTGCAACAATTACAAGCACCCTATGCATCGTTGTCCTGTGCTAAAGCAATCAAGGCCCATGGCGTCGCTCGATGGATGTGGTCTTGTGAACGCTATGTTCGTGCAGCTTCATGACTCGCTTTTCAAGGAACATCTCGCACGGCCAACACTGCCGACTGCTCTTGTCACGATATCTGGTGGTTCTTTGTGCGCTGCTGAGGTGGAGGTAGAGGTTGCTAAGATCGCCGCGGTCCAGTCATCATGGAAGCGGGAAGCCGTGCCGCATGGAGACAATGCTTTCCTAGTTTGTTTCCCGTCCCTCGAGATTTTGAAACGTGTGGCAGCTTTTGAGTACAATGTTAAATCACACGACGTGAAGGTTGCATTCAGTGAATGGATAGCTGAGGAGGTCACGTCCGTTCTTCCTTTGCAGCCGGTATGGGTTCATGTCACCGGCGTTCCACCACCTCTCCGCCATTTCCTCGGTTTGTGGGCGGTTGGATCAGTTATAGGGGCCACACAAGATGTTGATTTGGTTTCTTTGCGCCGGCATGGTGTTGTGCGAATTCAGGTGGCTGTACATTCTTTGAATATTTCCTCCAAAGAGGTTGGATCTGTTGATGCTTCGGTCTCCTCGGATGTCTATGTTAAACTTAATGGATATCTGCTTCGGTTTGTTCTGGAGGAGGAGGACTACGTCCCGGATCTTGACTTTATCCCACGAATTTGGGAACATCATGATGATGGCCATGAGGACGGCGCTAACCAGGATGAGGATATGCCTGACAGAGATGCTAGCAAAAGGTCTAAAAATGTCCAAGTTGTCGGTGACAATACGACGTCGGATGCTCAAACTAGTTCAGCGGCTCCTATACAGTCCGTACAGAGATCAGTATATGCAGTGGAACCGGGCTGTTCGGCCGGCCTGCCGGACGTGATTGTGGCTCCAACGGGACTGCCCATAGCTGCTGCTGCTCACGTGAATGAAGTGGACAATGAGCGGTCCACGGCTGCATGTGCCATACAGGCCGTGGCTGTGGATCAGGGCCGGCCTATGGCTCTTGGCTGCATGCGCCATGCACCGCTCTCCGAGAGTGGTCCAGTCACCCACACGAGCCCGGCGCTCAAGCAGCTAGATGTTGCTGCCCCGACGCTGCATGCAGCTGCAGCGCATGCTTTTGCCATGGCTTCAGCACGAATAGAGCCGGTCGTGGGTCCCGTTGCGCCTCCAGCCACATCACCGGTTGGCAGGACGGAATCCTTGATGACGCCACCAGCCACATCACCGGCTCGGGCGGCTGTCGCCGCGGTTTCACTGGGCTCAGCACCTCGTTCATCACCGACCGCTGAGACTGTCGCCGATGGGTACTATGTCTGGTGGCATGACCACGCCCCTTCGACGTAGTAACCGTCACTCCCTTGCTGCTGATGGTTCCTCTGCAACTGATGAGCACTCCCTTGTGAAGGCAATGCGTCGCCAGGCCTTGAGGAATTTGGAACCCACGCTAGGTACCTCGTCCACTCAATCTTTTTTTTTCAGATACTCGTATTACTAGTAGCTTAAAGAATGTTGGTGTATCTATGGGAAAGAACAATAATGAAATTAATCTGTCGGTTGGGGCACTTAAACACATGGAGATTGACCGTTTAAAGGTTTCTCCAAAGTGTAATAACGCCCTACCAAACCCCGAAACCGAGGATGATGATGAAGCGGATGCCAAATATGATGGTCCGCTAATCTCCCACTTGGTTGGTGAGATTACCGAGGTGGGTTTAGATGATGCAAGACTTGGGTCAATGTTTTGTGACTTCACAGTGTCTTCGCGGAAATCTAAATCGCACTCCTCTAAAAAGAAACAAAAACCGCCCAAGAAGGCGAAAAGTTCCACACCCATTCGAGTTTTCTCATGGGAGGCATGTTTTGGAATAGCAGAGGTCTCTCAGACTTGGCTAAACATAAACACATCGGTGATTGTGTGCGAGAACACGAATTGGATTTTGTGGCAATTTCTGAGGCTGGTAAATGTGACTTTCGCCCACACGTCCTCGATCACCTATCAGGTGGTTTCGACTACACATGGCATAGTCTACCAGCTCGTGGAAGGTCTGGAGGAATCCTTCTTGGGATATTGACCATGGACTTGTTGGCTTTTTCGACCGGTGATTTTCATATCAAATTTCACCTACGAAATAGGGCTGATAATTTGACATGGAGCCTCGTCGCAGTCTATGGGGCTGCCCAAGATGAGCATAAATCTGCTTTTCTCCGTGAACTAGTGAACCTGGCTAAGGATAACCCGTACCCAATGCTTATTGGAGGGGATTTTAATATCCATAGGTACCAGGAAGAAAAAAATAATGACCGCTTCGACACTCATTGGCCTTTCCTTTTCAATGCTGTGATTGACAGTTTGGATCTTCGGGAGGCCTGTATGTCGGGGCGGCAGTTCACTTGAGCTAATAACCGTTCTGTGCCGACGTATGAGAAGCTCGATAGGGTACTCATGGATACCGAATGGGAGCTTAAATTTCCTATGGTAACCGTGCGAGCCCTAGAGCGTATCGAGGCATTATCGGATCATGCACCAATCATTCTTGATTCTAATTCTACGAGTCATTCTGCCCGTCGCCCTTTCAAATTTGAATTGGCATGGTTGCATCGGGATGGTTTTGTAGACTTAATAAAGAGTGTTTGGGAGAGGCCCGCCGTTGGTCGTACACCGATTCAGAGATGGAATTATAAAATAAGGGCCATGAGGCAACACCTCTCTGGATGGGCTAAACACACCATTGGATTGTACAAAAAAGAAAAGTAGCGCCTCTGTACCATCATTGATGACCTCGACAAAATTGCAGAGACACGTATCTTATCTCAACAAGAGATTGAATTGAAAAATCAATCTAATGAGAAGGTTGCCCGTCTATAGCGCGAAGAGGAGATCAAATACTACCAGAGGTCCAAAGCTGACTTCATCCTAATGGGAGATAGTAATACAAAATACTTCCAATTGGTCGCCAATGGTCGACATAGGAAGAAATGTATTCATAGTCTCCAACAGGATGAGGGGCGGATCGAAGGTCAGGAGGAGCTCAAAAAGTACATCACCAGCTACTACAAATCTCTTTTTGGGGCGCCAGATGAAGGGAATGTCACCCTTGACGAGGCCCGAATAGATGATATTTCACAAGTCATGATGGAAGAGAACAATATCCTCACGGCACCTTTCTCGGAAGGGGAGGTGAGAGCGGCGGTGTTCCAAATGGAACACAACAAAGCTCCAGGCCCTGATGGTTTTCCCGCATGATTTTATCAGAATTTCTGGGATATCATCAAGGCTGACCTTCTGGAGTTGTTTAAGTGTCTTCATGCCGATCAATTTGACCTATTTAGGCTAAATTTTGGTGAGATTGTTTTGTTGCCAAAAATTAAGGAGGCCGAATGGATCCAACAGTTCAGACCCATATGCCTCCTTAATGTCAGCTTTAATATTTTCACCAAAGTAGCTACGAATAGGTTAAACTCAATAGCTGACCATGTTGTCCGGCCATCTCAAACGGCCTTCATGCAAGGAAGGAATATACTAGATGGTGTAGTTATCCTTCATGAGACCGTCCACGAGATGCCCCGAAAAAACATGAGTGGAGTGGTATTCAAAATTGACTTTGAGAAAGCCTATGACATGGTCAAGTGATCTTTTCTCCAACAGACCCTAAGGATGAAAGGTTTCTCCGAGAAATGATGCAAGTGGATCCAAAATTTTGTAACTGGAGGTAGTGTGGCCATCAAAGTCAATGATGAGGTAGGTCATTACTTTCAGACAAAAAAAGGACTACGGCAGGGTGACCCCATGTCCCCAATGTTATTTAACATTGTTGCTGACATGCTGGCTATTCTGATTGAGCGCGCCAAGCAGGATGGACAGATTGCGGGAGTAGTGCCACACCTTGTGGATGGTGGCCTCTCTATTTTGCAATATGCCGATGACACGATTCTTTTTATGAAACATGACCTAGACAAAGCTCGAAATCTGAAGCTATTGCTTTCAGCGTTTGAGCAAATGTCGGGCCTCAAAATTAACTTTCATAAAAGCGAATTGTTGTGCTTTGGAGAAGCCGTTGAGGCGGCGGCCGATTATGCTGACCTGTTTGGTTGCGCACTTGGCCAATTCCCGAATAAATATCTGGGAATACCGGTACATTATCGGCGTCTCACCATTGCGGAGTGGAAGCATGTGGAGGAGCGACTAGAGAAACGGTTGAGCAGTTGGAAAGGAAAACTACTCTCAGTTGGTGGTCGGCTAGTTTTGATCAACTCCGTCCTCACAAATATGGTTCTCTATATGCTTTCTTTCTTCCAACTCCCAAAAGGGGTCCTGCAAAGACTGGACTACTTTAGATCCAGATTCTTTTGGCAAGGAGATGGTGAAAAGAAAAAAAACAGGCTGGCCAAATGGACCGTGGTTTGTAGGCCTAAAGACCAAGGTGGCCTTGGAATTCATGACCTGCAGGTCAAGAATAGGCCCTTCTCAGTAAATAGTTATTTAAACTTCTTACCGAGGATGGTGTTTGGCAAACCATGTTGCGCACCAAGTATCTAGGCCAAAAGGCGGTATCCCAGGCATATTGGAAACCTGGCGACTCGCACTTTTGGGCTGGCCTAATGGCGGCAAAGAAACATCTCTTTTGCTTTGGGTCTTTCGCGATAAAGGACGGGTCGGAGATTCGTTTCTGGGCAGACATCTGGCTAGCCAATGCCAGTCTCAGAGAACAATATCCAGCCTTATATAACATCGCTCGCGATAAGAATAATACTATTGCGCACGTGCTCGGTTCTTCCCGGCCGAATATTTCGTTCAGGCGGGATTTGATTGGCCCCCGGCTTGTGTCATGGCATAATCTTTTATCCCGGCTGGATTCAATTAACCTGACACAAGATCGGGATGTGTTTCGCTGGAACCTTACCACATCAGGGTCTTTCACAGTGGACTCTATGTACTGTGCACTCACACATTCTGAGATACCAACGAGTAATAATAAGAAAATTTGGAAGTCTAAAATTCCACTAAAAGTGAAAATCTTCATGTGGTATCTCCGTAGGGGAGTTGTGTTAACCAAAGACAACCTCGCACGGCGCAACTGGCGAGGGAGTAAGAAATGTTCTTTTTGTACTCATGACGAGACAATCAAATACCTCTTTTTCCAATGCAAGTTTGCACGTTCTACGTGGTCAGTCATCCAAATAGCGTCAAATTTGTATCCGCCCACAAGTGTTGCCAATATTTTTGGTCATTGGTTGGACGGTATTAAAAATAGGTTTAAAACGCTAATAAGGATGGGAGCGTATGCCTTAATTTGGTCGCTTTGGCTATGTAGAAATGATTTGGTTTTTAATGACAAAAATGCTTCTCCTCTACAGGTTATTTTCCGGTGTACGCACTCGCTACGTACGTGGTCTATACTACAACGGCCGGATTACCAACCGCTGTTCATGGCGGTGTGTACGCGATTGGAGCAGGTGGCTACGGAGGTTTTTTCCCAACATGGGTGGTAGCATAACCTACGGATCGAGCCACCACCTTCTTCGACATAGGCATAGTGTCGGTCTAAAAGACTCTACTGTTGCCGGTTTGTCGATTTTTATTTCATGAATTTTGTCAGACTTCTGGATTTGGCTGTGTGCATCTTAGTTATGCAGAGGCCGGGTGTTACTCATAATGCTTTGTATCTGCTTGATGCTACATTTTGAGATAATAAAGTCGCCCTTTATCGAAAAAAGCAGCTAACAGGGGCATCCTCCTGGTGATGGTGTGATGGAGCCACTCCATGGTCGGCTTTGGCCTGTGCTCATATCTGTTGTTTCCTTGCCAGTGAGAGTGTAAGTGCAGATAAATCTGAGAACAGTTTTTAAAAAACTGGTTAAAATGGTTTGGTTTTTACTCTAGGCTTAATTGGTTGAGGTTTTATTGGGTTGAGTTTTTTTTGGTTCAAGTTTGGTTTGGGTACATAGAAAAGCCAGTTTGGGTATAATTGGTTACGGGCTTAAAAGAGTTTGGGCATGACCGCTGAAAACTATGGGTTCCAACCCGGTTCTTTGCCCCGGAGCGCAACTGAGAAAACAAAAAAACAGCCCCATCGAGGGGTCGAGGCGTCGAGCTAAACCTACTCGTTCCCGAGCGGCCGAGCCCCTCCACCGCCGCCACCGCCGCCGGCTGCCAACCACCGCCTCGTCTCCCTCACATCTCGCCGGCCTACACCCTCTCCCTCTCCCCCTGTCCCTCCCCTCACAGATCAGTGCGCCCCCTCCTCCTCCAGCTCGCCTTCCTCGCCCCCTCCTCGACGTCCTCGTCGGCGGCGTCGTGCATCATCCGGCTGGCGCGCGCCGGGGCCAGCGCCGCGCCGGCTTACTCGGCCGTCTATCTCAGCCCCTTCATCGTCACGCACCCGGGCGAGCGGTAACAGCGCGGCCGGGAGGGTCAGAGCCTCCTACGGCGCACCAGGGCGGCGACACCTGCGCTTCCTAAGTCAAGTTCGTCGAGGCCGGCGGCGCCCGCACCATCCCACTCATCTACAATGAGTCAACGAGCCCGCGAGCGCCTCCTCGAGGTCACTGCCTCCAGATCCCCGCCTCCCTCCCCTTCGTCTCTCATTACTCCAGAAATTCCTGTTCCTTGGAAGTCAACCCGAAGTAGATGTACCGGGCAGACCAAGGATATACGCATCCACCTTGCCCCTGCTGGTGCCATAGCAAAATTTAGTGGAAGAAATCCTATGAAATTTACTAGAATGTGAGCAGTTCAATATTCTGAACCTAGTTGAGCATGCGACTTGAGTCCTGCCACCAATGAAAGATATACTGTACTTTACTTTGGCTGGCCATCTCTTTCTAATTAATGATCATGAACTGGCTATGCTCTGGATTGATTGTAGTAGCTCTCTATGAGAGGTCACTGGAAGCTGTAAAGAAAACATTTGATCTTTAGAAAATGTTGCAGAATTCAAGAACAGAGAATTGCTATTAGCTGCTCAATTTTGCTTGATTTGGATTTGAATTTAGTGTAATTAACAGCTAGGTTCTTAAGTGTCCTTCTGTTATTTCTTTGGCAGTTGTTACATCGAGGTTCTTAGTTTTCCCAGATTAAATGCCTCAGGTGCTGCATTCTTGATTATATCCTGATCATCCATATATGCAATGGCTAGTGAAGTTCCGAAGTTGGTGGCCAAGTTGGCTCTTTAGAAAATCCTGATCATCGATAAAATGCTAGAATGCACAAGTTGACATTTTGTAACGGGCCAAGCAAATTGTTATGTTTATAAGTCTACCTTTTTTCTGATGTTGCACAAGTTAGTGGCACCTCTTTGGTGTCCTTTCTTTGATGTGTTAATTTTACTAGAAAAGGCTAAAGAATCACATCCATGCTCTTGTATAGTCCAGGTTATTCACTCTGTCATACGCACCTACTTTACATAGTGTAAGGCAGCCATATGTTGCCAAAAATTACATAAACCTGAGATTTTCTCAAACCTGGGAGAAGTTGGAGCATGGCATGGCGTCTCGGTCCGTTGTGTCGGTTGATGCCTCTGTATCCCTGGCTAGCGGCCATTATGAGGTGGGTGAGTCGAGCTGCTCTGGCTCGCTGCGGGCGCCATTACTTCCTGCGCCGGCCTCGGGTAGGCGCCTACGGTCTATCATCTGCGCCCCCCCAGCGCCTTCAAGTCCATCGCCGGTGCCCCGTCTTCAATCCCTCATCTGCGCTCCGCGTGAGCTCCTCCTTAACTCCAGGCCAGTCACCTCGGCTGCCGCGAGGCCTCTGCTTAAGGCGGGGGCAACGGCATGGACGAAGCCCCAACTTCCCCGAAATGGCACACGGTCATTTCGAGACGCCGGTGGCATGCACCGCCCGTACCGCTTGCGGTGCACCGTGGTTATGGCCGCCTGCAATCCGAGGCCGCCCGCCTCGAGGCTCAGCGTCGCCGGGCCGCCTTTTTAAGGAGGTTCAAGGGCTGCTGCTTGAGGTGTCTCGCTCCACGCCACCGCGCCGCCGACTGCCGCAACCCTGTTCGGTGCGCCGACTGCTGGGAGTTTGGGCATCGAGCTCGCGACCCGATCTGCAAGGGACGCCCCAAACCCCGCACCCCTCCCCCACCGCCGCCTGCCGCCACCCCGTCCCCTGCCGCCATCACCTCCACGCCCTCTCACCCACCACCACCTGACCGGCCACCCCTCCCGCCGCCACCCCCTCCTTTCCACCCGTCGCCGCGCCAGTTGCCCGTCCCGCTCCTGCGCCCCCGGCGTCCTGCTGTGACCATGGCGTACCGCCCTGGCGAGGCCTCGCAGCGCCCGGGCGCCGGTAGCACCTTCACCGTGAGCACGCAGGCCATGGAGGATGCGGCGCGCAATCTGCGCGCTTCGGCTGTGCTCGTCACCATGTCGGAGGCCAGACAAGACATCAACCCACAGCTGGTGGCCAAGGCACTGGAGCGCGAGCTCAATATCCCCTGGGACCAGATGCACGTCTCCAAGCATCACCCGGAGGATTTCCTGGTCAGGTTCGGTCACTCGCGTCACCGCGACACCAACGTGGAGGCCGGGGCGGTCCCATGCCGGGGGGTGGCTCTGACTCTGGCCCCCTGGACGCCGGCGGCGCGCGGTCACCAGCGGGTCTCCCGCTTCTACTGTCGCCTGGCGATCGAGGGCCTGCCCGTCCAAGCCTGGCGCAAGGATGCGGTTCAAGATGCCATTGGCCTCTCCTGCAAGGTCGATCGGCTTGAACGCCAGTCATCGTCCCTCTCCAACACCTCCCTGGCGTATGCGTGGGTGTGGACCTGGTCGCCGGACGACATTCCCACGGCCAACGGCTTCTCCATCATCGACCGTCCGGTTGCTGATGTGCGTGGCCTCCCGCCGCCCCCAGAAGGCCGCCCGCGCGAAGAAGGTGTCCAAGGGCCGCAATTCCCCATCCTGATCCACCTCGACCAGACGCAAGACTACTCTCCGGTGTCCGAGCGTCCACCGGGGGCGAGCACCGAATGGCCGCTCATCGATCGCTTCCGCTGGGAGCGCTTCATCTAGGACGGTCAGGCAGGCATGGGCCGCCGCCGCGCGGCCCCCGCGTGCGCAGTGGATAGGCACCGCCGGCGCGACGACGACGATGAGCACCATGACAGCCGGGGCCGTAGGCGCGCCCGCTCTAGGTCGTCTCGCCGCGGAGGGCTGCTAGGTTGCCGTTTGGACGGAACGGAAGGCAGCGCGCTTCGTAGGCAGGCCAGCGGCCCCACAGGGCGGCACGGTAGGCGCCGCAGCGCCTCGCCCCGAGATGGCCTGTCTCCCCGCAGTCGCAGCCTGAGCCCT
The DNA here is from genome assembly GCF_056163025.1 of Triticum urartu. NCBI lineage: Eukaryota > Viridiplantae > Streptophyta > Magnoliopsida > Poales > Poaceae > Triticum > Triticum urartu. The sequence goes on from NC_141879.1 coordinate 8,484,658, forward strand.
GTCTCTGTGGACTCCGCCAGGCGCAGCCGCTCGCGGTCCCGTTAGCGTTTTGGCGGTATGTCCAGGCGCAGTCGCTCTCGTTCGCCGCGGTCCTGCCTGCCCCTGGAGAGCGTGGCGGTGCTGGGCCTGCCCCTGCCCCTATTGCAGGGCGTGCCTACTCCGGAGGGAACGCCGACCGAGGACGCTCTGCACGGACTGCCGCTCCTGGCCGAGCCGGACATGCACTCCTTCCAGGACGAAGTGGAGGCTGCATGGAACGAGCTCACGCGCGCTGACCCTTTGCTTCTGGAGATAGATGCTCTGTCCTCCTGGCAGCCGGGCCACGCCCCCGACCCACTCCTGTCAGCTGGAGCGTGGAACGAGGCCGGGCGCGCTGACCCGCTGCTCCTGGAGATAGATGCGCTTTCCTCCTGGCAGCAGGGCCATGCCGCTGACCCTCTCCTGTCAGCTGACGTGGGGTGGGCCTTTTCACCATCCTTTGGGTCCCCTCCCGCTGCCTGGGCCGGCCCCGAAGATGCCCAGCTGGGTCTCCTCGTGCATGGACAGGATGGTGGGCTTGCGCAGTCCACTGGACCTGCTTCTCTGTGTCAGGAGCTGGCGCTCAAGCCTTGGCCCATCCTGGGTTACCTTGTGCCAACTCCGCCGCCCCAGTTGCTTGCGCCGCCGCCAACGGAACAACTCTGCTGGCCCTCGGTTCAGGACTGCAACAAGAAAGATCGCCTCATGTCGGCTGACCAGCTGGCCATTCAGCTGCAAGGGCTCGAAGTGGATGCCACGACGACCTTCCTCCACAAGGTGTTCAAGATGCTGCCTCCTTCCATCATGGGCGCACCACCGAACATGTCGCTGCTTCCCGCGGCAACGGTGGAGGCGCCACCACCCTGCATGGTGCCCACTCCTACCACCCAGCGCCGCACCAGTGCTAGGATCGCCAAGACGGTGGTCGGCCTCACCCAGCTGCAGAAAGCACAGGCAAGACTGGCCCAACAGACGCTGTTCATCGATGACCTCGAGCAGTTCAACTCTGCCGTGCGAGCCTGCTATGTGGATCGCTTCAAAGCTCCGCTTGGCAAGCTCACTGCTACCCTCGCCAAGGCCACCGGGGCGCGTTCCAAGACCAAGATCAACCTCCCGGACGAGGACCTCCGCGGCCTTGCTAGTGAGGACGCAGCCGGAGCGGTCTGAACCCCGCGCTAGGCTGTCTCGGGATCCAGTAGTTCTCCATGTTAGTGTGGCCCATGGCGCGTTTGTCCGTGTTTGCGTACTGTCCGAACCATCACGCCGTCAGCAGACCGCGTCATAGGTTCCGTCTTAGCTTGTTGCGACCTCGCCGGGCGCCTGTGTCATTCATCCGGCTGTACCTGTGTAACAATGTGGCTTGCCTAGCTGCTCTCTGTTGGAGCATGCTTATGAAAGGGATCCCGTTCTGTGTCAATTATGAATAGTTTCTCCTTACTTAACTGGAACGTGCGTGGGCTAAATGACCGCGCGCGTCGGTGCGGTGTACATAGCCTTGTCAACCAAACCCGTTGCTCCCTGCTCTGCCTCCAAGAGACCAAGCGCGAGCACTTCTCTGATGCTCAGCTTGCCGAGGTGCTGGGCGCACAGCTAACGGGCTCTGTGCTCTTGCCGGCCGTGGGCACTAGAGGCGGGATCTTGCTAGCCTGGGATGCACTCCGTTTCGACGTCAACATGCTTGATGTCTCTACGTTCGCCATCTCGGTACAAGTACAGCCAAGAACTGGAGAGGCTGCCTGGACGCTCACCACCGTCTATGGACCGACCGATGATGGTTTGAAGCGGTTATTCCTTGATGATTTGCGTAGGATCAGGGGCTTGGTGAATGGAGCTTGGCTTCTAGTGGGCGACTTCAACCTTATTTATCAATCTAGGGACAAGAACAACACGCATGTAAACCGTCGGCAGATGGCGCAATTCAGTGATGCGCTGCACTACTCCAGCGACCTCTTGGAGATCAAGCTGTCAGGGAGGAAATTCACTTGGTCGAATGAGCAGCCAACACCCACTATGGTTCGACTCGACCGTGCTTTTTGTACGCCTCAATGGGACTCAATGTTCGGTGCGGCCAGACTGCAACCCCTTGCAACGGCAATGTCTGATCACTGCCCGCTGCTACTCACCTGTGACGCAACCACTCCTAGGAGACCCCGCTTCCGTTTTGAAGCTTTCTGGCCGCACGTAGATGGGTTCCAAGAAGTGGTTCTGCAAGCCTGGTCACAACCCTGCAGGGTGATCGGGGCCATCAAAACCCTTGACGAGAAGCTCAGGCGAACGACACGGGCCCTACGGCTTTGGCACAAAAATTACGTTTGAGACACCAAGTTGCAGCTGCTGATGGCCCAGGACACGGTTGCACTGCTTGATGCTGCACAAGAAGAGAGGCAGCTCGAGCCCGATGAGCTTCAGCTCAGGAGCGACCTTAAATCACGCATCTTGGGATTGGCGGTCATTGAGCGCATCAAGGCTCGCCAGCGGGCGAGGGTGAACTGGCTCCGCGCTGGCGACGCAAACACAAAAAATTTCCACATCAAAGCGAATGCTAGAAGACGGAAGAATTTTATTGCGATGCTTGCGGCCAATGGGGTGCTTGCCACTGAGCAGAAGCACAAGGAGGAGATCACCGCCCAATTCTTTCATGGGCTGCAAGGCACGGCTGCTGCTACGACGTCCGTGTTCAACTGGGACGCGCTATGCCTCCACGCCGCCGATCTGCAGGAGCTCGAAGCACACTTCTCCTCCGATGAGATCCTGGCTGCCATTCGTGATCTACCCGGGGATCGTGCGCCGGGCCCTGACGGTTTTTCGGGTGCTTTCTTCAAAGCAACTTCGGACATCATCATCCACGACCTCTTCCTCGCCTTTCAACAGCTACATAGATGCAACAGCGCTAGACTGCATTTGATCAGTGGCGCCCACACGATCCCCTGCCTAAGAAGGACGACCCTGCGACCATGTCCGATTTCCGACCAATTAGCCTGCTACATGGTGTTATTAAGATATTCGCCAAAATTCTGGCCTCGCGTCTAGCTAAACGGCTCGATAGCCTCATCGCGCCGGTGCAAAGCGCCTTCATTAAAGGCAGATGCATCTAGGACAACTTCTTGTTCGTCCAAGGAATGGCAAGGCACTTTCACCGCACCAAGAGACCTATGCTCCTGATCAAGCTTGACATTGCCAAAGCCTTCGACACAGTGTCTTGGACGTACTTGCTCGATATGCTACGAGCCAGGGGTTTTGGACAAAGATGGTGCGACTGGATCGCTCTGCTCCTTGCCTCGGCGTCCTCCAGGGTGCTTGTCAATGGGGTGGCGGGGCCCGTGATTCGGCACCGTCGTGGGCTTAGGCAAGGAGACCCGCTCTCGCCTTTCCTCTTCATTCTGGCCATGGAGCCACTTCAGCACCTGCTCGTCAATGCCGTGCAGGAAGGAGCCCTATCCAAGATCAAAGGCAAGGTTCCGGCATTCCGAACCTCCATGTATGCTGACGACGTTGCAATCTTCCTCAACCCCGACCAGCAAGAGGTGCTCACCCTCAGATCGATACTCCGTGCCTTCGGTGATGCCATGGGATTAAGAATCAATTTCAGTAAAAGCACAGTCCTAGCCATCAATGGCGCGAGCTTCTCAATTGAGGACCTGGCTGGGCTTCTGGGGGCGCCGCAAGGAACCTTTCCTTGCAAATTCCTCGGTCTCCCGCTGTCTCTTCGCAAACTACGCAGGATTGATTTTCAGCCACTCGTTGACAAGCTAGTGGCGAGGCTAGCGGGCTGGAAATTTATGCTGCTTGCGGCTGCAGGGCATCTGGTACTGCTCAACTTCGTGCTCTCGGCTCTCATGGTTTATTGGATGTCCCTTCACGAGCTGCCGGCGTGGGTTCGGCGCCAGATTGACAAGATCAGGCGTGCCTTGTTGGAAATATGCCCTAGAGGCAATAATAAAAGCATTATTATTATATTTCCTTGTTCATGATAATTGTCTTTATTCATGCTATAATTGTGTTATACGGAAATCGTAATACATGTGTGAATAACAGACACCAACATGTCCCTAGTAAGCCTCTAGTTGACTAGCTCGTTGATCAACAGATAGTCATGGTTTCCTGACTATGGACATTGGATGTCATTGATAACGAGATCACATCATTAGGAGAATGATGTGATGGACAAGACCCAATCCTAAACATAGCACAAGATCGTATAGTTCGTTTGCTAGAGTTTTCCAATGTCAAAGTATCTTTTCCTTAGACCATGAGATCGTGTAACTCCCGGATACCGTAGGAGTGCTTTGGGTATGCCAAACGTCACAACGTAACTGGGTGACTATAAAGGTAGACTACGGGTATCTCCGAAAGTGTCTGTTGGGTTGACATGGATCAAGACTGGGATTTGTCACTCTGTATGACGGAGAGGTATCACTGGGCCCACTCGGTAATGCATCATCATAATGAGCTCAAAGTGACCAAGTGTCTGGTCACGGGATCATGCATTACGGTACGAGTAAAGTGACTTGCCGGTAACGAGATTGAACGAGGTATTGGGATACCCACGATCGAATCTCGGGCAAGTAACATATCGATTGACAAAGGGAATTGCATACGGGGTTGATTGAATCCTCGACATCGTGGTTCATCCGATGAAATCATCGTGGAGCATGTGGGAGCCAACATGGGTATCCAGATCCCGCTGTTGGTTATTGACCGGAGAGTCGTCTCGGTCATGTCTGCTTGTCTCCCGAACCCGTAGGGTCTACACACTTAAGGTTCGGTGACGCTAGGGTTGTGAAGATATGTATATGTAGAAACCCGAATGTTGTTCAGAGTCCCGGATGAGATCCCGGACGTCACGAGGAGTTCCGGAATGGTCCGGAGGTAAAGAATTATATATAGGAAATGCTGTTTCGGCCATCGGGACAAGTTTCGGGGTTATCGGTATTGTACCGGGACCACCGAAGGGGTCCCGGGGGCCCACCGGGTGGGGCCACCTGTCCCGGGGGGCCACATGGGCTGTAGGGGGTGCGCCTTGGCCTTCATGGGCCAAGGGCACCAGCCCCACTAGGCCCATGCGCCTAGGGTTTCCAAGGGGGAGGAGTCCAAGTGGTGGAAGGCACCTCTAGGTGCCTTGGGGGGGGAGGGAATCCTCCCCCTGGCCGCCACACCTAGGAGATCAGATATCCTAGGCTGCGCACCACCCCCCCTTGGCCCTCCTATATATAGTGGGGGAGAGGAGGGACTTCATACCTCAGCCCCTGGCGCCTCCCTCTCTCCCCGTTACGTCTCTCTTCCTCGTAGTATAGGCGAAGCCCTGCTACTGTGACGCCCTGCATCCACCACCACGCCGTCGTGCTGCTGGATCTTCATCAACCTCTCCTCTCCCCTTGCTGGATCAAGAAGGAGGAGACGTCTCCCGTCCCGTACGTGTGTTGAACGCGGAGGTGCCGTCCGTTCGGCGCTTGGTCATCGGTGATTTGGATCACGTCGTGTTCGACTACATCATCACCGTTCTTTGAACGCTTCCGTGCGCGATCTACAAAGGTATGTAGATGCATCCAATGACTCGTTGCTAGATGAACTCCTAGATGATCTTGGTGAAACGAGTAGGAAAATTTTTGTTTTCTGCAACGTTCCCCAACAGTGGCATCATGAGCTAGGTCTATGCGTAGTTCTTCTTGCGCGAGTAGAACACAATTTGTTGTGGGCGTAGATTTGTCAACCTTCTTGCCGTTACTAGTCTTTTCTTGCTTCAGCGGTATTGTGGGATGAAGCGGCCCGGACCAACCTTACACGTACGCTTACGTGAGACCGGTTCCACCGACTAACATGCACTAGTTGCATAAGGTGGCTGGCGGGTGTCTGTCTCTCCCACTTTAGTTGGAGCGGATTCGATGAACAGGGTCCTTATGAAGGGTAAATAGAAGTTGACAAATCACGTTGTGGCTTTAGCGTAGGTAAGAAGACGTTCTTGCTAGAACCCTAATTCAGCCACGTAAAACTTGCAACAACAATTAGAGGACGTCTAACTTGTTTTTGCAGCAAGTGGTTTGTGATATGATATGGCCAAAGTTGTGATGAATGATGAATGATCTATATGTGATGTATGAGATGTTCATGCTATTGTAATAGGGATCACGACTTGCATGTCGATGAGTATGACAACCGGCAGGAGCCATAGGAGTTGTCTTTATTCTTTTATATGACCTGCGTGTCATCGAGAAACGCCATGTAAATTACTTTACTTTATTGCTAAAACGCGTTAGCCATAGTAGTAGAAGTAATAGTTGGTGAGCAACTTCATGGAGACACGATGATGGAGATCATGATGATGGAGATCATGGTGTCAAGCCGGTGACAAGATGATCATGGAGCCCCAAGATGGAGATCAAAGGAGCTATGTGATATTGGCCATATCGTGTCACGTTAATTATTTGATTACATGTGATGTTTATCATGTTTTGCATCTTGTTTACTTAGAACGACGATAGTAAATAAGATGATCCCTCATAACAATTTCAAGAAGTGTTCTCCCCTAACTGTGCACCGTTCCTAAAGTTCGTCATTTCTAAGCACGCCGTGATGATCGGGTGTGATGGATCCTTACGTTCACATATAACGGGTGTTGACGAGCCTAGCATGTACAGACATGGCCTCGGAACACATGCAAAACACTTAGGGTTAACTTGACGAGCCTAGCATGTACAGACATGGCCTCGGAACACAGAAGACCGAAAGGTCGAGCATGAGTCGTATAGAAGATACGATCAACATGAAGATGTTCACCGACGTTGACTAGTCCGTCTCACGTGATGATCGGACACGGTCTAGTTAACTCGGATCATGTAATACTTAGATGACTAGAGGGATGTCTAATCTAAGTGGGAGTTCATTAATAATTTGATTAGATGAACTTAATTATCATGAACTTAGTCTAAAATCTTTGCAATATGTCTTGTAGATCAAATGGCCAACGTAGTCCTCAACTTCAATGCGTTCCTAGAGAAAACCAAGCTGAAAGACGATGGCAGCAACTATACGGACTGGGTCCGGAACCTGAGGATCATCCTCATAGCTGCCAAGAAAGATTATGTCCTACAAGCACCGCTAGGTGATCCACCCGTCCCACAGAACCAAGATGTTATGAACGCTTGGCAGACACGTGTTGACGACTACTCCCTCGTTCAGTGCGGCATGCTTTACAGCTTAGAGCCGGGGCTCCAAAAGCGTTTTGAGAGACATGGAGCATATGAGATGTTCGAAGAGATGAAAATGGTTTTTCAAGCTCATGCTCGGATCAAGAGATATGAAGTCTCCGATAAGTTCTTCAGCTGTAAGATGGAGGAAAATAGTTCTGTCAGTGAGCACATACTCACTATGTCTGGGTTGCATAACCGCTTGTCTCAGCTGGGAGTTAATCTCCCGGATGATGCGGTCATTGACAGAATCCTCCAGTCGCTTCCACCAAGCTACAAGAGCTTTGTGATGAACTTCAACATGCAGGGGATGCAAAAGACCATTCCTGAGTTGTTCTCAATGCTGAAATCAGCGGAGGTAGAAGTCAAGAAGGAACATCAAGTGTTGATGGTCAATAAAACCACTAAGTTCAAGAAAGGCAAGGGTAAAAAGAACTTCAAGAAGGACGGCAAGGAGGTTGCCGCGCCCGGCAAGCAAGCTGCCGGGAAGAAGCCAAAGAATGGACCCAAGCCCGAGACTGAGTGCTTTTATTGCAAGGGAAGCGGTCACTGGAAGCGGAATTGCCCTAAATACTTAGCAGACAAGAAGGCCGGCAAAACAAAAGGTATATTTGATATACATGTAATTGATGTGTACCTTACCAGTACTCGTAGTGACTCCTGGGTATTTGATACCGGTGCCGTTGCTCATATGTGTAACTCACAGCAGGGGCTGCGGAATAAACGGAGACTGGCAAAGGACGAGGTGACGATGCGCGTCGGGAATGGTTCCAAGGTTGATGTGATCGCCGTCGGCACGCTGCCTCTGCATTTACCTACGGGATTAGTTTTAAACCTTAATAATTGTTATTTAGTGCCAGCTTTGAGCATGAACATTGTATCGGGATCTCGTTTAATTCGAGATGGCTACTCATTTAAATCTGAGAATAATGGTTGTTCCATTTATATGAGAGATATGTTTTATGGTCATGCTCCTATGATGAATGGTTTATTCTTAATGAATCTCGGGCGTATTACTACACATGTTCATAATGTGAGTACCAAAAGATGTAAGGTTGATAATGATAGTCCCACATACTTGTGGCACTGCCGCCTTGGTCACATAGGTGTCAAACGCATGAAGAAGATCCATGCAGATGGACTTTTAGAGTCTCTTGATTATGAATCATTTGACACGTGCGAACCATGCCTCATGGGTAAAATGACCAAGACTCCGTTCTCAGGGACAATGGAGCGAGCAACCAACTTATTGGAAATCATACATACTGATGTGTGCGGTCCAATGAGTGTTGAGGCTCGCGGTGGCTATCGTTATGTTCTCACCCTCACTGATGACTTGAGTAGATATGGGTATGTCTACTTAATGAAACACAAGTCTGAAACCTTTGAAAAGTTCAAGGAATTTCAGAGTGAGGTTGAAAATCAACGTGACAGGAAAATCAAGTTTCTACGATCAGATCGTGGAGGAGAATACTTGAGTCACGAATTTGGCACACACTTAAGAAAATGTGGAATAGTTTCACAATTCACGCCGCCTGGAACACCTCAGCGTAACGGTGTGTCCGAACGTCGTAATCGCACTCTATTGGATATGGTGCGGTCTATGATGTCTCTTACTGATTTACCGCTATCTTTTTGGGGCTATGCTTTAGAGACTGCCGCATTCACTTTAAATAGGGCTCCGTCGAAATCCGTTGAGACGACACCGTATGAATTATGGTTTGGGAAGAAACCTAAGCTGTCGTTTCTAAAAGTTTGGGGATACGATGCTTATGTCAAGAAACTTCAACCGGAGAAGCTCGAACCCAAGTCGGAAAAATGCGTCTTCATAGGATACCCTAAAGAAACTATTGGGTATACCTTCTACCTAAGATCCGAAGGCAAGATCTTTGTTGCCAAGAATGGGTCCTTTCTAGAGAAAGAGTTTCTCTCGAGAGAAGTAAGTGGGAGGAAAGTAGAGCTTGATGAAGTATTACCTCTTGAACCGGGAAATGGCACAACTCAAGAAAATGTTCCTGAGGTGCCTGCACCGACTAGAGAGGAAGTTAATGATAATGATCAAGATACTTCTGATCAAGCTCGTACTGAGATTCGAAGGTCCACAAGGACACGTTCCGCACCAGAGTGGTACGGCAACCCTGTCTTGGAAATCATGTTGTTAGACAACGGTGAACCTTCGAACTATGTAGAAGCGATGGCGGGCCCGGATTCCGACAAATGGCTAGATGCCATGAAATCCGAGATAGGATGCATGTATGAAAATGAAGTATGGACTTTGACTGACTTGCCCGTTGAACGGCGAGCCATAGAAAATAAATGGATCTTTAAGAAGAAGACAGACGCGGATGGTAATGTAACCATCTATAAAGCTCGACTTGTCGCTAAGGGTTATCGACAAGTTCAAGGGGTTGACTACGATGAGATTTTCTCACCAGTAGCGAAGCTGAAGTCCGTCCGAATCATGTTAGCGATTGTCGCATTTTATGATTATGAAATATGGCAAATGGACGTCAAAACGGCATTCCTTAATGGTTTCCTTAAGGAAGAATTGTATATGATGCAGCCGGAAGGTTTTGTCGATCCTAAGAATGCTGACAAGGTGTGCAAGCTCCAACGCTCGATTTATGGGCTGGTGCAAGCATCTCGGAGTTGGAACATTCGCTTTGATGAGATGATCAAAGCGTTTGGGTTTACACAGACTTATGGAGAAGCCTGCGTTTACAAGAAAGTGAGTGGGAGCTCTGTAGCATTTCTCATACTATATGTAGATGACATACTTTTGATGGGAAATGATATAGAACTCTTGGACAGCATCAAGGCCTACTTGAATAAGAGTTTTTCAATGAAGGACCTTGGAGAAGCTGCTTATATATTAGGCATCAAAATCTATAGGGATAGATCGAGACGCCTCATAGGTCTTTCACAAAGCACATACCTTGATAAGATATTGAAGAAGTTCAATATGGATCAATCTAAGAAGGGGTTCTTGCCTGTATTACAAGGTGTGAAATTGAGCTCAGCTCAATGTCCGACCACGGCAGAAGATATAGAAGAGATGAGCGTCATCCCCTATGCATCAGCCATAGGTTCTATTATGTATGCCATGCTGTGTACCAGACCTGATGTAAACCTTGCCGTAAGTTTGGTAGGAAGGTACCAAAGTAATCCCGGCAAGGAACACTGGACAGCGGTCAAGAATATCCTGAAGTACCTGAAAAGGACTAAGGAAATGTTTCTCGTTTATGGAGGTGACGAAGAGCTCGTCGTAAAGGGTTACGTCGACGCTAGCTTCGACACAGATCTGGATGACTCTAAGTCACAAACCGGATACGTGTATATTTTGAATGGTGGGGCAGTAAGCTGGTGCAGTTGCAAGCAGAGCGTCGTGGCGGGATCTACATGTGAAGCGGAGTACATGGCAGCCTCAGAGGCAGCACATGAAGCAATATGGGTGAAGGAGTTCATCACCGACCTAGGAGTCATACCCAATGCGTCGGGGCCGATCAAGCTCTTCTGTGACAACACTGGAGCTATTGCTCTTGCCAAGGAGCCCAGGTTTCACAAGAAGACAAGGCACATCAAGCGTCGCTTCAACTCCATTCGTGAAAATGTTCAAGATGGAGACATAGAGATTTGTAAAGTACATACGGACCTGAATGTAGCAGATCCGTTGACTAAACCTCTCCCTAGAGCAAAACATGATCAACACCAGAATTCCATGGGTGTTCGATTCATCACAATGTAACTAGATTATTGACTCTAGTGCAAGTGGGAGACTGTTGGAAATATGCCCTAGAGGCAATAATAAAAGCATTATTATTATATTTCCTTGTTCATGATAATTGTCTTTATTCATGCTATAATTGTGTTATACGGAAATCGTAATACATGTGTGAATAACAGACACCAACATGTCCCTAGTAAGCCTCTAGTTGACTAGCTCGTTGATCAACAGATAGTCATGGTTTCCTGACTATGGACATTGGATGTCATTGATAACGAGATCACATCATTAGGAGAATGATGTGATGGACAAGACCCAATCCTAAACAGATCGTATAGTTCGTTTGCTAGAGTTTTCCAATGTCAAAGTATCTTTTCCTTAGACCATGAGATCGTGTAACTCCCGGATACCGTAGGAGTGCTTTGGGTATGCCAAACGTCACAACGTAACTGGGTGACTATAAAGGTAGACTACGGGTATCTCCGAAAGTGTCTGTTGGGTTGACATGGATCAAGACTGGGATTTGTCACTCTGTATGACGGAGAGGTATCACTGGGCCCACTCGGCAATGCATCATCATAATGAGCTCAAAGTGACCAAGTGTCTGGTCACGGGATCATGCATTACGGTACGAGTAAAGTGACTTGCCGGTAACGAGATTGAACGAGGTATTGGGATACCCACGATCGAATCTCGGGCAAGTAACATATCGATTGACAAAGGGAATTGCATACGGGGTTGATTGAATCCTCGACATCGTGGTTCATCCGATGAAATCATCGTGGAGCATGTGGGAGCCAACATGGGTATCCAGATCCCGCTGTTGGTTATTGACCGGAGAGTCGTCTCGGTCATGTCTGCTTGTCTCCCGAACCCGTAGGGTCTACACACTTAAGGTTCGGTGACGCTAGGGTTGTGAAGATATGTATATGTAGAAACCCGAATGTTGTTCAGAGTCCCGGATGAGATCCCGGACGTCACGAGGAGTTCCGGAATGGTCCGGAGGTAAAGAATTATATATAGGAAATGCTGTTTCGGCCATCGGGACAAGTTTCGGGGTTATCGGTATTGTACCGGGACCACCGAAGGGGTCCCGGGGGCCCACCGGGTGGGGCCACCTGTCCCGGGGGGCCACATGGGCTGTAGGGGGTGCGCCTTGGCCTTCATGGGCCAAGGGCACCAGCCCCACTAGGCCCATGCGCCTAGGGTTTCCAAGGGGGAGGAGTCCAAGTGGTGGAAGGCACCTCTAGGTGCCTTGGGGGGGAGGGAATCCTCCCCCTGGCCGCCACACCTAGGAGATCAGATCTCCTAGGCTGCGCACCACCCTCCCTTGGCCCTCCTATATATAGTGGGGGAGAGGAGGGACTTCATACCTCAGCCCCTGGCGCCTCCCTCTCTCCCCGTTACGTCTCTCTTCCTCGTAGTATAGGCGAAGCCCTGCTACTGTGACGCCCTGCATCCACCACCACGCCGTCGTGCTGCTGGATCTTCATCAACCTCTCCTCTCCCCTTGCTGGATCAAGAAGGAGGAGACGTCTCCCGTCCCGTACGTGTGTTGAACGCGGAGGTGCCGTCCGTTCGGCGCTTGGTCATCGGTGATTTGGATCACGTCGTGTTCGACTACATCATCACCGTTCTTTGAACGCTTCCGTGCGCGATCTACAAAGGTATGTAGATGCATCCAATGACTCGTTGCTAGATGAACTCCTAGATGATCTTGGTGAAACGAGTAGGAAAATTTTTGTTTTCTGCAACGTTCCCCAACATGCCTGGCTTTGGAAGGGCCAAGAGTTCTGCCATGGTGGGCACTGTAAGGTGGCATGGGGACGCATCTGCCGACCGCGCGATCTCGGCAGCCTTGGCATCCTAGACCTCCAATGCTTTGGAGTGGCATTGAGGCTGCGATGGCTATGGCTGGAGCGCGTGGCCAGAGCAAGGCCATGGATCGGACTACCGGTCCCCTGCTCCACATCGGATCGACTGCTCTTCGCGGCTGCCACCACCGCTACGGTCCATGACGGTAAAACTTCTAGCTTTTGGTTCGATAGCTGGTTGCGCGGGGAGGCTCCGATCTCCATTGCGCCGGGGATCTTCATGCTCTCGCGGCGTAAAAAACGATCGGTCCAGGATGCTCTACGAGACGGGAGATGGGTCAAGGATGTGCAAGGGCGCGTAACTCCTGCCCTTTTAATGGAATTTGTGGCCTTGTGGTCTAGAGTTGCTTCGGCCGGCCCGCTCTCTGATGGCCACGACGAGTTCTCCTGGAACCTCACTGAATCCCGGAAATTCACCACGGCATCGGCATATCACCTACAGTTCCTGGGCTCTACGCGATCGCCTGCCCTCGAGATCATTTGGAAGGTGTGGGCTCCTGCCAAGATCAAACTCTTCGCATGGCTTCTATCTATTAACAGATTACTTACGGCCGATAGACTCTTAGCGCGGCAATGGCCCAATAACTATTTCTGCCCGCTCTGTCGCCGTAACCTGGAAACCAGCATACACCTTTTCAAAGAATGTCAGTGGTCAAGGCAGCTTTGTGCGGCGGCGGCGGTACGCCTCGCCATTCCATCACCGCACCCTGTGAGTTGGCCTGCCGACGGGGGCTTCCTTGTAGACTGGATGATGAGGCTTGGCGGATCAGCCACGCTTATCAAGCGGTCGCGCTCGATCGTGCTCCTTGTCCTCTGGACCATTTGGAAGGAACGTAATGACGGGATCTTCAATGACGCGGAGCATGACCCGGAGGAGGTTCTGAATCGGATCGGGGACGAGCTCCGACTATGGGCTTTGGCTGGGGGTAGTCATCTGATGCTGCGAGAGTAGATCCAGGCCGCAGTCCTTTTTCTTTTTTTTCTTTCATTTTGTCTGCCTCGTCCTCGAGACAGGCCAAACCTTTGTACAGTTGACGTTCTCACGTCGTTTCTTCTGCAATGAGATCGCAGTTCTCCTGCGTTTCCTCAAAAAAAAGGTTTTACTTCCTCTGTTTTAAAATAGATGACTCAATTTTATACTTAGTATAAAGTTAGACCATCTATTTTGATGTGCAAGGGGGGAGGGGGGGAGGGAGGGGGGATGCGTCAGCTACAAATATCCATGCACTATTGACGCAAAGGCGCACCGTCTATGCAGGCGGGGGCCCGAACTATCCATAAGAGAAGATGCTCTTGGATCGAATGCCGCAAGTCAATATCCGAGGAATGGATGTTATCGAACACCATCCGGTTCCTGGACTTCTAGACCACCCAGAGGATGGAGCACATAGCCGTGCTGAGGAGAGGACAACTCCAAGAGGGGTGGTTGACAGAGAAGGCGCACCATACATTTTCTACCGTGCAATTAACAGGCAAGCGACGACGACCGAGGAGTAAAATGAGTAAATCTACATTCTAAATGCATCTATATACATTGGTATGTGATTCATAGTAGAATCTCTATAAGTTAAGAACAGAGGAGTAATACTTCAACGATATAGTACCAAGTAAGATGTACATGCCATGGCTAGCGTCTACGTGTCCCTCGGGCCTGGCAAGCATGGTGCAGCGCTTCGTCAAATTCGCCTTCGTCCGTCTACGCATGCCTGGTGTTACAACACGGATGAGTCCCTTCGTCCACGACGTGTCCCCGGGCGTGACAAGCCCGGTGCGACGCTTCGTCAATTTCGTTTTCGTCCGTCTACGCATGCTCGGTGCTGCCAACACCGATGAGTGTTTTTCGTCCATGATGTGTCTCCGGGCTTGGCAAACCCGGAGCGAAGCATCGTCAACAACCTCTTCTTCCTGGCAGACCTCTACTTCGACACCAATGCGCCCATGACTAACTCGGCGCCTCCTTGCGTCAGTGGCTCCACGGCGACTTCCTCGACACCACCCCCGACTCGACATTGACCACAACATTCTTCGCACGACTACCTCGACCATGATTACACCACCCTATGCTCTCGGCTACATCGACATTTGCACAAAAGGCTACCGCCTTGTATGCAGCCGCGGACAAGGATGCTGTCCGCGCTGTGGTGTGCTCTATCCATGTCGCACATGACCTGCTTGTCACATCGCCGCAAAGCGTGGTCCTCAAATGAGAGAGCTGAAAGCAGACGCACCGGCGGGTGTTTAGGGGTCTAAATTAATTAGTTTGTCGCCCTGTAGATGCATCCAAGCACAACGCCCTATGCGAGGACCCATGCCGTGCGTCAACGCTGCGGACCCGGATGGAAATACCACCCCTGTCTTGCAACAGACCACCGTATAAATAGACGTCGTCACCACACCACCGCCGTATCAGTATCACCATCCAGCCGCAGCAGCAGACTGCAAACAGCAGTGCCAGCCGATTCTGATTTATCCATCGAGGTGCCGCAGCAGCAGACTGCAAACAGCAGTGCCGGCCGATTCTGATTTATCCATCGAGGTGCGTGCACATTTTCATTTTGGTCAGTTGGTAGCAGGTTTTTTTTTCTTTTTTGATTCAAAGTCAGTTGATAGTAGTAGCTCGAATCAACCCAACGCACGCGGCAACATTTTTACCGCCGACTAACCATTCGGTCCTAGTACTACTCTTTTCCATAGTCGACCGTTATTACATTATTTTTTATTGGCCGATATACACTACTACTACTACTACTACTACTACTATTACTGGGGGTGTTTGGTTTCAAGGACTTTTTATGTTGAAACTAGAAAAAGTCCAAACTAACCAAATAGGATAAGACTTTTTTAAGACTTTTTGCTAAAAGTCCTTAGAAGCACCTTCTTAAGAGTTTTTTTTTTTCAAAAAGTCCTAGGGACTAGAAAAAATCCTAAGACTAGAGAACCAAACACCACCTAGGTTGTTCCCATAGTTTAATGAGGAAACTGCACTCATTGTGTGAATGTAAGTTCAGCCATACTAGTGTTATGTTTCCGAAACAATGATTTCGGCGGCTTTTGATATTTACGTAAGCAAGTGTTAGTAAATTTTTTTCGAATTGTGTGAACTGCTTACCACATATGTCACGTGATAGCGTTAGTAAAACCTTGGTTCTATGATTTCGTGGATTCTAGGAGCCATTTTGTTTTATTGTTATACTATTATTAGGTATAGAGTTGGGTCTGGTCCGAAATTTCGATGTAGTATGACAGGATGGGTTCCTCGAAGCTGACGAGGGTTTGCATCAAGAATACAGCCTCGACAACTGTAGGAGTCAGATTAGAGCAACCACACCTCCGTCGCCGCCGTTGGGTTGGCCGGAAGGCCGCCCGGTCTGTATCCGCGGGAGATGATGCAGCCGGAGAGGTGGGAGACGCAGCCCATCGACGGGACGGGGACGGAGGAGGCTGCTGGCCCCTGCCCGTGCCCGTGCCGTCGTCGGAGGCGGCGGAACGCATGCCGGTATGGCACGAGTACATTATCGGACGGGGCGACGACTCGTCCGTCGACGTTCCTAAGCCCGGTTCCTCACCGCTTGGAGCTCCCGCCCCGCGCACTGCATCCTTCCTCCCCCGACTCCGACCGCCGCCTCTCGATCTCCACCGCCGGTGATGTACAGTCAAATTCCTTTCGTGCGCACGCTCATCTCCCCTTCCTCTACGTTTCCCCTCAACTAATTTCATGCCACCACTTCCCCCGGCCCACTGCCCTGCCCTCTTCTTCACCGGCTAACTAGTCATGCATGACATTAATTTAATCCCAGTATCATAGTATCTCTATTTGAGTCATTTATTTATCACCATTTCAGTAATTTCATCCTTGTATCTATCATGTATGAAGAACCATTGCATAAAAAAAAAGCTGCGCAACCACCACCAAAAAATAGCATGCTCTGATTGTTTTTGAGTAACTGAAATAACATCCTGCACCGTTTCAGAAGGCACACAAATTCGTCAGATTCATCATTCATTTGTCGTTTGCTCACTGTCAGCACTTGGGTATCAAACTAACTACAAGCATGGATCTCTGTTTTTCTCTCTGTATAGTTATATGCTACTGTATATCTTTGGAGAAAGAGGACCTGAGAGAGTACTGCAGTAGTTGGTACTAACAAATACAGTAATGTGTTTGCAGGTTGATACACCCTTGAGGCCTTGACACAAACCTCTTCACGTGCTACCCGGCCCTGCCGCTGAGAGAATGCAGTTCTGGAGCCATCTTGCGGCGGCGCAGCCTATTGTGCTCAATGAACAAGCCATAGTTGACAACCTTACTGAAGATAACCTGACAAGCATTTTTGCTAGCAGAAAGACATGGAGGGACAAACAGGTGTACCTAGTCCATGCTCAGGGCATTGGTACGCTGGTTGCCAAGAAGTTCCAGAACGAGAACCCAGCACTGCAAGTGGACGAAAATGTCAAGAACCGCTGCAAGTCGGAGATGAACCTGTTAGCCAACATCTGTCATGACAACATCATCAAAGTCGTAGAGCACATTCGAAGGGAAGACGCGATCATGCTCGTTTACGAGTATCCGGTGAACGGCAGCCTTCAATCCTGGCTGCACCAACCGATGGGTGCTGCTCAGCCGCTGAGCTGGCCAAAGAGGAGCATCATCGCCACTGGTGTGGCCCAAGGGCTTTGCCACTTGCACCACGGATGCAATAAGCCTGTTGTCCACCACAACATCAGCCCTAACAACTTCTTGCTTGATCAGACTTTCAAGCCTGTGATAGCCGGTTTTGATGATGCACAGATGAACATGGCCGGGCTTGGCCAACCGTTGCCAATCACGGATCTGCCTCCTGGTAACTTTGGGTACGCAGCTCCAGGTACGTTGGGCGATTGATGTGTGCAATGGAGTCTTAACTTCTTTTTGTACGTAGTAGTACTATCTTAACTAGCCTGGTTTTATAACTAGTGCTAATGATGATTAACTGCAGAATATGGGAACACGGCAAACCCTATGACGGAGAAGGTAGACACTTACAGCTTTGGTGTGCTGCTGCTGGTGCTTGTCACGGGGCAGGAGTCTAGTGGAGCTGGAGCAGGTGGTCCTTTGGCGGTTTGGGCGCGCAACTTTACTAAACTGATGGTAAACCAACCAGAAATTTTCGAGGGTGCCGTGGACATGGTCATCCCAGATCAAGCACGATACATGGAGGAGATTGCAACTGTGTTCAGGCTGGGCGTGGAGTGCACCGCTGTGGATCCCAAGCAAAGGCCTTCCATGCGGATGGCGCTCAAACGACTCCGTCATGGCTGTGGGCATAGCCCATTCCGTGGCCTCCTCACCTGCTATCTGCCATGATGCTCGTTGTCTTCTTTGGAAAGATCATGTCATGCATGAATGGGTCTCATTTGTTTAGGTTAATCTGTTTATCTGTCTTGTTTGGGCTGCAACTGTATGAGCATAGTTTAGGTTAATTGGGTCTAATTTCTTGCGATTCACAAGTCACAGCCTGTGCTATCAGCAACCAGGCCTAGTTATCAGGGTCACACAACTTCTATAATAGCTTGGAATTATGTGCATTTCGATTCAACTTTTTTGAAATTAAACACAAAGCCGGAGGAATTGTTTGTGGGCAAAACCATCACTTGCTTTTTTGTTTGTTAATGTGAGTTTACTCCCCCGGTTCTTGTGAAGAATACATGCAGCAAAGCCCTTATTACCAATGCAAGAATTTATGCCAGCAACCTGTGACCACATTGGGCATTAGGATTCAGTGTGCGTGGACTAAGAGAGCTTGTGATAATGTCTTATGCTTCTAGTATTATTAAAGCAACATCTTACTACGATGCCTAAGTATCATTTTCTGCTTGAGTCATGCAGGTTTCAGATGTGCAAACAGATCATCTGTTTCCCTCTGATTTCATTCATCCCGTCTTGGTAATATTCCGCCTAACAGATTTACTACATGTTATGTTTCCTTCTCCCATATTTTATAAGAATTTAACATAACACTGTATTAAATTCAGCTTAACAATTATTAGAAAATTCTAAACAATTTTATATTATGTTGAACCTACACTTAGCCTTACATTGCGTTGAAAACATTGGGAAAAGAAATAAGGGACCCTAATTTTTTCGCAGTGCGTTCAGTCTCTTCTTTCCAACCTAGTTGCTCCGTACATGTTGATGATCATCTTGAGTTTTTGACTTGTCATTTTTCTATTCTTCCATTCAAGTTAGGAATAGTTCATTAGGAAGATTGTATCTGATTTAGCATGTATGTAGCATGGTATTTTGTTTGTGCTATAGTGTACTCACTTAACAGTGTATAACCCGGCTAGATTTTACATTGATGCAAATTCAGTCTTGTTATGATTGACAGGATGAGCTTGTAGTACTTCAATTTCCTGAACACATATCTAGCCACATTCGATTGATTGGGTGATTTGCAAGGGAAGAAGTTACTGCAGTAATCAATGTGTTTGTGAAGTAATTCCTTTTTCATGTACTTCTTTTTGCTAGTTCTCAACTCTGTTATTAGTCTTCTGATTGCGTGGAAAAATCTCATGATGAGGTAATTCCTATGAGTTTGAGTCCCTGTGAGCTATGCATCACTGTCCATATCACAACATATTATTCTGGTATCATATCACTAAGTGTGAATTTAGCTATGAGATGCCAATATCAGTTTATTTCTGGAGAAAGGGTGCAATAGAGTGTCAGATTAATCTTGTAATGTTACCTCACATTTCACTGGGAATATGGATTTGTACTGAGTGCTTAACTAAAATTCGATATTATCGCACCTAACTGTTGTGGTGACTTATTGGTGACTTGTTGTATCCAGTTCATGATATTAGGCAGTTGGTGCCTTGATGGGCTAGATATCTAATACTATGAAGCTCGTTGTTCGTTTTTCAGCATCTCTATGCTCACGTTGATATAAAGTTCATCCCTATCGATTCCATAGCCAAGTTAGCCAGAGTCTTCATTTTATCAGGTGCATTCACCATTCTACATTCATGATGCATATATGTGTTTTGTTAGGTGTATACATTTTGTTGGTGTGATACATCATTCTTGAGGAAAAATTTATAGTGCCGTATCGTGCTTCGTACTTGATGTGTGGCTTCAATTAGAAATTTTATCTTTTTAGTTTGCCTGCTCATTCAGTTAGACACAACAATCGGTAGCAGATGAACAACATTAGTTATCTGCTTCAGTTGTTCCAGACTTTTCTGTTGCAGTAACCACATGTAATGTTTTTATACCCTTTTCCATTTATTTGTCTTTGCAATGTTATTTGAGATTGTGAACTAGTGAAGACTTGCCTGGAACTGAGGGGAGGATTGCAGCCTAGTTGACTGCAGATCAGCTAATCGTTTAATTTATTTACCTGACACTATTGGGGGGCCTTTATGTACTAAAGTTCAGCTAGTCGTTTAATTCAGTTACTCTGGTGTTGCCATTGAGTTATTTTGTGTTGCTCCTTTATCTGGGGTGGAAATATTGCCTATTCTCGAACAAGGTAATGTCATATCCTATGAAAATTAGCTGGTGATTTGCATGTCCCTCGGTCTCAGTTGCAGGCTTCTGCTGTATACACAGGCTCCTCCTTTTCTGGTGAGCTCTTAACTGTCATTTTGTTATTCTTCATTACAGTCATGCTAGGAATATGTCCTAGATCTGTAGCCTTTATTAAAACCCATATAAACTGTTCTATGAGTTTGCGCAATAGGTTTTTGGCTGATGCTCATTATTTTTTTGGAAGACCACGTCACGCAAAAATTGTCCATTACTCCATATGATGACATCGTTAATTGAATAAATTTTTAGATAGATTTCAAGTACAAGTACCAATGTGGGCCGCTCTGCCTTTATTTCTCTTGGCATTTTTGTTTCCCTATTGACGGTTGCTAGTTTGATATATCACCTCTGCAGAATTCTGCTGCTTGTTTTCCTTGTCTCTGTGCAGATTTCTTTTTGCCAGTTGTGAGAAACTAGTCCTTGAAATATCATAATC
This sequence comes from Triticum urartu, assembly GCF_056163025.1. NCBI lineage: Eukaryota > Viridiplantae > Streptophyta > Magnoliopsida > Poales > Poaceae > Triticum > Triticum urartu. The sequence continues at coordinate 8,505,467 of NC_141879.1, forward strand.
CTGGAGACATTCTGTTAGATTCTGCACGGTCTGCTTTTTATATTTGCACTTCCCTTCTCCTGCTGAGTGGAGCTGCCCTGTACATAGCTTCAGTCCCCTTGCGGCACAAGTATCTCATCTCCATGTACCTGTGCCGCAATGCCGATCAGCTAACCGTGAGCGCATGCATAATGGTGAAACCGTTTGAATTTGAATTTGGTTTCTAGAAACTAGAGATGCAGTAGTAGTAGCATTTGATGGTCATTATTTGTGCATGCAGAATGATTGTCAGGTCCCCGCCAAAAAAAAAGAGAATGAGTGTCAGGTAGATCTTGTAATGCAGAGAGACTTGCCAAGGTTGTCATTTGACAGTGCAACTAGTTTCATCGCGGAAAAAACAGTTCCTGCAATTTAATTTAATAAGCAAATTGTAAGGTTCACATCGAGATCGATCTCGATCTAGTGTCAGAAGAGGCTCGTGACAGCATGTCATGAGCCATCTGTTTGTTGGCAGTGTGTGTACCTAGTCTGAACCCAGTTTCCTTGTGTCTTCTCTTCAGTAAGCAAACAGTTTGATGCATGTTTGTATTCATCGGACCTAAACTACTGCCTCCAAGGGCTTGGAGAATACCATGTATGCGAGCCTACACCAACCGAGCGCCGTGAAGAAAGCTGTTGCTGAGAGCAGGATGGATTATTTCCTTAGTTGTCATGCCATGACTGTTATCTGGCTGCGATTTGGACAACGTTTGTAGCTCGGTTGTCTGCCTCTGTGCGCGTGTGTGACATTAAAAATTTATCTCATTGACTGTTTGGAGCAAGTATGTATGAATGCTTGAACAATCATTCAGGATTGTGTCCTATTAGTTTTTGGGGATGGAGCGGCTGAGCCGCAAGCAGAGCTTGGTGGACTCCAGCTGAGCTGTAATGAATTGCAGCTAGATCTATTCCTTGCTCTCTGCCTCAACAAGATTTACCTTATGTTTCTCTTTGGACACTGCATTTGCAGATGCTTAATTTCTTCATTCCCTTCACCCCAAAATTTAGTGAATTGTCTGGTGAAGTCTAATTAGTCATTCTTTCTGGTTGCTCTTTAGTCTCTACTGCGTGTGATATTTAGTTGCTGCAATACTTACATTATGATTAAGATGATCTATGGACTTAACCCAAACCTGATAATTCTTCGTTTTCTCTGCTTTTGCAAATGCTTAAATTGTTTATTCCGTTGACAGTTCATACGGCATGCTGCCACCAAGTGATATAATGGGAGGGTGTTTCCATGGTCACTAAATCTTGTGGTCTCCTCCGTAACTGCAATCAACACGGATCCATGCTTGACAGTGATTAACTGAAACCTTGCAAGCTTAGTGCAGCTGCTATCCTGTTCTGCAAACCGAATAGCAACATATTTCAGGATCAGATATGGCTGCGGGGCTCAATGCATCAGAACCAATACTTTTTTTTTCTTTTTTTTTCATGTTCTAGCCTGTGTTTGTAGCCATTACTGATTAGTGAAGTGTGTTTTGGCGGTTTTGTTCGTTTTGCAACCAGGGTGCCATGTTGATAATTCCAGATGACCTGAAAAAGGAAACAAAGGAGGGTACTGAAAGCAATTGTGTATGAACCGCTGCTCGGTCAGTCACAAGTCACAACAATCTGAGAAGCACCAAAGCACCGGCGTTTCCTTACCACACGTCAGTTAGGTTGTTGACTGAATGTGTGCCTGTCCAGTGTACAGTGTAGAGTTAGCGACGAAATTGGGTCAGAAAATAAGAAACAAAATGGCTGGAACGCTCGGTGAACGGCCCGCCGTTGACCCCCTTTCCGGAGTAATTTCAGACATGATAGAATGGAAGCCGGGTATCCGTGGGTCTGGGGGCTCAAGTTGCACCAAATCAGGGAGATGTCCCAAGTGATGTGGGCCATCAGGAGGCTCAGGGAGGTCCAGCAGCAGCTGATCTTTGCATCCCAGTCGATCAGAGAAACCCAGCTAGAAGGCAAAATAAGATCAAGAGGGATATCAGCTATAGTCAGATCTGCTTCGGTACACCCACCCCACCCTAAACACATCAATGGCTAAGATTATCTCATACCACTTCGTAATAAAGGGTGAGATGGTCATTTCTGAAAATACATCACCCGTGATGAGACCTCGACTCAAGCAATGAAGTAAATGTCTTGTTGATTTTGACAGTTCTGCTTGTGTTTTTTGTTGAATATAAACCCAAGTCTGCAGTTTCAGGCAGCTAGTGTAGGTTTTGTTCAGTTTCGGCAGTTTCGGCAGTAGTGTCTGTTCTTCAGTCAAGCGAGATTAGCTCGAGTCTGTTAGCGCCATGAGCGAGTCTGGCGTCCCCTCTAATCGCTTGTGGGATGGCACGAGCACAACGATCGGTGGGGGGGCACGACGCCGTTTTCTCTGTTGTACGCTGAATAAAAAGTGAAAGGCAAGCAAAAAAGCTGCAAGTTTGCGAAAAAGGGGTCCCCCCCCACCAACACCGCAACATCCGAAAACACCGATACAAACACACGTCACCACCACACAAACACACACACAAGGCAAGATACAAGGGTGCCGGACACCGACACACTACCCAACGACTACGAAGCACACTACAAATAAGCAAAGAAGAACCGCTTTGAGCCAACGGAGACCACCACAAGTGCGATCCACCAAAGAGAGGTGATACGGCCAATGACGGAGTGGGGACTCCAAAACGGTGCCTCCAAGAAGAGCACGACCACGGATAGCCGCCACCGTCCGATCCTTGCGGATCAAGCTTTCGCCCGGAGCAACACGAAGGGAGTAGAAGCACCGCGACGGAGCCTGCAAGGAGGAAATGACGACCGCAGTCGCCACCGCCGTCGGCCAGTCCAAGGACCGGGCAGGTGATGAACCCCGTTGCTCTGACCCCTCCGGTGCAACCCCTCTCCGACAACCACCTGCAACCATGCCGCCCGAGCGGCCATGTTTGCTCGCCCACACCCGAGCCGCGCAGTCTGCCCAAGACCAACACGTCTCCCACCTCCAGGGCCGCCGCCCTGCACCCAGGCCGCCCTAAGACCATCAAAGGGGAAGGCTTTGGACAGCTCCACCAAACCCAACCATCGTTGGAACCGGCAGCAACTGTCCCGCCTCAAGCATCACAGGAAAGCGAACAGAAAAACACCATGTCGGGGAAGAAGGAAGGGGGAGGAGCGGCACACAACCACGACCGGCACCCCCTGTGCCGGCGACGGGCAGCTCGACCACGTCGGAACCACCCATCCCTCCTACCAGCCTTCCCCCTCCCCCGAAGCATCCCGCCTCACCCTAACATAGGTACTGGCATTGACCGACGAGAGACCACCAACAGCCGCCCGTCCGCCAAAGAAGGATGATAGATCCGCCGCCACCGCCACCAAGGACGGGCCCAAGTAAGCCCACCCGCGCCGCACGCCGTCGTCCAGGAAGAGGAGCCCAGCCAGACGCCAAGACGCACACACACCTCCACCACCGCAGTCATGCCACCAACACCGCCAAACAATCCACGGCAGCACCGGTCGCCCGTGGCCCCTGCTGGCGTCAGCCCTTGCCGTTGGACGGGCCACCGGCAGCAGATCCGGCCGGATCTGATCGGGCCTTCACCCGCGAACCACCCGAAGCAGATGTCCCCATCACCACCTTGGACCGCTGCCCCAGCAGCCACCGTGCCGCAACCAAGCCGCCTGGAGAGGCCGCGCCGCCACCGGACGGAGCCACCGCTCCCGCGCGAGCCCGACGCCACACCGCTGAACCCCGCCATAGCTCAGCGCCCCCGGCGGCCAGCCGTCCCGCATCGGCTAGGGGTTCCGCGCAGAGGGAAAAGGAGAGGCCCCGCCGCCGCCTGCGCCGGCGCCTCTAGGCGGCGGCGAGGGAGGGGGCCGAGGAGAGGGACTGGGAGGCGGCGGCCGCGGGTTCCCCCGTCCGCTCGCGGGAGCGGCTCGGGGGAAGGGGGTCCGTTGTTGATTCACCAAAAGCTGCAAGTTTTGCACGGCGCAAACCTGCTGTTCTTCTTCCTCCTTGTGATCAAGTGAGCTCAGAGAGAGAGAGAGAACCAAGATTTGCGCCCCCCCCCCCCCCCCCCCCCCAGTACGCCGTTCTGCTTGTTACCATGACTGTTATCTGGCTGTGATTTGGACAGCATTTGTAACTGAATCGACGTGTCCTTTGCAAGCTTGGGTAGCCGTTTGCTATCCTGTTTTGTAATAACCCGAATAACAACATAGTTTTGTGCTTTGTAAGGAATTAAGTGCATCAATAGTCTGTCGCAAATTCGGGCGGGGTTTCACAGGATGAGGGTATGGCCAATACTTTTTTTTTCTTTCTTTTCTTGTCGCGGGATGAGGGTTGCTGAAGACGTATGATCGATCAGTCCACTTGTGGCGTCGAAATCAGATTCAGAACTACTGTCAAGGACCCTAAAACCGTCTTATAAGAATTTGCAGAGGGAGTACTACTACTGCTGCATCCCTTGTTTCAAGGAACTGAATTCAAATACAAACAATTTCACGTTCACAATTATGCATTAGCATTGAGGAAGCTGTGGAGTGGAGCCATGCGTTGCAGGATGCATCCTACATTCCTACTCCAGTACTTTACCAAGGTCTCACTATTCGATCCTGCTGCTGCTGCTCCCTCCTCAGGTGACAATTACAACACATCCATCTCACTAATTGTTTCAGACTCAGGAGCTGTTCCCCTGCTTGGTTGTGCTTTTCTGAAATAACTTGCACCTTTTTCAAATCTCATGATCAACAGCATGTAATCTGAAACCAATACAATCACAACTTAAATACACACATTAGGAGGACAAACAGTCTCCCAATTCACCTTCTGGCACAACCAACACGCAACGGCAGAATCCAGCCACAACAACAAGCACTAGAAGTAACCCCATGCTGCTAACAAAAGTAGGTGTCAGCACCCCTGTACACCTTACCAAGAGGGTGTGTTCCACAGAAAAACAGAGTCCCATACAGGCTACGCCAGCTGTGAAACTCTAAACGATGAAGCCACTGAACAAACAATCATCGCAGCATCTGAGCAGTAGCAAATACAGGAGTTCAAAAGTACTATCATACAAGCATCAACAATTACGAAGCATCAATATCCATTACAATAACTTCAAGCAAGGACATAAATATCTCAGCCTAAGATGCTGCTTCTCTTGTTACTCGATTTGTAGCTCCCTTCCTGGCCCAACTTTGCCATGTAAGAACGGCAAACACATACATCTGACCATATGTCTTGTCAACCACACGGAAATAAGCAATCCTCCATGCTTTCTTAAACAACATGACGCAGAACACCACCCAGAGACCCAGAATAGATCCCAGAGCGAGTCCAAAAGAAAAGGTCAAAGGCTCAAAGGAATGCTCGTTCATTTTTGGATCATCTTGTGTTGCTGAATTCTTTCCGGGGCAACTATTTGGAAGAGGAGGGCCACATAGACCACTGTTGCCATTGTACATGGAAGGTTCCTGTGCATAGAGGGTGTCAAGCTGACTTCCTGGTGGTATTCTCCCTGTTAGATTGTTGTCAGACAAGTCCAAGTAGCTCAAATAGGTTAAATCTGATAGGCTTGAAGGAATTCTGCCAGAAAGCGTGTTCCTCGAGAGGTCAAGTGATTCCAATGCCTGCAAGGCCCCAAGCTTCATTGGAATTTTCCCACTCAAGTGGTTACATGATAGATTCAAGTTCATCAACGCATCAAGAGCAACTAATTCTTCTGGTATTCTCCCAGTTAGTTGGTTCAAAGATAAGTCAACACTCACCAAATCCAAAATGCCAATACCATAATGAAGTTCACGTCCCTTAACGATCACTGAGGAAAAATTATATGTATAGAACATATACGAGTAACCACCATAAGGATATGAGTCAAGCATAGGATCCTTTACATACTTTCCTGTCATGGCTGTCACATTTGATAGATCCCACGGTATGGCACCTGATAAGCCATTACCTGCTAGGTTCAAATGGTGAAGGTGACTAAGATCTGAGATGGTAGGTGGGATTTCTCCAGAAAACATATTCTGGTTTAGCCGCAGAAATCGTAATTCACCCAAATCTCCGATCCACAATGGCAACCTTCCGGAAAAACTATTGTGTGATAGATCAAGAAACGTCAATTTTCTCCAATATTTTAGAAACGATGGGAAGTTGCCATAGAATCTATTGTTACTCAACATGAGAAAGGAAATGTTCTTCACTCCAAAACACTGAGGAAGTTGTCCCTCAAGAAGATTGTTGCTTAAGTCCAAGGCATACAAGGCTTCCGCTTTGCAGAGAGATTCGGGAATATGACCAGTTATTTGATTGGAGATCAGCACCAATGAAATCAAATCCGGAGTCCCAATGTTTGATGGCAAATTTCCAGTTAATGAGTTTTCGGACATGTCCAAGAAGGTAATATTTCTTGGTAAGTTCGGGATTTCACCAGTTAGTGTATTTGAATTGATAAAGAAAAATTGCAGCGACATGAATTCCATGTTTGCCGGCAACCTGCCACTAATTTCATTGTTGGAGATGTGCAGATATGTGACCTTTGCAAATGTAGTGTTGAACCAATCAGGAAGCCTATCAACTATACCTGTGCTTGATAACTCCACCCGGAGAGCATCCACTTGGAACTGAAGCCATGCAGGAAATGAAGGACCTAATTGGCAAGAGGAAAGTTCTACTTCTTCTAAACTGAAGGGTGGTATCCAATCGGGGTCAACTGTAATCCTCAAGGAATTCCCACTTAAATCCAGCGACTTTAACTTCGTTAGACTTGCAAAATGTTCTTCAGTGAAATCACCAGTCAAGTTGTTTCCTTCAAGATTCATCATGGTCAAGTTGCCGAGCATGCCGATCTCAGATGGCACAGGTCCACTGAGATTGTTGGAAGAGAGATCAAGTCTGCTTAAACTAGAGAGCAGCCCCACCCCGTGCGGTATGCCTCCATTTAGGTTGTTCACAGAGATATCAAGAACGACTAAGCTGGTCAGGTGTGCTGTCTGATCCGGCATGTTTCCGCTGATATTGTTGTAGCCCAAACGCAACACTTGCAGTTTGTTCAAGGGACACTGTGGCATCCTCCCTATAATATCCTTTATATTTCCAACAATTTGACACCAAGAAAGGTCCAGAATTTTCAGACTGCATAGGTGTTTGAAGCTTGTACTGCTCATCCCTCCCATGTTAGGATTACCTGACAAATCAAGGACTTGGAGGGATGTCATATGTGCCAGTGCATCCGGAGCTTGACCGTACAGTTGAGTGCCGACAAGGTAAAGATGCTGGAGGCCTGTCAAATTCCAAAACCAACCCCTTGCCATTGGGTGTGCAAAGGTGTTGTCGGAGAGATCAAGCCTCTCGAGTTTGGTAAGGTTAATATGTGGGAGTGAATGATTTGCGGTTGAAAGAGAGCAAAACCGAAGGTTGAGGGCCTTCAAAGAAGGAATCATGTTGACAACATAAGGCCAATCAACTATCGTGCTGAGGTTTACTGAATTCATTCCAAGAGACCGCAATTTAGGGATGCGTGCTACCCATGAAATGTCTCTTGAGTACATACGTCCTGTGCCAATTTGGCATGAGAGGTCAAGATGCTGCAAGTTTGAGAGGTTGCCGAGCTGAGGGGGCACTCTGCCAGAAAATGGTATGCCAGAGAGGTTGAGATATCTCAATCTCGTCAAAGAGCCCAAGAACTCCGGCATGCGACCACTTGGGCCCTGGAGGAAATTCATGCTAAGATCAAGGTGCACAAGACGATCCATGGTGAGCAAAGAATTACTTATCTGGCCAACCAAAGCCGTGTCTCCATAGTACCCTCCGGGGAAGATGTTCTCATTGATAGTCTGTGTCTCCGCATGCCGATTACGAAGATCAAGCCTAAGGATATGGCCGGTCCGATTGCTGCACTTGACGCCCCTCCACTGACAGCAGTTCCCTTGGCCTTCCTTGTGCCAAGAGTCAAGGACGCCCAAGAGGTCGCTGGTGATGCCGCGCTTGAAGGACAGCAGGGCGTCCCGCTCCCGCGGTATGCAGCTTGCGCCGGCCGAGCCGCCCGCTGGCCCGAGCTGAAGTGCGTCGGAGGCCAGCAAGCCGGCGGCGGCTAGGACGCATATGAGCAGGAGCTCGGCATTGGTGGTATGCATGGTGAGGAAGACGATGGGTTCAGCTATGTGCCGCTACGAACGGAGTTTTGTGGCAATTGTGAGCAATATTAGTCCAGGTTTCTGACCGAGTCCATGTCCCTTGCAGACTGGCAATCTGACGGCAACCCTGTGAGCAAGCATGCACACACGTTTTTTGGCCAAGTGTACGTCAGAATGGAGAATTTCCACATGCTCCAAGGCCTGAATTCGCCTACGTGTGTGTGACGTGCAGGTTATGCAAGTGAACACCACCACTTGGTTTATATGAGGTGCAGGCTTTTCCTTGCATTTGTGGGCTTATAAATAAGTGAAGATAATTTCAGGGCAGTTTTACTGTTTCTTTTAGTCATTGTTGCTGCAGTCATCCCTGAGAAGTAGGCCAATGAGAATTAATTTCTGCAGGGTTGTACAATGATCTCTCTCAAGCTTCACACCTGGAAACTAGTTCTGAACTTCTCTGTGCTTCCGTTGTCCTTGGCAAACAAAGATGACCAAACAGGCCTGCGCCGACCACGTCCTTCCTTCCATCGCACCACGGTTAGCTGCTCGGCGTTGCGGCGCAAAGTATAGGGAGCTATCAAAGGTCGGACTGCAGCTACAGGGCAGGGCTTCAGGGACTGATCGCCGTTTTATTTCTTGTTTTCTGAACCAGTAGCTCTACACTGCACAGAGAGAGAGGCACCGATTCAGTCCACATCTCCCATGTAGTACAACCGTACTGAATTGCAAACAAGCAACGTATCAACTCCAACAAACACTACCCAGTGATATTCAGTTACAATCGAAGATTCATATACAGTGATGAAACACGCATGTCGCAGCCATTCTCGACAGATAAAAAGGCCGTTGATATATAGAAGAAAATATATGGAAGATTAAACCTAGCTAGTAACTGACAACACTGGTGACTTCTTTTCTAAAAAAAGCTAGTAACTGACAACACTGGTGACTTCTATTTGTTCTAACCTGCAATCCCGCACAAACCAAACATGGCGTTCATTGTGGCCCTATGAAAATCTCCTATGAAAATTAGCTGGCGATTTGCCTGTCCCTATGTCTCATTTACTGTACAAAAATGTTGCTTGTATAGATAGGCTCCTTCTTTTTTGGTCATTGATTGATGTGGCTGGTTTATGTCTCCACAATGACAGAAACTTTGGCATCATATATTGTAGTAATAAAAATATGCTCCTTCCATCGTGCCTGGGTTGTTATAATTAGATTGATGTGGCTGGTTTATGTCTCCACAATGACAGAGCTTCTACGTAATAATTAACTTTGACATTGTTCCATAAGAAAAACCAGTATGTTTTGGCGAGCTTAGGTAGTCAGGTACAACATTGTGGGTAGCCCGGGCTTTCTTTCTCAGAACGTTTTGCTGTCCTATTCACGGTTGCTTGTCTTATACTTCCTCTGTAAACAAATATAAGACCGTTTAGATCACTACTTTAGTAATCTGAACGCTCTTGTATTTCTTTACAGAGGGAGTACTATTATTGTTAGTAGCCTTCGCGTCTGCAGAATTCTGCTACCTGTTTTCTTTCTCTGTTTTCAGAGTTGTTGTCGATAACTGTTCAACTAGCACTTGATATATAACATCATCCTCGGGATTGTTACATTTTGCAGTGTCACCTTCTATATTTGTGCCCCTTCTCCAGCTGACTGGAGCTGCGCTGAATGACCATGTACTGAACCAAGGCATCTATCTCCATGGGCCAACCTGCGATGGATCATGCGGCATAGCAGAGAACACGTACAGTCAAGTGCAGAGAAAGTACACGGGCAGAGAAAGTGCAGACAAGTTCAGAGCTGGTTTTCGGCTCAAGCTTGAGAGTGGTAATCACTTCATGCACTCATTCAGAAGAAGAAGTGGCATTGCCGTGATCTCAGTAACGAGAACAGAGCGGAGCTGAAGTTGCATGCCCTGAGCTCCTAGCCTATGGATCATTGCACAACCACAGCAGCAAGGAAGGAGTAAAAGCTCTTCCACTGCATATAAAGAGTTATAGACCCAACCTGATTCAAAAATGAACGAATCTATAGGTAAGTGAAATATAATGAAAACTATATATGTGTCCAAACACTTCGAATTATCTTCACTCATATGTGAATCAGTGAGCTGAGAAATGGAAGAAAAAGCATGCACCTCTACTAAACCAAGTGGTGCTCTTCACTTATATAACATCCGTGTGCTCTCAGTGGTGCTGTTCCCGATGAGGTGTTTTGGGCAGGTCGGTGAGACGGAGGCTCGTGGGCTGCAGGAGAGTGGACCACAGAAGAGGAGAATTTATTTATTTAGTTTTAGGATGGAAGATGAGAAAAAAAAACAAGTAGAATTTATAGAAAAAATATATAGGGAGTGGTTATTTAGAGTCTATCAAAGCGGCTGTTGATGTTGCACGGCGAGTAATAGAAAACAAATATAGGTAGAAACGTCAATTAATGGAGATTTTTTGTATCCAAAAATAGTAGAAAGATGTCATGATAAAAAAAATGTAGTTAATTGAAACACTCGTTTTGAGAATTTTACTATTCACATCACGAATCAGTACAAAGTAGTTGACCCTTACAAGCACATTGAAACGCAAACACAAAGGACCATGAACACCTAGAGTACCCTAAGACAATCATAACACAAGAAGATCTCCGGAGCCCTGTGTCATCATCCCTGAATCTTGAGAGAAGACCCCTGCAGCAGAAGTATCTGCAACCAGTCACAAGCAGGTCATCATCTTCGACCTCGGTACAATTGCCGCCATGCTGCTTCCTCCTTTCTTGACACCAGCGCTGAGAGGGCATGGACATCAATCCAACATACCTGCAACAGCCGTCGCCATCTTTGGCTTTGAGTACCGCGAAAAGTGTCTCTTTCGGAAGGAAGAGAACTCGAGTCATCCGACCGGTCCAGCACCGCGGCCGGGCCATCAGCCCGGGCAAAGCAGGATCTCCCACCAGCATCAGCGCAGAGGAAGGAGAAGAACGGCAGCAGCAAATCATACCAACAAGGAAGAAGAAGGGTTTTCGTCTCCCTGCATCCATCGCCCATCTGAGGACCCAAACGGCCAGTGCCGATGGACCTCCAGCCACCATAGCCCGCGACCTCGACGAGATCCGGGGATCCCCAACCCCGCTGGCTCCTAGACAAAGGCAAAAGCCTCGCCTGACCGCGAACGGAGCCCGGAGAAACTTATTCGGACGCGACACCACAGCAACGGCCTCGGCAGCGTCTCCCTCAACCCTAACCCTACCACACACCCACCTAGCGAACAGACCCGAGGTTCCCCTCCCTCCCGCCACCGGAGCGGCCGGCGGAGAGAGAGGGAACCGGCGGCGTCACCGGCGGCGCGCAGGGAACCCTCGTCGCCTCCTAGATCGCCTCGTGCGATCCTAATCTTTCAGGCGGTTCCGTAAAACACTCGTTTTCATGCAAGTCCCCCCGTCGTCCTTTTTCCTGACCTCCTCCTCCTGTGTCGTCCCCGCGGGCGACCGGGGGGAAACCCTAGGGCGCCGTCGGCCGGCCCCCCTCCCTTCGTCTTCCTCCCTCGCCGCCGCCAGTTCGCACCGGCGGGCGAAGCCCGTTGGGTGTTGGCGGCGGTGGGGTCTCGTCTCTCCCTGCTTGGGCGGCGGCGACGCAGGGCACCTTGCGCGGGCGACGGCGCTGCTCTTTGGGGGGCGCAACGGCGTGGTTTCATGGTCCGGCGGCGGGGCTGCTGGCTCGTGGTGGTGGCGTGGAGGGCCTCGCGGTGGTGGTGGGCGCTCTCATGGCGGCGGTGGATCTGACGCGGTGGCGATGCAGGAGGTTGCGGGCGAGCCGGTTTTCAGCCAGATCCGACCGGATCTGTCACCGGGGACCCGGCTGGTGGCGCAGGGCGGTGGCCGGGGCTCTTCATGGTCGCGGCTTCTGGAGGGGGCGGCGGCGGTTGCCGGCCTGCTCCTCGGATCTGGCCCATGGCCGTCGGTGGGGCCTCTGGGCAGTTCCTCGGGGCCCCGGCGTGGATGTGGGCTGCCACGGCATGGTGGTGGCTCACGGCGGTGGTCGGGGGCGTTTCACGGCGGCAGCCGGACTTCTTCGGCGTCGTCCCGTCGGTGAGCGTCCCCATCGACCATCGATTCCTCTCCTCGTCGTTCGGGCACTACCTTCATCAAAGGGTTGGCCTTCTCCCGGTTGCGGTCCATCGCTAGTCTCGCGCCCGGCAGCAGGACCGACCTCGTCTCGCGCCTGGTAGCAAGACCGGACTCGTCTCGCGCCCGACAGCAGGACCGACTCGTCTCACGCCCGACAGCAGGACCGGACTCGTCTCGCGTCCAGCAGCAGGACCGAGCTCGTCTCGCGCCCGGCGGCAGGACGAGCCGATGGAGGCCAGTTTTGGCCGGCCTAGTGGGTCTCGGCGCTGGGGGCTGCTCAGGAGTGCTAAAGGCGGGGCCTTTCCACCCATTTCTTTGGTTGGGGTAGCGATGGGTGGCGGGTGAGGTGGCGTCGAGGTCTTGGATGCCGGGGCGGCGGCCCTGATGGTGGTGTCGCGGTGCTCACGGGCAGAGCTCGTGGCTTGGTGCTGTCCGGTGACTATGGTCGTGTGGGCGGCATGGTCGCCGGAGTGTGACGTCCGGTGGCGATGACTTTTGGCCGGGGTGAAAACCCGTTCTTTCTTCGGACAGACCGGCGGCGGCAAAACTTGTTCCCTTCTTGAAGGCGTTGTCGCGGCCATCATTGCCCGTCGTGTTGCTCCAGGGAAACTCTGACCCTCGGGTCGGGCGGTGGCGGCGCTCTGGTGTCATTTCCTTGGAGCCCACGGTTCGTCGTATGCGGTTTCATCTCTTCGCGGTGGCGTGTTCACGGTCGAGGCCCCGACTTCTCTTGTAGTGCTTGGGGTGGTGTCGCTGCGTTCAGCATCTATGTATCTTGTCTTGGGTGTGTGCGTGTGTTGTGGTGGCGTGCGTTTGTACCGGTGTGTTGTTGGTCATTACTTTATATATAAAACGGGGCGGAAGCCTTTTTCGATAAACACTCGTTTTCAGACAAGCCAGCAAACTTTGAAGGAAAGTATAGTTCACTGGGCTCCTGCAGCTTCATCTAAGCAGAGGATTACCTCGAAGGTGCGTGTATTTCAGGATCGATTTGCCATGCCATCTCCGAAGTTTTCTCTGAAAACCATTTCTGAGCTTTCTCTGTCCATCACAAGGAGTAACTGCAACGAGGAGCAGATGCCGACACTGGATAAGGGAGCCTCTGCACCACGGGGTGGATCGGACGTCGCGGTTAGATGAAAGGGGGTCAATGGTGGGTTGATCGCCGTCTTGTGGTAAGGAAACGCCGGTGCTTTCTTTCGCGCTTCTTTGTGAGTGACGGACCAGCAGTCCACAGGCCATGCCTAAGCCTGAGATATGTTGCTATTCGGTTTACAGAAAGAAGAGGATAGCAGCTACACTAAGCTTGCAAGGATTCAGTTAATTACTGTCAAGCATGGTTCCGTGTTGATTGCAGTTACGGAGGAGACCACAAGATTTAGTGACCATGGAAACACCCTCCCGACCGGACAGCAGACGCTAACTCGCTGACTGACAGTACGACGTGTCAACTGTCAACGGAATAAACAATCAAAGCATATTTGAAATGCAGAGAAAATTGAAATAGTATCAAGTTTGGGTTAAGTCCATAGAAGATCTTGATCATAATGTAATTATTGTGGCAACTAAATATCACACACAGTAAAGACTAAAGAGCAACCAGAAAGGATGACTAATTAATTACTTCACCCGACAATTCACTAAATTTTGGGCTGAACAGAATGAAGAAAGTAGGCATCTGCAAATTCAGTGTCCAAAGAGAAACACAAGGTCAACCTTGCTGAATAAATCATGTTGAGGCAGGGAGCAACGAACAGAGCGGAGGAGTTGGAGAAGCACACCCATCATTACCCATGCCATGCCGTATCCTTAACAGAATCTCTTCATAGTTTTTTTTTGGCAAAATCTATTCTTAAGTGGTGTTGAAAAAATAATCACTTCATAAAACCTAATCCTTACAATTACTGATCTCCCTAGGAATATGGAAGTGTTAGAACCGGCATTCTACTAAAATATTTTTCAAATTTTTTAAAAAACACTCATAAATTTTATTTTTTGTGAACTTCCAAAAAATATTAATTGATTTTAAAAATACTCACGAATTTAAATAATTTACGTAATTTAAAAGTTAACAAATATCAGAAAAAAATCATGGATTCTATAATATGTTCACGAGTTTAATACCTTTTCATGATTTTTTAGAAATGGTCGCGAAACTTTGAACAATGTTTGGGGACTAAAAAATGTTTTTAAATTTAAAACATGTTCACGAATACAGAAAAAATCATCACGGATTGTTAAAAAATGTTCATGATTTTGAACAAAACATTTACGAATTTGAAAAAGTTCAATAATTTAAGTTATTATTCCTGACCTTCAAAAACTAATCTTCATTCTGAATATATTGGCTAACTAGAAACAAATATAAAATTGAACATGAAAAAAGTAGAGGAAAGAATAAACAAAAACTGATTGGAACCTTCCCAAAACCGGGAGGACTGGACAACATCGCCAACCCAATAGCATCCAATGGGATCCACATTTGCTCGACAGCCTCTGTGCTATGCACAAATGTTCATTCCCATAATAACCCTTGAGAGGAAAAGGAAATTAATTCCAAAACAAAAGATGAGCGCGGCAAACTGTGCGTTAACTTCTAGTGAATAAAAAAACACTCAATTCCTTGGCACACAACAAAAAAAACACTCAATTCCTTGGCACACACAATAAAAAAACAAAAGATGTTTGCTAACTTATGCCATTAGGATAGTTCATTGTGTTTGGTTTCCTTCCATGCTAACTTATACATCGTGTTTACTACATTGCCTTGTCCTTTTTTTTGGTTCATGTCCATTGCTTGGCCGTCCCCAGGTTTGTGATTAGCCTGGTTTACTTAGAAAAAAAGGAAATAAAATATTTAGCCAGGCAGCCGGATTAGCCTGGTCCAGGCGTTCCTTTTCATGCGCCAGGCGGGCTGCAGCAGCGGCCTGGAGATAATTAAGGCCTATGAGCTGTACGGTGTTCTCTTTGAAAATTCTTTAATCACCCAAGTCACATCAGTCAGGCAATGGACATGAACCAAAAAAATGTCTTCCTCTCAGGCTGTATTCAGGCAACATTTTTTTCCCCAAGCACGATGGTAAGGCCTCTAACCAAGCATGCCCTTTGTCTAGCCGGTTGCGAGGTGTAGCAACCGCTCGCCTCAAGGGTAAAAATGTTCGTACATACAAAAAAAAGATCATGTAGCGTGCTTTGTTTTTTATTTCCTTCACACAAATCCATAATTTTTGTTTTTCCGAGGTAGTAGTAATCCATATGACAGACATGGTAAACTACATGGACGCTGACATCACATTTTGTTGCTACCCCACACCTCGGTGGCTGTCACCGGAATCCCATCACCCATCAACCAACATCCCCTTCCCCCGCTCCTCCCTCTTTCTCCGTCGTGCAAACAACTAGTGAGACGGGGCGCCCCCTGCGTGGGAGGCAACACCATCTTCCCTTGATCCGATGCCGAGAGACTAGAACCACGGCGGCACACTGAGTTTCCTCATTGGATTACATTTTTGCATCCTGAAAAATTCAGCTCGATTTGTTTTTGAAACACTTCTTTTAACTCAAAAAAATTCAGCTCAATTTAAATTTCAGGCTTTGCCCAAAACAGTGCTGTGAGCCCAATAACGCCCAGTAAAGCACAATAACACGGAGTAGGTTAATCTATCTATCTTACAAGCCGTTAATCTGGTGGGACCGAATTATTACGATATAGATCGACTCATAAATTCTATTGTGAAAAACAATCTCAACGGTATAAGAAAAAACCTAAAAACCCAATCTCAGGTATCCATCTCTCTCTCTCACGTCTCTCTCTCTCTCTCTCTCTCAATCTCCCACGCCTCCTTAAAAAACAGTAAAAGAAAAAACCTAAAAAACCAATCTCAGGTATCCACCTCTCTCTCACGTCTCTCTCTCTCTCTCTCAATCTCTCACGCCTCCTAAGAAAATAAAAAATAATCCGTATCCATCTCTCTCTGGACTCCTCCTCCCTAAACCGCTCATCTCCCAACACCTCACGACTCTTACTCTAAAAACCCCCGCCGTGACTCCTCTTCTTGATCTAGGTTTCAGAAACTTCTCCCCTAAAATCACTACCGATTCCTTTCCTTCCTCTATATCCGAAAAAGCTGCCCCTCGATTCCACACGGCCGCTGTTTTCCCCTACTGTTCTTGCATGACCCCAAGAGCAGATTTGGTCGTGCTCTCCTTTGCTTATCGTAGGTGATGCCGCTGATTGCTTTCGTGGGCGCTTCCCCAATGGTGGCGAGGGCAGGATTCTGCTGCTGATTGCTTTTGTGGGCGAACTCATGCTACACTGCTATGTCGCACGATGCACATGTGCGCAAGAGCAGATTTTTTTATGTTCAGTGTGAATCAACTAGATGTGCATATGCGTGATGTTAGCTTAATTTTTTGTGCCTCTGGGCGCTCCTATTAGCTGAGGACTCAAGAAATCAGAAGATCAGGACAGAGACACTTGAGACGGTTATAGGCATCCCACTTCTCGGTGAGACAAACTGACGAGAAAAAAATTTGGTACAGTGGTGAGTGAACTGCTCCCTGATATCTTTTTCGTAAAGTTCTATAATGCACGTATGCATTCTGTACTCTTATAATTACTCTATCCTCTACTAGCAAGTTGAATGTGCTTTAAATTAGATCCCCTATGTTACATAAGAAAACATTAAAATATAGTTCCATTGGCTAAATTCCTTCCTTAGTTATAGTCACGTTCACAGAAAGTTTACCAATAATTTAGGTGATAGTTCAGAACAGTGTCAGTTTAGAGATTGACTAATTATTCATAGTCAACAGTTTGATCTATCTTCGCCCATATTAGATCATTGTTTTAGTTCTCTTTTGCAGCAATGATATATTACGCGTCAGATTTGTAGTTTTCTGCAGCTTTTAAGGACAAGTTCTTTCAGATTTTTGAGGTTTATGCAGGTTTTGTCAGACAAGTTCATTCATTCATTCATATAATCTTAGATTCACAATAACTTGAGTCCCTTACCATGTTGGTTTGCTCAAAGGTCAGAGTCACATGTAGTTGTCATCTGTCATGTAAATGACTGGATTCCAAAAAAAATGATGAGAGCAAAGGAACTAGACTGATTACATGGACTTCAGAAGGTAAAGACAAGCAAGGATTGGGAACCCCACGTTGCCACGTAAGTTCCTACTGTTAATATCAGAGAACATTCGCATTGCATCATATACATGCAACAAATTAACTGATGTTATGTCTGTCATAGGCAATGGCTATTACATCGCTAATACTGCACTTCTGGGTGTACGTGTAGCATATGCTTGCATTCATGCAAGCTCTCATGCCTGCCTCTTCTGCAGGTCCCCCTCCTAGCCATAGGCCCGCTGCAATTGTGGCATGGTGCCATGCTTTCTGCACCAAGCCTCTATAGAGTCCAGATAATCTCTGCCCCTTCTGATGGAGTTATCTCGATTAGCAATAATTAAATGCCCTGCCCATCGGATCATCCAGTGACTGACTATTCTTCAAGATTTTCATCTTACGTAAAGCCTCCCAGCCGTTGGGTTATCTCTGCTGCTTGGGTGCCGCCGTGTCCATTGGCAATGATGGAGTACCCTACTATGCTAATCATTGAGTGACTGATTTTTCTTGAAGTGGTCTTTACAAGATTGTTACCTGAGATAAAGACAAGAAGTTGCTTTAGCTTTGTGCTTGCTTCGTATCCATGGCATTGGTTGGGGTTCTAAAATTTGGGAGCTACTTTGATTAGCATCTGGCACCAAAGATACCCGCACACATTAAACTGCTCGACCATCCAGAGGTTTGTGTTACTGCGCCATGGTTTGGATATTTAGAATAAATGACATTCTGTTTGCATTACATCTTCAAATAAATTTTTTTTGTTAACTGAATGCAATTAGTTGCAAATTTTATACATGGATAATGAGCAGCTCATGTAATAGAGATTATTCGTGTCTCACTATTTCCATTATAGTATAACTATATATTTTCCTATAGTAGTGCGTTGCATGGCGAATGTTTTTGAGATCTCTAAATATCTCCATTCTCCTGGCTTAGTGGAACCTTTTCTGGCTATCAATGCATTATCTTGGTCCAAACTGCAACCTTAGAATTCTGAAGAGATTAAAATGTCATAATTTTTCATTCTGGTCATATATATAGATCATCAACATCTAAATTGTTTTCTTCTTACGATACTATTTCGGGTCAAATTGGTGCCGATACATTGTGTAGCGGTGCGATATGTTTGCTCGATCATGATGTTTTTCTACCGGTATTAGTATTTATAAACACTAGTAGAAAAGGGGGCAACGGTTCAGGCCAGAAAAGGCATTAATCCCGGTTTCGTTACGAACCGGGACTAATGTGAGCATTAGTCCCGGTTCGAGCAGCGAGGGCTTCGGAAAGGCATTACTCCCGGTTGAAATGGGACCTTTAGTCCCGGTTCATGGCACGAACCGGTACTAAAGGGTGCGATGCCCATTAGTACCGGTTCGTGCCACGAACCGGTACTAAAGGTCTAAACTTTAGTACCGGTTCGTGCCACGGTTCAGGCCAGAAAAGGCATTAATCCCGGTTTCGTTACGAACCGGGACTAATGTGAGCATTAGTCCCGGTTCGAGCAGCGAGGGCGTCGGAAAGGCATTACTCCCGGTTGAAATGGGACCTTTAGTCCCGGTTCGTGGCACGAACCGGTACTAAAGGGTGCGATGCCCATTAGTACCGGTTCGTGGCACGAACCGGTACTAAAGGCCTTTAGTACCGGTTCGTGGCCTTTAGTACCGGTTCGTGCCACGAACCGGTACTAAAGGCCTTTAGTACCGGTTCGTGCCACGAACCGGTACTAATGGGGTTGAGACCTTTAGTACCGGTTCGTGCCACGAACCGGTACTAATGGTGCAATTTTCAAATCCCCCCCTGGACCGCCTTTTCAGTTTTAGAAAAAACAAAAGAAAATGATGGAAATGTCAAAAAAATAAAATAAAATAAGTTTCCCATGTGATATGTGGTCTAGTTGTTGGGAAAATTTGCAAATGTGAATTTTGACTTTATTTGCAAAATCTCTCTGAAATTTGTAAAAATGGGCATAACTTTTGCATACTAACTCGGATGAAAAAGTTTTTTATATGAAAAATCATCTACTCGAAAAGTTACATCCGAATTTAACCGGGGGAACCCCGTTAAACATTTTCAAAATCCTCAAAAACCTAACAGAAAAAAAGTTACGGGGCTTTTAAGATCTAGAGTGGAATAAATCAAAAAAAATTCAAACAGTGGGCAAACAGTGGTCAAACTATGGTCAAACTAATTATTCTAGAATATTAGTGTTACTAAATAATTATTTCAGTTATTTCAATTTTGGTCAAATATGGTTAAACTATGGTCAAACTATGGTCAAACTAATTATTCAAGAAATATTAGTGTTACTAAATAATTATTGTTTTTTTAAAACAATAGTTTCAAACTCAAACAGTGAAATGTGTCACTTCATGCTCAAGCAAAATTCCTGAAGGTTAATAGGATTGACATCTTACTATTGTCAGGAAAACAACAAGTGCAGACTTGGAGCGAGGGAGAATAGAACCCGGAAGTTGAGAGTGCTCAGGCTGGGGGAGTGGGAGGATGGGTGACCGTTCGGGAAGTTAGATGATTTGGAATGATGAGGGGTGATTAGAGGATAAATTGAGAAGTGATGAGGGGTGGTGATTACAGACTAGAGGTTAAAATAATTCAGAAATTTGAAAATAAAAAAAAATTCAAATTTTTTTTTCAAAAAAAAAATCATAAAATTTCCTTTAGTCCCGGTTACCAACCGGGACTAAAGGTGGAGCTCCACGTGGCCGCGCCCTTTAGTCCCGGTTCTGGATTGAACCGGGACTAAAGGGCCAGGGCATTAGTACCGACCCTTTAGTCCCGGTTCATGAACCGGGACTAAAGGCCCTCACCAACCGGGACAATAGGCCCCTTTTCTACTAGTGAAAGTATTCATTTTCTAACAATGTACATGTTGAATTGTTGATTCTGGTACATTCTTATACTCTTTAAGTACTGTCGGAACAATTGTAAAATTCTCCGCTTTTATTCGGTATAGGTTTATGGAACTAATGAATTAATTATTTTTTATTTTCCCAAAAATTGGGAATGTTCCATTTTTTGAAGGAAAATGGGCATATATCAATTCTGTACTTATATACTTTGGAGAATTTCAACCAGGCTAATTAGTATGAGAGTAGATTCTACACCCCAACTTGGTGCACCCACGCAAGAAAACATAGAAAAATATTTAAAAAAATCTATAACTTTGTGAGAATGATTATGAACAAATGTTACAGATGCTTGCAAAGTTTGGTGGTCAAATGACTTCCGAGGAGATCTGCAGAAAAAAAAAACAAAATTACTGAAAATGTATGTTTGCGCACAATTTGTAATTTTATCTTATTTTGTACAGAGCTCCTTGGAGGTCATTTGACCACCAGTCTTTGCAAGCATCTATTTCATTTGTTCGCAATCTCTTCCAGAAAGTTTTAGATTTTTCTAAATGTTTTTATATGTTATCTTTTGTGAGTGTAGCGCGGGTGCATCGAGCTGGGGTCAGCTACTATTTTCCCAATTATAGGTATAGACGTAATGAAATAAATATAATCTTTCATGTACTATACATACATGAGATTTTAGCTAAGTCAATTACTCCCTATTTTTTAAATTTAAGACAATTTGGACATAGCACGATAGTAACATTTTACTTTGAGTTTTGATTTTCATATCATATGCTAATAAATCATTGTAATCAAATATGATGTTGTGAAACTATTTTCTATAAATATTGAGTGATAGTATTATCATTGAACCAAACATAATATAACCAGAATGAGAGAAGGTTGTTAGTATGCTTCGGACTGCGCCATCCATTGACATTCAGATGTTGCACAAAATATTACTATGTTATATTTGGAGTCGCAAAGATGCAACATTGTATATCTTTCAGCATACAATAGCATAGACATAAAAACCTTTTAGCAAAAAGTAAATTTGTTTAACATACTTTATGTTGTTAAACCATATTTTGAGGCAGTTACATGTAGAAAACATCACATCCCTTTGTTTATGTAAATATTATCAGGGTATTTGGTAGCTCTACAGCTTCCCAAATATGGCCAACAAGCATACTTCTAGGGGAATTGTGAACGCATAACTGCTTCAACCATTTTCAAAATTCTTTAAACGATGACCCTCAGAACAATATTTTGATACTAAGTTCTCACAAGACTCATGAGTTTGGGAACATTATTTATACTAATTTCATTTGTTTTACCATCCGAAATTCTCCTATATATGAACTCCCATGTCTCCAAAGCTATATGAGTACACACACATCACTGCAAAATCACAAATCATTATATGGTCAATGTAGACAGCAAAATAATACTCTCACCATTGCAAAATGAACTAAAAGCAGTTAACTTATTTTGGAACAAAGAAAGTATATGACAACTAGCCCATGCGTCGCACGGGTTTGCGACTAGTACTATTAAACCTTAGCCCCTGGCAGGCCCAGGCCGCACGCGTCGAGCAGCCGCTGCGGTAACTCTCTCTTGCCGCGTAGGACCGTCGGTGGCGCCGGCGGCGCAGCGAGTGGAGCGACGGCGTCTCCCGCCGACCACGTGCATCACAGGGTGGGGCAGCGGGCGGTGAGCAGGTTCGCCCCTCAGCTCGCTGCAAAGCTCTGTTTCCAGGGCGGAGCGGCGTCGGAGCTTGCCGCAAACTCTGTTTCTCTTTCCGGGGTGGTGCAGCGTCGTCTTCTTGCGGTGGCGACTCCGTGAGGCCTCCGGTGCAAGCCCAGGTTTGTTCCCCAGATCCTTGGTCCAAGCTCCCAACTCTTAAACTTAGGAATGGAGAACTGTGACTGAGTTGGCAGATTTTCGGTGTGGTCGCAGCAGGTTTGTCATGTCGACGTTCGCCGGCGTGTCCGTCCTTGACGGCGACAAGCCGTGCTCTTGCGTAACATCGGGCGTCGGCGCGCGCCAGTGCCGGCCCGAGCAGCGTGTAACACCTGCTCGTGGTCAAGGGCTACTCTGGTATAAAAAAAGAGTTGCCCAACGGCGAGAGCTGGTGCACTGAATTGTTCAGGGTGGGAGGCCATGAGTATTCCATCGAGTACTATCCTAATGGCGCAAACCCAAACTGTGCCGACTTCATTTCGCTCGATATTACCCGTTTATATGACGAAGATGTCGAAGAGGGTGTGGAGGCCAAGTTCAGTTTCAGTCTCGTCGATGACGTCGAGAAGCAGATGCCGACGTACATCCGTGCGACTCGTAAAACCCATGACTTCCTCAGATGTGACCTTGTTGGGGTTGCGACAAGTTCATGAGAGAAGCTGCCCTTGAGCGATCAGCCAGTCTAAAGTCTGATTGTTTCACCATCCGGTGTGATATTATGGTGTGCAAGGACAACACGCCAGATGCCATTGGCTCCGGCACCGGTACCGAGGTTCTCCTGCCTGACATGCACCAACATTTTAGCGATCTCCTTCAGAATAAGGTGGGTGCTGATGTGACATTCGAGGTCGGCGGCAAGACGTTCGCTGCACACCGGTGTGTGCTCGCTGCCAGGTCTGAAGTGTTCATGGCGCACCTCTTTGGCACCGCTACGTCCAATGTCATACACATCACAAATATGGAAACTAAAGTGTTTAGGGCTTTGCTTTGCTTCATCTACACAGACTCTTCTCCTGAGATGGAGGACATCATGGAGGAGGATGAAATGCCACGAGTTGTGGAACAAGGACAAGTAGAGAAAGTTGTGGACAAGAAAATGTCAGAAGTTGCGGAGCCAACACAAGAAGAGGCGGTAGAGGATGAAATGCTTCTGCAATGGCTGCAAGACTTGTTTGTGGCGGCAGACAGATACAATCTCCAGCGGCTCAAGTTCATATGTGAAAAGCAGTTGTGTGAGCATGTAGGTGTGAGCTCGGTGGTGTCCACTCTTGCTCTAGCCGAGCAGCACCACCGCCATGGATTGAAGGAGGCATGCTTGAAGTTTATCCAAGTCCTATCTCCCTCGTGTTTGCAGACACTAATGGCTGGGGCATATAGCTACGACCTACCCCTCTGTTTTGTACGAGCTCATTGCCATGCTTGCTTCAAACCAGCGGAAATGACACTCTGGTATGCATGTTCTTCAAGTGACACTCTTTTGCATATATAGCTCATCCTATATCGATATCGTAGTTTGTTCGTTTTGCTTCTAATTGTCTCGTCAGACATTGCATGTATGCTGAATTAGAAAAATCCAACATATTGGTATATTGTCTCTTCGTGTGAGGAGGAGGAGAGGCAACGGGAGGGAGAGGCGGCTAGGGTTTGGAGTGGCCAGCCCCAGCGCCCCTCCCCTCTTTATATAGGGGTGAGGGAGGGGCCGGCCAGTCCTAGCCCTCCTCCAAGGGAGGGGTGGCGGCCAAGGGAAGTGCCTTTCCCTCCAAGGCTAGGGTGGCGCCTCCCGCCCTTAGGGTTTCCCCATCCCTGGCCACATGGGCTAGGTAGGGTCTGGTGCGCCTGGCCTAATAAGGCCAAGGCGTCCTCTACATTTCATGTTGGCCTATGGGGCTGGTGGAACCCACTTGTGGACCCCTTCGGAACCTTCCCAACACAATACCGAAAAAACTAAACTTTTTCCGAAACCCTGATAACAACTTTCCATATATAAATCTTTACCTCCGGACTCCGAACAACCTTCGGACTAAGCATCATAATTATCCCAATACTACCCTAGCGTTACCAAACATTACGTGTGTGACCCTAGCTACGGGTTCGAGAACATGCAGACATAACCGAGACTCTTCTCTAGTAAATAATCAATAACGGGAGCTGGATGCCCGTATTGACTCCCACATATTCAATGAAGATCTTTATCAGTTTGAACCATGATGTCAAGGATTCAAACAATCCCGTATACAGTTCCCTTTGTCCAGCGATATGTCACTTGCCTGAGATTCGATCATCTATATTGCTATACCTACTTAATTCTCGTTACCGGCAAGTTCTTTACGCATTCCGTAGTACAAGATCTCCGTGACTAAACTCATTAGTCACATGCTTGAAAATTTCATATGATGTTGTATTACCGAGAGGGCCCAGAGATATATTTCCGTCACATGGCGTGAAAAATCCCACTAGATCCATGCACCCAACAAATAGCTTCGAGATACCTGAAAAACACCTTTATGATCACCCAGTTATAAAGTGATGTTTGATACCCACAAAGTATGCAGTAGACCACGCCGAATCTACTGGCTCACGTCGCCGCGGCCAGAAGCCCACCACCGGCCCCACCTCTCCTCATCTCCTCTTCAGTGTCGTGCTTCGTCCACGACACCGGCTAAGACCTCCGGGAGAGTTCGTGCCCCTGACCTCCGGCAAGGCGGCATCTGCTACCTCTTGAGCACTTGCGTTGGTTTCCCCTTGAAGAGGAAAGGGTGATGCAGCAGAGTAGCGTAAGTATTTTCCTCAGTTTTTTAGAACCAAGGTATCAATCCAGTAGGAGGCCACGCACGAGTCCCTCGCACCTACACAAACAAATGAATCCTCGCAACCAACATGATAAAGGGGTTGTCAATCCCTACACGGTCACTTACGAGAGTGAGATCTGATAGATATGATAAGATAATATTTTTGGTATTTTTTTATGATAAAGAGAAATAAAAGATGCAAAGTAAAATAAATGGCAAAGGAAATAACTAAGTATTGGAAGATTAATATGATGGAAGATAGACCCGGGGGCCATAGGTTTCACTAGTGGCTTCTCTCGAGAGCATAAGTATTCACGGTGGGTAAACAAATTACTGTTGAGAAATTGACAGAATTGAGGATAGTTATGATAATATCTAGGTATGATCATGTATATAGGCATCACGTCCGAGACAAGTAGACCCACTCCTGCCTGCATCTACTACTATTACTCCACACATCGACCGCTATCCAGCATGCATCTAGAGTATTAAGTTCAAGAGAACAGAGTAACGCTTTAAGCAAGATGACATGATGTAGAGGGATAAACTCATGCAATATGATATAAACCCCATCTTGTTATCCTCGATGGCAACAATACAATACGTGCCTTGCTGCCCCTACTGTCATTGGGAAAGGACACCGCAAGATTGAACCCAAAGCTAAGCACTTCTCCCATTGCAAGAAAGATCAATCTAGTAGGCCAAACCAAACTGATAATTCGAAGAGACTTGCAAAGATAACCAATCATACATAAAAGAATTCAGAGAAGATTCAAATATTATTCATAGATAAACTTGATCATAAACCCACAATTCATCGGTCTCAACAAACACACCACAAAAGAAGATTACATTGAATAGATCTCCACAAGAGAGGGGAGAACTTTGTATTGAGATCCAAAAAGAGAGAAGAAGCCATCTAGCTAATAACTATGGACCCGTAGGTCTGAAGTAAACTACTCACACTTCATCGGAGAGGCTACGGTGTTGATGTAGAAGCCCTCCGTGATCGATGCCCCCTCCGACAGAGCTCCGGAACAGGCCCCAAGATGGGATCTCGTGGATACAGAAAGTTACGGCGGTGGAATTAGGGTTTTGGCTCCGTATCTGGTAGTTTGGGGGTACTACGTATATATAGGAGGAAGGAGTATGTCGATGGAGCAACAGGGGGCCCATGAGGGTGGAGGACGCGCCTGGGGTGGGGGGGGGGGGGTAGGCGCGCCCCCCTACCTCGTGACCTCCTGGTTGATGTCTTGACGTAGGGTCCATGTCCTCTGGATCATGTTCGTTCCAAAAATCATGTTCCCGAAGGTTTCATTCCGTTTGGACTCCGTTTGATATTCTTTTTCTGCGAAACACTAAAATATGCAAAAAACAACAATTCTGGGCTGGGCCTCCGGTTAATAGGTTAGTTCTAAAAATAATATAAAAGTGTATAATAAAGCCCAATAATTTCCAAAATAGAATATAATATAACATGGAACAATCAAAAATTATAGATACGTTGGAGACGTATCAAGCATCCCCAAGCTTAATTCCTTCTCGTCCTCGAGTAGGTAAATGATAAAAACAGAATTTTTGATGTGGAATGCTACTTGGCATAATTTCAATGCAATTCTTCTTAATTGTGGTATGAATATTCAGATCCGAAAGATTCAAGATAAAAGTTCAATATTGACATAAAAATAATAATACTTCAAGCATACTAACTAAGAAATTATGTCCTCTCAAAATAGCATGGCCAAAGAAAGTTCATCCCTACAAAATCATATAGTTTAGTCATGCTCCATTTTCGTTACACAAGAATGCTCTCATCATGCACAACCCCGATGACAAGCCAAGCAATTGTTTCATACTTTAGCAATCTCAAACTTTTTCAACCTTCACGCAATATATGAGCGTGAGCCATGGATATAACACTATGGGTGGAATAGAATATAATGATGGGGGTTATGTGGAGAAGACAAAAAAGGGAGAAAGTCTCACATCAACGAGGCTAATCAATGAGCTATGGAGATGCCCATCAATTGATGTTAATGCAAGGAGTAGGGATTGCCATGCAACGGATGCACTAGAGCTATAAATATATGAAAGCTCAACAAAAGAAACTAAGTGGGTGTGCATCCAACTTGCTTGCTCACGAAGACCTAGGGCATTTGAGGAAGCCCATTGTTGGAATATACAAGCCAAGTTCTATAATGAAAAGTTTCCACTAGTATATGAAAGTGACAAAACAAAAGACTCTCTATCATGAAGATTATGGTGCTACTTTGAAGCACAAGTGTGGTAAAAAGGATAGTAACATTGTCCCTTCTCTCTTTTTCTCTCATTTTTTTGGGCCTTCTCTTTTTTATGGCCTTTCTCTTTTTTTTTTCTCACTTGGGACAATGCTCTAGAAAATGATGATCATCACACTTTTATTTATTTACAACTCAATGATTACAACTCGATACTAGAACAAAGTATGACTCTATATGAATGCCTCCGGCGGTGTACCGGGATATGCAATGAACCAAGAGTGACATGTATGAAAGGATTATGAATGGTGGCTTTGCCACAAATACTATGTCAACTACATGATCATGCAAAGCAATATGACAATGATGAACGTGTCATGATAAACGGAATGGTGGAAAGTTGCATGGCAATATATCTCGGAATGGCTATGGGAATGCCATAATAGGTAGGTATGGTGGCTGTTTTGAGGAAGATATAAGGAGGTTTATGTGTGAAAGAGTGTATCATATCACGGGGTTTGGATGCAGCGGCGAAGTTTGCACCATCTCTCAATGTGAGAAAGGGCAATGCACGGTACCGAAGAGGCTAGCAATGATGGAAAGGTGAGAGTGCGTATAATCCATGGACTCAACATTAGTCATAAAGAACTCACATACTTATTTTAAAAATCTACAAGTCATCAAAAACCAAGCACTACGCGCATGCTCCTAGGGGGATAGATTGGTAGGAAAAGACCATCACTCGTCCCCAACCGCCACTCATAAGGAGGACACTCAAAGAACACCTCATGTTTCGAATTTGTTACATAAGGTTTACCATACGTGCATGCTACGGGACTTGCAAACTTCAACACAAGTATTTTTCAAATTCACAACTACTCAACTAGCACAACTTTGATATCACTACCTCCATGTCTCAAAACAATCATCAAGCATCAAACTTCTCTTAGTATTCAACACACTCATAAGAAAGTTTTTACTAGTCTTGAATACCTAGCAAATTAGGATTATTTAAGTAAATTACCATGCTATTTAAGACTCTCAAAATAATCTAAGTGAAGAATGAGAGAATAATAGTTTCTATAAAATAAACCCACCACCGTGCTCTAAAAGTTATAAGTGAAGTACTAGAGCAAAAACTATATAACTCAAAAGATATAAGTGAAGCACATAGAGTATTCTAATAATTTCTGAATCATGTGTGTCTCTCTCAAAAGGTGTGTACATCAAGGATGATTGTGGTAAACTAAAAAGTAAAGACTCAAATCATACAAGATGCTCCAAGCAAAACACATATCATGTGGCGAATAAAAATATAGCTCCAAGTAAAGTTACCGATGGAAGAAGACGAAAGAGGGGATGCCTTCCGGGGCATCCCCAAGCTTTGGCTTTTAGGTGTCCTTAGATTATATTGGGGTGCCATGGGCATCCCCAAGCTTAGGCTCTTGCCACTCCTTGTTCCATAATCCATCAAATCTTTCACCCAAAACTTGAAAACTTCACAACACAAAACTTAAAGTAGAAAATCTCATGAGCTCCGTTAGCGAAAGAAAACAAAACACAACTTCAAGGTACTGTAATGAACTCATTATTTATTTATATTGGTGTTAAACCTACTGTATTCCAACTTATATATGGTTTATAAACTATTTTACTAGCCATAGATTCATTAAAATAAGCAAACAACACACGAAAAACAGAATCTGTCAAAAACAAAACAGTCTGTAGTAATCTGTAGCTAACGCAAGATCTGGAACTCCGAAAATTCTAAAATAAATTTCTGGACGTGAGGAATTTATCTATTAATCATCTGCAAAAAGAATTAACTAAATATATATCACTTTCCAAATAAAAATGGCAGCAGTTCTTGTGAGCGCTAAAGTTTATGTTTTTTATAGCAAGATTAAAAAGACTTTCCCCAAGTCTTCCCAACGGTTCTACTTGGCACAAAACACTAATTAAACACAAAAAACACAACCAAAACAGAGGCTAGATAAATTATTTATTACTAAACAGGCAAAAAAAGCAAGGAATAAAAATAAAATTGGGTTGCCTTCCAACAAGCGCTATCGTTTAACGCCCCTAGCTAGGCATAAAGTGAGGATAGATCTAGATATTACCATCTTTGGTAGGCAATCCATAAGTGGCTCTCATGATAGATTCATATGGTAATTTAATTTTCTTTCTAGGGAAGTGCTCCATGCCTTTCCTTAACGGAAATTGGAATCTAATATTCCCTTCCTTCATATCAATAATTGCACCAATCGTTCTAAGGAAAGGTCTACCAAGAATAATAGGACATGAAGGATTGCAATCTATGTCAAGAACGATAAAATCTATGGGCACATAATTCCTATTTGCAACAATAAGAACATCATTAATTCTTTCCATAGTTTTCTTAATGATGGAATCCGCAAGGTGCAAGTTTAAAGAGCAATCATCAAAATCACGGAAACCTAGCAAATCACACAAAGTCTTTGGAATCGTGGAAACACTAGCACCCAAATCACACAAAGCATAGCATTCATGATCTTTAATTTTAATTTTAACTAGCGGGTGCACCCGCGCATTTGCGCGGCTAGAATTGGATATATATTCTTAATAATTGGTACGATGATGTTTAAATTTATAGTTTTCAACATTTAATGTTCGGAACTTTATATTGTTGTGTATTGAGCATTTCTTATTCATTTTTGTAGCTTCTTACAGTCATATTTACTTTAAAAGTTCAGTGTATTTAATGTTGGTAACTTCATATTATTTTGAATTGAGCAACTCCATATTCATTTTTTTAGCTTCACATGGTCATATTTATTTTTGATTTTCTCCATCTATTATACGTTTTACCAAATCTTATACCAGGTAGACCCACTATTCTAGCTTTCAAGAGAAACATTTGAAAGTCCTCAATTTATTGTCACTCATTCCTCACAAGTGTCAACCAGATTAATATTCTTTTAGTAGAACATGATGTTTCCCCAGCTTTGCGCAGCCTAGCCCGTGTTTTTCTTATGGGTATGTGCAGTCCACGTATGAAGCCTACTTAGTAGTATAGGCACCCTAGAAAAGTAGTATAGGCCAATAGGACGTGATGGAGGCCCATTTTGATACATATGATTTCTCTCAAATTAGAACGCTGGTGCATACTGCATGCATACAACATTCTACCATTTCCCGTCTAAAGAAAAGCATACCATCATTTCGTCCCAGTCGATCCCCTCCAGGTTGCTCATTCACATGCACGGATTTGCCACCACCTTCGATTAGCAGCCAGCCAAGGAAGATGTTGTTGCTATATTTCATGAAACTAATCCCAAGATATCCTGGTTGTATTTCTCTCTTGTTTTCTTCAAATTCTTCTTTGTGTGGTTACTGAATGCGAACCCTAATTGTGATGACCTTAATTGGGGAAAGCAGCAATTGCGTACTTCCACGGCTGTAGTGTTGATCTTTTCTCTCAAAGCCTAGACTAATAGTGTTGCTCCTTTTGTAGCCTTCACATTACTGTTATGGTAGTGTCAGGATGCATTGAAAAAAAAATGTTCTTTATAGTTCAATGTCAGAAGAGTTTTCCCATAGTAGATATCTCAAGTTAAAATGTTAGAAGCAAGGTCGAGCTATTAAAATGAGATCAAAATGCAGAAGTACACATGAAGAATTGCACGTTGTCGGTGTACAAAAAGAGGGGTACACTTTTTGTACCCCTATGACTCTGCACGGGCAGTCTGAGCCACGGGCGCCGCCGCACCAAGCCCGGCAAGGGAGGTAGAACCAAGGTAAGGTCGAAGCCAAAGAGGAGCAGAACGACGCCAAGACCAAGACCACAAAGAGCAGAGGGGGCGAAGCGGGCCCCTCCCGGCAAGATCCTTGCCGGGAGGCGGTTTTTGCCAACCCGGCAAGACCCTTGCCGTGGCAGCTCGCCCCACACCTACGGAGCGGGTCACCCTTGAGTCCACTGCCCCCATGGGGCAAGGATTCGGGAGGCATCCCCGTGGTGGTATGCAGATCTTTGTGAAGACATTCAAGATCAGATGCACACCTTAGAAGATGATGGTCCTTGGCGGGATCCCAGCCAAGGAAAACCACAAGGCCCCCGGCAAGAGCCTTGCCAGGGATGACAGCAGGCGCCACGGCAAGACCCTTGTCGGGACCGCGGCAAGGCCCTTGCCAAGGACACCCGCGGGGCCACCATCGGACCCGCACCAGTCACACCTCCACCACCGTTCGCATGCAGCTGCCGACCCAACCAGCTGGGCAGGCACCTGCGTGGCGGCATGCAGATCCTCGTGGAGACCCACCGCTGCGCCACCTCAGCTGCTTGCCCGCCTACATGGCATCGCAGGCACCGCTGGACAGGGCGCGTGTCGACGCGGGAGAGAGCGGCGACGGACGAGACAGGGCTCTCCCCCGCCCCCGATAAAGCAAGGACACCTAAGCAAGGCGCATTAAATGGGCCTTGTCATGTAATGCGAGGGATAACCTCGCATCACTGTACCCTTTCCACCTCCCGTGTGCCACTGTGGCAGCCCCTTTCCCTATAAAAGGAGGCCCCAGGCGACCAGGAAGAGGATTCGGCTTTTTGGAGCTCCTCACGCCCCATAGCTAGCTCAAGAACACAAACATATAATCCACCAAAGCAGGAGTAGGGTTTTACGCATCTTCGCGGCCCGAACCTGGGTAAAGGAATCGTGTCCTGCCTGCTCGATCCGCTCTTCTCATGACCCCCGCGCCCCGCAACCGCAGAAAGGGATTCTCGTGATCCCATAGGTGTCGTTTCCCACCGACATCTTTGGCGCGCCAGGTAGGGGCTGCGCAGTTGTGAGAATCGGCTTTAGCAGTTAGTTCAACGCTTCTTCATCGTCATGGCGCCCAAGAAGAAGACGACGGTGGCGGTTGGCCCGTCGGACGCCGGGCATCCCGTCCCGACGCGGGCGAGCAGCGGACCGGTCGCCGAAAGGACCCGGGGCGCTGTTCGCGAACACCAACACCGTCCCAGCAGCCGGAGTTTGGGAGGCGGCGATGTTCGTGCGCCCGGTAACGGGCCGCACGCCGCCAAATCCAAAGACGGAGCCGCCCCCCCCGCAGGTGGCGCGGGACCTTCCGGGGTCGCTGCTGCCCCGCCCGCTGGCAGCGCGAGGGCCTCCAGGACTCCCACTCCGGCGCCGACGGCGCGTTCCTCTCAAGCGGCGCGCGACGAGCGGCGTGATCACCCCGAAGACCCCGGGCGTCACCGTGGGAAAAGCCCCAAGCGCCACTCCCGGGATGTAGAAGACCTGCCCGCTCGCCGAGGCGCTGGTGAGGATGGCGTGCGACCGCGCGGTCGTGGTAGCGCTCCTTCTGACATGGTCAGAAGTCAAAGTGCGTCGCGATCTGTGCAGGTTTCGCTGCCACCGACGCCAGCAGAAGCCCTGGCGCGTGCGCAGTTGCTCCTCGACTTTCCTCCCACTACGGGGAAACTCGACGAATGGAGAGCCACCATCTGAAGCCTTGTTGCAGTGGCCAAAAAAGATGAGCCGACCCCGACGAAGCCCCCGGGTCGACGTTCCGACGGAGTCCCGCGTACCAGTGGCAGGAAGGCTGGCGGCACCGCGACCACGGTGCACTCGCCTCCTCATCGCCCGGTGCCACGGACACCTGCCCGTCGCGACGTTGCGGGCGACGAAATCTCCATAGCGTCGTCCGACCCGCGGACCCATCAGGACCAACGCCAGGTCCTTCGGGATCAGGAACATGAAGACGCTCGGACCAGCATCGAGCACCGGCGCGGAGCGCGCCACCAGTCAGATAGGCGAGCGGGGCTTGCTGTGGACCACCCAGCACCGGAGAGCCCTGGGGGCCTGCCTTACGAGGTAGGCTGCCCGGCTTTTACCCGTGAGCTGCGGCAGTTCCAGTGGCCCACTCACCGCACTTTCAAACCTGACGTGGGCGAGAAGTACGGCGGCAAGACCCACCCATCCGAGTTCCTCAGCATCTACACCATTGCGATGCAGGCTGCCGGAGCTCGTGACGATAAGGTGCTTGCAAATTACTTCCCGTTGGCTCTTAAACCCAACGCCATGTCATGGTTGATGCACTTGCCGGTAGACTCCATCTCCTCCTGGTCGGATTTGTGCCATGAATTCGTGGGCGCCTTCATTGGCGGTCACCAAGCTCATGGCCAAGCGAGTGATCTCCACGTCATTCCCCAGAAGGGAGGCGAGAGTCTCCGCAAGTACATACAGAGGTTCAGCCGGGTGCAGTACAATATTCTGGATGTTCACCCCGCCGCCATCATCAGCGCGTTCCATCAGAACGTTCGGAACCGCAAGATGCGCGAAGAGCTGGCGATGAACAAGGTGAAAGATGTCGCAGAGCTCTATGTTCTCGCCGACAAATGTGCCCGGACTGAAGAGGGGAGGAAGTACCCCGGCGAAGATGCCGGCGTGGAAACCGATTCCTCTGAAGAGGACACCGCCGCCCCGGCGAAGAAAGGCCGGCGCCGCAACAGGAAGCGCAAAGGGAAAGTTGTGCTTGCCGTCGAGGGGTCTGACGACACCGGCTCCACCAAGAAGACAAAGGCAGGTGACCCCGGCAAGGAAATTGCCGGATGTGTCGCCTGCCAGGCCTTGGCGGTTGCCGAGAAGCCAGGCAACTCCGACAAGCGATACTGCAAGATCCATCGCACCAAAGGCCATGCTCTCCAAGACTGCCGGCAGGTTGAGCTCCTCGCTGAGAAGCAGAGGGCTGAATACGAGAGGCGGGACAAGGAGAAGGGCCAATACGGTGCTGAAGGATCCCGCAAGAAATGCGACGGCCAGGCGGGCCGTCGCGGCAAGGATAAGCAACAAGAGAGGCCCGCTCGGGGCCGCAACAGAAAGCCAGAAGATGACGATCACGAAGAGGACGACGAGTCCGACGACCAAGAGTTTCAGAAAGCTACAGAGGCCATGTGCGTTAACGGCGGCGCTTCGCTGCATGCCTCTCGGCGCCGGCTTAAACAGTGGGCGTGAGAAATTACAGCAGCAGAGCCGTCGTTTGATGCCTAGAGGCCGCTGAAGTGGTCCAGCACACCTATCATTTTTGACTCTGAGGATCACCCTGATCGCACTACTGCGGTCGGGTGCTTGCCGTTGTTGGTTTCACCAACAATACGCAACCTTAAGGTGACAAAAATGTTAGTAGATGGCGGAGCCGGTCTGAACTTGATCTCGCCTGCCGTGGTCGAGAAGCTGCAGATCCCTGATGGAGACCTCGAAGAAACGGGCACGTTTCAAGGGGTCAGCCCGGGGAGAAGCCAACCCAAGGGAAAGGTCACGTTGCCCGTAACTTTCGGGAGCGACCTGAACTTCAGGACGGAGATGATTGTGTTTGATGTTGCCAAGATCCCCTTGCCCTACAACGGGATCCTTGGCCGCCCAGCGCTGGCCAAGTTCATGGCGGCGTCGCACTACGCCTACAATACCCTGAAGATGCCAGGGCCCGTGACGGTCATCACCATCACCTCCGACAAGAAGGATGCGCTGATTTGCGCTGATCAAGTGTACCAGCAAGCAGTCGCAGCAGCTGCCGCCGCTGGGGCACTCGCTCCTGCTGCCGGGACCCCGGGAGGGAAAAAGAAGAAGAAGGCCGGTGAGACCTCGGACACCCACTCCTGCAAGCGCACCTCTTCGGAGTGTAGCGCTGCCGTTGAGGACGTGCCAGAGAGCTCCGCCGGCGGAAGCAAGAGGTCCAGGGCCACGCCGCCGGGAACCAAGAAGGTTGCCGTCAACGAGGACGGCACGGGAGGAGCTTTCACCATAAGCTCCACCCTTGACGACAAATAGGAAGACGCGCTCGTCACCATCCTGTGGGCAAATGTCGATGTGTTTGCATGGCAAGCTTCCGACATCCCCGACGTTCCCAGGAAGGTGATTGAGCACCACCTTGCTGTCTGTCCTCATGCGTGGCCCGTCAAGCAGAAGATCAGAAAGCAAGCTTTGGAGCGACAAGAGTTTATCACAGAAGAAATCCGGAAACTGGAGGCAGCGGGTTTGGTAAGAGGAGTGCTCCATCCGACGTGGTTGGCCAATCCGGTCGTAGTGCGCAAGGCAAATGGGAAGTGGAGGCTGTGTATTGATTACACAGATATCAATAAGGCTTGTCCTAAAGACCCCTTCCCGTTGCCGCGCATCGACCAGATTGTTGACTCCACGGCTGGGTGTGATCTGTTGTCATTCCTCGATGCCTACTCCGGCTACCACCAGATCTTCATGACAAAAGAAGACGAAGAGAAAACAGCATCCATCACCCCATGTGGTACGTATTGTTTCATACGGATGCCTTTCGGGTTGAAGAGTGCTGGATCGACATTTGCGAGGGCGGTCCAGATTGGTTTTGAGCCCCAGCTCCATAGAAATATGGAGGCTTATATGGATCACATAGTGGTCAAAACCAAGGACAGGGCCACCCTCATATCAGATTTGTGGGAGACATTTGCAAATCTGCGCAAGATCAACCTCAAGCTGAACCCTGAGAAGTGCGTCTTTGGCGTCCCGTCCGGCAAGCTTCTCGGGTTCTTTGTGTCGTAGCGGGGGATAGAGGCCAACCCGGACAAGATCAAAGCTATAGAGCAGATTGAGGCACCCAAGCGGATCAAGGATGTGCGCCGGCTTGCTGGTTGCATCGCTGCCCTAGGCAGGTTCATATCCAAGTCCGCCGAGCGCGCCCTTCCCTTTTTCAAGATCCTGAAAAAGGCGGGCCCGGTGGAGTGGACACCAGAAGCCGAAGTGGCGTTGCAAGATTTGAAGAAGTACCTCTCCTCCGCACCAATACTAGTTGCGCCCAGGCCCCAGGAGCCGTTGCTGCTATACTTAGCGGCAACGAACTAGGTGGTCAGCGCCGCGCTAGTGGCGCAGAGGGAGGTCGACGATGAGGTAATGGCAGCAACAGAGCCCGACGCCACCAGTACGGAGGTGACACAGTTGGTCGAGGTGCCACCAAAGAAGAAAGTGATGCAGCGCCCGGTCTACTTCGTTAGCTCCCTCTTGCAGGGGGCTAGGTCGAGGTACTCCGGTGTGCAGAAACTGCTCTTCGGCCTCCTCATGGCCTCGAGGAAGCCGCGTCACTACTTCCAGGCACACGAGATCACTGTCGTCACTCGCCTCCCTCTGCAACGGATATTGAACAACCCAGATGCGACGGGGAGGATTGTGGAATGGGCACTGGAGCTGTCCAGCTTTGGCCTCAAGTTTGAAAGTACTTCGACGATCCAGAGCCGAGTCCTGGCGGAGTTCATTGCAGAATGGACCGCCCCTCGTCACAAAGAAGCCCAGGAGACTGCTCTCCCCGGCAAGGAGGCAAGTTGCGATTGGATTATGTACTTTGATGGGACTTTCTCCCTCCAGGGTGCCGGGGCTGGCGTACTGCTCGTCGCCCCCACCGGAGAGCACCTCAAGTACGTGATCC
Organism: Triticum urartu; assembly: GCF_056163025.1. Lineage (NCBI taxonomy): Eukaryota > Viridiplantae > Streptophyta > Magnoliopsida > Poales > Poaceae > Triticum > Triticum urartu. The sequence continues at coordinate 8,541,912 of NC_141879.1, forward strand.
AGATGCGCTTCCCCAGGGAGACGTCAACAAACAACACGGCGGAATACGAAGGACTGCTTGCCGGTCTTAGGATCGCGGCGGACCTCGGAATCAAAAAGCTCATCGTCAGGGGCGACTTGTAGCTTGTCGTCAAGCAAGTCAATAAGGATTACCAGAGCCCGTTGATGAAGGCCTACGTTGATGAAGTGAGAAAGCTGGAAGAGCGTTTCGACGGTATCCAGGCTGAATACGTTCCCCGAACAGAGAACGATATCGCCGATTACCTGTCGAAGCGCGCTGCCCTCAAGCTACCTGTGGAACCAGGTACCTTTGTGCTTCAGCTAACTCAGCCATCTGTTGATCCATCAACAGAGCAGAACAAGAGAAGGAAATCAGGACCCGGCAAGTACTTTCCCGCCGAGCTCCCCGGAGCCGCCAGCAAGGATGTTGCCGAGGATACTGAACCCGCCACGGGACGGCTAGCTCCGGCAGGACGCCAAGCTCTTGCCGTCGAGACGGCCGCCCCTATAGCGGAGGAAATGCCTTTAGTCCTCGCCGTCGAGCCTCAGGCTCCAGCGTGGGCACAGCATACTGTCCGATTCCTCCAGACAGGGGAGCTTCCTGAGGAGCAGGAAGAAGCGGAAAAAGTAGCCCGTCGCTCTGCCATGTACCAGTTCGTCGATGACGTCCTGTATAGGAAGAGATCGAACGGTGTGAAATTGAAGTGCATCCCTCGTGAGGAAGGACTGGAGCTGTTGGCAGAGATACATGGAGGCATATGTGGATCCCACATTGGGTCGAGAGCCCTTGCTGGCAAGGCATTCCGGCAGGGTTTCTTCTGGCCCACCGCCCTCCAGGATGCAACGACACTCGTCACCAGGTGTGAGGCGTGTCAGTTCCATTCAAGAAAGCTTCATCAACCAGCTCAAGCCCTTCAAACCATTCCTCTCTCCCGGCCCTTCTCGGTCTGGGGGCTAGACATACTGGGCCATTTCCCCCGCGCTGTCGGGGGCTTTGAGTACTTGTACGTAGCCATCGACAAGTTCACAAAGTGGCCAGAAGTGGAGGCAGTGAGGAAGGTCACAGCTCAGTCAGCCGTCAAGTTCTTCAAGGGGCTAGTGTGCCGGTACGGTGTACCCAACCGGATCATCACCGACAACGGTACGCAGTTCACAAGCCGCACCTTCATGCAATATACTCAGGACCTCGGCAGCAAAGTCTGTTTCGCTTCCGTCGCTCACCCGCGGAGCAACGGGCAATCTGAGAGGGCAAATGCTGAAGTGTTGCGAGGCTTAAGGACCAAGACCTTTGACAGACTGCACAAGAGCGAAAGGCGCTGGATTGATGAGTTGCCGACGGTTCTTTGGTCAATCAGGACGACACCAAATCGAGCCACCGGCCAGACACCCTTTGCCCTGGTATACGGGGCAGAAGCAGTTATCCCCACTGAACTCATATACGGGTCACCTCGAGTGCTCGCTTATGATGAGCTTGAGCAAGAGCAACTGCGGCAAGACGACGCACTGCTCCTCAAGGAAGATCGTCTTCGGGCGGCTGTGAGAGCAGCACGCTACCAGCAAGCCTTGCGCCGCTACCATAGCCGCAAGGTTCATGCCCGGAGCCTTGAGGAAGGCGACCTTGTTCTTCGGCGCGTTCAATCGGCCAAGAATTCCAACAAGTTGATGCCGAAGTGGGAAGGCCCTTATCGGGTAATACGAGTCACCAGGCCCGGCGCAGTCCGCCTGGAGACCGAAGATGCCGTTCCGGTGAGCAACTCCTGGAACATCGAGCATCTTAGCAAGTTTTACCCATAAGGCGCGGCTTGTCGGGCCTCCCGGCAAGCCACCTTTTGTACAAGCATTGCCGATGATGCATGTAACCCTTTGTACAAAGCCAGGCGCAGACCTTGAGCATAAATGAAGCGCTGGCACCCTAAGTTATAGCATGCATGCTAGATCGAGTCTCGTCCTTGGTTAGGGTTGATAGTGCTTAGCGGCGGCTAACCCCTAGCTTAGAGGTCGAGTGTGCGTCTCTTTGCCGTTCTTTTGTCTCCCTTGGTTCGCAGGGCTCAAATATCCTTGCCGGATCACTTGAGGATAAAAAAAAGGGGGAAGAGGGACGGACCAGCATCTGACCCCGGCAAGCCAGTGTTGCCGGGGGCTGCTAGTACAAAGATTCACCCACGGCGAACCAGAGTTGCCGGGGGCTGCTAGTACAAAGATTCACCCACGGCGAACCAGAGTTGCCGGGGGCTGCAGTTTCAGATAAGTTCTTCATCCCTTATCATGCATTCTCTTAGGACTGAGGTATGCGAAACCTCGTTTCTTCCTAAAGCTACCGTGCTCCCCTAAACTCTAGGCCCTAGGGCTCGTTCCCGGGGCCATGTTTGGTCATAGTCGCGGTAGCGAAGGAACGAAACGAGGAGCCTGAACCCGCCTCATCCCTGCCTCCGCCGAAAGCGTGAGAAAGGTCGAGCGACGTGGGAAGACGGCAGGGCCTGCTGCCGGGCAAGGAAGTGTCTATCTTAAAGATATCAAGGGTTTGCCCCTTGACATGGGTTCCACCCACAAGACAAGTGACCCGGCAAGCATCCCCTTTTCATTAAAAAACATTCCACTCAGGTACAGTTCATGGAGAATGAAAAACATGAATGATGGGATTACAAGTTTTAAATTCAGCTAAGGCCCGAAGGCTTACAAAATAAAAAGAGATAAGATGCCCGTAATCCCTTCTTGTCCCTCTCCTCAGGAGGCAGGTCAAGGAGGCGAAGAGGGCAAAAAGGGCGCCTAGGTGAGGTAAGGGCGGCAGAAGACACCAGGAGAACGTCCCGGCGGCCACCTCCACGGGAGGCTGGTGATGATGATGACGGTAGAAGAGCTGGAAGATGAGGCAGCGAGGCCGGCAATACGTGACGAAGGCATCGATGCCCGCGTACTCCGAGCCGACGGCCTGCCATCCGCCTTCTTTGCCTTCCCCGCACCTCCTACACCAGCCGCACAAGGAGACGGCCACGAGGAGTTCGAGGGGCTCGGTGCAGATGCTGCTGCTGCCAGCATCGCCCCAGGACAACGGGACCGACGCCTAGTCGGACCCATCGTCCTGCCGCCCATCGCCCTCGTCGTCGCTGTCGCTGTCCTCCTCGTCACTCTCGCTCGAGGAGGAGACTTCATCGTCGGAGGAGCTATCCACGCAGCACTTCAGGCGAGTTCCAAAATCGCCGAAGACCTTGACGGAGAGAAGGCCGCCCTCCATCAACTTAAAATGGAGGGTAAACCCCTCCGCCAGGCGGTGGATACGAGCAAAGGTCTTCCATCCCCGACGAAGATACATTGTGTGAGGAGCGGGGAAGTCGACGCGGACCCACGTACCGCCGATCCCGCAGCCCCTCATGTGCAGCCGCAAAGACTCCGGCAGATCCAGCTCCATGTCCCGCGCGAATGGAGTCGGGAGACGAAGGCGACGACGAGGCGGCCGACGCAGCCTGACGAAGAACTCGCAAGGGTCGTCCCCAACATGAACCGCTGGCGGAGGCGAGGCCGGCGCGCCGCCCCGTCCACCTCTTCCCCGAGCACCTCGGCCTCGCCCTCAGCCTCGCCCACGACCTCGCCCCCTCCCCCTTCCCCTTGCGGCTAGCTCCACCGCCGCAGGTGCGGGAGAAGGAGGGACGCGTTGTCGAGCGGCGACCCTCGCCGCCACCGTCGAAGGACCAGGGTTCCCTTTCTCCATGGCGAATGAGAGGGAGGGGAGCAGAAGCTGAAGGAAGGAGGAGATGAAAGAATGCGGGGCGCCATCCTCCCCCTCCCGCTCCTTATAAAGGAACGGGGTGGGGGCTCGGCCGCCCCGCTCAGCCAATCAAGACGCAGAAGGCGCAGGGAATTGGGACCGACCCGCTGCCTCGGCCCACGACGGCCCGGTTTCCTGCCTCCACCATTCGCCACCCCAAGCGCATGGAAGCCGCGTGGCAGGCGTGCAGAACCGAGGCAACGGATGAGGCGAACTCTCCCCACCCCGTGATCGTGGGGAGTGGACGCCTCGAAGACCACGCCTCGGCCCCGTCCAGTAAATGGACCGCGCCTCCACGCCTTCCTCCGTTTATGGGGAAGGCGCGAACGCCTTCTTTACTATGACGTGACGCATGAATGTGGAGCTCAGCCCCACGCACGCCGCTCATGTCACACACGCCTCCCCACGCCGCGCCACGCGCGGGACGCGTGGGGAGCGCAGCGTGTGAAGAGACTTACCGCGGTAAAAACTGCCCTGCCTGCCCGCGCACCGTTCTTGGGCCTGGCCCAACAACGCGTAGTGCTTATGTGTGGCCCAGGCCCGGGGGCTCCTGTCGGTGTACAAAAAGAGGGGTACACTTTTTGTACCCCTATGACTGTGCACGGGCAATTTGACCCACGGGCGCCGCCGCACCAAGCCCGGCAAGGGAGGTAGAACCAAGGTAAGGTCGAAGCCAAAGAGGAGCAGAACGACGCCAAGACAAAGACCACAAAGAGCAAAGGGGGCGAAGCGGGCCCCTCCCGGCAAGATCCTTGCCGGGAGGCGATTTTTGCCAACCCGGCAAGACCCTTGCCGTGGCAGCTCGCCCCACACCTACGGAGCGGGTCACCCTTGAGTCGACTGCCCCCATGGGGCAAGGATTCGGGAGGCATCCCCGTGGTGGTATGCAGATCTTTGTGAAGACATTCAAGATCAGATGCACACCTTAGAAGATGATGGTCCTTGGCGGGATCCCAGCCAAGGAAAACCACAAGGCCCCCGGCAAGAGCCTTGCCGGGGATGACAGCAGGCGCCACGGCAAGACCCTTGTCGGGACCCCGACAAGACCCTTGCCAGGGCCGCGGCAAGGCCCTTGCCAAGGACACCCGCGGGGCCACCATCGGACCCGCGCCAGTCACACCTCCACCATCGTTCGCATGCAGCTGCCGACCCAACCAGCTGGGCAGGCACCTGCATGGCGGCATGCGGATCCTCGTGGAGACCCACCGCTGCGCCACCTCAGCTGCCTGCCCGCCTACATGGCATCGCAGGCACCGCTGGCCAGGGCGCGTGTCGACGCGGGAGAGAGCGGCGATGGACGAGACAGGGCTCTCCCCCGCCCCCGATAAAGCAAGGACACCTAAGCAATGCGCATTAAATGCGCCTTGTCATGTAATGCGAGGGATAACCTCGCATCACTGTACCCTTTCCACCTCCTGTGTGCCACTGTGGCAGCCCCTTTCCCTATAAAAGGAGGCCCCAGGCGACCAGGAAGGGGATTCGGCTTTTTGGAGCTCCTCACGCCCCATAGCTAGCTCAAGAACACAAACATATAATCCACCAAAGCAGGAGTAGGGTTTTACGCATCTTCGCGGCCCGAACCTGGGTAAAGGAATCGTGTACTGCCTGCTCGATCCGCTCTTCTCACGACCCCCGCGCCCCGCAACCGCAGAAAGGGATTCTCGTGATCCCATAGGTGTCGTTTCCCACCGACACACATGAATGTTACCAAAGGTTGATGGTGTTGCTGTCGTGACTTCAGTATGTTGGATGTTTTTGTTGGTGCCTTCGATTGTCTTGGTGTCTCATGTGTATACTGGATGCAGGTTGCTGGAGTTGTTTCCACTCCTTAGGTTTGTCGGGCGTCTTGTGTGTTTGATTGTACGACCATCTTGAAAAAAGAGCTATTGAAGAAGTGCGTCCTGGATCGGACCCAAGAGTTTTATCATGAATGTCTTCTTGTAAAATTATGGTTGAATTATTATCTGATATATAGCACATATGCCCATGCGTTGCAACAGGGTAATAAAGATATAGACTTGATTTTACCGGCAAATATTGATCACAATACCTGTACAATTTCATAATATTTAAATTGTAATATGATAGAAGTTGCCTTCTAACATGAATTTGATCAATTACTTGGTATCACCTATATAGAAGCAGAAAAGGCCATCAATCATTTTCCTACATCTATATATTTCATCTTTCTAAGCCTTAATTTGGATCAATATCCAGCCATGAACTGTCCTTGTCTCAACCTTTTTTCATATTTAATGTAGGACTATAAAAGATAGCTAGTTTAACCAAAAAATACACACTTTCAATACTGCAAGGATAGGAAAGTGACGTGCAATTTTATGCGAATTAAGTGGCCTATCTCTCATGCACATTTTTGATCAAGTTATCAATGTGCACCTTCTATACTTCTACCGGATCGCATTTGATGACGTATGCATACACGTCCATCCAACTTCTTGCGAACAATAAGGAAAATCTCTTAATCTCATGTCCTGGTCTTGATACTCGCACCTTCCTTTTTCCGACTACCCCCAGTTTCTTGCCTATGGTCAATTGAAACACTGAATCCTGTAACATGTAGAGTGTCGCTCCTTGTGCAATCACTAGTAGAAAACGGGCCTATTGTCCCGGTTCGTAAGGGCCTTTTGTCCCAGTTCCTGAACCGGGACTAAAGGGTCGTTACTAATGCCCTGACCCTTTAGTCCCGGTTCTAACCAGAACCGGGACAGATGGGCCTCCACGTGGCCTGTGCGCTGAGCCCAGGCAGGAGGGCCTTTGGTCCCGGTTGGTGGCACCAACCGGGACTAATAGGCATCCACGCGTCAGCATTTCTCTGGCCGGGGTTTTTGTTTTTTTTTGAAGGGGGGGGGGTTTGGGGGTTTTGGGGGGTTAATTTAGGTATTTCATATATTGTGTTAGCTAGCTAATTAATAGAGAGAAGTGTCCTCTCTTATGTCCGTGCTTGGTCGACGCTACGTACTATACATACGTATAGAGAGGACTAGACATGCTAACTAGCTAGTAAGCAAACGAAGGAAACAGAAGATCGTCATGAACATATATGCATACAGAGAGAAGTGATATCGACCACCTCTCCTTCTCCGAGAGATTGGTCGAACAACAAGTTCTCGTATATCTATCCGACACTACCGACTACATATATACAATAATTATCTCTTACAAATATAATCTCCTAAATTACGGACGCATGGTCCACATAGTATTCTCCGTCTTCAGCGATCACGTGGTCAAGAAAGAATGCCGCCAGTTAACCATGACACATCATTGGATGCCGCGGTGCATGCACACACATACTCAATCATGGCGTCTCTCCTCCCCACCACCCTCTCCACCAACACCACCAACCAAACCCTACCAATTTCCCATGGTGTCTACTGATCTAAGCCTCCATGGATGGGCTTCTACATTGGGATTTCTCCCCCGGCCTTGCGGTCGAGGCTCAGGTGCGTCGTCGTTTTGGTTCTACTGTTCACTTCTCCAATTCTGGTGTGTCCAAGGAGTTCTTCTTGGTGGTCAGTTTCTCTTCGGCCTCTTTTCCTCTCAACAAAGAATCAGTGTCTATTGCCTTACAATGTTGTATTGGGGGTTCACCTTCGAGATTCCATGTTTGTCATTTGGAGGGCAGAAAATATCGTTTCTCAGTTGATTCCAATCGGGTTGGTCATTTAATCTATGGTCTCAAGGATAGAGTGTGGCCGGATTTTGTTTGTCACTTTAGCCTCTTCCGACAGGCCATTCATGTGCACATTGAAAACCCTGCGTCGTGGCATTTGGACCAAACCAACCAGGAAGTGTTGGCTAGATCGCCTATTGCTATCAAATCGAGTTATATATCAAATTCCCAACCGGATGCTGCTATGGATTCATCTCGGGCGACTCTCTCTAAAGTGGGTTTTTCTCCGGTGAGTTTTCGAGCTGGTGAACCGTCGGTGACGGCCAACCGACAATCGCCGGTGAACAGACAGGTTCCTGAGATTTTGGATCAATCACCGTCTCTTAATGACCATTTATTACAAAATTCACTGGTTTTCGGAACTTTCCAATGCAACATTAATGAGAGGCCATCTAAAGAAGATTCTGTCTCCATCAGGCGATTTGAGGGGGAACATTTCAAATCATATACATGGAGTCAGATCCCACCGTTTATGTTGCGGCATATTCTGGATCATCATCAGGCGGGCATCTCGGAGGAATATATTGCTTCATTATGGAAAATCCCTTCTGTTCCGCCCCCGGATTACATTTATGATAAATTACAGATTTGCCATAAGTGCAACGGTATTGATCATGTGGCCAAAAATTGCCCGGAGAGTAATTGTCAGGTATGCTCTTACATTCCTTGTACGTGCTCCAACTTGGGCCATGCATGCATGCATCACCGTATGGAGCGGGCCTGTAATATTTGCAACTCTAAAACCCACAATTGGTTTGATTGCCCGGCCCAAGTCATTTGCAGCCTTTGTGGATTTTTGGGACATCATAACAAGGCCTGTAAAATGGTAGGGATTCAGCGGTTGATTTGGAAACAAAAAGATTGCGCAGGTGCGGCTTCCTTTCATTCAAAAGGTGCCCCCAGTAATAGTATCAATTCAGAGAGGCCAACACATCGAAATAATATTTCTAGCGATAAGGATCCAATCTTTTCAGGGGCACAGTACCACGAAGTAAATGATCTTCCCCTTAATTCAAGGCAGGCGGCTAGACATGCGTCAGCCGTGCGATGCAAATCTTGCGGTCGTAAGGGCCACAAGGAGGCGACATGTATCAGGTGGGTGCACCGTAATCGAGGAGTCTGGAGACCAAAGACTAGAACCGAGCCTGCCGATACGCATTCCTCCCTCTTGCTGTCTGTGCCATTCTCTGCTCCATCCCCTGCTCTAGCTCCACCCCCTGCCCCTGCTCCACCATCTGCAGCCATGGCCAACTACCCTCTCAATGTCGTCCCCTACCTCCCGCCGGGAATGACGATCGAGCTCGGTCCAGTGGATCGAAAGGTTCGGGATGACATGGTGGTCAGCGCAATCCCTCTGCTGCGTCATGATTTTCTGGCCATTGCGGAGGCCAACAGGTTCATCCAGCACCATCAGAAGGCTGACATCCGCAACATCATAGAAGGTTTGTTGCACGAGTCCCATTATTTCCCTACTGAAGTGTCAGATCATCCTCTCGGTGTGGGTATTTTGGGATTTACCAACTCAGTAGTCAGAGATACTGTAGTTGGTACTACCTTTGAACTAGATGAGAATGAAGTTGAGGAACATACGGTGATCTCTTTTGTCCCGCATGATGCTACGCTGAACATGCGCCTCACTACCTTTGGGCCTGAAGTTTGGCTGCTGTATGTTGGATTCCCATATGATTATCAGACGCAACACTATATGTATAAGTCAGTTTACAAGTTTGGTGCTTTAGTTGATTGGAATAATCCGCGAGGGGATAGAAGATTTGTACTCATTAAGGCTAGAGTTATCCATATGCGTCTGGTCCCTAAAAGTCTAGTGGTTCGTCAGCTTGGCGGTGCTCGTCAGTGCTGGACTGTAGCTGTGACTATGCTACACAACAGCGACTGGAACGCCCACTTGCCAGAAGTGCCGCCGGCCGGAGAAGATCCACCACCAGCGGATGGAATCCCACACCCTCTGCATGGTGATGGTCTTAATGCTGAGCAGATGTACCAACAACAGTTACACAATTGGCTGGCCCAAAATGTTGTAGCAGACAATGCTCAGAATCAGGATGAGGAACATGTTGTTGTGGACCAGGGCAATGATGTTGATATTCACCCAGAATGGGGTGTCTGACCTCCTCCTCCCCCACAAGAGCCTCCAATGCTCTATAATTTCCAGGAATGGCTTGCTGGTGAGGGTCTGCAAGTAAATCATGGGATTGTGCCTCCTAATAACACTCATGATAGCCCTGCTGCTGCTTGGAATGACTCTATTTCTATGAGTTCTGCCTTTGATTCGAGTGCCACTGTGTCAGATTCCTATGTTCTGGTACCCCTCAATCTCATGAATCAATTCTGGCCGCAGGAGGCTACCAGCTCAGCTCCAACTGCACCTGCATCCGCAGATTTACTGCCAAGTGATATTGCTATGCCAATAAACCGTCTGGACATTTCTCTTACTGTTTCTGATGCTGGTCTGCATGTAGACATGATCACCCATGGCAACTTTATTCCTGCTATGCTACTGAGGGACTGCATTCCAATGCATAGGCTTAACTCATACCTGGCTGCTGCTGTTAGACCTATAATTGCATCCTATGGCCCCTGGAATGGTCACTATGGCTTCAGACAGAGCTCTGTGACTTTTAATGTTTCTGTTACTGAAAATGCAGGCACTCTGAACATTACCTCCGCTTCTACAACCACCACACAGTTTGGGACACATTCTGTGAATATTGAAGCAATTGCAGAGGCCTATGATTGGGAGCTTAATGAGTCTCAGGAGATGATTGTCAGTGCTGAGCAAGTTGGGCAGCTGACTAACCCTCGTGCTCTCTCTGACGGCTTTGTCACCATTGCTCAAGAGGATCAAGCTGTTTCTGCTGTCTGTCATGGACCTGGGGGGACTGAGGAAGCTGCACTGTCTGACAGTACAATGACCTTTGCTCACTTGACACAGATTGATTTACCTGTGGTTACTTCTGAGGACGAGATGGGCTCTTCTGCTGTGACTGCTAATCGCAAGGGCAAGAGTGTTCTACCGACCAATTCTGTCTCTCTCCGTAGGAGCTCCAGGTCCAATAAATATGATGGTTTTAAGGTCCCTGCTATAACTGATACCAAGCCCAGAACCTCCAAGGTGAAGCCAAGGATCATTCCATCAGCCAAATCTTCAGTAGTTATAACTGAACTTGAGGATTCTTCTGAAGTCCCACCTCCTACACCCATCGAAACAATCCAGCTTGTGGGTACTGTCAAGTGTGCCATCCCGGCTGGGGAGCTCTCTGAAGATGCTCTCAATGAAGTTCAGGAGAACTCTTCTCCTGATTCTCCCACTGCTTAAGTTCTTCTAGGCATCCTATGGTTCTTTTGGTTAATTGGAATGTGCTTTGTTGGAATGTTCGTGGTTTAAATTCAGAACCTAAGCAACTTGCTCTCTTTAATGCTATCAACTCTAGTGGATGTGCCGTTATATGCTTGCAAGAAACTAAGAAGCCAGACTTTGATAATAATTTTATTAAATCTTGCTTCTCACGTCGTTTTGATAAATTTGAATTTATTCCTTCTCGTGGGGCATCAGGTGGAATTGCCACTATATGGAACAGTTCCATATTCACGGGTACTGTACTTACAACCACCAACTCTGCTCTGGTCATCAGATTCCAGTCCACACAATCTGCACAATATTGGACCCTAGTAAATTTCTACGGCCCGTGCCAAGGGGATGAACACAGGGATTTTGTACATTGGCTCTTTGACCTAAATATTCCTCCCAATGAAGATTGGCTCATTTTGGGAGATTTCAACTTTATTCGCAGCCCAGACAACCGTAATAAACCTGGTGGAAATTATGGAGACATGATCACATTCAATGATTTCATCCGTTCACAGAGTTTAATTGAACTCCCAATCAAAGGCAGGGCTTATACCTGGAGTAATATGCAAATTGACCCTCTTCTGGAACAGATTGATTGGTTTTTCACTAGCAACAACTGGACCGCCAACTACCCTAAAACCCTGGTTAAACCTTTAGGCAGACCAGTTTCTGATCACATTCCATGTGTGGTCAGCATTGAGACTTCCATCCCTCGGTCCAAAATATTCAGATTTGAATCATATTGGGTGCACCACCCAGGTTTTCCAGATACAGTCAGTAAAGCTTGGTCCAAACCTGTTCGATCCAATAATATGGCCACTGTCATATCTAGGAAACTTAAGTTTCTGAGGCATGAGCTTAAGTCATGGAGTAAAAATATTTCCAAACTCTCCATTGCTATTGAAAATTCAAACAGAGCTCTCTTTGAAATCAATGAACTCGAAAACAAACGCAGTCTCACCATACCAGAGGCCAATTTTTGGCGCATACTTAAAAACACATCTTGAGGCTTCTTGCTTATCAGAAAGAATACCGGAGACTGTGTTGCACCATACGTTGGGTCAAGTTTGGTGATGAGCAACCCAAGTTTTTCCAAGCTATGGCTTCTGAAAGATTCAGAAGGAATAATATTGCATCTCTTACCATGGAGGATGGTATTTGTGTAGAGGATCATGCAGGGAAGGAAGCTGTCATTTTCCAAGCCTTCAAAAAACGTCTGGGCTCTTCTGCCAAACATGAGATGAAATCTGATCTGGCAAGAATCATTAAACGAGTTGAAGATCTTGATCAACTCACAGTGCCATTCACACACCAGGAAATTGATGATGTAATAAAATATATGCCTGCTGATAGAGCTCCAGGTCCAGATGGCTTCACTGGACATTTTCTCAAATCATGCTGGCATGTGATCAAGGAGGATTTCTACAAATTATGTGACCAATTTCACGATGGCAATTTAAACCTTGAAAGCATAAATGAGGGCTTTATTACCCTCATACCAAAAATTAATGCACCAACTTTGGTTAATGATTTCAAGCCCATCACTCTACTTAACTGCTGTCTGAAGATAATCACTAAACTACTCGCCAACTGATTACAAAGGCTCATACTGAAGATTGTGCATCGAAATCAATACGGGTTTTTGAAAGGTCGATCGATTCAAGATTGTTTAGCTTGGGCGTTTGAGTATATCTATCAGTGCCAATCCTCAAAAAAGCCAATAGTCCTCCTTAAGCTTGATTTCGCCAAAGCATTTGACACAATTGAACATGATGCAATGTTAGATATAATGCAACACATGGGATTCAACGCTAAATGGTTGGATCGGATCAAGGCCATTTTGTCCTCTGGTAAATCTTCAGTACTGCTTAATGGAGTGCCAGGTCGCCAGTTTCATTGCAAAAGTGGGGTGCGCCAAGGAGTCCGTTATCTCCTCTAATTTTTGTGCTGGCAGCTGACTTACTTCAAGCTGTCATTAATGACGCTTTCAGCGAACGGGCGATTCAACTTCCTTTCCCTTGCGCCACGCAAAAAGACTACCTCGTCATACAGTATGCCGACGACACAATTATTGTCCTCCCTGCGTGTGAAATGCAAGCAACAACGATCTAACAAATCCTGTCGGATTATGCAACTTCCATTGGTCTGAAGATTAATTTTCACAAATCAACTCTGATCCCAATCAATTGTGATGCCACCCTAAGTATTAATATCGCTCAGATTTTTGCCTGCATCATCGGTAAAATGCCTTTCACATACCTGGGCCTGCCTTTGGGTTCAACACGTCCTTCCATGCTCGATCTGATGCCGATGGTCTGCAAAGTGGAAAGGCGTCTCACAGCTGCCCTCAATATGATTTCTTATGGAGCAAAACTATCTCTTGTTAACTCAGTGATCACTTCCTTGCTTATATTTGCACTATGCACACTTAAGTTACCTGCAAGCATACTTGAGTTGCTTGAAAAGATCAGAAGGAAATGTCTTTGGACCAAAAAAACAGAGCAAGGTGAATCTTGCAACTCTCTGGCAGCCTGGGACATGATTTGCAAACCCAAGAATTGTGGCGGGATGGGTATACTGGACCTTAGAACACAAAGTGATGCCTTGCTAATGAAATACCTCCATAAATTCTTCAACCATTGGGATTTGCCTTGGGTGGAACTGATCTGGAATACCTACTACACTACGAAAATCCCACATGCAACGGACACATGTGGTTCCTTCTGGTGGAAAGATATCACCAAACTCATGCCTATTTATAGAGGCATAACCACAACAACGATCTAGGATGGACGCAATACGTTGCTTTGGAAAGATCTATGGCAAGATGATATCTTGGCTGATAGATTCCCAAGAGCATTTTCCTTCACCAGAAATGAGGATATCTCAGTTCATGAGTTTCTAACTGCTGAAACGTTGGGGGAAACGTTCCACCTCCCTATATCTGAGCAGGCACACGCGGAATTATTGACAATGCAACAGCTGCTGGCACTGATGAAGCCATGTACCTAGGGTAGGGGCACGGGCCTGTCCAAAAAGCCCTACCCTGGGACATCCCTAGGAGAAGTCACCTTTCAATCGACTTGAAGGTATCCCACTCGACGGGTTCAAGACACTCGACCATGAAGCCAACCACTCGACTGCCAGGAGACCTAGAGTCACTCCGCAGGCAAACGGTCGGCTATTAAGTAGTCTTTATGGTCATTATCACACTTTATTAAGGGCGTTACCGGTAACGCCCAACCTTAAATGTACCTTAAACCCTGCATTACTGAGGGCAGGAGGGGGCCGGCGCACTCTATATAAGCCACCCCCCTCCTCAGTATGAAGGGTTCGCACCCCTGTTATTCACACGCCAGTAATCCAGTCGACCGCCTCCGGGCACCGAGACGTAGGGCTGTTATTTCCTTCACGAAGGGCCTGAACTCGTACATCTTGGTGTGTTTACAACTTCCCAATAGCTGAGATCTAGCCTCTCCATACATACCCCCTACATCACTGTCAGAGTTAGAACCACGACAGTTGGCGCCCACCGTGGGGCAGGAATCTTAGCGCCTGATTGGAGAAGTTGCGATTTTTCCGATCCCTTTGATCATGGTTTCGTGCGGAGTTTTGGTGGAGGGCCGCGAGATCCGCCTCGGCGCGCTCACGTTCATCGCCGACGACTCCGCTTGGCTTCAGGAGGCGCCACTCGGCATCGACGCGCTCCCCGTCCGCGGTGCGACGCATTTCCGCGCATGCGTTCGTGGCGTCCTCCTGCGGCAGCCGTCGACCCAGTATCGGTCGGCCCCCGTATCGTCTCCCCGCTCTGTCTCCCACCGGCGCAAGCGCTCCGGTCGGTTGAGACTTCAGAGGTGGGTGAGGCATGCCGTGGCTCGCCAGTCGGCCGCCCCGCAAGTCGCGGCAATCGAGCCCGACGAATCCCTCTGCGGCCTGTTCGACTGGCTCCGCGGAGACCGCATCCGAGTGCGACAGCAGTGACCCAGCGGCTGAGATCCTGGCGGTCGATGGAACGCATAGTCCTCCCGGTTTCCCTCGCGCTGATGGAGGCGTGGGTGGGGGCGACCCGTCGCATCCCCACGATGAGTATCTCCCCGAACCTCTCACGTCATTACAGCGAGAGGAGCTTCGCCGCTGGAACACGGACGCACTCCGCACTCCTATCGTCGGAGAGTCCCCCGAGGCCCGGGCCTTGGAGGACGCGCGCTTGGCTAATTTGGCCGAGCGCGCTCGACTGGAGAATCTCCAGCGAGCACTCGACGAGCAAGCGCGTCAGCGGGCTCCCGAGTCTAGTCGACGCCAGCTCTTCCCGCCGACGCAGGTATACCGAACCCCAGTTCAGAATTTGGCCGCCGCGGCCCGTATAGCAGAATCGATTCAGCCCTCCCAGTCGGAGGCTGGCAGGGGCTTGTTACAGATCAGAGCGTTGCTCCGGGCGGCGGGAAACCAGAATTCCGCTGTTTCTCAGTCGCGGAATAGGATCCACAGTCGATCCGTTGCAACAGATACAGTCCAGTCGGCTCACAGCCCGCGGTCGCCCCCGAGGCGTGAGGGACGTGGCGACCGGCATGATCAGTACAGAAGGAATGAGCAGTATGATCACCGATCCGATTGTGATGGTCGACGTCGAGTGCCAACCCCTCCCCCGAGGAGTGGGTCATATGCGCCTCGACATCGAGATGACAGGCGCCCTCATAGCGTTGGGCAGAGGATTCCCGTCGACCCCAGGGACCCAGGCTTTGACGCGAGATCTGTCCTCATTCAAGGCTTGGTTGACAGGAACAGGGCTCATCGGGAAGGCCAGAACAGAGATGCGCCCGCCAGCAGCAGAATATGTGTTTCAGGGCCAGAGTGTTTCAATCGAGCCATCAGGGCCGCGGTGATTCCTCCTAACTTTCGGTTGGCGACTGGAGTCAGCAAGTTCACCGGTGAGTCTAAGCCTGACACTTGGCTCGAAGATTACCGAGTGGCTGTACAGATTGGCGGTGGCAATGATGAGGTGGCTATGAAGCATCTGCCTCTCCTGTTAGAGGGCTCGGCCAGAGCGTGGCTGAATCAGTTAGCACCCAGCAACATCTACACTTGGGAGGATCTCTCTCGAGTGTTTTTCACAACCTTTGAGGGAACATGCAAGCGACCCGCAGGCCTTACAGAATTGCGGTCTTGCGTGTAGAAGCCAAGTGAAACTCTGAGGGATTACATCCAGAGGTGGATCACTTTGCATCACACAGTTGAGAACGTACAGGATCACCAAGCAGTTTGTGCCTTTAAAGAAGGCGTTAAGAACAGAGAGTTGAACCTGAAGTTCGGTCGGACCGGGGAAATGTCCCTGAATCGGATGATGGAAATTGCCACCAAATACGCTAACGGTGAAGATGAAGATCGACTCCGGAGTGGCAAGCAGAAAGCAGTCACCCAGGAAACCGGAGGCAATTCCAGTCGGAAGCAGAAGCGGAAGGCCGAGCCACCCGCCCCTGGGGAGGCCCTGGCCGCAACCCAGGGAAATTTCAAGGGAAAACCCAAAGGCCCCTGGAAGCCCAAGAAAGTCAAGGATCAAGATGGAAATGATGTTTTGGATCTGCCATGTCACATCCACACCAAGAAAGATGAAGAGGGTAATTTCATTTACCCAAAGCATACCACTCGACAGTGCCAGCTCCTGATCCAGCAGTTTCAGGGCAAACAGCCCAAAGATAAGGAAAAAGAGTCGGACAGAGTCGAGGACAAGGAAGATAGCGACGACGGATACCCCCAAATCAATTCCACCCTGATGATTTTTGCTGATGTCAAAAGCAAAAGTCGACTGAAAGTCATTAACCGTGAGGTGAATATGGTTGCTCCGGCGACACCCAGTTATCTGAAGTGGTCTCAGACTGCCATCACATTCGACCAGTCCGATCACCCTACGCACATTGCCACCCCTGGGAGGCAAGCTTTGGTGGTCGACCCAGTTGTCGAAGGCACTCGACTGACCAAAGTCCTGATGGATGGTGGCAGTGGCCTGAACATATTGTATGCTGAAACATTGAAAGGGATGGGCATTCCGATGTCTAGGCTCAGTGCCAGCAACATGAGCTTCCATGGAGTCATTCCTGGAAAGAAAGCCGAGTCACTCGGCCAGATTGCTCTCGACGTGGTTTTCGGTGATTCAAAGAATTACCGTAGGGAAAAGTTGACATTTGAGGTTGTGGACTTCCAAAGTGCTTATCATGCTATTCTGGGCCGGCCAGCTTATGCACGCTTCATGGCTCGACCATGCTACGTGTATCTCAAGTTGAAGATGCCCGGCCCGAGAGGTGTGATCACCGTTACCGGCAATCGGAAGAAAGCAGAAGAGTGTTTTCAGAAAGGATCGAAGATTGCTGACACTCAGATGGCAGTTGTTGAGCTACAAGAGTACCAGAAGACTGCTGATTCGAGTGAATTGCTACGAGCCAAGAAGCCTGTTTTAGAATCTGCTTTTCAGTCGTCCGGTGAAACTAAGCTAGCTCACATTCACCCGACCGACCCCGACGCTGCTCTGACTCACATCTCGACGATGCTCGACTCCAAATAGGAAGAAGCGCTCATCCAGTTCCTCCGTGAGAACTGGGACGTCTTCGCATGGAAGCCTTCTGACATGCCTGGAGTTCCCAGGGGGCTGGCTGAGCACCGTCTACGAGTCGACCCGAAGTTCAAGCCTGTGAAAGAACATCTTCGACGGTCCGCCGTCCAGAAGAGGAAAGCTATTGGCGAGGAGGTGGCTTGGCTCTTAGCAGCGGAGTTCATCCGAGAGATTTACCACTCCGAGTGGCTCGCCAATGTTGTCATGGTCCCCAAAAAGGACAAGTCACTTCGCATGTGCATTAACTTTAAACACATCAATCGGGCCTACCCGAAAGATCATTTCCCTCTCCCCCGCATCGACCAGGTAGTGGACTCGACCGCGGGGTGTGAGCGTTTGTCTTTTCTAGATGCTTATTCAGGGTACAATCAGATCCGTCTGTATGGACCCGACGAGATCAAAACGGCTTTCATCACCCCATTTGGGTGCTTCTGTTATGTCACCATGCCCTTCGGCCTCAAGAATGCTGGAGCCACGTTCATGAGGATGATTCAGAAGTGTTTACTCACTCAGATCAGTCGGAACGTAGAAGCATACATGGATGATATTGTGGTTAAGTCACGGAAAGGTTCCGACCTATTGACTGACCTTGCCGAAACCTTTGCTAACCTCAGGGGATACGATATCAAGCTTAATCCATCAAAGTGCACATTCGGAGTTCCAGGTGGAAAGTTACTCGGTTTTCTCGTTTCCGAACGAGGAATCGACGCCAATCCCGAGAAAGTTGGCACCATACTCCGGATGAAGCGCCCTGTGCGTGTACACGATGTCCAGAAACTTACAGGTTGCTTGGCCGCTCTAAGTCAATTCATTTCTCGTCTCGGTGAAAAGGCGTTGCCTCTTTACCGACTGATGAAGAAGTCTGACAAGTTCGAGTGGACTCCAGAAGCTAACGCAGCGTTTGCAGAGCTCAAAGCTCTGCTCTCCACCCAGCCGGTGCTTGCTGCCCCAATCAGTAAAGAGCCTCTGCTGCTGTACATTGCGGCCACGGGACAAGTTGTCAGTACAGTACTCACGGTCGAGCGGGAAGAAGAAGGAAAGGCCTTCAGAGTTCAGCGCCCAGTATATTATGTGTCTGAAGTTTTGACCCCTTCGAAGCAAAGATATCCCCATTACCAGAAGCTTGTATATGGGATCTACATGACCACGAAGAAGGTTGCACACTACTTCTCTGACCATTCCATTACAGTCGTTAGCGACGCTCCACTGTCAGAGATCTTGCACAACAGAGATGCAACTGGTCGAGTGGCTAAGTGGGCGATTGAACTCCTCCCCCTAGATATCACGTTTGAAGCAAAGAAGGCTATCAAGTCCCAAGCAATTGCAGATTTCGTCGCCGAGTGGATTGAACAGCAACTCCCGACTCAAGTTCACTCGGAGCACTGGACCATGTTCTTCGATGGATCTAAGATGCTGAACGGTTCTGGTGCTGGGGTAGTATTGGTCTCCCCCCGAGGAGATAAGCTCAGATACGTTCTCCAGATTCACTTTGATTCCTCCAACAATGAAGCAGAATATGAAGCATTCTTGTACGGGTTGCGCATGGCCATTTCACTCGGCGTCCGGTGCCTCATGGTCTACGGCGACTCAGATTTGGTGGTTAATCAGGTGATGAAGGAGTGGGACGTCAGAAGCCCGGCTATGACTGGCTATTGCAACGCAGTAAGAAAGCTAGAAAAGAAATTCGAGGGGTTAGAGCTTCATCACATCCCCCGACTGAAAAATCAAGCAGCAGATGATCTGGCAAAGATAGGCTCCAAGCAAGAAGCCATTCCCAGCAATGTGTTTTTGGAGCACATCCGCTCGCCGTCAGTCCAGGAGGATCCCTTCGCAGAAGAAGCCCCACAACCGAAAAGTGCCACAGATCCGACTGAAGTCGAAATTCCTGCTGTGGTCGACCTAGTCATGGAGGTCTTGGCTATCACTCTTGACTGGACGGTACCATGCATTGCGTATATCTTGAGGAAAGAACTCCCGGAGGACGAGGAAGAGGCTCGACAGATCATCCGCAGATCCAAGGCCTTCACAGTCATAAAGGGACAGTTGTATAGGGAAAGCGCGACTGGAATCGGTCAGAAATGCATAACACCAGAAGAGGGTCAGATGATCCTTAATGATATCCACTCGGGGACCTGTGGTCATCATGCGTCCTCTCGGACCATTGTGGCTAAAGCATACCGAGCAGGATTTTACTGGCCAAGAGCAAATGAGATGGCAAAAGAGATAGTCGACAAGTGTGGAGGTTGCCAGTTCTACTCCAACATGTCACACAAGCCTGCATCAGCCCTGAAGACCATTCCACTCGTCTGGCCCTTTGCTATCTGGGGACTGGACATGGTCGGTCCACTGAGAACAGGCAGGAGCGGATTCACGCATGTGCTTGTGGCAGTCGACAAGTTCACCAAATGGATTGAAGCCAAGCCTATCAAGAATCTCGATGCTTGCACTGCTATCAGTTTCGTCAGAGGGCTGACGTTCAGATATGGGGTCCCGCATAGCATCATCACCGACAATGGGTCAAACTTCGATTTAGACAAGTTCAGAGCTTTTTGCGCCTCTCAAGGCACGCGAGTCGACTACGCGTCGGTCGCGCATCCTCAGTCGAATGGACAAGCTGAAAGAGCAAATGGTCTGATTCTCAAAGGATTGAAGCCTCGATTGATGCGTGATCTCAAGCACGCAGCAGGCGCTTGGGTCGACGAACTTCCGTCGGTTTTGTGGGGGCTGAGGACCACCTCGAACCGATCGACCGGAAGAACGCCATTTTTTCTGGTTTACGGAGCCGAAGCCGTCCTGCCGAGTGATCTACTTCACAACGCCCCCAGAGTCGAGCTTTATAACGAAGACGAAGCAGAGCAAGCCCGGCAAGACGCAATCGACCTCCTAGAGGAGGAGAGGGAAATGGTTATGATCAGATCGACCATCTATCAGCAAGACTTGCGTCGATTCCATGCCAGAAATGTGAAGAGCCGAGCCTTCCAGGAAGGAGATTTGGTCCTCCGAGTGGATCAACAGAAACCACACAAACTTGCTCCTACTTGGGAAGGCCCCTTCATCGTCACCAGAGTCCTCCACAATGGAGCATATCACCTCTACAATGTTGATCACCAGATCGACGAGCCACGAGCTTGGAATGCGGAACTACTCCGCCCCTTTTACACTTGAGTTCTCCCTTGGACGAGATGTAATAAGAAAATTTCTGCAGTTCATTTTTACCAAAGACAAGAGCATCCCAATAATTGCTGTCACTCTTGTTTGCATACGAAATCCCCCAGTGGGTGACTTACCTGCGAATCCGTTTCGCCTAAGTGTTTAAAAATCCTACCGAGTGGAGAGCAAACCTCCCACTCGGGGGCTTAGCTGCAGCCCAGCGCTCGCCTAAGTGTTTAAAAATCCTACCGAGTGGAGAGCAAACCTCCCGCTCGGGGGCTTAGCTGCAGCCCAGCGCTCGCCTAAGTGTTTAAAAATCCTACCGAGTGGAGAGCAAACCTCTCACTCGGGGGCTTAGCTGCAGCCCAGCGCTCGCCTAAGTGTTTAAAAATCCTACCGAGTGGAGAGCAAACCTCCCACTTGGGGGCTTAGCTGCAGCCCAGCGCTCGCCTAAGTGTTTAAAAATCCTACCGAGTGGAGAGCAAACCTCCCACTCGGGGGCTTAGCTATAGCCCAACGCTCGCCTAAGTGTTTAAAAATCCTACCGAGTGGAGAGCAAACCTCTCACTCGGAGGCTTAGCTGCAGCCCAGTGCTCGCCTAAGTACAAGACACAACCCAATCCGCGAGTCGACTGCTACCTTCCCCTTCGGAGCTGCGCCGCAAATACAAGGTTATTCCGTGTGAAGATCAAGATCCACTCGGCGAATCAAACCATGAAGATATTCAACGAGAAATCAAGATCAGATAAAGCCTAAAAGGTCCCAGACCTCAGATCAAAGTACTCAAGCCCTCGGCTCGGCGGAGTTTAACGGTTACAAATCCACTCGGCATTCCGAGGCAAATTTAAAGTGAAGCATAGAAGTTTTTCATTCCTCAGGAGGAGGACTGGAAGGGGCGACGAACTCGTCCAAGTCGATCCCGTCTGCAATACGAGTGGCAGCAGCAATAAAAGTCTCCATGAAGTCCTGAAAGTTGTGCTTCCTGGTATTGGCAACTTGGATGGCGGCCAGCTTTTCTTCTCGCGCCTCCTTGCAATGGACGCGGACCAGAGACAGAGCGACATCAGCACCACATCTAGCAGAAGATTTCTTCCATTCCGCCACTCGACCCAGGACTTCACTCAGTCGGACCATCAGGGACTCGAGGTCGTTCTAAAGTGTCTTTCCGGGCTAGAGTGATGTGTCGATCCGCGACATCGCAACCTTCAGCCGAGCAAGATAATCAACAACGCTGGTAACACAAGACTCCAGTCGGAGCACGTTCATAGCAGCCTCGTCCTTCACGAGAGAATTGGCGGGATCCAAGCCTGGCTCCACTCGACTGGTTTCCTCTTCGAAGCTCTGGCAGAATTCTGCAAACACGATTCAAGAATAAGACAGTGGCCGTACGCGGGCTCGGCAACTACAAGACAGCCGGGTTGGAATAATTACCTTCGAGCATGACGAACAGCTTCTTGGCGAGTCCACCGAGATAAGCCTCCAGATCTTTTACCTTCCCCGCCAGCTCACCCGCCTTGTCGTGCAGAGCCATCTTTTCTTTCTTCAGTCGACTGGCATCTCGATTAGCTGTCTCGAGAGCAGTTTTCAGTCTGGGGTTCTCCTGTTCAAGAGTTCCGACCGAAGCCAGTTTCTCTTCTGCGAGCTTCGTTTTGCTCGAGGCCTCCTTCTGTGCCTCTGCAAGGTCTTGATCCTTCTTCTTCAGAGCTTCCTCCAGTTTATCTGCGGCGCATCGAGTGGAACCATCATCAAGAATGGACAAGAAAGAGAAGCCACCCGTTAAGAATGGAGAACCTCACCAGCCATACCTTTTGCTTCTTCTTGCGCCTTCTTCAAATTCTCCTGAGCAAGATTCAAGTTAAGGTTGAGCTGGATCTGCTGATTCTCCAACTCAGTATAGCGAGCTACAAGTTCGCAAGATTTCTGTAAAAAGAAAAATCAGTCAACAGACGTCCAAGACAAGTTGCTTCCGAGCAACTAAGAGACAATGATGACGTTTCTAAGACTACAGCCGAATCAAGAACATTCGACAGTAGTCTCGGGGACTACACCCAGTGGGTGCACTCAGCATGCCCCCACTGTAAAAAAAAGAAGAAGTCGACTGCCCGCAGTCGACCGGATACAGTCCCATTCGACATGGCCTGACCAGACCGAATGAACAAATACAGCTACAGCAACACAATATAAAGACTACAGTCGACTGCCTGCAGTCCACCGTAGTCTCGGGGACTACACCCAGTGGGTGCACTTAGCGTGCCCCCACTCGTCCAAGAATTGGCAGACACACCCAGTGGGTGTACAGATACAAAGATCTTCGGAAAAGAGATTCTTCAAACAGCATATCATAATAGACCAAACGTTGAGTCGACTGACCTGGACGTTGCTCTGAAGAGCCGAGCTCGCGTCATAAGCTGCTTGGCTGGCCTCCCGAGCCAACTTCACTTGCTCCATCATGATCCCCGCCTGACATATAGCCTCTTTTGCAGCAGCCGCTTGGTCCTCAGGGACGGGGTATGCGGCAAAAAGCGAACACGGATCCGCAGTCGACGACGAGGGCCACGCACTTGCCAGAGGAACGACGAAGGTCACAGAAGCCCGAGTGGTGTCACCACCATCCCGAGCCACGGCCTCGGACGCCGAAGCGGATTGGGGGGTCTTGTCAGCCGACGCCCTCTTGTGCCTCCTCACTCTCAATGGACTGTTGTCGTCGTCATCCGGGAGGTCGATAACATGAGGAGGGGCTACAAAGGAAACGTTCAATCGACCAGGGTTGCAATAAATGTTTAGTCGACTCAAAGCGGAACGTCAGTAATCGTACCAGGGTTGGAGGTAACAGCATCCTCCATCTCTTGGTCGCCGTCCTTGGCGGAGATCTCAGAAGTAGGAGCACTGCAAGCCTCGAAAGTCAGTCGGTTGGCTCAATGGATCGACCAAGGATCCGTCCACGGTCAACAAAAGAAAACAAGTTTTATTATTACCCAGAAATGGTGGGGACGGCCATATTCATCTTGGGCAGAGCCTTGGGCGGCGGCTTGGACGGCGCTGCGCGCGGGTGCTTGGGAGCCTTTCCAGTCGGCGTAGGAGAAGAGGTCCGAGGGTGTTTCGACGACTGCCCAACAGGAGCAGTCGCACTACCACGCTCCCACGCTGGATCATGTGTGAGCTTGGATCACCCCTCCGGGCGGGGGGGGGGGGGTTCAACCTCCTCCTCCTCATCTTCGCTGGAGTCGACGTCGTCGCCTCCCTCTCCTTCACCGTCAGACTCCCACTCGCCTTGATCGTCTCCGCTCTCACCTCCGCTCGCCTCCCCTTCCTCAGTTGGCCCCTGTGCCCCATTGGGCGTCGAGTACATCTCAGTAGTCGCCTGAAAAACAACAGACAAGGCAAAGGTCAATCGACCAACTCAAAGAAGACCAATGAAGAAAAACAAGATCTCAGTCAGGAGCATAGAGACATACCTGGTCCACGTCGTATGAGTTGTCGAGTGGAATTACCCTCCTGGCTCCTCGGGGGTTGTCCTTGTTTCCTGTGATGCTCGACAGCCACCCCTCTAGCATCTCATCAGTGACCTCCTCCGGGTGGATCCGAGTGGTGTCGTCAAGACCCGAGTACAGCCACATCGGGTGGTCACGAGCCTGGAGCTGTTGGATGCGCCTCCGGAGGAAGACCTCCAGCAAATCCATGCCCGTCACGCCCTCACGGACAAGCTCAACCACTCGACCGGCCAGCACTTTGACTTGGGCCCTTTCCTCCGGCGCCACTTTCAGAGAAGCAGGTTTTTCAGCTCGGTCGAGTGAGAAAGGGGGAGACCAGTCGACTGTCCTGGGGTCGCCTGGTCTTGACAGTAGAACCAGGTCGCCTGCCAGCCACGGACCGACTCCGGGAAAGTGATAGATGGAAAACAACTCTTTCCCCTCGTCTGGATCGCCAGGCCCCCGCACAGCTGGATCACCTGCGTCCTTTCATCACTCGACTTGGCCTTCTTGACCGATTGAGAACGACAGGTGAAGATGTGCTTGAAGAGACCCCAATGGGGGCGGCAACCCAAGAAACCCTCACACATGGAAATGAAAGCAGCAAGGTATACGATGGAGTTGGGAGTGAAGTGGTGAAGCTGCGCTCCGAAGAAGTTCAGGAAGCTCCGGAAAAAAGGATGGGGCGGCAGAGAAAACCCGCGGTCGACATGGGTGGCTAGGAGCACGCACTCACCATCGCGGGGCTGAGGTTCGATCTCTCTCCCCGGGAGACGCGCGGCTTCGTGGGGAATGACCCCCCCTCGACCATGTCGTCGAGATCTTCTTGCCGGATCACCGACGGCATCCAGTCGCCTTGGATCCAGCCTCGGGGCAGAGCAGACCTTGAGGAGGATCCGCCCCACGCGGACCTCTTCCCTTTCCCCTGCGCCGCCGCCTTCTTCGCGTGCTCCAGGGCGGATGTATTGTCCTTCGCCATCGTCGCCAGCAAATCTTGCACGGACCCGCGGCGCTAGGGTGAGAACGGAGGTGGCAGAGGAACTCGCGAAGGGAGAGAGGAAGAAGGAAGCGCACTGTTTGGAAACCCCGAGCCGGCAACTTATAAGGGGCCGCTCTCGAGTGGCTTACTGGTAGGCCCAGGCTATCCAGTCAAATCCCGCAACAGACGCGCGCGCAGTACGTGGTGAAAAAGGCGACGCGAGGATCGAGGAGCTTCCACTTTATCGCTTCCGATTACTGCGGCCGCTCCCGTCCCGCGCACTTCCCGAAATCCGAATCCCGCGACACCCGCGGGCCGCAGAACAACTTGCTAAAACAGAAGACCCCGCTCGCGCCGACACTCAGTATGTCACACTTAAAGAAATTCACTCGACGAAAGGCCTGGAATGGAGCAAGGCGACTGAAAGAGGTTGATGACGTCATCCGTGACGGTTGGCCCAAGACGAGGCGCTCACGTAGCCCAAAGAACCGGGCGGAAAGATCTCCATCTCTTTCCCCACTCTAACCTCGATCCATTCGGGGGCTAATGATGAAGCCATGCACCTAGGGTAGGGGCACGGGCCTGTCCAAAAAGCCCTACCCTGGGACATCCCTAGGAGAAGTCACCTTTCAATCGACTTGAAGGTATCCCACTCGATGGGTTCAAGACATTCGACCATGAAGCCAACCACTCGACTGCCAGGAGACCTAGAGTCACTCCGCAGGCAAACGGTCGGCTATTAAGTAGTCTTTATGGTCATTATCACACTTTATTAAGGGCGTTACCGGTAACGCCCAACCTTAAATGTACCTTGAACCCTGCATTACTGAGGGCAGGAGGGGGCCGGCGCACTCTATATAAGCCACCCCCTCCTCAGTATGAAGGGTTCGCACCCCTGTTATTCACACGCCAGTAATCCAGTCGACCGCCTCCGGGCACCGAGACGTAGGGCTGTTACTTCCTCCGCGAAGGGCCTGAACTCGTACATCTTGGTGTGTTTACAACTTCCCAATAGCTGAGATCTAGCCTCTCCATACATACCCCCCTACATCACTGTCAGAGTTAGAACCACGACAGGCACCTGTTAATCTAAGCCAAGGCGAGGACAAATGGATATGTATCTGGAGGAAAGGAGATTACACAGCCAAGCAATACTACTCATACTACTTCAGAGAGATTGACGCTCACCAGACCTAGAAATGGCTCTGGAAATCCAAAGTTACCATGAAAATCAAAGTGTTTGGATGGCTACTACTATCAGATAGGCTCAACACAAGAAATATGCTCAAAAGGAGACATTACAACATTGGAGATAACTACACTTGCCTTCTGTGTGCCCCCCCCCCCCCGCCAGAGGAAACATTGGATCACTTATTCTTTACTTGTCCATTTAGCCAAGAATGCTGGTCACACCTCAACATACACTGGTCCACGCATGGATCAAGGCTCCAATGGGTAGAAGAGGCAAAAATAATATGGAACAAACCCATGTTCATGGATATCTTTATGCAAGCCGCGTGGAGCATATGGAAGGAACGAAATAATAAACACTTCAGAGGGATCATCCCTTCGAAACAATCTTGGTTGGCTAGGTTGAAACAAGACCTCTCCCTGCTCTGTTACAGGGTGGGAGAAAAACACAAAACCTTCTTACACTCTTTCTTGGAATCTTTGTAATTTATTTTTCTTGTTAATCTTTTGTACTCTACCCCTCTACCTAATATACATCATGGCCATGGATGTTAGGTTATGACTTTGTAAGACCTTTTTGATACTAATTTAATATATACAGTAGGAGCCTCTCCTACTGTCTTCAGTGTCAAAAAAGAAAGAATGCCGCCAATTCCTCTTGAATTGCTCGCATGCGATCTGGTGCTAGGAGTTCATCCCGCATCTGGAACATCTAATTTGAAGAAGGGGGTCAATACATATATATATATATGAATGAATGAAACTCAACACAAATGATGGTAATAAAATAAAATTGTGAATATTGTTATTTACGCACTTCATATTGTTCGGCAGAGTAGCCCCGCTCACAGGTCGTGTGGCGGATGGACTCGCGCGCAAACGTAGTATCCACAGAAATCATTCCCTTGGTCCTGCCACAACCACTTTACAAGAAATAGAGGTCAATCAAACAGATAAGCAAGAGTGCCAAATGGTATTGATGAAACTAGCGCTTGAATCAATAGCTAGGAGATGCGCGGAACATGCTACTATAGTACTTACTTTCGGGTATCTAAATTGCAGCTCCTTCGGCAGTCCCGGAGCTTTTCTGGTGAATTTTCTCCAAACCCTGCCAGACAAAGAAAACAATTACTTGATATCAGAAATGAACAAAGTTGCTGATATGGTGGATAATGATCGATTTAACTTACTTCTGGAGTATTTGAGTAATGTCCGCATACTCCTGGGGATCTTTTCGTTTAGAGTCCAAGACAGTTACTACTCCCTGCTCAAGCCTAATCTCTAGGAGAATATAGTGGTAACTGCGCATGCATGCATAACTCATCAATTACATCACTATAACCTGGACTAATATATAAGGGAAACCGAATATGCACAAGACAGTAACACTCACTTGAAGTTGTAAGGAAAGAGTATTATATCTTTGTGTTCATTTATTTTGAATGATCGTAGCAAGTTGGCCTCGGTATATGCGGCACGAAATTTAACCTCAGTTGCATCTATGAGATATGTGTTAATGAACCCAATATCACTGACTTGTCTTTTCTTCAATTCGGCGATCTTCAATCTGCATAATATAGTGAGGATAATTATAAATACATGCAATGAAAGAGCTGAGCTATATAGAGAGACTTAATGACAGAAGTAGTAGTACTTACAGACAGTAGCAGGTGACCGTTGCTTTATCGAGGGCCAATTGATTGAAAAACTAATAGAACTCCTCAAATGGAATAGGCAGCAGATCAATTCCAATGAGGTCATGCTCCTTTTTAACTCTCACATACAAAGTACTCCTCCCCCCAGACTCTCTGCAGATTTTCAAGTACCAATCATGCAATCTTCGCATCATCGTTGATAGAGATTTTTCATCTTTGACGAGAGGCTTCCCATACTCGTATCTGTGTATCTGCACGTCCATGAAATCATAATGTACATCGTCGGGCAGGTAATCTCCAAGATTGCTATAACCGGGCACCATCCTCGGCTCGACGATGTCGCTAGGCACCTTGAGCAGGGGGCAATTGATTCCCTTGTTCGCCGAGCTGGGAAATTTGTTTCCCAGCTGCTCGTCGTTCTTTCATCCTTTGATCACTGACTGTACTTCCCGACCGCTCCGCTTCGGCCCATGTCTTTCCAATAATGCGCTCATAGTTGCCTTTCGGCGGAGACTTTGGTGGTTTTGCCAGGGCAGCCAGAGTGCGCTTCACTTTCACCGGATCTACCTTCTCCTTCGGAGGTGGATGTCTCTTTGCTTTCAACCCTTGAAACCAGTCATCCACTTCGGTTCGCGCGATCTTCGCGTTCTCCTCCGGGGTCCTCTCGTATGGTAACTTCTCTGGAGTCTTCATAGAAGGACCGAATATGTATGTCCTCCCGCCTCTGGTTGTACTGCTAGACGCCAGCCGAGCAGACGGAGCGGCTGTATTCTTTACTTGCTTACGAGGCGGAGGAGAAGGACTACGACGCGCCGGAGCAGTTGCCGGAGCAGCGGCGGGTGTCTTCCGCCCTTGCTGACGAGGCGGAGAAGGAGGAGGCTAGCTGCTCAGGCGCGCCGGCGCAGGCGGAGAAGGAGGCGGAGTGCCTCCACGCGCCGGAGAAGGAGCCGGCCGAGTGCCCTGATCGCCACTCGCCGGAGGAGGAGGCGGTGGAGGAGGCGGAGTGCCCTGACTTGCCGGAGGAGGAGGCGGAGGCGTCCAATTCGGAAGGTTGATGAGCTCCTTCCGCCATAGGCATGGAGTCTTCAGAGAAGAACCCAGCCGAGTCTCCCCTTCTCCGGTAGGGTGGTCAAGCGGGAGGTCCTCAAATCCCTCCATTATTCATCCACCTTCACCTTAGCATATCCTTCTGGAATTGGCCGGCAGTGAAAAGTTGCGCCGGGTTCATTAGGAAAAACAGAGCCAACAGCCGCCTTGACCTTCATATTAATCCATTGCGTCATAAGGTGGCAATTTGGAGACTCCGTGATAGCACCCACGGGATAGCTGGCAGGAGCCGTCAAGACATGCTCCGGCTGAAGCAGCTCGGTGGAAGCCACGCTGCTTCTCCGCTGAGATGGCGGGGTAGCTTCAGGGGAAGCTTCGGCAACTCGTTTGCTGCGATTTGCTTTTCGTTCCTCTATCGCTTGTACCCTTGCGTGCAGCGCCTGCAGTTTGGCCTGCTGCACTTTCTTCCTCCTCTCGTGGCATTTGTAACCGCCTGCGTCCGGAAACCCAACCTTCCACGGAATGGAGCCTGGCGTGCCTCGTGTCCGTCCAGGGTGCTCAGGATTTCCGAGGGCCTTTGTGAGCTCGTCGTTCTGTCTATCTGGAAGGAACATCCCTTTCTGCGCTGCATCGATATAGTACCGAAGGTTCTTGAAGGGTATGTCAAGTTGCTTGTCCGTCAAAACGCACTTCCCTGTTACAGGGTCCAAGGATCCGCCAGCCCCGAAGAACCAAGTCCGGCAACGGTCTGGCCAGTTCATTGTCTCTGGTTCGATCCCTTTATCAAGCAGATCAGTCTCAGCCTTTGCCCACTTAGGCCGGCCTTTGAGGTAGCCACCTGACCCCGTGCGATGGTGAAGCTTCTTGTTCACAGCATTTTTCTTGTTTGTCTCCGACATCTTCTTACTCTTATCCGATGTCTTGTGGGCCACAAATGCGGGCCATTGATCTCTGATCTTCTCATATTTGCCCTTGAATTCTGGTGTCTCTTTTTTGTCGACAAACCTTTTCAGCTCATTCTTCCACCTCCTGAATAGCTCTGCCATCTTCTTAAGAGCAGCAGACTTAATTAATGGCTCTATAACTGGCTTCTCCGGATCCTCCTCTGGCGGTAGGGTGAAATTTGCCTTCAGCTCATTCCAAAGATCATATTTCTGCATATCATTCACATAAGACACCTCAGGGTCTTCTTTAGCCGGCTTAAACCATTGGTGGATGCTGATCGGGATCTTGTCCCTAACAAGAACCCTGCACTGATCAGTAAATGCATCCTTCATCCGGATGGGTTCAACCGGTAGGCCGTCGCGCGTGATTGCTGTGATCTCAAACCTTTCATCCTCGCGCAACTTTTTCTTCGGGCCTCGTCTCTTTACCGAAGTTGTGCTCGATCCGGAGGGCTAGAAAAAAGAAGAAAGACGAGAGTTAATTAATATGTGTACATACCAAAACAATGAATGCATCAATTAGCTAGTCTCAGCACAGGCTTAACTAATATATTTACCTGGCCGGACTCTGTTCGGTCACCGGAGCCGTCACCCTGTTCTTCCGGACCTGCTTCTTCACCCTGCTGTTCTTCCGGACCTGCTTCTTCACCCTGCTGTTCTTCCAGACCATCATTGTCGTTAAGAAAACTCGACATGACATCACCTCCGTCTAAGATTATTTCCCGCAACGTTTCTTTTGCTTCCTCGTCTCGTCCGTGCTCCATTGTTTCTGCAAATATATATTACAATGTGGCAACTATTACACAAGCATGACAACACGTGGATATATTAGTTTGTTACTCCTCGAGAGTTTTCACTGTCGAAGTTATCCGGGAGGGGGTAATATCGACAACGATGAGATACATACACGGGAAAATAATGTTATCGGGGAGCGGGTATATCGACCCCCCCACGTGTTGAAGTTATCGGGAGGGGTTTATATCGACAACGAGGACATACGTACATGGGAAAATAATATTATCGGGGAGGGGGTATATCGACCCCCCACGTGTTGAAGTTATCGGGAGGGGTTTATTTATCGACAACAACGACATACATACATGGGAAAATAATATTATCGGGGAGGGTGTATATCGACCCCCCCCCCACGTGTTGAAGTTATCGGGAGGGGGTATATCGACCCCCCTCGTGTTGAAGTTACCGGTAGGGGGTAATATCAACAACGATGAGATACATACACGGGAAAATAATGTTATCGGGGAGGGGGTATATCGACCCCCCCCACACGTGTTGAAGTTATCGGGAGGGGTATATCAACGACGACAGACCTGATAAAACATAAGAAAACGAAGAAGAAATAAAAAGAGGAGAAGAAGAAAGGAATAGCTAGAGGAGAAGATCGAAGAAAAAAGAAAAAAAAGAGGAGAAGAAAAAAGGAATAGAGGAGAAGAAGAGAAAATAGAATATTTCTATTTTCTCTTCTTCTCCTCTATTCCTTTCTTCTTCTCCTCTTCTTTTTCTTCTTTTTTCTTCTTCTTATTTATTTCTCCTCTTCTTCCTCTCCCCTCTTCTTCTCCTTTCTTCCTCTTCTTATTTCCTTTTTCCTCTCATTCTCTTTCTTCTTCTTCCTTCTTAAAAATACATGAAGTAGTATTGCCTAATTCATTGTTCATATGAATATACAAACATTTGCATATTTACAATAATTAATATCACCAAAAAAATCTATGAACATATATCCTAATTTTTCTAAAAAACTATCTTTTGCATATATACATGAACATATATATACACAGAGAACATATATACATATATATAAAAAACAAGCATATATATGAAAAAAATGCTAGCTAGGAAGGGCGCCGGCTGGACCAGGAGACCGCGGGGGCGGCGGCGGGGATGGCGACGGGGCAGTGGGCGCGCGCTCGGGGTAGGGGGCGCGGGCGACGGCGACGGCGGGCCGGGGCGGCGCGCGTCGGGGAAGGGGCCGGCGTGGGCGACGGCGAGGCGGGCCGGGGCGGCGCGCGTCGGGGCAGGGACGCGGGTGATGGCGACGGGGGCAGGCCGGGGCGGCGCGCGTCGGGGCAGGGGCGCTGGCGACGGCGACGACGGGGGCGGGCCGGGGCGGGCGGCGTCGGCGTCGTTGGGGGCGGCAACTGCAAGATGAGAGTGAAAATTTCCTAAGTGTGGACTTATATAGCAGAGCCTTTAGTCCCGGTTCATGGCAGCAACCGGGACTAAAGGTGGGTATTAGTCCCGGTTGGTGCCACGAACCGGGACCAAAGGCCACTTTTCAGCAGCCCAAAGGGCGGGAAGCGGCGGCCTTTGGTCCCGGTTGGTGGCACCAACCGGGACTAAAGGGGATCATTGGTACCGGTTCGTGGCACCAACCGGGACCAATGCCCACCTTTAGTCCCGGTTGGTGCCACCAACCGGGACCAAAGGCCTTGTGCTGCTGCGCCCGCGTCGAAAGTTTAGTCCCACCTCGCTAGTTGAGAGGGGTGCGCAGTGGTTTATAAGCCCCACTGCCGCACCCCTCTCGAGCTTCTCTCCATTGCAGGCTTACGGGCCTAATTGTCACTGCTATGCCTGTGGGCCTACTGGGCCTCCTGTGGGCCTGAATCCTGGCCCATGGATGGGTTTCTAGTCGTATTCAGGCCGTGGGGGCCAAGTAGGTGGCACTTTTTTTTGTTTTTTTGTTGCTTTATTTATTTTATTTTCATTTGTTTTTTGCTTTATTTTTTAATTCTTTATGCTTTTAGTTTTAGAAAAATTATAAACTTTTTGTTAATGCCATTAGTTTTCAAATTTGAAAACATTTTTTTTGTTTTTTTGTTTTCTTTGTTGCTTTATTTATTTTATTTTATTTCTACTTACAACAAAATACTTATTTTTGCTATTTTTATTTTTTTTTCAGTTTTTTTGTTTTGTTTTCTGCATTATTTATTTTGTTTTGTTTTTTGTTTTATTTTTTAATTCTTTTTGCTTTTAGTTTTAGAAAAATTATAAACTTTCTGTTAGTGCCATTAGTTTTCAAATTAGAATAGTTAAAATTTGAATTCTTTGAAATTTGTGTGAATCACAAGTTTGTGATTAACTTTACCAATGGCCCACATGGCTGCCCTCTTGAGAGTGTTCTTCGTGAGAACATTGTTGACAAGGAGCGAACCGGGATTAATGGTATTACGAGGGCCAAACCATAAGACATTAAAGCATTTGAAATGAACTCTGAAAAAGTTGGCATAGCATGTGCATGTACAAAACGGAGAATGGTATCATACTCGTCTGTTACAAAGTTGGCATGGTATCATCATAATAGTTGCGGGAGAAAGTCTTCACTTTTTCTTCGCTTGTGTCATTTGCTTATTGCGCTGTAACCATGGATAATCTTCATCATTTATCAGGATGCTTGGGTCAGCCTTGACTTTGCAGGGAGGAATTTCATGAGACTTTTCATAATCTTCAGACATGTTTGTCTTGCCCTCCACTCCCACGATGTCCCTTTTTCCTGAAAGAACTATGTGGCGCTTTGGCTCATCGTATGATGTATTCGCTTCCTTATCTTTTCTTTTTCTCGGTCTGGTAGACATGTCCTTCACATAGATAACCTGTGCCACATCATTGGCTAGGATGAACGGTTCGTCAGTGTACCCAAGATTTTTCAGATCCACTGTTGTCATTCCGTACTGTGGGTCTACCTGTACCCCGCCTCCTAACAGATTGACTCATTTGTACTTAAACAAAGGGACCTTAAAATCATGTCCATAGTCAAGTTCCCATATGTCCACTATGTAACCATAATATGTGTCCTTTCCCCTCTCGGTTGTTGCATCAAAGCGGACACCGCTGTTTTGGTTGGTGCTCTTTCGATCTTGTTCAATCGTGTAAAATGTATTCCCATTTATCTCGTATCCTTTGTAAATCAATACAGTCAAAGATGGTCCCCTGGACAACAAGTACAGCTCATCACAAACGGTGTTGTCACCTCTGAGACGTGTTTCCAACCAACTGCTGAAAGTCCTGATGTGTTCACATGTAATCCAGTCGCCGCACTGCTCCGGGTGTTTGGAGCGCAGACTGTTCTTGTGTTCATCGACATACGGGGTCACCAAGGTAGAGTTCTGTAAAACTGTGTAGTGTGCTTTAGACCAAGAATGCCCATTCCTACATATTATTGAGTCTGCTCCTAGCGTGCCTTTTCCAGTCAGTCTCCCCTCATACCGCGATTTAGGGAGACCTATCTTCTTAAGGCCAGGAATGAAGTCAACAGAAAACCCGATGACATCCTCTGTTTGATGGCCCATGGAGATGCTTCCTTCTGGCCTAGCGTGGTTACGGACATATTTCTTTAGGACTCCCATGAACCTCTCAAAGGGGAACATATTGTGTAGAAATACGGGCCCCAGAATGACAATCTCGTCGACTAGATGAACTAGGACGTGCGTCATGATATTGAAGAAGGATGGTGGGAACACCAGCTCAAAACTAAAAAGACATTGCGCCACATCACTCCTTAGCCTTGGTATGATTTCTGGATCGATCACCTTCTGAGAGATTGCATTGAGGAATGCACATAGCTTCACAATGGCTAATCGGGCGTTTTCCGGTAGAAGCCCCCTCAATGCAACCGGAAGCAGTTGCGTCATAATCACGTGGCAGTCATGAGACTTTAGGTTCTGGAAATTTTTCTTTGGCATATTTATTATTCCCTTTATATTCGACGAGAAGCCAGTCGGGACCTTCATACTGAGCAGGCATTCAAAGAAAATTTCTTTCTCTTCTTTCGTAAGAGCGTAGCTGGCAGGACCTTCATACTGCTTCGGAGGCATGCCGTCTTTTTCGTGCAAACGTTGCAGGTCCTCCCGTGCCTCAGGTGTATCTTTTGTCTTCCCATACACGCCCAAGAAGCCTAACAGGTTCACACAAAGGTTCTTCGTCACGTGCATCACGTCGATTGAAGAGCGGACCTCTAGGTCTTTCCAGTAGGGTAGGTCGAATAATATAGATTTCTTCTTCCACATGGGTGCGCGTCCCTCAGCGTCATTCGGAACAGCTAGTCCGCCGGGACCCTTTCCAAAGATTACGTGTAATTCATTGAACATAGCAAGTACGTGATCACCGGTACGCATGGCGGGCTTCTTCCGGTGATCTGCCTCACCTTTGAAATGCTTGCCTTTCTTTTGATATTGATGGTTGGTCGGGAGAAATCGACGATGGCCCACATACACATTCTTCCTGCATCTGTCCAGGTATATACTTTCGGTGTCATCCAAACAGTGCGTGCATGCGTGGTATCCCTTGTTTGTCTGTCCTGAAAGGTTACTGAGAGCGGGCCAATCGTTTGTGGTCATGAACAGCAACGACTTTAGGTTAAATTCCTCTTGTTTGTGCTCATCCCATGTACGTAGACCGTTTCCATTCCACAGCTGTAAAAGTTCTTCAACTAATGGCCTTAGGTACACATCAATGTCGTTGCCGGGTTGCTTAGGGCCTTGGATGAGAACTGGCATCATAATGAACTTCCGCTTCATGCACATCCAAGGAGGAAGGTTATACATACATAGAGTCACGGGCCAGGTGCTGTGATTGCTGCTCTGCTCCCCGAAAGGATTAATGCCATCCGCGCTTAAAGCAAACCATACGTTCCTTGGGTCCTTTGCAAACTCATCCCAGTACTTTCTCTCGATTTTTCTCCACTTCGACCCGTCAGCGGGTGCTCTCAACTTCCCGTCTTTCTTACGGTCCTCACTGTGCCATCGCATCAACTTGGCATGCTCTCCGTTTCTGAACAGACGTTTCAACCGTGGTATTATAGGAGCATACCACATCACCTTCACAGGAACCCTCTTCCTGGGGGGCTCACCGTCAACATCACCAGGGTCATCTCGTCTGATCTTATACCGCAATGCACCGCATACCGGGCATGCGTTCAGATCCTTGTATGCACCGCAGTAGAGGATGCAGTCATTAGGGCATGCATGTATCTTCTGCACCTCCAATCCTAAAGGGCATACGACCTTCTTTGCTGCGTATGTACTGTCGGGCAATTCGTTATCCTTTGGAAGCTTCTTCTTCAATATTTTCAGTAGCTTCTAAATTCTTTGTCAAGCACAGCATTCTCTGCCTTCCATTGCAGCAATTCTAGTACGGTACCGAGCTTTGTGTTGCCATCTTCGCAATTGGGGTACAACCCTTTTTTGTGATCCTCTAACATGCGATTGAACTTCAGCTTTTCCTTTTGACTTTCGCATTGCGTCCTTGCATCGACAATGACCTGGCGGAGATCATCATCATCGGGCACATCGTCTGGTTCCTCTTGATCTTCAGCAGCTTCATCCGTTGCAGCATCATTGGGCACATCGTCTGGTTCCTCTTGATCTTCACCAGCTCCCCCCGTTGCAACATCACCGTATTCAGGGGGGGACATAGTTGTCATCGTACTCTTCTTCTTCGCCGTCTTCCATCATAACCCCTATTTCTCCGTGCCTTGTCCAAACACTATAGTGTGGCATGAAACCCTTGTAAAGCAGGTGGGTGTGAAGGATTTTCCGGTCAGAGTAAGACTTCGTATTCCCACAACTAGGGCATGGACAACACATAAAACCATTCTGCTTGTTTGCCTCAGCCGCTTCGAGAAATTCATGCACGCCCTTAATGTACTCGGAGGTGTGTCTATCACCGTACATCCATTGCCGGTTCATCTGCGTGCGTTATATATAATTAAGTGTGTCAAAAACCATTACAGAACATCATGAATAGATAATTAAGTGACCAAATTAATATAAGTTCATCATCACATTAAAACCAAAGTACATACATAGTTCTCATCTAACAACATATAGCTCTCCAGAGCATCTAATTAATTAAACCATACATTGAAACTATGTAAAACATTTCAATGCGAAAACAAACGCGATCATAATCGCAACCAAGGTAACAATTGATCCAACGACATAATGACACCAAGCCTCGGTATGAACGACATATTTTCTAATCTCTCTAATCTTCAAGCGCATTGCATCCATCTTGATCTTGTGATCATCGACGACATCCGCAACATGCAACTCCAATATCATCTTCTCCTCCTCATTTTTTTTTATTTTTTCCTTCAAGAAATTGTTTTCTTCTTCAACTAAATTTAACCTCTAAACAATAGGGTTGATTGGAATTTCCGGTTCACATACCTCCTAGATAAATAAAATCTATGTCACGTTGGTCGGCATAATTTTTATAAACAATAAATGAACCAATAGTTATAAAGATAATATATACCACATCCGAATCATAGACAGGACGAGGGCCGACGGGGGCGGATACCAAAACCATCGCACTATATAAGATGCAACAATAAAAGTAAGAAAATGATACAAGTATCTATCTAAACATACAAGTAAGAATATTTTTCCTTTCAGAAAGAAGATGAGAACAAAAGGCTCACCACGGGGGTGCCGGTGATGAGATCGGCGCGGGTGATCGACGGCGGTGAAGACGGGGGCGGGGCGTGACGGACCGCTAAACCTAGACAAATATTAAGGAAAATGGAGCTTGGAGGTCGAGCTTGGAGAGGAGAAAGCTTAAGTAGTGTGGCTCGGGCATTCCATCGAACACCTTGTGTGCATAGGAGGTGAGCTAGAGCACCACCAAGCCCTCTCCCCCTCGGCCAGAAAAAAGAGAGCAGTGTGCTCTGCTCTTGCGCGAGGGGGTATATATAGGCACCACCATTGGTCCCGGTTGGTGGCATGAACGGGGACTAAAAGGGGGCCTTTGGTCCCGGTTCATGCCTCCAACCGGGGCCAATGGTGGTGGGCCAGGAGCCAGGACCATTGGTCCCGGTTCGTCCCACAAACCGGGACCAAAAGGTCCAGACGAACCGGGACCAATGGCCCACGTGGCCCGGCCGGCCTCCTGGGCTCACGAACCGGGTCCAATAATGCACCCATTGGTCCCGGTTCTAGACTGAATCGGGACTAATGGGCTTACCCGGCCTAAAACTTTGCCCCCTTTTCTACTAGTGAATGGATAGCCTCACGGGACGTTGTCGATGACGGTAGTTACAACAACGACAGCCCTGCCCTAGCGATGCAATGTGAAGCATATGTGCACGAACGCGAGATACAAAATAGCATACCTCACTCTCAACAGTCAGTGCCTGCATCTGCTGCCCATAATTCTAATTTACTTTTCTAGAAATTCACAGTTTAGCAATCAAACCTGGAGCCGTCAATGCATGCGTGCATGTAAAACTGGAACCATGGATCCTGCATGTAGAATTGGATTCCATGTACGCACATGCTGGCATGTCCCGTACTTTCCATGGTTTTTTTTCTTTTGCTAGAATGACTGCAAAGGAAAGCTTTTGGTCTTCAGTTACCATGGATCACACTGGAATGATTGGATTAGCAGTATGCGTCGGTGTTAGTGTAACAGGAGAGATCGGGGAGGGTTAATCGCCATCACCTATCGGCGAGAGGAACGGTCTTTTTCCAAGAATCCTTCTTCTTAGCATGCATAGTTGATCATGAATGATATCCTCCCTTCTAATCCTCATCTCCATCAAGCACAACGGTAGCGACCTGCTCCGTGACGGTAGATCCTCATCGACGACGACGCGCACAAAGGCTCTCATATATGCGTGTGTGCATGTTTGTTTCTTGCGAGAGCTGACCAGCGGGCCGGATCTACACGCATGCATGCGCCGTGTACGGGCTGGCCGGCTTGGCATGCCCCGCCGGCTAAGATCCAGATTCCGTTAAGATGCTATGTACGATCTGCCGGCTAGCTTGCTTTTCCTTTTTTTATCTTATATTTATGAGATGAGATCTCCTACGTGGTTTGCTAGGGCTCGTTGCCTACAGGTGATGGCGTGGTCTGTTAGGTTTCCTTTTTTTGAGTGCGTATTCTGTTAGGATTGTGCAGATATGATGTGTTCCAAATCATCTGACGTGTTCCTTTTTTGTTTCCCTGTTTTTTTTGCGAGGGTGGACATACGAAGTGGGTTTCCCTTTTTTTATGTTAGTACTTGCCTAATCTTCACCGTTGATTCATCTTAGTTTTTAAAGTGTCAAATCATCACCGTTCGTTTTCTATCGTTTTAATTATATAATAGATAGATAGATAGTAGGTTCCCACTCATCATAAAGCTTTCTAGGGATAGAAACTTCCAACTCAAGTTTTTCTTCACAAGATTGCATCAAAGCATCAACGATATATTTAGTAAAAGCTTTATTTTGACGATAAGCATGAGGACAATTTAGCATGAATTGCAGCAAGGAAATACAATCTATCAAAGAGCAATTATCATGAATTAAAATCTTTGAAATCCAAAATCGGAGATGCTAAATCTCAGTCAACTGAGACTTCGCGAAGTCTCAGTCGACGCCCCGTCCGTTGGATCGGTGGATGCTTCAAGATTCGTACAACTGCACTACCAGCCCATTTGTTTTGTTTTTTTCTGTTTGTTTTTGGGCTGGGCCCTGTCCTTCTATTCTTCTTTGTCGGGGCTAGCCTGGGGCAAGGTTTCGGTCTTTTTTTCATTGTTGTGGCAGGTTTCTTATTAAAAATAATTATGGTTGCAAATTAAACTGCCGGGGCTTAGGAGGGGAAATTCAAAGGGCGTCTTGATGTTATTTTTCTTTTTTTTTTTCGGGAAAACTTCCAATCTATTCATCTTCAATCAAGGTAGTACAACGAACACTAGAAATAGTAAAGATTACATCCAGATCCATAGACCACCTAGCGACGACTTCAAGCACTGAAGCGACCCGAAGGCGCGCCGCTGTCATCGCCCCTCCCTCGCCGGAGCCGGGCAAACCTTGTTGTAGTAGACAGTTGGAAAGTCGTCGTGCTAAGGCCCCATAGAACCAACGCACCAGAACAGCAACCGCCGCGGATGAAGAGTGTAGATCAGAAGGAACCAACATGAAGACACATGAACAAAAACAAACGACGAACAGATCCGAGCAAATCCACCAACGACAGATCCGCCGGAGACACACCTCCACACGCCCACCTATGATGCTCGACGCATCACCGGAACGGGGGCTAGGCGGGGAGACCTTTATTCCATCTTCAGGGAGCCGCCACTGTCTCGTCTTCTTGAGCAGGACACAAACCCTAACAAAGCTCGAAAAAAGATCTAAAAATAGAGCCCTCCCACCGGCAAGGGCTGAGATCCACTCCGCCTCCATGGCCCTAAGGCCACCGGAGACGGGACGGATCGGCGCCGGCGCCGGCGGGAGACGGAGAACCCTAGCTTTTTGGGCGGTGGCGGCCGGCTAGGTCACGTACGTGCGTTACGCTGATGTTATTTTTCTTTAGATGACCTCTTTTGTGTTATTTGTTTTACAAAATAGTTTTCATACATTTAAACTGCACATAATTTTTGGTGCAACTAACCATATTAGAGTGTCAAACTTGTCATCTTGTACTTTTTGTTTTAAGTAATTTATCCAAATATGACTAATTTTATACATGTTTATTTTCCTTTTCTTTTTGTAGTTATACTTCTTTTTGGCTTACGTGTTTATTATAAATTGTTTTCCTAAATGTAAATACGAATAAACAATACTGTATGTTTTTATTTTATTTGGTTTATTTTTTCGTGGTTGTACTTGTTAGTAGACTAAAGTTCTACTCTGGTGAGGGAGGGACGATGATGGGGCCCACCATTTGACTCATTCCGGTGCTTATAGTTGTCGTTAGGTGGTCTACATGCATGGATGCAATTTTTCTTTCTCCTAGTTTTCTTTGTACCGCCATGATGTTTTGATGAATAGATGGATGTTTTTCCCACAAGAAAAAGTTGCATGTACTTTTTTTTGTTTGGCTAAAGTTGTTTTTACAAATTGGTTGTTGCCTTGTTGGTGTCGAGGAAGAGACATAATGCAACTAAAGGTAGAGTTGGCTATATTTCTTTAAATTTTCTTTTTGTTTGTAAAAAAACTTCTACTAACTTGTGGTGCGCCCTAACACAAGGAACACTATGTTGATAGAAATGAAACTTCTAATAACTTTTTATTTTTGCCTACATGTGGCATATCTGACTCTCATGCCTAATTGCACAAGTTGCAACTATACGCAACATGTTCAATGCACAACTTTATGTGTTACGACCTTTTTTTTAGGATCAACATGTGACGCGACCTTAGGAGGCACTAGTTAGACATTTAGCAATGGCGTTTTTCATTTCTCTTCCTTTTTTGTTTTGTTTTTCTCCCACTGCATGAGAATAATATTCCAAGATAATCTTTGGGGGAGGGGTGCCCTTTTTTCCTCCAGTTGCATGTCCACCCTCGACACGAAATCCCCCCTAGCGGTGGCAGCTGCATCTCCACCCTCGACATCACTACTAGGAAAAGGACTACTAATGGCGCACTGGTTTTGCCTACTAATGGCGCATTACCAGTGCGCCATTAGTAGCACGCCACTAGTATATCTTACTAATGGCGCACCACTGGTGCGCCATTAGTATACCAGATACAATGCGCCATTAGTGTGCCTCCCAGGGGGCCATACGTAAGCATGGCTTTGTCATACTAATGGCGCATTCTCTGCTGATGCGCCATTAGTATCCTTTGGCATACTAATGGCGCACCTGGTGGTGATGCGCCATTAGTATGAATATTTGTTTTTTTTGTTTTTCCTTTTCTGATTTTTGCGCAGGTTACAAAATATATTATTAGACAGAATATAAAATATATTATTAGACAGAATATAGACAGCAGCACACAGCAACATCAGATTCATCGAATACAATAGAAGATTAGTCTCCGAATACAATTCATAATATTAGTCTCCGAATTCAAAAGACCGAACAAAGATAAAACATTACAAGTCTCAAGACCGCGAGTATCGAGTTTGTCTTCACATTACAAGTCGATATCGATCATCTAAACTACCATCACATAGAAGAGAGCTGTGGTCATCACGATGAGCATCATCGCGATCAAACTGGTCTTCATCCGGTTCCTCCAACTCTCCCTCCTCTCTCCTGCTAGATAGCGGGCATATCTAGATTCGGCCTCCGCCCTAGTGGTGTACCCTTTGTAACTATTACCGCTGAAACGGTGAACCTGTCTCCGACACTCCTCCCAGTCGTCGTAGACTCCGGGAACCTTACCCTTGTACACGACATACGACGGCATCTCTATGCACATGCCAAACAACAGACAATACATAAGCAATATGTAAGTATGCAACAAAAGGATCGGAAGAGAAAAGCAAGACATTAATAGCATAAAAGCACAAGTGCTCCCCAGGTGGTTTTGGTAATTAATGTCAACATATCTCTTGTTGGACTAACACTTTTATCTAGTATGTTTCAGATAAGTTCAACAATGGAGTGGCATGGACTAAAGGTTGTGGGAACTCCTTCAAGTTGCTAAGGACAAACGATTGGCTAAAGCTTCAAGCTCAAGACTCTTCATTTTACATTTTAGTGATCAAAGATCACATTGAGTCCATAGGAAAAGCCAATACTATCAAGGAGGGATGAGGTGTTGTTTAATGAGTCTCTTGCTTCAAGTGCTTAATGATATGCTCCAAAATCCTCAGCTACTTTCCCACTTCCATATATGACCTAAACCCAAAGCCAAACTCGGACCTACCGATTCTTTCTATCCGGCGCCACCGAGTTTCACTTGTCATAGCCATTGCCAAACCCTAGCAAATCGGTTCTACCGATAGGGATCTCGGTCTCAACGAGATGGGATTGTAATCTCACTGTGTATGTCCACTGCCAAAATCGGTCTCACCGAGTTTGTGCAATCGGTACTACCGAGGTTACAATGCAAACTCACTGTGTATGCTCATTACCAAAATCGGTCTCACCGAGTTTGTGTAATCGGTCCCACCGAGTTTGCCTGACCAACCCTCTGGTTAGCTTATTACCAAATCAGTCTCACCGAGTTTGTGTAATCGGTCTCACCGAGATTACGTTATGCCCTAACCCTAACCATATCGGTCCTACCGAGTTGCATGTCAGTCCCACCGAAAATCTCTAACGGTCACTAGGTTTACTATTTTGGTCCGACCGAGTTTGTTGATTCGGTCCCACCGAGATTGGTAAATTGTGTGTAACGGTTGGATTTTGTGTGGAGGCTATATATACCCCTCCACCTCCTCTTCATTCATGGAGAGAGCCATCAGAATAGATCTTCACTTCCAATACACATTTTCTGAGAGAGAACCACCTACTCATGTGTTGAGGCCAAGATATTCCATTCCTACCATATGAATCTTGATCTCTAGCCTTCCCCAAGTTGCTTCCAACTCAAATCTTCTTTCCACCAAATCCAAATCCTGTGAGAGAGAGAGTTGAGTGTTGGGGAGACTATCATTTGAAGCACAAGAGCAAGGAGTTCATCATCAACACACCATTTGTTACTTCTTGGAGAGTGGTGTCTCCTAGATTGGCTAGGTGTCACTTGGGAGCCTCCGACAAGATTGTGGAGTTGAACCAATGAGTTTGTAAGGGCAAGGAGATCGCCTACTTCGTGAAGATCTACCGCTAGACACATCTACTTCAAGGTCCTACAAGTGGTATTAGAGTCTTGGTCTCCATTGCCTTGGTTTAATCACCATTGGAGGAAGATGGATGTGTCTACTTTAGGGAGTCTTAGACATAGAGTGCTTATTCTTGATGGAGAGTACTTTCATGAGTGGAAAAATGAGATGCTTGTGATTTTCAATCAATATCATTTGAACAAGTATATTGCTAGCCCTTGTGCACCTCATATTGATCCTTTGCATCCTACCCTAGATGAAGATATTGACATGATTCGCAATCTTAGAACTGTTGAGCTCATCATTAGAGGATTGCCCAAAAACTTGATTGCTAGTTTGCCTACTCTTAATTGTGCCTATACTATATGGAAATTTCTTGAGGAACGATTTCCCGATTATTCCTTGAAATTTTTTGATGAAATTCTCCATAAATCTATTGCCTTGAGTAAAATGAACTCTAGTGATCCTAGTTTTGGTGATTGTCTATTTGAGCTTACCAATCTCATGCGTGCTAAAGGAAACATTGGAATCATTAGTGATATTATATCCGAAGCTATAAGAAATCATAAAAGTGACCACTTTAATGATCATTTATCTAATGAATTACCCTCTCTAGGAAATGATGAATCACAAGATGATGTTGAACATGGATACTATGATGATGATGATGATAGTGACTTCGATCTTGATGATGCAATGAGACATTTTGGCCTTATGGCAAATCTTCAGGGATATGTGTCAGGAGGAAAGGAATGGGTTCTTGATAGTGGATGTACTGATCATATGACCGGAGATGAAGAGATGTTCCGTGAGCTTGCTGAAAATGACGGTCCTCGAAAATGACGGTCCTCAGCTTTGGTGATAATTCAAAGGGTAAGGTGGTTGGCCTTGGTAAGGTGGCCATCTCACATGACAGTTCCATTCAAAATGTCATGCTCGTTGAATCTCTCGGCTACAACTTACTTTCAGTATCTAGACTTGCTGATTTCGGTTTGAATGTCCTATTTACTGAGGTAGATTGCCAAGTGTTTCGTCGAGACAATCGTAAAATGGTCTTTATTGGTATACGAAGAGGTGATCTTTACATTGTCGATTTCTCTAAA
Organism: Triticum urartu; assembly: GCF_056163025.1. NCBI lineage: Eukaryota > Viridiplantae > Streptophyta > Magnoliopsida > Poales > Poaceae > Triticum > Triticum urartu. The sequence continues at coordinate 8,586,384 of NC_141879.1, forward strand.
AAGGCTCAACCTAGAACTTGCTTTATTGCTAAATCCTCAAAAGGTTGGTTATGGCATAGACGACTAGGTCACGTTGGCATGAGAAACCTTGACAAGCTTATTAAAGGAAATCATATCCTTGGAGTTAACGATGTCATATTTGATAAGGATAGACTTTGCAGTGCTTGTCAAGCAGGCAAACAGGTTGGAGGAAGGCATCCCGTGAAGAACATCATGACCACAAGTAGGCCACTCGAGCTACTTCACATGGATCTCTTTGGTCCCAACGCCTACAAGAGTCTCGGTGGAAATTCTTTTGGTCTAGTTATAGTTGATGATTTTTCAAGATTTACGTGGGTGTTCTTTCTTGATGACAAGTCGCAGGTCCAGAAGATCTTCAAAAACTTCGCTAGGAAGGCCCAAAATCAATTTGACGTGAAGATCAAGAAGGTTTGGAGTGACAACGGAACGGAGTTCAAGAACGCAAATGTGGACACCTTTCTTGATGAAGAAGGGATTTCACACGAGTTCTCGGCTACGTACACACCTCAACAAAATGGAGTTGTTGAGAGGAAGAACCGGACGCTCATCGAAATGGCGAGAACGATGCTTGATGAGTACAAGATGCCGAAGCACTTTTGGGCAGAAGCGGTTGAGACAGCTTGTCATGCAACAAATCGCTTGTATCTTCACAAGCTACTTGGCAAGACGGCATACGAGCTCCTCACTGGTAACAAACCCCAAGTTGGATACTTTCGAGTATTCGGCTCAAAGTGTTACATTCTTGACAAGCATCGTCGTTCAAAGTTTGCTCCTAAATCTCATGAAGGTTTCCTACTTGGTTATGGCTCAAACTCTCACACTTACCGTGTCTACAACAATTTCACCCGAAAGGTTGAAGAGACGGTAGATGTGAAGTTTGATGAATCTAATGGCTCGCAAGTAGAGCAATTGCCAATTGATGTAGGAGACAAAGACCCTTCAGAAGCAATCCAAGACTTGTCCATTGGCAAGATTCGTCCAACGGAGGTAAAGGAGAGTACCTCGTCCGTCCAAGTGGAAGCTTCTACTTCACGACAAGGTGAACCAAGAATTGACACGGAAGCATCCACAAGTGGGACACATCAAGATGGAGAAGACGAGGAAATGCACCAAGATGAACATCAACAACCTCCTTCTCCACCACGACAAGAGAACGATAATGTCAACAATGAAGAGGGCCAAGAAGAAGAACAAGATGAAGAAGATGTTCAACGAAGACCCAAGCAAAAGCTCTCACGATTTCGAGCAAGAATTGCCAAAGATCATCCCGTCGAGCAAATCTACAATGATATTCAAACCGGGAGAATCACTCGCTCAAAAACTCGTTTAGCTAACTTTTGTGAAAACTGTTCATTCATCTCTAGCATTGAACCTATGAAGGTTGAAGAAGCATTGGAAGATCCGGATTGGATAATGCTATGCATGAAGAGCTACACAACTTTGAGAGAAACCAAGTTTGGACATTGAGAAGCCCGACAACAATCACAACATCATTGGTACCAAATGGGTGTTTCGCAACAAGCAAGATGAAGATGGACAAGTGGTTCGCAACAAAGCACGTCTCGTCGCTCAAGGGTACACACAAGTCGAAGGTATGGACTATGGTGAGACATATGCTCCCGTTGCTAGACTTGAGTCCATTCGCATCTTACTTGCCTATGTTAATCACCATAATATCACTTTGTACCAAATGGACACTAAAAGTGCTTTTCTAAATGGTGAAATAGAGGAGGAAGTTTATGTCAAACAACCTCCCGGCTTTATCAATCCTAAGAAACCAAATCATGTTTACAAACTTCACAAAGCTCTTTATGGTCTTAAACAAGCTCCTAGAGCATGGTATAAATGCTTGACCAAGTTCCTTATTGCAAGTGGTTTTGAAATTGGTAAAATTGATTCTACTCTTTTTACTAAAAGGGTTAATGGAGAACTATTTGTATGCCAAATTTATGTTGATGATATCATATTTGGTTCAACTAACCCTCTCTTTAGTGAAAAGTTTGGAAAGCTAATGTCAGAGAAGTTTGAGATGTCTATGATGAGTGAACTCAAATTCTTTCTCGGTTTGCAAATCAAGCAAACTAAGGAAGGTACATTTGTCTGTAAAACGAAGTACACCAAGGACTTATTCAAGAAGTTCAATATGCAAGAATGCAAAGGTATGCCTATGAAGGAAATATGCCCTAGAGGCAATAATAAAGTTATTATTTATTTCCTTATAATAATGATAAATGTTTATTATTCATGCTAGAATTGTATTAACCGGAAACATAATACATGTGTGAATACATAGACAAACAAAGTGTCACTAGTATGCCTCTACTTGACTAGCTCGTTAATCAAAGATGGTTATGCTTCCTGACCATGAACAATGAGTTGTTATTTGATTAACGAGGTCACATCATTAGTTGAATGATCTGATTGACATGACCCATTCCATTAGCTTAGCACCCGATCGTTTAGTATGTTGCTATTGCTTTCTTCATGACTTATACATGTTCCTATGACTATGAGATTATGCAACTCCCGTTTGCCGGAGGAACACTTTGTGTGCTACCAAATGTCACAATGTAACCGGGTGATTATAAAGGAGCATTACAGGTGTCTCCAAAGGTAGATGTGGGGTTGGCGTATTTCGAGATTAGGATTTGTCACTCCGATTGTCGGAGAGGTATCTCTGGGCCCTCTCGGTAATACACATCACATAAGCCTTGCAAGCATTACAACTAATATGTTAGTTGTGAGATGATGTATTACGGAACGAGTAAAGAGACTTGCCGGTAACGAGATTGAACTAGGTATTGGATACCGACGATCGAATCTCGGGCAAGTAACATACCGATGACAAAGGGAACAACGTATGTTGTTATGCGGTCTGACCGATAAAGATCTTCGTAGAATATGTAGGAGCCAATATGGGCATCCAGGTCCCGCTATTGGTTATTGACCGGAGACGTGTCTCGGTCATGTCTACATTGTTCTCGAACCCGTAGGGTCCGCACGCTTAAGGTTACGATGACAGTTACATTATGAGTTTATGCATTTTGATGTACCGAAGGTTGTTCGGAGTCCCGGATGTGATCACGGACATGACGAGGAGTCTCGAAATGGTCGAGACGTAAAGATTGATATATTGGAAGCCTATGTTTGGACATCGGAAGTGTTCCGGGTGAAATCGGGATTTTACCGGGTTACCGGGAGGTTACCGGAACCCCCCGGGAACCATATGGGCCTTCATGGGCCTTAGTGGAAAGGAGAAAAGGGCAGCCCAAGGGGGCTGCGCACCTCCCCCCCTCCCCTAGTCCTATTAGGACTAGGAGAGGTGGCCGGCCACCCTTCTCCCCCTTTCCCCCTTGGGAATCCTAGTTGGAATAGGATTTGGGGGGGGGGGGGGAGTCCTACTCCCGGAAGGAGTAGGACTCCTCCTGCGCCTCTCTCCCTGGCCGGCGCCCCCCTCCCCCCTTGGCTCCTTTATATACTGAGGTGGAGGCACCCTAGAACACACAAGTTGATCCACGTGATCTATTCCTTAGCCGTGTGCGGTGCCCCCTGCCACCATATTCCTCGATAATACTGTAGCGGAGTTTAGGCGAAGCCCTGCTGCCGTAGTTCATCAAGATCGTCACCACGCCGTCGTGCTGACGGAACTCTTCCCCGACACTTTGCTGGATCGGAGTCCGGGGATCGTCATCGAGCTGAACGTGTGCTCGAACTCGGAGGTGCCGTAGTTTCGGTGCTTGATCGGTTGGATCGTGAAGACGTACGACTACTTCCTCTACGTCGTGTCATCGCTTCCGTAGTCGGTCTGTGTTGGGTACGTAGACAACACTCTCCCCTCTCGTTGCTATGCATCACATGATCTTGCGTGTGCGTAGGAATTTTTTTTGAAATTACTACGAAACCCAACAGTGGCATCTGAGCCTAGGTTATTTATGTTGATGTTATATGCACGAGTAGAACACAAGTGAGTTGTGGACGATACAAGTCATACTGCCTACCAGCATGTCATACTTTGGTTCGGCGGTATTGTTGGGCGAGACGACCCGGACCAACATTACGCGTACGCTTACGCGAGACCGGTTCTCCCGACGTGCTTTGCACATAGGTGGCTTGCGGGCGACTGTCTCTCCAACTTTAGTTGAACCAAGTATGGCTATGCCCGGTCCTTGCGAAGGTTAAAACGGAGTCTATTTGACAAACTATCATTGTGGTTTTGATGCGTAGGTGAGATTGGTTCTTACTTAAGCCCGTAGCAGCCACGTAAAACATGCAACAACAAAGTAGAGGACGTCTAACTTGTTTTTGCAGGGCATGTTGTGATGTGATATGGTCAAGGCATGATGCTGAATTTTATTGTATGAGATGATCATGTTTTGTAACCGAGTTATCGGCAACTGGCAGGAGCCATATGGTTGTCGCTTTATTGTATGCAATGCAATCGCGATGTAATGCTTTACTTTATTACTAAACGGTAGTGATAGTCGTGGAAGCATAAGATTGGCGAGACGACAACGATGCTACGATGGAGATCAAGGTGTCACGCCGATGACGATGGTGATCATGACGGTGCTTCGGAGATGGAGATCACAAGCACAAGATGATGATGGCCATATCATATCACTTATATTGATTGCATGTGATGTTTAGCTTTTTATGCATCTTATCTTGCTTTGATTGACGGTAGCATTATAAGATGATCTCTCACTAAATTATCAAGAAGTGTTCTCCCTGAGTATGCACCGTTGCCAAAGTTCGTTGTGCCCAGACACCACGTGATGATCGGGTGTGATAAGCTCTACGTCCATCTACAACGGGTGCAAGCCAGTTTTGCACACGCAGAATACTCAGGTTAAACTTGACGAGCCTAGCATATGCAGATATGGCTTCGGAACACGGAGACCAAAAGGTCGAGCGTGAATCATATAGTAGATATGATCAACATAACGATGTTCACCATTAAAAACTACTCCATCTCACGTGATGATCGGTCATGGTTTAGTTGATTTGGATCACGTAATCACTTAGAAGATTAGAGGGATGTCTATCTAAGTGGGAGTTCTTAAGTAATATGATTAATTGAACTTAAATTTATCATGAACTTAGTACCTGATAGTATCTTGCTTGTTTATGTTGATTGTAGATAGATGGCTCGTGCTGTTGTTCCGTTGAATTTTAATGCGTTCCTTGAGAAAGCAAAGTTGAAAGATGATGGTAGCAATTACACGGACTGGGTCCGTAACTTGAGGATTATCCTCATTGCTGCTCAGAAGAATTACGTCCTGGAAGCACCGCTCGGTGCCAGGCCTGCTGCTGGAGCAACACCAGATGTTATGAACGTCTGGCAGAGCAAAGCTGATGACTACTCGATAGTTTAGTGTGCCATGCTTTACGGCTTAGAATCGGGACTTCAACGACGTTTTGAACGTCTTGGAGCATATGAGATGTTCCAGGAGTTGAAGTTAATATTTCAAGCAAATGCCCGGATTGAGAGATATGAAGTCTCCAATAAGTTCTATAGCTGCAAGATGGAGGAGAACAGTTCTGTCAGTGAGCATATACTCAAAATGTCTGGGTATAATAATCACTTGATTCAATTGTGAGTTAATCTTCCGGATGATTGTGTCATTGACAGAATTCTCCAATCACTGCCACCAAGCTACAAGAGCTTCGTGATGAACTATAATATGCAAGGGATGAACAAGACTATTCCCGAGCTCTTCGCAATGCTGAAAGCTGCGGAGGTAGAAATCAAAAAGGAGCATCAAGTGTTGATGGTTAACAAAACCACTAGTTTCAAGAAAAAGGGCAAAGGGAAGAAGAAGGGGAACTTCAAGAAGAACGGCAAGCAAGTTGCTGCTCAAGAGAAGAAACCCAAGTCTGGACCTAAGCCTGAAACTGAGTGCTTCTACTGCAAGCATACTGGTCACTGGAAGCGGAACTGCCCCAAGTATTTGGCGGATAAGAAGGATGGCAAGGTGAACAAAGGTATATGTGATATACATGTTATTGATGTGTACCTTACTAGAGCTCGCAGTAGCACCTGGGTATTTGATACTGGTTCTGTTGCTAATATTTGCAACTCGAAACAGGGACTACGGAATAAGCGGGCACTGGCGAAGGACGAGGTGACGATGCATGTGGGAAACGGTTCCAAAGTCGATGTGATCGCGGTCGGCACGCTACCTCTACATCTACCTTCGGGATTAATATTAGACCTAAATAATTGTTATTTGGTGCCAGCGTTGAGCATGAACATTATATCTGGATCTTGTTTAATGCGAGACGGTTATTCATTTAAATCAGAGAATAGTAGTTGTTCTATTTATATGAGTAATATCTTTTATGGTCATGCACCCTTGAAGAGTGGTCTATTTTTATTGAATCTCGATAGTAGTAATACACATATTCATAATGTTGAAGCCAAAAGATGCAGAGTTGATAATGAAAGTGCAACTTATTTGTGGCACTGTCGTTTAGGTCATATCGGTGTAAAGCGCATGAAGAAACTCCATACTGATGGACTTTTGGAACCACTTGATTATGAATCACTTGGTACTTGCGAACCGTGCCTCATGGGCAAGATGACTAAAACACCGTTCTCCGGTACTATGGAGAGAGCAACAGATTTGTTGGAAATCATACATACCGATGTATGTGGTCCGATGAATATTGAGGCTCGTGGCGGATATAGTTATTTTCTCACCTTCACAGATGATTTAAGCAGATATGGATATATCTACTTAATGAAACATAAGTCTGAAACATTTGAAAAGTTCAAAGAATTTCAGAGTGAAGTTGAAAATCATCGTAACAAGAAAATAAAGTTTCTACGATCTGATCGTGGAGGAGAATATTTGAGTTACGAGTTTGGTGTACATTTGAAAAACTGTGGAATAGTTTCGCAACTCACGCCACCCGGAACACCACAGCGTAATGGTGTGTCCGAACGTCGTAATCGTACTTTACTAGATATGGTGCGATCTATGATGTCTCTTACTGATTTACCGCTATCGTTTTGGGGTTATGCTCTAGAGACGGCCGCATTCACATTAAATAGGGCACCATCAAAATCCGTTGAGACGACGCCTTATGAACTGTGGTTTGGCAAGAAACCAAAGTTGTCGTTTCTTAAAGTTTGGGGCTGCGATGCTTATGTGAAAAAGCTTCAACCTGATAAGCTCGAACCCAAATCGGAGAAATGTGTCTTCATAGGATACCCAAAGGAAACTGTTGGGTACACCTTCTATCACAGATCCGAAGGCAAGACATTCGTTGCCAAGAATGGATCCTTTCTAGAGAAGGAGTTTCTCTCGAAAGAAGTGAGTGGGAGGAAAGTAGAACTTGATGAGGTAATTGTACCTGCTCCCTTACTGGAAAGTAGTACATCACAGAAAACTGTTTCAGTGACACCTACACCAGTTAGTGAGGAAGCCAATGATAATGATCATGAAACTTCAGATCAAGATACTACTGAACCTCGTAGATCAACCAGAGTAAGATCCGCACCAGAGTGGTACGGTATTCCTGTTCTGGAAGTCATGCTACTAGATCATGATGAACCTAAGAACTATGAAGAAGCGATGGTGAGCCCAGATTCCGCAAAGTGGCTTGAAGCCATGAAATCTGAGATGGGATCCATGTATGAGAACAAAGTATGGACTTTGGTTGACTTGCCCGATGATCGGCAAGCAATTGAGAATAAATGGATCTTTAAGAAGAAGACTGACGCTGATGGTAATGTTACTGTCTACAAAGCTCGACTTGTCGCAAAAGGTTTTCGGCAAGTTCAAGGGATTGACTACGATGAGACCTTCTCACCCGTAGCGATGCTTAAGTCTGTCCGAATCATGTTAGCAATTGCCACATTTTATGATTATGAAATTTGGCAAATGGATGTCAAAACTGCATTCCTGAATGGATTTCTGGAAGAAGAGTTGTATATGATGCAACCGGAAGGTTTTGTCGATCCAAAGGGAGCTAACAAAGTGTGCAAGCTCCAGCGATCCATTTATGGACTGGTGCAAGCCTCTCGGAGTTGGAATGAACGTTTTGATAGTGTGATCAAAGCATTTGGTTTTATACAGACTTTCGGAGAAGCCTGTATTTACAAGAAAGTGAGTGGGAGCTCTGTAGCATTTCTGATATTATATGTGGATGACATATTGCTGATTGGAAATGATATAGAATTTCTGGATAGCATAAAGGGATACTTGAATAAAAGTTTCTCAATGAAAGACCTCGGTGAAGCTGCTTACATATTAGGCATTAAGATCTATAGAGATAGATCAAGACGCTTAATTGGACTTTCACAAAGCACATACCTTGACAAAATTTTGAAGAAATTCAAAATGGATCAAGCAAAGAAAGGGTTCTTGCCTGTTTTACAAGGTGTGAAGTTGAGTAAGACTCAATGCCCGACCACTGCAGAAGATAGAGAGAATATGAAAGATGTTCCCTATGCATCAGCCATAGGATCTATCATGTATGCAATGCTGTGTACCAGACCTGATGTGTCCCTTGCTATAAGTTTAGCAGGGAGGTACCAAAGTAATCCAGGAGTGGATCACTGGACAGCGGTCAAGAACATCCTGAAATACCTGAAAAGGACTAAGGATATGTTTCTCATATATGGAGGTGACAAAGAGCTCACCGTAAAAGGTTACGTTGATGCAAGCTTTGACACTGATCCGGACGATTCTAAATCGCAAACCGGATACGTGTTTACATTAAACGGTGGAGCTGTCAGTTGGTGCAGTTCTAAACAAAGCGTCGTAGCGGGATCTACATGTGAAGCGGAGTACATAGCTGCTTCGGAAGCAGCGAACAAAGGAGTCTGGATGAAGGAGTTCATATTCGATCTAGGTGTCATACCTAATGCATCGGGTCCAATGAAAATCTTTTGTGACAATACTGGTGCAATTGCCTTGGCAAAGGAATCCAGATTTCACAAAAGGAAATAATAAAGTTATTATTTATTTCCTTATAATCATGATAAATGTTTGTTATTCATGCTAGAATTGTATTAACCGGAAACATAATACATGTGTGAATACATAGACAAACAAAGTGTCACTAGTATGCCTCTACTTGACTAGCTCGTTAATCAAAGATGGTTATGTTTCCTGACCATGAACAATGAGTTGTTATTTGATTAACGAGGTCACATCATTAGTTGAATGATCTGATTGACATGACCCATTCCATTAGCTTAGCACCCGATCGTTTAGTATGTTGCTATTGCTTTCTTCATGATTTATACATGTTCCTATGACTATGAGATTATGCAACTCCCGTTTGCCGGAGGAACACTTTGTGTGCTACCAAATGTCACAATGTAACCGGGTGATTATAAAGGAGCATTACAGGTGTCTCCAAAGGTAGATGTGGGGTTGGCGTATTTCGAGATTAGGATTTGTCACTCCGATTGTCGGAGAGGTATCTCTGGGCCCTCTCGGTAATACACATCACATAAGCCTTGCAAGCATTACAACTAATATGTTAGTTGTGAGATGATGTATTACGGAACGAGTAAAGAGACTTGCCGGTAACGAGATTGAACTAGGTATTGGATACCGATGATCGAATCTCGGGCAAGTAACATACCGATGACAAAGGGAACAACGTATGTTGTTATGCGGTCTGACTGATAAAGATCTTCGTAGAATATGTAGGAGCCAATATGGGCATCCAGGTCCCGCTATTGGTTATTGACCGGAGACGTGTCTCGGTCATGTCTACATTGTTCTCGAACCCGTAGGGTCCGCACGCTTAAGGTTACGATGACAGTTACATTATGAGTTTATGCATTTTGATGTACTGAAGGTTGTTCGGAGTCCCGGATGTAATCACGGACATGGCGAGGAGTCTCAAAATGGTCGAGACGTAAAGATTGATATATTGGAAGCCTATGTTTGGACATCGGAAGTGTTCCGGGTGAAATCGGGATTTTACCGGGTTACCGGGAGGTTACCGGAACCCCCCGGGAACCATATGGGCCTTCATGGGCCTTAGTGGAAAGGAGAAAAGGGCAGCCCAAGGGGGCTGCGCACCTCCCCCTCCCCTAGTCCTATTAGGACTAGGAGAGGTGGCCGGCCACCCTTCTCCCCCTTTCCCCCTTGGGAATCCTAGTTGGAATAGGATTGGGGGGGGGGGAGTCCTACTCCCGGAAGGAGTAGGACTCCTCCTGCGCCTCTCTCCCTGGCCGGCGCCCCCCTCCCCCCTTGTCTCCTTTATATAGTGAGGTGGAGGCACCCTAGAACACACAAGTTGATCCACGTGATCTATTCCTTAGCCATGTGCGGTGCCCCCTGCCACCATATTCCTCGATAATACTGTAGCGGAGTTTAGGCGAAGCCCTGCTGCTGTAGTTCATCAAGATCGTCACCACGCCGTCGTGCTGACGGAACTCTTCCCCGACACTTTGCTGGATCGGAGTCCGGGGATCGTCATCGAGCTGAACGTGTGCTCGAACTCGGAGGTGCCGTAGTTTCGGTGCTTGATCGGTTGGATCGTGAAGACGTACGACTACTTCCTCTACGTCGTGTCATCGCTTCCGCAGTCGGTCTGCGTTGGGTACGTAGACAACACTCTCCCCTCTCGTTGCTATGCATCACATGATCTTGCGTGTGCGTAGGAAATTTTTTTGAAATTACTACGAAACCCAACAGCCTACACCCATGCCTACTAGTGGACATCTTGATTTGACCAAAGATGGTGAACCGGATGATCAAAAGGTTTATCACTCTATGATTGGTTCATTGTTATACCTATGTGCTTCACGTCCCGACATTATGCTAAGTGTGTGCATGTGTGCACGATATCAAGCTGCTCCTAAAGAATGTCATCTTAAGGCCGTGAAAAGGATAGTGAGATACTTAATTCATACACCAAACTTTGGCATTTGGTATCCTAAGAGGTCTTCTTTTGATCTTGTTGGCTATTCCGACTCTGATTATGCCGGAGACAAGGTTGATAGAAAGTCCACTTCGGGTACTTGGTCAATTTCTTGGTAGATCTCTTGTGTCTTGGTCCTCCAAGAAACAAAACTCGGTATCCTTATCCACCGCCGAAGCGGAATACATTGCCGTTGGTTCATGTTGTGCTCAATTACTTTGGATGACCCAAACTCTTAAAGATTATGGGATCTATGTGAAACATGTTCCATTGCTTTGTGACAATGAAAGTGCTATCAAAATTGGACATAATCCTGTACAACATTCTCGAACTAAGCATATTGAAGTTCGTCATCATTTCATTCGAGACCATGTTGCTAAGGGTGACATTGATCTTAAGCATGTTTGCACCGATAAGCAATTAGCGGATATATTTACTAAACCTCTCGATGAGAAAGTGTTTTGCAGGTTGAGAGGTGAATTGAACATTATTGATGCTTCGAACTTGGAGTAGGAACTCCATTGGATACATGCAAGACATGAGCTTATGACTAATCCATGATATATCTCTTATGATGACTATCTTATGTCTTGGATATATTTGTACCTTGCATGTTATCTAACCCATGTAGGTACTTGGTTGAATCTAATTCCATGAGATTGCAACTCACTAACATCTTGAGCAATCTCTACATCACCAAGTCCCTACACAATGGTGGTTGAAGACAAGGAAGCACAAAACCATTCAAACATATCTTTTGACAAATTCTATGTTGAGCTTCATGATTGTCATTTTTGGATACACAGGTGCTCTTCCTTGCAAGAACTAACCCATGTAGGTAGATGAACTCAAACTCCAAGTGGTGCTCCCAACTCTTGATGAGCTACATCAACCTTGAGCACCCACACAAGTTCAACTACATGAGCAAGACCCACACCACCACCCAAGGTATGATATTCCATCTTAAAGAAGCTTTACTCCAAGTCATGAGTCAAAGCAACTCAACAAGATGTGAATACATCAAGATGCTTAAACGAAAAATGGTAACCCCATTTTGAGCTTAAACGATGAGTATGACCTATGATCAAGTGTTCTCACTTGACTCCTAAGTCAATATACTCTAACATAGGTGACTATGTCACCGCCCAACTCTAGATGAAGTTCTCTAGTGTTCCTTTCTGTGTTATTGCATTTGTCTCATGCATATTTATTTTCTTTCTCTTTTTCAAAAAAAATTCATCTAGATCTTTCCGTTTCTTTTCCTTTCCTTTTGTTTTTGTTCTGCATTTTCTGCATTCAATTCCTTGCAAATCCTTCAGATAACTCATTGCAAATCTTTGTGAGATCCTACATGTTTAGTGAGCTGAGGTGACAAGTGTTTTCTCTGTGTTGAACTCGGCTTCACCGAATTGTAGTTTTCGGTCCAACCGAATACTTTCGGCACCATCGAAACATTCCACTCGGTGCCGCCGATTTCACTACAGGAAAAATAGTTTGCCACTTGTTCAATATGTCTTCTGTTTCAGCTCCACTCAATGAATCTTGTCCTCTACAAGCATCACAGTTTTATCCATTGCTTTGTGCTTAGTCTCAAGGACCAAACGTATTCGACGGATTCCAGAAAGCCCTTCTTGGAAATTGATGTCAAAGGGGGAGAGAGAGATCACATCAAAGCTTATCACCTACAAGGGAGAAAGTATTAAGGGGGAGAAAGAGATCTCCAGGGGGAGAGAATACTCAAGGATCCCAGATGCTTGATGTTCAAGAGGAGAGATGCCACATGTCTTTTTGGGGGAAAGACATGTTCATATGTGCTTATTTGCATTAAGTTCTATCCATTTGTATCTTTCAGCTCTGATTTTCTGTTCCCTATCTTCTCCCAATATCTCATGTTAGATTTAGGGGGAGCGAGACACCTAAGGGAAAGAAATCAGTCAAATTCATTGCATATCTTTACTCTTGGGGACATGTCTAATCCAATGTGGTACCCTGTACTCACTCTCTACATGTCATCCCAGTCTTGGTATTCTTGTGGTTCCTTTTGTTTGCTCTGGCTAGTGGATGTATCTGTGTTATCTAACCTTGTTTGTGCAGGTTCATTCCATCCTAATCCAACTCAAGACTACAAGGTAAGTGTATGCATCAAAATCATGAGTATGAGGAATTCTTGCTTATGTACATACTGTTTGCAAGGAGGACTCATGAGCATGAAGGTATTTTCCTTAATAATCCTTTTGCTCTGATGCATATGGCCAAGATACATGTAAAACATTGACTACTCTATCATGGTTATGCTCTCACATGCTTCTATATATTCACATGAGTGCATACTTGTAGGGGGAGCCCATGTTTGTTACATGTTCTTCCAGAGCTTTACTTGCTATTCTCTGTATCTTTATCTAAAGCTTTGATGTATGTTGCCATCAATTACCAAAAAGGGGTAGATTGAAAGCACAAGTGCTCCCTGGGTGGTTTTGGTAATTAATGTCAACATATCTCTTGCTGGACTAACACTTTTATCTAGTATGTTTCAGATAAGTTCAACAATGGAGTGGCATGGACTAAAGGTTGTGGGAACTCCTTCAAGTTGCTAAGGACAAAGGATTGGCTAAAGCTTCAAGCTCAAGACTCTTCATTTTACATTTTAGTGATCAAAGATCACATTGAGTCCATAGGAAAAGCCAATACTATCAAGGAGGGATGAGGTGTTGTTTAATGAGTCTCTTGCTTCAAGTGCTTAATGATATGCTCCAAAATCCTCAGCTACTTTCCCACTTCCATATATGACCTAAACCCAAAGCCAAACTCGGACCTACCAATTCTTTCTATCTGGCGCCACCGAGTTTCACTTGTCATAGCCATTGCCAAACCCTAGCAAATCGGTTCTACCGATAGGGATCTCGGTCTCAACGAGATGGGATTGTAATCTCACTGTGTATGTCCACTGCCAAAATCGGTCTCACCGAGTTTGTGCAATCGGTACTACCGAGGTTACAATGCAAACTCACTGTGTATGCTCATTACCAAAATCGGTCTCACCGAGTTTGTGTAATCGGTCCCACCGAGTTTGCCTGACCAACCCTCTGGTTAGCTTATTACCAAATCAGTCTCACCGAGTTTGTGTAATCGGTCTCACTGAGATTACGTTATGCCCTAACCCTAACCATATTGGTCCTACCAAGTTGCATGTCAGTCCCACCGAAAATCTCTAACGGTCACTAGGTTTACTATTTCGGTCCGACCGAGTTTGTTGATTCGGTCCCACCGAGATTGGTAAATTGTGTGTAACGGTTGGATTTTGTGTGGAGGCTATATATACCCCTCCACCTCCTCTTCATTCATGGAGAGAGCCATCAGAACAGATCTTCACTTCCAATACACATTTTCTGAGAGAGAACCACCTACTCATGTGTTGAGGCCAAGATATTCCATTCCTACCATATGAATCTTGATCTCTAGCCTTCCCTAAGTTGCTTTCCACTCAAATCTTCTTTCCACCAAATCCAAATCCTGTGAGAGAGACTTGAGTGTTGGGGAGACTATCATTTGAAGCACAAGAGCAAGGAGTTCATCATCAACACACCATTTGTTACTTCTTGGAGAGTGGTGTCTCCTAGATTGGCTAGGTGTCACTTGGGAGCCTCCGACAAGATTGTGGAGTTGAACCAATGAGTTTGTAAGGGCAAGGAGATCGCCTACTTCGTGAAGATCTACCGCTAGTGAGGCAAGTCCTTCGTGGGCGACGGCCATGGTGGGATAGACAAGGTTGCTTCTTTGTGGACCCTTCGTGGGTGGAGCCCTCCGTGGACTCGCGCAACCGTTACCCTTCGTGGGTTGAAGTCTCCATCAAATTGGATGTAGGATAGCACCACCTATCCGAACCACGGGAAAAACATCCGTGTCTCCAATTGCGTTTGAATTCTCCAAACCCTTCCCTTTACATTCTTGCAAGGTGCATGCTTTACTTTCCGCTGCCTATATACTCTTTGCATACATGCTTGATATGTATTGTGAATGTTGAAATTGTGCCTAAACTCCACTTAAACCGAAAAAGTTTAAAAAACTGCAACTTTAGCACTAAGTGTCTAATCACCCCCCCTCTAGACACATCTACTTCAAGGTCCTACATAGCACGATCAATGTTTCAGAACTACACATCACTACTTTCGACTCGACTCATCGGACAGGAGCGTGGGTGAAGCCGCCGTCTGTCGTGATGGTCATGAAATCATGGGCGTTGTCACCCTGCATTTGTAGCGTTTCATCTATCTCACTGTTGGACGGTTGATATCTGAGGAAGAACTGCCCTGCGGTATGAAGGACATCTTGATGGATGATGTCCGCAAACTCCGACTGGATGCGAAAGAATTCTTGTCTGAGGTCCGCGTCCTGGACTGCCGACAAGCTCGCGGCCCAATCTTTGAGATTATCTGGTAGCAGAAGGTGATGATGGTCCCTTACGATCGCCCGCATGTGATGGAGGGCGTAGTAGGCATCCTTCTGACCGCCAGGCGGCTGCTTGACGCAGCAGAACTTCGTATTGTGTGAGAACATGTGCTTGCCGTACTTACGAACTGGCCTGGTGAAGGTGCCTCCAGATTTGGCGTAGCCGGGGAGAACATCATCAAGAACTTTCTTGACATTTGTGTAGTCTATCTTGGAGTTACGGTTCGGGTCGAAATACGTGGCCATGGAATATTTCGGGCTTAAGAGGATGAGTGTGCAATGTCTGTCACTGCACAGAACACGGAATGTTAGAAAAAAAAGAACGATCGAAATCTAAGAAATCACATGTTACGGGGCGGTTAAGGGATGACTTACTCGGGAAAGTAAGCCACAAGGAAGTTATCCTTATCTGGGTTTGCTAGAATGACGCCTTCGAGGTGTGAACTCACAACTTGGCGGTCCCCAGCGCTGCTCAATTGCTTGGCACACATGTAGAAGGGGTCGACTATCACGATGTCTGGGGTCTTTTCTCTAATGATCCGCATCTCCATACTCAGCGAAAACAGCCGAACGAAGGTGTAGTGCAGCAGATGAAGGTTAAACATCGCAAAGATGTCATCAAACCGCAGGACGATCGTACCCCCGATGTCGCCATCCACAAAGCCCTTGCCCTCTGGCACCTTGGCCACGAAAACCGGGTATGCCACATCCTTCTCTCAGAGACGCCGCTTCTCCAAAGAAAGAACACTGTCGTGCAGACTCCGCATAGCACCAGTTGCAGCATTCAGCATATTTGGCGGTAGCATCGCCCTACCCGCAACATTCACCCTCCTCGAGATATCCTTAGGTGAAGGTGGCCCGTCCTGAGCATGGATCGAACTCGGTGCCGGCTGGCTCGCACCGGCGCCCTTGTTAGTCTTTCGTTTCCGTCCCTTCTTCTTGATCTCCTGTAATGGGACCGAGTTTTGCTCACAGACCGCCCTCTTGAGCGTGTTGGGGCTGATAATATTTCGCACCTCAGCTATCTGAGGCTCGGTGAAGGCGGGAGCTCCCAGAATTGCTTGCCGCCCGAACCACCGGCCTCATCGTTATGGGCCATGTTTCGCTCTAAATAGGAAAAAAGTTTGGTGAAAAAGTTGGTTATTGTCAAGGAACAAGATCATGGTCTCATCATTTAGGGTTTGTCGACACCGAGGCACCCTAAAAGCCTAAGCTTTCATCATTTAGGGTTTGTCAACGCCGAGGCACCCTAAAAGCCTAAGCGTACATCATTTAGGTTCTCATCGACACCGAGGCATCCGGGGCAGCCAAGTTAAGTTTTCATCATTTAGGGTTTATCGATGCCGAGGCACCCTAGGTTGGGCCTAATCACTTGGCACTAATCACTTGGCTCTATTGCCACCTATGGTTTAATACAGCAAGAATAAAGGGGCAGTTGATCCTACTTAATTAAGTACTAAGATACCCCGGCCCATGCATTAGTAGCAAGTACCTCATATGTCCGATTTTTAGCAAAGTCATGCTAAAATTCACGGAAAATTTCAGCATGACCTTTGCTAAAAATAGGACATATGGAGTACCCGAATTTGCCGGAACGGAAGTTAATCGACATTCCGGCAAACTCAAGGGCCTCTCGGGGTACCTGCAAATTCATTATCCCCGCGCAATGAAGTCCCCAATGGGTCATTTCAGAAGATCACAAGTAGCATCATCACAAGTACAACAGCAGCAGCAGTGAATACAGGCATAACAGCAGCAGCAGCAGCTTTATTCTTCTTCTTCATAAAGACTAATTGTCTAATTGAGCAATACAGCGACAGTGTGAACAAATAAAAACACAAACTACACCTACATATTTGGGTACCTATATGGTATTAACATGCCATTCTCTGTCAACAGAAGTAGCACAAAATAATTCAAGTACCAGTGTTTAACTAAAACTTGGTGTGAATAAGATCCTCTGTCAGTACTTCATACCAATAATCAAAACCCCAAAACCTGACCCCAACTAGTTACCATAAGGTCAAATACTGTCCACAAAACCATAACAGAAATAGCACAAAATTATTCAAGTATCATTGTTTAACTAAAACTTGGTGTAAATAAGGTAATAAAAGCAAATTATCCTAGCCAACATGGGGTTTCAGGAAATATTGAGACGCCGCACTTCTGATCGACTCCTGAGGTACATTCTCAACTAGCATAGTTTGTTTACCTTCTATTCCTATGTGGTTCATTACTTGATTTCCTTTCAGCCTCAAAGTTTATGTTTATCCTGGTCATATTATGCTTTTGGCAACCACTAGAAATGTAAAAGATTTTTTGTGAACTTGGGAAGTAAAGAACCAACTTTCATCAAAGAAATAAAAATAAGATCATGAGCAGAATAGTTGTTAGGGTACTGTCATTTATAGGACCATTTAACATTGGCTAGGCATTTCTTGGCTGCAACAATCACCGAGTTTGAAATAGGTAGAATAGAATGTATTTTTCTCACTTGGGAAAGTAATCAGTTACAGCAACTTCAATATTTTGTGTCTCTGAATATTTGCATAAATTCCTACCATCATCCATGAGCAGCACCACATAGCAGTTCACAGAGCAGAACATGAGGCAGTTAGCTACTGACAGAGCTTTTTGGCCAACACTCATAACACTGATCAACATTTCTCTAACTCAGACTACTTTACACTGATCAACTGTTCTAATGGAGGAGAGGGGGAACAGCTGAGGTGGCTACTCACATCTACTTCTGGTGGGTGCTGAGGTAGGACTTCTCGAAGTACTCGGAGGCGGAGTAGAGCTGCGGCCGCAGGTTCTTGAGCTCCTGCATCAAGCATGGCCACAACGCTCAGTTTATCTACCATAGACAGTTTAGCAGAAACAAAAGCAACACACACATGTCTATGAAGTATCTGAATTTTGCAACTTTATTGTGTACTGTTCAATTAAAGGCATTAATGCCGGTGAAACTATGTACTGGTTCAAGGACCAAAGAACACACATGGTGTGGTGCCGTTGGTCGTAATGAACACCACCTACAATGTCAGAGCCTAATCTCCCCAACCACATTGGTTGCAAAGGGCCAAGGCACCACCAAGAACCACCCAGAACGCTAAACGAGCTCAGATTACCCACCTGTTCATGCTCGTCGGACACGCTCCTCGACGGCGGCGGCGAGATCCTGCTCCTAACCCTAGGTCGCCGCCCCGTGGGGGCATGGGGATGAGCGGGGGAGAGAGGGAGGGAGGGACAGAGACCAACCGTCGTCGATGAGCAGCAGCCGCGCGGGGAGGCTCGGGCCGCCGTCGAGGAGCGCGTCCGACGAGGCTAGCCGCCGTCCGTCCATCCGTCGAGGAGCCCGTTCGTCGAGGAGCGTGGGGAGGCTCGCGCTGCCGTCCATCCGAGGAGGTCGCAGGCTCGAGGGGAAGGAAGGGGAGAGGGAGGCAGCGGGGGCGCGTGGGCGACTGCGGCGCAGTGGGTCGGGGCAGCGGCGGCGGCGGCGCGGTGGAGGGAGGGACGAGGGAAGGAGCGGCGCGGTGGATCGAGGGAGAGGGAACTGGCGAGGGGGAGAGGGAAGGGGGATCGGGCGAAGGGGTATCCTATAGCAATGGCGCACCACCTCGTGGTGGTGGTGCGCCATTAGTAGTCTTTTCTTCTTATAGCAATGGCGCACCCACCTCTGGTGCGCCATTAGTTTTATTACAGTTGGAGCACAGGTTATATTGCACCTAACCCAATCCACATTAGAACCCGCCCACTAGCCCGACTGGTCAGCACGCAGCACACACACCAGGAGGTCCTGGGTTTGATTCCCAGGCTCCGCAATATTTTTTTTGCATTTTAAATGTTGTTTGATATTTATTTGTGTTTAAATATGTTCAAACTTGTTTAAATCATAACAGTAATATTTTTTTATAAAAACAGCAATAATTTTTTAAAAAATATGTTCAAATTTGTTACTTGAAAATATCATCGGCGGCGGCGGTGGAGCGGGGGAGGGTGCGGGGGGTGCCCGTTGGCGGCGGTGGAGTGGGGGAGGGTGCGGGGGGCCGGGTGCTCGTCGTCGGCGGTGGAGGGGGATCGAGATCGAGTGTCCTCATGAATTCAAAAAGTGCCTGTGAAATTTAAAAATATTCATGATATCAAAAAGTGCCCATGAAATACAATCGAGAAATGAAGACTACGATTTAAATACAATCGATCTTAGCTAGCTATCTGTTCACAATCTTCTTGCCCTTCTTTTTCGCAAATGGAGTTCTTCTGTGGAACGGACGTCCTTTAGGTAGGGTGGTCCTGCTTCTTCTTATGGTGTGTGCTGCTACTTCATCGTCGTCGTCATGTTCGATCTTCGGGTCGCCGTACTTGTCGAAGTCTTGCTCATTGGCTACTCCATCCATTCCGATGATCTTCCTTTTACCTCTCCTCACGACAACACGACTGGGCTTTGACGGGTCGGTAATGAAGAAGCATTGGTCCACTTGGGAAGCCAGTACCCATGGCTCATTTTTCGCGGTGACGTTTGCGCCAGCGGTCTTGGATTTGGCTTCGGGTATAACCATGGTGTTGAAATACCGGTCTTCTTTTAGGACGCTCTTGGCCCATCTGACACGGAACATCGGGACCTTCTCTCCAGCGTAGCTCAGCTCCCAGATCTCCTCGATCCTTCCATAGTATCTGTCCTTGTCGTTGCCGGTGTAGGATTCCATTGTTACCCCGGGGTTCTGATAACCATTGCTCTTCATGTCCTTGTCCTCGGTGTAGAATGTGTAGCCGTTGATATCGTACGCCTCATAGGTCATCAGGTTGTGCTCGGCGCCCTGTGACAAGGCGAATATGAGTTGTTCTTCCGTGGAAGAATCCTCATGTAAAGGGTACGACAGAAGCTTCTGCTTGAACCAACGCGTGAAACATGAGTTGTGCTCTTTGAGTATATCTCCGTCCGTCCTCTGTTGGCCTCGATCATTGTACGTCTTCTCAATAAAGGTTTTGTGCTCTACCACCCAAGGATCAACCACGTCTATGTGTTGTAGCGCGACTAGGTTTGCTCTTTCAAAGTCGGCGAGTCGACCCTCGAAGTCGACATGCATTTCGCGGCGACCCTCACGGTGACCCCATCCAGCGAGCCTGCCGAGGTGCCTGTTGACAGGCAGACCAACGGGGTTCTCGATGCCTAGATAATTCGTGCAGTAGGAGATGCACTCTTCGGTCAGAAAGCCCCTGGCTATACTTCCCTCTGGACGTGACATGTTGCGAACGTATCCTTTGATGACACCATTCATCCTTTCGAACGGCATCATGCTGTGCAGGAACGTCGGCCCAAGTTGGATGATATCCCCCACGATATGGACCAGCAAATGCACCATAACGTCGAAGAATGCGGGCGGGAAGTACATCTCAAGCTCGCATAGTATCACCACGATCACTTCCTGTAGCCTTCTGAGTTGCCTCACGCCAATCGACTTCCGAGAGATGACGTCGAAAAAGTTGCATAGGCCAAATAGCGTTTCACGGACGTGCGCGTCCATGATCCCACGGATTGCAACTGGAAGTATCTGCGTCATCAGCACATGACAGTCGTGAGACTTCATCCCGCTGAACTTCTGCTTCGCTGGGTCTAGGTATCTGCTTATCTTCCCCGCGTAACTGTAAGGAAGTTTTACTCCTAGGAGGCAGGTGAAAAACTGCTCGATCTCCTCCTGACTTAGAGTGAAGCACGCGGGAGGGTAGTCATTTCCAGTCTTCTTGGCCTTTTTGCCTTTGCGACGACTTTCTGTGTCCTGCTTCACCTCATCATCATCATCATCATCATCATCATCATTAGCGTGAAGCTCCTGCCTGATGCCCATTGATTTCAAGTCTACCCTTGCTTTCGGCCCATCTTTGGTCCTCTCTGGCATGTTGAGCAGGGTATCAAGGAGACTCTCGCACACGTTCTTCGTGATATGCATGACATCAAGGCTGTGAGGCACACGGTGGATCTTCCAGTATGGCAAGTCGCAGAAAACAGACCTCGTTTTCCATACCTTCAGCAGTGGCTCTGGCGCCTTTCGCTTCTTTCCCGGCTCTGGCGCCTTTTGCTTCTTTCCCGGCAGTGGGCAGTCTTTCCAATTTTTCAACAGCTCGTCTATTTCCTCGCCGCGTTTTCGGGCGTTTTCGGGGTTTGGTTTCACCATCGAACAGATCCTTGCGTTTCCTCCACGGGTCATCGTCGCGAAGCCACCTTCGATGTCCCATGAACACGGTTTTCGAAGACTCGGGATCTCTATCTAGCTGGCGATACGTTGTGTCATCCATGCACCTTACGCATCCAGAAAATCCATGGACTACCTACCCCGTGAGATATCCGTAACCGAGATAGTCGTGCACCGTCGTGAGCAGTGCGGCTCTCATAGGGAAATATTCTTTCTCTGCGGCATCCCACGTATTGGCTGGCGTTTTCCACAGTGTGTCTAGCTCCTCCTTCAGCAGCCCCAGATACAGATTGATGTCGTTCCCTGGTTGTTTCGGCCCTTCAATTAGCATACTCATGTGATTGTACTTCCTCTTCATGCACAACCAGGGGGGAAGGTTGTAGATCCACACAAACACAGGCCAGGTGCTATGTGTGCTTCTCTGGCTGCCAAACAGATTGACTCCATCGGTGCTCGTGCCCAGCACGATGTTCCTTGGATCCTTCCCAAATTCTGGGTATTCAAAGTTCAACGCTTGCCACTGGCTCGCATCCTTAGGGTGACTCAGCATCTTGTCTTTTTTATTTATCTCCAGATCATTTCCGTCATCTTCCCGCTTCTTCTCCTCCCTATCCGCGTGCCAACGCAGGAGCTTTGCTACCTTAGGGTCCGCGAAATACCGCTGCAGACGAGGAGTGATCGGAAAGTACCACACCGATTTTCGAGGAGCTTTCTTCCTCTTCTTTTATCGAGTGACGCCGCACACCGGACATATGGTAGACTCCGCGTGCTCATCCTGATAAATGATACAATTGTTGATGCACACATGGTATTTCACGTGCGGTAAATCCAGAGGACACACGATTTTCTTCGCCTCCTCGAAACTGGTCGGGCACTTGTTCCCCTTGGGAAGACGTTCGTGCCAGAATGACATGTTCTCGTCGAAGCATGCGTTGGTCATTTTGTGTTTTACCTTCATCTCTAGAGCCATGAGCATTACTTTTAGGCGGGTATCCTCGGGCCTGCATCCTTCATACAATGGAGTAACCGCGTCTATCTCCAGTTGATCCAGCTTGGCTTTCTCTCGGGCGGCAACTCTTGCATTATCCGTCTGCTTGAGAAGCAGCTCTTGAATATGAGGGTCCTGCACCCAGCCTCCATCGTCGTCTACTCCGGTATCTTCATCTTCATGATCATGCCCTTCGTCTTGATCTTCCTCATCATCATGTACGACATCTTCTACATGATGACTGTGTACAGCATCACCGTCGTGATCATGTCCTGAAGATTCTTCATCTTCTGGCCCGCCCTCGCCGTGGTGGTACTTGTCTTGTTGCCCTTCCTCATTTCTTGCCCGGCCCCGGCCATGGATGACTTCATAGTCATCTTCATCACCTTGCCACTAATAGCCATCCATGAAACCACGCAAGAGCAGGGGGTCTCGCACCTGCCCGGAATCCGGATCCGCAATAAGGCTCTTCAGCTTGCATCTTCGACATGGACATCTTATCTCTGTCTCGTTCTTTTGAAGCATCTCGGCCTTCGCGGAGCTCAAAAACCTATTCACGATGCCTTCAGTCATCGTGCGGACCATGGTCGCCTGCGGGGTAGAGCAAAACGATATTTTAGAACCAAGAAAAAATTTGGCATGACCTTCGCTAAAAATAGGACCAAAAAGAATGCATAGTGCCAAAATTCTCGCCGAAACGGAAATGAATCAAAACATTCTGGCAAAATATTGGCAACTATCACATTTCAAATACCAGTACCTTCAAACACAAACATATATGCAACACCACAAACACATGCAACACCACAAACATACATAGATCTAGCTAGGCCACAAAAAGTGCATGTGCACGTTGTTGGAGCGAGCTAGGGAGAAAAAAAGTAGATCTACATCATGAAGATAGCTTTCCCTTACTTACCTATCAAAAAAAGGTAATTTCACCACTTAATTTTGATGAATCTATGGTGGAAATGAGGTGAGGAGGAGGAGATGGCCGAAAGCTTGGAGAAGGAGGTGGAGGGAAAGTGGGGAAAGTGAGTGGGTAGGTGTGGGGCTGTCCAAAATATCTTGTTGGGGTCCCAGGTTACTAATGGCGCACCACCAGCAAATGCGCCATTAGTAACCCTGGTTACTAATGGCGCACCAGCAGGTGGTGCGCCATTAGTAGTTTTGCAAAAAAGAAAAATAAATAAATAAATAAATATATATATATACTGATGGCGCACCTTGTAATACTGCGCCATTACTAGTTTAAACTAGTAATGGCGCACTGTGAGAAGATGCGCCATTAGTAGTTTTGCAAAAAAAGAATAAATTTTTTTGTAGTAATGGCGCACTGTCTGCTTGGTGCGCCATTAGTAGTTAGAACTAGTAATGGCGCATTATAGACCTGATGCGCCATTAGTATGTGTGGAAAAATGGAAAAAAAATAATAATACTAGTGGCGCACCCTGTTTCTGGTGCGCCATTAGTGTCTTTCACACTAATGGCGCATCACAAACAGGTGCGCCATTAGTATATAGTAGTGGCGCACTACTTTCCTGGTGCGCCATTAGTATCAATCCTATCTATAGCCCTTTTCCTAGTAGTGCATGCAATTGCCCCCATCTGTATGTGCCTGTGTGCGCGCGTCGCTAGGGGAGGACCCAAAGCCGGTGTTTTTCATTTCTTTTGTTTTTATCTCCCACCACACGAGAACAATATCCCAAGATGACCCCCACCCCCGCGCACAGGGGAATTTTCCTTCTTCTCCGGTTGCATGTCAACCATTGACACGCAACTGCCATCGGAGGTGGACCGTTGCATGTCCACCCTTGGCAACCAACTGCCCCCGACCAATTGCATGTTCATCGACATGCAACAACCCCCAAGTGTAAGTGTGTGTGTGTGTGTGCAATAACACCCATGTGGCTCTAGGGGGAGGTAGTGGCTCAACGATGGCGCTTTTATTTTTCATTTTCTTTATCCCACCGCATGTGGCTCTATGTTGTTTTGTGGGAGGAGGGGAAGTGGGGATAGTTGCATGTCTGCAACTAGGCACGCAACTGCAAGTGTTGGCACCGACTGCAACGACATGTCTTCAACATGACTACAACTCAGTGGTATTTTTCTCGGGGAAGGGCCAGTGGTGTTTTGCCCCCCAACTGCATGTACATGTCTACCCACTGTAACTGACCTTTTGTTTTGTCAGTGGGCAGTGGGAGGGGAGGCGGTTGCATGTATGACACTAGGCATGCAATTGCAAGTGTCGCCCCCGCCTGCAATTGCATGTGCACCCCTCCGACTGCAACTGCCCTTTGTTTTGTTGGAGGGTGGCGAGAGAAGGGGAAGGCAGTTACATGTCTAACACTAGGCATGCAATTGCAAGCGTCACCCCTAACTGCAATTGCATGTGCACCCACCCGACTACAACTGACATTTGTTTTTTTCAGAGACGGCGACAGGAGAGGGGTAGTTGCATGCTTGACACTAGGAATGCAACTACAAATGTCGTCCTCAACTACAATTGCATGTCCACCCTCTCGTGTGCAACTGACATCTTGTTATGTCACAGGATGGTAAGAGACTGATGGGGTAGTTGCATGTCTGACACTGCACACGCAACTACAATTGCATGTCTACCTATTCGGTTGCAGCTGACCTTTTGTTCCTCGGTGGGAGGTTGTGGAAGGGGGGAAGTTGCATGTCTCACACTTGGCATGCAACTTCAAGTGTCCCCCCCTGACCGCAATTGCATGTGCACTCATCCGACCGCAATTGACCTTTGTTTTTTTGGAGGGCGGCGGGAGAGGGGAGGGTAGTTGCATATCTAACACTAGGCACACAATTGCAAGCGTCGCCCCCAACTGCAATTGCATGTGCCACCACCCGACTGCAACTGACATTTGTTTTGTTGGAGGGCGGCCGAGGGAGAGGGGGAGTTGCATGTTTGACACTAGGCATGCAACTGCAAGTGACATCCTCGACTGCAACTGCAGGGCCACCCTCCCGACTGCAACTGACATTTGTTATGTTGGAGGATGGCGGGAGAGGAAGGGGTAGTTGCATGTCTGACACTAGGCAGACAACTGCAGTGTCACCACCTACTGCAATTGCATGTCTAGTTATCTGACTGCAACTCACCTTTGTTTTGTCGAAGGGCGGTAGAAGAGGGGGGCAACTGCATGCCTTTTTTTACCAAGAGTGTGAGGGACCATCTTCATTGTTGTTCATATTATGTTACATAAAAAAGTTATATTATCTTCTTTTTTCCATTTCTTTTTTTTGTTTTGTTACTTAAATCAGTTATAAAGTCCCACTTTTTGTGTGTGTGTCTAAACTGTCAATGAAACTAAGGAAGTAGCCAAAGTTTTTCTGTTTATTTTTGTTGTCCAGTCCCCTTGTTTACATCTGAAAGTTAGAATACATTTTTTAGACTTTTTTATCTGCTGGACAGTATATTTTCAAACTCTAAGAATTCATTTTTTGTATATTTTTAAACTCTATAAAAACAGGTTGACGGTGGTTTTAATTGATGTGGCAAGTCATTTTTCGTCTTGCAAATTTGTTCAGACATCGTAACTAGTAGCTGCTGGGCATTTGTTCCGATTATATATTTTTGTTCAGATTTTGATTTTTTAAATACGCACCTGTCCAGTCTTAGAGTGGTGTCGCTAGCAAATTCTGTGCCAGGGCATGATATCCTGAATTACTATCAGTTATAATCAATAGTAGTAATTCTTTTTTGTCAAAAATCATAGCAGCTGTTTTATTTTTTTATTTTTTGTTTATAAACACTGGTTTATAGCTGCTGGGAATTAACATAATCACACAAATTTTACAAAGCTACAGAAATTTTCCAGCAAACCAGCACATCTATGCATAGTTGATGCTTTTTCTTATTTTTTTTCCCAAGCGTACCAAACAAGCACATAGACACGTACAACGAGTTGAGTGCTTCTTAGTAAAAAAATAAACCACTTAAACACATACCGCCTGGGCCTATTCTTTTTCTATTGAGTACCTTTTTTGCTGTGTCAAAGAAAACAAATGAATAGGCTGCCCAAATACACAAACACATTAAAGAGCCCGGCCCAAAATAAAAAACAAACAAACAGAAAAAGAAAGCCCAGAACCTAAGCCGAATATAGTCCAGCAGATGACGAGCTAAGAAATAGGCCTAATCTCCTTTAGATGACATCAGCCGACTGAGACTTGGCGAAGTCTCAGTCGACTGAGTCTTAGACAGTCCCATCCAAAATAGTGGGTTCAGTAATATTTAAAGTTTTGACTTCTTCAATCCCACTTTTAACAATTTTAGCATCAAGATCTAAAGACTCTGAATTCTTGGAACGCCGTCTAGGTAAAGGTGGATCATAATCAGTCCCATCATTATCAAGATTCAAATTGCAAAACAAATATTTAATAGGGGACACATCAATAACTTTTAGATCTTCATCTTTATTATCATGGAAACTAGAAGAACACGCTTTTATAAAACAATATTTGTTAGCACGCATCCTAGCGGTTCTTTCTTTGCACTCATCAATGGAAATTCTCATGGCTTTGAGAGACTCATTGATATCATGCTTAGGTGGAATAGATCTAAGTTTCATAGAATCAACATCAAGAGAAATTCTATCAACGTTCCTAGCCAACTCATCAATCTTAAGCAATTTTTCTTCAATTAAAGCATTGAAATTCTTTTGCGAAGTAATAAATTCTTTAATATTAGTTTCAAAATCAGAGGGCATCTTATTATAATTTCCATAAGAATTGTTGTAGGAATTACCATAATTATTAGAGGAATTACTAGGATACGGCCTAGGATTAAAGTTTCCTCTATACGCGTTGTTACCAAAATTATTCCTACCAACAAAATTCACATCCATAGATTCATTATTATTCTCAATCAAAGTAGACAAAGGCATATCATTAGGATCAGAAGAAACACTTTTATTAGCAAATAATTTCATAAGTTCATCCATCGTTACACTCAAAACATTAATTTCTTCTATCGCATGCACTTTCTTATTAGTAGATCTTTTAGTGTGCCATTGAGAATAATTAACCATAATATTATCTAGGAGTTTAGTAGCTTCTCCTAAAGTGATTTCCATAAAAGTGCCTCCCGCGGCCGAATCTAAAAGATTTTTAGAAGCAAAATTCAATCCGACATAAAAAATTTGTATAGTCATCCACAAATTCAAACCATGTGTAGGGCAATTACGTATCATTAATTTCATCCTCTGCCAAGCTTGTGAAACATGTTAATGATCAAGTTGCTTAAAATTCATAATATCGTTTCTAAGAGACATAATCTTAGCGTGAGGAAAATACTTAGAGATAAAAGCATCTTTGCACTTATTCCACGAATCAAAACTATTTTTAGGCAAAGACGAAAACCAAGCTTTAGCACGATCTCTAAGCGAAAAAGGAAATAGATTCAATTTAACAATATGATTATCCACATCTTTATTTTTTTGCATATCACATAAATCAATGAAGCTATTTAGATGGGTAGCGGCATCTACACTAGGAAGGCCGGAAAATGGATCTTTCATGAGAAGATTCAGCAAGGCAGCATTAATTTCACAAGATTCAGCATCGGTAAGAGGAGCAATCGGAGTGATAATAAAATCATTGTTGTTGGTATTGATAAAGTCACATAATTTGGTATTATCTTGAGCCATTGTGACAAGCAAGCAATCCGACACACAAGCAAACAAGAAACGGGCAAAAAGAGGCGAATATAGAAAGAGAGGGAGGATGGAGGGAGAGAGGGCGAATAAAACGGCAAGGGTGAAGTGGGGGAGAGGAAAACGAGAGGCAAATGGCAAATAATGTAATGAGGGAGATAAGGGTTTGTGATGCGTACTTGGTATGTCGACTTTTGTGTAGACCTCCCCGACAACGGCGCCAGAAATCCTTCTGTTGGGGAACGTAGCAGAAATTCAAAATTTTCTACGCAACACCAAGATCAATCTATGGAGTAATCTAGCAACGAGGCAAGGGGAGTGCATCTACGTACCCTTGTAGATCGCTAAGCGGAAGCGTTCAAGTGAACGGGGTTGATGGAGTCGTACTCGTCGTGATCCAAATCACCGATGATCCTAGTGCCGAACGGACGGCACCTCCGCGTTCAACACACGTACAGCCCGGGGACGTCTCCCATGCCTTGATCCAGCAAGGAGAGAGGGAGAGGTTGAGGAAGACTCCATCCAGCAGCAGCACAACGGCGTGGTGGTGGTGGAGGAGCGTGGTGATCCAGCAGGGCTTCGCCAAGCACCGCAAGAGACGAGGAGGGAGAGGGGTAGGGCTGCGCCAAGAGAGAGATTGAATCGCGTGTTGGGCAGCCCCTAGGCCTCAAGTATATATAGGGGAAGGGGAGGGGGCTGCGCCCCCTCTAGGGTTCCCACCCCAAGGGGTGCGGCAGCCCCAGATCCCATCTGTGGGAGGCGGCCAAGGGGGGAGGAGAGGGAGGCGCAGGGAGCATGGGCCTTAGGGCCCATCTACCCTTAGGGTTTGCCCCCCTCCTCCCCTTAGGCGCCTTGGGCCCTTGTGGGGGGGGGCGCACCAGCCCACCTGGGGCTGGTCCCCTCCCACACTTGGCCCATGCAGCCCTCCGGGGCTGGTGGCCCCACTTGGTGGACCCCCGGGACCCTCCCGGTGGTCCCGGTACGTTACCGATAAACCCGAAACTTTTCCGGTGACCAAAACAGGACTTCCCATATATAAATCTTTACCTCCGGACCATTCCGGAACTCCTCGTGACGTCCGGGATCTCATCCGAGACTCCGAACAACATTCGGTAACCACATACAAACTTCCTTTATAACCCTAGAGTCATCGAACCTTAAGTGTGTAGACCCTATGGGTTCGGGAACCATGCAGACATGACCGAGACGTTCTCCGGTCAATAACCAACAGCGGGATCTGGATACCCATGTTGGCTCCCACATGTTCCACGATGATCTCATCGGATGAACCACGATGTCGAGGATTCGATCAATCCCGTATACAATTCCCTTTGTCTAGCGGTATTGTACTTGCCCGAGATTCGATCGTCGGTATCCCGATACCTTGTTCAATCTCGTCACCGGCAAGTATCTTTACTCGTTCCGTAACACATCATCCCGTGATCAACTCCTTGATCACATTGTGCACATTATGATGATGTCCTACCGAGTGGGCCCAGAGATACCTCTCCGTCACACGGAGTGACAAATCCCAGTCTCGATTCGTGCCAACCCAACAGACACTTTCGGAGATACCCGTAGTGTACCTTTATAGCCACCCAGTTACGTTGTGACGTTTGGTACACCCAAAGCATTCCTACGGTATCCGGGAGTTGCACAATCTCATGGTCTAAGGAAATGATACTTGACATTAGAAAAGCTTTAGCATACGAACTACACGATCTTTGTGCTAGGCTTAGGATTGGGTCTTGTCCATCACATGATTCTCCTAATGATGTGATCCCGTTATCAACGACATCCAATGTCCATGGTCAGGAAACCGTAACCATCTATTGATCAACGAGCTAGTCAACTAGAGGCTTACTAGGGACATGGTGTTGTCTATGTATCCACACATGTAAATGAGTTTCCTATCAATATAATTATAGCATGGATAATAAACGATTATCATGAACAAGGAAATATAATAATAACTAATTTGTTATTACCTCTAGAGCATATTTCCAACAGTCTCCCACTTGCACTAGAGTCAATAATCTAGTTCACATCGCCATGTGATTAACACTCACAGGTCACATCGCCATGTGACCAACATCCAAAGAGTTTACTAGAGACAATAATCTAGTTCACATCACTATGTGATTAACACTCAATGAGTTCTAGGTTTGAACATGTTGCTTGTGAGAGAGGTTTTAGTCAACGGGTCTGCAACATTCAGATCCATATGTACTTCACAAATCTCTATGCTATATTTGGAGGCATTTCAAATAACTATTCTACTTGGAGCTATTCCAAATTTTTGCTCCATTATACGTATCCGGTATCTCTACTCAGAGCTATCCGGATAGGTGTTAAGCTTGCATCGACGTAACTCTTTACGTCGAACTCTTTATCACCTCCATAACCGAGAAACATATCCTTATTCCTCTAAGGATAATTTTGACCGCTATCTGGTGATCTACTCCTAGATCACCTTTGTACCCTCTAGCCAGACATGTGGCAAGGCACACATCAGGTGCGGTACATAGCATAGCATACTATGGAGCCTATGTCCAAGCATAGGGGACGACCTTCGTCCTTTCTCTCTGTTCTGCCGTGGTCGAGCTTTAAGTCTTAACTTCGTACCTTACAACTCAGGCAAGAACTCCTTCTTTGACTGATCCATCTTGA
Organism: Triticum urartu; assembly: GCF_056163025.1. Classification (NCBI taxonomy): domain Eukaryota; kingdom Viridiplantae; phylum Streptophyta; class Magnoliopsida; order Poales; family Poaceae; genus Triticum; species Triticum urartu. Next base: position 8,617,274 of record NC_141879.1, read on the forward strand.
ACACCTTCAAGATCATGTCAAGGTATGTGCTCATTTGAAAGTACCATTAAGCGTTTTGATCTATCCTTATAGATCTTGACGCTCAATGTTCAAGTAGCCTAATCCAGGTTTTCCATTGAAAAACACTTTTCAAATAACCCTATTTGCTTTCCAGAAATTCTACATCATTTCTGATCAACAATATGTCAACAACATATCAGAAATTCTATAGTGCTCCCACTTACTTCTTTGGAAATACAAGTTTCTCATAAACTTTGTATAAACCCAAATCTTTGATCATCTCATCAAAGCATACATTCCAACTCCGAGATGCTTACTCCAGTCCTTAGAAGGATTGCTGGAGCTTTGCATACTTGTTAGCATTTTTCAGGATTGACAAAACCTTCTAGTTGTATCTCATACAACCTTTCCTCAAGAAAATCGTCGAGGAAACAATGTTTTTGACATCCTATCTGCAAGATTTCATAAATAATGCAGTAACTGCTAAGATAATTCCAACAGACTTTTAGCATCGCTACGTGTGAGAAAGTCTCATCGTAGTCAACTCCTTGAACTTGTCGGGAAACACCTTAACGACAAGTCAAGCTTTCTCAATGGTGACGCTTACCATCATTGTCTGTCTTCCTTTTAAAATCCATCTGTACTCAACAACCTTACGACCATCGAGTCGTTCTGCCAAAGTCTACACTTTGTTTTCGTTGATCCTCTCTCGGATTTTATGGCGTCGAGCCATTTATCGGAATCCGGGCCCACCATCACTTCTCCATAGCTCATAGGTTCATTGTTGTCTAGCAACATGACTTCCAAGACAGGATCACGTGCCACTTTGAAGTAGTACGCATCCTTGTTGTCCTACGAGGTTTGGTAGTGACTTGATCCGAAGTCTCATGATCAATATCATAAGCTTCCACTTCAATTGGTGTAGGTGCCACAGGAACAACTCTTTGTGCCCTGCTATACACTAGTTGAAGTGACGGTTTCAATAACCTCATCAAGTCTCCACCATTCTCCCACTCAATTCTTTCGAGAGAAACTTTTCCTCGAGAAAGGACCCGATTCTATAAACAATCCCTATTGCTTTCGGATCTGAATTAGGAGGTATACCCAACTGTTTTGGGTGTCCTATGAAGATGCATTTTATCCGCTTTGGGTTCGAGCTTATCAACCTGAAACTTTTTCACATAAACGTCGCAGCCCCAAACTTTTAAGAAACGACAACTCAGGTTTCTCCAAACCATAGTTCAAACGGTTTTGTCTCAACGGAATTACGTGGTGCCCTATTAAAGTGAGTGCGGTTGTCTCTAATGCCTAACCCATGAACGATAGTGGTAATTCGATAAGAGACATCATGGTATGCATCATATCCAATAGGGTGCAGTTATGATGTTCGGACACACCATCACACTATGGTGTTCCAGGCGATGTTAGTTGTGAAACAATTTCCACAATGTCTCAATTGTGTACCAAACTCGCAACTCAGATATTCATCTCTATGATCATATCATAGACATTTTATCCTCTTGTCACGACGATCTTCAACTTCACTCTGAAATTACTTGAACCATTCAATAATTCAAACTTGTGTTTCATCAAGTAAATATACTCAGTATCTACTCAAATCATCTATGAAGTAAGAACATAAAGATATCCACTGCGTGCCTCAGCACTCATTGGACTGCACACATCAAAATGTATTACTTCCAACAAGTTGCTTTCTTGTTCCATTTTACTGAAAACGAGGCCTTTCAGTCATCTCGCCCATGTGGTATGATTTGCATGTCTCAAGTGATTCAAAATCAAGCGAGTCCAAAGATCCATCAACATGGAGCTTCTTCATTCGTTTTATACCATTGTGACTAAAATTGCAGTGCCACAAGTATGTGGTAATATCATTACTATCTTATATCTTTTGGCATGAACATGTGTATCACTACGATCGAGATTCAATAAACTATTCATTTTAGGTGCAAGACCTTTGAAGGTATTATTCAAATAAACAGAGTAACTGTTATTCTCTTTAAATGAACAACCGTATTGCGATAGACATAATCCAATCATGTCTATGCTCAACGCAAACACCAAATAACAATTATTTATGTTTAACACCAATCTCGATGGTAGAGGGAGCGTGCGATGCTTGATCATATCAACCTTGGAAACACTTCCAACACATATCGTCAGCTCACCTTTAGCTAGTTTCCATTTATTCCGTAGCTTTTATTTCGTGTTACTAACACTTAGTAACCGAACCGGTATCTAATACACTGGTGCTACTAGGAGTACTAGTAAAGTACACATTAACATAATATATATCCAATATACTTCTATCGACAGCCTTCTCATCTCCCAAGTATCTTGGGTAATTCTGCTCCAGTAGCTGTTCCCCTTATTACAGAAGCACTTAGTCTCGGGTTTGGGTTCAACCTTGGGTTTCTTCATTAAAGCAGCAGCTGATTTGCCGTTTCATGAAGTATCCCTTCTTGCCCTTGCCCTTCTTGAAACTAGTGGTTTCACCAACCATCAACAATTGATGCTCCTTCTTGATTTCTACTTTCGTGGTGTCAAACATCGCGAATATCTCAAGGACCATCATATATGTCCCTGATATGTTATAGTTCATCATGAAGCTCTAGCAGCTTGGTGGTAATGACTTCGGAGAAACATCATTATCTCATCTGGAAGATCAACTCCCACTCGGTTCAAATGATTGTTGCACTCAGACAATCTGAGCACAAGCTCAACAATTGAGCTTTTCTCCCTTAGTTTGCAGGCTAAGATAATCGTCGGAGGTCTTATACCTCTTGACGTGGGCACGAGCCTGAAATCCCAATTTCAGCCCTCGAAACATCTCATATGTTCCGCGACGTTTCGAAATCGTCTATGGTGCCTCAACTCTAAACCGTTTAACTGAACTATCACGTAGTTATCAAAATGTGTATGTTAGATGTTCGCAACACCCACAGACGACGTTCGAGGTTCAGCACACTGAGCGATGCATTAAGGACATAAGCCTTCTACGAAGCAATGAGGACAATCCTCAGTTTACGGACCTAGTCCGCATAATTGCTACTATCAACTTTCAACTAAATTTTCTCTAGGATCGTATCTAAACAGTAGAACTGAAGCGCGAGCTACGACATAATTTGCGAAGATCTTTTGACTATGTTTAGGATAATTAAGTTCATCTTATGAACTCCCACTCAGATAGGCATCCCTCTAGTCATCTAAGTGATTACATGATCCGAGTCAACTAGGCCGTGTCCGATCATCACGTGAGATGGACTAGTCATCATCAGTGAACATCCTCATGTTGATCGTATCTACCATACGACTCATGCTTGACCTTTCGGTCTCTTGTGTTCCGAGGCCATGTCTGTACATGCTAGGCTCGTCAAGTCAACCTAAGTGTTTCGCGTGTGTAAATCTGGCTTACACCCGTTGTATGTGAACGTAAGAATCTATCACACCCGATCATCACGTGGTGCTTCGAAACGACAAACTTTCGCAACGGTGCACAATTAGGGGGAACACTTTCTTGAAATTTTAATGAGGGATCATCTTATTTACTACCGTTGTTCTACGCAAATAAGATGTAATAACATGATAAACATCACATGCAATCAAATACTGACATGATATGGCCATCATCACTTTGCTCCTTTCGATCTCCATCATCGGGGCTCCATGATCATCATCGTCACCGGCATGACACCATGATCTCCATCATCATGATCTCCATCATCGTGTCTTCATGAAGTTGTCTCGCCAACTATTCTTCTACTACTATGGCTACCGGTTAGCAATAAAGTAAAGTAATTACATGACGTTTATGTTGACACGCAGGTCATAAATAAATTAAGACAACTCCTATGGCTCCTGCCGGTTGTCACACTCATCGACATGCAAGTCGTGATTCCTATTACAAGAACATGATCAATCTCATACATCACATATATCATTCATCACATCCTTTTGGCCATATCACATCACAAAACACTTGCTGCAAAAACAAGTTAGACGTCCTCTAATTGTTGTTGCAAGTTTTTACGTGGCTGCTACAGTGTTGCTAGCAAGAACGTTTCTTACCTACGCCAAAACCACAACGTGAATTGCCAATTTCTATTTACCCTTCATAAGGACCCTGTTCATCGAATCCGATCCGACTAAAGTGGGAGAGACAGACACCCACCAGCCACCTTATGCAACTAGTGCATGTCAGTCGGTGGAACCGGTCTCACGTAAGCGTACGTGTAAGGTTGGTCCGGGCCGCTTCATCCCACAATGCCATCGAATCAAGATAAGACTAGTAACGGCAAGATAATTGGCAATATCGACGCCCACAACTGCTTTGTGTTCTACTCGTGCATAGAAACTACGCATAGACCTGGCTCATGATGCCACTGTTGGGGAACGTAGCAGAAATTCAAAATTTTCTACGCAACACCAAGATCAATCTATGGAGTAATCTAGCAACGAGGGAAGGGGAGTGCATCTACGTACCCTTGTAGATCGCTAAGCTGAAGCGTTCAAGTGAACGGGGTTGATGGAGTCGTACTCGTCGTGATGCAAATCACCGATGATCCTAGTGCCGAACGAACGGCACCTCCGCGTTCAACACACGTACAGCCCGGGGACGTCTCCCATGCCTTGATCCAGCAAGGAGAGAGGGAGAGGTTGAGGAAGACTCCATCCAGCAGCAGCACAACGGCGTGGTGGTGGTGGAGGAGCGTGGTGATCCAGCAGGGCTTCGCCAAGCACCGCAAGAGACGAGGAGGGAGAGGGGTAGGGCTGCGCCAAGAGAGAGATTGAATCGCGTGTTGGGCAGCCCCTAGGCCTCAAGTATATATAGGGGAAGGGGAGGGGGCTGCGCCCCCTCTAGGGTTCCCACCCCAAGGGGTGCGGCAGCCCCAGATCCCATCTGTGGGAGGCGGCCAAGGGGGGAGGAGAGGGAGGCGCAGGGAGCATGGGCCTTAGGGCCCATCTACCCTTAGGGTTTGCCCCCCTCCTCCCCTTAGGCGCCTTGGGCCCTTGTGGGGGGGGCGCACCAGCCCACCTGGGGCTGGTCCCCTCCCACACTTGGCCCATGCAGCCCTCCGGGGCTGGTGGCCCCACTTGGTGGACCCCCGGGACCCTCCCGGTGGTCCCGGTACGTTACCGATAAACCCGAAACTTTTCCGGTGACCAAAACAGGACTTCCCATATATAAATCTTTACCTCCGGACCATTCCGGAACTCCTCGTGACGTCCGGGATCTCATCCGAGACTCCGAACAACATTCGGTAACCACATACAAACTTCCTTTATAACCCTAGCGTCATCGAACCTTAAGTGTGTAGACCCTACGGGTTCGGGAACCATGCAGACATGACCGAGACGTTCTCCGGTCAATAACCAACAGCGGGATCTGGATACCCATGTTGGCTCCCACATGTTCCACGATGATCTCATCGGATGAACCACGATGTCGAGGATTCGATCAATCCCGTATACAATTCCCTTTGTCTAGCGGTATTGTTCTTGCCCGAGATTCAATCGTCGGTATCCCGATACCTTGTTCAATCTCGTCACCGGCAAGTCTATTTACTCGTACCGTAACACATCATCCCGTGATCAACTCCTTGATCACATTGTGCACATTATGATGATGTCCTACCGAGTGGGCCCAAAGATACCTCTCCGTCACATGGAGTGACAAATCCCAGTCTTGATTCGTGCCAACCCAACAGACACTTTCGGAGATACCCGTAGTGTACCTTTATAGCCACCCAGTTACGTTGTGACGTTTGGTACACCCAATGCATTCCTACGGTATCCGGGAGTTGCACAATCTCATGGTCTAAGGAAATGATACTTGACATTAGAAAAGCTTTAGCATACGAACTACACGATCTTTGTGCTAGGCTTAGGATTGGGTCTTGTCCATCACATGATTCTCCTAATGATGTGATCCCGTTATCAACGACATCCAATGTCCATGGTCAGGAAACCGTAACCATCTATTGATCAACGAGCTAGTCAACTAGAGGCTTACTAGGGACATGGTGTTGTCTATGTATCCACACATGTATCTGAGTTTCCTATCAATATAATTATAGCATGGATAATAAACGATTATCATGAACAAGGAAATATAATAATAACTAATTTTTTATTGCCTCCAGAGCATATTTCCAACACCTTCTTGCTACCTCTTGAGCACTTGCGTTGGTTTTCCCTTGAAGAGGAAAGGGTGATGCAGAAGAGTAGCGTAAGTATTTCCCTCAGTTTTTGAGAACCAAGGTATCAATCCAGTAGGAGGCCACGCACGAGTCCCTCGCACCTACACAAACAAATAAATCCCCGCAACCAACACGATAAGGGATTGTCAATCCCTACACGGTCACTTACGAGAGTGAGATCTGATAGATATGATAAGATAATATTTTTGGTATTTTTTTATGATAAAGAGAAATAAAAGATGAAAAATAAAATATATGGCAAAGGAAATAACTAAGTATTGGAAGATTAATATGATGGAAGATAGACCCGGGGGCCATAGTTTCACTAGTGGCTTCTCTCGAGAGCATAAGTATTCACGGTGGGTAAACAAATTACTATTGAGCAATTGACAGAATTGAGCATAGTTATGAGAATATCTAGGTATGATCATGTATATAGGCATCACGTCTGAGACAACTAGACCGACTCCTGCCTGCATCTACTACTATTACTCCACACATCGACCGCTATCCAGCATGCATCTAGAGCGTTAAGTTCAAGAGAATAGAGTAACGCTTTAAACAAGATGACATAATGTAGAGGGATAAACTCATGCAATATGATATAAACCCATCTTGTTATCCTCGATGGCAACAATAAAATACGTGCCTTGAAAAGATAACCAATCATACATAAAAGAATTCAGAGAAGATTCAAATATTGTTCATAGATAAACTTGATCATAAACCCACAATTCATCGGTCTCAACAAACACACCACAAAAGAAGATTACATCGAATAGATCTCCACAAGAGGGGAGAACTTTGTATTGAGATCCAAAAAGAGAGAAGAAGCCATCTAGCTAATAACTATGGACCCGTAGATCTGAAGTAAACTACTCACACTTCATCGGATAGGCTATGGTGTTGATGTAGAAGCCCTCCGTGATCGATGCCCCCTCCGGCGGAGCTCCGAAACAGTCCCCAAGATGGGATCTCGTGGATACAGAAAGTTACGGCGGTGGAATTAGGGTTTTGGCTCAGTATCTGGTAGTTTGGGGGTACATAGGTATATATAAGAGGAAGGAGTACGTCGGTGGAGCAACAGGGGGCCCATGAGGGTGGAGGGCGTGCCGGGGGGGGGGGGGGGGGTAGGCGCGCCCCCTACCTCGTGGCCTCCTGGTTGATGTCTTGACGTAGGGTCCAAGTCCTCTGGATCGTGTTCGTTCCGAAAATCACGTTCCCGAAGGATTCGTTCCGTTTGGACTCCGTTTGATATTCTTTTTCTGCGAAACACTAAAATAGGCAAAAAAAACTACAATTCTGGGCTGGGCCTCCGGTTAATAGGTTAGTCCCAAAAATAATATAAAAGTGTATAATAAAGCCCAATAATGTCCAAAACAGAATATAATATAGCATGGAACAATCAAAAATTATAGATACGTTGGAGACGTATCAGCATCCTCAGCCAGCGAGCTTTTAGCCACTCCCCTCTTTGCATCCGCCACCCTCCCTGCTCCTGCACGATTTGGCCAGGCGCCCTGAGCTGTCGTGCCTCGCTCCTACCCAACGAGTACGCACAACTACACCCTGCCACCCTTGCCTAGCTACCTGCACTTAAGACGTTGGATTCGAGTGGCCTCAGCCTCCCCACTCTGCACGATGCCAGATCTCAACTACAGGCAGGGTCGCCGGTGCCGGCGGCTATGGTGGTTGGCAAGCCAGGTTGCGGTCGTGTGGGACGGCAGCCGTCATGAGGCAAGTGGCTAAAAGCACGTTCAATGGTGGGAGGCAGGGGGAGGCGCTGGTGGCTGGGGCATTGTAGGTCGTGCGAGAGGCGGCGAACTCCGGGGAGCAGCAACAAGAAGGGGACGAAGAGAGGGTGCGCCGCTTGGAGGAGCTCCGGGGTTGATTGTGTTTGTTTTTTATTTCAGGGGTGTGTATGTCAATTCTTTGCCAAGTCAGCTCCTTACAATCCGGTCCTACTTGTCAAAAAGTGATCAAACGGGCCAAATCATCCAACCAGTGCTTTCTGCAAAAGGTTTACTCGGAATGCGGTGATTTTTGCAATGGATTACCGACTTGGTGATTTTTTTCGGGAATATACATTGTTGCGTATCATTGCATTGATATGTGGAAGAGTGACAAGCGCATACAAGAGAAAAGGGTGGGGAGCAACTCATCAAGCCGTACACAAGTCGGTGTCTCGAGGAGTGCGAGATGAGCATGACGGAGGGTGCTCAGCCTTGTCTACTACGATCAGGTTACAGGGATAACAATCAGTATACGTTGGCACCCGCAGAGGCCCAAAGCTTCACCTCGTCCTTGATCACCCGCAATAGCTCCGCGTTAGAAGGCCGATGTCCATCGAAGAGGGCGGCGTTGCGGTGTTTCCAGGTTTCCCATGCGACAAGGGAGCTGAAACCTTTCTGCAAGCCGGCCGGGAAAGTACCGGCTGTGGCCTCCCATCACTGGAAGAATCGTGCGGTGTCACTGGGTAGGGAGATTGGCGGTCGACACCATGAGAGGACCACATGCCACGTGATCCGGGAGAAAACGCACCGGACAAGCAGGTGGTCTGTAGTCTCGACCTCCTGGCCGCATAGCAAGAATGTGGGGTCGTGAGGCAAGCCATGGCGTGCTTGACACTCGGCCGTCCAACATCGGTCGAGGGTAGCCAGCCAGAGGAAAAACTTGGCATTCGTGGGCACCCATGTTTTCTAGACTTGGTAAATTTCTGCAAACTTAGCCGTAAATGTGGTAGTTTTCTATAATTAACTCATACTAGTAAGCGTGCACGTGCAACGGACGTCTCAACTAATATTGAAACCATATGTGAAAATTCGCATGTGTATGTAAAAGGATAATCTCATAGTAGTAGTAAAGAAATATTTCAAACGAATTGTTCTGTTGATAAGGTTCTTTTTTCACCCGAAAAGCTAATGCATTCTTATTTCGAATTGGTAGTAGCCTTCTTATTCCTATGAATATTGAAGAACACATTCAAAGCACTCAGGTACACCCACTATTTATCCATTCTTGTAATATGATTGTTTTCTTACAATTCCTACTTTACATAATCTGCTTTATGTTTTGACGCCATCGTTTCAACCAAGGCCGTTGAGTGCCATGGATCCATGGAGCAGGGGAACAACCGCTGTGATTTTTGTGGTGTCAATGGCTAGCTTCTTCAGGTGGAAGGCCAACCAGAATTGCAGTCCCATCACAAGGTCGGTTGCTTGGCCGACATCCCAAAACTTAGAAGAACCATGGTGCCTTAACATGCCACGCAGTGAGATAGATGGTGCAAAGATAATTTCAATTGTTTAAAGTTCATCAAAAAAAACTACTGGTAAGGAATAATAGGACATAGCCATCTGTGTAAATATATAGAGAACCAATCCATTTGCCCTTATTTATCGAAATGTGTTACTGAAGGAAATATGCCCTAGAGGCAATAATAAAGTTATTATTTATTTCCTTATTTCATCATAAATGTTTATTATTCATGCCAGAATTGTATTAACCGGAAACATAATACATGTGTGAATACATAGACAAAACAGAGTGTCACTAGTATGCCTCTACTTGACTAGCTCGTTAATCAAAGATGGTTATGTTTCCTAACCATGGACAAAGAGTTGTTATTTGATTAACGGGATCACATCATTAGGAGAATGATGTGATTGACATGACTCATTCCTTTAGCTTAGCACCCGATCGTTTAGTATGTTGCTATTGCTTTCTTCATGACTTATACATGTTCCTATGACTATGAGATTATGCAACTCCCGTTTGCCGGAGGAACACTTTGTGTGCTACCAAATGTCACAACGTAACTGGGTGATTATAAAGGTGCTCTACAGGTGTCTCCAAAGGTACATGTTGGGTTGGCGTATTTCGAGATTAGGATTTGTCACTCCGATTGTCGGAGAGGTATCTCTGGGCCCTCTCGGTAATGCACATCACATAAGCCTTGCAAGCATTGCAACTAATGAGTTAGTTGCGAGATGATGTATTACGAAACGAGTAAATAGACTTGCCGGTAACGAGATTGAACTAGGTATTGAGATACCGACGAACGAATCTCGGGCAAGTAACATACCGATGACAAAGGGAACAACGTATGTTCTTATGCGGTCTGACCGATAAAGATCTTCATAGAATATGTGTGAGCCAATATGAGCATCCAGGTTCCGCTATTGGTTATTGACCGGAGACGTGTCTCGGTCATGTCTACATTGTTCTCGAACCCGTAGGGTCCGCACGCTTAAGGTTTCGATGACAGTTATATTATGAGTTTATGAGTTTTGATGTACCGAAGGAGTTCGGAGTCCTGGATGAGATCGGGGACATGACGAGGAGTCTCGAAATGGTCGAGACGTAAAGATCGATATATTGGACGACTATATTCGGACATCGGAAAGGTTCCGAGTGATTCGGGTATTTTCGGGGGTACCGGGGAGTTACGGGAATACGAGGAAGAAGCAATGGGCCTCATGGGCCAAGTGGTGGAAGAGAGGAGGCAGGGCGAGCGGCCCCCCTAGCCCAAACCGAATTGGACTAGGGGGCCGGCCCCCCTTTCCTCCTTTTCTTCCCTCTCCTTCCTTCTCCTTCTCCTTCGCTTCCTTCCCCTCTCCTACTTGGACTAGGAAAGAGGGTGGAATCCTACTTGGAGTAGGATTGCCCCCCCTTGGGCGCGCCTCCTCCCCTTGGCCTCCTCTCCCCCTTGCTCCTTTATATACGGGGGCAGGGGGGACCCCATGACACACAAGTTGATCTTCGTGATCGTTCTCTTAGCCGTGTGCGGTGCCCCCCTCCACCATAATCCTCGATAATATTGTAGCGGTGCTTAGGCGAAGCCCTGCGACGGTAGAACATCAAGATCGTCACCACGCCGTTGTGCTGACGGAACTCTTCCCCGACACTTTGCTGGATCGGAGTCCGGGGATCATCATCGAGCTGAACGTGTGCTAGAACTCGGAGGTGCCGTAGATTCGGTGCTTGGATCGGTCGGATCGTGAAGACGTACGACTACATCAACCGCGTTGATATAACGCTTCCGCTTTCGGTGTACGAGGGTACATGGACAACACTCTCCCCTCTCGTTGCTATGCATCACCATGATCTTGCATGTGCGTAGGAAATTTTTTGAAATTACTACGTTCCGCAACAGTGGCATCCGAGCCTAGGTTTTATGTGTTGATGTTATATGCATGAGTAGAACACAAGTGAGTTGTGGGCGATATAAGTCATACTGCTTACCAGCATGTCATACTTTGGTTCGGTGGTATTGTTGGATGAAGCAGCCCGGACCGACATTACGCGTACGCTTACACGAGACTGGTTCTACCGACGTGCTTTGCACACAGGTGGCTGGCGGGTGTCAGTTTCTCCAACTTTAGTTGAACCAAGTGTGGCTACGCCCGGTCCTTGCGAAGGTTAAAATAGCACCAACTTGACAAACTATCGTTGTGGTTTTGATGCGTAGGTAAGATTGGTTCTTGCTTAAAGCCCGTAGCAGCCACGTAAAACTTGCAACAAACAAAGTAGAGGACGTCTAACTTGTTTTTGAAGGGCATGTTGTGATGTGATATGGTCAAGACATGATGCTTAATTTTATTGTATGAGATGATCATGTTTTGTAACCGAGTTATCGGCAACTGGCAGGAGCCATATGCTTTATTGTATGCAATGCAATCGCCCTGTAATGCTTTACTTTATCACTAAGCGGTAGCGATAGTCGTAGAATCATAAGATTGGCGAGACGACAACGATGCTACGATGGAGATCAAGGTGTCGCGCCGGTGACGATGGTGATCATGACGGTGCTTCGAAGATGGAGATCACAAGCACAAGATGATGATGGCCATATCATATCACTTATATTGATTGCATGTGATGTTTATCTTTTATGCATCTTATCTTGCTTTGATTGACGGTAGCATTTTAAGATGATCTCTCACTAATTATCAAGAAGTGTTCTCCCTGAGTATGCACCGTTGCGAAAGTTCTTCGTGCTGAGACACCACGTGATGATCGGGTGTGATAGGCTCTACGTTCAAATACAATGGGTGCAAAACAGTTGCACACGCGGAATACTCAGGTTATACTTGACGAGCCTAGCATATACAGATATGGCCTCGGAACACGGAGACCGAAAGGTCGAGCGTGAATCGTATAGTAGATATGATCAACATAGTGATGTTCACCATTGAAACTACTCCATCTCATGTGATGATCGGACATGGTTTAGTTGATATGGATCACGTGATCACTTAGAGGATTAGAGGGATGTCTATCTAAGTGGGAGTTCTTAAGTAATATGATTAATTGAACTTTAATTTATCATGAACTTAGTCCTGATAGTATTTTGCAAATAATGTTATAGATCAATAGCTCGCGTTGTTGCTTTCATATGTTTATTTTGATATGTTCCTAGAGAAAATTGTGTTGAAAGATGTTAGTAGCAATGATGCGGATTGGATCCGTGATCTGAGGTTTATCCTCATTGCTGCACAGAAGAATTATGTCCTGGATGCACTGCTAGGTGACAGACCTATTGCAGGAGTAGATGCAGACGTTATGAACGCTTGGCTAGCTCAATATGATGACTACTTGATAGTTTAGTGCACCATGCTTAACGGCTTAGAATCGGGACTTCAAAGACGCTTTGAACGTCATGGACCATATGAGATGTTCCAGGAGTTGAAGTTAATATTTCAAGCAAATACCCGAGTTCAGAGATATGAAGTCTCCAACAAGTTCTATAGCTAAAAGATGGAGGAGAATCGCTCAACTAGTGAGCATGTGCTCAGATTGTCTGGGTACTACAATCGCTTGAATCAAGTGGGAGTTAATCTTCCAGATAAAATAGTGGTCGACAGAATTCTCTAGTCACCATCACCAAGTTAGTAGAACTTTGTGATGAACTATGATATGCAAGGGATAACGGAAACGATTCCCAAGCTCTTCGTAATGCTGAAATTGACGAAGGTAGAAATCGAGAAAAACATCAAGTGTTGATGGTAGACAAGACCACTAGTTTCAAGAAAAGGGCAAAGGAAAAAAAGGGAACTTCAAGAAAAACAGTAAGCAAGTTGCTGCTCAAGTGAAGAAACCCAAGTCTGGTCCTAAGCCTGAGACTAAGTGCTTCTACTGCAAAGGGATTGGTCACTGGAAGCAGAACTACCTCAAGTATTTGGTGGATAAGAAAGGATGGCAAAGTAAACAAAGGTATATTTGATATACATGTTATTGATGTGTACTTTACTAGTGTTCATAGCAACCCCTCAGTATTTGGTACTAGTTCAGTTGCTAAGATTAGTAACTCGAAACGGGAGTTGCAGAATGAACAGAGACTAGTTAAGGGTAAAGTGACGATGAGAGTTGGAAGTGGTTCCAAGATTGATATGATTATCATCGCACACTCCCTATACTTTCGGGATTAGTGTGGAACCTAAATAAGTGTTATTTGGTGTTGAGCATGAATATGATTTGATCATGTTTATTGCAATACGGTTATTCATTTTAAGTAAGAGAATAAATTGTTGTTCTGTTTACATGAATAAAACCTTATATGGTTACACACCCAATGAAAATGGTTAGTTGGATCTCGATCATAGTGATACACATATTCATAATATTGAAACCAAAAGATGCAAAGTTAATAATGATAGTGCAACTTATTTGTGGCACTGCCGTTTAGGTCATATTGGTGTAAAGCGCATGAAGGAACTCCATGCTGATGGGATTTTGGAATCACTTGATTATGAATCACTTGGTGCTTGCGAACCATGCCTTATGGACAAGATGACTAAAGACTCCGTTCTCCGGAACAATGGAGCGAGCAACTGACTTATTGGAAATAATACATACTGATGTATGCGATCCGATGAGTGTTGAAGCTCGCGGCGGGTATTGTTATTTTCTGACCTTCACATATGATTTGAGCAGATATGGGTATATCTACTTGATGAAACATAAGTCCGAAACATTTGAAAAGTTCAAAGAATTTCAGAGTGAAGTGGAAAATCACCGTGACAAGAAAATAAAGTTTCTACGATCTAATTGCGGAGACAAATATTTGAGTTACGAGTTTGGTATTCAATTAAAACAATGTGAATAGTTTCACATACTCACGCCACCTGGAACACCACAGCATAATGGTGTGTCCGAATGTCATAACCGTACTTTATTGGATATAGTGCAATCTATGATGTTTCTTACCGATTTATCACTATCGTTTTTGGGGTTATGCATTAAAGACAGCTGCATTCACGTTAAAAAGGGCACTATCTAAGTCCGTTGAGACGACACAATCTGAACTGTGGTTTGGCAAGAAACCAAAGTTGTCATTTCTTAAAGTTTGGGATTGTGATGCTTATATGAAAAGTTTCATCTTGATAAGCTCAAACCCAAATCGGAGAAATATGTCTTCATAGGATACCCAAAGGAGAATGTTGGGTACACCTTCTATCACAGATCCGAAGGCAAGACATTCGTTGCTAAGAATGTATCCTTTCTAGAGAAGGAGTTTCTCTCGAAAGAAGTGAGTGGGAGGAAAGTAGAACTTGATGAGGTAACTGTACCTGCTCCCTTATTGGAAAGTAGTTCATCATAGAAATTTGTTCCTGTGACTACTACATCAATTAGTGAGGAAGCTAATGATGATGATCATGTAACTTCAGATCAAGTTACTACCGAATCTCGTAGGTTAACCAGAGTGAGATCCGCACCAGAGTGGTACGGTAATCTTGTTTTGGAGGTCATGCTACTTGACCATGACGAACTTACGAACTATGAGGAAGCGATGATGAGCCCAGATACCACAAAATGGCTTGAGGCCATGAAATCTGAGATAGGATCCATGTATGAGAACAAAGTATGGACTTTGGTTGACTTGACCGATGTTCGGCAAGCCATTGATATTAAATGGATCTTCAAGAGGAAGACGAACGCTGATAGTAGTGTTACTATCTACAAAGCTAGACTTGTCGAAAAAGGTTTTTGACAATGTTCAAGGTGTTGACTACGATGAGATTTTCTCACTCGTATCGATGCTTAAAGTCTGTCCGAATCATGTTAGCAATTGCCGCATTTTATGAAATCTGGCAAATGGATAACAAAACTGCAATCCTTAATGGATTTCTTAAAGAAGAGTTGTATATGATGCAACCAGAAGGTTTTGTCAATCCTAAAGGTGTTAACAAAATGTGCAAGCTCCAGCGATCCATCTATAGAATGGTGCAAGCATCTCAGAGTTGGAATATACACTTTGATGAGTTGATCAAAGCATATAGTTTTATACAGACTTGCGGTGAAGCCTGTATTTACAAGAAATTGAGTGGGAGCACTACAACATTTCTGATAAGTATATGTGAATGACATATTGTTGATCGAAAATAATGTAGAATTATTCTGCAAAGCATAAAGGAGTGTTTGAATAGAGTTTTCAAAGAAAGACCTCGGTGAAGCTGCTTACATATTGAGCATCAAGATCTATAGAGATAGATCAAGACGCTTGATAAGTTTTTTCAATGAGTACATACCTTGACAAGATTTTGAAATAGTTCAAAATGGAACAGTCAAAGAAAGAGTTCTTGCCTGTGTTACAAGGTGTGAGATTGAGTAAGACTCAAAACCTGACCACGGCAGAAGATAGAAAGAGAATGAAAGTCATTCCCTATGCCTCAGCCATAGATTCTATAAAGTATGCCATGCTGTGTACCAGATCTATTGTATACCCTACACTGTGTTAAGCAAGGGAGTACAGTAGTGATCTAGGGAGTACAGTAGTGATCTAGGAAGTAGATCACTGGACAGCGGTCAAAATTATCCTTAGTGAAATAAGGATATGTTTCTCGATTATGGACGTAACAAAAAAGTTCATCGTAAAGGGTTACGTCGATACAAATTTTTGACACCGATCTGGATGACTCTAAGTCTCAATCTGGATACATATTGAAAGTGGAAGCAATTAGCTATAGTAGCTCCGTGCAGAGCATTGTTGACATAGAAATTTGCAAAATACATACGGATCTGAATATGGCAGACCCATTGACTAAACTTCTCTCACAGGCAAAACATGATCACACCTTAGTACTCTTTGGGTGTTAATCACATAGCGATGTGAACTAGATTATTGACTCTAGTAAACCCTTTGAGTGTTGGTCACATAACGATGTGAACTATGGGTGTTAATCACATGATGATGTGAACTATTGGTGTTAAATCACATGGCAATGTGAACTAGATTATTGACTCTAGTGCAAGTGGGAGACTGAAGGAAATATGCCCTAAAGGCAATAATAAAGTTATTGTTTATTTCCTTATTTCATGATAAATGTTTATTATTCATGCCAGAATTGTATTAACCGGAAACATAATACATGTGTGAATACATAGACAAAACAGAGTGTCACTAGTATGCCTCTACTTGACTAGCTCGTTAATCAAAGATGGTTATGTTTCCTAACCATGGACAAAGAGTTGTTATTTGATTAACGGGATCACATCATTAGGAGAATGATGTGATTTACATGACCCATTCCTTTAGCTTAGCACCCGATCGTTTAGTATGTTGCTATTGCTTTCTTCATGACTTATACATGTTCCTATGACTATGAGATTATGCAACTCCCGTTTGCCGGAGGAACACTTTGTGTGCTACCAAACGTCACAACGTAACTGGGTGATTATAAAGGTGCTCTACAGGTGTCTCCAAAGGTACATGTTGGGTTGGCGTATTTCGAGATTAGGATTTGTCACTCCGATTGTCGGAGAGGTATCTCTGGGCCCTCTCGGTAATGCACATCACATAAGCCTTGCAAGCATTGCAACTAATGAGTTAGTTGCGAGATGATGTATTACGAAACGAGTAAATAGACTTGCCGGTAACGAGATTGAACTAGGTATTGAGATACCGACGAACGAATCTCGGGCAAGTAACATAGCGATGACAAAGGGAACAACGTATGTTGTTATGCGGTCTGACCGATAAAGATCTTCATAGAATATGTGGAAGCCAATATGACCATCCAGGTTCCGCTATTGGTTATTGACCGGAGACGTGTCTCGGTCATGTCTACATTGTTCTCGAACCCGTAGGGTCCACACGCTTAAGGTTTCGATGACAGTTATATTATGAGTTTATGAGTTTTGATGTACCGAAGGAGTTCGGAGTCCCGGATGAGATCGGGGACATGACGAGGAGTCTCGAAATGGTCGAGACGTAAAGATCGATATATTGGACGACTATATTCGGACATCGGAAAGGTTCCGAGTGATTCGGGTATTTTCGGGGGTACCGGGGAGTTACGGGAATATGAGGAAGAAGCAATGGGCCTCATGGGCCAAGTGGTGGAAGAGAGGAGGCAGGGCGCGCGCCCCGGTGGAATCCTACTTGGAGTAGGATTGCCCCCCCTGGGCGCGCCTCCTCCCCTTGGCCGCCTCTCCCCCCTTGCTCCTTTATATACGGGGGCAGGGGGCACCCCATGACACACAAGTTGATCTTCGTGATCGTTCTCTTAGCCGTGTGCGGTGCCCCCCTCCACCATAATCCTCGATAATATTGTGGCGGTGCTTAGGCGAAGCCCTGCGACGGTAGAACATCAAGATCGTCACCACGCCGTCGTGCTGACGGAACTCTTCCCCGACACTTTGCTGGATCGGAGTCTGGGGATCGTCATCGAGCTGAACGTGTGCTAGAACTCGGAGGTGCCATAGATTCGGTGCTTGGATCGGTCGGATCGTGAAGACGTACGACTACATCAACCGCGTTGATATAACGCTTCCGCTTTCGGTCTACGAGGATACGTGGACAACACTCTCCCTTCTCGTTGCTATGCATCACCATGATCTTGCATGTGCGTAGGAATTTTTTTGAAATTACTACGTTACCCAACAGTTACCTTGCCCAAAGATCTCCAAGTATATAGTTTTCGATATCGATATCTGTTTTGTAACATCACGGCAAAATCTTGCATCACAGCTCACCACAAAAATAATCAACACCTCTCTGTGAAAAGAGTACATGCTAAGCACATACTTTCGTGTTTAAAACAAAACAGAGGGCTAAAAGCATACCTTCTCTATGTGAACAATCAAGTTTTCCCTTAAACTCCCATGCGAAACTTACAAGAGCCATCATAATGCCACCATAGTGATTGCATACCCTCCTTTACAATAAAAATGAACCATTTTTAAGTTCTAAAAGCACCAAAAGAAACCTTGCATTATCTGTGCTTATATGCTTAATGAGTTAATGATTTTGAAAAGAGCAGGAAAAACCATAACAAGAAAAGAAAAGCAACAAACAACATGTTAGAGGTTGATAGACAGGAATTGAACGGAATCATTTTTATCGTATAGAATGGTAAGATAACATAAAGCCCACGAGCACCATAATATTCCCTTCAAATGGGAGCTGAAAGTATTGGTTGGTAAAATAGTCTTATCTTTTCAAGTGAACACATATAGAGGCAGTGTGTAGTAACACAATATATGTACCTAATAGTAGGTGACAAATCTGCAGTTAAGAAGAAACAACAAATCAAAATACCGGTCTCACAGTTTCAAGCAGAGCAAACAATTGCCTACAGAAAAACATTCGTAAAGATTGATCTGTAGCTCTATAAAAGACCATGATAGTGTTCCCTTTCACCAAACTTTTCTGGACTCTACAACATAGGAAGAAAATAACATCACTCTCAATTCTCAAATAATAACAACAGTTTTCAGCAAAATTCCACAAAGCTACAAAGAATTCGGTGTAGTATGTTGTGCACGACTACAATACCTTTTGCAGTGGTGAAGCCATTCGAGGCACATACGAACGGGCAACGGGAAGCTACAATGTGAAAGACATGCATAATCTTGACGTTGGAAGGGGTTCACTCGTTTGGGAACATATATAGATAGATGCATACTTGTAATATGAGTTGAACCAAATATATAACAGTGCAGACATGGATCTTTATTTAGTTAAAAAAATACTTAGCTCTGAAAGAGTGGAGCCCTTCTCTGATGTACCCATGCCCGCACCCACAGTCAACCAGTTCATATGGAACTCCTGAAAGTAAATCGGCCCATGAACCTATAGCAGCTTTTGAAGCGCTTGATTGACGGACGGAGAAAGAAAATAGGAGAAACACGGTGAATGGCTACCTGACGCCTTGTTGTGGCAACCTGGCTGAGTACGGTGAGGCCGACGGTGTCAGACGGCATGCTATGAAAATCAATGTCAAAGAAATTAGCAAAATCAATGTCCAACAGCATGCTATGAAAATCAATGGAATGTAAAAAGTTTCAGCTAATAATAGCGGTGTGCTTACTGTAGGTATGGTTGGTTCGCGAGGCCGACAGTGTCAAACGGCATGCTATGAAAATCAATTTCAAAGAAATTAGCAACAACAATCCAAACAAGATGTTATGAAAATCAATGGAACACAAAATAGTTTAGCTCTAATTATGATGTGTTTACTGTAGGTATGGTTGGTTCGAGCCTAATTTGAAGCAACAAAATAGTGAATCATCTTTGGACGCAAGAAGCAAGCACCATTCATATGTTGAAGAAATATCTACTAAAAAACATCGCCTTCACGTCAGTTCGTAAATGAAATTAATTTAACGGCTTGATCAAGCCCATCTGCACATATGACATGTGCACCTGAATCCAAAGAAATAAATAAATTAGAGTTTAGCTTGAACCCATTTTGATAGCTAATTCCACTTTGGACGCTCAACAGCTAGAAGAACTCAATGGAGGCATAGGGTATGAACAAAAAACTAACCTGGACATTAAAAAAACTTAATCTGCTGGTCAAGCTTGGACGCGAACTTCTGGGTCTTGAGAAGCTTGGCATGCTTGTTGAATTATGAACCGGTGTGATCCAGAAACTTACCTAGAAGTAGTATTTACATCCAGCGCAGAGCGTGTTTGATGGATTCTTCTTGTGTGCCATTAATCCTAATCCTGCATTAGAGGTACACATGACAAGCTTTGAATTTTCCATGAAAACAATCTGGGTTTTGGTGCTGGGTGTTAATTATAGTGGACTGAACGTCTGCACTCACCAAGCCCCACCGTGGCTGCTAGCAGTTCCACGTCGGTGAACCTCGCCATCTCCAGGGAGAGTCAAATAAATAGGAAACGTGCTGGAGATGGGAGGAGGGCAATACCTGCAGAGTTTGAAGCGCCGTCACCATTGCTTGTTGGATCTCCGCGCCCCATCAGCGATCCAATGTTTCAGCCGCCACCGCCTCCTCTTGGTTCGTCGTTGGGGGGCTCGGTTGGTGGTGAAGATGAGGGAGGGGAGGAGCTGGGTTACCGCCGGGCGGCCGTCGGAGGGAGTGCAATGGAGGTTGCCCATGCACCCCGGCGTTCTGTGTGTGCAGGCGCTCTATTGAAGATGCGTTGGGCGCGGCGGAGTCGGGGTTGGAGGTGCAGGATGGGAGGAGCGCCGCCGGAGGTCGGCGTGGCCGGGGGCATAGGAGCACGAGCTGAGATCGGCGCAGGACGTGGCGATGGAGATCGGGGGTGCGAGGTGGGCGAGGAAGGAGAGCGATTAGCGGAAGGGATAAGGGGAGAACGGTTCCTGCGTTATGTGCAGAGTTGTTTTCCTCTGCGGTGGATGCGGTCAGTCATGTTAAATTACTAAGTGCACACCAACGGTCGGATTAGATGAAGGATAGCTGTTAGATTGAGATTGATGGGTCTAATCCTATGGTGGTAATGAGTCCGTATACGCTTATGGGGCTGCACGTAAGAAAATTCTTGTTGAATTTTTTAATAGTAGTGGAGAAAAATCTGAACTAATAAAAATAGACGAACAATATATTCCAACACTCCAACCCCCCTCCGCCTCCTCTCCATGTCTAAGTTTTTGAGGTCTTAAATATGATGTCCGAACCAAGAGGTGTCAAGTTCAAGACCCAACCAACTCACTATTAAAAAAACTTATTCAATAGCTTGTACTGATAAAAGGAGACGCAATATATTTCAACAAACGGGAGCATCCGAACCAGATACGTCATATGTGATTACACTGATCTGAGTGAAAGCCTACTCAACAAGGCCCCAAATCTCCTCTAAGTAAGCCTGCAGAAAGGCCCCAAATATCGTTTTTCCTTCTTTTGATGGCATGTTCTTTTTCACGGAAGAGGAGGAGGAAGGCGAGAGAAGATCCGCTGTGGAAAGTTATTTGGCTTGTTGTCTTGTGTTTCTTTTTCATGCGATTATTCACTTCCCTAGTTAAATAACCATTTGCATGTCTGCTTGCGAGACTCTTTGTCATCCCAATGATCTGCTTACAGAAGACCGGAGTGACTTGCAACTTGCATATTGCAGTCAAATTAAATTTCCTTTTCGCATAAAAACTAGTAGTAATTATCCACGACAAGCCTGATAAGCTATCCAACGAAACAAACAACCAAAAGTTTATAATCGGTGTAGGGTCTGAACGCCAAACTAGTAATTATCTACCGCCAAAGAAGTCCAGTAATTATCAAGAAATTCACGGAAGCCAAAGTAGCAGCCTTACCATCACCGGAAATTAAATCATTGTTCTCCATAAAATAAGAAGAATCTTCGCCAGAGACGACTAATCCACATTAGCCAGCAGTAAAAGTAACCAGTCTGGGCCTGATCTAATAACTAAATCTTCGTCTGGCAGCATCAAATATCCTGCATAGCAAGCCTCATTGCAGGAGCTTTAGTACACATGGCCAAGGCCGGGAAAACGCTCCTCTTCAGAATCACAAATATCACGGGTGCTACATCTGATCTGATGATGCTTCTCGCTATTCCTCTACACGGCAAGACTCATAGTTATTTCATGACAAGCAAAATACTTTTTTTATAGAAAAGGCGCCGGCCGAGCCTGAGAAGAGCTCGAACCTAGCCCGAGTTTGAATTAATAAAGCCATTAACAGACCAGGATTATAAGGGCACCACATTACAAAGGGGGTGAAAGCAAAGTAAAGCGGAAAGAACATACAAGGCTAGGGAGAACAGCACAATGACAACAGCCGAAGGCAAGCACACAGCATCGTTGTGGACGACCAGCACTATGCCTACACCAACTAGCCAACTGAGAGCCCGGGAGGAGGGACACGCCGTGCAAGCATTGAGCGTCGGCTACGTCCACGGCCAAACTTGGGAAACACTTGAGCTGTCTCCACCGTCACAAAGGGCCACTACCCTTTCACCCAGGCTCGATGGGTGCCGCACCGGCGACCAGCAGAGTGGCTAGCACATAGCCCAGCTCAAGGTGACCGAGCTGCCATAGGAGAAACAGACAACGCTGACCCACACGCAACAGACGCCCAACCAGATGAGAATCAAAGCCGGCAGAGGCAGCATGGAGCACAGGATGCGAGCTGTGGGGCGAAGGCACGCCACCATGAAGAAGACCGAAGAATCATCCGAACGCATGGGCGAGGCCGAGCAGGATGAAGTAGGAAAACCAGTCCGTCATGCTTCGGAACCGAGATACCGGCTGCTCCACCACCAAGAGCAAATCCCAACCACTGCCTTCAAGAAGGAGCACGCCACTGAGGTGCCGTCGACGCCTAGACCAGGGGAGAACCAGCTTTCGCCGGAGCTCAAGGAGGAGGCAGGAGGGGGAGGGTCCACCTCAAAGCCTCCAGGGAGGGGATCAGCGCCGAAGACGTCGACTTTGTGGGGCCGCCGCGCCGTCCAGGGATTTCCCCCGGAACCACACCCAAACGCCAGATCCGGCCATCCGGCACCACAAGACGGCGGCGGCCGCCGCCAAGAACCAACGCCGGCATGGATCGGAGCAGATTAGGCCCCACAACACTGGCCAGCGTCCTCATGAACCATTTTATGGGTCAAGGCCAACTTGTACCGCACTTTGGACAGAGAAGCAAATCACTCTTCCCATAATGTCACGCAACAAAATCTTCCCCAGGGATACAGGAAATGCGAAGTTGTAGAACTTCCTACAAGTCATGATGAAAAACGGAGCATCTAACTACATCCTCGTCCCATCTTTATCATGCTTGGAACAAACAACTCAGCCAGCCACACCTTTCAATCTAGTCGTGTTCCTTTTAACTGAAACTCTAATGACCGATGTACGAGGTAGTATCTTATCTCTCCAAATGTGGACATGCTAACCATAATAAATGCCCCAAATGACTCCTTCAAAAGTTCTAAACCATACACAATGCCTTTCTTAGGGACGACGTGTTACACGGGAAAACAATATCCAGAAGATGACCATTATGAAATAATTAGCCCTCAATGGTGGCAGAAAAAGAGAATATTTATTTATCAACACACCCCAAGACTGTCTTAGCCAGAAGAACATGATTAAGTATAGACAGGTCACGGAAGCCCATACATCCATGTTATTTTAAGCTTTGGTTGCTTTATCCCACTCATCACTCATCCTCATCGAAGTCGGAGATTATTTGAGATAACACATCACATAGACTCATTGGGAATTTGAAAACCCTCATTGCATAAGTTGGTACGCCTGAAGCACTGATTTAATCAGAGTTTTCCTTGGCTGCCCCAGACAAACATTTCTCAGCCAAATCAGCCTCTCGCTTCAAATTTTTATTCTTAATGGGCTGAAAAGAACCAGCTCTCATGCGCTCCTCGGGAATGGGGAGCGCCAGATATTTTTCATAGGATCAATTTGCGATCACTTCAAGAATAATAGTAAGTGCTACATGGTTTTCAAAACTGCATTTGCCATCAACCTAGATTAAACACTCTGGAGGGCTCAATTACTGGCATGTTACCAACTCATACCTTGCCAACAAATACTTAAAGTTCCAGTCAACTCTAATATATGCTTTTGTGAAGTCCAATTTGTAGGCGCAAATAAAAGCTTGGTCATCCTGCAAAGTACTCATGAAAGGTGATCAGGGCATTATCCGTGATTACAGAACCATGAATGAAATCACTCTGAGAAGGAGAAGTCATACCATCCAGAATAGGCGGCAAATAGTTAACTAGGCACTTGGATATAATTTTATAGATAACATGCAAAGGCTGATGGAGCGAAAATCTTCACATCACCAGAATATTCACTTCTGGGATGATTACAATCATCGTGTCATTGACCCCATAAGGCAATCCTAGTCTAAAAGGAAATCTTAACCGCTCTGACAATATCCTCACTTAGAATCGCCCAATAATGTTGAAGTCAACTGGTTGGGAAACTATCATGTACTCCCTCCCATTCTTTTTAGTTCGCATATAAGGTTTAGTCAAAGTCAAGCTTTGTAGAGTTTGACTAACTTTATATTAAAAAATATAAACATTCACAATATGAAATCAATATTATCAGATGCATCATGAAACGTATTTTCATATTATATAGTTTTAGTATTGTAGATGTTCATATTTTTTATATAAATTTGGTCAAACTTTGTGTAGTTTGACTTTGACCAAATCTTATATGTGGAGTAAAAAGAAACGGAGGGAGTACATGCCCTTTGAGAGGACCAATGTGCAATAGGAGGGATGCCCCATCTATCCTCTCCAAGTACACACTTTTATTCTTTTTAGTTCTCTGAGAAGCTAACAGATCAAAGAAACTCATACCGCGGTCTCCACCTTATGCTTTCCCAAGGAAGTGATAAATATATTTCAGGAAGGAGAAAAAGCACTAGGCATTTTATATAAAAAATCTGAACTGATGAAAAGAGACAAACAATATATTCCAACACTCCAACTCCTCTCCACGTCTAGGTTTTTTTAGTCTTAAATATGAGGTCGGAGCCAAGAGGTGTCAACTGTCAAGTTCAAGACCCAACCAACTCACTACTAAAAAACTTATTCAATAGCATGTACTGATAAAAGGAGGCAGGCAATATATTTGGACAAACGGAACCATGTGAATCATGTAGAATTACTTTTAGAGAGAAAAAGTTAAAAACCCTTCCAAAACAGGAGAAAGGCATCGCTGGCATAAGCCGGCCGTTGTGAAAATCGAGACTACGCATGTATTACTTGTATTGTACCAGACTCCGCCTGTCCATTAAAAACAATGCAGAGTGGCTTAGTTATCCGCAGCCTAGAATTATGCAAATGCATATGTTAGGTAGATCGTGCTAGTAGTGAGAATTTTGAGCCCCTTGAGAACACCTAGATTACTCAAGCGCCACATTTTACTCTTTTTTCATTTACCATTTTTACTATCTTGTTCGTAGTTAGCTAAAATACCCTTTCTTTTTATCTTTTCCATACCATCCGATAGAATAAAACATTCCTAGACTACGGTCTAGGTGCGAACGAACGGAGCTGCGTCATGACAACGTAGTTGTAGGGTTGGTACTTCTCTGCGTGTCACTCCTTGTGGGTTCAACAAACTCTACTTATAACAAACCGCAACAACATTGTGCACTTACAGGTCATCACTTGGAGGCTACCAATGAGTGCATGCTTTCCGTCGAGAGAAGAAAGAGAAGAATCATGCCTCTTGGTTTTTAGAACCAAGGGAGTAACGAATAACGAGCGTGTCTCCACCAACGAATAAACAAGCCAATGATGACATGCAACATACCCAAGGGAAGAAACCCACATGGAAGCATGACATGCATCGAGCGGCCCGCTTGGGTTCATGGCGGTCAGGGTGTGCGAAACCAAACCGATAACCAAAAAAGAAACCGAACAGAAATTTCGGTTTTTCTAGGTTCCGGTTTTGGTTTGAGTTTTGAAATATGAAACCATTTGCATATTTTTTTGTTAGAAATAGAAAACTATTTGGTTAATCCAAAATTTAGATTCTTTGGGTTCAAAAGCATAATGGGCTGCCTTGCTATAGTGCTTTCTGACCCACTTAGTGCTTCGGTTTACATGATTAGTCTGGCTACTTATCGAGCATCCCTTCTTTATCCTTTTCTAATTGTTTTTCCTCCTTATGACATATATCATGCATTTACATGTGGAAAGGTTATATGTTGGCTCAAAAATTCGTGACAATTTGGTCATTACCAGAACCAAACTGAACCGAAAGTAAACCGTTATTACCGAACCAAGCCATGTCTATGTATAAAACCGTATAAACCAAGTATAAAATCCGTATAAACCAGACCGAAAAAACATAATGCACACCCTGACATAGCGGGCATGTGGAGAGGCAGCAGCGGGCCATCTGGAGACTCATGTGGTTGGCCGGGCGGTGCAGGCGGCTGATGCGCGTTATCAGGCAACGGGAAAGAAAGTTTATTTTAGAGAGAGAAAGGCAGAAGCCTTCCCAAAGAGAGAGAAAGGGGCATGACTGGCGTGATGCGGCCCATGTGCACGCGCGTTTTCTAAGACTTGCAAGGCAGATTCCTATGCGTTTCTCAAAACAAAAAGGGCAGTATCCTACGGAGGAACCGTAGCTAAAGAGGATTTTTCTCTGACAACGCCGACCCTTTTCGTTCACTTTTTTTTACATGTCATTCTACTGTGCCGACCTGGTGCAAAAAGAAAGAGGGCGAGGGACAGGTAAAGTACGTAGCCTCGAGTCGGCAACAGAAACAACGGAGGCCGACAGGTGTGTGGCTAAGTTAGAAGCTTCTCGACGTTGCTGCAATGGGTACTACGTAGTACATATACCGATCGACGCTTGGCAGAGCAACAGTACCACCTCGTGACCCACCCACACGTACTCCATCACCCCGTGATCAATATTCCGGCGAAGGCGACGGCTACGGCGACGACAGCGGCAGAAGCGAGAAGCTCGTCGCACTCAGCTTGATCTTGATCCGAAGCGGTCGAGGTGCGTACGTACTTACGTAGTATTGCATGGCATAATTTGGTTGGTCCGATCGAGTGACTCGATTGTTTCCGAGTTGGAGTGGATCACCCTCGGTTCAGTTGAGTAGATCAACGCACATTGCAGCGTGGAGGCGTCCCCCCCCGCATCACGCCCACTTAGTTTATTCCATTCCATTCATTCCCACGCACAAGCCGCCTCCGCTGCCCTTGCTGCAGTCTCCACACCCATACACAGGTCTAGATCTGGAGGAGGCGATGGCCGGGCCGCCGGAGAGGTGGATGTGGATGTTGCGCGGGGAGAGGGGGGTGTCTCCCCGTGCCCGTGCCGTCGGGAGGGACACCAGCGTTCACGGGCCGCTCAGCGTCAAATTCGTCGCCGCAGTTTGGGCCTCCCGTGCCCTGCATTGCATTGCAGTCATCTTCTCCAACTCTGACTGCCTCCATCTCCACCGCCGGTGATCCACCAGCAAATTATTTTCTTACTTCTAAGCAACACTACCTGAGTTGAACTTTTTTCGAACAGCAGCAGTTGTATGCTTCCAGCTGGGTTCCACATGCTATTGTGCTCTCTCTTCTTACTGTTCTGAATCTGCGTGGTAATTGAATCCCGGTAGATCTGTTGAATACCATGTCCTAAAGAGTTATAGGAGTACTAGGGCAGAGGCTATAGCCATTTTATCATCATTTCAGTAATCTCATACTTGTACCATCTTTGTTGTTTGTCTTACCTTTTTTTCTTTTTGTACCGTCATCATTTCAGTAATATCATCCTTCCTTGTACAATCTTAGTTGTCTGCCTTGCCCCTTTTTTTGTTTCTAGTATCAACATTTCACTAATTTCATCCTTGTACAATTATCATCAGAAATTGAACTATGAATAGTTGACCACACACAACCAAAAACAGCAAATCTAGTTGTCTTCTTTCGATAGAGTGTGGATTTTATTGGCTCAAAATGAAGCATCAAAAGAAAACAACAAATCTAGTTGTCTGTCTTAACTTTTTCGTTTTTGAATTTTCAACGGGGGAGTTTTTCCCACCTGAATCTTTACCATTAACAGGGGCCAAAACGCCCAGATGTGTTGCATGTACAACATGCATGACAGCAGAGAGGTACAGGGGGGAGAGAGGGGGGTGTTTCGAATCGAACGGGCATCCGCCGCAGCATTCAGAGCTTTCGGAAGCCGCACCCTCCATAGCACGGCGTCCTCCATGTAGAGCTTCAGCAGCTGAGGCAGCAATGGGGGCATCCTGCCTTGTTTTGTATTCTTTGTCTGTCTTAACTGAAGGAACATCCTGTACTATTTCTTGGATGCTTTCTTTTTTCCTGTATGTTCTGTTACTATTTCAAAAGGCACAAAAATTCTTCTAATTTGTCATTCTTTGCCGTTTGTTGTCAATATGTGGCCGTCAAACTAATTACTTTTTCTTTGATGTTTTTTTTTTCTATCTGTTCCGTTATCATTGATAGTAGTGGAACCCGATCCTTTTCCAGGATCGTATGAAAAGAAAACATGTGGCTGTCAAACGGATTACTTTTTATTGGCTCAACTCAAACTAGCTATGAACATGCATCTCTCTTTATCTCTCAGTAGTTGTATATGTGCATGTAACTGAGGGAATACTACGGAATATAACAGGTAATGTGTCTGCAGGTTGACGCACCCTTCACACAAACCTCTCCACGCCCTACCCGGCCGCTAAGAGAATGAGTTTTCAGTCCTGGAACCATCCTGCGGCGGTGCAGCATATTGTGCGCAATGAACAAGCCATAGTCGACAACCTTACTGAAGATAACGCGACAAGGGTGTTGGCTAGCAGAAGGACAGCAGAGGGCGAACAGTTGTACTTAGTCTATGATCAGGGTAGTGCTGGGACTAGTCCCCCAAATAAGCTGCTCGTCAAGAAGTTCCACAATGCGAACCCAGCGCTACAAGTAGACGGCAATGTCATGTACCGCTGCAACTCGGAGATGTTCCTGTTAGCCAACATTTCTCACAAAAACATCATCAAAGTTGTAGACCATATCCAGAGGGAAGACGCAATCATGCTCATTTATGAGTATCCGGTTCATGGAAGCCTTCGATCCTGGCTGCACCAACCCATGGATGCCGGTCGGCACCTCAGCTGGCCGGACAGGAGGGGCATCGCCATTGGTGTGGCCAGAGGGCTCCGCCAGTTACACCACAGATGCAACAAACTGTTTGTCCACCACAACATCAACTCTGAAAACATCTTGCTTGATCAGAATTTCAAGGCCGTGATAGCCAGCTTTGGCGCTGCACAGGTTAACATGGCGGGGCTCGGCCAACCCTTGCCAATCACGGACCTGCGTCCTGGTAACTTTGGGTACGCAGCTCCAGGTAATGGAATTCTGTCTTAACTTTTGTTAGTTACAGTGAATTATTATGTCTTAACTAGCTTGGTCTTTTAACTAATACTACAAATGATTAACTGCAGAATATGGGTTGGGGAAAAACCAGCTGACGGAGAAGGTAGACATTTACAGCTTTGGAGTGCTGATGCTGGAGCTTGTCACGGGGCGGATGACCAATGAAGCTACAACAGATGGTCATTTGGCGAATTGGGCACAGAACAACTTCCGTATACTGATGGCGAACCAACAGGAAGCATTCCAGAATGTTGTGGACAGGAGCATACCAGATCAAGCACGGTACAGGGAGGAGATGGCAACTGTGTTCATGCTGGGCGTGGATTGCACTACCGTGGATCCGAAGGAAAGGCCATCCATGCGGATGGCTCTCAAATGACTCCGCCGCTGCCGTTGGCGTGCCCCATTCCGTGGCCTCCTCACCGGCTTTCTGATGTAATGCTCGTTGTTTTTTTTTTTTGAAAGAACATTCACGCATGCATGTATGGACCATATGATGACTCGTTTGAACTAATTTGAATAACGTGGACTGTTCTACCCTTTTCTCATAACATTCTATTGCCCTATTGTGTTCAGTTCACCTATGCAAAATTCCGCTGCTTAGTCTCCTTCTCTTTGTGCAAACTCTTCTTGCTGCTAGTTCTGAGGACTTGAACAAGTAGTATCTGAACATAACATTATCCTCGGGATTATTATTATTTACATTCTGCAGGATCCCGCAAAAACGAGACTTCCTTTGTTTCTCCTTCATTCAGGCTCCTAAGTTGTGCATATTATTTAGTTACTTATTTAAGAAGAGCGGCTTAGTATATTGCCAACGGAACCTGAAGAATTCTTCGGGACTACATCCCAAGCTCTTTTGCCATATTCTTTTCTTGATATATTCTGCCTGTGTAAATGTGTAGATTCACAACGCTTCTCGGTATGGATGGATGGATGGCTTCATTAGTGTTCTCTGATGGGCAGCACATTGATCAGGTAACCTCACTACACTACTCGATATGGTCGTAGAATGCTTTTATGATTAACTAAGTAGTATAGTTAAGCATCATCTAGGTGACTAGGAGTGAATTTGCAAATAGCTCATATAGGTAAACAATCTCCAACATAGTTATTAGTGGGTTTAATTTCTCTATACATAATATTTATTTTTCTTTCCGTGTATAGATTTCTCATGTACTTTGTGTGTTATGCTTTCATTTTAATATTTTTTTTCCAAAGTGAAGTCTCTGTCTGTCCATGTTTATCTTCTGCCCTTCAGTTACTAGCTTGGTTTTTTTTTCAGCCAATCGGCTACCTAATTCAATGATTAGTATCAAAGGCTGGACCAGTTTTAATAACGTTATAGAAAAATATGCCTCATGTGCTCTGATTCTAAGATTTTAGATCGCCATTATCATTCTCATGCATATGGTTTTCGTGCATGTTGTATAAAGGCTTTTGTGTTTCTGCACCAGTGGAATGCATTCCAAATTTGCATTAGACTATCAGATCTTAGTTGATGTTGCACTTCCTCTTTGGGGAAATTCTTTCGCCTTGGTTCTTAACCGAGGGAAATTCTTTCTGCCGTAGTTTACCTATCACAGATCTTATCGCTTAGGGCTCTTTTCTTGTTTTTTTAAGCGTCTACACATAGCTTTGGTCTTATATGACTTTGCTATTTGTCGGCGTGTTTTTTATGTGTGTGTGTGAGTTGGTGTTGGCTGTGTGCATCCTAGTTATGCAGAGGCCGGGTGTGTGCTCATGTGTTATGTATCTTCTTGATGCTTCATTTTTAGTTAATAAAATCCATCCTTTATAAAAAAAACTATTTATCTTAGGGGAAATCCTCCGACTTCAGCGCGACCTAGGACATCTTAGAATACTTGTATTTTGTCTTTCTTTTCTTACTTTTTGAGACCGAATTTGGTTTGGCTATGTGCATCTTAGTTATACGGAGGCCGGATGTAATAATTAAATCTTTCAAGTAATTATAAAGCGCCCATTGTCCAAAAAATATATTTTATAACTTACATTTAATAGCAAGATAGGCATATGCTAATATAATGAACACCACATTCGGTCTGAAGAACATCAAATGTACATGCACTAACTCGTAGAAATAAACCTCCATACTACCATCAAGAGCAAGTGCCCCAAGATACCATTTCTAGGGCCAGAATTATTTCTGAGCCGGAGTTCAGACACTACAACAAGAACCCCCCTACAGCAACGCATCATTGCGTTGCCAAAGGTCCATATAAGCGTTGGTAAGGTCTACACCAACGGATTTGTATGCATTGCCGTTGGTGGCGTTCGAAAGGTCTACAACAACGTATATGCATCCGTTGGTAAATGGCGTGGAAAAGTGTTGTAAGATAGAAACGGATAAAGTCAGAGCGCAACAACGCTTCACATGCGTTGGTGGATTATAAATGAGTATTGCAACGCCTAGTGCATTGCATGAAAAATGCACGATATTTTATATATCACCATCCAGAATTATTAGGTCAATGCCGATATTGCACAGGGACATAGTATAATAAATAGAAATTTCCCATATATTAAATCAACTTGGTTGCATTACAAAGGACACGATACAAAGATTACAACATGTGAAGCTAGTAGTAATCCTACTGTTGACCTTGCAACCAACGTCTCAGCCATTCTGAAATATTGACACCGAAAATATCTGAAACATAATGATTGAAACATTGGCACTGGACATGGAATTCTAAGACACAATGTGAAACTATCTAATAGCACTCCTATTCTTGACCAATATCTGAGCCATGCATCATCGAATACAGCAATCTACAACAAAGAAACGAAATAGGTTAATAGGGCAAAAAAATTGGAAGGAGGAGCAACATGGAAAGGTCGAAGGCAATGTGATAGTTAATCTTGCTGCATGACTAATAATTTTGACTCTTTTTAGTAGTTATAAAAACTTGTAAGATTTTGCTAATGTAGCATCAACGCGCAATACCAAGAATTCATTACCAAGTTTAACATCATCAACTTTAGATTTATAATCGGGGTCGATACTTTGGATTAAAGTAAGAGGAGCATTGTTGTTCGGATGTGTCCAGTATAATATTTGTAGCTAACAATAGTCATTTTAGCTTACAGTAAACTAAGTCAGCCTGTTTCATTAGTAAGTTTCACCCTGTTAACAGAAACAAAGTGTTTTATAGGGGTGGGAAAATGTAAGGCAGGCATAAAGTAGTTGATGAATTGTTTAACCTAATCTAACCGAAATGAGTCTTATCTCACAGAAGCAGTGTTCTCTTGTACAAATTAGGTAGGAAAAAAAAGAGAAGCATGTGTAAGATAATAAAATGTAGTCAAGTAATGCTATTAATACTCCAAACTTTCCATTCGATCTGGTGAAGAATCATTCACGCAATATAGAACTACTATCAGAAAATACCTCCTAGTAAATCCAGCTTGGCACTAATATGTTTTAGAGCCAGCAACATCGACTTGGAACAATCTAGTCTCTGTAACCTGCTGATTTGGCATATGCATTAGTAATCTATGTTCGGTTGTGCTCACTGAATCGATGGCATCAAAATAGCCGAACACATGTGTACGAAAAATTTAGCGTACTCTTTATTCTTTTATATCAGAACTCTTACATAAGCTTGCTTTTTTACGGAAAAACTCTTGCACGACCTGGTTCCATGATATGACCTGCTACATGGCCAAAGCAATCCAAACCTACGCTGACTTAATAGCATCTAGAACGACTCAGACTGCAGTGCCCTTTTACTAGACTAGTAAGGCATGCTGAGTCCAAGACATACTAGTACAGCATGTAGGCTACTAGCTATGCAAACTCATTGAACCATATATGGACTACAGAACACAAATGCTTACGACATGCAAACGAGACATGTTGGAAAACTAACTAATCAACCTATCAAAATTAGACTCAAACTTGGCTAGTTAAACTAGCATGGACACCTACCAAACTACTTAAAATGATTCTAACAATTTAGAAGACCACACCATTAATGCAGTGCCAGGCTGCCAACGTATCAGTATATGCCAACATTTACTAAATAGGTTTCGCTTTCTTAGATCACTTGTTTACCGAGAACATGGAAACTTAGAGCAGTTCCAGTATGCTCTTCTTTGTCACCATGGTTGCCGGATGCTCAAACTGTTGGCCTGAATAGGTAGAGGAGAAGGTTCTAAGTATTACAGAGAAGGGGAGATCCTAGTAAGATCCAATAGTTTGGGATCAGTGAATTCGACGTACCTGACACACTTGCACAGTCGCCGTATCTGATCGCTTAGGTGTCTGTTTATGCTTGTTAGTAACATCCCACCACCATAGTGTGCCTGTATGTCAGGGAAGCAGAGTGCACAAGAGGAACAAGTTTGACAGTTTAAGGAGAATATGTTACAAACAAGATAAGATGTGAGAGGCACCTGGCCAAGAGTTTGTGTGCTGACCAATCATGCATCATTCTATCTTTGGAAACGTCTGTGGCTCCCCACAAAATACAAATTAGTACAGAGATTGCAGGAATTCAGAAGTACCCGTATTTCCAAAAAAAATGCACTGAACTTGATTTAAAGGTGAGATTTCAATAATATGAGTCAAATACATATGACGAGAATATCAAGGTACGATGTTCTTGTAACTCACGTTCAAAATTTATCAATTATTTAACAGTTTATATTGGATAACATGAGTGTAAGAATTATTTCCATCTGAGCTTTTGCGTAAAGTTAGAGATTGAGGTGTGCACATTTTTACTGAATAAGAAGCTGAAACTAATATAACTTTTTGTAGGGGAAAACAAATATTACATCAACCGAAAAAATAGAATAAGATACAAATTCACGTTTTCCTTACTGTAACATGAACTAGCGAAAACATCCTCACCATGCTATACACAAATGACTAAAATAATTCTCAAGGCTTCTTTTGCATATTCATGGATTCTCCGGATTGCAATGCGTAAGTGTTGTAGATCAATCTGTTAAGAAACAGCAGATGCACACACATAGTAAAAGACAATATCAGAACTTGTGAGTGTAGATGGAATAAATGATTATAGAATAAAGACAAATATTGGGACGAACGGATGCAAGTAGGACTTATTTAATTAATATATTGTACATTTAACACCAAATAAATAACGATTTAGTGTATTGAGAAGGGGATTCTCAATTCGAAATAATTATGCTAGTATCATGGACCCATAATTGCACTTACATGATGATTTTTGTAGCAATATTCTTCAGTGACATACATGGTCGCATATGGTATATCGCTGATACACTATCTCACTCTAATTTGAACCAAGTTGATTTTTTTAACAAGAAGACACTGCGTTGATCTTATTGAACAGGTCATGCTCATTGCTAGTATATACTACTAATCCAAGAACGCATATCATATGAATAGTAAAGTCTAACCATAACGCATGACAGAGTACTACCCATCCAGAATTAGTACAGATTGACACATGGTGAATCAGATCTAATAAAAAAACACCAGTACCAGACATGTCAACTTCGGAGGTAGAAGAGGCAGAGTACCATGTCAAGCCCAAGCCGGCTGCCGTGCGTGAGGTGATGCAAGGGTACTGGGCGATAAACCGGAGCCCCCCGAGCCACGCTGACGACGCGTGGCGGCTAGGCTTGTTGCGGGGCGCGTGTGCAGGGGCGCGGTGGACGGGGCGAAGGATCTGAGAAGAACATAGAGGGAGTGGGGCAGGCTGGTGAGCAGTGGGTTGGGAGTCCGCCGGAGCTTCCCGGAATCGGAGTTTGGCGGCGACAACTCTGTGGTGTGACAGAGACAGATAGGCATCAGGGGAGAGAGGTCGTCGGGAGGGGAAAAATGTTTTATGGCTGTGTGATATTTAGATGGAGGGGACGCAGATAAGGTGGAGGTGGGTAGGGAGGTTTCCCTTTGTGGGGGAGGTGGGGGTGGATCCGAAACAACACATATCCTAACTTCGTTGGTAGATATGCGTTCGTGTACGCGGGTGTTTGTTGTAGTGAGAGAATTCATGCTTCATGGTTTCCTCTAAAATAATGAAATGAACTCTTGACTAAACTATGATTTCTCCGTGGAATCTTATTTTTTTAGGGTATCTGACACATTTGATGCCTAAAAAGGCGCACACAAGCAGTTGGGACACACATGTATTATACTAGTACATGTCGACAAAAAGAAAGCAAAACCTAGGAGCTTTCTTTTTTTCATTGTTTGGTAAGGGACTGAACAAAGCTGGCAGTTGAAAGTAACTAGCAACGGCCGGTCTTCCAAGCTTGTTATAATTATTAGGTCAAGATCCAACCTCGTTTTCGTCAAAGTCCTGGCATCTTCATATTTTTACTAATAATATGTGAATCATGTATTTAAAAAAAAGTCATCCGATGACAACTTAAAAGAGAGCAACCACATAATAAACAAAACTCAGAAAAAAATGATGAAAACCATACAAAAAAATTCAAAACATTTTCCCTTCTAGTACATAAATGTATAGTGGCTAGCCTGTTGGTAGTGTAGTACTCCATCCAAAAATACTTATCGAAGAAATAGATGCATCTAGATGTATTTTCATTCTAAATACATTCATTTTTATTTATTTCTTCAACATATGTTTCCGAACAGAGGGGGTACTAATCAAGGAAGATTCATGTTTCAATCCCATGCACGAGTATCCCTCGTTTTTCCATAAACGCAAAACCTCCACCAAACTTTGCTTAAGCCCTGACAGTTGTAAAATTCACCGCGTCACATGGAAAAGACCAAAAAGACAGGCAGCCTCGTTTCAGCAGAGAGCGTAAAATAATAATAATACGGTACGTGCTTATCGAGGAGTCACCTGATCGTACTTTTGTATACGGTTTTACAAATGTGCGGGTTGGACCATCTACTGCCGGGTGCCTCAAAGCTACCTCAAATGTCCAGACGGATGGTCCGGCCATGGACTGGTCATAAATATGTGATACATAGGGACACATTAAATAGGCCTCAAATACCTGGGCCGACCGTCACCCATATCCAGCCAAATATGAGACGGATATAGGACGTCCGGACATATCTGCCATGTCGGACCCGACAACTCTACCCCACATCAAAATACATCAAATCCATCCCCTCGACCTATCGGATCCATTTGCTCTCTCCTCCCTTCTTCCTCCTCCGTGACATTCGTCTCGCAGCTCCGCCTCCGCGCGCGCTCCATAGCCGTTCCGAGCCTCTGCGCCGCCAGTACCGACACAACAGTCGTCTCTCCCGTCCTCGCCATCGGGGACGTAACTCTCGAGCTCCATCTTGCGCTCTATGTGTTCTACACGTTGTCAGGCCTGATTTTTTGTGATGTTTTTAGAGAAAGCCAGAATTCCGATGATTCGTCGAAGGAGGAGTATGGACCGTCGGAGCTTGATCAAATGATTTAAGACGAGTTCTTCGATTTCTCGGATTCTGAATAAGAAGTAGACATGATCATGTTCATGAGCATGCAAGAGGAAATGGACCGGCAGGTGGAGCATATTCTTACCTTCAAGGGCTCAATCGGGATAGGGTGTCCGGAGCACGGCTACTGCAGAAGGACTACTTTGCTCTGAACCCAACTTTTCCGGATTATCCATGGTTTCGTCGCCATTTTCGCATGCAGAAACCATTGCTTTTGCGCATTATGAAGGGAGTGGAGGCACACGATGACTACTTCAAGCTCAAAAGGGATTGCTGCAGCCAACACTCTTTCTCTGCTAAGGAGAAGTGCACGGCTGCTCAAAGGATGCTTGTAGTTGGTACTGCTGCTGATGCCGTTGGTGAGATGGTCAGGATGGGGGAGAGCACATGCCTAAAGACTAATTTCAAGTTTGCTCGCGCCGTGGTGCAGTTATTTGGAGTAGAGTATGTGAGAGAACAAAATGCGGAGCACAGAAAAAAGTTGTTGGCTATTGGAGAGGCCAAAGGGTTGTAAGGAATGCTTGAATCAATAGATTGCATTCATTGGCAAATGAAAAACTTCCCCAAAGGTTTGCGGCGAATGTATCACGGTCACACCAAAGAGGCCATCATTATAATAGAAGCGGTGGCATCACATGACTTATGGATTTCGCAAGCTTTCTTTGGAATGTCGGGATCTCACAATGACATCAACGTGCTTCAACGATCTCTGGTGTTCAGGAGGCTTTCTAATGAGGAATCACCACCGTGTAACTACACTGTCAATGACTGTGACTCCAATATGGGATACTATCTTGCCGACGACATCTATCCTCAGTGGGCGGCGTTTGTAAAGAACATATCCGAACAGGGCAACAAACAAAGCCACTTTGCAACAATGCAGGAAGCAGATAGGAAGGATGTGGAGAGAGCATTCGGAGTGCTTCAAGCTCGTTGGGGAATTGTTCATGGAGCTGCAATAATTTGGGAATCATAAACATTATGGCAGCTCCGACATGTTGTATTATATGCACAATATGATTGTCGAGGATGAGAGTGATAGTATAGTCCAAACCAATGATTTTGAAGCACATGGAAAACATGTTCAAATCTCAGAAGATCAAGATGTAGCTCAGCTTATGAACTTTTTACAGATGCATCAGAATCTTCGGGATCAGCAGGTGCATGCACCGTTACTCAATGATCTTGTGGAGCATGTGTGTACCCACAATAGAACAAAGAGCTAATGTTTGAGTTGTGCACTTAAAATAAATTTTATGCAAGAGCAATGTATTTTCGGTACCAACATTTGTTATTTGCATGCGACATTGCCGTGTATGATGGACATGCATGGATTTGTATGGATCTGAGAGTCCGAATTTGATATATGTGGATGCCTGGCAGAAGATATGAGGGTCCGCCGGGCGCTGTCTGCGGACGCGCCTGGACACGTCCGGGTGTGTATAGGGGTGCGGATTTACCAAGTCAGCCTGTAGATGCTCTTACATATAACTAGATTTGTGCTCGTCATGTGTGTGAAAGCCATTAAAATGAGTTCCCGAAAAAGAAGCTGGTTGGGGGTTGCGAACAGACATAGAAAGCTCCCGCTCCCGCTAGGGTTTCCCCCACCGCTGGCGGGCCCTAGCCTCTTCCCGCCGTCGCCAGGTGCCCGGCGCGGGCGCCCCGTCCCGCCGCCTCTGCCGTCTCCCCGGGAGGCGGCCGGGGCGGGGCGCGCCCCCCTTCCCCCTCGGCCTCCCCCCTCCAACCTTCCCCCGCGCCTCCGCCGGCGGTCGCCCCAGGATCTGGTCGGGTGGTGTCGGCGGCGGCGGGCCGTCCCCCCGCGCGCTCTCCTCCTTCCCGGGGTGGGGGGAGGCATCGGTGGTGCTCGGCAAGTGGCGGTCCGACGTCCTGGTGGCGGAGGCCGGCGGTGCTCGCCGTGGTGGTGCCACCTCTTGGCGGCGGGGTGGTACGGTGGTGCTGGGCGGCCGGTGGCGCGTCCCCGACCCAGATCTGGGCCCGTAGCGCCCCAGCTGGGTCCTTGCGCGTCGGCTCTGGCACGACCGCGACGCCCTCTGTAAGGGGAGGCAGGGGAGCGGCTTGGACTGGGGCGGCGACGCCGACGGCGTGCCAGCTGCTGCGCGAAGGCGGGAGCTGTCCGGGCCTGTAGGGCCACGGGTCTGGTAGGCTCCTGCTATGGCGTCCGGTCGGCTACCGTCGTGGACGGTGGAGGTGGGGCCCTCCCGTAGGCCGACGGTGCTGCTGCCCTAGTCCTGGCTCCACTTCTTCGTTGTGCAGACCATCTTCGCGGTGCCGTGGTGAGACAGCGTGGGAAGCTTCATGCCCGTGTTGGCGCAGGGTGGTGGTCGGTTTGGTGGCGAGCTCCGGAGTGCCTGAGGTGGAGGCTGGGATCGGGAGAAATCCTTGTTGGCGCCTAAGGGTGCCGCCGGACCTTCCTGGAGGGCGTCGGGGCTACCATT
The DNA here is from genome assembly GCF_056163025.1 of Triticum urartu. Taxonomy (NCBI): domain Eukaryota; kingdom Viridiplantae; phylum Streptophyta; class Magnoliopsida; order Poales; family Poaceae; genus Triticum; species Triticum urartu. The sequence goes on from NC_141879.1 coordinate 8,656,490, forward strand.
CCTCTCTCCTCGCCGCGTACCGAGGAAAACCCTTGTCAGCAGCATCTTCATCGTCGCATCCCTTCTTGGAGGTGCTGATTGGTACCGGCACTTCGGAGTCTTGGAGCTTGATGGGCGATCTCCGGTGGACGCAACGGTCGCGAGGCTTCGTCATTTTTTGTCGATCCGCCACTATCGGCATTTGTTTCTTTTCTATTTTCTCTTTCATTTCTTGTGGGCCTGATTGTGCTGCTTCCGTCCCAGCTTCTATCGTTGGTTGTATCGGATGATTGCTTTGTAATACAAAGCGGGGGAAACCTTTTTTTTTTTAAAATGAGTTCCCGCAACGTGCATGAGGACATCCATTGGCGATGAAGAATGAATGGTGACGATCATTTGCAGGGAAGAGAGGAGGGGAGGTTGTGGTACTCCAATAAACTAAGCTGGACCGAGGAGTGAGGCCAGACCAGTTTGTATTATAAAATTCCGTTTGAGAGCAAGCAAAACCTAGGAGCGACTCGGTTGTCAAAGATTATTTAACTTGCAAACACTGGTCGGCCTTGTTTGCTAGTTGCCAAGATCCAACCTTGTTTCCTGCAAACATAAACATATCCTAATGCGTAGTTTATTGTTGAGCCCTGTGTGTAAGCAAGTTGAGCTTAGCGCAGGGCGAGAGAGCAGCAGTGCACATGCTCTACATACATAGCGAATCCGGCTAATGTTGATGATGTGAAGGATGGCTCGCCAGAGGTATGACTCCCAGTGGAAGCAAGTGAGGATCGTCAATGGTTATGCCGTGCTCGTGGTGTACGTGTTCTCCGCCATCAGAGCGGTTGCCTTCCTGGTGGTCACGTGGTCCACGGTGGTGCTCCTCGGTGGCTTCATCTCCAAGCTCCACAAGGTGGATTTCAAGCAGATCGCACTGATTACCCTCATAGAAATGATCTGGTCAGTAGTCCTATATCTTCTCGTTTTCTGTTCCACTTTAATTATACCTGCTATTTCATAGAAGTTAAGTTAGTGTTTAGTCCATCTCTGTTCAAAAATAAACATATGCATCTGTGAATGCGCCACCGTGGAGGTGATAGTTGGAGTTGAGCCCACTGCTTGTCCTCGGTGCCATAGTCATAGCCGCCATTGACTAGGCACAAGACATGGTCCTGAACTTGAGCAGTAGGGGTCCTTAAAACAGGGGGGGGAGGGGGGGGGGGGGGGAGGGGGGGGGGGAGGGGGGGGGGTTTGATGGAAATATGAGCAAATTACTACGAGATTTAATCCGAATAAATAGAATATAAATCATGACCACAACAGCAGAGATTAAACTAATCATGCAAAATAGCATAGCAGATGAACATATCACATCTAGGGCACATATTAGAAACATGAATTCTACCACGATCTCGAACAGGAAGGATAGAATCACATACGGTGCAGCGGGTGCAGCACCGCCGGCGTTGATGTTGTCGCCCATGTCGTCGAGGATGAGGTTGCCGAGGTCGGGGAAGAAGTCGTCGTTCGCGAAGTCGTCGCTGCCAGCAGTCGCGCGAGTGCGCTCCCCAAAAACCTGATTGCCCCTCTCCCGTACAGGATCACGAGAGGCGGGGTTCCGGAGGCCTGCTGTCCCTTCTCGCGGTGCACGCCGGAAGGAGGGATGGAGAAGACTAGCTTGGCGACGCAATGATCTGGAACGGTGATGAGAAGTAGGTCGTGGGAGTAAACCCCACGTCCGAGTCGTCACGATCCAAAAGAATCGGAAACGGTTCAGTAATTAACGCGTCCGTTAATTATTAATTAATGACTCATTAATTTTCCCATGCAGCAAAAATATAGACAACATGCATAGCTCTGTCCTCGGCTCGGCTCAATCCCGCAACCCGCGGCGCGGCGCGGCGCGGCGCGTCGTGACGAGGCGTGGCGAGGCGAGCGAGGAGGAGGAGCGCACGTGTAGGTCTCCTCTTCTCATGCTCATACAAGTGGTAGAAGAGCTCACCTTATAAAGAGGTGCAACTCTCTCTCAACTTCCAATGTGGGACTAAACTTTAGCCTCACTCACTCCACTCACATGTGTGCATGAATGGGCCAAGAGAATTTCAGAATTTTAGTTGGGCTTTGGGCCAAAGGCCTACTAGCAAAATTCCAACAATCCCCCACAAAGTCTCATTGGCACATCTCATCATTTAATTCCAAAACATTGTTTTATATATCGGTGTTTAGTGAAGACTGTGAAGTTGAACTTCCACTTAGAAATTTATGCTACACTAAATCACAACTTGAATAGTGGACTATGCCTTGAACTACAAGTTTTTTGTGAAACTAGTTTCACACAAATTCTTGACCGATACTGGGCTGCCGCAAGGCTTCCCCGCGGGTGGAGCGTATACGTCATACTCCAGGGCCTTTCATGAATTTATTAAAGAACACCCAATTCTCACAGACTGCGACGTTGACAGTCAAATTCATATAGGTGTGTTCCTCAGAAGATGTTCTGCAGGACAACATCTCTGCTTACCCGAATAAGCCACCTGGAACACATTAAGATAATTATCAACCTGCCATGCAGATCAGGAGAGTATTGCATCTTTACGGAGTGGGATAATTAATATAGGGATACTCTCCTCCCAGCTGACCAATAGCTTGTCTCCCACTTCTACTTCACAGGATCTCCGATCACATAGAGTGGGTTACCACTATGGACAACTCATGCGGTGGGTCTCAAACCCATCTCCATCGATGCATTATCTATCACATTATGTGATAGACCCTTTGTGAAGGGATCTGCCAAGTTTTTCGACGTTTGGATATAATCCAACGTAATAACTCCGGAGTTCCTCAATTTTCTGACAGATTTTAGTCTCCTCTTCACATGCCTTGAGGACTTCATATTGTCCTTAGAACTGTTTATCTTGACGATCACAGTTTGATTATCACAGTTCATCAGGATAGGGGGTATTGGTTTTTCAACCATAGGTAAGTCCATCAAGAGTTCACGAAGCCACTCTGCTTCAACAGTGGCAGTGTCTAATGCTGTGAGTTCTGCTTCCATAGTTGACCTCGTTAAGATGGTCTGCTTGCAAGACTTCCAGGAAACAGCGCCACCACCAAGTGTAAAAACATAACCACTTGTGGCCTTAATCTCATCAGCATCAGATATCCAGTTTGAGTCACTATAACCCTCCAGTACCCTTGGATACCCGGTGTAGTGAATCCCAAAGCTCGCGGTGCCTTTCAAATAGCGCATAACTCTCTCAAGCGCATGCCAATGAGCATCTCCCAGTTTTGACACAAACCGACTCAGCTTGCTCACAGCAAAAGAGATGTCAGGCCTCGTGGCACTCGCCAAATACATAAGCGAGCCAATAATCTGAGAATACCTCAGTTGATCTCTAGCAATCCGTCGATTCTTTCGAAGCAACACACTAGCATCATATGGAGTTGGAGAAGGCGTGCAGTCGCTATACCCAAAACGACTCAAGACCTTTTCCACATAATGAGACTGAAGCAGTGTGATCCCACCATTATCATCTCTCAACAGCTTGATGTTTAAGATAACATCAGCTACTCCTAGATCCTTCATCTCAAAACAGCGAGATAAAAAATCCTTAACCTCCTTGATTAAATCAAGTTTGGTTCCAAAGATCAATATGTCATCGACATACAGACAAAGAATAACTCCTTCGCCCCCACCATAGCGATAGTACACGCATTTGTCACCATCATTTACTACAAAGCCGGTAGCAGTTAATGTTCTTTCGAACTTCTCATGCCACTCCTTAGGAGCTTGTTTAAGGCCATATAAAGACTTTAATAACTTGCACAACTTTCCTTCCTGACCAGGTACTACAAAACCATCTGGCTGATCCATGTAAATTTCCTCCTTCAACTCTCCATTAAGGAAAGCCGTCTTAACGTCCATTTGATGAACGAGAAGACCATGTGAGGCAGCCAGTGATAGTAGCACCCGAATTGTGGTCAGTCTAGCCACGGGTGAGTAAGTATCAAAGAAGTCTTCACCTTCTTTCTGGGTATAACCCTTGGCCACAAGCCGTGCCTTGTACTTTTCAATCGTACCATCAGGTCTAAGCTTCTTCTTGAACACCCACTTACATCCTACAGGTTTGCACCCATATGGACGGTCAGTGATCTCCCAGGTACCGTTAGCTAAGATGGAATCCATCTCGCTACGTACAGCTTCCTTCCAGTAGTCAGCATCAGGAGATGCATAGGCTTCTGAAATAGTCCTGGGTGTGTCATCCACGAGGTACACAATGAAATCATCACCAAAAGACTTTGCAGTCCTCTGTCTCTTACTCCTCACAGGAGTTCCATTGTTACCCTCAACAGGATTCTCAACGTGTTCCATCGCAATGGTGGGTTCAGGAATTACAGTGAATTCCTCACTAGATGGAGTAGGTATCTCCTGATTTGATGAACTCGACATATCCTTCATAGGAAATATGTCCTCAAAGAAAGTTGCATCATTTGATTCCATAATCGTACCAACATGCATGTCGGATACCTCAGATTTTATTATCAAAAATCTATAGCCGATGCTATGAAAAGCATAGCCCAGAAGAACACAATCCACGGTTTTTGGTCCAAGCTTGCGCTTCTTAGGAATTGGTATATTGACTTTCGCCAAACAACCCCAAGTACGTAGGTAAGAGAGTTTCAACCTTTTTCTTTCCCATTACTCAAATGGAGTCATGGTTTTATGCTTTGTGGGAACTCGGTTTAGGACATGACACGCAGTCATTAGCGCCTCCCCCCACCATTCCTTGGATAGACCCGAAGTGTCTAACATGGTGTTAACCATATCAGTTAGAGTTCGGTTCTTTCTTTCGGCTACCCCATTTGACTGGGGTGAGTTGGGAGACGTCCTCTCATGGATTATACCATGTTCCGCACAAAACAGATCAAATTCATTGGAAAAATACTCTCCACCACGATCGGACCTAAGCCGTTTAATTTTTCGATCAAGTTGGTTCTCTGCTTCAGCTTTATAGTTTTTAAAGAAAGTCAAAGCCTCATCTTTTGATTTCAGAAGATACACATAACAATATCTAGTGGAGTCATCAGTCAACGTCATGAAGTATCTCTTTCCACCTTTTGTCAACACGCCATTCATCTCACAAAGATCAGAATGTATAAGCTCTAGGGGCGCCATGTCTCTTGCCTCTGCAGTCTTATGGGACTTGCGAGGTTGCTTAGCTTGCACACATACTTGGCACTTGGAGCCTTTGACGGTAGAGATTTTCGGAATTAAATTCATATTGGCTAACCGCGTCATGCAAGCAAAGTTAATATGACAGAGTCGTGAATGCCAAATATCAGACTCATTATTGTGGCAAACATTATTAATAACTTTAGTGCAAATATCTGACAAAGATAGGCGGAACAAGCCTCCGTACTCATAGCCTTTTCCAACAAATTGTTCACACTTAGAAATTACAACTTTATTGGATTCGAAAACCAACTTAAAACCATCTCGACATAAACGGGAACCGCTAACGAGATTTTTATTAATGGACGGCACATGATGAATGTTCTTCAGACGCACAGTCTTCCCCGAAGTAAACTTCACATCGACCGTACCAACACCTCGAACGATGGCATGTGACCCGTTCCACATCAGCACGGGTGATGTCCCTGTTGCCAGGTAAGAAGAAAACATGGAGGCGTCAGCACAAACATGTACATTGGCACCGGTGTCAATTAACCAATCAGGGGATTGAAATACTGAAAGGATGGTAGGAAAAATACCGTACCCTGATTCCTTCATATCAGTATCACCGATGACAACATTAGCGGACTTTCCGCTCTTCTCATGTTCATGCTCCTCAAAGCGGTTAGGACACTTTGGAGCCCAGTGATTAGGATCACCGCAGACATGGCGAAGTCCCTTCCCCTTCTTATGAGAAATCTTCTTGAAGTTGGTAGAGTGTGATGGCTTGTTCTTTGTATCAAACTTGCCTTTGCCCTGAGTTTTGTTTTTATTGTTTTTGTACTTGTTGGGCTGGGAGTTCTTCTTCTATACCATGTGGGCACTAGAACCTCCCTCAGCAACTCGAGCACGTGTGTCCTTTGCTCTCGCCTTCTCTTCAACGTCAAGAGTACCAATGAGATCCGCAACGGAAAACTCCTGTCTGTTGTGTTTCAGGGAAGTAGCAAAATTGTTCCACGAAGGTGGAAGCTTGGCAATGATGCCTCTGGCAACAAATTTTTCCGATAACACACACTTGAAGTACTCAAGTTCTTTTGCGAGCGAGTGTATCTCATGAGCCTGCTGTACAACAGGGCGCTCATCTGTCATCTTGTAGTCATAGAATTGCTCCATGACGTACAACTCGCTGTCGGCGTCCGAGGCACCAAACTTGGCCTCGAGCGCAGCCCACATGTCCTTGCCGTTGTCAAACGACATATACGAATCCACAATGGAGTCATCAAGAACACTCAGAAGAGCGCCTTTAAAGAGGGTATCGATCTTCTCAAAAGCTTCCAGCTGTGCTGGATTAAGATCGCCCTCAGACTTGCCCTTGGTGGCATCATAGCAGCCCATGGTCTGAAACCAGTAGACTACTCTCGTGCGCCACCTCTTATATTGCGCCCCCTTAAAGGCAGGCGGTTTCAGATGCGCAGCAAAACCACTCGGGGTAAATTGCCTATAATCAGGTTTTTGGATTGATGGAAATATGAGCAAATTACTACGAGATTTAATCCGAATAAACAGAATATAAATCATGACCACAGCAGCAGAGATTAAACTAATCATGCGAACTAGCATAGCAGATGAACATATCACATCTAGGGCACATACGAGAAACATGAATTCTACCACGATCTCGAACAGGAAGGATAGAATCACATACAGTGCAGCGGGTGCAGCACCGCCGGTGTTGATGTTGTCGCCCATGTCGTCGAGGATGCGGTTGCCGAGGTCGGGGAAGAAGTCGTCGTTCGCGAAGTCGTCGCTGCCAGCAGTCGCGCGAGTGCGCTCCCCAAAAACCTGATCGCCCCTCTCCCGTACAGGATCATGAGAGGCGGGGTTCCGGAGGCCTGCTGTCCCTTCTCGCGGTGCACGCCGGAAGGAGGGATGGAGAAGACTAGCTTGGCGGCGCAATGATCTGGAACGGTGATGAGAAACCATACGAAGCGGCGGCTAGGTTAGACGTCTGCCTCACTATATATTGCGGGCCGGGTAGGTCATGGGAGTAAACTCCACGTCCGAGTCGTCACGATCCGAAAGAATCGGAAACGGTTCAGTAATTAACGCGTCCGTTAATTATTAATTAATGACTCATTAATTTTCCCATGCAGCAAAAATATAGACAACGTGCATAGCTCTGTCCTCGGCTCGGCTCAATCCCGCAATCCGCGGCGCGTCGTGACGAGGCGTGGCGAGGCGAGCGAGGAGGAGGAGCGCGCGTGTAGGTCTCCTCTTCTCATGCTCATTCAAGTGGTAGAAGAGCTCACCTTATAAAGAGGTGCAACTCTCTCTCAACTTCCAATGTGGGACTAAACTTTAGCCTCACTCACTCCATCACATGTGTGCATGAATGGGCCAAGAGAATTTCAGAATTTTAGTTGGGCTTTGGGCCAAAGGCCTACTAGCAAAATTCCAACAATCCCCCACAAAGTCTCATTGGCACATCTCATCATTTAATTCCAAAACATTGTTTTATATATCGGTGCTTAGTGAAGACTGTGAAGTTGAACTTCCACTTAGAAATTTATGCTACACTAAATCACAACTTGAATAGTGGACTATGCCTTGAACTACAAGTTTTCTGTGAAACTAGTTTCACACAAATTCTTGACCGATACTGGGCTGCCGCAAGGCTTCCCCGCGGGTGGAGCGTATACGTCATACTCCAGGGCCTTTCATGAATTTATTAGAGAACACCCAATTCTCACAGACTGCGACGTTGACAGTCAAATTCATGTAGGTGTGTTCCTCAGAAGATGTTCTGCAGGACAACATCTCTGCTTACCCGAATAAGCCACTTGGAACACATTAAGATAATTATCAACCTGCCATGCAGATCAGGAGAGTATTGCATCTTTACGGAGTGGGATAATTAATATAGGGATACTCTCCTCCCAGCTGACCAACAGCTTGTCTCCCACTTCTACTTCACGGGATCTCCGATCACATAGAGTGGGTTACCACTATGGACAACTCATGCGGTGGGTCTCAAACCCATCTCCATCGATGCATTATCTATCACATTACGTGATAGACCCTTTGTGAAGGGATCTGCCAAGTTTTTCGACGTTTGGATATAATCCAACGTAATAACTCCGGAGTTCCTCAATTTTCTGATAGATTTTAGTCTCCTCTTCACATGCCTTGAGGACTTCATATTGTCCTTAGAACTGTTTATCTTGACGATCACAGTTTGATTATCACAGTTCATCAGGCTAGGGGGTATTGGTTTTTGTAGGATCGAGAGTATGTCTAGAGGGGGGTGATTAGACTACTTGACCAAATAAAAACTTAACCTTTTCCCAATTTTAGTTCTTGGCAGATTTTAGCTATTTTAGGACAAGTCAAGCAATCATCACACAATTCAATCAAGCATGCAAAGAGTATATTGGCAGCGGAAAGTAAAGCATGCAACTTGCAAGAATGTAAAGGGAAGGGTTTGGAGAATTCAAACGCAATTGGAGACACGGATGTTTTTCCCGTGGTTCGGATAGGTGGTGCTATCCTACATCCACATTGATGGAGACTTCAACCCACAAAGGGTAACGGTTGCGAGAGTCCACACAGGGCTCCACCCACAAAGGGTAACGGTTGCGCGATTCCACACAGGGCTCCACCCACGAAGGGTCCACGAAGAAGCAACCACCCACAAAGGGTCCACGAAGAAGCAACCTTGTCTATCCCACCATGGCCATCGCCCACACAGGACTTGCCTCACTAGCGGTAGATCTTCACGAAGTAGGCGATCTCCTTGCCCTTACAAACTTCTTGGTTCAACTCCACAATCTTGTCGGAGGCTCCCAAGTGACACCTAGCCAATCTAGGAGACACCACTCTCCAAGAAGTAACAAATGGTGTGTAGGTAATGAACTCCTTGCTCTTGTGCTTCAAATGATAGTCTCCCCAACACTCAACTCTCTCTCATAGGATTTGGATTTTGTGGAACGAAGATTTGTGTGGAAAGAAAATTGGAGAGGCTAGAGATCAAGATTCATATGGTAGGGATGGAATATCTTGGTCTCAACACATGAGTAGGTGGTTCTTTCTCAGAACATATGAGTTGGAATGGTGTATGTGTTCTGATGGCTCTCTCATCGAATGAAGAGGAGGTGGAGGGGTATATATAGCCTCCACACAAAATCCAACCGTTAAACACAGTTTTCCAATCTCGGTGGGACCGAATCAACAAACTCGGTCGGACCGAAAATGTAAACCTAGTGACCGTTAGAGATTTTCGGTGGGACTGACATGCAACTCGGTAGGACCGATATGGTTAGGGTTTGGGCATAACGTAATCTCGGTGAGACCGAATTTGGTAATTAGCTAACCAGAGAGTTGGTCAGGCAAACTCGGTGGGACCGATTTGCTCTTTCGGTGAGACCGAAAAGTTACAAAGGGGAAACACTGAATTTACATTGCAATCTCGGTGGGACCGATTCGCTCTTTCAGTGAGACCGAAAAGTTATGAAAGGGAAACAGAGAGTTTGCAATCCCATCTCGGTGAGACCGAGATTCCTATCGGTAGAACCGAATTGCTAGGGCCTGGCAGTGGCTTATGACAAGTGAAACTCGGTGGCGCCGGATAGGAAGAATCGGTAGGACCGAGTTTGGCTTAGGGTTTAGGTCATATGTGGATATGGGAAAGTAGTTGAGGGTTTTGGAGCATATCACTAAGCACATGAAGCAAGAGGCTCATTAAGCAACACCTCATCCCTCCTTGATAGTATTGGCTTTTCCTAAAGACTCAATGTGATCTTGGATCACTAAAATATAAAATGAAGAGTCTTGAGCTTTTGAGCTTGAGCCAATCCTTTGTCCTTAGCATTTTGAGCGTTCCACTTTCACATCCATGCCATGCCAGTCATTGAGCTTTCCTGAAATAATCATCTTGGAATAGCATTAGCTCAATGAGCTATATGTTGTTATGAATTACCAAAACCACCTAGGGATAGTTGTACTTTCAGTTTTTCAACCATAGGTAAGTCCATCAAGAGTTCACGAAGCCACTCTGCTTCAACAGTGGCAGTGTCTAATGCTGTGAGTTCTGCTTCCATAGTTGACCTCGTTAAGATGGTCTGCTTTCAAGACTTCCAGGAAACAGCGCCACCACCAAGTGTAAAAACATAACCACTTGTGGCCTTAATCTCATCAGCATCAGATATCCAGTTTGAGTCACTATAACCCTCCAGTACCCTTGGATACCCGGTGTAGTGAATCCCATAGCTCGCGGTGCCTTTCAAATAGTGCATAACTCTCTCAAGCGCATGCCAATGATCATCTCCCGGTTTTGATACAAACCGACCCAGCTTGCTCATAGCAAAAGAGATGTCAGGCCTCATGGCACTCGCCAAATACATAAGCGAGCCAATAATCTGAGAATACCTCAGTTGATCTCTAGCAATCCGTCGATTCTTTCGAAGCAACACACTAGCATCATATGGAGTTGGAGAAGGCGTGCAGTCGCTATACCCAAAACGACTCAAGACCTTTTCCACATAATGAGACTGAAGCAGTGTGATCCCACCATTCTCATCTCTAGACAGCTTGATGTTTAAGATAACATCAGCTACTCCTAGATCCTTCATCTCAAAACAGCGAGATAAGAAATCCTTAACCTCCTTGATTAAATCAAGTTTGGTTCCAAAGATCAATATGTCATCGACATACAGACAAAGAATAACTCCTTTGCCCCCACCATAGCGAAAGTACACGCATTTGTCACCATCGTTTACTACAAAGCCGGCAACAGTTAATGTTCTTTCGAACTTCTCATGCCACTCCTTAGGAGCTTGTTTAAGGCCATATAAAGACTTTAATAACTTGCACACCTTTCCTTCCTGACCAGGTACTACAAAACCATCTGGCTGATCCATGTAAATTTCCTCCTTCAACTCTCCATTAAGGAAAGCCGTCTTCACGTCCATTTGATGAACGAGAAGACCATGTGAGGCAGCCAGTGATAGTAGCACCCGAATTGTGGTCAGTCTAGCCACGGGTGAGTAAGTATCAAAGAAGTCTTCACCTTCTTTTTGGGTATAACCCTTGGCCACAAGCCGTGCCTTGTACTTTTCAATCGTACCATCAGGTCTAAGCTTCTTCTTGAACACCCACTTACATCCTACAGGTTTGCACCCATATGGACGGTCAGTGATCTCCCAGGTACCGTTAGCTAAGATGGAATCCATCTCGCTACGTACAGCTTCCTTCCAGTAGTCAGCATCAGGAGATGCATAGGCTTCTGAAATAGTCCTGGGTGTGTCATCCACGAGGTACACAATGAAATCATCACCAAAAGACTTTGCAGTCCTCTGTCTCTTACTCCTCACAGGAGTTCCATTGTTACCCTCAACAGGATTCTCAACATGTTCCATCGCAATGGTGGGTTCAGGAATTACAGTGAATTCCTCACTAGATGGAGTAGGTATCTCCTGATTTGATGAACTCGACATATCCTTCATAGGAAATATGTCCTCAAAGAAAGTTGCATCATTTGATTCCATAATCGTACCAACATGCATGTCGGATACCTCAGATTTTATTATCAAAAATCTATAGCCGATGCTATGAAAAGCATAGCCCAGAAGAACACAATCCACGGTTTTTGGTCCAAGCTTGCGCTTCTTGGGAATTGGTATATTGACTTTCGCCAAACAACCCCAAGTACGTAGGTAAGAGAGTTTCAACCTTTTCCTTTCCCATTACTCAAATGGAGTCATGGTTTTATGCTTTGTGGGAACTCGGTTTAGGACATGACACGCAGTCATTAGCGCCTCCCCCCACCATTCCTTGGATAGACCCGAAGTGTCTAACATGGTGTTAACCATATCAGTTAGAGTTCGGTTCTTTCTTTCGGCTACCCCATTTGACTGGGGTGAGTAGGGAGGGGTCCTCTCATGGATTATACCATGTTCTGCACAAAACAGATTAAATTCATTGGAAAAATACTCTCCACCACGATCGGACCTAAGCCGTTTAATTTTTCGATCAAGTTGGTTCTCTGCTTCAGCTTTATAGTTTTTAAAGAAAGTCAAAACCTCATCTTTTGATTTCAGAAGATACACATAACAATATATAGTGGAGTCATCAATCAACATCATGAAGTATCTCTTTCCACCTTTTGTCAACACGTCATTCATCTCACAAAGATCAGAATGTATAAGCTCTAGTGGCGCCAAGTCTCTTGCCTCTGCAGTCTTATGGGACTTGCGAGGTTGCTTAGCTTGCACACATACTTGGCACTTGGAGCCTTTGACAGTAGAGATTTTCGGAATTAAATTCATATTGGCTAACCGCGTCATGCAACAAAAGTTAATATGACAGAGTCGTGAATGCCAAATATCAGACTCATTATTGTGGCAAACATTATTAATAACTTTAGTGCAAATATCTGACAAAGATAGGCGGAACAAGCCTCCGCACTCGTAGCCTTTTCCAACAAATTGTCCACACTTAGAAATTACAACTTTATTGGATTCGAAAACCAACTTAAAACCATCTCGACATAAACGGGAACCGCTAACGAGATTTTTATTAATGGACGGCACATGATGAATGTTCTTCAGACGCACAGTCTTCCCCGAAGTAAACTTCACATCGACCGTACCAACACCTCGAACGATGGCATGTGACCCGTTCCACATCAGCACGGGTGATGTCCCTGTTGCCAGGTAAGAAGAAAACATGGAGGCGTCAGCACAAACATGTACATTGGCACCGGTGTCAATTAACCAATCAGGGGATTGAAATACTGAAAGGATGGTAGGAAAAATACCGTACCCTGATTCCTTCATATCAGTATCACCGATGACAACATTAGCGGACTTTCCGCTCTTCTCATGTTCGCGCTCCTCAAAGCGGTTAGGACACTTTGGAGCCCAGTGATTAGGATCACCGCAGACATGGCAAAGTCCCTTCCCCTTCTTATGAGAATTCATCTTGAAGTTGGTAGAGTGTGATGGCTTGTTCTTTGTATCAAACTTGCCTTTGCCCTGAGTTTTGTTCTTATTGTTTTTGTACTTGTTGGGCTGGGAGTTCTTCTTCTGTACCATGTGGGCACTAGAACCTCCCTCAGCAACTCGAGCACGTGTGTCCTTTGCTCTCGCCTTCTCTTCAACATCAAGAGTACCAATGAGATCCGCAACGGAAAACTCCTGTCTCTTGTGTTTCAGGGAAGTAGCAAAATTGTTCCACGAAGGTGGAAGCTTGGCAATGATGCCTCTGGCAACAAATTTGTCCGGTAACACACACTTGAAGTACTCAAGTTCTTTTGCGAGCGACTGTATCTCATGAGCCTGCTGTACAACAGGGTGCTCATCAGTCATCTTGTAGTCATAGAATTGCTCCATGACGTACAACTCGCTGCCGGCGTCCGAGGCACCAAACATGGCCTCGAGCGCAGCCCACATGTCCTTGTCGTTGTCAAACGACATATACGAATCCACAATGGAGTCATCAAGAACACTCAGAAGAGCGCCTTTAAAGAGGGTATCGATCTTCTCAAAAGCTTCCAGCCGTGCTGGATTAAGATCGCCCTCAGGCTTGCCCTTGGTGGAATCATAGCAGCCCATGGTCTGAAACCAGTAGACTGCTCTCGTGCGCCACCTCTTATATTGCGCCCCCTTAAAGGCAGGCGGTTTCAGATGCGCAGCAAAACCACTCGGAGTTAATTGCCTATAATTAGGTTTTTGGATTGATGGAAATATGAGCAAATTACTACGAGATTTAATCCGAATAAACAGAATATAAATCATGACCATAGCAGCAGAGATTAAACTAATCATGCGAACTAGCATAGCAGATGAACATATCACATCTAGGGCACATACTAGAAACATGAATTCTACCATGATCTCGAACAGGAAGGATAGAATCACATACGGTGCAGCGGGTGCAGCACCGCCGGCGTTGATGTTGTCGCCCATGTCGTCGAGGATGCGGTTGCCGAGGTCGGGGAAGAAGTCGTCGTTCGCGAAGTCGTCGCTGCCAGCAGTCGCGCGAGTGCGCTCCCCAAAAACCTGATCGCCCCTCTCCCGTACAGGATCATGAGAGGCGGGGTTCCGGAGGCCTGCTGTCCCTTCTCGCGGTGCACGCCGGAAGGAGGGATGGAGAAGACTAGCTTGGCGGCGCAATGATCTAGAACGGTGATGAGAAACCATACGAAGCGGCGGCTAGGGTAGACGTCTGCGTGACTATATATTGCGGGCCGGGTAGGTCGTGGGAGTAAACCCCACCCGAGTCGTCACGATCCAAAAGAATCAAAAACGGTTCAGTAATTAACGCGTCCGTTAATTATTAATTAATGACTCATTAATTTTCCCATGCAGCAAAAATATAGACAACGTGCATAGCTCTGTCCTCGGCTCGGCTCAATCCCGCAACCCACGGCGCGGCGCGTCGTGACGAGGCGTGGCGTGGCGAGGCGAGCGAGGAGGAGGTGCGCGCGTGTAGGTCTCCTCTTCTCATGCTCATACAAGTGGTGGAAGAGCTCACCTTATAAAGAGGTGCAACTCTCTCTCAACTTCCAATGTGGGACTAAACTTTAGCCTCACTCACTCCACTCACATGTGTGCATGAATGGGCCAAGAGAATTTCAGAATTTTAGTTGGGCTTTGGGCCAAAGGCCTACTAGCAAAATTCCAACAGGGGGGGGGATCTTGGGGGAAAAAACAAGGTCCAAGGGCCCCTAAAATGCGGAGGCCCTAAGACTCTTCCATCTCTTTCCAATCTGAATATCAGAGAAGCTGAACATATGCCAGTATCCTAAAGTATTCAAATGACAAGAACCTTGCACACAACCAAAGATATCAGTTTGTGTAAAAAAACCTCAAAGATATCAGTGTACTGCTCTCCCACCTCTGTGCACTTCGAAATATAATATCTCACTTTTACGGATGTCTATTTTTGGATCCTGATAGTTGCTTCAAAGCTACCAATAGGAGCTTCAAGTTTATTGTCTTTTTGTTCGAAAGAAAAGGTCATATCATCAGCAAATAGGTCCTGCATGTGCTAGAGCCTAGAGCAGAGCTGGATTGAGTGGTTAATCTGTCCATTTGGGTCCAAGAAGTCAGGGTAATTAAAATCATAAAGACATATGTAAGAAAAAGTAGTATATCACTAATGGCGTTCTTTTGTTTGCTTAATTTTGTTTCTCATCACTCAATTAATTAAGAGTAGCTAACTTTTGGAACAAAAATACAACAGGATAAATGACTTTTTCTCGAAAGGAGAAGACCGACTGATCTGTTGTTGAGATTGAAGGTGGTGAAAATTATGTTTCTGCGTGATAACGTGTGCAATCATCACCCAGAACTAACATCAATAAAGTGAGCTGTGATGGTGGTATTTGTGGCGGTGAGATGGGTTCTAGCGCTGGCTCGCAATATGGTGTTGTGCTTCTACCATTAGTAGAAAAGGGGGCAAAGGTTCAGGCCAGGTCAGCCCATTAGTCCCGGTTCAGTCCAGAACTAGGACCCATGGGGGCACTGAACCCGGTTCGTGTGCCCAGGGGGCCGGCCGGGCCACGTGGGCCATTGGTCTCGGTTCGTCTGGACCTTTTGGTCCCGGTTGGTGGGACGAACCGGGACCAATGGGTCTGGCTCCTGGCCCACCACCATTGGTCCCGGTTGCTGGCTTGAACCGGGACCACAGGCTGCCCTTTAGTCCCGGTTCATGCCACGAACCGGGACCAATGAGGTGCCTATATATACCCCTCGCCCGCGAGCAGAGCACTCCAGTGCTCTGTTTTTCTCTGGCCGGCGAGGGGAGGGCTTTGTGGTGCTCTAGCTCACCTCCTATGCACATGAGGTGTTCGATGAAATGCCCGAGCCACACTAGTTAAGCTTTCTCCTCTCGAAGCTCGACCTCAAAGCTCCATTTTCCTCGAGATTTGTCTAGGTTTAGCGGCCCGTCACGTCCCATTGCCGTCTTCACCGCCGTCGATCGCCCGCGCCGATCTCGTCGCCGGCACCACCGTGGTTAGCCTCTTGTTCTTATCTTCTTTCTGAAAGAAAAAAACTCTTTCTTTAGATAGATATTTGTCTAATTTTCTTACTATTTTATTGCTTGTTATTATATAGTGCGATGGTTTTGGTATCCGCCCCCGTCGGCCCTCGTCATGTCTATGATTCGGATGTGGTATATATTATCTTTATAACTATTGGTTCGTTTATTGTTTATGAAAATTATGCCGACCAACGTGACATAGATTTTATTTATCTAGGAGGTATGTGAACCGGAAATTCCAACCGATCCTATTGTCGAGAGGTTAAATTTAGTTGAAGAAGAAAACAATTTCTTGAAGGAAAAAATAAAAAAAATTGAGGAGGAGAAGATGATATTGGAGTTGCATGTTGCGGATGTCGTCGATGATCACAAGATCAAGATGGATGCAATGCGCTTGAAAATTAGAAAGATAAGAAAATATGCCATTCATACCGAGGCTTGGTATCATTATGCCGTTGGATAAATTGTTACCTTGGTTGCGATTATGATCACATTTGTTTTCGCATTGAAATGTTTTACATAGTTTCAATGTATGGTTTAATTAATTAGATGCTCTGGAGAGCTATATGTTGTTAGATGAGAACTATTTATGTACTTTGGTTTTAATGTGATGATGAACTTCTATTAATTTGGTCACTTAATTATCTATTCATGATGTTCTGTAATGGTTTTTGACACACTTAATTATATATAATGCATGCAGATGAACCGGCAATGGATGTACGGTGACTGATGCACCTCCGAGTACATTAAGGGCGTGCATGCACTAGTAGAAAAGGGGGCAAAGGTTCAGGCCGGGTAAGCCCGTTAGTGTCGGTTCAGTCTAGAACCGGGACCAATGGGTGCATTGGACCCGGTTCGTGAGCCCAGGGGGCCGCCCGGGCCACGTGGGCCATTAGTCCCGGTTCGTCTGGACCTATTGGTCCCGGTTGGTGGGACGAACCGGGACCAATGGGCCTCGCTCCTGGCCCACCAGCATTGGTCCCGGTTGGTGGCATGAACCGGGACCAATAGGTCCCCTTTAGTCCCGGTTCATGCCACCAACCGGGACTAAATGGTTGGTCCTCGTTGCGATTCACAGTTTAGTCCCACCTCGCCAACCGAAGGGCGCCCACACTGGTTTATAAGCCCGTCCCTCTCTGCCTTGTTGAGCTCCTCTCAAAATGAAAATAGATGCCCCTATACAGGAAATTTGACCTAAATTCATAATGAATTTCTCTGAAATTTATAGAAATTGATTATGAATTTAGGTTGAATTTTCTCTATAGGCGCATCTATGTTCATTTTTCTAGTAAAGTTAATCACAAACTTGAGATTCACACAAATTTCAAAGAATTCAAATTTTAACTATTCTAATTTGAAAACTAATGGCACTAACAGAAAGTTTGTAATTTTTGGTATCTTTGTGGAGAAAGATTGTAGATAGTAAATATAATACTAAAAGTGTTTTCAAATTTGAAAACTAATGGCATTAACAAAAAGTTTATAATTTTTCTAAAACTAAAACCATAAAGAATTAAAAAATAAAGCAAAAAAAGAAAGTAAATAATGCAGAAAACAAAACAAAAAATCTGGAAAAAAATACATATATTAACAATAAGTATTTTGTTATAAGTAGAAACAAAATAAAATAAATAAAGAAACAAAGAAAACAAAAAAACAAAAAAAGCGTTTTTGAATTTGAAAAGTAATGGCATTAAATTTTTTTTTATAATTTTTCTAAAACTAAAAGCATAAAGAATTAAAAAATAAAGCAAAAACAAAAGAAAATAAATAATGCAGAAAACAAAACAAAAAATCTGGAAAAAATACTTATATTAACAATAAGTATTTTGTTATAAGTAGAAACAAAATAAAATAAATAAAGCAACAAAGAAAACAAAAAAACAAAAAAAGTGTTTTCAAATTTGAAAAGTAATGGCATTAACAAAAAGTTTATAATTTTTCTAAAACTAAAAGCATAAAGAATTAAAAAATAAAGTAAAAAACAGAAGAAAATAAATAATGCAGAAAACAAAACAAAAAAACTGGGAAAAAATAGCAACAATAAGTATTTTGTTGTAAGTAGAAACAAAATATAATAAATAAAGCAACAAAGAAAAAAAAGTGCCACCTACTTGGCCCCCACGGCCTAAATACGACTAGAAACCCTACCATGGGCCAGGATTCAGGCCCGCAGGAGGCACAGTAGGCCCACAGGCACACCGCACAGGGTTAGGCCCGAAAGCCTGCATTTGAGAGGAGCTCGAGAGGGAAGGCGCAGCAGCGCTTATAAACCACTCTCGAGCTCCCTCAGCTAGCGAGGTGGGACTAAAGTTTTGCCGCAGCAGCACATGGCCTTTGGTCCCGGTTGGTGGCACCAACGGGGACTAAAGGGGGGCTTTGGTACCGGTTCGTGGCGACAACCGGGACCAATGCCCCCCTTTAGTCCCGGTTGGTGGTACCAACCGCGACCAAAGGGCGCCGCTTCCCGCCCTTTGGGCTGCCGAAAAGTGGCCTTTGGTCCCGGTTGGTGGCGCCAACCGGGACTAAAGGTGGCATTGGTCTCGGTTGTTGCCACGAACCGGGACCAATGCCTCGTCTATATAACCAGGACTTGTGAATTTTTCGTCCTGTTCCTCATTCTCCCGCCGCGACGCCGCCGGGCTGCCCGTCTGCCTCGCCGTCGCCGTCGTCGCCCTGCCTCCGACGCGCCGCCCCGACGCCGTCGCTGACCCGCGCCGCCCCTGCCCCGACGCCGCCGGCCCTTCCTCCTCGTCGCCGTCGCTGCGCACCCTATGAGCGCCGCCCCGATCCCCTCCTCCTCCTCCCTGTAATGGCCGCCGCCACTGCCGCCGCATCGCCGCACCCAGGGCCGCCGCACTAGTTGTATCAATATGGATGTGTAGTTAATTAATTTAGTTGTTGTAATTTAGTTGTATTAATTTAGATGTGTAGTTTAGATTTTTTTGGTAATATTATTTTTGAATATGCAAATGTTTGTATGTTCATATGCAAAGAATATGTCAATTTTTCATAGATTTTTTTATGATTTTTTTCTGTTGTAATTTTGTTCATAGATTTTTTATGATTTTTTACTGTTGTAATTTTGTTCCTAAATTTTTTATGTTTTTTTCTGTTGTAATTTTGTTCATAGATTTTTTATGATTTTTTTCTGTTGTAATTTTGTTCATAGAATTTTTATGATTTTTTTGTTCATAGAATTTTCTTTGTCAATTTATGTATATGTTCATATTGTGTAGGAATCTGAAAATTGTGTATGATCAAAGTCATTTATGTATATGTTCATATTTAGAAGGAAAAAAAGGAGAGATAAAAGGAAAATAAGAAGAGGAAGAAGGAGAAGAAGAAGAAGAAGAATAAGAAGAAGAGGAGAGGAAGAAGAGGAGAAATAAATAAGACGATGAAAAAGAAGGAAAAAAAGAGGAGAAGAAGAAGAATTCTTCTTCTTCTATTCCTTCTTCTTCTCCTCTTTTTTTCTTTTTTTCTTCGATCTCCTCCTCTATTCCTTTCTTCTTCTCCTCTTTTTTTTCTTCTTCTTCCTCTTCATATTTTTGTTATCGGGTATGTCGTTGTCGATATACCCCCCTCCCCGATAACTTTTAGTAAGTACTACTTAGAAAGTGTTTAATGCAATTAGTTAGAAAAATAATAGAACTAGGTAAACTTGTTTATTTTTAGTAAGTACTACTTTATTCTATTTATAGTAAGTGCTTAGTAGTTGAACTAGTTGATTTAATAAAACTGGTTTATTTTACTATAGAAGTAGTTTATTTTTAGCAAGAAAATTAATAGAACTAGTTTATTTTTTTACTTAAAGCAATTATTCCCGCATCGACGTGGATGATCCCTATCCCGCATCCTCGTTCTCGGGTCGGTGGAGGATGACACCTGCTTGACCAGATGGGCCATGTCCGGGACTGGGCTCCGCCGGGGTGGTACTGGGAGGCGCTACCTTCCGGGGGCGTAGCTTGGTGAGGAGCCAACCCGTCGTTGACCCGATCCTTGTTTGGTGGCGGTCGCGTGGGCCAGTGACGGTGCCGAGGCTTCCGGACACCGCGGAGGTGGTACGTCACCGTGTCAGCGAGGAGGACCAGCATGTCCGTCGCTACATGGTTGCGTTGGAGGGCAGGTTCGAGAATACTTGGCAGGTTCTTCAGGGATCTCACTGGAGCTATGATCCTGTGATGGTTCCTTCCCTTTGGGTGTCCACCGTCCGCGCCGATACCCGTCAGGCGCTACGGTTCTAGCTGTACTGGCGATATGTATGATAGTATTCGACGTGTATTAGTGATAATACTCGACGATGTACGGACACATGGAGATGATGTAGTTTTTCTTATAATTGAATGCATCCTAATTTGAATACTACTTTATTTTGCGATTTGATTTTTCTTATTGAATGCTCAAATTGGAGAGCACTATGCAAGGCATATGCATATGATTAGTTGAATAATAATGATCTAATTTAGTTTTTGTAGTATATATATATATTTAATTGTACATGTTTAATCTTTGAATTATGAACGTAGGAAATGTCAACATCGGACGACGGAAGTCTCCCGGGGGAGTGCGACTGGTGCCACGACGATCGAGGTCTATGCGACAGGCCTCACCCGGACGATGATCGGCGCTTCAGCATTAAGCTCGAGGAGACCTTCGAAGTTGAAATGGTACGCAACGACGACAAGTGTTTTTTTTTCATAATTAAGCATGACTTCAACTATTTCAACGTGTAATTTTCATCTTTTACAATTCGAGTATAGTTTATCCCATGCCATGCAAGACGCTATGTCTTGGAGAGGATGGATTTTGAAGACCATGAAAATTTTGAAACGAAGAAAATTCACCTAAGGACCCATCATGATGTGGATTTTGAAGTAAAGCTGTATAATGCTGAGAGCGTAACCCATTTTGGTTGCAAAAATTGGGAAGCATTTTGCAAATTGTATGGTTTTGATGAGGGTATGCTTGTCACCAAGGATCTTGGTGATCCTGAAATCGAGCAAGACAATATGGACATTTGGGTCCTTGTTGATACGCCTCCAGTTCTACCGCTATGTGAGTTTCTTAAACATAGTTAATTATTAACTAATTTATATTGTTCATTTCAAAATAGTTGACAACTTATTTCCATTAACAGCTTATTTTGAAGTATCAAAGAATGTGCAGAAGATGGCAGATAGAACTTACTACACCGATGGCTCTTAGTTAACTTACAAGGAGAAAAATCATCTGGTTGGATTTTGTAATGATCTTGAGAAGTACAATATCTACAATCGAACTCCCCAACATTATGGTCAATACGTGCCACTAGTGCACGTGTTGAACTACGGTAACTACTATGGAGATACCCTGGTAAGATTTTTTACTATTACGACATACATGCGTCTTTTGCATACTTCTATATAAAACTAGTACTTCATTGCTAACTATGATGTTATTACTATGTTTTTCAACAGATAATCCCAGAGGATTGTGTGCCTCATCTGATGTATGAGCATGGTCGCCTTGATGTTTTGAACATATATCCAGGTCATCCTACGAATCTCAACTGTCTATACCGGATTTCTAAAAGAAGTGGAGACATGCAAATCAGAGAATGGAAAAAATGTATGGACACTCGTAAAGAGGTTCTTGGACGCAAAAGGAAGCACGGTGCAAGAATTGGAGACAGGATGATCTCCATTCTCCATAATGGAGAGTCAGGGTCTATACTGTTTTATGCTATTTTACCTTAAAGAGGGTATTTAGGTCCTACCTAATACTGATGATCATGTGCTAAGAACAATTAAGTAGGGTTGGTTCGATGACTATGAGGATGATGATCGTATGACTTGTTATTAATAACCAGTAGAAGTTCTATCATGATGATTAGTAGGACTTATTATTATGATGATGCATGATGTGAGCATGAAGAGTTATTATATATCAGTGGGTGAAATGAACGTGGATTGGATTGAAGTGAAGGCAACATGCATGTGGTGCATGTCAAAAGTAGTACTAATCCAAACTTGATCAAGTTAGGATTAATTAGTATTATTTTCGACATGCACCACATATGTTGCCTTCACTTCAATCTAAGCCATGTTTAGGCATAGCATAGCGTTGGTATAAACCAAGCACGGATATATAAGAGAGGACACTTCTCTCTATTAGCTAGCTAATGACAAACTAAATTAACCCCCAAAACCCCTAAACAAGCCCCTTTTAAAAAAAACAAAAACCCCAGCCACAGAAATGCTGACGCGTGGATGCCTATTGGTCCCGGTTGGTGCCACCAACCGGGACCAAAGGCCCTCCTGCCTGGCCTCAGCGCGCAGGCCATGTGGAGGCCCATCTGTCCCGGTTCTGGTTTGAACCGGGACTAAAGGGCCAGGGCATTAGTAACGACCCTTTAGTCCCGGTTCAGGAACCGGGACAAAAAGCCCTTATGAACCGGGACAATAGGCACGTTTTCTACTAGGTATGAGTTTCTCGAAGCGGCTGAGGCAAACAAGCAGAATGGTTTTATGTGTTGTCCATGTCCTAAATGTGGGAATACGGTGTCTTACTCTAACTGGAAAATCCTTCACGCCCGCCTGCTTTACAAGGGTTTCATTCCACGCTATAATGTTTGGACGAGGCACAGAGAAATAGGGGTTATGATGGAAGACGGTGAAGAAGAAGAGTACGATGACAACTATGTGCCCCCTAAATACGGTGATGCTGCAACGGGGGGAGCTGGTGAAGATCAAGAGGAACCAGACGATGTGCCCAATGATGCTGCAATGGGTGAAGCTGCTGAAGATAAGGAGGAACCAGACGATATGCCCGATGATGATGATCTCCACTGGGTCATTGTCGATGCAAGGACGCAATGCGAAAGTCAAAAGGAGAAGCTGAAGTTCGATCGCATGTTAGAGGATCACAAAAAAGGGTTGTACCCCAATTGCGAAGATGGCAACACAAAGCTCAGTACCATACTGGAATTGCTGCAGTGGAAGGCAGAGAATGCTGTGCCTGACAAAGGATTTGAGAAGCTACTGAAAATATTGAAGAAGAAGCTTCCAAAGGATAACGAATTGCCCGACAGTACATACGCAGCAAAGAAGGTCATATGCCCTCTAGGATTGGAGGTGCAGAAGATACATCAACGATTGGCCCGCTCTCAGTAACCTTTCAGGACAGACAAACAAGGGATACCACGCATGCACGCACTGTTTAGATGACACTGAAAGTATATACCTGGACAAATGCATGAAGAATGTGTACCTGGGCTATTGTCGATTTCTTCCGACCAACCATCAATGTCGAAAGAAAGGCAAGCATTTCAAAGGCGAGGAAGATCACCGGAAGAAGTCCGCCATGCATACCGGTTATCACGTACTTGCTATGGTTAATTATTTACACGTAATCTTTGGAAAGGGTCTCGACGGACTAGCTATTCCGAATGAAGCTGAGGGACACGCACCCATGTGGAAGAAGAAATCTATATTTTGGGACCTACCCTACTGGAAAGACCTAGAGGTCCGCTCTTCAATCGACGTGATGCACGTGACGAAGAACCTTTGCGTGAACCTGCTAGGCTTCTTGGGCGTGTATGGAAAGACAAAAGATACACCTGAGGCACGGGAGGACCTGCAACGTTTGTACGAAAAAGATGGCATGCCTCCGAAGCAGTATGAAGGTCCTACCAGCTACGCTCTTACAAAAGAAGAGAAAGAAATCTTCTTTGAATGCCTGCTCAGTATGAAGGTCCCGACTGGCTTCTCGTCGAATATAAAGGAAATAATAAATATGCCAGAGAAAAAGTTCTAGAACCTAAAGTCTCATGACTGCCACGTGATTATGACGCAACTGCTTCCGGTTGCATTGAGGGGGCTTCTACCGGAAAACATCCGATTATCCATTGTGAAGCTATGTGCATTCCTCAATGCAATCTCTCAGAAGGTGATCGATCCAGAAATCGTACCAAGGCTAAGGAGTGTTGTGGCGCAATATCTTGTCAGTTTCGAGCTGGTGTTCCCACCATCCTTCTTCAATATCATGACGCACGTCCTAGTTCATCTAGTCGACGAGATTGTCATTTTGGGGCCCGTATTTCTACACAATATGTTCCCCTTTGAGAGGTTCAGGAGAGTCCTAAAGAAATATGTCCGTAACCGCGCTAGGCCAGAAGGAAGCATCTCCATGGGCTATGAAACAGAGGATGTCATCGGGTTTTGTGTTGACTTCATTCCTGGCCTTAAAAAGATAGGTCTCCCTAAATCGCGGTATGAGGGGAGACTGACTGGAAAAGGCATGCTTGGAAGGGACTCAATAATATGCAGGGACGGATATTCTTGGTCTCAAGCATACTACACAGTTCTACAGAACTCTACCTTGGTGACCCCATATGTCGATGAACACAAGAACAGTCTGCGCTCCAAACACCCGAAGTAGTGCGACGACTGGATTACATGTGAACAAATCAGGACTTCAGCAGTTGGTTGGAAACATGTCTCAGAGGTGACAACACTGTTTGTGATGAGCTGTACTTGTTGTCCAGGGGACCATCTTTGACTGTATTGATTTACAAGGGATATGAGATAAATGGGAATACATTTTACACGATTGACCAAGATCAAAAGAGCACCAACCAAAACAACAGTGTCCGCTTTGATGCAACAACCGAGAGTGGAAATGACACATATTATGGTTACATAGTGGACATATGGGAACTTGACTACGGACATGATTTTAAGGTCCCTTTGTTTAAGTGCAAATGGGTCAATCTGTCAGGAGGCGGGGTACAGGTAGACCCACAATACGGAATGACAATAGTGGATTTGAAAAATCTTGGGTACACTGACGAACTGTTCGTCCTAGCCAATGATGTGGCACAGGTTATCTATGTGAAGGACATGTCTACCAGACCGAGAAAAAGAAAAGATAAGGAAGCGAATACATCATACGATGAGCCAAAGCGCCACATAGTTCTTTCAGGAAAAAGGGACATCGTGGGAGTGGAGGGCAAGACAGACATGTCTGAAGATTATGAAAAGTTTCATGAAATTCCTCCCTTCAAAGTCAAGGCTGACCCAAGCATCCTGATAAATGATGAAGATTATCCATGATTACGGCGCAATAAGAAAATTACACAAGCAAAGAAAAAGTGAAGACTTTCTCCCGCAATTATTATGATGATACCATGCCAACTTTGTAACAGACGAGTATGATACCATTGTCCGTTTTGTACATGCACATGCTATGTGGGTGAAATTATGATACCATGCCAACTTTAAACTTTTTCAGAGTTCATTTGAAATGCTTTAATGCCTTATGGTTCGGCCCTCGTAATACCATTAATCCCGGTTCGCTCCTTGTCAACTATGTTCTCACCAAGAACACTCAAGAGGGCAGCCATGTGGGCCATTGGTCCCGGTTCGTCTGGACCTTTTGGTCCTGGTTCCACGCACGAACCGGGACCAATGCGCCTCGCCCCTGGCCCATGACCATTAGTCCCGGTTTGTGCCACAAAACGGGACTAAAGGGTTGGTCCTCGTTGCGGTCAGAGTTTAGTCCCACCTTGCCAACCGAAGGGCGCTCACACCGGTTTATAAGCCCGTCCCTCTCTGCCTTGTTGAGCTCCTCTCAAAGTGAAAATAGATGCCCCTATACAGGGAATTTGACCTAAATTCATAGTGAATTTCTCTGAAATTCGTAGAAATTTATTATGATTTTAGGTTGAATTCTCTCTATAGGCGCATCTATGCTCATTTTTTTAGTAAAGTTAATCACAAACTTGTGATTCACACAAATTTCAAAGAATTCAAATTTTAACTATTCAAATTTGAAAACTAATGTCACTAACAGAAAGTTTTTAATTTTTCTAAAACTAATGGCACTAACAGAAAGTTTATAATTTTGCTGACCTAAAAGCAAAAAGAATTAAAAACTAAAGCAAAAAAAAGAAAATAAATAATGCAAAAAACAAAACAAAAAAATGAAAAAAAACTATTTTTTTAGTAAGGTTAATCACAAACTTGTGATTCACACAAATTTAAAAGAATTTAAGTTTTAACTATTCAAATTTGAAAACTAATGGCACTAACAGAAAGTTTATAATTTTTCTAAAACTAATGACACTAACAGAAAGTTTATAATTTTGCTGACCTAAAAGCAAAAAGAATTAAAAAATAAAGCAAAAAACAAAAGAAAATAAATAATGCAAAAAACAAAAAAAATGAAAAAAAAACTATTTTTATAGTAAAGTTAATCACAAACTTGTGATTCACACAAATTTCAAAGAATTCAAATTTTAACTATTCAAATTTGAAAACTAATGGCACTAACAGAAAGTTTATAATTTTTCTGTCCTAAAAACAAAAGAAAATAAATAATGCAAAAAACAAAAGAAAAAAACTGGAAAAAAATAAAAATAGCAACAATAAGTATTTTGTTGTAAGTACTCCCTCTAGTCATTTTTACTCTGCATATTAGGTTTGTGTGAAGTCAATCTCATCCAACTTTGACCAAGTTTATATAAGAAATTATTGACATTTAGATTACAACACCAATATCATTAGATTCATCTCGGAATATATTTTCATATGATATTTATTTGATATTATAGATGCTAATAATTTATAATATAAATTTGGTCAAAATTAGCTAAGTTTGACTTTCGGCAAATCCAATGTGCAAAGTAAAAAGGACCGGAGGGAGTAGAAACAAAATAAAATAAATAAAGCAACAAAGAAAACAAAAAACAAAAAAAGTGCTACCTACTGGGCCCCCACGGCCTGAATACGACTAGAGACCCTACCATGGGCCAGGATTCAGGCCCGCAGGAGGCCCAGTAGGCCCACAGGCAGATAATGTGACTTTAGGCCCATAAGCCTGCATTTGAGAGGAGCTCGAAGTGGTCAGCGCAGCAGCGCTTATAAACCACTATCTAAGCCTCTCGGCTAGCAAGGTGGGACTAAACATCCCACCGCACCGCGCCAGTTCCAGCACAAGGCCATTCGTCCCGGTTCGTGGCTCGACCGGGACGAAAGGCTGCCTTTGGTACCGGTTCGTGGCACCAACCAGGACCAATGCCCCCCTTAGTCCCGGTTGGTGCAACCAACCGGGACCAAAGGCCTCTGCTTCCCGCCCTTTGGGCTGCTGAAAAGAGGCCTTTGGTCCCGGTTGGTGCCACCAACCGGGACTAAAGGGTGGCATTGGTCCCGGTTGGTGCCACGAACCGGGACCAATGCTCTCAGTATATAAGAAAGCACTTGGCGTTTTTCGGATTCATCTGCATCAGTACCTTCGCCCCGACGATGCCGCCAGGCTGCCCGAGCTCGCCCCGTCGACACCGTCGCCGCCCTCTGCTGCCTCGTCGACGCGCAGCTGCCTTGCCCCGAGCACGCCGGCCCGCCCCGACCACGCCGCGCGCCCCTTCCCCGACCACGTTGTCGTTGCCCCAGCTGCCCCGCGCCGCAGTCGCCTCTGCCTCGCCCTGCCCCGACCACGCCGCCGTCGCCTCTGCCCCTTCCCCGACCACGCCGTCGTCGCCTCTACCCCAACGCGCGCCCTGCCCCTACCCCGACCACGCCACACCTCTCATCCCTTTGGTCAGGGCCGGCACCGCCCCTCTCTTCCTCCCTGTTTTTTTGCTCATATATAGATGTTTTTTCCTGATTATATGTATATGTATGAGTATATGTATGTGTGTATATTTGTTTATATGTCCTTTTTTTAGATTTTTTGTTTTTTGCATTTTTATAAATATGTATATATGTATGTATATATGTTCTCTGTGTATATATATGTTCATGTATATGTGCAAAAGATAGATTTTTAGAAAAATTAGAATTTTTTTCTGTTCATAGATTTTTTTGGTGATATTAATTATTGTAAATATGCAAATGTTTGTATATTCATATGAACAATGAATTAGGAAAAACCTTTACTTTTTTTCTAAAATTTCTATTTGAACATTATTTTAAAAGAAACAAGCAATACTACTTCATGTATTTTTAAGAAGGAAGAAGAAGAAAAAGAATGAGAGGAAAAAGGAAATAAGAAGAGGAAGAAAGGAGAAGAAGAGGAGTGGAAGAAGAGGAGAAATAAATAAGAAGAAGAAAAAAGAAGAAAAAGAAGAGGAGAAGAAGAAAGGAATAGAGGAGAAGAAGAGAAAATAGAATATATTCTATTTTCTCCTCTTCTCCTCTATTCCTTTCTTCTTATCCTCTTTTTTTCTTCTTCTTTTTTTTCTTCAATCTTCTCCTCTATTCCTTTCTTCTTCTCCTCTTTTTATTTCTTCTTCGTCTTCTTATTTTTTATCGGACATGTCGTCGTCGATATACCCCTCCCGATAACTTCAACACGAGGGGGGGGTCGATATACCCCCTCCCGATAATATTATTTTCCCATGTACGTATGTCATGTTGATATAAACACCCGATAACTTCAACACGTGGGGGGGGGGTCGATATACCCCCTCCCGATAACTTCAACACGAGGGGGGGTCGATATACCCCCTCCCCGATAATATTATTTTCCCATGTACGTCTGTCATCGTTGTCGATATAAACCCCTCCCGATAACTTCAACACGTGGGGGGGTCGATATACCCCCTCCCGATAACTTCAACACGAGGGGGGGTCGATATACCCCCTCCCCGATAATATTATTTTCCCATGTACGTATGTTGTCGTTGTCGATATAAACCCCTCTCGATAACTTCAACACGTGGGGGGGGGTCGATATACCCCCTCCCCGATAATATTATTTTCCCATGTACGTATGTCGTTGTTGTCGATATAAACCCCTCCCGATAACTTCAACACGTGGGGGGGGGGTCGATATACCCCCTCCCCGATAACATTATTTTCCCGTGTATGTATGTCGTCGTTGTCGATATTACCCCCTCCTTGAAGCATTCTCGAGGCCACCCCAAACCCTTGAAGCGTTGTCGAGGCCACCCCAAACCCTAGAGAAGCAGCGTCGAGGCCACTAATATGATTCCTATTGTGATTAGCTAGCTAATTCTATGTTTGCCACTAATATATCCATCTGTCATGTTTGAATAATAATTGCCATGTTGTAAATATTTGTAGAAACTATGGACACCCCCCGAGACGAAGCACAAGAAGCGATGTTGGGGGACATAATCGCACAAGGAAGTGATGCCGTCTGCTTGTTGTTTCTCAACGACACCGATGGTCTGGAAGGACATGGTGAAGAAGCAGGCTATGATTATGATGGCTCCTTTGACCCAATGCTTGTGCAAGAAGGAGACCGTGATGACAGCTCCGGTGACCCAATGACGGTGCAACAAGGAGACAGTGATGACGGCTCCGGTGACCGAACCGAGTCCGGCCAGGTATATATATTAGTTAAGCGTGTGCTGACTAGCTAATTGATGCATTCATTGTTTTGGTATGTACACATATTAATTAACTCTCGTCTTTCTTCTTTTTTCTAGCCCTCCGGATTGAGCACAACTTTGGTAAAGAGACTAGGCCCGAAGAAAAAGTTGAGCTCAGATGAAAGGGTTGAGATCACAGCAATCGCGCGCGACGGCCAACCGATTGAATCCATCCGGACAAAAGATGCATTTTCTGCTCAGTGCGGGGTTCTTGTTAGGGACAAGATCCCAATCAGCATCCACCAATGGTATAAGCCTAAGAACGAAGACCCTAAGGTGTCTTATGTTAATGATATGCAGAAAAATGATCTTTGGACTGAGCTGAAGTCAAATTTCACCCTACCGCCATAGGAGGATCCGGAGAAGCTAGTTAAAGAGCAATTAATCAAGTCTTTTTCTCTTAAGAATATGGTAGACCTATTCAGGAGGTGGAAGAATGAGCTAAAAAGGTTTGTCGACAAAGAAGAGACACCAGAATTCATCGGCAAATATGAGAAGATCAGAGATCACTGGCCCGCATTTGTGGCCCACAAGACATCGGAAAAGAGTAAGAAGATGTCAGCGACAAACAAGCAAAATGCTGCGAAGAAGAAGCTTCACCATCGCATGGGGTCAGGTGGCTACCTCAAAGCCCAGCCTAAGTGGGCCAAGGCTGAGAATGATCTGCTTGATAAAGGGATCGAACCAGAGACAATGAACTGGCCAGACTGTTGCCGTACTTGGTTCTTCGAGGCTGGCGGAACCTTGGACCCTGTATCAGGGAAGTGCCTTTGGATGGACGAGCAAATGAAAAAACCAGTTAAGAGGCTTCAGCACTATATCGATCCAGCGCAGCAAGGGACGTTCGTTCCAGACAGAGAGAACGACTCGCTCACAATGGCCCTCGGGCATCCTGAGCACCCTGGACAGACACGAGGCACGCCAGGCTCCGTTCCGTGGAAGGCTGGGTTTCCGGACGCAGGCGATTACAAATGCCAGGAGAGGAGGAAGAAAGTGCAGCAGACCCAACTGCAGGCACTTCACGCAAGGGTACAAGCGATAGAGGAACGAGAAGCAAATCGGAGCAAATGAACTGCCGAAGCTTCCCCCGAAGCTACCCCGCCATCTCAGCGGAGAAGTAGCGTGGCTTCCACCGAGCTGCTTCAGCCGGAGCATGTCCTGACGGCTCCTGCCAGCTACACCGTGGATGCTATCACGGAGTCTCAAAATTGCCACTTTATGACGCAATGACAGAACTTCAAAGTCAACGCGGCTGTCGGCTCTGTTCGACCTCCTGAACCCGGCGCAACTTTTCACTGTCGTCCGATTCCAGAAGGATATGCTAGGGTGACGGTGGACGAAATAACAGAGGGATTTGAGGACCTCCAGCTTGACCACCCTACCGATGAAGGGGAGACTCGGCTGGGTTCTGCTCTGAAGACTCCATGCCTATGGTGGAAGGAGCTCATCAACCTTCCGAACTGAACGCCTCCGCCTCCTCCTCCTCCTCCGGCGAGTCAGGGCACTCCGCCTCCTCCACCGCCTCCTCCTCTGGCGAGTGACGATCAGGGCACTCGGCCTCCTTCTCCGGCGCGTGGCGGCACTCCGCCTACGCCGGCGCGCCCGAGCAGCCACCAGCCTCCTCCTTCTCCGCCTCGCCAGCAAGGGCGGAAGAGACCCGCCGCCGCCCTAGCTGCTCCGGCGCGTCGTAGTCCTTCTCCTCCGCCTCGTAAGCAAGCACGAAAGAAGACAGCCGCAGCCGCTCCGTCTGCTCCGGGGTCTAGCAGTATAGCCAGAGGCGGGAGGCAATACATATACGGTCCACCTCTCAAGCCTCTAGAGAAGTTACCATACGAGATGACCATGGAAGAAAACAAGAAGATCGTGCAAAAAGAAGTGAAGGACTTCTTTGAAGGGGAGAAAGCAGAGAGACATCCACCTCTGGAGGCGAAGGTATATCCAGTGAAAGCGAAACGCACTCTGGCTGCCCTGACAAAACCACCAAAGTCTCCGCCGAAAGGCAACTATGAGCGCATTATTGGAAAGACATTTGTCGAAGCGGAGCGGTCGGGAAGTACTGTCAGTGATCAAAGGATAAAAGAACGACGAGTTGGGAAACAAATTGTCCAGCTCGGTGAACAAGCGAACCAATCGTGCCCCCCGCTCAAGGTGTCTAGCGACATCGTCGCTAATGATCCAAGGATGGTGCCCGGTTATAGCAATCTTGGAGACTACCTACCTGATGATGTACATTATGATTTCTTGGAGGTGGAGGCGGTACATAGATACGAGTACAGGAAGCCTCTCGTCAATGATGAAAGATCTCTAACAACGATGATGCGAAGATTGCATGATTGGTACATGTAAACCTGCAGAGAGTCTGGGGGGAGGAATACTTTGACGCTGAGAGTTAGAGAGGAGCATGACCTCGTTGGAATTGAACTGTTGAATGTTCCATTTGAGGAGTTCTTCCAGTTTTTCAATCAAAGGGCCCTCGATAAAGCAACAGTCACCTGCTACTATCTCTAAGTACTACTACTTCTGCCATTAAGTCTCTCTATATAGGTCAGCTCTTTCATTGCATGTATTTATAATTATCCTCACTATATTATGCAGATTGAAGATCGCCGAATTGAAAAAAAGACAAGTCGGTGATATTGGGTTCATTAACACAAATCTCATAGATGCAACTGAGGTTAAATTTCATGTCGAAGATACCGAGGCCAACTTGCTACTATTGTTGGTAATAAATGAAAACAAAGATATAATACTCTTTCCTTACAACTTCAAGTGAGTGTTACTATCTTGTGCATATTCGGTTTCCCTTATATATTAGTCCAGGTTATAGTAATGTAATTGATGAGTTATGCATGCGTGTGCAGTTTCCACTATATTCTCCTAGAGATTAAGCTTTAGCAGGGACTAGTAACCGTCTTAGACTCGAGACGAAAAGATACCCAGGAGTATGCGGACATGACTCAAATCCTCGAGAAGTAAGTTAAATCGATCATTATCCACCATATCAGCAACTTTGTTCATTTCCTGATATCAAGTAATTGTTTTCTTTATCTGGCAGGGTTTGAAGAAAATTCACCAAAAAAGCTCCGGGACTGCCGAAGAAGCTGCAATTTAGACACCCGAAAGTAAGTACTATAGTAGCATGTTCCGCGCGTCTCCTAGTGATTCAAGCGCTAGTTTCATCAATACCATTTGGCATGCTTGCTTATCAGTTTGATTGACCTCTATTTCTTGTAAAGTGGTTGTGGCAGGATCAAGGGAATGATTTCTGTGGATACTACGTTTGCGAGTCCATCCGCTACACGACCTGTGAACGGGGGTACTCTGACGAACAATATGAAGTGCGTAAGCAGTAATATTCACAATTTTATTTTAGTATCATCATTTGTGTTGAGTTTCATTTATTCATATATATATATATATATATATATATATATATACATTGACCCCCTTCTTCAAATTAGATCTTTCGGATGCGGGATGAAATCCTACCACCAGATCGTATCCGAGCAATTCAAGAGGAATTGGCGGCATTCTTCCTTGAACACGTGATTGCTGAAGACGGAGAATACCATGTGGAGCTTGACTTCGTATATAATTAGGAGATTATATTGTAAGAGATAATTATTGTATATATGTAGCCGGTAGTGTCGGATAGATATACGAGAACTTGTTGTTCGACCAATCTCTCGGAGAAGGAGAGGTGGTCGATATCACTTCTCTCTGTATGCATATATGTTCATGACGATCTTCTGTTTCCTTCGTTTGCTTACTAGCTAGCTAGCGTGTCTAGTCCTCTCTATACGTATATAGTACGTAGCGTCGACCAAGCACGGACATAGAGAGAGGACACTTCTCTCTATTAATTAGATAGCTAACACAATATATGAAACACCTAAATTAACCCCCCAAAACCCCCAAACCCCCCCCCCCCTTTCAAAAAACCCGCCCCCCCCCCCCTTTCAAAAAACAAAACAAAAACCCCAGCCCCTGAAATGCTGACGCGCGGATGTCTATTGGTACCGGTTGGTGCCACCAACCGGGACCAAAGGCCCTCCTGCCTGGGCTCGGCGCACCAGCCACGTGGAGGCCCATCTGTCCCGGTCCTGGACTGAACCGGGATTAAAGGGCTAGGGCATTAGTAACGACCCTTTAGTCCTGATTCAGAAACCGGGACAAAAGGCCCTTACCAACCGGGACGAATGGGTTTTTTTCTACTAGTGTGCATTGCTTCTGTGATGTGCCTCATATTTTTTGGACTGTGGATCACCAAAGCAATTTCGATAATTGGTTTAAATAAAGACAACCATTATGATGACAAGGCTGAGGGTAGAGCTAACATGGATCCGGCACACAATGTCTTGTATGTCCTATGTGTGGCCCAAGGTGCCTTG
Organism: Triticum urartu; assembly: GCF_056163025.1. Lineage (NCBI taxonomy): Eukaryota > Viridiplantae > Streptophyta > Magnoliopsida > Poales > Poaceae > Triticum > Triticum urartu. The sequence continues at coordinate 8,690,445 of NC_141879.1, forward strand.
TTCATGTATAGACTCGTCTAGCTGTTCACGAGGAAGAGGATAGTGAAGCTAGTGAGCCAAGCATACAGCTTCCAAGATGATGGACGTGCAGTTGCATGCTACTTGGACGAGATAAGGCAGGGGTACTTCAAGAACACACCATCCACTAGAGAAAGAAACCTTATCACATATGCTGTATAACTCATGGAGTCCAATGTTTGAATATTAGATACGCAGACAACGCATAGTGTAGTTAGAGTTTATCTCTTGTAATCTCTCTCTCCCGTATCTCCTGTAATCTTATATATATTTATATTATATTTACTAATTGGAGGCACCATAAAAGACGGCACATTAATCCTGGAGGTTAGAAAATTTCGTCCGTTAGATCGACTAATTATGTATTAATAGCCGTCAGATAAAATAATGCCCGCTCCATCAATTGTACATGAGATGGACTCCTCCTTTGAAGGGCGTAAGATAAATTAATGCCCAATCCACCAATTGTACGTGAGATGGACTCCTCTCTTTCCTTTACGATCATAGCAATAGAGTAGAAACCAAGGGAATAAAACTCATATGGTTGCTTTCCACATCTTGCCGTAATATAAAAAGGAAGAAACAAATCTGATCGTGAAATCTTGCTTCCAGTTGATTGGCCGGTGGAAGCTACAGAGAAGTCGTTGCCTGTGTCAAATCTGCCGGTAGCAAAACCGATTCAAGGGAGATGTTTACTCTTGGTCGGTTCCCCAGTGGCCACATGGATTGACTATGGCTACAAATACTTGATGGATAATCTCATGTTCTTCTAATTTTTTTTATGGATAAGGAACCCGGTAAGCATCATTTTCTGTCATGATCTACCTAATTTCTATTCCAGCCTCCAACCGACTACGTATGCCCAATGATTTGAGGTTTGACCGAAAATTTTGTGTTCTTAGCAATCAACAATAGTGATTGTAAAGTTAGAATTCTTATTTAATGTCGATTATTCAAGAAGCAGACGTGTCGATGTTCGAGGTTCTTAGAGGGAAATAAGACCTAGATGTATGGATTTTTATGGCTCCTAATAGGTGATCTCCATGAAAATAAAAACACTAACTAGACATGTACTCTAAAAACATGGAAACCTAAAGACCGTATGCGAAATAAGACAACATGGGGGTCGCCGACCCAAGCTGTTCATGAGCGCTTTGTGCTGGACAAGGTGAACTGATCAGAGGCTCATACCAGGAGACTGGCGAAGATTGGCCAGCAGCCGCGAGTATGTATCTCCAAGAGCTTATTTTGTCTACATGTAGATGCAGGATGCATATTTCTTCAAGATACAATCAAAGGTAGGTTTAATATTACTCTATTGTGCCTTAGTTCATATGATTTGGGTACATGCATGGAATTCGCCAATACTTTGACGCAAGGTGTACCTACACATATGTCTCCATCTTTGTCAGAATCAGGATAAATAAAGATTAAAAGGATTATATGCTAAAATTCCCATACAAGTATACTCGCGCAAGGTAGTAAAAGGTATACTAACACACAAAGTAACAAAAGTAAGCCTTATGTCTATTTTCCATGATAAAGATGTGACACACCCACACACAAACAAAATTATGTGTTCAATATATGAATATGCATATTTGTGTTGCCAAAGAAAATAGCTATAATCCCCTTTTTACCTCAAATAAAAATTCCATAATATAAAAAATAAAATAAAATTCCATGACACCAATAGGATATAGTTTAACTTAAATATCTAAGTACAACAATATCATTTTTTTAGTTGTACACCAATATTTGTGGACGTAACATATCAGGCTTGAAAATCACATATTTTCTGATAGAACATGGTGCATGGATCTGCTCATTATCACTAATAAAAAATGAATATTTGCATATTCTCCAGAAAATAACTACGCATTTATATTTTATGTAAATAGTAATGAACGGTTCAATCCTTAAAAACCGTCAGACTTAAAAAATTGTATAAAATGTTTATGGCTACATATATGCTCGATAACAAAAACAGGACCAGACTCTATATTTCCGTGAAAAAACAACAACACATCACACATTAACTGAATGTCGCATTTCCAGCACTATAGCTCAAGAATACATTCATGACCTTTTGAAAATTAATGTTGTACATACTTTATATAAATTTGAGGTTCTTGGGTAGACACAGGGTAAATATCACACATTTGTGACACATCATCGGTTCAAAAAAGTATGGGGGTCGACAATACAAATAAATGATCTGGAGCTATTTAGGTCAATCATTTTCCCGGTATGTAAGCAGAATGTTTAACATTAATCAATCAAAATATCAACATAAATATAAAGTACATTTTAATTAAAGATTTGCTAGCCCGTGCAGGTGTAATATCTCTAGTTTGGTATGAACCGAACCAATCTTGTATGCATTCACGGGATAAGCCCCGTTCAATCAATATCTTTCCCTAATAATAAGGGTAATGTTTATACCTGGTCGACCGGACGAATACTCCGCCGGTCACACGCGAGTCGTGCGACCGACCTGACGCTCGCATCGCTCGCCACGTGTGCCTGTGGACCACAAGCTGCCCCACCGCTCCATCCTTATATCCCTCGGTCTTCTTCCACCTAGCGTCAGATCCAATCATCTTTTCTTCCCCAACCACGCCGCATTCAACATCTCACCCAACCTCTCACCTCACGAGCACTGCTGAGATTTTTATGCGGGAGCTGGCGGTCGCCAGCGTGCTAGTGCGAGGGCTGGCGGGGAGCGACGTACTGGGGTGTTGCAAGCCCCATCGACGTCAATTTTTTCGGCCGTTATCGCCACAGTTGCTTGCAAGTTGTGAGGCCATGGCCATCCCTATCCTCGCCTCCCCCCCCCCCCCCCCCCCCCGCGCAGTGGCGAGCTAGGACCGTCGACTTGCTGGAACCGGTGTGGGTGTTGCATCCGGCCGTCGCGTTTGCTGGAACCGCACGCAGAGATGCTGGAACCGACAATCTCTACTGTTGGAACCAGTGTTTGCTCGTGCTTTCGACAACACTCCAACGACGTTGAACTGCACCTTGCTATGATTTGTTGCAAACACCCATGACGAAGCTGCAACTAGCGGGAGTCCACCCCGGCGGTGGTGACCATGACCTGACGGAGGTGCTACACCCACGACGCGCAATGCTGGAACCAGTTTGTTTTTTGCTGCAACCATCCCCAATGTTTGCTACTACCGTCTACAGATTTTGCTGGAACCACCCCAATTTTTGCTACCATCGTCTTGGCTTTGCTGGAACCGCGTCTCATTTTGCTTCCACCACATTGTATTTTTGCTGGAACGGCGCCTCGTGTTTTTTTTGCTTCCACGCATTTTGTGTTTTTTGCTAGAACAGGTGTCCCATTTTTTTGCTTCCACCATGTTTTTGTTTTGCTGGAACCGGCACAGGTTTTTGCTTCCACTGTGTTTTTTGCTTCTCCCACCATTTGATGCCGCAACCAGTGACCAGGAAGACCGGCGAGGGCGAGGGCCGGCACCCGCGAGGGAGCTGACCGGCGACGAGGCGGTAGGTGATGGCAGCAAAGAGAGAGCTTGTGCGGCTGGCGAGATGAAAGGAGTGACGAGATGCAGGGGAATCTTTTTTGTATCGACCCGTTTTTAATGAAGACTAAGTGCATCGTACGGTTAGCATCATCCAAATCATATGGCTGCGAGCGGACCGGCCCAAATTTGGGCCGGTCCGCCGGCGCCTATCACCCGCCTAATGACTAAAACCCCGTTTTTCGGAACAATGGAACGGGCAAGTGACTTGTTGGGAATCATACATGCCGATGTGTGCGGTCTGATGAGTGTTAACACACACGGTGGATATCGTTATTTCCTCACCTTCACCGATGATTTGAGTAGATATGGGTATGTTTACTCAATGAAGCATAAGTCTGAAACGTTTGAAATGTTCAAGCAATTTCAGAGTGAAGTTGAGAATCATCGTAACAAGAAGATTAAATTCCTACGATCCAATCGAAGGGGAGAATATCTGAGTTATGAGTTGGGCAATCACTTAAGACAATGTGGAATTGTTTCACAGTTGACACCACCTGAAACAGCACGACGTAATGTTGTATCCGAACATCGTAATCGTACATTATTGGATATGGTGTGTTCTATGATGTCTCTTGCCGATCTACCACTATCGTTTTGGGGTTATGTATTAGAGACAACTACAATCACTTTAAATAAGGCACCATCTAAGTCCGTGGAGACGACATATATGAACTGTGGTTTGGCAAGAAACCTAAGTTGACATTTTTTAAGGTTTGGGGCTGCGATGCTTATGTCAAAAGGCTTCAGCCGGAAAAGCTCGAACCTAAAGCGGACAAATGCGTCTTCATAGGATACCCAAAAGAGGTGGTTGGGTATACCTTCTATCTCAGATACGAGGGCAAAGTGTTTGTCACTAAGAAAGGGTCCTTTCTCGAGAAAGAGTTTCTCTCAAAAGAATTGAGTGGGAGGAAGATAGAACTTGATGAGGTTGTTGAACCTTTACTTCAATCAGAGAGTAGCGCAGCATAGAAAGATGTTTCTGTTGCACCTACGTCAGTTGAAGAGGAAGCTAATGATGATGATCATGAAGCTTCAGATCAAGTTACTGTCGAAACCTCGTAGGTCGAGAAGGGTATGTACAGCTTCTAAGTGGTACGGTAACCCTGTCTTAGAGGTCATGTTATTGGACAACAATGAACCTACGATCTATGGAGAAGCGATGGTGGACCCGGATTCCAAAAAATGGCTAGAAGCCGTGAAATCCAAGAAAGGATCCATGTATGAGAACACAATATGGACTTTGATGGACATGCCCGATGATCGACAAGTCATTGAGAATAAATGGATCTTCAAGAAGAAGACAGACGCTGATGGTAATGTCACCATTTATGAAGCTCGGCTTGTCAGAAAGAAGTTTCCGACAAGTTCAAGTAGTTAACTATGATGAGACTTTCTCACTCAGAGCGATGCTAAAGTCTGTTGCAATTTTGTTAGCAGTTGCTGCATTTTCAGTTAGAAATCTAGCAGATGGATGTCAAAACAAAGTTTCCTTGACGGTTTCCATGAGGAAAGGTTGTATGTGATACAACCAGATGGTTTTGTCGATCCTAAGGATGCTAAGAGGTATGCAAGCTCCATCAATCCTTCTACGGACTGGAGCAAGCATCTCGGAGTTGGAATATACGCTTTGATGAGGTGATCAAAGCTTTTGGGTTTATACAAAGTTTGCAAGAAACTTGTATTTACAAGAAAGTGAGTGGGAGCACTACAACATTTCTAGTAAGTATATGTGGATGACATATTGTTGATCGGAAATGATGTAGAATTTCTAGAAAGCATAAAGGGTTGTTTGAAAGGAGTTTTTCAAAGGAAGACCTGGGTAAAACTGCTTACATATTGGGCATCAAGATCTATAGAAATAGATCAAGACGCCTGATAAGACTTTCATAGAGCACATACCTTGACATGATTTTGAAGGAGTTCAAAATGGATCAGTCAAAGAAGGAGTTCTTGCCTGAGAGGTAAGGTGTGAAGTTGAGTGAGACTAAAAGCTGAACCACGACAGAAGAGAAAGGACAAAGGTCGTCCCCTATGCCTTAGCCATAGGCTCTATACGGTATGCCATGCTATGTACCGCACCTACGACGTGCCTTGTCACGTGTCTGGGAAGGGGGTACAAAAGTGACCCAGGAGTGGATCATTGGACAACGGTCAAAATTTTCCTTTGAGGAATAAGGAAATGTTTCTTGGTTATGGAGGTGATAAAGAGTTCAGCGTAAAGGGTTATGTCGATGCAAGCTTTAACACCTATCCGGATGACTTTGAGTAGCAAACCGGATACGTATAGTGGAACAACCATTTGGAATAGCTCCAAGTGGAGTGTGGTAGCAACATCTACAATAGGACATAGAGATTTGCAAAGTACATATGGATCTGAATGTTTTAGACCCGTTGACTAAAACCTCTCTCACAAGCATAACATGATCAAACCCCAGAACTCATTGAGTGTTAATCACATGGTGATGTGAACTAGATTATTGACTCTAGTAAACTCTTTGGGTGTTAGTCACATGGCAATGTGAACTATGATTGTTAATCACATGGTGATGTGAACTAGATTATTGACTCTAGTGCAAGTGGGAGACTGTTGGAAATATTCCCTAGAGGCAATAATAAATTAGTTATTATCATGTTTCCCTGTTCATGATAATCTTTTATTATCCATGCTAGAATTCTATTGATCGGAAACTCAGATACATGTGTGGATACATAGACAATAACGTGTCCCTAGTGAGCCTCTAGTAGACTAGCTCGTTGATCAAGGATGGATATGGTTTCCTAGCCATATACATGAGTTGTCATATGATAACGGGATCACATCATTAGGAGAATGATGTGATGGACAAGACCCAAACTATAAACGTAGCATATGACCGTGTCAAGTTTATTGCTATCGTTTTCTGCATGTCAGTTATATGTTCTTATGACCATGAGATCATGCAACTCACTGACACCGGAGGAGTACCTTGTGTATACCAAACGTCGCAACGTAACTAGGAGACTATAAAGGTGCTCTACAGGTATCTCTGAGGGTGTCTATTGAGTTGGCATGGATGAAGACTGGGATTTGTCACTCCGTATGACAGAGAGGTATCTCAGGGCCCACTCGGTAATACAAGATCATAGTAAGATTGCAAGCAATGTGACTAATGGGTTAGCCACGGGATCTTGTATTACGGAACGAGTAAAGAGACTTGCCGGTAACGAGATTGAACTAGGTGTGGAGATACCGACCATCAAATCTTGCGCAAGTAACATACCGACAGACAAAGGGAACTACATACGGGATTGTCTGGATCCTTGACATTGAGGTTCGACCGATAAGATCTTCGTAGAATATGTAGGAACCAATATGGGCATCCAGGTCCCGCTATTGTTTATTGACCTTAGAGGTGTCTCGGTCAGGTCTGCATAGTTCTCGAACTCGCAGGGTCTACACACTTAACGTTTGGTGACGATATCACTACTAGGGAAAAGCTTATAGGCAGACGATTACTAGTAGTTGATGTCTACTACGCAACGTTCTTCTTGTAGACGTTGTTGGGCCTCCAAGTGCAGAGGTTTGCAGGACAGTAGCAAATTTCCCTCAAGTGGATGACCTAAGGTTTATCAATCCGTGGGAGGCGTAGGATGAAGATGGTCTCTCTCAAACAACCCTGCAACCAAATAATAAAGAGTCACTTGTGTCCCCAACACACCCAATACAATGGTAAATTGTATAGGTGCACTAGTTCAGCGAAGAGATGGTGATACAAGTGCAACATGGATGGTAGATATAGGTTTTTGTAAACTGGAAATATAAAAACAGCAAGATAACTAATGATAAAAGTGAGCGTAAAACGGTATTGCAATGCTAGGAAACAAGTCCTAGGGTTCATACTTTCACTAGTGCAAGTTCTCTCAACAATAATAACATATTTGGATCACATAACTATCCCTTAACATGCAACAAAGAGTCACTCCAAAATCACTAATAGAGGAGAACAAACGAAGAGATTATGGTAGGGTATGAAACAACCTCAAAGTTATTCTTTCCAATCAATCCGTTGGGCTATTCCTATAAGTGCCACAAACAGCCCTAGAGTTCGTACTAGAATAACACCTTAAGACACAAATCAACCAAAACCCTAATGTCACCTAGATACTCCAATGTCACCTCAAGTATCCGTGGGTATGATTATACGATATGCATCACACAATCTCAGATTCATCTATTCAACCAACACATAGAACCTCAAAGAGTGCCCCAAAGTTTCTACCGGAGAATCAAGACAAAAACGTGTGCCAACCCCTATGCATAGGTTCATGGGTGGAACCCGCAAGTTGATCACCAAACATACATCAAGTGAATCACGTGATATCCCATTGTCACCACAGATACACACGGCAAGAAATACATCAAGTGTTCTCAAATCATTAAAGACTCAATCCGATAAGATAACTTCAAAGGGAAGACTCAATCCATTACAAGAGAGTAGAGGGGGAGAAGAAACATAAGATCCAACTATAATAGCAAAGCTCGCGATACATCAAGATCATGCCAAACCAAGAACACGAGAGAGAGAGAGAGAGAGAGAGATCAAACACATAGCTACTGGTACATACCCTCAGCCCCGAGGGTGAACTACTCCCTCCCCGTCATGGAGAGCGCCGGGATGATGAAGATGGCCACCGATGAGGGTTCCCCCCTTCGGCAGGGTGCCGGAACAGGGTCCCGAGAGGTTTTTGGTGGCTATAGAGGCTTGCGGCGGCGGAACTCCAGATCTATTCTGTTCCCCGATGTTTTTAGGGTATATGGATATATATAGGAGGAAGAAGTACGTCAGGGGAGCCACGAGGGGCCCACGAGGGTGGAGGGCGCGCCCCCTACCTCGTGGCTCCCTCGTTTCTTTCCTGACGTGCACTCCAAGTCTATCAGGTAGCTTTCCTTCCAAAAATAACTTCTCCAGAAGGTTTCGTTCCATTGACTCCGTTAGATATTCCTTTTCTTCGAAACACTGAAACAAGGGAAAAACAGGAACTAGAACTGGGCTCTGGGTTAATAGGTTAGTCCCAAAAATAATATAAAAGTGTTTAATAAAGCCCATAAACATCCAAAACAGATAATATAACAGCATGGAAAAATCAAAAATTATAGATACGTTGGAGACGTATCAGTAGTGTGGGTTTATACCCCTCGCTATTGCTACTTACTAGTAGCACGGGTTTTTACCCCTTGATGACGCACAAACATGTGACGTGTACCCTCGACGCCGGGGGAGATGTACCGCAGCTCACATCGAAGGAGACCTGACCGACAACGTGATACGCAGGATAGTCGGCATGCGCTTTTGCAGACCCGAAACCCCACACATCGGGAGGGACCCCGTCAGGTAGTGCGGTGGCTATGGGCTGCCCAAGGTCGATTCGCTTTCCCCTAGGGCTTCGATATTCGCAGCTCTCAAACACGAAGAACAACAAAGAACGAGAGAGAAAAACAGTGGAGAGATAAAACGTAGATTGAAAAAGTAGTATATTGATTTGTTCGATTGTGTGTTGTTTCAATCGGCCGTCATCCCCAACATATATAAGAGGCGGCCGGACTTCCAGTACTAGTAAAGGATTAATCTAGGCTTTCCTTACAAGAAAATTACATCAATTCACGTCCTACAGTTCTAGTTTCACTCCAACTCGGATTAAGCCTGAATCTGTCCCATACTTCTTCCCTACTTCTTCCGCGGGCCGTGGAAATCGCATACTACCTCGGATGGAGTCGAGTTCAACATCAAACTTGTCCGCCTCGATGATCCTCATAATGCAGCGCAGGGCAATTCTCCTTTTAAGGCCATCTCTACGACTTTCAGGGCCCATCTTTAAATGTGGGTCGATTCAATTATGCAGTTTTCTGAACTGTCTGAGTCTTGTAACAATTTTGCAGGCCATATACTATCTCCGACGATGATGACTCCAAAAGAAAAGTTCACCATTTCGACAACATGCGCAACTTCCCTGTAGAATACTTTTCCATCCGAGGTCATCTGAATAACCTTTCGAGCCCATCTCCCACTTCTGGTCAGATTGACTTTGACAGCCTCCACTTTCCAGGCCAGCAAGGTTTCCACCCCGGCATGGTTTCCACACCGGCAAGGTTTCTACCCCAGCAAGGTTTTTCCCTGGCAAGGTTTCACACCGGCAAGCTTCCACGCCAGCAAGCTTTTCGTGCCGACAAGCTTTCCACGCCGGCAAGCTTTTCATTGTGCCGGCAAGCTTCTTACTCGGCCGGCAAGCTTCATTCAGACGGGAAAGGCCGAATAATTCACGCACTTATCAGACATCACTGATGTCTACTACACAACCTTCTTCTTGTAGACGTTGTTGGCCCTCCAAGTGAAGAGGTTTGTAGGACAATAGCAAATTTTCCTCAAGTGGATGACCTAAGGTTTATCAATCCGTGGGAGGCGTAGGATGAAGATGGTCTCTCTCGAACAACCCTGCAACCAAATACAAAGAGTCTCTTGTGTCCCCAACACACCCAATACAATGGTAAATTGTATAGGTGCACTAGTTCGGCGAAGAGATGGTGATACGAGTGCAATATGGATGGTAGATATAGGTTTTTGTAATCTGAAAATATAAAAACAGCAAGGTAAGTAATGATAAAAGTGAGAACAAACGGTATTGCAATGCGTTGAAACAAGGCCTAGGGTTCATACTTTCACTAGTGCAAGTTCTCTCAACAATAATAACATAATTGGATCATATAAATATCCCTCAACATGCAACAAAGAGTCACTTTAAAGTCACTAATAGCAGAGAACTAACGAAGAGATTATGGTAGGGTACGAAACCACCTCAAAGTTATCCTTTCTGATCGATCTATTCAAGAGTCCGCAGTAAAATAACATGAAGCTATTCTTTCCATTCGAGATACCATAGAGTTCGTACTAGAATAACACCTTAAGACACAAATCAACCAAAACCCTAATGTCACCTAGATACTCCAATGTCACCTCAAGTATCCGTGGGTATGATTATACGATATGCATCACACAATCTCAGATTCCTCTATTCAACCAACACATAGAACCTCAAAGAGTGCCCCAAAGTTTCTACCGGAGAATCAAGACGAAAACGTGTGCCAACCCCTATGCATAGGTTCATGGGCGGAATCCGCAAGTTGATCACCAAACATACATCAAGTGAATCACGTGATATCCCATTGTCACCACAGATACGCACGGCAAGACATACATCAAGTGTTCTCAAATCATTAAAGACTCAATCCGATAAGATAACTTCAAAGGGAAGACTCAATCATTACAAGAGAGTTGAGGGGGAGAAGAAACATAAGATCCAACTATAATAGCAAAGCTCGCGATACATCAAGATCGTGCCAAACCAAGAATACGAGAGAGAGAGAGAGAGAGATCAAACACATAGCTACTGGTACATACCCTCAGCCCCGAGGGTGAACTACTCCCTCCTCGTCATGGAGAGCGCCGGGATGATGAAGATGGACACCGATGAGGGTTCCCCCCTCCGGCAGGGTGCCGAACAGGGTCCCGAGAGGTTTTTGGTGGCTATAGAGGCTTGCGGCGGCGGAACTCCAGATCTATTCTGTTCCCCGATGTTTTTAGGGTATATGGATATATATAGGAGGAAGAAGTACGTCAGGGGAAACACGAGGGGCCCACGAGGGTGGAGGGTGCGCCCCCTACCTCGTGGTTCCCTCGTTTCTTTCCTGACATGCACTCCAAGTCTATCAGGTAGCTTTCCTTCCAAAAATAACTTCTCCAGAAGGTTTCATTCCGTTTCGACTCCGTTTGATATTCCTTTTCTTCGAAACACTGAAACAAGGGAAAAACAGGAACTAGCACTGGGCTCTGGGTTAATAGGTTAGTCCCAAAAATAATATAAAAGTGTTTAATAAAGCCCATAAACATCCAAAACAGATAATATAATAGCATGGAAAAATCAAAAATTATAGATACGTTGGAGACGTATCAGTAGTGTGGGTTTATACCCCTCTCTACTGCTACTTACTAGTAGCACGGGTTTTTACCCCTTGATGACGTACAAACATGTGACGTGTACCCTCGACGCCGGGGGAGATGTACCGCAGCTCACATCGAAGGAGACCTGACCGACAACGTGATACGCAGGCCAGTCGGCATGCACTTTTGTAGACCCGAAACCCCACACCTCGGGAGGGACCCCGTCAGGTAGTGCGGTGGCTATGGGCTGCCCAAGGTCGATTCGCTTTCCCCTAGGGCCTCGAGATTCGCAGCTCTCAAACACGAAGAACAGCAAAGAACGAGAGAGAAAAACAGTGGAGAGATAAAACGTAGATTGAAAAAGTAGTATATTGATTTGTTCGATTGTGTGTTGTTTCAATCGGCCGTCACCCCCAACATATATAAGAGGCGGCCGGACTTCCAGTACCAGTAAAGGATTAATCTAGGCTTTCCTTACAAGAAAATTACATCAATTCACGTCCTACAGTTCTAGTTTCACTCCAACTCGGATTAAGCCTGAATGTGTCCCATACTTCTTCCCTACTTCTTGCGCGGGCCGTGGAAATCGCATACTACCTCAGATGGAGTCGAGTTCAACATCAAACTTGTCCGCCTCGATGATCCGCATAATGCAACGCAAGGCACTTCTCCTTTTAAGGCCATCTCTACGACTTTCAGGGCCCATATTTAAATGTGGGTCGATTCAATTATGCAGTTTTCTGAACTGTCTGAGTCCTGTAACAATTTTGCAGGCCATATACTATCTCCGACGATGATGACTCCAAAAGAAAAGTTCACCATTTCGACAACTTCCCTGTAGAATACTTTTCCATCCGAGGTCATCTGAATACCCTTTCGAGCCCATCTCCCACTTCTGGTCGGATTGACTTTGACAGCCTCCACTTTCCAGGCCGGCAAGGTTTCCACCCCGGCATGGTTTCCACACCGGCAAGGTTTCTACCCCGGCAAGGTTTTTCCCCGGCAAGCTTTCACACCGGCAAGCTTCCACGCCAGCAAGTTTTTCGTGCTGACAAGCTTTCCACGCCGGCAAGCTTTTCATTGTGCCGGCAAGCTTCTTACTCGGCCGGCAAGCTTCATTCAGCCGGGAAAGGCCGAATAATTCACGCACTTATCAGACATCACTGATGTCTACTACACAACCTTCTTCTTGTAGACATTGTTGGGCCTCCAAGTGAAGAGGTTTGTAGGACAATAGCAAATTTTCCTCAAGTGGATGACCTAAGGTTTATCAATCCGTGGGAGGCGTAGGATGAAGATGGTCTCTCTCGAACAACCCTGCAACCAAATACAAAGAGTCTCTTGTGTCCCCAACACACCCAATACAATGGTAAATTGTATAGGTGCACTAGTTCGGCGAAGAGATGGTGATACGAGTGCAATATGGATGGTAGATATAGGTTTTTGTAATCTGAAAATATAAAAACAGCAAGGTAAGTAATGATAAAAGTGAGAACAAACGGTATTGCAATGCGTTGAAACAAGGCCTAGGGTTCATACTTTCACTAGTGCAAGTTCTCTCAACAATAATAACATAATTGGATCATATAAATATCCCTCAACATGCAACAAAGAGTCACTTTAAAGTCACTAATAGCAGAGAACTAACGAAGAGATTATGGTAGGGTACGAAACCACCTCAAAGTTATCCTTTCTGATCGATCTATTCAAGAGTCCGTAGTAAAATAATATGAAGCTATTCTTTCCGTTCGATATATCATAGAGTTCGTACTAGAATAACACCTTAAGACACAAATCAACCAAAACCCTAATGTCACCTAGATACTCCAATGTCACCTCAAGTATCCGTGGGTATGATTATACGATATGCATCACACAATCTCAGATTCCTCTATTCAACACTGGTAGAAAAAGGGCCTATAGTCCCGGTTCGTAAGGGCCTTTAGTCCCGGTTCCTGAACCGGGACTAAAATGTCGGTACTAATGCCCCGACCCTTTTGTCCCGGTTCAATCCAGAACCGGGACTGATGGGCCTCCACGTGGGCAGTGCGCAGAGCCCAGTCAGGAGACCCTTTGGTCCCGGTTGGTGGCACCAACCGGGACCAATAGGCATCCACGTGTCAGCATTTCTGTGGCTGGGGTTTTTGTTTTTTTTTGAAAGGGGGGGGGGTTGGGGGTTTTGGGGGGTTAATTTAGGTGTTTCATATATTGTGTTTGCTAGCTATAATTAATGGAGAGAAGTGTCCTTTCTTATGTCCGTGCTTGGTCGACGCTACGTACTATACATACGTATAGAGAGGACTAGACACGCTGGCTAGCTAGTAAGCAAACGAAGGAAATAGAAGATCGTCATGAACATATATGCATACAGATTGAAGTGATATCGACCACCTCTCCTTCTCTGAGAGATTGGTCGAACAACAAGTTCTCGTATATCTATCTGACACTACCGGCTACATATATAAAATAATTATCTCTTACAAATATAATCTTACGGACTCAGGGTCCACATAGAATTCTCCATCTTCAGGGATCACGTGGTCAAGAAAGAATGCCGCCAATTACTCTTGAATTGCTCGCATGCGAGCTGGTGCTAGGAGTTCATCCCGCTTCCGAAACATCTAATTTGAAGAAGGGGGTCAATACATATATATATGAATGAATGAAACTCAACACAGATGATGGTAATAAAATAAAATTGTGAATGTTGTTATTTACGTACTTCATATTGTTCGTTAGAGTACCCGCCCCGCTCACAGGTCATGTGGCGGATGGACTCGCAGATGTAGTATCCACAGAAATCATTCCCTTGTTCCTGCCACAACCACTTTACAAGAAATAGAGGTCAATCAAACTGATAAGAAAGAATGCTAAATGGTATTGATGAAACTAGCGCTTGAATCACTAGGAGATGCGCGGAACATGCTACTATAGTACTTACTTTCGGGTGTCTAAATTCCAGCTCCTTCGGCAGTCCCGGAACTGTTTTGGTGAATTTTCTCCAAACCCTGCTGGACAAAGAAAACAATTACTTGATATCAGGAAATGAACAAAGTTGCTGATATGGTGGACAATGATCGATTTAACTTACTTCTGGAATATTTGAGTCATGCCTGCATAGTCCTGGGGATCTTTTCGTTTTGAGTCTAAGACGGTTACTAGTCCCTGCTCAAGCTTAATCTCTAGGAGAATATAGTGGAAACTGCACATGCATGCATAACTCATGAATTACATTACTATAACCTTGACTAATATATAAGGGAAACCGAATACGCACAAGACAGTAACACTCACCTGAAGTTGTAAGGAAAGAGTATTATATCTTTGTTTTGATTTATTACGAACGATCGTAGCAAGTTGGCCTCGGTAGCTGCGGCATGAAGTTTAACCTGAGTTGCATCTATGAGATATGTGTTAATGAACCCAATATCACCGACTTGTCTTTTCTTCAATTCGGCGATCTTCAATCTGCATAATATAGTGAGGATGATTATAAATACATGCAATGAAAGAGCTAAGCTATATAGAGAAACTTAATGACAGAAGTAGTACTACTTACAGACAGTAGCAGGTGACCGTTGTTTTATCGAGGGCCAATTGATTGAAAAACTGATAGAACTCCTCAAATGGAACAGGCAACAGATCAATTCCAACGAGGTCATGCTCCTTTTTAACTTTGACATACAAAGTACTCCTCCCCCCAGAGTCTCTGCAGATTTTCAAGTACCAATCATGCAATCTTCGCATCATCGTTGATAGAGATCTTTCATCTTTGACGAGAGGCTTCCCGTACTCGTATCTTTGTATCTGCATGTCCATGGGTTCATAATGTACTTCGTCGGGCAGGTAATCTGCAAGATTGCTATAACCGGGCACCATCCTCGGATCATTAGCGACGTTGTGGCTAGGCACCTTGAGCGGGGGGCACGATTGCTTCGCTTGTTCACCGAGCTCGGCAGCTCGTCGTTCTTTCAGCCTTTGATCACTGACAGTACTTCGCGACCGCTCCGCTTCGGCAAATTCCTTTCCAATAATGCGGTCATAGTTTCCTTTCGGTGGTTTTGTCAGGGCAGCCAGAGTGCGCGTCACTTTCACCCGATCTACCATCTCCTCCGGAGGTGGATGTTTCTTTGCTTTCACCCCTTCAAAGAAGTTCCTCACTTCTTCTTGCGCGATCTCGGCGTTCTCCTCCAGGGTCCTCTCATATGGTAACTTCTCTGGAGTCTTCAGAGAAGGACCGAATCTGTATGTCCTCCCGCCTCTGGTTGTACTGCTAGACGCCGACCGAGCAGACGGAGCGGTTGTCTTCTTTACTTGCTTAAGAGGCGAAGGAGAAGGACTACGACGCGCCGGAGCAGCTGGAGCGGCGGCAGGTCTCTTCCGCCCTTGCTGACGAGGCGGAAAAGGAGGAGGCTGGCTGCTCGGCGCGTCGGCGTAGGCGGAGAAGGAGGCGGAGTGCCGCCACGCGCCGGAGAAGGAGCCGGCCGAGGGCCCTGATCGTCACTCGCCAGAGGAGGAGGCGGTGGAGGCGGAGTGCCCTGACTTGCCGGAGGAGGAGGAGGAGGCGGAGGCGTCCAGTTCAGAAGGTTGATGAGCTCCTTCCGCCATAGGCATGGAGTCTTCAGAGCAGACCCCAGCCGAGTCTCCCCTTCACCGGTAGGGCGGAGGCGTCCAGTTCGGTAGGGTGGTCAAGCTGGAGGTCCTCAAATCCCTCTGTTATCTCATCCACTATCACCCTAGCATATCTTTCTGGAATCGGCCAGCAGTGAAAAGTTGCGCCGGGTTCAGTAGGATAAACAGAGCCAACAGCCGCCTTGACCTTCAAATTAATCCATTGCGTCATAAGGTGGCAATTTTGAGACTCCGTTATAGCATCCACGGGATAGCTGGCAGGAGTCGTCAAGGCATGCTCCGGCTGAAGCAGCTCGGTGGAAGCCACGCTGCTTCTGCGCTGAGATGGCGGGGTAGCTTCGGGGGAGGCTTCGGCAGTACGTTTGCTGCGATTTGCTTCTCGTTCCTCTATCACGTCTACCCTTGCTTGCAGCGCCTGCATTTGGGTCTGCTGCACTTTTTTCCTCCTCTCATGGGATTTGTAACCGCCTGCGTCCAGAAACCCAACCTTCCACGGAATGGAGCCTGGCATACCTCGTGTCCGTCCAGGGTGCTCAGGATTCCCGAGGGCCATTGTGAGCTCGTCGTTCTCTCTGTCTGGAAAGAACGTCCCTTCCTGCGTCCCTTCTCTATGGAGGGCTTACTGACTGGTATGTCCATTTGATCGTTCGTCCAAATGCACTTCCCTGTTACAGGGTCCAAGGTTCCGCCAGCCCCGAAGAACCAAGTCCGGCAACGGTCTGGCCAGTTAATTGTCTCTGGTTCGATCCCTTTATGAACCAGATCATTCTCAGTCTTGGACCACTTAGGCCGGGCTACGAGGTAGCCACCTGACCCCGTGCGATGGTGAAGCTTCTTCTTCGTAGCATTTTGCTTGTTTGTCGCCGACTTCTTCTAACTCTTTTCCGATGTCTTGTGGGCCACAAATGCGGGCCAGTGATCTCTGATCTTCTCATATCTGCCCTTGAATTCTGGGGTCTCATTATTTTCGACAAACTTATTCAGCTCTTTCTTCCACCTCCTGAATAGTTCTGCCATCCTCTTCAGAGCAAAAGACTTGATTAATTTCTCTTTAACTGGGTTCTCTGAATTATCCTCAGGCGGTAGGGTGAAATTTGACTTCAGCTCAGTCCAAAGATCATTTTTCTACATATCATTGACATAAGACACCTCAGGGTCTTCTGTAGCCGGCTTAAACCATTGCTGGATGCTTATTGGGATCTTGTCCCTAACCAGAACCCCGCACTGAGCAACAAATGCGCTCTTTGTCCGGAGGGGTTCAATAGGTTGGCCGTCAGGCGCGATTGCTATGATCTCAAACTTTTCATCCGAGCTCAACTTTTTCTTCGGGCCTCGTCTCTTTACCGAAGTTGTGCTCGATCCGGAGGGCTAGAAAAAAGAACAAAGACTTAATTAATATGTGTACATACCAAAACAATGAATGCATCAATCAGCTAGTCAGCATAGGCTTAACTAATATATATACCTGGCCAGAATCGGTTCGGTCACCGGAGCCGTCATCATGGTCTCCTTCTTGCACCGGCATTGGGTCACCGGAGCCGTCCTCATGTTCTTCTTCTTGCACCGGCATTAGGTCACCGTAGCCATCTTGTTCACCCTCTCCTTCCAGACCATCGGTTTCGTTGAGAAACAACGAGATGGCATCACTTCCTTCTGCGATTATGTCCCTCAACAACGCTTCTTTTGTTGCTTCGTCTAGGGCGGTGCCCATAGTTTCTACAAATATTTACAACATGGAAATTATTATTAAAACATGACAGATGGATATATTAGTGCCAAACGTAGAAGTAGCTACCTAATCATAGTAAGCTATCGGAAGGAGGTATATATCGACAACGACGACACTACATCTCTCGACCCCTCGGCGATCCTCGACCCCTCGAACCCTCGACGACCCTGGAACACTCGACCCCTAGACGACCCTCTTCTTCCTCTCATGTTCGAGAGGATCGCCGAGGGGTTGGGAGGTTGCCTAATGTCAAAGGATTCAACAAAACCATGTCTTCATCATTAGGCGAAAGTAACATGTGCATGATGGTACGAAGCTCTTCAAAGTTGTTCTGGAACGGAGTCCCAGATAGGATAATTCGCTTTTTGGTACAAAGTTCAGAAAGAGCCTTCCGAATATCGCTATTTGGAAGGCCTTTGCTGAATTCGTACCAAAAGGCGGATTATTCTATCCGGGACTCCATTCCAGAACAACTTTGCAGAACTTCGTACCAACATGCCCTGGTTACTTCCGGCTAATGATGAAGGCATGTATTTCTTCAATACTTTGACACTAGGAAACCTCTCTCGACCCCTCGGCGATCCTCGACCCCTCGAACCCTCGACGACCCTGGAACCCTCGACCCCTAGACGACCCTCTTCTTCCTCTCATGTTCGAGAGGATCGCCGAGGGGTCGGGAGGTTGCCTAGTGTCAAAGGATTCAACAAAACCATGTCTTCATCATTAGGCGAAAGTAACATCTGCATGATGGTACGAAGCTCTTCAAAGTTGTTCTGGAACGGAGTCCCAGATAGGATAATTCGCTTTTTGGTACAAAGTTCAGAAAGAGCCTTCCAAATATCGCTATTTGGAAGGCCTTTGCTGAATTCGTACCAAAAGGCGGATTATTCTATCCGGGACTCCATTCTAGAACAACTTTGCAAAACTTCGTACCAACATGCCCTGGTTACTTCCGGCTAATGATGAAGGCATGGATTTCTTCAATACTTTGACACTAGGAAACCTCTCTCGACCCCTCGGTGATCCTCGACCCCTCGAACCCTCGACGACCCTGGAACCCTCGACCCCTAGACGACCCTCTTCTTCCTCTCATGTTCGAGAGGATCGCCGAGGGGTTGGGAGGTTGCCTAGTGTCAAAGGATTCAACAAAACCATGTCTTCATCATTAGGCGAAAGTAACATGTGCATGATGGTACGAAGCTCTTCAAAGTTGTTCTGGAAGGGAGTCCCAGATAGGATAATTCGCTTTTTGGTACAAAGTTCAGAAAGAGCCTTCCGAATATCGCTATTTGGCAGGCCTTTGCTGAATTCGTACCAAAAGGCGGATTATTCTATCCGGAACTCCATTCCCGAACAACTTTGCAGAACTTCGTACCAACATGCCCTGGTTACTTCCGGCTAATGATGAAGCCATGTATTTCTTCAATACTTTGACACTAGGAAACCTCTCTCGACCCCTCGGCGATCCTCGACCCCTCGAACCCTCGACGACCCTGGAACCCTCGACCCCTAGACGACCCTCTTCTTCCTCTCATGTTCGAGAGCATCGCCGAGGGGTCGGGAGGTTGCCTAGTGTCAAAGGATTCAACAAAACCATGTCTTCATCATTAGGCGAAAGTAACATGTGCATGATGGTACGAAGCTCTTCAAAGTTGTTCTGGAACGAAGTCCCAGATAGGATAATTCGCCTTTTGGTACAAAGTTCAGAAAGAGCCTTCCGAATATTGCTATTTGGAAGGCCTTTGCTGAATTCATACCAAAAGGCAGATTATTCTATCCGGGACTCCATTCCAGAACAACTTTGCAGAACTTCGTACCAACATGCCCTGGTTACTTCCGGCTAATGATGAAGGCATGGATTTCTTCAATACATTGACACTAGGAAACCACTCTCGAACCCTCGGCGATCCTCGACCCCTCGAACCCTCGACGACCCTCGAACCCTCGACCCCTAGACGACCCTCTTCTTCCTCTCATGTTCGAGAGCATCGCCGAGGGGTCGGGAGGTTGCCTTGTGTCAAAGGATTCAAAAAAACCATGTCTTCATCATTAGGCGAAAGTAACATGTGCATGATGGTACGAAGCTCTTCAAAGTTGTTCTGGAACGGAGTCCCAGATAGGATAATTCGCTTTTTGGTACAAAGTTCAGAAAGAGCCTTCCGAATATCGCTATTTGGAAGGCCTTTGCTGAATTCGTACCAAAAGGCGGATTATTCTATCCGGGACTCCATTCCAGAACAACTTTGCAGAACTTCGTACCAACATGCCCTGGTTACTTCCGGCTAATGATGAAGGCATGGATTTCTTCAATACTTTGACACTAGGAAACCTCTCTCGACCCCTCGGCGATCCTCGATCCCTCGAACCCTCGATGACCCTGGAACCCTCGACCCCTAGACGACCCTCTTCTTCCTCTCATGTTCGAGAGGATCGCCGAGGGGTCGAGAGGTCGCCTAGTGTCAAAGGATTCAACAAAACCATGTCTTCATCATTAGGCGAAAGTAACATGTGCATGATGGTACGAAGCTCTTCAAAGTTATTCTGGAACGGAGTCCCAGATAGGATAATTCACTTTTTGGTACAAAGTTCAGAAAGAGCCTTCCGAATATCGCTATTTGGAAGGCCTTTGCTGAATTCGTACCAAAAGGCGGATTATTCTATCCGAGACTCCATTCCAGAACAACTTTGCAGAACTTCGTACCAACATGCCCTGGTTACTTCCGGCTAATGATGAAGGCATGGATTTCTTCAATACTTTGGCACTAGGAAACCTCTCTCGACCCCTCGGCGATCCTCGACCCCTCGAACCCTGGACGACCCTGGAACACTCGACCCCTAGACGACCCTCTTCTTCCCCTCATGTTCGACAGGATCGCCGAGGGGTCGGGAGGTTGCCTAGTGTCAAAGGATTCAACAAAACCATGTCTTCATCATTAGGCGAAAGTAACATGTGCATGATGGTACGAAGCTCTTCCAAGTTGTTCTGGAACGGAGTCCCAGATAGGATAATTCGTTTTTTGGTACAAAGTTCAGAAAGAGCCTTCCGAGTATCGCTATTTGGAAGGCCTTTGCTGAATTCGTACCAAAAGGCGGATTATTCTATCCGGGACTCCATTCTAGAACAACTTTGGAAAACTTCATACCAACATGCCCTGGTTACTTCCGGCTAATGATGAAGGCATGGATTTCTTCAATACTTTGACACTAGGAAACCTCTCTCGACCCCTCGGTGATCCTCGACCCCTCGAACCCTCGACGACCCTGGAACCCTCGACCCCTAGACGACCCTCTTCTTCCTCTCATGTTCGAGAGGATCGCCGAGGGGTCGGGAGGTTGCCTAGTGTCAAAGGATTCAACAAAACCATGTCTTCATCATTAGGCGAAAGTAACATGTGCATGATGGTACGAAGCTCTTCAAAGTTGTTCTGGAACGAAGTCCCAGATAGGATAATTCGCTTTTTGGTACAAAGTTCAGAAAGAGCCTTCCGAATATCGCTATTTGGAAGGCCTTTGCTGAATTCATACCAAAAGGCGGATTATTCTATCCGGGACTCCATTCCAGAACAACTTTGCAGAACTTCGTACCAACATGCCCTGGTTACTTCCGGCTAATGATGAAGGCATGGATTTCTTCAATACTTTGACACTAGGAAACCTCTCTCGACCCCTCGGCGATCCTCGACCCCTCGAACCCTCGACGACCCCGGAACCCTCGACCCCTAGACGACCCTCTTCTTCCTCTCATGTTCGAGAGGATCGCCGAGCGGTCGGGAGGTTGCCTAGTGTCAAAGGATTCAACAAAACCATGTCTTCATCATTAGGCGAAAGTAACATGTGCATGATGGTACGAAGCTCTTCAAAGTTGTTCTGGAACGGAGTCCCAGATAGGATAATTTGCTTTTTGGTACAAAATTCAGAAAGAGCCTTCCGAATATCGCTATTTGGAAGGCCTTTGCTGAATTCGTACCAAAAGGCGGATTATTCTATCCGGGACTCCATTCCAGAACAACTTTGCAGAACTTCATACCAACATGCCCTGGTTACTTCCGGCTAATGATGAAGGCATGGATTTCTTCAATACTTTGACACTAGGAAACCTCTCTCGACCCCTCGGCGATCCTCGACCCCTCGAACCCTCGACGACCCTGGAACCCTCGACCCCTAGACGACCCTGCTGGAACCCTCGACCCTCGAACCTATAGAACCCTCGAACCCTCGACCCTGAAACCCTCGACCCTTGACCCCTTAACGACCCTCGACCCTCTACCCTAGTTCCCGACCCTCGACCCCTTCTATTTTATCTTCTTCTCCACTATTCCTTTCTTCCTTGTCCTCTTCTTTTTCTTCTTTTTTCTTCTTCTTATTTATTTCTCCTCTTCTTTTCCTCTCCTCTTCTTCTTTCTTTCCTCGTCTTATTTTCTTCTTTCCTATCCTTCTTTTTCTAAAATTGTAATTTTTGCATATATAAAACTTCTCTAAAATTGTAACTTTCTATATAAAACTTTCCTATCGGGAGGGGGAGAAGATCGAAGAAAAAAAAGAAGAAAAAAAAGAGGAGAAGAAGAAAGGAATAGAGGAGAAGAAGAAAAAATAGAAAAAAATTCTGTTTTTTCTTCTTCTCCTCTATTCCTTTCTTCTCCTCTTCCTTTTCTTCCTCTCCTCGTCTTCTCCTTCTTCTTCTCCTTCTTTCTCTACTTATTTTCCTTTTCCTTATTTTACTTTTTCCTCTCCACTAACATAAAATGCACTAACCTAGAATGCAACAAACATAAAATGCACTAAAGAGGCTCAACTAACCTAAAATCAGTGATAAAATGCACTAACCTAAAATCGATATCTACTAACAACTTAAAAAAATTAATACATATATGAAAAAATGCATATATGAAAAAAAAACATCATCATATCATCAACAGAAAAAAACATCATCATATCATCAAGAGAAAAAAAACATCATCATATCATCAACAGAAAAAAAACATCATCATATCATCAACCTAAAGGGCGCCGGCGCGGGGCGACGACAGGCTCGGGGCGGCGACGGGGCGGGGCGACTGCGGCGGGCTCGGGGCGGTGACGGGGCGGGGGGCGACGACGGGCTCGGGGCGACGGCGCGGGGCGACGACGTACGGGCTCGGGGCTGGGCGACGGGGCGGAGCGGGGCGACGGCGGCGGGCGCGGGGCGACGACGGGCTCGGGGCGGCGACGACGACGACGAACGGCCTGGGGGCGTCGGGGCGAATGGGAGCGGTTGGCCAAAATTTCACAAGTGGTGGATTATATAGCCAGAGCAATGGTCCTGGTTCGTGCTACGACCCGAGACTAATGCTCCCTTTAGTCCCGGTTGGTGCGACGAACCGGGACCAAAGGCCAATTTTCGGCAGCCGAAAGGGCGAGAAGCGAAGGCCATTGGTCCCGGTTGGTGGCACCAACCGGGACTAAAGGGGGGCAATGGTCACGGTTCGTTGGTCACGGTTGGTGCCCACGAACCGTGACCATTGCCCCCCTTTAGTCCCGGTTGGTGCCACCAACCGGGACCAATGGCCTTGTGCTGCATCGCTAGCTGAAGTTTAGTCCCACATCGCTAGCTGAAGGGCGCCGGCACTTGTTTATAAGTGCTGCTGTGCCTCCCCATTCGAGCTCCTCTCTAATGCAGGCTTTCGGGCCTAAACTTGTTACTGCCTGTGGGCCTATTGGGCCTCTGCTGGCCTGAATCTTGGCCCATGTAGGGTTTCTAGTCGTATTCAGGCCCTGGAGGCCCAGTAGGTGGCATTTTTTTGGTTTTTTCTTTTTTATTTCTACATTTTTTGGTTTTTTATTTTTTTATTTCTACTTAAAACTAAATACTTACAGTTTTTTAGTGATTTCTTTTTGCTTTTAGGTCACAAAAATTATAAACTTTCTGTTAGTGCCATTAGTTTTAAAATTTTGAATAGTTTGAATTTGAATTTTATAAAATTTGTGTGAATCACTAGTTTATGAATAACTTTACTATAAAAATAGATTTTTTTTTCTTCTTTGCTATTTTTTTATTTATACTTACAATTAAATACTTATAGTTTGATTTTAGGTCACAAAAATTATATTATTTTTGCTATTGAAGAATATTATAGTTTTATTTTAGTTGATCATAACATAATATTTTAATTGATTGTTTTTATTTTCATAAAAGTTTTGTACTTCATTCTCTTTGCTATTAATTCATTATTTGAGCTAAATGACTCTGAAATTGGAAAGCATTTCAAAATGAACTCTGAAAAGGTTGAAAGTTGGCATGGTATCATAATTTCACCCACATAGCATGTGCATGTATAAAACGGACAATGGTAGCATGTTCGTCTGTTACAAATTTGGCATGGTATCATCATAATAGTTGCGGGAGAAAGTCTTCACTTTTTCTTCGCTTGTGTCATTTGCTTATTGCGTCGTAACCATGGATAATCTTCATTGTTTATCAGGATGCTTGGGTCATCCTTGACATTGAAGGGAGGAATTTCATGAAACTTTTCATAATCTTCAGACATGTCTGTCTTGCCGTCCACTCCCAGGATGTCCCTTTTTCCTGAAAGAACTATGTGGCGCTTTGGCTCATCGTATGATGTATTCGCTTCCTTATCTTTTCTTTTTCTCGGTTTGGTAGACATGTCCTTCACATAGGTAACCTATGCCACATCATTGGCTAGGACGAACGATTCGTCAGTGTACCCAAGATTTTTCAGATCCACTGTTGTCATTCCGTACTGTGGGTCTACGTGTACCCCGCCGCCTAACAGATTGACCCATTTGCACTTAAACAAAGGGACCTTAAAATCAGGTCCGTAGTCAAGTTCCCATATGTCCACTATGTAACCATAATATGTGTCCTTTCCGCTCTCGGTTGCTGCATCAAAGCGGACACCGCTGTTTTGGTTGGTGCTCTTTTGATCTTGGGCGATCGTGTAAAATGTATTCCCATTTATCTCGTATCCTTTGTAAGTTAATACAGTCAAAGATGGTCCCCTGGACAACAAGTACAACTCATCACAAACAGTGTTGTCACCTCTGAGACGTGTTTCCAACCAACTGCTGAAAGTCCTGATGTCTTCACATGTATTCCAGTCGTCGCACTACTCCGGGTGTTTGGAACGCAGACTGTTCTTGTGTTCATCGACATACGGGGTCACCAAGGTAGAGTTCTGTAGAACTGTGTAGTGTGCTTGAGACCAAGAATATCCGTCCCTGCATATTATTGAGTCTCTTCCAAGAGTGCCTTTTCCAGTCAGTCTCCCCTCATACCGCGATTTAGGGAGACCTATCTTGTTAAGGCCAGGAATGAAGTCAACACAAAACCCGATAACATCCTCTGTTTGATGGCCCATGGAGATGATTCCTTCTGGACAATCTCGCGGTTACGGACATATTTCTTTAGGACTCCCATGAACCTCTCAAAGGGGAACATATTGTGTAGAAATACGGGCCCCAGGATGACAATCTCGTCGACTAGATGAACTAGGACATGCGTCATGATATTGAAGAAGGATGGTGGGAACACCAGCTCGAAACTGACAAGACATTTCCCCACATCACTCCTTAGCCTTGGTACGATTTCTGGATCGATCACCTTCTGAGAGATTGCATTGAGGAATGCACATAGCTTCACAATGGCTAATCGGACGTTTTCCGGTAGAAGCCCCCTCAATGCAACCGGAAGCAGTTGCGTCATAATCACGTGGCAGTCATGAGACTTTAGGTTCTGAAACTTTTTCTCTGGCATACTTATTATTCCCTTTATATTCGACGAGAAGCCAGTGGTGACCTTCATACTGAGCAGGCATTCAAAGAAGATTTCTTTCTCTTCTTTCGTAAGAGCGTAGCTGGCAGGACCTTTATACTGCTTCGGAGGCATGCCATATTTTTCGTGCAAACGTTGCAGGTCCTCTCGTGCCTCAGGTGTATCTTTTGTCTTCCCATACACGCCCAAGAAGCCTAGCAGGTTCACGCAAAGGTTCTTCGTCACGTGCATCACGTCGATTGAGGAGCGGACCTCTAGGTCTTTCCAGTAGGGTAGGTCCCAAAATATAGATTTCTTCTTCCACATGGGTGCGTGTCCCTCAGCGTCATTCGGAACAGCTAGTCCACCAGGACCCTTTCCAAAGATTACGTAGTGTAAATCATTGACCATAGCAAGCACGTGATCACCGGTGCGCATGGCGGGCTTCTTCCGGTGATCTGCCTCGCCTTTGAAATGCTTGCCTTTCTTTCGACATTGATGGTTGGTCGGAAGAAATCGACGATGGCCCAGGTACACATTCTTCCTGCATTTGTCCAGGTATATACTTTCAGTGTCATCTAAACAGTGCGTGCATGCGTGGTATCCTTTGTTTGTCTGTCCTGAAAGGTTACTGAGAGCGGGCCAATCGTTGATGGTCACGAACAGCAACGCCTTAAGGTTAAATTCCTCCTGTCTGTGCTCATCCCACGTACGTACACCGTTTCCATTCCACAGCTGTAAAAGTTCTTCAACTAATGGCCTTAGGTACACATCAATTTCGTTGCCGGGTTGCTTAGGGCCTTGGATGAGAACTGGCATCATAATGAACTTCCGCTTCATGCACATCCAAGGAGGAAGGTTATACATACATAGAGTCACGGGCCAGGTGCTGTGATTGCTGCTCTGCTCCCCGAAAGGATTAATGCCATCCGCGCTTAAAGCAAACCATACATTCCTTGGGTCCTTTGCAAACTCATCCCAGTACTTTCTCTCAATTTTTCTCCACTGCGACCCCGTCAGCGGGTGCTCTCAACTTCCCATCTTTCTTTCGGTTCTCACTGTGCCATTGCATCAACTTGGCATGCTCTTCGTTTCTGAACAGACGTTTCAACCGTGGTATTATAGGAGCATACCACATGACCTTCGCAGGAACCCTCTTCCTGAGGGGCTCGCCGTCAACATCACTAGGGTCATCTCGTCTGATCTTATACCGCAACGCACCGCATACCGGGCATGCGTTCAGATCCTCAGGGCATGCATGTATCTTCTCCACCTCCAAGCCTAGAGGGCATACGACCTTCTTTGCTGCGTATGTACTGTCAGGCAATTCGTTATCCTTTGGAAGCTTCTTCTTCAACATTTTCAGTAGCTTCCCAAATCCTTTGTCAGCCACAGCATTCTCTGCCTTCCACTGCAGCAATTCCAGTACGGTACCGAGCTTTGTGTTGCCATCTTCGCAATTGGGGTACAACCCTTTTTTGTGATCCTCTAACATGCGATCGAACTTCAGCTTCGCCTTTTGACTTTCGCATTGCGTCCTTACATCGACAATGACCCGGCGGAGATCATCATCATCGGGCACATCATCTGGTTCCTCTTGATCTTCAGCAGCTTCACCCGTTGCAGCATCATTGGGCACATCGTCTGGTTCCTCTTGATCTTCACCAGCTCCCCCCGTTGTAGCATCACCGTATTCAGGGGGCACATAGTTGTCATCGTACTCTTCTTCTTCGCCGTCTTCCATCATAACCCCTATTTCTCCGTGCCTCGTCCAAACATTATAGTGTGGCATGAAACCCTTGTAAAGCAGGTGGGAGTGAAGGATTTTCCGGTTAGAGTAAGACCTCGTATTCCCACATTCAGTGCATGGACAACACATAAAACCATTTTGCTTGTTTGCCTCAGCCGCATAGAGAAACTCATGCACGCCCTTAATGTACTCGCAGGTGTGTCTGTCACCGTACATCCATTGTCAGTTCATCTGCGTGCATTATATATAATTAAGTGTCCAAATTAATAGAAGTTCATCACCACATTAAAACCAAAGTGCATACATAGTTCTCATCTAACAACATATAGCTCTCCAGAGCATCTAATTAATTAAACCATACATTGAAACTATGTAAAACATTTCAATGCGAAAACAAATGCGATCATAATCGCAACCAAGGTAACAATTGATCCAACGGCATAATGATACCAAGCCTCGGTATGAATGGCATATTTTCTAATCTTTCTAATCTTCAAGCGCATTGCATCCATCTTGATCTTGTGATCATCGACGACATCCGCAACATGCAACTCCAATATCATCTTCTCCTCCTCAATTTTTTTATTTTTTTCTTCAACTAAATTTAACCTCTCGACAATAGGGTCGGTTGGCATTTCCGATTCACATACATCCTAGATAAATAAAATCTATGTCACGTTGGTCGGCATAATTTTCATAAACAATAAATGAACCAATAGTTATAAAGATAATATACATACCAAATCCGAATCATAGACAGGACGAGGGCCGACGGGGGCGGATACCAAAACCATCGCACTATATAAGATGCAATAATAAATGTAAGAAAATGATAAAAGTATCTATCTAAACATACAAGTAAGAATATTTTTCCTTTCAGAAAGAAGATAAGAACAAGAGGCTCGCCATGGTGGTGTCGGTGATGAGATCGGCGCGGGTGATCGACGGCGGTGAAGACGGGGACGGGGTGTGACGGACCGCTAAATCTAGACAAATCTCGAGGAAAATGGAGCTTGGAGGTCGAGCTTCGAGAGGAGAAAGCTTAAGTAGTGCGGCTCGGACATTCCATCGAACACCTCATGTGCATAGGAGGTGAGCTAGAGCACCACAAAGCCCTCTCCCCCTCGGCCAGAAAAAACAGAGCACTGTGCTCTGCTCTTGCATGAGGGGGTATATATAGGCACCTCATTGGTCCCGGTTGATGACATGAACCGGGACTAAAGGGAAGCCTTTGTTCCCGGTTCAAGCCACCAACTGGGACCAATGGTGGTGGGCCAGGAGCGAGGTCCATTGGTCCCGGTTCGTCCCACCAACCGGGACCAAAAGGTCCAGACGAACCGGGACCAATGGCCCATGTGGCCCGGCCGGCCTCCTGGGCTCACGAACCAGGACCAATGCCCACATTGGTCCCGGTTCTAGACTGAACCGGGACTAATGGGCTGAGCCGGCCTGGACCATAGCCATGTTTTCTACTAGTGCAACCAACACATAGAACCTCAAAGAGTGCCCCAAAGTTTCTACCGGAGAATCAAGACGAAAACGTGTGCCAACCCCTATGCATAGGTTCATGGGCGGAACCCGCAAGTTGATCACCAAACATACATCAAGTGAATCACGTGATATCCCATTGTCACCACAGATACGCACGGCAAGACATACATCAAGGGTTCTCAAATCATTAAAGACTCAATCCGATAAGATAACTTCAAAGGGAAGACTCAATCCATTACAAGAGAGTAGAGGGGGAGAAGAAACATAAGATCCAACTATAATAGCAAAGCTCGCGATACATCAAGATCGTGCCAAACCAAGAACACGAGAGAGAGAGAGAGAGAGAGATCAAACACATAGCTACTGGTACATACCCTCAGCCCCGAGGGTGAACTACTCCCTCCTTGTCATGGAGAGCGCCGGGATGATGAACATGGCCACCGATGAGGGTTCCCCCCTCCGGCAGGGTGCCGGAACAGGGTCCCGAGAGGTTTTTGGTGGCTACAGAGGCTTGCGGCGGCGGAACTCCAGATCTATTCTGTTCCCCGATGTTTTTAGGGTATATGGATATATATAGGAGGAAGAAGTACGTCAGGGGAGCCACGAGGGGCCCACGAGGGTGGAGGGCGCGCCCCCTACCTCGTGGCTCCCCCGTTTCTTTCCTGACGTGCACTCCAAGTCTATCAGGTAGCTTTCCTTCCAATAATAACTTCTCCAGAAGGTTTCATTCCGTTTTGACTCCGTTTGATATTCCTTTTCTTTGAAACACTGAAACAAGGGAAAAACAGGAACTAGCACTGGGCTCTAGGTTAATAGGTTAGTCCCAAAAATAATATAAAAGTGTTTAATAAAGCCCATAAACATCCAAAACAGATAATATAATAGCGTGGAAAAATCAAAAATTATAGATACGTTGGAGACGTATCAGTAGTGTGGGTTTATACCCCTCGCTACTGCTACTTACTAGTAGAACGGGTTTTTACCCCTTGATGACGCACAAACATGTGACGTGTACCCTCGATGCCGGGGGAGATGTACCGCATCTCACATCGAAGGAGACCTGACCGATAACGTGATACGCAGGACAGTCGGCATGCGCTTTTGCAGACCCGAAACCCCACACCTCGGGAGGGACCCCGTCAGGTAGTGCGGTGGCTATGGGCTGCCCAAGGTCGATTTGCTTTCCCCTAGGGCCTCGAGATTCGCAGCTCTCAAACACGAAGAACAGCAAAGAACAAGAGAGAAAAACAGTGGAGAGATAAAACGTAGATTGAAAAAGTAGTATATTGATTTGTTCGATGGTGTGTTGTTTCAATCGGCCGTCACCCCCAACATATATAAGAGGCGGCTGGACTTCCAATACAAGTAAAGGATTAATTTAGGCTTTCCTTACAAGAAAATTACATCAATTCACGTCCTACAGTTCTAGTTTCACTCCAACTCGGATTAAGCCTGAATCTGTCCCATACTTCTTCCCTACTTCTTGCGCGGGCCGTGGAAATCGCATACTACCTCGGATGGAGTCGAGTTCAACATCAAACTTGTCCGCCTCGATGATCCGCATAATGTAGCGCAAGGTACTTCTCCTTTTAAGGCCATCTCTATTTCTTTTAGGGCCCATCTTTAAATGTGGGTTGATTCAATTATGCAGTTTTCTGAACTGTCTGAGTCTTGTAACAATTTTGCAGGCCATAAACTATCTCCGACGATGATGACTCCAAAAGCAAAGTTCACCATTTCGACAACATGCACAACTTCCCTATAGAATACTTTTCCATCCGAGGTCATCTGAATAACCTTTCGAGCCCATCTCCCACTTCTGGTCGGATTGACTTTGACAGCCTCCACTTTCCAGGCCGGCAAGGTTTCCACCCCGGCATGGTTTCCACACCGGCAAGGTTTCTACCCCGGCAAGGTTTTTCCCCGGCATGCTTTCACACCGGCAAGCTTCCACGCCAGCAAGCTTTTCGTGCCGACAAGCTTTCCACGGCGGCAAGCTTTTCATTGTCCCGGCAAGCTTCTTACTCGGCCGGCAAGCTTCATTCAGCCGGGAAAGGCCGAATAATTCACGCACTTATCAGACATCACTGATGCCTACTACACAACCTTCTTCTTGTAGACGTTGTTGGGCTTCCAAGTGAAGAGGTTTGTAGGACAATAGCAAATTTTCCTCAAGTGGATGACCTAAGGTTTATCAATCCGTGGGAGGCGTAGGATGAAGATGGTCTCTCTCGAACAACCCTGCAACCAAATACAAAGAGTCTCTTGTGTCCCCAACACACCCAATACAATGGTAAATTGTATAGGTGCACTAGTTCGGCGAAGAGATGGTGATACGAGTGCAATATGGATGGTAGATATAGGTTTTTGTAATCTGAAAATATAAAAACAGCAAGGTAAGTAATGATAAAAGTGAGAACAAACGGTATTGCAATGCGTTGAAACAAGGCCTAGGGTTCATACTTCCACTAGTGCAAGTTCTCTCAACAATAATAACATAATTGGATCATATAAATATCCCTCAACATGCAACAAAGAGTCACTTTAAAGTCACTAATAGCAGAGAACTAACGAAGAGATTATGGTAGGGTACGAAACCACCTCAAAGTTATCGTTTCTTATCGATCTATTCAAGAGTCCGTAGTAAAATAACATGAAGCTATTCTTTCCGTTTGATATATCATAGAGTTCGTACTAGAATAACACCTTAAGAGACAAATCAACCAAAACCCTAATGTCACCTAGATACTCCAATGTCACCTCAAGTATCCGTGGGTATGATTATACGATATGCATCACACAATCTCAGATTCCTCTATTCAACCAACACATAGAACCTCAAAGAGTGCCCCAAAGTTTCTACCGGAGAATCAAGACGAAAATGTGTGCCAACCCCTATGCATAGGTTCATGGGCGGAACCCGCAAGTTGATCACCAAACATACATCAAGTGAATCACGTGATATCCCATTGTCACCACAGATACGCACGGCAAGACATACATCAAGTGTTCTCAAATCATTAAAGACTCAATCCGATAAGATAACTTCAAAGGGAAGACTCAATCCATTACAAGAGAGTAGAGGGGGAGAAGAAACATAAGATGCTACTATAATAGCAAAGCTCGCGATACAATAAGATCATGCCAAACCAAGAACACGAGAGAGAGAGAGAGAGAGAGAGAGAGAGAGATCAAACACATAGCTACTGGTACATACCCTCAGCCCCGAGGGTGAACTACTCCCTCCTCGTCATGGAGAGCGCCGGGATGATGAACATGGCCACCGATGAGGGTTCCCCCCTCCGGCAGGGTGCCGGAACAGGGTCCCGAGAGGTTTTTGGTGGCTACAGAGGCTTGCGGCGGCGGAACTCCAGATCTATTCTGTTCCCCGATGTTTTTAGGGTATATGCATATATATAGGAGGAAGAAGTACGTCAGGGGAGCCATGAGGGGCCCACGAGGGTGGAGGGCGCGCCCCCTACCTCGTGGCTCCCTCGTTTCTTTCCTGACGTGCACTCCAAGTCTATCAGGTAGCTTTCCTTCCAATAATAACTTCTCCAGAAGGTTTCATTCCGTTTCGACTCCATTTGATATTCCTTTTCTTCGAAACACTGAAACAAGGGAAAAAACAGGAACTAGCACTGTGCTCTGGGTTAATAGGTTAGTCCCAAAAATAATATAAAAGTGTTTAATAAAGCCCATAAACATCCAAAACAGATAATATAATAGCATGGAAAAATAAAAAATTGTAGATACGTTGGAGACGTATCAGTAGTGTGCGTTTATACCCCTCGCTACTGCTACTTACTAGTAGCACGGGTTTTTACCCCTTGATGACGCACAAACATGTGACGTGTACCCTCGACGCCGGGGGTGATGTACCGCAGCTCACATCGAAGGAGACCTGACCGACAACGTGATACGCAGGACAGTCGGCATGCGCTTTTGCAGACCCGAAACCCCACACCTCGGGAGGGACCCCATCAGGTAGTGCGGTGGCTATGGGCTTCCCAAGGTCGATTCGCTTTCCCCTAGGGCCTCGAGATTCGCAGCTCTCAAACACGAAGAACAGCAACGAACGAGAGAGAAAAACAGTGGAGAGATAAAACGTAGATTGAAAAAGTAGTATATTGATTTGTTCGATGGTGTGTTGTTTCAATCGGCCGTCACCCCCAACATATATAAGAGGCGGCCGGACTTCCAATACAAGTAAAGGATTAATCTAGGCTTTCCTTACAAGAAAATTACATCAATTCACGTCCTACAGTTCTAGTTTCACTCCAACTCGGATTAAGCCTGAATCTGTCCCATACTTCTTCCCTACTTCTTGCGCGGGCCGTGGAAATCGCATACTACCTCGGATGGAGTCGAGTTCAACATCAAACTTGTCCGCCTCGATGATCCGCATAATGCAGCGCAAGGAACTTCTCCTTTTAAGGCCATCTCTATGACTTTTAGGGCCCATCTTTAAATGTGGGTCGATTCAATTATGCAGTTTTCTGAACTGTCTGAGTATTGTAACAATTTTGCAGGCCATAAACTATCTCCGACGATGATGACTCCAAAAGCAAAGTTCACCATTTCGACAACATGCACAACTTCCCTATAGAATACTTTTCCATCCGAGGTCATCTGAATAACCTTTCGAGCCCATCTCCCACTTCTGGTCGGATTGACTTTGACAGCCTCCACTTTCCAGGCCGGCAAGGTTTCCACCCCGGCATGGTTTCCACACCGGCAAGGTTTCTACCCCGGCAAGGTTTTTCCCCGGCATGCTTTCACACCGGCAAGCTTCCACGCCAGCAAGCTTTTCGTGCCGACAAGCTTTCCACGGCGGCAAGCTTTTCATTGTGCCGGCAAGCTTCTTACTCGGCCGGCAAGCTTCATTCAGCCGGGAAAGGCCGAATAATTCACGCACTTATCAGACATCACTGATGCCTACTACACAACCTTCTTCTTGTAGACGTTGTTGGGCTTCCAAGTGAAGAGGTTTGTAGGACAATAGCAAATTTTCCTCAAGTGGATGACCTAAGGTTTATCAATCCGTGGGAGGCGTAGGATGAAGATGGTCTCTCTCGAACAACCCTGCAACCAAATACAAAGAGTCTCTTGTGTCCCCAACACACCCAATACAATGGTAAATTGTATAGGTGCACTAGTTCAGCGAAGAGATGGTGATACGAGTGCAATACGGATGGGAGATATAGATTTTTGTAATCAGAAAATATAAAAACATCAAGGTAAGTAATGATAAAAGTGAGAACAAACGGTATTGCAATGCGTTGAAACAAGGCCTAGGGTTCATACTTCCACTAGTGCAAGTTCTCTCAACAATAATAACATAATTGGATCATATAAATATCCCTCAACATGCAACAAAGAGTCACTTTAAAGTCACTAATAGCAGAGAACTAACGAAGAGATTATGGTAGGGTACGAAACCACCTCAAAGTTATCCTTTCTTATCGATCTATTCAAGAGTCCGTAGTAAAATAACATGAAGCTATTCTTTCCGTTTGATATATCATAGAGTTCGTACTAGAATAACACCTTAAGAGACAAATCAACCAAAACCCTAATGTCACCTAGATACTCCAATGTCACCTCAAGTATCCGTGGGTATGATTATACGATATGCATCACACAATCTCAGATTCCTCTATTCAACCAACACATAGAACCTCAAAGAGTGCCCCAAAGTTTCTACCGGAGAATCAAGACGAAAATGTGTGCCAACCCCTATGCATAGGTTCATGGGCGGAACCCGCAAGTTGATCACCAAACATACATCAAGTGAATCACGTGATATCCCATTGTCACCACAGATACGCACGGCAAGACATACATCAAGTGTTCTCAAATCATTAAAGACTCAATCCGATAAGATAACTTCAAAGGGAAGACTCAATCCATTACAAGAGAGTAGAGGGGGAGAAGAAACATAAGATGCTACTATAATAGCAAAGCTCGCGATACAATAAGATCATGCCAAACCAAGAACACGAGAGAGAGAGAGAGAGAGAGAGAGATCAAACACATAGCTACTGGTACATACCCTCAGCCCCGAGGGTGAACTACTCCCTCCTCGTCATGGAGAGCGCCGGGATGATGAACATGGCCACCGATGAGGGTTCCCCCCTCCGGCAGGGTGCCGGAACAGGGTCCCGAGAGGTTTTTGGTGGCTACAGAGGCTTGCGGCGGCGGAACTCCAGATCTATTCTGTTCCCCGATGTTTTTAGGGTATATGGATATATATAGGAGGAAGAAGTACGTCAGGGGAGCCACGAGGGGCCCACGAGGGTGGAGGGCGCGCCCCCTACCTCGTGGCTCCCTCGTTTCTTTCCTGACGTGCACTCCAAGTCTATCAGGTAGCTTTCCTTCCAATAATAACTTCTCCAGAAGGTTTCATTCCGTTTCGACTCCATTTGATATTCCTTTTCTTCGAAACACTGAAACAAGGGAAAAAAACAGGAACTAGCACTGGGCTCTGGGTTAATAGGTTAGTCCCAAAAATAATATAAAAGTGTTTAATAAAGCCCATAAACATCCAAAACAGATAATATAATAGCATGGAAAAATAAAAAATTGTAGATACGTTGGAGACGTATCAGTAGTGTGGGTTTATACCCCTCGCTACTGCTACTTACTAGTAGCACGGGTTTTTACCCCTTGATGACGCACAAACATGTGACGTGTACCCTCGACGCCGGGGGTGATGTACCGCAGCTCACATCGAAGGAGACCTGACCGACAACGTGATACGCAGGACAGTCGGCATGCGCTTTTGCAGACCCGAAACCCCACACCTCGGGAGGGACCCCATCAGGTAGTGCGGTGGCTATGGGCTTCCCAAGGTCGATTCGCTTTCCCCTAGGGCCTCGAGATTCGCAGCTCTCAAACACGAAGAACAGCAACGAACGAGAGAGAAAAACAGTGGAGAGATAAAACGTAGATTGAAAAAGTAGTATATTGATTTGTTCGATTGTGTGTTGTTTCAATCGGCCGTCACCCCCGACATATATAAGAGGCGGCCGGACTTCCAGTACAAGTAAAGGATTAATCTAGGCTTTCCTTACAAGAAAATTACATCAATTCACGTCCTACAGTTCCAGTTTCACTACAACTCGGATTAAGCCTGAATCTATCCCATACTTCTTCCCTACTTCTTGCGCGGGCCGTGGAAATCGCATACTACCTCGGATGGAGTCGAGTTCAAAATCAAACTTGTCCGCCTCGATGATCTGCATAATGCAGCGCAGGGAACTTCTCCTTTTAAGGCCATCTCTATGATTTTAACAGCCCATCTTTAAATGTGGGTCGATTCAATTATGCAGTTTTCTGAACTGTCTGAGTCTTGTAACAATTTTGTAGGCCATATACTATCTCCGACGATGATGACTCCAAAAGCATAGTTCACCATTTCAACAACATGGACAACTTCCCTGTAGAATACTTTTCCATCCGAGGTCATCTGAATAACCTTTCGTGCCCATCTCCCACTTCTCGTTGGATTGACTTTGACAGCCTCCACTTTCCAGGCCAGCTAGGTTTCCACACCAGCAAGGTTTCTACCCTGGCACGGTTTTTCCCTGGCAAACTTTCACACCGGCAAGCTTCCATGCCAGCAATCTTTTCGTGCCGACAAGCTTTCCACGCCGGCAAGCTTTTCATTGTGCCGGCAAGCTTCTTACTCGGCCGGCAAGCTTCATTCAGCCGGGAAAGACCGAATAATTCACGCACTTATCAGACATCACTGATGTCTACTACACAACCTTCTTCTTGTAGACGTTGTTGGGCCTCCAAGTGAAGAGGTTTGTAGGACAATAGCAAATTTTCCTCAAGTGGATGACCTAAGGTTTATCAATCCGTGGGAGGCGTAGGATGAAGATGGTCTCTCTCGAACAACCCTGCAACCAAATACAAAGAGTCTCTTGTGTCCCCAACACACCCAATACAATGGTAAATTGTATAGGTGCACTAGTTCGGCGAAGAGATGGTGATACGAGTCCAATATGGATGGTAGATATAGGTTTGTGTAATCTGAAAATATAGAAACAGCAAGGTAAGTAATGATAAAAGTGAGAACAAACGGTATTGCAATGCGTTGAAACAAGGCCTAGGGTTCATACTTTCACTAGTGCAAGTTCTCTCAACAATAATAACATAATTGGATCATATAAATATCCCTCGACATGCAACAAAGAGTCACTTTAAAGTCACTAATAGCAGAGAACTAACGAAGAGATTATGGTAGGGTACGAAACCACATCAAAGTTATCCTTTCTGATCGATCTATTCAAGAGTCCGTAGTAAAATAACATGAAGCTATTCTTTCCGTTCGATCTATCATAGAGTTGGTACTAGAATAACACCTTAAGACACAAATCAACCAAAACCCTAATGTCACCTAGATACTCCAATGTCACCTCAAGTATCCGTGGGTATGATTATACGATATGCATCACACAATCTCAGATTCCTCTATTCAACCAACACATAGAACCTCAAAGAGTGCCCCAAAGTTTCTACCGGAGAATCAAGACGAAAACGTGTGCCAACCCCTATGCATAGGTTCATGGGCGGAACCCGCAAGTTGATCACCAAACATACATCAAGTGAATCACGTGATATCCCATTGTCACCACAGATACGCATGGCAAGACATACATCAAGTGTTCTCAAATCATTAAAGACTCAATCCGATAAGATAACTTCAAAGGGAAGACTCAATCCATTACAAGAGAGTAGAGGGGGAGAAGAAACATAAGATGCTACTATAATAGCAAAGCTCGCGATACAATAAGATCGTGCCAAACCAAGAACACGAGAGAGAGAGAGAGAGAGATCAAACACATAGCTACTGGTACATACCCTCAGCCCCGAGGGTGAACTACTCCCTCCTCGTCATGGAGAGCGCCGGGATGATGAAGATGGCCACCGGTGAAGGATCCACCCTCCGACAGGGTGCTGGAACAGGGTTCCGATTGGTTTTTGGTGGCTATGGAGGCTTGCGGAGGCGGAACTCCCGATCTATTCTGTTCCCCGACGGTTTTAGGGTATATGGGAATATATAGGGGAAAGAAGTCGGTAAGGGGAGCCACGAGGGGCCCACGAGGGTGGAGGGCGCGCCCCCTACCTCGTGGCTCCCTCGTTTCTTTCCTGACGTGCACTCCAAGTCAATCAGGTAGCTTTCCTTCCAATAATAACTCCAGAAGGTTTCATTTCGTTTCGACTCCATTTGATATTCCTTTTCTTCGAAACACTGAAACAAGGGAAAAAACAAGAACTAGCACTGGGCTCTGGGTTAATAGGTTAGTCCTAAAAATAATATAAAAGTGTTTAATAAAGCCCATAAACATCCAAAACAGATAATATAATAGCATGGAAAAATAAAAAATTGTAGATACGTTGGAGACGTATCAGTAGTGTGGGTTTATTCCCCTCGCCAGTGCTACTTACTAGTAGCACGGGTTTTTACCCCTTGATGAGGCACAAACATGTGACCCTCGACGCCGGGGGTGATGTACCACAGCTCACATCGAAGGAGACCTGACCGACAACGTGATACGCAGGACAGTCGGCATGCGCTTTTGCAGACCCGAAACCCCACACCTCGGGAGGGATCCCATCAGGTAGTGCGGTGGCTATGGGCTGCCCAAGGTCGATTCGCTTTCCCCTAGGGCCTCGAGATTCGCAGCTCTCAAATACGAAGAACAGCAATGAACGAGAGAGAAAAACAGTGGAGAGATAAAACGTAGATTGAAAAAGTAGTATATTGATTTGTTCGATTGTGTGTTGTTTCAATCGGCCGTCACCCCCAACATATATAAGGGGCGGCCGGACTTCCAGTACAAGTAAAGGATTAATCTAGGCTTTCCTTACAAGAAAATTACATCAATTCACGTCCTACAGTTCTAGTTTCACTACAACTCGGATTAAGCCTGAATCTGTCCCATACTTCTTCCCTACTTCTTGCGCGGGCCGTGGAAATCGCATACTACCTCGGATGGAGTCGAGTTCAACATCAAACTTGTCCGCCTCGATGATCCGCATAATGCAGCGCAGGGAACTTCTCCTTTTAAGGCCATCTCTGTGACTTTAACGGCCCATCTTTAAATGTGGGTCGATTCAATTATGCAGTTTTCTGAACTGTCTGAGTCTTGTAACAATTTTGCAGGCCATATACTATCTCTGACGATGATGACTCCAAAAGCAAAGTTCACCATTTCGACAACATGCACAACTTCCTTGTAGAATACTTTTCCATCCGAGGTCATCTGAATAACCTTTCGTGCCCATCTCCCACTTCTAGTCGGATTGACTTTGACAGCCTCCACTTTCCAGGCCAGCAAGGTTTCCACCCCGGCATGGTTTCCACACCGGCAAGGTTTCTACCCCGGCAAGGTTTTTCCCTGGCAAACTTTCACACCGGCAAGCTTCCATGCCAGCAAGCTTTTCGTGCCGACAAGCTTTCCACGCCGGCAAGCTTTTCATTGTGCCGGTAAGCTTCTTACTCGGCCGGCAAGCTTCATTCAGCCGGGAAAGGCCGAATAATTCACGCACTTATCAGACATCACTGATGTCTACTACACAACCTTCTTCTTGTAGACGTTATTGGGCCTCCAAGTGAAGAGGTTTGTAGGACAGTAGCAAATTTTCCTCAAGTGGATGACCTAAGGTTTATCAATCCGTGGGAGGCGTAGGATGAAGATGGTCTCTCTCGAACAACCCTGCAACCAAATACAAAGAGTCTCTTGTGTCCCCAACACACCCAATACAATGGTAAATTGTATAGGTGCACTAGTTCGGCGAAGAGACGGTGATACGAGTGCAATATGGATGGTAGATATAGGTTTTTGTAATTTGAAAATATAAAAACAGCAAGGTAAGTAATGATAAAAGTGAGAACAAACGGTATTGCAATGCGTTGAAACAAGGCCTAGGGTTCATACTTTCACTAGTGCAAGTTCTCTCAACAATAATAACATAATTGGATCATATAAATATCCCTCAACACGCAACAAAGAGTCACTTTAAAGTCACTAATAGCAGAGAACTAACGAAGAGATTATGGTAGGGTACGAAACCACATCAAAGTTATCCTTTCTGATCGATCTATTAAAGAGTCCGTAGTAAAATAACATGAAGCTATTCTTTCCGTTCGATCTATCATAGAGTTGGTACTAGAATAACACCTTAAGACACAAATCAACCAAAACCCTAATGTCACCTAGATACTCCAATGTCACCTCAAGTATCCGTGGGTATGATTATACGATATGCATCACACAATCTCAGATTCCTCTATTCAACCAACACATAGAACCTCAAAGAGTGCCCCAAAGTTTCTACCGGAGAATCAAGACGAAAACGTGTGCCAACCCCTATGCATAGGTTCATGGGCGGAACCCGCAAGTTGATCACCAAACATACATCAAGTGAATCACGTGATATCCCATTGTCACCACAGATACGCATGGCAAGACATACATCAAGTGTTCTCAAATCATTAAAGACTCAATGCGATAAGATAACTTCAAAGGGAAGACTCAATCCATTACAAGAGAGTAGAGGGGGAGAAATATCATAAGATCCAACAATAGTAGCAAAGATCGCAATACATCAAGATCGTATCACCTCAAGAACACGAGAGAGAGAGAGAGGTCAAACACATAGCTACTGGTACATACCCTCAGCCCCGAGGGTGAACTACTCCCTCCTCGTCATGGAGAGCGCCGGGATGATGAAGATGGCCACCGGTGAAGGATCCACCCTCCGGCAGGGTGCCGGAACAGGGTTCCGATTGGTTTTTGGTGGCTACGGAGGCTTGCGGCGGCGGAACTCCCGATCTATTCTGTTCCCCGACGGTTTTAGGGTATTTGGGAATATATAGGCGAAAGAAGTCGGTAAGGGGAGCCACGAGGGGCCCACGAGGGTGGAGGGCGCGCCCAGGGGGGTGGCCGCGCCCCCCTGCCTCGTGCTCTCCTCGTTGGTCCCCTGACGTGCACTCCAAGTCTCCTGTATTGCTTTCTTTCCAAAAATATCTTTTCCGAAGGTTTCATTTCGTTTGGACTCCGTTTGATATTCCTTTTCTTCAAACACTGAAACAAGGAAAAAAAACAGAAACTGGCACTGGGCTCAGGGTCAATAGGTTAGTCCCAAAAGTAATATAAAAGTGCATAGTAAAGCCCATTAAACATCCAAGATGGATAATATAATAGCATGAATACTTCATAAATTATAGATACGTTGGAGATGTATCGGCATCCCCAAGCATAATTCCTGCTCGTCCTCGAGTAGGTAAATGATAAAAGAAATAATTTATGAAGTTTGAATGCTAGCAGGTGCATAAGTTTGATCAATGATAATTTCAATCACCTTTTCTAGCATCATTATATGTCATAACAGTAGTTCAACTCATAGAAATTTTCATGATCAAGTAACAAGCTATTCACATGTTAAAGTATAGATCACAAACTTTCTTGAAAACTAACAGACCGTGTTATTAGTCATCAAACAATTACAATTCATCTTATTTTCAGGAAGAGTCTATGTCAGAGCTTTGATTTAGCAAACTTCACATACTCAACTATCATTTAGTCTTCCATGATTGCTACCACTCAAAGCATATTGTTAGAACAAATAGCATCCATTGAACACGGAGAAAGATAGGGGCTTAATGTTTCACCTCCCAACTTATTTATCATATAGATAATTGTCAACAATAATAATTTATGATCAAATATATTTGAATGACCGTATATGCTTAGATCTTTCCATCACACAATGCTTGCCAACTAAAGAGGAGGTTGGAATGAGAAGGAATACTACTGACTCTTGCATAAAAGTAAAAGATAGGCCCTTCACAGAGGGAAGCAGGGATTTGCAGAGGTGCGAGAGCTCGAAGCTAAAATGGAGATGAAAATAATTTTGAGAGGTATGCTTTCATTGTCAACATAACGACCAAGAGTTCCCAATATCTTCCATCCTACATACATTATAAGCGGTTCCCACGCAGAAAGGTAAAATTTTTACTCCCCCCACCAACATTCACACTCCACGGCTTGTCCGAAACAACGGGTGTCGTCCAACTATCAACATTCATGGGGGAGTTTTGTTTAAATTATTTGCGAATTTGTTTTTGATCTTTTGATCATAGGACTGGGCATCCCAGTTACCAGCCCTTTTCTCGCGAATGATGAGCAGAGTCCACTCATCGTGAGAATAACCCACCTAGCATGGAAGATACTGACAGCCCCTAGTCGCCACATGAGCGATTTGGGCATACAAGGTTTAGAGTTTGGCACATGCAAATTTACTTGGAACGGCAGGTAAATACCGCATATAGGTAGATATGGTGGACACTCATGGAAGAAACTTGGTTCAAGGAATTTGGATGCACAAGCAGTATTCCCGCTTAGTACAGATATTTTGGCTAGCAAAGGATTCTAAAAAGAAAGCACCACATGTTAGAGGATCCATAACAATATAACTTCTATACAAATATACCCAAGCATAACTCATTATGTTGTCTTCCTTGTCCAACTTCAACTAATTTGCTCAGGTTTGAAAATAATTAATGGGGCTCACAATCATAGAAGATGTCCAAGATAGTATATTTATATGTGAAATCTCTCTTCCTTCAATATTCTTTCATGAATTGTTCAAGTGACCAATACAATGTTTGCTAACCTTCAAAAAATTTACCACCTCTACTTCTTATATGTGAAGGCATTACTCCCCACGAGAAAG
The DNA here is from genome assembly GCF_056163025.1 of Triticum urartu. Classification (NCBI taxonomy): domain Eukaryota; kingdom Viridiplantae; phylum Streptophyta; class Magnoliopsida; order Poales; family Poaceae; genus Triticum; species Triticum urartu. Next base: position 8,733,088 of record NC_141879.1, read on the forward strand.
GCATATGAAACATATATAATTTCAGATTTATAACATTCAAATCATTCGACTATTTACTCATAGGGTATAAGTGAAGAACACGAGTAAATGAAAAACTACTCCAAAAAGATATAAGTGAAGATCAATGAGTAGTTAACTAATTATGTAGCTATGTGAAGACTCTCTCTCATTTAAGAATTTCAGATCTTGGGATATTATTCAAACAGCAAGCAAAACAAAATAAAACGACATTTCAAGGATAGCACTCATCATGTGAAGAAGCAAAAACTTAGGCTGAACCGATACTAACCGATAATTGTTGAAGAAGAAAGGTGGGATGCCTACCGGGGCATCCCCAAGCTTAGATGCTTGAGACTTATTGAAATATTGTCTTGGGGTGCCTTGGGCATCCCCAAGCTTGAGCTTTAGTGTCTCCTTAATTCCTCTCATATCACGGTTTCCTAAATCTTGAAAGCTTCATCCACACCAAACTCAACAAGAACTCGTGAGATAAGTTAGTATAAACCAACGCAAAAACCTTATCATACTATACTGTAGCAAATCACTAAAATTATTATTCAACATTGCATACTAAATGCCTCTGCATATTTAATAGTCCTATCCTCAACTAAAATCATTAAAGATGCAAACATATGCAAACAATGCAAACATAATAGCAATCTGCCTAAACAGGACACACTACTAGGGAAAACCCTAGCAGTAGCGCTGGTTTTGTGCTCACTAGTAGCGCGGGTAGGCGCGCTACTAATAAGGCTCTACAGCTATTGCTTAGCAGTAACGCGTGCCCGCATGCGCTACTGCTAGGACAAATACTGCAGCGTTTGTTCACTCCCACGCTACTGCTAATGTAACTACTGGCAGCGTGTTTTCTCTCCATCGTTACTACTATTCTTTTTTTATCTTTTACTTTTAGTGTATTTATGCGCCATCGTACAAATATTGGTACAATACCAGTTATGAGGTTTACATCATTATGTCCATAACAGTGTGTCAAATGAAGGTGGATTAGGTTCAAGTGGAGGCAATATGTGGTGCATGTCAAAAGTATACTACTAATCCAAACATGATCTAGTTTGGACTAGTAGTACTTTTGATGTGCACCACATGTTGCCTCCACTTGAATCTAATCCGCCAGCACAAGCTATTTAATCATCATCATAGTCATTACCACCAACAGTATTTATTAAATCACCACTAACACTAGCTAATAATAATCATCATAGTCATTACCACCAACACTAGCTATTTTATCATCATAGTAATAGTGTAGCACATCATCATCCTCAAACTCATTTCTAGCTAGCTAACCACTCCTGCTGCTCTCTCTTAGGTAAAATAACATAAAACATGTGTAGCTCTCCTCCTTGATCAAGTTGGAGCATGCAGATGAACCTATCTCCTAATCGTGGGTAGCGCATCTGTTTGATGCCCCCTAGTACTTCTCTGCGCTCCCCCATCACATATTTGGTCCAGTCTTGCACTATTAAGCATCCGTCGCTAATCTTGAATGCACTAAAATAATCTGTAGGATATCTTGGCCGTAAGCTAATAATACTCATGGTACCTTTAGTGTCGATCCCATAAGGCACAACATTCATCGGGAGTCCCTGTTGAAGAACATCGCATGGTAACATACTTAGCAATGAAGTTTAGCTTCAAAAATAATGCATGGAAAAGATGCACTGAGGACAAATAGTAAAAATCTTACCATCCTTCCTAAATAGATGTGACCGTAGTTCATTACGAACACTATTGGTCGCACGTTTTCAGTACTAACATTTCTAAATGCAGGAAGAAAATTTGTCTTGACAGTATCAAGATCCGCAAGCCATGAAACATAATGACTTAGCTCCTCGCAGTTGAGTTCAGCCCCGGGATAGTAGTAGGTCATGTCTACCAAGCGCTGGACATGTTTGCTTGCACCGAAATAAGCTGACAATACAAATTAGTTGTCAACTATTTTTAAATAAACAATATCAAAGACATAAATATGGTTGAGAAACTTATATAATGGTATAACTGGAGGCGTCTGCACATTGACCCAGATGTCGGTATTACCTTCAATATCATCTTCCGGACGAATATCAAAGGTGATAACCATATCAGGCTCAAATGCATAAGTCTTGCATAGTGCTCGCCATGTTTTGCATCCAAAATAGGTGTAGTCGTCTGAATTGTATAATTTTGCGTGGAAAATATAACCATGCTCGGTCTTCAAGTAAACTTTCTTTACCTCCATAGTATGACTGAAACCTATCTTATCCAATACAAAAACTCTTGCATGGCAGGGGATACGCTAGTAGAATAGTAAAAAAATATAAGTTGAAGCAAATGAAGCAGATGTCATGCTTAATTACGAAAAAAGACTTGTCGTGGTGACTTACTGTATCCACTTCGAAGTTCTCGTCCAGCTTGATGCTAAAGCGCCTATCATCATCTAGGAAGATTCCTTCGCACAGGCCGCGCTCGTCTTTGCAGTATTTGCAAATACCGAAATCCTTTTCGTCGTCAGACATTTCCTATGTTCATAGTTAAAACATTAATTGAAATTCGATCGAAGACAACTACCAGGATACTCAACACACAAATCCGGGGCACTCGATATTTCCTACATATTCTGGCACAAGTCATGCCAAAATTCACGGAAAAATCCGGCATGACCTTTACTAAAATAGGACATATCGAGCGCCTGAAATTTGCCGGAACGGAAATGAATCAACACTCCGGCAAAACATAGGCCACTCGGAGGTGTAACCTGCAAACATGACCGGCCACTTGGATATTGAGCAACACAAGATATACATTTCAAAATATCTTATAGGACTCAAATTAGCATGCATTCAATAAGCAAAAGTAAATCATCTCATGCATCCGTACATCGTCGAATATTATCACTAATACATCCCAAATAGTGTCATACATATAACATCACTAATACAACTAAAACCCTAGCACACGACGGGTATCGGCGCGGGCGGTGGACACCCACAGAGAAGGAACCATCACGGGATCATAGCTCCAGTGAGATCCCTGGAGAACCTGCCAGGTATTGGAGAACCTGTGCTCCAACGCAAACAAGTAGCGACGGACGTGCGCGTCCTCCTCACTGACACGGTGACGCACCACCTCCGCGGAGTCCTCGAGCCTCTGGACCGTCACTGGCCCACGCGACCGCCACCAAAGAAGGTTCGGGTCAACGACAGGCTGGCTCCTCACCAACATGCGCCCCCCGGTAGGTAGCGCCTCCTAGTACCACCCTGGCGGAGCCCAGTCCCGGACATGGCCCATCTGGTCAACCAGGTGTCATCCTCCGCAGACTCGACGACGAGGATGCGTGAAAGGCATCGTCCACGTCGATGCGGGAAAAATTGCTTTAACTAAAAAAATAGCAACAAGTTCTTACTAACTAGTTCTATTAATTCAACTAGTTCTTACTAAAAATAAACTTACTATAAATAAAAATATTCTAGTACCTAATTAGTACCTAGTTCTTACTAACTAATTAGTACCTAGGAACTACTGCCCTAATTACCATCTAATTTGATGAACCTATAGGGGTGGAAAGTGGTAGAGGATATTCCAATTATCCAACTATAAAGTGAAATAAGTGGTCCAATTTTACTCATTTTATGATTCATCTTAGAAATTTGATTTGTTTCCACCCTTACATCAACCCTAACTCATTTGAGCCGCAATATTCAAAAAAAAAACTCATTTGAGCCGCATCCGCATCCGATTCATTTCCACCCTTACATGGACCCTAACTAATTTGATGCAACTAAAATATAAAGAAACCCTAGGCAGAGGTAGGGGAGAGGGAGGAGGAGGCGTGCTCACCTCAGGTGCCTGCGACGAGGGAGGGGCAGGCAGCGTCGAGGTCGGGGTCGGGGCTCGGGCGCGCGGCGGATGGCGACGTCAAGGTTGGGGTCGGGGGCGGCGTCCGGGGCCGTGTTGAGGTCGGGGGCGGGGGCGGCGTTGAATCTGGGGTCGGGGCGGCGTAGAGGGTGTGTGGAGAGCGTGCCGCGGCTGACGGGAGATGGTGGCGGCAAGAGTGGAGAGTTGGATTTGGGGGAAGTGGCCGTGGGGAAGGACGAACCCCGTGGTTAAGTCAGAAGTAGCAGTAGCGTGTTCCAGAAAGGGCGCTACTGCTACGTTAGCTATAGCGCGTTCTAGGATACACGCTACTGCTACTCCTTTCTCTTTTTCCGCTTTTTCATTTAGTTTTCTTCACATTTTATTTTTTTCCTTTCACCTTATTCAATTTTTTTCATTTTCAGTTACCTTTCTATTTGCTTTCCATTTAATTTTATATCCTTTAGCAGGAGCGAGTTTAAATTAAAACGCGCTGCTACAAAGAAAGTAGCGGTAGCGCGGTTCGTTATAGGTCGCTACTACTATGTGTAGCCTATCGGCTAAGCCGTGGGAATTTTAGTAGTAACGTGTTTAGAACAAGACGCGCTACTGCTAGAACTTTATCTGCAGCGCGGTTTGCACAGGCGCGCTACTGCTACTTAGCACCAGCGTGCTTTTTTAACCCTCGCTACTGCTAAAGTTATGTGTATAAGGTTTTCCCTAGTAGTGACAGCCTGTAAAGAATTCAGCAAGATCCATACTTCCCTAGCTCCAAAATTATGAAATAAAACTCCCACTGTAGTAAATTTATCAGATCTTATTATGCAAAAGGTTTCAACATTTTATCATATTCTGACTTTTCTAGGGAATTTTTGCAACAGCGGTAAACTTTCTGTTTTGAAACAGCAACATGTATACTTGCAAAATAAGCATGGTAAAGGCTATCCTTGACATTTTTATTGAAAATAGAGATGCAAAACATTAATCTAAATAAAAGAAAGAAAATACTAACAAAATAAAATGACGCTCCAAGCAAAACACATATCATGTGGTGAATAAAAATATAGCTCCAAGTAAAGTTACCGATGAACGAAGACGAAAGAGGGGATGCCATCCGGGGCATCCCCAAGCTTAGGCTCTTGGTTGTTCCTTGAATATTAACTTGGGGTGCCTTGAGTATCCCCAAGCTTAGGCTCTTTCCACTCCTTATTTCATAGTTCATCGAATCTTTACCCAAAACTTGGAAACTTCACAACACAAAACTCAACAGGAAAATTGTAAGCTCCGTTAGTATAAGAAAATAAATAACCACTTTTGGTACTGGTGTGTGTTGGGGAACGTAGTAATTTCAAAAAATTTCCTACGCACACGCAAGATCATGGTGATGCATAGCAACGAGAAGGGAGAGTGTTGTCTACGTACCCTCGTAGACCGAAGCGGAAGCGTTGACGCAACGTAGAGGAAGTAATCGTACGTCTTCCCGGTCCAACCGATCCAAGCACCATTACTCCGGCACCTCCGAGTTCTTGGCACACGTTCAGCTTGATGACGCACCCCGGGCTCCGATCCAGCAAAGCTTCGGGAAGGAGTTCTGTCAGCACGACGGCGTGGTGACGATCTTGATGTTCAACCGTCGCAGGGCTTCGCCTAAGCACCGCTACAATATGACCGAGGTGTAATATCGTGGAGGGGGGCACCGCACACGGCTAAGGAACGATCACGAAGATCAACCTGTGTGTCCTAGGGTGCCCCCCTGCCCCCATATATAAAGGAGCAAGGGGGGAGGCCGGCCGGCCCTATGGGGCGCGCCAAAGGGAGGGGGGAGTCCACCTCCTAGTGGGAGTAGGACTCCCCTTTCCTAGTCCAACTAGGAAGAAAGAGGGGGAAGGAAAGAGAGGGAGACGGAGAGGGAAAGAGGGGCCGCTCCCCCCCCTCCCTAGTCCAATTTGGACTCCCCATGGGGGGGCGCGCCACCTCCTGGGCTGCTGCCCTCTCTCTCCCCTCAGGCCCACTAAGGCCCAATACTTCCCCGGGGGGTTCCGGTAACCCCTCCGGAACTTCGGTTTTCTCCGAAATCACCCGGAACACTTCCGGTGTCCGAATATAGTCGTCCAATATATCGATCTTTATGTCTCGACCATTTCGAGACTCCTCGTCATGTCCGTGATCACATCCGGGACTCCGAACAACCTTCGGTACATCAAAATACATAAACTCATAATGAAACTGTCATTGTAACGTTAAGCGTGCGGACCCTACGGTTCGAGAACAATGTAGACATGACCGAGACACGTCTCTGGTCAATAACCAATAGCGGAACCTGGATGCTCATATTGGTTCCTACATATTCTACGAAGATCTTTATCGGTCAGACCGCATAACAACATACGTTGTTCCCTTTGTCATCGGTATGTTACTTGCCCGAGATTCGTTCATCGGTATCTCAATACCTAGTTCAATCTCATCACCGGCAAGTCTCTTCACTCGTTCCGTAATACATCATCTCACAACTAACTCATTAGTTGTAATGCTTGCAAGGCTTATGTGATGTGCATTACCGAGAGGGCCCAGAGATACCTCTCCGACAATCGGAGTGACAAATCCTAATCTCGAAATACGCCAACCCAGCATGTACCTTTGGAGACACCTATAGAGCACCTTTATAATCACCCAGTTACGTTGTGACGTTTGGTAGCACACAAAGTGTTCCTCCGGAAAACGGGAGTTGCATAATCTCATAGTCATAGGAACATGTATAAGTCATGAGGAAAGCAATAGCAACACACTAAACGATCGGGTGCTAAGCTAATGGAATGGGTCATGTCAATCAGATCATTCAACTAATGATGTGATCCCATTAATCAAATAACAACTCTTTGTTCATGGTTAGGAAACATAACCATCTTTGATTAACGAGCTAGTCAAGTAGAGGCATACTAGTGACACTCTGTTTGTCTATGTATTCACACATGTATTATGTTTCCGGTTAATACAATTCTAGCATGAATAATAAACATTTATCATGATATAAGGAAATAAATAATAACTTTATTATTGCCTCTAGGGCATATTTCCTTCAGTCTCCCACTTGCACTAGAGTCAATAATCTAGATTACACAGTAATGATTCTAACACCCATGGAGCCTTGGTGCTGATCATGTTTTGCTCGTGGAAGAGGCTTAGTCAACGGGTCTGCTACATTCAGATCCGTATGTATCTTGCAAATCTCTATGTCTCCTACCTGGACTAGATCCCGGATGGAATTGAAGCATCTCTTGATGTGCTTGGTTCTCTTGTGAAATCTGGATTCCTTTGCCAAGGCAATTGCACCAGTATTGTCACAAAAGATTTTCATTGGACCCGATGCACTAGGTATGACACCTAGATCGGATATGAACTCCTTCATCCAGACTCCTTCATTTGCTGCTTCCGAAGCAGCTATGTATTCCGCTTTAGACGTAGATCCCGCCACGACGCTTTGTTTAGAACTGCACCAACTGACAGCTCCACCGTTTAATGTAAACACGTATCCGGTTTGTGATTTAGAATCGTCTGGATCAGTGTCAAAGCTTGCATCAACGTAACCATTTACAATGAGCTCTTTGTCACCTCCATATACGAGAAACATATCCTTAGTCCTTCTCAGGTACTTCAGGATGTTCTTGACCGCTGTCCAGTGATCCACTCCTGGATTACTTTGGTACCTCCCTGCTAGACTTATAGCAAGGCACACGTCAGGTCTGGTACACAGCATTGCATACATGATAGAGCCTATGGCTGAAGCATAGGGAACATCTTTCATTTTCTCTCTATCTTCTGCAGTGGTCGGGCATTGAGTCTGACTCAATTTCACACCTTGTAACACAGGCAAGAACCCTTTCTTTGCTTGATCCATTTTGAACTTCTTCAAAATCTTGTCAAGGTATGTGCTTTGTGAAAGTCCAATTAAGCGTCTCGATCTATCTCTATAGATCTTAATGCCTAATATGTAAGCAGCTTCACCGAGGTCTTTCATTGAAAAACTCTTATTCAGGTATCCCTTTATGCTATCCAGAAATTCTATATCATTTCCAATCAGTAATATGTCATCCACATATAATATCAGAAATGCTACAGAGCTCCCACTCACTTTCTTGTAAATACAGGCTTCTCCAAAAGTCTGTATAAAACCAAATGCTTTGATCACACTATCAAAGCGTTTATTCCAACTCCGAGAGGCTTGCACCAGTCCATAGATGGATCGCTGGAGCTTGCACACTTTGTTAGCTCCCTTTGGATCGACAAAACCTTCTGGTTGCATCATATACAACTCTTCTTCCAGAAACCCATTCAGGAATGCAGTTTTGACATCCATCTGCCAAATTTCATAATCATAAAATGCGGCAATTGCTAACATGATTCGGACAGACTTAAGCATCGCTACGGGTGAGAAGGTCTCATCGTAGTCAATCCCTTGAACTTGTCGAAACCCTTTTGCGACAAGTCGAGCTTTGTAGACAGTAATATTACCATCAGCGTTAGTCTTCTTCTTGAAGATCCATTTATTCTCAATCACTTGCTGATCATCGGGCAAGTCAACCAAAGTCCACACTTTGTTCTCATACATGGATCCCATCTCAGATTTCATGGCTTCAAGCCATTTTGCGGAATCTGGGCTCACCATCGCTTTTTCATAGTTCGTAGGTTCATCATGATCTAGTAGCATGACTTCCAGAACAGGATTACCGTACCACTCTGGTGCGGATCTCACTCTGGTTGATCTACGAGGTTCAGTAGTATCTTGTTCTGAAGTTTCATGATCATTATCATTAGCTTCCTCACTTATTGGTGTAGGTGTCACAGAAACAGGTTTCTGTGATGCATTACTCTCCAACAAGGGAGCAGGTACAGTTACCTCGTCAAGTTCTACTTTCCTCCCACTCACTTCTTTCGAGAGAAACTCCTTCTCCAGAAAGTTTCCGAACTTAGCAACAAAAGTCTTGCCTTCGGATCTGTGATAGAAGGTGTATCCAATAGTCTCCTTTGGATATCCTATGAATACACATTTCTCCGATTTGGGTTCGAGCTTATTAGGTTGAAGCTTTTTCACACAAGCATCGCAGCCCCAAACTTTCAGAAATGACAACTTTGGTTTCGTGCCAAACCATAGTTCATAAGGCGTCGTCTCAACGGATTTTGATGGTGCCCTATTTAACGTGAATGCGGCCGTCTCTAAAGCATAACCCCAAAACGATAGCGGTAAATCGGTAAGAGACATCATAGATCGCACCATATCAAGTAAAGTACGATTACAACGTTTGGACACACCATTACGCTGTGGTGTTCCGGGTGGCGTGAGTTGCGAAACTATTCCACATTGTTTCAAATGTACACCAAACTCGTAACTCAAATATTCTCCTCCATGATCAGATCGTAGGAATTTTATTTTCTTGTCACGATGATTTTCAACTTCACTCTGAAATTCTTTGAACTTTTCAAACGTTTCAGACTTATGTTTCATTAAGTAGATATACCCATATCTGCTTAAGTCATCTGTGAAGGTGAGAAAATAACGATATCCGCCACGAGCCTCAATATTCATCGGACCACATACATCTGTATGTATGATTTCCAATAAATTTGTCGCTCTCTCCATAGTACCGGAGAACGGTGTTTTAGTCATCTTGCCCATAAGGCACGGTTCGCAAGTATCAAGTGATTCATAATCAAGTGGTTCCAAAAGTCCATCAGTATGGTGTTTCTTCATGCGCTTTACACCGATATGACCTAAACAGCAGTGCCACAAATAAGTTGCACTATCATTATCAACTCTGCATCTTTTGGCTTCAACATTATGAATATGTGTGTCACTACTATCGAGATTCAGTAAGAATAGACCATTCTTCAAGGGTGCATGACCATAAAATATATTACTCATATAAATAGAACAACCATTATTCTCTGATTTAAATGAATAACCGTCTCGCATCAAACAAGATCCAGATATAATGTTCATGCTTAACGCTGGCACCAAATAACAATTATTTAGGTCTAATATTAATCCCGAAGGTAGGTGTAGAGGTAGCGTGCCGACTGCGATCACATCGACTTTGGAACCATTTCCCACGCGCATCGTCACCTCGTCCTTAGCCAATCTTCGCTTAATCTATACTCCCTGTTTCGAGTTGCAAATATTAGCAACAGAACAAGTATCAAATACCCAGGTGCTACTGCGAGCATTAGTAAGGTACACATCAATAACATGTATATCACATATACCTTTGTTCACCTTACCATCCTTCTTATCCGCCAAATACTTGGGGCAATTCCGCTTCCAGTGACCAGTCTTCTTGCAGTAGAAGCACTCAGTTTCAGGCTTAGGTCCAGACTTGGGTTTCTTCTCTTGAGCAGCAACTTGCTTGCTGTTCTTCTTGAAGTTCCCCTTCTTCTTCCCTTTGCCCTTTTTCTTGAAACTAGTGGTCTTGTTGACCATCAACACTTGATGCTCCTTCTTGATTTCTACCTCCGCAGCTTTCAGCATCGCGAAGGGCTCGGGAATAGTCTTATTCATCCCTTGCATATTATAGTTCATCACGAAGCTCTTGTAGCTTGGTGGAAGTGATTGGAGAATTCTGTCAATGACGCAATCATCCGGAAGATTAACTCCCAGTTGAATCAAGTGATTACAATACCCAGACATCTTGAGTATATGCTCACTGACAGAACTGTTCTCCTCCATCTTGCAGCTATAGAACTTATTGGAGACTTCATATCTCTCAATCCGGGCATTTGCTTGAAATATTAACTTCAACTCCTGGACATCTCATATGCCCCATGACGTTCAAAACGTCATTGAAGTCCCGGTTCTAAGCCGTAAAGCATGGCACATTGAACTATCGAGTAGTCATCAGCTTTGCTCTGCCAGACGTTCATAACATCTGGTGTTGCTCTAGCAGCAGGCCTGGCACCCAGCGGTGCTTCCAGGACATAATTCTTCTGTGCAGCAATGAGGATAATCCTCAAGTTACGGACCCAGTCCGTGTAATTGCTACCATCATCTTTCAACTTTGCTTTCTCAAGGAACGCATTAAAATTCAACGGAACAACAGCACGGGCCATCTATCTACAATCAAACATACATAAGCAAGATACTATCAGGTACTAATTTCATGATAAATTTAGGTTCAATTAATCATATTACTTAAGAACTCCCACTTAGATAGATATCCCTCTAATCCTCTAAGTGATTACGTGATCCAAATTAACTAAACCATGTCCGATCATCACGTGAGATGGAGCAGTTTCATTGGTGAACATCACTATGTTGATCATATCTACTATATGATTCACGCTCGACCTTTCGGTCTCCGTGTTCCGAGGCCATATCTGTATATGCTTGGATCGTCAAGTATAACCTGAGTATTCCGCGTGTGCAATTGTTTTGCACCCGTTGTATTTGAACGTAGAGCCTATCACACCCGATCATCACGTGGTGTCTCAGCACGAAGAACTTTCGCAACGGTGCATACTCAGGGAGAACACTTCTTGATAATTTAGTGAGAGATCATCTTATAATGCTACCGTCAATCAAAGCAAGATAAGATGCATAAAAGATAAACATCACATGCAATCAATATAAGTGATATGATATGGCCATCATCATCTTGTGCTTGTGATCTCCATCTCCGAAGCACCGTCGTGATCACCATCGTCACCGGCGCGACACCTTGATCTCCATCGTAGCATCGTTGTCGTCTCGCCAATCTTATGCTTCCACGACTATCACTACCGCTTAGTGATAAAGTAAAGCATTACAGCGTGATTCCATTGCATACAATAAAGCGACAACCATATGGCTCCTGCCAGTTGCCGATAACTCGGTTACAAAACATGATCATCTCATACAATAAAATTTAGCATCATGTCTTGACCATATCACATCACAACATGCCCTGCAAAAACAAGTTAGACGTCCTCTACTTTGTTGTTGCAAGTTTTACGTGGCTGCTACGGGCTTAAGCAAGAACCAATCTTACCTACGCATCAAAAACACAACGATAGTTTGTCAAGTTGGTTCTGTTTTAACCTTCGCAAGGACCGGGCGTAGCCACACTCGGTTCAACTAAGGTTGGAGAAACTACCACCCGCCAGCCACCTGTGTGCAAAGCACGGCGGTAGAACCAGTCTCGCGTAAGCGTACGCGTAATGTCGGTCCGGGCCGCTTCATCCAACAATACCGCCGAACCAAAGTATGACATGATGGTAAGAAGTATGACTTATATCGCCCACAACTCACTTGTGTTCTACTCATGCATATAACATCAAACCATAAAACCTAGGCTCGGATGCTACTGTTGGGGAACGTAGTAATTTCAAAAAAATTCCTACGCACACGCAAGATCATGGTGATGCATAGCAACGAGAAGGGAGAGTGTTGTCTACGTACCCTCGTAGACCGAAGCGGAAGCGTTGACGCAACGTAGAGGAAGTAGTCGTACGTCTTCTCGGTCCAACCGATCCAAGCACCGTTACTCCCGCACCTCCGAGTTCTTGGCACACGTTCAGCTCGATGATGCTCCCCGGGCTCCGATCCAGCAAAGCTTCGGGGAGGAGTTCTGTCAGCACGACGGCGTGGTGACGATCTTGATGTTCAACCGTCGCAGGGCTTCGCCTAAGCACCGCTACAATATGACCGAGGTGTAATATCGTGGAGGGGGGCACCGCACACGGCTAAGGAATGATCACGAAGATCAACTTGTGTGTCCTAGGGTGCCCCCCTGCCCCCGTATATAAAGGAGCAAGGGGGGAGGCCGGCCGGCCCTATGGGGCGCGCCAAAGGGAGGGGGGAGTCCTCCTGCTAGTGGGAGTAGGACTCCCCTTTCGTAGTCCAACTAGGAAGAAAGAGGGGGAAGGAAAGAGAGGGAGAGGGAGAGGGAAAGAGGGGCCGCGCCCCCCCTCCCTAGTCCAATTCAGACTCCCCATGGGGGGGCGCGCCACTTCCTGGGCTGCTGCCCTCTCTCTCCCCTCAGGCCCACTAAGGCCCAATACTTCCCCGGGGGGTTCCGGTAACCCCTCCGGCACTCCGGTTTTCTCCGAAATCACCCGGAACACTTCCGGTGTCCGAATATAGTCGTCCAATATATCGATCTTTATGTCTCGACCATTTCGAGACTCCTCGTCATGTCCGTGATCACATCCGGGACTCCAAACAACCTTTGGTACATCAAAATACATAAACTCATAATGAAACTGTCATCGTAACGTTAAGCGTGCGGACCCTACGGTTCGAGAACAATGTAGACATGACCGAGACATGTCTCTGGTCAATAACCAATAGCGGAACCTGGATGCTCATATTGGTTCCTACATATTCTACGAAGATCTTTATCGGTCAGACCGCATAACAACATACGTTGTTTCCTTTGTCATCGGTATGTTACTTGCCCGAGATTCGATCGTCGGTATCTCAATACCTAGTTCAATCTCGTCACCGGCAAGTCTCTTTACTCGTTCCGTAATACATCATCTCACAACTAACTCATTAGTTGTAATGCTTGCAAGGCTTATGTGATGTGCATTACCGAGAGGGCCCAGATATACCTCTCCGACAATTGGAGTGACAAATCCTAATCTCGAAATACGCCAACCCAACATGTACCTTTGGAGACACCTGTAGAGCACCTTTATAATCACCCAGTTACGCTGTGACGTTTGGTAGCACACAAAGTGTTCCTCCGGCAAACGGGAGTTGCATAATCTCATAGTCATAGGAACATGTATAAGTCATGAAGAAAGCAATAGCAACATACTAAACGATCGGGTGCTAAGCTAATGGAATGGGTCATGTCAATCAGATCATTCAACTAATGATGTGATCCCGTTAATCAAATAACAACTCTTTGTTCATGGTTAGGAAACATAACCATCTTTGATTAACGAGCTAGTCAAGTAGAGGCATACTAGTGACACTCTGTTTGTCTATGTATTCACACATGTATTATGTTTCCGGTTAATACAATTCTAGCATGAATAATAAACATTTATCATGATATAAGGAAATAAATAATAACTTTATTATTGCCTCTAGGGCATATTTCCTTCAGTGTGAACTCATTCTAGATTCATATTGGTGTAATATCTACTATATTCCAACTTATCTATGGTTCATACCCTCCGATACTACTCATAGATTCATCAAAATAAGCAAACAACACATAGAAAACAGAATCTGTCAAAAACAGAACAGTCTGCAGTAATCTGCATGAAACGCAAACTTCTGGAACTCAGAAAAATCTGCCAAAATAGGAAGACCTGGATAATTTGATTATTGATCTACTGCAATTTGAATCAGTATTTTATCACTTTCTGGTGATTTTTAAAAATTGTTTTCGTGAGCAGAAAGTTTCTGTCTTTTTGCGTTTCACTCAGGACTGGTCCTCAAAGTATTGCCTCTAACTTTTGCATGCGAACTCGGATTGAGACGAATTTTATATCAAAAAACTCGTGTAGATCATGTTTCCATATGGGGCCGTCTTGGGGGCGCAATCAGCTCAATAGCGTTCTGAATACAAAATCTCAGTATTTCGAACACAACTTTATAATCGTGCCACTTTTGAGCAACAACACATGCCCCCCTGTTTCTCGGTAAAGCTAGCATGCCGAAAAATAACTTACACCATGTTGGTTCCAAGGACGATGTCAACACTCCATCGACCATTTATATGTGCTTAGGACGAAAATTTTATATCAGCCATTGATTGTAACTTCTTGTTCACATCATACCTTGTAACTGATTACGACCAATCGGCTTTAAAGAGATGGGAATGAACCCGTTCCTTGTAGCACTAAGGAAATAAAACTCCGAGATGTCACGCGCTGTTAAACAAGTAACATCGGGATGATTCCAATCCACCGATGCATCGGCCAAAGCAATACAAGCCGAATTATCCGCGTGAATGACTTCTACCTCATCATCGACCCATTGTATTAAAAACGGATGCATGGTAGATGGCACACATTGGTTAGCGTGAACCAGTCACGGCCTAATATAACATTATAGTTTCCTTGCACCTCAGCGATGAATAATGTGGTGGCCAAAGTTTTACTTCCCACGGCGAGTTCCATGCACATCACACCTTTGACTTCTGTCTTTTCTTTACCCTCAAATGCATTAAGTACCATATTGGTCTTCATCAATGCATCATCATCTAACCCGAACTTCTTGAAGACCGAGTAGGGCATAAGATTTACCATACCACCACCATCAACGAGCATCCTAGCAACCGACGATCTGTTAATATGACCTTTGAGGTACAATGGCTTCAAGTGTCTCACCGGTTCTTTTGGCTTCTCGAAGATATCATTATTAGGACCAAAATACAGCTGGCTACCTGCCCTTCTTCACTATAGCACGAAACTTGGTAGGTAAGCAATATACCATATTAATATTCATACCATCCCGAACCGGCATAGATTAATAATCCACCATCTCATCTTCGTCTCCCAATGTGTACATTGGGCTTAAAGATTCCTCAGTTGAAGGGGATGTTTCAAGTGGTGTGGACGATGTAATAGGGGTGGCATCATCCTCTTTTGGTGGTGAAGGTGTTGCTACAGCTAATGTAGAAGCATCTGTGTTTTGTTTCTGTTTAGGTATCCACACTTGTTTTGTGAGTGCCATGGGCCGAATTTCACTGAACAATTCGTCCCTTTGCCTTTCCTCTTTGTGCCCCACCTTATCTTGGTTCCTCATTCATTGTAATCTCCTTTTCATGATCTTAGTTAAACCAGGAGGACACCACTTAGGTTGAATATGTTTGGAATCCCTTGGTTTGGCCTTGCTTGTGCTTGCCTCATGATCATTAACCATGGAACCCTGCTGAACAATAACAATATCACCATTAGAAGTAGCCAGATTACCAACAACTGGCTTTTCGATCTCCTTTTCCTTGTCACATTCTGAAATTTTCGTATTAGGTCACTTAACACGCCACACCTTTTTATTGGCCTTACTTGGAGAAATTTTTGTTGGCCGATTAGCACCATAGCTCAAACGACCTTGTGTGGGATAATAAATACTCTCACGAGCAGGCCTTGTCGGTGCTGCCCACCCCATATGGAAAGCATAAGGAGCCATTGGGGGCTGCCATCATCCTCTATTGGAGTATCTCATGTAATATGGCACATGGGAGGGTTGTGACATCCATGGTGTCGGTGCCCATGACCCATATAGCCTTGCATAGTGTCGAAACTCTTGTTCCAGAGGTGATCTTGAACACTATGCATATGATAGCCGATTAGAGCTAGAACCAGCCGCTTGACTTGCATATTTGGATAGCAGCATATCAAAAGTTGGCTTGATTCACTTGCTCTTAGTTTCACTCTTTCCCCACTTGCCAACTTCTGAATTCTTGGGCTTGATAAATTTAACAATAGTATCTTCTTGTACTTGTGGTTGCCCCCTAAGTGCAGGATTTTTTATGGTGATCTTCAATACTTCCTTGCCATCGGATTGCTTATCAAGCACAACCTCTCTTCCCAAGACTTTGTCGCCCTCCATGCATTTCCTGGATTCACCAATAACAACATTATCTTTATTAGCAGATTCGGCTATGCTAGAGCGAATTAACATTTTCTTTCCCTCCAAGTCCATGGTGTTTATCGGGAAGGGCTGTTTATCAACTTGTATCTCAGCAAAATTCAATCGTCCATCATTAAGGACGATTGTATCTGTCATCAAAAAACATTGCAATCGTTAGTAGCATGAGAAAATGAATTATGGTACTTGCAATAAGCGTGCCGTTTTAGCTCCTCAAACGGCGGTATGGTGGGTGATATTCTAATCATCTTTTATTGCAAGAGAGCATCAAATATTCCGTCACACTTACATATATCAAAAGTGACCTTCATCTCATCATCATGACCCTTGCGAATCGGCTTAAGAGCATTGCATGTATAGGGTTTGGCCTTTGAGGACCAAACAAATTCAGTAGTATAGACATAAACCCCATCGTCCGAATTATCATCATTGTGTTCAACCATATGCATTCTAGGACGATCGGTTGTAGTCCTATGGACCTCTTTACTTCGACTCTCTTGGGCCAAAGCTTTTTGTAAGACTTGATTAACGCTCAAAAACTCATAACTTTCTAGCCTCTCTTTAATGTGAGTTTTCAAACCATTAAGAACAAGATCCGCCAAGTCTCTCTCGGTTATCAGTAAGCTATAACATCGATTTTTTATATCTCTAAATCTCTTGACATAATTGGTGACCGATTCATCATGTTTCTGCCTAACCGATGTAAGCTGTAACAACTTTAGCTCATTATCGCCGCTATAAAAGTGATCACGAAACTATTCTCTAATTGAGACCATAAGAGAATTGAGCCATGTGGTAAAGCAGCAAACCATGAAAATGCGGTGCCAGTTAAAGACAAGGGAAATAAATGCACTTTCAACTCTTCTATGGAACCTGCTTCATCCAACTGTGCTAGATACTGACTCACATGCTCCCAAGTTGTTTTTGTGCCCTCTCCACTAAATTTAACAAAATCAGGAACCTGGTACCCTTGAGGGTAAAAAAACTACATCAAAGTGTTCAGGATAAGGCTTTTGGTATACACGACTCTTTACTTTCGGCTCGTTTCTGAAAGTTTCTTGAAACATCTTATGCAAATCCTCCCTTAATTTGGCTAAAATTGGATCCGAGGTAGATGAAGATGTTTGTGGCAATGACATAGGAGCAACCTGAGTACTAGCTATTGCTGCAACTTGTGGGATGGGTGCCGAACCATAATTCAGAGGAAGACCAAACATGCTTGCGCCAATGGGTGCTGTGACAAACTGATTCGGCGTTGACGCCGAATTGGGCACACTCATAATAGGACTGGTATATGCAGGTGCAGCCACAAGCTGGTTGGTTTGACTAGGATAAAAATTCAATGGCATACTATATTGTTCTTGTATAGGAGGTGCCGATGAAATAGGAAAAGTTGGACTAGGGTTTTCAGATACACCAACAGTACCATTAGATGACGGAGGCATATTTTTCTTAGCATTAGTATTTGCCATTAAATAATTGTACTTCATCACATTACCCATACTAACAAGACATTCAATCAAAGCCATTTGCTCTGGAGAAAAAACTTTACTCATGGTGATTTCATCTTGTTCATCAATGAGAGGAGGGAAATTGACGTTCCAACCAGAGTGATGTTGCCTTGATGGTCCTTCTTGAAACTTGAAAGAAACGCTTCCAAATCGTCCTCCTCGCGCTTCTTCTTGAGCGCCTCAAAAACCTCTTCACACTGCTTCTTGCGCGCTTCGTAGGCTTGGTGATGTTCATCCGATAGTTCATCAAGACCGGGCTTAATGATGTTATCGGCGCTAACTTCTGAGGGCTTGGGGAGATTAGACATGGTTGATGATGATTATTGATCTTTCTTTCTCAGCGGAGTCGCCAAAAAGTGTGTTGACACACGAACACGTCACGTGTACCCTCGACGTTGAGGGTGATGCACCACAGCTCATGTCGAGGGAGACCCGACCGATAGCGCGATACGCAGGACAGTCGACGGGCGCTTTTGCAGACCCGAAACCCCACACCCCCTGTAGGGACCCCGTCAGGGAGTGCGGCGGCTATGGGGTGCCCTAGGTCGATTCGCTCGCCCCTAGGGCCTTGAGATTCGCGGCTCTCAAACACGAAGAACAGCGAAGAACGAGAGAGAAAAACGGTGGAGAGATAAAACGTAGATTGAAAAAATAGTATATTGATTTGTTCCCTTGTGTGTTGTTTCAATCGGCCATCATCCCCAACATATATAAGATGCAGTTGGACTTCCGATACAAATAAAGGATTCATTTAGGCTTTTCTTACAAGAAAATTACATCAATTCACGTCCTACAGTTCTAGTTTCAGTCCAACTCGGATTAAGCCCGAATCTGTCCCATACTTCTATCCTGCTTCTTGCGCGGGCCGTAGAAATCGCATACTAACTCAGATGGAATCGAGTTCAACATCAAACTTGTCCGCCTTGATGATCTGCATAATGAAACGCGGGCCACTTCTCCTTTTAAGGCCATCTCTATGACTTTCAGGGCCCATCTTTAAATGTGGGTCGGATTCAATTATGCAGTTTTCTGAACAGTCTGAGTCTTCTAACAACTTTGCAGAACGTATACTACCTCTGACGATGATGACTCCAAAAGCAAAGTTGACAGTTTCGACAATATGCACAACTTCCGTGTATAATACTTTTCCATCCGAGGTCATCTGAATAATCTTTCGAGCCCATCTCCCACTTCTGGTCGGATTGACTTTGACAGCCTCCACTTTCCCAGCAAGGTTTCCAGGCCGGCAAGGTTTCAACCCCGGCAAGGTTTCCACACCGGCAAGGTTTCTACCCCGGCAAGGTTTTACCTCGGCAAGCTTTCACAACGGCAAGCTTCCACGCCTGCAAACATTTCGTGCCGGCAAGCTTTCCATGCCGGCAAGCTTTTCGTTGCGCTGGCAAGCTTCTTACTCGGCCGGCAAGCTTCATTCAGCGGGCAAAGGCCGTATAATTCACGCGACTCATCAGACATCAGCTAGGTGGGTTCTGGTCCCTTGCGTTTCACTCAGGACCGGTCCGCCAAGTATTGCCTCTAACTTTTTCATACGAAGTCAGATTGAGACAATTTTTATATCAAAATCAATTGTTTCGACGAGACGAAGACAATTCGCGTAGATCATTTTTCCATATGGGGCCATCTTGGGGGCGCAATCAGCCGAATAGCGTTCTGAAAACAAAATCTCAGTATTTCGAACACAGCTTTATAACCGTGCCACTTTTGAGCGTCAACACCCCTCGCTACTACTTAGTTGATAGTCGTACGTAGCGCGGGTTTTTACCCCTCGCTACTACTATAAGCAGTCTCTACCGTGCCCCCCGGGACATGCCATAGTAGTAGCAATGGGTATGGACCCACCCTACTACTATGTTGATAGTAGTAGCGCGGGTTTATACCCCTCGCCAATACTAAGTAAAAGGTAGGTGAAGTCCCCATATCCTCGGCTGAATCCCTCCTCTCACCCTCCTCTCTCTCCCACATTCTCCCATTCCCCTTCTCCTCCCACCCGTGATTCCCATAACTCACCCACCGCCGTCACCAATCTCACACGTCGGCGCCTTCCCCAAATTCGGTGACCTCCTCTCCCATCGCAGCCCGCTAACCGACCCCTCCTTCCTCCTTCTCCGCTGCTGGAAGGAGAGGGAAACCAGCAGAGCATCGTCCATGGCGGCGGCCAGATCCACCATGGATGCAGCCACTTGCACCTCCTTGCCGAGACAAGGCCTCCTGAGGACATGCGAGCACCATGGTCAAGGGTCCTACGACAAGCAGTAGCAGGTCACCGGACTTCATCTAGGTTTCGAGCGTCGGCTCCAACCTCGGCGTCCACCAGTGAGTTCCTCCTAGTCCTCTCCATATCTCTCTTCCTCATTCAAATAATTTTCTCTTCTTTTGTAGCAGTAGTAGAGATGAGAGGTGCGGGAATGAGTTGGGTGGGGAGCCACCATCACCATGGACAACTCCATCTCCTCCAAGACCAGCAGCAACCATGGTTGGAGAGGACGATCACGCCCAGCAGCAGCAACCATGGATGGAATTTATTTTTTTAATTCCTAATTATTTAGTAGTAGCGCGGGGCCCTGATCCGCGCTACAGCTATGTAGTAGTAGCGCGGGCGTCAACCACGCTACTACTATCAGAAGTAGCAGTAGCGAGGATTATACACGCGCTACTGCTACAAGTTAGCTGTGGCGCCGTATCAGTAGCGCGGGCGCCCGCGCTACTGATATACCCAAAACCCGTGCTACTGCTAGGCTTTTCCGTAGTAGTGTATAAGTATAGTTGAGTCATTATGGTGGCTACCGAAGGTTGTTCGGAGTGCCGGATGAGATCCCGAACCTGACGAGGAACTCCGGAATGGTCCGGAGATGAAGATCGATATATTGGACGAAGGGTATTGGAGTCCGGAATTGTTCCGGGGGTATCGGGTGATGACCACCATGACCGAAAGGGGTTTCGGGGGGTCCCGGCAAGTGTTGGGGGGCCTCATGAGCCAAGGGGAGGGGGCAAACCAGCCCACTAAGGGGCTGAGCGCCCCTCTCACCCCATCTCACGTAACCAGGAGAGGTGGGGCGCTCCATCTAGGGTCCCCTCCACATAGCTTGGGGGGCAAGCCACCCTAGGGTTTCCCTAGGGGGGCGCCCCATCTGCCTTGGCCGCCACTCCTAGATTGGATCTTGGGCGCCCCCTCCTCCTCCCTTCCCCCTATATATAGAGAGGTAGAGAGAGGGCAGCCGCACCTTTTGAGCACATCCCCACGCCATGGTGCTCCCTTTTTCTCCCTCGTAGTCCATCTTCTTCTCCGTAGTGCCTAGCGAAGCTCTGCTGAGATTTCTCCACCACCACCGCCATCACGCCGTCATGCTGCCGGAGGACTCGAGCTACTACTTCACCATCGCTCGCTGGATCAAGGAGGTGAAGGCGTCATCAAGCCGTACGTGTGTTGAACGCGGAGATGCCGTCCGTTCGACACTTGGATCGGGAGTTCACGGGACATATCGTGATTGGATCGCGAAGACGTTCCCAGGACGGGTCATGATTGGATCACGAAGAAGTTCGCGGACGGATCGTGATTGGATCGCGAAGACGTTCGACTACATCAACTGTGTTTCTTAACGCTTCCGCTTAGCGGTCTACAAGAGTATGTAGATCAAATCTCTCCTATCGTAGATGGTCATATCCTAGATTGATCTTGGTCAGCATAGAAAAATTCTTGCTTCCCATGCAACGTTCACAATAATCTTCTGCCAGGCATCCACATATCTCAAGTCCGGACTCTCAAATCCATGCACATCCATCATACATGCCAATGTCGCATGCAAATAACAAATGTTGGTACCGAAAGACATTGCTCTTGCATAAAATTTATTTTAAGTGCACAACTCAGACATTAGGTCTTTGTTTCTATTGTGGGTACACATATGCTCCACAAGATCATTGAGTAACCTGTTCGTGCACCTACTGATCCCGAATATTCTGATGCATCTGTAGAAAGTTCATATGTTGAGCTGCATCTTGATCTTCTGAGATTTGAACATGTTTTCCATGTGCTTCAAAATCATTGGGTTGGACTACGCCATTGTTGGGGAACGTTGCAGAAAACAAAAATTTTCCTACGGTTTCACCAAGATCCATCTAGGAGTTCATCTAGCAATGAGTGATTAGATGCATCTACGTACCTTGTAGATCGCGAGCGGAAGCGTTCAAAGAACGGGGATGAGGGAGTCGTACTCGACGTGATTCGAATCACCGGAGATCCTAGCACCGAACGGACGGCACCTCCGCGTTCAACACACGTACGGAACAGCCACGTCTCCTCCTTCTTGATCCAGCAAGGGGGAAGGAGAGGTTGAGGGAGATGGCTCCAGCAGCAGCACGACGGCGTGGTGGTGATGGAGCTGCAGTACTCCGGCAGGGCTTCGCCAAGCGCTATGGAGGAGGAGGAGGTGTTGGAGAGGGAGAGGGAGGCACCAAAGATCAAGGTAAGAAGTCCTCCATCTTCCCACTATATATAGGAGGGCCAAGGGGGGGGGGCGCCGGCCCTAGGAGATCTAATCTCCTAGGGGGGTGCGGCCAAGGGGAGGAATCCCTCCTCCCCAAGGCACCTAGGAGGTGCCTTCCCCTCCTAGGACTCTTCCTCCCTTGAAACCCTAGGCGCATGGGCCTCTTGGGGCTGGTGCCCTTGGCCCATGTAGGCCAAGGCGCACCCCCTACAGCCCATGTGGCCCCCCAGGACAGGTGGCCCCACCTGGTGGACCCCCGGGACCCTTCCGGTGGTCCCGGTACAATACCGGTGACCCCGAAACTTGTCCCGATGCCCGAAATAGTACTTCCTATATATAATTCTTTACCTCCGGACCATTCCGGAACTCCTCGTGACGTCCGGGATCTCATCCGGGACTCCGAACAACATTCGGGTTACTGCATATACATATCCCTACAACCCTAGCGTCACCGAACCTTAAGTGTGTAGACCCTACGGGTTCGGGAGATATGTAGACATGAACGAGATCGCTCTCTGGCCAATAACCAACAGCGGGATCTGGATACCCATGTTGGCTCCCACATGCTCCTCGATGAACTCATCGGATGAACCACGATGTCGAGGATTCAAGCAACCTCGTATACAATTCCCTTTGTCAATTGGTATGTTACTTGCCCGAGATTCGATCGTCGGTATCCCAATACCTCGTTCAATCTCGTTACCGGCAAGTCACTTTACTCGTACCGTAATGCATGATCCCGTGACCAGACACTTGGTCACTTTGAGCTCATTATGATGATGCATTACCGAGTGGGCCCAGTGATACCTCTCCGTCATACGGAGTGACAAATCCCAGTATTGATCCGTGTCAACCCAACAGACACTTTCGGAGATACCCGTAGTATACCTTTATAGTCACCCAGTTACGTTGTGACGTTTGGTATACCCAAAGCACTCCTACGGTATCCGGGAGTTACACGATCTCATGGTCTAAGGAAAGGATACTTGACATTGGAAAAACTCTAGCAAACGAACTAAACGATCTTATGCTATGTTTTAGGATTGGGTCTTGTCCATCACATCATTCTCCTAATGATGTGATCTCGTTATCAATGACATCCAATGTCCATAGTCAGGAAACCATGACTATCTGTTGATCAACGAGCTAGTCAACTAGAGGCTTACTAGGGACATGTTGGTGTCTAGTATTCACACATGTATTACGATTTCCGGATAATACAATTATAGCATGAATAAAGACAATTATCATGAACAAGGAAATATAATAATAAAGCTTTTATTATTGCCTCTAGGGCATATTTCCAACAGCCATCACCCTCATCCTCGACAATCATATTGTGCAAATAATACAACATGTCATGAGCCACCACAAAGTTCATGATTCCCAAATAATTGCAGCTCCACGAACAATTCCCCAACGAGCTTGAAGCACTCTGAATGCCCTCTCCACATCCTTCCTAGCTGCTTCCTGCATTGTTGCAAGTGGCTTTGTTTGTTGCCCTGTGGTTCGGATACGGTCTTTACAAACGCCGCCCACTGAGGAAAGATGTCGCCGGCAAGATAGTATGCCACGTTGTAGTCACAGTCGTTGACGGTGTAGTTGCACAGTGGTGATTCCCCATTAGAAAAACCCTGAACACCAGAGATCGTTGAAGCACATTGATGTCGTTATGAGATCCCGATATTTCAAAGAAAGCTTGCCAAATCCATAAGTCATGTGATGCCACCGCTTCTAGTATGATGGTGGTCTCTTTGGTGTGACCATACAATCCCCACAAACCTTTGTGGGAGTTTTTTCATTGCCAATGCATGCAATGAATTGATTCAAGCATTCCTTAGAACCCTTTGGCATCTCCAATAGCCAACAACTTGTCTGCATCCTCCGCATTTTGTTCTCTCAGATACTCTGCTCCAAAAAACTGCACCACGGCGTGGGCAAACTTCACAGTAGTCTTTAGGCATGTGCTCTCCCCCATCCTGACCATCTCACCAACGGCTTCGGCAGCAGTACCAAGTGCAAGCATCCTCAGAGCAGTCATGCACTTCACCTTAGCAGAGAAAGAATGTTGGCTGCAACAATACCTTTTGAGCTTGAAGTAGTCCTCGTGTGCCTCCACTCCCTCCATAATGCGCAAAAACAATGGTTTCTGCATGCGAAAACGGCGACGAAACCATGGATCATCCAACAAAGTTGGATTCGGAGCAAAGTAGTCCTTTTGCAGTAGTCGTGCTCCGGACACCCTATCCCGATTGAGCACTTGAAGGTGAGAATATGCTCCACATGCCGGTCCATTGCATCTTGCAAGCTCATGAACATGATCATGTCTACTTCTTCGTCGGAATCGGAGGAATCAAAGAACTCATCTTAAAATCATTTGATCAAAGCTCCGACGGTCCATACTCCTCCTTCGACGAATCATCGGAATTCATCGCTTTCTCTAAAAACATCACAAAAAACCAGGTCGAACAATGTGTCGAACACATAGGGCGCAAGCCGGAGTCCGAGAGGCTAATAAAATCCACACTTTATCGAAAAAAGAGAACTAGATTTGTTGTTTTTGGTTGTGTGTGGTCAACTATTCGTAGTTCAATTTCTGATGATAATTAGTTTGACAGCCACATATTGACAACAAACTGCAAAGAATAACAAATTAGAAGAATTCATGTGCCTTTTGAAATAGTAACAGAACATAGAGAAAAAAAAGCAGCCATTGAAAATTCAAAATTTGCTGCTTTTTGGTGGGGAAAAATTTCCCAATTGAAAATTAAAAAAAGGTAAAGACAGAAAACAAGATTTGTGGCTTATTGCTTGTGTGTGGTTAATTATTCATAGTTCATTACTTTTTTTTACGGGACTGATGGTAATTGTGCAAGGATGAAATTACTGAAATGATGATAGTGCAGAAAAAGGAAGATAACACAGACAACAAAAATAGTACACAGACGTACTGCGGTGGCGTCCGGGCCGGCGAGGACATCCCCGACCGCGTGGACGGGAGAGAGGACTGTTGTGCCGGTGCTGGCGGCGCAGAGGCTCGGAACGGCTACGGAGCACGCGCGGAGGCGGAGCTATGAGACGAATGTCACGGAGGAGGAAGATGAAAGGAGAGAGCAAATGGGTCCGGTAGGTCATGGGGATGGATTTGATGTATTTTGATGTGGGGTAAAGTTGCCGGGTCCGACGTGGCAGACCCGCCCGAACGCTCCATATACGTCTCATATTCTGCCTCGATATGGGTGACGGTCAACCTTGACATTTCAGGTCTGTTCAATGCATCCGTATGTATCGCATTTTTTGTGACCAGTCCGTGACCGGACCATCCGTCCGATATTTGAGGCAGCTTTAGGGCGCCGGGCTGTAGATGGTCCAACCTGCACATTTGTAAAACCGTATACAGAAGTACGATCACGTGACTCCTCAGATAAGCACGTACCGTATTCCTTTTTTTTACACTCTCCGCTGAAATGAGGCTGCCTGTCTTTTGATCTTTTCCATGTGACGCGGTGAATTTTACAACTGTCAATCTTAAGCGAAGTTTCCCACAAAAAAGAAAAGTCTCAACCAAAGTTTGGTGGAGGTTTTGCGTTTATGGAAAAAGGACGGAAATTTGTGCAATGGATTCAAACATGAATCTTCCTTGAGTACTCCCTCAGTTTGAAAATACATATTGAAGAAATAGATAAAAATAAATGTATCTAGAATTAAAATACATTTAGATCCATCCATTTCTTTGATAAGTATTTCTGGATGAAGTACTATACTACCAAGTACCAACAAACAGGCTAACCACTATGCATTTCTATACTAAAAGTAAAAATATTTTGAATTTTTTTGTATGGTTTTCATTATTTTTTCTGAGTTTTGTTTATTAGGTGGTTGCTCACTTTTAAATAGTCATCGGATGGAGGGGGCGCGCGTGCCTCTGGCCACCCCCTCCTGCCCTATTTATATGGCGGCAACGGAGGAGCCAAGGCGACGCCTAGTGGGGGGCGTGGGGATTAACTACGCCCACGCCCCGCAAGACCCCGCAAGTCCCGTGCGCCATTACTTTGCCCAGGAAGGGCAACCGCCCACCTCGACCACAGCGGATTCACGCGCGCGCCGAGGCTCTGTAGTGGTGGCCCCAGGCCTATAGCGACGTCATGTCGCATGCGTGGGCTGGCAGGCCGGCCTGGCCTGCTGGCGACGTGTGGCAAGCGTGCAACCGGTGGCAAGCGCGTCACCTGACGGCGTTAGCCCAGCGCCCTCCACAGCGATTCAAATCCACCAGGCGGCCGGCTCTGCCTCGGCCGGCTCCTGGCAGGCGGCTTCTTCAAGCCAGACAAAGCAAAGGCACTAGATCTCTTAGAGGGGAAAACTGTTGAGGCACTCCAGCTTTGAGCCGTGGCGCCTCACCAACTTCGGGGACTACTGTCGGGGGCATAGACCCCGGGTAGCCTGATCCGAACCTAACGACATTTCATGACACTGGGGCTAGCAAAGCCCCTAACACCTTCCGGACAAGCGGCCAACGGCTTGGACCGGCTAGGACCAAGCGGCCGGCTCCCAAAAGACGGAGCATTCTTAGAAGGCGGCCTTGGGGGAGGTCAGCTCCTAGCAGACGACCCCTCCTCCTCTCAGAGTCCGCACTCAACCACTACAACAAGACGGGGTGAGGCTACAGGGCCACCTGCTCCCCTGAATCCCGGAGGAGTGTGGATACAGTATGAGTTGACCAAGCGGCCACCTACCTACCAGACGGTGGACTGTAGCCCTGCGACTCATGACATGGCCCTCGTCAGCAAGGGCCATGCTACTGCAAAGGATAACCAGTATGGCCCACAGGCGGCGGGGCCGACCTGTCTGCGGGGTCCCAGAAGACGGCGCATTCCTGGAAGGCGGCTTCGGGGCCGGGCCGGCCTCCAGCAGCCGGCCCTCCCCTCCCCTCGGAGTCCGCACTCACCTACTACGACGAGACAGAGTGTGGCTACAGAGTGCGCTGACCAAGCGGCCACCAACCCGCCTGACGCGGGACTGTAGCCATCACTAGTAGAAAAAGGGTCATCTGTCCCGGTTGGTAAGGGCCTTTTGTCCCGGTTTTTGAACCGAGACTACAGGGTCGTTACGAATGCCCTAGCCCTTTAGTGCCGGTTCTTACACGAACCGGGACAGATGGGCCTCCACGTGGCCGGTGCGCCGAGCCCAGGCAGGAGGGCCTTTGGTCCCGGTTGGTAGCAGCAACCGGGACCAATAGGCATCCACGCGTCAGTATTTCAGGGGCTGGGGTTTTTGTTTTTTTTGAAAGGGGGGGGGTGGGGGTTTTGGGGGTTTAATTTAGGTGTTTCATATATTGTGTTAGCTAGCTAATTAATAGAGGGAAGTGTCCTCTCTTATGTCCGTGCTTGGTCGACGCTATATATACGTATAGAGAGGACTAGACACGCTAGCTAGTAAGAAAATGAAGGAAACAGAAGATCGTCATGAACATATGCATACAGAGAGAAGTGATATCGACCACCTCTCCATCTCCGAGAGATTGGTCGAACAACAAGTTCTCGTATATCTATCCGACACTACCGGCTACATATATACAATAATTATCTCTTACAATATAATCTCCTAATTATATATGAACACAGGGTCCACATAGTATTCTCCGTCTTCAGCAATCACATGGTCAAGGAAGAATGCCGCAAATTCCACTTGAATTGCTCGCATACGATCTGGTGGTAGGAGTTCATTCCGCATCCGAAAGATCTAATTTGAACAAGGGGGTCAATTATATATATATATATATATGAATAAATGAAACTCAACACAAATGATGGTAATAAAATAAAATTGTGAATATTATTGCTTACGCACTTCATATTGTTCATCAGAGCACCCCCGTTCACAGGTCGTGTGGCGGATGGACTCGCAAACGTAGTATCCACAGAAATCATTCCCTTGTTCCTGCCACAACCACTTTACAAGAAATAGAGGTCAATCAAACTGATAAGCAAGCATGCGAAATGGTATTGATGAAACTAGCGCTTGAATCACTAGGAGATGCGCGGAACATGCTACTATGGTGCTTACTTTCGGGTGTCTAAATTGCAGCTTCTTCGGCAGTCCCGGAGCTTTTTTGGTGAATTTTCTCCAAACCCTGCCAGACAAAGAAAACAATTACTTGATATCAGAAAATGAACAAAGTTGCTGATATGGTGGATAATGATCGATTTAACTTACTTCTCGAACATTTGAGTCATGTCTGCATACTCCTGGGGATCTTTTCGTCTCGAGTCTAAGACGGTTACTAGTCCCTAGTCAAGTTTAATCTCTAGGAGAATATAGTGGAACCTACGCACGCATGCATAACTCATCAATTACATTACTATAACCTGGACTAATATATAAGGGAAACCGAATATGCACAAGACAGTAACACTCACTTGAAGTTGTAAGGAAAGAGTATTATATCTTTGTTTTCATTTATTACCAATGATTGTAGCAAGTTGGCCTCGGTATCTTTGGCATGATATTTAACCTCAGTTGCATCTATGAGATTTGTGTTCATGAACCCAATATCACCGACTTGTCTTTTCTTCAATTCGGCAATCTTCAATCTGCATAATATAGTGAGGATAATTATAAATACATGCAATGAAAGAGCTGACCTATATAGAGAGACTTAATGACAGAAGTAGTACTACTTACATATAGTAGCAAGTGACCGTTGCTTTATCGGGGGCCTTTTGATTGAAAAACTAGAAGAACTCCTCAAATGGAACATTCAACAGTTCAATTCCGACGAGGTCATGCTCCTCTCTAACTCTCAGCGTCAAAGTATTCCTCCCCCAGACTCTCTGCAGGTTTTCATGTACTAATCATGGAATGTTCGCATCATCGTTGTTAGAGATCTTTCATCTTTGACGAGAGGCTTCCCGTACTTGTATCTGTGTACCTCCACCTCCAAGAAATCATAATGTACATCGTCGGGCA
This sequence comes from Triticum urartu, assembly GCF_056163025.1. Classification (NCBI taxonomy): domain Eukaryota; kingdom Viridiplantae; phylum Streptophyta; class Magnoliopsida; order Poales; family Poaceae; genus Triticum; species Triticum urartu. The sequence continues at coordinate 8,762,496 of NC_141879.1, forward strand.
GGTAATCTCCAAGATTGCTATAACCGGGCACCATCCTCGGATCATTAGCGACGATGTCGCTAGACACCTTGAGCGGGGGGCATGATTGGTTCGCTTGTTCGCCGAGCTGGGCAATTTTTTTCCCAGCTCGTCGTTCTTTTATCCTTTGATCAATGACAGTACTTCCCGACCGCTCCGCTTCGACAAATGTCTTTGCAATAATGCGCTCATAGTTGCCTTTCGGCGGAGACTTTGGTGATTTTGTCAGGGCAGCCAGAGTGCGCTTCGCTTTCACTGGATCTACCTTCTCCTCCGGAGGTGGATGTTTCTTTGCTTTTCACCCCTTGAAAGAAGTTCGTCACTTCGGCTCGCGCGATCTTCGCGTTCTCCTCCGGGGTCCTCTTGTATGGTAACTTCTCTGGAGTCTTCAGAGAAGGACCGAATCTGTATTGCCTCCTGCCTCTGGCTGTGCTGCTAGACGCCGGTAGAGCAGAAGGAGCAGCTGCGGCTATCTTCTTTCCTTGCTTACGAGAAGGAGGAGAAGGACTACGATGCGCCGGAGCAGCCGGAGCGGCGGCGGGTCTCTTGCGCCCTTACCGACGAGGCGGAGAAGGACGAGGCTGGCTGCTCGGGCGCGCCGGCGCAGGCGGAGAAGGAGGCGGAGTGCCGCCACGAGCCGGAGAAGGAGGCTGAGTGCCCTGATCACTCGTCGGAGGAGGAGGCGGAGTGCCCTTAATCGCCGGAGGAGGGGGAGGAGGAGGCGGAGGCGTCCAGTTCGGAAGGTTGATGAGCTCCTTCCGCCATAGGCATGGAGTCTTCAGAGCAGAACCCAGCCGAGTCTCCCCTTCACCGGTAGGTTGGTCAAGCTGGAGGTCCTCAAATCCCTCCGTTATTTCGTCCACCGTCACCCTAGCATATCCTTCTGGAATCGGACGATAGTGAAAAGTTGTGCCGGGTTCAGGAGGTCGAACAGAGCCGACAGCTGCCTTGACTTTGAAGTTCTGGCATTGCGTCATAAGGTGGAAATGTTGAGACTCTGTGAAAGCATCCACAGGGTAGCTTGCAGGGGCCGTCAAGACATGCTCCGGCTGAAGCAGCTCAGTGGAAGCCACACTGCTTCTCCGCTGAGATGGCGGGGTAGCTTTGGGGGTAGTTTTGGCAGGTCGCTTGCTGCGAGCTACTTCTCGTTCCTCTAGCTCTTGAACCCTTTCGTGCAGCGTCTAAATTTGGGTCTGGTCCACTTTTTTCCTCCTCTCCTGGCATTTGTAACCGCCTGCGTCTGGAAAACCAGCCATCCACGGAACAGAGCCTGGCGTGCCTCGTGTCCGTCCAGGGTGCTCAGGATTCCCGAGGGCCATTGTGAGCTCGTCGTTCTCTCTGTCTAGAACGAACGTCCCTTGCTATGCTGCATCGATATAGTGCTGAAGCCTCTTGACTGGTATTTTCATTTGCTCGTCCGTCCAAACGCACCTCCCTGATACAGGGTCCAAGGTTCCGCCAGCCACGAAGAACCAAGTCCGGCAACGGTCTGGCCAGTTCATTGTATGTGGTTCGATCCCTTTATCAAGCAGATCATTCTCAGCCTTGGCCCACTTAGGCCGGGCTTTGAAGTAGCCACCTGACCCCGTGCGATGGTGAAGCTTCTTCTTCGCAGCATTTTGCTTGTTTGTCGCCGACATCTTCTTACTCTTTTCCGATGTCTTGTGGGCCACAAATGCGGGCCAGTGATCTCTGATCTTCTCATATTTGCCGATGAATTCTGGTGTCTCTTCTTTGTCAACAAACCTTTTCAGCCCATTCTTCCACCTCCTGAATAGGTCTTCCATCTTCTTAAGAGCATGAGACTTGATTAATTGCTCTTTAACTGGCTTCTCTAGATCCTCCTCTGGCGGTAGGGTGAAATTTGCCTTCAGCTCAGTCCAAAGATCATCTTTCTGCATATCATTAACATAAGACACCTCAGGGTCTTCATTCTTAGGCTTATACCATTGGTGGATGCTGATCGGGATTTTGTCCCTAACAAGTACCCCGCACTGAGCAGCAAATGCTTCCTTTGTCTGGATGGGTTCAATCGGTTGGCCGTCGCGTGCAATTGCTGTGATCTCAAACCTTTCATCCAAGCGCAACTTTTTCTTCGGGCCTCGTCTCTTTACCGAAGTTGTGCTCGATCCGGAGGGCTAGAAAAAAGAAGAAAAGACGAGAGTTAATTAATATGTGTACATACCAAAACAATGAATGCATCAATTAGCTAGTCAGCACAGGCTTAACTAATATATTTACCTGGCCGGACTCTGTTCGGTCACCGGAGCCGTCACCACGGGCTCCTTCTTGCACCAGCATTGGGTCACCGGAGTCATCATAATCATGTCTTTCCTCCTCCATTATTCGATCATCGTAGCCTGCTTCTTCACCCTGTTCTTCCAGACCATCATTATCGTTAAGATACGACAAGACATCACCTCCGGCTAAGATTATGTCCCCGAACACCTCTTCTGCTTCCTTGTCTCGTCCGTGCTCCATTGTTTCTGCAAATATTACAACATGGCAATTATTACACAAACATGACAGCATGTGGATATATTAGTGGCAAACGTAGACCTAGCTTATTCCGGGTTTGGGGTGGCCTCGGCAACGCTTCAAGGGTAGGGGCGCGGCGGGAGGGGGTAGGAGACCGACATCGTTTTTGTCTAGTGTTTGGGTGTCCTCGAGAGTTTTGGTCGAGCGAGTGGGCCGGGGGCTGCTCCCGTGGTCTAAGTTATCACCGTCGAAGTTATCCGGGAGGTTGTTATATCGACAACGACGACATACATACATGGGAAAATAATGTTATCGGTGAGGGGGTAGGTCGAACCCCCCCCCTCGTGTTGAAGTTATCGGGACACAGGGTATATCGACAATGACATACCCGATAAAAAATAAGAAGAAAAAAATAAGAAAAAAAGAGGAGAAGAAGAAAGGAATAGAGGAGAAGAAGAAAAAATAGAATTCTATTTTTTCTTCTTCTCCTCTATTCCTTTCTTCTTCTCCTCTTCGTTTTCTTCTTTTTTCCTCTTCTTATTTATTTCTCCCCTTCTTCCTCTCCTCTTCTTCTTTCTTCCTCCTCTTATTTTCTTCTTTCCTATCCTTCTTTTTCTTCTTCTTCCCTTCCTAGCTAGATATATAAAACTTTTCTACAAATGTAACTTTTGCAAATATAAAACTTTTCCATGGATCATCGTTTCTCATATATATCGAATATATATACATAGGCATATATAAAAACTTTCTATATATGAACAAAAAACTTTCTATGAACAAAAAAACATTTTGACATATATATTTAACATATTCTAAATTTTCCTAACTCTTTTACAACCAGAAAAATTACATATATGGAAAAAACATTAATACACATATGAACAAAAAAATACATATATGAACAAAAACATGCTCTGAACAAATTTTTTATACATTTTGAACATCTACACACATATAGCCACATACATACACATATACATTATATATATATATGTGAACAAAAAAATTAAACTAATAAAAATAAAAAATAGAGCCGGGGCGGCAAGGCGGCTCACAGCGGGGGCGGCTAGCGATGACGATGGCGACAGCGGGGGCGGTGAGGGCGCCGGCGCGGGGGCGGGACGGGGCTGGGGCTCGGGGCGGCGCGCGTTAGAGCAGGGGAGCTCGAGGCGGGGCGGCGCGTGGAGGCAGGGCGACGACGACAAGGACCGGGCGGCGACCCATCGGGGCAAGGGTGCGGGGCGACGGCGACGAGGACCGGGCGGCAACGGCGAGCACGGGGCAGGGGCTCGGGGCGCTGGGGCGGGGCGCGCCTCAGAGCAGGGGAGCTCGAGGCGGGGCGGCGCGTGGGGGCAGGGCGACGGCGACGAGGACCAGCCGGCGACCCGTCGGGGCAAGGGTGCGGGGCGACGGCGACGAGGAGCGGGCGGCGACGGCGAGCACGGGCAGCCTGGCGGCGTCGATGAGCTCGGCGTCGTCGGGGGAAAATGGTCGATGAAACTGAAAAATTCCTAAGTCCTGCTTATATACACAGAGTATTGGTTCCGTTTCGTGGCACCAACCGGGACCAATGCCCCCCTTTAGTCCCGGTTGGTGCAACCAACCGGGACCAAAGGTCAGTTTTCGGCAGCCCATAGGGCGGGAAACAGAGACCTTTGGTCACCTTTGGTCCCGGTTGGTGGCACCAACCGGGACTAAAGGTGGGCATTGGTACCGGTTGGTGCCACGAACCGGTACCAATGCCCACCTTTAGTCCCGGTTGGTGCCACCAACCGGGACCAAAGGCCTTTCGCTACCCGCGGTCAAAAGTTTAGTACCACCTCGCTAGTTGAGAGGGGCTTGGAGTGGTTTATAAGCCCCACTGCGGCTGCCCTCTCGAGCTCCTCTCAAATGCAGGCTTACGGGCCTAATCTCACACTATGCTATCTGTGGGCCTAATGGGCCTTCTGCGGGACTGAATCCTGGCTCAGGTTGGATTGCTAGTCGTATTCAGGCCATGGTGGCCCAATAGGTGGCAGTTTTTTTTACTTTTTCTAGTTTTTTTGTTTTGTTTTTTGCATTATTTATTTTCTTTTGTTTTTTGCTTTATTTTTTAATTCATTTTGCTTTTAGGTCAGAAAAATTATAAACTTTATGTTAGTGCCATTAGTTTTCAAAATTGAATAGTTAAAATTTGAATTCTTTGAAATTTGTGTGAATCGCAAGTTTGTGATTAACTTTACTATAAAAATAGTTTTTTCCATTTTGTTTTGTTTTGTTTTTTGCATTATTTATTTTGTTTTGTTTTTTGCTTTATTTTTGAATTCCTTTTGCTTTTAGGTCGGAAAAATTATAAACTTTATGTTAGTGCCATTAGTTTTCAAAATTGAATAGTTAAAATTTGAATTCTTTGAAATTTGTGTGAATCGCAAGTTTGTGATTAACTTTACTATAAAAATAGTTTTTTCCATTTTGTTTTGTTTTGTTTTTTGCATTATTTATTTTGTTTTGTTTTTTGCTTTATTTTTGAATTCCTTTTGCTTTTAGGTCGGAAAAATTATAAACTTTCTGTTAGTGCCATTAGTTTTAGAAAAATTATAAACTTTCTGTTAGTGCCATTACTTTTCAAATTTAAATAGTTAAAATTTGAATTCTTTGAAATTTGTGTGAATCACAACTTTGTGATTAACTTTACTATAAAAATAGTTTTTTCTAGTTTTTTTGTTTTGTTTTTTGCATTATTTATTTTCTTTTGTTTTTTGCTTTATTTTTTAATTCTTTTTGCTTTTAGGTCAGCAAAATTATAAACTTTCTGTTAGTGCCATTAGTTTTAGAAAAATTATAAACTTTCTGTTAGTGCCATTAGTTTTCAAATTTGAATAGTTAAAATTGGAATTCTTTGAAATTTGTGTGAATCACAAGTTTGTGATTAACTTTACTAAAAAAATGAGCATACATGCGCCTATAGAGAGAATTCAACCTAAATTCATAATAAATTTCTATGAATTTCACAGAAATTCACTCCGAATTTAGGTCAAATTCCCTGTATAAGGGCATCTATTTTCACTTTGAGAGGAGCTCAACAAGGCAGAGAGGGACGGGCTTATAAACCGGTGTGAGCGCCCTTCGGTTGGCGCGGTGGGACTAAACTCTGACCGCAAAGGATCAACCCTTTAGTCCCGGTTTGTGGCACAAACCGGGACTAATGGTCATGGGCCAGTGGAGAGGCGCATTGGTCCCGGTTCGTGCGTGGAACCAGGAACAAAAGGTCCAGACGAACCGGGACCAATGGCCCACGTGGCTGCCCTCTTGAGTGTTCTTGGTGAGAACATAGTTGACAAGGAGCGAACCAGGATTAATGGTATTACGAGGGCCGAACCATAAGACATTAAAGCATTTCAAATGAACTCTGAAAACGTTGAAAATTGGCATGGTATCATAATTTCACCCACATAGCATGTACAAAACGGACAATGGTATCATACTCGTCTGTTACGAAGTTGGCATGGTATCATCATAATAGTTGCAGGAGAAAGTCTTTACTTTTTCTTCGCTTGCGTCATTTGCTTATTGCGCCATAACCATGGATAATCTTCATCGTTTATCAGGATGCTTGGGTCAGCCTTGACTTTGAAGGGAGGAATTTCATGAAACTTTTCATAATCTTCAGACATGTCTGTCTTGCCCTCCACTCCCACGATGTCCCTTTTTCTTGAAAGAACTATGTGGCGCTTTGGCTCATTGTATGATGTATTCGCTTCCTTATCTTTTCTTTTTCTCGGTTTGGTAGACATGTCCTTCACATAGATAACCTGTGCCACATCATTGGCTAGGACGAACGGTTCGTCAGTGTACCCAAGATTTTTTAGATCCACTATTGTCATTCCGTACTGTGGGTCTACATGTACCCCGCCTCTTGACAGATTGACCCATTTGCACTTAAACAAAGGGACCTTAAAATCATATCCGTAGTCAAGTTCCCATATGTCCACTATGTAACCATAATATGTGTCCTTTCCCCTCTCGGTTGCTGCATCAAAGCGGACACCGCTGTTTTGGTTGGCGCTCTTTTGATCTTGGGCGATCGTGTAAAATGTATTCTCATTTATCTCGTATCCTTTGTAAGTCAATACAGTCAAAGATGATCCCCTGGACAACAAGTACAGCTCATCACAAACAGTGTTGTCACCTCTGAGACGTGTTTCCAACCAACTGCTGAAAGTCCTGATGTGTTCACATGTAATCCAGTCGTCACACTGCTCCGGGTGTTTGGAGCGCAGACTGTTCTTGTGTTCATCGACATACGGGGTCACCAAGGTAGAGTTCTGTAGAACTGTGTATTGTGCTTGATACCAAGAATATCCGTCCCTGCATATTATTGAGTCCCCTCCAAGCGTGCCTTTTCCAGTCAGTCTCCCCTCATACCGCGATTTAGGGAGTCCGATCTTCTTAAGGCCAGGAGTGAAGTCAACACAAAACCCAATGACATCCTCTATTTGATGGCCCATAGAGATGCTTCCTTCTGGCCTAGCGCGGTTATGAACATATTTCTTTAGGACTCCCATGAACCTCTCAAAGGGGAACATATTGTGTAGAAATACGGGCCCCAGAATGACAATCTCGTCAACTATATGAACTAGGACGTGCGTCATGATATTGAAGAAGGATGGTGGGAACACCAGCTCGAAACTGACAAGACATTACGCCACATCACTCCTTAGCCTTGATACGATTTCTGGATCGATCACCTTCTGAGAGATTGCATTGAGGAATGCACATAGCTTCACAATGGCTTATCGGACATTTTTCGGTAGAAGCTGTTGGGGAACGTAGTAATTTCAAAAAAATTCCTACGCACATGCAAGATCATGTGATGCATAGCAACGAGGGGAGAGTGTAATCTACGTACCTTGTAGATCGACAACGGAAGCGTTTGGTTGATGTAGTTGTACATCTCCACGGCCCGACCGATCAAGCACCGAAACTACGACACCTCCGAGTTCTAGCACATGTTCAGCTCGATGACGATCCCCGGACTCCGATCCAGCAAACTGTCGGGGAAGAGTTCCGTCAGCACGACGGTGTGGTGACGATCTTGATGTACTACCATCGCAGGGCTTCACCTAAGCACCGCTACAATATTATCGAGGACTATGGTGGAAGGAGGCACCGCACACGGCTAAGAATATGATCACGTGGATCAACTTGTGTGTCTCTGGGGTGCCCCTGCCTCCGTATATAAAGGACTAAAGGGGGGGTGCGGCTGGCCAAGGAGGGTGCGCCAGGAGAGTCCTACTCCCTCTGGGAGTAGGATTCCCCCCCCCCCCCCAATCCTAGTTGGAATAGGATTCGCGGAGGGGGGAAAAGAGAGAGAGGGGCCGGCCCCCTCTCCTTGTCCTATTCGGACCAAGGGAGGGGAGGGGCGCGCGACCCATGTAGGGCTGCCTCTTCTCTTTTCCACTAAGGCCCATCATGGCCCATATAGCTCCCGGGGGGTTCCGGTAACCTCCCGGTACTCCGGTAAAATCCCGATTTCACCCGAAACACTTCCGATATCCAAACATAGGCTTCCAATATATCAATCTTTATGTCTCGACCATTTCGAGACTCCTCGTCATGTCCGGGATCACATCCGGGACTCCGAACAAGCTTCGGTACATCAAAATACATAAACTCATAATATAACTGTCATCGTAACCTTAAGCGTGCGGAACCTACGGGTTCGAGAACAATGTAGACATGACCGAGACATGTCTCCGGTCAATAACCAACAGCGGGACCTGGATGTCCATATTGGCTCCTACATATTCTACGAAGATCTTTATCGGTCAGACCGCATAACAACATACGTTGTTCCCTTTGTCATCGGTATGTTACTTGCCCGAGATTCAATCGTCGGTATTCCAAATACCTAGTTCAATCTCGTTACCAACAAGTCTCTTTACTCGTTCTGTAATACATCATCCCGCAACTAACTCATTAGTTGCAATGCTTGCAAGGCTTAAGTGATGTGCATTACCGAGAGGGCCCAGAGATACCTCTCCGACAATAGGAGTGACAAATCCTAATCTCGAAATACGCCAACCCAACATGTACCTTTGGAGACACCTGTAGAGCTCCTTTATAATCACCCAGTTACGTTGTGACGTTTGGTAGCACACAAAGTGTTCCTCCGGCAAACAGGAGTTGCATAATCTCATAGTCATAGGAACATGTATAAGTCATGAAGAAAGCAGTAGCAACATACTAAACGATCGGGTGCTAAGCTAATGGAATGGGTCATGTCAATCAGATCATTCACTTAATGATGTGATCCCGTTAATCAAATAACAACTCATTGTTCATGGTTAGGAAACATAACCATCTTTGATTAACGAGCTAGTCAAGTAGAGGCATACTAGTGACACTTTGTTTGTCTATGTATTCACACAAGTATTATGTTTCCGGTTAATACAATTCTAGCATGAATAATAAACATTTATCATGATATAAGGAAATAAATAATAACTTTATTATTGCCTCTAGGGCATATTTCCTTCAGTCTCCCACTTGCACTAGAGTCAATAATCTAGTTCACATCGCCATGTGATTTAACAGCAATACTTCACATCACCATGTGATTAACACCCATAGTTCACATCGATATGTGATCAACACCCAAAGGGTTTACTAGAGTCAGTAGTCGAGTTCACATCGCTATGTGATTAACACCCAAAGAGTACTAAGGTGTGATCATGTTTTGCTTGTGAGATAATTTTAGTCAACGGGTCTGTCACATTCAGATCCGTAAGTATTTTGCGAATTTCTATGACAACAATGCTCTGCATGGAGCCACTCTAGCTTATTGCTCCCACTTTCAATATGTATCTAGATCGAGACTTAGAGTCATCCAGATCTGTGTCAAAACTTGCATCGACGCAACTTTTTATGACGAACCTTTTTGTCACCTCCATAATTGAGAAATATTTCCTTATTCCACTAAGGATAATTTTGACCGCTGTCCAGTGATCTACTCTTAGATCACTATTGTACTCCCTTGCTTAACACAGTGTAGGGTATACAATAGATCTGGTACACATCATGGCATACTTTATAGAACCTATGGCTGAGGCATAGGGAATGACTTTCATTCTATTTCTATCTTCTGCCGTGGTCGGGCTTTGAGTCTTACTCAATTTCACACCTTGCAACACAGGCAAGAACTCCTTTTTTTTTACTGTTCCATTTTGAACTACTTCAAAATCTTTTCAAGGTATGTACTCATTGAAAACCTTATCAAGCATCTTGATCTATCTCTATAGATCTTGATGCTCAATATGTAAGCAGCTTTACCGAGGTCTTTCTTTGAAAAACTCCTTTCAAATATTCCTTTATGCTTTCCAGAAAATTATACATTATTTCCGATCAACAATATGTTGTTCACATATACTTATCAGAAATGTTGTAGTGCTCCCACTCACTTTCTTGTAAATACAGACTTCACCGCAAGTCTGTATAAAACTATATGCTTTGATGAACTTATCAAAGCGTATATTCCAACTCCGAGATTCTTGCACCAGTCCATAGATGGATCGCTGGAGCTTGCATATTTAGTTAACACCTTTAGGATCGACAAAACCTTCTAGTTGCATCGTATACAACTCTTCTTTAGTAAATCCATTAAGGAATGCAGTTTTGTTTATCCATTTTCCAGATTTCATAAAATGCGGCAATTGCTAACATGATTCGGACAGACTTAAGCATAGATACGAATGAGAAAATCTCATCGTAGTCAACACCTTGAACTTGTCGAAAACCTTTTGCGACAATTCTAGCTTTGTAGATAGTAACACTACTATCAGCGTCCATCTTCCTCTTGAAGATCCATTTATTTTCTATGGCTTGCCGATCATCGGGCAAATCCATCAAAGTCCATACTTTGTTCTCATACATGGATCATTTCTCAGATTTCATGGCCTCAAACCATTTCGCGGAATCTGGGCTCATCATCGCTTCCTCATAGTTCGCAAGTTCGTCATGGTCTAGTAACATGACTTACAGAACAGGATTACCGTACCACTCTGGTGCGGATCTCACTCTGGTTTACCTACGAGATTTGGTAGTAACTTGATCTGAAGTTACATGATCATCATCATTAGCTTCCTCACTAATTGGTGTAGTAGTCACAGGAACAGATTTCTGTGATGAACTACTTTCCAATAAGGGAGCAGGTACAGTTACCTCATCAAGTTCTACTTTCCTCCCACTCACTTCTTTCGAGAGAAACTCCTTCTCTAGAAAAACTCCGAATTTAGCAACAAAAGTCTTGCCTTCGGATTTGTGATAGAAGGTGTACCCAACAGTCTCCTTTGGGTATCCTATGAAGACATATTTCTCCGATTTGGGTTTGAGCTTATTAGGATGAAACTTTTTCATATAAGCATCACAACCCCAAACTTTAAGAAATGACAACTTTGGTTTCTTGCCAAACCACAGTTCAGATTGTGTCGTCTCAACGGACTTAGATGGTGCCCTATTCAACGTGAATGCAGCTGTCTCTAATGCATAACCCCAAAACGATAGTGGTAGATCGGTAAGAGACATCATAGATCGCACCATATCTAATAAAGTACGGTTATGACATTCGGACACACCATTATGCTGTGGTGTTCCAGGTGGCATGAGTTTGTGAAACTATTCCACATTGTTTTAATTGAAGACCAAACTCGTAACTCAAATATTTTACTTCTGCGATCATATCGTAGAAACTTTCATTTTTGTTATGATGATTCTCCACTTCACTCTGAAATTCTTTGAACTTTTCAAATGTTTCAGACCTGTGTTTCATCAAGTAGATATACTCATATCTGCTCAAATCATCTGTGAAGATCAGAAAATAATGATACCTATTGCGAGCCTCGATATTCATCGGACCACATACATCAGTATGTATGATTTCCAACAAATCTATTGCTCGCTCCATTGTTCCGAAGAACAGAGTCTTAGTCATCTTGCCCATGAGGCATGGTTCGCAAGCATCAACTGATTCATAATCAAGTGATTCCAAAAACCCATCAGCATGGAGTTTCTTCATGCGCTTTACACCAATATGACCTAAACGGCAGTGCTACAAATAAGTTGACTATCATTATTAACTTTGCATCTTTTGGTTTCAATATTATGATTATGTGTATCACTACGATCGAGATCCAACGAACTATTTTCATTGGGTGTGTAACCATATAAGGTTTTATTCATGTAAACAGAACAACAATTTATTCTCTTACTTAAATGAATAACTGTATTACAATAAACATGATCAAATCATATTCATGCTCAATGTAAACACCAAATAACACTTATTTAGGTTCAACACTAATCCCGAATTTATAGGGAGTGATGTGATGATGATCATATCAATCTTGGAACCACTTCCAACACACATCGTCACTTCACCCTTAACTAGTCTCTGTTTATTCTGCAACTCCCGTTTCGAGTTACTAATCTTAGCAACTGAACTAGTATCAAATACTGAGGGGTTGCTATAAACACTAGTAAAGTACACATCAATAACATGTATATCAAATATACTTATGTTCACTTTGCCATCCTTCTTATCTGCCAATCACTTGGGGTAGTTCCGCTTCCAGTGACCAGTCCCTTTGCAGTAGAAGCACTTAGTCTCAGGCTTAGGATCAGACTTGGGCTTCTTCACTTGAGCAGCAACTTGCTTGCTGTTCTTTTTGAAGTTCCCCTTCTTCCCTCTGCCCTTTTCTTGAAACTAGTGGTCTTGTCTACCATCAACACTTGATGTTTTTCTCGATTTCTACCTTCATCAATTTCCGCATTACGAAGAGCTTGGGAATCGTTTCTGTTATCCCTTGCATATCACAGTTCATCACAAAGTTCTACTAACTTGGTGATGGTGACTAGAGAATTCTGTCAATCACTATCTTATCTGGAAGATTAACTCCCACTTGATTCAAGCGATTGTAGTACTCAGACAATCTGGGCACATGCTCACTAGTTGAGCGATTCTCCTCCATCTTTTAGCTATAGAACTTGTTGGAGACTTCATATTTCTCAACTCGGGTATTTTCTTGAAATATTAACTTCAACTCCTGGAACATCTCATATGGTCCATGACGTTCAAAACGTCTTCGAAGTCCCGATTCTAAGCCATTAAGCATGGTGCACTAAACTATCAAGTAGTCATCATATTGAGCTAGCCAAACGTTCATAATGTCTGCATCTGCTCCTGCAATAGGTCTATCACCTAGCGGTGCATCAAGGACATAATTCTTCTGTGCAGCAACGAGGATAAACCTCAGATCACGGATCCAATCCGCATCTTTGCTACTAACATCTTTCAACACAATTTTCTCTAGGAACATATCAAAATAAACACAGGGAAGCAACAACGCGAGCTATTGATCTAAAACATGATTTGCAAAATACTACCAGGACTAAGTTCATGATAAATTTAAGTTCAATTTAATCATATTACTTAAGAACTCCCACTTAGATAGACATCCCTCTAATCCTCCAAGTGATCACGTGATCCAAATCAACTAAACCATGTCCGATCATCACGTGAGATGGAGTAGTTTCATTGGTGAACATCACTATGTTGATCATATCTACTATATGATTCACGCTCGACCTTTCGGTCTCCGTGTTCCGAGGCCATATCTGTATATGCTTGGCTCGTCAAGTATAACCTGACTATTCCGCGTGTGCAACTGTTTTGCACCCGTTGTATTTGAACGTAGAGCCTATCACACCCGATCATCACGTGGTGTCTCAGCACGAAGAACTGTCGCAACGGTGCATACTCAGGGAGAACACTTCTTGATAATTAGTGAGAGATCATCTTAAAATGCTACCGTCAAACTAAGCAAACTAAGATGTATAAAAGATAAACCTCACATGCAATCAAAAGATGTGACATGATATGGCCATCATCATCTTGCGCCTTTGATCTCCATCTCCAAAGTACTGTCATGATCTCTATCGTCACCGGCATGACACCATGATCTCCATCATCTTGATCTATATCAATGTGTCGTCACACGGTCGTCTCGCCAACTATTGCTCTTGCAACTATTGCTATCGCATAGCGATAAAGTAAAGCAATTATTTGGCGCTTGCATCTTATGCAATAAAGAGACAACCATAAGGCTTTTGCCAGTTGCCGATAACTTTAACAAAACACGATCATCTCATACAACAACTTATATCTCATCACGTTTTGACCATATCACATCACAACATGCCCTGCAAAAACAAGTTAGACGTCCTCTACTTTGTTGTTGCAAGTTTTACGTGGCTGCTACGGACTTAAGAAAGAACCAACCTTACCTACGCATCAAAACCACAATGATAGTTTGTCAAGTTGGTGATGTTTTAACCTTCGCAAGGACCGGGCGTAGCCACACTCGGTTCAACTAAAGTTGGAGAAACTGTCACCCGCAAGCCACCTATGTGCAAAGCACGTCGGGAGAACCGGTCTCGCGTAAGCGTACGCGTAATGTCGGTCCGGGCCGCTTCGTCCAACAATACCGCCGAACCAAAGTATGACATGCTGGTAAGCAGTATGACTTATATTGCCCACAACTCACTTGTGTTCTACTCGTGCATATAACATCAACATATAAAATCTAGGCTCGGATGCCACTGTTGGGGAACGTAGTAATTTCAAAAAATTTCCTACGCACACGCAAGATCATGTGATGCATAGCAACGAGGGGAGAGTGTAATCTACGTACCTTGTAGATCGACAACGGAAGCGTTTGGTTGATGTAGTCCTACGTCTCCATGGCCCGACCGATCAAGCACCGAAACTACGGCACCTCCGAGTTCTAGCACACGTTCAGCTCGATGACGATCCCCGGACTCCGATCCAGCAAAGTGTCGGGGAAGAGTTCCGTCAGCACGACGGCGTGGTGACGATCTTGATGTACTACCGTCGCAGGGCTTCGCCTAAGCACCGCTACTATATTATCGAGGACTGTGGTGGAAGGGGGCACCGCACACGGCTAAGAATATGATCACGTGGATCAACTTGTGTGTCTCTGGGGTGCCCCTGCCTCCGTATATAAAGGACTAAAGGGGCGGGTGCGGCCGGCCAAGCAGGGCGCGCCAGGAGAGTCCTACTCCCTCTGGGAGTAGGATTCCCCCCCCCCCCCAATCCTAGTTGGAATAGGATTCGCGGAGGGGGGAAAAGAGAGAGAGGGGCCGACCCCCTCTCCTTGTCCTATTCGGACCAAGGGAGGGGAGGGGCGCGCGACCCATGTAGGGCTGCCTCTTCTCTTTTCCAGTAAGGCCCATCATGGCCCATATAGCTCCCGGGGGGTTCCGGTAACCTCCCGGTACTCCGGTAAAATCCCGATTTCACCCGGAACACTTCCGATATCCAAACATAGGCTTCCAATATATCAATCTTTATGTCTCGGCCATTTCGAGACTCCTCGTCATGTCCGGGATCACATCCGGGACTCCGAACAAGCTTCGGTACATCAAAATACATAAACTCATAATATAACTGTCATCGTAACCTTAAGCGTGCGGACCCTACGGGTTCGAGAAAAAATATAGACATGACCGAGACATGTCTCCGGTCAATAACCAACAGCGGGACCTGGATGTCCATATTGGCTCCTACATATTCTACGAAGATCTTTATCGGTCAGACCGCATAACAACATACGTTGTTCCCTTTGTCATCGGTATGTTACTTGCCCGAGATTCGATCGTCGGTATTCCAAATACCTAGTTCAATCTCGTTACCGACAAGTCTCTTTACTCGTTCTGTAATACATCATCCCGCAACTAACTCATTAGTTGCAATGCTTGCAAGGCTTAAGTGATGTGCATTACCGAGAGGGCCCAGAGATACCTCTCCGACAATCGGAGTGACAAATCCTAATCTCGAAATACGCCAACCCAACATGTACCTTTGGAGACACCTGTAGAGCTCCTTTATAATCACCCAGTTACGTTGTGACGTTTGGTAGCACATAAAGTGTTCCTCCGGCAAACGGGAGTTGCATAATCTCATAGTCATAGGAACATGTATAAGTCATGAAGAAAGCAATAGCAACATACTAAATGATCGGGTGCTAAGCTAATGGAATGGGTCATGTTAATCAGATCATTCACTTAATGATGTGATCCCGTTAATCAAATAACAACTCATTTTTCATGGTTAGGAAACATAACCATCTTTGATTAATGAGCTAGTCAAGTAGAGGCATACTAGTGACACTTTGTTTGTCTATGTATTCACACAAGTATTATGTTTCCGGTTAATACAATTCTAGCATGAATAATAAATATTTATCATGATATAAGGAAATAAATAATAACTTTATTATTGCCTCTAGGGCATATTTCCTTCAGAGGCCCCCTCAATGCAACCGGAAGCAGTTGCGTCATAATCACGTGGCAGTCATGAGACTTTAGGTTCTGGAACTTTTTCTCTCGCATATTGATTATTCCCTTTATATTCGACGAGAAGTCAGTCGTGACCTTCATACTAAGCAGGCATTCAAAGAAGATTTCTTTCTCTTCTTTCGTAAGAGCGTAGCTGGTAGGACCTTCATACTGCTTCGGAGGCATGCCGTCTTTTTCGTGCAAACGTTGCAGGTCCTCCCGTGCCTCAGGTGTATCTTTTGTCTTCCCATACACGTCCAAGAAGCCTAGCAGGTTCACGCAAAGGTTCTTCGTCACGTGCATCACGTCGATTGAAGAGCGGACCTCTAGGTCTTTCTAGTAGGGTAGGTCCCAAAATATAGATTTCTTCTTCCACATGGGTGCGTGTCCCTCAGTGTCATTCGGAATAGCTAGTCCGCCGGGACCCTTTCCAAAGATTATGTGTAAATCATTGATCATAGCAAGTACGCGATCACCGGTACGCATGGCGGGCTTCTTCCGGTGATCTGCCTCTCCTTTGAAATGCTTGCCTTTCTTTCAACATTGATGGTTGGTCGGAACAAATCGACGATGGCCCAGGTACACATTCTTCTTGCATTTGTCCAGGTATATACTTTCAATTTCATCTAAACAGTGCGTGCATGCGTGGTATCCCTTGTTTGTCTTTCCTGAAAGGTTATTGAGAGCGGGCCAATCGTTGATGGTTACAAACAGCAACGCGTGCAGGTTAAATTCCTCTTGTTTGTGCTCATCCCACGTACGTACACTGTTTCCATTCCACAGCTGTAAAAGTTCTTCGACTAATGGCCTTAGGTACACATCAATGTCATTGCCGGGTTGCTTAGGGCCTTGGATGAGAACTGGCATCATAATGAACTTCCGCTTCATGCACATCCAAGGAGGAAGGTTATACATACATAGAGTCACGGGCCAGGTGCTGTGATTGCTCCTCTGCTCCTCGAAAGGATTAGTGCCATCCACGCTTAAACCAAACCATACGTTCCTTGGGTCACTTGCAAACTCAGCCCAGTACTTTCTCTCGATTTTTCTCCACTTCGACCCGTGAGCGGGTGCTCTCAACTTCCCGTCTTTCTTACGGTCCTCACTGTGCCATCGCATCAACTTGGCATGCTCTTCGTTTCTGAACAGACGTTTCAACCGTGGTATTATAGGAGCATACCACATCACCTTCACAGGAACCCTCTTCCTGGGGGGCTCGTCGTCAACATCACCAGGGTCATCTCGTCTGATCTTATACCGCAATGCACCTCATACCGGGCATGCGTTCAGATCCTTGTACGCACCACGGTAGAGGATGCAGTCATTAGAGCATGCATGTATCTTCAGCACCTCCAATCCTAGAGGGCATACGACCTTCTTTGCTGCGTATGTACTGTCAGGCAATTCGTTATCCTTTGGAAGCTTCTTCTTCAATATTTTCAGTAGCTTCTCAAATCCTTTGTCAGGCATAGCATTCTCTGTCTTCCATTGCAGCAATTCCAGTACGGTACCGAGCTTTGTGTTGCCATCTTCGCAATTGGGGTACAACCCTTTTTTGTGATCCTTTAACATGCGATCGAACTTCAACTTCTCCTTTTGACTTTCGCATTGTGTCCTTGCATCGACAATGACCCGGTGGAGATCATCATCATCGGGCACATTTTTTGGTTCCTCTTGATCTTAGCAGCTTCCCCCGTTGCAGCATCATTGGGCACATCGTCTGGTTCCTCTTGATGTGCAGCAGCTTCCCCCGTTGCAGCATCACTGTATTCAGGGGGCACATAGTTGTCATCGTCCTTTTCTTCTTCGCCGTCTTCCATCATAACCCCTATTTCTTCGTGCCTCGTCCAAAGATTATAGTGTGGCATGAAGCCCTTGTAAAGCAGGTGGGTGTGAAGGATTTTCCGGTAAGAGTAAGACTTCGTATTCCCACATTTAGGGCATGGACAACACATAAAACCATTCTGCTTGTTTGCCTCAGCCACTTCGAGAAAATCATGCACGCCCTTAATGTACTCGGAGGTGTGTCTGTCATCGTACATCCATTGCCGGTTCATCTGCGTGCATTATATATAATTAAGTGTGTCAAAAACCATTACAGAAGATCATGAATAGATAATTAAGTGACCAAATTAATAGAAGTTCATCATCACATTAAAACCAAAGTACATACATAGTTCTCATCTAACAACATATAGCTCTCCAGAGCATCTAATTAATTAAACCATACATTGAAACTATGTAAAACATTTCAATGCGAAAACAAATGCGATCATAATCGCAACCAAGGTAACAATTGATCCAACGGCATAATGATACCAAGCCTCGGTATGAATGGCATATTTTCTAATCTTTCTAATCTTCAAGCACATTGCAAACATCTTGATCTTGTGATTATCGACGACATCCGCAACATGCAACTCCAATATCATCTTCTCCTCCTCAATTTTTTTTCCTTCAAGAAATTGTTTTCTTCTTCACCTAAATTTAACCTCTTGACAATAGGGTCGGTTGGAATTTCCGGTTCACATACCTCCTAGATAAATAAAATCTATGTCACGTTGGTCGGCATAATTTTCATAAACAATAAATGAACTAATAGTTATAAAGATAATATATACCACATCTGAATCATAGACAGGACGAGGGCCATTGGGGGCGGATACCAAAACCATCGCACTATATAATAATAAGCAATAAAATAGTAAGAAAATTAGACAAGTATCTATCTAAAGTAAGAATTTTTTTTCTTTCAGAAAGAAGATAAGAACAAGAGGCTCGCCACGGTGGTGCCGGCGATGAGATCGGCGCGGGCGATCGACGGCGGTGAAGACGGGAATGGGACGTGACGGGATACTAAACCTAGACAAATCTCGAGGAAAATGGAGCTTTGAGGTCGAGCTTCGAGAGGAGAAAGCTTAACTAGTGTGGCTCGGGCATTTCATCGAACACCTCATGTGCATAGGAGGTGAGCTAGAGCACCACAAAACCCTCCCCTCCCCGGCCAGAGAAAAACAGAGCACTGGAGTGCTCTGCTCGCGGGTGAGGGGTATATATAGGCACCTCATTGGTTCCGGTTCGTGGCATGAACCGGGACTAAAGGGCAGCCTGTGGTCCCGGTTCAAGCCACCAACCGGGACTAATGGTGGTGGGCCAGGAGCGAGGCCCATTGGTCCCGGTTCGTCCCACCAATCGGGACCAAAGGAGCCAGTTGAACCGGGAACAATGCCCCCACGAGGCCGGGCAGGCCCCTGGCCTCACGAACTGTGACCAATGCCCCCATGGGTCCCGGTTCTGAACTGAACCGGGACTAATGGGCTGACCCGGCCTAAACCAAAGCCCTCTTTTCTACTAGTGCATATGACTCCTGACGTAGCCTCCGTCATCAAATACGAAGCTACAACAAAAGGCAATAAGCGTGGCCCGCAGGCGACGGGTCCTACCTGTCGGCCGAGTTCTCGGCCGCCGGCGGGGCCCTCTAGAGGTGGGCCCCAGCAGCCTGCGGAGAACCCGACGACCTTAGACACTGACATTCGGGTCCTACATCCGGCCGTATTACCATTGTACCCCTAGGGGTTGGCCTATAAAACTCCTGAGGGCTCACCCATGCAAAGGGTTCAACCTTCGTTCCCATACACCACCATAGCTAGGAGAAGAGAGCTAGCCCTGCCATTCTTCCTCCTCTAGCAAAACAGCTCAAGGAGCAACCTTGTACGCCTTTTATCATAGTCATCCTAGCAGAAGTAGGGGTGTTATCTCTCCGGAGAACCCCGAACCTGAATTCGTCTTGTAAGCCTTCGAGCTCGTGCTCACTCTCGCTTCCGGAATCCGATGACGTCCTCATGGCTCCACCCACGATAAGCCACCCACTCGCATCTGACGTCAGATTACCATGACAGTCGAGGGGCTGGATTTGATGTATTTTGATGTGGGGTAGATTTGTCGCGTCCGACGTGGCAGACACGCCTGGACACCCCATATCCATTTCATATTTGGGATGGATATGGATGACGGTCAGTCGGAGTGTTTGAGGCATGTTTAATGCGTCCGTATGTATCGCATTTTTGTGACCAGTCCGTGACCGGACCATGCGTCCGATATTTGAGGCAGCTTTAGGGCGCCAGGCTGTAGATGGTCCAACCTGCACATTTGTAAAACCGTATACAGAAGTACGATCACGTGACTCCTCAGATAAGCACGTACCGTATTCCTTTTTTTTACACTCTCAGCTGAAATGAGGCTGTCTTTTGATCTTTTCCATGTGACACGGTGAATTTTACAACTGTGAAGTCTTAAGCGAAGTTTCCTGCAAAAAAGAAAAGTCTTAAGCGAAGTTTGGTGGAGGTTTTGCGTCTATGGAAAAAGGACGGAAATTTGTGCATGGGATTCAAACATGAATCTTCCTTGCGTACTTCCTCCGTTCGAAAATACATATTGAAGAAATAGATAAAAATGAATGTATCTAGAACTAAACTATATTTAGATGCATCCATTTCTTTGATAAGTATTTCTGGATGAAGTACTATACTACCAACAGACAGGCTAACCACTATGCATTTCTGTACTAAAAGTAAAAATATTTTGAATTTTTTTGTATGGTTTTCATTATTTTTTCTGAGTTTTGATTATTAGGTGGTTGCTCACTTTTAAGTTGTCATCGGATGGAGGGGGCGCGCGTGCCTCTGGCCACCCCCTCCTCCCCTATTTATATGGCGGCAACGGCGGAGCCGAGACGACGCCTAGTGGGGGCGTGGGGATTAACTGCGCCCACGCCCCGCAGGACCCTGCAAGTCCCGCGCGCCATTACTTTGCCCCGGAAGGTCAACTGCCCACCTCGACCACAGCGAATTCACACGCGCGCCGAGGCTCTGTAGTGGTGGGCCCGGGCTTGTAGCAACGTCCTGTCGCGTGCGTGGGCTGGCAGGTCAGCCTGACCTGCTGGCAACGCGTGGCAAGTGTGCAACGGGCGGCAAGCGCGTCACCTGACGGCGTCAACCCGGCGCCCTCCACAGCGATTCAAATCCATCAGGCGGCCGGCTCTGCCTCGGCCGGCTCCTGGCAGGCGGCTTCTTCAAGCCAGACAAAGCAAAGGCACTAGATCTCTCGAAGGAGAAAACTGCTGAGGCACTCCAGCTTTGAGCCGTGGCGCCTCACCAGCTTCGGCGACTACTGTCGGGGGCATAGACCCCGGGTAGCGTGATCCGAACCTAATGACATTTCAAGACACTGATGCTAGCAAAGCCCCTCACACGTTCCAGACAAGCGGCCGGCGGCTTGGACCGGCTAGGACCAAGCGGCCGGCTCCCAAAAGACGGAGCATTCTCAGAAGGCGGCCTTGGGGGAGGTCGGCTCCTAGCAGACGGCCCCTCCTTCCCTCGGAGTCCGCGCTCAACCACTACGACAAGACGGGGTGAGGCTATAGGGCCACCTGCTCCCCTGAATCCCGGAGGAGTGTGGCTACAGTATGAGTTGACCAAGCGGCCACCTACCTACCAGACGCTGGACTATAGCCATGCGACTCATGACATGGCCCTCGTCAGCAAGGGTCATGCTACCGCAAAGGACAACCAGGATGGCCCGCAGGCGGCGGGGCCTACCTGTCTGCGGGTTCCCAGAAGACGGCGCATTACTAGAAGGCGGCTTCGGGGGCGGGCCGGCCTCCAGCAGCCGGCCCTCCCCTCCCCTCGGAGTCCGCACTCACCTACTCCGATGAGACAGAGCGTGGCTGTGCGCTGACCAAGCGGCCACCAACCCGCCTGACGCGGGACTGTAGCCATACGACTCCTGACGTAGCCTCCGTCATCAAACACAAAGCTACAACAAAAGGCAATAAGCGTGGCCGGCAGGCGACGGGCCCTACCTGTCGGCCGGATTCTCAGCCGCCGGGGGGCCCTCTAGAGGTGGGCCCTAACAGCCGGCGGAGAACCCGACGATCTTAGACACTGACATTCGGGTCCTACACCCGGCCGTATTACCATTGTACCCCTGGGGGTTGGCCTATAAAACTCCTGAGGGCTCACCCATGCAAAGGGTTCAACCTTCATTCCCATACACCACCATAGCTAGGAGAAGAGAGCTAGCCCTACCATTCTTCCTCCTCTAGCAAAACAGCTCAAGGAGCAACCTTGTACACCTTTGATCATAGTCATCCTAGCAGAAGTAGGGGTGCTATCTCTCCGGAGAACCCCGAACCTGGATTCGTCTCGTATGCCTTCGAGCCCGTGCTCACTCTCGCTTCCGGAATCCGATGACGTCCTCATGGCTCCACCCACGATAAGCCACCCACTCGCATCTGACGTGAGATTACCACGACAGTCGAGGGGCTGGATTTGATGTATTTTGATGTGGGGTAGAGTTGTCGCGTCCGACGTGGCAGACACGCCTGGATACCCCATATCCATTTCATATTTGGGCTGGATATGGATGACGGTCAGTCCGAGTGTTTGAGGCATGTTTAATGCGTCCGTATGTATCGCATTTTTGTGACCGGTCCGTGGCCGGAGCATCCATCCGGACATTTGAGGTAGCTTTTGGGCACCTGGCTGTGGCAGAGCCAGGCCGGCAACGCGCCCAGGGCCGCCATCAAGCAATACCCCTGGATTTGGGCCTCACGTCTCGGGTACACTATAGCCACCAAAGGAGTTGGGCCTCACGCCCCGGGCCCAGACCCTGGGGGCCTGGGGCCTGTCTCCGCCCCTGCTGTAGATGGTCCAACACGCACATTTTTAAAACCGTATACAAAAGTAGGATCACGTGACTCCTCAGATAAGCACGTACCCTAGTCCTTTTTTTCTACGCTCTCTGCTGAAATGAGGCTCTACGCTCTCTGCTGAAATGAGGCTGCCTGTCTTTTTGGTCTTTTCCATGTGACGCGGTGAATTTTACAACTGTCAGGTCTTAAGCGAAGTTTGGTGGAAGTCTTGCGTTTATTGAAGAAGGATGGAAATTTATGCATGAGATTCAAACATGAATCTTCCTTGATTAGTACTCCCTCCGTTCGGAAACACATGTTGAAAAAATAGACAAAAAAATGTATCTAGAATTAAAATACATCTAAATACATTTATTTCTCTGATAAGTATTTTGAATGGAATACTACACTACCAACAGGCTGGCCACTATGCATATCTGTACTAGAAGTAAAAATGTTTTGAATTTTTTTCTGTATGGTTTTCATCAAAAAAATTCTGAGTTTTGTTTATTAGGTGGTTGCTCACTTTTAAGTTGTCAACGGATGACATTTTTTTTTTACAATACATGATTCACATATTATTGGTACAGTTAATGGTCATAGTTAACCCACAAAGTATGAAGATGCCAGGACTTTGCCGAAAACGAGGTTGGATCTTCACCTAATAATTATAACAAGCTTGGACGACCGGCCGTTGCTAGTTACTTTCAACTGCCAGCTTTGTTCAGTCCCTTACCAAACAATGAAAGAAAAGAAAGCTCCTAGGTTTGCTTTTCTTTTTGTCAACGTATACTAGTATAATACATGTGTGTCCCAACTGCTTGTGTGCGCCTTTTTAGGCATCAAATGTGTCAGATACCCTAAAAATAAGATTCCTCGGAGAAATCATTGTTTTAGAGGAAACCATGAAGCATGAATTCTCTGAACTCCGGCTCAGAAATAATTCTGGCCCTAGAAATGGTATCTTGCGGCACTTGCTCTTGATGGTAGTTTGGAGGTTTATTTCTACGAGTTAGTGCATGTACATTTGATGTTCTTCAGACCGAATGTGGTGTTCATTAGCATATGCCTATCTTGCTATTAAATGTAAGTTATAAAATATATTTTTTGGACAATGGGCGCTTTATAATTACTTAAAAGATTTAATTATTACATCCGGCCTCCGTATAACTAAGATGCACATAGCCAAACCAAATTCGGTCTCAAAAAGTAAGAAAAAAAAGACAAAATACAAGTATTCTAAGATGTCCTAGGTCGTGCTGAAGTCGGAGGATTTCCCCTAAGATAAATAGTTTTTTTTTATAAAGGATGGATTTTATTAACTAAAAATGAAGCATCAAGAAGATACATAACACATGAGCACACACCCGGCCTCTGCATAACTAGGATGCATACAGCCAACACCAACTCACACACACACACACGTAAAAAACACGCCGACAAATAGCAAAGTCATATAAGACCAAAGCTATGTGTAGATGCTTAAAAAAACAAGAAAAGAGCCCTAAGCGATAAGATCTGTGATAGGTAAACTACGGCAGAAAGAATTTCCCTCGGTTAAGAACCAAGGCGAAAGAATTTCCCCAAAGAGGAAGTGCAACATCAACTAAGATCTGATAGTCTAATGCAAATTTGGAATGCATTCCACTGGTGCAGAAACACAAAAGCCTTTATACAACATGCACGAAAACCATATGCATGAGAATGATAATGGCGATCTAAAATCTTAGAATCAGAGCACATGAGGCATATTTTTCTATAACGTTATTAAAACTGGTCCAGCCTTTGATACTAATCATTGAATTAGGTAGCCGATTGGCTGAAAAAAAAACCAAGCTAGTAACTGAAGGGCAGAAGATAAACATGGACAGACAGAGACTTCACTTTGGAAAAAAAATATTAAAATGAAAGCATAACACACAAAGTACATGAGAAATCTATACACGGAAAGAAAAATAAATATTATGTATAGAGAAATTAAACCCACTAATAACTATGTTGGAGATTGTTTACCTATATGAGCTATTTGCAAATTCACTCCTAGTCACCTAGATGATGCTTAACTATACTACTTAGTTAATCATAAAAGCATTCTACGACCATATCGAGTAGTGTAGTGAGGTTACCTGATCAATGTGCTGCCCATCAGAGAACACTAATGAAGCCATCCATCCATCCATACCGAGAAGCGTTGTGAATCTACACATTTACACAGGCAGAATATATCAAGAAAAGAATATGGCAAAAGAGCTTGGGATGTAGTCCCGAAGAATTCTTCAGGTTCCGTTGGCAATATACTAAGCCGCTCTTCTTAAATAAGTAACTGAATAATATGCACAACTTAGGAGCCTGAATGAAGGAGAAACAAAGGAAGTCTCGTTTTTGCGGGATCCTGCAGAATGTAAATAATAATAATCCCGAGGATAATGTTATGTTCAGATACTACTTGTTCAAGTCCTCAGAACTAGCAGCAAGAAGAGTTTGCACAAAGAGAAGGAGACTAAGCAGCGGAATTTTGCATAGGTGAACTGAACACAATAGGGCAATAGAATGTTATGAGAAAAGGGTAGAACAGTCCACGTTATTCAAATTAGTTCAAACGAGTCATCATATGGTCCATACATGCATGCGTGAATGTTCTTTCAAAAAAAAAAAACAACGAGCATTACATCAGAAAGCCGGTGAGGAGGCCACGGAATGGGGCACGCCAACGGCAGCGGCGGAGTCATTTGAGAGCCATCCGCATGGATGGCCTTTCCTTCGGATCCACGGTAGTGCAATCCACGCCCAGCATGAACACAGTTGCCATCTCCTCCCTGTACCGTGCTTGATCTGGTATGCTCCTGTCCACAACATTCTGGAATGCTTCCTGTTGGTTCGCCATCAGTATACGGAAGTTGTTCTGTGCCCAATTCGCCAAATGACCATCTGTTGTAGCTTCATTGGTCATCCGCCCCGTGACAAGCTCCAGCATCAGCACTCCAAAGCTGTAAATGTCTACCTTCTCCGTCAGCTGGTTTTTCCCCAACCCATATTCTGCAGTTAATCATTTGTAGTATTAGTTAAAAGACCAAGCTAGTTAAGACATAATAATTCACTGTAACTAACAAAAGTTAAGACAGAATTCCATTACCTGGAGCTGCGTACCCAAAGTTACCAGGACGCAGGTCCGTGATTGGCAAGGGTTGGCCGAGCCCCGCCATGTTAACCTGTGCAGCGCCAAAGCTGGCTATCACGGCCTTGAAATTCTGATCAAGCAAGATGTTTTCAGAGTTGATGTTGTGGTGGACAAACAGTTTGTTGCATCTGTGGTGTAACTGGCGGAGCCCTCTGGCCACACCAATGGCGATGCCCCTCCTGTCCGGCCAGCTGAGGTGCCGACCGGCATCCATGGGTTGGTGCAGCCAGGATCGAAGGCTTCCATGAACCGGATACTCATAAATGAGCATGATTGCGTCTTCCCTCTGGATATGGTCTACAACTTTGATGATGTTTTTGTGAGAAATGTTGGCTAACAGGAACATCTCCGAGTTGCAGCGGTACATGACATTGCCGTCTACTTGTAGCGCTGGGTTCGCATTGTGGAACTTCTTGACGAGCAGCTTATTTGGGGGACTAGTCCCAGCACTACCCTGATCATAGACTAAGTACAACTGTTCGCCCTCTGCTGTCCTTCTGCTAGCCAACACCCTTGTCGCGTTATCTTCAGTAAGGTTGTCGACTATGGCTTGTTCATTGCGCACAATATGCTGCACCGCCGCAGGATGGTTCCAGGACTGAAAACTCATTCTCTTAGCGGCCGGGTAGGGCGTGGAGAGGTTTGTGTGAAGGGTGCGTCAACCTGCAGACACATTACCTGTTATATTCCGTAGTATTCCCTCAGTTACATGCACATATACAACTACTGAGAGATAAAGAGAGATGCATGTTCATAGCTAGTTTGAGTTGAGCCAATAAAAAGTAATCCGTTTGACAGCCACATGTTTTCTTTTCATACGATCCTGGAAAAGGATCGGGTTCCACTACTATCAATGATAACGGAACAGACAGAAAAAAAAAACATCAAAGAAAAAGTAATTAGTTTGACGGCCACATATTGACAACAAACGGCAAAGAATGACAAATTAGAAGAATTTTTGTGCCTTTTGAAATAGTAACAGAACATACAGGAAAAAAGAAAGCATCCAAGAAATAGTACAGGATGTTCCTTCAGTTAAGACAGACAAAGAATACAAAACAAGGCAGGATGCCCCCATTGCTGCCTCAGCTGCTGAAGCTCTACATGGAGGACGCCGTGCTATGGAGGGTGCGGCTTCCGAAAGCTCTGAATGCTGCGGCGGATGCCCGTTCGATTCGAAACACCCCCCTCTCTCCCCCTGTACCTCTCTGCTGTCATGCATGTTGTACATGCAACACATCTGGGCGTTTTGGCCCCTGTTAATGGCAAAGATTCAGGTGGGAAAAACTCCCCCGTTGAAAATTCAAAAACGAAAAAGTTAAGACAGACAACTAGATTTGCTGTTTTCTCTTGATGCTTCATTTTGAGCCAATAAAATCCACACTCTATCGAAAAAAGACAACTAGATTTGCTGTTTTTGGTTGTGTGTGGTCAACTATTCGTAGTTCTATTTCTGATGATAATTAGTTTGACAGCCACATATTGACAACAAACTGCAAAGAATGGCAAATTAGAAGAATTCATGTGCCTACTGAAATAGTAATGGAACAAAGAGAAAAGAAAGCAGCCCTTGAAAATTCAAAATTTGCTGCTTTTTGATGGGGGGAAATTTCCCAATTGAAAATTCAAAAAAAAAGTTAAGACAGACAACAAGATTTGCTGCCTTTTGGTTGTGTGTTGTTAATTATTCATGGTTCATTACTGATGGTAATTGTGCAAGGATGAGATTACTGAAATGATGATAGTGCAGAAAAAGGAAGATAACACAGATACCAAAGATAGTACAAGGATGAAATTACTGAAATGGAAAGTAGTGGCTGCACCCATAAAATGAACGGTAAAATCAAACCAACTATGCAAAAATATCAAAAAAGTATGGAACTTTGTGGCATTGATTATGCGCAAATGTTTTATATGCTTGCAAAATGTGGTGGCCAAATGACATCCGAGGAGCTCGGTACAAAATGAAATACAAACTCTGCTCTACACCCAAGTTTACTGTTCATATGTTTGAGCACAATTTTTTTTTGCGAGGCTTCTCGGATGTCATTTGACCACCAAATTTTGCAAGAACCTAAAACACTTGGTCATAATCCAAGCTACAAAGTTTTTGATTTTTTTGGATATATGTTGCTATGTTTTCGAGCAGGGGTGCAAGGTGCTTTGGTGTACAAAAAACAAAAATTAATGATGATAAAATGGCCATGCCTCTGCCTAGTATAACTCTTTTGGATATACTGAACCGAGTTTGCAATTTATTTATGCGATAGAAGCAAATCATGCTCTACTCTAGCTACGGGGATTCAGTTACTACTCAGATTTTTCAGAACAATAAGAAAAGATAGCACGATAGCATTCGGAGCCCAGCTGGAACCATACTGGAAAGCACTCATAGCATTCAGTTACTACTCAGATTGCTCCAAAATCTCACTTGCTCTCATGCTCCAACAATGAAAAACTAAAATTTGAATCGTTTTGGAAAAAATCTAAAAAGATTTGTGGACATTCACAGGACATATGTCTACATCCCCTAAAAGGTTGAAATCCAAGTTTCGAAATGCACGTAGAAAAAGAAAATGTCAAATCCAGTATGAATAATGTCTCAAAAAGACAAAAGCATGCTCTACTCGCATTCAATTACTACTCAGATTCAGAGGAAAGCATGTGGGAACCATATACCTGCTGCTGTTGGACTCATGTAGTGTTGCTACTTGCTTAGCTAGAGAGAGAGAGAGAGAGAGAGAGAGAGAGAGAGAGAGAGAGAGAGAGAGATGTGTGCACAAGAAGGATTCACTGGCGAGTGGAGATCTAGGCGGTCGGAGTTGGAGACGATCGAAGGCTGCAATACGGGCAGCAGCGGAGGTCCAAACGGTGACGAATTGGGCTTCCTCGGAATTGCCGCCGAACGACCAGTCGACCTTACCGGCCGGCGTACGCTGGTGGTATACCGCACGCTCCCCACGATGGCACGCCCAGGTGCCCGCGCTCCCCGCACAACGACAATCCCATCGCCGGCGAGATCTACATCTTCCTGCCGTGGCCTCCTCCGAATCTAAACCAGTGTATGGGTGTGGAGAGTGCAGCGGCGGCGTGGGAATAAACCATGCATGTGGGCGCGCGTAATGCAGTGGGGAGTGGGCGCCTCCACCCTGAAAAATGGAGTGGAGCCGTGCGTGCTGTTGCTCCCCTCGATCGGACCAATCAAATGTTGCGTGCGCGCGCGCATATTCAAGTTTCTTTTTAGGGAATCGATGCATCTGCTTTTCTTTTCTTTTGCGGCGTGTACGCACCTCGATCGGGTCCGGATGAGCTTCTTGCTTCTGCTGCTGCGCCGCTGCCCTTTGCCGTCACCGTCGCCGGCCGGAATGCTGATCGCGGGGATGGAATGGGAGTAGATCACGAGGTGGTACTGTAGCACCCTTGGCGTCCTGCGCGCGTCTATATACGAGGATGTACGTAGCAGGAGCAGCAACCCAAAAGGCTGCTTCTACCTTAGCCAGAAAAGTGCCCGCCGAGTAGCCTAGGTGATCTGTCCTCGACTTCTCGCGACGTGTGCATCATCGTGTCATGCAGCAGGTCGGCACAATACAATGGTGATGTACGAACACGTATGTACGTGCACAGAGGAGAGGAGGTCGCCGACAGGGAAAATCCTTTTGGCAAACGCCCTAGTGAATCTAAGAAAACGCGCCTGCACATGGGCCGGCTCACGCTTTCTTATGCCTTTGTCATCTGCCTTTTTCGATCCAAATGTTTTTCTTTGTTTTCTTTTCGGCCGGCTGATAATGCCCATCAGCCCCTTCCACTGCCAACCACGTGTCCAGACGGCCCACTGCTATGTCTACACGTGCCCCCTTAACCCACACGGCCGCTCGTTCCATGACATGGTCCCCCACGCGTCTTTTCCCTAAGATATGCTGCATGTAGTGGCGGAGCCAGGAATTTGCTCCTCGGTATTCATTGTAAATAAAACTTATGCAATTCAATAGCAATTTATACTATATAGGACAACAAATGTGTAGGAAACAACCCCCAGCATGAGCCAATGACCATATATCCATAACAGTAACCAAATGACATTGTGGCAATATCTCTGACAATTAAAGAACATTACAAAATAGAAAAGGAATTACAATATAACTGTGCGATCCACTTTCTGGAAGAGATTGATGATATCCTCGTCTTTCACTTTGTTGAAGAATTCTCTCTCAACAAATGTAACCATGCAAATGTTCAAATATTCATCACCCATTTTTTGTTCCTTAATTGATTCTTCACATAGTTCATTGAGGAGAATAACCTTTCAACACTAGCAGTGGCTACTGGAAGAATTAGAACCAACTTCAGAAGCTTGTACACCTACAAAAAAAATAACTTAAGAAGCTTGTAAACAATATCATATTGTTCATGCTTTTTTGCCTCAACCATCACAACTGAAAGCTCACATAGATTCTTCAATTTTCTGAACCTTACATCTTTACGCACATGAGAAACATACACGCTTAATTGCCAAGAAACATACATGCTTAATTGCCATTGGCTTGTTCTTTTTTTTTCTCGGTGGAGATGCACTCGTTATTCATTACTTTCTCCGTTCTAAAAAACAAGATGTATAACTTCTTCTATTTCTTCTCTAAAAGAAGGTTCTAGCCATTGATGGCCTTCAAGTGCAAAAGCTTATTACAATTCATGATAAGTAGAGTTTGTCACCCACAGGGAGCAACGTGCAAGCAACTTCTAACCCTACAACTGTGTGCTCACGGACGCAGCTACGTTCGCACCTACACCGTAGTCTAGAAATACTTTTTTTCTACCAATTGCTATGGAAACAATAAAACAGGGTATTTAATTAACTAAGAACAATAAGGGGAGATGGTAAAAGAAAAGAGAGTAGAATACACGGGTGGTGCTTGGGTAATTGAGGTGTTCTCAGGGGATTTGAAGTCCTCACTACTAGCACGATCTATCTAACATATGCATATGCCCAATTCTAAGCTGCGGATAATTGAAACACTTTGCATTGTTTCCATGGGCGGGCGTGGAGCCTGGTACAACATAGGTGCTCCATATGATGGTGACCGTGGTATGAGTTTCTTTAATCTAAAACCTTGTCGCAGAACTAAAAAGAATAAAAGTGTGTACTTGGAGGTGGGGCATCCACGAATATGTTGGATGGGCTACATGATTATTTTACTTCGTTGTATGCTAACGATGCTAATGCGTACCGATCCTTTATTTTACAGCCTAGGGTGTCTTTGGAGATAAATGAAGAACTTTGTCAACCTTTCACTGATGATGAGGTTAGTAACACCCTATTGCCCCATCAGCCTCTGCAATGTTATCTACAGAAGTATATCCAACTGCATGGTTAACCGTTTGCCGCTTATTCTTGATGGTATGACTTCTCCTTCACAGAGTGTTGTATGATCACGGATACTGCCCTAATCGCCTTTTAACGTATGCTTTCCATGAGTACTTTAAAGTATGGTCGTGCTCATTTTTGTGACTACAAATTTGACTTCACAAAAGCATATGTTAGAGTGGATTGGAATTTTTATGGGAGGCATGCTTCGGGAGCTTCTTTTTTCTTCATGTTGGGCTAGATAGATCATGACTTGTGTTACCTCGATAAAATACACTATTCTCTTCAATCGTCATCTACTGGATTATTTCACTCCAACTCGAGGGATTAGCCAAGGTGACCATCACTCACCCTACCTATCTTTGTTGGTTGTTCATGCCCTGTCGATTCTCTTGGATGATGCTACAACCAGGGGCTGCTTCAAGACTTCAAAATTTGTAGCCGAGCGCCTAGGTTTCTCATTTACTTCTTTGCAAATGACCTTCTATTATTTTTCAAAGACCCTCTTGATCAAGAGTTGGTTATTAAGATTTTTTTGGCATGGTATGAGTTGGGAACATGCCAATAATTGAGACCTCTCAAGTGTTAAATCTTGTTTGGTAAAAGATGCAGCATTTAAGACCAAGTAGCGGTTATAGTTATTCCTGAGGTGGTCGCAAATTGCTTTGATGATAACTATTCGGGGCTTCCCATTACTGAGGGGCGCATGAAAGCTGGTACATTGAAGGGCTGATTTGGTTAGGAAATATTTTTCTAGGGCGGCCAAGAAAACTTTGGTTAAATTGGTGCTTTGGGCGTACCAACTTAAGCTATAAGGGTTTTTGAATTCCCAATGAGTCCCAATGAGTTTGTTGGCCCGGACCCAACGACAAGTACTTTCCGGCGACAGCGACGACCGACGACAAACGAAACAACGCTGACGAGTCTCAATCAATCGGCTGTTGGCCGATGCACTTGGCCGAAGCGAAATATGGCGAGACGAACCACGCACGTAGTAGCTAGCTAGTCGATCGAAGGATCAATCTAGTACTCACGCATGCACACGAAGCAAAGGTATTGCCACAGGAACGTGTGGTTCCTGTTTTACTTTATTGCTTTGCGATCTCACGGTACAAAGAGTACAGGGGTACATAAGTATATATATTAGCTAGCTAACTTGCCAACGAATCTAATCCTACTCGGTGAAGGATAGGAAAACTAACAGACACGTACATGCACATAGTGCTGGACACGGATACGTCTTGTCGTGTTTTTTCCAACAATCACCCCCTCCCCCTCTAAACATGATGTCGTTACGTTACAGCTCCGACGCCGATCTTTCTCGCATCTCTAAGAACTTCTTTTGATTCAAAGCCTTGCTTAGGATGTGTGCTAGATGATCATCGGTGCGATTGTAGTTGACCTACGTCTTCCCTTCTTTCACGCAGTCCTTTATATAGTGATACATCGTATCAATGTGCTTGCTCCTTTCACGCTGCACTGGATCCTCGCGTAGAAAAGTCGTAGACTAACTGTCAACGTTGAGCACCACTTGTTTCGGATCTCGATCACCGTGTAGCCTCCCTAGCCACACACCTTGACACTCTGTTTCACTTGAAGTCGATGTCACCACTTTTGCTTTCATGATAACCAGCTTACTATGCTTCCACTAAGAAAATATGCCATGTCCGAGATACTCTTACGGTCATCAACAATTCCTTCCTTGTCACTACCATTGTAGCTGAGTAGTTTCACCATCTCCTTCTTGATCATCTCAACATGAGGTTTCATTGGAGCATCAACTGGATTGCAATATTTCATGCCACAACTTTCAAGTGCCTTTCATGCGTATGCCTTCTGGCATAGTGTGATTCCCTCTGGCTTTTGATATTCCTCCATCCCGAGGTAGTAACTCAATAGGTCGAGATCATCTATTTTGAAAAGCTCCTTCATTTGTAGCTTGAACTTTGCAATCACCTCTTCATTTGCTTCAGCTATCAATAGGTCGTCGTCGTAGATGCCAACTAGTAGACGATCCTTTCCTTCACCTTGCTTGTACATTGCATACTCTAGTGGGGCTTTCTCAAATCCAAGAGAAACCATCGTCTGATCAAGTTTGATGTTCCGTGCCCGAGAGCCTTGCCGTAGCTCATACAAGACTTTGTGAAGGTTCAGTACCTTGTACTCTTCTCCCTCTTTGATGAATCCGGGTGGTCGGTTCACATAAACATCTCATTGTAACTCTTTGTTCACACTGGTAGAAAAAGGGCCTATAGTCCCGGTTCATAAGGGCCTTTAGTCCCGGTTCCTGAACCGGGACTAAAGTGTCGGTACTAATACCTCCCCCCTTTAGTCCCGGTTCAATCCAGAACCGGGACTAAAGGCCCTCCACGTGGGCAGTGCGCAGAGCCCAGTCAGGAGACCCTTTGGTCCCGGTTGGTGCCACCAACCGGGACCAAAGGGTCTCCTGACTGGGCTCTGCGCACTGCCCACGTGGAGACCCTTTGGTCCCGGTTGGTGGCACCAACCGGGACCAATAGGCATCCACGCGTCAGCACTTCTGTGGCTGGGGTTTTTGTTTTTTTTGAAAGGGGGGGTGGGGTTGGGGGTTTTGGGGGGTTAATTTAGGTGTTTCATATATTGTGTTAGCTAGTTATAATTAATAGAGAGAAGTGTCCTCTGTTATGTCTGTGCTTGGTCGACGCTACGTACTATACATACGTATATAGAGAGGACTAGACACGCTGGCTAGCTAGTAAGCAAACGAAGGAAACAGAAGATCGTCATGAACATATATGCATATATACAGAGAGAAGTGATATCGACCACCTCTCCTTCTCCGAGAGATTGGTCGAACAACAAGTTGTCGTATATCTATCCGACACTACCGGCTACATATATACAGTAATTATCTCTTACAAATATAATCATACGGACTCAGGGTTAACATAGAATTCTCCGTCTTCAGGGATCACGTGGTCAAGAAAGAATGCCGCCAATTCCTCTTGAATTCCTCGCATGCGAGCTGGTGCTAGGAGTTCATCCCGCTTCCGAAACATCTAATTTAAAGAAGGGGGTCAATACATATATATATGAATGAATGAAACTCAACACAAATGATGGTAATAAAATAAAATTGTGAATGTTGTTATTTACGTACTGCATATTGTTCGTCAGTGTAGCACCGCTCACAGGTCGTGTGGCGGATGGACTCGCAAACATAGTATCCACAGAAATCATTCCCTTGTTCCTGCCACAACCACTTTACAAGAAATAGAGGTTAATCAAACTGATAAGCAAGAATGCCAAATGGTATTGATGAAACTAGCGCTTGAATGACTAGTAGATGCGCTTAAAATGCTACTGTAGCTAGTACTTACTTTCGGGTGTCTAAATTGCAGCTCCTTCGGCAGTCCCGGAGCTTTTCTGTTGAATTTTGTCCAAACCCTGCCGGACAAAGAAAACAATTACTTGATATATCAGGAAATGAACAAAGTTGCTGATATGGTGGATAATGATCGATTTAATTTACTTCTCGAGTATTTGAGTCATGTCTGCATAGTCCTTGGGATCTTTTCGTCTTGAGTCTAAGACGGTTACTAGTCCCTGCTCAAGCTTAATATGTAGGAGAATATAGTGGAAACTGCACACGCATGCATAATTCATCAATTACATTACTATAACCTTGACTAATATATAAGGGAAACCGAATACGCACAAGACAGTAACACTCACTTGAAGTTGTAAGGAAAGAGTATTATATCTTTGTTTTGATTTATTATCAACGATTCTAGCATGCTGGCCTCGGTTTCTGCGGCATGAAATTTAACCTGAGTTGCATCTATGAGATATGTGTTAATGAACCCAATATCACCGACTTGTATTTTCTTCAATTCGATGATCTTCAATCTGCATAATATAGTGAGGATGATTATAAATACATGCAATGAAAGAGCTAAGCTATATAGAGAAACTTAATGACAGAAGTAGTACTACTTACAGACAGTAGCAGGTGACAGTTGCTTTATCGAGGGCCAATTGATTGAAGAACTGATAGAACTCCTCAAATGGAACAGGCAACAGATCAATTCCAACGAGGTCATGCTCCGGTTTAACTCTCGCATACAAAGTACTCCTCCCCCCAGAGTCTCTGCAGATTTTCAAGTACCAATCATGCAATCTTCGCATCATCGTTGATAGAGATCTTTCATCTTTGACGAGAGGCTTCCCGTACTCGTATCTTTGTATCTGCACGTCCATGGGTTCATAATGTACTTCGTCGGGCAGGTAATCTGCAAGATTGCTATAACCGGGCACCATCCTCGGATCATTATCGACGTTGTGGCTAGGAACCTTGAGCGGGGGGCACGATTGCTTCGCTTGTTCGCCGAGCTGGGCAATTTGTTTCCCAGCTCGTCGTTGTTTCAGCCTTTGATCACTGACAGTACTTCCCGACCGCTCCGCTTCGGCAAATTCCTTTCCAATAATGCGGTCATAGTTTCCTTTCGGCGAATCAGACTTCAGTGGTTTTGTCAGGGCAGCCAGAGTGCGCTTCACTTTCACCCGATCTACCTTCTCCTCCGGAGGTGGATGTTTCTTTGCTTTCACCCCTTCAAAGAATTTCTTCACTTCTTCTCGCGCGATCTCGGCGTTCTCCTCCTGGGTCCTCTCGTATGGTAACTTCTCTGGAGTCTTCAGAGAAGGACCGAATCTGTATGTCCTCCCGCCTCTGGTTGTACTGCTAGACGCCGACCGAGCAAACGTAGCGGTTGTCTTCTTTACTTGCTTAAGCGGCGGAGGAGAAGGACTACGATGCGCTGGAGCAGCTGGAGCGGCGGCAGGTCTCTTCCGCCCTTGCTGACGAGGCGGAGAAGGAGGAGGCTGGCTGCTCGGGCGCGTCGGCGCAGGCGGAGAAGGAGGCGGAGTGCCGCCACGCGCCGGAGAAGGAGCCGGCCGAGGGCCCTGATCGTCACTCGCCGGAGGAGGAGGAGGCGGTGGAGGCGGAGTGCCCTGACTCGCCGGAGGAGGAGGAGGAGGCGGAGGAGTCCAGTTCGGAAGGTTGATGAGCTCCTTCCGCCATAGGCATGGAGTCTTCAAAGCAGACCCCAACCGAGTCTCCCCTTCACCGGTAGGGTGGTCAAGCTGGAGGTCCTCAAATCCCTCCATTATCTCATCCACCATCACCCTAGCATATCCTTCTGGAATCGGCCGGCAGTGAAAAGTTGCGTCGGGTTCAGTAGGACAAACAGAGCCAACAGCCGCCTTGACCTTCAAATTCATCCATTGCGTCATAAGGTGGCAATTTTGAGACTCCGTGATAGCATCCACGGGATAGCTGGCAGGAGCCGTCAAGGCATGCTCTAGCTGAAGCAGCTCGGTGGAAGCCACGCTGCTTCTGCGCTGAGATGGCGGGGTAGCTTCGGGGGAGGCTTCGGCAGTACGTTTGCTGCGATTTGCTTCTCGTTCCTCTATCGCGTCCACCCTTGCTTGCAGCGCCTGCATTTGGGTCTGCTGCACTTTTTTCCTCCTCTCATGGGATTTGTAACCGCCTGCGTCCGGAAACCCAACCTTCCACGGAACGGAGCCTGGCGTGCCTCGTGTCCGTCCAGGGTGCTCAGGATTCCCGAGGGCCATTATGAGCTCGTCGTTCTCTCTGTCTGGAAAGAACGTCCCTTCCTGCGCTGCTTCGATATACTGCTTAAGCTTACTGACTGGTATGTCCATTTGATCGTTCGTCCAAATGCACTTCCCTGTTTCAGGGTCCAGGGTTCCGCCAGTCCCGAAGAACCAAGTCCGGCAACGGTCTGGCCAGTTATTTGTCTCTGGTTCGATCCCTTTATGAACCAGATCATTCTCACTCTTGGACCACTTAGGCCGGGCTACGAGGTAGCCACCTGACCCCGTGCGATGGTGAAGCTTCTTCTTCGCAGCATTTTGCTTGTTTGTCGCCGACATCTTCTTACTCTTTTCTGATGTCTTGTGGGCCACAAATGCGGGCCAGTGATCTCTGATCTTCTCATATCTGCCCTTGAATTCTGGTGTCTCATTTTTTTCGACAAACTTATTCAGCTCTTTCTTCCACCTCCTGAATAGTTCTGCCATCCTCTTCAGAGCAAAAGACTTGATTAATTTCTCTTTAACTGGGTTCTCTGGATTATCCTCAGGCGGTAGGGTGAAATTTGACTTCAGCTCAGTCCAAAGATCATTTTTCTGCATATCATTGACATAAGACACCTCAGGGTCTTCTGTAGCTGGCTTAAACCATTGCTGGATGCTTATCGGGATCTTGTCCCTAACCAGAACCCCGCACTGAGCAACAAATGCGCTCTTTGTCCGGAGGGGTTCAATAGGTTGGCCGTCGGGCGCGATTGCTATGATCTCAAACTTTTCATCCGAGCTCAACTTTTTCTTCGGGCCTCGTCTCTTTACCGAAGTTGTGCTCGATTCGGAGGGCTAGAAAAAAGAGCAAAGACTTAATTAATATGTGTACATACGAAAACAATGAATGCATCAATCAGCTAGTCAGCATAGGCTTAACTAATATATATACCTGGCCGGACTCGGTTCGGTCACCGGAGCCGTCATCACGGTCTCCTTCTTGCACCGGCATTGGGTCACCGGAGCCGTCCTCATGTTCTTCTTCTTGCACCGGCATTAGGTCACCGTAGCCATCTTGTTCACCCTCTCCTTCAAGACCATCGGTTCCATTGAGAAACAACGAGATGGCATCACTTCCTTCTGCGATTATGTCCCTCAACAACGCTTCTTTTGTTGCTTTGTCTAGGGCGGTGTCCATAGTTTCTACAAATATTTACAACATGGCAATTATTATTCAAACATGACAGATGGATATATTAGTGCCAAACGTAGAACTAGCTACCTAATCATAGTAAGCTATCGGGAGGGGGTATATATCGACAACGACGACACTACATCATGTTCGAGAGGATCGCCGAGGGGTCGGGAGGTTGCCTAGTGTCAAAGGATTCAACAAAACCATGTCTTCATCATTAGGCGAAAGTAACATGTGCATGATGGTACGAAGCTCTTCAAAGTTGTTCTGGAACGAAGCTCTTCATTAGTCTCTCTACTTCCGGCTAATAAGAAGAAGAAGAAGAAGAAGAAGAAGAAGAAGAAGAAGAAGAAGAAGAAGAAGAAGAAAAGAAGAAAAAAAAGAGGAGAAGAAGAAAGGAATAGAGGAGAACACTATTCCTTTCTTCTTCTCCTCTTCTTTTTCTTCTTTTTTCTTCTTCTTATTTATTTCTCCTCTTCTTTTCGGTAGAGGAAACCCTAAATAGCTAGCAAGTATCATGGGTGTGAGATACATGTGGCCTTCGGTGTCGGACACTACATCCACGTCCCACAAGTGACGTGGGCGTCGAAGCCCGCGCCACTTGTGGGATGTGGGTGTAGTGTCCGACACCGACGGTACATGTATCTCACACCGACGATACTTTCTATTTAGGGTTTCTCCTCTACCGCTCCTCGACCTCTCGACGACCCTCGTTCCCGATAAAATAAAGAGGAAGAAGAAGAAGAAAAAAGAAGAGAAGAAAGAATAGAGGAGAAGACTTCCTCTTCTTCCTCTCCTCTTCTTCTCCCTCTTCTTCCCCTTCTTCCTCGCCTCTCTCATGAATGTCCGGCGTTCTCGACCCCCCCCCCCACGTGTCGAAGAAAAAAAAGAAGAAAAAAAAGAGGAGAAGAAGAAAGGAATAGAGGAGAAAAGAGAAAATAGAATATATATTCTATTTTCTCTTTTCTCCTCTATTCCTTTCTTCTTCTCCTCTTCTTTTTCTTCTTTTTTCTTCTTCTTATTTATTTCTCCTCTTCTTCCTCTCCTCTTCTTCTCCTTTCTTCCTCTTCTTATTTTCCTTTTTATATGAACATATCATCATATATATGAACATACATTTTCTTTGCATATGCATATGAACATACATACATACATTTTCTTTGCATATGAACATACATACATACATTTTCTTTGCATATGACCATACATACATTTTTCTTTGCATATGACCATTCATACATTTTCTTTGCATATGCTTTGCATATAAACATACATACATATGAACATACATACATACATATAAACATAACATACATACAAAAAAAATTCTAAAAATCTGCCTAAAAAATCTAAAAATCTGCCTAAAAAAATTATATGAAAAAAAGCATACATCATCCATCCATCCATATAATGAACATATACATCATCCATCCATCCATATAATCAACATATGCATATGAAAAAAAATTATATGAAGAGGATCGAGGGGACAGGGAGGAAAGGGGGTCGCCGGAGCCGGACCGAACGGGGAGGAGGGGCGGCGTCGAGGCAGGGGCGGCAGTGGGGGCGGGCGCCGGCGACGACGACAATGGTGGGGGCGGGCCGGGGCGCAGGGGCGCGGCCGTGCGTGCTCGGGGACGGGGCAGGGGCACGGGGCGGCGGCCGGCGTGGGCTCGGGCGCAGGGCAGGGGCACGGGGAGACGGGGATGGCGGCCGGCGGCGGCGACGGCGACGAGGAGCGCGCGAGCGATTTGGGCAGCCTGGCGGCGGGGGCAACTGGCTAGGGAGGCGAGGGAGATGTGAAATTTTCACAAGTCCTGGTTATATAGCAAGGGCATTGGTCCCGGTTCGTGGCACCAACCGGGACCAATGCCACCCTTTAGTCCCGGTTGGTGCCACGAACCGGGACCAAAGGCCAATTTTCAGCAGCCCAAAGGGCGGGAAGCGAAGCCCATTGGTCCCGGTTGGTGGCACCAACCGGGACTAAAGGGGGGCAATGGTCACGGCTGGTGCCACCAACCGGGACCAATGCCACCTTTAGTCCCGGTTGGTGCCACCAACCGGGACCAATACCCTTGTGCTGCCCCGCGCCCATAAGTTTAGTCCCACATCGGTAGTTGACAGCGCCCAACACCAGTTTATAAGCTCTGCTGCCTCCTCCCTCTCGAACTCCTCTGAACAGCAGGCCTATGGGCCTAATTTGACACTGCTTTGCCTGTGGGCCTATTGGGCCTTCTGCGGGCCTGAATCCTGGTCCATGTAGGGTTTCTAGTCGTATTCAGGCCGTGGAGGCCCAGTAGGTGGCATTTTTTTTGGTTTTTTCTTTTTTATTTCTATATTTTTTTGGTTTTTTATTTTTTTTATTTCTACTTAAAACTAAATACTTACGGTTTTTTAGTGATTTTTTTTGCTTTTAGGTCACAAAAATTATAAACTTTATGTTAGTGCCATTAGTTTTAAATTTTAAATAGTTTAAATTTGAATTTTCAAAAATTTGTGTGAATCACTAGTTTATGAATAACTTTACTATAAAATTAGAATTTTTTTCTATTTATTTTTTATTTCTACTTAAAACTAAATACTTACAGTTTTTTAGTGATTTCTTTTTGCCTTTAGGTCACAAAAATTATAAACTTTCTGTTAGTGCCATTAGTTTTAAATTTTAAATAGTTTAAATTTGAATTTTTAAAAATTTGTGTGAATCACTAGTTTATGAATAACTTTACTATAAAATTAGAATTTTTTTCTATTTATTTTTTATTTCTACTTAAAACTAAATACTTACAGTTTTTTAGTGATTTCTTTTTGCTTTTAGGTCACAAAAATTATAAACTTTTTGTTAGTGCCATTAGTTTTAAATTTTAAATAGTTATATTTGAATTTTTAAAAAATTTTGTGAATCACTAGTTTATGAATAACTTTACTATAAAATTAGAATTTTTTTCTATTTATTTTTTATTTCTACTTAAAACTAAATACTTACAGTTTTTTAGTGATTTCTTTTTGCCTTTAGGTCACAAAAATTATAAACTTTCTGTTAGTGCCATTAGTTTTAAATTTTAAATAGTTTAAATTTGAATTTTTAAAAATTGTGTGAATCACTAGTTTATGAATAACTTTACTATAAAATTAGAATTTTTTTTCTATTTATTTTTTATTTCTAATTAAAACTAAATACTTACAGTTTTTTAGTGATTTCTTTTTGCTTTTAGGTCACAAAAATTATAAACTTTCTGTTAGTGCCATTAGTTTTAAATTTTAAATAGTTTAAATTTGAATTTTTAAAAATTTGTGTGAATCACTAGTTTATGAATAACTTTACTATAAAATTAGAATTTTTTTCTTCGCTTGTGTCATTTGCTTATTGCGCCGTAACCATGGATAATCTTCATTGTTTATCAGGATGCTTGGGTCAGCCTTGACATTGAAGGGTGGAATTTCATGAAACTTTTCATAATCTTCAGACATGTATGTCTTGCCGTCCATTCCCAGGATGTCCCTTTTTCCTGAAAGAACTATGTGGCGCTTTGGCTCATCGTATGATGTATTCGCTTCCTTATCTTTTCTTTTTCTCGGTTTGGTAGACATGTCCTTCACATAGATAACCTGTGCCACATCATTGGCTAGGACGAACGGTTCGTCAGTGTACCCAAGATTTTTCAGATCCACTGTTGTCATTCTGTACTGTGGGTCTACCCGTACCCCGCCGCCTAACAGATTGACCCATTTGCACTTAAACAAAGGGACCTTAAAATCAGGTCCGTAGTCAAGTTCCCATATGTCCACTATGTAACCATAATATGTGTCCTTTCCGCTCTCGGTTGCTGCATCAAAGCGGACACCGCTGTTTTGGTTGGTGCTCTTTTGATCTTGGGCGATCGTGTAAAATGTATTCCCATTTATCTCGTATCCTTTGTAAGTCAATACAGTCAAAGATGGTCCCCTGGACAATAAGTACAACTCATCACAAACAGTGTTGTCACCTCTGAGACGTGTTTCCAACCAACTGCTGAAAGTCCTGATGTGTTCACATGTAATCCAGTCGTCGCACTGCTCCGGGTGTTTGGAGCGCAGACTGTTTTTGTATTCATCGACATACGGGGTCACCAAGGTAGAGTTCTGTAGAACTGTGTAGTGTGCTTGAGACCAAGAATATCCGTCCCTGCATATTATTGAGTCTCTTCCCAGAGTGCCTTTTCCAGTCAATCTCCCCTCATACCGCGATTTAGGGAGACCTATCTTGTTAAGGCCAGGAATGAAGTCAACACAAAACCCGATAACATCCTCTGTTTGATGGCCCATGGAGATGCTTCCTTCTGGCCTAGTGTGGTTACGGACATATTTCTTTAGGACTCCCATGAACCTCTCAAAAGGGAACATATTGTGTAGAAATACGGGCCCCAGGATGACAATCTCGTCGACTAGATGAACTAGGACGTGCGTCATGATATTGAAGAAGGATGGTGGGAACACCAGCTCGAAACTGACAAGACATTGCGCCACATCACTCCTTAGCCTTGGTACGATTTCTGGATCGATCACCTTCTGAGAGATTCCATTGAGGAATGCACATAGCTTCACAATGGCTAATCGAACGTTTTCCGGTAGAAGCCCCCTCAATGCAACCGGAAGCAGTTGTGTCATAATCACGTGGCAGTCATGAGACTTTAGGTTCTGAAACTTTTTCTCTGGCATATTTATTATTCCCTTTATATTCGACGAGAAGCCAGTCGTGACCTTCATACTGAGCAGGCATTCAAAGAAGATTTCTTTCTCTTCTTTCGTAAGAGCGTAGCTGGCAGGACCTTTATACTGCTTCGGAGGCATGCCGTCTTTTTCGTGCAAACGTTGCAGGTCCTCTCGTGCCTCGGGTGTATCTTTTGTCTTCCCATACACGCCCAAGAAGCCTAGCAGGTTCACGCAAAGGTTCTTCGTCACGTGCATCACGTCGATTGAGGAGCGGACCTCTAGGTCTTTCCAGTAGGGTAGGTCCCAAAATATAGATTTCTTCTTCCACATGGGTGCGTGTCCCTCAGCGTCATTCGAAACAGCTAGTCCACCCGGACCCTTTCCAAAGATTACGTAGTGTAAATCATTGACCATAGCAAGCACGTGAACACCGGTGCGCATGGCGGGCTTCTTCCGGTGATCTGCCTCGCCTTTGAAATGCTTGCCTTTCTTTCAACATTGATGGTTGGTCGGAAGAAATCGACGATGGCCCAGGTACACATTCTTCCTGCATTTGTCCAGGTATATACTTTCAGTGTCATCTAAACAGTGCGTGCATGCGTGGTATCCTTTGTTTGTCTGTCCTGAAAGGTTACTGAGAGCGGGCCAATCGTTGATGGTCACGAACAGCAACGCCTTAAGGTTAAATTCCTCCTGTCTGTGCTCATCCCACGTACGTACACCGTTTCCATTCCACAGCTGTAAAAGTTCTTCAACTAATGGCCTTAGGTACACATCAATTTCGTTGCCGGGTTGCTTAGGGCCTTGGATGAGAACTGGCATCATAATGAACTTCCGCTTCATGCACATCCAAGGAGGAAGGTTATACATACATAGAGTCACGGGCCAGGTGCTGTGATTACTGCTCTGCTCCCTGAAAGGATTAATGCCATCCGCGCTTAAAGCAAACCATACATTCCTTGGGTCCTTTGCAAACTCATCCCAGTACTTTCTCTCGATTTTTCTCCACTGCGACCCATCAGCGGGTGCTCTCAACTTTCCATCTTTCTTTCGGTTCTCACTGTGCCATCACATCAACTTGGCATGCTCTTCGTTTCTGAACAGACGTTTCAACCGTGGTATTATAGGAGCATACCACATCACCTTCGCAGGAACCCTCTTCCTGAGGGGCTCGCCGTCAACATCACCAGGGTCATCTCGTCTGATCTTATACCGCAACGCACCGCATAC
This sequence comes from Triticum urartu, assembly GCF_056163025.1. Taxonomy (NCBI): domain Eukaryota; kingdom Viridiplantae; phylum Streptophyta; class Magnoliopsida; order Poales; family Poaceae; genus Triticum; species Triticum urartu. The sequence goes on from NC_141879.1 coordinate 8,806,306, forward strand.
CGGGCATGCGTTCAGATCCTTGTATGCACCGCGGTAGAGGATGCAGTCATTAGGGCATGCATGTATCTTCTCCACCTCCAATCCTAGAGGGCATACGACCTTCTTTGCTGCGTATGTACTGTCGGGCAATTCGTTATCGTTTGGAAGCTTCTTCTTCAATATTTTCAGTAGCTTCTCAAATCCTTTGTCAGCCACAGCATTCTCTGCCTTCCACTGCAGCAATTCCAGTACGGTACGAGCTTTGTGTTGCCATCTTCGCAATTGGGGTATAACCCTTTTTTGTGATCCTCTAACATGCGATCGAACTTCAGCTTCTCCTTTTGACTAATGCATTGCGTCCTTGCATCGACAATGACCCGACGGAGATCATCATCATCGGGCACATCGTCTGGTTCCTCTCGATCTTCAGCAGCTTCACCCGTGGCAGCATCATTGTGCACATCGTCTGGTTCCTCTTGATCTTCACCAGCTCCCCCCGTTGCAGCATCACCGTATTCAGGGGCACATAGTTGTCATCGTACTCTTCTTCTTCGCCGTCTTCCATCATAACCCCTATTTCTCCGTGCCTCGTCCAAACATTATAGTGTGGCATGAAACCCTTGTAAAGCAGGTGGGAGTGAAGGACTTTCCGGTTAGAGTAAGACCTCGTATTCCCACATTCAGTGCATGGACAACACATAAAACCATTCTGCTTGTTTGCCTCAGCCGCATCGAGAAACTCATGCACGCCCTTAATGTACTCGCGGGTGTGTCCGTCACCGTACATCCATTGCCGGTTCATCTGCGTGCATTATATATAATTAAGTGTCCAAATTAATAGAAGTTCATCATCACATTAAAACGAAAGTGCATACATAGTTCTCATCTAACAACATATAGCTCTCCAGAGCATCTAATTAATTAAACCATACATTGAAACTATGTAAAACATTTCAATGCAAAAACAAATGCGATCATAATCGCAACCAAGGTAACAATTGATCCAACGGCATAATGATACCAAGCCTCGGTATGAATGGCATATTTTCTAATCTTTCTAATCTTCAAGCGCATTGCATCCATCTTGATCTTGTGATCATCGACGACATCCGCAACATGCAACTCCAATATCATCTTCTCCTCCTCAATTTTTTTTTTATTTTTTCCTTCAACAAATTGTTTTCTTCTTCAACTAAATTTAACCTCTCAACAATAGGGTCGGTTGGCATTTCCAATTCACATACATCCTAGATAAATAAAATCTATGTCACGTTGGTCGGCATAATTTTCATAAACAATAAATGAACCAATAGTTATGAAGATAATATACATATCAAATCCGAATCATAGACAGGACGAGGGCCGACGGGGGCGGATACCAAAACCATCGCACTATATAAGATGCAATAATAAATGTAAGAAAATGATACAAGTATCTATCTAAACAGACAAGTAAGAATATTTTTCCTTTCAGAAAGAAGATAAGAACAAGAGGCTCACCACGGTGGTGTCGGTGATGAGATCAGCGCGGGTGATCGACGGCGGTGAAGACGGGGACGGGGCGTGACGGACCGCTAAATCTAGACAAATCTCGAGGAAAATGGAGCTTGGAGGTCGAGCTTCGAGAGGAGAAAGTTTAAGTAGTGTGGCTCGGGCATTCCATCGAACACCTCATGTGCATAGGAGGTGAGCTAGAGCACCACAAACCCCTCCCCTCGCCGGCCAGAGAAAAACAGAGCACTGGAGTGCTCTGCTCACGGGCGAGGGTATATATAGGCACCTCATTGGTCCCGGTTTGTGGCAAGAACCGGGACTAAAGGGGAGCCTTTGGTCCCGGTTCAGGCCACCAACCGGGACCAATGGTGGTGGGCCAGGAGCGAGGCCCATTGGTCCCGGTTCGTCCCACCAACCGGGACCAAAAGGTCCAGACGAACCGGGACCAATGGCCCACGTGGCCCAGCCGGCCCCCTGGGCTCACGAACCGGGACCAATGCCCAGATTAGTCCCGGTTCTACACTGAACCGGGACTAATGGGCTGAGCCGGCCTGGACCATAGCCCTGTTTTCTACTAGTGTCAAAAACACGGATTTTACATCCATGTGATGTATCCTTCATGATTCTTGAGTCGCAAGAGCTATGAGTAATCTCACCGATTCCATCTTTGCAACAGGGATGGACACTTCTTTGAAGTCCACACCTTCCTCTTGCACATACTCTTTGGCTACTAGCTAGCCTCACTAGGTGTTTCACGGACGCTTCGACATCTTTCTTGATCTTAATTCCCAATTGAGATCCATGACTTTTTCATTGTTGGGAAGATCCACAAGCTCCCATGCATTATTGCCGTGGATCGACCTCAACTCCTCTTCCATAGCCTGACACCAATACTCCTTCGTATTTGCGCCCTTGAATTCCACCGATTCCTCGGCATTTGCTAGACACCATCGCCCACTCCATTTCTCCATTACCGGGTCAAGCGTCCGAAGAGTTTTCTCCAGATGTGGGTGCAACACCGGCTGTAAAAATACGGTTGTAGGTGGTGGTCTCCTTTCCTCCATTACTGTCGAAGGCCACGTTGCTTGCACGGCTCCTTGCACCTTCAGGATAGTCTTGCCTTTTGCTTCGCATACTGCTCTTGGCGAAACAAGCAAACACTCTTCCTTTGTATCCTCTGACTTTGAATACGTTAGTGCCATGCACGAAGCTGCTCGCTCAGCTCCACGTGCATCACCAATTTTGCTGCTAGCATGGCCATCACACGTTGCTCCTAATGCTAGCATTCCTTGCTCCCGGCTGTAGGAACTTTGTCCTTTTTCTGGATGGCTACCTATGCACTGTCTCCTTGTGCGGCTTTGTATAACTTTCCTTCTGCAGCCAAAGCTAGGCTAACTAGCGTAGCACATGAGCCATGCTCACTTTCAGTTTCTGAGCAACCAGTGCAGGTGCCCATGGCCTGTACTTTCGGCCTGCTAAGCAAAGCATCAGACCGAGTGTTGGCACTGCTTTCCCCTTCAAGCTCGGTTGTTTCTTCTGCTGTGTTGCCTGCTACTTCTTCCAACGGCGACACGGCTGAATGTCCTCCAAGCACCATGGACGTGACACCTGATTCTAGGATCACTTTTGATGTGCATGCGTCAGTTCTAGCATCGTCTCTGTCAGAAGTAACACTCATGTCAGTAGCGTCGACATAAGTTTTCGGATTACCTACCGTGTCTGTAGCATCGACACGAGTTTCCGAACCATGATCTTGAGAATGAATTTTTTCTTCATGGAGCGCAAAAATTTCTATTGTACGTAAATTTGACTTTTCCTCTGTGGCTGTCAAGGGACGTGAACTTGATTATGGTATTGGCATTTTAGATTTGGTGAGCATTGACTTATCTTTCAACCACTTAACTGGGAGAATACCAGAAGTAATAGTTGTTCTTGATGCCTTGATAAACTTGAATCTATCGTGGAACCAATTGAGTGGGAAAATCCCAAATAAGCTTGGGACCTTGAAGGCTTTGGAATCACTTGACCTCTCGAGGAACATGCTTTCTGGTGGAATCCCTTCGAGCGTATCAGATTTAACCTATTTGAGCTACTTGGCCTTGTCTGATAACAATCTAACAGGATGCGTACCATCAGGGCGTCAGATTGACACCCTCTACACAGAGCAACCTTCCATGTACAATGGCAACAGTGGTCTTTGTGGTCCTCCTCTTCCAAACAGTTGCCCCGGAAAGAATGTAACAATGTAAGATGATCAAAAACGGAATGAACATTCCTTTGAGCCAATGACCTTCTATTTTGGACTCGCTATGGGATTTATTTTGGGTCTCTCCGTGGTGTTTTGTGTCTTGTTGTTTAAGAGAGCATGGAGGACTGCTTATTTCTACATGGTTGACCAGACATATGATCAGATGTATGTGTTTGCCATTCTTACATGGAGCTCCGAAGAAGCATGAAGCAGCATATTAGGCTGGGATTTTTATTTCCTTGAAGTTAATGTGAAGGTTATTGATGATTCCCAATTGTCTATGCGTGCATGATAATACTTTTGAACTCCAGTATTTGCTACTGCTCAGATGTTGTAATGATTGTTTGTTCCGTAGCTTCATTGTTTAGAGTTTCACATAGGTATAGCTTGTATGGGACCCCTGTATTTCCTTGCTTGAAGTTATTGTAATAGATTATGGATATTGATCTTATATTTACTACTACCTCTTTCTCAGTTTACAGGGCATGCGCGTACTCCTAGTTCGTCAATTTGACCAACCTAATACAAGTCATATATTACAAAAAATATACCAACATAAACTTCGGAGTTTCTACTTTCAAAAGGTATAATTTTGGTGTTATATAGTTTATATTAGGGTGATAAAATTGGCAGCCTAGGTATACGTGTAGGACTTGTAAACTGAAACGGAGGTAGTAATTGGAAACACCTTTCAAGATCTCTCATTAATCCACATCATTAAAATTAATTACACCGTTGGATTGTGGAATTTACGTTTTAGATAAAAGGAAAACTTGCATAACACAGATAGTTCCCTACCGTAAAAGAGATGCATCTGACACGTCCAATGTTTGTGGTATATAACTAATAAAGCCTCCATATGTTCATCAAAATAATAAAGATAACCTCACGTGAAAAGAGAAACAAATCCAAACGTCCTTTTTCTCAATTTTTTCGAAAGAAAGGGCAAGACGGGCCGAGCCCAACTAGCTGCGTCGTGCTGGCGCCCGTTTGAGAACGGGCGCATAAGGGCATCTACAATGGGGGGCGCTAGGACTAGGCGCTAGGATTAATATCCTCCCAATCAGCAGTTAAGCTAATAAATCCTGGCGCTTACCACTTCATCGACGCAAAATAAGGAGGCGGGCGCTTAGCTTTTTTTTTCCCGCATGAGTAGGAACGATGAGTCCAGTAATTGATTTCTGGCTGGTTTCACGATTAAGTAGCGCCTACCACTAGCGCCCAGCGTTGGACTAGAAGGCGTGTGGCTTATTTTTTATTTCAGAACATTATTTTTTACCTTCTTAAGCGTCTACGGAAGCGTCTTGCATTGGAGATGTCCTAAGCGCCAAATAGGATTCGCCATTTTTACGTTGCTCCTAAGCTTCCAAATTGTTTTGCGAATGGTATAGTGTTGTCCTTTCTTATCATCTTCAATAACCACGCATGCCATAGATTGCCGCCAGTGCCTTCGTTTACCCAAATACTTTTTACGGAAGGCTCACAGTGTTGCCAAACGATTTTCCTGACCGCCGTGTCACGGGGCGCAAAGACGGTCCATTTCTATTAACAACTAGCTGGGTGGCCTGCTCAGTTACGCGGCTAGATGAAAACTTTCCCCTTGTTATAAATGCAAAACTTGAGTAAATTCATCATTTAGGCTTGAAAGCTCCGTTATGCAAGAGCGTATTCTACCTTCAACTTGTATTTCTTTTTCCCCTCAAGCTCCACCGATAGATTGTGACTCCTCGCTCGTGGAGTGATTTTCCCATCTATAGTAAAGTTAATAAAGATCGGTGATATGTACTGGATACATAGCGACATCCACTATTTATTATGCTCCTTGATCATGTACTAGATATCTCTTGTATAATCATCTACTTTATAATGTTACTGCGATAATGTGGACACGAACCAAGATATATGAGATTTTTTTTTTTGAGAATCAAGATACATGAGATTGACTTTCATGCATAGGGTAAATAGACGAATCTAATTTTTAAGTGTACAGAAACATGCTAGGGGCCTGGCCCAATTCCGCCTCCGCCTCTGTTAATTATGTTGTATCTACTGCTTTGAGCAAAAGAGAAAAAAGCAAGGAACAAAAGCTACCTGGCATCCAGCCAAATAACCAAAATTCTAGTGTCGTGTATACAACCATTATCGTAAAGGGTACGACAGCTGCAAAACTGAATAAACAAAGAAATAACTCTAATGTTTTACATGACCTGAGGAACTAAGCTTTAGTAGTTGTTCCAAACATAGATAGCAAGCAAAAATCGCAGCAATTTTATGTTCTCTTGCCAAAAACATTGGTATTAGTTGCCATTTAGCAATCTCCATGTAAGAGGTTTTTCCGAGAAGCATATCAAGCAAATTATGATTCTATCAAAGTTATTGAGGCTATCAAAGTTATTGCCACTGAAAGTCTCGGAGCCACGTACGGCAAGGAAATACTACTGCCTCCTAGCACGCGCTGCGCCGCTGCGGAGACGACCAAAATGATTCTGCTTCGCTTGCCGCTACTTCTCGCGATGCGTTAATGGCCGGGGAAGATCGAGATGCAAATTATCTGCCGTGAAGGAGGGTTTGCTTCGACTACGTTTTCTCTTTCTCTTTTCTTTGACAACATGTTTTCTCTTTCCTTTTACAACATACAGTGAGGGGGGTGGATCCTATGTTCTCTTCGCGTCCAGAATCAAATCTTCAGATCTGAGCCCTTCAGTTTCCATCCCTTGCAGAATTAAATATGGGTTGTATGCAAAATAACTTGTAGTAAAACTGAATGAAAAGCAAATTGGTAGTAGTGTAAACAATAGATAAAACTGTTGAACGATTGATTTAGTATAAACTGAAGTCACACGTTGTATGTCCGTCGTGGTGTACAAAGTGGAGAGTACCAAGTCCTGTACTAACTGAAACATGACAACCTCAACTCTACCCTTAACAAAAGGACCCTGATAAGTGCCTCACGTGTGGCACAAACACATGGGAACTCCGAACGTCTTTGTTGGCAACTTTAATAACACGAGGATGGCAACTTCTTTTCGGATGACAAGTTTTAGTTTGTTTTTAACTGTTTTTTTTCGGATGGCAACTTTAGTTGTAAAAAAGTCAGGGCCGGAGTGCTTCATGCCATATCTATGACACTTATCATTTGGGTGACAAAAACTGGTGTCAGATACTTAAAAAAATACCTAAAGGTTTGAACAATATATTCTTCTCATTACTTTCACTTTAATGGTGGACAATACATTATTGTTGCCTTCAAAAGATTTCAACAAATAGTTCTTCATTGAAGATTGTTACTAAGAAATAAGAAAGCTGTATCTACATCTAAAACACACACTGAGCGGGTGATCGACGATATTACCAATAATTGAAGGTGTTGCTGTTATCCTTCTTTCGATCCGTATTGACTGTGTTGTTGTCGAGCTATTTGTCGGTCGGGGTACATTTTTCGACAAGGGGTGCTTTATTACTTAAAAGGTTTAAGCATTACACCCCGCCTCTGCATAACTAAGATGTACACGGGCAAACCAAGTCCTCTCACAAAACCAAAATAAAAAGAGGCAAAATACAAAGAAACATATTGTCACGAACCTTCCCTGCCTGTATGCTTACATGGGCTGGCCTTTGGATTACCACATAGGCCAGGCCCAGGATCCAACACCAAGTGAAGCTAACACCAAGTGAAGCCCCTAAAAAAAGCTACCACTACAAATACACATGAACCCCTAAAAAAACTACAAGTACACAGGAGGCAGCAACAAGTTCCCCATCTTGGAGGGATCAGCTTAAATGGCGGTGGCTTGGTTGGATCACGATCGAATCATACCGTTGCCCACTACCTGTTCGACAAAATGGCCGAGAGTGATCCCATGAAGACGATTTGGTGAACAGAATGCAAATTTGGCATTGTCCCATTCTGCAACCAGGATCCAGGAGGATCTGGCCACGAACAACGCCAAATTGGCCGCGCAGATGGAGCGGCATGAGGATCCCTGTCGTGGTTGCCTCCTCCGCTACGACAGTCCCAACGGCTGCTCCGGACATGTCCCTTACCGACCTCGCAGGCCCTCGGTCGCGGTGCAACACTCTCTGATCGCGGCAGCCAAATCGTCGGCACCATCTCCACCTCTGTGACGGCTGCCACCGGTACGTCGTCCCAGCCCTCCCTCGACATCACCATGGGCGTCGAGGCCACCACTCCTGCATCTTCCATCCAAGTGAGGTATGGCACCGACCATGACGCTGGCGTTTCTGAGGCGCCCCTGATTTCACGTCTGGCGGAATCGGTGCCCTTGGTTGTCTACTCGACTCCCTCGCTGCAGCCAGTTTGCTGTCTCTCAGTCTGACGCACGAACACATGGAAGGCATTCGACAGAATGCCGCGGCCATGACGATGACTGGGTGCAGCCTAAGCTCGCTCTGAGCAATTTTTCTCAGACCTGTGCGCCACTCACTGGTGTCTACCTCCACCTGGCGGTTGTGGGATCCTGGAGGCAATATTTCGTCGATTTGGATTTCTCAATCACCGGAAGAAATTGCTAGCTGTCAAGGAATGTTGATTGGTTCCCGCAAAAAAAAAGGAATGTTGATTGGTGACAAGAATTCAGTGAGTGCCATGGAGTTCTCTGTCTGTGAGCAGGCTCTTTTTCAAGGAGGAGGGAGTATTAGCACGCTCGCCTACGTCGACCACCACTATTACTTCGACGCCGGGCTTAACCAGGGCCGCCTCAGCCACCACTATTAGCATGACGACGCTTACTTCTTCAACATCGCTCATGTTCACTTCAGTACCAAGGGACGTCAAGTGCCTTGCGACCCAGCCGGTAAGGGCGCGGATCGGCTTGAGGGCAAGCCGGATTTGAAGGAGGGAGGAATGTCACAAACCTTCCCTTGATGTATGCTTACATGAGCCGGCCTTTGGGTTACCACATGGGCCAGGCCCAGGATCCAACACCAAGTGAAGCTACCACTACAAATACATAGGAGGCAGCAACAAGTTCCCCATCCCGGAGGGATTAAGCTTAAAAGGCGGCTGCGGCGGCTCCTTCTCCCATGGCTCCCCTTCTCCTTCCCACCTAGGCTCTTCGTCCCCCCAATCCCTTCTTGCTGCTATCTGTATTTAGTTACTCCAATCCCTGTAATATGGTACTAGTGAATGATTGGTGAAGGAGGTCCATAACACATGCAGAGTCTGTATAACGACTAAACAGGAAGGGGGGCAATCTTAAGATCATGGTGCCACCCATGTTGGGTAAAAGTACCTCTTGTCGTGGCCTCCAATCGTGTACACACCTTCGTAAAAAGGTCTCGATTCTCCACATGTTGTAGAGACGGCCATAAACGAAGCATCCCGGCACATCTATAGTCTATAGATAACCTGCATATGAAAAATACTTTTACCGTTAAAAACCTTATCATTTCTACATAGCCAAAGTGACCAAATAACGGCAACACTATAAGAGGTACTCCCACCATGAGAAGAGTTCTAAACCTGTGTTCAATCTCATGTAACCAGTTGCCAAAATATATTAGCAACACTATAAGGAGGATATAAGTCAGAAGCTATTTGAATGACTGACCATATAGTATGAGCCAATTTGCATTGGAAGAACAAATGTTTCATTGTCTCATCATGCTGACAGAAAACACATTGCGTACTTCCATGCCAATTCCTTTTAATAAGATTATTTTTAGTAAAAATGACCCCATGACGAACATATCATGCAAAGATTTTATTCTTAAGAGGTATCTTCATCTTTCAAATATTCTTATTATTATCAACTGGCACATCAGACACGAGCAAAACTACTCCACTAAGAATTGTCCATTCCCATATATATGAGTCTCTAGAGCAGGATGTTCCACGATCAGGCAATCGAACCATAGAAATCGATCAGGCAATGCTTTCGTATCTTCATGTATACGTTTCCTTTGGAGATTGCACATGTACGTGGCGTGGATGGCGGTGAATCTAGGCCATTGAGATATCTTAACTTTACAGCGACAAATCTCCACCTTTGATTGTTTGTTGTTTTAATAATATATAATAGATAGATAGATTAAAAAGAAACACCTAATAACCATATAGAGGAAACAAACTGGCACCAAATCATTTGCAATTCCACCGGATCACATTGCACATGGCCACACACCATATATCCGTCGGCGCCCAATAGAATTTCCAGCTCAACAATTTTCATTGCGCACTCACCAAGTCACCATCTACTCTTATCTAGTCAAAATACTCTCCTTCATCCCTTAAGTTATATTTATTAATTTGAAAGAAACATGTAACCATTTGGAGGGAAATTTCCTACGTACGGGTGCACACTCAGCACCAAATCAATTGCAGTTCCATCGGACTACATTGCACGACGGCTACCCCACATCAATCCCTCGGCGTGTAATCACCACTCGAGCTCAGCAATTGCCACGCTCACCATCCACTCTTATCCAATTAAAAGGCTCCCTCCTTCCACGCCTAAACTGTATCATTAATTGGAAAGAAACACGTAACCATATGGCCTACAGCTGATTACTTCCCACCAAATCAACTTCAGTTCCACTGCACCACACTGTGCGACGGCTACCCGCCATCAATTCCCCAGCGCCCAAGGCATGCTGCCTGTGTTAGCAACTGATTATAATGTTTACTTCGGTCAAATAATACTTCCATGTATCTAATATATATCTTCAGTCAGGTAGCTAACCCCCCCCCCCCCCCCCCCACCCCCGTCGCTTCCAGTGGCGACTCGGGCTCGAAACCCTAGCACCGCCCCCTCCTTGCAGCCGTCGGCATACACCGCCGGGCAAAGGATGCTAGTGGTCGGCGGCAGCGGGATCTGTTCCCTCGCGCAGCTGTGGCTCAAGGAGGTGGGCGCCAAGTTGTTGTTCGACGCGGTGAGCATCCCCCCGGCCCTTCCCTGGCGGCGCTCTACGGCGACGACGGTGAGTGTAGCAAACTGCGGCTGGGCGACGGGTGGTGGCGCACGCGCTAGTTCCTGGTCGTCCGGGGGCTCCTGCTTGTGGATGGCTTCGTGCTACATCCTGGCGGCGCGGCCATCATCTGCTACGGCGAGGTAGCCCTCTGCTGTGCGCCATCACTTCAAAATCCTTGTGGTAATGTTGCACCAAGGGGTCCTGCTGGCGTTTATATGTCAGCTGTGCCTTGGCCTGGCGGTGCTCCTTCTCCTCGGCCTTCGTGGCAAATCTCATATCCTTGGGCGCAAAGAGTTCCGCGATGGCTCGATCACCGGGGAAGTTGAGCCGCACCCTCGCCCCGTAGTGCTGGATCGTCATCCAGTCGTTGGCGCGTGCCGCCTTTTCCGGGTCCTTCCATGTGCCAAGATACCGCTTCTCACCACCGACGGTGATAATCGCCCCGCACATGGGCAACTTCTTTGCCTTCTTGTGCACACCACAAAAATGCCTCTCATCTGCCATGTTACGGCACCAAGAGATACCTAATAATGTTAGGATTTGGATTCCCGGTCATAAATTTGTATGTAGGTGGGAGATTTGTGACCACGATCTGATGGGCGAGCATCTCTAGCAGATCCCTTATAGGGCTAGCCCTTATAAGGGATTAACATTTCGCATTTTCCCTCTTATAAGGGGCGAATTTCTCTGCGGCAGAACAGAAACCGCATATGAAACCTTAAAATTTGAAATAAAAAAGGTTTCGCGCGAGAGATGAACAAGAAATAGTAGTAGATAGAAGTTGATCATCGATACATATATGAGCTCATCGATTTACATAGGGTAGATTCTTGCGCGTCGGCCTAACCCTAACCCTAACTGCCCAAAATGGGGCTCATCGAAGCCCTCTCGGTGCAGCGGCAACGCTATGGAGGCAGCGGCGATCACTCGTCGTCGTCGTCAGAGGTGAGGTCGAACATGGAGCCTTGTGCGTCGGCTTCGCGGCGCTAGAAAGAAGGGGATCGGTGGAGATTACCTTCTAGGAGGAATTGGGGAATAAATCCACGGAAGAAATCATCAGATCTGAATATTTTTGGAGAGGAGATTGAGAGGAGGGGAGAAGAGGGCCGCCATCGCGCTCTCTATTTCAGTTCTGAAATGAATGGGGGGTGGGTAGGGGGATGGCCAGCGCGCAACGGTTATTAAGTCAGAGTGCAGCGCTTAGACACTAGGTGCTGCACATTGCTGTGTGGCGCCCTATGGTCAGGCGCTGCACTCAGCAGCTTAACACCTGTCAGCTAGGTGTTGCACATAGGGGGTGGGGCCAGGCCTGGCCCGGCGTGCCAGGTTGGCTGGATGTGTAGCGCATGTGTGTTAGGCGCTGCATAATAATGTGCAGCGCCTATACGTCCGACACTACACAAAAGGGTCAGCTGGGTCAAATACTTTCAAAAATAGTTTAGTTTGTCAAATGCTTTCGTCGCGAGGTCAAATTTGTCCATTCTGCCCCGCGATGTCCCAGATTGCTAGGGATGGGAAGGGATGAGGTCAGCGGGACTCTCATCCATCACGTCACCTACGGCCATCAGATGGCAATGTTGTGCCATCACATCCGCCAACTACGCCCTGACAGCCCATGGCGGGAGTGTGGACTTTGGGCAGCCAGTCGGCCTCGTGGTGGCCGGCTTCCGGGGAGGCCAGCTGAGGCGGTGGTCTCTAGTCTTGGCGGTAGGCCAAGACATCCTTCTCTTGTGGGTACTATCCCAGGAACCCATCAAATAACAAGTAAAAACTAATTATTGGAATTGAAAAAAAAAATGACATGACCTTTAGTAAATCAACTACACTAAATCCATCTAAATGAACTACACTAGGTCCACCTAAATCGTCAACATTACTACACACACTACACATTTACTAACTAAACAAATTCTACACAAATCATCTACCCAAATTTACACAAATCATCTACTAAATTCTACACTAACTATGCAAATTCATCTACAAAATTCTACAGTACACACTACACTACACCATCTAACAAATTCTACACATTCTACACAGATTTTTTCAGATTTTCTAACTAGATCATCTACTACACTGCACACTACACCATCTAACAAAATTCTACAAAAATCATCTACAAATGCTACCCTAATTTAACTAGACAAATCACCTACAAATTCTACCCTAATTAGACTACACACAAAAAAGAAGAAGAGGGGAGGGGCTCACCGAGGACGGCGACGCAGATGTGGTGGTGGCGGTGGTGACTGAGGACGATGGCGGCTTCGACGGGGAGGCACGCGGCAGCTCGAAAGGGGCTGGGCGCCAGTGGCTCTGAGGGGGGGGGGGGGGGGGCGATGGCTTGAGGGCACGAACGGGATGGTGGCAGGGACGTGGAGAGCTAGAGGGAGGGGCGGCGCCACGTGGTGTGTGGGATCGTGAATGCAGAGGGGGAGGGTCGGGTAAGCGGGGTGGTGTGGATAAGGAGAGAAAGAGAGTGGGCCGGTTCCCCTCTCCTCTTTTTTTTATTTTTTTAGATTCGTTTAAATGGTTTTTTTTACAAAGAAAATACTTAATTATTTTATAAAGTAATCTAGTGGCGCGTGGCAACATCAGCCGTGCCACTAGATTTTAGACACTAGTGGCCTGTACCAAACGCACACCACTGTTACGAAAATATTAGTTGTGCTTTTCGAAAATGCCATACCACTAATATATTTGATCCAAGTGGACACCTTTATCCCACATACCAGTGGTGTTTCCACTTTCTGGACACGCCACTGGTATGCTCTTACAAGTGGCATACCTGCAAGTGACGCGCCACTAGTGATACCTATGGCGTGTGGCTAAGTAGAAACGCTACTAATAGAGTGCTGCCTATAAGAAGTTTCCTACTCCGTCTAGGTGTGTAAGTCATCTTACGAAAATCAAATAATCCCAAAACACTTAGACACGGTGCATTAACTTCTACCTCGTTTCTTATTTCTTGACATATCAATCAATAAGAGATGTGGATGTGCATGCTTTTAATGACTTGAGACTACCAAACACGACATGCAGTGGTTAGTTTATTGCATGCAATGCTATTAATTCGCAAATAATCATTAAGTTCTCTCGTTTTCTCCTCCTCCTTGGTCGCGGTGCACAACTTAAAATGACTTATTCACCTAGACAGAGATCAGCTCGTGGCCACACCCTACCTACACACTCATCGTGAATTGAATCCTAACACGTGCTCCCCCACGAGCTGGTTGGGCGGGTGGAGGTTTGGGGTGGATATGGATTAACGGGTCATTAATTCACCGTAACGGTCACAGTAAGGAGAAGTGGATCGGTCAGACTAGCCACAATGGGTAGTAACATAGAGTAGTAACATGTGCATGTTACTATTCTATGTTACTACCTCTATAGTGGGGAGTAACATATTGTGGTAACATGCAACACTTCATTTATTAGGCTATAGACTCATCTTGCCTTGATATGTGTGATGTTACTCATACTAGTAGTAACTAGCTATGTTACCACATGACTCCCTTTCTTCATTTATTGCTTGCCACATCATCTATTTTATCTAGATATGTGTGATGTTACTACCTATGTTACTCCCATTGTGGGTAGTCTCAGAGAAAGAGACGCAGGGCATGGAAGGCTGCAATAACTCGCGTCGGTTTCCATGACTAGAGCCGTACACCCCCATCCGCGAATAATTCTACTTCTAGTTTTTCTATTAAGTCAAATTTTTTAAAATTTGACCAACTTTATAGAAAAAGGTCGCAACATATATGACATCAACTGGGTATATTATGAAACAAAATTTTAAGACGAATCTACTGGCACTAAATTAGTGTCATAAATTATGTTACTTCTCCCCTTAAAGTTTGTCAAAATATAAAAGATTTGACAAATAACAGAAGTTAGAAATACACTGGGAGTACCTTGTTTTAGATGTGGTATCGTTGTCTCTTCGTTAATTTTCCTTCCACGTCAACCTCTTACCTGTGTGGCGAAATTAGATACATTGCACTAAGAGCGTTGTGAGGATTTTTTTTAAATATTTTTTTAACAAATTCTGAAAATGTATCCCTAATTCCATAATTTCAAAAATATGACCCTGTCAGCCTCGCCCAGGCCGAAGAGGAGCTTTTCTGTCTCTCTTAGGCCGAAGAGGGGTCTTCGGTCACGCTTGGGTCGAGGAGTGGCGTTCTGGGCCGAAGAGTGCAGTCGTCGGCCTTGCTTAGGCCGAAAAGGCATTTTCGGTTCTCGTCGGTCCGAAGAGTGATGGGGCCCACCACTTCGCGTAAACGGAAGGCCAAAAATGCATGGACTTCGGCCTAAACCAGGCCAAAGTGTATTTTTGGCTTTCCCCTGGCCGAAGAGTCCTTTTTTTCTTTCCCCATCCACTCGGTTGTCTTCGAATATTATTTTCAAATACTTTTTTTTCACAAATTCCGAAAATATGATCAACAAATCAAAAAATTTACAAATAGAGCACTGTCGTTGCACGGAACGAAACGCAGTTTTCATCCCATGGTTGGACGAAACATCTCCATTTCGTTTTATGGGTCGACGAAACATATGTTCCCACTCTAAATTAATTGAGTGTTTCTGGGTTTTTTTTCCCGCCAACCCTTTCCCGCCCATAACTGATTGAGTGTTCCCGCCAACCCCTTCCGTGAAAAAAATATGAGATCACGGAGAACTCATGTCCGACGGTTTTATTTTCTGCCAACCCCATTTCCCGCCTTTTTTCTCCTGCCGGTTTGTTCCCGACAACCCCTTTCCTGCCATTTTTCTTCCCGCCATTTTCTTTCTCGCCCTTTTTCTCCCGCCAATTTTCTTCCTGCCAACCCCTTTCCCGCCATTGTCCTTCCCGTCAACCATGTCCTGCCATTTTCTTTCCCGCCCTTTTTCTCTCGCCTTGCCAACTCTATAAAACCACTCCCCCTCACATGTTGTCTTCTGCATCTTTCCTAAGCATTTTTTCCCGTCATGTCAGGTGACAATTTCCGCGGGTTTACTCCACTGATGTCTCATTTGTTTTTGTGTAATGTCGTCAGAAACTGGATGCCTATTAGGAGAGGTGTGCATTTTGAAGAATTAGTTATTAGTGATAGGCACCTGATGGAGTTGGGTAAGTGTTTTTCCTGGCCCGGGCTCCCAGAGAAGTGCCTGTAAAGGAACCTAGAGGAAATTCGACAAGAACTTTTCCGGTTACGTGGAAGGTGCCATAGGATTGTTGAACTCAAACATATGAGTGTCCGCATTACTTGTTGGACTTTACTTGCTGACAATCCAAGAATAATTTTTTCATAGAAGCAATATGAGGACCACGTGAGGGTAGTTGATATTTCATTTCAGTTTGCACCCGGTTAGAGCATATGCTCGTTGTCGTCGATGTAATTATGTTTTCTTATTGTTTGTAATATTCAGAGGTATCCTGAGGATGCGGAATCATTGAACAAGGATATCTTCCACTTTGGGTGGATGAAGTGTATCTCGGGCCCTATACCAGAGTTTAAAATGCCGGTGTTGCATCGGCAAGGGGTGGCGCAAGCTCAAATAAAGTGAGTGAAGACGATGATGACTTTATGTCAAGCAAACGAGATCAGAATGGAGGCAAGGCTCCTGTTGCATCTGAGAAGGGTGGCGTTAGCTCTAAGAAAGTGAAGAGAAATGATGATGACTTTATGCCAAGAAAGAAAGCTCAGAACAGATCGAAAGGTTGTGCGAGCTCGAAGAGTGTTAGACCAAGTAAGATTGTAGCATCATCGAAGGGTGCTGATGCTGATTACGATTCCACTGATGACTTTATTCCAGGGAAACTAGTTCAGGTAACATTTGGACGCAATGGTGAAGATCTTTGGAAGAACCATGTCAGCAAGAATAATGATTATGACTTCATGTAGTGTTTGTAGGTCATTGTAGAAGCAGTGTGTTGTGACTTAATTTGGGAGCATTATATTGTATCTTAATTTTTTGTTGTAGTATGTCGCAATTTCAATTGTTTTGCAATATCTTCATGAGATTCATCACATCAATTAGCAAACTAGAAAGTAACGTGGAAAGAAATATGTCTCATCCATAGATAATGGCTCACACATGTAAGCAAGTGCAAAAGTAACATAGATAGAAGCATGTCTCATCTATACCACTATATAGTGTGAGAATAACTAGAAATGTAGGCCATCCAATCTCCATATCCAATGGCCAGGATGTGGCAAATCCCTACAACGTGAGCCGTCGATTTCGTGATCCAATGGTTGAAAGATGCACCTGTACCTGCTCTCCTTCTCAACGGCTTTGCTGGTCGCCTCCCTACCGACTGTCCCACCTTGTTAAAGCGTCTAACCCAATGTTGACGTAATTTCTTTGCAGAAGAACTCGCAGGTCCACAACATCAGCCAAAACCATGGTGGCCCAGATGTGGACTGAGAAGTTGTGCACTACAGCAGCAACGGCCGCCTGGGACCTCGGTAATTAAGCCACAGTACATTGAGTGACGGCCAGATACCATGAACGATGGCACTAATAGTAGCAGAGGATGTTGTAGAGAAGATATGAGGAAGTTCTGCAGCGGGTCTGAGAAACATAAAAGGAGGCGGGGGAGGAGCAAGGACTAGGGAGAGATGGAAGAGAAGGGAGAGTTCTAAGGACGAGTAGATCCTTTTTTGATAATTCTAGAGAAGAGTAGATTGTCATGTGCACTGTGCAGCCTGCAGGGCAGTCTCAGAAAGCAGAGTGTGAATTTGCTAATGCGGTGCTCCGACGAGTCAAGTGGGCCATATTGGAATTTTTTCTTCCCAGTCATGATGACGTTGATAGGCCTAATGAAGACTCACGGTTGACTAACGTGACATAGTAAAGCGGGCATCAGCACGCACAATATTGTACTTCTAATTAATTGCTACATCGACTAAAAAAAATTTAGTTGCTACGTTGATCTATAAAAATTGGCTGCTACATATATATCATGCATTTTTTTTAGTTGGAGCATATTTTGTATATACTATATGATAAAATGCCAATATAAATAGTTAATGTGCATGCCATCAACGTGCGAAGCACGTGCCACTTACTAGTACATAGATAATGGCTCACACTTGGAGAAAAGTCCGAAACTAACATGGATAGACGTATGTCTCATACATAGAGAATCATATCACTCCCGGCGATGACATCGAAGCTGTGTCTTCCTCGAACGAGGACCGGAAGGCGAGAGGCGCTCGGGTGGGGGATGATGTCCATGATAACCATGGCCGTAGAAACCCTTGTCATCCCGGTCTGTATTTCTTACGTGGATGGCGATGGTGGAGTCTGAAACATTGTCTGAGAGGAGATATAAGTGTCAAAAGTGTGTGCAACTTGGTCATCGTCATTGTCCAAGCCCTCTAACATTGAACCACGTCACCACTGAGCATCGGTGGCTGCACAGATGGCATGAACTGTGGCGTCGGGTTGCTTACTGCAGTAGAGATGCCAGGACGAGCTTCCTGGTTGTGAAGTAGGTCGCGGGAAATAAGCTGGACGTGGGGCCGAATGATGCACAACATGACGTGGTTCTAAACGATGCACAGAGGGATGTGGCCAATGATGTGCTGGAGGAGGAACTGCAACTTCCGAAAATCGTCTACATGTAACAGCTGCGTAATCCCTCGTAGCATCTCGTCAATACGTCTCAACTATGAGAGGTGCTCTGGCTGTGGGATAGGACCCCCAGTCTCAACCCACTGCATTAAAGCGGAAACCTCCTCTCATGGCAGGTAAGGATGGCAATTTTATCCATGGACATGGATATCCATGGATATCCGACCCGAATGGATAGGGTTTGGATATGCTTTTGTGTCCATGGGCGGCGCCCAAACCCGACTCGATTGTTCATGGGTAGGGCATGGATATAATCTTGTACCCATGGATATACCCAAACCCTACCCGATAGTATGACTTAATGGGAAAAAAATCTGCTATCCCTGCCCCATGTTCACATGTCCCACGGCAATTTTACACTTTTTTATCTAAAACATGCATAAGAAATTACACAATCCCCATTGTAACTTTTATAAGTTGATAGTCAATCCCCTCCGTAACACTCCAACACCCCTTCCCTTATTTTTATCTCCTTCTTAAATGACTCATCATTCTCGTATGTTAGAAAAATACTAAATGATCTTAGGTTGTTACTGGATGTTGATTTATCATAAATGAAGCCTAGCCTGCCACGAGGTGAAGAATAGAAGAGTTTATGTTAATAATGTGTTAAGTCTTATTTATATGTCTCAAGAGGACCAAATGGATATCCAGTGGATATGGATATCCATCGGATTTGGACATGGACACAATTTTTCACCCATGGATTTTTTCATGGGCGGGCAAAGACTGTCTTCATGGATATGGATATGGATTTGATATTGTTCAACCCGATCCAAACCCGACCCATTGCCATCCTTAGGCAGGACTGTTAAGTCACCCTGTAGATGAAGAGTTAACCAATTGTATATGTTCAGTTTATGACATAACTACACAAATGAGTTACATGGTACGTACCGCGTGGTGTCTGGTTCCTACAATAAAGGCAGTTGGGTACATATCACCGGTGAAAGGGGCCTCCATCTGATCAGGAACAACTGACATAACCAAGTAGATCCTTGTTGTATGCCAGTAACTCTACACATATAACGAGAACTTGTCCTAGTCAAAGGGTTGAACCTTCCCTCAGATATTTGTCGGTGTAGTAGTCCATGTCTGAACGTAAGGTCCAATGCTCTGAAGCTAAACATGCATAGACTTGTTTCCTCCTACGCGGTTGTACCTGAGATTGACAGGCGTGTTACATGTGTTAGCTTATGAATATTCAGAATTTCCGGAATGTGGTATTGACAAATGAATTAGAATTAACTTACTTGTGCACATGTGTTGGTATGTGAGGAATATCTGGAATTTCAGGCTCTTGACATAGACCGAGTTGTCTCATCACCCTATGAAGAGCAATCTCCTCAACCGCCACGTCGAACACCAAATTGGCCTTCGTCATCCAGTAGTGCCGATCTCTAGTGCACAATCGAGATATGTGGGTACCTGTATGATATATAATGATCCGAGTATGGCTCCCAGATAACCTGATCCTCGTGCAAACTATCGAACTGCGCTGTAAAGGACGGGTAGCAGCCCCTCACTTGGGTATGCGCAAACTGCCTCTGTACATGACAACAAATAAACATTAGTGATCCTTTTGCATGGCAAGAAAGAATGGAATGAAGTGTTACATAATATATAAGTACCTCTCTCCGTGTCCAAACAGATTCCAAAGTAGGCAAGTCGTCGAGAACAAGCACGTAAGCCCCTACTAGGCCGTTGATCCCAAAAGGTCTATCAACGTAGACATATGGTCGTCGGATAGGGAATCTCTCATATGACCATAGCTGCAACAAAAGTGGACATCCATCCACAGTTCATTTTCTAGAGTTTAGCGTGCAAGCTTTGCACATGCCTATGCAGGTAGCGGATAACACATCAGAACGAAAACTCATCTGCACAATGTCCCCCGGGCAACGTGCACCAGCTATCTCTCGTGCAATACCAATGAGTCACGCATCGACAGTGGTCACGTGGTTCTCCGTGAACATCGTCTTGCCGAACAACCAAACAATATATGCCTCTAGGCATCGATCAATCTGTGCCTTGACAACTGAACTTCGGGGTATCCTAACGCAACAATATGCATAGTAAGGCCAACTAACAAAACAACATACGTTGAGCTCACTGAGACGGTTACCTGAAACTGTCTCAACCACCTAAAACGAGGCCTGTGAGGATCGTCGTCTAAGATCATAGTAGTCAGAAAAGCAGCTAGGAAATGTTCATGCATCATTGCTAGCCAGCCAGGTTCTGCCTCCAAAGGACCTATGGCAGCACCAGCCAAAGGTAATCCGAACAAGCAAGACACATCCTGTAGAGTAGGAGCCATCTCTCCACAGGGGAAGTGAAATGTATGTTTCTATGGTCTCCATCTATCTACTAAGCAGGTAAGCAGTGACCTGTTGTAAGCAAAACGTCTCAATTGCCTCTTGTGTTGCTCCATGGGTTCACCATCCTCATCCATGTCTGGATGTTCAACCCAATCTGCCAAAGTGCCCTCAACCAATCGTGCCAAGGGTAGAAGTTTAGCCCAAGACAGCGTACAAAATAAATAGAATGTATCATACAATTAGTGGGTACCAAAAGTATGTATGACATGTAAGTCATTATATGTACACATACCTATTAACCCATAAAGGTTGTATCATGCAGTTAGACTTTGGGGTGCGAGTGATCAACACGTCTAACTTCCTGCCGCCTTGGATAAGTGAGGCGCGGTGATCTCTATCGTTCGTAGGATTAAGCAACAGAAATGAAGACATATCTACAATTGACATAGTCTACGACACATTGCTAACATATTTCAAATTAAAACAAAGTCGTCACATATTGCAAATTAAAACATAGTCTGACACATAATAATAAGTATCACGTAGTCCGTCACATATTACAAGTTAAAACATAGTCCGACACATAATAGTAAGTATCACGTAGTCCTCAAATATTATATAGCTTGTGAGTTATTTCTTCCTCTTCCTCCCCTTCGGCCTCGACTGTCTTGACCACGTCCGCCCCTTGCTCCTGTTTTCGCACTCGCCGATATGGAAGCGCATGTTGTCGTACTCACCGATTGTGGAAGAACCATCTTTTTGAGGTCGGGACAATATTTCATCCTATGCCCATGAGCCATGCATAGCAAACATTGTCTGGTTGCTCCACCAGCTTTAGATTGGTCCATATCATTACGGATCTGACATACCTTACGTCTACCCCTACTTGTTCTCCTTAGAGCTGGATCCAGGATGTATACTCTCTCATTGTCATTTAGCTTGTTCAAATTGCCGACGGCTCTAAACCCTGTCATCTCACCAGTCCATGTGTTCAATACTGCCTCTTTTAAATAGTATGGGGACATGAAGGAGATGGCGTCCAACTGAATTTGGCCACAGGCAGCCAGCACATGTGAGCAAGGCAAGTGCAACAACTTCGGTTTGTTGCATGTACACTCACACGTTGGTCAGAATTCTGTTCCAATTCTTGCCTCGTGTGTTTTCAACTCATTTGCAGAACCAAAACCATCGGTAGGTAGCTGTACCTCATACCTCCTTTCCTGATTACCGATGTCTCTGACAATGTGCTTCTTTGCTTTTTCCATCTTGTTCGCCATGTAGTCCATGATACTTCTACAGTAAGGTGTGTTCGGATTGTCTGAAATATGCTTCTTCGCTGAGTTGTACCTTTCTTTGAATTATCTCAATATGTCATGGAATACAGCCACCACAATAGCTGTGAGTGGCAATGCTCTATTCCCTCTGAGAACAAAATTATACACCTCTGCAAGGTTGGTTGTCATGATGCCATACCTAGCTCCATGGGTGTCATGCAGTAAAGACCTATTCACGGGAGGCTCTTTCTGTATCCATTCAGAAAAATATTTTATTGCCCTCCCCTTCTTTCTCTTAGTACCAAGAGGGTCAATTCCTGGCAATTCACAAAGACCCTGTGGCTCCTCTAGCTCCGCAATGAGTGTTACTAATGCTACCTGATCTGCTTCTAGTTTCTTCCTGGCATAGACTTGCTTCTTATTAAACACATCTAGTTTTGACCATATAAAATTGTATTTTCCCTGTTGGTTCTGGTTGCATAATTTTTTGAGCAAGTTCATCAACTGCTTGTTCTTGAACTGCGAGAAAAAGTTAGCCCCAAGATGGCGCATGCACCACCGGCTCTGCAAGTCCTTCCAAGGTGTTGTTTCGTCTGCTGCCGGATCCCTCAGTGTCTTCATGGCCTTCAATATACCGGCATGCCTCTCATGAAAGACACACACATTTGGTCGGTCCTTCACGATGGCAATTTGCTGTTGCCTGAAGAACCATACCTAGCTCTCAAAGTTCTCACCCTCCACGAATGCCATAGCAAGTGGGATGATTTGACCGTTCCCGTCCACACTGATAGCAGTAAGGATGTGCCCTTTGTATTGACCGATCAGGAATGTACCATCCACACACACTGTTGGGGAATGTAGTAATTTCAAAAAAAATCCTATGCACACGGAAGATCATGGTGATGCATAGCAACGAGAGGGGAGAGCGTGATCTACGTACCCTTGTAGATCGACAACGGAAGCGTTTGGTTGATGTAGTCGTACGTCTCCATGATCCGACCGATCCAAGTACCGTTACTCCGGCACCTCCGTGTTCTTGGCACACGTTCAGCTCGATGACGCTCCCCGGACTCCGATCCAGCAAAGTGTCGGGGAAGAGTTCCGTCAGCACAACGGCGTGGTGACTATCTTGATGTACTACCGTCGCAGGGCTTCGCCTAAGCACCGCTACAATATGACCGAGGTGGAATATGGTGGAGGGGGGCACCGCACACGGCTAAGGAACAATCACGAAGATCATCTTGTGTGTCCTAGGGTGCCCCCTTGCCTCCGTATATAAAGGATCCAAGGGGGGGGGTGCAGCCGGCCTAGAGGAGGCGCGCAGGAGGAGTCCTACTCCTACCGGGAGTAGGACTCCCCTCCCGTTCCTTGTCCAACTAGGAGAGGTGGAGGGAGAGAAGGAAAGGGGGGGCGCCGCCCCTCCCTCCTTGTCCAATTCGGACTAGGGGAGAGGGGGCGCGCGGCCTGCCCTGGCAGCCCCTTCCTCTTCTCCACATTAGGCCCATAAGGCCCATTAACCCCCCGGGGGGTTCCAGTAACCCCCCGGTGCTCCGGTTTTATCCGAAACTTCCCCGGAACCCTTCTGGTGTCCAAATATAATCGTCCAATATATCAATCTTTATGTCTTGACCATTTCGAGACTTCTCGTCATGTCCGTGATCACATCCGGGACTCCGAACTAACTTCGGTACATCAAAATGCATAAACTCATAATAACTGTCATCGTAATGTTAAGCGTGCGGACCCTACGGTTCGAGAATAATGTAGACATGACTGAGACAAATCTCCGGTCAATAACCAATAGCGGGACCTGGATGCCCATATTGGCTCCTACATATTCTACGAAGATCTTTATCGGTCAGACCGCATAACAACATACGTTGTTCCCTTTGTCATCGGTATGTTACTTGCCCGAGATTCGATCGTCGGTATCCAATACCTAGTTCAATCTCGTTACCGGCAAGTCTCTTTACTCATTCCGTAATACATCATCTCGCAACTAACTCATTAGTTGCAATGCTTGCAAGGCTTAAGTGATGTGCATTACCGAGAGGGCCCAGAGATACCTCTCCGACAATCGGAGTGACAAATCCTAATCTCGAAATACGCCAACCCAACATTTACCTTTGGAGACACCTGTAGAGCTCCTTTATAATCACCCATTTACGTTGTGACGTTTGGTAGCACACAAAGTGTTCCTCCGGCAAACGGGAGTTGCATAATCTCGTAGTCATAGGAACATGTATAAGTCATGAAGAAAGCAATAGCAACATACTAAACGATCGGGTGCTAAGCTAATGGAATGGGTCATGTCAATCAGATCATTCACCTAATGATGTGATCCCGTTAATCAAATAACAACTCTTTGTCTATGGTTAGGAAACATAACCATCTTTGATTAACGAGCTAGTCAAGTAGAGGCATACTAGTGACACTCTGTTTGTCTATGTATTCACACATGTATTATGTTTCCGGTTAATACAATTATAGCATGAATAATAAACATTTATCATGAAATAAGGAAATAAATAATAACTTTATTATTGCCTCTAGGGCATATTTCCTTCACACACATCACAGGACGACAATGCTGGAAAGTTTCGATGCATACAACAAAATAGAAGAATACTCGATTCAACACCTTGAAACCTGGTATACTAGGCAAGAAGATGTGTTGTACGTCAGCATAAGTGCCGGGATCCCTCTGCTTCAATGTGTGAAGGAGACGGACATCGTTATCATACGAGTATATGAATGTCCCAAATCTTTCCTCCATAGCCCTCTGCTAAGCCCTCCAAGCCTTCCCATAAGGAATGTCATACTTCCATCTGACCTTCACTCCTGTCTAGATGTGTTTTGCTTCCATGTCTCTTTTCTCCACTATCTCGGTATACATGAGTTGCGCAATGAGAGTTGAAGTAAGGTTTGGATGATTCACGAGAAGGTTCTTCCTCACACAATTATGTGGGATGACATCGGTGACAACCCAGTGGATGTGATACTTGAGCACGTGCCCATGCACCTTCCCAGGGGAACCAGTTTCAGCACATTTCATGGTATAGTTTGTTGGACTTGATATGTGTGTGCCGAAAACCCTCCGTGTAGACATAGCCCACTTTGTCACCACATATTTCAATTTTTTCAAGGTCTGAAAGTGTCAACTAGCAACATTTATACTCACTGAGATCAACCCCCAACTCATTATAAAAGGCATTACCAGGGCCACAGTAAACAGATAAATTCACCGATTCAGACATTTTCACCTGACAAACAAATCCAGATTGCCATCAATCACAACGAACAAATAATCCGTCCTAACACCGGTAATTCTTTGCTCATGAATGTAACAAAACAAACGATAACTAAAAACTCCAAACATCTACCCACACCGGTAGTTTTTCTGTCACATGAATGTAACAAAACAAAACGATAACTAAAAACTCCAAACATCTACCCACACCGGTAGTTTTTCTGTCACATGAATGAACCATAACACCGGTAATTTATCTGTCACATGAATGTAACAAATAATCCGTCCTAACACCGGTAATTTTTCTACCACCACCACACTCCTGGTGGTGTGTAGCTTAACAGATAAATTCACTGATTCAAACATTTCACCTGACAGAGAATTTCATATTTTCATCAATCACATTGAACCAATACTCCCCCATAACACTGGTAATCCCGAGCTCATGCACGCACCCCCACCTCACCCCATTTATGGATCGAAGTCTTAGCCGCCGGGAGAGCCTTTCCTCTAATGGATTTGCTAGTTGGTAGCCTCTATGGCCGAAGAATGGGGCGGATTGGGCAATTTTCGCAAAGAACAGAGAGAGAAAGAGAAATGAGCCATGGGCGAGAGGAAGGAGAAGGCAGCCGAGCTTATCCCCGCACTCTTCGGCCTCGTGTTGGCCGAAGACCCGCACTCTTCGGCCGCGTGTTAACCGTAATGGGCCACGAATCACGACAGTCTTCGGCTGGCCAAGGCCGAAATGCCCTCTTCGGTTTACGAAAGGACGAAGTGTTCCTCTTCTGTTTATACGAGACCGAAGACTCCATCTTCAGCCTAAGCGAAGCCGACTGGGTAATATTTTTGAAATTATCAAATTAGGTCATACGTTTTCCGAATTTGTAAAAAAAAGTCCGTTGCGAGCGCATTACAGGGTCTCGCGCATGCATTAGTGGCTGATAAGGATGCATGGCACAGCAAGTTGGGTCACGGACAAGGATGCATGGCACGTATGTGTCATGCGTAAAGTTGGTCCACGAGTCAGAGAGACCAACGTCTACTACAAATACAGATGGCGCTAGCTAGTTAGTTACGAGCATTCCGATACGCAGAGCTAGCTGCACCACCGTACCTGATCAAGGTCATCCAGTTGGCAGCTCGCTGGCCGGCGAAATAGTAACTCTCGATGCTCCCATACGCGACGGCGGGCGAGGCGGAGGCGGCGCTGGGGCGCGCTATGACTTGGGCGGAGGCGGCGTGGTTCCGGTATTCTGTGGCGACGCCGGACTACTACCTCTACTGCCACCACATCGTCATCTTCCTCGTCGTCTACACGCTGGCTCCGCTCCCACTCGCGGTGCTCCAGCTCCGGGCCCCCGCCATCTTGTTGCCGTACAAGCTGCAGCCCAGGGTGCGTCTCAAGCCGGCAGCCTTCCTCCGCTGCTACGTCCGCACCGTCCGCGTGTTCCTCCTCGCCATGGGCCCCGTCCAGCTGCTCTCATACCCTGCCGTTAAGGTCCATGCATGTACACGAGTATATACAGTACCACATAATTATGCGCCTGAGTGAGCTAGTTAATTCCTGCGTTGCATGGAAGAGTATTTGCTAAACTACGGCAGCTAATGATGAAATCGAGCAAGCTACTACTACTCCCTCCCTCCCGAAATACTTGTCCCAGAAATGGATGACAAGTATTTTCCGGACGGAGGGAGTATATGACTATATCCTGTTCAGCAATAAGTGACACTTTGACTCAAACTTTCAAAACTGGCACACTAGTATATCCTTATATGGACGAGACGAGTGGTACAAATTGCGTCACAACATGGAGCTCTGCTCCTTATAAATTCAAAAAAGAAATTTTGATTTAATAATATCATGTACTGTAGTACTGTTGGATAGTATACGTGTATTAAAACAATAGTTTTCCATGTTACTTGCACCTTTAAGGCCGTGTTAACATCTGTGAACTGTAGCTAGTGAGTATTAATTGCTTTTGTTTTGTTGCGTGCATGCATGTTGAATGTTTAGATGGTGGGGATAAGGACGGGGCTGCCGCTGCCGTCGGCGGGAGAGACGGCGGCGCAAATGGCGGTGTATTTGCTATTGGAGGACTACCTTGGCTACTGGGTACACCGGCTGCTGCACACCAAGTGGGGATACGAGAAGATTCACCATGTCCACCATGAGTTCACGGCGCCCGTCGGCTACGTCGGCCTGTATGCACACTGGTCCGACGTGCTCATCATTGGCTTCCCCGCTTTCGTCGGCCCGGCTGTTGTGCCCTGCCACATGACCACCTTATGGCTTTGGTTCGTGATACGCCAGCTAGCGCTCATAGATGCTCACGACGGGTAAAGTTATCTAATCTCAATAAATAATGTCTTTTTTTATGATAACACGTGTCTCATTAATAAAAGGACAAAAATACATACCCCGTGCGATCTTAGAAAATCTCCAGCAAGGCCCCTACTTGGCCCCATATTTCAGTTTTGATGGAAACACCCCTAGGCCACAGCCGTCTGTATCCCAATGATGAGTGGGTCCCATGTATCATTTAGTAAACATACAGAAAAAATAGCTATGGCTACAATTGGTGTATTTTTTAGTGGCTGAAAAAGTAGAGGCCGGCCCCAACTTGAATTCTAGGGCCCCGAGACTAAGGGCCATTACTGGAGATGCTCTCGCATTGAACAAAACCACGACCCCACATGTCAGCCGTCGAGGAGAGAGACGCCGAGGTCTAGGAAGGAAGTGCCGGCGAGGCTTGAGAGGAGGTAGCCGGGAGGGTAGATGCGCCGGCAGCACCCTGTGAGCCGGTCATGAGGAGGGAGATATGCCTGATACCAAGTTAAGGAGTAATTTTCGTATTGATTAGCATTGATCACAGGTTTACGTATACGGAGTAAAGGGCATCTTTAGTGTTGACCTGCGAATTTGCTTCCGCGTCTGTCCGTCCGCGGATTGGTGTGGGGGACCAGTCCACGGACACTGATGCGGGAGCCAGTCATCTAACCGTAGCGTGAAGTTCCGTCTTTATTAAATTTTAATCGCCAAATAACTACGTAATTTCCTTTAAAAATTTGTGACTAGTAGCTTTTTGTTTGGCCGAACGCTATTAATTCATGTGCTAGTGTAGCTTCCGCCAAACTAGGCTGCTTGCATAGCTTCCGCCATTGTACTAGCTTCCTCCTGCCAAATTAAAAACCTTAATAAACAACTAATCACCTTGCTAATCATAGACCTGCCGTCAAATGGGCTTGGTCATTTTCAAACCATCCGCCAAATGGCCAAATCTATTTACAAAGCTTCCATCATTCCGTCAACGTGTGATAAATAACCTCTTAACAAAAAACTAACCCTTTGCCAAACGCTAATCATATGGCAAGAAGTAACCTTCCATCAAATGCCCAAAAATATTTACAAAGCTTCCGCCAAATGCCCAAATACTAATCACTGTCCGACTTTTAATATGCTAGCCTTCCACCAATTAACAGCAAGAGTCAGCGCCTTCCACCATCCGGACGAAGAGTGGGGTACCTGGCGGCTTTTGGTTTGTCATGAGGATGTCCGTACTCCTGCAAAGTCCCCCACGCTTCGTTTCGGTTTGCGGGGAAAACATGGTCCGGACCGCTCGGTGAACCGATACAGGCCCGCGTTGAATAGATTCTGTGGTCCGGACCGGTACAGTCTCTTGTTGGATAGCTTCTGTAGTGAGGACTGCGTGGTCCGAAAACATCAGCGAACTACCCACTAGACTTCAATGCAGGACGTCCAAAGTGTGCCCGTCAATCATTCTGCTGACCGTAGTCATGGCGAACTGGTGCAATTCAGTGCATTAATTCGCGGCAGGTGGACGTCCAAAGTGTGCCCAAAGTGTGCTAACAATATTAGTGGCTGAAAGAGTAGAGGCCAGCCCCAACTTGAATTTTAGGGCCATTATTGGAGATGCTCTCAGATTGAACAAAACTACGACCCCACATGTCAGCCATCGATCCCTCTGATGGTTACGTGTGCTAACAATATTCAATTCATTGGGTCAGACCCGTAAGAAGAGATATTGAGAAGAAAAACCTGGTAGACAATTTTATATTTGATATCCACTCAATAAGTTTTACCCCGAGAGGTCCACAACAGTTTGTTTGGTATTTCCTCATTTCTCTATAGAAAAAAAAAGAATTGACCAAGTATTAATAAGATAGCTTGCCTTTTCTTACTTTTGTGTGTAAGTATCTTACAAAATAAAGTAACCTTGATAAGACACCTGCCAATAGTTACCCGATCCGCAATAACTTAGGCTTGTGATTCAAAAACATGATTCCTAGGTGCCTCGTTCTTTTTTTTATTGGCGTCCATTTTATTGCCAAAGAGCATGGGAAAGACCGAGAGTAAAAAAATTAAAGACTACAATTAGGTGACTAGGTTTAGAGCCTACAAAAGCTAACAAAATGGTAATTGCATAATTGAGGTACATCCGTATTTTCGCAAAAAAGAAGAAGAGGTAAATCCGTATTTTTGTTTGAAAGGAATGCAGTAGGGGTCTCTAATTTTTTTATTTTGGAAATATTTAGAAACAAAATTTGCACCTATGACCATTTAAAACTAGGTGGCTGGGTTGTACATCGACTCTCATACCCAAGCTAGGCTAACTTCTTAAAGTACGTTGTTTGGACCTAGCATTGTCTTATAATGCATTGTCTCTTAGCATGTTACCCTAGGAGAAATTAAAACTTAAGAGACTACTTCTCACAATGCATTGTCTCTTAAGGGTTGTATCCAAATAAGCTTGCATTTAATGATTTTGGGTTCATGCATGCATGTGATTGGCTAAAAACTTTTTTTGCCTATAAACTCATACAAAATTTGTAGCTTAGTTAAGATACAACATCAATCTCTTTACTCATTAAATATGGCGCCGTACCGCGCTAAGAAACCCCCATTGTGAAAGGCCTTAGTAAGGACATCTCTAGGGCGCGTTTGGTTGCCTGCAGCTATTTTTCATCTCCCTGGGATGAGGCCCTGGGGGCATGGCCACGCAAACACACGGTTTAGGCCATGTTCTGCTGCCCGTTTGGTTGCCTACATTCGATTTTCTTGCATGAAGATAGAGACGGGAATCCAGTGTTTTGTTGCCTGAATTCACTTTGATTGGCACATGAACAACATCATTAATAGTCACACGTAAACACCTGGTATAGTAAAGAGGTACAGATCTATTCGTCTACGTGCATCAAAGAGACACTTACAACACGAGAGTTTGTGCAAAACGGTGAGGTGAAGCTATTCCTAAAAGAAGTGTCGGACGTTGGGCCAAATTCCGCACGGGGGGAGGGGGGCTAAAAATGAGCTACAAGTAAGTAGTAGGCTGTTTCTTCATGGGCTGTGGGGCACGGCCCAGGTTGGCCCAGCCGAAGGTCTGCCAGTGACAACAAGGAAATTTAAAACTCTCAACCGTGTACGACGAATCTGACGAAATTTATCTAAAAAAGCTCCAAACTTGAGCACGAATTTGAGAAGATGCAGGTAACGAAACTCGATGCCGATTGTCAGAATGGAACGCCATCGTTGACGTGCATCTTTTTCATGTAGAGCTGATTTTGAATTGAAGCATGGTTGTGTTAAGTACAAGAGGTTACTTAAGAAGCAGTTTAAGAGAGGAGAGAGAAAGCAACCTCACGTACAGGTTGCATCATGGAAGCGCACGACGGCAGTTGCTCGCTGGAAACGGCTGATTCGAGCGTTCCTAGAGGGCCTGGCTGCAGACTGCTTTGATCAGCGCGGGGGCCAAACAAACAGTAGCTGCAGGCATCCAATCGGCCCATTTTCGTCTCACCCGGGCTTGGCTGGAAGGACTGCCGGCTACCAAAGGCGTCCCTTATAACTGTGAGATAATTGTTGGCAAGATTTTCTACATAGGACAAGTGGTGATGTCGCATAAAATCAATGACAGAGAGAGCAAAGTTGTACTCACTTTATTTCAAATATTCTGCCTTTTGTTTTGGTCAAACACAAACTTTGTAAAGTGTGATAAAGTGTATAAAAAATTATAATATCTACAATACTATATCAATATTATTCAATAAGAACCTTCTATTGGACTCATATGTAAATTAAGAAGAGAGCAGTCAGATGTATTCTATCACTGTCTATATTTGACTCATAAATTAAACATGTTGAAGATGTTCCAAGGGAGCATGTTCTTGGTCCAATCTATTTTGTTTAGCTCTCTTTCTACTGTAAGGTTCGCTTTGTTTTGTCATTATGTGATGATGAAACAAAAGACCACCTTTAATTTGGAGGTGTTTAAACTGCAGATTCGACTTCCCACTCAATCCGGCAAACTTCATCCCGTTCTATGGAGGAGCACCACACCATGACTACCATCACCGTGTAGGACGGAAGAGCCAGAGCAATTTCGCTTCTGTTTTCACCTTCTGCGACTATATATACGGGACGGATAAAGTAAGTCTATCCTTATCTTTTGCAAGCACATTATTTGCCGTTTAGTAATTAAACCCGCCAAAACATTGATATGTTCATCACTTCACTGACAATAAAATCATGTGTCGTTTTCAGGGCTACATGTTCCACAAGGCAAGCCTAGCAAAGGTAGCTACACTTGCCAGCAACTTCCATTGTCCAGATGTTAACAAATGATCCATGAGTACTATTGATTAATTTGTCTTGATTAAATTATGCGTGTGTTGTTAATTTAATTACAAAAAATGTCATTCTTTTGTCTTTGCTCGATGTAACAGCTGAAGGAGATGGCACAAAACAGTACCGAGAAAAGAGAGACAATGAATTTTATCGGCGGGAAGCAGGCATAGATATCAAACACAGTTGCCATCCTGGCCTGGCGCATAAGCTCTTGCTCACACCATGATGCAGTGCAACGTCTAGCAATTTTCACAAATATGCCATCTTCCAACATCATTTCAATCTTAGTAAAACTCGCGTGTGCACTTAATATTGTACTCCCTCTGTAAATTAATATAAAATTGTTTAGATCACTAAAGGGAGTATAATTATGTACAGAGAGTTC
The DNA here is from genome assembly GCF_056163025.1 of Triticum urartu. Taxonomy (NCBI): domain Eukaryota; kingdom Viridiplantae; phylum Streptophyta; class Magnoliopsida; order Poales; family Poaceae; genus Triticum; species Triticum urartu. The sequence continues at coordinate 8,838,456 of NC_141879.1, forward strand.
ATTTCTCATTCTAATAATAAGAACAACAAAAAATAAATGGGAAGTTTAAGTAAATATCTCCATGTGGTTGTGCTGATTTGGTCAATTTATGAAAATTATTTACAACCGGATGATCTTGCTAGACTAATCCAAAGTGAAGAAAGTTTTTCCCAGAAGTTCAATGGTATATTCACCCCACAATTTTGCAGTTGCACTCGGCACAGGTTATTTTAACCAAGCTAGCCCCTTTTCACGAATGAAGGGGAAAAGGTGACGAGTTGCATGCAACTTTACATAGCTGATGTACATATTGAGCCGGCAGATGCTACAGGGGTAGCTTACAAGAGGATGAAGGCGAAGGAAACATCCTCCTGAAATGGGATAAGCATAGCTGATATACCCAGGTTCGGCCTTTCTGGTGGAAGAAAAGACCTGCGATTTGTTTTGTAGTGCTTCTCGTTTCGACCGCCGAGTCACCCACCGGTCATGCTGACATCACAACATTTCGGGCGATGACCTCAGGATGGAGCAGGCGTATTAATGATACCTTGGCTAGCGCACGGCGGTTACGCAATGTATGATCTTCTCCTTATATAGACGCGGCACGATCTCGGCCGCAAATACCGGCACGTTCACACGATGCATGAACCGCCACCCCACGACCGAGGAACGTGCGGTAATTTCGCAACGGCTCCGGGAGGCGTGCTCAGTCCGCTGCTCCTCTTCTTCTCGGCGCGTGCACCATTTCCTCTGCACATCTTCCGCCGCACCAACCAACAGAAATCTCGCCACCTGAGGATTAAAGGTCACTGGGGCAGTTCTACGGTGAAGGAGAATCATTGGCGCCGTTTATCAAAAGCGGAGGAGGTCAAGCAATGGCGAATCCCTACCAAAGAAACCAAACCACGACCAAATGCCTGGAAAACCAGAGTAGTTTAGAATATCATCCAACTATCATCACACAACTTTCAAACATTACGTCATACATCTAAAGTTGCATGTAAGATTTGAGGCATGTGCGATATTTTAGTTGCGTGCGCGATGCAGGGCAGGAGTTGCATTTGAGGTACAACAATATTACCGGAATCATACCAGATCAGACAGCACACTTGACCAGCTTAGTCGTTCTTGACATCTCTCGGAACAACCTAAGTGGAGGAATACCACAATGGGTGGGGTTGCTCTCTAGTTTAAGCAGCCTTGATCTCTCTGACAATAATCTCAGTGGACCTGTGCCATCTGAGATCGGTATGCTCTGTAATTTGACCATGTTGGATCTTGAATATAACAAACTTAGCAGACATGTGCCATCTGAGATCGGTATGCTTGGCAATTTAATCATGATGGATCTCGGAGGCAACAACTTGAATTGTGACTTCACTGAAAGAACATTTTACAAGTCTAACGAGGTTAAAGGAGCTGGATTTAAGTGTGAATTCCTTGATGATTACAGTTGGTCCCGATTGGATACCACTCTTTAGTTTAGAAAAAACAGATCTTGGCTCTTGCCAACTGGGACCTTCGTTTCCTGCATGGCTTCAGTTCCAAGTGGACATAAGCAACAATCTTTTGGAGGGACAACTTCCTCAGTGTTTTGGGGTGATGGATGATACGTCTCCGTCGTATCTACTTTTCCAAACATTTTTGCCCTTGTTTTGGACTCTAACTTGTATGATTTGAATGGAACTAACCCGGACTGATGCTGTTTTCAGCAGAATTGCCATGATGTTGTTTTATGTGCAGAAAACAAAAATTCTCGGAATGACCCGGAATACCTTATAATAAATAATAAAAAATCCTCGCCAAAGATGAAGACCAGGGGGCCCACACCCTGTCCACAAGGGTGGGGGGCGCCCCCCCCTAGGGCGCGCCCCCTACCTCGTGGGCCCCCTGGAGACCTTTCGATGCCAACTCCAACTCTATATATTGGCTTTCGGGAAGAAAAAAATAAAGGAGAAGAAATCATCGCGTTTTACGATATGGAGCCACCGCCAAGCCCTAAAACCTCTCGGGAGGGCTGATTTGGAGTCCGTTCGTGGCTCCGGAGAGGGGGATTCATCGCCGTCGTCATCATCAACCATCCTCCATCACCAATTTTATGATGCTCACCGCCGTGCGTGAGTAATTCCATCATAGGCTTGCTAGACGGTGATGGGTTGGATGAGATTTACCATGTAATCGAGTTAGTTTTGTTAGGGTTTGATCCCTAGTATCCATTATGTTCTGAGATTGATGTTGCTATGACTTTGCTATGCTTAATGCTTGTCACTAGGGCCCAAGTGCCATGATTTCAGATCTGAACCTATTATTTTCATGAATATATGTGAGTTCTTGATCCTATCTTGCAAGTCTATAGTCACCTAATATGTGTTATGATCCGGCAACCCCGAAGTGACAATAATCGGGACCACTTCCGGTGATGACCATAGTTTGAGGAGTTCATGTATTCACTATGTGCTAATGCTTTGTTCCGGTTCTCTATTAAAAGGATGCCTTAATATCCCTTAGTTTCCATTAGGACCCCACTGCCATGGGAGGGTAGGACAAAAGGTGTCATGCAAGTTCTTTTCCATAAGCACGTATGACTATATACGGAATACATGCCTATATTACATTGATGAATTGGAGTTAGTTCTGTGTCACCCTATGTTATGGCTATTACATGATGAACCGCATCTGGCATAATTATCCATCACTGATCCGATGCCTACGAGCTTTCCATATACTGGTTTACGCTTATTTACTTTCCCATTGTTACTGTTACAATCACTACAAAACACCAAAAATATTACTTTTGCTTCCGTTACTTTTGTTACCGTTACCACTACTATCATATTACTTTGCTACTAAACACTTTGCTGCAGATACTAAGTTTCTAGGTGTGGTTGAATTGACAACTCAGCTGCTAATACTTGAGAATATTCTTTGGCTCCCCTTGTGTCGAATCAATAAATTTGGGTTGAATACTCTACTCTCGAAAGCTGTTGCGATCCCCTATACTTGTGGGTTATCAAGACTAATTTTTGGCGCCGTTGCCGGGGAGCATAGCTCTATTCTTTGAGTCACTTGGGATTTATATCTGCTGGACACTATGAAGAACTTGAAAGACGCTAAGACAACAATTTATCCCTCAACTACGAGGGGAGGTAAGGAACTGCCATCTAGCTCTGCACTTGATTCACCTTCTGTTATGAATAAGCTTGCGACACCTAAACCTGCTTCTGCTATTCGTTCTGATATGTCGCATGTTATTGATGATGCCACTTCTGCTATGCATGATACTTATGATGAAACTACTTCTATGCCTGATACTACTGTGCCCCTTAGTGAATTTCTTGATGAACAAATTGCTAGGGCTAGAGAGAAAGAAATTATTGAATCTAATTATAATGATGAAAGTGATGATGAATATAGGCCTATTATTCCTGAAGGTTATTGTCGGTGTCAAAACCGCTGGATCTCGGGTAGGGGGTCCCGAACTGTGCGTCTAGGCGGATGGTAACAGGAGACGAGGGACACAATGTTTTACCCAGGTTCTGGCCCTCTTGATGGAGGTAAAACCCTACATCCTGCTTGATTAATATTGATGATATGGGTAGTACAAGAGTAGATCTACCACGAGATCAAGGAGGCTAAACCCTAGAAGCTAGCCTATGGTATGATTGTTGTATGTTGGGGTTGTCCTACGGACTAAAACCCTCCGGTTTATATAGACACCGGAGAGGGTTAGGGTTACACAAAGTCGGTTACAATGGTAGGAGATATGAATATCCGCATCGCCAAGCTTGCCTTCCACGCCAAGGAAAGTCCCATTCGGACACGGGATGAAGTCTTCAATCTTGTATCTTCATAGTCCAAGAGTCTGGCTGAAGGTATAGTCCGGCTACCCAGACACCCCCTAATCCAGGACTCCCTCAGTAGCCCCTGAACCAAGCTTCAATGACGACGAGTCCGGCGCGCAGATTGTCTTCGGCATTGCAAGGCGGGTTCCTCCTCCAAGTTCTTCATAAAAGTTTGTAAACACTAAGGGTAGTGTCCGACTCTGCAAAATAAGTTTCCACATATTGCCATAGAGAGAATAATATTAACACAAATCTAATCCGCTGACGTATTCCGTAACGTGACACCACGCTGCGGCCAAGTCCTTTACTCGAATCGTTTTTACTTCCCCACCTCAGCGTATTCTGCGAGGCGGTTTCCTTGGCACGTCTTGTCAAAGCAGAGATCGTGTCCCCTTTATTTACGGGATTCTCATCAATACGGATGTGGGTAACCCAATCGTGCCCGTTAGCATGTTTTCTCAATTAAAGGTGAGTCCCAAACGGTTACGGGGAGGGCCCTTGGTATTCATGTTGGAAATATGCCCTAGAGGCAATAATAAAAGCATTATTATTATATTTCCTTGTTCATGATAATTGTCTTTATTCATGCTATAATTGTGTTATCCGGAAATCGTAATACATGTGTGAATAACAGACACCAACATGTCCCTAGTAAGGCTCTAGTTGACTAGCTCGTTGATCAACAGATAGTCATGGTTTCCTGACTATGGACATTGGATGTCATTGATAACGAGATCACATCATTAGGAGAATGATGTGATGGACAAGACCCAATCCTAAACATAGCACAAGATCGTATAGTTCGTTTGCTAGAGTTTTCCAATGTCAAGTATCTTTTCCTTAGACCATGAGATCGTGTAACTCCCGGATACCGTAGGAGTGCTTTGGGTATACCGAACGTCACAACGTAACTGGGTGACTATAAAGGTAGACTACGGGTATCTCCGAAAGTGTCTGTTGGGTTGACATGGATCAAGACTGGGATTTGTCACTCCGTATGACGGAGAGGTATCACCGGGCCCACTCGGTAATGCATCATCATAATGAGCTCAAAGTGACCAAGTGTCTGGTCACGGGATCATGCATTACGGTACGAGTAAAGTGACTTGCCGGTAACGAGATTGAACGAGGTATTGGGATACCGACGATCGAATCTCGGGCAAGTAACATATCGATTGACAAAGGGAATTGCATACGGGGTTTATTGAATCCTCGACATCGTGGTTCATCCGATGAGATCATCGTGGAGCATGTGGGAGCCAACATGGGTATCCAGATCCCGCTGTTGGTTATTGACCGGAGAGTCGTCTCGGTCAGGTCTGCTTGTCTCCCGAACCCGTAGGGTCTACACACTTAAGGTTCGGTGACGCTAGGGTTGTGAAGATATGTATATGCAGTAACCCGAATGTTGTTCGGGGTCCCGGATGAGATACCGGACGTCACGAGGAGTTCCGGAATGGTCCGGAGGTAAAGAATTATATATAGGAAGTGCTGTTTCGGCCATCGGGACAAGTTTCTGGGTCACCGGTATTGTACCGGGACCACCGGAAGGGTCCCGGGGGTCCACCGGGTGGGGCCACCTATCCCGGGGGGCCCCATGGGCTGAAGTGGGAGGGAACCCAGCCCATAGTGGGCTGGGGTGCCACCCCCCCTAGGGCCCATGCGGCTAGGGTTGAGGGGAAACCCTAAAGGGGGGCGCCTCCTTGCTTGGGGGGGCAAGCCCCCCACCCTAGGCCGCCGCCCCCCCTAGTAGATGCCATCTACTAGGGCCGGCGCCCCCCTAGCACCCCTATATATAGTGGGGGAGAGGAGGGACTTCATACGCTAGCCCCTGGCGCCTCCCTCTCTCCCCGTTACGTCTCTCCCTCGTAGTACAGGCGAAGCCCTACTGCTGTGACGCCCTGCATCCACCACCACGCCGTCGTGCTGCTGGATCTTCATCAACCTCTCCTTTCCCCTTGCTGGATCAAGAAGGAGGAGACGTCTCCCGTCCCGTACGTGTGTTGAACGCGGAGGTGCCGTCCGTTCGGCGGTTGGTCATCGGTGATTTGGATCACGTCGTGTACGACTACATCATCACCGTTCTTTGAACGCTTCCGCACGCGATCTACAAAGGTATGTAGATGCATCCGATGGCTCGTTGCTAGTTGAACTCCTAGATGATCTTGGTGAAACGAGTAGGAAATTTTTTGTTTTCTGCAACGTTCCCCAACAATTCAACCTCTTATAAAGAGACCAAGGCCTTACTCCTTGTCAATCTCAAACGAGTTCACCCGTCGCCTCGAGTTCCAACACCCTAGGCTCCAGATTCCAGGCGCTTCGGACCTTCTACAATGTCCGGTTCCGACCTTCGAGGCCGATGGATGCCGACGTGCTAAAGCTGAGAGAGGCCAAGTTCTTGACCGGCGAAATTTCGCACAGGTTGCCTGCTCAAGGGCAGGCTGTTCCCAGTCCCCAGCCTGGTGAGAGCATGGTGTTCGTGTCTCACTTCCTTCGGGGGTTAGGCTTCCCAATGGATCCCTTCATGAGGGGGCTGATGTTCTACTACGGGCTGGAATTCCATGACTTAGCTCCGGAGTCCATCCTCCATGTTTCCTCATTCATCATCGTGTGTGAAGCGTTCCTCCGTGTTACTCCTCACTTCGGATTATGGCTCAAGACCTTTAAGGTAGAGCCGAAGATGATTGAGGGACGGCATGCAGAGTGCGGAGGCGCTGTTGTAAGCAAGAATGCTGGTGCTCCATGGCCCGAGGGCCCTTTTCAAGAGGAGCTCGGCTTATGGCAACGAGAGTGGTTCTATATCACCATCCCCAGGGGCACCAAGTGGGTGGCGCTGCCTGCCTTTCGCTCGGGTCCCCCAGAGCAGCTAGGGTCGTGGGTCAACAAAGGCCTAGATTGGGGACCACCCCTGGACGTGCCTTTGTTGCAGGGCTGCATCAGGGATCTCTTAGAAAGAGGTCTCAGCCTAGTCAAAGTGACGCAAGTCATGCTGATTCACCGAACACTGCCCGGCAAACGCCGCCCCCTTCGTCTATGGGAGTTTAATCCGGAGGGACCGCGAGCTCTCCAGCACTTTATGGGCGCAACGCCCGCGGAGATGTATAAACTGTTCTTCGGATCACAAGCAATGTGTCCGGATTTGACCGAGGACGCAGGTCTGAGCTGCAATCGCCCGGATACTCAAGTAAGTAGCCTTGTGCCCGGACTCGTTATCCATATATTTGTCATAAACTTGCCCCTAAAAGAGTTGTCCCTTTAAACAGGAGTGGATAGCGAAAGCAATGCTGATAAGGTGTCCGGCTCCCCTTCCTGAGACCAGGCCAGATTCCGTCCTAGTCAGGATGTTGAAGATTGTGCCTTTGAAGGAAAGTGATGGAGGGGACAAGGGAACTACGGCCTCCTCGAAGGAGGCTGTTCGGAGGGAAGGAACCGAAAATTCCTCTCCTCCGGGGAAGAAAAGGACCGCCTCTGAAGACCCAGAGACCATGGCCTCAAAGCGGGGGAAAAAATCCTCGTCAGAGGGTCCTACGCCGGGGGGTACCTCGGCCGAATTATGCCCTCAAGGGGACCAGTCCTCCAGCGAGCCGTAAGTGGAGAAAGATTTTCTTTTCGAGAGATGGGGGAAACCCTTGCTATATGTCTGAGAAGATTAACCAAAATTTTACCTTGTAGCTCGGACCTCGACCCTTCTCAGCAGAGCTCGTCTTCGGGGGACCTTCTTCCAGAGATGATGGAGAGCGGAACGCCTCCCCCTGCCGCACCACCTGGTGAGGTGGGCGACCCTGAGGTGTCGTCGCGGAGGGTTTCTCCGAATCCGGCAGAGGCGGAAGATAGCTATGTGGCCCCCCAAGGTTCTCCGCGTCCGGCCTTAAAAAGAGGCCATAGGACAAGTCCGGCACCGTCTGGTGCTCGGCCGGAGGAGCTGAAGAATCTGCTGGGACGAGCTTCTATCTCAGAGGAGCACCGTGCATTGATGGGCATGGTGATTGAAAGGATTTCATTCGCGGAAAGCGGATTGCACGAGGCCGTCAGAAGTTTACTGACGGGTTTTGAGGTACGTTAGATAATGTACACTTTAGTCAGTTGCGCATAAATAAGATGCGCCCTGTGTAGATAGTAGCCCCTGAGACTCTGTGCGTTGTCAGAAGTGATGGCGCGCAGAGGATCATAATCCCAGGTCTAAAATGTCGCCTTTGAATGTAGGTGGCGAAGTGTCCGGAATCCAGCCGAACTGATGATTTTGCCGAGCTAAAGCGGCAACTTGACGTGGCAGATGCCGACATTGCACTCGTCAACAAGCGGCTTGATGAAGCTCAAGGTATGTAATTCCTCGGACGGCACCTGGTAAGAGGAGCTTTATGCCAGTATCTTACAATGTGTGTGCTTTGACGCAGATGGTGCGGCCGCCGTGGAGAGTCTTCGGGCGGAACTTGCCCGAGCTAAGGAACAAGCCAGAAAAAGTGATGCGGCTACCGAGAAGGCCCTTGAAGAGCTGAGAGCCGAACAGGCTGCTCACTGCCGGAGCAGAAAAGAGATGGCCGAGATGGCCGTGAAGCTAAAAAGCACTGCTGACCGTTGCAAGCTTCTTGAGAAAGAAGACTGGCCGAGACAGACGGACCTAGAGAAGGCCGTTGCTGATGCCAAGGACGCTCGCTCTGCGATGAGAGCTGCGAAGGAGGAGCTGCGTCAGGCCGGAGAGATTGCGGCTGGAAAGCCCTTTATGCTGCGGAGGAAGTTTTGTGATCCGAAGCTTGCTCCGTTGGACCGGATGTGGAGTGTGGCGGACACCTATCTGGATTTGGCAGCGAGTGCTGCTGATGCGACCGAACACTTTCGAGATCAAGAAGATCGCGAAGTGGAAAAACTTTTCTGGTCGTAGTTCCACAATCCAGAGCGTCCACTATCAGTGGACGATCGTCTGGCTCAATGGGCCGAACTGAATAGGTTGTCCGGACTAGCCATGAGGTGCGTCATGAGTCACCTGTGGCCGGGGAAATCGGAGCCGAAGAGTTATTTCAACTTGGTGCAGCAGTCCCTTGGTGCGGCGCCGCATATTAATGCAATTAAGAGGTCAGCATGCATAGAGGGTGCGCGGATGGCTCTTGCCCGTGTCAAGACATACTGGGCGGAAATGGAGACCACAGTTGTTGCATCCCAAGATTCGGACAGAAGCCGAGTACCTGCCGAGCATTATTTTCAGGAAGTTCTGCAAGGCGCTCGTGTAATAGAGTCGTAGTGCTCGAAGGATGCTATGTTCGAATAGCATGTGCAATTGTAAAACGTTAAGTTTGATAAATTGTAGGAACTTTTTATACTTGTGCCTGCAAGTATTGTAACACCTCCTGTGCGGCCGTTTAAAATATATAGAATCTGAAAGATGGCAGTCGTCGGCTTCAGCCCCCACGCAGATAATGCGGGGGTGTTCGCAAAGGGCGCATTTTCACACTTGATCCAACGTCTTGGTCCTACAAAGGAGGTGATAGCGCAGCGAACTAGGAAATTGGACCACAATGCTTTATCACTTTCACTTAGCCATAGGAGCTTAACAGTGGGACTATTTAGATAGCCCCTGGTGGCGACTGCGCTCGCCCGAGTTTGGGGCGCGTGTGTGCCTGGCCGGGAAACGGCCCTTCGTTAATGTGGAGGAATCCTATAGATTCCGGAGAGTCATCGAGTGGTTGACCAGTCTCACGCTATATCATGACAGTCAATTTTCGGCTTTCTCTACTGAGGTGCTCACCTGGTCGAACCGGGGCACAATCGCAGTAGTTCTCCTGGTGCCGCCTTAGCCGATAGAGCGGAACGTAAGGCAGCCAAACACAGGAGCCGGGCAACCCAACATTTGACCAAAGACATGATTCGGAGCTGATGCATATAAGGCCAAACTCACGACGCCGAACACTCCCTAAGGTATTCGGTCTTTATGAGAGCGGGCGAGGCAACGCTCTTAGGTATAAACCCCTAGTGTCCAAGTACGCGCAGGAATTTTGACGTGGCCACATGCCAAGACGCCAGCATCCTCCTTGATTATACTATAGAGAACCAGGGGATGTGTATCAACAAGAGACATTAAAAAAGGTTTACGCAGGGTCTTAATCTGAAAAGAATCCTTGTAACGGGTCCCTGCTGCACGTCTGCGCCTGTGTCTCCGTTGTGCCGTATCCTGGACGGGTGCAACACGATATTCATCTGTAAAAGAGAGGAACTAAGTTGAAAAAAGGTCGTGCTGAACAAAATTTATGTTAAATAAACAAAGTATAAAGTAAAATATGTAAAATTGAGCTTTATTGTCTCTTATTTTATATGTGCGGAGCCCCTAGGGCAGGGGTATATGGCCACTATGTCGGGGAACGTTGCAGAAAACAAAAAAAATTCTACGGTTTCACCAAGATCCATCTAGGAGTTCATCTAGCAACGAGTGATTAGATGCATCTACGTACCTTGTAGATCGCGAGCGGAAGCGTTCAAAGAACGTGGATGAGGGAGTCGTACTCGACGTGATTCGAATCACCGAAGATTCTAGCACCGAACGGACGGCACCTCCGCGTTCAACACACGTACGGAACAGCCACGTCTCCTTCTTCTTGATCCAGCAAGGGGGAAGGAGAGGTTGAGGGAGATGGCACCAGCAGCACGACGGCGTGGTGATGATGGAGCTGCAGTACTCCGTCAGGGCTTCGCCAAGCGCTATGGAGGAGGAGGAGGTGTTGGAGAGGGAGAAGGAGGCAACCAAAGGCGTGTATGAAAAGCCCTCCTTCCCCCACTATATATAGGAGGGCCAAGGGGGGGGCGCCGGCCCTAGGAGATCCAATCTCCTAGGGGGTGCGTCCAAGGGGGAGGAATCCCTCCTCCCCAAGGCACCTAGGAGGTGCCTTCCCCTCCTAGGACTCTTCCTCCTTGAAACCCTAGGCGCATGGGCCTATTGGGGCTGGTGCCCTTGGCCCATGTAGGCCAAGGCGCACCCCCTACAGCCCATGTGGCCCCCCGGGACAGGTGGCCCCACCCGGTGGGCCCCCGGGACCCTTCCGGTGGTCCCGGTACAATACCGATAACCCCGAAACTTGTCCCGATGGCCGAAATAGTACTTCCTATATATAATTCTTTACCTCCGGACCATTCCGGAACTCCTCGTGACGTCCAGGATCTCATCCGGGACTCCGAACAACATTCGGGTTACTGCATATACATATCCCTACAACCCTAGCGTCACCGAACCTTAAGTGTGTAGACCCTACGAGTTCGGGAGACATGTAGAAATGACCGAGATCGCTCTCCGTTCAATAACCAACAGCGGGATCCGGATACCCATGTTGGCTCCCACATGCTCCTCGATGATCTCATCGGATGAACCACGATGTCGAGGATTCAAACAACCCCGTATACAATTCCCTTTGTCAATCGGTATGTTACTTGCCCGAGGTTCGATCGTCGGTATCCCAATACCTTGTTCAATCTCGTTACCGGCAAGTCACTTTACTCGTACCGTAATGCATGATCCCGTGATAAAACACTTGGTCACTTTGAGCTCATTATGATGATGCATTACTGAGTGGGCCCAGTGATACCTCTCCGTCATACGGAGTGACAAATCCCCGTCTTGATCCATGTCAACCCAACAGACACTTTCAGAGATACCCATAGTATACCTTTATAGTCACCCGGTTACGTTGTGACGTTTGGCACACCCAAAGCACTCCTACGGTATCCGGGAGTTACACGATCTCATGGTCTAAGGAAAAGATACTTGACATTGGAAAACTCTAGCAAACGAACTATACGATCTTGTGCTATGTTTAGGATTGGGTCTTGTCCATCACATCATTCTCCTAATGATGTGATCCCGTTATCAATGACATCCAATGTCCATAGTCAGGAAACCATGACTATCTGTTGATCAACGAGCTAGTCAACTAGAGGCTTACTAGGGACATGTTGGTGTCTATTATTCACACGTGTATTACGATTTCCGGATAATACAGTTATAGCATGAATAAAGACAATTATCATGAACAAAGAAATATAATAATAATACTTTTATTATTGCCTCTAGGGCATATTTCCAACAATCTCCCACTTGCACTAGAGTCAATAATCTAGTTACATTGTGATGAATCGAACACCCATGGAATTCTGGTGTTGATCATGTTTTGCCCTAGGGAGAGATTTATTCAACGGATCTGCTACATTCAGGTCCGTATGTACTTTACAAATCTCCATGTCTCCACCTTGAACATTTTCACGAATGGAGTTGAAGCGACGCTTGATGTGCCTTGTCTTCTTGTGAAACCTGGGCTCCTTTGCAAGAGGAATTGCTCCAGTGTTGTCACAGAAGAGCTTGATCGGCCCCGACGCATTGGGTATGACTCCTAGGTCGGTGATGAACTCCTTCACCCAAATTGCTTCATGTGCTGCCTCCGAGGCTGCCATGTACTCCGCTTCACATGTAGATCCCGCCACGAGGCTCTGCTTGCAACTGCACCAGCTTACTGCCCCACCATTCAAAATATACACGTATCCGGTTTGTGACTTTGAGTCATCCAGATCTGTGTCGAAGCTAGCGTCGACGTAACCCTTTACGACGAGCTCTTCGTCACCTCCATAAACGAGAAACATTTCCTTAGTCCTTTTCAGGTACTTCAGGATATTCTTGACCGCTGTCCAATGTTCCTTGCCGGGATTACTTTGGTATCAACCTACCAAACTTACGGCAAGGTTTAGATCAGGTCTGGTACACAGCATGGCATACATAATAGAACCTATGGCTGAGGCATAGGGGATGACACTCATTTCTTCTATATCTTCTGCCGTGGTCGGACATTGAGCCGAGCTCAATTTCACACCTTGTAACACAGGCAAGAACCCCTTCTTAGAATGATCCATATTGAATTTCTTCAATATCTTATCAAGGTATGTGCTTTGTGAAAGACCTATGAGGCGTCTTGATCTATCTCTATAGATCTTGATGCCTAATATATAAGCAGCTTCACCAAGGTCCTTCATTGAAAAACTTTTATTCAAGTAGGCCTTAATGCTGTCCAAGAGTTCTATATCATTTCCCATCAAAAGTATGTCATCTACATATAATATGAGAAATGCTACAGAGCTCCCACTCACTTTCTTGTAAACGCAGGCTTCTCCATAAGTCTGCGTAAACCCAAACGCTTTGATCATCTCATCAAAGCGAATGTTCCAACTCCGAGATGCTTGCACCAGCCTATAAATCGAGCGTTGGAGCTTGCACACCTTGTCAGCATTCTTAGGATCGACAAAACCTTCAGGCTGCATCATATACAATTCTTCCTTAAGGAAACCATTAAGGAATGCCGTTTTGACGTCCATTTGCCATATTTCATAATCATAGAATGCGGCAATCGCTAACATGATTCGGACGGACTTCAGCTTCGCTACCGGTGAGAAAGTCTCATCGTAGTCAACCCCTTGAACTTGTCGATAACCCTTAGCGACAAGCCGAGCTTTATAGATGGTCACATTACCATCCGCGTCTGTCTTCTTCTTAAAGATCCATTTATTTTCTATGGCTCGCCGTTCAACGGGCAAGTCAGTCAAAGTCCATACTTCGTTTTCATACATGGATCCTATCTCGGATTTCATGGCTTCTAGCCATTTGTCGGAATCCGGGCCCGCCATCGCTTCTTCATAGTTCGAAGGTTCACCGTTGTCTAACAACATGATTTCCAAGACAGGGTTGCCGTACCACTCTGGTGCGGAACGTGTCCTTGTGGACCTTCGAATTTCAGTAGGAGCTTGATCAGAAGTATCTTGATCATCATCAATAACTTCCTCTCTAGTCGGTGCAGGCGCCTCAGGAACATTTTCTTGAGTTGTGCCATTTTCCGGTTCAAGAGGTAATACTTCATCAAGTTCTACTTTCCTCCCACTTACTTCTTTCGAGAGAAACTCCTTCTCTAGAAAGGATCCATTCTTGGCAACAAAGATCTTGCCTTCAGATCTGAGGTAGAAGATGTACCCAATAGTTTCTTTAGGGTATCCTATGAAGACGCATTTTTGCGATTTGGGTTCGAGCTTTTCAGGTTGAAGTTTCCTGACATAAGCATCGCATCCCCAAACTTTTAGAAACGACAGCTTAGGTTTCTTCCCAAACCATAATTCAAACGGTGTCGTCTCAACGGATTTCGACGGTGCCCTATTTAAAGTGAATGCGGCAGTCTCTAAAGCATAGCCCCAAAAAGATAGTGGTAAATCGGCAAGAGACATCATAGATCGCACCATATCTAATAGAGTGCGATTACGACGTTCAGACACACCATTACGCTGAGGTGTTCCAGGCGGCGTGAGTTGTGAAACTATTCCACATTTTCTTAAGTGTGTACCAAACTCGTGACTCAAGTATTCTCCTCCACGATCTGATCGTAGAAACTTGATTTTCCTGTCACGTTGATTCTCAACTTCACTCTGAAATTCCTTGAACTTTTCAAAGGTCTCAGACTTGTGTTTCATTAAGTAGACATACCCATATCTACTCAAGTCATCAGTGAGGGTGAGAACATAACGATAGCCACCGCGAGCCTCAACACTCATTGGACCGCACACATCAATATGTATGATTTCCAATAAGTTGGTTGCTCGCTCCATTGTTCCTGAGAACGGATTCTTGGTCATTTTACCCATGAGGCATGGTTCGCACGTGTCAAATGATTGATAATCAAGAGACTCTAAAAGTCCATCAGCATGGAGCTTCTTCATGCGTTTGACACCTATGTGACCAAGGCGGCAGTGCCACAAGTATGTGGGACTATCATTATCAATCTTACATCTTTTGGTACTTACACTATGAATATGTGTAGCATTACGCTCGAGATTCATAAAGAATAAACCATTCACCATCGGAGCATGACCATAAAACATATCTCTCATATAAATAGAACAACCATTATTCTCGGATTTAAATGAGTAGCCATCTCGAATTAAGCGAGATCCTGATACAATGTTCATGCTCAAACTTGGCACTAAATAACAATTATTGAGGTTCAAAACTAATCCCGTAGGTAAATGTAGAGGTAGCGTGCCGACGGCGATCACATCGACCTTGGAACCATTCCCGACGCGCATCGTCACCTCGTCCTTCGCCTTTCTCCGTTTATTCTGCAGCTCCTGCTGTGAGTTACAAATGTGAGCAACCGCACCGGTATCAAATACCCAGGAGCTACTATGAGTACTGGTAAGGTACACATCAATTACATGTATATCACATATACCTTTCGTTTTACCGGCCTTCTTGTCCGCTAAGTATTTGGGGCAGTTCCGCTTCCAGTGACCACTCTCCTTGCAATAAAAGCACTCAGTCTCGGGCTTGGGTCCATTCTTTGGCTTCTTCCCGGCAGGTTGCTTGTCGGGCGCGGCAACTCCCTTGCCGTCCTTCTTGAAGTTCTTTTTACCCTTGCCCTTCTTGAACTTAGTGGTTTTATTGACCATCAACACTTGATGTTCCTTCTTGACTTCTACCTCTGCTGATTTCAGCATAGCAAATACTTCAGGAATGGTCTTTTCCATCCCCTGCATATTGAAGTTCATCACAAAGCTCTTGTAGCTCGGTGGAAGCGACTGAAGGATCCTGTCAATGACCGCGTCATCTGGGAGATTAACTCCCAGCTGAGTCAAGCGGTTATGTAACCCAGACATAGTGAGTATGTGCTCACTGACAGAACTATTTTCCTCCATCTTACAGCTGAAGAATTTGTCGGAGACTTCATATCTCTCGACCCGGGCATGAGCTTGAAAAACCATTTTCAGCTCTTCGAACATCTCATATGCTCCATGTCTCTCAAAACGCTTTTGGAGCCCCGGCTCTAAGCTGTAAAGCATGCCGCACTGAACGAGGGAGTAATCATCGGTACGTGCCTGCCAAGCGTTCATAACGTCTTGTTCTGCAGGGAGAACAGGTGCATCACCTAGCGGTGCTTGTAGGACATAATCTTTCTTGGCAGCTATGAGGATGATCCTCAGGTTCCGGACCCAGTCCGTGTAGTTGCTGCCATCGTCTTTCAGCTTGGTTTTCTCTAGGAACGCGTTGAAGTTGAGGACTACATTGGCCATTTGATCTACAAGACATATTGTAAATATTTTAGACTAAGTTCATGATAATTAAGTTCATCTAATCAAATTATAATGAACTCCCACTTAGATAGACATCCCTCTTCTAGTCATCTAAGTATAACATGATCCGAGTTGGCTAGGCCGTGTCCGACCATCACGTGAGACGGACTAGTCAACGTCGGTGAACATCTTCATGTTGATCGTATCTTCTATACAACTCATGCTCGACCTTTTGGTCTTCTGTGTTCCGAGGCCATGTCTATGCACATGCTAGGCTTGTCAAGTCAACCTAAGTGTATTGCGTGTGTAAATCTGTCTTACACCCGTTGTATGTGAACGTAAGGATCTATCACACCCGATCATCACGTGGTGCTTCAAAACGACGAACTTTAGCAACGGTGCACAGTTAGGGAGAACACTTTCTTGAAATTATTATGAGGGATCATCTTATTTACTACCGTCGGTATAAGCAAACAAGATGCAAAACATGATAAACATCAGATGCAATCAAATAATAATAGTGACATGATATGGCCAATATCACATAGCTCCTTTGATCTCCATCTTGGGGCTCCATGATCATCTTGTCACCGTCATACTCATCGACATGTAAGTTGTGATTCCTATTAAAATAGCATGAACATCTCATACATCACATATAGATCATTCATCATTCATCACAACTTTGGCCATATCATATCACAAACCACTTGCTGCAAAAACAAGTTAGACGTCCTCTAATTGTTGTTGCAAGTTTTACGTGGCTGAAGTAGGGTTCTAGCAAGAACGTTTTCTTACCTACGTGAAAGCCACAACGTGATTTGTCAACTTCTATTTACCCTTCACAAGGACCCTTTTCATCGAATCCGCTCCAACTAAAGTAGGAGAGACAGACACCCGCCAGCCACCTTATGCAACTTGTGCATGTTAGTCGGAGGAACCGGTCTCACGTAAGCGTACGTGTAAGGTTGGTCCGGGCCGCTTCATCCCACAATACTGTTGAAGCAAGATAAGACTAGTAGCGGCAAGAAAGTTGACAACATCTACGCCCACAACAAATTGTGTTCTACTCGCGCAAGAAGAACAACGCATAGACCTAGCTCATGATGCCACTGTCGGGGAACGTTGCAGAAAACAAAATTTTTTCTACGGTTTCACCAAGATCCATCTAGGAGTTCATCTAGCAATGAGTGATTAGATGCATCTACGTACCTTGTAGATCGCGAGCGGAAGCGTTCAAAGAACGTGGATGAGGGAGTCGTACTCGACGTGATTCGAATCACCGAAGATTCTAGCACCGAACGGACGGCACCTCCGCGTTCAACACACGTACGGAACAACCACGTCTCCTTCTTCTTGATCCAGCAAGGGGGAAGGAGAGGTTGAGGGAGATGGCACCAGCAGCAGCACGACGGCGTGGTGATGATGGAGCTGCAGTACTCCGTCGGGGCTTCGCCAAGCGCTATGGAGGAGGAGGAGGTGTTGGAGAGGGAGAAGGAGGCAACCAAAGGCGTGTATGAAAAGCCCTCCTTCCCCCACTATATATAGGAGGGCCAAGGGGGGCGCCGGCCCTAGGAGATCCAATCTCCTAGGGGGTGCGGCCAAGGGGGAGGAATCCCTCCTCCCCAAGGCACCTAGGAGGTGCCTTCCCCTCCTAGGACTCTTCCTCCTTGAAACCCTAGGCGCATGGGCCTATTGGGGCTGGTGCCCTTGTCCCATGTAGGCCAAGGCGCACCCCCTACAGCCCATGTGGCCCCCCGGGACAGGTGGCCCCACCCGGTGGGCCCCCGGGACCCTTCCGGTGGTCCCGGTACAATACCGATAACCCCGAAACTTGTCCCGATGGCCGAAATAGTACTTCCTATATATAATTCTTTACCTCCGGACCATTCCGGAACTCCTCGTGACGTCCAAGATCTCATCCGGGACTCCGAACAACATTCGGGTTACTGCATATACATATCCCTACAACCCTAGCGTCACCGAACCTTAAGTGTGTAGACCCTACGGGTTCGGGAGACATGTAGAAATGACCGAGATCGCTCTCCGTTCAATAACCAACAGCGGGATCCGGATACCCATGTTGGCTCCCACATGCTCCTCGATGATCTCATCGGATGAACCACGATGTCGAGGATTCAAACAACCCCGTATACAATTCCCTTTGTCAATCGGTATGTTACTTGCCCGAGGTTCGATCGTCGGTATCCCAATACCTTGTTCAATCTCGTTACCGGCAAGTCACTTTACTCGTACCGTAATGCATGATCCCGTGATCAAACACTTGGTCACTTTGAGCTCATTATGATGATGCATTACTGAGTGGGCCCAGTGATACCTCTCCGTCATACGGAGTGACAAATCCCCGTCTTGATCCATGTCAACCCAACAGACACTTTCGGAGATACCCATAGTATACCTTTATAGTCACCCAGTTACGTTGTGACGTTTGGCACACCCAAAGCACTCCTACGGTATCCGGGAGTTACACGATCTCATGGTCTAAGGAAAAGATACTTGACATTGGAAAACTCTAGCAAACGAACTATACGATCTTGTGCTATGTTTAGGATTGGGTCTTGTCCATCACATCATTCTCCTAATGATGTGATCCCGTTATCAATGACATCCAATGTCCATAGTCAGGAAACCATGACTATCTGTTGATCAACGAGCTAGTCAACTAGAGGCTTACTAGGGACATGTTGGTGTCTATTATTCACACGTGTATTACATTTTCCGGATAATACAGTTATAGCATGAATAAAGACAATTATCATGAACAAAGAAATATAATAATAATACTTTTATTATTGCCTCTAGGGCATATTTCCAACACACTAAGCCTTTATCAATGATACTTTTGTGCCAGACTCGTCTATCCATGTCCGTGGTCTTAATGACCTGTTCAGATGTTTTGGCTGGTGAAGCCATTTTGTTGTGGGGCTGTTAAAGCGGCCGCACAATCCTCCGCTCGGGGGAGGTGCACTCAATGCTTCCCCTTCAAAGAGATGATGCCTCGTGGACTGGGCATCTTAAGCGTAAGAGATGCATAATGCGGTATTGCGTTAAAGCGGGCGAAAGCTTCGCATCCCAGCAGTGCTTGATAGCGACTTGAGAATGGGACAATGTGGAAAGTCTGCTTTTCACGGCGGAATCGGTAGAGCCGAATATAACTTCGAGCCGGAGAAAACCCATGCAATGGGTGTCCGGACCTGGCGTTACCCCTTGAAAGGAGGTTTTGCTATGGCGAATTCTTGTTGGGTCTATCCCCATGTGGCGGATTGTGTCCTGATATATCAGGTTTATTCCACTGCCGCCGTCCATCAAGACATTTGTCAACTGGAGTCCGTCAATTATTGGATCGAGTACCAAGGCAGTCCAGCCTGCGTTCCTCATGCTTCTAGAATAGTCCAGATGATCGAAGATGATTGGTTTTGACAACCAGTGGCGAGACTCCTTTGGGATAAGCCGTATGGCGCGTACCTTTATGCGTACCTTTATGGGTGTCGCACGTTTTGTAATGTGAAGTAAGTTTACTTTTTTTACTTCTTGTGGGAAATTATTTTGTTTCCTGGTGCTCTGCTTTTGGGATTCGTCATCGTCTTCGCTTGGTGTGTCGAGCCCCTTGTGTTCAGTGTTGAGTCTGCCAGATTGTTTGAAAACCCAACAATCTCTGTGATTATGGTTAGCAGGCTTCCCGGGAGTACTGTGTATTTGACATATCCTGTCCAAGATTTTGTTTAGGTTGGATAAATCATCTCTGTTATCCTGGAGGGGCGGCTTTTTCTGATTCTGCCGAGAGCTTTTGAATCCGGCGTTGACTGCCGTGCTTTTCGGACTGTTTTCCTTGGTCCGGTGACGATCCTTGTTGCGTCGCGGTTTTCCATTTCCATCCCTAGTTTCGGATGTACTTGGGTCACTGGTGCTACATCTTGCCAACCAGCTGTCCTCTCCTGCGCAAAAGCAGGTCATGAGGCTTGTCAATGCGGCCATTGTTCTTGGCTTTTCTTGGCCGAGGTGTCTGGCAAGCCATTCGTCTCGAACGTTGTGCCTAAAAGCTGCTAGGGCTTCGGCGTCTGGACAGTCGACTATCTGATTCTTCTTAGTAAGAAATCTATTCCAGAACTGCCGAGCTGACTCTCCGGGCTGTTGGGTTATGTGACTGAGATCGTCTGCGTCCGGAGGGCGGATATAGGTCCCTTGAAAATTTGCTCGGAAAGCGTCCTCGAGCTCTTCCCAACTTCCGATTGTGTTTTCAGGAAGGCTTTTAAGCCAATGCCGGGCTGGCCCTTTAAGCTTGAGGTGTAAGTATTTGATGGCGTGGAGGTCATCTCCTCTAGCCATATGTATGTGGAGGATATAATCCTCGATCCAGACTCCAGGGTCTGTTGTTCCATCATATGCCTCTACGTTTACGCGTTTGAATCCCGCTAGAAATTCATAATCCAGGACCTCATCGGTGAAAGATAGGGGGTGTGCGCCGCCCCTGTATTTGGGTGTGCCGGATTCGGATACTGGCTTTATTGCATTGCTTACGAGAGCTTGCTTTCTTGGCCCATAAATGGACCTGGCTGGGCCATCTTTTTGATGTGAATCCTTAAGTGGGTAGCGTGCCGGCTTAAGTGCGGCGCCGCTTGCCGCTTTATGCTGGCCATGGGGTCATCTATCCGACCGGGTGGCTTTCTTATTTTTTGAATGCGAGGGTTCTAAGGCCTCTTCGTCGAATTCGGGCAGTAGCTTTCGCTTCGGATAGCTTTTAGTGTGGCGACTGGCGCCGTATTTGGCTGCGGTATTGATTACTTTACTTCATCTGATTCTGAGTGCATCTTCCGCAGTTTTTAGCTTCCGCTTCTGCTTTTTCAGGCTGCGTGCAGTTGCAACGAGCCTTTTGTGGAGGTTCTTCTGCTCAGTGGGCTTATCCGGCGTAAGGTCGTTCGGAATGCCATTTTCGCCAGGGGAGGGTTGTGCGGTTTCTTTATCCGGGTTGCCCTGTTCGGACGGTTGCTCTAAGGCATGCTCGGCTCATCCTGCTCTATGGCTGGGTCTGTATCGAGGCGGGGCTTGGGGCGGCGTTTACGCCGATGCTTTGATTGTTTTTCGGGAGATCGATCCCTCGTTCCATCCCCGTGTTCCTCGTTGTCGCTTCCTTTAGGGGTATCCACCATGTACACATCATGAGATGAGGTGGTTGTCCAATGCCCTATAGGCGTTGGTTCATATGCGTCTCCTGCATCGTCGTCCATGCCGTCGATGTCTTCGGAGTCGAAGTTGAGCACGTCATTTAAATTATCGACGGTGGCTACCAAATGGGTGGTGGGTGGGTTTTGAATTTCTTCTTCATCCGTATCCCATCCTTGCTGGCCGTAGTCCGGCCAGGGCTCTCCTGATAAAGAGAGAGACTTTAGTGACTTCAGGATGTCGCCGAGGGGCGAGTGCTGAAAGATGTTTGCGGCGGTGAACTCCATGATCGGCGCCCAATCGGATTCGATTGGCAGGCGCGCGGAGGGCTCGGAGTCCGGAGAGGAATCCGGCTCCTCGGGGTCACAGGCCATGCGGAGTGTGGGGCTGGTGTTCGGCTCGATCGCCTTTGAGATCGCAGCCCCCGAGGTGGTGTCCAACCACTCATCCTCGATCGGCGCAGTAGGCTCCGAATTAAGGGTCGGAACCAATGCACGTGCGGCCTCCAGGACACTGTTCGGCGGCAGAGCTAGATCATGCCCATCAAGACAGTGCGGCGCGCTTGGCTGTGGCTCGAATCCGTCGAAGATCGAGTCCCCGCGGATGTCAGCCGTGTAGTTTAAACTTCCAAATCTGACCTGATGGCCAGGGGCGTAGCTTTCGATCTGCTCCAGGTGGCCAAGCGAATTGGCCCGCAGTGCGAAGCCGCCGAAGACGAAGATCTGTCCGGGGAGAAAAGTCTCACCCTGGACCGCATCGTTGTTGATGATCAAAGGAGCCATCGGGCCTAAAAGCGACGACACAGAGGAACTCTCAATGAAA
Organism: Triticum urartu; assembly: GCF_056163025.1. Taxonomy (NCBI): domain Eukaryota; kingdom Viridiplantae; phylum Streptophyta; class Magnoliopsida; order Poales; family Poaceae; genus Triticum; species Triticum urartu. The sequence goes on from NC_141879.1 coordinate 8,860,355, forward strand.
GCACCAATGTCGGTGTCAAAACCGGTGGATCTCGGGTAGGAGGGCCCGAACCTGGGTAAAACATTGTGTCCCTCGTCTCCTGTTACCATCCTCCTAGACGCACAGTTCGGGACCCCCTACCCGAGATCCGCCGGTTTTGACACCGACAGTTATGTTTTCGATATGGAATCTTCTGCCGCTATTTTAGCTTGCAGAGATCATCATGAACTTAAAAGGCTATTAATTAAGTGGAACAAAGAATCTCTTAAAGATAAAATGCGGCCTGACCCTGCTTTTGCTACTTCACCTATCTGTGTTTCTGATAAGGATTATGAATTCTCTGTTGATCCTGATATAATTACTTTGGTTGAATCTGATCCTTTCCATGGTTATGAATCTGAAACTGTTGTGGCACATCTTACTAAATTAAATGATATAGCCACCCTATTTACTAATGATGAGAGATCACGCTACTTTTATATACTTAAAATATTTCTGTTCTCATTAAAGGGTGATGCTAAGATATGGTTTAATTCTCTTGATCCTGGTTGTGTGCGTAGTCCCCAGGATATGATTTATTACTTCTCTGCTAAATATTTCCCTGCTCATAAGAAACTAGCTGCTTTAAAGGAAATATACAACTTTGTGCAAATTAAAGAAGAGAGTCTCCCACAAGCTTGGGGGAGGCTTCTCAAGTTACTTAATGCTTTGCCTGATCATCCTCTTAAGAAACATGAAATTCTTGATATCTTTTATAATGGACTAACCGATGCTTTGAGAGATTACCTGGATAGTTGTGCTGGTTCTCTTTTCAAGGAAAGAACACCGGATGAAGCTGAAATTCTATTGAATAATATGTTGACAAATGAAAATAATTGGGCACCTCCTGAGCCAGCTCCAGCTCCAATTAATGAGCCTATTCCTAAACCAACTCCGAAGAAGAGAGGTGTTCTATTTCTCAGTCCCGAAGATATGCGAGAGGGAAAGAAATCTATGAAAGAAAAAGGTATTAAAGCTGAAGATGTTAAGAATTTACCTCCAATTGAAGAAATACATGGTCTTAATTTACCGCCTGTTGAAGAAACATATGATCTTAATCCTTTATTTATTGAAGAACCTCTAGACCTCGATAATCCGACATAGGTAGTAAAGGTAAATTCTCTCTATAGATATGATAAAGCTGAAATCCCTCCTACTAAAATTGCTAGTCAGTGCTTGGATGAGTTTGATAACTTTATGTTTAAGCAAGATGACTTTAATGCTTATTTTGGTAGACAATTAAAACAAAATGCTTATATGGTTAAACGCTTGGGTAATTACATGGCTAATATTGAAGGTGAACTGAAACTTGTTAGCAAACATGCTTCTATGGTTACCACTCAAGTGGAAAAAGTACTTAAAGCTCAAAAAGAATTGCTCCATGAAATGAATAGTAAGAAAAATGATTATGCTGTTAGAGTGGCTACTAGAACTGGTAGAATGACTCAGGAACCTTTGTATCCTGAAGGCCACCCTAAGAGAATTGAGCAAGATTCTCAGTGAAATAATATTGATGCACCTAGTTCTTTTAAAAGGAAGAAAAAGAAAAATGATAGAACTGTGCAAACTTCTAGTGAACCTATTGCTGAACCACCTGATAATCCAAATGATATCTCTATGTCTGATGCTGAAACACAATTGGGTAATGAACATGAACCTAATGAAAACGTTAATGATGATGTTCATGATGATGCTCAACCTAGTAATGATAATGATGTAGAAATTGAACCTGTTGTTGATCTTGATAACCCACAATCAAAGAATCAACGTTATGATAAGAGAGACTTTGTTGCTAGGAAACATGGTAAAGAAAGAGAACCTTGGGTTCAGAAACCCATGCCGTTTCCTCCCAAACCATCCAAGAAAAAGGATGATGAGGATTTTGAGCGCTTTGCTGAAATGATTAGACCTATCTTTTTGCATATGCGATTGACTGATATGCTCAAAATGAATCCTATGCTAAGTACATGAAAGATATTGTTACAAATAAAAGAAAGATACCGGAAGCTGAAATTTCCACCATGCTTGCTAATTATACTTTTAAGGGTGGAATACCAAAGAAACTTGGAGATCCAGGAGTACCTACTATACCATGCTCCATTAAAAGAAATTATGTTAAAACTGCTTTATGTGATCTTGGAGCCGGTGTTAGTGTTATGCCTCTCTCTTTATATCGTAGACTTGACTTGAATAAGTTGACACCTACTGAAATATCTTTGCAAATGGCTGATAAATCAACTGCTATACCTGTCGGTATTTGTGAGGATGTGCCTGTTGTGGTTGCAAACGTTACTATTTTAACGGACTTTGTTATTCTTGATATTCCCGAGGATGATAGTATGTCTATTATTCTTGGAAGACCTTTTCTTAATACTGCAGGGGCTGTTATTGATTGCAACAAAGGCAATGTCACTTTTCATGTTAATGGTAATGGGCATACGGTACATTTTTCGAGGAAACAATCTCAAGTCCACATTATCAACTCTATTGGAAAAATTCCATCGATTATATTTGGAGGTTTGAATTTCCTCTTCCTACTGTCAAAAAGAAATATGATATACTTATTATTGGGGATGTGCATATCCCCGTTGAGGTAACCTAGTGTTATTCGAAATATCTCTGGTTTCATGTTAATCGGAATGAGTTTGTTAACAAGACTTGATCAACCTTATTAGTGGATTACTTTTGATGAGCATGAGATGGATGAAACTAGAAGCACCACCTTCTGTACCCTCTCTATACTTTTTGTTATTTAGTAGAAATAAAGTAAAATTAGTATTTTTCTGTCTGTTTCCTTATTTATCCGTGCAATATAAAAATATCCCAAAAATAAAAGTCCTCAGGATGACATGCCAATTTAATATGACTTTTTCGGGAATATTTGAGGATTTACTGTGCAAAAATTACTGCGGGGGGAGCTGCCTGGCCACGAGGGTGGAGGGCGCGCCCTACCCCTGGGCGCGCCCCCCTGCCTCGTGGGCCCACGGTGGCCCTCCTCCAATTATTCATGCACCCATCTTCTTCTTCTTCCTCCCACAAACACGAAAAACCAACTCAAGCACGAGTTCCAACCCTTTTTGTTGTGATTTTCGATCTCCTTGCTCAAAGCACCTCTGGCAAAACTGCTTGGGGAGATTGTTCCTTGGTATGTGACTCCTCCATTGGTCCAATTAGTTTTTGTTCTAGTGCTTTATTCATTGCAAATTTGTGCTTCATAGGTGACCATGTTCTTGAGCTTGCATGTCAAATTTATATGGTTCCAAGTAGTTCTAATGCTTGATATAGGCTCTAGGCACTTATAGGAGTAGTTGCTATCAGTTTTATTGAAGTTGGTTCACTTTTGTTTGAAGTTACTAAGAATTTCAGATTATTTTAGAAAATAATGAAGAGACTTTTGAGGGGCTCATTGAGCCGAAGCTCAAAGGATAAACAAAATGAAGAAGCACAGAGGCCCAAATATAATTTGCCTCATACCGCGGAGATCCGGCCGTGTGAATGGCCTTCTGATAATTTCTTGAGACAAGCCGGGATTTATGAGGATTTCTATTCATTGATTGAGAATGTCGGCCTCATCGACTTCGTCCGCGACCAACATCCTCAGTCCCTATCTTGTTACATGGGCGCCGTTCAAGCCTACCGGAATCTTGCACCAGCCCCGGAACCTGAACCACAAGATGAGCCTCCACGACAATCTGTTTATTCTTGGGATCCAGAGATGGCTGTCAGCCAGTGGCAGTCAGAGTCTTCTTCATCACAGTAGGATCCCAACTATTCTTCGTCGCAGTACGACCCCAGCTACACCTACGGGTATCCGCCAGGCTATCCCTGGCAATAAACCAACTTAGGCCAAAAGCCTAAGCTTGGGGGAGTACGTATTTCTCACCGACATTACATTTATGTTCACACACACTCATTGCTAGATGTCGGTGCTCATACTCTTTCACTGTAATATCCACGCTAGTTAATTTTCTTTTTCCTGCTTTCTTCTTGTGTGTTTGTTAAATCTTAAGAAAAACAAAAAAATTAGTAGTTGTTTATTTTTCTGCTGTAGTAGTAACAATTAAAAATAAAACCCAAAAATATTTCCCATTCTTCTTTTGCTTTTTAGGAGCTTTCCCGTGTAAATAGTTTTTATTTCTTTTCTTTTCTTTGGGGGTCGATAGGACAAGACCATGATTACATTGTTGAAGTGGCTCTTATATGCATTATTGTTGATTTAACCCGGAGCCTATATTGCTTTGTCTTCTCCTGTTTATTGAATGCTCGCAGATTCCAGCTTAGCCCAATGCACATGCACTCTTATTATTATTCACATCGTTCGGTCATGCAAGTGAAAGGCAATTATGATGAGATATGATGGACCGACTGAGATGAGAAAAGCTGGTATGAACTCGACCTCTTTTGTTTTTATAAATATGATGAGTTCATCGTTCTTGATTCAGCTTGTTATGAATAAACATGTTTGCAATAACAATTAGAGAGCATATTTGCTTGTGCCATGCTTGATTAGCTATGAGTTATAATGGTTTACCTTGCGTGCCAACGTGCTATTAAGATGGTTATGATGTGGTATGATGGGGTGGTATCCTCCTTTGAATGAAGTGACTTGACTTGGCACATGTTCACGCATGTAGTTGAAACAAATCAACATAGCCTTCATGATATTTATGTTCATGGTGGATTATATCCTACTCATGCTTGCATCCAATGTTTATTAATTTTAATGCATGTACATGGCTGTTGTCACTCTCTAGTTGGTCGCTTCCCAGTCTTTTGCTAGCCTTCACTTGTACTAAGCGGGAATACTGCTTATGCATCCAATCCCTTAAACCCCAAGTTATTCCATATGAGTCCACTATACCTTCCTATATGCAGTATCTACCTGCCGTTTCAAGTAAATTTGTATGTGCCAAACTCTAAACCTTCAAATAAACATTCTGTTTTGTATGCTCGAATAGCTCATGTATCAACCAAGGCTGCCCTTATCTTCCATGTTAGGCGGGTTATTCTCAAGAGGAGTGGAGTCCGCTCCTCACTCACGAGAAAATGGCTGGTCACCGGGATGCCCAGTCCTATGCTTTATGCAAACTAAATCAAAATTAATTGCAAACAAAACTCCCCCTGGGACCTGATGTTTGTTGGAGGCGCTCGTTGTGTCGAGCAAGCCATGGATTGATGCTTGTTGGTGGAGGGGGAGTATAAATTTTACCATTCTGTTTGGGAACCGCCTATATTGTGTGTAGCATGGAAGATATCGCCATCTCTTAGTTGTTACATTGACAATGAAAGTATACCGCTCAAAATATTATTTATCTCTATTTCAAAACCGAGCTCTGGCACCTCTACAAATCTCTACTTCCCTCTGCGAAGGGCCTATCTATTTACTTTTATGTTGAGTCATCACCCTCTTATTAAAGAGCACTAGCTGGAGAGCACAGCTGTCATTGGCATTCATCACTATTAATCTATATTGGGTGTGACTATGATTGGATCTCTTTTACCATGAATTACAATGTCTAGTTAGTCCTTGATCTTTAAAGGTGCTCTGCATTTATGTTTTGCGGTCTCAGAAAGGGCTAGCGAGATACCATCTTGTTATATCATATTATGATTGTTCTGAGAAAGTGTTGTCATCCGAGATTTATTATTATGGCTCACTAGTTGATTATGTTATTGATATGAGTAATTATGAGACCTGAGAATTATTGCAAATGTGGTTAGTTATAATCTTTGCTGAAAACATGAATGCTGGCTTGACATATTTACAACAACAAGAGCAAACAGAGTTTGTAAAAGTTTTTCTTTATTTCTTTCAGTTTGTCAACTGAATTGCTTGAGGACAAGCAAGGGTTTAAGCTTGGGGGAGTTGATACGTCTCCGTCGTATCTACTTTTCCAAACACTTTTGCCCTTGTTTTGGACTCTAATTTGTATGATTTGAATGTAACTAACCCGGACTGACGTTGTTTTCAGCAGAATTGCCATGATGTTGTTTTATGTGCAGAAAACAAAACTTCTCGGAATAACCTGAAACTCCACGGAATACCTTATAATAAATAATAAAAAATCCTTGCCAAAGATGAAGACCAGGGGGCCCACACCCTGTCCACGAGGGTGGGGGTGCCCCCCCTAGGGCGCGCCTCCCTACCTCATGGGCCCCCTGGAGACCTTCCGACACCAACTCCAACTCTATATATTGGCTTTCGGGGAGAAAAAAATAAAGAAGAAGAAATCATCGCGTTTTACGATACGGAGCCGCCGCCAAGCCCTAAAACCTCTCGGGAGGGCTGATCTGGAGTCCATTTGGGGCTCCGGAGAGGGGAATTCGTCGCCGTCGTCATCATCAACCATCCTCCATCACCAATTTTATGATGCTCACCGCCGTGCGTGAGTAATTCCATCATAGGCTTGCTGGACGGTGATGGGTTGGATGAGATTTACCATGTAATCTAGTTAGTTTTGTTAGGGTTTGATCCCTAGTGTCCATTATGTTCTGAGATTGATGTTGCTATGACTTTGCTATGCTTAATGCTTGTCACTAGGGCCCGAGTGCCATGATTTCCGATCTGAACCTATTATGTTTTCATGAATATATGTGAGTTCTTGATCCTATCTTGCAAGTCTATAGTCACCTACTATGTGTTATGATCTGGCAACCCCGAAGTGACAATAATCGGGCCCACTCCCGGTGATGACCGTAGTTTGAGGAGTTTATGTATTCACTATGTGCTAATGCTTTGTTCCAGTTCTCTATTAAAAGGAGGCCTTAATATCCTTTAGTTTCCATTAGGACCCCGCTGCCACGGGAGGGTAGGACAAAAGATGTCATGCAAGTTCTTTTCCATAAGCACGTATGACTATATACGGAATACATGCCTACATTACATTGATGAATTGGAGTTAGTTCTGTGTCACCCTATGTTATGACTGTTACATGATGAACCGCATCCGGCATAATTATCCATCACTGATCCGATACCTACGAGCTTTCCATATACTGGTTTACGGTTATTTACTTTCCCGTTGTTACTGTTACAATCACTACAAAACACCAAAAATATTACTTTTGCTTCCGTTACTTTTGTTACCGTTACCACTACTATCATATTACTTTGCTACTAAACACTTCGCTGCAGATACTAAGTTTCCAGCTGTGGTTGAATTGACAACTAAGCTGCTAATACTTGAGAATATTCTTTGGCTCCCCTTGTGTCGAATCAATAAATTTGGGTTGAATACTCTACCCTCGAAAGCTGTTGCGATCCCCTATACTTCTGGGTTATCAATGGACATTGGCTTTCTCATGTTGAGTAACAACAGATTCTCTGGCAATTTCCCATCATTTCTAAAAAGATTGAGACAATTGAAGTCTCTATATCTATAACATAATAGTTTTTACGGAAGGTTGCCATTGTGGATTGGAGAGTTGGCTGAATTAAGATTTCTGGGGCTAAACCATAATACATTTTCTGGAGAAATCCCACCTACCATCTACTAGCTGCCTATCTTTACTAGAGAACTTCTCTATCTTCGTGTGCAAACTCTTTCTGTTGCCATGAAAAAAGCTTGTCTTTAAAGCTTGTTTTCCTTCTACGTGTGCAAACTCTTTCTGTTGCTAGGTGTGAGGACTTGAGTAGCTATTTGACATACCATCATCATGAGGATTGTTATTTGCTATATTTTGCATGCTCACATATTTATTATATTTCAATTCCTTCAGCTGACTGGAGCTACACTTAATTACCAAAGGGGTCAAAGTCCTGGAACAAAAATTCAAAGCTAAGCAAATTTACTCTAGAAACCGCTTCATACCATTCACACAGAACGACTATTGCCATGAAAAAAAGGTTAAAGCCACTCGGGTATTTGGATGAGTGTGTTTGTGTTGTGTTGCTTATTTTCATGAGCCATCTGTTTGTTGGTCAATGAAAAAATGCAATTAGTCTGAACAAGGTACCGACCGACCCTTGACACATTACTTAATTTGATGCTGAAGCACCATAAAATTGGGGAAATACAACCACACATTGTTAAAACCATCCATTTATTTATGATCAATGAGAACATAATTTAGTCTCTACACACAACAAATTACAAATGGCACGGAAACAAGACCAACAGACAGCTATGTACAAAGTCATAGGAGCATTCTGGCTGGCACATTGTTTCTTGAATCTTTCGTTTACTTGCCTACCAATTTTCCTGCATGATCTTGGCCTGTTCAAATATGAACCTGCCTTCCTTGTACTTCTGGGACTCCTCGTAGGCTCTCTCATACTTCCACCCGAGCACCTCGCGGCAATCACGGCAATGGATGTCGGCGACCGTGTGGAGCCCCGTCATGAGCTGCCTGTCCTCCTTGGCCCCTGTGGTGACGTTCATGGCGTGGTAGGAGAGAAACGCGCGGCCATTCCTCCCCTACGACATCAGCCGAAAGAACAAAGGTACTAGTATTTATATCCTCCAAACATAAGCAAAATTGAGATAGACGGATCATAGCGTATCGAGGTCGTGACATCTGGAGCTGATATGGATAGATATCACACATCTCTGGTTGGCTGAGTGAAACTCCGCTATGTAAATATAGAAACACAAGGGCTAAACTTCATTCTCAGATTGTATTGTTGGACTTGGACCTCTCCACTGCAGTTGATGAATGAACCTATTTAAAGTGCCTAGTTGATACTACAACAGCAGCCAAAAGAGCAAAGGAGAGACAGTATCAGTAGTATGTATTTATCCTTCAAACACAATCAAAATTGAGATGGACAGGTCATAGCATATCGCGGTCTCAGCATCTGAATGGAGTTCATGTGACAGCCTCAGATGACTAACTGCTGGTACAGATAGATCACAGTATTTCTCTCTGGTTAACTGAAGGAAACTCCGCTATTTAAATGTAGAAACACAAATGCTAGCTAAAGTCAGCTTTTTTTAGGGTTAGCTAAAGTCAGCTACATAGACGTTCATTCTCAGATTGTTGGACCTCTCCACCGCAGTTGATGAATGGACCTATTTAAAATTGCTAGTGGATACTATTACTGATTTTAGCTCGGAATCCCCAACCAGCCCTACATATATTACTAGTCCATCAGTTCCTATTTATTGATTAAGCTCTGCCTGTCCACTCTTGATCCCTAACACAGGCCCAAAGGCCAGAAGTCAGTAATGACCAAGGAAAAGCAAATAAATTATCCTTCACTGGGTGAAGTTGTTCACCTGGAAGGCCTTGGAGATAGTATCATCATGGAGGCAGACGTGGTTCCGGCAATGGCGGCAGCTGTACACCCGCGGCCCAACCAGTTCCGCCATCTCTCTGCTGCAACCAATCCGATTCACCAATTGAATTAGGAACCTAACAACCACACAATGATAGTGGACAAGTACTAGTATGTGGTGCTCCAGAGTAGTAGAATACATAAACCGGAATGACCAAACAATGACTAATAACCATTCCAAATTACAAATGTCATGGAAATAACACCGACAGACTGGTAGTTTTAAAAAGAAGAAAACATACATGGTTGGTTGAATCTCTATTCCATTTCTTACCTATTCTTCTGCACGATCTTGTCCTTTTCAAATATGAACTTGCCTTCCTTGTACTTTTGGGATTCCTCGTAGGCTCTCTCGTACTTCCATCCGAGCACCTCTCGTACTTTCGGGAGTTGCATAATCTCATAGTCATAGGAACATGTATAAGTTATGGAGACAGCAATAACAATAAACTAAATGATCATAGTGCTAAGCTAACGGATGGGTCAAGTCAATCACATCATTCTCTAATAATGTGATACCGTTTATCAAATGACAACTCTTTGTCCATGGCTAGGAAACTTAACCATCTTTGATTAACGAGCTAGTCAAGTAGAGGCATACTAGTGACACTCAGTTTGTCTATGTATTTACACATGTACTAAGTTTCCGGTTAATACAATTCTAGCATGAATAATAAACATTTATCATGATATAAGAAAATATAAATAACAACTTTATTATTGCCTCTAGGGCATATTTCCTTCACTATCAACATACAATTGATCCACACGCGCGCTCATATGATGGGCACCAAAGTACAGCAACATAGCCACAAGCAAATTAAACCAATCACAACAATTCACGAATTACCAATAGGAAAACAAAAATCTACTCAAGCATCATAGGATGTCAACATATCATTGGATAATAATATGGAGCATAAAGCATCATGTTCAAGTAGAGGGTACAGCGAGTTGCGGTAGAGTGGATCGCTGTAGATAGATGGGGGAAGGTAATGAAGATGTTGGTGAAGATGACGGAGTTGTTGGAGTAGATCGTTGTCACACGATGATTGCTCTGGCGGCGTTCCGGCGCCACCGAGAGAGAGGGGGGGAGAGAGCCCCCTCCTTCTTCTTCTTCCTTGGCCTCCCCCCTAGATGGGAGGAGAGTTCCCCCTCTGGTCCATGGTTGCCATGGCGGCGGAGGGGCGGGAGCCCCTCCGAGATTGGATCTCTCCCTCTGTTCTCTTCTGTTTCGCGTTCCTGATTTCTGGCCAAAAATCATTTCTTATATTCCTGGAGATCCGTAACTCCGATTTGCGCTGGGATTTTAACACGGATCTTTTTTTCGGATATAAGCTTCCTTGCGCCCAAAGTAGAGCAGCAATCACCTTACGAGGTGGCCACCACCCACCACCACGCGCATGGCTAGGCTATGCCCTGGTGTCTTGTGGGGGCTATGGGCCTCCTTTTGCGTTGATTCCACCGCCAAAAAATCACATATATTCCAAAATAATTCTCCGTAAAAATTTAGCATTTGGACTTCGTTTGATATGGTTATTCTCCGAAACAAAAAACATGCAAAAACAGAAACTGGCAGTGGGCACTGGATCAATATGTTAGTCCTAAAAAATGATATAAAATGTTGTCAAAAGTATGTGAAAGTTGTATAATATTAACATGGAACAATAAAAAATTTATAGATACAACGGAGATGTATCATACACCTACACATGATCTAAAAAAAATCAACAATCGTCTTGTAAACATTTTCCTTATGTATGACCTTTCACATGTGTCTAAGCATTCTACTTAGCATAGATATAAGATCATACTTTTAGTGTCCATTTTTGGAAGTTCAAAATAATACTCCATCTGTTCTTTGATATTAGGCGTATAGTTTTTTGCACTAATATTAACACATGGGTTGGGAGGGAAAATTTTGTTGGTTTTGCACGTAAAAGCTCCTGGTGCAAACACGTGAGACTACGAGAAAAATAGTGAAATCAGGATCCTCTTTATCCCGGGCAGTTTACTTCCTTATTTAGCCTAACAAATCCCACAATATCCTCTCTGATTACTCTCCTCTGATCGCAACCTATCCCTCGTCCCCACACATTTTCCCACGAGCGACATGGAGCGCGTAGCTTTTTACTCTCTTCCGCGCGGCATAAATGTAAAAGCCTCGGCCAAATTCAAAATTTCTCAAGATTCTGCTCACAGAAAATTTTCAGCACATGAGGGAATGGCAATGGCGCCATTGAGCGAAAATTTAATTTTCAAATTGGAGAAGACGGGGCTATATATCATCCTTTCCCCACCTCGCCATCTCATCACAATCGCCATCCCTATCCCCCACTCGCCATCTCTATCCCCCACTCGTCATCTCTCTCTTCTGGTTGCCATCTCCAATGGCTAGTCGCCTCTCCGAGTGGATCAACTGGGATGACCTTGGCAATGAGTCGAGAAGGATGCGGCCGAGTTGAACTACTACTACGAGTGGGTCGTACCCGATCAATATATGTCCAATTTGGTTCATTCATTCTGGCATCCGTTCTGCAATCCCTAGCTTATTGTGTTATGGTGTTGTCATAGATGAAGACCTGACAGAGAGTACCGATCGGCGTCGGGGAGGAAGACTTGCCTAGCAGGTGGAGTAAGGGGTCTGGGTGTGGCACTTGGACGAGGAAACATTGGTCGATTGGGACTTGATGAGAATGCGCTGGCCGATTAAGACTTGCTCAGTGTGTACGTTCAATGGTTAACCGAGCAATGGCGCAGGAAAACGGTCGTGTCGTGCTGATTCTCCATGTGAATAAACAAAGAGAGGCGGCCAGATCGGTTCACACGAGCGAATGAATAAAAGGACCGAACAAGATTTCTTTCCTCTAAAGCTAAGGGTCGGCCGGATATGCACTTATACGTGTAATTTTCTATTTCCTAATTAACTACAACGTATGCACAACACACACAAGATGGGGCTGTGACATACAATATGTTTTGATTGTACCTTGTATAAGGGTAAAAGTGTTAAGATGAATACACCTTATAATCTGAATTTTTTTTACAAAAAAACTATACACCCTACATTTATGGATGAAGATAGTAGTGCTTACTTATTTATATTCAACTTTTTTACTTATTATGACTCTATTAATCATAATAATGTTTTAACTAGTATAATATTTCTATAATTCTTAGAAATATAAAGCACATAAATATGTCAATGGATATTAGTTATTCATCTTAAAGTAAAATCATGTTTTGCCACAAATGTTATGTTACTTTCTTTGTAAGATTTCATTTGAGACATTGCCAATAAAAGTTTTCGTTCATGAATCTCTCTTAGGTAGAAAATTAATAAAGACAAAATGCACATTACTTCATAGATTATTGTGGTGAATTAGATCATTTGTTGTGTGTTTATATGTTTTCATGTCCAGATTATTATTTTTGAATATCCTGATAGAACACTATAGAGCATACATATCCACAAAAGAAGTCCCAATAAAGGTTCAATATAGTATATGAATATATATGTAGATAAATACAAATAATAGTACAGGAGATGTGTACAAGTGTCCTCCAATAGTTAGAATTGCTCATAATTACTCCGTTCCTAAATATTTGTCTTTTTGGAGATTTCAAATGGTTACCACATACAGATGTATATAAACATATTGTAGAGTGTAAATTCACTCATTTTGCTCCGTATATAGTCACTTGTTAAAATCTCTAGAAAAACAAATATTTAAAAACAGAGGGAGTATTATTTTACTCTCTCAAATCCACCTTAATTGTCGTTAAATTGTACTAAATCAGTGACTATTAAGATGGATTGGAGGGACTACTAACTTTTAGGGTTCAAGCATTGGTTTACTCACATATTTGGTTTGCATTGTGTACCGAAATAGAATCATCTGGTGCCAGCCATTTCAAATTGGCTCAAGAATTTAATGATGACTATTGCGACCCTATGGTGTCGGTCCTTAGAGGCACGTGCATGAAAAGTTGTCGATAGTTAACAACAAAGTAAAGCCGGCTCTGGCAGGGGAGCGGGAACAACATGTTAACGGCTCGTTCTGGTGGTGACAAATGGTGTAGACTCGGTGTAATATATATTATTCTTAGGATCTGGGCCGTTTTTTGCAACAACAAAGAAAGAAATAGAATAATTTGTTGTCACGACTGCAAGGCAACATGTCGCTCTTCTTTTTTGCGAGAAAAAGTTTCAATCTATTCATCCTCAATCATGGTAGTACAATGAACACTAGAAATAATAAAATTTAAATCCAGATCCATAAACCACCTAGCGACAACTACAAGCACTGAAGCAAGCCGAAAGGGCGACGCTGTCATCGCCTCTCCATCACCGGAGCCGGGCAAACCTTGTCGTAGTAGACAGTCAGGAAGTCGTCGTGCTAAGGCCCCATAGAACCAACGCATCAGAACAGCAACCGCCGCCGATGAAGAGTGTAGATCCGAAGGATCCAACCTGAAGACATAGGAACGCAGACGAACGACGAACAGATCCGAGCAAATCCACCAAAGACAGATCGCCGGAGACACACCTCCACACGCCCACCGACGATGCTAGACGCATCATCGGAACAGGGGCTAGGCGGGGAGACCTTTATTCTATCTTCAGGGAGTCGCCGCCGTCTCGCATTGCTAAGTAGGACACAAATTCTAACAAAACTCAAAAAAAAATTCTAAAAACGGAGCCCTCCCACCGGCAACATGCTGCTCTACTCGGCCTGTGCGGCGGCGCTGGGATTGCGAGCTCCCCCTAGTCAGTCATGTGTGGTCTCATGTGTCGTGGATGATTGAGTTTTCTTGTATTTTAAGTAGTAGAAAGTTGTCACGATAAAAAAGAAGTAGTACTAGTTAATTGGAACACTTGTTTTCAGACAAGTGAGCAAAGTTTCAAGGAAACTTAGTGGGCTGCTGCAGCTTCATCTCTGAAGAATAAAATTGTGTCCTTTTAGGTTGGATTTGCAATGCCATCTCTGAAGTATTACTTGAAAACCAGTTCTGAACTTCTCTGTTCATTATAACGAATAACTGCAAATTTAGCACATACCGACGCCAGAGAGGGAGCAGCTGCACCACGGGGTGGATATCTTGGTTAGCTGCTCGGCGCCGCGCTGCGGCAGAAAGGGGGGCAACGGTGGGTTGATCGCCGAGCATTCCAACCATTTTGTATCTTAATGTCTGACCTAATTTCGTCACTAACTGTACACTGGACAGGCACACATTCAGTCAACAACTTTTACTGGCTTGCAAACAAGCAAGATATCAACCATGCCATTTTATGTCATGCAGTGGGCTAACTTGTTGCAGAATGTAGGTAATATTTTGACTTGTAAGGACACACAATGGATGCCTAATTACTCTACTCGTATAACAGAATGTCAATTCTTCAGAGAAGTTGCAACCAAAGCCATTTTCCCTTTCTTGTGGTAAGGAAACGCGAGTGCTTTCTTTCACGCTTCTCACATCTTTGTGAGTGACCGTCCAGCGGTCCAGAGGCCATGCCTAAGCCTGAGATATGTTGCCATTCAGTTTACAGAAAGAAGGGTATAGCAGCTATACTAAGCCTGCAAGGATTCAGTTAATTACTGTCAAGCACTACGTTATACGGATACTTGGATATGTATCGGATATGCGATATGGGGATACACCCGATACGCCAATTTTCTGAAAATATAGATATGGCGATACGTTTATATATATATACTACATATATTAATTATTAAAAATATTGACAACAAAATAGAGCTTCTAGGTCAAAGCATGCCTCAATAGGATTATTCCCTTTGTTTTCTTGCACTTGGTCCACTTTCATTAACTGACAGTGGGATTTTCCCAGGTTTGTTGTTTCAATCAGTGCATCGACTCTCTCTTGCTCGCCTTTCAATTGAACAAAAACATTGTTTTGGCATGAACTGGCACCCATGTTGGGTATCTTCAAAAGGTGCGCCTTTACTATTGAGGAGATTTAACATTGAACGAGGTGTTTCAGGTATTCAAAAAGTATCGCAGAAGTATCCTAGAAGTATCAAACAATATTTTCTTTTTTTAAAATCAAAAAATCGAGTGATACTTATGGGATACGTATCGGGTCGTATCGGGGCAGTATCCGGATGGATACGCGCACTTTCTGAAGTATCCGCGCAACGTAGGTCAAGCATGGATCCGTGTTGATTGCAGTTACCAAGGAGAGCACAAGATTTAGTGACCATGGAAATACCCTCCCATTATATGACTGGCTGAAATACAACAGCTGGGCAAGAGACGCTACTCGCTGATTGACATCGTATCAGGTTTGGGCCAAGTCCATAGAAGATCTTAATCATAATGTGAGTATTGCAGAAACTATATATCACACACAGTAAAGACTAAAGAGCAACCAGAAAGGATGACTAATTAATTAATTCACCCGACAATTCACTAAATTTTGGGCTGAACAGAATGAAGAAAGTTAGCATCTGCAAATGCAGTGTCCAAAGAGAAACAGAAGGTCAAGGAACAGGGCGGAGGAGTTGGAGAAGCACAGCCATCATGACCCATGCCATGCCGTATCCTTAACAGAATCTCTTCATAGGTTTTTGTTGGCAAAATCTATTCATAAGTGGTATTGAAAAAAAATCTCATCATAAAAAACAATCGTTACAATTACTAAGCCAAGGAATATGAAAGTATTGGAAACGGCATTCTACTAAAATAATTTTCAAAAAAAATAAAAACACTCATAAATTTTATTTTTTGTGAACTTTCCACAAATATTAACAGATTTTAAAAATATTCACGAATTTAAACAATGTACTTAATTTAAAACTTTTTCACGAATATCAGAAAAGTATTCATGGATTCTATGAAATGTTCACAAGTTTTATACTTTTTCATGCTTTTTCAGAAATGGTCCCAAATTTTGAACAATGTTTGCGGACTAAAAATGTTCACGGATATGAAAAACCATCACAGATTGTTAAAAAATGTTCACAATTTTGAAGAAAACATTTATTAATTTGAAAAAAGGTTCAATAATTTAAGTTATTATTACTGAACTTTTAAAAATAATATTAATTCTGAATATATTTGCTAATTAGAAAAACAAAAAAACAAATATAAAACTGAACATGAAAAAAGTGGAGGATTTTTTTTAAAATTGATTGAAACCTTCCACAAACTGGAAGGACTGGACAACATGGCCAACCCAATAACATCCAATGGGGTCCACATTTGCTCGACTGCCTCTGTGCTATGCACGAATGTTCATTCCCATAATAACCCTTGAGAGAAAAAGAAAAAAATTAATTCCAAAACCAAAGAAGGGCGCGGCAAAGCGTGTGTTAACATCTAGTGAATAAAAAAAGCCACTCAGGATGGCTTCCTTGGCGCACGGCAGGAAGAGAGGCGTGACTTTGTCTCGATGGCGGCAAGGCGTAGCCACCGCCTACCTCAAGTGTAAAAATGTGTGTACATTTTAAAAAACGATCATGTAGTGTAAAAAAAATTGTTTGTGCAAGTTAAAAAAATGTTTTGCACTGTTCGGAAAATTGTAACATTTAAAAATGTTCATACATTTTACAAATTCTGTTTATGATATTTCAAAAAAAATGTTCGTCATGTGTTGAAAACTGTTCAACGTGTATTTAACAACCTGTTCAACTTGTATATAAAAAAAGTACATCGTGTATCTTTAAAAAATGTTCAACGTGCATCTAAAAAATGTTTCACATGCAAAAATGTTTAAATGTATTAAAAAAATTATACCCCACACCTCAATATGAACTTCTAGGTTCACAAAAATTCTAAAAACTTGTCAAAATGTCATTAATTTTTAAAAACCATCTATGCAACCATGGTTTTATTTTTTTTAATTCTTTAACACAAATTCATAATTTTGGTTTTCCTTCACAGAAATTTATTTTTGAATCTCTTGTTTTTTAACTCAAAAAATTCAGCTTGATTTAAAATTCAGGCGCTGCCCAAAACAGTGTTGTGCGCCCAATAACGCCCAGTATATAGTCCAATAACGTGTACTAGGTTAAAATTGAACCCTAGCACCAGGCAGGCCCAGGCCGCACGTGCCGAGCAGCCGCGGTGCAAACTCTCTGTTTCCGCACCGGACCGATGGCGGCGCAGCGAGTGGAGCGACGGCGTCTCCCACCGACCACCTGTGTCGCGGGGTGGGGCAGCGGGCGGTGAGCAGGTTCGCCGCAAAGCTTTGTTTCCGGGCAGGAGCGGCGTCGGAGCTTGCCGGAAACAAAACTCTGTTTCCGTGAAGCGTCGTCTACTTGCGGTGGCGACTCCGTGAGGCCTCCGGTTTGCTCCCGAGCTCCTCGATCCAAAAACTCCCAACTCTGAAACTTAGGAATGCTGAATGATGAATGGGTTGAAAGATTTTCGGTGTGGTCGCAGCAGGTTTGTCATGTCGACGTTCGCCGGTGTATCCGTCCTTGACGGCCACAAGCTCCTGCGTAACGTCGGGCGTGTGGTCAAGGGCTGGCGCGAGCAGCGTGTACCACCTGCTGTTGGTCAAGGGCTACTCTGGCATCAAAAAAGAGTTGCCCAATGGCGAGAGCTGGTGCACTGAATTGTTCAGGGTGGGAGGCCATGAGTAAAGCAAAATCCACGTCGAAAATCCTAAACCTACGAAAGGCTCTACGTAGCTGCTACATAAACTTCCATTTAATCCTCTTCTTTAATTCAATCAAATAGCTTCATGTCAGATCAGTTGGTAATCTTATGCAAACCATTACGTGGATGTAACACTGCTCAATCCACGTAGGCACAAACAAAACCATGTCAGCTTCGAGAAAGTAGGAACTGACGAATGGACCCTTCCCGCCGTATGGGCCTCTCAACTGACGACAACCCAACCCATCGCGGCCTACCCGGTTATATAGTCTGTCTCCCCCAATCGATCGCTGCCGCATTCTGCATTGCTTCCTCCGTCCACTCCACTCCACGGCCGGCCGCTCACCTCACGAACCTCCGCCTCCAGCGCCCGCCGGATGGAGGAAGGGATCGGGTGGCTAGCGCAGGCCATCCTCGCAAGCCCCCTGATCGACAAGCATGATCCCTGGGTTAGCGAAGCCGGGCTCGCAGAGGAGATCGACGGGCTCAAGTCTGAAATCAAGGGAGTCCACATGGTGGTCTCTGCTGTGAAGGGCAGGGCGCTCGGGAACGAGGCACTGGCTGGATCTCTTGTTCATCTCAAGGAGGTGCTCTATGACGCCCGAAACCTAGTCGACGACCTCGACCACTACAGGCTCCAACAAGGTACGTACCACAGACTCACTTCTCGCTAGCTAGTTGTGATTTTTCATTGCAAAATACTACTGTACTACTGCAGTTGTGATCTATATATATCCGAGCTTCCTTCTTCAGGTGGTGAGTGTATAATATAAATAGCAGATGCACATGCCGCTACGGAATCTAGTTTAATTCGTTGATGTTTTCAGTCAGCTTGTACGCGCGATTTAGCGCGCGCCTTGCTGAAATCTTTCATCTTCTGTTTAGTTTCTTTCCCATGTGAAAAAAGGAGAAAAAATAAACCCTGCCCGGGCTTGTGAAGCCTGGGAGTCTTGTTCTTGCCACTGAACCTGCAACTTTTGGCATGGTTTGTTCCCTAAATGTAAAATTTTAGTTGATGTTCTCCCCGTTCATCTAAAAATTGAAGGTTTGGACGATGGTCATACGGGACCATGCTAACAGTAATACTTGTCTTACTTTTTAGGCAAGCCCGCTTCGATCGAGCCAACAAGTAGCAGCCATGGCAAGAGGCTACGGTCCAAGGCGTGGGACCATTTCGTCGTGACAAGAGATGGTAACGATAACCCTGTGCACGCAGAATGTAAATACTGTCACGCGATAGTACAATGTAAGACCAAATACGGGACAGGAGTTTTGTCAAGGCATGTCAAAAGTGCTAGCTGTATGGAAATAACCCGAGCCCTACCAAGTCACCAACCACAAGACTCTTCCCCAAGGTACGTTTTACGGACCCAAGAACAACGTGCATTTCCTTATGAACTACTCTACATGAACAATCCATGCCTTTTTACATCTTCGCCCTGGCACACTTTATTTTGGAGTTGTACTTTTCTTAGATGCAAAGTGGAATTCCCGCATCACAATCCCTACTTTGCGTACTTATCTATCATTCAATGGATCATCCAAATATATTTTTTTGGCCCAACCACCAACTTTTCATCCAAATTATATCAATCCCTACATTTTGTCTTTTAGGAAACAATATAATTACTTTTCATCCAAATTATATCAATCTCTAAATTTTGTCTTTTAGGAAACAATCTAATTACTTTTCATCCATTTCTGCATCCATCTATACCCCTTTTTGTTCTGTTAATTCATTATTTACACTATCTACTTAAGAACCCTTTCTTTCTTCTTGTAGCATAAGCAATGTTACTGGAGAAGCCATGCCTGTTTCAGTTTGTAATTCATCCAGCAGAAAAAGAATGAGAATTGGTCGTGAGTCAACACAAGTCACCACAGATAACACAAACCTCTGGAACAAGGACGGATTTTCGAGCAGGTTACGAGAATTAATTAATCAGTTGCAAGGCATCCAAGGGGATGTGAGAGGAGTTATAAATATACCTGTGCTAGATTCTGTTGCAGCTTCAAATCACCGTTGGAGTACAACCTATTTTGCATGCCGAAGAACATCGAGTCTTCATCAAAGGAAAATGTACGGGAGATCTGCAGAGAAAAATTTTATCATCAAGTTGATAAGCGAACACAAATCAGCTGGTGGTGTCACTGTTCTGCCTATTGTAGGCATCGGAGGAATTGGGAAGACAGCTCTGGCTCAACTTGTATACAATGATCCAGCAGTGGAAAATCAATTTGACCACAAGATATGGATTTGGGTGTCTAACAACTTTGATGAAGTGAGGCTCACAAGGGAGATGTTAGATTTTGTGTCACAGGAAACACATGGAGGGCTTTGCAACCTTGCCAAGCTTCAGGAGATCTTGAAGGGTAATATCAAGTCAAAGAGGATTCTACTTATTTTAGATGATGTTTGGGATGACAAAAATGACTGCCAATGGAACCAGCTGTTGGCTCCTTTTAAGTCTGACAATGCAAACAACAATTTGATACTAATGACAACTAGAAAACCATCTGTTGCAAAAAGGAGAGGAACGGCTGAACCAATTAAGTTAGGTGCGTTGGAAAAAGATGATTTCTGGTTATTGTTTAAAGCACATGCATTTGGTGATGAGAACTACGAAGAGCAAGAAAGTCTAAGTGGCATAGGACAAAAAATAGCACACAAGTTAAAAGGAAACCCATTAGCGGCACAAACTGCAGGAGCACTATTAA
The DNA here is from genome assembly GCF_056163025.1 of Triticum urartu. NCBI lineage: Eukaryota > Viridiplantae > Streptophyta > Magnoliopsida > Poales > Poaceae > Triticum > Triticum urartu. The sequence goes on from NC_141879.1 coordinate 8,880,993, forward strand.
TAGAGCATCTCACCGTTGAACATTGGACTAACGGTCTGAAGAATGAAGATTGGAAATCGCTGCACCTCAGTAGTGGAATTATGTCATCTTTGAAGTTTTGCTATGACGAGCTGCCCTTCCATTTACAGCAGTGCTTCTCATATTGTTCTATATTCCCATACGGTTATCAGTTTCCCGCGGAGGAGTTAGTCTATATGTGGATTTCACACGGATTTGTGAAGCTAGACGATTCAAGTGCGAGTTTAAAGGATACGGGATGGTACTATCTAACTGACTTGGTGAACCTGGGCTTCTTTGAGCAAGTCATCTCTTCGGTCAGACAAACTTCCTATTCCATTAGTGGTCTCATGCATGAGTTTGCAAGGGTTGTTTCAAGAAGGGAGTGTGCAACAATAGATGGTATATATTGCAATGAAATATTGCCAACTGTACACCATTTGTCAATACTAACTGATTCAATATATTCCATGGATGATCAGATGAGCAACATACCTTGTAGCAAGAAGTTTGAAGAAAAATTGAGAAGTTCATTTACATCAGTGAAAAAATTGAGGTCATTGGTGTTAATTGGGCAGTATGACTCTTTCTTCTTCAAAGCCTTCCAAGAAGTATTCCAAAAGGAACATCATTTGCGAGTGCTGCATTTGTCTGCAACATCTGCTGATTTTCATTCCTTCTTGTGTAGTAGGGTAAATCATAGACATCTCCAGTATCTGAAACTTCAGGACAGTCATGTTGAGTTGGGTTCCTCGCCTCAAGTTTCGAGTAAGTTTTTCAATCGAGTGTTAGATGGTTGGCTTACCTCTTTACAAACAATTCATCTAGAGAACTGTGGAGAATGCTGGATAGTTCCATCACTGAAAAGGCTTCCGTCTCTTACAAGGTTATTTTTGAGAAACATGCGGAAAGTAAGAGAAGTATCGTTTCCGTCATTGGAGGAGCTAGTTTTAGTTGAAATGTCAGAGTTGGAGAGTTGTGTGTGCACTTCTCTGGGAGATATGAACTCTAGTTTAAGGGTATTGGATATCCGAAATTGCCACAAACTCAAGATGTTTGATTTGCTTGAGAAACATCATAGCTTCAAAATGAAGAAGGGTTCATGGTTGCCCAATCTTAGGAAGTTCATTGTTTACGATTGTCCTCACTTGGAAGTAGTGATCCCTCTTCGGCCTTCAGCCACATTTTCTGAACTTTTAATCAGCAGAGTTTCAACATCTCTGACGATGGACAAATTTTACATGGAAACATTCGAAATTAGGCCAAACAGTCTTTTGGGTGAGTCATTTGGTGAGATGAGACTGGATGAAAAAATCTTGGCATTCCATAATCTGAGGGACCTCAAATGCTTGGAAATAAATTCATGCTGGAATCTGACGTCTATTTCACTAATAAGTTTTCATCAGCTCGTATCTTTAGAGAGTTTGACAATAGGGCACTGCACAAAACTCTTCTCTTCAGATGTTGTGTCAGCGCACACCCATGAAGACATGATAGCTGCAGATTATATAGCCCTACCATGTCTTGATAGTCTCAGTATTTTTTCATGTGGAATAACAGGGAAGTGGCTATCTCTGATGCTTCGACATGCGCCGGCAGTGAAGAAATTGATGTTAAATGGATGTCCAAAGTTGACACAGTTACGGATTGAAGAGGAAGAAAACGGCCAGTCGAATCTCAACCCAGCCTCGGAGGCTTCATCATCAGGATATCAAAATGGTTTGTCAGCAAGCTCAGATCCAGACGGTTTGTGGTGCATCCCGTCGAATCTCACCACTTCTCTCAAAACTATAAATATTGAAAGATGCCCTCATCTAATATTTGACGTCGCCAGATTTACCTCCCTCGAGGAACTACAAATACTCGGGGGATGCCCCAAGATGCTCTCGTCTTTGGTGCACGGAAGACTGCTCCTACCGCAATCACTTGAACAAATTTTAATATATGAGTATCCTCAAGAAACCATTCAGCTGTGCTTTCTGAATAACCGCACGTGCCTCAAAAAGATACAATTATTTTATAGCTCAGCTTTGAATTCTCTAATGCTGCACTCCTGTACATCGTTGGAAGACTTGACAATTAGAGAATGCAAATCACTCACTGCATTACATGGCATGGAATCGCTCAGGACTCTCAGGGCTTTGGCACTATATTCGAACTCAAGTTTGGAGCTTCTACAGCTGAAACCCTTGACACTGCTAGAAGATCTTGACATTGTACACTGTACTTCACTCGTCCCACCAGAGGGCTTGCGATCCCTCATGAACCTCCGGCATTTCAAAGTAGTCGGATCCCTGACAGGGTTTGGAGAGAGTTATGATGGGATCATTTTCCCTAGACTGGAAAGTCTTACTATCGACATTTTGTCTCGCCTTACCACGCCATTCTGCAAGGGCCTCACCAGCCTCCAACGACTAGAGCTATATGATTTGAAAGAAGCAAGATTAACAGATGAGCAAGAGAAGGCACTTCTGCTCCATAGGTCCCTGCAGGATCTCCATTTTCTCAACTGTGATGACCTTGTACATCTTCCGGTGAGGCTGCACAGCCTTCCTTCCCTCAAGAGGATAAAGATCGGATGGTGTCCACGCATCTCAGAGCTACCCAAGGAGGGCCTCCCACCTTCGCTGGAGAAACTTGTTATAGTATGTTGTGATGATCTGGAAGATCTTCCTGCGGGGCTGCACAGCCTTCCTTCCCTCAAGAAACTGAAGATCGACTGTTGTAAGGGACTCTCACGGCTGCCCAAGGAGGGCCTCCCACCCTCGCTGGAACAGCTGGTGATCGAAGACTGCAGCAGCAAGCTCTCAAAACAATGCAGATTGCTAGCAACAAGCAAGCTAAAGGTCAAGATTGATGAGCCCTTTTTGGGATGATTACCTGCTGTCTTGCTGCTGTGCTAAGGTAGGTGCACCTCTTAGTTTCTACCATACTATATTGGTGTCTGTCAACAGAAGATGATGAACACCTTTTCCATTTTAATTGACGTATTGCACATATGGTCTGCAGCTACAGTAATGCACCTGGGAGATCAGATCACCAGCTCCAGTTTGGTGGATTGGAGACGTCTGACGCTATGCTGAAGAAAAGAAAAGAAAAGAAAAGAGGACCGTTATGCAGCTACTTCAATTTTTTTCTTTTCATCCATCAAGCAGGACTGCACTCACAAATGGCACAGAACTAATCCGATTTATGCAAACACCAAAAGTGAACATTTTCCTGCATGTCCCTTGCCTACATTCGTTGAGGAAGGCAGATCGTAAAACTGAAATCAACAGTGTAAATCAAATGTGTCCTGTTCCTTTGTGCTGTAATTATTCAAGGAAAAGACAGAGGAAAGATATGGCTTCTGATGTGGTTTAAATCAATGTGCTTTCCTAGATCTCTGTCGTTAGTCAGAGAGGCTATACTAGTATATCTTGTACGAATATAGAATGGCATCATAGCTGTATTTTGGCCCAACTTCTACCATGCCCTGCAAAAATCATGGAAGGAGCATGTTGCGTACTCGCATTTCAAAAGTTTTTATTAACTTAGTTAATTTGAATTCCTTTTGTTTATTAAGTTTTTGTAAGGGAAACTTGCTAAGCTTGGATGAATTTCCTGTGGGGAAAATTTGATTTTATATAACTAACTTCTCGTGCCAACTAATTTTATAAGCCTATCTTCGACCATGAATTTGACAAATAAAATATGAGTCATATAACAAAAAATTGTACTAACAGAAGTTTTTTTTTCGAATTGAAAAGCCGAGGCCCACCTAAGATAGTACCATTGTACATGCCCTAAGAAAGAAAGGAACGAAGCATACCTGCTCGCTCTCCTGAGGCATCACCGAGGGCAACCAATCCAGCGCGTGCAAGGCAGATGATTCACTGTATATTGATCATCGCACATTACAAGTGTTTATATATACTGGTACACACACACACGAATAGGTAGGTACTGTTACAACAGAAGAGAGGAGATGAGTTATTGCTCCGCTAGGGTTCCCACCCCCGCCGCCGCCGGCGACCTAGCCTCCCCACCGCCGCCGGCCGCCGGGCGCGCGCCTCCCGGCCCGCCCCGCTCCCCCCACTCCCCCCTCTCCTCCCCTCCGCTCCCGTGGCACGCCCGTGCGTGCCCGGGGGGACCCCCTGTGGCTGCGGCCCTCGGCCCCGCCTCCCTCCCCTCCCACCGCCGCCGGCGAGCTCTGTCGGGCAAAGCCCGGGGGGCACGGCGACGGCGGGGCCCTCCTTCCCCGTCCGCTTGTGGGCGCCGGTGCGGGGCGGCTCCTTCGAGCGGTGGCGCTGGACGTCCGCGGGATCCAGTGGCGCGGCAGTGGTCTCGCGGGGCGGCGGGGTGGCCTGCTGGTGGCGGCGCTCCGGCGACCCTCGTTCTGCACGCGGCGGGGCGGCTGCGGTGCTCCCGTCTCAGGAGGTGGCGCGCGACCGGTCTCTTGCCGGATCTGGCCGGATCTGGCTTTGGGGGTCGGTCGGCAGCGCCTGGCTCCGGTGGTGCGTGCCCGGCAGCTCCGGCGCTTGGAGCTCGCCGGGCGACGCGGGTAGGGCAGCGGCCTGGCGTGGCCGCTGCTCCGGCTGTGGGTGACGGCATGGGTAGGTCTCGGTGGTGGCCTACCGGTGTCGTGGCGGCTTCACGGTGACTCGATGGATCTGCCCGCGGCAACAGTCGGCTTCTCCGGCGTCGGTTCGTGTGCATTCGGGCCGTCTCGACCTTCACCCCACCTCCTCGTCGCCCGGGCACTACTCCCATCAATGGGCTGGTCCTCTCCCAGCTGCGGTCCACCGCTCGTCTCGCGTCCGATGCTGTAGGACCGAGCGCGTCTCGCACACGATGCAGCAGGACCGAGCTCGTCTCGTGCACGGTGCAGCAGGACTGACCTCGTCCCCCTCTCGATGCTACAGGACCGAGCTCGTCCGCGCTTGGGGCAGCAGGATGGGTCGGTGGATGCCAGTTCTGGCCGACCTATTGGGTCTCGACGCTGGGGGTTGCCCAGGGGCGCGAAAGGTGGGACCTTTCCGCTCGTCGCTTTCGTTGGGGTGCGGCGGGTCTCGGGTGAGGTGGTGTCGAGGTCTTGGATGCTGGGGCGGCGGCCCTGATGGTGGTTGTGCGGTGCTCTTGGGCAGAGCCCGTGCCTTGGTGCTACCTAGTCACCATGGTCGTGTGGGCGGCGTGTTTGCCGGGGTGTGGCATTCGGTGGCGGTGAATGTTGGCCGAGGTGAAAACCTGCTCTATCTTAGGACGGACCGGCGGCGGCGAAGATCGTTCCCTTCTTGAAGGCGTCGTCGCGGCTCTCATTGCCCGTCATGCGGCTCCGGGGCAAACTCTGATCCTTGGATCGGGCGGCGGCGCTCCGGCGTCGTATCCTTCTTGAAGGCGCCGCTTGGAGTGCATGGTTCGTCATATGTAGCTTCATCTCTTTGGGGCGGTAGTGCTAAGAGTGGTGTTGCTGCGCTCAGCGCCTATGTATCCTGTCTTGGGTGTGTGCGTGTGTTGTGGTGGCGTGGCGTTCACTCTGTGCATTCCAAAACCGAACCGAAAAACCATACCGAAAATAAACCGAACCGAACCGATTTTATGGTTTCTGGTTTCGGTATGGTATGAACTTTTCATACCGATTTGAACTTTGGTTTTTATGGTATATACCAAAAAACCGAACAGTTAACCGAATAAACCGAAGTAAAAAATAAATTTATATTTCTTGAGATGAACAACCATACAAGTTGTCATTTTCCTTGTACATGAGTCAAATTCACTAATAAGCATGTAAAATTTTCTTGTAACATAGTCATTTTTCTCTTTTTAAAATGCTAAGCACGTCCATAACCATCAACAGATGAATTAATGCATGCATATATACTTATATATATAGTCATATACTATTTGTGTAAAATAGTATGTGTTTTGAGTCATAAATTTGCAAATTATTATTACGTCATTTTCAAATTCGCGTCAACTTTGGTTTTTATGGTATATACCGAAACCATACCGAAATAATTTGGTATATACCGAAACCGAACCCTATTTTAATTTCATACCGTATTTACCGAAGTATTAATACCGTACAAACCGAAAAACCGTATAAACCGAACCATGTAAACCGAATAAACCGAACGCACAGGGTGACGTGGCGTGTGTTTATACTGGATGCTTGTAGTTTGGTGCTTTATATATAAAACGGGGCGAAAGCCTTTTTCAGTACAACAGAAGAGAAGATCACGCCGTGCGTGGTTACATGGGCGGACGCGACGTGCACAGGAGCGTGGGCGCCATAGGACTGGCCTGTTGCACACATGGACGAGGTTTCCACCCCCCCCCCCCCCCCCCCCCCTCCCCCAGGCAGCTGAAGCATGGTGCTCTGCAACTTTGAGGCTGCAGTTGGAATCGACAAACACACTAGTAGGGAGACCCTTCGTGAAGATATCGGTGAATTGTGATGTCATTGGGACATGCAAGGCATGCACCTCGCCGAGAGACACACTCACGGGCGAAGTCAGGTCAATCTCAAAGTGCTTGATTTGTCCGCTGATGCTCAACAAGGTTGCTCGACATGTACATGGCACTGATGTTGTCACAGTAGACAACGGTAGCTTGTTATGGTGGGTGACGAAGCTCGGTGAGGGGTTGCCGCAACCAGCAAGCCTCGGCAATGGCATTGGTGATGCCTCTATACTCAGTCTCTGCGCTTGAGTAGGATACTGTGTTCTGGCGCTTCGACAACCAACTGACGAGGTTGGAGCTGAATTATGAATACCTACAGTTGCATATGGTGCCAAAAAATAGCAGTATGAGGAGTAGCATATGATGGTTGTGGGTAATTGGCCAATAAAATGTAGTAGCATGGCCAATTTCCCGATTTGTTTGGATTAATATACTGCAAGTTAGTTGCAGGTGAATAAAAATGTGAAAAACTTTGTTGCATGCTATTGGAAGTTCTTACATGCGGTGTTTCAACTTGATTAACCCAACCTAGCGTGTTGCTCATCGGCATATGGATTTGTGGGGTTGCCGATGCATGAAAGTTAGGATGCATATGTTCATGTTACGAAAATTTTAAGTTGGAGCATAGAGATTATTTTGCTTTGTAGATTGCAAACCCTAGATGACGAACTCTTCATAGCAAGAACGGGCTAGAGACCGTTCGAAGCTTCTTCCCCAGTGGAGTCGTGAAAAAGTTGTTGGGGAACATAGTAATTTCAAAAAAATTCCTACGCACACGCAAGATCATGGTGATGCATAGCAACGAGAGGGGAGAGTGTGTCCACGTACCCTCGTAGACCGAAAGCGGAAGCGTTAGCACAACGCGGTTGATGTAGTCGTATGTCTTCACGATCAGACCGATCAAGTACCAAACGCACGACACCTCCGAGTTCTGCACACGTTCAACTCGATGACGTCCCTCGAACTCCGATCCAGCCGAGCTTTGAGGGAGAGTTCCTCAGCACGACGGCGTGGTGACGATGATGATGTTGCTACCGACGCAGGGCTTCGCCTAAGCACCGCTACGATATGATCGAGGTGGATTATGGTGGAGGGGGGCACCGCACACGGCTAAGAGATCAAGAGATCAATTGTTGTGTCTATGGGGTGCCCCCCTCCTCCGTATATAAAGGGGGGAGGGGAGGGCCAGCCAAGAGAAGGAGGCGCGCCCAAGGGGGGAGTCCTACTACCACCAGGAGTAGGACTCCTCCTTTTCCTATTTGGAGAGGGAGAGGGAAGGAAGAGGAAGGAGGGAGGAAGGAAAGGGGGGGCCGGGCCCCCTCCCAATTCGGATTGGGCTTGGGGGTGGGGCGCGCCCCCTCCCTTTCTCCTTTCTCCTCCTTTCCACTAAAGCCCATTAAGGCCCATATACCTCCCGGGGGGTTCCGATAACCTCCCGGTGCTCCGGTATTATCCCGATCTCACCCGGAACCATTCCGGTGTCCAAATATAGTCGTCCAATATATCGATCTTTATGTATCGACCATTTCGAGACTCCTCATCATGTCCGTGATCACATCCGGGACTCCGAACTACCTTCGGTACATCAAAACACATAAACTCATAATATAACCGTCATCGAACTTTAAGCGTGCGGACCCGACGGGTTCGAGAACTATGTAGACATGACCGAGACACATCGCCGGTCAATAACCAATAGCGGAACCTGGATTCTCATATTGGCTCCCATATATTCTACGAAGATCTTTATCGGTCAAACCGCATAACAACATACGTTGTTCCCTTTGTCATCGGTATGTTACTTGCCCGAGATTCGATCGTCGGTATCTCAATACCTAGTTCAATCGCGTTACCGGCAAGTCTCTTTACTCGTTCCGTAACACATCATCCCGTAACTACCTCATTAGTTACAATGCTTGCAAGGCTTATAGTGATGTGCATTACCGAGTGGGCCCAGAGATACCTCTCCGACAATCGGAGTGACAAATCCTAATCTCGAAATACGCCAACCCAACAACTACCTTCGGAGACACCTGTAGAGAACCTTTATAATCACCCAGTTATGTTGTGACGTTTGGTAGCACACAAAGTGTTCCTCCGGTAAACGGGAGTTGCATAATCTCATAGTCATAGGAACATGTATAAGTCATGAAGAAAGCAATAGCAACATACTAAACGATCAAGTGCTAAGCTAACGGAATGGGTCAAGTCAATCACATCATTCTCCTAATGATGTGATCTCGTTAATCAAATGACAACTCATGTCACGTAACCATCTTTGATCAACAAGCTAGTCAAGTAGAGGCATACTAGTGACACTTTGTTTGTCTATGTATTCACACAAGTATTATGTTTCCGGTTAATACAATTCTAGCATGAATAATAAACATTTATCATGAGATAAGGAAATAAATAATAAATTTATTATTGCCTCTAGGGCATATTTCCTTCAGTCTCCCACTTGCACTAGAGTCAATAATCTAGATTACACAGTAATGATTCTAACACCCATGGAGCCTTGGTGCTGATCATGTTTTGCTTATGGAAGAGGCTTAGTCAACGGGTCTGCAACATTCAGATCTGTATGTATCTTGCAAATCTCTATGTCTCCCACCTGGACTTGATCCCGGATGGAGTGAAGCGTCTCTTGATGTGCTTGGTTCTCTTGTGAAATCTGGATTCCTTTGCCAAGGCAATTGCACCAATATTATCACAAAAGATTTTCATTGGACCCGATACACTAGGTATGACACCTAGATCGGATATGAACTCCTTCATCCAAACTCCTTCATTTGCTGCTTCCGAAGCAGCAATGTACTCCGCTTCACACGTAGATCCCACCACGACGCTCTGTTTAGAACTGCTCCAACTGACAGCTCCACCGTTGAATATAAACACGTATCCGGTTTGCGATTTAGAAACGTCCGGATCAGTGCCAAAGCCTGCATCGACGTAACCATTTACTACGAGCTCTTTGTCACCTCCATAAACGACAAACATATCCTTAGTCCTTTTCAGTTATTTCAGGAAGTTCTTGACCGCTGTCCAGTGATCCACTCCTGGTTTACTTTGGTACCTCCTTGCTAGACTAATAGCAAGGCACACATCAGGTCTGGTACACAGCATTGCATACATGATAGAGCCTATGGCTGAAGCATAGGGAACATCTTTCATCTTCTCTCTATCTTCTGCAGTGGTCGGGCATTGAGTCTTACTCAATTTCACACCTTGTAACACAGGCAAGAACCCTTTCTTTGCTTGATCCGTTTTGAACTTCTTCAAAACTTTGTCAAGGTATGTGCTTTGTGAAAGTCCAATTAATCGTCTTGATCTATCTCTATAGATCTTGATGCCCAATATGTAAGAAGCTTCACCGAGGTCTTTCATTGAAAAACTCTTATTCAAGTATCCTTTTATGCTATCCAGAAATTCTATATCATTTCCAATCAGCAATATTTCATCCACATATAATATCAGAAATGCTACAGAGCTCCCACTCACTTTCTTGTAAATACAGGCTTCTCCAAAAGTCTGTATAAAACCATATGCTTTGACCACACTATCAAAGCATTTATTCCAACTCCGAGAGGCTTGCACCAGTCCATAAATGGATCGCTGGAGCTTGCACACTTTGTTAGCTCCCTTTGGATCGATAAAACCTTCCGGTTGCATCATATACAACTCTTCTTCCAGGAATCCATTCAGGAATGCAGTTTTGACATCCATTTTCCAAATTTCATAATCATAAAATGCAGCAATTGCTAACATGATTCGGACAGACTTAAGCATCGCTACGGGTGAGAAAGTCTCATCGTAGTCAATCCCTTGAACTTGTCAAAAACCTTTTGCAACAAGTAAAGCTTTATAGACAGTAACATTACCGTCAGCGCCAGTCTTCTTTTTGAAGATCCATTTATTCTCAATGGCTTGCCGATCATCGGGCAAGTCAACCAAAGTCCACACTTTGTTCTCATACATGAATCCCATCTCAGATTTCATGGCCTCAAGCCATTTCGCGGAATCTGGGCTCACCATCGCTTCTTCATAGTTCGTAGGTTCGTCATGGTCTAGTAACATGACCTCTAGAACAGGATTACCGTACCACTCTGGTGCGGATCTTACTCTGGTTGACCTACGAGGTTCAGTAGCAACTTGATCTGAAGTTTCATGATCATCATCATTAACTTCCTCACTAATTGGTATAGACGTCACAGGAACCGGTTTCTGTGATGAACTATTTTCCAACAAGGGAGCAGGTAAAGTTACCTCATCAAGTTCTACTTCCCTCCCGCTCATTTCTTTTGAGAGAAACTCCTTCTCTAGAAAGGATCCAAATTTAGTGACAAAAGTATTGCCTTAAGATCGGTGATAGAAGGTGTACCCAACCGTTTCCTTTGGGTATCCTATGAAGACACATTTCTTTGATTTGGGTTCGAGCTTATCAGGTTGAAGCTTTTTCACGTAAGCATCGCAGCCCCAAACTTTAAGAAACGACAACTTTGGTTTCTTGCCAAACCACAGTTCATAAGGCGTCGTCTCAACGGATTTCGATGGTGCCCTATTTAACGTGAATGCAGCCGTCTCTAAAGCATAACCCCAAAATGATAGCGGTAAATCAGTAAGAGACATCATAGATCGCACCATATCTAGTAAAGTATGATTACGACGTTCAGACACACCATTACGCTGTGGTGTTCTGGGTGGCACGAGTTGCGAAACTATTCCGCATACATTCAAATGAAGACCAAACTCGTAACTCAAATATTCTCCTCCACGATCAGATCGTAGAAACTTTATTTTCTTGTTACGATGATTTTCAACTTCACTATGAAATTCTTTGAACTTTTGAAATGTTTCAGACTTATGTATCATTAAGTAGATATACCCATATCTACTTAAATCATCAATGAAGGTGAGAAAATAACGATACCCGCCGCGAGCCTCAACATTCATCGGACCACATACATCTGTATGTATGATTTCCAACAAATCTGTTGCTCGGTCCGTAGTTCCGGAGAACGGCGTTTTAGTCATCTTGCCCATGAGGCATGGTTCGCAATACCAAGTGATTCATAATCACGTGATTCCAAAAGTCCATTGGAATGGAGTTTCTTCATGCGCTTTACACCAATATGACCTAAACGGCAGTGCCACAAATAAGTTGCACTATCATTATCAACTCTACATCTTTTGGCCTCAATATTATGAATATGTGTATCACTACTAATGTGATTTAATATAAATAGACCACTCCTCAAGGGAGCATGACCATAAAACATATTACTCATATAAATAGAACAACCATTATTATCTGATTTAAATGAATAACCGTCTCGCATCAAACAAGATCCAGATATAATGTACATGCTCAACGCTGGCACCAAATAACAATTATTCAGGTCTAAAACTAATCCCGAAGGTAGATGTAAAGGTAGTGTGCCGACCGCGATCACATCGACTTTGGAACCATTTCCCGCGGGCATCATCACCTCGTCCTTAGCCAATCTTTGCTTAATCCATAGTCCTTGTTTCGAGTTGCAAATATTAGCAACAGAACCAGTATCAAATACCCAGGTGCTACTGCGAGCATTAGTAAGGTACACATCAATAACATGTATTTCACATATACCTTTGTTCACCTTGCCATCCTTCTTATCCGCCAAATACTTGGGGCAGTTCCGCTTCTAGTGACCAGTCTGTTTGCAGCAGAAGCATTCAGTCTCAGGCTTAGGTCCAGACTTGGGTTTCTTCTTCTAAGCAGCAACTTGTTTGCTGTTCTTCTTGAAGTTCCCTTTCTTCTTCCCTTTGCCCTTTTTCTTGAAACTGGTTGTCTTGTTGACCATCAACACTGTTGGGGAACGTAGTAATTTCAAAAAAATTCCTACGCACACGCAAGATCATGGTGATGCATAGCAACGAGAGGGGAGAGTGTTGTCCACGTACCCTTGTAGACCGAAAGCGGAAGCGTTATATCAACGCGGTTGATGTAGTCGTACGTCTTCACGATCCGACCAATCCAAGCACCGTTACTCCGACACCTCCGAGTTCTTGGCACACGTTCAGCTCGATGACGATCCCCGGGCTTCGATCCAGCAAAGCGTCGGGGAGGAGTTCCGTCAGCATGATGGCGTGGTGACGATCTTGATGTTCTACGTCGCAGGGCTTCGCCTAAGCACCGCTACGATATGACCGAGGTGGATATGGTGGAGGGGGGCACCGCACACAGCTAAGGAACGATCACGAAGATCAACTTGTGTGTCTAGAGGTGCCCCCTGCCCCCGTATATAAAGGAGCAAGGGGGGAGGCCGGCCGGCCCTTGTGGGCGCGCCAGGGTGGAGGAATCCTCCTCCTAGTAGGAGTAGGACTCCCCTCTTTCCTACTCCTACTAGGAGGGGGAAAGGAAGGGGGAGAGGGAGAAGGAAAGGGGGGCGCCGCCCCCCCCCCCTCTCCTAGTCCAATTCGGACCAGAGGGGGAGGGGGGCGCGGCCCACCCTGGCCGCCCCTCTCTCTCTCCAATAAGGCCCATAAGGCCCATTACTTCTCCCGGGGGGTTCCGGTAACCCTCCGGCACTCCGGTTTTCTCCGAAATCTCCCGGAACATTTCCGGTGTCCGAATATAGCCGTCCAATATATCGATCTTTATGTCTCGACCATTTCGAGACTCCTCGTCATGTCCGTGATCACATCCGGGACTCCGAACAAACTTCGGTACATCAAAATGCATAAACTCATAATGAAACTGTCATCGTAACGTTAAGCGTGCGGACCCTACGGTTCGAGAACAATGTAGACATGACCGAGACACGTCTCCGGTCAATAACCAATAGCGGAACCTGGATGCTCATATTGGCTCTTACATATTCTACGAAGATCTTTATCGGTCAGACCGCATAACAACATACATTGTTCCCTTTGTCATCGGTATGTTACTTGCCCGAGATTCGATCGTCGGTATCTCAATACCTAGTTCAATCTTGTTACTGGCAAGTCTCTTTACTCGTTCCGTAATACATCATCTCGCAACTAACTCATTAGTTGCAATGCTTGCAAGGCTTATGTGATGTGCATTACCGAGAGGGCCCAGAGATACCTCTCCGACAATCGGAGTGACAAATCCTAATCTCGAAATACGCCAACCCAACAAGTACCTTCGGAGACACCTGTAGAGCACCTTTATAATCACCCAGTTACGTTGTGACGTTTGGTAGCACACAAAGTGTTCCTCCGGTAAACGGGAGTTGCATAATCTCATAGTCATAGGAACATGTATAAGTCATGAAGAAAGCAATAGCAACATACTAAACAATCAGGTGCTAAGCTAACGGAATGGGTCATGTCAATCACATCATTCTCCTAATGATGTGATCACGTTAATCAAATGACAAATCATGTCTATGGCTAGGAAACATAACCATCTTTGATCAACGAGCTAGTCAAGTAGAGGCATACTAGTGACACTCTGTTTGTCTATGCATTCACACATGTATTATGTTTCCGGTTAATACAATTCTAGCATGAATAATAAACATTTATCATGAAATAAGGAAATAAATAATAACTTTATTATTGCCTCTAGGGCATATTTTCTTCAGTCTCCCAATTGCACTAGAGTCAATAATCTAGTTCACATCACCATGTGATTTAACACCAATAGTTCACATCATCATGTGATTAACACCCATAGTTCACATCGTTATGTGACCAACACTCAAAGGGTTTACTAGAGTCAATAATCTAGTTCACATCGCTATGTGATTAACACCCAAAGAGTACTAAGGTGTGATCATGTTTTTCTTGTGAGAGAAGTTTAGTCAATGGGTCTGCCATATTCAGATCCATAAGTATTTTGCAAATTTCTATGCCTACAATGCTCTGCACGGAGCTACTTTAGCTAATTCCTCCCACTTTTAATATGTATCTAGATGAAGGCTTAGAGACATCCGGATCAGTGCCAAAACTTGTATCAACGTAACCGTTTTACGACGAACCTTTTGTCACCTCCATAATCGAGAAACATATCCTTATTCCACTAAGGATAATTTTGACCGCTGTCCAGTGATCTACTCCTAGATCACTATTGTACTCCCTTGTCAAAATCAGTGTAGGGTATACAATAGGTCTGGTACATAGCATGGCATACTTTTTAGAACCTATGGCTGAGGCATAGGGAATGACTTCCATTCTCTTTCTATCTTCTGCCGTGGTCGGGCTTTGAGTCTTACTCAATTTCACACCTTGTAACACAGGCAAGAATCCTTTCTTAGCCTGATCCATTTTGAACTTCTTCAAAACTTTGTCAAGGTAAGTGCTTTGTGAAAGTCCAATTAAGCGTTTTGATCTATCTCTATAGATCTTAATGCCCAATATGTAAGCAGCTTCACCGAGGTCTTTCATTGAAAAACTCTTATTCAAGTATCCCTTTATGCTATCGAGAAATTCTATATCATTTCCGATTAGTAATATGTCATCCACATATAATATCAGAAATGCTACAAAGCTCCCACTCACTTTCTTGTAAATACAGGCTTCTCCAAAAGTCTGTACAAACCCAAATGCTTTGATCACACTATCAAAGCGTTTATTCCAACTCCGAGAGGCTTGCACCAGTCCATAAATGGATCGCTGGAGCTTGCACACTTTGTTAGCTCCCTTTGGATTGACAAAACCTTCTGGTTGCATCATATACAACTCTTCTTCCAGAAATCCATTCAGGAATGCAGTTTTGACATCCATCTGCCAAATTTCATAATCATAAAATGAGGCAATTGCTAACATGATTCGGACAGACTTAAGCATCGCTACGGGTGAGAAGGTCTCATCGTAGTCAATCCCTTGAACTTGTCGAAAACCTTTTGCGACAAGTCGAGCTTTGTAGACAGTAACATTACCGTCAGCGTCAGTCTTCTTCTTGAAGATCCATTTATTCTCAATTGCTTGCCGATCATCGGGCAAGTCAACCAAAGTCCACACTTTGTTCTCATACATGGATCCCATCTCAGATTTCATGGCTTCAAGCCATTTTGCGGAATCTGGGCTCATCACCGCTTCCTCATAGTTCGTAGGTTCGTCATGTTCAAGTAGCATGACCTCCAGAACAAGATTACCGTACCACTCTGGTGCGGATCTCACTCTGGTTAACCTACGAGATTCGGTAGTAACTTGATCTGAAGTTACATGATCATCATCATTAGCTTCCTCACTAATTGGTGTAGTAGTCACAGGAACAGATTTCTGTGATGAACTACTTTCCAATAAGGGAGAAGGTACAATTACCTTATCAAGTTTCTACTTTCCTCCCACTCACTTCCTTCGAGAGAAACTCCTTCTCTAGAAAGTTTCCGAATTTAGCAACAAAGTCTTGCCTTCGGATCTGTGATAGAAGGTGTATCCAACAGTCTCCTTTGGATATCCTATGAAGACACATTTCTCCGATTTGGGTTTGAGCTTATCAGGATGAAACTTTTCATATAAGCATCACAATCCCAAACTTTAAGAAACGACAACTTTGGTTTCTTGCCAAACCACAGTTCAGATTGTGTCGTCTCAACGGACTTAGATGGTGCCCTTTTTAACGTGAATGCAGCTGTCTTTAATGCATTACCCCAAAAACGATAGTGGTAGATCGGTAAGAGACATCATAGATTGTACTATATCCAATAAAGTACGGTTATGACGTTCGGACGCACCATTATGCTGTGGTGTTCCAGGTGGCATGAGTTTGTGAAACTATTCCACATTGTTTTAATTGAAGACCAAACTCGTAACTCAAATATTTGTCTCCACGATCAGATCGTAGAAACTTTATTTTCTTGTCACGATGATTTTCCACTTCACTCTGAAATTCTTTGAACTTTTCAAATGTTTCGGACTTATGTTTCATCAAGTAGATATACCCATATCTGCTCAAATCATCTGTGAAGGTCAGAAAATAATGATACCTGCTGCAAGCCTTAATATTCATCGGACCACATACATCAGTATGTATGATTTCCAACAAATCTGTTGCTTGCTTCATTGTTCCGGAGAACGGCGTTTTAGTCATCTTGCCCATAAGGCACGGTTCGCAAGTACCAAGTGATTCATAATCAAGTGGTTCCAAAAGTCCATCAGTATGGAGTTTCTTCATGCGCTTTACACCGATATGACCTAAACGGCAGTGCCACAAATAAGTTGCACTATCATTATCAACTTTGCATCTTTTGGCTTCAACATTATGAATATGTGTGTCACTACTATCGAGATTCAATAAGAATAGACCACTCTTTAAGGGTGCATGACCATAAAAGATATTACTCATATAAATAGAACAACCATTATTCTCTGATTTAAATGAATAACCGTCTCGCATCAAACAAGATCCAGATATAATGTTCATGCTCAACACTGGCACCAAATAACAATTATTTAGGTCTAATACTAATCCCGAAGGTAGATGTAGAGGTAGCGTGCCGACCGCGATCACATTGACTTTGGAACCATTTCCCACGCGCATCGTCACCTTGTCCTTAGCCAATCTTCGCTTAATCCGTAGTCCCTGTTTCGAGTTGCAAATATTAGCAACAGAACCAGTATCAAATACCCAGGTGCTACTGCGAGCATTAGTAAGGTACACATCAATAACATGTATATCACATATACCTTTGTTCACCTTGCCATCCTTCTTATCCGCCAAATACTTGGGGCAGTTCCGCTTCCAGTGACCAGTCTGCTTGCAGTAGAAGCACTCAGTTTCAGGCTTAGGTCCAGATTTGGGTTTCTTCTCCTGAGCAGCAACTTGCTTGCTGTTCTTCTTGAAGTTCCCTTTCTTCTTCCCTTTACCCCTTTTCTTGAAACCAGTGGTCTTATTGACCATCAACACTTGATGCTCCTTCTTGATTTCTACCTCCGCAGCTTTTAGCATTGCGAAGAGCTTGGGAATTGTCTTATCCATCCCTTGCATGTTATAGTTCATCACAAAGCTCTTGTAGCTAGGTGGAAGTGATTTGAGAATTCTGTCAATGACGCAATCATCTGGAAGATTAACTCCCAATTGAATCAAGTGATTATTATACCCAGGCATTTTGAGTATATGTGTAACGCCCCAGATATACTTTCCATATTTGTATCCAACTCTTGCCGTTTCCGGCGTTAACTTATATTTACTTCTCGGGTTCGGGTCTTCGTCTCCGTGTGTTGTTTTCGTTTTTCGTGCATCGCATATCATGTCATCTCGTGCATTGCATTTGCATACATGTTCATCTCATGCATTTGAGCATTTTCTCCGTTGTCCGTTTTGCATTCCGGCGCTTCGTTCTCCTCCGGTGGTCATTTCTAGCTTTCTTTCGTGTGTGGGGATTAAACATTTCCGGATTGGACCGAGACTTGCCATGCGGCCTTGGTTTACTACCGATAGACCGCCTGTCAAGTTTCGTATCATTTGGACTTCGTTTGATACTCCAACGGTTAACCGAGGGACCGAAAAGGCCTCATGTGTGTTGCAGCCCAACACCCCCCAAATTTGGCCCAAAACCCACCAAACTCTGCTCCATGTCCTAGAGCGTTCGATCACGATCGCGTGGGCGAAAACTGCACCTCATTTGGACTCTCCTAGCCCTACTTATGCCTATATATACCCCCTCCATTTTCGAATCTCGTCTTCCCCCTCGAACCCTAGCTCTAAAAAAAAATTTGGATCCCGCGCGCCGCCGGACATTTCGTCCACCTACGGACGTGTCCGCTGCACCCGCCGCCGCCACGTGGCACGCGCCCATTCGCCGCCGCCTCGCGCCCACATCGCCGCCGACCGGCCCGCCAGGCCCGCGAGAAGCCCCCGCGGCCCACCCGCCTCGCCCCGCCGCCTGGTGCCCCGCGCCTCCTTCCGCCGCCGCCTCGCTCAACTCCGGCGCCGACGCCGCCATCGCCGCCCGCCGCCGATGCGCCTCACCGCCGCCCCCGCTCCAACTCCGGCGGGCGAGCCCGCCACGGCCAACGCCGCACTCGCCCGCGCCGCCTCCCCCGCCGGCCGGCCGCGCCCCTCACCGCCCCGGCCGTCTCCTCCTCCTCCGGCCGGCGTGCCGCGTCAAGTCCGGCAAGGCTCCGGCGAGCTCGGATCTCCTCGCCTCGGTTCGCGTGCCCGCCGGTCAAACCCTAGATCTGGGTAGTTTTTTTTTCACTGTCCCTAAACTTTTTCAGTCCATGATGACCTGTTCGAGGCCCCGTAACTTTGCATCCGTAGCTCCAATTTGGGCATATAATATATCAAAATCTTCGTCCCGATGAGTACATCATTTCATTCCATTGCATCATTTTCATTTGAGTTCATCTTGATGCCCAAAATGCTGTTAGAAGGAGGCTTCGTGAGTTAATTGTCAGATCTGCTAGTTCATCTTAGACTTTTGTCATTTTTGTCATGATTATTGTGTGCATGCTATGCCTGTGAGTCCTTCATGTGTTTTGTTAAGCATTTTGTCTTCTTTCCAGAGGTGCAAACCATGCATTTTTAGGATGTGTGTGTTGTCTTGTGCAAACTTGTGAAGAGAGGTACCTGAGATTGCTGATTCCAGGGACTTAGTGATTTTCACTAAGTATGGGATATTTTAGATCATGATGCTATATGTCCAGCTTGTTTTCCTAGTGATCCGTGCCTCTTTTGAGGATGATCAGTAAGGGAGTTTTGATATCTATGTTATGCTCTATCCATCCATGTCTTTGTTTACATATGTGGAGTGCTCTAGGTTGACTCAATCGAGCTCAACTTTTGCTTCGTTGTTAATCTGGGCAGATCGTCAACTCGTTTGCGATTTTGCCGGTGCTATTGTTAGTGATCCGTGCATGCTATGCCATTGTTCTTGCCATGTCTAGCTTGTATTTTGTGCCTTCTTCATGGGTGAATGCTTGCCTTGCTGTGACTTGCACCATGGTGAGTGCATCAAGCTCGTTTACATGCCTTCGTGGGTTATATTTCAGCATGTCTCAGTTTTCACAAAGTCTGAAAACTGATTGTGTTTTATGCTATGTTCGTGTGCCCGTTAATATATTTTGTGAACCCTTTTGGCCCCAGGTCACTTTGGGACTTTTGTTAAGCTTGTTTAGTAGCTCCATGCCATGTTCTTACTTGTCATGTTCAGGTCATGTACCATGTTGTTTTTCTGCTCCGAAGAGAGCATCGTGATCTGAAATTACAGACTAGTGTTAATTTCACTAAGTCTGGAATCTGTTTTGCATTTGCGTTTTTGCCATGCTTGTTTGAACCTCTTAGTGGATTAATTGGCCGTGTCTCAGTGCTAGTCTTTTGTTAAGAATCTTGTGGGCATCCCTGCCATGTATTTTGTTGTCATGTTTGGTGGCTGTAGCATGTTCATTTCGTTGCGTTTAGATGCCTACTTGCTGTAAATCGCAGACCGGTGTCATATCTTAAAACGCTTGCCATTTCCAAACCGTAACTCCGATTCCAATGATCTTTATATCGTTTTCAAGCGATTTCATCCCCTCTATCCAGTGGCACCCTTGGAATTCCAAGTTGAGGCCAGGTTCATGCATTTCCTGTCATATCTTGCATTTTGCATCCCGCATCGCATCCCGCATAGCATATCATCATTTCAACGTTTTGCTTGGTCTTGCACGTGGTTGATTGTATCCTTGTCGCTTGTTTGTCTTGTTGGGTAGAGCCAGGAGAAGAGTTCGCTACCGAGGAGCCCGTTGAGTTTGCTTGTGAGGATCCAGTCAACTCTGACAACTGTGCGGGCAAGATGATCATACCCTCGAAATCACTACTATCTTTGCTATGCTAGTTTGCTCGCTCTTGCTATGCCAATGCTACGATGCCTACCTTTTGCTTGTCAGCCTCCTAATTGCCATGTCAACCTCTAACCCACCTTGTCCTAGCAAACCGTTGATTGGCTATGTTACCGCTTTGCTCAGCCCCTCTTATAGCGTTGCTAGTTGCAGGTGAAGTTTGGAGGCCGTTCCTTGTTGGAACATTTATTTACTTGTTGGGATATCATTATATTGCCATGCTGTCTTAATGCATCTATATACTTGGTAAAGGGTGGAAGGCTCGGCCTCTCGCCTAGTGTTTTGTTCCACTCTTGCCGCCCTAGTTTCCGTCATATCGGTGTTATGTTCCCGGATTTTGCGTTCCTTACGCGGTTGGGTTATAATGGGAACCCCTTGATATTTCGTCTTGATTAAAGCTTTTCCAGCAATGCCCAACATTGGTTTTACCATTTGCCACCTAGCCTTTTCTTTCCCTTGGGTTCTGCAGACTCAAGGGTCATCTTATTTTAACCCCCCCGGGCCAGTGCTCCTCTGAGTGTTGGTCCAAACTAGAGCACCGTGCGGGGCCGTCCCTCGGCAACTTGGGTTACGTTGGCTCCCGTACGCTTAGCTTATCCGGTGTGCCCTGAGAACGAGATATGTGCAGCTCCTATCGGGATTTGTCGGCACAGCGGGTGGTGTTGCTGGACTTGTTTTAACCTGTCGAATTGTCTTGTTGTACCGGGTTACCGAGTCTGATCGGTGTGTCTCGGGTGGAGGTCTATTCCTTCGTTGACCGTGAGAGCTTGTCATGGGCTAAGTTGGGACTCCCCTGCAGGGATTGAACTTTCGAAAGCCGTGCCCGCGGTTATGGGTAGATGGGAATTTGTTAATATCCGGTTGTAGACAACGTAAACCTTAATTAATTAAAATGAATCAACTGAGTGTGTTACCGTGATGGCCTCTTTTCGGCGGAGTCCGGGAAGTGGACAAGGTGTTGGAGTAATGCTTGCGCAGGTTGTTCCTTCTAGTTTCTCGCTCGCGCTTTGCCTCCTCTTCTCGCTCTCCTTTGCGAATAAGTTAGCCACCATATATGCTAGTCGCTTGCTGCAGCTCCACATATATTTGCCTTATCCTGTCCTATAAGCTTAAATAGTCTTGATCGCGTGGGTGCGAGATTGCTGAGTCCTTGTGGCTCACAAATACTATAATTCC
Organism: Triticum urartu; assembly: GCF_056163025.1. Taxonomy (NCBI): domain Eukaryota; kingdom Viridiplantae; phylum Streptophyta; class Magnoliopsida; order Poales; family Poaceae; genus Triticum; species Triticum urartu. The sequence continues at coordinate 8,902,380 of NC_141879.1, forward strand.
AGATGCAGGTCCAGGTGATTCCGCTCCAGGTGACGAGTACGAGCTCAAGTGGGAGTTCGACGAGGACTCTCAGCGTTATTATGTTTCCTTTCCCGATGATCACTAGTGGTGCCTAGTTGGGGTTCGTTTCAGGGCCTTGTCGCATGTTGGGTTCTTTTCCATTTTGGCGCCGTAGTCGGGCCATGAGTGTTTGCTTGATGGATGTTATTTATGTACTCTGATGTGACGTGGCGAGTGTAAGCCAACTATGTTTTCTCCCCCTTTTATTATGTATCATGGGATGTTGTAATGATTGCCTGACTTGCGACATTGCTTTCAATGCGGTTATGTCTCTAAGTCGTGCCTCGACACGTGGGAGCTATAGCCGCATCGAGGGCGTTACAAGTTGGTAATCAGAGCCTTCCCCGACCTTAGGAGCCCCATTGCTTGATCGTCTTAGCAGCCGAGTTGTGTCTAGAAAAAATGTTTTGAGTCATTTAGGAATTATATATCAGAGAGTTTAGGAATTCTTTTTACTTCCCAGTCTCCTCATCGCTCTGGTAAGGCATCCTGACGTAGAGTTTTGACTCTTCTCTTCTCAAATTTCACTAAAAAAAAATTTTAGGATCACGCGAGTATCTTGGTTTTGTTCCGATGGTTTTGTGACGAGAACATTGTTCTTGGTGCCTCCTGTCTTTAGGGGTTGTGGCAGTGTCCCGGGGAGTTGAGCTCCGAGGTGTTGTCGTCACAATTTTATCGTTGCAATTCCGGTATACTTGAGATATGTGCGCGACATCGAAAATCTCTTTTATGCAGTTCGTTGGTGAGATAACCTCGACGCCACCCAGTACTGGGGCGGGAGTTCGGGAGTATCGCCATAACTTGTATAACGGATGCTTTTCAAAGGTTGAGATAGATGGTTTCCGAAGGTTTCTTGGTTATGTGTTGAAGGATGGATACAGCTGGATGTAGGATTGCTAGCTTGAGTGAGATATTATGCTCCCCTGTATCCCCAACACCTGATTGCATAACCGGGAAAATTTCGGGAATTTCATAGGTGGGAATTCAAGTAGCCTTAGGATATCTTTCCGACAGATGTATGATATGGAATTGGGGTTCGACGTCTAGTGGTTCGCCTATTCACGGTCGATTTTACAGTGGTCTCGTTGTGTCTTAAAGAGTCCTTGGCTATGCTGACTCGGGGACGCTTCGTATGTCATGTGCACTGCCTTGTACATGATGGTGCTGTACGATCGAGCCCGTGTAGGTCCCACCACGAAAACTTCGGACGAAATTTCTATCATGTATTTGTTCCGGCTTATTCCGCAAGCCAACCCTTGGTTTTATTTCGAGTTGTGGCATTCGTTTTGCTTCGACATCATATGTTGATTCCATCCCTCGTTGTTGTACCCCCTTCTACCTGATTCTTCGTGGCTTCGCAATTTAGGAATATGTGACCACTTCAAGAGAAATGCATTCGTTCAATTTGTTCGGATGTGAAGACTTTATGTTGCAATTTTCATTCCGTTGGTTTCAGCTTCATTTATCTGTCTATGTGCTAACGGTGGTCAACCTCTTCAGGATGGCTCCCGCTAAGAGCACCAGTCAGAACCAGAATCAAGATCCGCCACCGCCTCCACCTCCTCCAGAGGCATGGCAAGCTGTGATGGCCGCAACCAATGCAAACACTCAGCTGATCATGCAAATTATCCAAGAGCGCAATCAAGGCAGTCAAGGGAATCAAGGCAGCAATCAGAGTCATTTTGCTACACTCAACCAGTTCCTTGCTAATGGGCCAAAGACTTTCAGCAATTGTGTTGAGGCAACCGATGCTGACGATTGGCTTGTGGATCTGTGTAAGCATTTCGAGTGCAGTAACGTCAGGACTGAGGACTTTGTCAAGTTCGCTTCCTTCCAACTCAAAGAACAAGCTGCAGAATGGTTCCAGCAGTACAAGGATTCTAGAGGTGGACGTGTGATCACTTGGGATGATTTCCGTCGAGATTTCCGAGCTCATCACATTCCGCAGAGCGTGGTTGAAAGCAAGCGTGAGGAATTCCGCAATCTGAAGCAAGGCTCTTTGTCTGTCTATGACTACAACAAATTGTTCCAGAAACTTGCCCGCTTTGCCAAGCAGGACGTGCCTGATGAGAAGAGCATGATATATCAGTTCAGGGGTGGTCTCAGAGAAGATATTCAGCTCGCTCTTGTTCTCTTTGAGCCTTTGAGATACGATGAGTTCTACAACATGGCACTGAAGCAAGAGGCTGCTCAGTTGAGGTGTGATGCTTCCAGGAAGCGAGTCAGAGATGTTACTCCTTCTTCCTCTACTCAAGTGGCCAAGCAGCAGAAGTTTTGGCTTCCTCCTCCTCCGTTCCGTCAGCCGTATCAGCAGAAGAGCAAAGGTGGCAGTGGTTCTTCCCACCCACCCAACCCTGGCTTTCAGAACAAGACTTCGTCTCAAGCTCCAAGATCGAGTGCTCCGTATCACCGTCCGCTGTCAGAGGTCACGTGCAACAAGTGCCAACAGAAGGGTCACTATGCCAACAAGTGTTTAAACCAGAGGCGTCTTCCTCCTCCTCCTGTGAGATCGGCAATACAGCTGTGGTCAAGCATAACCCCAAGCATGCCAAGGTCAATTTGATGAATGCAGCTCAGGCAGAGGACTCGTCAGATGTGATCATGGGTAACTTTCCAGTTAACTCTTTTCCAGCAAAAGTTCTTTTTGACTCTGGTGCATCGCATTGTTTCATGTCAAGATCATTTGTTTCCAAGCATGACTTCGTTTCACAAATGTTGGGTAAACCTATGGGAGTGGTTTCTCTGGCTAAGTCTATGAGGGCTACTTCAATAGTTTCGGATGTTTCTATCATGTTGGGTGATTTCAAGTTTCTGGCTTCTCCAATGATTCTTGGTAACTCGGATATTGATCTTATTCTCGGGATGGATTGGCTTTCTAAGCACAAGGCTCAGCTTGATTATGCTGCCAGGCAGATTCAATTGACTCATTCGTCTGAGGATGTAATTATCTTTGCCGCTCGGGATAATACCATCCGTCTGTTTTCTCTCAATGAGAAGGGTGAATTGGATGCCATCTCTCAAATTCCAGTCATGTGCGAATATCCAGACGTCTTTCCAGAAGAGCTCCCAGGAATGCCTCCGCACCGGCCAGTTGAATTTGTTATTGAACTTGAACCTGGCACGGAACCTGTGTGCAAACGTCCTTACAAGCTCGGACCTGAAGAGTTGAAGGAGTTGAAAAAGCAACTCGATGAGCAAGAAAGATTGGGTCTCATCCGGCCTAGTACCTCTCCGTGGGGTTGTGGTGTTCTTTTGTGAAGAAGAAGGATGGAACGGACCGACTTTGTGTTGATTACCGTCCAGTGAACAAGAAGACCATCAAGAACAAATACCCACTTCCCAACATCAATGAACTGTTCGAACAACTCAAAGGTGCTCAAGTATTCTCCAAGCTTGATCTCCGTATGGGTTATCACCAGATTCGCATTCGTGAAGAAGATATTCCCAAGACAGCATTCAGAACAAGCTTTGGTTCATATGAATACACTGTCATGTCTTTTGGCCTCGCCAACGCTCCTCCGATGTTCTCTCGCATGATGAATTTCATCTTCAACGCCTACACCAATGACTTCGTTTTGGTCTATCTCGATGACATTCTGGTTTTCTCCAAGAACAAGGAAGATCATGCCAAGCACTTGCGTTTGGTTCTCGATAAGCTCAGGGAACATCAGTTCTACGCCAAGTTCCCCAAGTGCGAATTTTGGCTTGATGAGGTTCTTTATCTTGGTCATATCATCTCTGCCAAGGTCATTTCCGTGAATCCCGAGAAGGTATCCGCAATTGTGAATTGGGAACCTCCTCAGAACGTAAAGCAACTCCGCAGTTTTCTCGGTCTCGCAAGCTATTGCCGAAGATTCGTTGAAAACTTTTAAAAGATCGCGAAGCCTCTCTCAAATCTTCTTCAGAAGCACGTCAAGTATGTTTGGTCTCCGGAGTGTGATATTGCTTTCAACACTTTGAAAGAGAAATTGATCACTGCTCCAGTTCTGACTCCGCCTGATGAATCCAAGCCGTACGAGGTCTTTTGTGATGCCTCTCTCCAAGGTCTTGGCGCAGTATTGATGCAAGAGAAGAAAGTTGTCGCTTATACATCTCGCCAGTTGAAGCCTAATGAGAAGAACTACCCCACTCATGATCTCGAGTTGGCGGCAGTTGTGCATGCTCTTTTGACTTGGAGACATCTTCTATTGGGAAGAAAAGTGGACATTTTCACTGATCACAAGAGTCTCAAGTACATCTTCACTCAGCCTAATCTCAACCTAAGGCAAACTCGATGGGTCGAAATGATTCAAGAGTATAATCCGAGTATTGAGTATACTCCAGGCAAGGCCAATGTGATTGCTGACGCTTTGAGCAGAAAGGCCTATTGCAACAGTCTGATTCTCAACCCTTATCAACCCGAGCTTTGTGAAGCTTTCCGCAAGCTAAATCTTCAAGTTGTTCCTCAAGGTTTCCTCGCCAACCTCCAAGTTTCTCCATATGTTATGCTCTATCCATCCATGTCTTTGTTTACATATGTGGAGTGCTCTAGGTTGACTCAATCGAGCTCAACTTTTGCTTCGTTGTTAATCTGGGCAGATCGTCAACTCGTTTGCGATTTTGCCGGTGCTATTGTTAGTGATCCGTGCATGCTATGCCATTGTTCTTGCCATGTCTAGCTTGTATTTTGTGCCTTCTTAATGGGTGAATGCTTGCCTTGCTGTGACTTGCACCATGGTGAGTGCATCGAGCTCGTTTACATGCCTTCGTGGGTTATATTTCAGCATGTCTCAGTTTTCACTAAGTCTGAAAACTGATTGTATTTTATGCTATGTTCGTGTGCCCGTTAATATATTTTGTGAACCCTTTTGGCCCCAGGACACTTTGGGACTTTTGTTAAGCTTGTTTAGTAGCTCCATGCCATGTTCTTACTTGTCATGTTCAGGTCATGTACCATGTTGTTTTGCTGCTCCGAAGAGAGCATCGTGATCTGAAATTACAGACTAGTGTTAATTTCACTAAGTCTGGAATCTGTTTTGCATTTGCGTTTTTGACATGCTTGTTTGAACCTCTTAATGGATGAATTGGCCGTGGCTCAGTGCTAGTCTTTTGTTAAGCATCTTGTGGGCATCCCTGCCATGTATTATTTTGTCATGTTTGGTGGCTGTAGCATGTTCATTTCGTTGCATTTAGATGCCTACTTGCTGTAAATCGCAGACCGGTGTCATATCTTAAAACGCTTGCCATTTCCAAACCGTAACTCCGATTCCAATGATCTTTATATCGTTTTCAAGCGATTTCATCCCCTCTATCCAGTGGCACCCTTGGAATTCCAGGTTGAGGCCAGGTTCTATGCATTTCCTGTCATATCTTGCATTTTGCATCCCGCATCGCATCCCGCATAGCATATCATCATTTCAACGTTTTGCTTGGTCTTGCACATGGTTGATTGTATCCTTGTCGCTTGTTTGTCTTGTTGGGTAGAGCCGGGAGACGAGTTCGCTACCGAGGAGCCCGTTGAGTTTGCTTGTGAGGATCCAGTCAACTCTGACAACTGTGCAGGCAAGATGATCATACCCTCGAAATCACTACTATCTTTGCTATGCTAGTTTGCTCGCTCTTGCTATGCCAATGCTACGATGCCTACCTTTTGCTTGTCAGCCTCCTAATTGCCATGTCAACCTCTAACCCACCTTGTCCTAGCAAACCGTTGATTGGCTATGTTACCGCTTTGCTCAGCCCCTCTTATAGCGTTGCTAGTTGCAGGTGAAGTTTGGAGGCCGTTCCTTGTTGGAACATTTATTTACTTGTTGGGATATCATTATATTGCCATGTTGTCTTAATGCATCTATATACTTGGTAAAGGGTGGAAGGCTCGGCCTCTCGCCTAGTGTTTTGTTCCACTCTTGCCGCCCTAGTTTCCGTCATATCGGTGTAATGTTCCCGGATTTTGCGTTCCTTACGCGGTTGGGTTATAATGGGAACCCCTTGATATTTCGCCTTGATTAAAGCTTTTCCAGCAATGCCCAACATTGGTTTTACCATTTGCCACCTAGCCTTTTCTTTCCCTTGGGTTCTGCAGACTCAAGGGTCATCTTATTTTAACCCCCCCGGGCCAGTGCTCCTCTGAGTGTTGGTCCAAACTAGAGCACCGTGCGGGGCCGTCCCTCGGCAACTTGGGTTACGTTGGCTCCCGTACGCTTAGCTTATCCGGTGTGCCCTGAGAACGAGATATGTGCAGCTCCTATCGGGATTTGTCGGCACAGCGGGTGGTGTTGCTGGACTTGTTTTAACCTGTCGAATTGTCTTGTTGTACCGGGTTACCGAGTCTGATCGGTGTGTCTCGGGTGGAGGTCTATTCCTTCGTTGACCGTGAGAGCTTGTCATGGGCTAAGTTGGGACTCCCCTGCAGGGATTGAACTTTCGAAAGCCGTGCCCGCGGTTATGGGTAGATGGGAATTTGTTAATATCCGGTTGTAGACAACGTAAACCTTAATTAATTAAAATGAATCAACTGAGTGTGTTACCGTGATGGCCTCTTTTCGGCGGAGTCCAGGAAGTGGACAAGGTGTTGGAGTAATGCTTGCGCAGGTTGTTCCTTCTAGTTTCTCGCTCGCGCTTTGCCTCCTCTTCTCGCTCTCCTTTGCGAATAAGTTAGCCACCATATATGCTAGTCGCTTGCTGCAGCTCCACATATATTTGCCTTATCCTGTCCTATAAGCTTAAATAGTCTTGATCGCGTGGGTGCGAGATTGCTGAGTCCTTGTGGCTCACAAATACTATAATTCCAGATGCAGGTCCAGGTGATTCCGCTCCAGGTGACGAGTACGAGCTCAAGTGGGAGTTCGACGAGGACTCTCAGCGTTATTATGTTTCCTTTCCCGATGATCACTAGTGGTGCCTAGTTGGGGTTCGTTTCAGGGCCTTGTCGCATGTTGGGTTCTTTTCCATTTTGGCGCCGTAGTCGGGCCATGAGTGTTTGCTTGATGGATGTTATTTATGTACTCTGATGTGACGTGGCGAGTGTAAGCCAACTATGTTTTCTCCCCCTTTTATTATGTATTACATGGGATGTTGTAATGATTGCCTGACTTGCGACATTGCTTTCAATGCGGTTATGTCTCTAAGTCGTGCCTCGACACGTGGGAGCTATAGCCGCATCGAGGGCGTTACAAGTTGCTCATTGACAGAACTGTTCTCCTCCATCTTGCAGCTATAGAACTTATTGGAGACTTCATATCTCTCAGTTCGGGCATTTGCTTGAAATATTAACTCCAACTCCTGGAACATCTCATATGCTCCATGACGTTCAAAACGTCGTTGAAGACCCGATTCTAAGCCGTAAAGCATGGCACATTGAACTATTGAGTAGTCATCAGCTTTGCTCTACCAGACGTTCTTAACGTCGTCAGTTGCATCAGCAGCAGGCCTGGCACCTAGCGGTGCTTCCAGGACGTAATTCTTCTGTGCAGCAATGAGGATAATCCTCAAGTTACGGACCCAGTCCGTGTAATTGCTACCATCATCTTTCAACTTTGCTTTCTCAAGGAACGCATTAAAATTCAACGGAACAACAGCACGGGCCATCTATCTACAATAAAACATAAACAAGCAAGATACTATCAGGGACTAAGTTCATGATAAATTTAAGGTCAATTAATCATATTACTAAAGAACTCCCACTTAGATAGACATCCCTCTAATCCTCTAAGTGATCACGTGATCCATATCAACTAAACCATGTCCGATCATCACGTGAGATGGAGTAGTTTCAATGGTGAACATCATTATGTTGATCATATCTACAATATGATTCACGCTCGACCTTTCGGTCTCCGTGTTCCGAGGCCATATCTGTTATATGCTAGGCTCGTCAAGTTAAACCTGAGTATTCCGCATGTGCAACTGTTTTGCACCCGTTGTATTTGAACGTAGAGCCTATCACACCCGATCATCACGTGGTGTCTCAGCACGAAGAACTTTCGCAACGGTGCATACTCAGGGAGAACACTTTTACTATGATAATTTAGTGAGAGATCATCTTATAATGCTACCGTCAATCAAAGCAAGATAAGATGCATAAAAGATAAACATCGCATGCAATCAATATAAGTGATATGATATGGCCATCATCATCTTGTGCTTGTAATCTCCATCTTTGAAGCACCGTCATGATCACCATCGTCACCGGCGCGACACCTTGATCACCATCGTAGCATCGTTGTCGTCTCGCCAAACTTATGCTTCTACGACTATCGCTACCGCTTAGTGATAAAGTAAAGCATTACGGGGCGATTTCATTGCATACAATAAAGCGACAACCATATGGCTCCTGCCAGTTGCCGATAACTCGGTTACAAAACATGATCATCTCATACAATAAAATTTAGCATCATGTCTTGACCATATCACATCACAACATGCCCTGCAAAAAACAAGTTAGACGTCCTCTACTTTGTTGTTGCAAATTTTACGTGGCTGCTACGGGCTTAGCAAGAACCAATCTTACCTACGCATCAAAACCACAACGATAGTTGGTCAAGTTGGTGCTGTTTTAACCTTCGCAAGGACCGGGCGTAGCCACACTCGGTTCAACTAAAGTTGGAGAAACTGACACCCGCCAGCCACCTGTGTGCAAAGCACGGCGGTAGAACCAGTCTCGCGTAAGCGTACGCGTAATGTCGGTCCGGGCCGCTTCATCCAACAATACCGCCGAACTAAAGTATGACATGCTGGTAAGCAGTATGACTTATATCACCCACAACTCACTTGTGTTCTACTCGTGCATATAACATCAACACATAAAACCTAGGCTCGGATGCCACTATTGGGGAACATAGTAATTTCAAAAAAATTCCTACGCACACGCAAGATCATGGTGATACATAGCAACGAGAGGGGAGAGTGTTGTCCACATACCCTCATAGGCCGAAAGCAGAAGCGTTATATCAACGCGGTTGATGTAGTCGTACTTCTTCACGATCCGACCGATCCAAGCACCGTTACTCCGGCACCTCTGAGTTCTTGGCACACGTTCAGCTCGATGACGATCCCCGGGCTTCAATCCAGCAAAGCGTCGGGGAGGAGTTCCGTCAGCACGACGGCGTGGTGACGATCTTGATGTTCTACCATCGCAGGACTTCGCCTAAGCACCGCTACGATATGACCGAGGTGGAATATGGTGGAGGGGTGCACCGCACACGGCTAAGGAACGATCACGAAGATCAACTTGTGTGTCTAGAGGTGCCCCCCTGCCCCCGTATATAAAGGAGCAAGGGGGGAGGTCGGCCGGCCCTTGTGGGCGCGCCAGGGAGGAGGAATCCTCCTCCTAGTAGGAGTAGGACTCCCCTCTTTCCTACTCCTACTAGGAGGGGGAAAGGAAGGGGGAGAGGGAGAAGGAAAGGGGGGCGCTGCCCCCCCTCTCCTAGTCCAATTCGGACCAGAGGGGGAGGGGGCGCGCGGCCCACCCTGGCCGCCCCTCTCTCTCTCCACTAAGGCCCATAAGGCCCATTACTTCTCCCGGGGGGTTCCGGTAACCCTCCGGCACTCCGGTTTTCTCCGAAATCTCCCGGAACATTTCCGGTGTCCGAATATAGCCGTCCAATATATCGATCTTTATGTCTCGACCATTTCGAGACTCCTCGTCATGTCCGTGATCACATCCGGGACTCCGAACAAACTTCGATACATCAAAATGCATAAACTCATAATGAAACTGTCATCGTAACGTTAAGCGTGCGGACCCTACGGTTCGAGAACAATGTAGACATGACCGAGACACGTCTCCGGTCAATATCCAATAGAGGAACCTGGATGCTCTTATTGGCTCCTACATATTCTACGAAGATCTTTATCGGTCAGACCGCATAACAGCATACGTTGTTCCCTTTGTCATCGGTATGTTACTTGCCCGAGATTCGATCGTCGGTATCTCAATACCTAGTTCAATCTCGTTACTGGCAAGTCTCTTTACTCGTTCCGTAATACATCATCTCGCAACTAACTCATTAGTTGCAATGCTTGCAAGGCTTATGTGATGTGCATTACCGAGAGGGCCCAGAGATACCTCTCCGACAATCGGAGTGACAAATCCTAATCTCGAAATACGCCAACCCAACAAGTACCTTCGAAGACACCTGTAGAGCACCTTTATAATCACCCAGTTACGTTGTGACGTTTGGTAGCACACAAAGTGTTCCTCCGGTAAACGGGAGTTGCATAATCTCATAGTCATAGGAACATGTATAAGTCATGAATAAAGCAATAGCAACATACTAAACGATCAGGTGCTAAGCTAACGGAATGGGTCATGTCAATCAGATCATTCTCCTAATGATGTGATCCCGTTAATCAAATGACAACTCATGTCTATGGCTGGGAAACATAACCATCTTTGATCAATGAGCTAGTCAAGTAGAGGCATACTAGTGACACTCTGTTTGTCTATGTATTCACACATGTATTATGTTTCCGGTTAATACAATTCTAGCATGAATAATAAACATTTATCATGAAATAAGAAATAAATAATAACTTTATTATTGCCTCTAGGGCATATTTCCTTCAAACACTTGATGCTCCTTCTTGATTTCTACCTCCGCAGCCTTTAGCATTGCGAAGAGCTCGGGAATCGTCTTATCCATCCCTTGCATATTATAGTTCATCACGAAGCTCTTGTAGCTTGGTGGCAGTGATTGAAGAATTCCGTCAATGACGCTATCATCCGGAAGATTAACTCCCAGTTGAATCAAGTGATTGTTATATCCAGACATTCTGAGTATATGCTCACTGACAGAACTATTCTCCTCCATCTTGCAGCTGTAGAACTTATTGGAGACTTCATATCTCTCAACCCGGGCATTTGCTTGAAATATTAACTTCAACTCCTGAAACATCTCATATGCTCCATGATGTGCAAAACGTCGTTGAAGTCCTAGTTCTAAGCCGTAAAGCATGGCACACTGAACTATCAAGTAGTCATCAGCTTTGCTCTGCCAGACGTTCATAACATCTGGTGTTGCTCCTGCAACTGGTCTGGCACCTAGCGGTGCTTCTAGGATGTAATTCTTCTATGCAGCAATGAGGATAATCCTTAAGTTACGGACCCAGTCCGTGTAATTGCTACCATCATCTTTCAACTTTGCTTTCTCAAGGAACGCATTAAAATTCAACGGAACAACATCACGGGCCATCTATCTACAATCAACATAGACAAGCAAAATACTATCAGGTACTAAGTTCATGATAAATTTAAGTTTAATTAATCATATTACTTTAAGAACTCCCACTTAGATAGACATCCCTCTAATCATCTAAGTGATCATGTGATCCAAATCAACTAAACCATGTCCAATCATCATGTGAGATGGAGTAGTTTCAATGGTGCACATCACTATGTTGATCATATCTACTGTATGATTCACGCTCGACCTTTCGGTCTCAGTGTTCCGAGGCCATATCTGCATATGCTAGGCTCGTCAAGTTTAACCTGAGTATTCTGTGTGTGCAACTGTTTTGCACCCGTTGTATTTGAACGTAGAGCCTATCACACCCGATCATCACGTGGTGTCTCAGCACGAAGAACTTTCACAACGGTGCATACTCAGGGAGAACACTTATACCTTGAAATTTACTGAGAGATCATCTTATAATGCTACCGTCAATCAAAGCAAGATAAGATGCATCAAAGATAAACATCACATGCAATCAATATAAGTGATATGATATGGCCATCATCATCTTGTGCTTGTGATCTCCATCTCCGAAGCACCGTCATGATCACCATCGTCACCGACGCGATACCTTGATCTCCATCGTAGCATCGTTTGTCGTCTCGCCAATTTATGCTTCTACGACTATCGCTACCGCTTAGTGATAAAGTAAAGCATTACAGGGCGATTGCATTGCATACAATAAAGCGACAACCATATGGCTCCTGCCAGTTGCCGATAACTCGGTTACAAAACATGATCATCTCATACAATAAAATATAGCATCATGCCTTGACCATATCACATCACAACATGCCCTGCAAAAACAAGTTAGACGTCCTCTACTTTGTTGTTGCAAGTTTTACGTGGCTGCTACGGGCTGAGCAAGAACCGTTCTTACCTATGCATCAAAACCACAACGATAGTTCGTCAAGTTAGTGCTGTTTTAACCTTCTCAAGGACCGGGCGTAGCCACACTCGGTTCAACTAAAGTTGGAGAAACTGACACCCGCCAGCCACCTGTGTGCAAAGCACGTCGGTAGAACCAGTCTCGCATAAGCGTACGCGTAATGTCGGTCCGGGCCGCTTCATCCAATAATAATGCCGAACCAAAGTATGACATGCTGGTAAGCAGTATGACTTGTATCGCCCACAACTCACTTGTGTTCTACTCGTGCAAATAACATCAACGCATAAAACCTGGCTCGGATGCCACTGTTGGGGAACGTAGTAATTTCAAAAAAATTCCTACGCACACGCAAGATCATGGTGATGCATAGTAATTAGAGGGGAGAGTGTGTCCACGTACCCTCGTAGACCGAAAGCGGAAGCGTTAGCACAACGCGGTTGATGTAGTCGTACGTCTTCATGATCCGACCAATCAAGTACCGAACGCACGGCACCTCCGAGTTCTGCACACGTTCAACTCGATGACGTCCCTCGAACTTCGATCAAGCCGAGCTTTGAGGAAGAGTTCCGTCAGCACAACGGCGTGGTGATGATGATGATGTTGCTACCGACGCAGGGCTTCGCCTAAGCACCTTGTTAATTTGTCCCATGCTAACCAATGTGTTTTTCTTCGATCTTCCTCATCTCCCCACCAAAAATTCCGGATAATCTTGGTTAACTCCTCACAAAGGGAGGAGGGAACTTAAAAATACACATAGCATACACAGGTAGAGATTGAATAACTGATTTTATTAAGTCCTCTCTCACCCCAGAAGAAGCGTATTTCTCTATCCAGTCAGAGAGCCTTTTCAAAACCTTTTCTCTAGTAGATTGAAACTTACCAGCTTTCATTCTTTCCTCAGGAACCGGTAGTCCAAGATATTTATCTTTGAAACCATCGACCGTAAATTTTAAGATTACCATTATAGCCACTTGGTTCTCCAGACTACACTTTTTCCCAAACATCATGGAACACTTATCAGGACTTAATAACTGCCCAGTCCCTTTCTCGTACTCCGTCAAAATATTTTTAATGGAAACTGCTTGATCAATGGAGCCTTTGAAAAATAACATACTGTCGTCCGCAAACAGCAAGTGAGAAATACCTGGGGCTTGTCTATTCAAATGGAACTCCTGAAGAGCTCCCCTGGTAGAAGCATCTTTAAGCAGTAAAGAAAGTGCCTCGGCAACAAATAGGAACAAATACGCGGATAAAGGATCTCCCTGCCTGAGCCCCCGAGTAGGTGAAAACGTCTCCAACAATTGTCCGTTGAAGCGCACTGCAAATTTCACTGATGTAACACATGCCATAATCCAATTTATCCACGTTGGTGCAAAGCCCAAAGCCCCCATCATACATTGTAAGAAACGCCAGTCCACCCTATCAAAGGCTTTCGCCAAGTCCAACTTATATGCACAAAATTCCCCTCTGGAATCTTTCAGCGTACTTAACGAATGTATACATTCAAAAGCTATGAGAGCATTGTCAGAAATTAACCTTCCCGGAATAAATGCACTTTGAGTAGGCGAAATCGTACCATCAAGGAGCCGTCGCAGTATGTTAACAAGGCATTTGGAAATAATCTTATAGATAACATTGCACAAACTGATCGACCTGAACTCTTTAGTAGACTGAGGATTCTTAACTTTTGGGATGAGAACAATAGTTGTGTTATTTATCCCCTCTGGCATAATTCCAGAATTAAAAAACTGTTGGACAGCCTTAATAATATCCACTTTGATCAAACCCCAATTTCGTTGGAAAAACCTTGCAGGAAAACCATCCGGACCCGGAGCTTTTAACGGTCCCATTTGAAAAAGCGCATCACTAATCTCTTGTTCCAAAAACGGTTTGCAAAGCTCATCATTCGTATCATCAGATACAAGGGGTTTAACCAACGGAATAATATGTGACGGGTCAACGGAGTCATCAACAGAATAAAGATTTTTAAAGAACGAGTTTGTTATACCTTTCATTTCCTCCAGATTTTCCGTGAGACCCCCATCATCCTTCCTTAGTGCCGCAATATAATTTTTCTTTGCTCTCCATGAAGCCTTTCTCTGAAAATAATTAGTATTACGATCTCCTCCTCTTATTTTATCCAAACGAGATCTTTGCTTCCATAGCATCTCTTCCTTTATAAGAAGCTCATCCATGTCTTGAAGAATTTTCTTCCTTTCCATCACTGCAGAATGATCATTCCTACTAAACAACACATTTAGTCTTTTACGAGCCCACTCCAGCTTCTTTGGTAAATAACCAATATGGACCCGACTCCACCCATGAAGAGATTAGTGACGTTGTGACGTTTATAATTACCCAGTTACGTTGTGACGTTTGGTAGCACACAAAGTGTTCCTGCGGTAAACGGGAGTTGCATAATATCATAGTCATAGGAACATGTATAAGTCATGAAGAAAGCAATAGCAACATACTAAACGATCAAGTGCAAAGCTAACGGAATGGGTCAAGTCAATCACATCATTCTCCTAATGATGTGATCTCGTTAATCAAATGACAACTCATGTCACGTAACCATCTTTGATCAACAAGCTAGTTAAGTAGAGGCATACTAGTGACACTTTGTTTGTCTATGTATTCACACAAGTCTTATGTTTCCGGTTAATACAATTCTAGCACGAATAAAAAACATTTATCATGACATAAGGAAATAAATAATAACTTTATTATTGCCTCTAGGGCATATTTCCTTCAAAAGTGTGTTCACACACGAACACGTCACCGTGTACTCTCAACGCCAGGGGTGATGCACCGTAGCTCACGCCGAACCCATATACTTTTTACCCTAGGTTTAGATCCCTCCCTTGTTCTTTCTCTCTCGTTCTTCGTTCGTTCTTCGTGTTGAAGGGCAGCGATCATCGAGGCTCTAGGGGCGAGCGAATCGACCTAGGGCAACCTATAGCCGCTGCGCATCTAGACGGGGTCCCTTCTGGGTGCGTGGGGTTCCTGGTCTACAAAAACTCCCGTGGATTGCTTGTATACGGCCCTTCTAGGCGGGTCGCCTTCAACGTTAGCTATGTGCATCAACTCTAGCGTCGCGGGTACACTTTTTGGCGATTCGGCGGGGACGAAAGATCGAGAATCGTCATCAACCATGTCTTATCTCCCCAACCCGTCAGAATCAAATTAGGTCAAGACAGAGATCACGAGAGAGACGCTCTGGGTGCCCATGGCGCGAGGTCGGAGCGCTATTTGGTGCCCTGGAGGGCTTATATGATTGGCACTATTGGGGAGGTGTGCCTGTAATCATGCCTCTGGATGTGGTGTAGTCATGTTTGTGAATTTCATTAACAAATCTCTGTGTAGTTTGTCATGTGCGTGTGATTGCTTGTCTTCGATGGATCGGCAACGCCCTCGAAATTAATCTAACATTGGCGATGGACGATCTCTCCTGATGAGAATAAGGCAAATGTTTGACGCATTGGACTCTTCGCCGGCCCCAACTAGCTCTCGACATGGACTTGTTGTGTCCGTTGTGCACTTTCCAAAGTGATGGCCTCAGTTTCACCGCCTATAATCTGTCCCGTGAACACGAAGTGAACACGAAAACTACCAACTTCCGCTTGGGCAGGAGCAAGGGGTAGGCCTCCCCATCCGAATGGAGTGGAGATACAGAGCATTACTGTACTGTACTGCCATAGACAGCGACGGCGGCGGCTGAACCGAGGTATATATATTGAGTGTCAGTGCAACTGTACGTAATCTCATTTTTTTTTTTACAAATGCATGTTGGACAACCTTGCCAAAATTTAGTCGAATTTTTTGAACCCTGCCACGTATCCATGGTTTTGTTTTCGAGTCTCTTGGCACAAAACCATACTACCTAGTTTTTATTTATTCTTTTGAACCCAAAAGTTTTAGTGGTACTGCTACGTCCCAGCAGCACACGTATACTTATATGCCCGATATATAAATGGAGCCCTGCCTCCCACCTCATTTCAATCTTCTTCTTCTTCTTCTTCTTCTTCTTCTTCTTCTTCTTCTTCCTTCTCCTCCTTTCCCCACGCCATCCCTTCTTGCCAACGTACATACCACGACTCCCAGCCATGGTCTTCTTCTCCCCCACCCTAATCCCCTCCCATCCACGCTCTCTCGGCGTTGTGGATCCGGAGGAGACCATGGAGGCGTTCGTTGCTGTCGCTGTGGTTGTTGCTCAGGCGAGCTGGGACGGCGACAGTAGGCCGTCGTGGGAGGCAGATGCAGCTGTTGTGCCTGTGCCCGTACCGCATGCCGGAGACGGGTGTGCCGGTACGGGAGATGCGGCTGCGGCTGGTGTGCCTCGGAAGCCATGGTCGGACGGCACCACGACTGGCCGTTCCACGGTACGTGTCCCGTGTCAATTCCCAAGCCGAATTCATCACCGTCTTCTCTGGCTCCGACCGCCTCCAAATTCCTTTCCTTTTTGTGCTGCTCTCCTCTCTTCTAGTTACCGGTAAACAGCAACATTAACTGAATTTGAACACCTCCTATACTACACTACACTACACTACAGCAGCAGGTCAGCCAGATACTACAGCTGGGTTATGAATTTTACCATCTGTTTTTCACTGGTAATTGAATGAATCCTGGTAGATATTTCTTCAGATGATTCACCCATCTTTAATTTGTTGTGCCTGACAAACTAATCACCAACATGCATCTCTCTCTGCCTCTCATAGCTGCAGGTTGACCACCCTTGTCGCTGCTGGAAATGCCCGGATCACGGTGGTTCCAGCGCATCAGCCGTCCTGTGGCGCCACCACCGCCTATCGAGTACAACGATCAAGGCATAGTCGACAGCCTCACTGAAAATAACCAGAGAAGCATGTGGGCTAGCAGAAGGATAGGGGAGGACCAACAACTGTACGTAGTCCACGTGCAGGGAGCCGCTGGCATCGGTCTCCCGACTACGCTGCTGGTCAAGAAGTTCCAGAATGCAAACCCAGCACTACTAGTGGATGACAATGTCAAGAACCGCTGCAAGTTGGAGATGACTCTGTTAGCCAGCATCTCTCATGACAACATCATCAATGTGCTACACTTCATCCAGAGGGAAGACGCGATCATGCTCGTCTACGAGTACCCCGTGAATGGCAGCCTTGACTACTGGCTGCACCGGCGGGAGGGGGGCGAGCAGCCACTGAGCTGGCCGCAGACGATTGCCATCGCCATCGGCTTGGCCCAAGGGCTCTGCCACTTGCATCACCGATGCAACAGACCGATTGTCCACCACAACATCAACTCTGAAAACATCTTGCTTGATCAGAATTTCAAGGCCGTGATAGCCAGCTTTGGCATTGCGCAGATGAACATTGCCGGGCTTAACCAACCATTGCCGATCGGGGACATTCCAGTTGGTAACTTTGGGTATGCAGCTCCAGGTACGCCAGGCCATCGATCCACGCAATGGAATTCTGTCTTAATTAACTAGCTTGGCCTTTTAACTTGTATTGATAGTAGTTAATTACTTGCAGAGTATGGTGTCGCGGCAAGCCAGCTGACGGAGAAGGTAGACATTTACAGCTTCGGTGTGCTGCTGCTGGAGCTAGTCACAGGGAAGTTGGCCAATGGAGCAGATGGTCTATTGGCGATTTGGGCTCAGGACAACTGCAATGAATTGATGGCAAACCATCTGAAAATGTTCAAGATTGTCGTGGACAAGGGCATCCCTGATCAAGCGCGGTACATGGAGGAGATGGCGGCCGTGTTCAGGCTGGGTGTGGATTGTACCGTTGGAGATCCGAAGCAAAGGCCGTCCATGCAGATAGCTCTCAAACGACTGTGCCGCAGCCGTGGGCGTGGCCCATTCCGTGGCCTCCTCATCCTGTAAGGCCACAGGCTAAAACCAAGTGCCTTAGTTACTTTAAAATAAAAGAAATGAAATACGCAAGCAAGGGAATGTCCTTGATGTCAATAGGCACCTTTATATCAAAATGTTGCTTCCTCCCGCAATAATGTCCTTTACTTGCTTTTGCCCGTGCACGATGTTCATAATGCTATGGAAACAGAGTGTTGGGCTGTTTGTGCGCCTATGGGGTTGCATGCTCTGTGAGTTGTACACATATCGTTGGTTTGTATCGCCCAGTTTCTGTTAATTAATTGAGTAATTCTCTTCTTCTTAATTAATCGATGAGGCAAATCTTTTGCCTTCGTTTCGAAAAAAAATGCGTGTTGTGTTCCTGGTTGCTCCACACATGCATCTACAGATTCACACTTCTGTTGGATCTTCAATGATGTTAGTCTTTGGGGTGCTTGCTCATTTGAAACTTGCAAAATGAAATTTCTTGTTACAGAATATTGAGTTAAGTAGGCAACATGGCATTCTCATGTTTCTGACAACAAAATCTCGAAATTTTAGGAAGTATTCCCACTGAAAATATTTCATGAGGGCCAATGTATAATCTTCTTGGGTGCATGATGGAAAAGAACAAATGCAATACACAACTATTTTACTAAATTGGATGATAACTAACTAATAGGCTGTAGTTAAATGTAACCTCCCCCTGTGAGTATATAGATGTGTAAATACTGAATGTAAATTGCAGTTCAGTTGTATGATGATTCTGTTAGAATATCTGTTTAAACTCTCATGTAATCTAAACCTTCTCTATCTCTATTTCTCTCATGTACTCGTAGCCTTCTCTGTCTCCTCATCTTGTATCGAGGAGTCCTAGCGATCATCGAAGGATTGTACGCCATGGCAGGGTGCTTCCCGTCTCTCATAAATAAACGCATACGGCTCCCCGTCGGGAGTAGGAACGCTTCCACGAAACACATCTTACATGGTATACAAAGCCTGGCTCTTCCCTATCATCTAGCGACCCAAAACAATCCCATCTATCGCCATGGCCTCCACCTCGGGTGCTGTCGTCCTCAACCTTGGCGCACCACCAACCGAGAAGTTAACGAGGGGGAACTACCTCCTCTGGAAGGCCCAAGTGATGCCGGCCCTGCGAGGTGCGTAGGTGACCGGCCTCCTGGATGGCAGCGATGCTGGAACGCGAGTTGCCCTAAGTCAATAAGGGCCGTCGCAACAGAAATCCGCGGGTCTACCGCAATGGAGAACAGGTCAGGAAAACGAGCCGCGAAGGGGGCATCCCTAGCCTAGTGATCGAACCAAAACAACGTGGCAGTACCAGATCCAACCGTAATCGAGGATCCAATGCGGAGGACCGGAAGCAGTTGTATGATAGATTGCCAGAACTGGGAACCACCGGACCGCTGGCAAAAGGCGAGGGGTTGGTCTCGTAGGTATTTCTGCTGAATGATGCGAAGCCAAAGGTCACCCTCGCCATTCGTAATCCGCCAAAGCCATCTAGTTAGGAGGGCAATGTTCATCCGCTTGGAGCACATTATCCCAAGTCCGCCCTGATCGCGAGGCTTACAAATCTCAGACCATCGTACCATGTGGTACTTCTGCTTGTCTCCCTCACCGGCCCAGTAGAAGCGACCCTGGACCCTGGCAATCTCATGGTGCAGAGTCTCGGGCAGGCTGTAGAAGCTCATTATGAATAGGAGCAGGCTGGACAGGGACGAGTTGACTAGCACCGTTCGGGCGGCTTTAGAAAGCCACCGCCCCTGCCATGGCTCCATGCGGTGCTGGAGCTTGCCCACCGTGGGCCGTAGCTCGGCCACCATGTGAACTTGCCTTCCTTGTACTTTTGGGATTCCTCGTAGGCTCTCTCGTACTTCCATCCGAGCACCTCGCGGCAGTCACGGCAGTGGATGTCGGCGACCATGTGAAGCCCCGTCATGAACTGCCTGTCCTCCTTGGCCCCCATGGTGATGTTAATGGCGTGAGAGGCGAGAAATGCGCGGCCATTCCTCCCCTAGAACAACATCCAAAAGAGCAAGCAAAGGAGAGATAGTATGAGTATTGTATTTATCCTCCAAACACAATCAAAATTGAGATAGACAGATCATAGCATAGCGTATCGAGGTCTCAACATCTGAATTGTACACATAGATAGATCACAGTAGTATCTCTAGTTAACTGAAACTTCGCTATGTAAGTATAGAAACACAAATGCTAGCTAAACTGATCAGCTACAGAAACGTTCTCATATTGTATTGTCGGACCTCTCCACTGCAGTTGATGAGCCAATTTAAAATCCCTAGCTAGTTGACAAGTACTTAGTACTAGTAATTTTAGCATGGCATCCCCAACCAGTCCAGCATAACTGGTCCATCTAAGTTCCTATTTATTGATTATTAAGCTCTGTCCACTCTTGATCTGAAATTCCAGACAAGTGTTAATTTCACAAAGTCTGAGATATGTTATCCATTTGCATTTTTGCCGTACTTGTTTGAACATGTTAATGGATGAATTGGCCGTAGCTCAGTGCTAGACTTTTGTTAAGCATCTTGTGTGCATCCCTGCCATGTATTTTGTTGTCATGTTTGGGTGCTGTAGCATGTTCATTTCGTTGCATTTAGGTGCCTACTTGCTGTAAATCGCAGACCGGTGTCATTTTTGAATCGCTTGCCATTTCCAAACCGTAACTCCGATTCCGGCGTTCTTTATATCGTTTTCAAGCGATTTCATCTCATCTTTCCAGTGGCACCCTTAGAATTCCAAGTTGAGGCCAGGTTCATGCATTTCCTGTCATATCTTGCATTTTGCATCCCGCATCGCATCCCGCATAGCATATCATCTTTGCATCGTGTTGTTTGAGTTTGCACGTGGTTGATTGTATCCTTGTTGCTTGTTTGTCTTGTTTGGGTAGAGCCGGGAGACGAGTTTGCTAACGAGGAGCCCGTTGAGTTTGCTTTCGAGGATCCAGTCAACTCTGACAACTGTGCAGGCAAGATGATCATACCCTCGAAATCACTACTATCTTTGCTATGCTAGTTTGCTCGCTCTTTTGCTATGCCATTGCTACGATGCCTACCACTTGCTTGCAAGCCTCCCAAATTGCCATGTCAAACCTCTAACCCATCTTTGTCCTAGCAAACCGTTGATTGGCTATGTTACCGCTTTGCTCAGCCCCCTCTTATAGCGTTGCTAGTTGCAGGTGAAGATTGGAGGCTGTTCCTTGTTGGAACATTTATTTACTTGTTGGGATATCATTATATTGCTATGTTATCTTAATGCATCTATATACTTGGTAAAGGGTGGAAGGCTCGGCCTCTCGCCTAGTGTTTTGTTCCACTCTTGCCGCCCTAGTTTCCGTCATATCGGTGTTATGTTCCCGGATTTTTGCGTTCCTTACGCGGTTGGGTTATAATGGGAACCCCTTGATATTTCGCCTTGATTAAAGCTTGTCCAGCAATGCCCAACCTTGGTTTTACCATTTGCCACCTAGCCTTTTCTTTCCCTTGGGTTCTGCAGACTCAAGGGTCATCTTATTTTAACCCCCCCGGGCCAGTGCTCCTCTGAGTGTTGGTCCACCTGTCAGCTGCCGGTGGCCACCAGGGGCAACTCTGAGCTGGCCTACCCGTACCTAAGACAATCTAAGTGTGCCCTGAGAAAGAGATATGTGCAGCTCCTATCGGGATTTGTCGGCACATTCGGGCGGTGTTGCTGGTCTTGTTTTAACCTGTCGAAGTGTCTTGAGTTACCGAGATACCGAGTCTGATCGGAACGTCTTGGGAGGAGGTCTATTCCTTCGTTGACCGTGAGAGTTTGTCATGGGCTAAGTTGGGACTCCCCTGCAGGGATTTGAACTTTCGAAAGCCGTGCCCGCGGTTATGGGCAGATGGGAACTTGTTAATGTCCGGTTGTAGATAACCTGAACCTTAACTTAATTAAAATGAATCAACTGAGTGCGTTACCGTGATGGCCTCTTCTCGACGGAGTCCGGGAAGTGGACACGGTGTTGGAGTAATGTTTGCGCAGGTTGTTCTCTAGCTTCTCGCTCGTGCTTTGCCTCCTCCTCTCGCTCTCTTTTGCGAATAAGTTAGCCACCATACTTGATAGTCGCTTGCTGCAGCTCCACTCATATTTTACCTTGCCATACCTATAAGCTTAAATAGTCTTGATCGCGAGGGTGCGCGATTGCTGAGTCCCTGTGGCTCACAGATCACTATTACACCAGATGCAGGGCCTGATGATTCCGCTCCAGGAGACGCGTATGAGCTCAAGTGGGAGTTCGACGAAGACTCTCAACGATACTATGTTTCCTTTCCCGATGATCAGTAGTGGTGCCCAGTTGGGGGTGATTGGGACCGTGTCGCATGTTGGGTTCTCTTTTATTTTGGCGCCGTAGTCGGGCCATGAGTGTTTGGATGATGTAATGTTATTTATGTACTTGGTTGACGTGGCGAGTGTAAGCCAACTATGTTATCTCCCCTTCATTATTTATATTACATGGGATGTTGTGAAGATTGCCTAACTTGCGACATATGCCTTCAATGCGATTATGTCTCTAAGTTGTGCCCAATTGCGACACGTGGGAGCTATAGTCGCATCGAGGGTGTTACAAGTTGGTAATCAGAGCCTTCCCCGAGCTTAGGAGCCCCATTGCTTGATCGTTATTAGCGGCCGAGTTGTGTCTAGAAAAATGTTTTGAGTCATTTAGGAATTATATATTGGAGAGTTTAGGAATTCTTTTTACTTCCCAGTCTCCTCATCGCTCTGGTAAGGCATCCAGACGTAGAGTTTTGACTCTTCTCTTCTCAAATTTCACTAAAAAAAATTTAGGATCACGCGGGTATCTTGGAACCGTTCCGATGGTTTTATGATGAGAACATTGTCTTGGTGCCTCCTGTCAGGGGTTTAGTGGAAGTGTCCCGGGGAGTTGAGCTCTGAGGTGTTGTCATCATAATTTTATCGTTGCAGTTCTGGAATACCTGAGTTTAGTACGCCGACATCGAAAATCTCTTTTATGCTGTTCGTTGGTGAGATAACCTCGACGCCACCCAGTAATGGGGCGGGAGTTCGGAAGTATCGCCATAACTTGTATAACGGATGCTTTTCGAAGGTTGAGGTAGATGGTTTCCGAAGGTTTCTTGGTTATGTGTTGAAGGATGGATACAGCTGGATGTAGGATTTGCTAGTTTGGGTGAGATATTATGCTTCCCCTGTATCCCCAACACCTGATTGCATAACCGGAAAAGTTCGGGAGTTTCATAGGTGGGAATTCTAGTAGCTCTAGTTCTTCTTCCACGGATATTGGTTTGAGATTGGGATTTCTTACCGATTATTCGTTTTTGATCCGTACCTTGTTGATTTATTTCTCTACCTTAATTCTACGTGGCTTCTCAATTTATGGATATGTGACCATTTCAAGAGGAAATGCATTCGTTCATTTTGTTCGGATGTGAAGACTATATGTTGCAATTTTTTCATTCCGTTGGATTCAGCTTCATTATTTGTCTATCAATGTGCTAATGGTGGTCAACCTCTTCAGGATGGCTCCTCCAACGCGCATGACTTCGAATCCTGATCCACCACCACCTCCACCTCCTCCAGAGGCATGGCAAGCTGTGATGGCCGCAACCAATGCAAACACACAGCTAATCATGCAAATTCTTCAAGAGTGCAATCAAGGCAGTCAAGGGAATCAACGCAGCAATCAGAATCACTTTGCTTCACTCAACCAGTTCCTTGCTAACGGGCCAAAAACTTTCAGCAATTGTGTTGAGGCAACCGATGCTGACGATTGGCTTGTGGATCTGTGCAAGCATTTCGAGTGCAGTAACGTCAGGCCTGAGGACTTTGTTAAGTTCGCTTCCTTCCAACTCAAAGATCAAGCTGCAGAATGGTTCCAGCAGTACAAGGACTCCAGAGGTGGACGTGTTATCACTTGGGATGATTTCCGTCGAGATTTCCAAGCTCATCATATTCCCCAAAGCATGGTTGAAAGCAAGCGTGAGGAATTCCGCAATCTGAAGCAAGGCTCTTTGTCTGTCTATGACTACAACAAGTTGTTCCAGAAGCTCGCCCGCTTTGCCAAGCAGGACGTCCCTGATGAGAAGAGCATGATATATCAGTTCAGGGGTGGTCTCAGAGAAGATATTCAGCTCGCTCTTGTTCTCTTTGAGCCCTTGAGGTACGATGAGTTCTACAACATGGCACTGAAGCAAGAGGCTGCTCAGTTGAGGTGTGATGCTTCCAAGAAGCGAGTCAGATATGTTACTCATTCTTCCTCTACTCAAGTGGCCAAGCAGCAGAAGTTTTGGCTTCCTCCTCCTCCGTTCCGTCAGCCGTATCAGCAGAAGAGCAAAGGTGGCAGTGGTTCTTCCCACCCACCCAACCCTGGCTTTCAGAACAAGACTTCGTCTCAAGCTCCAAGATCGAGTGCTCCGTATCACCGTCCGCTTTCAGAGGTCACGTGCAACAAGTGCCAACAGAAGGGTCACTATGCCAACAAGTGTCTCAACCAGAGGCTTCTTCCTCCTCCTCCTGTCAGATCAACAAGTACAGCGGTGGTCAAGCATAATCCCAAGCATGCCAAGGTCAATTTGATGAATGCAGCTCAGGCAGAGGACTCGTCAGATGTGATCATGGGTAACCTTCCCGTTAATGATATTCCTGCAAAAGTTCTTTTTGACAAGGGTGCATCGCATTGTTTCATCTCGAGACCGTTTTCATCTAAGCATGGTTTGCCTTTGCAAATTTTGCCTAGTCCTTTAGCAGTTGTCTCTCCCGGTAAGCGCATGCATGCTAACTCCATTGCTCCGGATGTTACTATCACTTTGGGTGACTACAAGTTTCTATCTTCTCCAACGGTTCTCGGTGACTCGGATATTGATCTTATTCTCGGGATGGATTGGCTTTCTAAGCACAAGGCTCAGCTTGATTGTGCAGCCAGGCAGATTCAATTGACCCATTCGTCTGAGGATGTAATTGTCTTTGCCGCTCGGGATAATACTATCCGTCTGTTTTCTCTAAATGAGAAGGGTGAATTGGATGCCGTCTCTCAAATTCCAGCCATTTGTGAATACCAAGACGTCTTTCCAAAAGAGCTTCCAGGAATGCCTCCGCACCGGCCAGTTGAATTCGTTATTGATCTTGAGCCTGGTACGGAACCTGTGTGCAAACGTCCTTACAAGCTCGGACCTGAAGAGTTGAAAGAGCTGAAGAAGCAACTCGATATGCAAGAGAAAATGGGTCTCATCCGGCCTAGTTCTTCTCCGTGGGGTTGTGGTGTTCTTTTTGTGAATAAGAAGGATGGAACGGACCGACTTTGTGCTGATTACCGTCCAGTGAACAAGAAGACCATCAAGAACAAATACCCACTTCCCAACATCAATGAGCTGTTCGAACAACTCAAAGGTGCCCAAGTATTCTCCAAGCTTGATCTCCGTATGGGTTATCACCAGATTCGCATTCGTGAAGAAGATATTCTCAAGACAGCATTCAGAACAAGCTTTGGTTCATATGAATACACTGTCATGTCTTTTGGCCTCGCCAACGCTCCTCCGACCTTCTCTCGCATGATGAACTTCATCTTCAACGCCTACACCAATGACTTCGTTTTGGTCTATCTCGATGACATTCTGGTTTTCTCGAAGAACAAGGAAGATCATGCCAAGCATTTGTGTTTGGTTCTCGATAAGCTCAGAGAACATCAGTTCTACGCCAAGTTCTCCAAGTGTGAATTTTGGCTTGATGAGGTTCTTTATCTTGGTCATATCATCTCTGCCAAGGGCATTGCCGTGAATCCTGAGAAGGTGTCTGCAATTGTGAATTGGGAACCTCCTCAGAACGTGAAGCAACTTCGCAGTTTTCTCGGTCTCGCAAGCTATTGCTGAAGATTCGTTGAAAACTTTTCTAAGATCGCGAAGCCTCTCTCTAATCTTCTTCAGAAGCACGTCAAGTATATTTGGTCTCCGGAGTGTGACATTGCTTTCAACACTTTGAAAGAGAAATTGATCACTGCTCCAGTTCTGACTCCGCCTGATGAATCCAAGCCGTACGAGGTCTTTTGTGATGCCTCTCTCCAAGGTCTTGGCGCAGTTTTGATGCAAGAGAAGAAAGTTGTTCCTTATACATCTCGCCAGTTGAAGCCTAATGAGAAGAACTACCCCACTCATGATCTCGAGTTGGCGGCAGTTGTGCATGCTCTTTTGACTTGGAGACATCTTTTATTGGGAAGAAAAGTGGACATTTTCACTGATCACAAGAGTCTCAAGTACATCTTCACTCAGCCTAATCTCAACCTCAGGCAAACTCGTTGGGTCAAAATGATTCAAGAGTATAATCCGAGTATTGAGTATACTCCAGGCAAGGCTAATGTGATTGCTGACGCTTTGAGCAGAAAGGCTTACTGCAACAGTCTGATTCTCAAGCCTTATCAACCCGAGCTTTGTGAAGCTTTCCGCAAACTTAATCTGCAAGTTGTTCCTCAAGGTTTCCTCGCCAACCTTCTAGTCTCTCCTACCTTGGAAGACCAGATTCGCCAAGCCCAGCTTCTTGATGCTATGGTGAAAAAGGTGAAGATTGGGATTGCCAAGAGTCAGTCCAAGTACAAGTGCTACCGCCTTGATGACAAGGACACTCTCTTCTTCGAGGATCGTATTGTTGTGCCCAAAGGTGACCTCCGTAAAGTGATCATGAACGAGGCTCACAATTCTCTCCTCTCCATCCACCCTGGGAGCACGAAGATGTATCAGGACCTTAAGCAAGCTTATTGGTGGACTCGAATGAAGCGCGAGATCGCTCAATTCGTGAATGAATGTGATGTCTGCAGAAGAGTGAAGGCAGAACACCAAAGGCCAACTGGTCTCCTCCAACCTCTTGCCATTCCAGAATGGAAGTTTGACCACATTGGAATGGACTTCGTGACTGGATTTCCAAAGTCCAAGCGTGGCAATGATGCTATATTCGTTGTCATCGACAAACTCACCAAAGTGGCTCACTTTCTGCCTATCAAAGAGTCGATCACTGCAGCTCAATTGGCGGAACTCTATACCTCGCGTATTGTCTCTCTACACGGTATTCCTCAAGTGATCTCTTCAGACCGTGGCAGCATCTTTACCTCGAAATTTTGGGATTCTTTTCAGAAGGCCATGGGCACTAATATCCGCTTCAGCACAGCTTTCCATCCTCAAACAAGCAGTCAAGTCGAGCGTGTCAACCAGATTCTTGAAGATATGCTCAGGGCTTGTGTGATCTCCTTCGGCATGAAGTGGGAGGATTGTCTTCCTTATGCTGAATTCTCCTACAACAACAGTTTTCAAGCAAGTTCGGGCAAGGCCCCTTTTGAAATTCTGTATGGCAGGAAGTGTCGTACCCCTCTCAACTGGTCTGAAACCGGTGAACGTCAGCTTTTGGGTAATGACTTAATCACAGAAGCAAAAGAAATGTGCAAAGTCATTCGAGATAACCTCAAAGCAGCCCAATCCCGTCAGAAGAGCTGCTATGATAGTAAGCACCGCGATTTGGCTTTCGAGATCGGAGATCATGTTTACCTCCGTGTCTCTCCTATGAAAGGTACTCGTCACTTTGGTATCAAAGGGAAGCTTGCCCCTAGATACGTGGGACCTTTCAAGATTGTCAGCAAGAGAGGCGACCTCGCCTATCAACTCGAGCTTCCTTCAAACTTTGCAAATGTTCATGATGTGTTCCATGTCTCTCAGCTTCGAAAGTGCTTCAAGACTCCTGATCGCACCGTCAACTTCGAGGACATTGAGCTCCAAGAAGATCTCTCTTATCGTGAGCACCCAGTTGCTATTCTTGAAGAGACTGAACGCAAGACTCGCAACAAGTCAATCAAATTTCTCAAAGTCAAGTGGTCACACCATTCCGACCGTGAAGCTACCTGGGAACGCGAGGATCACCTCCGTTCTGAATACCCGGCGTTCTTTCAGTCCTAGATCTCGGGACGAGATCCTTTCGTAGTGGTGGAGTGTTGTAACACCCCGGATGTAACTTTCCCTATTTGTACTCCAACTCTTGCCATTTCCGGCGTTAAGTTATTTTATTTTCTCGGGTTCGGGTCTTTGTCTCCGTGTATTGTTATCGTTGTCATGCATCTCATATCATGTCATCATGTGCATTGCATTTGCACACGTGTTCATCTCATGCATTCGAGCATTTTCCCCGTTGTCCGTTTTGCATTCCGGCGCTTCGTTCTCCTCCGGTGGTCATTTCTAGCTTTCTTTCGTGTGTGGGGATTAAACATTTCCGGATTGGACCGAGACTTGCCAAGCGGCCTTGGTTTACTACCGGTAGACCGCCTGTCAAGTTTCGTACCATTTGGACTTCGTTTGATACTCCAACGGATAACTGAGGGACCGAAAAGGCCTCGTGTGTGTTGCAGCCCAACACCCCTCAATTTAGACCAAAACCCACCAAACTCTGCTCCATGTTCTAGAGCGTTCGATCATGATCGCGTGGCCGAAAACCGCACCTCATTTGGACTCTCCTAGCTCCCTCTATGCCTATATATAGGTCCTCCCCAAAAATTCCGGATCAAACCCTAGCCCCTCTCCTCCTCCGACCGCCGGACAAAAATCCAGACGGCCGGACGTGTCCGCCCGATCCGCCCGGGCCAATCCTGCAAGGCCACGTGGCGCCCTGCGGCCCACATCGCCGCTCCGCGCCGCCGGCCCGCGGGGCCCGTTCCCCTCCGCCGCCTCCGCGCCAAGCTCCAGGGAGAGGAGCTCCCGAGCCGCCGGCAACCTCCGCCCGGCGTCCTCCGCCGCCCCGCCGACCGGAGCAGGCCGCCGCCGCCGACGCGCCTCGCCGCCCGCGCCTCCGCCGCCGCGCCGCTCCGCCGCCACCGCGCCGCCCCGCTGCCCTGTCGCGCCGCCCAGCCGCCGTCGTCGCCGACCAGCCCGCCGGCAAGCTCCGATGAGGATCCGGCGATCCTCGGGAGGCGCGCCCCGATCCAGATCCGCGTCGGCTACAGTAACCCTAGATCTAGGTCATTTTTTTCCTAAGTCCTGAAATCTGCAGATCCAAGTGCCTCTGTTCGGGGCCCCGTAACTTTGCATCCGTAACTTCGATTTGGGCATATAGCATATCAAAATGTTCATATCAGATAGTGCATCATTTCATTCCATTGCATCATTTTCATTTTAGTTCATCTTGATGCCCGAAATGCTGTTAGAAGAAGGCTACTTGAGTTAATTGTCAGGTCTGTTACTCCGTTTAGCACTTTTGTCATTTTTGCCATGATTAATGTGTGCATGATATGCCCGTGAGTTCTTCATATGTTTTGTTAAGGGTTTTGTCATCTTTCCAGAGGTGCAACCCATGTATTTTTAGGATGTGTGTGGTGACTTGTGCAAGCTTGCAAAGTGGTGCACTTGCTAATTCTGTTTTCAGGGACTTAGTGATTTCACTAAGTCCTGGGATTGTTTATCTCATGATGCCATATGTTCATGTTGTTTCCTAGTGATCCATGCCTCTTTTGAGGATGATCAGTAAGGGAGTTTTGTTAATCTTGTAGTGCTCTATCCATCCATGTCTTTGTTTGCAATTATGGAGCACCCTAGCTTGAGTCAATCAAGCTCTACTTTTGCTTCGTTGCGAATCTGGGCAGATCGTCAACTTGTTTGCGATTTTGCCGATGCTATTGTAGTTGATCCGTGCATGCTATGCCATTGTTCTTGCCATGTCTAGCTTTCATTGTGTGCCTTCTTAAGGGATGTATGCTTTTCTTGCCATGACTTGCACCGTGGAGAGTGCATCGAGCTCGTAAACATGCCTTCGTGAGTTATGTTTCAGCATGTCCCAGTTTTCACTAAGTCTGAAAACTGATTATGTTTTTGCTATGTTCGTGTGCTTGTTAGGATGTTTTGTGATCCCTTTTGGCTCAAGGTCACTAAGGGACTTTTGTTAAGCTTGTTGAGTAGCTCCATGCCATGTCTTTCTTGGTCATGTTCAGTTCCCGTAGCATGTTGTTTTGTTGCTCCGAAGAGGGCTATATGATCTGAAATTCCAGACAAGTGTTAATTTCACAAAGTTTGAGATATGTTTTCCATTTGCATTTTTGCCGTGCTTGTTTGAACATGTTAATGGATGAATTGGCCGTAGCTCAGTGCTAGAATTTTGTTAAGCATCTTGTGTGCATCCCTGCCATGTATTTTGTTGTCATGTTTGGGTGTTGTAGCATGTTCATTTCGTTGCATTTAGGTGCCTACCTGCTGTAAATCGCAG
This sequence comes from Triticum urartu, assembly GCF_056163025.1. Classification (NCBI taxonomy): domain Eukaryota; kingdom Viridiplantae; phylum Streptophyta; class Magnoliopsida; order Poales; family Poaceae; genus Triticum; species Triticum urartu. Next base: position 8,932,630 of record NC_141879.1, read on the forward strand.
ACCGGTGTCATTTTTGAATCGCTTGCCATTTCCAAACCGTAACTCCGATTCCGGCGTTCTTTATATCGTTTTCAAGCGATTTCACCTCATATTTCCAGTGGCACCCTTAGAATTCCAAGTTGAGGCCAGGTTCATGCATTTCCTGTCATATCTTGCATTTTGCATCCCGCATCGCATCCCGCATAGCATATCATCTTTGCATCGTGTTGTTTGAGTTTGCACGTGGTTGATTGTATCCTTGTTGCTTGTTTGTCTTGTTTGGATAGAGCCGGGAGACGAGTTTGCTAACGAGGAGCCCGTTGAGTTTGCTTTCGAGGATCCAGTCAACTCTGACAACTGTGCAGGCAAGATGATCATACCCTCGAAATCACTACTATCTTTGCTATGCTAGTTTGCTCGCTCTTTTTCTATGCCATTGCTACGATGCCTACCACTTGCTTGCAAGCCTCCCAAATTGCCATGTCAAACCTCTAACCCACCTTTGTCCTAGCAAACCGTTGATTGGCTATGTTACCGCTTTGCTCAGCCCCCTCTTATAGCGTTGCTAGTTGCAGGTGAAGATTGGAGGCTGTTCCTTGTTGGAACATTTATTTACTTGTTGGGATATCATTATATTGCTATGTTATCTTAATGCATCTATATACTTGGTAAAGGGTGGAAGGCTCGGCCTCTCGCCTAGTGTTTTGTTCCACTCTTGCCGCCCTAGTTTCCGTCATATCGGTGTTATGTTCCCGGATTTTTGCGTTCCTTACGCGGTTGGGTTATAATGGGAATCCCTTGATATTTCGCCTTGATTAAAGCTTGTCCAGCAATGCCCAACCTTGGTTTTACCATTTGCCACCTAGCCTTTTCTTTCCCTTGGGTTCTGCAGACTCAAGGGTCATCTTATTTTAACCCCCCCGGGCCAGTGCTCCTCTGAGTGTTGGTCCACCTGTCAGCTGCCGGTGGCCACCAGGGGCAACTCTGGGCTGGCCTACCCGTACCTAAGACAATCTAAGTGTGCCCTGAGAAAGAGATATGTGCAGCTCCTATCGGGATTTGTCGGCACATTCGGGCGGTGTTGCTGGTCTTGTTTTAACCTGTCGAAGTGTCTTGAGTTACCGAGATACCGAGTCTGATCGGAACGTCTTGGGAGGAGGTCTATTCCTTCGTTGACCGTGAGAGCTTGTCATGGGCTAAGTTGGGACTCCCCTGCAGGGATTTGAACTTTCGAAAGCCGTGCCCGCGGTTATGGGCAAATGGGAATTTGTTAATGTCCGGTTGTAGATAACCTTAACCTTAACTTAATTAAAATGAATCAACTGAGTGCGTTACCGTGATGGCCTCTTCTCGGCGGAGTCCCGGAAGTGGACACGGTGTTGGAGTAATGTTTGCGCAGGTTGTTCTCTAGCTTCTCGCTCGTGCTTTGCCTCCTCTTCTCGCTCTCTTTTGCGAATAAGTTAGCCACCATACTTGCTAGTCGCTTGCTGCAGCTCCACTCATATTTTACCTTGCCATACCTATAAGCTTAAATAGTCTTGATCGCGAGGGTGCGGGATTGCTGAGTCCCTGTGGCTCACAGATCACTATTACACCAGATGCAGGGCCTAATGATTCCGCTCCAGGAGACGCGTATGAGCTCAAGTGGGAGTTCGACGAAGACTCTCAACGATACTATGTTTCCTTTCCCGATGATCAGTAGTGGTGCCCAGTTGGGGGTGATTGGGTCCGTGTCGCATGTTGGGTTCTCTTTTATTTTGGCGCCGTAGTCGGGCCATGAGTGTTTGAATGATGTAATGTTATTTATGTACTTGGTTGACGTGGCGAGTGTAAGCCAACTATGTTATCTCCCCTTCATTATTTATATTACATGGGATGTTGTGAAGATTGCCTAACTTGCGACATATGCCTTCAATGCGATTATGTCTCTAAGTCGTGCCTCGACACGTGGGAGCTATAGTCGCATCGAGGGTGTTACAAAACCCGTCAGAGTTGAAGTCCTATATTTGACACCGGTGGTCGCACTTTTTTGAATTTATACAGACATTTTGACGATGTGGTTCAGTGGGTGAAGACGTTCCCATCGAACATGAAGGAGTTTGTGGCGACTTCGTTAATCTCAAGATATTATGTCGGCTTAGTTTCTCGCACGTGCTCATAGAGCTAAGGTGTGCATGCGTGTGTGCATTTGTAGGGTTGTGTATATATGCATATATGTGAGCATCTACGTTCTTACTATATTAAAGAAAAGTGCCTACCCGAAAGAAGCGGGGCTGACAACATTTGTCATTTTCAAATTCGTACATTTTTAGCCTTCAACGCAGACCTCTATGTTGGTTGAACATGTCCAGATGTCCAGAATCCTCTAGGCCGACCCCAAAACGAGGCGCGGGTACGCGGTTTGAATGAAAGTCCGACAACCCGGTCCTGCCTCATTCTTTTAGAACCCTGATAAGTGCCACACGTCAAGTACGAGAAGTTTAGTGACACGAGGATGACAACTTTAGTGTGTCACTGGAATTTGTCATCCTTGCGTGAATGGAATTGCCATCAAAAAACGTAAAGTCCAGAGTGTCATGCACCTGACGTATGGCACTTATCATTTGGGTTCTTTTACTAGGCCCCGCCTCCCCGACTCCACTCTCAAATACTAGTTGCCGCCCTGTTGTCCACAACACAGCGACTGGTCACCACCTCGCCGCTATCGGCAAGAAGGAGGGCCAATGTAGTCGGGCGTGGCGGTTTCTCGATGGTTACCAGTCCAACCAGCCACCAGCCACCACCACAACGGATCTGGTGGCAGCTCGGGCCCCAATGCCTGCCATCGCCGGCGGCACATCGTTGTCGCGTGCTCACTTGGCCGCTATGCCTCGCCGCTGCACGTTGTTGGGGCCTAATGGCTTGAGAATTTATCATTATTTGCAAGTGGTTTTATCTGGTTTTCACCAAATTAATCCCGTTTCTTGGTTATTTCTAACGATAATCCTTCAAGGGAGAAGAAAGTCCATTTTTCCATTGTTTGGCAGGAAATGTCGTATATGGAAGGAAAACAAGGACAATTACGACATATAGGGCCAAATGGAGCAACTTCCATCTGGGAGGCTCAGCCACCAGGCGAAAAAGAGTGAAGGACATCCTTCCATGCGGGCGCATTTGTTCGCATCGATGGTTGTATGAAGTGCCTGGAGCTCCACCTTATTAATACAAGATACTTTCCTGAAGGGGAGATACACACTGAAGAACCCTAGTCACGCCGCCACTTCCAGTACAGAGAGAGAGAGAAGAGATCCGAAGAACCACCGAAGATCTTCATAGTTTTGGTCCTTTTATCTCCATCATCATTTTAGCCTTCACTATTGTAAGAGGAATTCCAAGTTGTAAGATCTTGTAAACTCTATTCGTACTAATCTGGATTTTGAGACTTGTTTGATCATTCATCTTATTATGGATCTTCATGGTATTATTGGTATGGTTTTCATTGGTTTATTCTCCGAGATCGTTGGTTATTCTCTTATGATGTGTGAGTAGTTCCATCTAGGCGTAGGAGATGTAGGTGAGTGCTAAGATTCATTTGTGCCCATTATATATGTCGTTATTCATGTTTGTAGTCTTACGATCTGTCTAGTAAGTAGTTATTCTATGGTGAATTCTATGCGTGTTGTCCAATTTAAGGCCACAGGCAACATGATCTCAAGACCTACAGGTAACACATATTGTTTAGGAAATCTACGACCTATGACATGACGGGTGGAGACATCTATGAGGACATAAGACAATATGAGATAGCGGCAATCCATTAAACTTAATGCTTGGTTCTGGTCTAATGACCTTAATTGTGGAAATGACCACTCTATAGCAACGGCAATGCAAGACCATAAAATGGAATATAATCCCGCGAGGAGGAGTTCCATGACCTTAGGGTGATCCGCCTATCGAACAAACAGATCAAAGACTATATTCATGATACAAGGTAACTAGTCTTACCATCGCACTAGTACACTTGATGTACACCATGAACTGAATTCTCTCCTAGCCTAACTTCTCCATTGTAGGAAAAACAACTTTACTTTCTGTTTTATTTATGTTATTTACTTTCAAGTGTTAGTATTCTCACTGTCGTAAACTCATCATATTTACTACTCTGGTCTATTTGTGTCTTGGGATAGTAACAACATTTGTAGAATCACAAATAGTTACTTTCGCATAAGAACCGTGACAACTTGCGTGTGACAGAAACACTATTTATAAATATGTCCTCCGCTCTGATAACCCATAAGTATATGGATCAATCGTAGTCCCTTCAGTAAGTAAAAGTGTGGACGCAACGAGGAGTAGAAGAAGGAATTGATAAGCGGTTTCGGCAAGGTAATCTATACATAGATAGAAAAGATCACAAGGTAAAAATATAAAGATATTACACACATACTTGTAAGGGAAACACTTATTATCATACATCTGGTAGAGAGAATCCTTCAGACCGCTCGTGGACCGTAGATACGTGTTTTATCACATGGCTAAGATGCGCATCTGAAATCCATTGCCCGGTTTTGCAACCAGACCTATTTTAACGCCACAGCCCCATAACTCCTTGTCAGTTTCTATATCCCGCATCAAGCTCGCCTGCCCCGACCCACATGACATCGTTCCCATCTCGCATGCTCCATCATCGCCGAGCTCGCGACACCCTCGCCGCGCCGGATCTATCCACTAGGACCTGCCGTTCCCCACTACGGTCCTGAAATCCCTCGCGCCGCGCCGGTGCGTCGTCCCGTCCGGCGGCAGTGCACATGCATCGCCAGCGGGGGTAGGCTCTCACCATGCGGCTGTGGGCCGGGTTCAAATGATTTTGTATCTCATGCATGACATGGAGTTCTCCGTGGAGTAGCAACACACATACGGCAGCCCCCCAGGTTGCGACGTAGCCAGGAACGTGACGAGGGTGAAGCCCAGCATGTGAGGTATCTATGATGCGTTAGCTTGGAACTAGATTGCACGTAGCATTAATCCATTATGCATTGCTCTTTTTTCCTAGAGATATTTCCGTTATTTGAAGCATCATAGTCTGTAGAATTCTTCATTTCTCTTGGATTCGTTCATCGGATTTCGCTAACTCCTTTGCATGATTATGTATTCGGATTTCAGGGAGCACACAAGAAGTGTGTAAGAAGCAACTCGTCTGTCCATATGGCGACGGTGCGAGAGACAATGTCGTTGCACCTTTTCTTGCATGCAATTCATGTCACACGCTGGGATATGGTGTTTTCGTGATATCATAGAACCAAATGTCCACCGTGGTGAAAACATGTCCCCATGTCGTTTGAAATAAATTTGTTTTCCTTTTTGACGGAAACGAATCTATATTCATATGAAAGCAATTCTATTGTCTATGAAAACAACAGTATTGTAATGATTTGGATGCAAAATATGAACCTCTCGGAGCAAGACTTCTGCATTGTGCCTAGATGATGCAAAACCTGGGGCGTTATGAAATCATTTTAGTTGTACCGAAGCAAATTCTTATCTCTTTGATTCAGATTCAAAAATCTATGGAAGCCAATACTCATTTCTTTGGATGCAAATTTCAAATTCTTAGGATGCAAATTACCATTTATTTAGAACGGCATACCAATTTCTCAGGAATCCAAGTTCCAATTTACACTTACATTGGCGAAAGATTCAAGTTATTCTAAGAAAAAGATTCACATGCTATGGACAAAATAAATTGTCACATTGGACACATCTAAACAAATTGAAACAATCTCCGATTGACATAGAAGCAAACTTGCTATACGGTAGAAGCAAAAAATAATAATTACCTGTCGGTAGAACAAAGATGAATTGTTGAAGTCCTAGCATTCAGTACCACACAAGTGGTTGGACAGCTTAATTTTTATGCTTCTACTGTTAGTAGAACATGTATCTATATATGACATTATGTGCTTCCTATCATGAAGGATTCTCATGGAAGAAATATCTCTTGAAATAATGTGCTTCCATTAAATTATATTTTGCTTCATACAACTTGCTTTCATGCTTCAAAGCACGACCAACCGCGCGCGTTTCTCGTGTCCGGGTCGCACCCTCAGTTGGCAAGGTTTAGCGTTGCTAGCTTGTTTACTACTACTGTATAAGTAAATATGTGTAAGCAAACAGATGGATAGCATAGTGAAGCAAATATGTGTTATGGAGGAAACATGTGATCTGAGAATATGGTGTGCACTATGATATTGATGTAACTCTGCTTTTCTGACTACTTCGATATAATCCATCATGAAATTCTTTTTTTGAGATCATATTCTTAAGAGAATATGGTGTGCACTATGATATTGGCTGCCAGAATGAAGGAAAAAATTTCCCCTAAAAAAGAATGAAGCAAATATTTATGTCGTCGTGGAAAACATGTTATATGACCTGATGAAGCATGTTAATTTTTAGTAAACAATGGAAGCATTCTTCTTCTTATTGGAAAGACGATGGAAGCATTCATTCAGCAAGGAAGCAAATTTCCTACTCGACTGAAACATAGTTTGCTGCACGGAGATTGGATAATATGCCCCTCTTTACTTGGGCAGTTGATAATTTGCCCCTCTTTACTTTCCGTTGGATGATTTGCCCTGCTTTTCTTTTTCCAGTAGATAATATGCCCTTTTTAATTACGGTAATCATTTCTCAATTTTTATCCCAATTATCACCATGTGAAATGACTCGACTACCCTTGTGGCAAATTGCAATTACGTCCTAGTCTCCTTCCCTCTTTACGTTGGTATACACAACGGAACCAACTGATCAAGAATCGTAGATTGATTCTATTACTTTGCGTCATCATGTCCGTGCCCAGCAGACAGGCGGATGCACCGCCGGCCGCCAAGCCGTCAACTCCGGCGGACCCTGGACAGCCGGCCACCAAGCCATCAACTCTGGCAACCCCTGGACAGCGAGGGTTCACACCAGCAGCCGGCGAGGTGATTCCACATAGTGCCGGACGAGGCAACTCATGTATCCATGGATCGCCCCAGGATGCTCCAGATTGGTAAGCATTTGGTCCTCCCTTCCGCCTCACACCCTCCCTTCCAGATGGTGTTGATGAACCTGCATAGAAAGTACAGTAAACTCAGACGAAGCCTGAAAAAATACTTCAGATCTAGCATAGTTTTTATTTTTGGATGTAATAATTTGTATGTAATTGTATGATGTCCTTATGTTAAAATGTTTATTTCTTCTCCAAGTAGGCGAACGACGGTTGCTAGCAATGATACATACGTATCAACAACAGAAGGAGGCATTGATTGGTCTCAGATTGAGATAGCACCAATGAATGATGACGAAATTGATGTTCCTATAACAGAAGAAAATATGTGCTCGGTGCTTGGAATCAACGATGAACCTGTGCAACGAAAATGTGTATCTGAAGCAGCCATCAAAGCCTCGATTGCAAATGTTGATGCATGTATAGCTGATATTAATGAGGACTTACTTGCTGATGCGGCTCTTCCAGTGCCTGACCATATGCCTGAAGATGATCACTTTTGGTATGATAAGGAACATCCTGTGATAGAGGAAGGTTCTTTGTTTCGTTCGATGAAAGAGTTTAGGATGCTTATGAGAACATTTGCTATTAGAGGTAAGTTTGACATTAAGACCAAGGATAGTGACACTACTAGGTATGTGGGTCACTGTAAAGGAATTGGATGTCCTTGGCGTATAATTGCTAGAACGATAGAAGATGGCAAAACAATCAGGGTATAAACTTATCTAACATTAACATTTTTTATGTTGAAACAATTTTTATAAATTACTTGCACCTAATGGTTGGTATTGTGCAGGTTAACAAGATAGTAAAGCCTCATAAGTGTTCATCAACCACTAAAGTGATTACAAGCATGGCAGACCAAGCATGGGTGGCAGAAAAGGCAATTGGGTATCTTCAAACTGAACCAAACATTGGTGGCATGGAGCTCCTAAAAAAGTTACAAGCAGAGTACAAATGTACTATTGGGTATGATACTGTACACAGGGGAAAAGAAAGGGCCGCAGATATGTTATATGGAACCTGGGGAAAATGCTTTCAGAATTTATTCAACTTCAAAGCTGAGATTGATAAGAGATCTCCGGGTAGCCACTAGTAGAAAACAGGGCTTTGGTCACGGGGCAATATTCACATTAGTCCCGGTTCAGTCACGAACCGGGACTAATGTGAGCATTGGTCCTGGTTCGTGCGGCTAAGGCTTTAGTCCCGGTTCACCTGAGCCCTTTAGTCCCGGTTTGAGACACGAACCGAGACTAAAGGGTGCGATGCCCTTTAGTCCCGGTTTGTGTCTCAAACCGGGACTAAAGATTAGACCTTTAGTCCCAGTTTGAGACACGAACCGGGACTAAAGGGTGCGATGCCCTTTAGTCCCGGTTTGTGTCTCAAACCGGGACTAAAGGTCCCATTTTCAAACTCTACCCCCCCCCCCTGGTGGATCGCCTTTTTTGTTTTGAAAAAATCAAAAGAAAATGATAAAAACTTCAAAAAAATAAAATCCTTTGAGAGGTAGTTATATTACTACATCTACTAGTTAGGAAAATTTAAAAACTTAAATTTGGACATGTTTTGCAAAAAATGTAGGGAAAATGTAAAACGGCTATAACTTTTGCATACGATGTCGGAAAAATACGTATAATTTATCAAAATGTTTGGAACGAAAATCCGCATCCAATGGAAACTGCCTACGGCCTCTTTGCAAATTTTTAGAATCCTCAAATTCTAAAAGGAAAAAAAGTTATGCTCAAATTTCAGTTTTTTTTGAATTTTTGTTAAATCTGGTCAAACTACTTATTCAAGAAGTATTAGTGTTACTAAATAATTATTCAAGAATATTAGTGTTACTAAATAATTATTTCAGTTTTTTGAATTTTGGTCAACTATGGTCAAACTGTGGTCAAACTACGGTCAAACTACTTATTCAAGAAATATTAGTGTTACTAAATAATTATTGATTTTTAGAACAATAGTTTCAAACTCAAACAGTGAAATGTGTGACTTCATGCTCAAGCTAAATTCCTGAGGGTTAATAGGATTGACATCTTACTATTGTCAGGAAAACAACAAGTGCAGACTTGGAAACGAGGGAGAATAGAACCCGGAAGTTAAGCGTGCTCAGGCTGGAGTAGTGAGAGGATGGGTGACCGTTCGGGAAGTTAGATGATTTGGAATGATGAGGGGTGATTAGAGATTAAAGGTTAAATTGAGCAGTGATGAGGGGTGATTAGAGATTAGAGGTTAAAATAATTCAGAAATTTGAAATTCAAAAGAAATCATAAAATTTCCTTTAGTACCGGTTGGTGTTACCAACCGGGACTAAAGGTGGACCTCCAGGCAGCGGCCAAGTGGAGGGCCTTTAGTCCTGGTTCTGACTAAAGGCCCTTTTTCTACTAGTGAGCATTGTTGAGGTTGATGTCAAGAGGGAAAAAGGTGGAGTGTATTTCCGGAGATTTTTTATGGCACTTAAGCCATGCATTGATGGCTTTTTGGCTGGTTGTAGATCATATCTCAGTATAGACTCCACACATTTGACTGGAAAGTGGAATGGTCAATTGGCGGCATGTACATCACTAGACGGACAAAACTGGATGTTTCCTTTAGCATTTGGTTTCTTTGGTACGGAGACTGAGGAGAACTGGGTTTGGTTTATGAAACAACTACATAAGGCAATAGGACATATTCAAACTCTAGCTATTTGTACTGATGCATGCAAAGGGTTAGAGAATGTAGTTAAAATTGTTTTTCCTCAAGTTGAGCAAAGGGAATGCTTTAGGCATCTAATGGCAAACTTCAAAAAGAAGTTTCATGGAGATGTTTTTGGTCGCATGTGGCCAGCTGCCAAGGCTTACCGTCTAGAAACATTTAACTACCATATGGGCAAGATTTTCGAAGCTGAACCTACGGTGAGTACCTACTTGTGTACTTATCATAACTTGAAGTGGATGAGATGCGACTTCAACACAGAAATAAAATGTGATTACATTCACAATAATCTAGCTGAGTGCTTCAATAGTTGGATCAAAGAAACAAAGGATCTGCCCATGGATGAGCTAGCAGACAAAATAAGAGAGAAAATTATGATACTTGTTGAGAGGAGGAGAAGGATTGGGGAAATGCACCGGGGAGAGACGCTGCCTGCCATCATTCAACAAATAAATAATAGAACTAGACAACTTGACCATTTGGTTGTTGGAAGATCAACCGGAGAAAGTTGTGAGGTCAAGGACACCAGCAAGAAGAATCTTAGGCACGTTGTCAAAAGAGAAAAGTATACTTTTCGTCCCTCAGCTCTTAGTGAAGTCTAGATTTGGTCCCTCAACTTCAAAACCGGACAACTTGCACCCCCAACTACCGAAACCGGACAAGGTTTGTCCCTGGACTCGGTTTTGACTGGTTTTTGGTGTTGACTCACCCCGGTTTTGACCGGTGCTCACTCATATTCCTATAAATTTTTTATATACGTGAACTTTTTGAAATTCACATACACTTTTCAACTCTGCATAGTTTTTTCAAGGTCGCGTATTTTTTAAAAAATAAACATATTTTTTTCAAATCAGTGAACTATTCTGAAATTCGCGTACTTTTTTCAAATCCGTGATTTTTAACATTTACGTATTTTTTCCAAATCCCCGTATTTTTCCAAGTTTGTGTAAATTTATCAAATCCAAGTATTTTTCAAAGCCATGAATTGTTTCTGAAATTCGCATACTTATTTCAAATCCACATGCTTTCCAAAGTCCGTTTTTTTTTCAAATCCGTGTTGCTTTTATAATCCATGAACTTTGTATGAAATTCACGTACTTGTTTCAAGTTGAAATAATTTTTGAAATCCACATATTTTGCACAAAAGAAGTCCATATCCGCGTACTTTTTTCAAGTTCGCATAAAATTTTCAAATTCATGAACTCTTTCAGAAAAATGTACTAGAATATGAAAGGTGCATCAATTTTAAAAAGTTAAAACTTAAAAAACTAAATGAACTTTAAAAAACATATGCATTTTTGAAAAAATACATGAACTTGGAAAAAAAGTATGCCGATTTAAAAAAAGTACACAAAATATAAAAAGGTTCACGTATTTGAAAAAGTAACCGAATTTGAAAACAGTACGTGGACTTGGAAAAGGTAGGCAAATTTGAGTCGGAACGGTTAAAACTAGGGTGGGACACCATCAAAACCGGTCAAAACCGTGACCAGGGATGAATCTTGTCCGGTTTAAAAAGTTAAGGGTGCAAGTTATCCGGTTTTGGAGTCGAGGGACCAAATCTAGACTCCGCCAAGAATTGAGGGATGAAAAGTATACTTTTCTCTTGTCAAAATAGGTACCTATGAGTGCACTTGCCTAGAATGGCAGCACACTGGAAAGTCCTGTGAGCATGCACTTGCATTTCTTATAGAGAGAGCAGATGTGAACTTTCAACCATATGTGCATGACTACTACTCTGTGAGTAGGTTTCAGGCTGCCTATGCTGGAGAGATTGAACCAATCATAGACAAGTCTCAATGGCCTCAGGTCACTCTAGATTTTGAGATGATACCACCAGATTTAAAAAGCTCTGTTGGGAGAAGGAGGAAACAGAGGATCAAAAGTTGCCTTGAAGACGGTGGTGGTGGCGGCAAACGGAAGAAAAAAGACGATGATGGCAAACTAAATGAGCAAGGAGGTGGTGCCAAAGAGAAGGAAAAAGAAAAGAAGAGATTTGGCACCAAAAACAGGTGCAAACAATGTGGAATCTTGGGGCACAGAAAAGCAACTTGTAAAAAGAAGGAAGCTAATGAGAGGTAACCCATGTACTAGTACTACTACTCCTATATATCATCTACATTAGTATGAAATTAGTATTAATATACCATTTCTAATGTCATGTCTGATTGAACTTTCTAGCGACGTGTCTGCTCACGAGCTCGCTCCAGCTGTTGTTGCGACACCCACACGCACAACAACAATCACAGTGCCTCCCAGCCTTCATAACAGCCCTAGGCCTATTACAAGGAGGTAACTGTTTATATTTTCCATATGCACATTTGGTTCATGCAAAAGAAATCCGGCTTTTGTAACTTATGTGTAAATATACAGGAGACTTGCTATGGCCATAGCCGAAGGCGATGCATCACAACCATCTGGAACAACGAATGTTTCTGCACCATCGCCTACTTCTCACATCCCTTCAAGCTCTACGGCATGCAAGAAAAAAATTACCCCAAGGAGGAAGAAGATGTAATTTCTGAGATACAAACTTAGAATTATTGTCATTTTGCTTGATGTAAACTCATATTAAACTGTTATGCCATTTGAACCGAGCAGTCCTTTTTATGACATCGAATTCCATGTACTAAGTGGATACTTGTTTTCAGTTTAATATTTTTACCTATGAAGTTGTTATATGCTGCCAAGTTCTACCGAAGTACATATGCAAGAATGCATAAAAAGCATCATATATAGATGCCTGACCTGTGGTTTAATTAGAAAATGCACTTCAGCGTACCCAACCTGACGATTGGAGCATGCCCAGCTGCTAATTAGTATCAACAATGCCGTTCAGGCTAGCTATTAGTAACGTAGTAGCAACGAGCTCACACAAAAATTTGTACAGATCCATCAACCACCGAAGGATTTTTTTTTTTACCTGAGCGACAACGGCGGCCGCTGTAGTCTTCCTGGAGCCTCCCTTGTTGAGCTTCAGGGAGTGCCGGCGCCTACCGGACCAGACGCCACCTACGGCGGGGAGTGGCAGCTGCAACGACGAGTGTTTTGCTCGGCGAGCAAACGGCGCCATCCGCCTATTCCGCAGCTCCAAGCTGCAGCGGAGCTACCGGACCGCCGAGATGCAGAGGAGCCGCAGCGCCTCCGAGCTGCAGCAGGAGCCATCCCGCGTCTCCGAGTTTAACGGGAGCCCCCGCCGCCGAGCTGCAGCGGTAGCCGCCGCCAAGATGGGGTCCAAGTATCCTCGTCGGCCTCCTGCAGGATCTCACTTCAGTACATGTACAGTGGGGAGAGAGGAACGGGAGAAAGGGGATGAACTGGGGAGATGAACTGTTAAGTGGAACCAAAGATAAATAGTCCAACACGGGGAGACTAGTAGGACGTAATTGCAATTTGCCACAAGGGCAGTACAGTCATTTCGCATGGTGATAATTGGGATAAAAAATGAAAAATGATTACAATAATTAAAAAGGGCATATTATCAATAGGAAAAGAAAAAGCAGGGCAAATCATCAAACGGAATATAAAGCAGGGCAAATTATCAACTGCCCAAATAAAGAGGGGCATATTATCCAATCTCCCGTTTGCTGCATCGGCATTGTAATTGCTTCAGTAAAAAACAAATTTCTTTTTGACCGGTTAGGATTTTTTTTTCGGGGAACAAAATCATAGGCTAAGTTGCGTTGGAAGCAAATTTTGGTAATTATAAGATACAAATCTCCGTTCGTAAGGAAACCAATTGATGGTGCGAAAGCTTATTCTGCTATATTAGTCTTTTTTTGGAATTGTTGGATTGCTTACCACATGTGTCACGTGGTTGCTATATTAGTTATTAGAAAACTAGAGTTACCTTTCTAAGATTTATTCTGCTTCCTAAAATTATGGGCTAATTCCTCCAATTACGTGATTTTTTTTTTTAGAACGAAGGCTCGCGATGAGCCCAGCTTTGAATTAACAAAGCCATCAACCGGCCAGGAATTACAACACAGGAACAAGCACAACGGCCGAACGATACAAGGGAGCACCCTAGGAAGCTTACAACTCAATGCCGAAAACTAGCTCAAAACAAAAAGAGAAGCCCAAGCTAGTACACGCCGCCGACCGCAGCAAACAAGAACCGAGAATTGTGAGCAGCATGAGCACAACGAGGACCTGCAGAAACAGAGTGGAGTTGTGGACATGATCGAGTCCAAGGTTGGAGGAAATCAAGCATCTTCCTTTGCTCTCGCCGTAGAGGGACCCTTCCCTCTCACCTTGGATCGAAAGGCGCCGCCGACGGACATGAGAGACGCTCACCCTAGAGCATGAGAGATGCCGTCCTCGAGTCCTGGAACAGTCACAGAGCACATCCTCCTAGGACATGAGCATACCTCATCTGACACACTGAAGCAACCTAGGACACCTGAAAAACAGCGGGAAAGCCACCGGGAGGAGCCACTGAAGGACGAGCAGCAAGGACATCAGGAGAGGCCGTAGAACGACGAGGAGCAGGAGTCGTCGGCCGCTGAAGAGAAACACCGGGCGTCCACGGCCAGGGACGTGCTGCTACTGCCGGGAAGAGGAACCCTATCCCCTACCGCCGGATCGCAGACGCCGTACCGCCGGAGCTGAGCTAGACACGCCACCGCCAAGGAGCACCGCACTTGAGGGGAGCGGGGACAGACTTCCCTGCGAGCCAGATCAACCACTGCCACCTGATAACCAGGGCCGCCCAAAAACTCCACCTTTGTCGCCCCTCACCCGAATGCACACTCCCCAGGCGACGCCTCCAAGGAGGGCACGACGCGCAGCGCGCCGTCACCGCCCAATCCAAGAAGGATTTTGGGCTTTCACCCGGGAGGGGAGCGGGGGTGGATAGGGTTGGGATCTCAGCTGCACCTCCAAGGAGGAAGGGCGGCGCCCAAGGGCGTCACTGCTGCCCGGCCGGACCAGCCGACCAGTGGTTTCCCACGGTCCCAAAACCGCACCACCGGGCACCCATCCACACCAATCCAGCGACTGAAGTTGCTGGAACCGGCAAGGATGAGGGAGCTGAAGGGGAGGGGAGTCGAACCTCAGATCTGACGAGGAGGGGGATCTCCACGCCGCGGCCACCACCCGCCGCCGTCCCACCACCCGCGTGGTCGGGAACGCCGGCTAGGATCACCCACGGACGCCGCTAGCCGGGAGGGCGCCGCCGCCGCGCCAAGGGCCGTGCCCCAGATCCAGAGTCCTCCGCCAGGAACGGAGCGAGCAGGGCCTCGCCGCCACCGTCACCGGCGACCGCGCATGGCTTGCCGGCGGCCACCTCAGGTGGCGACGAGGGGGAAGGAGGTGAGGGGTGGCGGCGCTGGGTGGAAACCCTAGTCGCCTCCCGAGTCGCCCGAGCGGACGACGTGGGGGCTGGGGGGAGGGAGCCCAAAGTCGTCAATCACGTGATTTCTGGCAGTTAGTAGTTTCCTCATATCACGTCACGTATTTAAACAACTTCCCTGGCGCACGTCTCCAGTAGCATGGATCGGACGCTCAGCTAGCTTTGCATCCTACGGCAGAAAAGTAGTCTGGATCGCTGGGATCAGTAGTCTGATTCGTAGTGCTTCCTTACATGTAAACTAGAGATCATAAGGTAATTCATAAGAACAGATGACACACGTACATGTAAAATAAAAATGACAAGGTAATTCATAAGAACAGATGACACACATACATATAACATCCGTCGGCATTTTGATGTTTCATTCTTAAGCCTCGTTCTTCTTGCCTCTCTTCCCCGCAGTAAAAAAATCCCCTCATCCCTCGCTACATGGCGATTGATGATATTCGTGAGCACCCTCTAAAGGGCTCATGTTGTGTCCAAAAATGAGCTGGCTTAACTTCTTTTTCATTCTCTCCGGATAATTTCTGCAACATTGAATCACTTCCCAAAAGTAGTCCTGCGCATACATTGAAACGGAAGAACATAGCAAACGGTGGGTACACAAATTATAATTGGGAAACTGACAGAAAAACGTATGGTCATGATGTTATCCATGACATATGATCAATACACAGGAATTATGTCCGTGACAAGCAAATCGAAATGATTCTGCATCTACTACTATAACTCAACTCTCGACCGCTATCCGATATGCATCTTAAGGTATTAAGTTTTTTTTAGGCAACATCACGAAGCTTTTATTAAGTCGTCACAATGTTTACAGGGACGGATGGTAAATTCTCGGGATGACCTAACCAAACATGGCAGCCACCACCGAGAGATAAAGCGTGCTTCGCTAAGTTGTGAGCTTCAAAATTCGAGCTCCTAAACTCATGACTGAAATTACAGAAATCAAAAGCTAAAGAATGTTCAACTATCTCATGAATGACTGCTCCGTAGCTTGCCAAATTCTCCTTGTGTATGTCCTGCACCACCGTTTTGCAGTCCGACGCCGCTTGGATGCGCCTCAGATAGAGATCATCTGCAAGTGCTAGTGCCTCTCTAATAGCAAGTGCTTCCAAAGTCGGGGGATCCACAATGTATCTGAAAGAGAGAGTCGAGGCTCCCATAAACATACCCCTGTCGTCTCTACAGATCACCCCCATTGTCCCACCGTTTCTGGTTACCGCTGCATCGCCGTTAAACTTCACGTAACCTGATGGTGGTGCAAGCCACCGCGCTGGTCATGCGCTTTTAGAAGGGGTCGAGGAAGGATGCCTTTGCTGGGTCACTCGTAGTTCATCCAAATATTTTGATATGAAGCTGTTGACATAGTATGGTGCCTGAAATATATTCTCGTGAATTGCTTTACGCCTCGCATACCAAAGTGTCCAGAGCGTCACCACCAGGCGATCGAAGAGGTCATTCGTCAATATTTCATGTAGTGCAAACAGCCACTCCAAGGTATTAAGTTTTGAGAAGTGGTTGTGGAGTGAGCCAAGTGTCAAACCAGAAATACGTTAAAGACCCATTGTTCGTAAGGACAAAAGAAATGTTTTATAGAGGAAAAGTGTTTTTTTTTAAAACATATCTGGCTGTCCCTGTTGCTAACTCTACGGGTGCTTCGGAAGCCAGGCTCTCCGATCAACATGGCGAAACGGTACGCACACAACGTCAACCAGCTCACAAGCTATACTAGTGACCCTTTGAAACGATTGTTTTGTAGGAGTAGTTGCTGGCCACAGCATCATGTTACCATATCTGCTGTAATAGTCACCGGTCCATCTTGCAGCTGTCTATCTACACCTGATGTAGTATATTTAGATAATAATGTCTAAAAGGTGCAAAGTGAGCAGT
The DNA here is from genome assembly GCF_056163025.1 of Triticum urartu. Taxonomy (NCBI): domain Eukaryota; kingdom Viridiplantae; phylum Streptophyta; class Magnoliopsida; order Poales; family Poaceae; genus Triticum; species Triticum urartu. The sequence goes on from NC_141879.1 coordinate 8,949,588, forward strand.
CGCCGGCGGCTATATAGGGCACGGCGTCAGAGCACGCCACACATTCTTTAGGTTGTCCCCGTCGACAGACCGACGCCGCTAATTAACGCTTGTTTAATTCGTCGCGTCGCCGGTTCCACTTCCACACGCCGCTAACGTTCAGCAGCGTATCTTGCTGCCTGACGTGACGTCTGGACACCCCACGCGACCACCAAACTACGTCTGGTTGCGGGCCGCCAACGACGACTTGTATATCATGCATACTACTCCTAGTATGACCTTCTGCACATTTTTTGTTCTTCCTGCTGCTTGAAGCGATTGCGTCGTCTCGACTTCTTCCTTAGGCTGTGTTCGGTTGAGAGGGGTTTGGCAGGGATTAAAGTGGATTTAATCCTTTACAAGTCAAAACCTCTCCAAATCCCTTCCAATCCTCTTGTGGAGGGGTGTAACCGAACAAGGCCTCAGGGATATGTAGCAATCATTGCAATCGCAGCGGCAACTACGGTGTCAAGATATCGATCGACTCGACTGCTAGATTCTTTGTTTCGTCGGCAAAACACGGCATGCAGCAGCGTCGTCGGCTCCGCGGGTCGGCAAGACCTGGAATTTTCTGTTTGGATAATTTGCAATCTACGCACGACTGTTCTTACGTCGATGATGAGGTAGGTCGGTGGGGGCGTCGGTGACGTTACCACGACAATCACTGAATCATAAACTAGCATGTACTACGTGCTTACCACGGCCATGATACCGGCCGGATGATTCTCATACATTCCCGTCCACACCGCACGTTCGGCCGGCGCGGCGAAGCTTTCAAATCGCTGGGTCTTCCACCCACCTCCAAATCCAAATGCTTGCTATGTGCTACTACAAATTTTGTTTTTAAGGAAATACATTCACGGCCATCTTGTATCTGATAAATAATTAAATATCAACAAAACAGTAGCCAATATGGCAATATAGCGACGCTATTGAGTCCAAACGAAGATCACTAGTGATGTAGCGGCCGGTGACATGAGAGTTCCTTTCCCCTAGCCATGGCTAGGGTTTACAACAACCTTCCAAGCACTACCAGTGTGTACGTGAATTCGCCTCCCCTCTACCTGCCGCTTCGGCGGCCGGTGGTAAGGAGGAGAATCCATGTGCCTCTGCTTTAGCTAGTACTCGTAAATTACGCTAGGGTTTTTAGTCCTTGCAGGGTGGCGTTTGGGCAGATGGCGACGCTTCTTCGTCGAGTTTATCTTTCGGGCTTTGATCCTCCTCAAGTTCATACATCTAGACGGAATCGACAGAGCTTTGGTGTAGATTCCTGCCGACTCCTTGGGGTGGTGAGGTTAGGATTTCCTGTCGTGCATGTGCGGCGACAAGTTATGGTGTTAGGCACTTCGTATCGATTCAAGGATTCAACGACGACCATTGCGGCTCTAGGGCGCTGGCCCTTAAGGGCCCGTGTACGAAGACTTCTCGGCTATCATCGACAAGGCCAGGTCTGCTCCGGTAGGGAGTGACGACAGCGGCGCGTCGACAGCTTGTTCTTGCGATAGTATTGGTCGTTTAGTGGTCTAAGTATCTCAATGTAATATTGAGAATGAGGGCCGAGGATAACCTAACAATTTTTTCTTGCCTAGTTCCCTCTCATGCTGGCTATACGGCCACCGCGCAAGCTGTGTATTGTCCTAGCCCCCTTTAGTCTTTCTGATCGGATTGGAAGCTGCACTGCGCTGGATTGAGAACTGCCCTGAATGCCCTTGTAGCAGCATGCGGTAGGTGACTCAGCATGAGGCGCCGATCGCAGCGGGACCTCCTATTTGGCGCATACAACACAGGGGAAAAGCGAGCCCCCCCCCCCCGGGTCCACCGGCGCCCCTCATGGGCCGGCCCATGTGCGGAGCAGGAAAAGCGGGAATCACCTTGCTTTTTTTGCTTTTTACTGTTTAAACTTTTTTCCTTTTTAAACATAATTTGTGATTATAAAAATATTGCAAATTGTTAAGTGTTCGTGGATTCAAAAATTGTTCATGTTTTAAAAAAATGTTCGGGAAATGATAAATGCTAAACGATTCAATAATAATCACTGAATTCAAAAAATGTTCATGATTTCAAGAAGAATGAAAAATTTTAATTGTAAAGAAAATAAATTATTTTGATGAAAAAACAATAATGAAAATGTACTAATAATAATGAACATTCTTTATTAGATAAACTAATTTTCACTTTGATTAAATGTTTTTAACTTTATGAACAAAACTTGTATTCAAAAACACTTTTTTCGACAAAATGGATGGACATATTTTGAATTTCATGAACATTTTCTGAAAATCTTTGAAAAAATTGGAATTTATGAACATTTTTCTCATTTGATAAAAAACATGCATTTTGATGAACATTTTTTAAATCTGATGAACAAATTTTGAATTTTATGAATTTTTTTTACATTTATGAACATTTTTTGAAATTGTGAAATGTTCGTGAATTCAAAAATTGTTCATGTTTTTAAAAAACGTTCGGGAAATGATAAATGCTCACGGATTCAAAAAAATTCACCTAATTCAAAAAAAGTTCATGATTTCCAATAGAATAAATATTTTAATTTTAAGGAAAAAAATAATTTTTAATTCACGAAAATGAAAATAAATTCGAAAAATTTGTTTTCCAATTTTTTTTCTTAAATTGGAAAATAAATTCACAAAAAAATGAAAAGTAAAACATACTCAATTTCATAAAAATGTTCATGATTTGAAAAAATGTTCACGAATTTGAAGGCTGTTTTCAAATTGAAAATGTAAAAGAACCATATTGATTTTTTGAATTGATGAACAAATTTGGAATTGGGTGAACATGTTTTAAATCTGATGAACAATTGTTTACATTGATGAACGTTTTTTTACATCGATAAACAGAAAATGTTTATGAATTTGAATATAAAATTCGAAAAAACATGAAAAGTAAAGAAGAAGAAAAGAGAAAATAAAAAGAAAAATAAAGGAAAAAAGAAAAAAGGAAAAGAAGGAAAAAAACAGAAAAAAAAAGGGGAAATGGGCCGGCCCATACATACACCCACGCGCGAGGGTGGCGTATGCGCTACGTCGCAAGCCAACGACCTATGCGCCATAGAAGAGCCACCAATTGCAGCAACCACCAGCCACGAAAGGTAGCGATGACGCCAAATCCTATTCGGCGCCTTAAGCGCCGAATATAGGCATTATGGTACACAGCGCATCAAAGTACACGGCGCATCCTGAAGGTTTATTTTCAAAGAAAACACAAAAGCAGAGCCACCATCTTGGTCTACAGTAACATCCTTCAAAGTACCACTGAACATAGTTCATCCGCTGAGCTGATCTTACATGCCACTTTGCCCTTCACTTGTACTGAATTCTCACTGGTTATGTATCTGAAACAAAGATGACCCGGTCGATAAGAGTTCATGAAAAGAAATGGTTATTGACACAATAGATGAATTCTTTAAATTCAAGCAGACAAGAACAACAAAATATTTCACAGAATAACGATGCAAACTAAACTGCAATTACAATCACTCACAGGGAGAGGTTACATTTAGTACAACAGCCTAACAGATAGTGATCATCCAAAATAGTAAAATAGTTGTGTTCTGCTAAGAGCATTTGTTTTTTTCCATCAAGTGCCCAAGAAGATCATAGATCGGCTCTCCTGAAAATGTTCTAATGGGAATACTTCCTAGAAGTTTGATATGTTGCCAGAGACATAAGCATGTTGTGCTGCCTACATAACTCAATATCCTGTAAGAAGAAAGTTCATTTCACAATTTCCAAATGAGCAAGCACTCCAAAAACTAACATCACTAAGAATACTCCAAAGTTCGTATATGCATGAGTGGAGCAGTCAGGAACACAACAGACACTGTGAAGTGTGGAAGAACCATTTTGATATAAAGGTGCCCATTGCAATCAGGGATGTCTCATTTTGATTCATTTTTCACATGAACAGTAGGGAAGACCTTTACTCTTTATTTTCCTTTTTCCAAAGTAAAAAAGTCACTTGGCTTAGCCGGTGTCATTACATGTTATAGCAGGTGAGAAGGCCACCAAATCGCCCACGCCCACAGCCGCGACGAAGTCGTTTGAGAGCCATCTGCATGGACGGTCTTTGCTGAGGATCCTCAACAGTGCAATCCACGCCCAGCCTGAACATGGTAGCCATCTCCTCTATGTACCATGCTTGATCTGGGATGCCATTATCCACGGCAATCTTGAACCATTCCAGCGTCTTTGCCATCAGCTGACTGCAGTTGTCACATGCCCATATGGCCAACTGACCATCCACCCCATTGGCCATCCGCCGTGTGATCGACAAGCTCCAGCAGCAGCACACCAAAGCTGTATATGTCTACCTTCTCCGTCAGCTGGCTTGCCGCCCTCCCATATTCTGCAATTAATCATTTATATTACTAGTTAGCACAGTAGTTATAAGATGGAAATTCATTGCATGCACCTAACACATACCATACCTGGAGCTGCGTACCCAAAGTTATCAAACATAGTCCCCCCGATAGGCAATGGTTAGTTGAGCCCGGCCATGTTCATCTATGCAGCACCAAAACTGGCTATCACGGCCTTGAAATTCTGATCAAGAAGCATGTTGATAGAGGTGATGTTGTAGTGAACAATCGGTATATTGCATCCGTGGTGTAAGTGGCAGAGCCCTTGGGTGCTGGCTAACAGGATCATCTCCGACTTGAAGCGGTTCTCCATATTACCGTCCACTATTCCGTCCGAGTTCTTGAATACTTTTGAACTTCTTGACGACCAGCGTGGTTGGGTGGCCGATGCCAACGGTGCCCTCAACGTGGACTAAGAGCATCTCCAACAGCCGCTTGGTTGCCCGGCGCGCTATTTTTTTTTAAATAGCGTTTTAGCACGCGCAGGAGGGTGTTTGCTTTACCAGGCGCTGCAAAATTCAGCGCGGGCGACCAGCCGGTGCTTGAACTTTTTTTGAAATAACACATAAAAAATATGAAACAACACGTGTTCAAATTCATAGCATATTCCAAGCCCCACACCACAAGCTAGTTCATACGATGCAAATAAAACTAGATAAAACAGTGCAACTAGATAAAACGATGCAAATAAAACTAGATAAAAATAGTCCTCGTCCTCCTTGGTGGTGTAGTCCGATGACGTAAACGCGTCGACCCACCAAGAATCTTCCTCGTCCCAGGTTGACGCAGATCCCAGCTCGCACTAGGCTTCCGCTAGTTCCTTCCACGCACGCTTGTCCGCCCGACTCACAGCTTGCTCCGCCTCCTCTGCGCCCAGAACTCATTCTCGGCAACGACGTCCTGCGAGAAGCGAGAAGCGCCACACCGCCATGGTGTGCTCATCCACCTCGGCGATGAGGTGGCGGCGCTCCCGCCTCTGCTGGATGCGGCGATCCTCCTCGGTGATTAGTCGCGGGGGAGGTGCGGCTTCCTGCGCCTGCTCGCGCGTCCGCACGTCGAAAAGTTCATCCGCGCCCGTGGACTCCCAAGGCGCCACACAGCCGCATCGTACGCGCGGGCGGCCTCGTGGGCGGTCTCGAACGTTTCGAGCCCAAGGCGTGTATCGCAGGAGCGGATCTCCGTGTAATACACGCCGGAGGGGCGGAAGCCGGAGCTGCTCCAGGGGCGCGGCGTCATGGCGGCGCGCTGGAGGCGGGGGGAGAAGGCGCAGCGGTGACGGGGTGCTGGAAGAGACGGGGGAGAAGGCGCAGCGGTGGCAGGGCACCGGAAGATGCGAGGAAGAAGGTGTGGCGGGAGGCAAAGGGTGGCAGTTGGCGGGTGCCCACGCGCGGCTTTTAACCAGCGCACTGGACGACGCACGCCAAAACTGCCGCGCGCAATGCCGCTTTTTTCCCGCACGCCTTATTGGCAGTGTGCATGGGAAGAGGTTCGCTTCAAAGGTGCTCGAGCCGTCAACCTGCACACGAATTATTTAACTATGAGAGATAGAGAGGGATGCTTATTGGTAATTAGTTTGAAAGCCAAATGTTGATAGCCATGACAAAGATCAGTGAATCTGAAGAATGTTTTGAACTTCTGAAATAGTTGAGGATCTTCCTTGAAGCTTTGAGTGAGAGACAACGAGACCTTGCTAATTTTTGGTGTACACAATGTATTTCGGGCTCGGCGGCGTCCTTGCTGCTCCGGTCCCGGTGACCTGGATCTGAGCTACCCTCTCATCCGTCCAGCCGTCCACCTCCGTGCCCCATTTATCCCTGCGACGCTCCATTGCTTGCGCGTCCAGTGTCGCCCGTTGCCTCTTCGTCGGCGGGCGTGGCTCCCCTTCCTATGGTCGTGGTTCCAACCTATTCCCAACTTCTTCTCCGACTCGTGCTTCGACGACATGGGATTGCTCGGACTCTAGCCAGGGAGAAATCCTTGCATTCTATGCTAGCAGTGGCAACAACCGTGGATGCCATCCCCTTCTTGAAGGCGCAATCATGGCCGTTATCTGGGCCTCCCTCTTCGAGCATCAGGGGAAACTCTAGGTCCAGTCTTCCAGATTGGACGATGACGGCGTCTCGGTGCCGTACTCTTTTGTGCAGGCGTTGTCTTGGTTGCTCACGGCGTCCTCGGGTATGGATCGGGAGATGTTGGTCGTCGTGTTGTTTTTCTAAGCTACTTCTTTTTTTTTTGAGGGAAGGCCATCATGGCTAGCTTTATTAAAAAATTAAACAGGGATTACATCGTCCACAAGGTTTGGAACTAGGCAGTCCGGAGGCTCCCCTATCCAACAACTAGAAATCTTATTACAAAAACCATGATTAGCTAGCACATGCGCCGCTTGATTAGAAGAACGATAACAATGTTTAAATTTGACCTTCCCGATTGACGAAGACACGTCCACACATTCCGCAAAGATCGCCGCCGCAGCATCCCACCATCTTGTCTGTCCAGTACAATAATCAATTACCGTCAAGGAGTCAGACTCAGCTTCCACTCGAGAGAACCCCAGAGAATTTGCAAAGATTAGTCCATTACGCATAGCCATAGCCTCCGTTGTCATCACATCTGCTACGTAAGGTATAAACCGACATTGTGCCGCCAAAAAATTACCATTACTGTCTCTAAGAACAGCTACAATGGCTCCTGCACCCTCATCCATATGCAAAGAGGCATCCACGTTTAGCTTCACAAACTTGGGTTCCGGCTTGCTCCATTTATGTTCATGTACAACGCGAATTTTTAAGTTGGCTTGATGAAAATTATTTGCAATTGCCAGGACCGAAATAGGCCATCTCGAGGGAGGTGGCGGTGATCCATCATGGGTGAGTTCACGGCGCACCCACCATAAGTACCAAGCCCCAACCGCTATCACCTGCTTTACATCCAAATTAGGCTTTATAGGGATCGGTCTGGAGTCTGCTAGGATCAGGTGTTCGAGTATGATTGAACCAAAGCGATCAATTAACTTCGCTTCTTCAACAATATCCAGTATACCCAGTCGAAGCCATAATTCCTTTGCATGTGTACAGTCAAAAAGCAGATGGCGTACATCTTCTGCGTCCTGGTGACAAATCGGACATGAGCCATTGGTACCCACATGTCTATTAGTGAGTATGGATCTTAGGGGGATAATTCCATGAAGTGCACGCCAGCAAAAAATCTGAATCTTACGTGGAACCTACAGTTTCCACAGTGTAGGCCATACTTCTGGTAAGTTTGATCCAGCTGGGCGTGCCAATACATTTGCATGCGCCTGAAAAGATTGAATCCATTGTAAGCGGTACGCCGAACGAACTGAAAAAATACCTCTTCAATCTGGGTACCAGGCACTAAAATCATCAAATGCATTATGATTAATTGGGATTTGCATGATCCTTCTGGCATCGACAGGACTAAAAATAGAACAGATCAGGGGCTCGTCCCATGCTCCCGTATGAGGGTCAATGAAATCACTGGCGACCGAGAGAATAGATTTTTTCTGAGCTACTTCTTAGGATGGCGAGTTTAGTTGTTTTTCTGCTTTTACTTTGGGATTAGTTTGGGTGTGCTTACACTCAATAATGATTTGGACTTTGCATTAGAATCTGGGAGGAAGACTACATATTAATGTAAGGAAAGTGTTTGCAGCCGGTGCGCCGGCCGAACGCTGCGCCGGACTCGCGCAAGCCACGGGATCGATCCAAATCCTGTGGCGCACAACTAATCCGTCGTGATGCACAAGCTAGTCAGGTCACGTCCTTTTTTAGAATCAATTAGGCCACGTCTAAGGACCCACCCACGCACCCCATCGTTCACTTTCTTTCCTTATCCATGACCACCGATTCATTGTAGACTTTTCTGCCTTCTTCATGCATCTCTCCTCTCTCTCCTGTTCATCTGCTACCTCGCATCGCATCGCCAGCAATGGCCATCCGACCACCTCCCTGACCGATGACGAGAATTTGCTGGAACCGGCTGATTGATTTTTGCTGGAACAACCATGGGCGCGTTGTTGCATAGATGAACCATGCATGCCAAAAAAAATGATGGAACAGGCGAACATAACTTTTTGCTGGAACCGCCTAAGTTTTTTGCTGCAACAGTTGGTGTTTTTGCTCCGGCCGGCATCGATGATTGTGACAACCATTGATGACGAATCGAGACATATGACGGCTGCATCGGGCCTTTTGCTGCAACCGGTGTCATTTTTTGCTACTACCATGTTGACGATTGCTACAACCATTCACGAGGACACCAACGGCGGCAATGCCCATTTTTGCTGCAAGCGCTGTCGTGTTTTGCTACTACCGATGTTGATATTTGTTACAACCGTTCACAAGGACACAAACGGCGGCGACGGCGACGATGTCCTTTTTTTTGCTACTAGCAGTGTTGACGTGTTTGCATCGGGCATGCCATCAAGCTACAACCGGCAAGTCATTTTGCTGGGACATGTGTGAATTTTTGCTATGATCTGTGACAGCAGGGCATTTTTGCTACAGCCGGCGAGTTGTTTTACTGAGACCAGTGTGAATTTTTGCTACAACCTGTGATGGCAGGGCATTTTTGCTACAACTAGTGAGTAGTTTTGCTGGGACCTGTGTGTATTTTTTATGCTACCGGCAACAATAAACTTTTTTTGCTACAACTGACAAATCGTTTGCTGTGACCAGCCTGATTTTTTGCTACGCACGATGGCAAACTTATTTTGCTACAAATGACGAGTTGTTTTGCTTGGACCAGCGAGAATATTTGCTACCTCGCTGGAACTGGTGATCATTTTTGTTGGAACCGGCGAGAATTTTTATTGTGACCGGCGACTGGTGAGACTTTTTGCTGCGTCCCGGCGATGGTGAGCCATTTTTTCTTGCTGGGACCGACAACATTTTTGCTGCGACCAGCATGATTTTTTGTCGCTGAGAATTTCTGGTGATTATTTGCTGGGATCGGGGAGATGATTTGCTAGGACTGGCGAGACGGCAAGCTGTGACCGGCAAGACGATTTGCTGGGACCAACACAGGCCATGTTACTATGAGCTTTTTGTGGGAGGCAACAACAGCGAGTTGCAACAGTGATGCATGGCGGCGACGGCGAGCTCGGACGGTGGACGGGCATTCACGGGAGCTGGGGCACCGCGAGTCGACGAGCAAAGCATCGACGCATGGAACCAGCAACGCATTTGCCGGATGACTGAGTGCTTGCGAGGCGAAGATGGCAAGTTTCCACGGCGATGCAAGGCAGCTACGATGAACTGGACGGTGGACAGGGCATTCATGGAAGCTGGGTGTTGCGAGTCAACGAGCAAAGCTATGAGGCATGGGCACGGCAATGACAGCCCGTTCCCTGCGGGCTGAGCACCCAGGTTCAGTTTTTGCATGTGTTCAGTGGGTTCAGTTTTATATGCCTTCAGTGGGTTCAGTTTTGCATGACAGAACTAGATCCAATGTTTACCGAGATGGGCGCATCCAATGGACGAGGGAGGACCGGCGGAGCGACTGGGCCGGTCGACCGGCACAGAGTAGCGCCCTTAATGTAAAGCAGATAGTTCGAACCAGATTTAAATGAGTTGTCCTTTTATATTTTTGCCACAAAAAATCGTCAAAGATCGACCACTTTTGCTTTGTTCGTCACTTTTTCCATGTTGTATTCTTGTAATATCTTGGCTTGGCTGTTTTAAGGGTTAATGGAATTGTGTTACTTTTATCTACTTTTCAGTGAATATGATTTTTATTAAACTGAACTATTGCTGGAATATACTTCGTTTGTTGGCCTGATTAGTCATTGCACAAGTTCATTCACCTTATTGGCAATAGCATCTGATGCCTCCTAGCTTCAGGACGCATAATCGTTAGCCTTGAGTCGCTTCATCCGCTCTTTGGAGACAGAAATAAATCCAAGTGTAACATGGTTTTCTTCACGCCGTTTCTTAATGCAAGAAGATAAGAGACTTGTAAAAATGTATTTTTTTTACGAAGACAACCTTAATTTTACTTCCGAGTTGGTTGACTGATGAATTAAAAATACATTTAGCCTCCCATGTATTTAGGCCTCCTTTGGTTTGTAGGATTTTTGTAGGAATTCTATAGGATAGGATTTGCAAAGGAAAAATTCCTTTGAAGCCCTTTGGTTTGTAGGAATGGATTCCTATTCCTATGTAGGATAGGAATCAATCCTTCACGTTTTGGAGGAAAAAAAACATTAGCCTAGACTCAATGAAAAAATCCTATCCTATGCACCAAATGACATCTCTTTCTTTATAGGAATTGACATGCATGTCATCTCACTTCCTATGATTTTCCTATTCCTATAAAATTCCTATCCTATGAACCAAAGAAGGCGTCAATGTATGAAGGATTGACCACCAACATTGAAAAAACAAAAAAACAAAGTGAAGCCAACCATGATTAATCATCAGTTAAGGGCCGTCTCCAGAAATTTGAGGCCCCGGTGCAAAATGAAAAATGGGGCCCTAAAATTTCTAGAATGGGCAAGTTCTTTTAATCAAACACTGCATAGATTATAGGCTTATATCAAGATAATAATAATATAAGAAAATGGCTAAATCCTGAATATTGAATGAGCAACTATGTTGAAATCTTGGTGTGTGACAACTTGATCAACTAGCCTACTATATATCTTTCCTAAATAATTTGATTGATTGGCTGATGCATATGCAGACAATATATACTCACTAATATAAGTATGCAACAGAGCAAAGATAGTCTAAATTAAAAAGGGATTTAGTTTGAGCGCACCTAGTGGACAGATTAGTGATGCCCTCAGCTTGTGCGTTCCGATTTGCAACCTGCTGAGCGCCAGGTGGCCAACAAAATTGGGATCAATTCTCCATGCGGGCAATATCTGCGGCAAGAAAACGAATCGATCAAATGAGACAACGCCACTAGCCTCCGTCTTGGTGTGGCGGCGCCGCTTCCGTCGCGAGGAGTTTTGTCCCTTTTCGAGGACACGTGCAGGGATAGATCGATCGGCAGCCGGCAGGCTGCATCGATCGGGACTCGCAGAAAGGCCCGGTTTTGGAGAGGCCCAGTTTGGAGAGCCAAAGGTAAAAGACCCGACCCTGCTATCACAATTTCGACCCATCAGTTTATGTAACGTCCTATATAAGATTGCATCGAAAGTGATTTCTAACCGTCTGAAACAAGTGCTTCCAGAAATAATTTCTGAGGAACAATCAGCCTTTGTCCCAGGAAGGCTCATAACTGATAATATCATCACAGCATATGAATGTCTCCATTTTATGAAGAGGAACAGGGCAAAGAAGAACCAGTACAGTGCTCTCAAATTGGACATGATGAAGGCCTATGATAGAGTTGAATGGGCATATTTGAGGGCGATCATGATAAAGCTTGGTTTTTCTGAAGGGTGGGTAAACATCATCATGGATATGGTAAGCTCGGTCAAATTTTCTGTCCTAATGAATGGGAGAAAGTTGGAGCAGTTTTCGCCTTCACGAGGTATTAGGCAGGAGGACCCTATATCCCCATACTTGTTCTTGATTGCAGCAGAGGGCCTTTCGTGCCTATTGAAATCAAAGAGTGAGTCATCAAATCTTCATGGTATAATTGTGGCACCTATGGCGCTGCCAGCAAACCATTTACTTTTCGCAGATGACAGCCTGCTGTTTTTTAAGGCCAACAGTATGGGAGCTACAGAGGTCCACCAAACCTTGGATGTGTACTGCCAAGCTTCGGGTCAGCGCATAAATTATGATAAATCGTTAATCTTTTTCAGCAAAGGAGTTCCTGATAGTGTCCGCCAGCAAATCAAAGATATATTGCATGTACCCAATGAAACTTTGAATGAAAAGTATCTAGGGATGCCGAGTGACATTGGTACCTCTAAGAATGGAGCGTTTAAGTACTTGAAAGATAGACTCTGGAACAAGGTCCAAGGATGGATAGAGAAACACTTGTCTACGGCGGGCAAAGAAGTTTTGGTCAAAGCAGTTGCACAAGCAGTCCCGGTCTATTCCATGTCATGTTTCAAGTTGCCACGAGGTCTGTGCGAACATCTGAACATGTTGATTGGAAAATTCTGGTGGGGGAGTAAGAATGGAAAACATAACCCTAACTAGGTATCATGGAAGGCCATGACACAACCAAAAAACATGGGGGGGCTTGGGATTCAAAGATTTTGAACTTTTTAACTTGGCCATGTTAGCCAAGCAGACCTGGAGAATATTGCAAAATCCCGAGTCCCTAAGTGCCCGCATATTGAGAAGTATTTACTTCCCAACTTCCCCCTTTTTGGAAGCTCATCTGGGTAGTCATCCAAGCCAAATCTGGCGAGCGGTAATAGAAGGGAAGGAAGTGCTAAAACAGGGGCTGATTAAACGGATTGGCAATGGAGAGTCAACTGATATTTGGAACGACAATTGGCTGCCCCGTACGGAGATGATGCGGCCCTATGGTAGCAAGGTTGTGAACCCTCCATCACAAGTCTCAGAATTGATAGATGCAACATCGGCCACATGGAATAATGAGAAGGTAGTACAAGTTTTTCTGCCAATGGATGTCTCAGTTATCCTGACCATACCCCTATGCACAAGGAATATTCAAGATTTCTGGTCATGGCATTATGAATCATCGGGGCTGTTCACAGTCCGGTCCGCATATGCGATGCTGGTTTCTACTAGGCAGAGGAGGGAAGCATGGCTTGAGGAAATCCCCGGCTCCTCGAGCCTGGACTCCGAGGGGAGCGCATGGAGATCGTTGTGGAAGACAAAGGTACCCGGCAAAGTCAGGATGTTTCTTTGGAGGCTGGCGAGGCAATCTTTACCCACCGAGGATGTGAGAGCTCATAGAAAATATGTCCACATCTAGCTCGTGCGGGCTGTGCGGGGCTTTGGATTCATGGTGTCATTCTCTTTTGGAGTGCACCTCCTCCAGGTGTGTATGGGCCCTGTCTGATGCGAGTTTAACAGAGCAGATGAGTGTATCGACAGAGCCGAACGCCAAGCTCTGGCTCTTCTCTTTGCTAGAATCGTTATCGCATGCATCATTTGTTCAACTAGCGGTGACACTATGGGCAATTTGGTGGGCTCGTCGTCAGGAAATTCACGAAGGAATTTTCCAGAGTCCACACGCCACACACAGTTTTGTCGAGCGCTTTATAGCCGAACTTCATAGTCTGGGAGATGGCGGGGCATCAGCTGCAACTGGTGGCACAAGGATTGTCCCCTGTACTCGGCCCAAGCCTCCGCCTAGAGGCTTTGCGAAGATCCACGTGGATGCAGGGGTTGGCCGGTTCAATAGAAGTGGCTCGGCTGCGGCAATATGCAGGGATGATCAAGGAAACTACCTGGGTAGCTCGGCATTGGTGATCCCGGGGGTAGTTGATGTGGCGACGTTAGAAGCCATCGCCTGCCGTGAAGCTTTGTCCTTGGTAGAAGATTTGAACGTTCATGACCTGATTATCGCTTCGGACTCCAAGCAGGTGATCAACGACATAGATTTGCTTTTGAGCTGCTGCTTTTAATTGTACCTTTGTTTTTGAGGGCCGTGCATCTAATGGTGATGCTCATACTATAGCTAGATCTTCGCTTCCTCTTTAGCGGGGGCGCCATATTTGGCTTGTTCTTCCCCATGCAAACTGTATCCCACAAACTGTGGCTTATAATCAATAAAGTGTGTTTTACCCCTCAAAAAAAAGCTGACCGGGCCTAATTTTATTCCAACTGTGAAAAAAAAAGACCAAAACAAACAATATAGTGGACACTGGCCCAAAATCGGGGGGCCCTGCAATTTGGGGGCCCTGTGCGGTCGCACTGTCCGCACATGCCCTTGGACGGGCCTATCAGTTAATGTAGTAAGACCAGGTAGCAACACGTGAAAGAAATGAACAACACAACAATCAATATAGGTGTTTGTCAGTCCAAGACAAAATCTTACTCGCTCCTTTCCGGTTTATAGGGTTTATCTCAAAATTTTAGTTTTTTCATTTTATAAGGCTCAATTTGGTTGTTCCCCATCACATGTTCAGACTTCAAGGTGCATTAAATCATTGCATGCAAGTATTAAGAGAAAACTGACCAAAGCATGCACTTTATGCATGCATGCATTGCAATTAATGCATTCGTAAACATAATTTTTTGAGGAAAACAAGAGTATTAATTGAGTGCTTTTGCAAACTACAAAAAATATTCCACCACTCATCATCTACCTTGGTTGGTGAGATTTTTTAATTGAGCCTTATAAACTGGAAAGGAGGGAGTATACCAAGATTGCATTCATTCATGCAACGCATACTTTTTCTTTGAGAAACACACTACAATGACAGATGCTCACATACACGCTCATACATTCACCCCCTATAAACACACACTCACACACACATGCACGCGTGCACCCACACACGCGCGCGCGCGCGCGCACACACACACACTATGAGCACCCCCAAGAGATCGAGCCGGCGGGTTTTGCATTTATGAGCAACGTGATGTCAAACCTGGGGTTTGATCCCCGTTGTGCTAGGGTAAAACCACCCTTGTAACCACCCAACCAGAGATTGGGGCACATACCTAGCATCCACACTACTTAATTTTGATGTGCCTTGATTAGTAAATATAAAATTAATCACTCATCTGAAAGAGAATTACTTTGAATTACCCTTTGCCACAAATATATTATTCTATGGAGCATCTTATACTAAGGGATGCTTAGTTTGCTACAAATATTTCGCTTGCCAATATATTGGCAAGGTAAAAAATTTATCAATCATTTGATTTTGATTTAACTCCAAAAGTTGCAAATGCCAGCGGTTTCTTTTCTCGTCGATAGTTTCGGTTGTTCTTTCGGCGGGGTGTAGCTTCTCCTGTTTTCTCATGATCTGATTTGTAAGAGGGTCTCCTCATCACCATGGATCAGTTTGGCTGAGTTGCTCTATATATAAAGTGGGCGATAGACATTTTTTTCGTATTGCTTTCGTTGGAGATTGTCAAACTCCTTAATGCCCATAGTAAGTTTTTTCTTCGGGATTAGCATTTTTAGGAATTTCTTTGGGATTAGTTTGCGTGTGCCAACACACAATAATGGTTTGGGCTTCACGTTAGAATCTGGGAGGAAGACTACATACTTATGTAAAGTAAATAGGTTGAACAAGAAATAAAAGAACTGTTATTTATATTTTTGCCACAAAATAAAAATCCTCCTAGATTAACCACTTTTGTTTTGTTCTTCACTTTTGTCACGTTGTGTTCTTGTAATATCTTGGCTTGGCTGTTTTCAGGGTTAGTGGAATTTTGATTGCTGGAATATAGTTATTGTTGGCAAAATTAGTTGTTGCACGTGTTCACCTTGTTGGCTAAGCATCCAATGCTTTGCTACAGAACACGTATTGGTTAGCCTCGCGTGGCTTCATCCGCTCTTTGGAGACTCAAAAACAAATTGCGCGTAACATGAATTTCTACACCCATTTCTTAATGCAAGAAGATAAGAGACTCATAGGTAGGTAATGGGGTCACATACTACAGAAACGTATTGTTGACAGAGACAACCTTAATTTCACATGTTTGAATTGCCAGAGGATAATTGACTGATGAATTTGAAATCTCCCCTTGACGGCAACAAACTGGCAACTCGTTAAACAAACTAGTAAATTAAAAATACAATTTTAAAACACATACCAACAGCGCTAGCACAGGTGGAAGGGAACCATGCTCGCTCTTGTATTTAAATGTACGGAGGCTTGGTCACCAACATTGCACACACAAACAAACCAACGAACAAAAGTGGTGAGAAATGTCCATGGCATGGATCTTGGTGCTATTGCCATTCGTAGCCTCAGCGGCCATCGCCTGTAGCTCCTTAGCGAAGCCTGGCTGCCAGGCGGGATGCAGTGACGTCGACATCCCCTACCCCTTTGGCCTCGGCGCCGGCTGCTTCCTCCCAGGCTTCCAGATCGCCTGCAACAACATGACCGGCGACGGCGAGAAGCCATTTTTTACGGATGCCAAGATGCGCCCCGAGCACGTACAGCTGCTAAACCTGACCGTGACGTCAAAAATTAAGAATCATTCGCTTAGACTCCAAAAGTTGCAAATGCAATGGTTCCCCTCACACTTGCAGACCAAATGTTGGAAACCTTTGGCTACCTTAATTTTGGCTTGGCAAAATGTAGGCGGGGCAAATATATATCAAACCATTTGGTTGCTAGAAAAAAAAAACCAAGCTGCGTGTTCGCATGGGTGTTTACTAGTTGGTCGCTTTAGTTAAGAAGCTGATGCAAGATGAAATGCCAAGGGAACTTCAGACACTTGACCTGAAAATTGTGAGGCTTCTACCATGTTACCCTAGCTTCCGTCACCAACATATATCTTAAAGTGTAAACTTTAGGTAAACAATTGCCTTGGTGTGCCGCCTTGGTTTATTAAGACCTGTATATGGACATACTTTTTTTAGATAAAATATGGACATACTTTTCGATGTTTGAATGCTTTCAACTTGAAGATTCTCAAACTTTATAATGCCCGTAGGATTAGTTTGGGTGTGCCTAAACTCAATAATGGTTTGCACTTTGCATTAGAATCTGGCAGGAATCGAAGACTACATATTTATGTAAAGCCGATAGGTTGCACCAGATTTAAAAGAATCATCCTTTATATTTTTTCTATAAAAAAAATCCTCAAAGATTGACCACTTTTGTTTTGCTCTTCACTTTTGCCATCTTGTATTCTTGTAATATCTTGGCTTGACTGTTTCAAGGGTTAATGGAAGTATGATGCTTTTATCTACTTTTCGGTGAGTATGATCTTTTGTAAACTGAATGATTGCTGGAATGTAGTGATTGTTGACCGAGTTAGTCGTTACGCACGTTCACCTTGTTGGCTAAGCATCCGGTGCTTTGCTGCAGGAAGGGTAGTGGTTAGCCTCGCGTGGCTCCATCCGCTAGTTGGAGGCTCAACATAATCCAAGTGTAACATGGTTTTCTAAATGCAAGAGGATAAGAGACTCGTAGATAGGTAATGAGGTCACATACTACAGAAATGTATTACTGACGGAGACAATCTTAATTTCACAGTTTAGAAGTGCCGGATGATAGTTGACTGATGAATTTGAAATATATTCTTGACGGCAGCAAACCACCGACTCCTCAAACAAACTAGTTAATTAAAAAAATACATTTTTCAATATTTTTAAAACACACACCAGGAGTACTGGTGGAGGGGAGCTATACATTCTCTCGCTCTTTTGTATTTAAATGTACGGAGGCTTCGTCCCCCACATTGAACAAACACACAAACAAATAGAAGTGGTGAGAAATGTCGATGGCATGGATCTTGGTGCTATTGCCACTAGCTGCATCGGCAATCACCGCATCTAGCTCCTTGGTGAAGCCTGGCTGCCAGGCGCGATGCGGCGAAGTTGACATCCTCTACCCATTCGGCATCGGCGCCGGCTGCTTCCGCAGGGGCTTCCAGATCGGCTGCAACAACATGACCGGCGGCGGCGCCGATAAGCCATTCCTGACGGATGCGAAGATGCGCTCCGAGCCCATACTCGTGTTGAACCTGACCGTGACACCCCGCGCGAGGGTCCGGGTGATGGTGCCAGTGGCTTACCAGTGCTTTGACGCGACCGGTAACATGACCAACAGATTTGACGGCCAGCTGAGAGTCAACCCGGTGGGTGTGTACCGCATCTCCGACACCGCCAACGAGCTCTTCGTCCTGGGCTGCGACGCGTTCATCTACGCCGGCAGAGGAAGTCGACGACGCCAAAATCCAGAATCATACTCGTATTTCAGCGGGTGTGTGGCCTACTGCAACAGTACCAAGAGCGTGCGCGACCGAAAGTGCAATGGCGTCGGCTGCTGCCGCGTCGGTATCCCGCAAGCCCTCCTCGACACCAGGATGACGTTCGGCGATTGGCCGCATGCAGGCATGGACTTCAGCCCCTGCAACCACGCCTTCATTGTGGAGAGGAATCACTATGTATTCCAGGCCGCCGACTTGAAGAGGACGCCGGACCCGGCCAAGCCGTGGAGAATGCCGCTTTGGCTCGACTGGGCCATCCGCAACGGCAATAACTCCTTGTCATGCCCCCTGGCGAGAGAATCACCGGGATACGCTTGCGTGAGCAAGCACAGCGAGTGCGCGAATTCCACCAATGGGATGGGGTATTTTTGCAAATGCAAGAAAGGATACGAGGGCAACCCATACCTTGATAACGGATGCACAGGTAAGTAATTTCTATGAGTTTTGCTAATTCTCGAGTGCAAACGCAGTTGAATTTGCCTTTTCTTCCTTTTAGATTTGGATGATCAACTTGTCTTCATGTTTAATTACGTGTTTTATGTAGATATCGACGAGTGCAAACAGCCACAGTCACATTCATGCTTCGGCAAGTGTACCAACATGGATGGATCTTTCGACTGCAGGTGCCGACGAGGATTTCAAGGCAACGCCACCCAACCATTAGGCTGTGTCAAGTCCATACACACAGGTGAGCACCATTATACCTTACCTTCCTTCGATCAATTATGAAATACGATGTCACGATGTATTTATTTGGTGTCATAGATGTTGGTATATTTTTCTTTAGGATTGATCAAAACTTAAAGAAGTTTGACTTAAAACAAGCCTATAAAATAACCTTTTGGAAAGGAGGGAGTAAGTGCAAAGATATCATTCATTCCCAACCATATTTACCAACTCCCTTTTGTTTTCTTGAATGCAATCAGTATTCTCACGTGAGTAAGCTCTATGTGTATTAGCTCGTGAACCATGCAAAAAGAGTATACTGCATGAAAAAGAAGCTAATAATCAGTTAGGCAATGTAAAAAATATTCAAACTTCTGCTAAGAAATTTAGGTTGTAGAAATATATTATTGCAAGTGACAACAACCCCTAAATAAAATGGTTGTAGAACACAATTATATAAGAATGGAGTACCACCATCTGTTATAGAAGAAGAAAAAAATACACAATCAATAAGCAAGCATTTCATATCCATAGAAGAAACAAATAAAGCCATCTAGAATATATGTACAATTAAATGTGCCATGACACTATATAATTAGACATTGGTACTAATAGATAAATCCAATCCAAAATTTTGAAACAGAAGTCAAAACTCTCTCTGGCCGCACACACTCTTATTTGCATCATTTGCCTTGTGATCCACCTAGGATTTTGGTAACTTGCTGGTTATCGGACTTGTCGAGGTTAATTACTGGCCCTCCTATTAGTTGGGTTACTGGAATATGAGATAAATTTTGGTCAAAATTTTGAACTTTTAGAAATTTGAATTTGGTATAACCGGTTGATTATCGGTGTGCTGGTATCTCTCCTTTTACCAAGACTTTCCATCCTGGATCCAACCTCATATCTCTTCCCTCACTTATTTGAGTTATGCCATCTCAAACCCTAAATACATGCCCCATCGATCTGTTTTTTGCAGGTTTAATCATTGGTCTATCAGTTTCAAGTGGCCCAATTATTCTACTTCTGTTTATCGGCTCAAAGATAATAATTCGCAAGCTTAAACATCAAAAGGAACAAAAGTTGCGACAGAGGTTCTTCAATGAAAATCGTGGACAACTGTTGCAGCAATTGGTATCTCATAGGTCAGACATTGCAGAAAGGATGATCATCCCATTAAAGGAGCTGAAAAAGGCCACAAACAACTTTCATCCAACTCGTAAGCTTGGTGGTGGCGGGCATGGTACCGTATACAAAGGAATTTTGTCAGACTTGCATGTTGTGGCCATCAAAAAGTCAAATATTGTGGTCAAGAGTGAGATTAACGAGTTTATAAATGAAGTTGCCATACTCTCACAAATCAATCATAGGAACATCGTAAAACTTTTTGGATGTTGTCTCGAGACAGAAGTCCCTTTATTGGCTTATGAGTTCATTTCCAATGGAACCCTATGTGATTATCTTCATAAGACACCACTAAGATCAATACCATGGCAAGACATATTAAGGATTGCAACAGAAATTGGCAAAGCTCTTGCTTACCTTCACTCGGGTGTTTCCGTCCCCGTGATACACAGAGATATCAAGTCTACCAATATACTTCTTGATGATGCTTTGACAGCAAAGGTGTCTGACTTTGGAGCTTCAAGGCACATTCCTAGGGATCAAACAGGGATAACAACAGCGGTGCAAGGAACTTTAGGGTATTTAGATCCTATGTACTTTTACTGTGGCCGGCTAACAGAAAAAAGTGACGTTTATAGCTTTGGAGTAGTTCTTGTTGAGTTGCTTACGAGGAAGATGCCAATTACATATAGATCGTCCAAAGGTGATGGGCTTGTTGCACAGTTTATTGAACTACTTTCAGGAGGTAAATTGGAAGAAATACTGGATCCACAGGTCATGGAGGAGGGAGGTAGCCAAGTTGAGGAAGTAGCTGCTCTAGCTGTGTCGTGCACGAAACTAAGAGCGGAGGAGCGACCAACCATGAGGTCAGTGGAGATGACACTGGAGGCCCTTCAAGGACCCAAAGAGCGTGTTCGGGTTAGGGATGATTTACTGGCAAAAACAAATGAGGGGAGTTATTCGGCAATGAGATATACATCATCTATAAGAAGGACAAGCTCAGAGAACGTGAGTAGACAATATAGTCAAGAAGAAGAATATCTGCTGTCTGGCAGCTACCCTCGATAGTCTTGCTTACAGTTTACATGTGAAAGAGTTGTTCTGTGTAGTTGCTTGTTATATACCATGCGTGTGTATTGAATAAGTTGAGAGTTGAGACATTGTGGGTGCTTTTGTTGTTTCCTTAATCTGTGTGTTCGCAATCAGTTTCTATCAGTGAAGTTGATACTGATTGTTTCCATTATTATACTAACATAACAGAAACTTAGAAACAAAATTCAAGGTATACATATCGCTTACGAGGATGCCGATCGGAGACATAGCTAAGTGCGGGGTAACGGGCGCTAATTTTTAGAAAGTTGACACTTACAGTTTCGGCGTGACATTGCTGGAACTCGTCGCGGAGCAGGTGGCCAATGAAGCTGGAGCTGATGGTAATTTGGCAATTTGGGCGCACAACTTAACTGAGAAATACATGGAGGACAACTGGAGAAGTTCAAGAGTGAATATCTCCATGTGAAAATGGCTTCCCAATCCCAGATCAAACGCGGTACATGGAGGACATGGCAATTGTATTCAGGCTGGGTATCGATTGCCCCGTTGTGGATCCGCAGCAAAGGCCATCCATGCAGATGGCTCTCAAACGACTCTTGGAGACATTCTGTTACATTCTGCATGATCCTACCGCAAAGTTCTTCCATGAGAACACGTATGACCAGAAGCAGTTCCTGTGACGATCACACCATATGGAAGCCGTTTGGAGGGCCACTACAAACGCTACGTTTGGTTCAGGCCCGTACCAGGCAACTGTGCAGGGTGTGCGCCTGCACAGGGCCCCCACTTCAGCGGGCCCCCCAAATCAGTAGGAAGTACAAGTAATTAGTACGTATAAGCATTGGTGGTTAAATAATCAATGTTGGATGCAATGTACGAGTGCTACTATTCTCTAGGTAATGAAAACCCAGCCAACGAGACGCTCGCACGGCTCTCTCTCACTCTTCGTCTTCCTCCAACCACTGTCACAGTTCCTCTTTCTCAAGTCCTAAATCCTCGTACATCTTCACTCCTTGCTAATGTTCCACTCCTAATCCCTATAATTTTTCGCGATTTCCCCTCAAATAGTCCGTTGCGATGAACAACGTGATAGGTAGAGTTCCACTCCCAGCCTCCCATCTATTTATTTGATGGTCTGTTCTTCTCAAATCCTCATACTTGCAAGAGCTGCAAATCAGTGCTTCTGTCAACCTCCTTTGCCGTCTATTGCCAGCAATGCGACTTGTGTGCATCAGCACCAATTGGAGCATGTACTGTTGTTGGAGGCTAGGATCTCTTCGTCGCCGAATGCAGGCTCATCAAGAGAACCAGTCAGAGGCCACAGTGGCCCCATAGTGTGTTTCTCATATTAATGGAAGGCCACAGTGGCCCCATAGTACTCTTTTGCCACAGGCTACTCCATATTCACAACAGCAGCCAAAAGAGCAAAGGAGAGACAGTATCAGTATGTATTTATCCTCCAAACACAATCAAAGTTGAGATGGACAGATCATAGCATATCGCGGTCTCAGCATCTGAATGGAGTTCATGTGACAGCCTCATATGACTAACTGCTGGTACAGATAGATCACAGTATTTCTCTCTGGTTAACCGAAGGAAACTCCGCTATTTAAATGTAGAAACACAAATGCTAGCTAGAGTCAGCTACATAGACGTTCGTTCTCAGATTGTTGGACCTCTCCACCACAGTTGATGAATGGACCTATTTAAAACTGCTAGTGGATACTATTACTGGTTTTAGCTCGGCATCCACAACCAGCCCAACATATATTACTGGTCCATCTAAGTTCCTATTTATTGATTAAGCTCTGCCTTTCCACTCTTGATCCCTAACATAGGCCCAAAGGCCCAAAGTCAGTAATGACCAAGGAAAAGAAAATAAATTATCCTTCCCTGGGTGAAGTTGTTCACCTGGAAGGCCTTGGAGATAATATCGTCATGGAGGCAGACGTGGTTCCGGCAATGGCGGCAGCTGTACACCCGCGGCCCAACCAGTTCCGCCATCTCTCTGCTGCAACCAATCCGATTCACCAATTGAATTAGGAACCTAACAACCACACAATGATAGTGGACAAGTACTAGTATGTGGTGCTCCAGAGTAGTAGAATACATAAACCGGAATGACCAAACGATGACTAATTACCATTGCAGATTACAAATGGCATGGAAATAACACCGACAGACTGGTAGTTTCAAAAAGAAGAAAACGAACTGCTATGTACAAAGGCATGGATGATCCATAAGAACATTTTGGCTGGCACATGGTTGGTTGAATCTCTTTTCCATTCCTTACCTATTCTTCTGCACGATCTTGTCCTTTTCAAATATGAACTTGCCTTCCTTGTACTTTTGGGATTCCTCGTAGGCTCTCTCGTACTTCCATCCGAGCACCTCGCGGCAGTCACGGCAGTGGATGTCGGCGACCGTGTGAAGCCCCGTCATGAACTGCCTGTCCTCCTTGGCCCCCGTGGTGATGTTCATGGCGTGAGAGGAGAGAAATGCGCAGCCATTCCTCCCCTATTACAACATCCAAAAGAGCAAGCAAAGGAGAGATAGTATTAGTATTGTATTTATCCTCCAAACACAATCAAAATTGAGATAGACAGATCATAGCATAGCGTATCGAGGTCTCAACATCTGAATTGTGCATATAGATAGATCACAGTAGTATCTTTGGTTCCCCGCAAAAAAAAAAGTAGTATATCTGGTTAACTGAAACTCCACTATGTAAGTATAGAAAAACAAATGCTAGCTAAACTGATCAGCTACAGAAACGTTCTCATATGGTATTGTCGGACCTCTCCACTGCAGTTGATGAGCCAATTTAAAGTCCCTAGCTAGTTGACAAGTACTTACTACTAGTAATTTTAGCATGACATCCCCAACCAGTATAGCATAACTGGTCCATCTAAGTTCCTATATTTATTGATTATTAAGGTCTGTCAACTCTTGATCCCGAACGCAGGGGCCAAAGTCGTCAGTAAGGACAAGAAGCAAATAAATTATCCTTCCCTTAGTGAAGTTGTTCACCTGGAAGGCCTTGGAGATGATATCGTCGTGGAGGCAGACGCGGTTCCGGCAATGGCGGCAGCTGTACACCCGCGGCTCGGCCAATTCCGCCATCTCCAACCAATCTGATTGACCAATCAAATTAGGAATCAAATAACTGCACAACCAAGCAGGGAAACCAGGTCCAATCTCTCAGGAAGGATCAACAAGGAAAGAACCCGCTAAGCCCAGAACGTATATGAATAAGCTAGGTATCTTCTTTGGGCATCTTAATTGATTCCATCTTGATCATACAAAAACTGAAGGTAAGGGATTATCTAATAATCCAGCGGCAATCAAGGTTTTGGTTGCCGAATGAGGCAATTTTACCGAGGGGGACTGGTAAACGTGGTTACCACGGTTACCAAGAAATACCGAGAATATTTCGAACGAATTTTATAGTTGAATTTTGAATTCAAATAAATGAATGAATGAACATTCGAGCCAAGAGACCTCTCAAAACAGGAACTAGGTTGCTACCAACACGTCAGAACCAACTCTCATGTCATTAATTAGATCCTACGTATTTTTATTTTAAATCGAGTGTTTAAATTCAAAAAATTGGTATGTTTTGCTCGGTATGGGGATTTATTGAGGGGCATGGAAATACGCGGTAACCATGGGAAATCTCGAAGTTTCGACCAGTAACCAAAACCTTGGCGGCAATGCAGAGTGTCCTCTTATCTTTTTTGTTTTGTTTCGTCACATGTTTGTTTTGTGCACTAGTGCTAGTCTGCTAGACAGTGAGAATCGGTAGTGGTGAGAATGTATAGCAACTGAAGAAGCCTCTGATTAAAAGAGGTGAAGCATACCTACCTTGAATGCTCCCAGAGTCCCAGTGGTGCGTCCTCCTTGTCCTTGAGTCCTTGGGCACCCGGCAGCAGTTCACCGGTGGTGTGGAGCTGGTTGCTGATACCCTTTGCGCCTCTTTGACTGAAGAAGCATCACTCGATGCGAAATTCCCCATGTCTGCAGCACCAAATACGGTCAGCAACAACCGAGCAATAAGCAGCAGCAGTGTGCTGCCGGCGCCGAACAGCAGGAGCAGCGCGGGGCGGTCACGAGCAGCAGCAGCACTTCGTTCATGCCGAGGACGCGGGAGACTACCTAGGGGCGGGGCCGGGCGGCGAGCTCCTAAAACCTAACCCTAGGTCGCCGCCGCGGGGAGAAGGGGATGAGCCTGAGAGGTGGAAGACGACTCACCGTGCGTCGCCTGGGAGGAGCATCGGCGCTTCCCCGCCGGTGGAGAACCGCCGCCGTGGAGTGCGTCGCCGACGACGGAAGGAAAAGCTGAGGCGAGAGAGATGGGGAACGATCGAGCTCCTCTCCACTCCAGTGTTTCAGTGTCAATTGGGTCAGCAGGGGCATTTACGGGATTTCACGTGGGGCCCACTTGTAAGAAAATGGCAAAAAGAAAGATTAAATTATACTCCAACTTGCACTAAAATCACGACGAGTAATTTGGAACGGAGAAAGTACTAGTTTATGCTTTTAAGTGTGATGCCTCACCATTCATGTCTTCCATCAGACCTGAATCTTTTCTTTAAAAAAAAACTCTATTCTGTTAGAGCCCACAACCTGTGGTGTAGCATTTTCACATTAATTCAGGGGTAACCTCCATATCGCCCGCATGAAATGAAGTTCATTGCTTTCTATAAAATCATGAGGCCAAGAAAATACTGTTTTCTTTCAGACTTTTCTGAAGACCCCAATTGCATAAGATTTTTCTTAAAGAAACCTAGGGAGGAGATGGTCTCACTTTGCTTACGAGTGGAGGTTGGAGTCGTACACTAGTAGAAAAAGAGTCATTTGTCCCGGTTCTAGAGGGTCTTTAGTCCCGGTTCGAAATCAGGACTAAAGGGTCGGTACTAAAGGCCCCCTATGAACCGGGACTAAAGGCCCTCCATGTGGCTGCTGTGTGGAGCTTCACCTAACACCAACCGGGACTAAAGGAAATGTTACGATTTTTTAAAAAAAATCCAAATTTTTTCCGATTTTCAAATTTCTAAATTATTTTACAATTTAATCTTTAATCACCCCTCATCACTACTAAATTTAACCTCTAATCTCTAATCACCCTTCATCATTCCAAATCATCTAACTTCCCGGCCGGTCACACATCCTCTCACTACTCCAGCCTGAACACGCTTAACTTCTGGGTTCTATTCCCCCTCATTTTCCAAGTCTGCACTTGTTGCTTTCCTGACAATAGTAAGATGTCAATCCTGTTAACCCTGAGGAGTTTAGCTTGAGCATGAAGTCACACGTTTCACTGTTTGAGTTTGAAACTATTATTCTAAAAAACAATAATTATTTAGTAACACTAATATTTCTTGAGTAAGTAGTTTGACCACAGTTTGACCAAAATTCAAAAAAAATTGAAAATAATTATTTAGTAACACTAATATTCTTGAATAATTATGTAGTAACACTAATACTTCTTGAATAAGCAGTTTGACCAGATTTAACCAAAATTCAAAAAAAACTTGAAATTTGAGCATATCTTTTTTTCCTTTTGGAATTTGAGGATTCTAAAAATTTGCAAACAGACCTACGGTAAATCGGATGCAGATTTTCGTGCTGAACATTTTGATATATTATACTTTTTTTCGACATCATATGCAAAAGTTATACCCGTTTTACTTTTTCATGAAACTTTTTTGCAAAACATGTCTAAATTTAAGTTTTTTAATTTTCCTAACTAGTAGATATAGTAATATAACTACATCTCGAAGGATTTTATTTTTTGAAGCTTTTATCATTTTCTTTTTTTTTAAAAAAAACTGAAATGGCGATACACGGGGGACGGGGGGGTAGAGTTTGAGAAATGGCCCTTTGGTCCCGGTTTGATATACGTACCGGAACTAAAATGTGGGACTAAAGGGCCCATTTAAACCGGGACTAATGCCTTTAGCAGCTCGAACCGAGACTAATGCTCACATTAATCCCAATTCGTAATGCAGCTGGGACTAATATGTATATTGCGCTGTGATAAGCCTTGTTTTCTACTAGTGGTACATAGGAGCTTGTTGGTGTCGACGGAAGAGATGTGCAGCTCATTCCTCACGTGGTGATGGCAGTGACTGATTCATCGAGCAGAATTGGGGATGGCCAGACAAATTGTTGACGACGAGAAGAACTTGAGGAAGGTGCAGAGGAGCGTTGGGCTTCTTTCCCACAAGGAGCGGCACAAAAATGCTAGACCTAAGTTACGTTCCTTTCATTTCTTTAAGCTAATTAACCACCACCACCCCCCCCCCCCCCCCCCCCCCCCCCACACACACACACACACACCTCTGATTTTCAGTGGGTGGGCCTCGGCCTGTTTTCTCTCCCAACCAAATCTGGCCACCTCAGCTTCTTCGTAGGTTACGTAGAAAAAATTATGTAGATATAGCAAAGCTCTGGAACGGCAGCAGATCCAAACAGTACATGTGCACTACACTCTTTTTGTAATTTTGACCGATTTGAGTGGAGTGGAATGGTGTTCAAAAAAAGATTTCAGTGGAATGTATACTTACAGTACTGTTTTTTTTTTCTTTTAGCGAAGCAACACACCCCCTCTCCAAAAAATAAAAAGGTTTGGGCCTTGTCCTGCCAAGCGGACGGGGCGCAGGCTTATTCTCTGCCTGGGCCAAAACTGAATGGGCCGTAGCAGCTACCGCACCGCCTAATTTTTCTCTCAATCAAAAAAAGTTCAGTGCGGGTGTCCTAACAAAGAAAAAAAAGTTGTAAAAAACACAAAGAAAAAAGAACTAGTTCAGTCAGTGCGGAGCTCTGCTCTGGTCGTCTTCATCCCCCGCCGGCCGATCCCCATCCCATCCCCGGTCTCCCGCCGTCCGTCGCTAAGCGGCGGAGCGGCCGGCCGGGGCGGTGGGCTATCCTGTTCTGCCATGGCGCCGGAGACGAGGAGCAGGAGGACGAGGGACCCGCGCGCATCGGAGACCGCGCCGCCGCCGCCGCCGGTGCAGCGCCCTCGGCTCACGCGCGCCGGAAGCAGGGGGGACGCGCCGACCCGCCGCCGCTCCGGTAAGCACAACACACTCTCTAGTTCCGCATGGCCGATTAGATTAACTGGAGACCTGTAGCTGTGCAGTAACAGAGGTTAGGTGTGTAGGGTTCCAGGGGGGAGTAATCAGGAGATAATAAAATTAATTAGTACAAGTGCTCTTCTCCTACTCCAGTGATGCTTCTTTTATTTGTTTTTCAAGCTAGAAACATGAAATCTCCTACTTGGGGGAAGTCATGGCCAAAGTGATTTATCGCTATTCCATTTCCCAGAAAAATCTCATGCAGTTAGATTATATACATTCTGCTAAGGCCCCCCTGCTTGAAGCTGCAGATGAATCTTCAAATTAAGATATGGATATGAGAAGTCTTACTACTTGTTAGCATTCTAAAAAAAAAAAAAGTCTTGCTTGGTAGCCTACTACTGAAACTAGATGGAAGACAACAACCTTATAGCCATCAGCAAGCCCAACTGATTGCTGGCTCTCCCAGCTGCAACACCTGCAGAGCTTTTTTATATGGTTATAACCCAGCCGTAGATAACCAACCCAAGAGCAATCCAGTCCCATAAAAGGGACATTTTAATACATGGCTGGAACTTCTGATGCGTATAGCAAGTATCAAAGAGCCATCGAGGAAGTTTCATTTTCTCCGGCAGTGTGGTTGGTGGTGCTTATAGCATCAAGGAGGGGTCATATGTATGGATGAATATGCAGTGGTATTTATGGCATTAAGTCAAGCCCTTGTGTCAGACGGAATTTGCAGGGCATGTAAGGTCGACTGGTTTGTGCTTTTTATTGTTGTAAGTGATAAGTGATAATGCTCCCGAGTCAGTTGAGAACCTGGACTCTATATTTTCTTTAAGCTGTCAAAGTTTCATGATATATATTCGGAAGTCTATGTTCTACTGAAATGCCCAATTGATGGTGTTTCAACAGGTCAGGTTAATGAGGACGTCGTGAGCAGATTCCCGCATTTGGCAAGTTCGGTACAAAATGATGTTACACAGTTAAAGGAGGCGACTGGAGAGGACGAGGGGGGCGCGCACATCCAAGACCTTGTTGTCGTCGTTCCGCGGATGACGAGGAGGAGGGCGAGGGAGGCATGTGCATCGGAGACCGCATTGCCATCGTTGCAGCGCGCTCGACTCACGCGTGGCGGAAGCAGGGGGGAGGCGCCGACCAGTGGCCGCTCCGGTAAGTGGAAGACTGTACTACCACCGTAAATCTTTTTAGTCATGCATCGCTTTGTTAGTAGTAATCACCAGATAGATTACCTAGAGACCTGTAGCTGTACAGAGATAGAGGTGCAGGCATATATGTCTAGGGTTACAGGGTGACAAAAAACCAACTCACATGTATGATATATATATCCTTCTGATTTTAAGATGACCCAAGTGATTTAACACTCTTTTCTGGAAAATATCTTATTACTAGATTGTTTAGTTTGTGCTTATGTTCTACTGCTTGAAGCTGTAGATAAATCTTCGAATAAAGCTGTCAAATTGTCATGATATATTAAGAAGTATATGTTCTGCTGAAATGCCCAATTGATGGTGTTTCAACAGGTAAGGTTAATGAGGATGTCGAGAGCAGATTCCAGCATTTGGCAAACAGAGCCATGGAGGCATCGCTGGATTGTAAGTCCCCCCTAATTGGTACTTTTGGTCAAAAGGGCTATCATAACTGCTGCTAGTTATTTCCTCATCAGTTATCCAGAAATTCTCTTACAATGAGATTATCTAGTTCGTGATTAGGTCCCACTGCTTGAAGCTGTAGATACATCTTCAAATAAAAATATGGACATTACAAGTCTTAGTTTAGCCTACTACTGAAACTAGATGGAATAACATCCTTATAGCCCAAAGTCCAACTGATTGCTATCTCTCCCAGCTGTGACACCTGCAAAGCATTATATGGTCAAGCCATAGATAACCTAACAACAATCCAATCCCATAAAAGGTTTTTTTTAATTCTAGCTGTAGATAAATCTTCGAATAAAGCTGTCAAATTGTCATGATATATTCAGAAGTATGTGTTCTGCTGAAATGCCCAATTGATGGTGTTTCAACAGGTAAGGTTAATGAGGATGCCAAGAGCAGATTCCAGCATTTGGCAAGTTCACTACAAAATGATGGTATGCAGTTAAACAGAGCCATGGAGGCATCGCTGGATTGTAAGTCCCCCCTAATTGGTACTTTTGGTCAAAAGGCCTATCATAACTGCTGCTAGTTATTTCCTCATGAGTTATCCAGAAATTCTCTTACAATGAGATTATCTAGTTCATGATTAGGTCCCACTGCTTGAAGCTGTAGATAAATCTTCAGATAAAGATATGGACATGACAAGTCTTAGTATCCTACTAGTGAAACTAGATGGAATAACATCCTTATAGCCCAAAGTCCAACTGATTGCTATCTCTCCCAGCTGTGACACCTGCAGAGCATTATATGGTCAAGCCATAGATAACGTAACAACAATCCAATCCCATAAAAGGGTTTTTTTAATTCTAGTTCATAGGTAATTAGTTCCTAGCAAATATTTAGTTCCTAGAAATTCTTAGTAATTATAAATTCATAGATATTTTTTAGTAATTCTATACCATTTTTATATGTAGTTACAGTTTATGTAGCTTAATTCTTTTATTTGACAATGTGTAGATATGTCTGGAAACAACTACGCCGCAGCCTCTTCTTCGCAGATGCTAAACGTGGGTGATGAAGCTGTGGAACTGTCGTCACGTCATGACGGTCCCAACATCTTGGGCACATACAAGGATGGGCAGAACAACTACACATCCACTGGTCATGACGAGTCCGGCACCGCCACAAATCCTGAAGATGCGACCGATCGCGATGAAGGGACCGGCCAAGGGGACCAGGCAGCTGGACAACCCAAAAGGCAACGTAAGCCTAGGCGCCGAAACATGCTCGGCACTAATAGGATTGTTATCAACCGAGTGTCTGAGGAGGGTCTACCTGTTAGTCCCAAGAAGGCCGAACAAGGTTACAGGAATGCCCTAGGCTGCATCCTTCGCGAAACTGTGAGCATTAATGAAACCAATCTCAGGTCGAAAGCGAACGAGAATTTGCGAGCGCTCCTCATATCGAAGCTGCACACTCATTACAAGTTCCCGGATGAGTCCCTAGACGAGACCACTCCGGTAAATAACAGAGCCCTCTGCAAGTGGTCCAAGCTTTTGAGTAGTTGGAAATCCAAGGCCAAAAGCGAATACCTTAAGAAAGATTACGAAACTGAGATAAAAAAGATCTGGCCTTTGGTTTCCGAGGAGGACTGGAACCTGTTCAAGCAGCACTGTGAGACCCCTGAAGTCAAGGAGATGGAAAAATGGGGAAAGGATATGTGGGCTAAGAGCATTGGTAACCGCACCCTTGGCAGCCGTGGTTACCCAGGGAAGAAGCCAAAGTGGGACAAGCAGGACACTGAGTTCGGTGCAGCTGGCAACTATCCTGTCATGGTGCCAGAGACGAGTAGGAGGGTGCACGCATCGGAGACCGCGTTGCCCTCGGCGCAGCACCCTCGACTCACGCGCGCTGGAAGCAGGGTGGATGCGCCGACCAGTGGCCGCTCCGGTAAGTACAAGACTCTCTAGTTCCACATCGGTAGTTAACCGCCGAGTAGATTAACTAAGACTTGTAGCTGCGCAGTAATAGGGTTACAGGGCGCTGGAACAGGGGGGAGTAATAAGGAGATTTTTTTTATCTCCTACTTCAGCGTCACTTTTTTTATTTGTTTTCTAAGCTGGAAACCCAGTTCCCATGTATGATATATCCTTCTGGTTTACCAATCTTTATTTCTTCAATGGTTTCCCTCTTTTTTATGTTTTTTCTTTGTT
Source organism: Triticum urartu (assembly GCF_056163025.1). Classification (NCBI taxonomy): domain Eukaryota; kingdom Viridiplantae; phylum Streptophyta; class Magnoliopsida; order Poales; family Poaceae; genus Triticum; species Triticum urartu. Next base: position 8,981,541 of record NC_141879.1, read on the forward strand.
TTTCTCCGGTTTTATAGTTTTTCAAGTTTTATAGGGTTTTATTTATTTAGTTATTCTTTGCTTTTTTCTGTTTCTTTTTTCTTTGTTATAAATTTTATATTATTTTTTTAACTGGTTTTCTTTCGTTCTTCGTTATACTTTTTTTATTTTTTGCTTTTCTGTCGATTTTCATCTTTTTTTTTCAAGACATGTTAACTTTTTCCCAGTTTACAATATTTTGTATACATTAGAAACATTTTTGAAATACATTATTAACATTTTCTGAAAACATACATTTTTGGTTGTCTACTTCTTTAGAATATTGATGTCTTCTTTTTTTCCATGCACATATTACGTTTTTGGGTATATATCTAATAAATTTTTCTTATATAGAAAATTTGTGAATACATGATTAACATTTTTAGTACATGATTAACATTTTTCCACTGCTTGAAGCTGTAGATAGTTCTTCGAATAAAGGTATGAATAACCCAAGAGCAATCCAATCCCATAAAGGGGCATTTTTATACATGGTTGGAACTACTGATGCGTATAATAAAGTATGGAAGAGGTATTGAGGAAGTTACATATTCTCTGGCAGTGTAGTTAGTGGTGCTTATAGCATCAAGCAGGGGTCCTATGTATGAATATGCAGTGGTATTTAACTATTTATATCATTAAGTGAAGCCTTGGGCATGTAAGGTCGACTTGTCTGTGCTTTTTGTAAGTGATAGTGCTCCCGAGTCGGTTGAAAACGTGGACTCTAGATTTTCTTTAAGCTGACAAATTTTCATGATCTATATTCAGAAGTATATGTTCTACTGAAATGCCCAATTGATGGTGTTTCTACAGGTCAGGTTAATGAGGATGTCGAGAGCAGATTCCAGCATTTGGCAGGTTCAGTACAAAATGATGTTATGCAGTTAAAGGCAGCGACCGGAGAGGACGAGGGAGGTGTGCACGTCCAAGACCTTGTTGTCGTCGTTCCACGAATGACGAGGAGGAGGGCGAGGGAGGCATGCGCACCGGAGACTGCGTTGCCGTCGTTGCAGCGCACTCGACTCACACGCGGTGGAAGCAGGGGGGAGGCCCCGACCAATGGCCGCTCCGGTAAGTGGAAGACTGTACTACCACTGTAAATAAATCTTTTTAGTCCCGCATCGCGTCGGTAGTAGTAATCACCAAATAGATTACCTAGAGACCTGTAGCTGTACACTGGTAGAGGTGTAGGGTTACAGGGTGACAAAAAACCAACTCACATGGAGGCATCGCTGGATTTTAAGTCCCCCCTAATTCGTACTTTTGGTGAAAAGGGCCATCATAACTGCTGCTAGTTATTTTCTCAGGAGTTATCCAAAAAAAATTCTTACAATGAGATTATCTAGTTGGTGATTAGATCCCACTGCTTGAAGTTGTAGATAAATCTGCAACTAAATAAATGGACATGACAAGTCTTAGTAGCCTGCTGAAATAGATGGAATAACATCCTTATAGCCCAAAGCACAACTGATTGCTATCTGTCCCAGCTGCGACACCTGCAGAACATTATATGGTTATAAGCCATTGATAACCCAAGAAGAATCGAATCCCATAACAGGGGGATTTTTAATTCTAGTTCCTAGCAAATATTTCGTTCATAGAAATTTTCAGTAATTATAGATTTTATAGATATTGTTTTAGTAATTCTATAGCATTTTTATATGTAGTTACATTTTGTGTAGCTTAATTCTTTTATTTGACAATCTACAGATATTTCTGGAAACGACTCCACTGCAGCCTCTTCTTCGCGGACGATAAGCGCGGGTGATGAAGCTGTAGAACCGTCATCACGTCATGGCGGCCCCGACGCCTTGGGCACATACACAGATGGGCAGGACGACTACACATCCACTGTTCATGATGAGTCCGGCACCGCCACAAATCCTGAAGATGCGACCGATCGCGACGAAGGGACCGGCCAAGGGGACCAGGCAGCTGGACAACCTAAAAAGCAACGCAAACCTAGGCGCCCAAACATGCTTGGCACCGATAGGATTGTTATCAACCGAGTGTCTGAGGCTGGTCTACCTCTTAGTCCCAAGAAGGCCGAACAAGGTTACAGTAATGGCCTAGGCTGCATCCTTCGCGAAACCGTGAGCATTAATGAAACCAATCTCAGGTCGAAAGCCAATGAGAATTTGCGAGCACTCCTCATATCGAAGCTGCACACTCATTACAAGTTCCCGGATGAGTCCCTAGACGAGACCACTCCGGTAAATAACACAGCCCTCTGCAAGTGGACCAAGCTTTTGAGTAGTTGGAAATCCAAAGCCAAAAGTGAATACCTTGAGAAAGATTACGAAACCGAGATAAAAAAGAAGTGGCCTTGGGTTTCTGAGGAGGACTGGAACCTGTTCAAGCAGCACTGCGAGACCCCTGAAGTCAAGGAGATGGAGAAATGGGGGAAGGAAATGCGGGCAAGGAACATTGGTCACCACACCCTTGGAAGCCGTGGCTACCCAGGGAAGAAGCCGAAGTGGGACAAGCAGGACGCTGAGTTTGCTGCAGCAGGCATACCAAACCCCTTCAAGGAATTTGAAAACCCGCGTGAAAATGATTACATCAGGGGCCGGTGCAAATACGATGAAGAGACTAAGACATGGGTATTGGACGAGAAAACGGCGAAAGTCAAGGAACTCCTGGTAATTGATTAACCTGCTTATTTTTTGTTATACTAATTAAGTATAGATTTCTTTCCAAGTAGTCACATTTCTAAACTGTCACCTCCGTATTGTAGAGGCAGTATCATGTGGAATCTCAAAGCTCCCAGGAGTCGGAGTCCTCGGCAAGGTGGGACGACCCTCTGAACAGGTCGATCAACGTGGTGCTCGGCAAGGACCCGAAAACGAGGCCGGCTTATGGTCGTGTGAACGGCGTCGGGCTGAATGAAAAATGGGACACGCATTATCCCGAAGACCGCGAGCTTGCGAGGCAGAGAAGGAGAGCCGGCCGAGCTAGTTTTGAATCCAGATTGGCTGGAATGAGAGAAGAACTTAAAGAAGAAATGAGAGAGGAAGTCGAGGTGAAAGCCAAAGCCATGGCGACAGCACAAGTCATGGAAATGTGGCCCGATCTAATTGAGGCCGTCAAGCGAAGTTTAGCATCGGGGCAAACAGCGCCACCATCATCCTCTGTCACGTTGGCGCCGGCCAATGTCATTTTGGAGAAAGAGCCGCGTCCTGGTGCACATCATAGCAGCCGCTCTGCCCCTTTCATGGGCTAGAGATCGTCGCTGGCTGATGTCGAGCCCTAACGGTAAGCGTTGCTGGCTCAACGAATACCTTCTTCCATGATTCGTTGTTCAGATCTCTAACATCACCGATGCGTACATGTTTCGCAGGAAGACACTGCGCGCACTCTCCTCGCCAGGGTGAAGGACCAAACGGCACGATGCTGAACCTAATGAGTTTGATGCAAGTTTGGATTTTCATCTTCTTCATACTTTGTGTGGAATACTGCTATGTTACATTGGCTGCTAGGGCTCATTATTATGTTTGTGTTCATCCTTTGTTGAGAGAGGACTCCCTAGTTTGTATGTACCTTTTGTGCCTGGAGAAGTATCTATAATGACCTTTGAATAAACTGAATTTCGAACATGCACTTCTAACAAGAATCCCTTTATACATACATCTAGCAAAGATCTGGTAATTGTCAATACTCAATAGCAACTTGCTTGTTTTCCTCTTTTTTACTGCACAACCTCTTTTAAGAGTGCAATTTTTCTTATTTCTCATTTCTTTTATTACACAATCTCTTCAGTTTTGTGACTTGTTACACTTGTATTTTCTGGTGGCTTAGTTGTGACTTGTTATAATTTGCATTTCGGTTTGCAATTTTAAGCAGTTGATGCCTTGGTGGAATAGATATCAAAGAATCTTGAAACTAGTCATAATAAAATTACAGTAAAATGGAATTCTGAATATGCATCTGTGTGTCTAACAAGACTCCTTCAGTACACATAATACTATTTTAGTAGCATGTTTTGGGAATTGTCTTTATTTATTTATTGCAGAAGCTTTTGATTTTTGAGCATGTGTTTCTCCCAGGGTGTTTGTTCTTGCTGCATATGGCCAGCTAATAGCATGATTTAGCTTGCATACCGAGTGCTTTAACTGATATTTTCGCACCTAGCTCTTTTGGTGGCTTGTCAGTGACTTGGTATACTTGTGTTCAGTTCCCGATATTAGGCGGTTGGTACCTTGATGGACTAGTTATATGAAATTGGTTGTTATTTTTTCCGCATCTCTCATGCTTATACTGTAGGAGTAAAGTCCATGCCCTGTTAGCAATGCATTGCAAGAATTGTTTTCTTTTGTCTGTTTCCTGAAATAGTGTTTTATAATAAAACCGTTCCTGGTGTTCCGTAACACAGAGCATCGTGTGGTCATGGCAGCTAAATTTGTTATTACAGTTTGTAGGTTGTAGAATCAGCAACTCGTAGTTGAATTGATTAGAGTTGGCCCCAAGGACGGTACTTGTGTCCATTTCATTTTCCCCTATCCACAGAAACTTGTAGAATGCTACCTGAATTTTACTCGGATATCAGATTCAAATTGGATCATGTACAACGAAATCTTTCTCAGGATCACCATACAAACTAAACTGCAATCAACAATCACACTCACGGGGGTAGGCTACATTTAGTTGCTTTTTCTCTCCTGTTTTTATTACTCCCTAGTTCTAACAAGAATCCCTTTATTAATTAGGATAATTGCAAGTACATGCCAGTCCGAAAATTTCGAATGAAACATTGAATTTAAAACATTTTAGCTTCACAAGATATATGCAACTTTTACCACATAAGTTCACAACCGGGCTTCCTAGTTCAAGTGGTAAGCCCACCCTCTCCTTGTGCATAAGGTCTTGAGTTTGAGCGCTCCCCCCCACCCAATCCCAGGGGGTAGGCTTCAGCTCGATGACGATCCCCGGACTCTGATTCAGCAAAGTGTCGGGGAAGAGTTCCATCAGCACGACGGCGTGGTGACGATCTTGATATACTACTGTCGCAGGGCTTCGCCTAAACACCGCTACAATATTATCGAGGACTATGGTGGCAGGGGGCGCCGCACACGGCTAAGAATATGATCACGTGGATCAACTTGTGTTCCTCTGGGGTGCCCCTGCCTCCGTATATAAAGGCTCAAGGGGGGGGGGGTGCGGCCGGCCTAGAGGTGGCGCGCCAGGAGGAGTCCTACTCCCTCCGGGAGTAGGATTCCCCCCCCCCCCCCCAATCCTAGTTGGAATAGGATTCGCGGAGGGGGAAAAGAGAAAGGGGGGCCGGCCCCCTCTCCTTGTCCTATTCGGACCAAGGGAGGGGAGGGGCGCCCGGCCCATCTCAGGCTGCCTCTTCTCTTTTCCACTAAGGCCCATATAGCTCCCGGGGGGTTCCGGTAACCTCCCGGTACTCCGGTAAAATCCCGATTTCACCCGGAACACTTCCGATATCCAAACATAGGCTTCCAATATATCAATCTTTATGTCTCGACCATTTCGAGACTCCTCATCATGTCCGTGATCACATCCGGGACTCCGAACAACCTTCGGTACATCAAAACGTATAAACTCATAATATAACTGTCATCGAAACCTTAAGCGTGCGGACCCTACGGGTTCGAGAACAACGTAGACATGACCGAGACATGTCTCCGGTCAATAACCAATAGCGGGACCTGGATGCCCATATTGGCTCCTACATATTCTACGAAGATCTTTATCGGTCAGACCGCATAACAACATACGTTGTTCCCTTTGTCATCGGTATGTTACTTGCCCGAGATTCGATCGTCGGTATCCAATACCTAGTTCAATCTCGTTACCGGAAAGTCTCTTTACTCGTTCCCTAATACATCATCTTGCAACTAACTCATTAGTTGCATTGCTTGCAAGGCTTAAGTGATGTGCATTACCGAGAGGGCCTAGAGATACCTCTCCGACGATCGGAGTGACAAATCCTAATCTCGAAATACGTCAACCCAACATGTACCTTTGGAGACACCTGTAGAGCACCTTTATAATCACCCAGTTACGTTGTAACGTTTGGTAGCACACAAAGTGTTCCTCCGGCACACGGGAGTTACATAATCTCATAGTCATAGGAACATGTATAAGTCATGAAGAAAGCAATAGCAACATACTAAACGATCGGGTGCTAAGATAATGGAATGGGTCATGTCAATCAGATCATTCAACTAATGATGTGATCCCGTTTAATCAAATGACAACTCTTTGTCCATGGTTAGGAAACATAAACATCTTTGATTAACGAGCTAGTCAAGTAGAGGCATACTAGTGACACTCTGTTTGTCTATGTATTCACACATGTATTATATTTCCGGTTAATACAATTCTAGCATGAATAATAAACTTTTATCATGATATAAGGAAATAAATAATAACTTTATTATTGCCTCTAGGGCATATTTCCTTCAGTCTCCCACTTGCACTAGAGTCAATAATCTAGATTACACAGTAATGATTCTAACACCCATGGAGCTTTGGTGCTGATCATGTTTTGCCCGTGGAAGAGGCTTAGTCAACGGGTCTGCTACATTCAGCTCCGTATGTATCTTGCAAATCTCTATGTCTCCCACCTGGACTAGATCCCGGATGGAATTGAAGCGTCTCTTGATGTGTTTGGTTCTCTTGTGAAATCTGGATTCCTTTGCCAAGGCAATTGCACCAGTATTGTCACAAAAGATTTTCATTGGACCCGATGCACTAGGTATGACACCTAGATCGGATATGAACTCCTTCATCCAGACTCCTTCGTTTGCTGCTTCCGAAGCAGCTATGTACTCCGCTTCACATGTAGATCCCGCCACGACGCTTTGTTTAGAACTGCCCCAACTGACAGCTCCACCGTTTAATGTAAACACGTATCCGGTTTGCGATTTAGAATCGTCTGGATCAGTGTCAAAGCTTGCATCAACGTAACCGTTTACGATGAGCTCTTTGTCACCTCCATATACGAGAAACATATCCTTAGTCCTTTTCAGGTATTTCAGGATGTTCTTGACCGCTGTCCAGTGATCCACTCCTGGATTACTTTGGTACCTCCCTTCTAGACTTATAGCAAGGCACACATCAGGTCTGGTACACAGCATTGCATACATGATAGAGCCTATGGCTGAAGCATAGGGAACATCTTTCATTTTCTCTCTATCTTCTGCAGTGGTCGGGCATTGAGTCTGACTCAACTTCACACCTTGTAACACAGGCAAGAACCCTTTCTTTGCTTGATCCATTTTGAACTTCTTCAAAATCTTGTCAAGGTATGTGCTTTGTGAAAGTCCAATTAAGCATCTTGATCTATCTCTATAGATCTTTATGCCTAATATGTAAGCAGCTTCACCGAGGTCTTTCATTGAAAAACTCTTATTCAAGTATCCCTTTATGCTATCCAGAAATTCTATATCATTTCCAATCAGCAATATGTCATCCACATATAATATCAGAAATGCTACAGAGCTCCCACTCACTTTCTTGTAAATACAGGCTTCTCCGAAAGTCTGTATAAAACCAAATGCTTTGATCACACTATCAAAGCGTTTATTCCAACTCCGAGAGGCTTGCACCAGTCCATAAATGGATCGCTGGAGCTTGCACACTTTGTTAGCTCCCTTTGGATCGACAAAACCTTCCGGTTGCATCATATACAACTCTTCTTCCAGAAATCCATTCAGGAATGCAGTTTTTGACATCCATCTGCCAAATTTCATAATCATAAAATGCGGCAATTGCTAACATGATTCGGATAGACTTAAGCATCGCTACGGGTGAGAAGGTCTCATTGTTGTCAACCCCTTGAACTTGTCGAAAACCTTTTGCGACAAGTCGAGCTTTGTAGACAGTAATATTACCGTCAGCGTCAGTCTTCTTCTTGAAGATCCATTTATTCTCAATTTCTTGCCGATCATCGGGCAAGTCAAACAAAGTCCATACTTTGTTCTCATACATGGATCCCATCTCAGATTTCATGGCTTCAAGCCATTTTGCGGAATCTGGGCTCACCGTCGCTTCTTCATAGTTCGTAGGTTCATCATGATCTAGCAGCATGATTTCCAGAACAGGATTACCGTACCACTCTGGCGCGGATCTCACTCTGGTTGATCTACGAGGTTCAGTAGTATCTTGTCCTGAAGTTTCATGATCATTATCATTAGCTTCCTCACTAATTGGTGTAGGTGTCGCAGAAACAGTTTTCTGTGATGTACTACTTTCCAATAAGGGAGCAGGTACAGTTACCTCATCAAGTTCTACTTTCCTCCCACTCACATCTTTCGAGAGAAACTCCTTCTCCAGAAAGTTTCCGAGTTTAGCAACAAAAGTCTTGCCTTCGGATCTGTGATAGAAGGTGTATCCAATAGTTTCCTTTGGATATCCTATGAAGACACATTTCTCCGATTTGGGTTCGAGCTTATCAGGTTGAAGCTTTTTCACATAAGCATCGCAGCCTCAAACTTTCAGAAACGACAACTTTGGTTTCTTGCCAAACCATAGTTCATAAGGCGTCATCTCAACGGTTTTTGATGGTGCCCTATTTAACGTGAATGCGGCCGTCTCTAAAGCATAACCCCAAAACGATAGCGGTAAATCAGTAAGAGACATCATAGATCGCACCATATCTAGTAAAGTACGATTACGACGTTCGGATACACCATTACGCTGTGGTGTTCCGGGTGGCGTGAGTTGCGAAACTATTCCGCATTGTTTCAAATGTACACCAAACTCGTAACTCAAATATTCTCCTCCACGATCAGATCGTAGAAACTTTATTTTCTTATTACGATGATTTTCAACTTCACTCTGAAATTCTTTGAACTTTTCAAATGTTTCAGACTTATGTTTCATTAAGTAGATATACCCATATCTGCTTAAGTCATCTGTGAAGGTGAGAAAATAACGATATCCGCCACGAGCCTCAATATTCATCGGACCACATACATCTGTATGTATGATTTCCAACAAATCTGTTGCTCTCTCCATAGTACCGGAGAACGGTGTTTTAGTCATCTTGCCCATGAGGCATGGTTCGCAAGTACCAAGTGATTCATAATCAAGTGGTTCCAAAAGTCCATCGGTATGGAGTTTCTTCATGCGCTTTACACCGATATGACCTAAACGGTAGTGCCACAAATAAGTTGCACCATCATTATCAACTCTGCATCTTTTGGCTTCAACATTATGAATATGTGTGTCACTACTATCGAGATTCAATAAGAATAGACCACTCTTCAAGGGTGCATGACCATAAAAGATATTACTCATATAAATAGAACAACCATTATTCTCTGATTTAAATGAATAACTGTCTCGCATTAAACAAGATCCAGATATAATGTTCATGCTCAACGCTGGCACCAAATAACAATTATTTAGGTCTAATACTAATCCCGAAGGTAGATGTAGAGGTAGCGTGCCGACCGCGATCACATCGACTTTGGAACCGTTTCCCACGCGCATCGTCACCTCGACCTTAGCCAATCTTCGCTTAATCCGTAGTCCCTGTTTCGAGTTGCAAATATTAGCAACAGAACCGGTATCAAATACCCAGGTGCTACTGCGAGCATTAGTAAGGTACACATCAATAACATGTATATCACATATACCTTTGTTCACCTTGCCATCCTTCTTATCCGCCAAATACTTGGGGCAGTTCCGCTTCCAGTGACCAGTCTGCTTGCAGTAGAAGCACTCAGTTTCGGGCTTAGGTCCAGACTTGAGTTTCTTCTCTTGAGCAGCAACTTGCTTGTTGTTCTTCTTGAAGTTCCCCTTCTTCTTCCCTTTGCCCTTTTTCTTGAAACTAGTGGTCTTGTTGACCATCAACACTTGATGCTCCTTTTTGATTTCTACCTCCGCAGCTTTCAGCATTGCAAAGAGCTCGGGAATAGTCTTATTCATCCCTTGCATATTATAGTTCATCACGAAGCTCTTGTAGCTTGGTGGCAGTGATTGGAGAATTTTGTCAATGACGCAATCATCTGGAAGATTAACTCCCATCTGAATCAAGTGATTATTATACCCAGACATTTTGAGTATATGCTCACTGACAGAACTGTTCTCCTCCATCTTGCAGCTATAGAACTTATTGGAGACTTCATATCTCTCAATCCGGGCATTTGCTTGAAATATTAACTTCAACTCCTGGAACATCTCATATGCTCCATGACGTTCAAAACATCGTTGAAGTCCCGATTCTAAGCCGTAAAGCATGGCACACTGAACTATCGAGTAGTCATCAGCTTTGCTCTGCCAGACGTTCATAACATCTGCTGTTGCTCCAGCAGCAGGCCTGGCACCCAGCGGTGCTTCCAGGACGTAATTCTTCTGTGCAGCAATGAGGATAATCCTCAAGTTACGGACCCAGTCCGTGTAATTGCTACCATCATCTTTCAACTTTGCTTTCTCAAGGAACGCATTAAAATTCAACGGAACAACAGCACGGGCCATCTATCTACAATCAAACATACATAAGCAAGATACTATCAGGTACTAAGTTCATGATAAATTTAAGTTCAATTAATCAAATTACTTAAAGAACTCCCACTTAGATAGACATCCCTCTAATCCTCTAAGTGATCACGTGATCCAAATCAACTAAACCATGTCCGATCATCACGTGAGATGGAGTAGTTTCATTGGTGAACATCACTATGTTGATCATATCTACTATATGATTCACGCTCAACCTTTCGGTCTCCGTGTTCCGAGGCCATATCTGCATATGCTTGGCTCGTCAAGTATGAAGGAAATATGCCCTAGAGGCAATAATAAAGTTATTATTTATTTCCTTATTTCATGATAAATGTTTATTATTCATGCTAGAATTGTATTAACCAGAAACATAATACATGTGTGAATACATAGACAAACAGAGTGTCACTAGTATGCCTCTACTTGACTAGCTCGTTAATCAAAGATGGTTATGTTTCCTAACCATAGACAAAGGAGTTGTTATTTGATTAACGGGATCACATCATTAGTTGAATGATCTGATTGACATGACCCATTCCATTAGCTTAGCACCCGATCGTTTAGTATGTTGCTATTGCTTTCTTCATGACTTATACATGTTCCTATAACTATGAGATTATGCAACTCCCGTTTACCAGAGGATCACTTTGGGTACTACCAAACGTCACAACGTAACTGGGTGATTATAAAGGAGTACTACAGGTGTCTCCAAAGGTACATGTTGGGTTGGCGTATTTCGAGAATAGGATTTGTCACTCCGACTGTCGGAGAGGTATCTCCGGGCCCTCTCGGTAATGCACATCACATAAGCCTTGCAAGCATTGCAACTAATGAGTTAGTTGCGGGATGATGTATTACAAAACAAGTAAAGAGACTTGCCGGTAACGAGATTGAACTAGGTATTGGATACCGACGATCGAATCTCGGGCAAGTAACATACCGATGACAAAGGGAACAACGTATGTTGTTATGCGGTCTGACCGATAAAGATCTTCGTAGAATATGTAGGAGCCAATATGGGCATCCAGGTCCCGCTATTGGTTATTGACCGGAGACGTGTCTTGGTCATGTCTACATTGTTCTCGAACCCGTAGGGTCCGCACGCTTAAGGTTACGATGACAGTTATATTATGAGTTTATGCATTTTGATGTACCGAAGGTTGTTCGGAGTCCCGGATGTGATCACGGACATGACGAGGAGTCTCGAAATGGTCGAGACGTAAATATTGATATATTGAAAGCCTATGTTTGGATATCGGAAGTGTTCCGGGTGAAATCGGGATTTTACCGGAGTACCGGGAGGTTACCGGAACCCCCCGGGAGCTATATGGGCCTTAGTGGGCTTTAGTGGGAAGGAGAAAGGGGCAGCCCAAGGTGGCTGTGCGCCTCCCCCCTTCCCCTAGTCCTATTAGGACTAGGAGAGGTGGCCGGCCCCCTCTCTCTCTTTCCCCCCTCAAGGAATCCTATTCCAACTAGGATTGGGGGGGGTGGAATCCTACTCCCGGAGGGAGTAGGACTCTCCTGGCGCGCCCTCCCTTGGCCGGCCAGCCTCCCCCCTCTAGTCCTTTATATACAGAGGCAGGGCACCCCAAAGAACACACAAGTTGATCCACGTGATCTATTCCTTAGCCGTGTGCGGTGCCCCCTGCCACCATAGTCCTCGATAATACTGTAGCGGAGTTTAGGCGAAGCCCTGCTGCTGTAGTGCATCAAGATCATCACCACGCCGTCATGCTGACGGAACTCTTGCCCGACGCTTTGCTGGATCGGAGTCCGGGGATCGTTATCGAGCTGAACGTGTGCTCGAACTCGGAGGTGCCGTAGTTTCGGTGCTTGATCGGTTGGATCGTGAAGACGTACGACTACTTCCTCTACGTTGTGTCAACGCTTCCGCAGTCGGTCTGCGTGGGTACGTAGACAGCACTCTCCCCTCTCGTTTCTATGCATCACCATGATCTTGCGTGTGCGTAGGAAATTTTTTGAAATTACTACGAAACCCAACAGTGGCATCCGAGCCTAGGTTTTATGGTTTGATGTTATATGCACGAGTAGAACACAAGTGAGTTGTGGGCGATATAAGTCATACTGCCTACCAGCATGTCATACTTTGGTTCGGCGGTATTGTTGGATGAAGCGGCCCGGACCGACATTACGCGTACGCTTACGCGAGACCGGTTCTCCCGACGTGCTTTGCACATAGGTGGCTTGCGGGTGACTGTTTCTCCAATTTTAGTTGAACTGAGTGTGGCTACGCCCGGTCCTTGCGAAGGTTAAAACGGAGTCTATTTGACAAACTATCATTGTGGTTTTGATGCGTAGGTAAGATTGGTTCTTGCTTAAGCCCGAAGCAGCCACGTAAAACTTGCAACAACAAAGTAGAGGACGTCTAACTTGTTTTTGCAGGGCATGTTGTGATGTGATATGATCAAAACGTGATGAGATATAAGTTGTTGTATGAGATGATCATGTTTTGTTGAAGTTATCGGCAACTGGCAAAAGCCTTATGGTTGTCTCTTTATTGCATAAGATGCAAGCGCCAAATAATTGCTTTACTTTATCGCTATGCGATAGCAATAGTTGCAAGAGCAATAGTTGGCGAGACGACCATGTGACGACATATTGATATAGATCAAGATGATGGAGATCATGGTGTCATGCCGGTGACGATGGAAATCATGACGATGCTTTGGAGATGGAGATCAAAGGCACAATATGATGATGGCCATATCATGTCACATATTTTGATTGCATGTGATGTTTATCTTTTATACATCTTATTTTGCTTAGTTGGACGGTAGCATTATAAGATGATCTCTCACTAAATTATCAAGAAGTGTTCTCCCTGAGTATGCACCGTTGCCAAAGTTCGTCGTGCCCAGACACCACGTGATGATCGGGTGTGATAAGCTCTACGTCCATCTACAACAGGTGCAAGCCAGTTTTTGCACACGCAGAATACTCGGGTTATACTTGACGAGCCTAGCATATGCAGATATGGCCTCGGAACACGGAGACCGAAAGGTCGAGCGTGAATCATATAGTAGATATGATCAACATAATGATGTTCACCATTGAAGACTAATCCATCTCACGTGATGATTGGACATGGTTTAGTTGATTTGGATCACGTAATCACTTAGAAGATTAGAGGGATGTCTATCTAAGTGGGAGTTCTTAAGTAATATGATTAAATTGAACTTTAATTTATCATGAACTTAGTCCTGGTAGTATTTAGCATATCTATGTTGTAGATCAATAGCTCGCGTTGTTGCTTTCATATGTTTATTTTGATATGTTCCTAGAGAAAATTGTGTTGAAAGATGTTAGTAGCAATGATACGGATTGGATCCGTGATCTGAGGTTTATCCTCATTGCTGCACAGAAGAATTATGTCCTTGATGCACCGCTGGGTGACAGACCTATTGCAGGAGCAGATGCTGACGTTATGAACGTTTGGCTAGCTCAATATGATGACTACTTGATAGTTTAAGTGCACCATGCTTAACGGCTTAGAATCGGGACTTCAAAGACGTTTTGAACGTCATGGACCATATGAGATGTTCCAGGAGTTGAAGTTAATATTTCAAGCAAATACCCGAGTTGAGAGATATGAAGTCTCCAACAAGTTCTATAGCTAAAAGATGGAGGAGAATCGCTCAACTAGTGAGCATGTGCTCAGATTGTCTGGGTACTACAATCGCTTGAATCAAGTGGGAGTTAATCTTCCAGATAAGATAGTGATTGACAGAATTCTCTAAGTCACCATCACCAAGTTAGTAGAACTTCGTGATGAACTATAATATGCAAGGGATAACGGAAACAACTCCCAAGCTCTTTGTGATGCTGAAATCAACGAAGGTAGAAATCAAGAAAAACATCAAGTGTTGATGGTTGACAAGACCACTAGTTTCAAGAAAAGGGCAAAGGGAAGAAGGGGAACTTCAAGAAGAACGGCAAGCAAGTTGCTGCTCAAGTGAAGAAACCCAAGTCTGATCCTAAGCCTGAGACTAAGTGCTTCTACTGCAAAGGAACTGGTCAATGGAAGCGGAACTACCCCAAGTGATTGGCGGATAAGAAGGATGGCAAAGTGAACATAAGTATATTTGATATACATGTTATTGATGTGTACTTTACTAGTGTTTATAGCAACCCCTCAGTATTTGATACTGGATCAGTTGCTAAGAGTAGTAACTCGAAACGGGAGTTGCAGAATGAACAGAGACTAGTTAAGGGTGAAGTGACGATGTGTGTTGGAAGTGGTTCCAAGATTGATATGATCACCATCGCACACTCCTTATACTTTCGAGATTAGTGTTGAACCTAAATAAGTGTTATTTGGTGTTTGCGTTGAGCATGAATATGATTTGATCATGTTTATTGTAATACGGTTATTCATTTAAGTAAAAGAATAAATTGTTGTTCTGTTTACATGAATAAAACCTTATATGGTTACACACCCAATGAAAATAGTTCATTGGATCTCGATCTTAATGATACACATATTCATAATATTGAAACCAAAAGATGCGAAGTTAATAATGATAGTGCAACTTATTTGTGGCACTGCCGTTTAGGTCATATTGGTGTAAAGCGCATGAAGAAACTCCATGCTGATGGGCTTTTGGAATCACTTGATTATGAATCACTTGATGCTTGCGAACCATGCCTCATGGGCAAGATGACTAAGACTCCGTTCTCCGGAGCGAGCAACTGACTTATTGGAAATAATACATACTGATGTATGCGGTCCGATGAGTGTTAAGGCTCACGGCAAGTATCGTTATTTTCTGAACTTCACAGATGATTTGAGCAGATATGGGTATATCTACTTGATGAAACATAAGTCTGAAACATTTGAAAAGTTTAAAGAATTTCAGAGTGAAGTGGAAAATCATCGTGACAAGAAAATAAAGTCTCTACGATCTGATCGCGGAGACAAATATTTGAGTTACGAGTTTGGTCTTCAATTAAAACAATGTGGAATAGTTTCACAAACTCATGCCACATGGAACACCACAGCATAATGGTGTGTCCAAACGTCATAACCGTACTTTATTGGATATAGTGCAATCTATGATGTCTCTTACCGATCTACCACTTTCGTTTTGGGGTTATGCATTAGAGACAGCTACATTCACGTTAAATAGGGCACCATCTAAATCTGTTGAGACGACACCATGTGAACTATGGTTTGGCAAGAAACCTAAGCTGTCGTTTCTTAAAGTTTGGGGTTGTGATGCTTATATGGAAAAGTTTCATCCTAATAAGCTCAAACCCAAATCGGAGAAATATGTCCTCATAAGGATACCCAAAGGAGACTGTTGGGTACACCTTCCATCACAAATCCGAAGGCAAGACTTTTGTTGCTAAATTCGGAGTTTTTCTAGAGAAGGAGTTTCTCTCGAAAGAAGTGAGTGGGAGGAAAGTAGAACTTGATGAGGTAACTGTACCTGCTCCCTTATTGGAAAGTAGTTCATCATAGAAATCTGTTCCTGTGACTACTACACCAATTAGTGAGGAAGCTAATGATGATGATCATGTAACTTCAGATCAAGTTACTACCAAATCTCGTAGGTAAACCAGAGTAAGATCCGCACCAGAGTGGTACGGTAATCTTGTTCTGGAAGTCATGTTACTAGACCATGACGAACTTGCGAACTATGAGGAAGCGATGATGAGCCCAGATTCCGCGAAATGGTTTGAGGCCATGAAATCTGAGATATGATCCATGTATGAGAACAAAGTATGGACTTTGGTTGACTTGCCCACTGATCGGCAAGCAATTGAGAATAAATGGATTTTCAAGAGGAAGACGGACGCTGATAGTAGTGTTACTATCTACAAAGCTAGAATTGTCGCAAAAAGGTTTTCGACAAGTTCAAGGTGTTGACTACGATGAGATTTTCTCACTCGTATCTATGCTTAAGTCTGTCCGAATCATGTTAGCAATTGCCGCATTTTATGAAATCTGGCAAATGGATAAACAAAACTGCATTCCTTAATGGATTTACTAAAGAAGAGTTGTATATGATGCAACTAGAAGGTTTTGTCGATCCTAAAGGTGTTAACTAAATATGCAAGCTCCAGTGATCCATCTATGGACTGGTGCAAGAATCTCGGAGTTGGAATATACGCTTTGATAAGTTGATCAAAGCATATAGTTTTATACAGACTTGCGGTGAAGCCTGTATTTACAAGAAAGTGAGTGGGAGCACTACAACATTTCTGATAAGTATATGTGAATGACATATTGTTGATCGGAAATAATGTAGAATTATTCTGCAAAGCATAAAGGAGTGTTTGAAAGGAGTTTTTCAAAGAAAGACCTAGGTGAAGCTGCTTACATATTGAGTATCAAGATCTATAGAGATAGATCAAGACACTTGATAAGTTTTTTCAATGAGTACATACCTTGACAAGATTTTGAAGTAGTTCAAAATGGAACAGTCAAAGAAAAGGTTTCTTGCCTGTGTTACAAGGTGTGAAGTTGAGAAAGACTCAAAGCCCGACCACGGCAGAAGATAGAAAGAGAATGAAAGTCATTCCCTATGCCTCAGTCATAGGTTCTATAAAGTATGCCATGCTGTATACCAGATCTATTGTATGCCCTACCACTGAGTTTGGCAAGGGAGTACGATAGTGATCTAGGAGTAGATCACTGGACAGTGGTCAGAATTATCCTTAGTGAAATAAGGATATGTTTCTCGATTATGGACATGACAAAAAGGTTCGCCGTAAAGGGTTACGTCGATGCAAGTTTTGACACTGATCTGGATGACTCTAAGTCTCGATCTAGATACATGTTGAAAGTGGGAGCAATTAGCTAGAGTAGCTCCGTGCAGAGCATTGTAGACATAGAAAAATTGCAAAATACATAACGGATCTGAATGTGAAAGACCGTTGACTAAGATTCTCTCACAAGCAAAACATGATCACACCTTAGTACTCTTTGGGTGTTAATCGCATAGCGATGTGAACTAGATTACCGAATCTAGTAAACCCTTTGGGTATTGGTCACATGGCGATGTGAACTATGGGTGTTAATCACATGATGATGTGAACTATCGATGTTAATCACATAGTGATGTGATCTAGATTATTGACTCTAGTGCAAGTGGGAGACTGAAGGAAATATGCCCTAGAGGCAATAATAAAGTTATTGTTTATTTCCTTATTTCATGATAAATGTTTATTATTCATGCTAGAATTGTATTAACTGGAAACATAATACATGTGTGAATACATAGACAAACAGAGTGTCACTAGTATGCCTCTACTTGACTAGCTCGTTAATCAAAGATGGTTATGTTTCCTAACCATAGACAAAGGAGTTGTTATTTGATTAACGGGATCACATCATTAGTTGAATGATCTGATTGACATGACCCATTCCATTAGCTTAGCACCCGATTGTTTAGTATGTTGCTATTGCTTTCTTCATGACTTATACATGTTCCTATGACTATGAGATTATGTAACTCCCGTGTGCTGGAGGAACACTTTGTGTGCTACCAAACGTTACAACGTAACTGGGTGATTATAAAGGTGCTCTACAGGTGTCTCCAAAGGTACATGTTGGGTTGACGTATTTCGAGATTAGGATTTGTCACTCCGATCGTCGGAGAGGTATCTCTGAGCCCTCTCCGTAATGCACATCACTTAAGCCTTGCAAGCAATGCAACTAATGAGTTAATTGCAAGATGATGTATTACGGAACGAGTAAAGAGACTTTCCGGTAACGAGATTGAACTAGGTATTGGATACCGACGATCGAATCTCGGGCAAGTAACATACCGATGACAAAGGGAACAACGTATGTTGTTATGCGGTCTGACCGATAAAGATCTTCGTAGAATATGTAGGAGCCAATATGGGCATCCAGGTCCCGCTATTGGTTATTGACCGGAGACGTGTCTTGGTCATGTCTACATTGTTCTCGAACCCGTAGGGTCCGCACGCTTAAGGTTACGATGACAGTTATATTATGAGTTTATGCATTTTGATGTACCGAAGGTTGTTCGGAGTCCCGGATGTGATCACGGACATGACGAGGAGTCTCGAAATGGTCGAGATGTAAAGATTGATATATTGGAAGCCTATGTTTGGATATCGGAAGTGTTCCGGGTGAAATCGGGATTTTACCGGAGTACCGGGAGGTTACCGGAACCCCCCGGGAGCTATATGGGCCTTAGTGGGCTTTAGTGGAAAGGAGAAAGGGGCAGCCCAAGGTGGCTGTGCGCCTCCCCCCTTCCCCTAGTCCTATTAGGACTAGGAGAGGTGGCCGGCCCCCTCTCTCTCTTTCCCCCCTCAAGGAATCCTATTCCAACTAGGATTGGGGGGGGGGAATCCTACTCCCAGAGGGAGTAGGACTCTCCTGGCGTGCCCTCCCTTGGCCGGCCAGCCTCCCCCCTCTAGTCCTTTATATACAGAGGCAGGTCACCTCAAAGAACACACAAGTTGATCCACGTGATCTATTCCTTAGCCGTGTGCGGTGCCCCCTGCCACCATAGTCCTCAATAATACTGTAGCGGAGTTTAGGCGAAGCCCTGCTGCTGTAGTGCATCAAGATTGTCACCACGCCGTCGTGCTGACGGAACTCTTCCCCGATGCTTTGCTGGATCGGAGTCCAAGGATCGTCATCGAGCTGAACGTGTGCTCGAACTCGGAGGTGCCGTAGTTTCGGTGCTTGATCGGTTGGATCGTGAAGACGTACGACTACTTCCTCTACGTTGTGTCAATGCTTCCGCAGTCGGTCTGCGTGGGTACGTAGACAGCACTCTCCCCTCTCGTTGCTATGCATCACCATGATCTTGCGTGTGCGTAGGAAATTTTTTGAAATTACTACGAAACCCAACAAAGTATAACCTGAGTATTCCGCGTGTGCAACTGTTTTGCACCCGTTGTATTTGAACGTAGAGCCTATCACACCCGATCATCACGTGGTGTCCCAGCACGAAGAACTTTCACAACGGTGCATACTCTGGGAGAACACTTCTTGATAATTTAGTGAGAGATCATCTTATAATGCTACCGTCAATCAAAGCAAGATAAGATGCATAAAAGATAAACATCACATGCAATCAATATAAGTGATATGATATGGCCATCATCATCTTGTGCCTGTGATCTCCATCTCCGAAGCACCGTCATGATCACCATCGTCACCGGCGCGACACCTTGATCTCCATCGTAGCATCGTTGTCGTCTCGCCAATCTTATGCTTCCACGACTATCGCTACCGCTTAGTGATAAAGTAAAGCATTACAGCGCGATTGCATTGCATACAATAAAGCGACAACCATATGGCTCCTGCCAGTTGCCGATAACTCGGTTACAAAACATGATCATCTCATGCAATAAAATTCAGCATCATGTCTTGACCATATCACATCACAACATGCCCTGCAAAAACAAGTTAGACGTCCTCTACTTTGTTGTTGCAATTTTTACGTGGCTGCTACGGGCTTAAGCAAGAACCAATCTTACCTACGCATCAAAACCACAACGATAGTTTGTCAAGTTGGTGCTGTTTTAACCTTCGCAAGGACCGGGCGTAGCCACACTCGGTTCAACTAAAGTTGGAGAAACTGTCACCCGCAAGCCACCTATGTGCAAAGCACGTCGGGAGAACCGGTCTCGCGTAAGCGTACGCGTAATGTCGGTCCGGGCCGCTTCATCCAAAAATACCGCCGAACCAAAGTATGACATGCTGGTAAGCAGTATGACTTGTATCGCCCACAACTCACTTGTGTTCTACTCGTGCATATAACATCAACACATAAAACCTAGGCTCGGATGCCACTGTTGGAGAACGTAGTAATTTCAAAAAAATTCCTACGCACACGCAAGATCATGGTGATGCATAGCAACGAGAGGGGAGAGTGTGATCTACGTACCCTTGTAGATCGACAACGGAAGCGTTTGGTTGATGTAGTCGTATGTCTCCACGGCCCGACTGATCAAGCACCGAAACTACGGCACCTCCGAGTTTTAGCACACATTCAGCTCGATGACGATCCCCGGACTCCGATCCAGCAAAGTGTCGGGGAAGAGTTCCGTCAGCACGACGGCGTGGTGATGATCTTGATGTACTACTGTCGCAGGGCTTCGCCTAAGCACCGCTACAATATTATCAAGGACTATGGTGGCAGGGGGCGCCGCACACGGCTAAGAATATGATCACGTGGATCAACTTGTGTTCCTCTGGGGTGCCCCTGCCTCCGTATATAAAGGCTCAAGGGGGGGGGTGCGGCCGGCCTAGAGATGGCGCGCCAGGAGGAGTCCTACTCCCTCCGGGAGTAGGATTCCCCCCCCCCCCCAATCCTAGTTGGAATAGGATTCGCGGAGGGGGAAAAGAGAAAGGGGGCCCGGCCCCCTCTCCTTGTCCTATTCGGACCAAGGGAGGGGAGGGGCGCCCGGCCCATCTCAGGCTGCCTCTTCTCTTTTCCACTAAGGCCCACTAAGGCCCATATAGCTCCCGGGGGGTTCCGATAACCTCCCGGTACTCCGGTAAAATCCCGATTTCACCCGGAACACTTCCGATATCCAAACATAGACTTCCAATATATCAATCTTTATGTCTAGACCATTTCGAGACTCCTCGTCATGTCCGTGATCACATCCGGGACTCCGAACAACCTTCGGTACATCAAAACGTATAAACTCATAATATAACTGTCATCGAAACCTTAAGCGTGCGGACCCTACGGGTTCGAGAACAATGTAGACATGACCGAGACATGTCTCCGGTCAATAACCAATAGCGGGACCTGGATGCCCATATTGGCTCCTACATATTCTACGAAGATCTTTATCGGTCAGACCGCATAACAACATACGTTGTTCCCTTTGTCATCGGTATGTTACTTGCCCGAGATTCGATCGTCGGTATCCAATACCTAGTTCAATCTCGTTACCGGAAAGTCTCTTTACTCATTCCGTAATACATCATCTTGCAATTAACTCATTAGTTGCATTGCTTGCAAGGCTTAAGTGATGTGCATTACGGAGAGGGCTCAGAGATACCTCTCCGACGATCGGAGTGACAAATCCTAATCTCGAAATACGTCAACCCAACATGTACCTTTGGAGACACCTGTAGAGCACCTTTATAATCACCCAGTTACGTTGTAACGTTTGGTAGCACACAAAGTGTTCCTCCAGCACACGGGAGTTACATAATCTCATAGTCATAGGAACATGTATAAGTCATGAAGAAAGCAATAGCAACATACTAAACGATCGGGTGCTAAGATAATGGAATGGGTCATGTCAATCAGATCATTCAACTAATGATGTGATCCCGTTTAATCAAATGACAACTCTTTGTCCATGGTTAGGAAACATAACCATCTTTGATTAACGAGCTAGTCAAGTAGAGGCATACTAGTGACACTCTGTTTGTCTATGTATTCACACATGTATTATGTTTCCGATTAATACAATTCTAGCATGAATAATAAACTTTTATCATGATATAAGGAAATAAATAATGACTTTATTATTGCCTCTAGGGCATATTTCCTTCATACATATATGCTATGATTTTGATTTTTATTCCCCAAATCAATTGACAAAAAACTACCACATTAGGGGTTACCGTCCCACAGAACTACCACATTCAAAAGTGACTGATAACTACCAAAAATTTCTAATTTTGTGACTGAAAACTACCACTTTTGAAAAATGGTCAGTTTAGACGATTTAAGCACGTTTATGACATGTGGGACCCACCTGTCAGGGCTGATGTGGCGGCAAAGTCAACTCTGTTTATTTTGACCGTTAAGCTGACCGTTATGACAGGTGGGGCCCATACGTTGGTCCCTTTAAAAAAATAAAAACAACCAGGTCCCTATAACTTTTAAAAAAGCAATCAGATCCTTGCAAGTTTTATAAAAAAGCAATCAAGTCCTTTTCAATTTTTTTAGTAAAAGCAATCGGGTCCCTGCGGACGAGCTCGTCGTCGGAGCCGGCTGTCGGTGTCGCGAGCTACTGCTCGATGGTAGATGCGGGCCTGGTCGACCGCCGAGCGCGGCCGTGTGTGGGCTGCAGGGGGCGGTGCGGCACTGGGAGGAGGAGGCGGGGCGAGTCGTGAGCGCGGGTCGGGGAGGGTTCGCATGGCGGCGGCAGAGGCGGGAGCCAAGCAGCAGTGGGGCTGCAGCGGGGCACGCAGGCCGGCGGGCAGCGCGGGCAGTTTGCCGCGGCCGGGCCGGCAAGCCACAACGGCAGCAAGCCAGCAGGGGGCGCGGGGCAGGAGCTCTGCGGCAGCAGGCAGGGGAGGCCAGGGGCTCGCCGGCGCGGGAAGCAGAGGGCAACAGCGGGACGGCAACCCCTAATGTGGTAGTTTTTTGTCAAATACTCGGGGCGGGGGGAGGGGGGGAGGGGGGGAAGGGGGGTGGAGTGGAGGGGCTCATCGGGGCTCGAGTGGAGCGTAGGGCTTGCTGCACAGTAGATGGTCACCCACGTAGTCACTCGTGCAGGTTGATTTGCTTCGTTTCAGGGCGAGTTTCAGAGTAGCTAGTCCGCTGAGCACAACAATCCCACCTGTTATTTGCCGATGATACTTTACTGTTTTTCGAGGCCTCTAGTGCCCAAGCGGAGAATGTGAAGGCTGCTTTGGAACTCTATGGTAAGGCCACTGGACAAAGTCTGAACTATGGTAAATGCTCTGTTTTCTTTGGTGCTACATGCCATGTGATGATACAACAGCAAGTCAGAGATGTGTTCAGGGTAACAAGCTTAGTTTTTGAGGAAAAATACTTGGGCCTCCCAACTCCTGAGGAGCGTATGTTCAAGGGACGTTTTCAGAATCTACAAACTAGTCTCACAAAGCGTTTGATTCAGTGGGGGGATGGACTTCTTGCCCAGCCAGGAAGAGAGGTTTTAATTAAATCAGTTGCACAAGCATTGCCAACCTATATCATGGGTGTGTTCAAGTTACCTTATTCAGTGTGTGATGATTTGACAAGGATGGTGAGAAATTTTTATTGGGGGTCTAGAGAAGGAAAAAGAAAGGTCCATTGGAGAGGATGGGATTACCTTTTACAGCCTAAGAACAAAGGAGGTGCTGGATTCTGTGATTTTCGTATGTTCAATCAAGCATTGTTGGCCCGACAAGCTTGGCGATTGTTATCTAGACCGGACAGTCTGTGCGCCCAAGTCTTGAAGGCTAGGTATTATCCTCATGGTAATTTAGTGGACACGGTCTTCTCAGGTAATGCTTCATCATCGTGGCAAGCTATAAGTCATGGGCTCGATCTCTTGAAGAAAGGCTTAATTTGGAGGGTTCGAAATGAACGGAGTATCAGAGTATGGAGAGACAATTGGATTCCAAGACCTCACTCATACAAACCGGTGTCACTACAAGGTCGGTGCCGCATACGTTTTGTATCCTGTCTGCTCAATGACAATGGTTCGTGGAACCTGGAACTGCTCCAGCAATACTTCATACCAGTTGATGTCGAAGAAATAATAAAGATAAGAGCATCTCCAAGACTTGGGGAGGATGTCATCGCATGGGGTCCGGGTAAATTTGGAGTCTTCACGGTAAAATCAGCTTACAATATGGCGTTTGAAGAAGCCCACAGGGACTCGGCAGTGGCATGTAGTTCCTCTCCGGACGGGAACAGGAAATGCTGGCAGTTTATTTGGAGATGTAATGTTCCTCCGACAGTGCGTAATTTTGCGTGGAGACTGTCGATTGATTCTCTGCCGACATGGAAAAATAAGCACAAGCGTCTAGTGGGTGTCCTGTATGCGGCATGGAAGTGGAGGACAATTTTCACCCGTTCGTGAGATGCCAGTTTGGACGCGACCTTTACTTGTCCATGGCAGAAGTGTGGAGTCTACCTGCTCTAAGTTCGTTTCAACACAGTGGGAAGGAGTGGCTGCTTCATGCACTTGGTGAGCTGAGTGATATTCAGAGATGCATGGTATTATTAATTTTCTGGAGAAGCTGGCATATTCGAAACGAAGTAACACATTCTAAACCTGCCCCGCCCATGGCTGTCTCTATAAGTTTTTTGCAAAATTATTTGGATACACTTCGTGGTATCAAGCTCAACTCCCACTGTGACCCAGCCAAAGGAAAGTGCGGTATTTCTTATTTCACTGCCACACCTCTTGTTAAGGCTCCAGTTCGTGAATCTGAGTGGAGGCCGCCTCACCAAGGATGGGTTAAGCTAAATACGGATGGTTCCTATTCATCTAGTGGTGGTGCGGGTGCCGGGATGATCTTGCGTGATGTTGCGGGTTCGGTCATCTTCTCATCTTGCAGAGCCCTGTTCTCATGCAGAGATGCTCTAGAGGCGGAGTTGTGTGCATGTATGGAAGGATTGTCTTTCACACTTCAGCGTTCTGATCGTCCAATCGAAGTCGAGATGGACTCGAGTACGGTGGTGGCTTTGATTTCCTGTGGCGAGGTGGATCGGTCGGTTTATGCTTCTCTGGTTGGTGAAATTAAGTTACTGTTGAGTCTTAGACAATCTTGTATTACTCTTGTTCCTCGTTGTCAAAATAAAGCGAATGATAGACTAGCTAGTTTTGCTAAAGTAGAGGGTCGAACAATTACGTGGGTCGGTTCGGGCCCTGAGGATGTTTTGAAGTTTGTCCAAAAGGATTGTAAGGACCTGGTAATTGAGTAATACAAGTATTATTCCTGCAAAAAAAAATCCCACATCGATAGTGATGGACTTCGATTTTTCTTGCTAGAGTAGTGTTTGAGTGCAGCACATACTGAGATTTGCACATACTGAGATTTATACTCATTGGGCTTCCATTTTTTGGATGTGATGGGGTTTGATTCTTTGCAATTGGGAAGTGCTACTTCATTGCAACTCATACCTTTTTTAGTGGACAAACGCAGAGAGGCTTTTCATCAGTCTAATGGATTATTTGCTTGAAGTATCTAGGGGATGTGGATGTTATGTATTTTTTGTTTTACTAGTGCAATGAAAATGCAAGTATGGACTAACGCACATTATATCAAGCATCTATAGTTCTATAATAACGAGACCTGTACTATTCTCAAAATACATAAATGATAACTTGATCTATATAATGAATAAAGATTATCTGAGATGATAAGTTCACCATTTTGCAAAATATTCCTGGCATAACAACTTAACTATTTGAACTACATTGTTTGAACATTTGCATATCAATGAAGAGCTGATTTGAACAGTGGGAAGAAAGGGCTATTTGATATCAAACAAGGTATCCGAGCAGACCAAAACACACATTCAGAAACTTAGATAACAACATCAATTAGCTGTCATAAACATCTCATCACTTCTTCTCCACTTTCTCCACACGGGTAGCCTTCTTCATCCAAGCTCCCAATTGGTGCCGGTTCATCCTCTCAACACGGAGCTTGCCGTATACCTTGTACGCATCTATAACCTTCACAACTTCGACCAAGTGCTTCTCGCCACCGCGAGTGATGGTCGCCCTGGGCCTGGATGGCCGTAGCAAGCTCTGGAGTAGAATCACCAGCCTTGGAACAAGAAAGCAGTCAGAGCAGGGTGCAAACGTACGAACATGTAAAATACACAGAGAAAAAGGAAAGAAAAGTAGTGGATGCATCCACCTTCGGCGCACCTATGGAGTGAACAGTAAATTTGAAGAAAAAAATGTAAACAAACTAAAAAAATTCTGAAACTTTGTGGATGTGATTATGAGCCAATGTTTTAGGAGCTTGCAAAGTTTGGTCACTGAAAAATATGAAATGATCTCCATATAAACGAAATACAAATGATGCTCTGCACCTACCTTACTGTTCAAATGTTTTCAACACAAACTTTGTTTTTTGTACAAAGCTCTATGGGTGTCATTTTGCAACCAAATTTTGCAAGCGCCTAAAACATTTGGTCATAATCACATCCACAAAATTTCAGAATTTTTTTAAATGTTTTGCTAAGTTTTTTATTGTGGGTGGAATGTCCGTGGGTGCACAAAAACCACACTCGAAAAAGAAACTGCCACTATATCTTGACCTTGCAAGAACAACTTGGAAAAATAACAAGCTTGGTCTTGTATCTTGAGACTCTGGAGATTACAGTCGATTTTCTCGTATACAGAGGTGGATTCAAAGTGATTTTAGCCAGAAGACAAAAGGAATGAACTTATGATTGTTCATAGCATGGCGATGACGGCCCCCTTCGGCGTGTGAATGACTCAGCCGGCGACTGTGTTGGAAGCAGTTCCATGAAACGACGAGGATGTCCAGGATCCACACATGGCAACGGCTGCGGCGGTGGCCCAGGAGGACGGACGCTGGGAGGGCTGCGTTGAGCAGGGCGAGTGGCACGTGGTCGTGCACCGCAGTGGGGGGTTTGATTTCTTCTAGCATGGGCGGGTGAGGCGCGGCGAAGGAGACGCGGCAGGCGGGCAAGGAGGAGCCGTGTGGACAGGCACGTGTTCTTAGAGGCGTTGAGGTGTTTCTATAAGGGTAGTAGATACATCTAGCAAGATCTGGTAACTGGCGATAGCAAGTTGTTTCTTTTCTCTTTTTTACTGCACAATCTCTCCTTTTTGAGATTGCAACTTTTTTTCCCATTTCTTTTTATTTCACAATCTTTTCAGTTTGGTGACACGTTGTGATTCTATTTTCTAGTGGCTTAGTTGTGACATGTTATAACTTGTGTTTAAGTTGCAACTTAGCAATATTAAGCAGTTCATGCCTTGGTGGAATAGATATGAAAGAATCCTTAAAGTGGTTATAACAATTTTTTGAGTAAAATGGAATTGTGAATATGCATCCGTGCCTCTAACAAGAATCCTCTGGTACACATACTATTTTGTAGCAAGCGTGGTGGCTTGTCATTTTAATTATCGCAGAAGCCTTCATTTTTTAGCCCTTTTCCCTCAAGTTTGGTTGTTCTTGCTGCTTATGCCCAGCTTATAGCATGGTTTAGCTTGTGCTGACTTGAGTGCTTAACTAAAATAAATCTAATAGTGTGAAACTGGTTGTTCATTCCCCCGCATCTATAAGCTCATGTTGATATCTTTAGAATGCATAAAATCCATGTCCTGCGACTGATGAATTTACAAGAATTGTCTTATTTTGCCTGTGTATGTTCTCAAGTACGTTCGACTTATATTGATTGTACTCCTTTGGTGATCAGCATGTGGGACGAGGATCCCCTGACTTTGGCTAACCTGCCATTGAGACACTGACACATGGGTCCCACCAAGCGTGGGGCCCACTTGTCAGCGACCCAAAGGCAGGGTAAGGCAGGGTTAGCCAGAGGATCTGTGTCCCAGCATGCGATGCAACTATGTATCCTATCACTCTTTTGAGCGGTACAGAAGAATTGATTGCATCATTCTATTCAAATTCGACACTAGGACAGGGGCACAGGGCCATTTAGGTTGAGAAATTTAGTTGTTTGATGCCCGGCTGCTTGTAGCTCGGCCTCCATCTCCAGCTTGTCCTCCTCCGTCCATTCTTGTTCCCGCCCGAAGCATCACAACTGCAGTGATCAGGGGTGATAACACGAATGGTTCTATGGTTCTGGCCTGTCCCCCTCCGTCGACCATTTTTGTTTCTTGAAGGCAGTAGCTGATTCTAGCTTTCCTGAAGAAACTAATCAGAACCCAGGTGTTGTTGACGGAAATGGCTAGAAATCAGTCAGCTAAAATTTTCATTTGTGGTCAGTCGATTTCTGAGCCGGTGGATGTGAAATCAAAGGCCTACAGTGCTTCTTCAACCTTCACCCCCTTGAGCCGCCAGCCACCACTGGCCGAACCGCCGGCCTCCACCGCCCGCGGCCGGCAGCGCTCCCGTGCCGCCTTGCCGCCCCGGCCTCCCCGAAACCACTCCCCACCGCTGGTCCTCCGCCAAGATGAAAAACAGCATAGGGCAGGTCCATCTTTACAATACATTTGCTATATATGTTCAGCTTCCTGATAAGTCCACAATTACTATCAAAACTCTTTACCCTCGCAAAAAAAAAGGCTATGCAGAATGTATAGAGGGCAACAAAAAATAAGCCCAGGCTATCAATAGTATAGAGAGTGTGCAGTGTGAAGTGTAAATTAAATAGCGCTGTTATCTCAAGGCTTTGGCGTCATCATTCTCATACAAAATTAAAACAGTGCAAGTAAAAGCGAAATTCAAGTAACAGTTCAGCTGCCATCACACTTGCATTTTCTGAAAGCATCACACTTTCCATGAGCAAATACAGGTCCCACGGCAAAATAAATAAATATGCAAAACAATTGTGCCTATACACATCGGTTAACTTTACATGCATTGAACTACAACAAGAGAGAGAAACAAGGAGAGTAGAGGAGTAATGTGGAGGGTAGAAAAAGTAAGGAGTTCCTGTATGTTGTGACAATCTCATGAGAGCGTCCTAAAACTCTCCACGGGATCCGACTCCTCGAGCATCACCGCCGCCTGGAAGCAGTCGGCGGCGTCGGAAATCCTCCCGTCGAGCTTGTGCACCTTCCCCAGGTTGAGCCACGCCATCCGGTTCGTCGGCTCGACCCTCAGGGCGTCCGAGAGGAAGGCCCTCGCCGCCGGGAGGTACTTGCCCCCCTGCTTGGAGAGCAGAGCCCCGATGGCCACCTTGGACGACACGTGATCCAGCTCCGTCGCCGAGGCGTTCACGTAGGCCGCCATCGCCTCCTTGCTCTCCTTGCGCACCTCGTGCATGTAACCTGCATTGCATTGCATCGACTCGTACATCGATCGGGGTGAAATTTTGTAAGGGTTTGGTGACCTGAGCTTTCGGCTCACCTTCGGCTTCGAGTGTCGCGGCGGAGTACGATTTCAGGGCTGTGGCTTTCTGCAAACATACCTCGGCGTCCCTGGTGTGTGAGAGGCTGGAGTACAGATTTGCAAGACCTTGCCAGATTTCGAACTCGGTTACTCCACCAGCCTCTCCCTGAAGCATCGGTATGTGAACTAATGGAGAAAGTGCCAAGAGAAAAATAGTATACGGATGGTACTTTTTTTTGCTGCATTTGATTAAGAAAACAAACCTCCACCTTTTTAGGCGAATTCTTCTGGGCCTGAACAAGAGCAAGGAGGACCCGGTATGCCTCCACCGCCTCCATGGGCGACGATTGAGCGACCTTCAGCTTAGCCTTTATCCTGAGCAGTGACCCTTGGTCCCACTTTGCGGTCTCGTCTAACGCGGCATTGGTCGCGACTTCTGCTTCGGAGTATCTTTGCTGTGCGGAGAGGACTAGGGCTAGAAACCTCCAACCTTTCGAGACCGCTCCACCGGTCGCGTCGACAAACTCTTTGGCACATCTCAGCGCGGCATTCATGTTCCGCTGCTCAGCGTATTGAACTCCCATGTCGAATATTAGGTTTGGGTTGTAGCGGTCAAGAGACATCGACTCCGTAAGGGACTTCATAGTTTCTGCGTGCAACATAGCTCTTTGGTGATCGGATGAAACAATCTTGGCCTTCTTACTCAGGCAACTCCCCAAGAAATGGAGGCCGGTGCTCTTCAGATGAACATCTAATGATTCCGTGTTTGCAATCGCTCTTCTTGCGTACTCGACACCCTCGGAGGCAAGACGGCAGTCCTCGCTACATATCTTGGCGGCTAACAGCAATGCCATTGTATCTTTTGGGTTCTCATGCTTATTCAAGGACTTCCTCAGGAAATTTAGAGCGACTTCTTTCTGAGCAACACCATAGTAGCAAAATGCTAGTGTGTTCCATCTCTCCGTCCGAGGATATATCCCAGGTAGAACCTCCTCCAGATGATCTGCAATAAGAGAAGGCCGGCTGCAAATCGACAATGCGTAGGTCAAGTGTTCCATCACCGAGGGATCCCAGTGGGTCTTTCCCTGATAAAACTTCTTCAATACTGTTGTGAGGAGTAGAATGGCTTCCTCAATATTTGTCTTGGGAACAAAAGTGCCTTCAGCTGGTGAACCAGAGCTGGGCGGACTCCACTCCACACAACCATACAACAAGAAAGCAGCAAATCTCTTTTGAATCCTTGCAATGCATTCCTCGTCGAGGTTCCACGGGCTGAGAAGAGCGCGTCTGTACGAAGCAAATGTTTCCTGAAGAGAGCCAGCTTTTTTCCAGGCCTCTGGGAGAAGTTCCACAGATTTATTGATAGTTTCTTGTAGCTTCTGTTCGATGTCAGGAGTGCCATTCTTGAACATACTTTCAACAGAATCGATGACGCTTTTGCATTGTTTAGCGGCCTCTGCATGTTCAACAGGTATTTCAGTAATTTGTTACAAGTCAAAGAATAAGCTAAAAAAAAGAACAACTTCCAAATGATAATTTATTTTTGTAAAACACAATTAAAGCAATTTGTTTTAAACTTAAACAACGGTATAAAGCAATTTTGTTACCTATTGATTTTCCTAGCTTCTGAAGGGACAATGCTTTCAAGTAAATGGCTTCGAGAACAAGAGTAGCTTCTGTTGTTTTCTTCGAGGATGATGGCTGGAAGCGCTCAATGGCAGCTTGAAGGTCTATTCCATCAAACACACAAAGTGCATCTTCTACATTGCCTTTCTGAAATTCCAGCCTTCCTAAGAGAGCTCTCGCTTCCTGTTACCGATAGATGTATAAACGAACTTGGTGTAATAAACCCGCAAAAAAATAACTTGGTGTAATAAACCCGAGAAAGCATGACGGTTGGAATTCTCCATGTATTAAGCTAAGTTTGAACTTCATTTTTGGAAATTAATAATTGCAATGGAGATCAATAGCATGGTTCATGGGAATAGAAATATGATCAGTTCTTCATAATCTGGACAAAGAAAATGTCCCTTTCTCCGTATGATTACACATCATTCAGTAAAATCTTGCTACCTATACTGGCATTAAGATTATTCACAATTCACTCACCCAATAAAAAGCATTTTGATTGACACCATCGTGTTATAATTCACTCACCCAAATATATAAAGAACAAAAAAAGGTGCATGTCTTATAAACTTGCCGAATAATTCGCAATTGGATAAACCAATCAATGAAATAGAACCAGAACTGAAATGGAATCACAATTCGGCATTTGACATCCCCAAGAAAGGAACACATTTCCCACACAAAGCCTCTCAAACAATATTTTTTGAAAAAAAAACCCACGACCAACATTGGCATCTTTACATTTTCGGTTCATGTGAGAACAATCAAAGTCATCGCTTAATTGAATTGACACCATCATCGCCGGCAATACGAAATTTGACATAACATTGGCGGCACTGACCAAACACTTCAAACATGGCAATTTCTTGCAAACCAAGTTCACATCATAGCAGCATTATATAGGACAAGCACCGTACTACGTATCAAACAAACATTCATAAAAGAGTTTCAGATATTTCGGACCTCGTAGTTGAGGGAGACCGCCTCGCCGGAGCTGGCCGGCTTTGCCTCTGCCGCTGCCGCCGGCTCCTCCTTAGCAAGGGGAGACGAATGGGCGGCCGCGCTCATCGCCGCGGCCGCCGCCTCAGGAGGGGCGACCTCGCCGCCGTCCTCCGGCTCCGCCATGCCGCTGCAGCAGAGGGATCGCACCGACGGGCACCCGATCTCGTCGAGCTGGGAGGTGCTCGGTTTCGTCGTCGATGGAGAGAAGCGGAGGCGGCAACTTCTTCCACGGTTCGCATGCGTACCCTTTTCCGCTAATTTTTCTGTCTTCTATTTTTAGTCTTTTGCGACTACTCTCTCTACTGCTTGTTGCCACGTGTAAAGTTCATCAGGAATACCGATAGAAATTTAAGGGAGTCCTTACAATTTTTTCCAGAAAATTCGAGCTAATGATAGATTTTTTTTCTAAGACAAAAGCTAAAAATAGATTGTCTAGCTCCACCAATACAAATGCATGCATGGATGATCTTGAACGGCCACATATGTTGACCAAGATGTGATCGTAACCTATGCTTTGTCCTTGGCTGCAAAGAGAAACAACAGGGTGTATTTTTTCCTCTCAAAAGAATTTTTGCTCAAGAGCAAAGCAAAAGATGCTTTATTTTTCTTTTCTTCTGGTGAACATTGATAATAGATTTGAATCATTTTTCGCAAAATTGAAACAACAAGGTGCTTTGTTTTTTCTGGTGAACATTGATAATAAATCAGAATCATTTGGCTTGCCCACAAAGAACACCGCTTCACCATCGAATGACCACTACCGTTGTTCCCCTACTGTAGCCGGCTTGAACATACGATTACAGTCAGGAAGTCTTCATGCATGTGCCCGTAAGGACTAGTGCCCTAGAGTCGTAGTCGTCACCGTTGAACCCTTCAATAGATCTGAAGCACCTGACAACAAATCTCGTCACACGACGAGAAACACTAAACTCACTGTATCAAGGAGACGACAGAAATCTACGTCGGAGGTCCTTCAATTACGTTCAGATGGACGAACTTGAGGAGAATCGGAGACCGAAACACAAACTCAAGAAAAAGCGCCGCCATCCATCTGAGCGCCACACCTAAGAAGACTAAAAAAACCTAACCTAAACTATTAACGAGACCGAAAGCACCGGGATCCCTAACCCCGCCACCAGTCGTCGGAGCGGCAGGTAGAGGGGAGGCGAATCCACGGTCTCATTGATGAAGCCTGGAGGGGAGATTTACCATAGCCGCCAAGGGATAGGGGAGTTCATATCACGGAAACCACACAATATTAATATGTCTTGGTGGTAAAAGAAATTGTTGCATCCTACATCTTTGGAAATTGAAATGGAGAGGGTCTAACTATTGTAACTTTCATGAAATATGAAAGTTAATGATGCATGTCTTGATTTTCAGCGCAAAATAAAATGTAACATGTGGTGCTTGAGTATAGCACATAACCGAGTCCTAGAGTTTCAACCTGCCAACTACGAAACAAATTGGACTAAAAACTCACATAACCTTTTATGTTACAAAAAAATGCATTTATGTGCCTTAAGAAAAAAACATAAAGTTGATATTCTGATGAGATTTTGAATGTTTGATTTGATTTTATTGGATTGCAGAGGGTGTTGGCATCCAGCAGAAGAACCCTGGCTCTTTTCCAGATTTCCGCTCTGGTCGACTTCCTCATCCAAAAAAGTGGAAACTGCAAAGTTTTCATGGCAGCGGAAGTATTTAAAAAATAAAATCAAAGAGGGCTCAAGAAAGTGCAAAATGCAAATTCTTTTGGGCAGCAGAAGGATTTTAAAAATAAAATCAAAGGAAAAAATGGAGATCCCTTAGCGGGCCTGGCCTGGCACCGGCCCGGTCCGGCGGGAAGCCGAGCCACCAATACTCTCACTCGCGCACCCGTTGGTGGCAGCCGCCGGCCCCCGTCGCCTCCTTCCCCTGAACCCTACTCCACCATGGCCGCCGCCCGCGCCGCCCTCCTCCGCCGCCACGGCCTCGGCGCCGCCGCCACCAACCCCGTCCTCTTCTCCGGCCACGGCCTCCGCTACCGCAAGCTCGAGGTCATCCTCACCACGGTAAGCCACCCCCCCTCCCCCCGCGACGCTCCGCTCGGTCCTCCACCTCTGCAGGATGCATCCCGCGATCTCGCTAGCCGCTTGCGTTTCCGGTCAGTTCGAGCGGGGTGCTTTCGATCCGGTGAGGCCGGTGCCGCCTCAGCGACAGTTTGACCGATAAATCTCCAGCATTTCTGAAACTTTTTAAGCTAGCAGTAGTATTTTTGACCGATAAAGCTTCAGTTTTGGCCTTTCATTTCAACAATGTCCCTAGAGATTTTAGATTGTGCGGGGAAGTGGAACTAACCTTTGACATCACCCATCGCTTGTTCACCTCAGACGATCGACAAGCTGGGGAAGGCGGGGGAGACGGTGAAGGTGGCGCCGGGGCACTTCCGCAACTACCTCATGCCCAAGATGCTCGCCGTCCCCAACATCGACAAGTTCGCCATACTCATGCGCGAGCAGAGCAAGGTTAGCTTCCCCCTTCTTTTCCCCGATAGAAATAAACATGCCGCGATGGCCGTGCAGTTTGGAATGCTCCGTCGCGGCTCACAAGCATTTGCTTACTAACTACTAGCTTACTCTGCTGGCTTTTGAGGCTCTGCTTTCCAGAGTTCGTTTATCAGTTCTTCATCTGCGTATTGAATGAATTTTACGAGCTCTCCAATACTTGTTGCATCTTAGTAGCTCTTTGGTAGAATAGGCTTATATACAACTCTATGCTACTTGTGTTCAGTGAGCAAGTTGGTGCTGAAGTTATTTTGGTTCATTCTAGTTCATCTCCACTGAAGTATTTGCTTCTTGTAAAGTTCTGTTACCGTAAGAATATTTACATTGTAAACTATTACTGCTTTGCTGGCTTACAAGTCTCTCATTTGTTTGATCAGCTTTACAAACGCGAAGTGGAGGTGGTTGTCAAAGAAGTCTCAAAGGAGGAGGATGATGCTCGGGTATGTCGTGCACCGAGTGGTTCTTCCTTTTTCGTGAACTGCAGTGTAGATGAGAGTTCTTAGTACACAACTAACTGACCTATCCTGTTCCTTTTCTGAAACCCTGTTTGCCATTCAACAGAACTTTTGCCTACAGCTGTCTTTGGTTGATTTGTGCACAATTTCTGTCTAACTGACCTCTCCTATTCATCCTCTGAAACTCAGTTTGCTATTTAACACCATATCAGTCCAGAGCCGTCTTTGGTGGATTTGTTTTGGTTAACGCACTTCGAGTCCACTCTAAACATCTGGTGCTGAAAATAGTGAATATGTTGCCTTGGAAAAGTCTTCTTGTACCTCTTGGCTTCTGCTCCCTCTGTTCCTAAATGTTTGTGTTTCTAGAGATTTCAAATGGACTACCACATATGGATGTATATAGACATATTTTAGAGTGTAGATTCACTCATTTTGCTCTGTATGTAGGCACTTGTTGAAATTTCTAGAAAGACAAATATTTAGGGACGGAGGAAGTAGATATTATGTTTAGAATGTAGGGCCTCTTAAGTTCATTTTTGTCACTGTGGCCAGCTACTCAACACTGTTCCAATACTGTTTTTCAGATACACAAGTATAGTAGCTGTCCTCTCAACTGTATCGTCCAGCTCATCCATTTCATACTGTACATAGAAAAGATCCTTTTGATGCTTACTTAAAACAACATTTTTTGTAACTGAATCCTGACATTGAAGTTCTTGTTTTCTCAGTTCGGTTAAATACAGATCTTTTATGTGTTTTCCCAGTCACCGGCCTCTTAAGTTCATTTCGTTTTAAAATGTTACTCATTTACTTCTCAACTCAACCATTTGAACAGCAAGCGGAAGAGAAACTGAAGCAGTGTCAAGCAGCAGCAAAACGGCTCGATAATGCTCTCTTGGTTAGTATGGTTCCACCAAATTTTGGAGTCCTGGTGCAGCATACTTTTGTTGATGTTCCAGATGGACAATCTTGTCCACTATTAGAAGTGCTGATCAAAATATTTATGTTTCATAGGTGTTCAGACGGTTCATCTCCGAAGGGATCGAGTTGCGCTCTCCTGTAACGAAGGATGAAATTGTTTCTGAGGTTCTGCTCCAGCGCTGTCATCCGCTATTTATTCAAAAACATTAATCTGTAGGTAGTAACATCAAACTTTACCAACAGGTGGCGAGGCAACTCAACGTCAACATTTACCCAGACAATTTACACCTGGTGTCACCATTGTCATCCCTCGGAGAATTTGAGGTGCCACTTCGCTTACCGAGGGATATACCACGCCCAGAAGGCAAGCTACAATGGACTCTCAAGGTCAAGATCAGGAGACCCTAAGCACTTTCGGTGGGCGATCTTTGCTCTCCTTCCAAGGTGCTGAATGGTACCAAAAGGCCATTTCAGCCTTCGGATGAAGAGACACGCTGAAATAGACCTTCAAACTCAACCTTTTCCCTTTACAATTTGCTTGGGCCATCGTCTCGGGCGGGGCGATATGATCGGGCCTTTTGTTCCTACAAAAAAACGTTGAGAAATAGTGAATAATTTGCCTGGAGTAGGGGGCCTAGTATTGTTGTTGCTGTTTGACTTTATCATATTCTTGACTTGTTAGTGTGCCCAATCCTGGTGTGAAAGGGGGGAGATGGATATAAAGAAAGAAAGGTTGTGTGTGCAAGGCATCCTTGAAAAGGAGAGGCAGGGAGTGAAAGCTTCCTCAGAAATGCTCATTTGGCGTCGTCATCATCATATGAAAAAATGGCCGTCTCCATCGACGTTTTAGTCGGCTTATATTGCTCTACGTGTCGTGTGACGGCCTTTTGCTTTGATGTGGAAATGCTCTTTAATTCGCGCACGCATATTTTGTGCTTCCTTATCTCCCCCATTTGACTGAATGGTTATCAGTTGATCCATGGACCCCGGGCAATCATTGTCTTGGTCCTATTTTAAGATCTGAGCTGAATTACATTGACACTGACTTGACAGTGGAGACCCATTGATCTCTGCGATCTCTGCTTAATCTTGTTTCCCATTTTTTGCCAGGCATTACTTTGAAAAAATTATTGCGGTAATTACGCGTCGACAAGGGCTATCTTTGCATCCAAAGTGCTAATACAAAATGTTGAAAGAGAAGGGCACTGGTGCAAAAAATAAGAGTGAAAATCAGCACTTTGGCAGTCTGATGAACTTTCATGTGGAGCTGGGGTGCCCAGATCCTCACTTTGCTTGAGCACTGCAAAATACCTTTCCTATGCAGCAAGAGAAAGCTGTAAAGCAGGTGATCTCACCTGCAAGGCATCAGGGTTGAGAAGCAACAGAGATGCCTTCTTTTGGGGAGGAAACAGCAGCCCAATTAGCAGTAGTGCTCCATTGTTAAGGTGCTGCTCAAGCTTCTTATATGGATGAGATGGTGTGATTTGTGGTCCTAGGAGATTTTAGTTTGGGGGTCATAATCTCCAACCTCTTCACAAAATAATATCAGGTTACATCTATCTATCAGCAAAAGTCAAACAAAAAGGATGGTCCATGATGTGATCTCCTCTTTTCTTTCCCCCTCCAACTCCTGTCTGATTGATCCACTCTATGGATCAGTTGAGTTTGGAAGAATGATTGATTTTTTTTTCAGACATGTCACATTCCAAAAAAACTAAAATAAATGGAAAACATAAGCTTGAGGTCACCATTGCAAATAACAAACATGTGCAATTCAGCTGCATCATGTGATTAAGCTAACCTAATGCTGGTATGTGGAGCCAAACAAGGAGAGAAATAAGAAAGTTCACCTAATGTATAGCCAGAGATATACAAATCAACATGGCTGATAGGGTGTGGAGGGGGCCAAGTGAAATATAAGAAACTGAGGTGTACATGTGATGAGGGGCAAGCCCCATGTGACACCCATATGATTCATGCCCTAAGCACAATATACTACTACTGCTGCTGCTGCATCATATCATAGGAAATAATTGCCGCTGGTGCATTGGAGTGGACAAGAGATGACAGGCTGCTGAGGAGCTGCTTGGCTATGATAGAGCCAAATTCAAGCTAGGTTAAAAAAATATCTCTCATGCCTTCCATCCAAGGCAGAACAAGAATGACATCTCAGGCCTCAGCTGTGTAGCCATATGTGGTAGACCATTAGTGGTGGTACTATGGTGAATGGAAGCTGAAAGTGAGAGATGAGGACAGCCAGCAAGACAAATCAAAGTGTCACAAGAAAGGCTTCAGCTTGCAATGATCTTCAGGAAGGCTCCAAGGAAAACCTCAACTTCATATAGAAACTGCTCAAAGGTGAACTTGCGCTTCATTTGCGCAGCCGAATGCAAGAGGACGGGGCGTATTATCATGATACCGAAAGGTAATAGCGACGACTCCTGAAAGGATTTCATACAGAGGCTGCTGGCTGGGACAGGCGAAATCAGCTTCGGACTTCCGCTGAAATCTAGGCTTTGCTTGAGAAATTAAATTTGTAATATTGGCTCATAATCCATTGGTAGCAACTGCAAATCGACGTACCAACCGCAACTCTGAAAGCAAAACATATAGATGAATTGAGTGACAGCAACATTTCATATGCCATTTGAAAAAACAAACATGTTACTAACTATAAGCATGTACCTGTTTCCAGAATGTTCCTTAATTGGTTAACGAAACAGAGCAAAGCAAGATTAGGGCAATGCACATCATCATCGAAGGCCGATGACGACGCCCCAACCGAAACTTTCCCTTGTTTAACAGTAGGTATGATGACGAGGAGGAGGATACAGCATACATGTTACCCTAAATTTCAGTATTTGGCGCGCTACAGTTGCATTTTCCATGCCATCCCAACAACCCCACACTATTCAAATTGTGGCAATGTGTAGTAAATTGCAATTTCCAAGCTGAGGAAAAGCATACTTACATGATAATTCATGGGAGGAAAGAAAACAAGTGTGCAGTATGCAAATCCTGATGTGTGAAAGGTACTGGTACAATGGACCTGACTTGTAAATAAAGGCACATCACATTCATATCTACAGTTCATCTTTGATGTCCTACTCCAAAGAAAATACAGAGGGGACAAAGAAAAATCTTATAGAATTAGAGTTGTCACATCAATCAGCATAAAACCTTAGTTGCAGGCTGATTGATGCATACACATACATACATACTATACTCTGGTTTAATTAGGGATCTGTTGAACACTTCAATCAATCAGCATAAATCAGTTGCATACATATATATGCTCTGCTACTACAAATTATAACAGGATTTAACTGAACTATTGTTTTACTACAATTTTGCTTGGAAAATCCTTGTTGATTTCCAGTGGCAAAAGCTTAATAATTACAAAGAGGAGAGAAACAAAAAGGACTTGAACTTCAATCAGTCTGAAAATATGACTGGCATAATACACAATGATCACACTGGAGGATTACAATATCAACAATTAAAACGCGGGTTGGGGGGTTAACAGTTTTTCGGCATTTCGAATTCCCATTCTTCATGCCTCAAATTGCTAGTAGTAAGTAATATATCACACACCAAGATTGGCTACTACAGTAGTAATACTTGAGAAAGATTCAAGTTTTGGCAACAAGATGAACTACAACTGTACCGGGCTGCTCAGGCTCTGCAAGCAAGGGGATGGATCAGCACCGCCATGCCGACACCGACACCAGCTCCGACCGCTGCCACCAGAGCGCCAGCGCCGCCTGCTGCTTCTCGACGTGGAAGCCATGGTTGGCCGTGCGCCGGAGCAGGCACTCGGCCTGCGCCTCCGCGGCATTGCTGAGCTGCAGCGGCGTGAGCCCGGCCGACGCGAACGTGGACTGCCACGGGGGCAGCTTCTCGCCGCCGGTGACCAGGCGCTCCGCCCTCGGCCGCAGGATGAACTGCTCCACCTTGGCCGCCACGTCCAGCGACGCGCCGGGCGTGTCGAGCGACTCGACGAGCGCGGCGCAGGAGCGGAGCACGTTCAGCGCGTGGCTCGGGAGCGGCAGGTCCGCGCGGTCGCAGCCGTGGTCCACGCACACCACGATGGCGGGCCGGAGCTGCTTCACGACGCGGAGGGACGCCGGTGTCGGCCCGGAGGTTTCCGTGCCGACCGTGATGTGCACGGCGACGGCCTCGTCGGGCGCCGCGGACAGGCCCGGCGGCGGCGAGGGGCTGAAGGGGTCGAAGGCGACGGCGGCGAACTCGAACGGGATGCCCAGCTCGGCGGCGAAGCGCGCCAGGCTCTCCTGCGTGAGGTGGAGCTCCAGCGGGTGCCTCGACCCCGGCGACACCAATGCCGTGACCTTCAGGGCCGGCGGCGGCGTCGACGGCGCGGCCGTGCGGCGCCAGTGGTGCGCGAGCTCCTGCATGAGCGGCGGCCAGTGGCCCCCGAAGCCGACGTCCAAGTCCACGACGTGCACGCGGCGCGCGCCGGCGCCCAGCGCGTCGAGGAAGGCCTGCGTGGCCGTGAACCCCGCGAACTGGACGGTGGGCGACGCGTCCGCCAGGGCCTTGTGCGCGGCGAGCTTGAGCGCGACGTCGAGCGGCGAGAGGACGGAGCTTCCGCCTGCGGGCGTCGGAGGGAGGAGGCGCTGCAGGAGCGCGTCCCGGAGCAGCGCGGCGGCGCGGAGCAGGGGAGGGTGCCCCGGCGGGGCGGGCGGCGAGGGGAGCCGGTGATTGAGCCGCGCCAATATCTCGCGCGCGCCAGCGGGGTCCCCGGCGTCGGCGCGCCGCGCCGCCTCGAGCAGCTCGTCCACCGCCGCCTGGGGCTCGAGATCTCCATCTCCTCCCCCGACGGCGCGCGCTGTTGCGGTGGAGACGGGGAAATGGACCTGCCCCTGCTGCGGATGCTGCGGGACGGAGAGCTGCGGCGGGAGCTGCGGGAGCGAGAAGGCGTGCTCCTCCGCCTCCTCCCGGCGCTCGTCAAACGGCGGCGGGTGGAGAGGGGGCGGGGGCAGGAGGGAGGGGTCGAAGGGGGCGGGGCCCTTGAAGCCGAAGGCGTCGCCGTCGCCGTCCGCGTACCCCGCGTCCATGATCCAGCGGAGGAAGGAGCTGTCCTCCCGGGTGCCGTGCGCGGCGGCGGCCATGGCGTCGTCGCAGCCGCCGGAGGAGAGCAGCACGGCGTCCCAGTCCTCGGCGCTGATGGGCGGCGGCTCGGACGAGTGCGCGGAGGAGGAGGTGGGCGGGCTCGGGCTCCGGTTGTACAGCACCGACGTCGGCTCCGGCGACTTGCGCTTCGAGTTGGCCGCCGCGCCGCCGCCCAGGCCGCTGCAGGAGGAGGAGGACATGGTGGTGATCATAAGTGGAGACGGGAGGAGGTGTGCGTGTATGTGCGTGCGGTGGTGTGGCGTTGCGTGTGCGCGTGTATGCTTATGCGGTGCCTTTTCTTTCTTGGCCACCATTTGTTTTTGTGTCGAATGCTCTTTTATGTCCTCCTCCTTGGCACCATCACCATGGATGATGGGTGGATGGAGCTCAGCTCGGGTCGGGTCGGCTGGAGATGGGGACCTCGGGCTAGTGACTGAGTGAGAGTGAGGAGTGAAATCTGAAATGAATGGGCCGATGAATGCCCTCTTGGAAGGGGAAGGAGAGAAAAGGCTTTTCTTTCTTCTTCTTTTTTGGTTTCTTTTTCCTCCAAGAGAGTGGTGATTGTGCATGGTTGCAACACAACTTGCAACTCAGGTAGTAGCCTTTGCAGCTTGCACCGGCGAATTCACTTTTCTTTCTTCTTTGAGGGTAGCCAAGTTCTCCCCTCCTCCGATGGTCTCGTCGGCCGAAATGGGAGTGGGAGGGGAGCCCGGGTCTTCCCTGTATATAGTTGTAGTAGACAAGTAGTTGGAGGTGCCTCTATGGCGACTGGCGATATGTCGACGGGGAGAAGGGTTCCAGTGCAAGCGAGTTACGGTCGGATCTAGACGTCAATGACTATTTTGGCCTCGGTAAGCTCACAGGGCTTCCTATATCTGGAGCTTGGTTCACCTCCCCCTCATATCTCTCATAGTCGTCATGGTGGGGGAAGGGAAGGGCTGGATCGAACGCCGGACGTACTAGTCCAATTCAACAAACCCATGTTCTAAAGAGTGGCGATTCTACTATGGGGGCTTCAATAGCCTTAATATAAGCCTACCCTCCGAAAATCCTATTTCAGCTAAATATACCACATGACCACTACATTGAGGTATTTTACATGCAACAATTATAATGTATTTGTTAATTAGGCTTAGGAACTTGATGTTTTAAGCCTATCCTCCACTGCCATGCTAGATTCACAGCTAGTTCTAGAGCTACGATGCTTACTAGAGTGCACTTTCTATTTTTTTTCTTCCAAAACACAGTACATAACTAACACATACACCTCTATGAATCTGCATGCATGCATGCATGCCTGACCCCTATGAACACCTTCCATAAAATGGACCGGCGGGTATTGAGATTGACAAAGTCCGCCTCACTGCCGACCGATGGGCACATCACTAACCACTTATTGAAGAATAAAGCCGTTAAATCTTATGCCCCCTGCCTTTAGAAATGACGGGATAGCAACCTAGTTTCATGATCCGGGGTGCTGTTTGCATAATTTTTGGAGCGGTTGTAATTTTGCTTTTGTAGACGGCTCCTTTCGTAAGATGTTTTATTTGACGTGATCATGTGAGTCTAGGTCCTTCGAGGCCCTTCCCCGGTCCCAAAAAAGAAATGTTGCACCGGTCCGGCAGTGTCACGTACAAATTGTGCAGGCCATTACAGTTAGCTTTGTGTAGTACTCAGGCCTTGCTTCCCACGTACTACCTGCAAATGGTCACTTTCGTTGTGTGTTTTGCCACGGGAGGGGAACCCGCTTGTTTGCGGACACCACGCCAACGCCATGCATTTTATTTCTGGATCACGTCCGCTGCCCTCTACTGGATCCAACAAGCGTCACACCTTCGGTTTTTGCACACGTTTGTTTTGCGGTGTGTAGTATGTATTTCTATGACGTCGGGTTTTAAAGAAAAATCAAAAATCGAAAGCATTCTTGTCCCTTTCCTTTTTCTTTTGCAGCCAAAGACAAGGGGAAAATCCTACTGGTACATGGGATCACAAGCTGGTCAATATATGTGGCCGGTCACTATGAGCCCACAAGAAATGTGAATTGATAACCAATCAAAAGCTAGGAGAAATGAGAGTAGCTTTTCTTTTTTCCTTTATGTGGAAAAATGAAGGTCTTTTTTACTTGGTCCCTGTGCTTTGACGGCGTTGTTGGGTTAGAAATCTTTTGAATCAAAAGAGCCTTAAGGGTTCTCGGCGCTAGAATCCTGCTCCAAATAACACATCCAAATGTCGTTTCATCCACTTGTGCCGATAACACCTAGTAAGCTTGTCAAGAATGTATAGGGATGCCGATACATTCATCGCCGCCGCCCATCAACACCCCCATCCAAGGATATAGTGTATTTTTTAAGATGTTGGATTTGGTAGAAAACAAAACCCTTTCGTGCTGAGAAGTCTCTCACAAAAGGAATTTCTAAAGATTCTTAGACTACAATCTCGATATGGATTTGTTCAAATCAAAGATATTATTGCATCATGCTAATGATAGGTCGAGCGCCGT
This sequence comes from Triticum urartu, assembly GCF_056163025.1. Classification (NCBI taxonomy): domain Eukaryota; kingdom Viridiplantae; phylum Streptophyta; class Magnoliopsida; order Poales; family Poaceae; genus Triticum; species Triticum urartu. The sequence continues at coordinate 9,024,942 of NC_141879.1, forward strand.
CCTTCAAAGGAAAAGGTAGATAACCAAGTCGGGAGAGGGAGGGGGCATTTTTTTTTTTTTTTGAAAAAGGAGGTTAAGACCCCCGGCTTCTGTATCGATCGATGCATATGACCATCTTTATTATTATTCAACATAAGTATAACAAGAACATACATCAATCCATCCGAAGCCATCACTTACACCTACAAAACTCGATAATGTGGAGTGCTCTCACTCCCCATATCTAAAAACGGTGTCATCGCCGATCCATCCACATAACGTATCGGAACCCACAACGGATGCAGCAGATCTAAAGCGTACACCACATGCACACGTTTTAGACGCCGCCATCATCATCGAACCGCTGACGCATCTTCGGGAGAGTGATTTGCATTATCCTTGCCAGTCCGTCCATCCGTCGACGCCACTGCCCTGTGCTCGTCCGTCCAAACGCGAAGCTTCTGGAAGATATATCGTGCGTAACACCTGCCGACCAGGCATGACACAGCTAGCACCTGTCGGCCAAGCATGACTTACATCTCCAGTGAAAGCTCCATGCATCACGAAGCCGCTCCACCTCATGCCTTTGTCTTCCAGCTCTGCTTCACAAACGATGCTCACAATAGAGAAAACGACACCGTAGTACGGCCATCGTCCGATCTGGAAGACCAGATCCTAAGGTTACCCTTGGAGCAGCACAAGTGGGTCGACAGTAGTTACGCGATGATGCCTTAATCATGGTAACGACGCAGAATGCCGCCATCGGCTCAGTTTTCACCGACAACTATGTCTTCCCGACTCGCATCCGGAACTAGATGGCAGATCTCAAGATCTGACCATCCAGCCTCAGGCTGACCACCCCCGACGGAGGAGATGGCCACCACCGACAGTGGCACCGGCCAGATCAGATCTGACCGGAGGCGCCGCTGACCAGTCAACCATGGCCACATCCCCTCCTGCTCCGCCCTCCCCATGAAGACGCCGAAGCAACGCCGAACCACTGGGAAAGAAGAATACCGAAGGGCGATCTTGCGCCGCCGGTCCTTCTAGACCGCGTGGCTGCAGCCTAGATCCCCGCCATCCCCATCACCGGCGTCGCACGGGCTTAGCCGGCGCGCGTCTCTGAGGACGACGAGGTGGAGGAGAGGGGGGAGGGGGCGGCGGCCGGGGCGCTGGGGTTGGCCCCCTGGTCACCCTGGAGGGAGCGATATGAGGGAGGGAGGGGGCATGTACATACATATTTCGTTTCCTTTTTCTTTTGTTGTGGCTAAAGACAAACCAAAAATGTTACTACTACTAATAAGAGCACATGATATCCATCAGAGTCACAGCTTGGCCAATATATTGACTCCCATCAGGTCAAAACAAAAATATTCACCCTCGTGGTCAATGTGTTGAGGCGACGGCATGGCCACGACCCACGACGCACGAGGCACGAGCCATGCATGCATGGTGATGCGATGTGCTGTACTGCCATGGCTATGGGGGCTATGGCAGCAAAAATCTGCACTGGTAAATAAGGAAAGGAAGGAAAACTGGCCTACGGGCGCCTGGCATGTGGGCCGTCCTGCCGGTGATAAGACGGGCTGCTTTTCCTCGCAGGCTCGCCAAACGAGGCCGCCGCGCTGTCGCTCGTTGGTTTGCCACCGCCGCCGGCCGGCGAGACAGGTAGTAGCAGTACACCCTCAGAATATTTTGGAGATTTCTTTTTAAATGTTTGGGGTTTTGGGGTTTGGGCGTACGTGTCCACTGTCAAATCAACCTCCATCCCCTCAGGTCTTAGCTCAGCTTGCAACATGTTCGTTTCTTTTCTCCTCATCATAAAAAAATTGAGCAGTACTATTTGTTTGCACATGCAGTAGAGTAGCCATCAACATCACCCGTGTAAACAATGACAGCTCTGTTATTAGTACTATTTTAATTTTGTATGACAACGATGATGCCAAAATCTTGAGTTAACGGCGCTGTTTTACAACTGCACTGCACACCCTCTATAGATGGCATGAGGTTTACTTTAAGTCGCCTCTCCCTCTCTCTACTGTACGTAAGCATTTATTATGGAGATCTACTAGCTGGAATGTTTACACATATGGGATTTCTATTAGTGGGAGCCTGGGAGGATGAAGTAATGGTACCGACATTTGCATTACTTGAGTACAATACCTGCTCTGTGTTATTTTGCAGCCTCTCTCTCTCTCTCTTGTCAAGCTATCTGTGTATTAAAAAATTTCCAGCTTTGAGTTATAAGATGATACAGAGAAGTTGATATCTTCATATAACATTATTAACGAAGTTATATACCATCTCAGATTTGCCACCGCATGAGGCAATTGGGATGCCTTCTATTTTCCCTACTATGACCGAGGTAATTTACTAAAATGGGAAATAAATATAAAGTACTGACAGATAAAACATAAAGCATGACCAATGTGCATGTGTTTCTTCGATTGTCTCTGTTGTGTAAAAGAAAATTTTAATGGCCTGTAGGAAAATATTGCAAGGTGGGTGAAGAAGGAAGGAGACAAAGTTTCACCTGGTGAAGTTCTTTGCAAAGTGAGCTTCGTCCAATACGTAGAGCTGGTTAGCTAGCCAGCCAAAGTAGAATCATCAAGCGAGAAGGCTAGCCGCCGCCTCCTCCTTCCTCCACAAAAAAATTAGGGTTTCTGCCTCCCGCCGCCGCTCCGCAGGTCTGCCTCCTCTCCGGTGGCTCTAGGGCCATGGGGGCACGGTGGATCTCGGCAAGGGCCGGCGGGAGGGCTCCGTTTTTAATCGTTTCTTTCAGTTTTGCTAGGGTTTGTGTCCTGCTTAGGAAGACGAGACGGCGGCGGCTCCCTGAAGATGGAATAAAGGTCTCCCCGCCTAGTCCCCGTTCCGGCGGCACGTCTAGCACCGTTGGTGGATTTGCTTAGATCTCGTCGTTGTTCGTCTACGTTCGCGTGTCTTCGGATTGGATCTTTCTGATCTACGTTATTCTTCATCTGTGGCGGTTGTTGTTCTGGTGCGCTGGTCCTACGGGGCCTTAGCACGACGACTTCCCAACTGTCTACTACAACAGGTTGTGCCCGACTCCGGCAATGGAGGGGCGATGACGGCGGGGCGCCTTCGGCTCGCTTCAGTGCTGATAATCGTCGCTAGGTGGTCTATAGATCTGGATGTAATTTTTATTATTTCTGGTATTCGTTGTACTGCCATGATTGAAGATGAATAGGTCGAAAATTTTCTCGTAAAAAAAGAAAGTTCTTTGCAAAGTGGAAACCGTAAGTTTTGTTTCTTGTCATTTACACTGACGGCACATTTTGTGCTGCTAGCTAATTGTCGAGCATATATGTGGTCACCAGGATAAAGCTACCGTGGAGATGGAACGCCTGGAGGAAGGCTATCTTGGTAAAATTGTTTGTGGAGATGGCGCAAAAGAGATTAACGTTGGCGAGGTACATACATATATGCTATATCCCAGTTTAATTTGTCTTCTTTTCCATTTATTTCATTGTTTTTTTATTTCTTTTTGATTTTGTTTCTTTTCTCAGTTATCTTTGTTCTTTTGGTTGTTATTCTTCATTTTTCTAATACATGTCAACAACATTTTTCTAATACATGTCTAACAGTTTTTCAATAAAAATTAAACATTTCTGTAATACATGGTCAGCATTTGTTTATACAAGTTTAACATTTTAATGCATGGATTGCATACATGGTCAACTGTTTTTTCTATACAAATTTATCATTTTTCAAATACAAGTTACACATTGTTTCAATACACATTTAACATTTTTCCAATACAAGTTTAACACTTTTTAATACATGTTCAACAATTTTGTTATACGCATTTAACATTTTAGAATGCAAGTTTAACATTTTTCCAACACATGGTCAACATTTTTTTGATACACATTTAACATATTTCGTCAGTTTTTTTTTGTATAAGAAAAGTTTCGCAAAACCTATCAACATGGGATCTTGCTTTGAAGACCTCGACACGAGGAACCCAACGATGAAAACGGTTCAGGATTTGGACGCACGGTTTAAGAGATAAAACTTTTGAATAAACGGATCTACGAAAAAAGGAGAACGGACAGGTTGCGTCAAGTGGCGCACATGTAGTGCGCCACTTGTCACAACCCGGGAGTGGGGAGTGATCTTTGAAAGGAGTACTCCTCAATTAGTGATTTCGCGAGACATAGGGCTGCCTGGCAACATACTCTATCTTCCTTGAGAGGTCTTAACCAGCGCCATGACCGCTACTTAAGCCAATTAGCCCACGCGCGCATGATGGGCCGGCCCAGCTATTCTTCGTGGGTTGATAAGTAGGCCTTCACTGGATTGCTGCTAGGTGGACGGTTGAAAGGCTCACACTTGGAGTTTATGATCGTTGACCAGTTATCCATCGACCATTGACTATCAAAGTAATTGAAAAAATTGTAACACTGAAAATAAGACAAACTTAAAAAAAATCATAAAATTACAAAAAACGTCAGCATATAAAAAAATTCAAAAAATATAAAACAAATCATGGATTTTGAAAATAATCATTTTGCGGATTTTGAAAAAAGTTCACAAAATTAAAAGAAGTTTACATATATGAAAATGGTCATGCATTGAAAAAAAATTGCGGATTCAAAAAAAAGTTCATGGATTTTGAAAAAATGTTATGTGGTTTTGAAAAGGTTCCTATTTGGAGAAAGTTAATTAATTTGAAAAAAGGTTCACAAAAAAGCCAAATTGTGGCACCCCCAACCCTAGCCCATCCCATTTCCCCTCTCCCTCCCCTTCGCGCCACCACCGTCCAATCCACTCGCGCCCGCTAGTGTCTCACCACGTACACCATGCTCACTCCGGAGCACAGTTGGAGGTCTTAGAGGAGATACGGGTCAGGCGCAAAGCCCGGATTACAGTCGGCCTGCTGCTACCAGACTCGTTGGAGTCAGAGCAGGAGCAGGAGCAAGCGTCGGACGCGAACATGGCAGAGCAAGATCCGTAGTAGGAGGAAGAGGATGAAGGCGACACGGATCCGCTGCCTCCAGCAGCCGGCTTTGGCGTGGTCGAGGCGTTGCCGGACGGGGTCGTCCAAGCGAAGGAGCCGGCGGAGCAGCAGGCCATCCTCGATTCCATCCACTTGGAGACAAAGGTAGAGCCAACCGTGGCTTCCTTTGCAAGACACATGCGGGGAACGACGCCCGCTTCGTAGACATGGAGTCTAACGAGGAGCTGGAGCAGCGGGTGGGAGCCAAGGACAACGAGGTCTGTCCGCCCAGCACTACCGACACGGAGGTCATATACATCTTCGGCAATGAGTAGTATAGGCTAGTTTTAGGTTAGTACGTACTACATAGCTTTTGTGTTGCATGTTGCAATATGGACTAGAACATAAAAGAGCGTGTTGCCGCACCCGTCTACATTGAAGAAAAGATGGTATAAATATTTGAAAATTTTGAATTAACCTAGAATTTGGATCAAATATGCTCTACCCATATATTCAGTGTTCATGCAATAAGAGTAATACTAATCGGTCTAAAATTAAACACGAAATGTTTTTTGGATTAAGGAGAAAGACGGGGAGAGGGGTGACCAATGGGGCGTGAAAATAAATAAATGTTCAAATCATTTTCCATAGAGTTCTTTCTAAAACAATATGTTGAGCATTAACACACCGAAATAGTAAGGCTATTTTTATTTCAAATTCTTTGTTGTGAATTTACGTTTTACCCAAGAGCATGTGTGAGTATGAACCTCATTTTGAATATCTAGAGAAGTAGATTTTATTTCTCCTTTTCTTTAGGATATACGTACTATCCGCGGAAGCTAGGGCTCGGTGGACGCATCCCATGACGAAAATTGTTCATACTTCCTATAATACTGATCAGATTCATCGCAAAAAATTAATACTAATCAGACTTAATAAAAAAAATACTAATCTGACTTGACTTGTCCACTACAATTGCAAGCAAGCAAACAAATGGCAACAAATCAGTTTAGCGTGAAATGGCAAACTCGACCAATGTAGCGGTGTAAGTAGACTCGACCGAATAAAACAATTGTTGGCGGTAGTTGGGCTGGCAGAATCATTGGAAGCGCTTATTGGGCTGGGTCACCTTGCTCCTTTGTTGGCCCAGTTCATCAGAATCATTGGAAGCGCACTTGGATCAGTCTGCAGAGCAGCAGCCCTGCCAAGTTGGTCTCGCCATCTAGTGCCACGTGTGGTACCTCCTATATGACGCATTTTGTGTCAAAACAGGAGCCCGACGCACAAGGGGGACGCAGGACTGGGCCAGCCCATCGAACAAAGAGAAAATTTTGTTTTTGCCACTCTACCTTTTGACCACTTTGCTTTTGCCACTCTAGAATTTGACATTTCACTTTTGCTACTATTAGTTTTTGACAATACATCACAATTGCCATTCCCTGGCAAAAGCGATAATTTTAAAGTGGCAATTGTGATACATTGTCAAAATCTAAGATTGGCAAAAGTGAAATGAAAAATTATTGCTTTTGCCACGAAATGGCATTTGTAATGTATTGTCAAAAGCTAAGAGTGACAAAAGTGATATGTCAAATTCTATAGTGGCATAAGCAAAGTGGGCAAAAGCTAGAGTGACAAAAACAAAGTTTTCCCTCGAACCAAAGCACAACGACTTACAAAACAAGTAGCCTACACTAGGATTCGATCCCACGATCTCGCTCACACAAAACCGCAGACCACGAACAACAAGCCACTCCACCACAAAACTGTTGTTACACATTAAGGCGCCAAACACTTTAACAACATAGAGCAGGGTTGAGATATTGGGAAAAACATTTTCGAAACATTTCTTGATAATTTCGAACAATTTGAAATGCCACAATTTTTTTTCATATTCCAAGATTTTTTCTGTAAAAAATGTGAACAATTTTTGTAATCCGAATGTAGAAAAGACACAATTGTTTTTTTGCAAAACCCAATAGTTTTCTAAAACGTGAACAATTTTGGAAAAAATGAATTTTTTCTGACATTGTGAATTTTATGAAAACAAATAAATATTTTCTGAAATTCCTGAACAATTTTGGAACACGAAAATATTTCTCAAATTGTGAACAAATTTTTGAGATGAGAACATATTTTGAAATTCCTGTACATTTTCTGAAAAAAGAACATTTTTTGAATGACATTGTGAAAATATTTTGAAAAAAGATTTTTTTGAAATTCCTGAACATTTTTCGAAAACATGAACATAAAAAAAATCGAAACGAGAACATTTTTGTGAAATTACTGAACATTTTCTAAAACATGATTTTTTTGAAATGGTGAACAAAATTTTCAAACAAGAATTTTTTTTGAAATTCCTGAAAGGCTTTTTGGAACATGAACATATTTTGAAATTGTGATCCCTGACGTCCTTTGTAATCCGCCTTTCATCTTGTCGGGTGCGTGTGCGCCGCTCCCGCTTCCTGACAATCCGACCACCCGCGGCCTTCCACCTAGCACACCCACTTCAGGAGAAAGGTGAAGTGCTCTGGTTGTTCTGCTTTCTTTCTTCGCTAATGGTTTAAATTTTTGTTCTTTCCCCTTGGTGATCTACATAATTGTAGCAGGGAGTTGTTTATTAGGGCACAACATGCCGAGATAACTTAATTATCATGGAGCATTATAAGTACTCTCCTACATTTTCCAAACTAACTGATAATTGTCTCGAATCATCCACAACGACTGATTTATGTAAATTCTACAGTGTCTGGTACAGGGTCGGTCCTGAGATTTTAGGGGCTCAGGGCGAAACTAAAATCTGGGGCCCTAACATATACATCAGAATATTTCTTCTACGGTTTCAACTTTCAAAAGCTAGTTTCAGTTTCTTTGTGCAACATCTAAGTTTTTTTTTGGACAACATACCACAAACAAAATATGCATTATGAATGATAATTACTATCAATATTTATAAACATGATAATTGTTTGATGATTACCCTACAACTGATCCATATATCTTTCTCGCAAAAAATAAAGGAAAAGACAACTGATCCATAACTCAGTGTAGCATTGCCGTGTTCTTTCTTATTTTATTGCACGTGCTGTAGCTGGTCCTATCTAATTAATCCAACAAAATTGACCAATTTGACTTATCCCTAAGATATAGTTATATTGGGAGGTGTTATGACATTTCTTTGATGTCTTTCCTGAAGAAAATAATAGTAATTTCTAATCGCAAGTGCATGCAAACACTACCTACATTTCTCCTTGGTGATGTACATAATTGTAGCAGTCAGTTCTTTGTTAGGGCGCAACATGCTGAGCTAACTTAATTATCATCGAGAATTATAAGTACGCACCAACAGTTTCCAAACTGACTAATAATTGTCTCAAATTATCCACAACGACTGATTTCTGTAAATTCTACAGTGGCCACTAGGGCTAATAGCTCTCTTTCGAAATTTTATTTTGGGCGCATTTAGATAATCGTCATGAATAAAAATGACAATTAATGCCCTGATGTTTTCTATTACAATGGTTTGAAGCATGTTTCATTGTTATTCAAGCTCTACTTATTAAGGAAATAAACACAAGTAACTTCTTTTTGCACCAAATTGTCTTATGCATGGTGGTATGAATTGGGATAATCATTGGTTCATCATGAGTCATTTCTTGGATGGGTCCGTAAAAGGTTTAGAGTAGTGGAATATCACTGAAATAGAAATTTTGGTTTATGTTGTGGGGATTGTAGCCTGATAGGACTTCAATATTTATTCGTTAAAATTCAGATTTTTCTATCTGAATTTGTGTCTTTGTAGGTTGCATCAATTTCGTTCCCATTATGATATGAATAGGTGGGCATATTTTTAACACTGTTAACATGAGTTACATGATCTCCAGATTGCCTTTATTCTGCACCTGGTTCCTCCGATGGTTCGGGATTGCTGGGAGGTACCTACCTTTCAAAACCTGTGTTGAGTTGTTCGATGCATAGTAAGCAAATATGTTTCATTCTCAATGTTGTTGTGTCTTCAAACATGTCCTAGGATGTACCGATGTGAGACCTATTTTTTTTTACTTTCATTGTATGAAAGAAAAGCTTAATTCCATGTGGATCGCACTCAAATGTTACTACTGTTGGAAATATGCCCTAGAGGCAATAATAAAAGCATTATTATTATATTTCCTTGTTCATGATAATTGTCTTTATTCATGCTATAATTGTGTTATCCGGAAATTGTAATACATGTGTGAATAATAGACACCAACATGTCCCTAGTAAGCCTCTAGTTGACTAGCTCGTTGATCAACAGATAGTCATGGTTTCCTGACTATGGACATTGGATGTCATTGATAACGAGATCACATCATTAGGAGAATGATGTGATGGACAAGACCCAATCCTGAACTTAGCACAAGATCATATAGTTCGTTTGCTAGAGTTTTCCAATGTCAAAGTATCTTTTCCTTAGACCATGAGATCGTGTAACTCCCGGATACCGTAGGAGTGCTTTGGGTATGCCAAACGTCACAACGTAACTGGGTGACTATAAAGGTAGACAATGGGTATCTCCGAAAGTGTCTGTTGGGTGACATGGATCAAGACTGGGATTTGTCACTCCGTATGACGGAGAGGTATCACTGGGCCCACTCGGTAATGCATCATCATAATGAGCTCAAAGTGACCAAGTGTATGGTCACGGGATCATGCATTACGGTACGAGTAAAGTGACTTGCCGGTAACGAGATTGAACGAGGTATTGGGATACCGACGATCGAATCTCGGGCAAGTAACATATCGATTGACAAAGGGAATTGCGTGCGGGGTTGATTGAATCCTCGACATCGTGGTTCATCCGATGAGATCATCGTGGAGCATGTGGGAGCCAACATGGGTATCCAGATCCCGCTATTGGTTATTGACTGGAGAGTCGTCTCGGTCATGTCTGCTTGTCTCCCGAACCCGTAGGGTCTACACACTTAAGGTTCGGTGACGCTAGGGTTGTGAAGATATGTATATGCAGAAACCCGAATGTTGTTCGGAGTCCCGGATGAGATCCCGGACGTCACGAGGAGTTCCAGAATGGTCCGGAGGTAAAGAATTATATATAGGAAGTGCTGTTTCGGGCATCGGGACAAGTTTCGGGGTTATCGGTATTGTACCGGGACCACCGGAAGGGTCCCGGGGGTCCACCGGGTGGGGCCACCTATCCCGGAGGGCCCCATGTGCTGAAATAGAAGGGAACCCAGCCCATAGTGGGCTGGGGCGCCAGCCCCTATAAGCCCATGCGCCTAGGGTTTCCACCATGGAAGAGTCCATGTGGTGGAAGGCACCCCTAGGTGCCTTGGGGGGGAGGGAAACCTCCCCTTGGCCGCCGCCCCCCCTAGTAGATCTCATCTACTAGGGCCGGCGCCCCCCCCCATGGCACCCCTATATATAGTGGGGGGGAGAGGAGGGATTTCACACCAGCCCCTGGCGCCTCCCTCTCTCCCCGTTACGTCTCTCTCTCGCAGTCTTGGCGAAGCCCTGCTTATGTGACGCCCTGCATCCACCACCACGCCGTCGTGCTGCTGGATCTTCATCAACCTCTCCTTCCCCCTTGCTGGATCAAGAAGGAGGAGACGTCTCCCGTCCCGTACGTGTGTTGAACGCGGAGGTGCCGTCCGTTCGGCGCTGGTCATCGGTGATTTGGATCACGTCGAGTATGACTACATCATCACCGTTCTTTTGAACGCTTCCGTGCGCGATCTACAAAGGTATGTAGATGCATCCAATGACTCGTTGCTAGATGAACTCCTAGATGATCTTGGTGAAACGAGTAGGAAATTTTTTGTTTTCTGCAACGTTCCCCAACAGTGGCATCATGAGCTAGGTCTATGCGTAGTTCTTCTTGCGCGAGTAGAACACAATTAGTTGTGGGCGTAGATTTGTCAACTTTCTTGCCGTTACTAGTCTTTTCTTGCTTCAGCGGTATTGTGGGATGAAGCGGCCCAGACCAACCTTACACGTACGCTTACGTGAGACCGGTTCCACCGACTAACATGCACTAGATGCATAAGGTGGCTGGCGGGTGTCTGTCTCTCCTACTTTAGTTGGAGCGGATTCGATGAACAGGGTCCTTATGAAGGGTAAATAGAAGTTGACAAATCACGTTGTGGCTTTAACGTAGGTAAGAAGACGTTCTTGCTAGAACCCTAATTCAGCCACGTAAAACTTGCAACAACAATTAGAGGACGTCTAACTTGTTTTTGCAGCAAGTGGGTTGTGATATGATATGGCCAAAGTTATGATGAATGATGAATGATCTATATGTGATGTATGAGATGTTCATGCTATTGTAATAGGAATCACGACTTGCATGTCGATGAGTATGACAACCGGCAGGAGCCATAGGAGTTGTCTTTATTCTTTTATATGACCTGCGTGTCATCGAGGAACGCCATGTAAATTACTTTACTTTATTGCTAAACGCGTTAGCCATAGTAGTAGAAGTAATGGTTGGCGAGCAACTTCATGGAGACACGATGATGGAGATCATGATGATGGAAATCATGGTGTCAAGCCGGTGACAAGATGATCATGGAGCCCCGAGATGGAGATCAAAGGAGCTATGTGATATTGGCCATATCATGTCACATTTATTAATTGATTGCATGTGATGTTTATCATGTTTTGCATCTTGTTTACTTAGAACGACGGTAGTAAATAAGATGATCCCTCATAATAATTTCAAGAAGTGTTCCCCCTAACTGTGCACCGTTGCGACAGTTTGCTGTTTCAAAACACCACGTGATGATCGGGTGTTTTATTCAGACGTTCACATACAACGGGTGTAAGACAGATTTACACATGCAAACACTTAGGTTGACTTGACGAGCCTAGCATGTACAGACATGGCCTCGGAACACAGAAGACCGAAAGGTCGAGCATGAGTCGTATAGAAGATACGATCAACATGAAGATGTTCACCGACGTTGACTAGTCCGTCTCACGTGATGATCGGACACGGTCTAGTTAACTCGGATCATGTAATACTTAGATGACTAGAGGGATGTCTAATCTAAGTGGGAGTTCATTAATAATTTGATTAGATGAACTTAATTATCATGAACTTAGTCTAAAATCTTTGCAATATGTCTTGTAGATCAAATGGCCAACGTAGTCCTCAACTTCAACGCGTTCCTAGAGAAAACCAAGCTGAAAGACGATGGCAGTAACTATACGGACTGGGTCCGGAACCTGAGGATCATCCTCATAGCTGCCAAGAAAGATTATGTCCTACAAGCACCGCTAGGTGATCCACCCGTCCCACAGAACCAAGACCTTATGAACGCTTGGCAGACACGTGTTGACGACTAATCCCTCGTTCAGTGCGGCATGCTTTACAGCTTAGAGCCGGGGCTCCAAAAACGTTTTGAGAGACATGGAGCATACGAGATGTTCGAAGAGCTGAAAATGGTTTTTCAAGCTCATGCCCGGATCGAGAGATATGAAGTCTCCGATAAGTTCTTCAGCTGTAAGATGGAGGAAAATAGTTCTGTCAGTGAGCACATACTCACTATGTCTGGGTTGCATAACCGCTTGTCTCAGCTGGGAGTTAATCTCCCGGATGATGCGGTCATTGACAGAATCCTCCAGTCGCTTCCACCAAGCTACAAGAGCTTTGTGATGAACTTCAACATGCAGGGGATGCAAAAGACCATTCCTGAGTTGTTCTCAATGCTGAAATCAGCGGAGGTAGAAGTCAAGAAGGAGCATCAAGTGTTGATGGTCAATAAAACCACTAAGTTCAAGAAAGGCAAGGGTAAAAAGAACTTCAAGAAGGACGGCAAGGAGGTTGCCGCGCCTGGCAAGCAAGCTGCCGGGAAGAAGCCAAAGAATGGACCCAAGCCCGAGACTGAGTGCTTTTATTGCAAGGGAAGCGGTCATTGGAAGCGGAACTGCCCTAAGTACTTAGCGGATAAGAAGGCCGGAAAAACAAAAGGTATATGTGATATACATGTAATTGATGTGTACCTTACTAGTGCCCGTAGTAGCTCTTGGGTATTTGATACCCGTGCAGTTGCTCACATTTGTAACTCAAAGCAGGGGCTGCGGAATAAGCGGAAACTGGCAAGGGACGAGGTGACGATGTGCGTCGGGAATGGTTCCAAGGTCAATGTGATCGCCGTCGGCACGCTGCCTCTGCATCTCCCTTCGGGATTAGTTTTAAACCTTAATAATTGTTATTTAGTGCCAGCTTTGAGCATGAACATTGTATCGGGATCTCGTTTAATTCGAGATGGCTACTCTTTTAAATCTGAGAATAATGGTTGTTCCATTTTTATGAGAGATATGTTTTATGGTCATGCTCCTATGGTGAATGGTTTATTCTTTATGAATCTCGAACGTGATGCTACACATGTTCATAATGTGAGTACCAAAAGAATTAAGGTTGGTAATGATAGTCCCACATACTTGTGGCACTGCCGCCTTGGTCACATAGGTGTCAAACGCATGAAGAAGCTCCATGCAGATGGACTTTTAGAGTCTCTTGATTATGAATCATTTGACACATGCGAACCATGCCTTATGGGAAAAATGACCAAGACTCCGTTCTCAGGAACAATGGAGCGAGCAACCGACTTATTGGAAATCATACATACTGATGTGTGCGGTCCAATGAGTGTTGAGGCTCGCGGTGGCTATCGTTATGTTCTCACCCTCACTGATGATTTAAGTAGGTATGGGTATATCTACTTGATGAAACACAAGTCTGAAACCTTTGAAAAGTTCAAGGAATTTCAGAGTGAGGTTGAAAATCAACGTGGCAGGAAAATCAAGTTTCTACGATCAGATCGTGGAGGAGAATACTTGAGTCACGAGTTTGGCACACACTTAAGAAAATGTGGAATAGTTTCACAACTCACGCCGCCTGGAACACCTCAGCGTAACGGTGTGTCCGAACGTCGTAATCGCACTCTATTAGATATGGTGCGATCTATGATGTCTCTTACCGATTTACCGCTATCCTTTTGGGGCTATGCTTTAGAGACTGCCGCATTCACTTTAAATAGGGCTCCGTCGAAATCCGTTGATACGACACCGTATGAATTATGGTTTGGGAAGAAACCTAAGCTGTCGTTTCTAAAAGTTTGGGGATGCGATGCTTATGTCAAGAAACTTCAACCTGAAAAGCTCGAACCCAAGTCGGAAAAATGCGTCTTCATAGGATACCCAAAAGAAACTATTGGGTACACCTTCTACCTCAGATCCGAAGGCAAGATCTTTGTTGCCAAGAATGGGTCCTTTCTAGAGAAAGAGTTTCTCTCGAAAGAAGTAAGTGGGAGGAAAGTAGAGCTTGATGAAGTATTACCTCTTGAACCGGTAAATGGCGCAACTCAAGAAAATGTTCCTGAGGTGCCTGCACCGACTAGAGAGGAAGTTAATGATAATGATCAAGATACTTCTGATCAAGATCCTACTGAAATTCGAAGGTCCACAAGGACACGTTCCGCACCAGAGTGCTACGGCAACCCTGTCTTGGAAATCATGTTGTTAGACAACGGTGAACCTTCGAACTATGAAGAAGCGATGGCGGGCCCGGATTCCGACAAATGGCTAGAAGCCATGAAATCCGAGATAGGATCCATGTATGAAAACGAAGTATGGACTTTGACTGACTTGCCCGTTGAGCGGCGAGCCATAGAAAATAAATGGATCTTTAAGAAGAAGACAGACGCGGATGGTAATGTGACCATCTATAAAGCTCGACTTGTCGCTAAGGGTTATCGACAAGTTCAAGGGGTTGACTACGATGAGACTTTCTCACCGGTAGCGAAGCTGAAGTCCGTCCGAATCATGTTAGCAATTGCCGCATTCTACGATTGTGAGATATGGCAAATGGACGTCAAAATGGCTTTCCTTAATGGTTTCCTTAAGGAAGAATTGTATATGATGCAGCCGGAAGGTTTTGTCGATCCTAAGAATGCTAACAAGGTGTGCAAGCTCCAACGCTCGATTTATGGGCTGGTGCAAGCATCTCGGAGTTGGAACATTCGCTTTGATGAGATGATCAAAGCGTTTGGGTTTACACAGACTTATGGAGAAGCCTGTGTTTACAAGAAAGTGAGTGGGAGCTCTGTAGCATTTCTCATATTATATGTAGATGACATACTTTTGATGGGAAATGATATAGAACTCTTGGACATCATTAAGGCCTACTTGAATAAAAGTTTTTCAATGAAGGACCTTGGAGAAGCTGCTTATATATTAGGCATCAAAATCTATAGAGATAGATCGAGACGCCTCATAGGTCTTTCACAAAGCACATACCTTGATAAGATATTGAAGAATTTCAATATGGATCAATCTAAGAAGGGGTTCTTGCCTGTGTTGCAAGGTATAAAATTGAGCTCAGCTCAATGTCCGACCACGGCAGAAGATATAGAAGAGATGAGCGTCATCCCCTATGCATCAGCCATAGGTTCTATTATGTATGCCATGATGTGTACCAGACCTGATATAAACCTTGCCGTAAGTTTGGTAGGAAGGTACCAAAGTAATCCCGGCAAGGAACACTGGACAGCGGTCAAGAATATCCTGAAGTACCTGAAAAGGACTAAGGAAATGTTTCTCGTTTATGGAGGTGACGAAGAGCTCGTCGTAAAGGGTTACGTCAACGCTAGCTTCAACACAGATCTGGATGACTCTAAGTCACAAACCGGATACGTGTATATTTTGAATGGTGGGGCAGTAAGCTGGTGCAGTTGCAAGCAAAGCGTCGTGGCGGGATCTACATGTGAAGCGGAGTACATGGCAGCCTCGGAGGCAGCACATGAAGCAATATGGGTGAAGGAGTTCATCACCGACCTAGGAGTCATACCCAATGCGTCGGGGCCGATCAAGCTCTTCTGTGACAACACTGGAGCTATTGCACTTGCCAAGGAGCCCAGGTTTCACAAGAAGACAAGGCATATCAAGCGTCGCTTCAACTCCATTCGTGAAAATGTTCAAAATGGAGACATAGAGATTTGTAAAGTGCACACGGACCTGAATGTAGCAGATCCGTTGACTAAACCTCTCCCTAGAGCAAAACATGATCAACACCAGAATTCCATGGGTGTTCGATTCATCACAATGTAACTAGATTATTGACTCTAGTGCAAGTGGGAGACTGTTGGAAATATGCCCTAGAGGCAATAATAAAAGCATTATTATTATATTTCCTTGTTCATGATAATTGTCTTTATTCATGCTATAATTGTGTTATCCGGAAATTGTAATACATGTGTGAATAATAGACACCAACATGTCCCTAGTAAGCCTCTAGTTGACTAGCTCGTTGATCAACAGATAGTCATGGTTTCCTGACTATGGACATTGGATGTCATTGATAACGAGATCACATCATTAGGAGAATGATGTGATGGACAAGACCCAATCCTGAACTTAGCACAAGATCGTATAGTTCGTTTGCTAGAGTTTTCCAATGTCAAAGTATCTTTTCCTTAGACCATGAGATCGTGTAACTCCCGGATACCGTAGGAGTGCTTTGGGTATGCCAAACGTCACAACGTAACTGGGTGACTATAAAGGTAGACAATGGGTATCTCCGAAAGTGTCTGTTGGGTGACATGGATCAAGACTGGGATTTGTCACTCCGTATGACGGAGAGGTATCACTGGGCCCACTCGGTAATGCATCATCATAATGAGCTCAAAGTGACCAAGTGTCTGGTCACGGGATCATGCATTACAGTACGAGTAAAGTGACTTGCCGGTAACGAGATTGAACGAGGTATTGGGATACCGACGATCGAATCTCGGGCAAGTAACATATCGATTGACAAAGGGAATTGCGTACGGGGTTGATTGAATCCTCGACATCGTGGTTCATCCGATGAGATCATCGTGGAGCATGTGGGAGCCAACATGGGTATCCAGATCCCGCTATTGGTTATTGACTGGAGAGTCGTCTCGGTCATGTCTGCTTGTCTCCCGAACCCGTAGGGTCTACACACTTAAGGTTCGGTGACGCTAGGGTTGTGAAGATATGTATATGCAGAAACCCGAATGTTGTTCGGAGTCCCGGATGAGATCCCGGACGTCACGAGGAGTTCCGGAATGGTCCGGAGGTAAAGAATTATATATAGGAAGTGCTGTTTCGGGCATCGGGACAAGTTTCGGGGTTATCGGTATTGTACCGGGACCACCGGAAGGGTCCCGGGGGTCCACCGGGTGGGGCCACCTATCCCGGAGGGCCCCATGGGCTGAAATAAAAGGGAACCCAGCCCATAGTGGGCTGGGGCGCCAGCCCCTATAAGCCCATGCGCCTAGGGTTTCCACCATGGAAGAGTCCATGTGGTGGAAGGCACCCCTAGGTGCCTTGGGGGGGAGGGAAACCTCCCCTTGGCCGCTGCCCCCCCTAGTAGATCTCATCTACTAGGGCCGGCGCCCCCCCCATGGCACCCCTATATATAGTGGGGGGGAGAGGAGGGATTTCACACCAGCCCCTGGCGCCTCCCTCTCTCTCCGTTACGTCTCTCTCTCGCAGTCTTGGCGAAGCCCTGCTTCTGTGACGCCCTGCATCCACCACCACGCCGTCGTGCTGCTGGATCTTCATCAACCTCTCCTTCCCCCTTGCTGGATCAAGAAGGAGGAGACGTCTCCCGTCCCGTACGTGTGTTGAACGCGAAGATGCCGTCCGTTCGGCGCTGGTCATCGGTGATTTGGATCACGTCGAGTACGACTACATCATCACCGTTCTTTTGAACGCTTCCGTGCGCGATCTACAAAGGTATGTAGATGCATCCAATGACTCGTTGCTAGATGAACTCCTAGATGATCTTGGTGAAACGAGTAGGAAATTTTTTGTTTTCTGCAACGTTCCCCAACAACTACTTACAAGCAATGTGTTATGATTTCTGTGACTGTTGCTTTCTGTTTCACCACTATGTTTTCATCTATGAGATTACTTTTTTTCCCTATGCAGGCCCTTGGTGTTTACTTAATATACTTTTATTTGGCCTATGGGGTCTGAACTGCTCTTTGTGCACACCCCTGTAAATTTATAGCATTAGTTTGCTGGCCATGCCTATTAGATCAAGAATGGTGAGAAGAAAAAAAGCTTAAAGGCGCATATTTGCGCGGTACATTATTCTCTCTCTCTCTCTCTCTCATGAAAAGGTAAAATGAGTGGGTTCTCATGCAACAGCCTAGATATATGCATGCTCCTAGGCGGATGCAATAAATATGAAAAAAGAGATAGAGAGAAGATGAGAAAAGATACTAATCTTATAGCCAACTTTATATCTAACCTTGTTGTACGAGTGACTGTAAGTGATGGCTATAGATGATATGTCGACATCTTATAGCCAGGGGTTGGCTGTATTATTAACCATGCTCCTACTTATGTAAAGGATAGATGAAAGAAAGACATGTGCAAGTCACCGTATTTCCAAAATTCGAGATGCGGGATTTATAATCTAGAAAGACGTAAACCATTTAAATTTGCTCATATATCTCAACACTAATTTAGAAAAGTCAAGCAGCCCAAGCCAGTCACGGAATGAATCTAAACTGACTACCGTGTCACCTTTACTATTATACACTATTATTGTAAGAGTTCTTCTAGTGTCCCGTGCGAATGAAACACACTATCTCTATTTTCCCTCTCTTTTATTTGTATGTTGAAGCTTTTGCTACTAATACATCACTCCTCACGTCCTGATACGAACTACTCCTAGATGTTTTAGCGTGCAAACCAAGCTGATTGTGTAATTTAACTTTACCCCGGTTTAATTTTCTTTTCCGTAGCTGAATAGGCATCTACTAGCTGGAATGTTTACACATATGGGATTTCTATTAGTGAGAGGAGGATGCTGACATTTGCATTACTTGAGTACAATACCTGATTTGTGTTATTTGGCAGCCTCTCTCTCTCTGTCTAATTTCGGCAGTGATCCTTAGTGACGACCGGGGAGATAAGTGGCTGATGTAGACCATAGGTTTTGATTGATGTGAAGAATGCAATCGTGTGATTTTGCTTGCAACCTGTGCAGCTGCGAAGAGTGCGAGCGCGGGACGGTGAACTCCCCCTATAAGTACCTGAATCCTACTACTCGCCTTGACCTCCTCCTCCTCCTCTCTTCTATCGCCAAGCTCCAGCTAGGCATCCAGCTTCACCATGGCAACACAGGCCACCCCCCCCCCCCCCCCCCCCCCCCCTCCTCCTCCCCCTTCTGCTGGCCGCCGGAGCCGCCGGTGCGCGCCCGCGCCCGGTTCACCAGATCCGGCCGCGGCCATCCCCGCCACCGCCGACAGGGCAGCTGCCGCTTCCGGAATCCGGAAATACGCCTGGACTTGAAGTTCGATGACGTGCCCCACGTCATCCTCTACGCTGCCCTCGGCGCGCTCGCGGCGGCCATCATCGCCGGCGCCGTGTTCCTCGCCTGCTACCCGGACCGCCGGGCAGCAGCGATGGCCTGGCTGCAGGAGCACGCCCCGGCGCTGCCGTGCCCCTGCTGCTGCAGCTGAGCGCGCGTCAAGCATCGTCATCGGCATCAGCTACTCTGGGTCCACCAAGGAGGCGATCGACTACCGTACATCGTACATCGGCTACATAGAAAGGGTACATCTCGTTGATAGCAGGTTGCCGCGCATCATTAGTATTCTGTGTATAGCTTGTGTACTCTGTTTCAATTCGTACTCATTTGGTTGTGTCTTGTTGGGATTGCATATGCGTCACACCTTTCTTAGTCATGGTGACTTAGTGACTTGGTAGACTGAATACTCTGGATCCAGTAAGTAACAATTGTAACCGACACTGATGTGTATGGACATTATATATATCATTCGACGACATTGCTGAGGAACTATAGACACCCCCGGCATATTCACTTCATGCAACCTCCCTAACATAAGGATGCCATTTGGTAGGAAATGTACTGCTAGCAGCCACCTTACCAAGGACTGAAAGAACTACTGAAAAGTTCTAGCTCAATGAACCGTAATTATTTGCCTGTACACCTCAAAGGAAAGGCCAATTCTTACAATAAATATCAGACATGCATGCATGTTCAGTGGAAGACGACCAAATACGAACTTAATGATTAATGATTCATAATGGGATAACGGATATATTACTCAACACAAGTATATCCAAACTCCAATCAGATGTGTCAGTGGACTGTTGAAAAGGAATACAGTATCGAAAGGAGGAATACAACCTAAAAATGCATGGAGATTCTTCTCAGTTTTAATAAACAGCGCGGCTTTTTTCTCAAAGAATCCTATAAGAACACGCAGCACTTGAGGTCCATGATTTGATGTGCTTGTCCAAATGGTGCTAGCTAAGAACATCCTCATACCGGCGGATGCGAGGAGCCAACCGAAGAGGCGCTTAATGCCTGCCGGCACAGGAACAAACATGAGGCGCTCGAGGCGTCTGAGTAGGTTCCTTAGCACAAACTCTCGGCCGGCGAGCCGCTTTAATGCTGACTACAGTGAGCGATCGCATCTGCTCTGGAACATGAATGCAGGCCTCTAACTTAGGGCGGGAACGTGCATGGGTGTGAGAGAGGAGTTTTTGGTAGGCCAGATTAGTTAGACGCGGTCCAGACGCCCGCAAAGCCCCCAGTTTGCCCCCGGTTTATGGGAAAAAGTACGCCAAACCACCGAACGGACCGATGCATGATCGCGATAGATGTCAATATATGTCCAAGCCGCGTGATCCGGAAACAACGGAGGGTTTGAGTGTCAGCGTTGGAGATGCGTGATATCCATCGATCACAGTCACAACTTGGTCAATATATTGACCTTAATGGTCTGTTGACGCGAAGGCATGACCACGAGCAGGCATGCTTGCGCTGGCGCCAAAAATCTGTACTGAAAAATAAGGAAAACAAATTAAGCCTACATGCACGTGGCATGTGGGCCGTCCTGCGGGTGATAAGACGGGCTGCTTTTCCTTGCAGGCTCGCCAGTCGAGGCCGCCGCGCTCTCGCTAGTTGGTTTGCTGCTGCATGCCCTCTTCTTCTTCTTCTTCTTCTTCTTCTTCTTAGTTTTCCCTAGTTTGGTTTTATACAAATATAAACACATGGCGTAGATTCTTGCTGTCTCCTTGGGACGGTGAGATTAGGGTTTCTCGTCACTTGGCAAGATTTGGTGACAGATGCTTTAGATCTGCAAGGGTTCAACGATGACGAGTGCGGCTCCAGAGCGATGGTCCTTAGGGCACATGCACGAAGATTTTTCGATTGTCATCGACAAGGTCAACCCCGCTCTGTTAAGGCAGCGGTGACATCGGCACCTCAGTGGCTCGTTCTGATAGTAGTAGTGGTTGTTTGGTGGTCTTGAAATGTTGTGTAATTTTTAATATGTTTGAGATGTTTTATATTTTCGTTGAACTTTGATAATAGATCTGGATCATTTTTGACACATATTTACAATTAAATATTTGATTTGTTTTAAAAATGTTCACTATTTTTATTTTGAATTTTTGAAAATTTTAAAGAATTAAAACATCCGTAAATTAGAAAAATACACAAAAAACATCCATAAATTAAAACATCATAAATTTTTTCTTCAATTGTCAAAAATGACTTTTAAAAAAATTCACAATCCAAACATAAATTTTTTCTTCAATTGTTAAAAATGACTTTTAAAAAATTCACAATCCAAACATTTGTGCTTAATTTGTGCTTAATCCAAACTTGTTCAACTCTTATAGAACTTAAAATAATATTTTCATATTGAAAAATATTCATGTAAGACCAACAGTCCATGAAATAAAAAGTTCATGAATATTACTTGAATTTGAAAATTAAAAAATATATAAAAAATAAAAAGAAAAAACGAAGCAAAAAGAAGGAGACAAAAAAATAGAAAGAATATTTTTTTGAGGGGGTGAAAGAATATTGTTAAGCTGAAAAGAAAATCGTACGGCGGAAAGCAAACCGTCGAGACCTTGTCGTCTAGTTGGGTCATCCCATCAGTATTTCCATGTGTGTTTGCTTGTCAATTCGAAGGAACGTGGATCATAAGGAATTCCATATAAATTTCTATGTTTTAACAGTTTGATCTGGTTTTGTACTCGGTTTTTTTATCTCTATAAATACTCGACAACTATGAATATTTTCTATTTATTTTCATAGAAACTTGAATGTTTCTTTAGAACAACTATGAACATTTCCTGAAATCCGTGAACCTTTTAAAAATTAAACATAATTTTAAAATTTTGAATGTTAAAAATGTGTGAATTTATAAGATATTTTTTCAAATTGACAAGATTTCTTTAAATATTCATGAATATTCACATTTCAAATTATTTTAAATAATAAATAATTTTAATATTTCATTTAAAATTCATGGATCTTTTTTTCAAACATTTTAAATTTATGAACACCTTTCGAAAATTCATCAAAGTTTTAAAAGTTTCTGATTTTTATAATATAAAAAACCCTTATATCTGGAATACTTTTAATAATACTTTTGAAAAAAAAGAAATTTCTTGGGATGTTTATAAAATTGAAAGGGAAAAATAAAATAAGAAAAAAGAATGAAAACTAAAAAAATGATGAAAATAATTAAAAAAAAACCCAAGATAAAAACAAAACTTGAAATGAAAAGTAAAAAAATGTAGAAACCGTGGTAAACGGAAATTGAAAAAGGAATGGAAAACTGAAAAGAACCTAGACTGGACAAAGCAAGCAACGGGAATTAAAATGGGCATGGATGGACCCAGAAGCCCATTCATCCAACCGAGCATAGACAGTCCAACAATACGGACCTCGATGCGTTCACGTCTCCAAAAAAAACATTTTGCTCGCAAAGATAATGGACAGGGGGTGGCGGTCTAGAGAGGAATAGATCGGGGACGCGGCGACTGTTCTGCTTCCACTCTAAGTACTGAATCAGCAGATAAGACAAATGGGTATGCATGGTGGTTGCTTCTACTCAGATGAAACCGACACCATCGCAATGGCTCTTCAATCAGCGGGTATGGCTATGCCATCCTGATCTGATGCGAGTCAGGTTTACATGATGACAATCAACATGTGAATGCTAGCTCTTCACCTTCCTTCATCTTTGATCCCTAACGCCCTTTCTAATTCGCCTTTCTCCCGTTCATCTTGTCGAACGTGTGTGCGCAGTTCCCGCTTCCTGACAATCCGACCACCCGCGACCTTCCACCTAGCACACCCACTTCAGGAGAAAGGTGAAGTGCTCTGAGCTTTTCTGCTTTCGTTCTTCGCTAGTGGTTTGAATTTTTGTTCTTTCCCCTTGGTGATCTACATGATTATAGCAGTCAGTTCTTTATTAGCGCACAACATGCTGAGATAACTTAATTATCATGGAGCATTATAAGTACTCACCTACATTTTCCAAACTGACTGATAATTGTCTCGGATCATCCACAATGACTAGTTTCTGTAAATTCTATAGCCTCCGGTACAGGGCCGGTCCTGAGATTTTAGGGGCCCATGGCGAAACTAAAATCTGGGGCCCTAATATATACATCAGAATATTTATTCTACACTTTCAACTTTCAAAAGCAACCTTCAGTTTCTTTGTGCAACTTCTAAGTTTTTGTTTGGATAACATACTACAAACAAAATATGCATTGTGAACGAGAATTCCTATCAATTTTTATAAAAATGATAATTGTTTGATGATTACCCTACAACTAATCCATATATCTTTCTCGCAAAAAAGAAAGGAAAAGACAACTGATCCATAACTCAGTATAGCATTGCCATGTTCTTTCTTATTTTATTGCAGGTCCTGCAACTGGTCCTATCTAATTAATCCAACAAAATTGACCATTTGACTTATCCCTAAGATATAGTTATATTGGGAGGTGTTATGACATTTTGTTGATGTATTTCCTGAAGAAAGTAATAGTAATTTCTCATTGCAAGTGCATGCAAACACTACCTACATTTCTCCTTGGTGATGTACCTAATTGTAGCAGTCAGTTCTTTGTTAGGGTGCAACATGCTGAGATTACTTAATTTCAAGGAGAATTATAAGTGCGCACCAACAGTTTCCAAACTGATAATAATTGTCTCGAAGTATCCACAACGACTGATTTCTCTAAATTCTACAGTGGTCGGTAGGGCTAATAGCTCTCTTGTGAAATTTTATTTTGGGTGCACTGAGATAATCGTCATGAATAAAAGTGACAATTAATTAATGCCCTGATGTTTTCTATTACAATGGTTTGAATCATGTTTCATTGTTGTTCAAGCTCTACTTATTAAGGAAATAAACACAATTAACTTATTTTTGCACCAAATTGTCTTATGCATGGTGGTAAGAATTGGGCTAATCATTGGTTCATCATGAGTCATTGCTTGGATGGGTCCGTAAAAGGTTTAGACTAGTGGAATATCACCGAAACAGAAATTTGGTTTATGTTATGGTGATTGCAGTCTGATAGGGCTTCAGTGTTTGTTCATTAAGATCCAGATTTCTTTTATCTAATTTGTATATTTGTAGGTGGGCATATTCTTAACACAATAACATGATCTCCAGATTGCTTTTATTTAGCACCTAGTACCTCCGATGGTTCGGGGATTGACGGGAGGTACCTACCTTTTAGAACATCTGTTGAGTTGTTCGATGCATAGTAAGCAAATATGTTTCATTCTCAATGTTGTTGTGTCTTCAAACATGTCCTAGAATGTACCGATGTGAGATCTACTTTTTAATTTTCATTGTATGAAAGAAAAGCTTAATTCCATGTGGATCCCACTCAAATGTTACTACTTACAAGCAATGTATTATGATTTATGTGACTGTTGCTTTCTATTTCACCACTATGTTTTCATCCATGAGATTACTTTTTTCCCTATGCAGGCCCTTGGCGTTTACTTACTATACTTTTATTTGGCCTATGAGGTCTGAACTGCTCTTTGTGCACACCCCTGTAAATTTATCGCATTAGTTTGCTGGTCATGCTTGTTAGATCAAGAATGGTGAGAAGAAAAAGCTTAAAGGCGTAGATTTATGAGGTACGTTACTCTCTCTCTCTCACACACACACACACATCAGTGGAACATGTGGTATTGATCCGTAACGGAAGTTAATTAGTAGTAGTTGCTATCTACCCCTACGACTTGAACATCTTTGTGTTTTAGATAAATGCACAAACAAGTGCTATGTTGTTTCTTTTACAACAATACCTCTTAATAAAGACAGCAAACACCTTATTGTATATGATACTACTACTGTTTTAATTTTCAGATAGCCTGCAGATAATTCCATCAAGCCCTAACAATCAATATCATAGAAAGACGAGCGCAATAACGCGCGCCATCGATGGTTTAGTAATACTATTAGTACTATGCTATTTTTCCGTCATAGAGTTCAACATATATCAAACATTATATCGGATGTATTGCCTCAATGACACGTGGGAACCACCGATCTTCCAGTAATGCCCCCCATTTATTTGCAACATCTAGTATTTTACTTGATTCTATCATGTGCATATTTGTAGCACTATCTTGTCAATTAATCTCCAACATGTCTACTAGTACTAAAGAAAGATTTTATATATTTTCTTTACTTGATCTCAATGTGTGCATTTATGTTGCAATATCTTATCATTTAATATCCATTGTGTTTACTAGTATTAAAGAAAGATATAGCATATCTACTTTTTCCATAAAGGACAAGACTGGGCATCCCCTTCTATTGTATGAAGTCTATTTAAACTAGATGCCTAGAGTATATTGTGTCCTTCATCCCCAATCCAAAATGTCAAGACTTGGTCTAGTGTTGCAAGCATGTTCCCTATGTTTGCTTTTTTTCGCACATCAAATTGAAGGTGCTCGATTGAATTCTCCTACTCAAAGGGTAAATGTTGCAATGCTATACAAATATATAGATTCTTGTGAGTATTATGTATATGGGGATAAATATATTTTATCTAGTTTGGTAGAACCTATTATCTAGAGAGTGATTGTTGATAGATTAAACAAGAAGAAGGGTTGGGGTTAAAGGTAGAATCGCGTATGCCAGATTTGTGAATCTATAGAGTTTTTGTGACCTTATTGAGGTGATAATAAAGATTTGTGAACCTGAGTTTAGGTTCTAGGTCCAACTAATTTTGGTGCTAACTCTTAGATTTCACCTCAAGATTGGCCTCCCAGTTCCAATGAGGAGGTATAAGGTCAAGAAATACAAAAAATAGCACTGTTTTGATCTATACTTGTTGTCCCATCACCACATATATCTTTGATTGATGGAAAGATGCATGATCGACTTCATGTGGTTGTGGCTTGTTATTTTTGAGAAAGGGGATACAATAGAGCGATGACCTATTGCTTTCTCCACGACACACATTTCATAATGTCAGGGGATTTTTTTAGCTTCAAAACTAACATTACCATAAATTTCATGAATCTATTGGAAAAGTTTGCCATTTCTCTATTGACGTTATATTCTTGTTTTTTCTCCTAGGAATATGATGATTCACTAGGAGAATATGAGCTATATGGTTTAGGGAAAAGGAAGTTCATAAGCTTGAAGTCAAACACCAACAGGACAAGAATTACTAGAGATGGTTCTGATGCAGGGGATGTAACACATGTGAGTAATTATTCTTTATCTTCGCTTTCTTAGATGAACATACATTCCACTATCCATATCTTGTGAAAAATAATGAAGTACTACAAATTTCCATTTGGAAACAAAAAATATGTGTTTGTTACAACTATAGTGAATTTTACAACATAGTGTTACTTCCTATTTGTGTATGATACTTCAAATGATAAATAGTCATGCATCAGAATTGGACATTCCCTAGTTTCATGCTTCTCCTACGTTATCTTACCTCCCCTATAGTTTCCAGTCAGGTTCTTCCAGTTGCTGTTAGAGTTTCCTTCCAAACATACTCCCTCTGTACCGAAATATTTGTAGTTGGGGGAACTTGTACTAGTTTCCCCCAACTACAAGTACTTCGGTACAGAGGGAGTACTTCACATTAAATTAGGATAATTACATGCGTATTTTCATTCATGTTAATTGGATCAATAGACCTAATGTTGATTTGTAGACTTCAAGTAATATGGTTAGCACTCTTAAGTGAGAAGCATTTCTTCACTATTTCTAGAGGATGGCACATAAACACAGTGGTTCGACCATATATGAGATACCTATTCTACTTAATTCCAATAAAAATATTAGTTGAAGGCCAAACTTGCAACGGTTAATCCTAACAGAGATATAGCAAAGTCATGTCTTGGTAGCAAATATAAGTGTATAATTGCTGAATAGTTGTACTTCTCGTATCCATACACTTTTATGATGTTGCAATGCATATTTTTACTGCATTCATGAGTGTAATTGTATATTTGAATATTTTCACTATGCAGTATGTAGCACATGCGAGTCCAATCGAGAAATACTATGGCTTACATGCCACCATGGATGTTTATGGTCACAAACTAAATCCTGGACAGTTGAGTTCAACCGGACTTTGGGTAAGCCACACTGGAGATGGTGCAGAGTCAAGCCTAAATTCGGTCGATGCAGGATGTCATGTAAGCAACAATTATTTTTCATTTTCATTGTTATGTAATCTATGTGAATGTAGTGACTACTAATATCTCGGGCGTTAGTGAGAATTTGGAGAAAAGGCTTTCCACGGTTGTGAAACGTCCCCATAAGATTATTTCCATATCTTGGACAATTTTAAATCAAATACCCCCATCCCAATATAAGAATATGTTTATAAATTTCTTCTTGTATAAGGAATTTTTCTATCTAAATTTCTAACCTTTTGTACAGATCTCTCCAGATCTCTATGGTGACTCTTATCCTCACTTCTTTACCTACTGGACGGTATGTGATAGTGATGATTATATTTTATCATGCAAGTAATCATGCTCATATGTGAAATATGTAGTTAGTCACTCATCAATATATATACATATATGCAACAGAGGGATGGATATCATAAAACTGGGTGCTTTAACATGAAGTGTCGTGGTTTCGTACGAGCTGATGGCGCTACTATAACGCCGGGACAAATAATACATCGTGGTTCTGGTGTTGGTGGTGGAATACAAACTATCACAGTCAGAGTGTTGAAGGTGAGAGTTGCATCGTTCCTCTTTTGCTATTAAAAATGTATTATAGTCAATCTTTTCTCATGCAATATTTTATTATGCTTAAAACTTATAAGAAGGTACACAATCTTACAACCCTTTTGCAATCGTGCCAACAATTGTTTTTTAGTTTTCTTACATAGTCAAAGTGCAATAGATAGAAGAGTGGGCTCTGATGAGACGGAAAAAGAAAGCATTGCCTTTTTGATACTACATAGTTCCTAAATACTTTCACTTTCCCTAAATTTCATTCTATGGCAGTAAAAAAAATCTGGAGACTGGTGGGTTTATTGCGGGTTCAATAGTGTCCCAACAGCGGTGGGCTACTATCCTAGATCACTATTCGCATACATGGGAACTCATGCAAATCAGCTCGAGTTTGGTGGCTTCGTGACCACAAAAAGGGCACTCCTAACACCTCCTATGGGAAGTGGAACGAACCCAAAGGGTGCTGGACGGGGTCGTTCGGCATCTTTTAGCGACCTTCGATTCATCGATCAGGATGAGAGGAGCAGGCCTATCATGACAGACTTCTCCGTTGTTGTGAGCAATGAGAAATGTTACTCTATTACTCCCATTGATCACGCCAAGTGTTTTTATGGTGGACTAGGCGGTTGTGTGGGATAATAGTCTCTTGGATTAGTTGGGTGCAACAATGTTCGTTTGTACCTGGCCTATCGTACTTGTGTTGCTAACCTAATAAGACCATATGAATGGAAATAAATTGTGAAGAGGGTACTATTGGTTTGAATAATTCATGCATGCATGCCATATTATATGTGCAACCAAGAAACCTCCCTCATTATCAGCTGCTAACACCAAGTACGGAAAGGTTTCGGGAGACATGGTAAAAGCCCAAACACAGAACAATTAGCACATACGAGGTGGTCCCATAATGTTGCATTTTATCACCATGCATGCGTTTGCAACTTGAAATATAGAAATATCATCATATATGTGCATGTAAACAAAGGAAACATTACTAGCGTCCATACCCACAAGAACGCCAAAAGATTGATTTTGTTAACCCCACACTAGTCTCGTTCCTTTATAGAGTAGGAACTCCACAACTCCATTCCCCGAGGGACTCTTAAAACAATCTCCAATGTGTTGGTTGGATCATCCAAGAAAATTTTCTGTTGTGCTTGATTCATAGGCTAGGTATATATAAAAAGTTGATAATTGGGCCTACAAAATACTTTATATAACTTTGTTCCAAAAAAATAACAACCGTGAGAGTGGTGTTGGTAATCATGTCATGGTAGGTCTGCCTCAGTAGATTCTGGTAGCTAGTGTCGCTATCTTAAGTTTGTTTTTTTGGTGAAAATCGGTTAGTCATAGTAGTAGCCAGAAAAAAATTAAAGTCAATAAACATGAAGAAAGAGAGCTAGTGGGCCTGGACCAAACCAAGGGGTAGCCTATGGGGCCCACATAGCTCCCATGTGTCCTGGACCTAGGCTGCGTCTCTTGACCGTGTGGGGCCCAGAGGGGTATCCACTTCGACACCCCAATTCCGATATTAGCTCGAAAATCCCTATATATGTGTTAATCAACTAATGTTCGGTCATCACTCACTAGTCCTATATGTATTGTCGACATGAAAATGAATGCATCAAGTTGTAGAAATAGAAAATGATGAGATATTTTTCATCGCTGTCTTCAGTGGGAAGGTCTACACCCGGGGTTTCAGCTCAAGGGAATCAAGGGGCTGAGAAGGCTAAATGAACTTCACAAATGAAACAACCATGTAACTGCTATGGGAGGGATGAATGAAATAAACAAGTGATTTCTCTAGTTTGGTCATGTTCATCTCTTTTGTTGGATTGCCAATCCCTAAGGTTAAATTCTAGAATTATTGAGAGATTGAGGCTTCTTAAAATGTTACTTTTGGGTGCCTTGGGCGTCCCCAAGCTTGAATATTCAACTCATAAAATCTGCTATGTGCCGACACCCCGGCTTAGCTGCGCAGCATCTACCGTTGTACGATCATGCACGCTCAAGTCACATGTTTCTGATCTCGGGTTGGAATCTTTAATATGCGATTGCTAGCGGTCGATCAAATATAGGGTGAATGGACTTGGCTATTTGTTGGGGATTCATTCCTAACCCTACATAGTACTTGTGTGGGAACGATGGATTCCCCTATGTCGGTAGAAGTGTTCCAGACATAGGGCTGCTGGATCATTGTTTCGGGCTCTCGGAGAGTAGATGGCGCACAAGGGCTAGTCTTTATGGTGATTTTGCCCAGATCGCAAACTTCGGCTTACTGTATGGTCCTCTACAACAAGATTTGCATATCTTAGGTCACGGGTCCTGTCAGGCTAGTTGCACCTGTCACTCGTAAACTAGGGCCAGGTTACCCATGTGCCAAACTTACGAGCAGTGGTATCTTAGGACTGCCCTCCACTGGTACTTACAACAGCAATGGCAGATAGTTATAGACGACCGCCACTAGTAATATGGGCCCCAATTTGGCCTGGCAAAGTCTTAAGTCAAGTCTTACCAGTGTTGTTCCTTAAGTGTGGCCCGCCACTGGTATAATATGTAGGTATTTCGGTTTTGTGTAGTTTTTTGGTTTTTAGTGTTTTATTTCTATGGTATTGTATTAAAAATTAGTTTTAACTATGTAGATTTAGTTGCTATATGTATTTATGAACAATTTATATTTCACTGGATATACTTAAAATTAATATATAATGATGCATTTAAATGTTTCCCAAATTTGGAGGAAGTATCGTAACTAAGGCAATTGGCACATATTTAGGCCTTATGTAACAAATGTTTGGTAATTTCAAACATGCAAATGGGAATATTCAAACACCAACATAATTTTATGCAAATGGTTTTGGAATTTACCAAAAAGTAGTTGTTCTCTGAAAACTATGAAATTTGCATTGCATAATCATCGTGGTTATAATTTCAAAAATATTTGAAAAAGCTATGATGTAGGTTGTTTAGAAAGTGAAGACAACCATGAGGCACGTGCATTGCATATCAAATTAATGAACATGTAGTTATTTCCTGCATATATGACTGAAATACATAGTCAAGAAACTGAATACGATTTTTCTACCAAATTTTGTTAATTTTTTAATTTACATGTAGTTCAAATTTGATTTATGTCCATTATATAGCTAAAAATGCATCAAATGCCCTAAAAAATTGATATTTACTTAGAAAAGTCCCAAAATTGAACATGGAACTTGAAATGGTGTATCTTCAGCATATAAATATTTCAAGGGAATACGATGAAACAAAATTGAGTTCATGTTCAAACCTGACACTTCCCTTCAAAAGTGAAAGGTAAGGAAGTAGATAAGCTCTGATACAAGGAACATATAAAAAACCTAAAGGAAATTAAGATGTTGTAACACACCTCCACAAGTAGTACCATTAAGAGACCTAGAGCTCCATGTATGTGCTTGCACCATCAGCACGGGAGATCATGAACGTATCCATAGATCAATTAATAAATGTACCTCCACTAATTGAGAGCTTCATCATCGTTCCCATGCAACTCAACCCAAACATTAATCCCACTAAAAGGAATATCCCTCGTGGTCATGCAACCAATGAGGTGTTAGCCAGGGTCACTAGAAGGTATCAAAATTGGTTTGTGGATCAATGCCTTAAATATGTTGAGCTGGCATAACTTGCAAATGTTGGAGTGCAAACTTTAGAGATGCTTGGTGAGTTGCCAGAGGATCTGTACATCCAATAGCGCAATTGGATATTCGGGCGCATCAAGTTGATGTGGTGACCCGTAAGTACTCCATCTTATTGCTTCTTATTTACCCAGTAACACATTTAGGACAGCAAAAGTGTGCCTAATCCCAGCCCTCCCACCACCTGGACATTTTTTACCGTCTGTTTTGTTGATTTGGTCATTTCTCGCGATCAGATCTGCTGTCCTAAGTGGTTGCTACTCGGGCCTCCCTATGTCTCGCTTATAGGGAGAGCTAGCGTGCTCTCGTGCGAGGCACTTCCCTAAATTGGTTAGCCCAGGCGCACGGGAGGCCACGACCTCGTTTTTTTTTCTTTCACGCCTTTTCTTTTCTTTTCTAATGCCAAATATTATAAATAAATATATTACAAAAAACACATTACATTTTTTAATGTTAAATGTGTATAACTGCAATGTTTCTCATGTATACGAAAAATGTATAAAAATTGTGTGAAAAAAGTTGATCATGTATTTAAAAAAATATTAATGAAGCATTTGCAAAAATGTTAAATAAGTATAGAAAAATGCTAAGCAAGCATTTGAAAAATGTTAACTTTGTATAGGAAAAATGTTGACCGTCTATTCAAAAAATCTCAAACTTGTATTCAAAAAATGTTAATCAAACATTTGAAAATGTTAACATGTGTATAGAAAAAATATTGATCAAGTATTCCAAAAAGGTTAATCTTATATCTGAAAAATATTAAGAACACAAATTTTTCATGTATATAGAAAAATTGTTGATCATGTACTTCCCAAAATGTTAATCTTGTATTTGAAAAATGTTAAAAATGTGTATAGAAAAAATATTGACAATGTAGTAAAAAAATGTTAACCAAGTATTTGAAAAATGGTAAATGTGTATAAATAAAATACTTCTCATGTATAAAAGACATGTTTGATTCAATAAATGTTAATCATGTATTTGAAAATTTTCAAAGATGTGCATAAAAATGTTCGTGATGTATACAAAAAATATACAATCTGTATGGAAAAGGTAAGCACAAAAAATATATATTTTATAAAACTTTAATCATGTATTTGGAAGTTAAACATGTATACATAAAATGTTCCTAGTGTATAAAAAATATGTATGTATAAAGTTTATGAAAAAAGCAGGCATAAAAATATATATCTTATAAAATTTTAATCATGTATTTGGAAAATGTTAAACATGTATACATAAAATGTTCCTGGTCTATTAAAAATATGTATAAAGTTTAGGAAAAAGTAGGCATTAAAAATATATGTTTTAAAAAATGTTTATCATGTATTTGAAAATGTTACACATGTATATAAAACTGTTCCTGATTTATACACAAATGTACAATGTTTATGAAAAAAGTTGATATCAAAAAAATGTTAACCATCTATTTGGAAAATGTAAACGTCTACACAATAAATGTTCCTGATGTGTATGAAAAATGTACAAAGAAAAAGAGGAAAACCATTGAAAACCAAAAAAGAAAAGCAAAGCAACAAAGATAAGTGAAGGAATCATAGAAAAAGAAAAAAACCCACCGATAAAAACCATTAAATAAACAAAGAAAACGTGAAAAGAATAAAAATCAAAAGCAAACAATGAAATGAATAAATAGAAAAACCAACAAAAACCAAGAAATAAACAAATAAACCGAAGAAATCATAGAAGAAAGAAAGAACAGAAAAAGCCCAGTGAAAATAAAAGAACCCAAAGAAAACAAGTGAAGATGCAAAGAAAAGAGAAGACCAAAGAAAATGAGGAAGAAACACAGAAAACCGAATGTAAAAAAGGAAAACAAAAATTAAAAGAAAATGGAAGAAAACCGGACTGAACTTGCTGTAGCTAACCGTCCCGAAAGAACGAGATCGAGCGTCGAGCGCCTAGCGCGCGAGCGGACAAGAGGAGAAGAAATGGGCCGGCCCAGTTATAACACGTTGCAAAAAATGCTTCAGGTGAGCGTACCATAGAACTCGCTGTATGGCGAGGTATAGACGTCGCCCTGCTACTCCAGGAGAAAAACCGAGCCCTCTCAAAAAATGGGGCTGGCAGCCCATTCATCTAACCAAGCACAGACAACCCAACAATACGGACCTTGATGCGCTCCCGTCTCCGAAGAAAAAACTCTTCCGCTCGCAGATATCGAGAAATAAGAATGACAATGATCCTCCCGGCTCCTTAGCCGTTTGGATTCCTGACCGTTGGATCGGGTGGCTTGATGCAATCTGGGCCGTCGGATCCACCCCTGGAACGACCTCGCTTGCCATTCAAATCCTGGTACTGTAGGAATGAATAGTTTCACCTCAAACGTGCCACTGCGCGTAAATAGCCTGCCCCGCCGGGGGCATTTTCGTCATTCCACTCACAGGGGTATAAAAGGGCCGGCTCCCCTCCCACGCGCCTCCTCTCCCCTCCCCTCCCACGCGCCTCCTCTCCTCCCACCCGCATCGCCGCCGCCGCCACCCACCGCCTCGGACCGCACCGTCGGCGGCCAGATCCGCCGCACTAGGGCCCTCCCCCCCCCCCCCGCCTCCCAACGACGACGAGTAATAGCGGAGGGAGGACGAGGAGAACGGCGGCAGCGGCAGGCCAAGGCGGCGCAGGAGCAGGCCTTGGGCGACGACGAGGAGCAGTGTAGGGAGGGCGAGGAGCACGACGGCGGCGGCGGCGGGGAGCAGCAGCGGCAGGCCAAGGCGGCTCTTCCTCACCGCGGCGACGCTTGTGCCCACAACCCATCGCGTCCTGCAGCCGCCGCCGCTCTCGCGCCCGTCGCTGCTCTTCTCTCCCTTTCTCCGACCCAGGGCCGGGCCCATAGTGGTGCCAAATGTGCAGCCCGCACAGGGCCCATAATTTTGAGAGGCCTCAAATTTTTTATATAGGCATAGTATTTCTAAAAAAAATGCAAGCTCTGCCGCAATGGGCCGCTCGGCGCTGGAGTTGGGCCGAGTCGAGGCCGTCGAGCGCTGGTGCCTCGATCGCTCGATGTTCTCAGAAAAAGGAAACCGCTCGGTCTAAAAAAAAGGGATCGCTCTAGCAGTCAACCGGGATCGCCTCGATCTAAAACCGCAACAGCAGTCCCGTCCGCGGCGCAACACGAAACGAGATCGTCTTGTCGGTTGTTGCCTTCGCAGCTGCCTCTCCCAATTTTCTGGGGTCGATACTTCAGTCCGTTGCAGTTCTTTCGCCGTTGCTACAGAAATCGAGATCGCCTCATCGGACCTATCCATGACCGACTGACCGACTCCAGCCTCCAGGTGCTTAGCGAATCCTCCTTTCCGATTAACTTCGGTTCCTACTCCTAATTCCTAATTTTCTAATTATTTTCGTAGGAATTGTTACTTCGTTACAGATTGGTTCTTAGCTCCTCGGTTAAAGATCACAGTCTAGTAGTTCAACCGGACAAGACCCAAAACTAGGTGAGTTAGACGGTTCGTTTAATTGCAAAATATTAACGCATGATCTTCAATTGATATATGATATTGTATAACTTCTATTCACCATTTTTATCTTGTGTTTCAATAATACAGATTTGAGTCATCATGAGGAAAACTCAGTCTGGTCCATATAAGCGGAAGAGAAAAGAAAGAACAGAATTTAATTAGTACATCTTATATTATACACTATATAAAAAAATTCTGCGAGATACATATACATTATAATTGCTTGTTAGTTCATTTTTATAGCAAGATAGGGCCCTATTTTTTAGTTTCGCACATGGCCCCGGAATTTGCCGGCCCAGCCCTGCTCCGACCTGACCGTCCCTCTTCTCCATTCCTTCCCGTCTCGCCTCCGTCGGACGAGGAGGAGCAGACCGGCCGTTGCTGGCAGTGACACGAGGAGCCAACTGGACTCCATCGAGGAGTGCCCGGCGTAGGCTGCAGGTTCATCTCTCTCTCTCCTCTCTCTCTCTCTCTCTCTCTCTCTCTCTCTCTCTCTCTCTCTCTCTCTCTCTCTTCCCTTGCAGGTCGACGCCGTCGTGCAGCAGCGGACGTGGTCTCCGACCATCCCTCCTCATAGCTTGCAGTCCAGGTCAATGCCAAATTAGAGTTCCAGGAGGCATTTTGTGCTGTTGCTGTAGGTTTGTGTTCTTGGGGAAAATTATTTGTTTGTTTTTTATATGGTGATGTGGGTGAGTTGATTTGATTTGTGACTTTTCATCTTGATATGTTCAACATTGGAGCCCTTGAAGCATTTGAATGGAGCACATATAGGCCTGCTCCGGTTCATCTTAGGTGTGTGTGAATCTGCAGAATCCTTCACAATGATCAAGTGTGATTTTGATGAACCGGAGCATATAGTGGGTCACTGAACATGTGACCATGGATTAGTCCACCCTTACCATATTTTGCCGCTTCTCCCTGTATCCTTTTGCCTTTAGGAGTCATGAATTTGTGTGCCATTTTGAAATCTGTTATTTGGTATATCAATTTGTCTGATCCGATAGAAGAGAACTGGGCCCTTGTATGATGTTTCTAAGGTTACCCTCCACTAATTGAACTTCCATACTATAAGAGCCTTATAGTTTTCATTGTACACAGGAGTTCTTCACCTGTTCCCTACAACCATGATCTGGTCTCGTGTACAGCATCATACAGTGATGAGTGGCATGCAGATTTACTTGGTTGTTGTTCAGAGCCAGCTCTATATGTATGTCTACTTGTTTCTTAGTGTATAGCAGAGATTTAATCATTATGCTCACTGTTGCACTGATCTTTGTAGTTCTGTTCATGCTATTTCAAGCATAGATATTCACTTTTGTCATATCACTCTCTAACGTACTGATAACCACACAGATTATGCTTGATGGCATGGTTCGACACTCTATGTTGGGGCATTTTAATCTGAGCGCAATATTGAAATCCATGCAGTGGAAACTGGAATGCATATTAAACTGATTTCTTTTCACATAAATGGCTCTAGGATGTTACTATTCTTAATACTTCTTCAGATAATGCCCTGAATTTGTGAAAAGCAAGATGGGAGGAGGTATACTTAATACTTATGAGTGATCGCAATGATTCTTACATATTTTTCTTGCTGTTTGTCTGCTTGTGATAACACAGGTGTGAAGACCTTTTTTCCACGTGGAACATTCTCAAGGAGTGCTTCAATCGCCAAGAACAAGCCCATGTGTAAGAATATTCTCTAAAAGTCATTAGAGCATCTCCAGCCGTTGGCCTTCCAGGGGCGCCTAAAATCGCCGTCTGGGGGCGAGCCGGCGCAAAAATTGGGTATGGGGGCGAGTTGGTCCCCAGCCGCCGGCCCCAGGGCCGCCCCAGGCGCGTTTTGAAATAAAAGAAGTATAGCACAGTTCGGCGAAGTTCGGCTATAAACACGATAAATTTCGGCCAAACACGATAAATTTTGGCACACTTCGGCGAAGTTCGCGGATTTTCATTACATAGCACATATATAAACTAATCTAAAAAAAACTGGCTGAAGTCGCCACCGTCGTCGCCATCGTCGTCGTCGGCCTTCTCCTCCTTGACGCGGGCGCCCCTGCTGGACCCCTCCCCGGCGTCGCCTTGGCGGACTGGTGGCGGCGAGTCGTCGTCGTCGCTGTCGTAGATGACGACGACTCCGCCTTTGTCACGGCCGCGTCGGCGCTCCGCGAAGCGGCGCAGGGCGGCGCACTGGCGCTCCTTCGCCTTCTCCAGGAGCTCCTTCTCCATCGCTATGGAGTCCCTACGCGCCCATTCCAGGGCCGCATCGTTGTCGTCGAGCTTCGTCGTCTTCACTGGTGCGGCCAGCTCCTTCTTCACCGGCGCGAGCCCGACTCCGTTTTCACCGGCGCGAGCCCCGGCTCCGTCTTTGGCTTGATGAAGTGTGGGGGAGGAGCCGACGAGGAGGCGCGCCAGCCGCCCTCGTTGATGACGATGCCGGCGCTGCGAGTGCGCCGGCCGAGCAGGGACGGAGTACCGGAGGAGTGCGACGAAGATCGCGAGGAGGAAGAAGAGGAGGAGGACCCGAACCTCCTTGGCGCCCATGGCTTGGTGCGTCGGTGCTGCGCCGGGGCGGCCACCCTCGCCGGGTACGCCAACGGCGGTTTGTTACCGCCCTCGAGGTACGTCAGCACACCCTCGAGTGTGCGGCCCGACGCGCATGTCCGGCGGTGCCGGGATGTCCGGCGGAGCGAACGGCGGCCGAAGTCGTTGGCTGCTGCCTCGTCTCCGGGAAAATGCTCTGCCATGAAGACGGGCTCGGGAGAGGTAGAGAGGGAGAGGGAGGGGCTGGGCGGCGGCGCTCGGGAGAGGTAGAGGGAGGGGCTGGGTGGCGGCGAGGGGCGGGGCTGGTGTGGGCACAGGCGAGTGAGGCCACCGGCTATATAGCCGCGCCGTGCCCGTGTGTACGCGTGCGAGGGAGGGGAGGCGTTGGCGCGCCGTCCCGTGACGCACCGCCAATCAAGGGCAAGGCTGACCGGCGGCAGCCTTGCCATTGATTCCCCGAGGGAACCGAGGCCGTTGGAGGAAGACGAGGCACCGTGTCACTGACGCGGCTGGCCCGCGGCTTTCTCGCGTCAAAACAGCTCCCCCCGGCGCCCCCAGCGCGCCGGGTTCGGCCTGTGTCCGCCGGCACTGTTTTCGGCCCAGGCCGGCGAAAATCAGGCTCTTGGGGGCGCGACTCGGCCGTTTTTTCGGCGCCGGCGCAAAAAAATCGTCTGGGGAGATCTTTCTGGAGGCGCGGCTGGAGATGCTCTTACATCAGCTGTGCAGAGTTATGACAAGCAAATTCCCACACAACTTTTCCTCTCCCTACTCAATGGAATGACTTGCCTTGTTAAAAAAATTGCCATGTTTGGACTGACTTGCCTTATTAGAAGTCCATAAGAATCTCTGGCATCTTCAGTATTACATCATGGCTGTTGCAGAAGTGTTAGTTCTTGCGCTTTGACTACCCACCTTTTGCGGGCTTATAAGCAATGTATATTGAAGCACATAGAAAAATCGTGGAATTTGTTCCATCGGAAATTTTTGGGACCCTGGAATAAACACAAATATGGGAATGGGGAGGCATACCTGCCTGCCATATACCACAACCCAGAGCTTTTGAGTGTTGTACAGAAGAACTACATGCCAGGGCGCACTTCTGTGTCGCTGCTTCGCATAGAGGAGCACACCATCGAGATGGCCCAAAAGGGAAACACCGTCGACCACAGCTCTAGTGGGGGCCTCCATGGTTACCGGCAACCGGACGCCACCACGGCCTCCGATGCCGTCGTGGCCCTTGCCGCCAGCCCACAACACAGTGCCGAGCAGGCGGGCGTAGCCGGTGCTGGTCATTGATATCTTCAGCTGCGCCGGGTGTTGGCCACTTGCTTCGATTTGAAGCCTGGGCTCCTAAGCTTCAAGCTCCTGTAGAAATTAGAACCGAGGGCCTTTTAAAACGAGTCCTGTATAATAGTGTTGTTCAGTGGGATGCAAAATTTTTGTTTGTCTCATTGGTTATCCTTGGTGCTAATTTATGTACTGATTTCATCATCATATAACTACAATAAATAAGTTGTTTGTATAAATATTACTAACTACTGATACTTTGCATCAGTGATTTAGAAGTATTCCCTCCATTTCTATGTACAAGGCCACTCCATTTTTTGTGTCAAACTTTGACTTATTATTTCAACTATATATATATAAATGTCGTGTTGATCTGACTTCTAGCTAGCATATTAATTCGGCTAGGCTTACAGTCATATGAATGCACGAGCTTATCAAGAGAGCGAAGAGAGAAAAGAGAAAACTATTACCGGCGGGACTTTTAATATCCAAATAACATAAATCGAGACTTTTATCTTGCTAAAAACTTCTTATTATCATGTTTATCTTCTTGCATACATGTTTTTAGGGGTCATCA
The DNA here is from genome assembly GCF_056163025.1 of Triticum urartu. Classification (NCBI taxonomy): domain Eukaryota; kingdom Viridiplantae; phylum Streptophyta; class Magnoliopsida; order Poales; family Poaceae; genus Triticum; species Triticum urartu. The sequence goes on from NC_141879.1 coordinate 9,064,516, forward strand.
TGATGTTGATTGTTGTTGGGTGCCACGGCCATTAGAAAAGAGTGACGCCTTAATCAAGGTAGATCTGAGGATAGAACCCTGGGTAGCTACCATCGATGGTGCTAGGCAGCAAGCTCCTAACTACTTGATGATGACCATTGTTGGTTTTATAATGGTGTTTCATATATCACATTACTATATCTTAGAAAGGTCCAGGGCTCATGTTTTATGTTTCTACAGTTCTGTCATGCGTTATTATTATTTGTACACTTGCACACTATCTTGGTATTTTCCTACTGGTTAGGCGGGGATTTTACTAAATCTCTCTTGTTGCTAGATGTTTGATGCCTTGCCTCTTCAAATAAAACTAATATTTCATGCTAGAATCTATGTGTTGTTTCTTAGGATTCATGGGAGTATTTAGGGTTTAACTAGATTCTCATATGTTGTATAAAATTGTTGATCAGATCTTGGTGCTCTCTTCCTTCTATTTGGTAATGTTGTGAAAATAGGAATTGATAACTCAATTGTCTTGCAGGACACAACCGCGGCTACGAGAAGGAGCACATGTTGAAGCAGCACCATTGGCGGCTGCTTCACCGCGCTCCTCAGCATTGAGAAGACGTCGCTCCCCAGTCATCTCTATACCACCTCCAGGTATACCCAGATGCTTCTACTGTTCTCTCTACCCCTTCCTCCATGGTCAATTGTTCGCTAGGTTGTCCCATGGGAGAACTGATGCAATTACTTCGTTCAATTGTGTGTGCAAGGATAGTTTGATTTGTTTTACATATGAACACTTGTCTTCTAAGAGCATAGCCTGCCAACAGGTTCATTTCATCCTTCCTGTTTATTGTGTACCTCTGCTTGTAGAAACAAACCAAACCCATTATGTCTACTAAATTAACTATAAATATTTGTTCTGTTCCAGGAAACTGCATAAGAGGAATTTAATTGTTCTTATATTTGCACAGCTGCACTAACATTGTCACAGAGCAAGCACAAAAGTCTAAACTTAATGGTTTTATTTAATTTTTGGTCTTCAGATTGGCAGTAAGTGCTTGGAATTGAGTTCGAGGACAAGTATCGTCACACAATGCAAAGTTTAGTTTTTAAAATGGTACGAATATATGATTCAGTTTTTCCCTTTTGATAGGTCAAACACGTAATTCTACCCAGCTTTATGTAAATAGACAGTTGGTGTCTTATAGATCTACTATACCTTCATTGCAGTTGTGACTAACTAGCAGACAAAATCGTGGCCATTGGTCAGGTGATGATTGTGCCTTTCCTCTTTTGTAACAAGATGATTCTGTATCAATGTGCCAGTAAGACTTTACTATACCCATTCTGTCCGTAGAACATTCTCTTAGGAGATTGGTTTATTTGTTCTGGTTGAGATATACTAAAGGCTGTGTACATACTAAGTGTAGCTTATGATGCTCCTACGCTTAGTACTTCCTCTCGCATGTTTATGCTCTTAGTACTGATTTAGTGTCAAGTGAATAGCTTTTGTGGTCTCATGAACACACTCAACTTGATGTGGCCTTATAATTCCATGACCATGTTGAACTTGATGATGTCTTCTCATAAAAGTGAGTGGTCCTCTTTTTTCCTTGAACCAGTCCTGTTAATACGTGCGCTAAACTATGCTCTCTACTAACTTTTTTTAAAGGTGCTTCCTACTAACTTGATCATTACCTATTTTACCACATCGATGGGACAGGCACCCGCGTCAAGGCTGATCTAACTTCCTGTCAAGTGGCTGCGCTTTTGGTTTTGAACTTCCTGTCGAGTGGCTACTTTTTGTGGTCTTATGAACGCTCTGGAATTATTCTCCCTTATAGTCTCAGGCAGATATCGAGCATCATTATGTCTTGCTCCTATCATAATTGAATGTTTCTTCTTCACTATATTGCTGTATTGAGCATCATTATGAATGCATATGCTAAACCTGGATTACTACTGACTTTCATTACCTGATTGACAAAAACATTGGGACTGTCACCCTCACGCCAAGGCGCGATCTCGATCTAGTTATAGAATGGAGGCGGTCGAGAGAGGAACAAAATCGGGGACACGGCCAACACGGCCGACGCGTCGTCTTGGGGATCCATCGGTGTGGAGTCTCCCAACGTTGTCCCGGTGCCCGATCGCCACATGAGTCGCGAAACCTTCTCCCTGATCCCCTCTGGTCACAGTAAGGGTTTGATGACATTTCTAACCGATCCCTTATCCGGCTTTAGTGGAGGATAAATTGAATTTTACTCCCTCATGCCACACCTAGCCAATTCTCTAAAGCATAAACATAAGAGAGAACAAATTTTACTCCGACCCGCACCGAAGGAGTGAATATACTCCATCGAGACGGGCTGGAGGATAAATTTCAGCTCACTCTCGCCTCCTCCCCGCTGCTCCTACACGCGGCCGCCGTGCTGCCGTGAGCAGGTGTGCACCACCGCTCCTCCCTCCGTCGTCAACTGACTGCGGTAGCACGGGCACGTGGCAGGTCTTCGCTCCGGCATCAGCTCGTCTGCAGCGGCTCCCGCAGTGGAGGCGGAGGCTAGCCATACCCGGTCACGCGCGGTAGTTCCTCTCTCCTGCCGCGAGCCTGAGCGGCGAGGTGCAGCCGCTGGTGAAGCAGAAGCAGGCGTGGTTGTTCGGCAAGTACGGTGAGATCATGGACGGGCTGACGAGGCACGAGGCGCCGAACCTCGACGACGACAAGCGCGTGCACTACTACAGGGGCGCCTTCTTGGGGCTGCGCAGCCAAAAGGACCTGAGCATCGACCCGCGGCGCGCGCCCAATAACTTGTCTATGGTGGACTTCAAGCCCTTCCTCATGTGACGGTATGCGCTGGACTGGAAGCACGCGATACGAACGGACGCCAAGGTGGGGGAGGAGGGTGGAGGTCGCGGCTCATCCGGGGAGAGCTGCATCGCCAGCTTGTCCGTCCTACCATCGCCGGAGTGTGCATGCCAAATGTTCGATGAAATGTATAAAGCCAGTTGTAAGGTTTACTCCACTAAATTTAAGAGATTCTTGGTCCGGCCAAATTTAGTGAAGTAAATATACTTCATTAAGGATTTACTCCACCGAATCCTCTGTTATATATAGGGGATCGGTTAGGAATGCCTGACATTTCGCCCATTTCGTCACCACTTTTCCAATCCACACAAGGATCAAGGTACTGAGAGCACCAACACCATCTTTCTCGTGACAAGAGCCCCCGCTTCAACTCGCCGCTCAAGGGATCCAAGTCACCGCCGTCGTCTTTCAAGCAATGTCGGCTGGAAAAATTGGTTCATCAAAACAGGTATTCGTAGTGAACTAGTGATCGCAAGGGCTCGTAATATTACATCTGCTCTCACTTGGATGGTGGTCCCTTCCGCTCTGAAATCTGAATCCGCTTCCACTCTACATATTGAATCAGCATACTGGATCGGCAGATAAGCCAAACGGCGGGCATGCATGGTGGCCGTTTCTACTCTGAATCTGCCGTCGTTGCAAGGGCTCTTCAATCGGCGGGTATGGCTGTGCCGTGCTAATAGGATGCGAGTCAGGTTTACATGACGATAATCAGGATGTGAATATATGCTAGCTCTTCACCTTCCTTTATCTCGGACCCTGACGCCCTCTATAATTAGCCTTTCTCCCAATCATCTTGCCTGGCACATGGTCACCGTTAAATGTGTATAGTCCCTTTTTTCCTGTATATCCCCATTGTATAAGGGGTTTCCTGCACTTTATCACACATGTACATGTATTGGCAGGTGCCCCCTATGAAAGTTAAGTTGCTCATTATCCAACATGGTATCAGATGACGGGTTAGCCTCTCTCTCGTACGATGCAACTCCGTGCGTGCTCGACCCCAGCCGCCGCCACTGCTAGGCCCCGTCCCTAGTCTGCCTCGTCTCCGTCCGCCGCCTACTCGATTCCGGCCACCCCTGCTCAGCGTCGGCTGCCCCTGCTCGAATCCATTCGCCGCCGGCCGTCTCCTGCTCGGCCTCGCCCAGATTCGCCGCCCCCGCCTGGCCGCCGCCCTTGCTCTGCATGGATCCGCCCCCGACGACCTCATCTCGACACCGGCCGCCCCCATATGGTTTCCAGACGCTCCCTCCTTGTTCGGCCGCGACGACTTCCTACTCCGGCACCGCCGCCCCTGTCTGGCCAGCTGGTTGTTGTCCGCCGCCCGGCTGCTGACGCCCAGGCTGATCTAGATCCACGGCTCCCCGCTCGCCTTTTGGCCTCGGGCGTGCCTCTGCCCGATCCAGATTGAGCCTCCTGTGACAGTTGACTTCCTAAAAAACAGAGAGCTCATTATGTCTTCTTCGGGCTATGTGGCTGTTCCTGAGTGCTCGGTGATCTTCGATGGCACCAACTATACTGAGTTTGTGGGTTTCATGCGTATCCATATGCGTGGTCTTCTCCTATGGGGCGTTCTGTCTGGCGAGGTCCCCTGTCCGCCATGCCCTGTTGCTCCCATGGCTCCTACCCCGCCAGTGCCGCCTGTTCTTACTGCTAATGCTTCTCAGGCTGAGGGATGCAACCAAGGCTCTCAATGATGCTGCGATAGATGCTTATGGTCAGCAGGTATCAGCTTATTCAGATGCTCTTTCTGTCTACCGACATGATATGTCTGCTTACACTCAGTGGTGCAATGATGATGCTCGAGCTGCTGCTATTCTCATTGCGAGTGTCCTCCCTCAGTTTGCTTCGGAGTTTATGGGCCTCAGCACCATTGCAGCGATGTGGTTTTATCTCTATCAGTGCAATGAGCCCTCTCGTGAGGCTCTCTACTTATCTGTGGTGCATCAGGAGCACGCTCTTCAGCAGGGTGACTCTTTTGTTGATGAGTTCTACACAGAGACCTCTGCCATCTCGCGCCAGCTTGACTCTCTCCGGAGAGTTGTTTGTGGTGCTTGCCGTTGCTGGTAGACCATGCGGTCAGACTTGGAGTTTTAGCGTGTGCATGAGTTCTTATATCGCCTCCGTTCTGAGTTTGAGACTCAACATGCTCACTTGTTTACTTCTGGCCGTGTTCCTGTCTCGGAGGTGCTTGATGAGCTTCATGCTGAGGAGACCCGCCTTTGTTCTGCTTGGTTGCTTGCAGTTCCCTCTGTGATGGCTGCCCGAGCTCCTGTGTCGTCTACTCGCCTCACCGCTCCACCACTCCTGCCCACACCTTCAGGGGTGGGTCGCCCTTCTTATGCAGAGAAGGGCCGGTCATGCCGTGACACCTTCTGTGGCTAGTGTGAAGGAAATATGCCCTAGAGGCAATAATAAAGTTATTATTTATTTCCTTGTATCATGATAAATGTTTATTATTCATGCTAGAATTGTATTAACCGGAAACATAATACATGTGTGAATACATAGACAAACAGAGTGTCACTAGTATGCCTCTACTTGACTAGCTCGTTGATCAAAGATGGTTATGTTTCCTAACCATAGACATGAGTTGTCATTTGATTAACAGGATCACATCATTAGGAGAATGATGTGATTGACTTGACCCATTCCGTTAGCATAGCACTTGATCGTTTAGTTTGTTGCTATTTCTTTCTTCATGACTTATACATGTTCCTATGACTATGAGATTATGCAACTCCCGTTTACCGGAGGAACACTTTGTGTGCTACCAAACGTCACAACGTAACTGGGTGATTATAAAGGTGCTCTACAGGTGTCTCCGAAGGTACTTGTTGGGTTGGCGTATTTCGAGATTAGGATTTGTCACTCCGATTGTCGGAGAGGTATCTCTGGGCCCTCTCGGTAATGCACATCACTTAAAGCCTTGCAAGCATTGTAGCTAATGAGTTAGTTGCGGGATGATGTATTACAGAAACGAGTAAAGAGACTTGCCGGTAACGAGATTGAACTAGGTATTAAGATACCGACGATCGAATCTCGGGCAAGTAACATACCGATGACAAAGGGAACATCGTATGTTGTTATGCGGTCTGACCGATAAAGATCTTCGTAGAATATGTAGGAGCCAATATGAGCATCCAGGTTCCGCTATTGGTTATTGACCGGAGACGTGTCTCGGTCATGTCTACATTGTTCTCGAACCCGTAGGGTCTGCACGCTTAACGTTACGATGACAGTTTCATTATGAGTTTATATGTTTTGATGTACCGAAGTTTGTTCGGAGTCCCGGATGTGATCACGGACATGACGAGGAGTCTCGAAATGGTCGAGACATAAAGATTGATATATTGGAAGCCTATGTTTGGACATCGGAAGTGTTCCGGGTGAAATCGGCATTTTACCGGAGTACCGGGAGGTTACCGGAACCCCCCGGTAACCTAATGGGCCTTAATGGGCCTAGTGGAGGAAGTAGAGAGGAGGCCAAGGGGCAGCCGCGTGCCCCTCCCCCCCAAGTCCGAATTGGACAAGGAGGGGGGCGGCGCCCCCCCCCCTTTCCTTTCCCCTCTTTCTCTCCTTCCCCCCAAGTCCTAGTCCAACATGGAAAGGGGGGGAGTCCTACTCCCGGTGGGAGTAGGACTCCTCCTGGCGCGCCCCTTGCCTGGCCGCACCTCCTCCCCCTTGCTCCTTTATATACGGGGGCAGGGGGCACCCATAGACACAACAATTGATCATTGATCTCTTAGCCGTGTGCGGTGCCCCCCTCCACCATAATCTTCGATAATATTGTAGCGGTGCTTAGGCGAAGCCCTGCGACGGTAGAACATCAAGATCGTCACCATGCCGTCGTGCTGATGGAACTCTTCCCCGACATTCTGCTGGATGGAGTCCGGGGATCGTCATCGAGCTAAACGTGTGCTAGAACTCGAAGGTGCCGTAGTTTCGGTGCTTGATCGGTCGGGCCGTGAAGACGTACGACTAGATCAACCGCGTTGTGCTAACGCTTCCACTTTCAGTCTATGAGGGTACGTAGACAACACTCTCCTCTCTCGTTGCTATGCATCACCATGATCTTGCGTGTGCGTAGGAAATTTTTGAAATTACTACGTTCCCCAACAGTGGCATCCGAGCCTAGGTTTTATGCGTTGATGTTGTGCACGAGTAGAAAACAAGTGAGTTGTGGGCGATATAAGTCATACTGCTTACCAGCATGTCATACTTTGGTTAAGCGGTATTGTTGGATGAAGCGGACCGAACCGACATTACGCGTACGCTTACGCGAGACTGGTTCTACCGACGTGCTTTGCACACAGGTGGCTGGCGGGTGTCAGTTTCTCCAACTTTAGTTGAACCAAGTGTGGCTACGCCCGGTCCTTGCGAAGGTTAAAACAACACCAACTTGACAAACTATCGTTGTGGTTTTGATGCGTAGGTAAGAACGGTTCTTGCTAAGCCCGTAGCAGCCACGTAAAACTTGCAACAACAAAGTAGAGGACGTCTAACTTGTTTTTGCAGGGCATGTTGTGATGTGATATGGTCAAGACATGATGCTAAATTTTATTGTATGAGATGATCATGTTTTGTAACCGAGTTATCGGCAACTGGCAGGAGCCATATGGTTGTCGCTTTATTGTATGCAATGCAATCGCGCTGTAATGCTTTACTTTATCACTAAGCGGTAGCGATAGTCGTGGAAGCATAAGATTGGAGAGACGACAACGATGCTACGATGGAGATCAAGGTGTCGCGCCGGTGACGATGGTGATCATGACGGTACTTCAAAGATGGAGATCATAAGTACAACATGATGATGGCCATATCATATCACTTATATTGATTGCATGTGATGTTTATCGTTTATGCATCTTATCTTGCTTTGATTGACGGTAGCATTATAAGATGATCCCTCACTAAATTATCAAAGTATAAGTGTTCTCCCTGATTATGCATCGTTGCGAAAGTTCTTTGTGCTGAGACACCACGTGATGATCGGGTGTGATAGGCTCTACGTTCAAATACAACGGGTGCAAAACGGTTGCACACGCGGAATACTCAGGTTAAACTTGACGAGCCTAGCATATAACAGATATGGCCTCGGAACACGGAGACTGAAAGGTCGAGCGTGAATCATATAGTAGATATGATCAACATATTGATGTTCACCATTGATACTACTCCATCTCACGTGATGATCGTACATGGTTTAGTTGATTTGGATCACGTGATCACTTAGAGGATTAGAGGGATATCTTTCTAAGTGGGAGTTCTTAAGTAATATGATTAATTGAACTTAAATTTATCATGAACTTAGTACCTGATAGTATCTTGCTTGTCTATGTTTGATTGTAGATAGATGGCTCGTGCTGTTGTTCCGTTGAATTTTAATGTGTTCCTTGAGAAAGCAAAGTTGAAAGATGATGGTAGCAATTACACGGACTGGGTTCGTAACTTGAGGATTATCCTCATTGCTGCACAGAAGAATTACGTCCTGGAAGCACCGTTAAGTGCCAAGCCTGCTGCAGGAGCAACACCAGATGTTATGAACGTCTGGCAGAGCAAAGCTGATGACTACTCGATAGTTCAGTGTGCCATGCTTTACGGCTTAGAACCGGGTCTTCAACGACGTTTTAAACGTCATGGAGCATATGAGATGTTCCAGGAGTCGAAGTTAATATTTCAAGCCAATGCCCGGATTGAGAGATATGAAGTCTCCAATAAGTTCTATAACTGCAAGATGGAGGAGAATAGTTCTGTCAGTGAACATATACTCAAAATGTCTGGGTATCATAATCACTTGACTCAACTGGGGGTTAATCTTCCTGTTGATAGTGTCATTGACAGAGTTCTTCAATCACTGCCACCAAGCTGCAAAAGCTTCGTGATGAACTAAAATATGCAAGGGATGAATAAGACTATTCCTGAGCTCTTTGCGATGCTAAAAGCTGCGGAGGTAGAAATCAAGAAGGAGCATCAAGTGTTGATGGTCAATAAGACCACCAGTTTCAAGAAAAAGGGCAAAGGGAAGAAGAAAGGGAACTTCAAGAAGAACAGCAAACAAGTTGCTGCTCAGGAGAAGAAACCCAAGTCTGGACTTAAGCCTGAGACTGAGTGCTTCTACTTCAAGCAGACTGGTCACTGGAAGCAGAACTGCCCCAAGTATTTGGCGGATAAGAAGGATGGCAAAGTGAACAAAGGTATATGTGATATACATGTTATTGATGTGTACCTTACTAATGCTCGCAGTAGCACCTGGGTATTTGATACTGGCCCTGTTGCTAACATTTGCAACTCGAAACAGGGGTTACGGATTAAGCGAAGATTGGCTAAGGACGAGGTGACGATGCGTGTGGGAAATGGTTTCAAAGTCGATGTGATCGCGGTCGGCACGCTACCTCTACATCTACCTTCGGGATTAGTATTAGACCTAAATAATTGTTATTTGGTGCCAGCGTTGAGCATGAACATTATATCTGGATCTTGTTTGATGCGAGACAGTTATTCATTTAAATCAGAGAATAATGGTTGTTTTATTTATATGAGTAATATCTTTTATGGTCATGCACCCTTGAAGAGTGGTCTATTTTTGATGAATCTCGATAGTAGTGATACACATATTCATAATGTTGAAATCAAAAGATGCACAGTTGATAATGATAGTGCAACTTATTTGTGGCACTGCCATTTAGGTCATATCGGTGTAAAGCGCATGAAGAAACTCCATACTGATGGACTTTTGGAACCACTTGATTATGAATCACTTGGTACTTGCGAACCGTGCCTCATTGATAAGATGACTAAAACGCCGTTCTCCGGTACTATGGAGAGAGCAATAGATTTGTTGGAAATCATACATACAGATGTATGTGGTCCAATGAATGTTGAGGCTCGTGGCGGATATCGTTATTTTCTCACCTTCACAGATGATTTAAGCAGATATGGGTATATCTACTTAATGAAACATAAATCTGAAACATTTGAAAAGTTCAAAGAATTTCAGAGTGAGGTTGAAAATCATTGTAACAAGAAAATAAAGTTTCTACGATCCGATCGTGGAGGAGAATATTTGAGTTACGAGTTTGGTCTACATTTGAAACAATGCGGAATAGTTTCGCAACTCACGCCACCCGGAACACCACAGCGTAATGGTGTGTCCGAACATCGTAATTGTACTTTATTAGATATGGTGCGATCTATGATGTCTCTTACTGATTTACCGATATCATTTTGGGGTTATGCTTTAAAGACGGCTGCATTCACGTTCAATAGGACACCATCGAAATCCGTTGAGACGACGCCTTATGAACTGTGGTTTGGCAAGAAACCAAAGTTGTCGTTTCTGAAAGTTTGGGGCTGCGATGCTTATGTGAAAAAGCTTCAACCTGATAAGCTCGAACCCAAATCGGAGAAATGTGTCTTCATAGGATACCCAAAGGAGACTGTTGGGTACACCTTCTATCACAGATCCGAAGGCAAGACTTTTGTTGCTAAATTTGGAGTTTTTCTAGAGAAGGAGTTTCTCTCGAAATAAGTGAGTGGGAGAAAAGTAGAACTTGATGAGGTATCTATACCTGCTCCCTTATTGGAAAGTAGTACATCACAGAAACCGGTTTCTGTGACACCTACACCAATTAGTGGGGAAGCTAATGATAATGATCATGAAACTTCAGATCAAGTTACTACCGAACCTCGTAGATCAACCAGAGTAAGATCCGCACCAGAGTGGTATGGTAATCCTGTTCTGGAAGTCATGCTACTAGATCATGATGAACCTACAAACTATGAAGAAGCGATGGTGAGCCCAGATTCTGCAAAATGGCTAGAAGCCATGAAATCTGAGATGGGATCCATGTATGAGAACAAAGTGGGGACTTTGGTTGACTTGCCCGTTGATCGGCAAGCAATTGAGAATAAATGGACCTTCAAGAAGAATACTGACGCCGACGGTAATGTTACTATCTATAAAGCTCGGCTTGTTGCGAAAGGTTTTCGACAAGTTCAAGGGATTGACTACGATGAGACCTTCTCACCCGTAGCGATGCTTAAGTCTGTCCGAATCATGTTAGCAATTGCCGCATTTTATGATTATGAAATTTGGCAAATGGATGTCAAAAATGCATTCCTGAATGGATTTCTGGAAGAAGAGTTGTATATGATACAACCAGAAGGTTTTGTCGATCCAAAGGGAGCTAACAAGTGTGCAAGCTCCAGCGATCCATTTATGGACTGGTGCAAGCCTCTCGGAGTTGGAATAAATGCTTTGATAGTGTGATGAAAGCATTTGGTTTTATACAGACTTTTGGAGAAGCCTGTATTTACAAGAAAGTGAGTGGGAGCTCTGTAGCATTTCTGATATTATATGTGGATGACATATTATTGATTGGAAATAATATAGAATTTCTGGATAGCATAAAGGGATACTTGAATAAGAGTTTTTCAATGAAAGACCTCGGTGAAGATGCTTACATATTGGGCATTAAGATCTATAGAGATAGATCAAGACGCTTAATTGGACTTTCACAAAGCACATACCTTGACAAAGTTTTGAAGAAGTTCAAAATGGATCAAGCAAAGAAAGGGTTCTTGCCTGTGTTACAAGGTGTGAAGTTGAGTAAGACTCAATGTCCGACCACTGCAGAAGATAGAGAGAAAATGAAAGATGTTCCCTATGCTTCAGCCATAGGCTCTATCATGTATGCAATGCTGTGTACCAGACCTGATGTGTGCCTTGCTATAAGTCTAGCAGGGAGGTACCAAAGTAAACCAGGAGTGGATCACTGGACATCGGTCAAGAACATCCTGAAGTACCTGAAAAGAACTAAGGATATGTTTCTCGTATATGGAGGTGACAAAGAGCTCATCGTAAATGGTTATGTTGATGCAAGCTTTGACACTGATCCGGACGATTCTAAATCGCAAACCGGATACGTATTTACATTAAACAGTGGAGCTGTCAGTTGGTGCAGTTCTAAACAAAGCGTCGTGGCGGGATCTACATGTGAAGCAGAGTACATAGCTGCTTCGGAAGCAGCAAATGAAGGAGTCTGGATGAAGGAGTTCATATCCGATCTAGGTGTCATACCTAGTGCATCGGGTCCAATGAAAATCTTTTGTGACAATACTGGTGCAACTGCCTTGGCAAAGGAATCCAGATTTCACAAGAGAACCAAGCACATCAAGAGACGCTTCAATTCCATTCGGGATTTAGTCCAAGTGGGAGACATAGAAATTTGCAAGATACATACGGATCTGAATGTTGCAGACCCGCTGACTAAGCCTCTTCCACGAGCAAAACATGATCAGCACCAACGCTCCACGGGTGTTAGAATCATTACTGTGTAATCTAGATTATTGACTCTAGTGCAAGTGGGAGACTGAAGGAAATATGCCCTAGAGGCAATAATAATGTTATTATTTATTTCCTTGTATCATGATAAATGTTTATTATTCAAGATAGAATTGTATTAACCGGAAACATAATACATGTGTGAATACATAGACAAACAGAGTGTCACTAGTATGCCTCTACTTGACTAGCTCGTTGATCAAAGATGGTTATGTTTCCTAACCATAGACATGAGTTGTCATTTGATTAAGGGGATCACATCATTAGGAGAATGATGTGATTGACTTGACCCATTCCGTTAGCATAGCACTTGATCGTTTAGTTTATTGCTATTGCTTTCTTCATGACTTATACATGTTCCTATGACTATGAGATTATGCAACTCCCGTTTACCGGAGGAACACTTTGTGTGCTACCAAACGTCACAACGTAACTGGGTGATTATAAAGGTGCTCTACAGGTGTCTCCGAAGGTACTTGTTGGGTTGGCGTATTTCGAGATTAGGATTCGTCACTCTGATTGCCGGAGAGGTATCTCTGGGCCCTCTCGGTAATGCACATCACTTAAAGCCTTGCAAGCATTGCAGCTAATGAGTTAGTTGCGGGATGATGTATTACAGAAACGAGTAAAGAGACTTGTCGGTAACGAGATTGAACTAGGTATTAAGATACCGACGATCGAATCTCGGGCAAGTAACATACCGATGACAAAGGGAACAACGTATGTTGTTATGCGGTCTGACCGATAAATATCTCTATAGAATATGTAGGAGCCAATATGAGCATCCAGGTTCCGGTATTGGTTATTGACCGGAGACGTGTCTCAGTCATGTCTACATTGTTCTCGAACCCGTAGGGTCCGCACGCTTAATGTTACGATGACAGTTTCATTATGAGTTTATATGTTTTGATGTATCGAAGGTTGTTCGGAGTCCCGGATGTGATCACGGACATGACGAGGAGTCTCGAAATGGTCGAGACATAAAGATTGATATATTGGAAGCCTATGTTTGGACATCGGAAGTGTTCCGGGTGAAATCGGCATTTTACCGGAGTACTGGGAGGTTACCGGAACCCCCCGGTAACCTAATGGGCCTTAATGGGCCTAGTGGAGGAAGTAGAGAGGAGGCCAAGGGGCAGCCGCGCGCCCCTCCCCCCAAGTCCGAATTGGACAAGGAGGGGGGCGGTGCCCCCCCTTTCCTTTCCCCTCTTTCTCTCCTTCCCCCCAAGTCCTAGTCCAACATGGAAAGGGGGGGAGTCCTACTCCCGGTGGGAGTAGGACTCCTCCTGGCACGCCCCTTGCCTGGCCGCACCTCCTCCTCCTTGCTCCTTTATATACGGGGGCAGGGGGGCACCCCATAGACACAAAAATTGATCATTGATATCTTAGCCGTGTGCGGTGCCCCCCTCCACCATAATCCTCGATAATATTGTAGCGGTGCTTAGGCGAAGCCCTGCGACGGTAGAACATCAAGATCGTCACCACGCTGTCGTGCTGACGGAACTCTTCCCCGACATTCTGCTGGATCGGAGTACGGGGATCGTCATCAAGCTGAACATGTGCTAGAACTCGGAGGTGCCGTAGTTTCGGTGCTTGATCGGTCGGGCCGTGAAGACGTACGACTACATCAACCGCGTTGTGCTAACGCTTCCGCTTTCGGTCTACGAGGGTACGTAGACAACACTCTCCTCTCTTGTTGCTATGCATCACCATGATCTTGCGTGTGCGTAGGAAAATTTTGAAATTAGTACGTTCCCCAACATAGTGCTCCAGGCCAGGTGAGGGAGTCTTGGATTAGGGGGTCCTCGGACAGCCAGACTATATCCTTTAGCCGGACTGTTGGACTATGAAGATACAAGATTAAAGACTCCGTCCCATGTCCGGATGGGACTCTCCTTGGCGTGGAAGGCAAGCTTGGCAATACGGATATGTAGATCTCCTCCCTTGTAACCGACTCTGTGTAACCCTAGCCCCCTCCGGTGTCTATATAAACCGGAGGGTTTAGTCCGTAGGACAACAACAATCATACCATAGGCTAGCTTCTAAGGTTTAGCCTCTATGATCTCGTGGTAGATCAACTCTCGTAATACTCATATCATCAAGATCAATCAAGCAGGAAGTAGGGTATTACCTCCATCGAGAGGGCCCGAACCTGGGTAAACATCGTGTCCCCCGCCTCCTGTTACCATTCGCCTTAGACGCACAGTTCGGGACCCCCTACCCGATATACGCCAGTTTTGACACCGGCATTGGTGCTTTCATTGAGAGTTCCACTGTGCCGTCACCGTAAGGCTAGATGGCTCATTCGATCATCGGCAACGATGCGATCCAGGGTGAGATTTTCCTCCCTGGACAGATCTTCGTATTCGGCGGCTTCGTACTGCGGGTCAACTCGCTTGGCCATCTGGAGCAGGTCGAGAGCTACGCCCCTGGCCATCAGGTCAGGTTTGGAAACTTGAACTATACTACCGGCATCCGCGGAGACTTGATCTTCGACGGATTCGAACCCATGTCAGGTGCGCCGCACAATCACGACGAGCACGACCTAGCTCTACCGTCGGACAGTGTTCGGGAGATCACACCTGCAACTACTCCGGCCCTCAATCCGGAACAAATTGTGCCATCTGAGGATGGGTGGATAGATCCCACCATGGAGGCCGCATACTCAGCGGCGATAGAGCCGAATACTGACTTCACCTCCCACGAGACCCGTGTTGCTGATAACCCACAAGTATAGGGGATCGCAACAGTTCTTGATAAGTAAGAGTGTCGAACCCAACGAGGAGCTAAAGGTAGAACAAATATTCCCTAAAGTTTTACCGACCACCGATACAACTCTAGCATGCTTGATGTTCGCTTTACCTAGAACAAGTATGAAACTAGAAGTACTTTGTAGGTGTTTTTGGGTAAGCTTGCAAGAAAATAAAGAGCACGAAAATAAAAGCTAGGGGCTGTTGTCAATAAAGTAAATATAGCGAGTGCCGAAAAGTGGTGGTAGGAGTTGCGAAATTGTCCATTAAGCAATTGACTACTTTACTAGAATGATAGCAAGTATTATGTGGGAGAGGCCACTGCTAGCATGTCATCCCTTACTTGGAATTCTATGCACTTATGATTGGAACTATTAGCAAGCATCCGCAACTACTAACGTTCATTAAGGTAAAACCCAACCATAGCATTAAGATATATTGGTCCCCCTTCAATCCCGTATGCATCAATTTCTATGCTAGGTTGAAGCTTCTGTCACTCTTGCCCTCCAATACATAGTCCTATCAACATACAACTAACCCTATGGTGTGATCCACGCACGCGCTCATATGATGGGCACCAAAGGACAGCAACATAACCACAAGCAAATTAAATCAATCATAGCAATTCATCGACCACCAATAGGACAACGAAAATCTACTCAGACATCATAGGACTACTAGGGAAAACCTTATACACAGAATCTTAGCAGCAACGCGGTCTAAAAACAGACGCTACTGCTAATTAGTAGCAACGAGCTTTAGAAAAGAGCGCTGCTAATGACTGAGTAGCAGTAGCGCTCTAGGTGAAAAGAGCGCTACTACTATAATTGCCACGGTGTTGCCTCCAGGCTAGATATAGTAGTAGCGCCCTTCCCGTGGACGCGCTACTGCTAAAGAAATTAGTAGCAACGGTTTTGCTCAAAACTCGCTGCTGCTAAGTATGACCGCAACTAATTAAGTTTAGTTCCATACTGCTAAGCGAACAAGGTGTTTACCACCTTAAATATGTTGCTTCTCAACCTATCTCGAGCACTTGGTCTTCATTGAACTATATGTGTATGATTTGTGGTTGCAATATGAATCCTCGCATGTACCTATACAGGTACAGTGAGGATTCATGTTGACTATTTAGATTATACACAAAAAGATCAATAATGACCAATGTATATTTTTGACGTTTTTACTAAACAAAAGAAATAACTGCTTCCATTAGCAGTAGCGGTTTTCCCTAAAACGCGCTGTAGATAAGTTAGTTATAGCGCGTTTTCTGTACGTGCGCTACTGCTAGTTCGAGTTAACCACCCCCGCATCAAAATTTCGCTAAGTCCTCCTTTCCACCCACCGGCATGTTCCCCTACTTCCTGTCGCTGCCGCTCGAGCCCGAGCGCGCCTGCGCCCTCACCGCCGCCCGCCCTCAACCTCACCGCCGCCGCTCTCGACCACACTGTCGCCGCCCTCGACCTCACCGCCGCCTCCCTCGACCGAGCCCGCCACCCAGGACCGCCGCCCTTCCGATCCCGAGCCCTCCCTCGCCGCCCCTCCGTCGCCGAGCACCTCCCCGCCACCGTCTCTCACTCTTTAAGCCCCCCACCCCTCCCCAACCCCCTCTCTCTTTGCTTAGTTAGTAGATGATTTTAGTAGTAGTAGATGTTAATTTAGGGTTCATAGATAATGATTTTTAGAGGTAGTGGATATTAATTACTAGTAGTGATGGTAAACTAGTTGTATAATTAGCAGTAGTACATGTTAATTAGTAGTAGATGTAGTAGTTAGATGTTAATTAGTAGTAGTAGATGTGCTAGTTTCTTCCTATTTATAGTAAGTTTATATTTAGTAAGAACTAGTTGAATTAATAGAACTAGTTTAGTTTTAGTTGAACTAGTTAAGTTTTAGTTGAACTAGTATAGTAAGTAAATTAATAATTAGTTGAACTACTTCATTTTTAGAAAGAACTAGTTTTTTTAAACTAAGTTTATATTTAGTAAGAACTAGTTGAATTAATAGAACTAGTTGAATTAATAGAACTAGTTGAACATGCCATATTTGGTGTTATTTTTTAGTTTAAGCAATTATTTCATGTTTTGGTTACACCTCCGAGTGGCCTATGTTTTGCCGGAGTGTTGATTAATTTCCGTTCCGGCAAATTTCAGGCGCTCGATATGTCCTTTTTTAGCAAAGGTCATGCTGGATTTTTCCGTGAATTCTGGCATGACTTGTGCTGGAATATGTACAAGTTTAATCTTTGAATTATGAACGTAGGAAATGTCGTACTCGGACGACGACAGTCTCCCGGGGGAGTGCAGTTGGTGCCACGATGATCGAGGTATGTGCGACAGGTTCGTTCAGCTGGATGAAGATCGGCGCTTCAACATTAAGCTCGAGGAGACCTTCGATGTTGAAACGGTATGCAACAACGACAAGTGTTTTTTTTCGTAAT
The DNA here is from genome assembly GCF_056163025.1 of Triticum urartu. NCBI lineage: Eukaryota > Viridiplantae > Streptophyta > Magnoliopsida > Poales > Poaceae > Triticum > Triticum urartu. The sequence continues at coordinate 9,081,897 of NC_141879.1, forward strand.
TAAGCATGACTTCAACTATTTCAACGTCTAATTTTCATCTTTTACAATTCGACTAGCTTATCCCATGCCATGCAAGACGCTATGTCTTGGAGAGGATGGGTTTTGAAGACCATGAAAATTTTCAAACAAAGAAAATACACCTAAGGACCCATCATGATATCGATTTTGAAGTAAATCTGTACAATTCTCAGAGCGTAACCCATTTTGGTTGCCAAAATTGGGAAGCACTTTGAAAAATGTATGGTTTTTATGAGGGTATGATTGTCAGCATGGATCTTGGTGATCCTGACATCGAGCAAGACAATATGGACATTTGGGTCGTTGTTGATACGCTTCCGATTCTACCGCAATGTGAGTTTCTCAAACATAGTTATTAACTAATTTATATTGTTTATTTCAAAATAGTTGACAGCTTATTTCCATTGACAACTTATTTTGAATCTTCAAAGAATGTGCAGAAGATGGTAGACAAAACCCACTACACTGATGGCTCCCAATTAACTTATAAGGAGAAAAATCATCTGATTGCTTATTGTACTTTTTTTGAGAATTACAATACCTATTATCGAACTCCAAATTATGGTGAATACGTGCCACTAGTGCACGTGTTGAACCACGATAACTTCTATGGAGATACCCTGGTAAGATATTTTACTATTACGACATCCGTGCATCTTTTGCATACTTCTAAAACTAGTACATCATTGCTAACTACGAAGTTATTACTATGTTTTTCAACAGAAAATCCCGATGGATTGTGTGCCTCATCTGATGTATTACAATGGTCGCCTTGAAGTTCTGAACCTACAGCCAGGTCATCCTACGGATCTAACCTGTGCATATCGAATTTCTGAAACCGGTGAACACATGCTAATCAAAGAGTGGAAAAAATGTTTGGACATTCATAAGGAGGTTCTTGGAAGCAACATTAAGCGAAAGGCAAGAATTGGAGACAGGATAATCTGCATTCTCCATAATGGAGAGCGAGGGGCTATCTTGTTTTTTGCTATTTTACCTTAGAGAATATAGTAGGTCCTAAGAGAATGTAGTAGGTCCTATGAGGTACAATATGTTTATTATGTGATACAATGTGTTAGAGTTGAAGATGTGAGGAGTACTTGTGATTACGACTAGTGACCAATGATATGATGATGGTGATGATAAGTTGTTAATGATATGATGATGATGATATTTATTATATCATTGGGTGAAAGAACCGCGGATTAGTTTCAAGTCGATGTCCGTCCACTTGAAACTAGTGCACACGGTTCTTTCACCCCGTGATGTAATAACTCATTATGATGTAAAAACAATTTGTAAATTCCTGTTGTATGAAAATTTGTGTAAAGGTGTATGAATACAACATGAAATAAAAAAGAAATAAAATACGAAATAATAGTAGCAGCGCGGGCAGAGAGAAGCGCTACTACTAATTACCAGCAGCGCTCCTCCTGGAACTCGCTGCTACTAAGTCGATTTAGCCGTAGCGTGGGTGGAGGCACGCTACTGCTATTCATTAGCTGTAGCGCCTTATCAGTAGCGCACCACCCCGCGCTACTGATAGGTCTAAAACCCGCGCTGCTGCTAGCCTTTTCCCTAGTAGTGGATGGCAACACATCATTGGATAATAACATGAAGCATAAAGCACCATGTTCAAGTAGAGGGTACAAAGGGTTGCGGGAGAGTGGACCGCTGTAGATAGAGGGGGGAAGGTGATGGAGATGTTGGTGAAGATGGCGGAGGTGTTGGTGAAGATCGCGGTGATGATGATGGCCCCCGGCGGCGTTTCGGCGCCACCGGAAGTAGGGGGAGCGAGCTCCCCTTCTTCTTCTTCTTCCTTGACCTTCTCCCTAGATGGGAGAAGGGTTTCCCCTCTGGTCCATGGTCTCCATGGCGTGGGAGGGGCGAGAGCCCCTCCGAGATTGGATATATCTCTTTGTTTCTCTCTGTTTCTGCGTTCTGTTCTGCTGCCCTTTCACTGTTTCGGGTATATATGGAGATCCGTAACTCCGATTGGACTGAAACCTTCGCCGTGATTTTTTACCGAAAAATAGCTTTCTTTCGGCCGAAGAAGGGCATCAACCGCCTTACAGGTGGGTCATGAGGGTCAGGGGCGTGCCCTAGGGGGGGGGGCGCCCACCTATCTCGTGCCCACCTCGGACACTCGTTCGCGTTGATTTTTCTTCCAGATTCTCCAAATATTCCAAAAAAAATCTCCATCCGTTTTTATCCCGTTTGGACTCCGTTTGATATGGATATTCTGCGAAAGCAAAAACATGCAATAGACAGGAACTGTCACTGGGCACTGGATCAATATGTTAGTCCCAAAAATAGTATAAAAAGTTGCCAAAAGTACATGGAAGTTGTAAAATATTGGCATGGAACAATCAAAAATTATAGATACGACGGAGACATATCAGCATCCCCAAGCTTAATTCCTGCTCGTCCTCGAGTAGGTAAATGATAAAAAAGATATTTTTTGATGTGGAATGCTACCTAGCATAATCTTAATCATATATCTAATCATGGCATGAATATTAAGACACGAGTGATTCAAAGCAATAGTCTATCATTTGACATAAAAACAATACACTTCAAGCATACCAACCAAGCAATTATGTCTTATTGAAATAACATAGCCAAAGAAAGTTCATCCCTACAAAATCATATAGTCTGGCTATGCTCCATCTTCACCACACAAAGCATTCACATCATGCACAACCCCGATGAAAAGCCAAGCAATTGTTTCATACTTTGACGCTCTCAACCCTTTTCAACTTTCACGCAATACATGAGCGTGAGCCATGGACATAGCACTATAGGTGGAATAGAATATGATGATGGGGGTTATGTGGAGAGGACAAAAAAGGAGAAGATAGTCTCACATCAACTAGGCGTATCAACGGGCTATGGAGATGCCCATGAATAGATATCAATGTGAGGAGTAGGGATTGCCATGCAATGAATGCACTAGAGGTATAAGTATATGAAAGCTCAAACTGAAACTAAGTGGGTGTGCATCCAACTTGCTTGCTCATGAAGACCTAGGGCATTTGAGGAAGCCCATCGTTGGAATATACAAGCCAAGTTCTATAATGAAAATTCCCACTAGTAAATGAAAGTGATAACTCAAGAGACTCACTATATATGAAGAACATGGTGCTACTTTGAAGCACAAGTGTGGTAAAAGGATAGTAACATTGCCCCTTTTCTCTCTTTTTTTCTTTTCTTTTTTTTGCGGGCTTCTTTGGCCCCATTTTTTTATTTAGGCTTCTTTGGCCTCTTTTTTTTTGATGGGGCAATGCTCTAATAATGATGATCATCACACTTTTATTTACTTACAACTCTATATTACAACTCGATACTAGAACAAAGATATGACTCTATAGGAATGCCTCCCGCGGTGTACCGGGATGTGCCATGATCTAGCGTAGCAATAACATCAAAAAACGGACAAGCCATGGAAACATCATGCTAGCTATCTTACGATCATGCAAAGCAATATGACAATAAATGCTCAAGTCATGTATATGATGATGATGGAAGTTGCATGGCAATATATCTCGGAATGGCTATGGAAATGCCATGATAGGTAGGTATGGTGGCTGTTTTGAGGAAGATATAAGGAGGTTTATGCGTGACAGAGCGTATCGTATCACGGGGTTTGGATGCACCGGCGAAGTTTGCAGCAACTCTCGAGGTGAGAAAGGGCAATGCACGGTACCGAAGAGGCTAGCAATGATGGAACGGTGAGAGTGTGTATAATCCATGGACTCAACATTAGTCATAAAGAACTCACATACTTATTGCAAAAATCTATTAGTCATCGAAACAAAGTACTACACGCATGCTCCTAGGGGGATAGATTGGTAGGAAAAGACCATCGCTCGTCCCCGACCGCCACTCATAAGGAAGACAATCAATAAACACCTCATGCTCCGACTTCGTTACATAACGGTTCACCATACATGCATGCTACGGGACTTGCAAACCTCAACACAAGTATTTCTCAATTTCACAATTACTCGACTAGCATGACTCTAATATCACGACCTTTATATCGCAAAACTATTACAAGAAATCAAACATATCATATTCAGTGATCTATAAGTTTTATGTAGGATTTTATGACCAACCATGTGAATGACCAGTTCCTGTCATCTCGCTAAATAGATATAAGTGAAGCAAGAGAGTTTAATTCTTTCTACAAAAGATATGCCCACGCTCTAACAAATATAAGTGAAGCAAAAGAGCATTCTACAAATGGCGGTTGTCTATGTAAAGAGAAACAGGCAATCCAAACTTCAAATGATATAAGTGAAGTGCAAAGAGCATTCTATAAATCAACCAAGGACCATCTCATACCAGCATGGTGCATAAAATAAAAAAGAAGACTAAATGTAAAAGACGCTCCAAGATTTGCACATATCACATGAATGAAACGAATCCGAAAACATACCGATACTTGTTGAAGAAAAAGGGGATGCCTTCCGGGGCATCCCCAAGCTTAGACGCTTGAGTCTCCTTGAATATTTACTTGGGGTGCCTCGGGCATCCCCAAGCTCTAGCTCTTGCCTCTCTTCCTTCTTCTCACATCGAAACCTTCTCGATCATCGAACACTTCATCCACACAAAACTTCAATAGAAAACTCGGTAAGATCCGTTAGTATAATAAAGCAAATCACTACTATAAGTACTGCTGCAAACCAATTCATATTTTGTTTTTGCATTGTGTCTACTGTAATATAACTTTTTCATGGCTTAATCCACTGATATAAATTGATAGTTTCATCAAAACAAGCAAACTATGCATCAAAAACAGAATCTGTCTAAAACAGAACAGTCTGTAATAATCTGAACATTCACCATACTTCTGATACTTGAAAAATTCTGCCAAAATTAGGAAAAATAAGAAAATTGTACATAAATACAGTGCAAAAAGAATCAGAACCATTTGACGTTCCAGTAAAAAGTGAAAAATCGCGCACTACAGCCAAAGTTTCTGTCCTACACCGCACAAACCAACAAGCATTGTAAGCATCCTAAAGGAAAACCTTGGCACATTATTTTTATAATACAATGGAATTGTACAAGGGGATAATTATTTTTATTGAAAAGTTTCTGTAATCAAGATTCACAAAGTTTCCATGAGCATGAACAAAGTTCAAGGCTAGCTCCCACTTCAACAATGCTCGTCTTTCTCACTTTCACTTTCCTTTTTTTTTGAAAAAGGTTTGGGTTCCCCTCTTTATTTTTGTTGTTTTTAAACTAAATGAAAGCACTCAATAGAAATAAATGACTCTCTAAAACTTCTGGGTTGTCTCCCTGGTAGCGCTTTCTTTAAAGCCATTAAGCTACGCATATAGTGCTCAAGTAGTGGATCCACTCGGATCCCAAGGTATATCAAAGCCAATTTTAGTTAACAATGATTTTTAATTTAGTAGTGAGCAAAAACTAACATCATGTAATGACGAAGTCTAACTCTCTTCCTATGCATCGGCATGTCATAAAAGAACAATTCATGCGCACCTAGTAAAGGCCAATGCATAGTATAAGCAGTTTCTTGCAATTTTATCATATTGGAAACATAGAGAGGTGGAGATAAGGTTCCTCTCTCATAATAATTGCAAGTAGGAGCAGCAAGCACATGCATATTATATCCATTAAAATCATCTTGTGTAGTAGTAAGAGGCAACCCATCAATATAATCCTTAATAAGTGCAAGCTTCTCCGATATAGTGTAGTTTAGAGAATTCAAAAAGATAATAGGACTATCATGCGTGGGTGCAATAGCAAAAATTTCATGTTTAACATAAGGCACTATAGCAAGTTCATCTCCATTGGCATCTTGGCCACAAGTATAGCAAGCATCATCAAAAAGGGATATTTCAAAAGAATCAAAGGGATCATAACAGTCATCATAGCAATCATCCTTCGGTAAGCACGAAGGGGAATTAAACAATGTATGAGTTGAAGAGTTACTCTCATTAGAAGGTGGGCATGGGTGATCAATCCACTCTTCCTCCTTTTGTCATCTTTTTCATCCAATGAGCTCACAGTTTCATCAGCTTCTTCTTCCATAGATTCCTGCAAAAAATTAGTCTCTTCTTGGACAGCGGAGACTTTCTCAATAAGTGCATTAATATCGGAATTGTATTCATAATTATCATAGCAATATTTGAGGATAGCTAAATTTTCAGGTCTATAACAAGCATCATCAAAATCTTCAAACTGTGTAAGCATAGATTCAATTTCATAAGCACCCATAAAAGCAACAAATTCTTCTATTTGTTCCACATCATAGTAATCATATATACCATTAGCATAAGAAGCTAAGGTTTTATTATCATTAAATTTGCATGAAAAGGGAAGGTGTGGAGCCTTCATCCTAGAGCAACAAGTATAATCATATTCCAAGCATAGTTGCCTAGCATACCACTTCAATATATGAATTTGATCACATCATAGTTTCCCTTTTTGAGTCAAGCGATAATCCCTAAAGTATTCACGTTGATCCAACGTTACTCCCATAACATAATTGAATGGGGTTTTCTCAGGATTATTAAAGCAGTACATAATATCTTTCACATAACCAGCATCGAGGGTTTTAGGAGGTTCCTCATCTCCATGAGCAGCAAGTACACCTAATTTTTTTTGTATTTCGTGTTCCATATCCATAACTAAAGATAAAGAAAAACTAGGAACAACAAATAAAAATTACTTAGTGATAAAGAAAACAAGCACACACGAGAATATTCAGCCCACGCTATTGCTCCCCGGCAACGGCGCCAGAAAAAGGTCTTGATAACCCACAAGTATTGGGGATCGCAACAGTTTTCGATAAGTAAGAGTGTCGAACCCAACGAGGAGCTAAAGGTAGAACAAATATTCCCTAAAGTTTTATCGACCACCGATACAACTCTACGCACGCTTGATGTTCGCTTTACCTAGAACAAGTATGAAAATAGAAGTACTTTGTAGGTGTTTTTGGGTAAGTTTGCAAGAAAATAAAGAGCACGAAAATAAAAGCTAGGGGCTGTTGTCAATAAAGTAAATATAGCGAGTGTGGAAAAGTGGTGGTAGGAGTTGCGAAATTGTCCATTAAGCAATTGACTACTTTACTAGACCGATAGCAAGTATTATGTGGGAGAGGCCACTGCTAGCATGTCATCCCTTACTTGGAATTCTATGCACTTATGATTGGAAGTATTAGCAAGCATCCGCAACTACTAACGTTCATTAAGGTAAAACCCAACCATAGCATTAAGATATATTGGTCCCCCTTCAATCCCGTATGCATCAATTTCTATGCTAGGTTGAAGCTTCTGTCACTCTTGCCCTCCAATACATAGTCCTATCAACATACAACTAACCCTATGGTTGTAGGGTTTCGCAGTAATTTCGAAAATTTTCCTACGCACACGCAAGATCATGTGATGCATAGCAACGAGATGGAAGAGTGTTGTCTACGTACCCACGCAGACCGACTGCGGAAGCAATGACATAACGTAGAGGAAGTAGTCGTACGTCTTCACGATCCAACCGATCAAGCACCGAAACTATGGCACCTCCGAGTTCGAGCACACGTTCAGCTCGATGACGATCCCCGGACTCTGATCCAGCAAAGTGTCGGGGAAGAGTTCCGTCAGCACGACGGCGTGGTGACGATCTTGATGCACTACAGCAGCAGGGCTTCGCCTAAACTCCGCTACAGTATTATCAAGGACTATGGTGGCTGGGGGCACCGCACACGGCTAAGGAATAGATCACGTGGATCAACTTGTGTGTTTCTGGGGTGCCTCTGCCTCAGTATATAAAGGATTAGAGGGGGGGAGGCTGGCCGGCCACAGGAGGCGCGCCAGGAGAGTCCTACTCCCTCTGGGAGTAGGATTCCCCCCCCCCAATCCTAGTTGGAATAGGATTCGCAGAGGGGGAAAAGAGAAAGAGGGGGCCGGCCACCTCTCTTAGTCCTAATAGGACTAGGGGAAGAGGGAGGCGCGAAGCCCATGTAGGGCTGCCTCTTCTCTTTTCCACTAAGGCCCATCATGGCCCATTTAGCTCCCGGAGGGTTCCGGTAACCTTCCCGGTACTCCGGTAAAATCCCGATTTCACCCGGAACACTTCCGATATCCAAACATAGGCTTCCAATATATCAATCTTTACGTCTCGACCATTTCGAGACTCCTCGTCATGTCCGTGATCTCATCAACACTTGATGCTCCTTCTTGATTTCTACCTCCGCAGCTTTCAGCATCGCGAAGAGCTCGGGAATAGTCTTGTTCATCCCTTGCATATTATAGTTCATCACGAAGCTCTTGTAGCTTGGTGGCAGTGATTGAAGAATTCTGTCAATGACGCTATCATCTGGAAGATTAACTCCCAATTGAATCAAGTGATTATTATACCCAGACATTTTGAGTATATGCTCACTGACATAACTGTTCTCCTCCATCTTGCAGCTATAGAACTTATTGGAGACTTCATATCTCTCATTCCGGGCATTTGCTTGAAATATTAACTTCAACTCCTGGAACATCTCATATGCTCCATGACATTCAAAACGTCGTTGAAGTCCCGATTCTAAGCCGTAAAGCATGGCACACTGAACTATCGAGTAGTCATCTGCTTTGCTCTGCCAGACGTTCATAACATCCGGCGTTGCTCCTGCAGCAGGCCTGGCACCCAGCGGTGCTTCCAGGACGTAATTCTTCTGTGCAGCAATGAGGATAATCCTCAAGTTACGGACCCAGTCCGTGTAATTGCTACCATCATCTTTCAACTTTGCTTTCTCAAGGAACGCATTAAAATTCAACGGAACAACAGCACGAGCCATCTATCTACAATCAAACATAAACAAGCAAGATACTAATCAGGTACTAAGTTTCATGATAAATTTAAGTTCAGTTAATCAAATTAATTAAAGAACTCCCACTTAGATAGACATCCCTCTAATCCTCTAAGTGATTACGTGATCCAAATCAACTAAACCATAACCGATCATCACGTGAGATGGAGTAGTTTTCAATGGTGAACATCGTTATGTTGATCATATCTACTATATGATTCACGCTCGACCTTTCGGTCTCCGTGTTCCGAGGCCATATCTGTATATGCTTGGCTCGTCAAGTATAACCTGAGTATTCCGCGTGTGCAACTGTTTTGCACCCGTTGTATTTGAACGTAGAACCTATCACACCCGATCATCACGTGGTGTCTCAGCACGAAGAACTTTCGCAACGGTGCATACTCAGGGAGAACACTTCTTGATAATTTAGTGAGAGATCATCTTATAATGCTACGGTCAATCAAAGCAAGATAAGATGCATAAAAGGATAAACATCACATGCAATCGATATAAGTGATATGATATGGCCATCATCATCTCGTGCTCGTGATCTCCATCTCCGAAGCACCGTCGTGATCACCATCGTCACCGGCATGACACCTTGATCTCCATCGTAGCATCATTGTCGTCTCGCCAAGCTTGTGCTTCCACGACTATCACTACCGCTTAGTAATAAAGTAAAGCATTACATCGCGATTTCATTGCATACAATAAAACGACAACCATAAGGCTCCTGCCAGTTGCCGATAACTCAGTTACAAAACATGATCATCTCATACAATAAAATTCAGCATCATGTCTTGACCATATCACATCACAACATGCCTTGCAAAAACAAGTTAGACGTCTTCTACTTTGTTGTTGCAAGTTTTACGTGGCTGCTACGTGCTTAAGCAAGAACCAATCTCACCTACGCATCAAAACCACAACGATAGTTTGTCAAATAGACTCCATTTTAACCTTCGCAAGGACCGGGCGTAGCCATACTTGGTTCAAGTAAAGTTGGAGAGACAGTCGCCCGCAAGCCACCTATGTGCAAAGCACGTCGGGGAAACTGGTCTCACGTAAGCGTACGCGTAATGTTGGTCCGGGTCGTCTCGTCCAACAATGCCGCCGAACCAAAGTATGACATGCTGGTAGGCAGTATGACTTATATCGCCCACAACTCACTTGTGTTCTACTCGTGCATATAACATCAACATAAATAACCTGGCTCTGATGCCACTGTAGGGTTTCGCGGTAATTTCAAAAAATTTCCTACGCACACGCAAGATCATGTGATGCATAGCAACGAGATGGAAGAGTGTTGTCTACGTACCCATGCAGACCGACTGCGGAAGCGCTGACACAACGTAGAGGAAGTAGTCATACGTCTTCACGATCCAACCGATCAAGCACCGAAACTACGGCACCTCCGAGTTCGAGCACACGTTCAGCTCGATGACGATCCCCGGACTCCGATCCAGCAAAGTGTCGGGGAAGAGTTCCGTCAGCACGACGGCGTGGTGACGATCTTGATGCACTACAGCAGCAGGGCTTCGCCTAAACTCCGCTACAGTATTATCGAGGACTATGGTGGCTGGGGGCACCGCACACGGCTAAGGAATAGATCACGTGGATCAACTTGTGTGTTTCTGGGGTGCCTCTGGGAGTAGGATTCCCCTCCCCCCAATCCTAGTTGGAATAGGATTCGCGGAGGGGGAAAAGAGAAAGAGGGGGCCGGCCACCTCTCCTAGTCCTAATAGGACTAGGGGAAGAGGGAGGCGCGCAGCCCATGTAGGGCTGCCTCTTCTCTTTTCCACTAAGGCCCATCATGGCCCATTTAGCTCCCGGGGGGTTCCGGTAACCTTCCCGGTACTCCGGTAAAATCCCGATTTCACCCGGAACACTTCCGATATCCAAACATAGGCTTCCAATATATCAATCTTTACGTCTCGACCATTTTGAGACTCCTCGTCATGTCCGTGATCTCATCCGGGACTCCGAACAACCTTCAGTACATCAAAATGCATAAACTCATAATATAACTGTCATCATAACCTTAAGCGTGCGGACCCTACGGGTTCAAGAACAATGTAGACATGACCGAGACACGTCTCCGGTCAATAACCAATAGCGGGACCTGGATGCCCATATTGGCTCCTACATATTCTACGAAGATCTTTATCAGTCAGACCGCATAACAACATACGTTGTTCCCTTTGTCATCGGTATGTTACTTGCCCGAGATTCGATCGTTGGTATCCAATACCTAGTTCAATCTCGTTACCGGCAAGTCTCTTTACTCGTTCTGTAATACATCATCCCGCAACTAACTCATTAGTTGCAATGCTTGCAAGGCTTATGTGATGTGTATTACCGAGAGGGCCCAGAGATACCTCACCGACAATCGGAGTGACAAATCCTAATCTCGAAATACGCCAACCAAACATCTACCTTTGGAGACACCTGTAATGCTCCTTTATAATCACCCAGTTACGTTGTGACGTTTGGTAGCACCCAAAGTGTTCCTCCGGCAAACGGGAGTTGCATAATCTCATAGTTATAGGAACATGTATAAGTCATGAAGAAAGCAATAGCAACATACTAAACGATCGGGTGCTAAGCTAATGGAATGGGTCATGTCAATCAGATCATTCAACTAATGATGTGACCTCGTTAATCAAATAACAACTCATTGTTCATGGTTAGGAAACATAACCATCTTTGATTAACGAGCTAGTCAAGTAGAGGCATCCTAGTGACACTTTGTTTGTTTATGTATTCACACATGTATTATGTTTCCGGCTAATACAATTCTAGCATGAATAATAAACATTTATCATGATTATAAGGAAATAAATAATAACTTTATTATTGCCTCTAGGGCATATTTCCTTCAATGGTGTGATCCACGCGCGCGCTCATATGATGGGCACCAAAGGACATCAACATAACCACAAGCAAATTAAATCAATCATAACAATTCATCAACCACCAATAGGACAACGAAAATCTACTGAGACATCATAGGATGGCAACACATCATAGGATAATAATATGAAGCATAAAGCACCATGTACAAGTAGAGGGTACAATGGGTTGTGGGAGAGTGGACCGCTGTAGATAGAGGGGGGAAGGTGATGGAGATGTTGGTGAAGATGGCGGAGGTGTTGGTGAAGATCACGGTGATGATGATGGCCCCCGGCGGCGTTCCGGCGCCACCGGAAGTAGGGGAGAGAGCTCCCCTTCTTCTTCTTCTTCCTTGACCTTCTCCCTAGATGGGAGAAGCGTTTCCCCTCTGGTCCATGGTCTCCATGGCGTGGGAGGGGCGAGATCCCCCCCGAGATTGGATCTATCTCTCTGTTTCTCTCTGGTTCTGCGTTCTGTTTTGCTGCCCTTTCACCGTTTCGGTATATATGGAGATCCGTAACTCTGATTGGACTGAAACCTTCGCCGTGATTTTTTTACCGAAAATTAGCTTTCTTGCGGCCGAAGAAGGGCGTCAACCGCCTTACAGGTGGGTCACGAGGGTCAGGGGCGCGCCCTAGGGGGGGGCGCCCCCTACCTCGTGCCCACCTCTGACACTGGTTCGCGTTGATTTTTCTTCCAGATTCTCCAAATATTCCAAAAAAATCTCCATCCGTTTTTATCCCGTTTGTACTCCGTTTGATATGGATACTCTGCGAAACCAAAAACATGCAACAGACATGAACTGGCACTGGGCACTGGATCAATATGTTAGTCCCAAAAATAGTACAAAAAGTTGCCAAAAAGTACATGGAAGTTGTAAAATATTGGCATGGAACAATCAAAAATTATAGATATGACGGAGACGTATCAGTTGCCGAACCGTTGGATTCGCCCCCGGCCATGGGATCCGAGCCGCCTGGGTCCGTGCCTAGCGAATCCGATTGGGCACCTATCATGGAGTTTACCTCTGCGGATATCTTTCAGCACTCACCCTTTGGCGATGTGCTAAAGTCGTTGAGGTCACTCTCCCTGTCAGGAGACCCTTGGCCGAACTATGTCCGGCTAGAATGGGATGCGGACGACGAAGAAATTCGCTCCCCACCCACCACCCACTTAGTAGCCACTATCGACGATTTAACCGACATGCTTGACTTCGGCTCCGAAGACATCGACGGCATGGATGACGATGCAGGAGACGAAAAAGAACCACCGCCCATAGGGCGCTGGACTGCCACCTCATCGTATGACATATACATGGTGGACAACCCCAAAGAAGGGGATGGCGATAAGACAATGGAGGATAACCCCTCCAAGAAGCAATCCAAGCACCGACGTCAGCGGCGCCGCTCTAAGTCTCGCCATAGCAAAAGCAGTGATACCGGCACAAGAGACAATAACGCTCCGGATAGTGCCGGAGACAATGATAATCCCCTCCAGCCAGACCTCGAGCGGGAGGATGAACAAGCTAGCCCTCCGGAACAGGCAGCAAACGGAGAATCAGAGGATGACAATTACATGCCTCTCTCCGAAGACAAGGTGAGCCTCGGCGACGAAGAATGTATCGTGCCTGAGGATCCCGTCGAGCAGGAGCGCTTCAAGCGCCGGCTTATAGCCACAGCAAACAGCCTGAAGAAAAAGCAACTACAGTTTCGAGCAGATCAAGATCTGCTAGCGGATAGATGGAGTGAAGTCTTGGCAGCCGAGGAATATGAACTCGAGCGCCCAACCAAGAGTTACCGAAAGCGCAGTTTGCTACGCCGACTCGAGGAGGAAGTATTGAAACCTACATCACCAGCGTATGATGCGGCGGATCGGCCACCTCGTGGCCGAGACAGAGAGGCATATCAGCCCGAAGTCCAGCCCGCACCCCGCCACCATTCAAACAAAAGTACCAAGGCCCGGGGCAACACGCGGGACCTGCGAGACGTATTGGAAAACAAAGCAAAACATGCAAGATCGATCTACAGATCACGGGGGCGCGCCCCAACGCGGGACGATGACCGTCACGCCGGATATACTAAAAGCAAATCTGGCCAGGCCGAATATAGCAGACAAGACTCGTATGAACTGCATCGTGATATAGCCCGGCACAGAGGCGCCGCACACCCCCTATGCTTCACTGATGAAGTAATGGATCACGAATTCCCAGAGGGCTTTAAACCCGTAAACATTGAATCATATGATGGTACAACAGATCCCGCGGTATGGATCGAGGATTTCCTCCTACACATCCACATGGCTCGTGGTGATGATCTACATGCCATCAAGTACCTCCCACTAAAACTCAAAGGACCAGCTCGGCATTGGCTGAATAGCTTGCCAGCAGACTCCATTGGCAGTTGGGAGGATTTGGAACATGCATTCCTTGACAACTTCCAGGGCACTTATGTGCGACCACCGGATGCTGATGACTTGAGCCATATAACTCAGCAGCCAGGGGAATCGGCCAGGAAATTCTAGACCAGGTTCCTAACTAAGAAAAACCAAATTGTCGACTGTCCGGATGCAGAGGCCTTAGCGGCATTTAAGCATAACATCCATGACGAGTGGCTCACCCGGCACCTCGGCCAGGAGAAGCCGAAGTCTATGGCAGCCCTCACGACGCTCATGACTCGCTTTTACGCGGGCGAGGACAGCTGGCTGGCTCGCAGCAACAACACATCAAGAAGTCATGGCAATTCAGATGCCAAATATAGTAACGGCAGACCACATCGCAACAGACACAAGCGCCGCAACAACGGTGACAACGCCGAAGACACGGCAGTCAATGCCGGATTCAGTGGCTCTACATCCGGTCAGCGGAAGAAGCCGTTCAAAAGAAGCAACCCGAGCCCATCCAGTTTGGACCGCATACTCGATCGCTCGTGTCAAATTCACGGCACCCCCAATAAGCCAGCCAATCACACCAACAGGGAATGTTGGGTGTTCAAGCTGGCCGGCAAGTTGAATACCAAAAATAAGGAAAAGGGGCTGCATAGCGACGATGAGGAGGAGTCCCGGCCACCGAACACGGGAGGACAGAAGAAATTTCCTCCCCAAGTGAAAACAGTGAACATGATATATGCAACCCATATTCCCAAGAAGGAACGAAAGCGTGCACTAAGGGACGTCTATGCGATGGAGCCAGTCGCCCCAAAGTTCAACCCATGGTCTTCTTGTCCGACCACTTTCGATCGTAGGGACCACCCCACTAGTATCCGTCATGGCGGTTCTGCCGCATTAGTCCTTGATCCCATCATTGACGGATTTCACCTCACCCTAGTCCTTATGGACGGCGGCAGCAGCCTGAACCTGCTTTATCAGGATACAGTGCGCAAAATGGGTATAGATCCCTCAAGGATCAAACCCACTAAAACCACTTTTAAAGGTGTCATCCCAGGTGTAGAGGCCCATTGCACGGGCTCAATCACACTGGAAGTGGTCTTCGGATCTCCGGACAACTTCCGAAGCGAGGAGTTAATCTTCGATATCGTCCCGTTTCGCAGTGGCTATCACACACTGCTCGGACGAACCGCATTTGCCAGATTCAATGCGGTGCCGCATTATGCATACCTCAAGCTCAAAATGCTAGGACCTCGTGGGGTTATAACAATCAATGGAAACACAGAACGCTCGCTCCGCACGGAGGAGCACACTGCGGCCCTCGCAGCAGAAGCACAAAGCAGCCTTTTAAAGCAAACCACCAATTCGGCGACAAAGCCCCCACACACCTTCAAGCGAGTCCGGAGTAACCTGCAACAGGATCGCCTGGCACGTTCAGAGCTTGCCTAGCAATTCGGCCTCCATCCTAGTCCCAGTCAAGCGACGAAATCTGTGCCACGCGTACATAATTGCGCACTAATAATTCCATGGGCATAGGTTGGGGCACGGCCAGGACACGCCCCACAATGCGGCTCAACCGCCCCAGGGGATGTATATCTTTATAATTTTCTCTCTTTCAAGACCTTACTATCTGGAAGCCCTTTTCGGCAGTCTGATTGCTGGACGCATTACGGGAAGGAAATACCAAGGAGGCAAGAAGCTAAGACGTACAAGGGAATCCCCAGGTGGTCTCTGATAGCGATCGAAATACCTGTTTTAAATACCCATACGCAGCTTGCCCTTGGATAGGACATGTCAAATAGTCTTATTTTTTTGCTTATTGCACTACTTGTATCCATACGCTTCGACGTATTATTTAATAACAATGCATAGCATTAGTATATCATTGCATTACACTTTTTTCCCTTGTCTGCTTATTTACGACAAATTACATCCGTACATTCTGGTACGATCAGTACGCCAGGGGCTTCAGTATACCCCATAAATATGGCGTGAGAAGTCCGAACACTTTCGACAGTGCGGCACCCCGAACTTATAGCACTATGTGCATTAGCTCTGAATCATGTCTTGGGTCAATAGTTGGGTTTGCCTGGCTCCCATGTTTTGGTACATTACGTTCCACAATATCGGCTAAGGTAGCACTGGGAGAACTACTGCGATTGTGTCCCGGTTCTTCTGGACGAGCACCTTAGTAGAGAAAGCCGAAAACTGACTGTCATGATAAGGCGAGAGTTGGTCGCTGTTCGAGAGGTCTCAAGTCCTTAAAGACTTTTTCCGCTTCGAGCGAGGAGTCAGCCTAGCCCGACTTAGGCGTATATAGCGCCCCAAATTCGGCCTTCCGAATACTAGGGGCTTCGCCAAAATTTAAAATTGTAGACTTCTATGGCTAAGTGAGAGTGATAAAGCCTTATAGTCCGATTGCCTGGTTCGTTATGCTGAACACCTCCTTCGAAGGACCCAAAATTGGGATAAAGAGTGCTCATGTTTATCCCGAACACCTCAGTACTAGTTACATGGGGGCAGAAGCCGACGACTGGCCAACTCTCAGATTTAATAAACGGCCGCACAGAAGGTAATATTTTAAATTCACAAGCGTTGCATAGCGCAAATGAACTCGTTTCACATTACAAGATCACATGAGTACATTTATTCAAATACACTGGTAGAAAAAGGGCCTATAGTCCCGGTTTGTAAGGGCCTTTAGTCCCGGTTCGGGAACCGGGACTAAAGTGTCGGTACTAATACCTCCCCCCTTTAGTCCCGGTTCAATCCAGAACCGGGACTAAAGGCCCTCCACGTGGCCGGTCCACCTTTAGTCCCGGTTGGTAACACCAACCGGTACTAAAGGAAATTTCCTGATTTTTTTTTTGAATTTTTTTTTTGAATTTTTTTTTATTTTCAAATTTCTGAATTATTTTAACCTCTAATCTCTAATCACCCCTCATCATTGCTCAATTTAATCTCTAATCACCCCTCATCATTCCAAATCATCTCACTTCCCGAACGGTCACCCATCCTCTCACTACTCTAGCCTGAGCACGCTTAACTTCTGGGTTCTATTCTCCCTCATTTCCAAGTCTGCACTTGTTGTTTTCTTGACAATAGTAAGATGTCAATCCTATTAACCCTCAGGAATTTAGCTTGAGCATGAAGTCACATATTTCACTGTTTGAGTTTAAAACTATTGTTCTAAAAGACAATAATTTTTTAGTAACACTAATATTTTTGAATAAGTAGTTTGACCATTGTTTGACCACAGTTTGACCATAGTTTGACCAGATTTGACCAAAATTCAAAAAAGGTGAAATAATTATTTAATAACACTAATATTCTTGAATAATTATTTAATAACACTAATACTTCTTGAATAAGTATTTAAAAAAACTGAAATTTAAAAAAACTGAAATTTGAGCATAACTTTTTTTCCTTTTGGAATTTGAGGATTCTAGAAATTTGCAAACAGGCCGTAGGCGATCTCCATCGGATGTAACTTTTCGAGTAGATGATTTTTCATATAAAAAACTTTTTCATCCGAGTTCGTATGCAAAAGTTATGCCCATTTTACAAATTCTAGAGAGATTTTGTAAATAAATTCGAAATTCATATTTGTAAATTTTCCCAACAACTAGACCACATATCACATGTGAAACTTATTTTCTTTTATTTTTTTGACATTTCCATCATTTTCTTTTATTTTTTTTAAAACTGAAAAGGCGATCCACGGGGGGGGGGGGGGTATAGTTTGAAACTGAAATGGGACCTTTAGTACCGGTTCGTGGCACGAACCGGGACTAAAGGTCTCATCCCCATTAGTCCCGGTTCGTGCCTCAAACCGGGACTAAAGGTCTAATCTTTAGTCCCGGTTTGTGGCACGAACCGGGACCAATGGTTGTGGGCCAGGAGCGAGGCCCATTGGTCCCGGTTCATCCCACCAACCGAGACCAAAAGGTCTAGATGAACCGGGACTAATGCCTTAGCCGCACGAACCGGGACCAATGCTCACATTAGTCCCGGTTCTAGACTAAACCGGGACTAATGGGCTGAGCCGGCCTGGACCATAGCCCTGTTTTCTACTAGTGATATTACATCCTTAGCACATTCCTCCGCCACAAGGCGAGCACCCTTCAGGACACTATCATAATACATTTCGGGGTGGCGATGCTCCTTGCCTTCCGGCAGCCCCTCCTTCACCAGCTTCGCGGCGTCCAGCTTCGCCCAGTGCACCTTCGCCCGGGCAAAAGCCCTGCGCACACCCTCGATGCAGACGAACCGCTTTATGACTTCAAGCCATGGGCAGGCATTCACAAGCCGCCTCACCAGACCAAAGTAGCTATCAGGCAGGGGCTCGCCAGGCCACATCCGGACTATAAGACCCTTCATGGCCTGTGTGGCCGCCTTGTGGAGCTCGACCAGTTGCTTCAGCTGGTCGCTCAAGGGCATTGGGTGTTCGGTTCCAGTATACTGAGACCAGAACAACTTCTTCGTCGAGCTCCCCTCCTCAGCGCGGTAGAACTCCGCGGCATCCGACACACTGCGGGGTACATCTGCGAACGCTCCTGGAGAGCTCTGAACTCGGGTAAGTAAAAAGAAAGTTTCCTTCACATGCTTGCTTTGCATAATGAATGTCTTACCCGCCGCTATCTTCTTAACCGCCTCAATTTCTTGGAGGGCCTTTTGGGCTTCGGCCTTGGCATGTTGTGCGCTTTCGAGGGCCTTCGCAAGCTCGGACTCTTGCGTCTTAGAGTCATGCTCCAAGGACTCGTGTTTTTTGGCGAGAGCCTAGAGCTCTTGCTGCACCTCGCCTACCCGGGCTTCTTGCTTTTCTCGCTCGATGCGCTCCTTGGCCGCTTTGTCTTTGGCCTCGGATAGCGCCTTCTGCAGTGCCGCCACTTTGGTTGTGGCCCCTAGCAAAATTCATGACAATCCTATTATTCTAAAACCAATTTTTTATATACAGACAGGGTATTACTTACATTTGTTCTCTTTGAGCTGCCTCTTAGTAAGGTCGAGCTCTTCTTTGGACCGCTCAAGGTCTTGTTTCAGTGCAGCGACCTCCGCAGTACGTGCGGCAGTGGCTAGCAGTGAAGTTGCATATGCACATAGACATACTCCGATTAGACTCCTGCGGTTATTATTTGATCCTCTATCCGGCCTTTCTTCGCAAACGCCAAACAGAGCATCAGGGGCTACTGTCTATGCGGTAATATTCTCTTATAATTTGGTACTTACCTCAAAGCCTGTTAGGAGGCCGACACAGGCTTCAGTCAGTCCGCTCTTGGCAGACTAAACCTTCTCGGTCACCACACTCATGATAGTGCGGTGCTCTTCGTCGATGGAAGCGCTAGAAAGCGCTTCCAGCAAGTTGCCCGATGCCTCTGGATGGACAGAGGCCATCGGAACAGGCGGCTTGCCCCTCTTAGCGAGGGGTCGCCTGACAGAGTCCGGAACCACTGGAGGTTCCGGCGCAGTATTCGGCTGGGGGCCGAATTTGCTGCCCCCATCATCGGAGCCCATGGGAGTCTTGCTCCCCTTGCACCCAGTGTCCGGAATGTCGCCTTGAGGCGCCTCCAGGACTACCTTCCCTTGGTTCAGTGCCCTTTGAGACAACACCTCGACGTTGTCCGTAGGGCGAGGGGAGGAGGCGGTCGGAAGTGAATCACTGTTCAGGTCTGACGGGCCCAAAGAATCATCCGACGAGGATACGTCAATGTGGGCTCGGGAGGGGCTGCATAATCACGCGCAGCGTGATAAGAAATAGTACAATAAGACGTATCATGAATTATTATAGTATCCGGATACTTACGACTTTGCCAGGGGCTTGTCCCTGGGCAACCACTCATCTTGCTATAGGCGGCCATCGTGGAGCAGTTCACGAGGAGGGTCCTTCCCTTCTTGGACCCTTCGGCCTCCCCGGATGGGGCGGCCTTCCTTTCCCTGTCTCCCCTGCAAGGGGGGAGAACTTTCCACTTCCTCCTCCTCGTTTTCGTGGGAGGAGTGCGCCTTGGTGTTTTCGGACGATGAGTCCGATATAACCTTGCACCAGATACCCTTCCTGGTCCTTGTGGCCTTCTTCTTGGCCTTCTTCACCGGCACCTCATAAGGCGCCGGAACCAGCATCTCCGTTAGGAGAGCATCTGCTGGATCTTCGGGCAGGGGGGCTGGACAGTGGATCTGCTCCGCTATCTCTACCCAGTCCTATTAAAGGGCGTGGAGGCTTAGATCCCGCGCATGGTTAAACTAGGGAAAATGAACATCTTATGAGATATAAAAGACTTACCGGATTGGCAGGGCGCTTTGAGCTGAGTCCGCGGTCCTCGATAAGGAGAGGAGGTATCTCGGCGCCCTTGAACAGCACCTTCCAGATGTCCTTGTGCGTCGTGTCGAAGAGCTCTCATAGCGTCTGGTGCACGGCCGGGTCGAACTCCCACAAACTGAATGCCCGTGTTTGACACGGGAGGATCCGGCGGAAGAGCATGACTTGGACCACGTTGACGAGCTTGATTTTCTTGCTCATCATGTTTTTGACGTAGGTCTGGAGTCCGGTCAGCTCTACCGAGGAACCCCAGGATATGCCCTTCTCTTTCCAAGAGGTGAGCCGCATGGGGATTCCGGATCGGAATTCGGGGGCCGTCACCCAGTTGGTGTCGCGCGACTCGGTGATGTAGAACCACCCCAATTACCACCCCTTTATGGTCTCCACGTAGGAGCCTTCGAGCCAGGTGACGTTGGGAATTTTGCCCACCATGGTGCCTCTGCACTCCGCTTGCTGGCCGACCACCACCTTCGGTTTAACATTGAAGGTTTTCAACCACAGGCCGAAGTGGGGCTTGATGCGGAGGAAGGCCTCGCACACGACGATAAACGCCGAGATGTTGAGAATGAAATTAGGGGCCAGATTGTGAAAGTCCATCCCGTAGTAGAATATGAGCCCGCGGACAAACAGGTGGAGGGGAAATCCCAGTCCGCGGACGAAGTGGGTAAGAAAAACCACCCTCTCATGGGGTTCTGGAGTAGGGACGATCTGCCCCGCATCTGGCAGCCGGTGTGCGATATCCGCGGCCAGATATCCGGCTCTCTGTAGCTTTGTGATGTCCTCCTCCGTAACGGAGGAGACCATCTGTCGGTGTCAAAACCGGCGGATCTCGGGTAGGGGGTCCCGAACTGTGCGTCTAAGGCGGATGGTAACAGGAGGCAGGGGACACGATGTTTTACCCAGGTTTGGGCCCTCTTGATGAGGTAAAACCCTACGTCCTGCTTGATTATTCTTGATAATATGAGTAGTACAAGAGTTGATCTACCACGAGGTTGGAGAGGCTAAACCCTAGAAGCTAGCCTATGGTATGATTGTATGTTGTCCTACGGACTAAAACCCTCCGGTTTATATAGACACCGGAGGGGGCTAGGGTTACACAAGGTCGGTTACAAAGGAGGAGATATGCATATCCGTATTGCCTAGCTTGCCTTCCACGCCAAGTAGAGTCCCATCCGGACACGGGACGAAGTCTTCAATCTTGTATCTTCATAGTCCAACAGTCCGGCCAAAGGATATAATCCGGCTGTCCGGATACCCCCTAATCCAGGACTCCCTCAGTAGCCCCCGAACCAAGCTTCAATGACGATGAGTCCGGCGCGCAGTATTGTCTTCGGCATTGCAAGGCGGGTTCTTCTCCAAATTTCGAACGTTTGTTAAGCAGTGTCCGGCCCCATAAATGTTGGACCTCTTGGCTTCTGCGCCCAATAAGGGCTATCTTCCACGCGTCGAATGAATACGAGGAGCCAGGGTGTTTTTACATTCGCCCCCCTAGCCAGATAAATAAATTGCCTATTAAAGGAATGGGGATTCTTAGATCCAATCCATATCATCCTCCCCCAGCGAGAATCCATCGGAGCGTGCTTCGGAAAAATCCACTCCAGCATGGCCGACCTCCGCAGCTCCTCCTCCCACCCCCATAGCCCTAAGCCTGGTGATTGGGAGAGCTTTTCTATCCCACACAGTCGATTAGTCGAACTGCAGACTAAGGGATTTCTCCCTCCGGTGTATATGGTTCCCGTTCGAGCCGGGCTCGCCACCTACAATGGCAGGGAGCAAGCGGAGAGCTTCCCCAGCCTCCATATGGGGGAGCGGGTATGCCTTGTTCCTTACTTATTAAGGGGGGCTCGGATTTCCAATTCATCCGTTCCTCCGCGGGCTCCTGGAGTTTTACGGCCTCCAACTGCATAATTTCACCCCAGCTTCCATATTACACATCGCCAGCTATGTTGCCCTCTGCGAGTTATTCCTGGGCTGCGAGGCTCATTTCGAGCTATGGAAACGGTTATTTTGCCTCGTCCCCCGCACACAGGAGGGGTTACTTTATCAAGTGGGCGGAGCCGAAATATGGCGCATCGCCGAAAGCGGATACCTGTCCGGTACTCCGAAGAAGATGTCCGAGGACTGGCCTTCGGAATGGTTCTATATGGAGGACGTCCCCCTTACGGACCCTGTTCGGCGGGGTCTACCTGAGTTCAACAATGCTCCTCTAAAGAAACGCCGAAGCTGGCGCCCACGGAGCTCCCAGGAGGAAGACAACGGAGAAGTCCTTTACCTGATGAACCGGATCAAAGCGTTGGCTCAATCAGGATTGACAATAATCGAGGTTATGTCAATATGCATAATGCGGGGAGTACAGCCACTGCAATATTGAGGGCACCCCCTATGGTGTTTTAACGGGGACGACGATGCCACCCGTTGCGGGCGCAAGGGTCTGAACAATGCTGCTGCTTTAGCAAAAATCATGTCCGAGCTGTTCAAGGGAGAGGAAGAGGAGTTCATCTGCATCAAACCACGGGATGGATTCTCCATGTACAACCCTCCAAGCCGGGTGAGTTATATCTCCTTACTCCCATTCTTCCCGCATTCTTTGTTGCAGGTACTCACCTTGCCATTCTACGGCAGGAACTGCGAAAAGCCATAAGGGAGGTCAACAACCCATCCCCACAACCACAGGATCCCGACCGGGCCCTCGGTCCCGGACTCGAAGAAGATCCAGACATATTCGTGGAGCTGATAGACCGACAGTTCTATCAATTGAGCTGTGATGGCGCCATGGTGGCCATTACGGCTGACTATCCCGGACTGCTCCCTGCGTTGCTTGTAAGAAAAACCAAAAACCTGACTCCGAAAACTAGGATCCCCTTTTATACACTTCACCTACCATATACATATGGTGTTTTACAGGGAAGGCATTCAGGACGCCGTGCCGAACCCGCAGCAACTCGTCAACAAGAGGCGCCGAGGCTGGGTAGGCCAAAAAGGAAGGCGGTCAGGACGGAGACGCCGGCGCAGAGGTATGACAGAAACCCCGCTCCGTGGTTGTCGTATTTCTCAAAATGTAATGACGTCCATGTTTCTTTAACAGAAAAAGCGCTCGCCGGAATATGTCCGGTGAGGCTGCCGATCA
This sequence comes from Triticum urartu, assembly GCF_056163025.1. Lineage (NCBI taxonomy): Eukaryota > Viridiplantae > Streptophyta > Magnoliopsida > Poales > Poaceae > Triticum > Triticum urartu. The sequence goes on from NC_141879.1 coordinate 9,105,456, forward strand.
TGCTTCCACCAGTCGGGCTCCCGGACCGGACATAGAGGCGGAAGCCGACATAGAGCGGACGCCGGATACTCGCCCTACAGAGGATGCGGATAGACTATCCACTACAAATTCAGAAGTGGAGAGCACCATGAATCATAGGCATTGCCGGGCCGTACTCCATGACGCGTGCTTCTCTCCAGAGGCATTTGATGCCTTCAATTCTGGAGACGCGTACCTCTGTGCTGCTCAAAATGGTCTAGCCAGAGCCACGGACCAGTATGTAAGGGATGTACGGGTAAGCAAATCTGACGATTATATGTATCAGTAGCCCCTGAGACTTGAAATAGTTAGCAGAACTGATTTAAGGATCATCTATTGTGCAGGTTCTTACAGAGAAGAATACTCAACTGTCACAGGACCTGGAGGAATGCAAGACCCAACTTCGGGCTGCCGTTGCCGCATTGAAGGAACCTAAAAGGTCCCCAACTAGTAACATTTCTTTCAAAGAATTATATGTACCATATAGCGTGCGGCGTGGCTGCAGATCTAACAATAGATATTGCAGATGAATCCAGAGAGAATCCAGAGGACCAGCATGTCGTACGATAGCTAAAGGCTGGCGAATGCGTGCTGACTGAGGTCGGGCGGGAGAAAAACAATCTCCAAGACGCCAATACCAAGCTGAGCGTGGAACTGAAAGATGTTCGATCCCAGCTTGCGAACTCCGAGAAGGAGAATAAGCGGCTTCGACGCGACATTTTCAGTAAGTGCTTGAACGAACCCTTAAAAAAGGGAACGGCGGAGAAGCCGGCTAACAGAGTTATGTCTGCAGGTATGCTAACGGGTCGTCCCGCGGAGGAGATGCCCGGGTCAATGGGTGATCTTTTATCCGAGCTCTCACAACTGCACGAACAAGTTCGGCAGGTGATGCAAGGTATTGCCCAGGCCTTGTGGCCATCCGTCTCCCTGCCAGAAAGCATTGGAGAGCTTGCGGAGAAGCTCAAGGGAGCACGGCGGCGCTTCCGATTATGGAAGATATCGGCCTGCCGTCAAGGTGCCAGGGAAGCTTGGGCCATGGTGAAGACGCGGTATACCAAGATTGACCCAAACCACATGGCCGAGGTCGGACCTGTGGGGCCTGATGGGAAAGAGATCCCCGTTAGCTTAGTGTATGGGCAAGTAGAATTAGCCGCAAAGTATTCCCAACAGGATTGTAGGCTAGACAGCCTGTTGGATGGTATAGAAGAGGAATTTAGTCAGTCTACATGACTATGTAATTAAAGTGACATGTATAATGCCTTCTAGCCGGATTGTAAATCATTTGTCATGGCGGACCTTTTCGCTTCAACCTAGGGACCCGATAGTCCGGAGTGTGTCCGAATACCCGCTCGGTTATATAAGAACTGGGGTATGTATGGAGACCAGGCGTAGGGGTCATTAGTGCTTGAACAGACAAGTACCCAACTAGTTATGTTATATTACATGGCTAGTAAGAAACATCTTCCAGGGAGAATAGTTCCGTTAGGGGTTCCTTTCCCTGGGTATGCATGCCCTAAAGTGCATGTCCGGACTGCGATAGGAAATGCAGGCAAAAACATCTGGGGGCACATATGGAAAATAAATAAGAATCATCTTTTGTTCACCGACTGAATATTCCCTTAAGAACGCTAGCTTTCGGCTTCACCCAGGCTGAGGTACACATCCGGCTGACCCGGCAGTAACAATTGCAAAGGTCCTCCCCTTATGCCCTAGCCGAATTAACGGGAATGTAGGGCATAAATACAAGAGCCAGGCAACCCAGTTTGCCAAAATTTAAGTCATATTGATACATATAATAGCGAAGAAAAGGTACATGCGGAAGAATAACACATGTGCGGGGCATGAAGCCCGGATAGATAATTGAGCTTCTGTGTAAGAAGCCCCCAGGTATAATGAGCGCGGTTAGCGCGTCTATAGTGTGCAAGCGAGGCACAAGTTGGCCCTTGAAGGCCTTGAGAAAGAATAAAAAAAGAAAGAGAAAAAAGACAGATAATGTATATGCAAAAAATGGACAGAGGAAGGAGACGAACATAGAGTCCAACGCTAGGCGTAGAATCTTCGGAGTCTGGCTGCGTTCCATGGGTTCGGCTCAAGTCGATTATTCGATGCATCCTGCAGATGGTACGCTCCACCGAGTTAGAACTTGGTCAATGATGAAGGGACCTTCCCATTTGGGCTCGAGCTTGGTCTTTTTCTTCTCCGGCAGGCGTAGAACTAACTCACCAACGTTATAAGTTTTGGCCCGTACTTCTCTGCTTTGGTATCTGCGAGCCTGTTGCTAATAGAATGCGGAACGGGCTTTTGCCACATCGCGCTCCTCCTCCAGGGTGTCCAGACTGTCCTGCCGATCGAGCTCGGCTTCTCTTTCTTCGTACATGCGCACTCGAGGTGAGTCATGAATTATGTCGCGGGGCAGAACTGCCTCTGCGCCGTACACCATAAAGAAGGGTGTGTATCCGGTAGTACAATTTGGTGTGGTCCGTAGCCCCCAGAGTACGGAGTCGAGCTCCTCTACCCAGTGCGTGTTAGACTCCTTTAAGGACCGCACTAATCTGGGTTTAATGCCGCTCATGATAAGACCATTTGCTCGCTCAACTTGGCCATTGGTTTGTGGGTGATAGACGGAAGCATAATCGAGCTTGATGCCCATGTTGCTGCACCAGAGTTTTACCTTGTCGGCTGTGAAGTTCGTGCCATTGTCAGTGATGATGCTGTGGGGGACGCCATAATGGTGTACAACCCCGGATATGAAGTCTATCACCGGTCCGGATTCGGCTGTTTTAACAGGTTTGGCTTCTATCCATTTGGTGAATTTATCCACCATGACCAGTAAGTATTTTTTCTTATGGGTTCCCCCTTTAAGGGGTCCAACCATGTCAAGCCCCCAGACCGCGAAGGGCCAGGTAATGGGGATTGTTTGGAGGGCGGTGGGTGGCATGTGGCTTTGGTTTGCAAAAAGTTGGCAACCGACGCAGCGTTGGACCAAGTCCTGTGCGTCTGCCCAGGCCGTCGGCCAATGAAAACCTGTACAGAAAGCCTTGCTTACAAGGGCCCGGGCTGTGGCGTGGTGGCCGCCGAGTCCGGCATGAATTTTTGCCAAAAGCTTCCACCCTTCCTCTTCGGAGATGCACCTTTGAAGGACTCTGGTAGTGCTTTTTTTATACAGCTCTCCCTCGTGGACCCTGTAGGCTTTAGATCGCCGCACTATACAGCATGCCTCATTTTGGTCCTCGGGGAGTTCCTGCCTAGTTAGGTAGGCCAGGAATGGTTCTGTCCACGGGGCAATGATGGCCATTATTACGTGGGCTGAAGGTGTTATTTTGGTGGCAGAGCCTCCGATTATGTTAGAGTGTTCGGTATCGGGCGTTTTGGCTGGGTCCGGACTATTGTTACCGGTGTCCCCTTCCCATACCACGGATGGCTTAAACAACCTCTCCAAAAAGATGTTGGGGGGGACCGCATCGCATTTTGCACCGATGCGGGCGAGGATATCCGCCGCCTGATTGTTTTCCCGAGCCACATGGAGAAATTCGAGCCCCTCGAACCGAGCTGACATCTTTAGGACGGCATTTTGATAGGCCGCCATCTTTGGATCCTTGGCATCGAAGTCTCCATTTATTTGGGATATTGCGAGGTTCGAATCCCCGCGCACCTCCAGGCGTTGAATGCCCATGGAAACTGCCATCCGAAGACCATGTAATAGGGCTTCGTATTCGGCTGCGTTGTTGGAGTCTGTATATAGTATCTGCAGTACGTATTGAACTGTATCTCCAGTTGGGGACGTCAGGATGACGCCAGCCCCAAGACCAGCCAGCATTTTCGAGCCTTCGAAGTGCATGATCCAATTGGAGTATGCGTCGTACTCTTTAGGGAGTTCGGCTTCCGTCCATTCGGCGACAAAGTCGGCCAATAATTGTGATTTAATTGCTCGCCGGGGTTCGTATGTTATGTCGAACGGGAGGAGCTCAATGGCCCATTTGGCAATCCGGCCCGTGGCGTTGCGGTTGTTTATAATATCATTAAGTGGCACTTCCAAGGCTATTGTAGTCGAACACTCTTGAAAGTAATGTCGCAGCTTCCGGGATGCCATGAATACCGCATAGGCTATCTTTTGATAATGTGGGTACCATGATTTGCATGGACTGAGGACAGTGGATACATAATATACCGACTTTTGAAGAGGGAATTTATGTCCGTCCGCTTCTCGTTCGACGACGAGCACTGTGCTTACAACCTGATGAGTTGTCGCAATGTATAATAGCATTGGTTCGCCAATGTTTGGTGCGGCCAGGATTGGGTTGGTTGCCAGTATGGCTTTTATTTTTCCAATCCGGCTTTGGCAGCGTCCGTCCACTCGAAGTGTTCGGTGCACCGAAGGAGGCGATAAAGGGGTAATGCCTTTTCTCCTAAGCGGGAGATAAAGCGGCTTAGAGCCGCCACACATCCGGTTAATTTCTGGATTTGTTTGAGGTCTGTTGGGGTAGCCAACTGTGACAAAGCTCAGATTTTGGCCGGATTAGCTTCAATTCCTCTACTGGAGACAATGAAGCCCAGGAGCTTTCCGGCTGGTACGCCAAAAATGCATTTTTCCGGATTGAGCTTGATGTCGTATGTTCAGAGGTTGTCGAATGTGAGCCTCAAGTCGTCTATTAGAGAGTCAACGTGTTTGGTTTTGGCGACCACATCATCTATGTATGCCTCTACTGTTTTGCCGATCTGTTTCTCCAGACATGTCTGAATCATGCGCTGATATGTTGTGCCGGCGTTTTTGAGCCCAAAAGGTATTGTGTTGAAACAGAAGGGCCCGTATGGTGTGATAAATGCCGTTGCGACTTGGTCGGACTCCGCCATCTTGATTTGGTGGTAGCCGGAGTATGCGTCGAGGAAACATAATGACTCGTGTCCTGTGGTAGCATCGATAATTTGATCGATGCGGGGGAGGGGGAATGGATCCTTTGGGCAGGCCTTGTTGAGGTCCTTGAAATCGACACATAGGCGCCAGGATTTGTCCTTCTTTGGTGCCATCACCAGATTTGCTAGCCAGTCCGGGTGTTTTATTTCTCTAATGAATCCGGCATCTAATAACTTGGCTAGTTCCTCTCCCATAGCTTGTCTCTTAGGTTCAGAGAAACGCCGAAGAGCCTGCTTGACCGGCTTGAATCCCTTTAGGATATTGAGGCTGTGCTCGGCCAGCCTGCGTGGGATTCCTGGCATGTCTGAGGGGTGCCAGGCAAATATGTCCCAATTCTCGCGCAGGAACTCTCGTAGTGCGGCGTCCACGGCGGGGTTTAACTGTGCCCCGATGGAGGCTGTTTTTGTAGGGTCCGTTGGGTGGACTTGGAATTTGACTATTTCATCCGCTGGTTTAAAAGAGGTGGACTTGGATCTCTTGTCAAGTATCACGTCGTCCCTATCCACTTTGGAGCGTAGTGCAGTTAATTCCTCGGCCGGAAGGGCTTTGGATAATGCCTCGAGCGCCAGTGCGGCTGTTTTGTTTTTGGCGCGGAGTGTTGTGTCCGGATCACTAGCGAGAGTGATGATTCCATTGGGCCTGGGCATTTTGAGCTTCATGTACCCATAATGGGGTATGGCTTGGAAGATCGTGAACGCCTCCCGTCCTAAAAGGGCGTGGTATCCACTACTGAACGGGGCCACTTGGAATGTAATTTCTTCGGACCTATAGTTCTCCGGCGTGCCGAATACCACATCTAGTGTGATTTTCCCAGCACAGCGTGCTTCCCGACTGGGGATGATTCCTATGAAGGTTGTGCTGCTTTGCTCAATGCGGTTCCAGTCTATTTCCATTTTCTGAAGAATTCCCTCATAGATGAGGTTTAATCCACTTCCGCCATCCATGAGTACTTTGGTGAGTCGAAAGCCGTCCACAATTGGACTGAGGACCGGTGCAGCTGGTGGTTGGGCTGTTCGGAATTTAGGTTCGTCACTGGCATTGAAGGTAATAGCCGTGTCACTCCATGGATTCATTGCTGCCACATGGCAGATTTCGGTGAGGCTGCGGAGTGTTCGCTTGCGCATATTATTTGATGTGAAGGTTTCAAAGACTGTTAACACCGTATTGTTATCCACGGGATGGTGCTCTGTGGCATTTGGGATGAGAAGATCCTCACCACTTTTCGTCACCTGCCGGAGTATCCAACATGCTCTAAGGCTGTGTGTTGGTATGGTATCCGCTGTACTATGGATCTTGCAGGGTCTGTTAAGCCATCCCTCTAATACAGTTCCATGCCCTGTAGAGGGTTTTTGTTTCTTTGTAACTAACTCGGGTGTCTTATGATATTGCACCCTTTTACTTCGGACTGGGTGTATATTCCGAGCCGGATTATCCCAAAATTTCGTTTCGGTTTTCCACGCGCTTTCCATCACACATTACTTTCATACTATGGACGCCAAATCAGCGAAGCGTGATATGTCATGGCGACTTAAGGCGTTAAGGATTCCCTTGGCTGTGCAACTATCGCAGAAAAGTGAGACTGTGTCTTCCTCATGGCAGTCCTTAACCTTGTTCATCACAAGGAGGAATCTGGCCCAATAATGATATACTGTTTCATGGGGCTCTTGCCTGATGTGGGAAAGATCGTTTATGTCTGGGTGGGTGGGTGGATTATAGTCTGAACCCCTACCCAATCTGAGGCCCAGGGGCCGAGGAGTTTCCAATCTTGGAAGTTCGGATTCCGGAGTGTTGTCCGATAAGTCTGGCCCGCTGCCTGATTCTAGGATCAGGGCTTGGGTGATGTCCTCCCGTAAACGGGCATCCGTCTCGGAGAGCTCGGGAATCCGGACATAGTTAGTCCTCAAGATAGAGGAAGAATCGCCGCATTGTTCCTCCACCACCGCAATATGATGGGTGAACGGTGGAGAGTTAATCTCCCTTTGATCGGGTTTAAGCCCAATCCGATCATAGTCTGTAGCGACTCCCAAGGCGGCAATATGATCCAAGAGCTCGTTTAGGGAAGAGAGCTCCATTGGATCCATCTGCTCAGAGAATTCCGAGCCGACGTGGAGGCTGTTTTTGATGACCCGAGAAGTCATCATCGGTGCAACAGCCGAACTGGCGGTCATGATGAAACTGCCAAGCCGGAGAGTTTGGCCGACAGCCAGGGCTCCTCCGGCAGTAATGTTGTTTTTAACAATGAGACGAGGCATCCTTCCTTACGGCGACAACACAGTGGAACTCTCAATGAAAGAACCAATGTCGGTGTCAAAACCGGCGGATCTCGAGTAGGGGGTCCTGAACTGTGCGTCTAAGGCGGATGGTAATAGGAGGCAGGGGACACGATGTTTTACTCAGGTTCGGGCCCTCTTGATGGAGGTCAAACCCTACGTCTTGCTTGATTATTCTTGATAATATGAGTAGTACAAGAGTTGATCTACCACGAGATCGAAGAGGCTAAACCCTAGAAGCTAGCCTATGGTATGATTATATGTTGTCCTACGGGCTAAAACCCTCCGGTTTATAGACACCGGAGGGGGCTAGGGTTACACAAGGTCGGTTACAAAGGAGGAGATATACATATCCGTATTGCCTAGCTTGCCTTCCACGCCAAGTAGAGTCCCATCCAGACACGGGACAAAGTCTTCAATCTTGTTTCTTCATAGTCCAACAGTCCGGCCAAAGGATATAATCCGGCTGTCCGGATACCCCCTAATCCAGGACTCCCTCACCATCCACTTGCCTCCTGCTCCGGACATGCTTGGAGTGGTTTGAGGAGAAAATGCGAACTTGGGTGCTGGAGCTCGAGTGCGCAAGAATGGATGAGCAAGGAGGAAGAAGGCGTGGGTCAAAAAGAGGAATCCTCGTCCCTTTATAAGGGCGGAAGAAACTATGCGCCTTCCCACCTGCCTGGTAAACTCGCTTATACCCCAAGCACCGTAATTGATGGCGCAGTTGGGTTACCCACACCCGTATTGATGAGAATCCCGTGATAAGGGGACACGATCTCTGCTTTGACAAGACGTGCCAAGGAAACCGCCTCGCAATATGTGCAGTAGCTGGTTGAGAAAAACGGTTCGAATAATGACCGGGCCGTGGTGTGATGTCACGCTGCAGAATGTGTCAGTAGATTAGATTTTTGGAAATATTATTATCTCTATGGTAGTATGTGGAATTTGTTTTGCAGAGCCGGACACTATCCTTGTATTCAAAATCTTCTATGGTATATTCGGAGGAGGAACCCGCCTTGCAATGTCGAAGACAATCTGCACGCCAGACTCATCGTCATTAAAGCCTGGTTCAGGGGATACTGAGGGAGTCCTGGATTAGGGGGTCCTCGGACAGCCGGACTATATCCTTTAGCCGGACTGTTGGACTATGAAGATACAAGATTAAAGACTCCGTCCTGTGTCCAGATGGGACTCTCCTTGGCGTGGAAGGCAAGCTTGGCAATACGGATATGCAGATCTCCTCCCTTGTAACCGACTCTGTGTATCCCTAGCCCCCTCCGGTGTCTATATAAACCAGAGGGTTTAGTCCGTAGGACAACAACAATCATACCATAGGCTAGCTTCTAGGGTTTAGCCTCTACGATCTCATGGTAGATCAACTCTTGTAATACTCATATCATCAAGATCAATCAAGCAGGAAGTAGGGTATTACCTCAATCGAGAGGGCCCGAACCTGGGTAAACATCGTGTCCCCCGCCTCTTGTTACCATCCGCCTTAGTCGCACAGTTCGGGACCCCCTACCTGAGATCCGCCAGCTTTGACACCGACACCAGGTTACCCAGAGTCCAATTGTCGCCAAAAGCAGCGAGACCTGGGGCGCTCTTCTTCTAGTGGGACTCATGCAGCTTCGTCGACTCCGGCACTCATTGACCAGGACATTGTGCGGCTCAAGCACATATTGGCTTCCTCCGGCTCTTCATCGACGGGTTCAACTGCCATTGTGACTGCTTCCACCTCTCTATCACCGCTGGCACCTACACAGTCAGGCACATCTTCGTGGGTTCTGGATTTTGGAGCTTCTCTTCATATGTCTTCTGATTCTTCCACATTGTCTTCTCTTCGAGCTCTTGATTCTCCTATTAATGTTCTCACTACCGATGGAACACCCCTTCCTATTGCTAGTCATGGAACTCTTTCTACTACCTCTTTTTTTGTTCCTAGTGTTTCTCATATTCCCTGTCTTATCATGAATCTCTTTTCCGCTGCCCAACTTACTGATTCTGGTTGTCGTGTCATTCTTGATGCTGACTCTTGCTTTGTTCATGGTCGTCGCACCAAGGCTCTGCTTGGTGTTGTCCCTTGGTGTCGTGAGTCCGAGGGCCTTTGGGAGGTAAACTAGCTTCATGTTCCGTCTGCTGCCACCACTTCTGCCAGTTCTCATGCTCTTGATGCCTCCTCTTTTGGGTCCTTCCAGCAGTGGCATCATCGACTTGGTCACATCTGTGGCTCCCGCTTGTCATCGTTAGTGCGTCAGGGCGTCTTAGGGTCTGCCTCTGGAGATGTTTCTTTACACTGTAATGGTTGTAGACTTGACAAACAGACCCAGTTATCTTATCCTACCAGTGTGTCGGTATCTCAACGTCCTTTTGACTTAGTTCATTCTAATGTTTGGGGTCGTGCTCCCTTTTATTCGAAAGGTGGTCATCGCTAGCTACTATGTTCTGTTTATTGATGATTTCTCTCGCTACACTTGGCTATACTTTATGAAATCTCGTACCGAGGTTCCCTCTATATGCAAGCGATTTGCTGCCATGGTTCACACTCAGTTTCCACGCCTATTCATACTTCTTGTGTTGACTCCACTGGAGAGTATATCTCCCAGATGTTGTGCGGTTTTCTTGTGGAACAGGGTACTCTTGCCCAGTTCTCATGTCCTGGTGCCCATGCTCAAAATGGCATTGCGGAACGTAAGCATCGTCATCAGCTTGAAATGGCTCTTGCGGTGATGATCGCCGCCTATCTTCCACCCCACTTTTTGGCTGAGGCCGTTTCCGCAACCACCAATCTTATCAACCTTCAGCCATCGGCTGCCTTGCAGGGTGGTATTCCTATGGAGTGTCTCGCTTGTTGCTACCTCTTGAGCACTGCGTTGGATTTCCTTGAAGAGGAAAGGGTGATGCAACACAGTAGCGTAAGTATTTCCCTCAATTTTTGAGAACCAAGGTATCAATCCAGTAGGAGGCTACGTGCGAGTCCCTCGTACCTGCACAAAACAAATAGTCCTCGCAACCAACGCGATAAGGGGTTGTCAATCCCTTCACGGTCACTTACAAGAGTGAGATCTGATAGATATGATAGGATAGTATTTTTGGTATTTTTGTGATAAAGATGCAAAGTAAAATAAAAAAGCAAAGTAAAAAAGCAAAGGTAATAGAAAAGTGTTGGAAGATTAATATGATGAAGATAGACCCGGGGGCCATAGATTTCACTAGTGGCTTCTCTTAAGAGCATAAGTATTTTACGGTGGGTGAACGAATTACTGTTGAGGAATTGATAGAATTGAGCATAGTTATGAGAATATCTAGGTATGATCGTGTATATAGGCATCACGTCCGAGACAAGTAGACCGACTCCTGCCCGCATCTACTACTATTACTCCATTCATCGACCGCTATCCAGCATGCATCTAGAGTAGTAAGTTCATGAAAACAGAGTAACGCTTTAAGCAAGATGACATGATGTAGAGGGATAAATTCATGCAATATGATAAAAACCCCATCTTGTTATCCTCGATGGAAACAATACAATATGTGCCTTGCTGCCCCTACTGTCATTGGGAAAGGACATCGCAAGATTGAACCCAAAGCTAAGCACTTCTCCCATTGCAAGAAAAACCAATCTAGTAGGCCAAACCAAACTGATAATTCGAAGAGACTTGCAAAGATAACCAATCATACATAAAATAATTCAGAGAAGATTCAAATATTGTTCATAGATAATCTTGATCATAAACCCACAATTCATCGGTCTCAACAAACACACCGCAAAAAGAAGATTACATCAAATAGATCTCCACGAGAGAGGGGGAGAACTTTGTATTGAGATCCAAAAAGAGAGATGAAGCCATCTAGCTACTAACTATGGACCCGAAAGTCTGAGGTAAACTACTCACACTTCCTCGGAGAGGCTATGATGTTGATGTAGAAGCCCTCCGTGGTGGATGCCCTCTCCGGTGGAGCTCCGGAACAGGCCCCAAGATGGGATCTCGCGGGTACAGAAGGTTGCGGCGGTGGAATTAGGTTTTTGGCTCCTGTTCTGATCGTTTGGGGGTACGTAGGTATATATAGGAGGAAGAAGTACGTCGGTGGAGCAACAGGGGGCCGACGAGGGTGGAGGGCGCGCCCTGGGGGGGTGGGCGCGCCCCCTACCTCGTGGCTTCCCTGTTGGTTGCTTGACGTAGGGTCCAAGTCTCCTGGATCTTGTTCGTTCCAAAAATCATGTTCCCGAAGGTTTCATTCCGTTTGGACTCCGTTTGATATTCCTTTTCTGCGAAATTCTGAAATAGGCAAAAAACTGCAATTCTGGGCTGGGCCTCCGGTTAATAGTTTAGTCCCAAAAATAGTATAAAAGTGGATAATAAAGCCCAATATTGTCCAAAACGGTATATAATATAGCATGGAGCAATCAAAAATTATAGATACATTGGAGACGTATCAGGCATCCCCATGCTTAATTCCTGCTCGTCCTCGAGTAGGTAAATGATAAAAACAGAATTTTTGATGCGCAGTGCTACTTGGCATAATTTCAATGTAATTCTTCTTAATTGTGGTATGAATATTCAGATCCGAAACATTGAAGATAAAAGTTCATATTGACATAAAAATAATAATACTTCAAGCATACTAACTAAGCAATTATGTCCTCTCAAAATAACATGGCCAAAGAAAGTTCATCCCTACAAAATCATATAGTTTAGTCATGATCCATTTTCGCCACACAAGAATGCTCTCATCATGCACAACCCCGATGACAAGCCAAGCAATTGTTTCATACTTTAGTAATTTCAAACCTATAAACTTTCACGCAATTATGAGCGCGAGCCATGGACATAACACTATGGGTGGAATAGAATATGATGATGGGGGTTATGTGGAGAACACAAAAAAGGAGAATGTCTCACATCAACGAGGCTAATCAATGGGCTATGGAGATGCCCATCGATACATGTTAATGCAAGGAATAGGGATTGCCATGCAACGGATACACTAGAGCTATAAATGTATGAAAGCTCAACGAAAGAAACTAAGTGGGTGTGCATCCAACTTGCTTGCTCATGAAGACCTAGGGCACTTGAGGAGGCCCATTGTTGGAATACACAAGCCAAGTTCTATAATGAAAAATTCCCACTATTATATGAAAGTGACAAAAGAAGAGACTCTCTATCATGAAGATTATGGTGCTACTTTGAAGCACAAGTGTGGCAAAGGATAGTAGCATTGTCCCTTCTCTCTTTTTCTCTCATTTTTTTGGGCCTTCTCTTTTTTATGGCCTTTCTCTCTTTTTTTTATCCTCACTTGGGACAATGCTCTAGAAAATGATGATCATCACACTTCTATTTATTTACAACTCAATGATTACAACTCGATACTAGAACAAAGTATGACTCTATATGAATGCCTCCGGCAGTGTACCGGGATATGCAATGAACCAAGAGTGACATGTATGAAAGAATTATGAACGGTGGCTTTGCCACAAATACTATGTCAACTACATGATCATGCTAAGCAATATGACAATGATGGATGTGTCATGATAAACTGAATGGTGGAAAGTTGCATGGGAATATATCTCGGAATGACTATGGAAATGCCATAATAGGTAGGTATGGTGGCTGTTTTGAGGAAGATATAAGGAGGTTTATGTGTGAAAGAGTGTATCATATCACGGGGTTTGGATGCACCGGCGAAGTTTGCACCGACTCTCAATGTGAGAAAGAGCAATGCATGGTACCGAAGAGGCTAGCAATGATGGAAGGGTGAGAGTGCGTATAATCCATGGACTCAACATTAGTCATAAAGAACTCACATACTTATTGCAAAAATCTACAAGTCATCAAAAACCAAGCACTACGCGCATGCTCCTAGGGGGATAGATTGGTAGGAAAAGACCATCGCTCGTCCCCGACCGCCACTCATAAGGAGGACAATCAAAGAACACCTCATGTTTCAAATTTGTTACATAACGATTACCATACGTGCATGCTACGAGACTTGCAAACTTCAACACAAGCATTTCTCAAATTCACAACTACTCAACTAGCACGACTTTAATATTATTACCTCCATATCTCAAAACAATCATCAAGCACCAAACTTCTCTTAGTATTCAACACACTCATAAGAAAGTTTTTACTATTTTTAAATACCTAGCATATTAGGATTATTTAAGCAAGTTACCATGCTATTTAAGACTCTCAAAATAATCTAACTGAAGCATGAGAGATCAATAGTTTCTATAAAAAAAAATCCACCACCGTGCTCTAAAAGATATGAGTGAAGTACTAGAGCAAAACTATATAACTCAAAGGGTATAAGTGAAGCACAAAGAGTATTCTAATAATTTCCAAATCATGTATGGCTCTCTCAAAAGGTGTGTACAGCAAGGATGATTGTGGTAAACTAAAAAACAAAGACTCAAATCATACAAGACGCTCCAAGCAAAACACATATCATGTGGTGAATAAAAATATAGCTCTAAGTAAAGTTACCGATGGAAGTAGACGAAAGAGGGGATGCCTTCCGGGGCATCCCCAAGCTTTGGCTTTTTGGTGTCCTTAGATTATCTTGGGGGTGACATGGGCATCCCCAAGCTTAGGCTCTTGCCACTCCTTGTTCCAGGATCCATTAAAATCTTTCACCCAAAACTTGAAAACTTCACAACACAAAACTCAACAGAAATCTCGTGAGCTCCGTTAGCGAAAGAAAACAAAAGACCACTTCAAGGTACTGTAATGAACTCATTATTTATTTAAATTGGTGTTAAACCTACTGTATTCCAACTTCTCTATGGTTTATAAACTATTTTACTAGCCATAGATTCATCAAAATAAGCAAACAACACATGAAAAACAGAATCTGTCAAAAACAAAACAGTCTGTAGTAATCTGTAACTAACGCAAACTTCTGGAACTCCAAAAAATCAGCCAAAATAGGAAGACCTAAGAAATTTGTTTATTTATCAGAAGCAATTGGAATAACTATTTTATCACGTTCTGGTGATTTTTAACAATTGTTTTAGTGAACAGAAAGTTTCTGGAAATTACAGCAAGATCAAATAACTATCGTCCAAGAAGATCCTATAGGTTTAACTTGGCACAAACACTAACTAAAACATAAAAACACATCTAACCAGAGACTAGATCAAAGATTTATTCCTAAAAAGAAGCAAAAAGCAAAAAAACTAAAAATAAAATTGGGTTGCCTCCCAACAAGCGCTACCGTTTAACGCCCCTAGCTAGGCATAAAAGTAAGGATATATCTAGGTATTGCCATCTTTGGTAGGAAATCCATAAGTGGCTCTCATGATAGATTCATATGGTAATTTTATTTTCTTCCTAGGGAAGTGTTCCATGCCCTTCTTTAATGGAAATTGAAATCTAATATTCCCTTCCTTCATATCAATAATCGCACCAATCGTTCTAAGAAAAGGTCTACCAAGAATAATAGGACATGAAGGATTGCAATCTATATCAAGAACGATAAAATCTACGGGCACATAATTCCTATTTGTAACAATAAGAACATCATTAATTCTTCCCATAGGTTTCTTAATAGTGGAATCCGCAAGGTGCAAGTTTAGAGAGCAATCATCAAAATCATGGAAATCTAGCAAATCGCACAAAGTTTTGGGAATAGTGGAAACACTAGCACCCAAATCACATAAAGCATAGAATTCATGATCCTTAATGTTAATTTTAATAGTTGGTTCCCACTCATCATAAAGTTTTCTAGGGATAGAAACTTCCAACTCAAGCTTTTCTGCATAAGATTGCATCAAGGCATCAACGATATGTTTAGTAAACGCTTTATTTTGACTATAAGCGTGAGGAGAATTTAGCACGGATTGCAACAAGGAAATACAATCAATCAAAGAAAAAAATTCATAATTAAATTCCTTGACATCCAAAATAGTGGGTTTAGCAACATCTAGGGTTTTGCTTTCTTCAATCCCACCTTTATCAATTTTAGCATCAAGATCTAAAAACTCCGAATTTTTGGAACGCCTTCTAGGTAAAGGTGGATCATATTCAGTCCCATCATTATAAAGATTCATATTGCAAAACAAAGATTTAATAGGGGACACATCAATAACTTTTAGATCTTCATCTTTATTTTCATAGAAATGTGGTTTAGCGGCCATCTTATTAACTAAGGTAGCCTACTTATCCGATATTTCAGCTATCAAATTTTCAAGACGAGCAATTTGGGATCTCAAAGCATCAAATTCTTAGACATATCATCAAGCTCTTTATTCATATAACTCATAAAGCTTTTTTGTTCCTTAAGCTCGTTTCTGAAGAAATTATTATGCTCAAATTGAAGAACCATAAAACTCCTGATGTTGCTTTCAATCTCTTCTAACCTTTTAAGGTGAAGATCACCAAATCTAGGTAGAGCCATCATGACAAACAAGCAATCCAACACACGAGCAAACAAAAAGCAAGCGAAAAAGAGGCAAACAAAAAAGAGAGGGCGAATAAAACGGCAAGGGTGAAGTGGGGGAGAGGAAAACGAGAGGCAAATGGCAAATAATGTAATGCGGGAGATAAGGGAGATAACGCGATAAGGGGTTGTCAATCCCTTCAGGTCACTTACGAGAGTGAGATCTGATAGATATGATAGGATAATATTTTTGGTATTTTTGTGATAAAGATGCAAAGTAAAATAAAAAGCAAAGTAGAAAAGCAAAGGTAATAGCAAAGTGTTGGAAGATTCATATGATGAAGATAGACCCGGGGACCATAGATTTCACTAGTGGCTTCTCTCAAGAGCATAAGTATTTTACGATGGGTGAACGGATTACTGTTGAGCAATTGACAGAATTGAGCATAGTTATGAGAATATCTAGGTATGATCATGTATATAGGCATCACGTCCGAGACAATTAGACCAACTCCTGCCTGCATCTACTACTATTACTCCACTCATCGACCGCTATCCAGCATGCATCTAGAGTAGTAAGTTCATGAAAACAGAGTAATGCTTTAAGCAAGATGACATGATGTAGAGGGATAAATTCATGCAATATGATAAAAAACCCATCTTATTATCCTCGATGGCAACAATACAATACGTGCCTTGCTGCCCCTACTATCACTGGGAAAGGACACCGCAAGATTGAACCCAAAGCTAAGCACTTCTCCCATTGCAAGAAAAACCAATCTAGTAGGCCAAACCAAACTGATAATTTGAAGAGACTTGCAAAGATAACCAATCATACATAAAAGAATTCAGAGAAGATTCAAATATTGTTCATAGATAATCTTGATCATAAACCCACAATTCATCGGTCTCAACAAACACACCACAAAAAGAAGATTACATCAAATAGATCTCCACGAGAGAGGGGGGAGGACGTTGTATTGAGATCTAAAAAGAGAGATGAAGCCATCTAGCTACTAACTATGGACCCGAAGGTCTAAGGTAAACTACTCACACTTCATCGGAGAGGCTATGATATTGATGTAGAAGCCCTCCATGGTGGATGCCCCCTCCGGCGGAGCTCTGGAACAGGCCCCAAGATGGGATCTCGTGGGTACAGAAGGTTGCGGTGGTGGAATTAGGTTTTTGGCTCCTATTCTGATCGTTTGGGGGTACGTAGGTATATATAGGAGGAAGAAGCACTAGTGCAGAACCGGGCAATAGCACCGGTTCGTAAGGCCCTTTAGTGCCGGTTTTGGAACCGGCACTAACATTTCGGTACTAAAGCCCCCCCCCCTTTAGTACCGGTTCAGCACGAACCGGTGCTAAAGGGCAACCACGTGGCACAAGCCAGCTCCGGGGGCCGGTAGCCCTTTAGTACCGGTTGGTAACACCAACCGGTACTAAAATGTTTGGGGGATTTTTGGTTTTATGATTTCTTTTTCATTTAATTTTGTGTTTCCATTTTAATTCTTTTTCGTTTGCTGGTATTTTACGGTACTACACATTGTACACGTTATGCATATATATATATATATAGAATTTCTAGTAGAACCAATCATATATATATCATCAATGTCTCACAAACCACCATATTAATTTACACATACACACATGTATAGCTATATACAATTTCTCCTACATATGCATGTTGCCTTCGGAGCTAGTGGCATTAGCCTAATTGGTGCCTTCGGAGCACGATGACAATTGGAAGTGGTTCATGACCTGTTCGATGGGGGCGGTAGCGGGTAATAGTATTCTCCCTTCGGATTTATGACCTGGTCGAGCAAAAATCCCGCTATTTCCTCTTGAAGTGCTTCTACGCGCTCCGTTTCTAGGAGCTTGTCCCGCACCTCTTTGAACTGTTAAGAAGGAGATCAATATGCATGTGTATTAGTTGTGTGATTAGATATCGATAATGGTGTAAAAATTGTGAATAGTGTTCTGACAAGCGTACCCATTCCTGTCTTTGAGATCTGCTCCTTTCGGACGCCATCATGCGAATGTTCTCGCAAACGCAGAATGCACACAGATCAGTCCCCTGCGCCTGCTTCAGGGCCTTTATTACGAGAATGGAATTTAATTTGATCAGATAATAATTAATCAAGCATGATAATTAAAGAGATGGCAGCTAGCTAGCTAGCTAGTACTACTTAATTACTTACCTTGGATCGAAACCATTTCAGCTGTGGTTTCCATTCGCCTTCCGTGACGCTGATGAACCTTGCCCAAGCCCTGCCCGCCGACAAAGAAAATGAATAAAGGGGTTATTAAATAGTTCACGTCATGAAATGACGAACTAAATAGGCCGAGATATATAGTTAATAATGATTGAAATTACCTGTTGACTATCCCATACAAGATGTTGTAGTCACTATTTGCTTTGAGTAGCGAGTCCAGTATTTCAACTGTTCCGGCGTCAACTTTAATGATACACAAGATCCAGTGAAATCTGCATGCACACACGTTTGCATGTCTTAATTAAGCGGGCATATGTAAGCAAAAACATGTAGCTAGCTAGTAGGCAAAAACAGAGAATTTGTAGTACAAGAAAGTGTGACTCACTGGAAGTTGTAAGGAAGTAGTATATCTTCATTGTATTTGAGGCGCTTCAAGAACTCTAGCATGCTGTCCTCTACCTGCTTTTCATAATACTTGTTCATTTTCCATGTGTATTCATTAACGGTGTTTGGGTCAATGAACCCAATGCCATAGCGTCCACCTTTTCTCATTTCATACATCTTCATCCTACATAATACCACAGAAAAGAATATAGTGAGGATAATTATAGGTAATGATTGATCAAAAGGATCACTACAGCTAGCTTGAGACTTAAATTATAGAAAGAAATCACTTACAGACAATAGCAACTGACGATAGATTTGTCGAGTGCGTCTTGATTGTATAACTGAAACAGTTCAGAATACTCAACGGCCAAAGCTTTCTCATGGTAGTAATGATCCTTCTTGACATACACCATGAGGGACTCTCGATCGGTTCTCTTGATAATGTCCATGTACCATTGATGCAATTCATACATTCTCGTTGGGAGCTTCTTGACATCTTCTGGCTCGACCAAAGGTTGGCCCCGGATATATTTCCGTTTTATTTCCTCCTCTGTAATCACAGGCATGTCCTCAATCTCGAGGAGTTGTCCAACAGTGATCTTGAGTTCTTCAGCCTGCATTATATGCTCCTGGGTTATTACCACATCGCCCACCTCGGGAACGTAAACTGTTTGGCCACAATAATATTGGGCGCGCGTACTGTCACGTGTTGTTGGCGGCACAACAAGCGGGGGGGTCGATTGCGCCGCCTGTTCTCCCAGCTGGGCAACGGTTTTCCCGCATTTTCCGACAGCTGCTTGTTGTTTGCTCGAGCTCGAGCTCGCCTCCTTCTGTAGACGTTGTCGATGTAACTTCCTGATGTGGCGCTCATAGTCTGTGTCAACAGGCTTAGGAGCTGGTGGTTGAGCCATACGAATGAAGTGGTCAACTACTTCCACAGGCACTTTCTCCCTTGGCGGCGGTGGCGGTTTCGGTCCAAAATGGGCGTCGACTTCTGCCCGCACTATGGCATTGGTTTGCTCCTCGGTCCTGTCGTAAGCCCTCACAGGAAGAGGAGTAGTGAGGTTTGGACCATATTTATATCGCTTGCCTCCGCCTGTACTTCCTGTACTATGACCTCAACTGGTACCGCTACGCACCATAGCTGCAGGGTGTCTCTTCTGCGATTGCTGAGGCGGCGGAGACGGCTGACGGGGCTGAGTTGGACGAGGAGTGGCCTGAAGCTGTGCCGGACTTGGAGGAGGAGTGGCCTGAGGTTGTGCCGGACTTGGAGGAGGAGTGGACGTCTGACGCTGTGTCGGACTTGGAGGAGGAGTGGCTTGACACTTTGCCGGACTTGGAGGAGGAGGAGTGGCCTCACGCATTGGTGGACTTGGAGGAGCGGGAGTCTGCTGACTCGGTGGCGGACTTCGACGAGGAGTCGGGTGACGCGGTGTCGGTGGCCTTCGAAAAATGATGCAATCCTTTCTCCATAGAATGATACGATGTTTGGCATCTCCGACTGTGTGCTCCTCATCACCTCCAGGAATGTCAAGCTCTAGCCCCGAATATTGGTCCACCACCTCATCAACCAAGACACGAGCATAGCCCGCTGGAATCGGGTTGCAATGGAAGGTTGCCTCGGGGGAATTTGAAAAAGCAACGGCGTCCGCCACCTTCATGGATATGTTCTTCATTTTGAAGTGTAGCTCACAGTTAGTGTTCTCCGTGATGTCATCCACGGGGTATCTATCCAGCACTACTGCGTCGCCCGGGGCGGAACCCATGCTGCTTCTCGGCATGGATGGGGCGGTGGTATCCAATGCTGGATCATCCGCTAGCTGCTGCAGCTGCTGAGACCCCCTTTGCTGGCTAAGTGAGTCGATCTGCTCCTGCTGCCGCTGGAATTTAGCTGCCAATTCCGCTTGACTTGCTTCTAGGCCTTGAAGGCGTTCATAGTCGAGATTCCTTTGCTCCTCCTCCATCTTCCTCTTCTTCTCCTCCGCAATCTTCTTTCTCGCACGGGTTCTGTAGTCAGCGTTCCAGTCCGAAAACCCCTCATACCACGGAATAGCGCCCTTGCCTCGTGTTCTTCCCGGGTGTTCAGGATTTCCCAGGGCACGCGTAAGCTCGTCGTTCTCTCTGTTGGGCTGGAACACCCCCGATCGAGCCTCTTCTATTGCAACAAGTAGCGCATCGTCGGCTCCGTTCAGACATGCCTTCGTCGAAACATTGCCTGTCTTCGGGTCCAACTCCCCCCCATGCGCATAGAACCAAGTCCTGCACCTGGGGGGCCAGCTCTTAGTAACCAGAGTGACACCTGCATCCTCCATCTCTTTCTCAGACTTATCCCACTTAGGCATTGCCACCGCGTAGCCACCTGGCCCCAGCTTATGGAACTTATCCTTTTTTTCGGCATTCTTCTTGTTTATTCTCGACCATTCCTTAGCTAATTCTGAATCCTTGAATTTCACGAAATCGTCCCTATGAGCACTTTGATTCTCTAGTATCCCCTCGAATACTGGAGTCTTCCTACCTCCCTTGACGTACTTCTCCCACGTCATTCTCTTGTGGTTCTTGAATGCAACCGCCATCTTCCTAAAAGCAGCGTCCTTGACTTTCCGCACGTCTGCTTCTGTGAAATTATCTGGTAGGGTGAAATGTTCCATAAGAGTATCCCAGAGCAGATTTTTTTTGATTCTCGTCGACAAAAGTAACATCTGGACGTGGATTTGCTGGCTTTCTCCATTCTTGAAGGGAGATCGGGAGTTGGTCCTTCACAAGAACTCTGCACTGACGAACGAACTTGTCCGCAATCTTCTTAGGCGCTAATGGTTCGCCATTAGGTTTGAATGCCTCGATATTGTACTTTACGCCCTCCTTCAACTTTTTGTTCGGGCCTCGTTTCGTCCTTTTGCCTGAAGATTTGCTCGATCCGGATGGCTGAAAGAAGAAAGATCGATTCGTTAATATATCTTCAACTCATTTAAAACATGCGATGATCACCAGATTCCTGCTTATATAAATATATATACCTCGCCGGTGTTTTTTGTTTCAGGATCAACATGTTCTTCGTCGTAGTTCATGACTTCATCTTCTCGGTCGTCGCGATCGAATATCATATCACCCTCTCCGGTGTTGTTTAGAAATTCAGAGCCGTCAAAATCTTCTTCATTCTGATCATCATCTGGCCCGCGTATGATATCGAACATGGTCTATTCTCTCTCTCTCTGTCGGTATTGTCCGCCATAGCTTTTATTTAACTATGCCAAAAGAAATATAAAACAATTTAGTATAATCTCGAATAATAGATATAATCTCGAATACATCATCTCGAATAATAGATATAATATTGAATACATCACTAGCTAGCTAGCTAGCAAGCTAATAAAGATCGAATACTACAGAGTAATCTAGGCCACTCGCGGTTCCTGAGGTGCGGGCGGTGGACACCCAAAGAGAAGGAACCATCACTGGATCATAGCTCGGGTGATCTCCCCAAAGAACCTGCCAGGTATTGGAGAACCTGACGTCCATAGCAGCCATGTAGCGATGGACGTGCTCGTCCTCCGCCCTGACACGGCGACGTACCACCTCCGGCGGGGCCGGCTCCCTCCGCACCGAAAGTGGCCCACGCGAATGCCACCAAAGGAGATGAGGGTTGACGACGGGACCCGGGGCCGGGTTCCTCACCAAGCGTCGCGCCCCTGAAGGTAGCACCTCCCAGTGCCAGCCCGGCGGAGCCCAGTCCCGGACATGGGTCCTCTGAAGCAGGACGTCGTCACGGACGTGTCGACGGCGAGGATGCGGGCCGGGCATCGTCGACAACAAAATACTATATGCCGCAAAAGTAAAGTAACATTTTTTTAAATGATGGATTGTGATGATTTCATATATGCAAATTCTAAATTTTATAACTAAAAATATAAGAAACTAAAAAAACATCGATCATCGTCTAACAATTTGAAATTAATCTAATTCATCTAGCTAGCTAAAACTAACATTTCCAAAATTTCTAACATTTCTATATAACTAACATTTCTATAACATTTGACATTATATATATTATAACTAACATTTCTACATACTATTTGACATTAATCTAATCTAATTAATTAATTCATCTAAAACTTTGTATGAAAAACAGAAAAATAGAAAAAACTAAAAGCTAAAAACAGAAAAATTGTGTGTGTGTGTGCGTCTAGTGTGTGTGTGTGTAGTGTGTGTGTGTGTGCATGTAGTGTGTGTGTGCGCGCGCGCGTGTGTGTGCGCTACGGTCGGCGCCGGCGCCGGCGCCGGTGTGCGCTACGATCGATTGGAGGGAGGAGAGGGGCCGGAGGAGGGGCTCACAGCGCGCGCGGGCAAGGTCGAGGCGACGGCGACGGCGAGGGCGAGGTCGATCCAAAGGCGACGGCGACGGTGAAGCGAGGGGATCGGCGACCGGGACGGCGACGGGGGTGCCGCGGAGTCGACGGGGACGACGCGACGAGGACGGGGGCGTCGCGGAGTCAACGGGGACGGCGCGACGGGGGCGGCGACCGCGCGGGACGGGGCGGCGGCAGAGAGAAGTGGGAGATGAGAAACTGAAAATTTTCGAAGTATTTCTTATATAGGGGACACCTTTAGTACCGGTTGGAGCCACCAACCGGTACTAAAGGCCTATTTTGGCCAGGCCAAGCGGGGGGAAGCACCCCCCTTTAGTACCGGTTCCTGGCTCCAACCGGTACTAAAGGCCCCCCCTTTAGTACCGGTTGGTGCCACGAGCCGGTACTAAAGGGGGTGCGCTGCCAGGCGAGGGGCGCAGAAGTTTAGTCCCACCTCGCTAGCCGAAGGGCGCTCACACCTGCTTATAAGCCCCGCCGCCGCTGCTGTCTCGAGCTCCTCTCTAAAGCAAGCCTTCTAGGCCTACCTCTGCTACTCTGCCCTGTGGGGCCTATTGGGCTTGCGGGCCTGCATCCTGGCCCAACAACAGGTTGGGTTTCTAGTCGTATGCAGGCCGCTGTGGCCCGGTAGGTGGGCTTTTTTCATTTAGTTTTTTCTTTTCGGCTTTATTTATTTTGTTTTATTTATTTTTAGTTGTTTTTTGCTGTATTTAGAGTTTCTTTTTGAATATTTTTGATAGTTTTTAGAAACTTTCAGTTAGTGCCGGTAGTTTTTAAATTTGAATAGTTTAAATTTTGAATTATTTGAAATTTGTGTGAATCACTAGTTTGTGAATAACTTAACTTTAAAAATACATTTTCCAGTGATTCTTTTTTCTTATGTTTAATATTAGTGTGTTTTATCATTATATTCAATTTGGTAATGCTTAAGTTATTTAAAAATGAAATGCCTTTGTAACGGATGAGTTTTCGTCCGAAACCCTGATACTTCGAAACAGATTGTCCATTTTGTACACGAAGTGCATCCAGTTTTTGCGGTAACCCTCTCTACTTTTTTGCACATGCTATGTGGGTGAAATTATGATACCATGCCAACTTTCATCCTTTTCTGAGTTCATTTGAAATGCTTTTCAATTTCAGGGTCATTTAGCTGAAAAAATCAATAAATGCATGAAAGAATTTGCTTGCACATAAAATTTCTTCGCGTTTCAAATGCCAAAACACATAACTAGCTACCCTAACTATTACAGAGATTCCCTCCTGGGTGTGAAACACAGAAGAAAGTGATGATAGTTAAGCCGATCACATCCCAGATCTTTGGGTGTGAAACTTTTTCTTCGCGTGTGTCCCTTTGCGTCGTAGCCATGGAAAATCTTCATCATTTAACGGGATGCTCGGGTCAATATTCACTGGAGCAATTTCATCAAACTTTTCATAATCTTCTGACTTGTCTGTCTTGTCATCCACTCCCACGATGTTTCTCTTCCCAGAAATAACTATGTGCCGCTTTGACTCATCGTACGATGCATTCGCTTCCTTATCTTTTCTTTTTCTTGGCTTGGTAGACATGTCCTTCACATAGAAAACCTGTGCCACATCATTGGCTAGGACGAATGGTTCGTCTGCATACGCAAGATTGTTGAGATCCACTGTTGTCATTCCGTACTGCGGGTCTTCCGTTACCCCGCCTCGTGTCATATTGACCCATTTGCACCGAAACAAAGGGACCTTCAAACCACGTCGATAGTCAAGTTCCCATATGTCCTGTATATAACCATAATATGTTTCCTTTCCCGTCTTGGTTTCTGCATCAAAGAGGACACCACTGTTTTGGTTGGTGCTCTTCTTATCTTGGGCGATCGTGTAAAATGTATTACCATTTATCTCGTACCCTTTGAAAGTCATTATATTCGAAGATGGTAACTGGGACAGCAAGTACAGGTCATCTTCAATAGAGGTGTCATGCATGGTACGTGCTTGCAACCAGCTGGCGAAACTCCTGGTTTGTTCATGTGTAATCCAGTCATCAGACCGCTCCGGGTGTTTGGAGCGTAGCAAATTCTTGTGTTCATCCATATACGGAGCCACCAAGGCGGAATTCTGTAGAACTGTGTAGTGTGCTTCAGTGAGAGAATGTCCATCCATACATATTATTTGTTCCCCTCCTAGCGTGCCTTTTCCATCCAGTCTGCCCTTATGCCGCGATTCAGGAACACCAATCGGCTTAAGGTCAAGAATAAAGTCAATACAAAACTCAATGACCTCCTCATTTTGACGGCCCTTGGAGATGCTTCCTTCTGGCCTAGCACGGTTATGAACATATTTCTTTAAGACCCCCATGAACCTCTCAAAGGGGAACATATTGTGTAGAAATACAGGACCCAAAACGTTAATCTCTTCGCATAGGTGAACTAGGACGTGCGTCATGATGTTGAAGAAGGATGGTGGGAACACCAACTCGAAACTGACAAGACATTGCACCAAATCATTCTGTAACCTTGGTATGATTTCTGGATCGATTACCTTCTGAGAGATTGCATTGAGAAATGCACATAGCTTCACAATGGCTAATCGAACGTTTTCCGGTAGAAGCCCCCTCAATGCAACCGGAAGCAGTTGCGTCATAATCACGTGGCAGTCATGAGACTTTAGGTTCTGGAACTTTTTCTCTGCCATGTTTATTATTCCCTTTATATTCGACGAGAAGCCAGACGGTACCTTAATACTGAGCAGGAATTCAAATAAGATTTCCTTCTCTTCTTTGGTAAGAGCGTAGCTTGCATGACCCTGATGTATGCCGTGTTTTCCGTGCATACGTTGCTGGTCCTCCCGTGCCTCAGGTGTATCTTTTGTCTTCCCATACACGCCCAAGAAGCCAAGCAGGGTCACACAAAGATTCTTCATCACGTGCATCACGTCGATTGCGGAGCGGACCTCGAGGTCTTTCCAATAGGGCAGGTCCCAAAATATAGATTTCTTCTTTCACATGGGTGCGCGTCCGTCAGCGTCATTCGGAACAGGTTGTCCACCAGGACCCTTTCCAAAGACCACCTTCAAATCCTTGACCATATCATGTACATCAGCACCAGTACGGTGGCGAGGCTTCGTCCGGTGATCCGCCTCACCTTTGAAATGCTTGCCTTTCTTTCTTACGGGATGCCTGCTCGGAAGAAATCGACGATGTCCCAGGTACACATTCTTATTAGCCAAATATATACTGTCAGTACCGTCCAAACAGTGCGTGCATGCGCGGTATCCCTTGTTTGTCTGTCCTGAAAGGTTACTGAGAGCAGGCCAATCATTGATGGTCACGAACAGCAACGCCTTTAGGTCAAATTCTTCCCCCATGTGCTCATCCCACGCATGTACACCTGTTCCATTCCACAGTTGTAAGAGTTCTTCAACTAATGGCCTTAGGTACACATCAATGTCGTTGCCGGGTTGCTTAGGGCCTTGGATGAGCACTGGCATCATAATGAACTTCCGCTTCATGCACAACCAAGGAGGAAGGTTATACAAACATAGAGTCACAGGCCAGGTGCTATGGTTGCTGCTCTGCTCCCCAAAAGGATTAATGCCATCTGCGCTTAGACCAAACCATACGCTCCTTGCGTCATCTGCAAACTCCTTCCCGTACTTTCTTTCGATTTTTCTCCACTGTGACCCGTCAGCAGGTACTCTCAACTTTCCGTCTTTCTTACGGTCTTCGCTGTGCCATCGCATCACCTTGGCATGCTCTTTGTTTTGGAACAAACGTTTCAACCGTGGTATTATAGGAGCATACCACATCACCTTGGCAGGAATCTTCTTCCTGGGGCGCCGACCCTCGACATCACCAGGGTCATCGCGGCAGATCTTATAGCGCAATGCACCACATACCGGGCAAGCGTTCAAATCCTCGTACTCACCGTGGTAGAGGATGCAATCATTAGGGCATGCATGTATCTTCTGCACCTCTAACCCTAGAGGGCAGACAACCTTCTTTGCTTCGTACGTACTCTCGGGCAATTCGTTGTCCTTTGGAAGCATATCCTTTATCATTACCAGCAACTTTCCAAATCCCTTGTCAGATACACCATTCTCTGCCTTCCATTGCAGCAATTCCAGTGTGGTGCCCAGCTTTTTCTTGTCACCTACGCAATTCGGGTACAACAATTTTTTGTGATCCTCTAACATGCGCTGCAACTTCTTCTTCTCCAAATCACTTGCGCAGTTTCTCTTTGCATCGGCAATGGCCCGACCTAGATCATCAACGGGCTCATCTGATGCCTCTTCTTCAGCTTCTTCCCGCATTGCCGGCTCAGCTTCTTCCCGCATTACCGGCTCAGCTTCTTCCCCCATTGTTGTATCATTGTATTCAGGGAACCCATGGCCAGGATAGCTGTCGTCGTCCTCTTCTTCTTCATTGTCTTCCATCATAACCCCTCTTTCTCCGTGCTTGGTCCAAACATTATAATGGGGCATGAAACCGGTCTTAAACAGGTGGACGTGAATGGTTCTTGATGTAGAGTAATTGTGACCATTCTTATAGCGAGCACATGGACAAGGCATAAAACCATCCGCCCGCTTGTTTGCCTCAGCCGCAAGCAGAAAAGTACACACGCCCTCAACGAACTGGGGAGAGCATCGGTCATCGTACATCCATTGCCGGCTCATCTTCATTACACAACACCGAATAGACCAAATTAATACAAGTTCATACATAAAGTTCATACAACACTTAAATGCAACAAACAAATAACTCTCTAGCTAAAGCATTTAAATGCAACAACAAATACGATCAAGATCGTAACTAAGGTAACAATGGATCCAACAGCATAATGATACCAAGCCTCACTATCGATGGCATATTTTCTAATCTTTCTAATCTTCAAGCGCATTTTCTCCATCTTGATCTTGTGATCATCGACGACATCGGCAACATGCAACTCCAATTCCATCTTCTCCCCCTCAATTCTTTTCAATTTTTCTTTCAAGTACTCTTTTTCTCTTTCAACTAAATTTAACCTCTCGGCAATAGGGTCAGTTGGAATTTCCGGTTCAGATACCTCCTAGAAAAAATTTCCATGTCAACTTGATGGGCATAATTTGTCATAAACACGAAATGCAACTAGTTTTAAAAGAGAATATACATACCACATCCGAATCATAACAAGGACTAGGGTCGACGGGGACGGATATCAAAACCATGGCACTATATGTATAACAAACAACGTACAGGTAAGATAATTATACGAGTAACTATATATCCAAATCACACAAACATCAATTTTTATATAAAGTTTCATGAACAAGAGGCTCACCACAAGGTGGTGCCGGCGACGGGACGGTGCGGGCGATCGACGGTGGCTACGATGGAGATTTAGAAGGCACTAAGTAAACCACACCTACATATGCAAACTAAGTGTTATTTTTGACCTCAAATTGCATATAAATCAAATACTGGCACATATATATATATATCCTCCCAAATTACTAAACTCACAAATTAATCACTATATAAACCAATGCAAGAGCTAATCTAGCAATGAGAGATGAAAGGACAAAGTTGCTAACCTTTGTGATCATTTGAATGGATGAGGTCCTTCAAATCTTGACAAATTTTGGGCAAATTTTGTGATGAACTCGAGAGGAAGAAGGGAAGAACAGAGGAGAGGGCCGGAGAGGGGAAAGGGGGAAGAACAGAGTGCTGGTGGACGAAGGGTTTATATAGGACGACCTTTAGTACCGGTTCGTGGCACGAACCGGTACTAAAGGTGCTGGAGGGGCCCCACTCTGACAACATCCTGCCACCACTCTCATTAGTACCGGTTCGTAGCACGAACTGGTACTAATGAAAGCGGCCCGGCTATCCGTTGGAACCGGCACTAATGTATACATTAGTGCCGGCTCAAATACAAACCGGCACTAATGTGCTTCACGTTTGACCATTTTTCTACTAGTGAAGTACGTCGGTGGAGCAACAGGGGGCCCACGAGGGTGGAGGGCCCGCCCTGGGGATGAGCCTCCGGTTAATACGTTAGTCTGGGGGCGCGCGCCCCTACCTCGTGGCTTCCCTGTTGGTTGCTTGACGTAGGGTCCATGTCTCCTGGATCTTGTTCGTTCCAAAAATCACGGTCCCGAAGGTTTCATTCCATTTGGACTCCGTTTGATATTCCTTTTCTGCGAAACTCTGAAATAGGCAAAAAACAGCAATTCTGGGCTGGGCCTCCGGTTAATACGTTAGTCTCAAAAACAATATAAAAGTGGATAATAAAGCCCAATATTGTCCAAAACAGTAGATAATATAGCATGGAGCAATCAAAAATTATATATACGTTGGAGACGTATCACTTGTCGTTCTCCTGACTACTCAGATCTTGGTATGTTTGGATGTGTGTGCTATGTTCTTCTTGCCCCGCGAGAACGCACCAAATTGACTGCTCAGTTGATTGAGTGTGTTTTTCTTGGCTACAGCGATGAGCACAAGAGCTATAGATGTTGGGATCCTGTTGGTCATCAGCTGCACATTTCGCGTGGTGTGACTTTCAATGAGTCTCGTTCTTACTACCCGTGTCCTCCATCCTCAAGTTTTTTTATGGATGATATTTCTTTCCTTCTCCTTCCGATACACCCTCATATATGCCTCATGTCTCCCTCGTCCTCGGGCACATCTCACTCTTCCTCATACACCACCGACACCACCTTCCCTTCCATCCTCCTCCCCACCCTCATCATCCACCTCTCCACAGGGGTTGGCCCACTTCAAGTCATGGGTATTCAGTTGAATACCCATTATTTTTGCCAAGAAACTATGTATATATAGTGTATACCATGTGTATGTACGGATGAAAACGAAATAAATACAGGAAAGGTGGCTGGCTAAGGACTTCAGCCCAACAAATAGAGACTAACCGACATGGCCCAGCCCAAATCACTGCAGAGCCTGCACGCACGAGCCGCACATCCATCGATCCCGTTTTGCTCAAAAACAAAAATCCATCGAACCCATGGTGCTTCACTGAAAAAACATATCGCACAAGAACCTGCCGACCTCCCATCCCCAATTCTTTTCGCACTCGTAGGACATGGCGGCAGTGCCAATCGAGCGCGCACCCGATGGAACCGGCAGCGGGCGGCGCGACGTTGGCATCCTTTGGCTCTCGCAGTTATGCTCCATATTCAATCCATCTCTACAGTCGGCAGCAACAGGCATCGCCGCATCGGAGGCTTGCTGCCTTCTTCAGATCCACAAGTTCAATGGTACAAGGTCTAATTTATAATTCGATGCATTCAGGTATATAAAATATGCTCGCTTTCTCGTCCAAATCTTAGCAGGTGTCGACGCTTCATCTTTTTCTTGTGTTGCCCAGCAGGCTTGGCTAGTTGGCTTTCTATTTTAGTATAAATTTAAATTAGGAACTTGTATGTAGTGAATTATGAATTGTTTAGACATGAGAATTTGCATAATAATCTTTAAAGAAAACAAAATTTGAAATTTTCCACACGAATTATGGCGATATGATCGGTTATACGTGGAAAAGACAAAGTTTTACACTAAAAAATAGCATTTGAAATTTTGAATACACAAACTCAAATCCTGGGCCCCTGCCTCTCCAGCATCCTCTCCGGTATGTCGGCCTCTCTCTCCTTTTCCTCTCCACTACACTCACCGCCCTCATGTTGAGGATGATTGTACTAATGTGCCTTCCACTTCCGGAGCGCCTCCTTTCACGTCTCCATCGGTTCATAACCTCTGTGCTCGGCCTCGCCCCCCCACCTGATCGCTATTCTCCTGAGAAGTACGGTCTCTCTACTGTTACTAAGCCCACTTCCTATCAGGCTGTCATGACTCTGCCTGAATGGCAGCTTGAGATGGCCTAGGAGATTGCTGCCCTTGAGTGCACTGGCACGTGGGATCTGGTTTCCCTTCCTTCCGGTGTTTGTCCCATCACGTGCAAGTGGGTCTATAAGATTAAGACTTGCTCTCATGGTTCTCTTGAGTGTGACAAAAGCTCGTCTTGTAGCTCATGGCTTTCAGCAGGAGCAGAACGTATTATGATGAGACGTTAGATCCTATGGCCCGCATGACCACTGTCCGCACTCTCTTTGTTGTGGCTTCTGTTCGTCATTGATCTGTGTCTTAGCTTGACATTCAGAACGCCTTTCTCAATGGTGAGTTGCGTGAGGAGGTTTATATGCAACCACCACCCGGGTACTCTATTCCTGACGGTATGGTCTGCCAACTTCGACGCTCCCTCTATGGTCCTAAATAGGCCCCTCACGCCTGGTTCGAGTGGTTCGCCTCTTCGTGACTGCCGCTGGCTTCTCGCCCAGTGATCATGATCCCGCTTTGTTTGTTCACACATCTCCTCGTGGTCGGTGAGGGAGTCCTGGATTAGGGGGTGTTCGGACAGCCGGACTATATCCTTCGGCCGGACTCCTGGACTATGAAGATACAAGATTGAAGACTCCGTCCCGTGTCCGGAAGGGACTTCCCTTGGCGTGGAAGGCAAGCTTGGCGATACGGATATGAAGATCTCCTACCATTGTAACCGACTTTGTGTAACCCTAACCCTATCCGGTGTCTATATAAACCGGAGGGTTTTAGTCCGTAGGACAACATAGACATCAACAATCATACCATAGGCTAGCTTCTAGGGTTTAGCCTCCTCGATCTCGTGGTAGATCTACTCTTGTACTACCCATATCATCAATATTAATCAAGCAGGACGTAGGGTTTTACCTCCATCGAGAGGGCCCGAACCTGGGTAAAACTTCATGTCCCTCGCCTCCTGTTACCATCCAGCCTAGACGCATAGTTCGGGACCCCCTACCCGAGATCCGCCGGTTTTGACACCGACATTGGTGCTTTCATTGAGAGTTCCTCTGTGTCGTCGCCATCAGGAAGGATGCCTCGCCCCGTCTTTAAAGACGGCACCGTTGCTAAGGGAGATTTGGCTGTCGGCCAAACCCTCCGGCTAGGTGGTTTTCTTATGACCGCCTGTTCGGCTTCTGTGCCGACGATGACCTCTCGAGCCATCGAAAACAATCTTCATGTCAGCTCGGAACTCGCCGAGCAGTTAGAACCAATGGAGATCTCCTCCATAAACGAGCTCTTGGATCGCTTCGCCGCCCTGGGAGTCGCCACGGATTACGACCAGATTGGGTCTAAACCCGATCTGAGAGAGATTAACTCTCCCCAAGTCAC
Source organism: Triticum urartu (assembly GCF_056163025.1). NCBI lineage: Eukaryota > Viridiplantae > Streptophyta > Magnoliopsida > Poales > Poaceae > Triticum > Triticum urartu. Next base: position 9,137,195 of record NC_141879.1, read on the forward strand.
CCATCACGTTGTCGTGGTAGAGGGACAGTGCGGCGACCTTTCATCTATCTTAAAGACTCGCTACGTCCGGATTCCCGATCCCTCCAAGCCGGATACCCGCGTAGGGGAGGATATCACTCAAGATCTGAATTTAGAGTCAGGCGACGGGCTGGATTCATTGGACAACATCCAGGAATCCAAATTTTCGAGTTCGGAAATTCCTCGGCCTCTGAGCCTTAGATGGTGCTCGGACAGTGCGGCCTTGCCAGTGATGAACCTAAATTCCGAACAGCCCGAGCACCAGCCGCACTGGTCCTCAGTCCAATAGTGGACGGCTTTCGTCTTACCAAGGTACTCATGAACGGCGGCAGCGGATTGAACCTCATTTATGAGGAAACCCTTCAAAAATGGAAATAGACTGGAACCGCATTGAGCGAAGCAGCACAACCTTTAGAGGAATAATCCCCAGTCGGGAAGCGCGCTATACAGGAAAAATCACACTAGATGTGGTGTTCGGCACGCCGGACAATTACAGGTCCGAAGAGATCACACTCCATGTGGCTCCGTTCAGCAGCGGTTATCACGCTCTGCTAGGGCGGGAAGCGTTTACAATCTTCCAAGCAATACCCCATTACGAGTACATGAAGCTCAAGATGCCCGGGCCTAATGGGATCATCACTCTCGTTAGTGATCCGGACATAGCACTCTGCGCCGAAAACAAGACAGCCGCACTGGCCCTCGAGGTACTATCCGAAGCCCTAGCGGCTGAGGAACTGACTGCGCTGCGCTCTACGGTGAATAGGGACGATGTGGTACTCGACAAAAGATCCAAGTCCACCTCCTTTAAACCGGCGGACGAAATAGTCAAATTCCAAGTCCATCCAACGGACCCCAATAAAACAGCTTCCATTGGGGCACAGTTAAACCCTGATGTAGACGCCGCACTGCGAGAGTTACTACGAGAGAACTGGGACATTTTCGCCTGGCACCCTTCAGACATGCCAGGAATCCCACGCAGGCTGGCCGAGCACAGCTTAAATATCCAAACAGGATTCAAACCTGTCAAACAGGCTCTTCGGCGTTTTTCTGAACCTAAGAGACATGCCATGGGAGAGGAGCTGGCAAAGCTATTGGAGGCCGGATTCATCAGAGATATAAAACATTCGGACTAGCTAGCAGACCTGGTGATGGTACCAAAGAAGGACAAATCCTGGTGCCTGTGTGTTGATTTTAAAGACCTTAACAAGGCTTGCCCAAAGGATCCCTTCCCCCTCCCCCGCATCGATCAAATTATCGACGCTACCGCAGGACACGATTCGTTGTGTTTCCTCGACGCATATTCCGGCTACCATCAAATCAAGATGGCAGAACCAGACCAAGCCGCAACGGCATTTATCACACCATACGGCCCATTCTGCTTCAACACGATGCCCTTCGGGCTCAAAAATGCCGACGCAACATATCAGCGCATGATTCAGACATGTCTGCCAAGCCAGATCGGCAAAACAGTGGAGGCATATGTAGATGATGTGGTCGTCAAAACAAGACATGTCGAATCTCTAGTAGACGACTTGAGGCTCACATTTGATAACCTCCGAACATACGACATCAAGCTCAACCTGGAAAAATGCATTTTCGGCGTTCCAGCTGGAAAGCTCTTGGGCTTCATAGTATCCGGTAGAGGAATTGGAGCAAATCCAGCCAAGATCTGAGCTCTGTCGCAACTGGATATCCCAAAGGACCTCAAACAAATACAAAAGTTAACCGGATGCGTGGCGGCTCTAAGCCGCTTTATCTCCCGCTTGGGAGAAAAGGCCCTACCCCTTTACCGCCTCCTTCGGCGCACCGAACTCTTCAAATGGACGGATGCAGCCACGGCCGGACTCAACGAAATAAAAGCCATATTGGCAACAAACCCAGTCCTGGCCGCACCAAACATTGGCGAACTAATGCTATTATACATTGCAGCAACACATCAGGTTGTAAGCGCAGTACTCGTCGTCAAACGAGAAGCGGACGGACACAAATTCCCCCTTCAAAAGCCGGTCTATTATGTGTCCACTGTCCTCACTCCCTGCAAATCACAGTACCCGCATTATCAAAAGATCGCGTACGCGGTATTCATGGCATTCCGGAAGCTACGACACTACTTTCAAGAGTGTTCAATAATAGTAGCCTCGGAAGTACCACTTAACGATATTATAAACAACCGTGACGCAACGGGCCGGATTGCAAAACGGGCCATTAAGCTCCTCCCGTTCGACATAACTTATAAGCCACGGCGAGCCATCAAGCCGCAAGTCTTGGCCGACTTCGTTGCAGAATGGACGGAGGACGAACTCCCTAAAGAGTACGGCACATATTCAAATTGGATCATGCATTTCGACGGCTCCAAGATGTTGGCCGGACTGGGGGCTGGTGTCGTTTTGACATCCCCCACAGGAGACACAGTTCAATACGTACTCCAGATTATGTACACGGACTCCAATAATGCAGCCGAATATGAGGCCCTTTTACATGGTCTCCGAATGGCAGTATCCATGGGCACTCAACGCCTAGAGGTGCGCGAGGACTCGAACCTCACAATATCCCAAATAAATGGAGACTTCGATGCCAAGGATCCAAAATGGCAGCTTACCGCAACGCCGTCCTAAAAATGCTAGCTCGGTTCGAGGGGCTCGAATTTCACCATATAGCCCGGGAAAATAATCAGGCGGCAGATGTCCTGGCGCGCATCAGCGCAAAACGCGATGTAGTCCCCCCCAACATCTTCTTGGAAAGGCTGTTCAAGCCATCCGTAGTATGGGAAGGGGAGCCGAACAACAACTGCCCAGACCCACCGCACTGCCCGACACCGAACATTCTGACACAATCGGAGGCTCTGCCAATGAAATAACACCTTCAGCCCACGTAATAATGGTCGTCATCGCCCCGTGGACAGAACCATTCCTCGCCTACCTTACTAGGCAGGAACTCCCCGAGGACCAAAATGAGGCACGCTACATAGTGCGGCGATCCAAAGCCACAGAGTCCACGAGGGAGAGCTTTATAAGAAAAGCACTACCGGAGTCCTTCAAAGGTGCATCTCCGAAGGAGGAGGGGCGGAACCTCCTGGCTGAAATTCATGCCGGACTGGGTGGTCATCACGCTGCAGCTCGGTCCCTTGTAAGCAAGGCCTTCCGTACAGGCTTTTATTGGCCGACGGTCCGGGCAGACGCTCAGGACTTAGTCCAACGATGCACCGGTTGCCAGCTCTTTGCAAACCAAAGCCATATGCCACCCACCGCCCTCCAAACTATCCCCATTACTTGGCCCTTCGCGGTCTGGGGGCTTGACATGGTTGGACCCCTTAAAGGCGGAACCCACAAGCAAAAATACTTACTGGTCATGGTCGATAAGTTCACCAAATGGATAGAAGCCAAGCCTGTTAAGATGGCCGAATCCGGACCGGTGATAGACTTTATATCCGGGGTTGTACACCGTTACGGCGTCCCCCACAGCATCATCACTGATAACGGCACGAACTTCACGGCCGACGAGGTAAAACTCTAGTGTAAAAACATGGGCATCAAGCTCGATTATGCTTCCGTCTATCACCCACAAACTAACGGCCAGGTCGAACATGCAAATGGTCTTATCATGAGCGGCATCAAACCCAGATTAGTGCGGTCCCTCAAGGAATCTAACACGCACTGGGTAGAGGAGCTTGACTCCGTACTCTGGGGGCTGCGGACCACACCGAATCGCACCACCGGATACACACCATTCTTTATGGTGTACGGCGCAGAGGCAGTTTTGTCTTGCAATATAATTCATGACTCACCTTGAGTGCGCATGTACGAAGAAAGAGAAGCCGAGATCGATCGGCAGGACAGCTTGGACGCATTGGAGGAGGAGGGTGACGTGGCAAAAGCCCGTTCCGCATTCTATCAACAGCAGGCTCGAAGATACCAAAGCAGAGAAGTATGGGCCAAAAATTACAACGTTGGAGAATTAGTTATACGACTACCGGACAAGAAAAAGAACAAACTCAAGCCCAAGTGGGAAGATCCCTTCATAATTGACCAAGTCCTTACTGGTGGAGCGTACCGCCTGCGGGATGCATCGGATAACCGAATCGAGCCAAACCCATGGAACGCAGCCCGTCTCCGAAGATTCTATGCCTAGCGCCAGACTCCGTGTTCGTCTCCTTCCTCTATCCATTTTTTATATATTTTCTGTCTTACATTTTTCTTCTTCTTCTCTCTCTCTCTTATACCCTCTAAAGGCTCATAAAGTGACGCGCTATCCGCGCTCATTAAACCTGGGGGCTTCTTTAAACAGAAGCTTATTCATACGGTCTTCACGCCCAACACATGTGTCACACTTCCGCATGTACCTTTTATTCACCATTATATGCATCGATATGACTTAAGTTTTGGCCAAGCTGGGTTGCCTGGCTCCTGTTCTTACCCCCTACGTTCCCGATTGTTCGGCTAGGTGGTAAAGGGAGCACCTCTGTGATTGTTACTGCCGGGTCAGCCGGACGTGTACCTCAGACTGGGTGAAGCCGAAAGCTAGCGTTCTTAAGGGAATATTCGGTCGGTGAACTAAAGATGATCTTTTTTATTTTTATCTGTATGCCCCCAGATGTTTTTCCTGCGTTTCTTTTCGCAGCATGGACATGCACCTTAGGGCATGCCTCCCAGGGAAAGGAACCCCTAACGGAACTATTCTCCCTGGAAGATGTTTCTTACTAACCATGTAATATAACATAACTAGTCGAGCACTTGTCTGTTCAAGCCCTAATGACCCCTACGCCTGGTCTCCATGCATTCCCCGATTCCTATATAACCGCATGGGAATTCGGACACACTCCAGACCGTCAGGTCCCGAGGCTAAAGCGAAAAGGTCCGCCATGACAAATGATCTACAATCCAGCTAGAAGGCATTATAAATGTCAATTAAATTACATAGTCATTTTGACTGGTTGTATTCCTCTTCAATACCATCTAACAGGTTGTCCAATTTACAGTCCTGCTGGGAATACTTTGCGGCCAACTCTACTTGGTCGTATACTAAGCTTACAGGGATCTCCTTCCCATCGGGCCCTACAGGTCCGACCTCGGCCATGTGGTTGGGGTCAGCCTTTGCGTACCGCGTCTTCACCATGGCCCAGGCCTCCCGAGCGCCTTGACGGCAGGCTGATATCTTCCACAATCGGAAGCGCCGCCGTGCTCCCTTTAGCTTCTCCGCAAGCTCTCCAAGACCTTCGGGCATGGAGACGGATGGCCACAGGGCCTGGGCGACGCCTTGCATCGCCTGCCGAACTCGATCGAGCAGTTGCGAGAGCTCGGGAAGAAGGTCACCCGTAGAACCGGGCATCTCCTCTGCAGGACGGCCTGTTAGCACACCTACAGACATTGCTCTGTTAGTCGACTTCCCTGTCAAACTTTCTCTCAAAGGTTCGTTCAAGCACTTACTAAATATGTCGCGCCGAAGTCGCTGATTCTCCTTCATGGAGTCTGACAGCTGGGCACGAACATCTTTCAGCTCGACGCCCAGCTTGGTGTTGGCATCTTGGAGCTCGTTCTTCTCCCGCCTCACCTTTTTCAGCACCTTCTCACCAGCCTTTAGCTGGCGTAGGAGGTGTTGCCTTTCCGGATTCAATCCAGCGCCATCTGCAATTTCATTTGTCAGATTCGCACCAAAGCCGTGCTTCGCAAAATACTTATCTTTCGAAGTGTATATTACCAGCGGGGGTCTCCTTGGGCTCCCCTGCCACGGCTAGTGCGGCCTCAAGTTGGGCTTTGCACTCTTGCAGCTCCTTGGACAGTAGGGAATTCTTTTCCGTAAGAACCTGCATCACAAATGATCCTTAACCCAGTTATTCTAACTGTTTCAAGTCTCGGGGGCTACTGGTATATACATATAATTACCAGAATTTTCTTACCCGTATGTCTTTTACATACTGCTCTGTGGCTCTGGCTAGACCATTTTGAGCGGCACGGAGATATGCATCTCCCGAGTTGAAGGCATCTAACGCCCCTTGGGAGAAACAAGCGTCGCGAAGAATTGACCGGCGACGCCTGTGGTTCATGGCATTCTCCACCTCAGAGTTGGTGGCAGACAACCCGTCCACATCCTCCATCGGAGGAGCATCTGGCGCACGCCTTGCGTTCGCCTCCGCCTCCTGACCAAGCTTTGGAGCCTGGCTGGTGGAGGCGCGATTGGCAGCCTCTCCGGATGTAGTCCGGCAAGGTCTCTTTGTCCTGAAAAGAGCGCGAGTGTCAATATACCTCGAAGGTATAACACCTGGGATAAGGGGGCGCGCCATACCTTTGCGTTGACGCCTCGGTTCGGACTGCATTTCTTTTCTGCCCGCGGGGCCCTACGGCCCCTCGTTGGCTTGTCGCCGCAGGTTCGGCCTTCCGCCTTAAATACCCCCCCTGCAAAGTTCGGTTGCAACCATGAAACTGAACACGAGTGGGCGGACACCTATTCGGGGTACTGGGACTTCGATCTCAGGTACCTGGGGAGTCAGGATTAGCCCGGGGTAATCGGTCGTAATGGCCACCAAGGCGTTGTCCTTGCTCAATTGATGGAACACTCCATCAATCAGCTCCACAGATATATTCGGATCCTCTTGGGAGGCTGGGTCGAGGGACCGTCCTGGGTCCTCGGGTTGTGGAGGAGGGCTGCTTATTTCCTTAACAGCCCGGCGCAGTTCCTGCATTGAAGTCGTCAGACTGAATATTTAACAATGGGAATACAAAACGGATGGGCAAGTAAATACGGCCGCTTACCCAGCTTGGGGGATTGTGCATGGAGAATCCGCCCTGAGGGTTGACGCGGAGAAATTCCTCCTCTTGTCCCTTATACAGAGTGGACAAGATCTTTAGTAGAGCGGCAGCCGAATCCGGCCCCTTACGGCCGTAGCGGGTGCCGTCGTCCTCCCCGTTGAAGTCCCACATGGGGTGGCTTCTGTACTGAAGCGGCTGCACCCCCCGCATAATGCATTCGGCCATAACCCCGATCATGGTTAGTCCGGAATGGGCTAACAATCTTATTCGGCCCATCAGGTAAATGATGTCCCTGTCGCCTCCCCTCTGAGGGCTCCGTGGGCGCCAGCTTAGGCGCTTCTTTAAGGGAGCACTGTTGAATTCAGGGAGGCCGATCCAGACAGGATCCGGCAGCGGGACGTCTTCTATATAAAACCACTCCGAGGGCTAGTCTTCAGGCGCCTTCTTTGGGGTTCCGGACAGATATCCGGTCCCGGCGATGCGCCACACTTCGGCTTCGCCCACTTGATACATTGACCCCTTCTTGGAACGGGGCACAAGGCAAAATAGCTCCTTCCACAGTCCAAAATGAGCTTCAACACCCAAGAACAGCTCACAGAGGGCTACAAAGCCCGCGATATGCAATACTGAGGCGGGCGTGAGATGATGTAGCTAGAGGCCGTAGAACTCCAGCAACCCCCGGAGAAATGGATGGATTGGAAATCCGAGCCCCTTATTAAGTAAGGGACGAGGCACACCCGCTCTCCTTTGGAGGGATTAGGGGCATTCTCTGCTTGCTCTCCGTCGTTGTAGACGGCAAGACCGGCTCGAACCGGGACCATATAGGCCGGGGGAGAAATCCCTTGGTCTGGAGTGTCACTAGCTCGCTATGTGGGATGGAACATCTCTCCCAGTATCCAGGCTTAGGGCTGGAAGGGCGAGGGGAGGAGTTGCGATGGCTGGCCATGGTGGAATGTACCTTTGTCGGATGCGTTCTGATGAACACTGGCGGAGGGGAGAAGGTGTGGATTGGATCTAAATCCTCGTCCCCTTAAATAGGGCAGCTCATTTACGCGGCTAGGGGTGTGAATGTAAAAACACTCAGACTTTTCATATTCGTTTGACACGTGGGAAGCGGCCATTATTGGGCGTAGAAGCCAAGGAGCGCAAACATCTACAAGAAACCGGACTTTATTCAAACAGGTACACGGAATTTGGAGGAGAACCCGCCTTGCAATGCCGAAGACAATCTACGCGCCGGACTCATCATCATTGAAGCCTGGTTCGGGGGCTACTGAGGGAGTCCTGGATTAGGGGGTGTCCGGACAGCCGGACTATATCCTTTGGTCGGACTCCTGGACTGTGAAGATACAAGATTGAAGACTCCGTCCCGTGTCCGGAAGGGACTGTCCTTGGCGTGGAAGGCAAGCTTGGCGATACGGATATGAAGATCTCCTACCATTGTAACCGACTTTGTGTAACCCTAACCCTATCCGTGTCTATATAAACCGGAGGGTTTTAGTCCGTAGGACAACATACACATCAACAATCATACCATAGGCTAGCTTCTAGGGTTTAGCCTCCTCGATCTCGTGGTAGATCTACTCTTGTACTACCCATATCATCAATATTAATCAAGCAGGACGTAGGGTTTTACCTCCATCGAGAGGGCCCGAACCTGGGTAAAACTTCATGTCCCTCGCCTCCTGTTACCATCCAGCCTAGACGCACAGTTCGGGACCCCCTACCCGAGATCCGCCGGTTTTGACACCGACAGTCGGACTCTTCTCCTTCTATATGTAGATGACATGATCATCATCGGGGACGACTCTAACTACATTGCCTTTGTTAAGGCCCGCCTTCGCAACCAGTGATGTCTGATCTTGGTCCACTTTGCTATTTTCTTGGGATTGAGGTTTCTTCGACCTTTGATGGCTTCTTCATCTCCCAGAAAAAATATATTCAGGATCTTCTTTCTCGTGCCGCTCTTGGTGATGAGCGCACTATTGTGACTCCTATGTAGCGCAACGTTCAGCTTCGTGCTTCTGACGGTGATCCTCTTCCTGATCCCACTCGCTATCGCCACCTCGTTGGGAGCCTTGTCTATCTAGATGTCACTCGTCCTGACATATCCTATCATGTCCACATTCTCAGTCAGTTCGTTTCAGCCCCCAACTCTTTCCACTATAGCCACCTCCTCCGTGTTCTACGATATCTTTGTGGCACGATCTCTCACCGCCTTTCTTTCCCCGCTCCAGCTCTCTCCTCCAGGCCTACTCTGATGCTACGTGGGCTAGTGATCGTTCTGATTGACGCTCACTGTCTGCTTACTGTGTCTTTCTTGGCGGCTCTCTCATTGCTTGGAAGACAAAGAAACAGACTGTAGTTTCTAGCTCGAGTACAAAGGCTGAGTTGCGAGCGATGGCTATGTTGACGGCTGAGATGATCTGGTTACGATGGTTACTTGAGGACTTTGGTGTGTCCGCTACTACACCGACTCCCTTATTGTCAGACAGTACATGTGCTATCAGTATTGCGCGTGACCCGGTGAAACATGAGCTCAAAAAGCACATCGGTGTGGATGCCTCCTTTGTGTGTGATGTTGTGCAGGATCAGATTCTCGCTCTTCACTATGTGCCCTCTAAGTTACAGTTGGCGGACTTCTTTACGAAGTCACAGACTCGAGCGCAGCATGGGTTCTTTCTCTCCAAACTCGGTGTTGTTGATCCACCATGAGTTTGAGGGTGGGTGTTAGATGTGTATAGTCCCTTTTTTTGTATATCCCCATTGTATAAGGGGCTTCCTGCACTTAACCACACATGTACATGTATTGGCCTTTGCCCCCCTGTGAAAGTTAGTTGCTCATTATCCAGCAGCCACAAGGTTTAGAGCAAGGATCCATAGATGAGGAGGAGATGGTGTGCGCCGCTCCAACTTCCTGATAACCCATTCACCCACGGCCTTCCACCTAGCACACCCACTTCAGGAGAAAGGTGAAGTGCTCCGGTTGTCCTGCTTTCTTTCTTTGCCAATGGTTTAAAGTTTTGTTCTTTCTCCTTGGTGATGTACATAATTGTAGTTGTAGTTCTTTTGTTAGGGAACAACGTGCTGAGATAACTTAATTATCATGGAGCATTATAAGTACTCACCGACAATTTCCAAACTGACTGATAATTGTCTCGAATTATCCACAATGATTGATTTCTGTAAATTCTATAATGGCTGGTAGGGCTAATATCTCTCCTAAGAAATTTAATTTTGGGCGCATTGAGATAATTGTCAAGAATAAAATGACAGTTAACGCCCTGATATCTTATATTACAAAGCAGAAGCATGTTTCGATGTAAAGGGAATAAACACAATTGACTTCTTTTTGCACCAAATTGTCTTATGCATGGTGGTATGAATTGGGCTAATCATTGGTTCATCACGAGTCATTGCTTGGATGGGTCCGTAAAAGGTTTAGAGTTGTGGAATATCACTAAAAAGGAAATTTTGGCTTATGCTTGTGGTGATTGCAGTCTAATAGGAATTCAGTGTTTGTTCATTGATTCCAATTTTTCTTCTTCTGAATTTGTATATTTGTAGGTTGCATCAATTTTGTTCCAATTATGATATGAATAGGTGGGCATATTTTTAACACAGTAACATGATCTCCAGATTGCCTTTATTTAACACTTGGTTCCTCCGATGGTTCAGGGATTGCTGGGAGGTAACTACCTTTTAGAACATGTGTTGAGTTGTTTGATACATAGTAAGCAAATATGTTTCATTCTCAATGTTGTTGTGTCTTCAAACATGTCCTAGGATGTACCGATGTGAGACCTACTTTTTTTACTTTCATTCTATGAAAGAAAAGGTTAATTCCATGTTGATCCCACTCAAATGTTACTACTTACAAGCAATGTGTTATGATTTCTGTGACTGTTGCTTTCTATTTCACCACGTTGTTTTCATCTGTGAGATTGATTTTTTTCCTATGCGGGCCCTTGGCGTTTACTTACTATACTTTTATTTGGCGTATGAGGTCTGAGCTACTCTTTGTGCACACGCCCTATAAATTTATGGCATTAGTTTGTTGGCCATGCTTGTCAGATCAAGAATGGTGAGAACACAAATGCTTAAAGGTTCATATTTGCATGGTATGTTATTCTCCCTCTCTCTCTCTCTATCTATCTATCTATCTATCTCTCATTGGATCATGTGGTATTGATCCGTAATGGAAGTTAGTAGTAGCTGCTAGCTACCCCTATGACTTGAACAGCTTTATGTTTTAGATAAATACACAAACAAGTGCTATGTTGTTTGTTTTGCAACAAGGCCTCTTCAAAACAAAGTAGACACCAAACACCTTATAGTATATGATACTACTACTGTCTTAATTTCCAGATAGCCTACAGATAATTCCATCAAGCCCTAACAATAAACATCATAGAAAGATGGACGCAGCAACGCACTCCATCGATGATTTAGTATACTATTAGTACTATGCCATTTTCCCTTCATGGGGATTCGACATATATCAAACATTATATCAGGTGTATCACCTCAATGACATGTGTGAACCACCGATCTTCCGGTAATGCCCTACATTTATTTGCAACGTTTAGTATTTTACTTGATCCTATCATGTGCATATTTGTAGCACTATCTTCTCAATTATTCTCCAACACGTCTACTAGTACTAAAGAAAGATTTTGCATATTTGATTTCAATGTGTGCATTTATGTTGAAATATCTTGTCATTTAATATCCATTGTGTGTACTGGTATTAAAGAAAGATTTAACATATCTACTTTTTTCATAAAGGACAAGACTGGGCATCCCCTTCTATTATATGCAGTCTATTTAAAGCGGATTCCCAGTGTATAATGTGTCCTTCATCCCCAATCCAAAATGTCAAGACTTGGTCTAGTGTTGCAAGCAAGTTCCCTATGTTTCCTTTTTTTCACACATCAAATTGAAAGCGGCCAATTCTCTTCTCCTACTCAGAGGGTAATGTTGCAATGCTATACATATATCTAGATTCTTGCGAGAATTATGTATAAGGGGAGACATATATTTTATTTGGTTTGATAGAACCTATTATCTAGAGAGTGATTGGCCATTGATTAAACTAGAAGAAGGGTTGGGGTTAAAGCTAGGACTACGCATGCCAGATTTGTGAATCTATACAGTTTTTATATCCTTATAGAGGTGATAATAAAGATTTATGAACCGTAGTTGAGGTTGTAGTTCCAACTAATATTGGGGCTAACTCTTAGATGTCACCGCAAGATTGGCCTCCCAGTTCCAATGAGCTATAAGGTCAAGAATACAAACACTAGCATTGTTTTGATCTCTACTTGTTGATTTGTGTTCTTCATGGTCCATGTTTATTTGGTTTCATAACTCATGACAATGATTTTTCCATTGGAACTATCAATTAAAAAACATCTTCCTCAAACAGTAAATAAACATTGACTAGAAAATTTATGCATTCTAATAGTCATTGTTTGCCAATACACTATGCAAAGGTAACCAATAAATACGTTGCATACTTGTGTTGTAGAAATTCGCATATTGGATAATGTTAGGGGGTTATTTCTTAGCTTGAAAACTAACATCAGCTTAAATTTCATGACTCTATGTTGGAACACTTTATTATTTTGCTATTTACGTTATATTCTCGTTTGTTCTCCTAGGGAAACAATAATGCACTAGGACAATATGAGCTATATGGCTTAGCCAAAAGAAAGATGATAGGCTTGAAGTCAAACACCAATGGAACAAGAATTCCTATAGATAGTTCCAATTCAAGGGACATAACACATGTGAGTAATTATTCTTGATCTTCGTTGGTTAGTTGCACGTAAACTATATTTTCCATGTATTGTGAAAATTAATGAGATAACATAAATTGTCATTTTCAAACAAAACATAGATATTTGTATAAACTATAGTGAATGTTTGAACATAGTTTTTCTTCCTATTTATGTATGATACTTCAAATGGTAAATATTCATGCATTAGTATTGGACATTCCTTGGTTTCATGTTTCTCCATGTTATCTTACCTACCCTAAAGTTTTAGTTCCAATTGTTGTTGGAGTTTCCTTACAAACATACTCCTCATTAAATTAGGATAATTACATGGGAATTTTCATTCATGTCAATAAAGCAGTGCACCTAATGTGGATTTGAAGACTTGCAGTAATCTGGTCATCACACTTAAATGTGAAGCAATTCTTCACTATTTCTGAAGTATGGCAAATAGACATAGTGGTTCAGCCTTATATGAGATACATATTCTATTCGACTCAACTAAAAATAATTTAATTAAAGGCCAAGCAATGGTTAATCCTAACAGAGATATAGCAAACTCATGTCTTGGTAGCAAATTTAAGTGTATAATTGTTGAATAGTTGCACGTCTCGTATTCATACACTATTATGATGTTACAATGCACATTTTTTACTCCATTCATGGGTTTTATGATTAATTTGTATGTCTTCACTATGCAGTATGTAGCACACATGAGTCCATTTGACAAATATTATGGCTTACATGCCACCATGGATGTTTATGATCACAAACTAAAACCTGGACAATTGAGTTCAACCGTACTTTGGGTTAGCCACTATGGAGATGGTGCAGATTCAAGCCTGAATTCGGTCGATGTAGGATGGCATGTAAGTAATATTTATTTTTCAGTCTCCTTGTAATATAGGCCAGGCTTTAGTGAGATGTTTGGCGAACAAACTTTTCCATAGTTCTCAAAATTCCCCATAAGCTTTTTTTCCATATGTTGGAGCATTTTAACACAAATTCTTTACTCTAACCCCCAATCCAATATAAGAATATGCTCATAAATTCTATTTTTTAAGGAGAAGTTTTTTCCTCTAATTTCAGCATTTTTTTGTATATCTTTCCAGAACTCTATGGCGAGTCAGATCCTCACTTCTTTACCTATTGGATGGTATGTGATAATGATGCTTTTAGTAATATCTTACAAGTAGTCATGCTCATATGAGAAATGTATATTTAGTCACACATGAATATATATATATATGCAACAGAGGGATGGATATCATAAAACCGGGTGCTTTAACATGAAGTGTCATGGTTTCATACGAGCTGATGGTGCTACAATAGCACCAGGTGCCAAAATACATCCTGGTTCTAACTCTATCACAGTCAGAGTGTTTAAGGTGAGAGTTGCATGCTTCTTAATTTGCCATTAAAAATATATAAGTGTCATTCTTGTCTCACACAATATTTTTTAATGATTTAAACTTATAATCATGTCAACAATCTTACAACCCTTTTTTTAATCGCGCCAAAAAGTGTTATTTAGTCTTCCTATATAGTCAAAGTGTAATACCGAAAGAAGAGAGGGCTCTGATGTAAAAAAGAGCACAGTGCTTTTTTTCTACAACAAATTTCTTAAATACTTTCAGTTGCACTAAATTTAACTCTATGGCAGGGAAACAAATCTGGAAACTGGTGGGTCTATTGTGGATTCAATAGTATCCCAACAGCGGTGGGATACTATCCTAGATCAATGTTCTCCTATATGGGAGATCATGCAAATCATGTGGAGTTTGGTGGCTTCGTGACCACAAAAAGGGCACTGCAAACACCTCCTATGGGAAGTGGTGCCAACCCAAAGAGTGCTGGCACGGGCCGCCCGGCATCTTTAAGCGACCTTCGATTCATTGATCGGGATGAGAGGAGTAGGCCTATCATGACAGACTTGTCGGTTGGTGTGAGCAATGAGAAATGTTACTCTATTACTCCCATCGATCATGCGAAGTGCTTTTATGGTGGACCAGGCGGTTGCGTGGGATAATAGTCTCTTGAATTGGCCAGGTGCAATAATGTTCATTTGCACGTGGTCTACAGTATTTCTGTTTCTGATCTAATAAGGCCGTATGAATGGAAATAAATTGTGAAGAGGGTACTACTTGTTTGAATAATTCATGTATGCATGGCACATTATTATGTGTGATCAAGAAGCCCCCCTCATTATCCACTACTAACACGAAGTATTGAAATTGTTTGGGACACATGATCAAAGCCCAAACACACAACAATTTACATATGTGAGGTAGTTCGGCAATGTTTCCTTACATCACCATGCATGTGTTTGCCCCTTTAAATATAGAAATTTCAGCACATATGTGCATGGAAGTAAAGGAAACATGTTATGTTCCTGCATAATCGACCCTTTAGTACCGTCCATACCTACACGTATGACCAAAGATTGATTCCTTAACCTCACAATAGTCCGGTTCCTTTCTATAGTAGGAACTCTGCATTGCCATTTCTGCATGGACTCTTAAAACGATCTCCAATGTGTTAGTTGGATCATCCAAGAATTTTTTATGTTGTCTTCTTGATTTATAAATAATCTAAAGTAAATAAACATGAAGAAAGAGAGCTAATGGGCATGGACCATGACAAGGGGTCGACTATTGGGCCCATGTAGCCCCCATGCGACCTGGACTTGGGTTGCGCCTCCTGGCCGTGTGGGGGGGCATAGGGTTCCATTGGTATCCATTTTGGCGCTACTTGTCTTATACTGGAGTGAAAACCCCTAACCTAACTACTCTGGAGTTTTCCGCCACTGAGGCAGACAATGGAGCACATTTTCTCTCCTGGTGGGCTGATTCTACCTAGATCCAACCTTTCCGGGCAGGGGAATTCAAATCCATCATCATCACCAACACTCAATGCATCATGTAGATCATCTTCATCCACACCATCTTCAATAGCACTCCACCATCTCCATCTCCATCCCCTTTTCAATCTATGAACATTTGTTGTAGATCATTTCATGTGATCAGTTATTAGTGGTTTTTTTTTGCTTGTTAGTCGATGCTCTTCCAAGTTCTTACTGTAGATAAGTATATCATAAAAAAGGCTAATGCGAATATCATGTGAACTGCATCCTGAAGGAAATATGCCCTAGAGGCAATAATAAAGTTATTATTTATTTCCTTATTACATGATAAATGTTTATTATTCATGCTAGAATTGTATTAACCGGAAACTGAAGGAAATATGCCCTAGAGGCAATAATAAAGTTATTATTTATTTCCTTATAATCATGATAAATGTTTATTATTCATGCTAGAATTGTATTAACCGGAAACATAGTACATGTGTGAATACATAAATAAACAAAGTGTCACTAGTATGCCTCTACTTGACTAGCTCGTTAATCAAAGATGGTTATGTTTCCTAACCATGAACAATGAGTTGTTATTTGATTAACGAGGTCACATCATTAGTTGAATGATCTGATTGACATGACCCATTCCATTAGCTTAGCACCCGATCGTTTAGTATGTTGCTATTGCTTTCTTCATGACTTATACATGTTCCTATAACTATGAGATTATGCAACTCCCGTTTGCCGGAGGAACACTTTGGGTGCTACCAAACGTCACAACGTAACTGGGTGATTATAAAGGAGCATTACAGGTGTCTCCAAAGGTAGATGTTGGGTTGGCATATTTCGAGATTAGGATTTGTCACTCCGATTGTCGGAGAGGTATCTCTGGGCCCTCTCGGTAATACACATCACATAAGCCTTGCAAGCATTGCAACTAATGAGTTAGTTGCGGGATGATGTATTACAGAACGAGTAAAGAGACTTGCCGGTAACGAGATTGAACTAGGTATTGGATACCGACGATCGAATCTCGGGCAAGTAACATACCGATGACAAAGGGAACAACGTATGTTGTTATGCGGTCTGACCGATAAAGATCTTCATAGAATATGTAGGAGCCAATATGGGCATCCAGGTCCCGCTATTGGTTATTGACCGGAGACGTGTCTCGGTCATGTCTACATTGTTCTCGAACCCGTAGGGTCCGCACGCTTAAGGTTACGATGATAGTTATATTATGAGTTTATGCATTTTGATGTACCGAAGGTTGTTCGGAGTCCTAGATGAGATCACGGACATGACGAGGAGTCTCGAAATGGTCGAGACGTAAAGATTGATATATTGGAAGCCTATGTTTGGATATCGGAAGTGTTCCGGGTGAAATCGGGATTTTACCGGAGTACCGGGAAGGTTACCGGAACCCCCCGGGAGCTAAATGGGCCATGATGGGCCTTAGTGGAAAAGAGAAGAGGCAGCCCTACATGGGCTGCGCGCCTCCCTCTTCCCCTAGTCCTATTAGGACTAGGAGAGGTGGCCGGCCCCCTCTTTCTCTTTTCCCCCTCCGCGAATCCTATTCCAACTAGGATTGGGGGGGAATCCTACTCCTAGAGGGAGTAGGACTCTCCTGGCGCGCCTCCTGTGGCCGGCCAGCCTCCCCCCTCTAATCCTTTATATACTGAGGCAGAGGCACCCCAGAAACACACAAGTTGATCCACGTGATCTATTCCTTAGCCGTGTGCGGTGCCCCCAGCCACCATAGTCCTCGATAATACTGTAGCGGAGTTTAGGAGAAGCCCTGCTGCTGTAGTGCATCAAGATCGTCACCACACCGTTGTGCTGACGGAACTCTTCCCCGACACTTTGCTGGATCGGAGTCCGGGGATCATCATCGAGCTGAACGTGTGCTCGAACTCAGAGGTGCCGTAGTTTCGGTGCTTGATCGGTTGGATCGTGAAGACGTACGACTACTTCCTCTACGTTGCGTCAACGCTTCCGCAGTCGGTCTGCGTGGGTACGTAGACAACACTCTCCCATCTCGTTGCTATGCATCACATGATCTTGTGTGTGCGTAGGAAATTTTTTGAAATTACTACGAAACCCTTCAGTGGCATCAGAGCCTGGTTATTTATGTTGATGTTATATGCACGAGTAGAACACAAGTGAGTTGTTGGCGATATAAGTCATACTGCCTACCAGCATGTCATACTTTGGTTCGGCGGCATTGTTGGACGAGACGACCCGGACCAACATTACGCATACGCTTACGCGAGACCGGTTCCCCCGACGTGCTTTGCACATAGGTGGCTTGCGGGCGACTGTCTCTCCAACTTTAGTTGAACCAAGTATGTCTACGCCCGGTCCTTGCGAAGGTTAAAACGGAGTCTATTTGACAAACTATCGTTGTGGTTTTGATGCGTAGGTGAGATTGGTTCTTGCTTAAGCCCGTAGCAGCCACGTAAAACTTGCAACAACAAAGTAGAAGACGTCTAACATGTTTTTGCAGGGCATGTTGTGATGTGATATGGTCAAGACATGATGCTGAATTTTATTGTATGAGATGATCATGTTTTGTAACCGAGTTATCGGCAACTGGCAGGAGCCTTATGGTTGTCGTTTTATTGTATGCAATGAAATCGCGATGTAATGCTTTACTTTATTACTAAGCGGTAGTGATAGTCGTGGAAGCACAAGCTTGGCGAGACGACAACGATGCTACGATGGAGATCAAGGTGTCACGCCGGTGACGATGGTGATCACGACGGTGCTTCGGAGATGGAGATCACAAGCACGAGATGATGATGGCCATATCATATCACTTATATTGATTGCATGTGATGTTTATCCTTTTATGCATCTTATCTTGCTTTGATTGACGGTAGCATTATAAGATGATCTCTCACTAAATTATCAAGAAGTGTTCTCCCTGAGTATGCACCGTTGCCAAAGTTCGTCGTGCCCAGACACCACGTGATGATCGGGTGTGATAAGCTCTACGTCCATCTACAACGGGTGCAAGCCAGTTTTGCACACGCAGAATACTCAGGTTAAACTTGACGAGCCTAGCATATGCAGATATGGCCTCGGAACACGGAGACCGAAAGGTCGAGCGTGAATCATATAGTAGATATGATCAACATAAACGATGTTCACCATTGAAAACTACTCCATCTCACGTGATGATCGGTTATGGTTTAGTTGATTTGGATCACGTAATCACTTAGAGGATTAGAAGCATGTCTATCTAAGTGGGAGTTCTTTAATTAATTTGATTAACTGAACTTAAATTTATCATGAAACTTAGTACCTGATTAGTATCTTGCTTGTTTATGTTTGATTGTAGATAGATGGCTCATGTTGTTGTTCCGTTGAATTTTAATGCGTTCCTTGAGAAAGCAAAGTTGAAAGATGATGGTAGCAATTACACGGACTGGGTCCGTAACTTGAGGATTATCCTCATTGCTGCACAGAAGAATTACGTCCTGGAAGCACCGCTGGGTGCCAGGCCTGCTGCAGGAGCAACGCCGGATGTTATGAACGTCTGGCAGAGCAAAGCTGATGACTACTCGATAGTTCAGTGTGCCATGCTTTACGGCTTAGAATCGGGACTTCAACGACGTTTTGAACGTCATGGAGCATATGAGATGTTCCAGGAGTTGAAGTTAATATTTCAAGAAAATGCCTGGATTGGGAGATATGAAGTCTCCAATAAGTTCTATAGCTGCAAGATGGAGGAGAACAGTTCTGTCAGTGAGCATATACTCAAAATTTCTGGGTATAATAATCACTTGATTCAATTGGGAGTTAATCTTCCAGATGATAGCGTCATTGACAGAATTCTTCAATCACTGCCACCAAGCTACAAGAGCTTCGTGATGAACTATAATATGCAAGGGATGAACAAGACTATTCCCGAGCTCTTCGCGATGCTGAAAGCTGCGGAGGTAGAAATCAAGAAGGAGCATCAAGTGTTGATGGTTAACAAGACCACTAGTTTCAAGAAAAAGGGCAAAGGGAAGAAGAAGGGGAACTTCAAAAAGAACGGCAAGTAAGTTGCTACTCAAGAGAAGAAACCCAAGCCTGGACCTAAGCCTGAAACTGAGTGCTTCTATTGCAAGCAGACTGGTCACTGGAAGCGGAACTGCCCCAAGTATTTGGCGGATAAGAAGGATGGCAAGGTGAACAAAGGTATATGTGATATACATGTTATTGATGTGTACCTTACTAATGCTCGCAGTAGCACCTGGGTATTTGATACTGGCTCTGTTGCTAATATTTGCAACTCGAAACAGGGACTACGGATCAAGCGAAGATTGGTTAAGGACGAGGTGACGATGCGCGTGGGAAACGGTTCCAAAGTCGATGTGATCGCAGTCGGCACGCTACCTCTACATCTACCTTCGGGATTAGTATTAGACCTAAATAATTGTTATTTGGTGCCAGCGTTAAGCATGAACATTATATCTGGATCTTGTTTGATGCGAGACGGTTATTCATTTAAATCAGAGAATAATGGTTGTTCTATTTATATGAGTAATATCTTTTATGGTCATGCACCCTTGAAGAGTGGTCTATTCTTGTTGAATCTCGATAGTAGTAACACACATATTCATAATGTTGAAGCCAAAAGATGCAGAGTTGATAATGAGAGTGCAACTTATTTGTGGCACTGCCGTTTAGGTCATATCGGTGTAAAGCGCATGAAGAAACTCCATTCTGATGGACTTTTGGAACCACTTGATTATGAATCACTTGGTACTTGCGAACCGTGCCTCATGGGCAAGATGACTAAAACACCGTTCTACGGAACTATGGAGAGAGCAACAGATTTGTTGGAGATCATACATACAGATGTATGTGGTCCGATGAATATTGAGGCTCGTGGCGGATATCGTTATTTTCTCACCTTCACAGATGATTTAAGCAGATATGGGTATATCTACTTAATGAAACATAAGTCTGAAACATTTGAAAAGTTCAAAGAATTTCAGAGTGAAGTTGAAAATCATCGTAACAAGAAAATAAAGTTTCTACGATCTGATCGTGGAGGAGAATATTTGAGTTACGAGTTTGGTGTACATTTGAAAAATTGTGGAATAGTTTCGCAACTCATGCCACCCGGAACACCACAGCGTAATGGTGTGTCCGAACGTCGTAATCGTACTTTACTGGATATGGTGCGATCTATGATGTCTCTTACTGATTTACCGCTATCGTTTTGGGGATGCGCTCTAGACACGGCCGCATTCACGTTAAATAGGGCACCATCAAAATCCGTTGAGACGACGCCTTATGAACTATGGTTTGGCAAGAAACCAAAGTTGTCGTTTCTAAAAGTTTGGGGCTGCGATGCTTATGTGAAAAAGCTTCAACCTGATAAGCTCGAACCCAAATCGGAGAAATGTGTCTTCATAGGATATCCAAAGGAAACTATTGGATACACCTTCTATCACAGATCCGAAGGCAAGACTTTTGTTGCTAAATTCGGAAACTTTCTGGAGAAGGAGTTTCTCTCGAAAGAAGTGAGTGGGAGGAAAGTAGAACTTGACGAGGTAACTGTACCTGCTCCCTTATTGGAAAGTAGTACATCACAGAAAACTGTTTCTGTGACACCTACACCAGTTAGTGAGGAAGTCAATGGTAATGATCATGAAACTTCAGAACAAGATACTACTGAACCTCGTAGATCAACCAGAGTAAGATCCGCGCCAGAGTGGTACGGTAATCCCGTTCTGGAAGTCATGCTACTAGATCATGATGAACCTACGAACTATGAAGAAGTGATGGTGAGCCCAGATTCCGCAAAGTGGCTTGAAGCCATGAAATCTGAGATGGGATCCATGTATGAGAACAAAGTATGGACTTTGGTTGACTTGCCCGATGATCGGCAAGCAATTGAGAATAAATGGATCTTCAAGAAGAAGACTGACGCCGACGGTAATATTACTGTCTACAAGGCTCGACTTGTCGCGAAAGGTTTTCGGCAAGTTCAAGGGGTTGACTACGATGAGACCTTCTCACCCGTAGCGATGCTTAAGTCTGTCCGAATCATGTTAGCAATTGCCGCATTTTATGATTATGAAATTTGGCAAATGGATGTCAAAACTGCATTCCTGAATGGATTTCTGGAAGAAGAGTTGTATATGATGCAACCAGAAGGTTTTGTCGATCCAAAGGGAGCTAACAAAGTGTGCAAGCTCCAGCGATCCATTTATGGACTGGTGCAAGCCTCTCGGAGTTGGAATAAACGTTTTGATAGTGTGATCAAAGCATTTGGTTTTATACAGACTTTTGGAGAAGCCTGTATTTACAAGAAAGTGAGTGGGAGCTCTGTAGCATTTCTGATATTATATGTGGATGACATATTGTTAATTGGAAATGATATAGAATTTCTAGATAGCATAAAGGGATACTTGAATAAGAGTTTTTCAATGAAAGACCTCGGTGAAGCTGCTTACATATTAGGCATTAAGATCTATAGAGATAGATCAAGACGCTTGATTGGACTTTCACAAACAACATACCTTGACAAAATTTTGAAGAAGTTCAAAATGGATCAAGCAAAGAAAGGATTCTTGCCTGTGTTACAAGGTGTGAAATTGAGTAAGACTCAATGCCCGACCACTACAGAAGATAGAGAGAATATGAAAGATGTTCCCTATGCATCAGCAATAGGATCTATCATGTATGCAATGCTGTGTACCAGACCTGATGTGTGCCTTGCTATAAGTCTAGCAGGGAGGTACCAAAGTAATCCAGGAGTGGATCACTGGACAACGGTCAAGAACATCCTGAAATACCTGAAAAGGACTAAGGATATGCTTCTCGTATATGGAGGTGACAAAGAGCTCGTCGTAAAAGGTTACGTTGATGCAAGCTTTGACACTGATCCGGACGATTCTAAATCGCAAACCGGATACGTGTTTACATTAAACGGTGGAGCTGTCAGTTGGTGCAGTTCTAAACAAAGCGTCGTAGCAGGATCTACATGTGAAGCGGAGTACATAGCTGCTTCGGAAGCAGCGAATGAAGGAGTCTGGATGAAGGAGTTCATATCCGATCTAGGTGTCATACCTAGTGCATCGGGTCCAATGAAAATCTTTTGTGACAATACTGGTGCAATTGCCTTGGCAAAGGAATCCAGATTTCACAAGAGAACCAAGCACATCAAGAGACACTTCAATTCCATCCGGGATCTAGTCCAGGTGGGAGACATAGAAATTTGCAAGATACATACGGATCTGAATGTTGCAGACCCATTGACTAAGCCTCTTCCACGAGCAAAACATGATCAGCACCAAGACTCCATGGGTGTAAGAATCATTACGGTGTAATCTAGATTATTGACTCTAGTGCAAGTGGGAGACTGAAGGAAATATGCCCTAGAGGCAATAATAAAGTTATTATTTATTTCCTTATAATCATGATAAATGTTTATTATTCATGCTAGAATTGTATTAACCGGAAACATAATACATGTGTGAATACATAAACAAACAAAGTGTCACTAGTATGCCTCTACTTGACTAGCTCGTTAATCAAAGATGGTTATGTTGCCTAACCATGAACAATGAGTTGTTATTTGATTAACGAGGTCACATCATTAGTTGAATGATCTGATTGACATGACCCATTCCATTAGCTTAGCACCCGATCGTTTAGTATGTTGCTATTGCTTTCTTCATGACTTATACATGTTCCTATAACTATGAGATTATGCAACTCCCGTTTGCCGGAGGAACACTTTGGGTGCTACCAAACGTCACAACGTAACTGGGTGATTATAAAGGAGCATTACAGGTGTCTCCAAAGGTAGATGTTGGGTTGGCGTATTTCGAGATTAGGATTTGT
Source organism: Triticum urartu (assembly GCF_056163025.1). NCBI lineage: Eukaryota > Viridiplantae > Streptophyta > Magnoliopsida > Poales > Poaceae > Triticum > Triticum urartu. Next base: position 9,160,441 of record NC_141879.1, read on the forward strand.
CACTCCGATTGTCGGAGAGGTATCTCTGGGCCCTCTCGGTAATACACATCACATAAGCCTTGCAAGCATTGCAACTAATGAGTTAGTTGCGGGATGATGTATTACAGAACGAGTAAAGAGACTTGCCGGTAACGAGATTGAACTAGGTATTGGATACCGACGATCAAATCTCGGGCAAGTAACATACCGATGACAAAGGGAACAACGTATGTTGTTATGCGGTCTGACCGATAAAGATCTTCGTAGAATATGTAGGAGCCAATATGGGCATCCAGGTCCCGCTATTGGTTATTGACCGGAGACGTGTCTCGGTCATGTCTACATTGTTCTCGAACCTGTAGGGTCCGCACGCTTAAGGTTACGATGATAGTTATATTATGAGTTTATGCATTTTGATGTACCGAAGGTTGTTCGGAGTCCCGGATGAGATCACGGACATGACGAGGAGTCTCGAAATGGTCGAGACGTAAAGATTGATATATTGGAAGCCTCTGTTTGGATATCGGAAGTGTTCCGGGTGAAATCGGGATTTTACCGGAGTACCGGGAAGGTTACCGGAACCCCCCGGGAGCTAAATGGGCCATGATGGGCCTTAGTGGAAAAGAGAAGAGGCAGCCCTATATGGGCTGCGCGCCTCCCTCTTCCCCTAGTCCTATTAGGACTAGGAGAGGTGGCCGGCCCCCTCTTTCTCTTTTCCCCCTCCGCGAATCCTATTCCAACTAGGATTGGGGGGGGGGAATCCTACTCCCAGAGGGAGTAGGACTCTCCTGGCGTGCCTCCTGTGGCCGGCCAGCCTGCCCCCCTCTAATCCTTTATATACTGAGGCAGAGGCACCCCAGAAACACACAAGTTGATCCACATGATCTATTCCTTAGCCGTGTGCGGTGCCCCCAGCCACCATAGTCCTCGATAATACTGTAGCGGAGTTTAGGCGAAGCCCTGCTGCTATAGTGCATCAAGATCGTCACCACGCCGTCGTGCTGACGGAACTCTTCCCCGACACTTTGCTGGATCGGAGTCCGGGGATCGTCATCGAGCTGAACGTGTGCTCGAACTCGGAGGTGCCGTAGTTTCGGTGCTTGATCGGTTGGATCGTGAAGACGTACGACTACCTCCTCTACGTTGCGTCAACGCTTCCGCAGTCGGTCTGCGTGGGTACGTAGACAACACTCTCCCATCTCGTTGCTATGCATCACATGATCTTGCGTGTGCGTAGGAATTTTTTTGAAATTACTACGAAGCCCTTCAGAAACTTGATACATGTGTGAATACATAGACAAACATAATGTCACTAGTATGCCTCTACTTGACTAGCTCGTTGAATCAAAGATGGTTAAGTTTCCTAGCCATAGACATGAGCTGTCATTTGATTAACGGGATCACATCATTAGAGAATGATGTGATTGACTTGACCCATTCCGTTAGCTTAGCATTTGATCGTTTAGTATGTTGCTATTGCTTTCTTCATGACTTATACATGTTCCTATGACTATGAGATTATGCAACTCCCGAATACCGGAGGAACACTTTGTGTGCTACCAAACGTCACAATGTAACTGGGTGATTATAAAGGTGCTCTACAGGTGTCTCCGATGGTACTTGTTGAGTTGCCATAGATCGAGATTAGGATTTGTCACTCCGATTGTCCGAGAGGTATCTCTGGGCCCTCTCGGTAATGCACATCACTATAAGCCTTGCAAGCAATGTGACTAATGAGTTAGTTGCGGGGTGATGCATTACGGAACGAGTAAAGAGACTTGCCGGTAACGAGATTGAGCTAGGTATTGAGATACCGACGATCAAATCTCGGGCAAAGTAACATACCGATGAGAAAGGGAACAACGTATGTTGTTATGCGATTTGACCGATAAAGATCTTCGTAGAATATGTGGGAGCCAATATGAGCATCCAGGTTCCACTATTGTTTATTGACCGGAGACGTGTCGCGGTCATGTCTACATAGTTCTCGAACCCGTAGGGTCCGCACGCTTAACGTTCTGTGACGATTTGTATTATGAGTTATGTGATTTGATGTACCGAAGGTAGTTCAGAGTCCCGGATGAGATCGGGGACATGACGAGGAGTCTCGAAATGGTTGAGACGTAAAGATCGATATATTGGACGACTATATTCGAACATCGGAAAGGTTCCGAGTGATTCGGGTATTTTTGGGAGTACCAGAGAGTTACGGGAATTCGTATTGGGCCTTAATGGGCCATAGGGGAAAGGAGAGAAAGGCCTCAAAGGGTGGCCGCACCCCTCCCCTTGGACTGGTCCGAATTGGACTAGGGAGGGGGGCGCCCCCTTCCTTCCTTCTCCTTCTCCCTTCCCTTTTTCCTATTCCATGTGGGAGGTGGAATCCTACTAGGACTAGGGAGTCCTAGTAGGACTCCACACTTGGGCGCGCCCTATGAGGGCCGGCCTCCTCCTCCCTTGCTCCTTTATATACGGGGGCAGGGGCACCTCCAGACACACAAGTTGATCTGTTGATCTCTCCCAGCCGTGTGCGGTGCCCTCCTCCACCATATTCCACCTCGATCATAACGTAGCGGTGCTTAGACGAAGCCCTGCGTCGGTAGCAACATCATCACCGTCATCACACCGTCGTGCTGACGGAACTCTCCCGTGAAGCTCTGCTGGATCGGAGTTCGCGGGACGTCATCGAGCTGAACGTGTGCTGAAATCGGAGGTGTCGTACGTTCGGTACTTGGATCGGTCGGATCGTGAAGACATACGACTACATCAACCGCGTTGTGCTAACGCTTCCGCTTTCGGTCTACGAGGGTATGTGGACACACTCTCCCCTCTCGTTGCTATGCATCACCATGATCCTGCGTGTGTGTAAGAAAATTTTGAAATTACTACGTTACCCAACACATCCAGTGCCCTGTTCATGGTTACTTAGAAGGTACCAAGATCTCCAATAAGACCAAATACCATAACTGTGAATTCAAAATGTCCATGGTGGGCATGGGTGGCAGTTTTATACCCCTCTGCTGGGGGTAATCTAATTTGGTGGTATCCAGCCTTAAGATCTAACTTGGAGAACCAACTACCTCCTGCTAATTCAATCAAAATTTCATCATTTTCTAGCAAAGGAAATTTACTTTTCGAGTAATACACCACCATTCTCCAGACGCCCTCTTTATTCTTCCTGACTAGCAAAACAAGTGAAGCGAAAGCACTATACTACATCCAAACATACCCAATCAATAGTTCTTTGATTTGTTTTTCAAATTCATCTTTGAGATGGTGAGCAGTTTTGTACGGTCAAATTGTGACAGGTCTAGTATGAGGTATGAGGGGGATGTGGTGGTAGTCCTGTAGTCTCCTTGATGGTAATTCAGTTGGACTACCAAACACTACTTGCTGGAACTGAACGGCAGATGCCACGGGAAAGTTAGATCTAAATCCCATCCGAGGGCGCTTGACCTTCTTGATCCGTGTTGCATCGGTTGTGGAATTCTTCAGCAATGTCATAGTCTCGTAAACACTGGCTCGGGAGAGAGGAGCACGGGTGCCGAAGAGAGTGTATCCCATGGATGCGGATGAGCAGACGGAGCCCCCAGGAGGCAGCCCAAGAAACAACGGATCGATCTGCCTATGATGTGGCGTATGATGCATTGAGGCTAGAAACGCATGGAAGATTTCTTTCTGTTTTCTAATCCGTCACCCTCTTCCGCACGCGAGCATCGATGCAGGCCTCAAAAGATTTGTCCACTTGGTGATTGCTTCTCGCTGCTGATTGACTACGTAAATGTATGTATCTAGAATACAACGGCGTGTGCGCATGATGACGGGTCCCTCCTTCTGGAAGTTAAGACAAAACAGTGCAAGTGAAAAAAGGTTTGACACCTCACCCCCGAGCGACAGGTCCTGCTTTTGGAAGCGAAACTTGAAAGAAAAAAAGGATTTTTTTTTGAAACTATGAAGATTTTTATAGCAAATTCGGAAACTATACATCCTAATACATCATAGTCCTTTTTGGCCAACGGTTGGCCGAATAGTTCTTTTTGGCCAACGGTTCGCCGAAAAGTCTTTTTTAGCCAACGGTTGGCCGAAAAGTCTCTCTTCAACCAACATGAGGCCGACAGGGTGATACTTTTGATTTTTCTGCATTAAGATGTATAGTTTCCGAATTTGCTATAAAAATCATCATAGTTTAAAAAAAAATCAGAAAAAAAAACCCGATCGTCTCCCGCCCGGTGGCCGTCCCCATCTGCCATCTCCCTCCGCCCCGCACAAGGAGTATTATATCATACACAGCGACAACCGACAAACAAGGAGTATTATATCTACCTACTAATAAACCAGCGATTGCTGCTGGTCGTACGTCGTGCACTTTTTGCATAAAAGACCCTACTGTTTTGCCTATTCAACCCGCAATCTCTGATGAATTCGGAAAAAAAATAAGGTTCGACATTTTTCAGATCGAGCGGCGGCGCTCCCGTCGGTGGAAGGGCTGCGGGAGGTGGGGAGCGGCGGAGATCGGCGAGGCGATCCAGCACAGCGGTGTGTAGTGGAGGCCCGAGGCGGTGGCGGTCCATGGCCATGGTGACTCGGTCTTCTCGGAGGAAGAGAAGAGGGAGGGAGACGAGGTGGGATGGAGAGAAGAGAAGGGAAAATAGGGACTGCGCGACTACCTACTGCTGGTCCGGCGGCGGCTCCGGTACTCCCTCCCTCAGGTCAGTTTTCTCTCACAATTACTTCCCACCAGATCGAGATTGACAGAGGCGATAGAGATTCGGCGTTGGACGTGTGTGGCGGCGTGGTAGGAGCACGGGGAGGGGCGCCGTGTTGGTGGAGGCGACCAACAAAATAGATAAGCACTGGGAGGCTGCCGATGCCATGGACGAGCGATGGGGAGAGCCGTCGTGGTGGACGAGAACGACCACCACGGATCCCTCGCCCCAAGTCATGATCCAGTTGCGGTCGTTCTTCAAAATCTATCTGCTCCATCACATCCGGAACCTCACATGTCACAGCCTCCCGTCTAGCACCGTGATGCCGTTTTGGTCGCCATCACTATGCCACGGTCCTTCATAGTGCGCTGTTTGCTTAGCACTAACAGGTAGAAGAATCATAAATCAAGTGCACCTACCATATTATTGGCTCTTCTCTAATCTGTAAAGTCATATTATTGATTCAGTGCTGGGTAGATTCTTTTTATTGGCCATGTTGTGATGAGAACATGGTGTGGCTGACTGCTTCATAATCCTGCTACTGATACATGTATGCTGCTGATTGGTCCTGATATACACTGCCTATTGCTGCTAATAGTAATATTGCTACTCAATTTGATAGGTAAAGTGGTAATAGACGGTGAGATTGTATAGTGCACATATGCCAATCAGCCAATTGTCCTTTCTGTGATGAATTAGAGAATATTGCTCATATGTTAATCAGCTCCTCCTCCCTAGCCTTGTTGTAGTCTGAACTTTAAAGTTTTCATCCACTCAATGTTGATTCAGTCTAAGATCTCTGGGAAGAAATTATTTCAACAATATTCACTCTATTGTGCTTATTGCGGTCATGTGGAATATATGGAAGCGAAGGAACTCCAAGCTCTTCTGGGATGTTTATGAGGAATTGCACATTACTGCTAGCAAGATTGTTGATGATCTTATATATTTTGGTCCAACGGGTATTCAAATGAAATTAATGAAGGGCTCTTATGGATTGGAGCACTATGTTGTATCAACTATTTGTGAGATTGTAATTTTCCCTTCATTTACTTTTCTATTAATCCCACCATATAGTTTGCCTTTGTATAGTTCTGAGTTTTATAAAGTGGTCCAGGCCGGCGTAAGCGCGCTGTAGTCCTCGGGAAAAAAGGCGGCGAGTGATGCGTCGCCCTCTCTATACTGAATATTATGTTCTTCTGTACTACTCGAAGAAGGTAAATAGTCTTTTATGTTATTCATTTTTCTTTTGAATGCAATCGATTAGTTAAAACATCAAACCTGTCATTCTTTCTAGATTTCTGATGTGTTATTTTTTCACCATAACACATTGGACTTTCTATAGATTTCATGCTTTATGCAAATTAGCTGACCTAGGAATTTTTTGTGAAGTGATGCGAGCATGAAGAAGGCCCTAGAAAAGGTGCATCTTGTTGATGAGGTAAAGGAGGAGGAGGAGGTTGTGGTGGTTGAGGATGGCACGCCGAAGGCTGATGCTGGCCGAAATGAACGAGATGTTGGCCAAGAAGAGGCATATTTAGCAGTGGTGGTTGATCCATTGTGCGCCAAAAAATTAGCAAATCCATCAGCAAACAGGATTATGCGGTTTGAGTCTACGGTACACTTATTTGCAACCTTCTGTTTTTCTGCTGCTGTTTGGGGATTTTTTCTGATGAAATTCAATTACCTACGACCAAGCTATGGCACTCATTCCCTGCTACAGTGATGGCTACATATTCTTGATAACATCGCTGTGCATCACCGTAAAGATTTCTCGGCCTTTTGCATGCTCATTTGGTGGCAGATTTGGAAGTAGAGAAACAGTAGGGTTTTCAATGGCAAGGCAAGCGACTGCATCGGAACCTGCAACCTCATAATCGACGAGCTGCACACTTGGCTGCGAACCGGAATTAACCGCTCAAGGGCTACCTCTGTATAAACTCAAGCCAAGCAAATTCCGTGCAACAATTGACATACTTTCCTTGCCGAGTGTGGTTTTTTTACCTCCTAATAGATTGGTTCTGCTCTCTCGAGAAATCTGTGAATGAGCTTCTGTAGTTGATAGTGCACACAAAGTGACTGGTTCCAATAACGAGCAAGAATGTCAGACCCATTTAAAGGTAATTGGATTTGTGAAGTAGTAATAACTGGATTTGCTAGGGTGGTACTATATAATTATTTGTAATGCAGGTTGTTGGTAATTTAGCAGATGTTGCGATAGTTGTGGTGATAATTGCCTTCCATTCGAGATTTTGATGAAAAATAAGAAACCATAACCATAACCACATATCTTGTAGGATTAAGAAAATATACATTATTATTTTTCCTAATTGCGTAAGTGTAAAGACAAGAAAGTATTGATAGTTGAACCAATGAGCACATCACCAGTTCAGAGTGTATTCATTTCTTTCTCTAATATATGGATGTTTAATGGCTGTTATAAATAATAGGAATGACATGTTCCAACATGCCGCAGTAGAGATTTGTCAGGACTTAAAATGAAAATGTGTCCGAATTCATATGTTTGTGTTATTTTGTGACAGAAGCATTGTAGAGGTTGCAATTGATCAAACTTTTTTGTGTTCTCTTTCCTATCCAACCACAGCCCTTTCACTCGAGAGCAGTACTCATCTAAAGGAGATGGCACCAGAAGACATGAGTGCTGTTTTGTGACTTCTACAATCTATGATTCAGATAACAACATGTAGCAACGCCATTTCTCAACTAATTTTGTAGGTATCTTGTGTTTACTACAGGATATTGAAGTTCTCTCCAGGAGTCATATTTTCATTTTGCCTTGCCTATTCCAGGAAGAGTGCCTATTGAGATTCAGCATGGTAGTTCAAATAGAGGGAATTGGGTAGTGAGCTAGGTGCGTCCGATATATTTTTTCTCCCACTGCAACGTGTTGGTTGAGAATTTTTGCATGCAATATCAATTTAGGTTGGTTTGCTTGCTGCTCCTACAATTGTTAGTCTAGCTTGGTTTGCTTGCTGCTTCTATTACTTCAGGTTTATTGATATTTCTATTTTTTCATGTTCTACTTCTAAATTTCAGAATCATACCCCATGTCATGAGGTCAAGTCGTGATACACTCAAATCATCCATCTTTTTTCTCATCGTCGTTGTCACAGTTTCTCAACTCGGCCAACTATGATTCATAGATTGCTGTAAAAAAAAACCAAGATTCATAGATTTTAGGTTTTTCTCCCGTTGCAACGCACGGGCATTTGTGCTAGTCATACACAAGCACTAGGCGGTAACTGTAACATATAAGGAGAACAAGATATGAGTGTGCGATTTTTCTCTAATGAAAAAGAAGAGGCTTGCTAAGTCTCAGTCGACTGAGATTTATTAAGTCGACTCTACAGCGGTCGGATTATAAGCGCTGAGATTCATGTCAAAAGTTGTTCTGTACGGTGCTTTTTCTGTACGCATTGTTTTTCTTGTACCGATCTGGGCCTTTGTGCCACTTGTTCGCTTTTCTGTTTTTTCTTGGGTTTCTTTTCGTGTTCGCCAGTGAATATTGGATAAACGGTTGGGAGCACGTCCTTGTTTTCCATTGATATTTTGTGTCCTCGTTTTACTTTTTAAAATCTTTTGCTTCTTTTTTTGCGAGAAAATCTTTTGCTTCTTTCTTTACTTTTCTTGATTGTTTTTTTTTTTGCAACATTTGATGAATATGTATTCCACTGTCGAGATTTTTAAAAATCTGCAATGTTTAAAAAAATACATAGACTTTCTTAAATGGACATATTTTTTGTGCAAATTTGATTTTTCAATGCGTGACGATCTTGTTTATTTCACATGTATGTATGTATATATGCAACCTTATTTCTCTTTTTGGATATTTTTTCTTCATTCACCTCTTTTTTTACTTTGTATTGTTCATATCATTTGAGATGGTATATTAAAAAATAACGGGTTTCAAGATTTATTGTGTTTTTCTGTATGTGTTCCTTGTGGCGTTTATTTTTCTTCCAGATTTTTCCCACCTTTTTCTTGTTTTCTTTTCAATTTTTATTAATCTATATCTATATCTATATCTATACCTACTAATAAAACAAGGTGCGTTTCTTCAATTTTTTCATCCGTTCACCAAGAAAAAGATTTTTATTCTACCCAAGGTTGTACAAATTTTTTGTGGGTCCATCTATTAGAAAAGAAAAACAGCTTTGTTCCGAAATTTGTACGTCAGCCGCGCACGCTTCGCCCAGGAAAGCAAGCCCGTTTGTTTCCTGCCCGTTCATCTGAAAAAACATTATTTACCGCACAGGGCGGCAAATAGTCAGAATTTCGCACATGGCGCCAAAATTGGGTCCGCCCGTTTTCCTTTTTTGTCTATTCTGTTTCTGATTTTATTTTCCTTTATTTTCCTTTTATCCTTCTTACTTATATTTTTCTGTCCAGGTTTAATTTTCTTTTTTCTTTTTCATTTTTTCATAGATTTTATTTTTCATTTTTTTCAGAATTCCATTTTTGTTTAAATTTTCATAAAATCAGCAGAATTCAAAATTTTGCCCCAATTTTGAAATATGATTGGATCTTTAAATTTTTTTATAATCGTTCCATTTTTTTCAAAACTAAAAAAATGTTCAAATTTTTAAAAAAGTGTTACATTTTCCAAAATTGTTTGAGATTTTCAAAATAAATTGTATTTTAGAAGATATAAATTCAAAAAAATTCATGTTTATTGAAGTCTCACAAATTTAAAGTATTGTTTGTGTTTGAAAAACACGTTTAAAATTGTTTTCAATGTTCAAAACATGTTTCCATTTTCACAAATTAAAAAATTGTTTTCTTAAAAAGAGGTTCATGTTTTCAAAACATGTTTTTGAATTTAAAAAAATCATTTCAAGTTTTTTTATTTTTTCCAAATTTAATGAAATTTTCAAAAACAATGCTTGCATTTTTTAGAAAAAGGATTTAAAAATTGTTCATATTTCCAAGAATAATCAGAATTTCATAATTATTACTTTATTTTTTGAAAATCTCAAAAAAGATAAAACGATGAAAAATTGTTTTGAATGTTACGCTACATTATGTTCTTAAACATTCGTTTTGGCCATTTTTTAGCAGGACCTGTTTGTTCGAATCGCTATCAGCATGTGTTTGAGATATTGAAGTCATGAGTCTAATCTTTCAACTCAGCGGTTGTTTTGGATTTTTATTCGTGTCTTACAAACACACGTCGTTTTGGTAACTGTCAGTGGCCTAACCCAGACGCGAACTGTTGTGCATTCCACTTGCCATTCAAAGATAGAAGAGAATATGTTGGTTGGCTATAATTAAAAGAAATTGTAGGCACATGCCAATAAAAGAGCATATGTTGGTTTGGCTCTGACTAAAAAATGTAGGCAAGTAAGCGCTAAAATAATTAAAGAAAATAAACCCTGGTAAAGCAGAGACTACCTGGTTATGAGCTAATTATGGCAATGAAATGGGATTCACTAAATTAGTAATCCATCTAGTTACGCCATCGTAGGAGAGTGTGGTCGAAACAACTATGCCCCGAAGGTCACCGTGCAGCCACAAATTGTGGAGGCAACCATAACCTAAACACGGAGACGAACCCGACGAGAAAAAAAGGCGCGAGTTGAGTGGTGCTCACCACACCGACCAACCCCACCACTATGAAGAACTCACAGGCCAAACATGACTCGTGGGAACACCGCAACTCCTCGCTCTGTCGCCCCACCACTGCGGAGACCATTTTGATGGACACATCAATTATCCCTCTCGATGCTTCTTGCAAAAAAAAATCTCCCGTTGCAACGCACGGGCATATGTGCTAGTCATTTCTAACGATAATATTGTTGCTACCCATTTTGCTTTCAATATTAAACAAACATTGTTATGTTTTAATTTGAAAATATTTCTATTTGGTTGCACAATCCCCCTATACTTTAACTATAGTCTTTTATGGATTGTAACTTAGTGGTGTTTTGTCGGAGTCAAAGGCAGTTGCATGTGTGCCACTAGGCACGCAACTACATGTGTTGCCCTGACTACAACTCTGAGGTGTTTTGTCGAGGAGAGCGGGTAGTTGCATGTCTACCACACTAGGCATGCAACTGCAAGTGTCGCCCCCCAACTACAATTGCAATTTTATTCTGTTCGGTCATGGAGGGGTTATTGCATGTCTGCCACTAGGCATGAAATTGTAAATGTTGTCACCGACTGCAACTTTGTGGCATTTTTGTTGGGGAAGAGGGCAGTTGCATGTGTGCCACTAGGCGCATGCCTGCAAGTATCGCCCCTAAATGCAACTCTGAGGTATTCTTTTGGAGAGAAGGGTAGGTGCATGTCTGCCACTAGGCATGCAACTGCAAGTGTCGCCTCCAACTGCAACTGCATGTCTTCAGTGCAATTGCAACTATGTGGTGTTTTGTCGAGAGGGGTTGTTGCATGCATGTTTGCCAGTAGGGATGCAATTGTAAGTGTTGCCACTGACTGCAACTTTGTGGTGCTTTTGTCGGGGAGGTGGGAAGTTAAATGTGCCACTAGGAACGTAACTCCAAGTGTTGTCCCTAGCTGCACCTCTGAGGTGTTTTGTCAGGAATGGCAGTTGAATGTATTCCACTGTACAGGAATTGTAAGTGTCTTTCCCAACTGCAAATGCATGTCTACAACACGACTGTAACTCTTTGGTGTTTTGTCGGGAAGGGGCGATTGCATGTCTGCCACTAGGCACGCAGCTGCAAATGTCGCCCATATTGCAACTGCATGTATTCCATGCGACTCTCAATGGTGATTATCAGGTGGAGGGGCAGTTGCATGTCTTCCACTAGGCACAAAACTGATATTTCAACACCAACTGCAACTACATGTCTTCAATACAATTACATGTATGTGTTGTTTTGTCGTGTGTGTGTGGGGGGGGGGGGGAGTGAGGGCGGGGGCTTGCATGTCCTTTTTCATCAATTTCTTGTTAACCCTTGACACGCAACTTCCCTCGACAGTGGCCAATTGCGTCCACCGTTTACATGCAACTACCCGGTTGCATACTAGTCGGCCGCCTATGGTTGCATGTCCGTGGGACACATCCACTTTTTTTTTCTATCACATGAAAGATCATTTTTTCTTGCGGATGACATGAAAGATCTTTTTTACAATATAAGTTGTTTTTGAAGAATGAGAATAAAACAAAGAGAGAGAGAGAGAGAGAGAGAGAGAGAGAGCAAGATGGTACAAAGAGTAGGAAGGAAATTTGTATTGTGCGTTATTTTTCTTCCATCTCTGATATATTTTACTTCTTCGGCATAAATATTGTTTTATCTATACCTACTAATAAAGCAAGGTGCGTTTCGCCAATATTTTCATCCGTTCACCGTCGAAAAAAAAATCTTTCTATCCGAGGCGGTACTAAATTTTTATGCGTTTGTCCGCTAGAAAAAGAATTTTCATACATGGGCCGCGCGCGGTGGCGCAGCAAAGCCAGCCCACTTATTTTTCTGCCCATGCAGCTGGGAAAACTCTATTTTCCGCACGGTGGGACAAATAATCAGAGTTTCGCACAGGACAACCAATAATAGGCTGGCCCATTTTTGTTTTTTTTCTGAGTTTTACTTCTATTTTTATTCTCCTTTCCCTATATCTTTTTTCCATTCAAAGTTTATTTTTCTGTTAGAATTTATTTCGTAAATTAAAATTCTAAAAAATGTTCAGAATAAAAACGAAAATTTTAGAAAATATTCCGAATTCCATAATTTTGTTTCTCATTTAAGAAATATTCGGAAATTGTAAAAATGTTGCCCCTTTTTAAAAAATATTGTTTTCTAAAATTGTTAGGGATGTCAAAAAATAAAATTGCATTTAAAAAAACTCCAAATTGAAAAAATTCATGTTTTAGTGAAATTTGAAATTAAAAATAATGTTCGTGTATAAAAGATACACATTTTCTGAAAATCTTATGAATTCTAAACACATGATCCTGTTTTAAAAAAACGGTTCACAAATTCATATAATGTTTATTTTTTCTGTGATTTACTTCTATTTTTAATCTCCTTTCCTTATATCTTGTTCCCCTTCCAAGTTTATTTTTCTTTTCGAATTTATTTCTTACATTAAAAATTCTCAAGAAAGCATGATTTGGAAAATGTTCAGAATTCCAATTTTTTTGCTATTTTTAAAAAATTCGAAAATTGCAAAAATTCGCCCATTTTGTTGTAAAAGATTATTATTTTTCAATATTGTTCGGAATTTCAAAAAAGAAAATGGCATTTCGAAAAATGCTCCAAATTTCAAAATAATTCCTGGTTTAGTGAAATATCAAAATTAAAAAAAATCGTGTAGAAAAGATACACATTTTCTAAAAATCTTATGAATTCTCAACACATGTTCCCATTTGAAAAAATGTCACAAATTCAAATAATGTTCATGTTTTTATTAAAAAAATTGGTGTTTTCATAAAATGTTTTTGAATTTTAAAAGATGTTTCCTTTCATATTATGTTCGCATTTTTTTGAAAGTGTAGTCAATTTTTAAAAAACTGTTTAGCATTTAAAAAGTTATTCATGTTTCTTTGAATATTCAGAAACTAATACCTTAAAATCCCCTCGATTCAAAGGATTGAAAGGAATAGTAGATTGAATAACTCATTCGCCTTCTCTGACGTACGATGACTAACGAAACTCTTAAATGCCCTCGATCTATGAATGGAAAAATAGCGGATTGATTCCTTCACACATGGCGAAACCGATAAGCTAAATGTTTCTTTTTCGTGTGCACACATATAATTCTCACTAACTTTAAATGCATAGTATTTTATCTCCCGTTGCAACGCACGGGCATATTTACTAATATAAATTCAAACCTGTTAAAAAATGATGAGAGAAAAAAAGGAATGCAAGAGGTACATAGAGAAGAGATGGAACAGATCACGTGACTTGCGATGTGAAAGAAGGAAAAATGGGCTGATTTGCTGGCCCATCTAACGATCGCAAGTCAAGAAACAACTAGCCACAAATCTTTCCCTAATCTTTCCCTAATAATAAAGCACAGATTGACTCTGTGGGTTCACCGTCACAATGCGCTTTCTTCCCGTGATTTTACGCTTTCACTTTTGAATTTTAAAACTTATTTGATGTGGTACTAAATTTCTAATGGTCCAAAAATCTATTTACGAACTTACACTTGGTCGCTGCATTGGGTCTCGGCGCGCCTAGGCCGCGGCCCATCAGACCCGTCCGATCTGAGGAGGCAAAAATAGGAGCTGGTGTGGTGGATCGAACTCCCCACCTGAGGTACTAACACAAAGCCCAAATCCATCTGAGTTACATCATTGTTGTTTATAGAAAAGACTATTTCTTAACTTATTAAATAGTCCCACCTCGCTTGCTTATACTGCATCAGAACAACTTATATACGCTTATAATTTGATGTCAATTAGCCTCCTGAAGAATCAACGGACAGAAAGAAAAGTCATAAAAGAGGGAATCAATTTCGATATGGTCCAGGAAGGAAAGTTATAAAGAGGGCATAAATTCTCATATATGAGGAAAAAAGAAGGAAGGATATGGAAATATAATATGGGCCAATGGGAGAGACATGGAAACAAAAATCTTAGAATGTTGTCACACAAGGAAGGAGATGGAAATTAACATCTGAAGGACCAGTGAGGCAAGAAACGGACAATGGGCTATACATGAATTGCGTTCCAGGTCGGCCAGCTGCGTGGCCGTGGCCATGGCGCCGCTGTAGCTCCGGCGACGCAAGGCAGGCAACAGGGGGCGGCGGCGGCTGCTACTGATGAGCTGCGCGAGATCGTACTGTCTGCGTCTAGGGACTATCAAACATGCACAACAGCCGTGCATAGTTGGTAGTAAACCTGCATGCAAATTCAAGAAAAAAATCCAATACTATTGACTCATATAAAACGTACAACGGCCGTGCATTAATTGATAGACCTGCCTAGAAAAGCAAAGGTAAGAAAAATTCTCTTTTCGCAAAAAAGGTAAGTAAAATTCTCATCGCGTAAAAAGGGTAGCTATTTTGATTTATATGTTTCTTATTATTATTTGCTCCCAGTCAACAATATATTTCCTTTGCCGAGGTGACCGATGGATCGGTGGTGCCCCAGTTGCATCAATGACATGTTTTACTATATACGTCAAATCAACGAGGAGGGCCTCACGATTTTAAGGTGCTCGACAAAGCATGTGCCGCCTAGCAGAAGTCGGCCATGCTAGACCTGCTGGCACGGTGGCACCCTTCACCATCGCACGAGGAAGAGGACCCATTGTTCAGTGTTTACTCTATAGCGACGCATGAGCGTTATGCCATAGTATGATCACAAGCACATCACTTTAGATTGATTATGTTAGTCGTGAACGGATGGACAATATAAGTATCATTGGCGATGGTGACATGGAGGAGAAATGGTAACATAATAGAATAAGTTGCTAAGCGCATATGAGGATTTGTTTCTCCCGTCAATATATTCTTCCACTCTATATGTTATCAGTGCCGTTGGTGTGAAATACAGAGGATGGAGGGAGGGATGGAGAGTTGAAAGAGTACGACGACGGTGCATCTTGCTTGAACTGGGTGAAGGAGGGGCCACGTATTGTTCGCTCCACACGTCGGCTATGGAGAGAGAGGGAGAGAGAAGCATGTGACCATGTCCTTAGTCATTCCATACCCACGTTCATGTGGCTACTCCCCTCTATCGTACCATCTCTCCCCCGGCTTTGCATGCTCCATACTGGTCCTTCTTGAGGCTGTGATGTTGGTGTCAAGGGAAGCATGGCTGCGTTGATGCAGTCGGATTGCTCCTACTGTTGACGACAATGTTAACAAAAAAGCATCAATCATTGTAAACTCTTTATTTTCTAATCGGCCATCTTATCTTTGAAGTGGGCAAGTATAAAATATGAATTCATATTAAGACAATGAAGAATTTAACGAACTGAGAGATATAGCTCAATATTTCACCATGACTGATAAACTCCTCAATATCACATGAATTTTGAAATTTACTTTATTCCCGTTGCAACGCACGGGCTCTTTTGCTAGTAATAATAAAGCGATTACTGCTTCTGGTCGTACGTCGTTGGCCTTTTCCGAAAAAGTCCCTCTTTTTCTTTGAAATCAATCCGCAGTCTCTGTTTAAGTGGTACTCTGGAAAAACATTTCATTTTTACAAAAAGAACCCTGTATTTTGGTGCATTCAACCCGTGGTCTTCTTTTAGGTGGCTCTGAGAGATAACTTTGCAAAAAAGACCCGTGCATAACGAGCGGCTGGGGGCGGCGGCTGCTCAATCCGGAATGACGCCGGCGGCTGGAGCTTGCATGACCGGATCCGTGCGCAGCAGGGGCTTGGGACACCGATTCGGAGGCGGGCGGCGAGGCTAGGAAGGCCGGAGCGTGGCTTCCCGGATGGATCCATGGCATCCGCGACTCCTGGACAGAAGAATGGAGGTGAGGGAGAGAAGGAAGAAAGGAGGGGAGGTGCGGCGTCCTAGGCAGGAGCTCGCCGGAGCCGGGCGACGGCGCACGGGCACAGGAGACGAAGGGATCCGAAGCCAGCCGGTCGGGCGACAACAACCAGGACACGGGTGGCGTACGAATGAGGACTTGACCACCAGGTAATCCATTCATCTCCCCTCTTTTCCTAATTCCCCACGATCTGGTTATCAATCACCATGTCCTTCAGCTGCAGAAATAACTCATTCTTGGCGCCATGGCGGCCGCGGCGGCGGCCAGCAGTGCCATCCCATGGCGTAGAGAGCAGAGGACGGAGGGGAAGCTGGCCAGGCCCAGCAGAGGTTGGCTCGCCCACATGTGCGGCGGCGCCATCCCGTGGTGGAGAAAGCATGGGACGAAGGGGAAGCATTATACTCTAATGACAGATTAGAACTCGATTGTGGCCACAACAAAATCACAGCCAGCTAAAGAATATGCAGGCATGGCGGGGCTGAATCAAACATCACAACCAGTTGAAGAAGAGGCGGACATGGCCGGGCTAAGCCGAACATCACAACCAGTCAAAGAAGAGGCGGGAATGGCCGGGCTAACCCGCTGTAACCGGGAGGTCGGGACAGAGGTAGAGGAGGATGAAGGGTGGGTGGAGCCGGATGCTGCAGATCGAGGACGCGCTGCACCGGGACTGTTGGTGGCGGCAGAGGGGGAGTAGGGGAAAGGCGCTGCGGGAAGTCACAGGAGGCAAGTGGAACAACCGCTCCAGATCTGCCACAAGGGGGCACTCTGCCATCGAGAGATGCGCCGCCGGAGCGCCGAGCTGACAGCTGCGAGGGGGGTCGCACGCAATGGGCCGGCCGGGAGACGAGGAGAGGCCCCACCGCCACTGCCACGGATCAGCCACCAGGCGGCGCCGAGGGGAGGTGCGTGGAGATGGGGTGCTTGGTGGCGGCGTGCTCGGGGAATCGGCCTGTGTCGCCGGGCGCTCGGCCCTGTTCTATATCGGCGAGGAAAGAGATGCAGATAGGGACGAGAGATAAATGGAGCGATAGTACAGAAGAGAGGAGCGCTGGAGCTTTTTTTTTTTGACAGCAAAGAGAGCGGTGGAGGTGGAGACAAATGGACAAGTTTGGAGGTGGAGTTCTGGATGTGGATGGTGTACGTGTCGGCTCAAAGCAACCAACCAACGCTGATATTAAATCTTACAAATTAAACAACCTTCAATAAAAATATGAAAATCCTACTTAATAAAAAACATTAGGATTCAAATCTTTTGATAATTTTATAAAAAATCTTTAAATGAATTACACTGTATGTTTCTTCTTAGAAGACTATTTCATGCATCACTATTCTTCCATCTGATAATAGTGCACAGCTTGAATATGTGCTAATAAAGGACATTGGGTGGCCCCTTCACATCAACATTGCATGATCCAAAAAAAAGATAATGCAACCCGTAACACAGGGGCAATTCTACTTGGGGGGGTTTTAACAGGCTCAAGCCCCCCTCCAGCATTGTAAAATTTGTTTTTACTACTAGTTTTAAGATGCAGTCCAGCTACTTGCAGGCCCAATCCAACACATATTTGCATGACCCAGGCAGCCCAGCCCGCTCTCCATTTTTTTTCTAGATTCGCCACTGCCGTAACACATGCGCAATCTTATGTCGACGTTTATCGGAGTTGGATATAAGTGGGGCGTAATGGCACGTGAAAGTGGGTTTTGATATCTTTTCGTCGATTGCAACACACATGCAAATGTATTAGGGTATGTTTGAGGAAGCCGGCTTGGCTGCACACAAAAGACTTAGGCAGCGGGGCTCACTCCATCTACCTGCTTTTCTTCTAATACAAAATACAACACTTTGGTGTGTTTGAGAAAAAGGGTATGTGCATGTTTATACCATCCTGGGTCCTTATGATATTTAAATAAACCATATGTGTCATTACTTATCATACACTCTCGGACAACACTGCAATGTATGAAGCAAAGACCCATGCACAATCGCAATGAAAAGTTGAGGATGTTTCAATTATGTACTCCATAAGCTTGTTATCATGCATGTTTTGATCTTCCAATGGAACATTAGTTAAATTACTTGGCCTGCATTTACAAATGAAAATTAGATAAAAATTTACTTGACCTGCAGTCCTGCACTGTCATCCTTTTTCGGGAATGGCAATAATATTATAAGGAATGTCGGCTCTGTAGGGAAGCAGGGCTGCATGTATGATCCTTTAACAAAAAGTGGATTAAGATCAATGAACTTTTTAGTTACGAAAAATCTTGATAATATCACTTGACTATATGATCCATGCACATATGATTGCTTTGAGCTAAGAATATGAAAATAATATATATTTTTTCCATAGCAACGTACGGGCATTGTCCTAGTAATTCTCAAAAAAAAGTAGCCACAAAGTTACGTACGTAAGATAATCATTCGCTGGCTAGATACAGATTACAAAGTCATAGGTCACAAAATTATACGCTGATGTCAGCCGACTGAGACTGAGTTCTAAACAGACCCAGAAAGAAAATGCAATAAAAAGAAAACAGTGTATCTCCTTTCAGGTGCTCACTTAGCACACAGCAGCGCGGGACTAAGCCAAATCATGCCGCCCTCGTCTCCTCCGACTCGGATTAGGGCGCCGCTGCTGACAGGCGACAACCGTCGCCCTCGTCTCCTCCGACTCTGGTCGTCCCCCACTCCCGGTGCCGGTCGTGGCCTCGTGGGTGAGTTCTTGGAGTTGAATCCTTGTTTTTCGGTTTCCATTTATACACTGAATCTCTGAACTTGCTGTCCATGTTATATTGCGTGCTTGCTTGTGCAGCTTTGTACTACAAAAATAGAGTGTGCGCTTGCTGTTAGCAATAAACCACGCATTGTATGGGCAATGTATGGGCGTTATCCGACTTGTGCCAGAGTAGCTACGCCCGCAAGATCCTCGAGCAGACGGGGATGACTTGCTACAAGTCGTGCTCAACCCCGATGGAAAAACTGTTGCGGCTGATGAAGAATGACGGGAGCGCGGCTGTGGACGCGACCTACTACCGGAGTGTGGTCGGCAGCTTGCGCTATCTGGCGAACACGCGAGATGACATCGCATACACGGTTGGGATCGCCGGCCGCTACATGGAGGCGCCGACGGTGCATCACATGGCCGCTGTGAAGCACCTGTTGCGGTACATCAGCGGCACAATTCAGCATGGCTGCAGGTACCAGCGAGGTGGAAAGGATGAACCGCAGCTCGTGGGCTACAGTGACAGCGATCATGGTGGTGACCTGGACGATCGCAAGAGCACCAGTGGGTTAGTATTCTTCCTTAGCGGAAATCTGATCACCTGGGCATCTCAGAAGCAGAAGATCATCGCCATGTCCTCCTGTGAGGCGGAGTACGTGGCGGCAGCCGCAGCTACTATGCAGGCAGAGTGGCTAAGCAGATTACATGGTGACATTCAGAGAACTGAGCCAAGAAGCGTCAGGCTGCTGGTAGACCACAAGTCGGCGATCGCTTTGAGCAAAAATACAATGCATCAATTCTCAAAACAAAAACAAAAAGGAAATCCAATGCATCATGATCGTAGCAAGCATATTGATCTGAGGTACCATTTCATCAGAGACTGTGTTAAGACTGGAAAGATTGGCATTGATCGTGTGGGCACTGAGTATCAGCTCGCTCATGTGCTCACCAAGTCCCTGGGCAGAGTTCAGTTCATGGACCTAAAGAGAAGGATCGGCATCGAGGAGGTGCAGCTCGGACGACGCAAGTAACGGGATGAATTGTTAGGATTTGCTTGAGTCGTGCAAGTCCAGGAGTAGGATTAGTTTCTTTTCTATTATTCCATATACGTGACAGCCTTGCATAGTGTCATAAGTTAGATGTATTTTTTCTTTGCGTAGAGGTATAAGGCCTGGTCGTGCGGTGAGCACGACGGGCCGGTACTGACGTGAGCGGCCTCGATCCGTCAGACTTGGAATGGCACGTTTGTAGCGACGGGAGCGAGTTGTGCGGGCACAATCGTTACACAGGGAATAAGAAGAGAGCACATGGCGTCCTCGTCAGATATGCTCGCCACGTCCCAGCCCTATACTTCTTCTTGCATTACTGTAGGCAATGGTAACTCGTTCACGGTCACGCACTCTGGCACTGCCTCCGTTCCCACCTCTGCTGCACCCTTCACACTTAGCGACGTCCTCGTCTCTCCCAACCTAATCAAAAACCTTGTTTCTGTCAAAAAGCTTGCCCGTGACAATCCACTCAATGTCGAATTTGATGATGTCGGTTTTTCTGTCAAGGACCGAAAGACGAAGCGGGTGATCCTCCGGTGTAACTCCGATGATGACCTCTACCCAGTCACGCAGCCCGCTCGCCGTCATGCTCTCTCCGTCACCGCTGTCTCGCATGTGCTTTGGCATCAGCGCCCGGGGCACCCCGGTCATGATGCCCTCACCACCATCCTGCGTGCCTGCTCTGTCCACCCTTCGTCGGCGTCGTCTGAACTTTGTCGTGCTTGTCAATTAGGAAAAAGTGTTAGGTTACCGTTTTCTCTTTTAGAACACGTGTCGTACTTTCCCTTTCAGTTTGTGCATTGTGATGTTTGGACTTTTCCTGTTATGAGTACTAGCACATATGCCCGTGCGTTGCAACGGGAGATATTTTTTTCTTGCAAGAAGCATCGAGAGGGATAATTGATGTGTCCATCCAAATGGTCTCCGCAGCGGTGGGGCGACAGAGCAAGGAGTTGCGGTGTTCCCACGGGTTATGTTTGGCCCGTGAGTTCTTCATAGTGGTGGCACTACTAGGGAAAACCTTATACACAAAATCTTAGCAGCAGCGCGGCATAAAAACAGGCGCTGCTGCTAAGTAGGAGCAGCGCGGCTACGGAAAGCTCGCTACTGGTGCAAACTTAGCAGTAGCGCGTGACGCTTAAACCGCGCTGCTACAAAAATCCACCGATAGTACACAACGACATAAGTTTACCAGTAGCGCGGTGCCAGGGAGCGCGTTGCTGCTAATGCCATAGTAGCAGCGCGCTTTTTTGTCACCTCGCTGCTGCTAATTTTGAAAATGTGCACATGTTTGACCCGTTTAGCAGTAGCGTGTGACAGGAAAGCGCGCTGTTGCTACGCTCTTAGCAGCAGCGCGTTTTCTCTCCCGCGCTACTGCTAAGACGCAGGACCCACCACCTTTTCCACCTCCCCCTCCCCATCTCCTCTCCTCCCTTTCCCCCACCCTCCCACATCCTCCCTCTCTCACTCTTCTTCTTCCTCAATACTTCTCCCCCCATTACTCTTCCTCTTCTACCTACCTTTCTCTCTCTTCATTACTCCTAGCTATAACTACACCACCTCCATTAATTCATCTCCTTTCTCTTTTTCCTCCCCCCTCCACTAGTTGAAGTTGTCTCCTCCCAAATTAGCTAGCTAGGTAGATGTAGCATTTAGTTAAGTGACCTATTTGCCCCCTAACTAGATCTTTCTTTGTCAAGAAGAGCTTTGTACACTTTTGACCTCCCTACATCATCATGTCCACCGTGTGCTCGATCTCGAAATAGAGGTGTGATTAATATTTCATGCTTTTGCAAAATGGAAATATGTTTATGCATGTGTGTGTGATATTTTTATGGAAATTGTGTGTGTGGCATGAGTTGACGCCAAATTGTGCATTTGAGTTGCCTATGTTTTGCCGAAATGTCGATTTATTTCCGTTTCGGCGAATTCCGGGCAAACTCTAGATCTATATATGTCCTACTTTTAAGGAAGGTCATGCCGAATTTTTGTATGACTTTGATGAATGCACGCATTTTTATAATCAATTTGTTTATTATTACCGTGCAGAGTTCACGATGGTCAGTGGAACGATGGTGGACAGGTGGTTGCGGTCGGCGGTGCAGGACATGAAGGAAAATAACCTGACAGAGGTTTTATGCCCGTGTCGAAAATGCAAAGGAATAGTTTGGCTTGACCCCCATGTCGATGGTCGTGTCGAAGCGCACCTGCTCATGACTGGTTCCATGGATGGCTATACTCGGTGGATAACTGAAGATGAGGATGACGATGTTGAGGATGCCGACGGGGCAGGCAATGATGACATGGGGCAAGACGAAGAGTTGATCGATAATGGCGGCGGGGAAGAGGCCGGACATGGCGGCGGAGAAGGGGCCGGACATGGCGGCAGAGAGAACGACATGGACTCCACGCAGCAGAGTTCGTCGGTACTAAGTTCAATCGTGCGGGACCCTCATGTTCAAGCATTGCTTCGCAAGGACACGAGTACTGAGAGAGCTGCTTCTAGAGAGGAGGCTAAGCTGGAGCAACTGGTGGTAGACTCGACCACTCCATTGTATGATGGTTGCAATCCTGAGGTGACCCGCTTGAGTTTCACGCTCCAAGTGCTGAAGACGAAGGCTAAAAACAAATGGACCGACACTAACCTCGATGAGCATCTCAAGTACCTAAAGGATGTTCTTCCCGAGGGTAATCTATGTCCTAGTAGTGTTGATGAGGCCAAGAAGATCGTGTGCCCTCTTGATCTGCCACACGTTAGATACCATGCATGCATCAACGATTGCATAATTTATCGGAAGGAGCACGCGGAAAAAACAAGTTGTCCGGTGTGCAATGCTTCTCGATACAAGAAGGCCGGGAAGAAATGTCCCCAGAAAGTGGTATGGTACTTACCGATCACTCCCCGTCTCCAGAGGTATTTTGTAGATGCCAAGGAAGCAAAGCTAATGCGCTGGCACGCGGAGAGGAAGAAGCCCGACGATGGAGATGATCCGAAGCTGAGACACGTCAAGGATGGAAGCCAGTGGAGAGCGTTGAACAGCTTCTATCAGTATTTTGAATGTGATGCAAGGAACATCGTGCTCGGCGCGTGTACTGATGGCATGAATCCGTTTGGCAACCAGAGCACCAACCATAGCACATGGCCCGTGTTTGTATGGATGTACAACCTCCCCCTGGTTGTGCATGAAATCGAAGTACATTCACATGAGCATGCTTATTCAAGGGCCGAAACAACCAGGAAATAATATTAATTTGTATCTGGGGCTACTTCAGGAGGAGTTAGACACATTATGGAAAACACCGGCCAAGACATGGGACGCCAGCAAAGGCGAGTATTTCAACATGAGAGCCGCGCTGATCACGACAGTGCACGACTATCTTGGTTACGAATATGTGGCAGGCCAGGTGTGCCATGGATATTGCGGATGCACGCGGTGCATGGATGATACGACGTCTCAGCAGCTAACGTCAAGGAAAGATGGCGGGTTTGGGAAAATCGTGTACATGGGGCATCGAAGATGGCTCGAACAGGACGACCCGTGGAGAAACCGTGGAGATCTATTCAATGGTCACGCTGAGCATCGAGGACCTCCACGTAAGCGGTGCGGTGCCGAAATTGATGAGCTGTTGAAAAACTGGAAGGAGTGCCCCGTGCCGGGAAAGATGATGAGAAAGGCGCCGGAGCCGCTGCTGAAGGTATGGAAGACGAGGTCTGTGTTCTGGGACTTGGAGTACTGGCACAAACTTGATACACCTCATTGCCTTGATCAAATGCATATATGTAAGAATGTCCTTGAGAGCTTGCTCGCAACACTGATGAACATGCCGGATAAGACCAAGGATGGGCCGAAGGTAAGAAAAGACTTGCAATATTTGGAAATCAGGGAAGATCTGCACATGCCGCCACGTAAAATGTCAGACGAGACAGAGACGGAGACAGAGGCACGGGAGAAGAAGGGCAAGAAAATAAAGAATGAGGATTATTGCCCCCCTTCTTGCTTCACCTTAAGTCAGGCTGAGATCAATCAATTCTTTAAGTGCCTTACTGGAGTCAAAGTTAGTTCCGGTTACTCTGGCAAGATAAGTAGATATCTAGACACGGACAAGAAAAGGTTCAGTGGGATGAAGTCTCATGAATGTCATGTGATGATGACGCAGATATTACCTGTTGCCCTTAGAGGGATAATGGACAAGCACATCCGTGACACGCTTATTGGTCTGTGCAACTTTTTCGATGTCATCTCTCAAAAGTCGATCAGTGTGAAGCAGCTCCGAAGGCTACAGGAAGAGATCGTTGTGATACTGAATGAGCTTGAGATGTACTTCCCGCCCGCGTTCTTTGACGTGATGGTGCATCTGTGTGTCCATATTGTCGATGACATAATAGACCTGGGGCCGTCATTCCTGCACAACATGATGCCGTTTGAGAGGATGAATGGGATCATCAAAGGATTCGTTCGTAACATGTCCCGTCCGGATGGAAGCATCGTCCGGGGCTATTTGACACAAGAGTGCATCTCTTTCTGTGAGAATTTTCTATATGGCGCAGACCAGCCGCCTGGTGTTAGTGTTGGTTTGCCCGTTAACAAGTACGATGGGAGGCTCGAAGGAGAAGGTCACTGCAACGGTCGCAGGGAACTGCACGTGGCATACTCAGATCGACGCAGCGACTTTGACAGAGCAAACTTGGTAGTGCTACAACACCTAGACGAGATAGATCCTTTCGTGGCACTGCACAAAGAAATTATCGCAAAGAAGTATCGTGACCGGGGGGTATGCAGGACGGACGCCGAAGTTACTAGAGAGCACAACTCCACTTTCCTGCATTGGTTCAAAGAGCATATTATTGCTAATCCCCCGGAGGAGGGCTCTAAGGACGGATTGCTCATATACGCCTTAGCACATGGCCCCTCGCCCAACCTCGTAACCTATCAGGCATATGATATCAACGGATACACATTCTACACGGAGGCCAAAGATATGGACAATGATGAATATCAGAACTCAGGGGTGACGATGGAATGCATGACCGGCAGCGACAACGGCGCAACTGAACAATTTTATGGAAGGGTCGAGGAGATCTGGGAGCTTGACTACTCTGGACTGCACAACACGACGATGTTCCGTGTCAGATGGGCTAAGAATGTCGAAAGAGAAAGCCGGATTTTCACTACCATGACTATACCCGACGCCAAGAGCGCTACCGTGAACGCTATCGCAAAAAAGAGCCATGGGTACACGCTAAGCACGTGACACAATGCTTCTTCATAACCGACCCATGCAATCCCAGTCGTGTTGTCGTGAGGAAAGGCAAAAGAAACATCATTGGAATGGATGGAGTCGCCAACGAGGAAGACTATGATCAGTACGACAACCCAATGAGGGAAGATGACGATGATGATGAAGTATACGTCAAAAGAAGAATCAATACTACATTATCAAAGAAAAATCGTACTTCATGGAAAAGGCAAAGTCACAATGAGGGGCTCAATTATTCTTCGACGAACAAGAAAGGAAAGAAGCTGACTCAAAAACGAAAACGTCAGCGCTGAGGAATCGGTCAAATGATGTAATATATATATATATGTTCCTATTTTGTATAGACACTTAATTAGCCATTATTATGCATGGGTCCAATGATGTAATATATATATATGTTCCTATTTTGTATACACACTTAGCCATTATTATGCAAGGGTCCAATGATGTAATATATATGTTCCTATTATGCTGAGGAAAAGAAAAAAGGAAACTGGTTATAGCAGCAGCGCTTTAGTGAAAAAGAGCTACAGCTAGTCAAGGTAGCAGTAGCGGTTTCTGCAGAAAACCGCTACAGCTAGTCAAGGTAGCAGTAGCGGTTTCTGCAGAAAACCGCTACAGCTAGTCGAGGTAGTAGTAGCGCGTTTCATGTAAACGCGCTACTGCTATGTCCACTTAACCCAAAATTCTCCCTCTCCCTACTTCATCCCGCCTCTTTTCCCCCAAATCCCCACTCTCTCTTCCCCGGCCCCGTCGCACTGCCGCGCCCGCCCCCGACCCCGGCGCGCTCGCCCCCGACCCCGCCGCGCCCGACCCCGCCGCGCTCGGCCCCGACCCCGCCGCCCCTGACCCAGGCGTGCTCACCCCCGACCCAGGCGCGCTCGCCCCCGGCGCTCGCCCCCGACCCGTCGGCCCTCGCGTCTCTCCTCTGCTTCCTCCCCTCCCAACCTCGGCCATCGTCAGGCCTGCCTCCTCACCCTGCACCCTTTGTAAACCACCCCCCTCTCTCTCTCTCTGCTAGCTAGGGTTAATTTACTTAGGTTTTAGTTATGTTAATTAGGTTATCTATTTAGTTATGAATTTATATGCAAATTTGAACTGGACATGTGATATGTGGATATGTCATGTTTTGGACATGTCATGTTTTGGTAAATGATCCGTGTTGCCTATGTTACACCGGAATGTTGATTCATTTCCGTTCCGGTGAATTTCAGGCGCTCGATATGTCCATTTTTTAGCAAAGGTCATGCCGAAATTTCCCGTGAATAAAGGCATGATCTGTGCTACATAGTTGGCATATCGAGTGCTGGCACATAGATTTCTTTTTTTATCTCATTTCTCATTTATTCATACTTTTAGAAATAAATGAGGACACTTAATCATAGGAAACATGTCGAACAACGAAGAAACTGGGCCTTCTGACCAAGATGCAGACGAGATGGATTATGAGGGTGAACAAGACTACCTCGACTTTTTGATTGCTAAGCAAGGTTTGCAGGTCCGCCTCGATGATGGTACTAACGCCGACACCGACATCGATGGCGGCGCCGATACCGGTGGGGAAGGTACCGCCAGGGAAGGTACCGGCGCCGATGCCGGTACCGAAAAGAGGCATAAGAAGCAGAGGATACGAAAACCTAACAAACTAGGGATTGGACGACTTGTGATCACAAAGATGGCACCTGGCAAGTTTGAGCCGTTAGAGCCAGAAGAACCTCGCAAGTGCTATGGGAACCAAGTAGGATGCATCCTACGGGAATGCGCGAGCATCAATGACGATTACTTAAGGAGTAAAGAACATTTGACGCAGTTGCTCCTAACGAAGTTGCACAAGAGATTTAAGTTCCCCGATCGGGATGATAACATAGAACAACCGTGGGATGATCCGAAGATGAAAAAGATTAACAATCACGCCATGGGCATGTTCAGCAATGATTTGGCCTCCTGGAAATTGAGGGTGAAACGAGCTATTGAGGCTGAGGAACCCCTGTCCAAGATTCTGGACGAAAATCCGACACTTACGGAAGAGGAGTTCGAAAAGTTCAAGGACACTTGCGCTACCGAGGACGCCAAGTCTAAGGCTGCGAAATTCAAGAGCCTTCAGCAAAGGAACACGAGGAAGCATCGCCTCGGAAGCCGTGGCTACCTCGGTAAAAGGACCATATGGGATAAGGAGGATGCGGAACGTGAAGCCGCGGGTCTCCCAGATCCCTTCACGAAGTTCACCAACCCCTTGGAGCATGACTTCATCAGGGCCCGCTACAAGTGGGACAAGGAGAAAAAGATTTTTTACACGAACAAGATCACGAGGAAATTGATTAGACTACTGGAGAAGCAACACCAGCTTGCAGCCGAAAACCCTACTTCTCCGATGAGGCCCAAGTGGGACACCCCTCTCAACCGGGCCTTGAACGAACTTAAGGGACTCCCTTTGGGCCAGCGGCCGCAATATGGTCATGTGCACGGCGCTGGAGATGGTGCCACGTGGAAGGTGTTTTACAACGAGGGCCCGGAGGCCAAGAAGCAGAAAAAGAAGTTTAGTCAGGCGGACATCGACGCGAAGGTGAAGCTTGCGGTCGAGAAAAAAGCAGCTGAGGACGCGAAAAAAGCAGCCGAGGACAAATATGAGTTGCTACAGCAGGCAGTCAATGCAGCTGTAACTGCCTGCAGAAATGATTTTGCTACTAACTTGGTTCCAGTTATCATCAACTGGACGAAGGAAAATCCAGACAAGACGGTACATGATTTCCCGTTGCCCAGTTTCTTCGGGAGCAACTCCATGAACAACAACACCATCGCACCATCACTTGCTCACGCAACTGGGCCTCCTCTCGCGGCCGCTCCCGCTCATAGCATCCCGTCCTCAGTCTCTGGCGCGCTTGGTGGGCCTTCGTCTTTGGTTGAGCTCGACGCCGTCATGGTAATTACATGTCGCACCAACATATATATATAATATTCCATTTTTGTTGCCTTTCGGATGTTTTACGCCATAGACATATGTGTTTGCAGGCGAAAGAAACCCCGTGCACCATACTCTACTTGATCAAAGGCCAGAAGGTGGACGTGGGAAAGGGGATGATAATGGACCCCTTGCAACCCACGTTCCACAACCAGCCGATCTCTGCTGGGCACTTCAGGGTTAGCTTGTCCAGTGTGAAATCGGGGCATGAGGATTTGCCTTCTCCAGTACAGCATGTGGGAGCGGACGACGAGACCCCGCCGCGGATTTGAAGCTGCAAGGGTTGGGTGCTGCTATGGCCGAAGAATCTTATTCGTCTGGAGCATGTGCGGAGACCACCACCCCGCCTACGCAATTACCAGCTCCTGTAGTGCCGGGTGAGAGCGGCGGACGACATGATGAAGGGGGTGCAATAGTGCTGGCTGATGTAATTTGTCCTGTAGAACAGAGAATGGATGATGAGACGGAGGTCGATGTTGGGGAACGTTGCAGAAAACAAAAATTTTCCTACTCGTTTCACCAAGATCATCTAGGAGTTCATCTAGCAACGAGTCATTGGATGCATCTACATACCTTTGTAGATCGCGCACGGAAGCGTTCAAAGAACGGTGATGATGTAGTCGAACACGACGTGATCCAAATCACCGATGACCAAGCGCCGAACGGACGGCACCTCCGCGTTCAACACACGTACGGGACGGGAGACGTCTCCTCCTTCTTGATCCAGCAAGGGGAAGGAGAGGTTGACGAAGATCCAGCAGCACGACGGCGTGGTGGTGGATGCAGGGCGTCACAGTAGCAGGGCTTCGCCTATACTACGAGGAAGAGAGACGTAACGGGGAGAGAGGGAGGCGCCAGGGGCTGGTGTATCAAGTCCCTCCTCTCCCCCACTATATATATGAGGGCCAAGGGGGGGTGCGCAGCCTAGGAGATCCAATCTCCTAGGTGCGGCGGCCAAGGGGAGGTTTCCCTTCCCCCCCAAGGCACCTAGGGGTGCCTTCCACTAGGTGGACTCCTCCCCCATGGAAACCCTAGGCGCATGGGCCTAGTGGGGCTGGTGCCCTTGGCCCATCTAGGCCAAGGCGCACCCCCTACAGCCCATGTGGCCCCCCGGGACAGGTGGCCCCACCCGGTGGGCCCCCGGGACCCCTCCGGTGGTCCCGGTACAATACCGATAACCCCGAAACTTGTCCCGATGGCCGAAACAACACTTCCTATATATAATTCTTTACCTCCGAACCATTCCGAAACTCCTCGTGACGTCCGGGATCTCATCCGGGACTCCGAACAACATTCGGGTTACTGCATATACATATCTTCACAACCCTAGCGTCACCGAACCTTAAGTGTGTAGACCCTACGGGTTCGGGAGACAAGCAGACATGACCGAGATGACTCTCCGGTCAATAACCAACAGCGGGATCTGGATACCCATGTTGGCTCCCACATGCTCCACGATGATCTCATCGGATGAACCACGATGTCGAGGATTCAATCAACCCCGTATGCAATTCCCTTTGTCAATCGACATGTTACTTGCCCGAGATTCGATCGTCGGTATCCCAATACCTCGTTCAATCTCGTTACCGGCAAGTCACTTTACTCGTACCGTAATGCATGATCCCGTGACCAGACACTTGGTCACTTTGAGCTCATTATGATGATGCATTACCGAGTGGGCCCGGTGATATCTCTCCGTCATACGGAGTGACAAATCCCAGTCTTGATCCGTGTCACCCAACAGACACTTTCGGAGATACCCGTAGTCTACCTTTATAGTCACCCAGTTACGTTGTGACGTTTGGCATACCCAAAGCACTCCTACGATATCCGGGAGTTACACGATCTCATGGTCTAAGGAAAAGATACTTTGACATTGGAAAACTCTAGCAAACGAACTATACGATCTTGTGCTATGTTTAGGTTTGGGTCTTGTCCATCACATCATTCTCCTAATGATGTGATCTCGTTATCAATGACATCCAATGTCCATAGTCAGGAAACCATGACTATCTGTTGATCAAC
This sequence comes from Triticum urartu, assembly GCF_056163025.1. Taxonomy (NCBI): domain Eukaryota; kingdom Viridiplantae; phylum Streptophyta; class Magnoliopsida; order Poales; family Poaceae; genus Triticum; species Triticum urartu. Next base: position 9,190,580 of record NC_141879.1, read on the forward strand.
GAGCTAGTCAACTAGAGGCTTTACTAGGGACATGTTCGTGTCTATTATTCACACATGTATTACGATTTCCAGATAATACAATTATAGCATGAATAAAGACAATTATCATGAACAAGGAAATATAATAATAATGCTTTTATTATTGCCTCTAGGGCATATTTCCAACAGTCTCCCACTTGCACTAGAGTCAATAATCCAGTTACATTGTGATGAATCGAACACCCATGGAATTCTGGTGTTGATCATGTTTTGCTCTAGGGAGAGGTTTAGTCAACGGATCCGCTACATTCAGGTCCGTATGTACTTTACAAATCTCTATGTCTCCATCTTGAACATTTTCACGAATGGAGTTGAAGCGATGCTTGATGTGCCTTGTCTTCTTGTGAAACCTGGGCTCCTTGGCAAGAGCAATAGCTCCAGTGTTGTCACAGAAAAGTTTGATTGGCCCCGACGCATTGGGTATGACTCCTAGGTCGGTGATGAACTCCTTCACCCATATTGCTTCATGTGCTGCCTCCGAGGCTGCCATGTACTCCGCTTCACATGTAGATCCCGCCACGACGCTTTGCTTGCAACTGCACCAGCTTACTGCCCCACCATTCAAAATATACACGTATCCGGTCTGTGACTTAGAGTCATCCAGATCTGTGTCGAAGCTAGCGTCGACGTAACCCTTTACGACGAGCTCTTCGTCACCTCCATAAACGAGAAACATTTCCTTAGTCCTTTTCAGGTACTTCAGGATATTCTTGACCGCTGTCCAGTGTTCCTTGCCGGGATTACTTTGGTACCTTCCTACCAAACTTACGGCAAGGTTTACATCAGGTCTGGTACACAGCATGGCATACATAATAGAACCTATGGCTGAGGCATAGGGGATGACACTCATCTCTTCTATATCTTCTGCCGTGGTCGGGCATTGAGTCGAGCTCAATCTCACACCTTGCAAAACAGGCAAGAACCCTTTCTTGAACTTCTTCAATATCTTATCAAGGTATGTGCTTTGTGAAAGACCTATGAGGCGTCTCGATCTATCTCTATAGATCTTGATGCCTAATATATAAGCAGCTTCTCCAAGGTCCTTCATTGAAAAACTCTTATTCAAGTAGGCCTTGATGCTGTCCAAGAGTTCTATATCATTTCCCATCAAAAGTATGTCATCTACATATAGTATGAGAAATGCTACAGAGCTCCCACTCACTTTCTTGTAAACGCAGGCTTCTCCATAAGTCTGCGTAAACCCAAACGCTTTGATCATCTCATCAAAGCGAATGTTCCAACTCCGAGATGCTTGCACCAGCCCATAAATCGAGCGTTGGAGCTTGCACACCTTGTCAGCATTCTTAGGATCGACGAAACCTTCCGGCTGCATCATATACAATTCTTCCTTAAGGAAACCATTAAGGAATGCCGTTTTGACGTCCATTTGCCATATTTCATAATCGTAGAATGCGGCAATTGCTAACATGATTCGGACGGACTTTAGCTTCGCTACCGGTGAGAAAGTCTCATCGTAGTCAACCCCTTGAACTTGTCGATAACCCTTAGCGACAAGTCGAGCTTTATAGATGGTCACATTACCATCCGCGTCTGTCTTCTTCTTAAAGATCCATTTATTTTCTATGGCTCGCCATTCAACGGGCAAGTCAGTCAAAGTCCATACTTCGTTTTCATACATGGATCCTATCTCGAATTTCATGGCTTCTAGCCATTTGTCGGAATCCGGACCCGCCATCGCTTCTTCATAGTTCGAAGGTTCACCGTTGTCTAACAACATGATTTCCAAGGCAGGGTTGCCGTACCACTCTGGTGCGGAACGTGTCCTTGTGGACCTTCGAATCTCAGTAGGAGCTTGATCAGAAGTATCTTGATCATCATCATTAACCTCCTCTCTAGTCGGTGCTGGCACCTCAGGAACATTTTCTTGAGTTGCGCCATTTTCCGGTTCAAGAGGTAATACTTCATCAAGTTCTACTTTCCTCCCACTTACTTCTTTCGAGAGAAACTCTTTCTCTAGAAAGGACCCATTCTTGGCAACAAAGATCTTGCCTTCGGATCTGAGGTAGAAGGTGTACCCAATAGTTTCTTTTGGGTATCCTATGAAGACACATTTTTCCGACTTGGGTTCGAGCTTTTCAGGTTGAAGTTTCTTGACATAAGCATCGCATCCCCAAACTTTTAGAAACGACAGCTTAGGTTTCTTCCCAAACCATAATTCATACGGTGTCGTCTCAACGGATTTCGACGGAGCCCTATTTAAAGTGAATGCGGCAGTCTCTAAAGTATAGCCCCAAAAAGATAGCGGTAAATCAGTAAGAGACATCATAGACCGCACCATATACAATAAAGTGCGATTATGACGTTCGGACACACCGTTACGCTGAGGTGTTCCAGGCGGCGTGAGTTGTGAAACTATTCCACATTTTCTTAAGTGTGCGCCAAATTCGTGACTCAAGTATTCTCCTCCACGATCTGATCGTAGAAACTTGATTTTCCTGTCACGTTGATTCTCAACCTCACTCTGAAATTCCTTGAACTTTTCAAAGGTTTCAGACTTGTGTTTCATTAAGTATACATACCCATATCTACTCAAGTCATCAGTGAGGGTGAGAACATAACGATAGCCACCGCGAGCCTCAACACTCATTGGACCGCACACATCAGTATGTATGATTTCCAATAAGTTGGTTGCTCGCTCCATTGTTCCTGAGAACGGAGTCTTGGTCATTTTACCCATAAGGCATGGTTCGCACGTGTCAAATGATTCATAATCAAGAGACTCCAAAAGTCCATCTGTATGGAGCTTCTTCATGCGTTTTACACCTATGTGACCAAGGGGGCAGTGCCACAAGTATGTGGTACTATCATTATCAACTTTACATCTTTTGGTACTCACTCTATGAATATGTGTAGCAATACGCTCGAGATTCATTAAGAATAAACCATTCACCATAGGAGCATGACCATAAAACATATCTCTCATATAAATGGAACAACCATCATTCTCAGATTTAAATGAGTAGCCATCTCGAATTAAACGAGATCCCGATACAATGTTCATGCTCAAAGCTGGCACTAAATAACAGTTATTGAGGTTTAAAACTAATCCCGTAGGTAAATGTAGAGGCAGCGTGCCGACGGCGATCACATCAACCTTGGAACCATTCCCGACGCGCATCGTCACCTCGTCCTTCGCCAGTCTCCATTTATTCCGCAGCTCTTGCTGTGAGTTACAAATATGAGCAACGGCACCGGTATCAAATACCCAGGAGTCACTACGAGTACTGGTAAGGTACACATCAATTACATGTATATCAAATATACCTTTGGTGTTGCCGGCCTTCTTGTCCGCTAAGTATTTGGGGCAGTTCCGTTTCTAGTGACCCTTCCCTTTGCAATAAAAGCACTCCGTCTCAGGCTTGGGTCCATTCTTTGGCTTCTTCCCGGCAGCTTGCTTGCCGGGCGCGGCAAATTCCTTGCCGTCCTTCTTGAAGTTCTTTTTACCCTTGCCTTTCTTGAACTTAGTGATTTTATTGACCATCAACACTTGATGTTCCTTCTTGACTTCTACCTCCGCTGATTTCAGCATTGAGAACAACTTAGGAATGGTCTTTTGCATCCCCTGCATTTTGAAGTTCATCACAAAGCTCTTGTAGCTTGGTGGAAGCGACTGGAGGATTCTGTCAATGACCGCATCATCCGGGAGATTAACTCCCAGCTGAGACAAGCGGTTATGTAACCCAGACATAGTGAGTATCTGCTCACTGACAGAACTATTTTCCTCCATCTTACAGCTGAAGAACTTATCGGAGACTTCATATCTCTCGATCCGGGCATGAGCTTGAAAAACCATTTTCAGCTCTTCGAACATCTCATATGCTCCATGTCTCTCAAAACGCTTTTGGAGCCCCGGCTCTAAGCTGTAAAGCATGCCGCACTGAACGAGGGAGTAGTCGTCAACACGTGTCTGCCAAGCGTTCATAACGTCTTGGTTCTGTGGGACGGGTGGATCACCTAGCGGTGCTTGTAGGACATAATCTTTCTTGGCAGCTATGAGGATGATCCTCAGGTTCCGGACCCAGTCCGTATAGTTGCTGCATCGTCTTTCAGCTTGGTTTTCTCTAGGAACGCGTTGAAGTTGAGGACTACGTTGGCCATTTGATCTACAAGAAATATTGCAAAGATTTTTAGACTAAGTTCATGATAATTAAGTTCATCTAATCAAATTATTAATGAACTCCCACTTAGATTAGACATCCCTCTAGTCATCTAAGTATTACATGATCCGAGTTAACTAGGCCGTGTCCGATCATCACGTGAGACGGACTAGTCAACGTCGGTGAACATCTTCATGTTGATCGTATCTACTATACGACTCATGCTCGACCTTTCGGTCTTCTGTGTTCCGAGGCCATGTCTATACACATGCTAGGCTCGTCAAGTTAACCCTAAGTGTTTTGCATGTGTAAAACTGTCTTACACCCGTTGTATGTGAACGTAAGGATCCATCACACCCGATCATCACGGCGTGCTTAGAAACGACGAACTTTAGCAACGGTGCACAGTTAGGGGAGAACACTTCTTGATATTGTTATGAGGTATCATCTTATTTACTACCGTCGATCTAAGTAAACAAGATGCAAAAACATGATAAACATCACATGCAATCAAATAATAAACGTGACATGATATGGCCAATATCACATAGCTCCTTTGATCTCCATCTTGGGGCTCCCTGATCATCTTGTCACCGGCTTGACACCATGATCTCCATCATCATGATCTCCATCATCGTGTCCATGAAGTTGCTCGCCAACTATTACTTCTACTACTATGGCTAACGCGTTTAGCAATAAAGTAAAGTAATTTACATGGCGTTCCTCGATGACACGCAGGTCATATAAAAGAATAAAGACAACTCCTATGGCTCCTGCCGGTTGTCATACTCATCGACATGCAAGTCGTGATTCCTATTACAATAGCATGAACATCTCATACATCACATATAGATCATTCATCATTCATCACAACTTTGGCCATATCATATCACAAACCACTTGCTGCAAAAACAAGTTAGACGTCCTCTAATTGTTGTTGCAAGTTTTACGTGGCTGATTTAGGGTTCTAGCAAGAACGTCTTCTTACCTACGTTAAAGCCACAACGTGATTTGTCAACTTCTATTTACCCTTCATAAGGACCCTGTTCATCGAATCCGCTCCAACTAAAGTGGGAGAGACAGACACCCGCCAGCCACCTTATGCAACTAGTGCATGTTAGTCGGTGGAACCGGTCTCACGTAAGCGTACGTGTAAGGTTGGTCCGGGCCGCTTCATCCCACAATACCGCTGAAGCAAGAAAAGACTAGTAACGGCAAGAAAGTTGACAAATCTACGCCCACAACTAATTGTGTTCTACTCGCGCAAGAAGAACTACGCATAGACCTAGCTCATGATGCCACTGTTGGGGAACGTTGCAGAAAATAAAAATTTTCCTACTCGTTTCACCAAGATCATCTAGGAGTTCATCTAGCAACGAGTCATTGGATGCATCTACATACCTTTGTAGATCGCGCACGGAAGCGTTCAAAGAACGGTGATGATGTAGTCGAACACGACGTGATCCAAATCACCGATGACCAAGCGCCGAACGGACGGCACCTCCGCGTTCAACACACGTACGGGACGGGAGACGTCTCCTCCTTCTTGATCCAGCAAGGGGAAGGAGAGGTTGACGAAGATCCAGCAGCACGACGGCGTGGTGGTGGATGCAGGGCGTCACAGTAGCAGGGCTTCGCCTATACTACGAGGAAGAGAGACGTAACGGGGAGAGAGGGAGGCGCCAGGGGCTGGTGTATCAAGTCCCTCCTCTCCCCCACTATATATATGAGGGCCAAGGGGGGGGGGGTGCGCAGCCTAGGAGATCCAATCTCCTAGGTGCGGCGGCCAAGGGGAGGTTTCCCTTCCCCCCCAAGGCACCTAGGGGTGCCTTCCACTAGGTGGACTCCTCCCCCATGGAAACCCTAGGCGCATGGGCCTAGTGGGGCTGGTGCCCTTGGCCCATCTAGGCCAAGGCGCACCCCCTACAGCCCATGTGGCCCCCCGGGACAGGTGGCCCCACCCGGTGGGCCCCCGGGACCCCTCCGGTGGTCCCGGTACAATACCGATAACCCCGAAACTTGTTCCGATGGCCGAAACAGCACTTCCTATATATAATTCTTTACCTCCGGACCATTCCGGAACTCCTCGTGACGTCCGGGATCTCATCCGGGACTCCGAACAACATTCGGGTTACTGCATATACATATCTTCACAACCCTAGCGTCACCGAACCTTAAGTGTGTAGACCCTACGGGTTCGGGAGACAAGCAGACATGACCGAGACGACTCTCCGGTCAATAACCAACAGCGGGATCTGGATACCCATGTTGGCTCCCACATGCTCCACGATGATCCCATCGGATGAACCACGATGTCGAGGATTCAATCAACCCCGTATGCAATTCCCTTTGTCAATCGATATGTTACTTGCCCGAGATTCGATCGTCGGTATCCCAATACCTCGTTCAATCTCGTTACCGGCAAGTCACTTTACTCGTACCGTAATGCATGATCCCGTGACCAGACACTTGGTCACTTTGAGCTCATTATGATGATGCATTACCGAGTGGGCTCGGTGATATCTCTCCGTCATACGGAGTGACAAATCCCAGTCTTGATCCATGTCACCCAACAGACACTTTCGGAGATACCCGTAGTCTACCTTTATAGTCACCCAGTTACGTTGTGACGTTTGGCATACCCAAAGCACTCCTACGATATCCGGGAGTTACACGATCTCATGGTCTAAGGAAAAGATACTTTGACATTGGAAAACTCTAGCAAACGAACTATACGATCTTGTGCTATGTTTAGGTTTGGGTCTTGTCCATCACATCATTCCCCTAATGATGTGATCTCGTTATCAATGACATCCAATGTCCATAGTCAGGAAACCATGACTATCTGTTGATCAACGAGCTAGTCAACTAGAGGCTTTACTAGGGACATGTTGGTGTCTATTATTCACACATGTATTACGATTTCCAGATAATACAATTATAGCATGAATAAAGACAATTATCATGAACAAGGAAATATAATAATAATGCTTTTATTATTGCCTCTAGGGCATATTTCCAACAGTCGACCCTATGGATTTCCTCAATACAAACGCGTATGACTGTGACATAGAATTGATGAGTCAACCATATGACGAATCGGGCTATCAGCTTGCTAATGAGGATATGGATGATATGCCCGGGCAGGAAGGTCGTAGCAGGGATTGCAAAAAGTCTCTCTTCATGAAATCCTCACAGGACACGCCTGAAGATGCCGCCTCAACACAAGCTCAACTATCCCAGTGCGAGGGTCGTACAGTACTTAGCCCGGGAACACTGGGGCAGGGGTTAAGGAAGGGTCTAGAAGGTGTGCCCAAGAAAAAGGAGAGAAAGAGATCGGGGAAGATAGCTGCCTCCAAACAAGCCAGAGCACATAGCAGCCAAACGATGCATTCTGAAGAGCGTGTACCCGTGAAAGGTGCGGCCATGTTCCATCTCACAGGCGAGCCGATGCTACCGCTGAAACCACTGGAGGCACTATCAGGGGATCTCAGGAGACTGCACGACCATGTGCTGTCGACTGAGAAAAGCCTCCTAGCCTCAAATGATCCAGGATATCCGACATATGCGGCTCTTGTGCCTGAGGGGAAGTGCTACGTCGAGACACGACCTGCGGAGGTGTTCTTCCTGCGGTTTGACCATATCTTTGAGATGTTTCTGACAAGGCGGCTCGATTTTACAATCGTCCGCCTTTTTGCGCTACATATGAGCTCTGTCATGAACAATGAAGAAGTCTCGCAAATCTGTGTGGCCGATCCATACTACATGCACGAGTCTTTCTTGAGTCTCGGCGACTTTGAGCGTGAAACTGCTAGGGACTACCTCCAAAACTTCATGGTACAGAATAAGGACCGGGAAATTGTCCTCGTGCCTTATCATCCAAAGTAAGTCAGTTTCGAACAACCCTTTCATACATTTCAGTCATTCCTTCTCTCTCTATGGGGAATAATTTGAGGTGTCTTTTCCCCGCAGCAACGGGCGCGCCGTCCTTATCGTTCTTTATCCGCAAGTCTCCCACGCCGTGTATTTTGACCCTTCCAGAGACTACGAGAAAAAATACTACACCCACATAATGAATATTCTAGATGATGCTCTCCAAGGCTTCAGCTTTAGAGGTGGCCACATGTAGATCAGGAAACAAAGGAACAAGAAGATGGGTTTCGCGCATAAAACTAACTTCTCCTGCATCCAAGTCCCAAAACCAAGCAAGAAGGATGGATTGTACATCCTCCATATCATGAATCAGTTCAACACGGATCACCAAAAGCTTCGCATGAGAAGCAGAAATGATGATCATATCCACAAGTGGCTAGAATCTCATGGAGAAGCGGATTATAAACTTAGAGATGACTTCTTTCGCATCCAAAGCGACATTGCAACGATCATCATGAAAGAAGTCGTCGATGAGAAGGGGATGTTCCACCACGACCCTATATCGCGAGCTGACGTCCAAACTCGCATAGGCATGCAATGTCTAGACCTCACGCCGTTCAAGAAGCTAGGGTCCATCCTCGATGATATGGAAGGATGGAACTTCTAGTTATTTATGATGCCGATGATGATGATATGTGTCAGTTGAACTTGTATACTATTTATAGTGATGCAACTTTGTGATGTCCACGATCCCTGCCGAACTTGCGTAACGCTACTTTGTTAGTTTGCGTACGATGACCTGCGTACCTCTAGTTAATTAATTTGCGTACTGTATGTTGCATCTAGTTGCTAACCCTTTCTTTTTCGGTGTTCTCTAGTATATTTTGTTGCATATATATGATTGTGCATCCTCTTCATGAACATGCATCTCTAACAGGTACCTAGTTTCTTGATGGCGAGATGGAACTACTATGTCGTGTACAAAGGGAAGGTTCCGGGGGTGTACAACGAGTGGCATGAGTGTCAGGCGCAAGTGAATGGGTTCTCGGACGCCAGCCATAAAGGCTTCAAAAGCAGACAAGAAGGAGAAGCTATTTACTTGAGGTTCACGCTAGCGCGAGAGAGGACTCGTAACCGCCATCTCATGTACTGCATAGTTCCGCTCTCACTCATAATGATAGCTCTTCTCGCGTATACCTTTGTTTAGATGGATGGCGTTGTAGTTGCAAGTATTCAAGACTTGCATGTATCGCTATTTTCGAGATGATGACAAGATACCACTTTATGTTGGATGATGATTATGACGAGACTATTTGTATGTATATGCTATGATTACATTTGTGGTCTCGTAGGCATTTGTATATGTATCATGATGACATTTGTATGTGCTAAAGATTCTTCTATAAAGCCTGTTCAAATACAAAACAAATATGCTGAAAAAAAACAAAAAACTACTAAAATTAGCAGTAGCGAGTGCAGAAAAGTTAGCAGCAGCGCGGTTGTAGCAGTAGCGCGCACAGGGGAAGCACGCTATAGCTATTAGCAGCAGCGATGTTCCTTTAAGCGCGCTGCTGCAACACTTGTGTAGCAGCAGCGCGGGTGGACCAGCGCTATTGCTATACGTTAGCTGTAGCGCCTTATTGGTAGCGCGGGTACCCGCGCTGCTGATAGGCCTAAAACCCGCGCTGCTGCAAGCCTTTTCCCTAGTAGTGTGGGGTTGGTCGGTGTGATGGGCACCACTCAACTCGCGCCTTTTTCCCTCCGGGTCCGCCTCCGTGTTTAGGTTATGGTTGCCTCCACAATTTGTGGCTGCACGGTGACCTTCGGGGCATAGTTGTTTCGACCACACTCTCTTATGATGGCGTAACCGGATGGATTACTAATTTAGTGAATCCCATTTCATTGCCATAATCAGCTCATAACCAGGTAGTCTCTACTTTACCGGGGTTTATTTTCTTTAATTATTTTAGCGCTTACTTGCCTACATTTTTTAATCAGAGCCAAACCAACATATCCTCTTTTATTGGCATGTGCATACAATTTCTTTTAATTATAGCCAACCAACATATTCTCTTTTATCTTCGAATGGCAAGTGAAATGCACAACAGTTCGCATCTGGGTTAGGCCACTGGAAGCCACCAAATCGACGTGCGTTTGTAAGACACGAATAAAAATCCAAAACAACCGCTGAGTTGAAAGATTAGACTCATGACCTCAATATCTCAAACACGTGCTGATAGCCATTCGAACAAACAGGTCCTGCTAAAAAATGGCCAAAGCGAATGTTTAAGAACATAATGTAGCGTAACATTCGAAACATTTTTTCATTGTTTATCTTTTTTGAGATTTTCAAAAAATAAAGTAATAATTATGAAATTCTGATTATTCTTGGAAATATGAACAATTTTTTAAATCCTTTTTCTAAAAAAATGCGAGCATTGTATTTGAAAATTTCATTAAATTTGGAAAAATATAAAAAAACATGAAATGGCTTTTTAAAATTCACAAACATGTTTTGAAAACATGAACCTCTTTTTAAGAAAACAATTTTTTAATTGGTGAAAATGGAAACATGTTTTGAACATTGAAAACAATTTTTTACACGTGTTTTTCAAGCACAAACAATACTTGAAATTTGTGAACAATTCAATAAACACGAATATTTTTCGAATTTATTTCTTCTAAAATACAATTTATTTTGAAAATCTCAAACAATTTTGGAAAATGTAAACACTTTTTTCAAAATTTGAACATTTTTTTAGTTTTAAAAAAATGGAACGATTATAAAATTTTTTAAAGATCCAAACATATTTCAAAATTGGGATTTTTTTTGAATTCTGCTGATTTTATGAAAATTTAAACAAAAAATGGAATTCTGAAAAAAATGAAAAATAAAATTTATGAAAAAATGAAAAAGAAAAATAAACCTGGACAGAAAAATATAAGAAAGAAGGATAAAAGGAAAATAAAGGAAAATAAAATCAGAAACAGAATAGACAAAAAAGGAAAACGGGCGGACCCAATTATGGCGTCATGTGCGAAATTCTGACTATTTGCCGCCCTGTGCGGTAAATAATGTTTTTTCAGATGAACGGACAGGAAACAAACGGGTTTGCTTTCCTGGGCCGAAGCGTGCGCGGCCAACATACAAATTTCGGAACAAAGCTGTTTTTCTTTTCTAACAGATAGACCCACAAAAAATTAGTACCACCTTGGGTAGAATAAAAATCTTTTCGTTGATGAACGGATGAAAAAATTGAAGAAACGACCTTGCTTTATTAGTAGGTATAGATATAGATATGTGGCAAGCAATATATATTACCTAGTTCTACTTGATGATTACAGCCATTTCTCATAGACCTTTCCCCTCGATCGCAAATCGGATGCGTTCTCGATCCTTCGCTCGTTTTCAACGTTTGTTCTACGACAATTCAACCTTAACATCCTTTCAGTTCGGTGCGATAACGGGCGCGAGTTCGGCAACCATCAAGCGCGAGCCTTCTTTTCTCCTCCGAAGGAATTGTGTTGTGCATGTCATGCCCATACACTTCCCCATAAAATGGCCGTACTAAACGAATTCTACGATCTCCCAATGATATCGTGTGTTCACTCCTCATCCATGCGTCCATGGCGTACCCCTATTGGGCAGAGGCACTCCACACGGCCACCTTTCTTCTTAACCGCCGGCCATGTCATGCTCGTCATGGCCACACATCGTTCCACCTCTTGTTCGGCATACACCCCAACTACACCTACCTTCGCGTGTTCGCGTGTCTGTGCTACCGCAACATTACCGCCACGACGCCGCACAAACTAGCCCCGCGCTCCATCCCTTGCACCTTCCTCGGCTACTCCGCTGACCACAAGGGCTACCGGGCCTCAATCGCGTCACCAGCCGTGTTATCATCTCACGGCATGTCGTCTTCGAGAAGAACCACTTCCCGTTCAGCGCCGACGCCAACCACACTCCTCCCGACGTCGTCAACGATGATGTACCACCCCTACCCCATATTCCGTGGTGACCACGTTCTGCCCGTGCTCTGCCCCGCCCAGCAGACCCCTCCCCTCCCGCATCACCACACATCGTCGTGGCACAACTAGTCGATCACACTGTTGCGCCTGATCAAGGCATCCTGACGTCTGCTCCAATGTCCGATCCCAACCCACTCAACGACACCGACGCTGCTACGCCACCCCACTCATCCCCGGCACGTCCTCGTGCGCCCACCCGTCAGCGTGCTCGTGCACCTGTGCCCACGCACACCATGGTCACCCGTGCACAGGTCGGGACGTTCCTCCTCAACAAGAAATACACACAAACCAAATCTACCACTGTCGACACACCAGCCATCTCCGCGGTGCCCAAATCTGTGCAGGCCGCGCTTCGTGATGTTCATTGGCTAACAACAATGCAGGATGAATATATGGTGCTGATGGTGAACAGGACATCGACGCTCGTACCGCGCCCGCTTGGCACCAATGTGGTCATCGGCAAGTGGTTGTTTCGCCACAAACTCAAGGCGGACGGGACGCTCGAGTGGTACAATGCCCGATGGGAGGTCTGGGGCTTCTCTCAACGCCCCGTAGTGGACTTCGACGAGACGTTCTCACCGGTCGTCAAGGCATCCACCATCCGCACCGTGCTCGCCGTCGTCGCCGCCCGGGACGGGCCAGTTCACCAGATGGATGTGAACAATGCCTTCCTCCACGGGCAGCTCACGAATCGTGTCTACTAGCAACAGCCGGCTGGGTTCGTCGACAAGCTGTGCCCCGACCACGTCTGCCTCCTCGATAAATCTCTATATGGGCTCAAACAGGCTCCGCGTGCCTGGTTCGCTCGGTTCGCAGCCTACCTCTGCAGCATTGGGTTCACGGCGTTGCGCGCTGATCCCTCTCTGTTCGTGCTTCATGGCGACGCCGGCACGGCCTTCCTGCTCCTGTACGTGGGCGACATCGTGCTCACGGCCTCCTCCACGTCGCTGCTTCCTCGGCTTCAGCAACAACTCTTCGTCGAGTTCTCCATGAAAGATATCGGCACGGTCCACTACTACCTCGGCATCAGCGTGACGTGCACCTCTGACAACTTCTTTCTATCACAGCGCAAGTGAAGGAAATAGGCCCTAGAGGCAATAATAAAGTTGTTATTTATATTTCCTTATATCATGATAAATGTTTATTATTCATGCTAGAATTGTATTAACCGGAAACTTAGTACATGTGTGAATACATAGACAAACAGAGTGTCCCTAGTATGCCTCTACTTGACTAGCTCATTAATCAAAGATGGTTAAGTTTCCTAGCCATAGACATGTGTTGTCATTTGATGAACGGGATCACATCATTAGAGAATGATGTGATGGACAATACCCATCCTTTAGCTTAGCATAATGATCGTTTAGTTTTATTGCTATTGCTTTTTTCATGCCTTATACATGTTCCTCAGACTATGAGATTATGCAACTCCCGAATACCGGAGGAACACCTTGTGTGCTATCAAATGTCACAACATAACTGGGTGATTATAAAGATGCTCTACAGGTGTCTCTGATGGTGTTTGTTGAGTTGACATAGATCGAAATTAGGATTTGTCACTCTGTATATCGAAGAGGTATCTCTGGACCCTCTCGGTAATGCTCATCACTATAAGCCTTGCAAACAATGTGACTAATGAGTTAGTTGCAGGATGATGCATTACGGAACGAGTAAAGATACTTGCCGGTAACGAGATTGAACTAGGTATTGAGATACCGACGATCGAATCTTGGGCAAGTAACATACCGATGACAAAGGGAACAACGTATGTTGTTATGCGGTTTGACCGATAAAGATCTTCGTAGAATATGTGGGAGGCAATATGAGCATCCAGGTTCCGCTATTGCTTATTGACCGAAGATGAGTCTCGATCATGTCTACATAGTTCTCGGACCCGTAGAGTCCGCATGCTTAACGTTCGATGACGATTGGTATTATGAGTTTATGTGATTTTATGCACCCAAGGTTGTTCGGATTCCCAGATGAGATCACAGACATGACGAGGAGTCTCGAAATGGTCGAGACGTAAAGATCGATATATTGAAAGGCTATATTCGGACATATGAAAGGTTCTGAGTGGTTCGGGTATTTCTCGGAGTACCGGAGAGTTACGGGAATTCGCCGGGGGAAGTATTGGGCCTTCATGGGCCTAGTAGTGTAAGAGAGGAGGCAAGCCAAGGTGGGGCGCACGCCCCCCTAGCCCAAAACGAATTGGACTAGGGGGTCGTCCCCCCTTTCCTTCTCTTCTTCCTCTCCTTGCTTTCTCTCCTACTTGGACTAGGAAAGGGGGAAACCTACTCCTACTAGGAGTAGGAATCCCCCCTTATGGCGCACCCCTTGTGGTCGGCCCTCCTCCTCCTCCCCTCCTTTATATACGAGGGAGGGGGGCACCCCATTGACACACAAGTTGATTTCTTAGCTGTGTGCGGTGCCCCCCTCCACATGTTTCCATCTCGGTCATATTGTCGTAGTGCTTAGGCGCAGCCCTGCGTCGGTAACTTCATCATCACCGTCAACATGCCGTTGTGGTGACGAAACTCTCCCTCGGCCTCAGCTGGATCTAGAGTTCGACGGACGTCACCGAGCTGAACGTGTGCAGATCACGGAGATGTCGTGCGTTCGCTACTTGGATCGGTTGGATCGCGAAGACGTTCGACTACATCAACCGCGTTACTTAACGCTTCCGCTTTCGGTCTACGAGGGTACGTGGACACACTCTCTCCACTCATTGCTATGCATCTCCTAGATAGATCTTGCATGATCATAGGAATTTTTTTGAAATACTGCGTTCCCCAACAGTGGCATCCGAGACAGGTCTATGCGTAGATGTTATATGCACAAGTAGAACACAAAGAGTTGTGGGCGATAATAGTCATACTGCTTACCAGCATGTCATACTTTGATTCGGTGGTATTGCTGGATAAAGCAGCTCAGACCGACATTACGCGTACGCTTACGCGAGACTGGTTCTACCGACGTGCTTTGCACGTAGGTGGCTAGTGGGTGACTGTTTCTCCAACTTTAGTTGAATCGAGTGTAACTACGCCCGGTCCTTGTTGAAGGTTAAAACAACAAATTTGACGAAATATCGTTATGGTTTTGATGCGTAGGTAAGAACGGTTCTTACTAAAGCCCGTAGCAGCCACGTAAAACTTGCAACAACAAAGTAGAGGATGTCTAACTTGTTTTTGCAGGGCATGTTGTGATGTGATATGGTCAAGACGTGATTATATAAATTGTTGTATGAGATGATCATATTTTGTAACACGGTTATTGACAACTGGCAGGAGTCATATGGCTATCACTTTATTGTATGGAATGCAATCGCCATGTAATTGCTTTACTTTATCACTAAGCGGTAGCGATAGTCGTAAAAGTAATAGTTGGCGAGACGACAAAGATGCTTCGATGGAGATGAAGGTGTCAAGCCGATGACGATGATGATCATGATGGTGCTTTGAAGATGGAGATCATGAAGAAAATATGCCCTAAAGGCAATAATAAAATAGTTATTTATATTTCCTTATATCATGATAAATGTTTATTATTCATACTAGAATTATATTAACCAGAAACTTAATACATGTGTGAATACATAAGACAACAGAGTGTCCTGCCTCTACTTGACTGATCCCAGTGCGTTCAGAGATCCAGAACACGGGGACGGAATGGCTGCTACACCTCCTCGCCAGCTGTGATGAGACCCAGCGAATGGTTATTCTTCTAACATTCTGGCGTGCTTGGCATTGCCGGAATGAGGTCACCGGTTAAAGTAGTGAACATTTTTCTATATTGCGAACGATTTTGAAGCATTTTCTTTGAATCGGTGAACAATTCTAGAATATACGAACATTTTTTTCGAAATTGGTGGATTTTGTTTTTAAATTCACAAACATTTTATGAATAAATAAACCCTTTTATATTTCACTAACTGTTTTTAAAATTTTAGGACATTTTACAAATGCATGAACATTTTCTAGACTAGTAAACATTTTGTTCAATTTCATTAACAATTCTTAATACACTGAATTCTTTTCAAAATCATGGAATTTTTTTATTTGACCAACATTGTTTTTAAATTGCGAACATTTTTTTTTAATATGAAATCATTTTTAGAAAAATCCCGAGCATTTTTTTATTCACAAACATTTATGTTTTCATGAACAATTTGTTTCAAAATTCTCAGTTTTTCTAAATTTCAAAACTTTTTTGAAGTTCCAAATTATTTGAAGTAGAAAAAACCAACACACAACAGAAAAATAAAAATAAAAATCGAAACTAAAAAACAGGCACCTGTACATGGGCTGGCACAAAATGGGGGCATTGTGTCTTCTCCAGTGCGCAGAACGCACTATAGTATGTCCCTATGCTTGGGCTGGCCCAGGCGGGGGATTTCCTGCAAAATGTTTTTTGTCCCTTATAGGTGGCATTGGTGAGTAATATTTTGTAATTTTGGGAGCAATTTTAATGACGTACCACCAGAAGCAATAGCCGCTTTATTAGTAGGTGGAGATAATGTTTAAAACTGTGTGTTGATTTTTTTTGCGAGAAAATATCCGATCAATTCATCTTCAATCACGACATACAACAAACACCAAAAATAATAAAAATTACATCCAGATCCGTAAGAAAAACTATGTGTCGATGTGAAAGAAAAAGGTTAGTTTTAATGGGTTCGTCAAGGGATGAATATGGGGTTGTAGTATATCTTTCTGTGAAAATGTTTGAATAGTTTCTTAACTAAGTTTGGCTCGCAGGTTCTGACTGTTGCAGTGCAAGATAATTCCTTCCATTGGTCACGCCTTTAAGGCAACTCCATAAATGGTTTCTAGATGCTTAGGCGTCATGAAGCAACACCACAATCTCAGGGCCGTGGAGGCCACCTGGTAATTCTTTTTACATTGCGTTAATATTTTTTTCAAATTAATGATTTTACATAAATTTTAATTAATTTATGATTTGAAATATGTGTATTTACATATTTTTTAAAAATAATAATAAAAGGAAGAACAAATAGAAAAACAAATAAAAGACGAAGTAACCAGGAACCTACCTGGGCCAGCTCGGTCAGGACGCCTAACACAAGCGCTCCCTTCGTCTCACGTAAGTGAGACATACACGAGAGCTATTTCTTGCTTTAAGCGAGGTGATAGCCTGCATGAAAAGTACTCGGGCCAGCCCACTATATAGCATACTAGAGGTTGGGGTGCGCCATTGGCGCGCCGCCTGAGTGGTGGCTGGGCGGTGCCAGGTTGGTACACTGCCCTTTTCTCGTTGTTGTTTGCCATTTGTATAGCAAATCTGCATGTAAGCAATGCCAGCCTGGTGAACATATTTTTACTATTTCGAACCGCTGTTCAACGATTATATTATGAAAAAGCTTAATCGCATTAGAGCGTACAGCTACAACAAGCAAACATCTTTCAAAATGCCCTCTTGTCAGACTACTTGACTACTTGTACACTTTCAGTCAGTGTACTTGACTACGTGTAGATTTTCAGGCACGCGATGCTGACTTCAGCGGATTTTTCATGTCAAATAAAGCAGCAGACAGTAACACTTACACCCTATTGTGAGAATAAGAACCACCTCATCTTGCTAGAGTTACAATACCTACCTCTAGGTATTCTTTGTTCATTTCGTCCCAAATTATCTTTTTCTACTGTGTCTTTTCCTCATTGTGGAGATACCAATGAACCTACAAAATTAATGAAGAATTAGAGATAATGAATAACCTATATGGTCCTTTTTTCAGGCTCAGACATGTTCAAAGATGGATGAATAAAGGTACCTCCACATCATCAATATCAGAAAAAACTTTCTAGATCAGCATCAACTTTACCGCTTTCACCTAAGGATGACAAATAGCATTAAGAAGTTGATCAGGAGCAATCAACTTGACAATATGAACCCAAATGAGGACAGGTAGACTAAACTGAAATTACTATTGCATGTTACGGGTAACTAACAAACCTTGCGTGCCAGGATTGAGGATCCTTTGAAGCCACATAATCGTTTGCAATTTCACTATAACTAACTGTTGGAGATTTAACTCCCACTAAATTCTGCGTCAAAAAAGGCAAACTAGATTTCCAAAAAAATAAATACATATAGAGTATACAGAATGGATAGTAACAGAAGGAGCTAACACAACTGTACTGAAGAGGTAACATCGATGCAATAAATCAATAGTTTTGAGCAGAAATAGCGCGTACTTACTGACAACCGTCTGGTCCTTCACATCGCTGGCCGGCAGGCTTGACGGCGGAGGCTTCTCGCATGCTAACGACCAGGAGAATCAGGATGAGGCATATGGCTATGTGGCTGCTTCGGGCACTGGAAGAAGAGGCCATTTTCTTCGCGAGTGTCGCTGAGCAGAATGACTGCAATTAAATATTTGAAATGTATGATGCATGATTACCCAAATCGACACGAACTAAATACAATAACAAATATAAAGTACTGGAAAGCAATAATTTATTGAAAATCAAAATAATAATTCAAAACAGAAGAAAGTAGTACTAAAATTTTTAGGCCCCATCTTCATACTTAGCTACATAGGAAAACAATTAGTACCTTACAGCTTATTAAAATACTCTCTGCTTCATGAAATAAAAAAATGCACTCTTATTTAAGCTGGTCTATTTTTTGGAACTATTTCCCTGCTTGGTTATCAAACCAATAATAACCATGCTTTTAAAAATTTGCCAACATATTTTCTGCTATTCAGTCATAAGACAGTGTGATATCCAATATGTTATTTGTTTTATTGTGGCTCGCTATATTATTTTCGGTCCAATGGCTACTGTACTCAACTTTTCTATTTGTCAAAATGGTGTTGGCGAAACTTTTCACGAAGCACCAACACCATTTTAGGCTGAACATCATGTTCCTAAACAAATAAGTCTGACTCAGTTCCATGTTTGTCTAATGGCTCTTTCCCCTTTCTCATTATAACTAACTACTTGTTCTTATAAGACTGTACTGCCGAATCCAAGCAGGTCGGGTACCTGATCTGCAGAGCGCTAGGAGATCTTGACCAGATCAGATCCCTCCATGACTGCTAGTATAAGAGATGTATCACCATGACAGAAAAGCTTGTCCAGAAAAAGACAATTAAAGGGAGATAACATTACAATCTTGTTTCTATATGTGCAGCCTATAACAGAGCAACCACAAGACCCTGCAACTAATATGTATCGAGTCTGTCTGCATCAAAAGCTTCAGCAGTTTCACTCCAAAAAGATGCTGTAGCTATTTCCCTGGAATAAATAAAAAAACATAGTTAGAACTGAAGCTACCGGTATACAAAATATTCAGAATGCCACCATGCACAAATAAATCTGGAAACTATGTTAATCACAGAGTAAAGCAAGCGGGACATTGTATTGGTAAGTCTGAAGGTTCTCTTCGAGTTGGTTGTTGCTACTAATCACATCAATAAATATAGGGAAGGAGATTCATTCATGTAAAAATGGTAGACAATATTGCCAACGAATCACAGTAAAAAGAGAATCTATACAACATGTGTTTAGCTAATTACGTGCAAGGTAAGTCTAGCCATTGAAGTTACTCGGTATACTATAGAACGGCCTAATCTTGTAAGTATAGCGCAGCTTACTTCCACTCACGGGATGAATCTCTGTATTTTTTGTCTATTTCATCTGCCAAGCCACGAAACGATGGTCCACAACATGAAAGGAATATTTCGCTGCCTTGATCTCAATAAATTCCAGGTAAATAATTATGTCCCATAAACTTATCAAAATGTGCTCTGGGTATGGAACCTTGCGTGGAGCAACCCTGCATCCAAATTTCAAGAAAGAGTTATCACAAACCCCAACTTCCAAAGAACATTGTAGGATAATCACACAAATAGAATAGATCAAACAAAATGGCATAAACAGAAATTAAAACACCAAGGCAAAAGCAAGGACCAACCTTTTATATTTTTCTAAGATGTCCATTGCTTCGTCTTAGTGCGTACAGCGGTGGAGCGCCATGGTGAACAACTAATTTCATTCACTGTATGGTAAAGGTAAAACAAGATTGTTTCGAAGCTAATCAGAGAGTGTAGACTGGGTGGCTAGCAATATGTGCACACGTTTGGAAGGAAGAAAACCTTGGTTTAATAGATGTCCAGAGCTCTTTACTGAACATAGAAAAATGGGACAACAGCTGCTAATGAGGTACCAAAACCATGTGTAACCTGCATCCAAAAACCTCAATGTAAACACCCCAAGGATTGGGTGATTTCACCATGGAACCAACATACAGGGCACTAAATCTGGCGATGGTTCAAATGTATGAAATCACCTTCGATCAGGAACGCAAACCAAGAACCGAAGAATAAATAATACTGGCCGTGCATATTTCATCATAACATTCACTTATATAGCACTAATTGATGCCAAAAGAAAACTTGTCTTACTTCATGCAATAAGTACCATAAAACTTCCCTTTTATTCTAACCAACAAAAGGGGAAAAGGTCCCTGCTCATCCCATCTAAAATAACAGAACACTGGAGCCTACAAACCAGGAACCACATGAACAGAAAAAGAAAAGGCAAACCAACCATCTACTGCCAAGCTCAATTTAACCATATACTAACATGCACCTACCCTTTCATCCACCATGAAAAGGTGGCACAACTCGTTCTTCACACAATGTAGGCCGACAAAACTAAATAGAATAGCCTTAGCATCAGCAAGACACACAAATCATGGATCGACCAACAAAAAAAAGTACCTCACACTGAATTAACGTAGACCAATCTGCAAAACCAAATACGTCTGGTGTGGATAGTTCAGGGAGGTCAATGGGGCTAATTCAGACATCATATAATGATTAATCTCACTACAAAGCCAGTGATGCTAATGTTTGCATTATAAGCCTTACGATACAGGTAGCATTTTAGATGTGGGCATATATATGCACGAAATAGTGAACGTGAGACTATTAAAGAATAATGAAAAGGACCATGCCAATGATTGATGCTAGTAGAAAAAAATCACTGGCCGTTGCATTCATGTAGGGGGACTTAATTGTGAGAAGAAACCTGCACTTGAAGTGAACTGAATATCATGCATATAATTGGGTTCTCTAGATTAAAATAGCATGTGTGCTAAAACAGTATTATCTCATATCTCACAAAAATCACCAACTTCCTGTTTTTGGAAGCCAAATATGACAAATTTAGTTCCATATTTGTTGTAACTTAAAACATCATAGATTATGAGGAATTACAAATCAAGACGGTTAGCTAGAGTGTGCTCTTACCTGAATTGGCCGGTCTGCGACAACAAAAAACACAGAGAAGTGATTCCTGGCAATGTGTTGCCGGTGCAAACATTAGAGCAACTCAAACAATGGATATGGCTACAAAAAATATGATTCCACTACTTGTCGAGGGCACCAACTTGCAACAATGAGAAAGTCATGGTCCGCTTGAAGTCTGTAGCTTCATATTGGTTGTTCCCCAAGCTAATTCACCCTTCAAACTGCCTGAGTCAAACCAATAAAATCTTAGGTCCATTGCGAGTATGCAATACAATCAGAAATAATTGAATATATTCTCTTACAATAACAAACAAAAATCACTCAGAAAAAGTTTCAAGGTTTGGTAAATTTCTATGAATTCCAATTAGTTCGCCAACCAAACATGACAATCATCCAGGAGAGATGTAAGCTTTGGAAAAGTATTGTCGGTTCAGCACAGAGGAACACACCAGCATGATGCTACCATCTTTGCCATCCATTGAAGCTTCTATTCACAACAATAACAGATGTGGCATCACAGTACGTAGATACACACTACAACCAGCACACACAGAAAAAATCACCTCGGGTCGATTCCCTGGACAAGCAGAGCATGGTAGCATGAGAGAGAAGTCACCTTGGCAGGCAACAAATGGCGGTGGTGATGTTGAGCACCTCGGATGGTGCACATCCTCCTTCAGAGATGGATCAGAGCAACTTCTCTCCATGCAATATGCACACAAGCAGATGTCACACATCACAAAGGGGATGAAGAAAACTATGCAATGGGAGGAGAGGACTGATTCGTACCTCCTGCCTACTCGGTCGCCATGGCAAGGAAAGGCTAGGGTTGGGGCTGCCTCATGAACAGAGATGTTCTCCTGCGCCAGAAAAGAGAGGGAGCTTCACGGACAGAACACCAACTCCAAATCGAACACACACACAAAGAGAGAGAAGAGATGAAGAGGGCACCTTGTCCATGGCGTCGGCACAAGGGTCAGAGCCAGAACGAGCTCCCTCGTCACGCGGCCTCGGCCTGCATCATGGGGCTCGCACCGCCGTGGCCGTGGATCCGGACCTGTTGCTGTCACGCCCCGAGACCGGGCCTAGCCGAGACAGCCGCCGCGCGCCTATAGACCAGAGGCCTATAGTCACGCAAGGCGTGATAAAGCAGGCATTAACCAATAGTGGATCACAAAAGCTCATATATTAATTACAAATTTCTTTACATTTACAGATAGCCAAAATAAATGATATTCTCTAGTCGTTTCCCACCCATTGGTCCAACCTATTCTTCAACGACATCTTCTCGGCATGCTTAAGTTACATTGTCTGTATTTAGAAAACAACAGAGAAAGCAAGGGTGAGTACGACAAGTCATACTCAGCAAGTAGGTACTTCACTATTCAACAAGAGTAGAATTTAAGGATATTGATACAGTAACAACAGGTTGACTATATCTAAAGGAGCATAAATAACGTGACAAATTGCTAGGGCCAATTTCATTGGAAATAGGTAAAAGAACATCATAACCGGATATAATAAAAATGGACCAAGAAATTATTGGCATCACACATGACCGCAAGCTTCCCAACCCGGGAGTCACAGGGGTGAAATTTCACACTTTTACGCTCTTAAGAGGGGTACTCCCACGTCGACAGCCTCGACTAGAACCACACAGGTTCTAGAAGAGCAGAGCTCTTGTATCCACTAAGACCCGGACGCCTGGACCTACTGATGTCGGTCGCTCCTACGGATCCATCACCGACACGTTCCTGAACAAGGTCCGTCCTTAGCGGAGAACTCAGACAGTCCCATACCTGAACTGTGACCGGTACAATATGTTTGCCGTCGTGACACCAATATAGATGGATATATGTTTGAATCAATGATAGGATCACTGAAATATTAGTCAAAGACAATACACTCATGACTTTTCATGAGTTCCTTCGAAATACTCTGATTCCGTTAACAAATGGATTATGAGGAAAACACATCCCTCTCTCAAAGATCAACACAGGATCAACAAGGATCAACAAGGATCAAGGTGCAATAATATTACTAGATAATCAAGGAAGACAACAATAAGGCGAGATCAGGGAGTTTAGCAAAGCAGCTACTTGCCTAGATATTAGAAATTATTCTTCATGGCATCAGATAAATATTTCCTCCGATCGACCGCTGGTATATAACGCCGCATCAGTTATCATAGTATATTTATGTTCTACACATAGCATATACAGCTTGATTATCCCTTCTATGCAGTGAATGCAGCATCTCCTCCTCGCTCTGCCCTCTCATCTGAACTCAGGTTCTATGTGTCTCTCTCCTTCTCCCAATAGTGTGTGAGGTGCGAAGTGAGCAGCAGCAGCAAACAACTATATATAGGGAGCGAGCACAGCCTAAGCACACTCAAATATCTAGCCGCAGTGACCCTTCCAGCTGACCTTTGGAGCTGGTAAAAAGATTTGGCTGCTGCCCCTACAGCTAGTGCAAAGGCCTAATCAACCTGGCACCATAGGAAGAGTCCACGTATAGGACTAGAATGTCCAAGGGACTACATGCATGCCACGCCAACCTCCAGGTACACATAGATTTTTACTTAGCTAGCAAGGACAGTACATACGTGTGCATTCTCATCATGACATGCATCTAGTTGACTTGAAGTTCTAGTACTAGGAAATATCTACCGATCTATCATTTGTACATGGTCCAGTTCCATCCATTCAAATGCCACGTTTAACTCTCTTATAAAGCTTATACTGCCAACTATAGCTAGTAGTACTTCCCATGCATACCTCAACGTGAGTGCATGGATGCAAGTCTATGTGCACATACACACTCTTACTTAGTGTGTAATTTTCTAATATTTAAAGCATGCAAAAATTACGGCTCTAGTCTAATTCTTTGAAACAATAATCTAGCATAACTTATTTGCCCAATATTTTCTGTTAAACAAATAATAGAAATTTAATTAATCATCTTAATTTAAATTAATAACCCAAAAATATGGGTTATTACATCCTTCCCACCTTATAAGAATTTCGTCCCCAAAATTCAACACTAACATCTATGCTATTTTTTTAGTGATCAAATTTCCTCCCATCATATTTGGGACAGTTTATTTGATGCATGTTCGATAATTACTTAATTAAAAATAATGCAAACAAGAATCGCATTATTTTCTGCAATTCATGGATATATCTGCTATAACATAAGTTGGCAACACTAATCATTTTATTTGGTAAGGTCATTAACAAAAAGGATAGATGGTGATATAGTAATTGTCCCATTACTAGATAAATATCACCAGTTGTCTTAAAAAGTAAATCTACACAAATAACAAGTCAAGAGTTAACAAAATGTCTATTTATTTCCCATACATCCTCAAATTTCACCAATAATATGTACGCTATATTTTTATTTGCCTGGATATCTGCCAACAATATTTGTGAGTAACAACACACAAACAAGTTGAGACAAGATATGAAAATAAAATTTTCATATCTGTCACACAACATAAATATACATTGACAAAATTCATTGTCATGAATCATTTTAGTTTATACGGTTCCTCACGAGTCTAATAATGGTGGAAGCACTTTTTTTTTCTACCAATTGATAAAAACATTATTTCTCTAACAATAATTAGCCACAAATATAATCAACGATCTACTCGTTTATCCCAGCGAAACCTAAACACCTAGAGCTCGGATACCACTTTAACTGTCACGCCCCGAGACCGGGCCTAGCCGAGACAGCCGCCGCGCGCCTATAGACCAGAGGCCTATAGTCACGCAAGGCGTGATAAAGCAGGCATTAACCAATAGTGGTTCACAAAAGCTCATATATTAACTATACAAATTCCTTTACATTTATAGATAGCCAAAATAAATGATATTCTCTAGTCGTTTCCCACCCATTGGTCCAACCTATTCTTCGACGACATCTTCTCGGCATGCTTAAGTTACATTGTCTGTATCTAGAAAACAACAGAGAAAGCAAGGGTGAGTACGACAAGTCATACTCAGCAAGTAGGTACTTCACTATTCAACAAGAGTAGAATTTAAGGATATTGATACAGTAACAACGGGTTGACTGTATCTAAAGGAGCATAAATAACGTGACAAATTGCTAGGGCCAATTTCAATGGAAATAGGTAAAAGAACATCATAACCGGATATAATAAAAATGGACCAAGAAATTATTGGCATCACACATGACCGCAAGCTTCCCAACCCGGGAGTCACAGGGGTGAAATTTCACACTTTTACGCTCTTAAGAGGGGTACTCCCACGTCGACAGCCTCGACTAGAACCACACAGGTTCTAGAAGAGCAGAGCTCTTGTATCCACTAAGACCCGGACGCCTGGACCTACTGATGTCGGTCGCTCCTACGGATCCATCACCGACACGTTCCTGAACAAGGTCCGTCCTTAGCGGAGAACTCAGACAGTCCCATACCTGAACTGTGACCGGTACAATATGTTTGCCGTCGTGACACCAATATAGATGGATATATGTTTGAATCAATGATAGGATCACTGAAATATTAGTCAAATACAATACACTCATGACTTTTCATGAGTTCCTTCAAAATACTCTGATTCCGTCAACAAATGGATTATGAGGAAAACACATCCCTCTCTCAAAGATCAACACAGGATCAACAAGGATCAACAAGGATCAAGGTGCAATAATATTACTAGATAATCAAGGAAGACAACAATAAGGCGAGATCAGGGAGTTTAGCAAAGCAGCTACTTGCCTAGATATTAGAAATTATTCTTCATGGCATTAGATAAATATTTCCTCCGATCGACCGCTGGTATATAACGCCGCATCAGTTATCATAGTATATTTATGTTCTATACATAGCATATACAGCTTGATTATCCCTTCTATGCAGTGGATGCAGCATCTCCTCCTCGCTCTGCCCTCTCATCTGAACTCAGGTTCTATGTGTCTCTCCCCTTCTCCCAATAGTGTGTGAGGTGCGAAGTGAGCAGCAGCAGCAAACAACTATATATAGGGAGCGAGCACAGCCTAAACACACTCAAATATCTAGCCGCAGTGACCCTTCCAGCTGACCTTTGGAGCTGGTAAAAAGATTTGGCTGCTGCCCCTACAGCTAGTGCAAAGGCCTAATCAACCTGGCACCATAGGAAGAGTCCACGTATAGGACTAGAATGTCCAAGGGAGTACATGCATGCCACGCCAACCTCCAGGCACACATAGATTTTTACTTAGCTAGCAAGGACAGTACATACGTGTGCATTCTCATCATGACATGCATGCATCTAGTTGACTTGGAGTTCTAGTACTAGGAAATATCTACCGATCTATCATTTGTACATGGTCCAGTTCCATCCATTCAAATGCCACGTTAACTCTCTTATAAAGCTTATGCTGCCAACTAGCTAGTAGTACTTCCCATACATACCTCAACGTGAGTGCATGGATGCAAGTCTATGTGCACATACACACTCTTACTTAGTGTGTAATTTTCTAATATTTAAAGCATGCAAAAATTACAGCTCTAGTCTAATTCTTTGAAACAATAATCTAGCATAACTTATTTCCCAATATTTTCTGTTAAACAAATAATAGAAATTTAATTAATCATCTTAATTTAAATTAATAACCCAAAAATATGGGTTATTACAGTTGCTCGATTTGGGGAGAGGGGGAGGGGAGAAGGTTTTCGATGGAGGGGAGAAGGGGCGGGGGCGGCGGCTGTGGGGAAGGGCGCTGGTGGCGGCGACGGATGTGGGGGAGGCCCAGACGAGGGAGAGGGAGAGGAATCGCCAGGGGTTGGGCTGTGTGATCTGTTTTTTCTGTTCTTTCAACTGTTCGGCATACCAATCACAACTCGACCGGAGGCACTTTTTCTATCCTACATGGACAGCGTGAGGGGGCGTGCCTTCCACGCACGTTTTTTTAGGGAAGACCATCATGGCTAGCTTTATTGCATATTAAATTGGAATTACATCATCCAAGAGTTTGGGGATAACACAATCAGGAGGATCGTTAACCCAACTCCTACTAAGCTTATTACAAAAAGAATAATTTGCTAGCACATGAGCTACTTGGTTCGTTTCACGACCACAATGCCTAAAGATAACCTTCCCAATCAGCGATGCCACTTCCACGCACTCCGCGAAGATCACTGCTGCCACATCCCACCATCTGTTTTGGCCTGAGCATTGTTCAATCATCGTTGTCGAGTCTGATTCAGCTTCCACTCTAGGGAACCCCAAGGAATTCGCAAGCACAAGTCCATCCCTCATCGCTTGAGCTTCAGAGGATACCACATCAACAGCATAGGGTAAGAATTTACATTGGGCTGCCAGGAAATTCCCTTTCTCATCTCTGGTCACAGTAGCTGTTGCCCCCGCCCTCTCATTCTCAAAATATGCTGCATCAACATTCACCTTTACAAACTTTGGATCAGGTTTCAGCCATCTCTGTATATGGTTATCTCGGGGTTTTTTATTTGCCTCCTGAAAATTATTTGCGATAGCCATTACAGACATTGACCATCTGGGGGGTAGAGGAGGTGTACCATTATGTGTCAACTCACGACGGATCCACCATAGGTACCACCCCCCACAGCTATCACCTGTTTGACGTCCAAGCCCGGCTTAAGAGCGAGAGGTCGATCATCCATCAGTAGCAGATTTTCCAGGACCACCGAACCTGATCGCTGCCCCACCATAGCCTGTTCAACAATTTCTATTACCCCCAAGTTTCTCCATAGTTCCTTCGCATGAGTACAACCGAATAGAAGATGTTTAATATCTTCAGCCGCTCCATGACATATTGGGCACCCGTCTTCACTTCCAACATGTCGATTGACTAGAATCGATTTTAGGGGGATTATTCCATGTAACGCCCACCAACAGAATATTGAAACTTTACGTGGGATCGTAAGTTTCCAAAGTTTCCTCCAAATCTCCGGAGTTTCGGAGCCCGCTGGAACCCCTGATCTATTTGCATGTGCCCTGAAAGATCGATTCCACCGAACTGTATAAGCTGATCGAACCGTGAAGATGCCATTACGTTCAGGGTGCCATGCAATAAAGTCCTCAAAAGAGCTAGTATTAATTGGAATCTGCAGTATCCTTTGAACATCAACTGGGTTAAAATTAGATCTTAACAACTCTTCATCCCATGTTCCTTCATAAGGATCCAATAGTTCGCTCACCTTAGTTAGGACAGATTGACCCCGGCTTGAGATTATCTTATGGTCTGGACTTGCTGGTACCCATGGATCCTGCCAAATGTTTACTTTCTCTCCAGTACCAATGCGCCATATGTACCCAAGCTTGAAGGTCTCCAGTCCCTTCAACAAACTCTGCCAAGTGAACGAAGCCCCATTTTTAAGTGTTGCATGGAGTAAATCAACATTTGGATAATATTTAGCTTTTAACACCCGAGCGCAAAGGGAATCAGGATTATTAATTAGGCGCCAACATTGCTTTGAAAGCATTGCCAAGTTTTTAGGGTAGCACATTTTCCACCACGTGTACCAATGCATCCTTTTATGATCCTCATCATCTCCCCACCAAAACTCCGCAATCATGTCTGTGATCTCCTTGCATATCCCTTTAGGAATACTAAATACCGACATTGCAAAAACTGGTATTGCTTGGGCAATAGATTTAATAAGTATCTCCTTCCCTCCTGTGGAAAGCTGTTTTTCAATCCATTCTTTTAGCCTTTCCTTGATTCTTTCACAGAAATGTCTAAAGCAATCACTTCGGTCTGCACCCACCATAGCAGGCAATCCAAGATACTTATCGGATAATGCTTCAGTATCAATATTAAGGATTTGGCAAATTTCAGTTCTGGACACAGCTGAAGTGTTTGGGCTAAAAAAGACACTTGATTTGTTTAAACTCACCATCTGTCCTGAACTTTGGCAATAGGTATCTAGAGCATGCTGTAAGGAAGCTGCATTTAAGGTATCTGCTGTCATTAGAATCAAAGAATCGTCAGCAAATAAGATATGTGATACTGACGGTGCATTTCTACACACTTTGATTCCTTCAATGCCACCAGCTTCTTCTTCATACTGCAGTAAACTAGAAAGACCTTCCGCACATAATAGGAACAAGTATGGGGAGATAGGGTCTCCCTGCCTTAAACCCTTGGTGGGAACAACATCTTCTGTCTCTTGAGAATTAAATCTTACTTTGTACTTAACAGAGGTCACACATGCCATCATCATATCTATCCAGTGTTCATGAAAACCCAGGGCGGTCATCATATCATGCAAGAATGACCATTCAACTCTATCATAAGCTTTGTGCATGTCCAATTTTACGGCACAAAGACCATTACCAGCTCTCTTATTCTTGATCTTATGCACACATTCATAAGCAATTAAAATGTTATCAGTAATCATCCTTCCTGGTACAAAAGCGCTCTGTGTGGGAGAGATAATGTCCGGCAGGATATTCTTCAAACACAAGGCTAACATCTTAGAGATGATTTTATAGAGAACATTACAAAGGCTTATAGGACGAACTTGACTCACCAGCTCAGGTGTTTCAACTTTCGGGATCATCACAATGACAGTATTATTCCAGTCATCATGTATCTTTCTGGAGTTGATTGCTTGCAACACTTCATTTGATATTGTTGGAAATATGCCCTAGAGGCAATAATAAATTAGTTATTATTATTATATTTCCTTGTTCATGATAATCGTTTATTATCCATGCTAGAATTGTATTGATAGGAAACTCAAATACATGTGTGGATACATAGACAACACCATGTCCCTAGTAAGCCTCTAGTTGACTAGCTCGTTGATCAATAGATGGTCACGGTTTCCTGACCATGGACATTGGATGTCGTTGATAACGGGATCACATCATTTGGAGAATGATGTGATGGACAAGACCCAATCCTAAGCGTAGCACAAGATCATGTAGTTCGTATGCTATAGCTTTTCTAATGTCAAGTATCATTTCCTTAGACCATGAGATTGTGCAACTCCCGGATACCGTAGGAGTGCTTTGGGTGTGCCAAACGTCACAACGTAACTGGGTGGCTATAAAGGTACACTACAGGTAGCTCCGAAAGTGTCTGTTGGGTTGGCACGAATCAAGACTGGGATTTGTCACTCCGTGTAAACGGAGAGGTATCTCTGGGCCCACTCGGTAGGACATCATCATAATGTGCACAATGTGATCAAGGAGTTTATCACGGGATGATGTGTTACGGAACGAGTAAAGAGACTTGCCGGTAACGAGATTGAACAAGGTATCGGGATACCGACGATCGAATCTCGGGCAAGTGTCATACCGATAGACAAAGGGAATTGTATACGGGATTGATTAAGTCCTTGACATCGTGGTTCATCCGATGAGATCATCGTGAAACATGTGGGAGCCAACATGGGTATCCAGATCCCGCTGTTGGTTATTGACCAGAGATTCATCTCGGTCATGTCTGCATGTCTCCCGAACCCGTAGGGTCTACACACTTAAGGTTCGGTGACGCTAGGGTTATAGAGATATTAGTATGCGGTAACCCGAAAGTTGTTCGGAGTCCCGGATGAGATCCCGGACGTCACGAGGAGTTCCGAAATGGTCCGGAGGTAAAGAATTATATATAGGAAGTGCTATTTTGGCCATCGGGACAAGTTTCGGGGTCACCGGTATTGTACTGGGACCACCGGAAGGGTCCCGGGGGTCCACCGGGTGGGGCCACCTGCCCCGGGGGGCCACATGGGCTGTAGGGGGTGCGCCTTGGCCTATATGGGCCAAGGGCACCAGCCCCAAGAGGCCCATGCGCCAAGAATCAAGGGAGAGGAAGAGTCCTAAAGGGGGAAGGCACCTCCGAGGTGCCTTGGGGAGGAGGGACTCCTCCCTGGCCGCACCCTTCCTTGGAGGAAGGGCCAAGGCTGCGCCCCCCCTCTCCCTTGGCCCTATATATAGTGGGGGGAAGGGAGGGCAACCATAACTGAGCCCTGGCGCCTCCCTCTCCCTCCCATGACACATCTCCCTCCTCCCGCAGCGCTTGGCGAAGCCCTGTTGGAATCCCGCTACTTCCACCACCACGCCGTCGTGCTGCTGGATGTCCATCAACCTCTCCTTCCCCCTTGCTGGATCAAGAAGGAGGAGACGTCACTGCTCCGTACGTGTGTTGAACGCAGAGGTGCCGTCCGTTCGGCGCTAGGATCATCGGTGATTTGGATCACGACGAGTACGACTCCATCAACCCCGTTCTCTTGAACGCTTCCACGCGCGATCTACAAGGGTATGTAGATCCACTCCTCCCTCGTTGCTAGATGACTCCATAGATAGATCTTGGTGACATGTAGGAAAATTTTGAATTTATGCTACGTTCCCCAATAGTGGTATCAGAGCTAGGTCTATGCGTAGTTTCTATGCACGAGTAGAACACAAAGTAGTTGTGGGCGTTGATTTTGTTCAATATGCTTACCGTTACTAGTCCAATCTTGATTCGGTGGCATTGTGGGATGAAGCGGCCTGGACCGACCTTACACGTACTCTTACGTGAGACTGGTTCCACCGACTGACATGCACTAGTTGCATAAGGTGGCTAGCGGGTGTCTATCTCTCCCACTTTAGTCGGATCGGATTCGATGAAAAGGGTCCTTATGAAGGGTAAATAGCAATTGGCATATCACGTTGTGGTTTTTGCGTAGGTAAGAAACGTTCTTGCTAGAAACCCATAGCAGCCACGTAAAACATGCAAACAACAATTAGAGGACGTCTAACTTGTTTTTGCAGGGTATGCTATGTGATGTGATATGGCCAAAAGGATGTGATGAATGATATATGTGATGTATGAGATTGATCATGTTCTTGTAATAGGAATCACGACTTGCATGTCGATGAGTATGATAACCGGCAGGAGCCATAGGAGTTGTCTTAATTTATTTATGACCTGCGTGTCAACATAAACATCATGTAATTACTTTACTTTATTGCTAACCGTTAGCTATAGTAGTAGAAGTAATAGTTGACGAGACAACTTCATGAAGACACGATGATAGAGATCATGATGATGGAGATCATGGTGTCATGCCGGTGACAAGATGATCATGGAGCCCCAAGATGGAGATCAAAGGAGCTATATGATATTGGCCATATCATGTCACTATTATTTGATTGCATGTGATGTTTATCATGTTTTTGCATCTTGTTTACTTAGAACGACGGTAGTAAATAAGATGATCCCTCATAATAATTTCAAGAAAGTGTTCCCCCTAACTGTGCACTGTTGCGACAGTTCGTTGTTTCGAAGCACCACGTGATGATCGGGTGTGATAGATTCTAACGTTCACATACAACGGGTGTAAGACAGATTTACACACGCGAAACACTTAGGTTGACTTGACGAGCCTAGCATGTGTACAGACATGGCCTCGGAACACAGAAGACCGAAAGGTCGAGCATGAGTCGTATGGCAGATACGATCAACATGAAGATGTTCACCGATGATGACTAGTCCGTCTCACGTGATGATCGGACACGGCCTAGTTGATTCGGATCATGTAATCACTTAGATGACTAGAGGGATGTCTATCTGAGTGGGAGTTCATAAGATGAACTTAATTATCCTGAACATAGTCAAAAGGTCTTCGCAAATTATGTCGTAGCTCGCGCTTCAGTTCTACTGTTTAGTTATGTTCCTAGAGAAAATTTAGTTGAAAGTTGATAGTAGCAATTATGCGGACTAGGTCCGTAAACTGAAGATTGTCCTCATTGCTTCTTAGAAGGCTTATGTCCTTAATGCACCGCTCAGTGTGCTGAACCTCGAACGTTGTCTGTGGATGTTGCGAACATCTGACATACACGTTTTGATAACTACATGATAGTTCAGTGAAACGGCTTAGAGTTGAGGCACCGAAGACGTTTTGAAACGTCGCGAAACATATGAGATGTTTCGAGGGCTGAAATTGGGATTTCAGGCTCGTGCCCACGTCAAGAGGTATAAGACCTCCGACGATTTTCTTAGCCTGCAAACTATGGGAGAAAAGATCAATTGTTGAACTTGTGCTCAGATTGTTCGAGTACAACAATCGCTTGAATCGAGTGGGAGTTGATCTTCCAGATGAAATAGTGATGGTTCTCCGAAGTCATTACCACCAAGCTGCTAGAGCTTCGTGATGAACTATGATATATCAGGGACATATATGATGATCCTTGAGATATTCGCGATGTTTGACACCGCGAAAGTAGAAATCAAGAAGGAGCATCAATTGTTGATGGTTGGTGAAACCACTAGTTTCAAGAAGGGCAAGGGAACAAAGGGATACTTCATGAAACGGCAATTCAGCTGCTGCTCTAGTGAAGAAACCCAAGGTTGAACCCAAGCCCGAGACTAAGTGCTTCTGTAATAAAGGGGAACAGCCACTGGAGCAGAATTACCCTAGATACTTGGTAGATGAGAAGACTGTCGATAGAAGTATATTGGATATACATTATGTTAATGTGTACTTTACTAGTACACCTAGTAGCACCAGGGTATTAGATACCGGTTCGGTTGCTAAGTGTTAGTAACTCGAAATAAAAGCTACGGAATAAACAGAGACTAGCTAAAGGTGAGCTGATGATATGTGTTGGAAGTGTTTCCAATGTTGATATGATCAAGCATCGCACGCTCCCTCTACCATCGAGATTGGTATTAAAACCTAAATAATTGTTATTTGGTGTTTGCGTTGAGCATAGACATGATTGGATTATGTCTATCGCGATACGGTTATTCATTTAAGGAGAATAATGGTTACTCTGTTTATTTGAATAATACCTTCAATGGTCTTACGCCTAAAATGAATGGTTTATTGAATCTCGATCGTAGTGATACACATGTTCATGCCAAAAGATATAGGATAGTAATGATAGTACCACCTACTTGTGGCACTGCCACTTAAGTCATATCGGTATAAAATGCATGAAGAAGCTCCATGTTGATGGATCTTTGGACTCACTCATTTTTGAAAAGTTTGAGGCATGCGAACCATGTCTATTGGTGTATATGCATGAAGAAACTCCATGCAAATGGACCGTTTGGACTCACTTGATTTTGAATCACTTGAGACATGCAAATCATACCACATGGGCAAGATGACTGAAAGCCTCGTTTTCAGTAAAATGAAACTAGAAAGCAACTTGTTGGAAGTAATACATTTTGATGTGTGCAATCCAATGAGTGCTGAGGCATGTAGTGGATATCGTTATGTTCTTACTTCACAGATGATTTGAGTAGATGTTGAGTATATTTACTTGATGAATCACAAGTCTGAATTATTGAAAGGTTCAAGTAATTTCAGGGTGAAGTTGAAAGATCGTCGTGACAAGAGGATAAAAGATCTATGATATGATCATAGAGATGAATATCTGAATTACGAGTTTGGCACAGAATTAAGACATTGTGGAAATTGTTTCACAACTAATACAGCCTAGAACACCATAGTGTGATGGTGTGTCCGAACATCATAACTGCACCCTGTTGGATATGATGCATACCATGATGTCTCTTATCGAATTACCACAATAGTTTATGGGTTAGGCATTAGAGACAACCACATTCACTTTAAATAGGGCACCACGTAATTCCGATGAGATGACACCGTATGAACTATGGTTTAGAGAAACCTAAGCTGTCATTTCTTAAAAGTTTGGGGCTGTGACGCTTATGTGAAAAAGTTTCAGGCTGATAAGCTCGAACCCAAAGCGGATAAATGCATCTTCATAGGACACCCAAAACAGTTGGGTATACCTCCTGTCTCAGATCCGAAAGCAATAAGGGATTGTTTCTAGAATCGGGTCCTTTCTCGAGGAAAAGTTTCTCTCGAAAGAATTGAGTGGGAGGATGGTGGAGACTTGATGAGGTTATTGAACCGTCTCTTCAACTAGTGTGTGGCAGGGCACAGGAAGTTGTTCCTGTGGCACCTACACCAATTGAAGTGGAAGCTTATGATAGTGATCA
Organism: Triticum urartu; assembly: GCF_056163025.1. NCBI lineage: Eukaryota > Viridiplantae > Streptophyta > Magnoliopsida > Poales > Poaceae > Triticum > Triticum urartu. The sequence continues at coordinate 9,225,875 of NC_141879.1, forward strand.
TGAAACTTCGGATCAAGTCACTACCAAACCTCGTGGGATGACAAGGATGCGTACTACTTCAGAGTGGTACATAATCCTGTCTTGGAAGTCATGTTGCTAGACAACAATGAACCTACGAGCTATGGAGAAGCGATGGTGGGCCCGGATTCCGATAAATGGCTCGAGGCCATAAAATCCGAGAGAGGATCCATATATGAAAACAAAGTGTAGACTTTGGCAGAACAACTCGATGGTCGTAAGGCTGTTGAGTGCAGATGGATTTTAAAAGGAAGACGGACAATGATGGTAAATGTCACCATTAAGAAAGCTCGACTTGTCGTTAAGATGTTTTCTGACAAGTTCAAGGAGTTGACTACGATGAGACTTTCTCACTCGTAGCGATGCTAAGAGTCTGTTGGAATTATATTAGCGATTACTGCATTATTTATGAAATCTTACAGATAGGATGTCAAAACATTGTTTCCTCGACGTTTCTTGAGGAAAGGTTGTATGTGATACAACCGGAAGGTTTTGTCAATCCTGAAAGATGCTAATAAGTATGCAAAGCTCCAGCAATCCTTCTAGGGACTAGAGTAAGCATCTCGGAGTTGGAATGTATGCTTTGATGATGATCAAAGATTTTGGGTTTATACAAAGTTTATGAGAATCTTGTATCTCCAAAGTGAGTGGGAGCACTATAGAATTTCCGATGAGTATGTGTTGTTAACATGTTGTTGATCGGAAATGATGTAGAATTTCTAGAAAGCATGTAGGGTTATTTGGAAAGTGTTTTTCAATGGAAAGCCTGGATTAAGCTACTTGAACATTGAGCATCAAGATCTATAAGGATAGATCAAAACGCTTAATGGTACTTTCAAATGAGCACATACCTTGACATGATCTTGAAGGTGTTCAAGATGGATCAGTCAAAGAAGGAGTTCTTGCCTGAGTTGTAAGGTATGAAGTTAAGACTTAAAGCTCGACCACGGTAGAAGAAAGAGGAAGGACGAAGGACGTCCCATATGCTTTTATCATAGGCTCTCTACAGTATGCTATGCTGTGTACCGCACCTGAAGTGTGCCTTGCCATGAGTCAGTCAAGGGGTACAAGAGTGATCCAAGAATGGATCACAGGACAGTGGTCAAAGTTATCCTTAGTAACTAGTGGACTAAGGAATTTTCTCGATTATGGAGGTGGTAAAAGAGTTCGTCGTAAAGGGATACGCCGATGCAAACTTTGACACTAATCCAGATTATTCTGAGTAGTAAACTGGATTCGTATAGTAGAACAGTTATTTGGAATGGCTCCAAATGTAGCGTAGTAGTTGCATCTACAAGATGACATAAGAAATTTGCGAAGTACATACGGATCTGAAAGATTCAGACCCGTTGACTATAACATCTCTCACAAGCATAACATGATCAAACCCAGAACTCATCGAGTGTTAATCACATGGTAGTGTGAACTAGATTATTGACTCTAGTAAACTCTTTGGATGTTGGTCACATGGCGATGTGACCTGTGAGTGTTAATCACATGACGATGTGAACTAGATTATTGACTATAGTGCAAGTGGGAGACTGTTGGAAATATGCCCTAGAGGCAATAATAAATTAGTTATTATTATTATATTTCCTTGTTCATGATAATCGTTTATTATCCATGCTAGAATTGTATTGATAGGAAACTCAAATACATGTGTGGATACATAGACAACACCATGTCCCTAGTAAGCCTCTAGTTGACTAGCTCGTTGATCAATAGATGGTCACGGTTTCCTGACCATGGACATTGGATGTCATTGATAACGGGATCACATCATTAGGAGAATGATGTGATGGACAAGACCCAATCCTAAGCGTAGCACAAGATCATGTAGTTCGTATGCTATAGCTTTTCTAATGTCAAGTATCATTTCCTTAGACCATGAGATTGTGCAACTCCCGGATACCGTAGGATTGCTTTGGGTGTGCCAAACGTCACAACGTAACTGGGTGGCTATAAAGGTACACTACAGGTATCTCCGAAAGTGTCTGTTGGGTTGGCACGAATCGAGACTGGGATTTGTCACTCCGTGTAAATGGAGAGGTATCTCTGGGCCCACTCGGTAGGACATCATCATAATGTGCACAATGTGATCAAGGAGTTTATCACGGGATGATGTGTTACGGAATGAGTAAAGAGACTTGCCGGTAATGAGATTGAACAAGGTATCGGGATACCGACGATCGAATCTTGGGCAAGTGTCATACCGATAGACAAAGGGAATTGTATACGGGATTGATTAAGTCCTTGACATCGTGGTTCATCCGATGAGATCATCGTGGAACATGTGGGAGCCAACATGGGTATCCAGATCCCGCTGTTGGTTATTGACCGGAGATTCATCTCGGTCATGTCTGCATGTCTCCCGAACCCGTAGGGTCTACACACTTAAGGTTCGGTGACGCTAGGGTTATAGAGATATTAGTATGCGGTAACCCGAAAGTTGTTCGGAGTCCCGTATGAGATCCCGGACGTCACGAGGAGTTCCGGAATGGTCCGGAGGTAAAGAATTATATATAGGAAGTGCTATTTCGGCCATCGGGATAAGTTTCGGGGTCACCGGTATTGTATCGGGACCACCGGAAGGGTCCCGGGGGTCCACCGGGTGGGGCCACCTGCCCCGGGGGCCACATGGGCTGTAGGGGGTGCGCCTTGGCCTATATGGGCCAAGGGCACCAGCCCCAAGAGGATCATCGGTGATTTGGATCACGACGAGTACGACTCCATCAACCCCGTTCTCTTGAACGCTTCCGCGCGCGATCTACAAGGGTATGTAGATCCACTCCTCCCTCATTGCTAGATGACTCCATAGATAGATCTTGGTGACACGTAGGAAAATTTTGAATTTATGCTACGTTCCCCAAAAGATATATCCTGACCAATGATATGCCAGAACATCTTGAAAAAGATAGCATGGATACCATCCGGGCCATGGCTTTCAGATCCCCTATACTAAACACTGCCTTTTTAACATCCTCTGCCGAAAAAGGAGCCAAAAGAAATTCATTCATTTGGGTGGTGACCTTGGTCCGCACTTTTTCCAATAAGCTGGGATTTGTATGCTGCACTTCAGATGTAAAGAGGGTCGAAAAGTAGTCATGAATATGGGAATTCAACTCTGGAATACCCTCGATCAGACTTCCTCCTTCATCTTTCAGTTTCTTGACATAGTTTCTTTTCCTCCTAGCAGATGCAAAGACTTGAAAAAACTTTGTATTTCGGTCACCACAAGAAAGCCATGTTGCCCTTGAACGCTGCATAGTCTGTATCTCTTCAATTTCTAGTAGGTATTCGACCAGCTCCGCTAGCTCCTTCCGCTTTGTGTCAGACTCATCATCCATCGGACCAGCCATCACGTTTTCCAACTCCTTTTGAGCTTGTCGTAATCTTTTCTTGGGCTTCTTCAGCACCCGCTGATCCCAATCATGAAATTTAGCATGCATCAAATTTAACTTTGCAGCTATACCAGACAAGCCCAGCATTTCCTCCACTTCCGCCCAAGCTTCCGTGACAAGATTACAGAAATCTTTTTCGTGAAACCATCTCGCTTCAAACCTCCTTGGGCATGCTCTCCCACTACTGTTCCCCATACCGTCATAGTGTTGGAAATATGCCCTAGAGGCAATAATAAAAGGATTATTATTATATTTCCTTGTTCATGATAATTATCTTTTATTCATGCTATAATTGTGTTATCCGGAAATCGTAATACATGTGTGAATGCATAGACACCAACATGTCCCTAGTAAGCCTCTAGTTGACTAGCTCGTTGATCAACAGATAGTCATGGTTTCCTGACTATGGACATTGGATGTCATTGATAACGAGATCACATCATTAGGAGAATGATGTGATGGACAAGACCCAATCCTAAACATAGCACAAGATCGTATAGTTCGTTTGCTAGAGTTTTTCCAATGTCAAGTATCTTTTCCTTAGACCATGAGATCGTGTAACTCCCGGATACCGTAGGAGTGCTTTGGGTGTACCAAACGTCACAATGTAACTGGGTGACTATAAAGGTATACTACGGGTATCTCCGAAAGTGTCTGTTGGGTTGACATGGATCAAGACTAGGATTTGTCACTCCATATGACGGAGAGGTATCTCTGGGCCCACTCGGTAATGCATCATCATAATGAGCTCAAAGTGACCAAGTGTCTGGTCACGGGATCATGCATTACGGTACGAGTAAAGTGACTTGCCGGTAACAAGATTGAACGAGGTATTGGGATACCGACGATTGAATCTCGGGCAAGTAACGTACCAATTGACAAAGGGAATTGTATACGGGGTTGCTTGAATCCTCGACATCGTGGTTCATCCCATGAGATCATCGAGGAGCATGTGGGAGCCAACATGGGTATCCAGATCCCGCTGTTGGTTATTGGCCGGAGAGTCGTCTCGGTCATGTCTACATGTCTCCCGAACCCGTAGGGTCTACACACTTAAGGTTCGGTGACGCTAGGGTTGTAGAGATATGAGTATGCAGTAACCCAAAAGTTTTTCGGAGTCCCGGATGAGATCCCGGACGTCACGAGGAGTTCCGGAATGGTCCGGAGGTGAAGAATTATATATAGGAAGTGCAGTTTCGGCGATCGGGAGAGTTTCGGGGGTCAACAGTATTGTACCGGGACCACCGGAAGGGTCTCGGGGGTCCACCGGGTGGGGCCACCCATCCCGGAGGGCCCCATGGGCTGAAGTGGGGAGGGAACCAGCCCATAGTGGGCTGGTGCGCACCCTCTTGGGCCCCCCCATGCGCCTAGGGTTGGGAACCCTAGGGGAGGGGGCGCCTCCACTTGCCTTGGGGGGCACTCCACCCCCTTGGCCGCACCCCCTAGGAGATCCCATCTCCTAGGGCCGGCGCACCCCTAAGGGGGCCTATATAAAGGGGGGAGGGAGGGCAGCCGCACCCTGAAGTCTTGGCGCCTCCCTCTCCCCTGCTACACCTCTCCCTCTCGCAGAAGCTCGGTGAAGCCCTGCTGCGGTGACTGCTGCATCCACCTCCACACCGTCGACACCGTCGTGCTGCTGGATCTCCATCAACCTCTCCTTCCCCCTTGCTGGATCAAGAAGGAGGAGACGCCACACTGACCGTACGTGTGTTGAACGCGGAGGTGTCGTCCGTTCGGCGCTAGGATCTTCGGTGATTTGGATCACGACGAGTACGACTCCCTCATCCCCGTTCTCTTGAACGCTTCCGCGCGCGATCTACAAGGGTATGTAGATGCACTCCCCTCTCGTTGCTAGTTGACTCCATAGATTGATCTTGGTGAAACGTAGGAAATTTTTTTGTTTTCTGCAACGTTCCCCAACAGTGGCATCATGAGCTAGGTCTATGCGTAGTTCTCTTTGCACGAGTAGAACACAATTTGTTGTGGGCGTAGATGTTGTCAACTTTCTTGCCGCTACTAGTCTTATTTTGCTTCAGCAGTATTGTGGGATGAAGCGGCCCGGACCAACCTTACACGTACGCTTACGTGAGACCGGTTCCACCGACTGACATGCACTAGTTGCATAAGGTGGCTGGCAGGTGTCTGTCTCTCCCACTTTAGTTGGAGCGGATTCGACGAAAAGGGTCCTTATGAAGGGTAAATAGAAGTTGACAAATCACGTTGTGGCTTTAACGTAGGTAAGAAAACGTTCTTGCTAGAACCCTCTTGCAGCCACGTAAAACTTGCAACAACAATTAGAGGACGTCTAACTTGTTTTTGCAGCAAGTGTTTTGTGATGTGATATGGCCAAAGTTGTAATGAATGATGAATGATATATGTGATGTATGAGATCATGTTCTTGTAATAGGAATCACGACTTGCATGTCGATGAGTATGACAACCGGCAGGAGCCATAGGAGTTGTCTTTATTTTTTGTATGACCTGCGTGTCATTGAGAAACGCCATGTAAATTACTTTACTTTATTGCTAAACGTGTTAGCCATAGTAGTAGAAGTAATAGTTGGCGAGCAACTTCATGGAGACACGATGATGGAGATCATGATGATGGAGATCATGATGATGGAGATCATGGTGTCATGCCGGTGACAAGATGATCATGGAGCCCCAAGATGGAGATCAGAGGAGCTATATGATATTGGCCATATCATGTCACTATTATTTGATTGCATGAGATGTTTATCATGTTTTTGCATCTTGTTTACTTAGAACGACGGTAGTAAATAAGATGATCCCTCATAATAATTTCAAGAAAGTATTCCCCCTAACTGTGCACCGTTGCGACAGTTCGTTGTTTCGAAGCACCATGTGATGATCGGGTGTGATAGATTCCAACGTTCACATACGACGGGTGTAAGACAGATTTACACATGCAAACACTTAGGTTGACTTGACGAGCCTAGCATGTACAGACATGGCCTCGGAACACAGAAGACCGAAAGGTCGAGCATGAGTCGTATAGAAGATACGATCAACATGAAGATGTTCACCGATGTTGACTAGTCCGTCTCACATGATGATCAGACACAACCTAGTTAACTCGGATCATGTTATACTTAGATGACTGGAGGGATGTCTATCTGAGTGGGAGTTCATTTAATAATTTGATTAGATGAACTTAATTATCATGAACTTAGTCTAAAATCTTTACAACATGTATTGTAGATCAAATGGCCAACGTTGTCCTCAACTTCAACGCGTTCCTAGAGAAAACCAAGCTGAAAGACAATGGCAACAACTATACGGACTGGGTCCGGAACCTGAGGATCATCCTCATAGCTGCCAAGAAAGATTATGTCCTACAAGCACCGCTAGGTGAAGCACCTGCTCTCCCTGCAAAACAAGACGTTATGAACGCTTGGCAGACACGTGCCGATGATTACTCCCTCGTTCAGTGCGGCATGCTTTACAGCTTAGAACCGGGGCTCCAAAAGCGTTTTGAGAGACACGGAGCATATGAGATGTTCGAAGAGCTGAAAATGGTTTTTCAAGCTCATGCCCGAGTCGAGAGATATGAAGTCTCTGACAAGTTCTTCAGCTGTAAGATGGAGGAAAACAGTTCTGTCAGTGAACACATACTCACTATGTCTGGGTTACACAACCGCTTGACTCAGCTGGGAGTTCATCTCCCGGATGACGCGGTCATTGACAGAATCCTTCAGTCGCTTCCACCGAGCTACAAGAGCTTTGTGATGAACTTCAATATGCAGGGGATGGAAAAGACCATTCCTGAAGTATTTGCAATGCTGAAATCAGTAGAGGTAGAAGTCAAAAAGGAACATCAAGTGTTGATGGTGAATAAAACCACTAAGTTCAAGAAAGGCAAGGGTAAGAAGAACTTCAAGAAGGACGGAAAGGGAGTTGCCGCGCCCGGTAAGCAAGCTGCCAGGAAGAAGCCAAAGAATGGACCCAAGCCCGAGTCTGAATGTTTTTATTGCAAGGGAAGTGGTCACTGGAAGCGGAACTGCCCCAAATACTTAGCGGACAAGAAGGCCGGCATCACGAAAGGTATATGTGATATACATGTAATTGATGTGTACCTTACCAGTACTCGTAGTAGCTCGTGGGTATTTGATACCGGTGCGGTTGCTCACATTTGTAACTCAAAGCAGGAGCTGCGGAATAAGCGGAGACTGGCGAAGGACGAGGTGACGATGCGCGTCGGGAATGGTTCCAAGGTCGATGTGATCGCCGTCGGCACGCTACCTCTACATTTACCTACGGGATTAGTTTTAAACCTCAATAATTGTTATTTAGTGCCAGCTTTGAGCATGAACATTGTATCAGGATCTCGTTTAATTCAAGATGGCTACTCATTTAAATCCGAGAATAATGGTTGTTCTATTTATATGAGAGATATGTTTTATGGTCATGCTCCGATGGTGAATGGTTTATTCTTAATGAATCTCGAGCGTAATGCTACACATATTCATAGTGTGAATACCAAAAGATGTAAGGTTGATAATGATAGTCCCACATACTTGTGGCACTGCCGCCTTGGTCACATAGGTGTCAAACGCATGAAGAAGCTCCATGCAGATGGACTTTTAGAGTCTCTTGATTACGAATCATTTGACACGTGCGAACCATGCCTCATGCGTAAAATGACCAAGACTCCGTTCTCAGGAACAATGGAGCGAGCAACCAACTTATTGGAAATCATACATACTGATGTGTGCGGTCCAATGAGCGTTGAGGCTCACGGTGGCTATCTTTATGTTCTCACCCTCACTGATGACTTGAGTAGATATGGGTATCTCTACTTAATGAAACACAACTCTGAGACCTTTGAAAAGTTCAAGGAATTTCAGAGTGAGGTTGAGAATCAACGTGACAGGAAAATCAAGTTCTTGCGATCAGATCGTGGGGGGAGAATACTTGAGTCACGAATTTGGCACACACTTAAGAAAATGTGGAATAGTTTCACAACTCACGCCGCCTGGAACACCTCAGCGTAATGGTGTGTCTGAACGTCGTAATCGCACTCTATTAGATATCGTGCGATCTATGATGTCTCTTACCGATCTACCGCTGTCATTTTGGGGCTATGCTTTAGAGACTGCCGCATTCACTTTAAATAGGGCTCCGTCAAAATCCGTTGAGACGACACCGTATGAATTATGGTTTGGGAAGAAACCTAAGCTGTCGTTTCTAAAAGTTTGGGGATGCGATGCTTATGTCAAGAAACTTCAACCTGAAAAGCTCGAACCCAAGTCGGAAAAATGCGTCTTCATAGGATACCCTAAAGAAACTATTGGGTATACCTTCTACCTCAGATCCGAAGGCAAGATCTTTGTTGCCAAGAATGGATCCTTTCTAGAGAAAGAGTTTCTCTCGAAAGAAGTAAGTGGGAGGAAAGTAGAACTTGATGAAGTATTACCTCTTGAACCGGAAAGTGGCGCAACTCAAGAAAATGTTCCTGAGGTGCCTGCACCGACTAGAGAGGAAGTTAATGATGATGATCATGAAACTTCAGATCAAGTTGCTACTGAACTTTGTAGGTCCACAAGGACACGTTCCGCACCAAAGTGGTACGGCAACCCTGTCTTGGAAATCATGTTGTTAGACAACGGTGAACCTTCGAACTATGAAGAAGCGATGGCGGGCCCGGATTCCGACAAATGGCTGGAAGCCATGAAATCCGAGATAGGATCCATGTATGAAAACGAAGTATGGACTTTGACTGACTTTCCCGTTGAGCGGCGAGCCATAGAAAATAAATGGATCTTTAAGAAGAAGACAGACGCGGATGGCAATGTGACCATCTATAAAGCTCGGCTTGTCGCTAAGGGTTATCGACAAGTTCAAGGGGTTGACTACGATGAGACTTTCTCACCCGTAGCGAAGCTGAAGTCCGTCCGAATCATGTTAGAAATTGCCGCATTCTATGATTATGAGATATGGCAAATGGACGTCAAAACGGCATTCCTTAATGGTTTCCTTAAGGAAGAATTGTATATGATGCAGCTGGAAGGTTTTGTCGATCCTAAGAATGCTGACAAGGTGTGCAAGCTCCAACGCTCGATTTATGGGCTGGTGCAAGCATCTCGGAGTAGGAACATTCGCTTTGATGAGATGATCAAAGCATTTGAGTTTATGCAGACTTATGGAGAAGCCTGCGTTTACAAGAAAGTGAGTGGGAGCTCTGTAGCATTTCTCATATTATATGTAGATGACATACTTTTGATGGGAAATGATATAGAACTTTTGGACAGCATTAAGGCCTACTTGAATAAGAGTTTTTCAATGAAGGACCTTGGAGAAGCTGCTTATATATTAGGCATCAAGATCTATAGAGATAGATCAAGACGCCTCATAGGTCTTTCACAAAGCACATACCTTGATAAGATATTGAAGAAGTTCAATATGGATCAGTCTAAGAAGGGGGTTTTGCCTGTGTTGCAAGGTGTGAAATTGAGCTCAGCTCAATGTCCGACCACAGCAGAAGATATAGAAGAGATGAGTGTCATCCCCTATGCCTCAGCCATAGGGTCTATTATGTATGCCATGCTGTGTACCAGACCTGATGTAAACCTTGCCGTAAGTTTGGTAGGTAGGTACCAAAGTAATCCCGGCAAGGAACACTGGACAGCGGTCAAGAATATCCTGAAGTACCTGAAAAGGACTAAGGACATGTTTCTCGTTTATGGAGGTGACGAAGAGCTCGTCATAAAGGGTTACATCGACGCTAGCTTCGACACAGATCTGGATGACTCTAAGTCACAAACCGGATACGTGTATATGTTGAATGGTGGAGCAGTAAGCTGGTGCAGCTGCAAGCAGAGCGTCGTGGCGGGATCTACATGTGAAGCGGAGTACATGGCAGCCTCAGAGGCAGCGCATGAAGCAATTTGGGTGAAGGAGTTCATCACCGACCTAGGAGTCATACCCAATGCGTCGGGGCCGATCAAACTCTTCTGTGACAACACTGGAGCTATTGCACTTGCCAAGGAGCCCAGGTTTCACAAGAAGACCAGGCACATCAAGCATCGCTTCAACTCCATTCGTGAAAATGTTCAAGATGGAGACATAGATATTTGTAAAGTACATACGGATCTGAATGTCGCAGATCCGTTGACTAAACCTCTCCCTAGGGCAAAACATGATCAACACCAGAACTCTATGGGTGTTCGATTCATCACAATGTAACTAGATTATTGACTCTAGTGCAAGTGGGAGACTGTTGGAAATATGCCCTAGAGGCAATAATAAAAGGATTATTATTATATTTCCTTGTTCATGATAATTGTCTTTTATTCATGCTATAATTGTGTTATCCGGAAATCGTAATACATGTGTGAATGCATAGACACCAACATGTCCCTAGTAAGCCTCTAGTTGACTAGCTCGTTGATCAACAGATAGTCATGGTTTCCTGACTATGGACATTGGATGTCATTGATAACGAGATCACATCATTAGGAGAATGATGTGATGGACAAGACCCAATCCTAAACATAGCACAAGATCGTATAGTTCGTTTGCTAGAGTTTTTCCAATGTCAAGTATCTTTTCCTTAGACCATGAGATCGTGTAACTCCCGGATACCGTAGGAGTGCTTTGGGTGTACCAAACGTCACAACGTAACTGGGTGACTATAAAGGTATACTACGGGTATCTCCGAAAGTGTCTGTTGGGTTGACACGGATCAAGACTGGGATTTGTCACTCCATATGACGGAGAGGTATCTCTGGGCCCACTCGGTAATGCATCATCATAATGAGCTCAAAGTGACCAAGTGTCTGGTCACGGGATCATGCATTACGGTACGAGTAAAGTGACTTGCCGGTAACGAGATTGAACGAGGTATTGGGATACCGACGATCGAATCTCGGGCAAGTAACGTACCAATTGACAAAGGGAATTGTATACGGGGTTGCTTGAATCCTCGACATCGTGGTTCATTCGATGAGATCATCGAGGAGCATGTGGGAGCCAACATGGGTATCCAGATCCCGCTGTTGGTTATTGACCGGAGAGTCGTCTCGGTCATGTCTACATGTCTCCCGAACCCGTAGGGTCTACACACTTAAGGTTCGGTGACGCTAGGGTTGTAGAGATATGAGTATGCAGTAACCCGAAAGTTGTTCGGAGTCCCGGATGAGATCCCGGACGTCACGAGGAGTTCCGGAATGGTCCGGAGGTGAAGAATTATATATAGGAAGTGCAGTTTCGGCCATCGGGAGAGTTTCTGGGGTCAACGGTATTGTACCGGGACCACCGGAAGTGTCTCGGGGGTCCACCGGGTGGGGCCACCCATCCCGGAGGGCCCCATAGTGGGCTGGTGCGCCCCCCTTGGGCCCCCCATGGGCCTACGGTTGGGAACCCTAGGGGAGGGGGCGCCTCCACTTGCCTTGGGGGGCACTCCACCCCCTTGGCCGCCGCCCCCCCTAGGAGATCCCATCTCCTAGGGCCGGCGCACCCCTAAGGGGGCCTATATAAAGGGCAGGAGGGAGGGCAGCCACACCCTGAAGTCTTGGCGCCTCCCTCTCCCCTGCTACACCTCTCCCTCTTGCAGAAGCTCGACGAAGCCCTGCTGCGGTGACTGCTGCATCCACCACCACGCCGTCGTGCTGCTGGATCTTCATCAACCTCTCCTTCCCCCTTGCTGGATCAAGAAGAAGGAGACGTCACGCTGACCGTACGTGTGTTGAACGCGGAGGTGCCGTCCGTTCGGCGCTAGGATCTTCGGTGATTTGGATCACGACGAGTACGACTCCCTCATCCCCGTTCTCTTGAACGCTTCCGCGGGCGATCTACAAGGGTATGTAGATGCACTCTCCTCTCGTTGCTAGTTGACTCCATAGATTGATCTTGGTGAAACGTAGGAATTTTTTTTGTTTTCTGCAACGTTCCCCAACACATAGTAATTTGTGTTAACCAAGAGCGGTCGGTGATCTGAATGGTTGCATTCTAGGTTCTCCAAGGCCGCGTGAGGGAATAGATCCTCCCATGCATCATTAATAAGACCTCTGTCTAGTCTCTCACGTATTCTTCCTCTTCGCCAAGTAAACTTATCCCCAAGAAAACCTAGATCATGAAGCTGACAGTCCTCTATAGCATTCTGGAAAGCTTGCATATATTGCGTAGGACGAGGGTTACCCCCCTCTTTTTCATGCACAAACTGAATCTCATTGAGATCACCTATCAAGAGCCAGGGGAGGTTATTATTTTGATGGAGCTGTCTCATCCGGCTCCATGTTAGATGTTTGTTTGCCCACTTAAACTCTCCATACATACCAGTCAGTCTCCATGACACATTATTGCTGTCCTCAATCCTTACATCAATAAACATCGCATCAAGGGCTAGTTTATGGACCTTCACATTATTATTCCAGAAGAGGATCAAACCTCCTTTCCTTCCATCACTCATGCAGACGAATTTCTGATCCATTTTCAGTCTTCTTCGTAAACCCTCAGCCGGATAGCTATCGAGGTGAGTCCGACAAGAACATCACATCGGGGAGGTATCTTTGCTGGACATCCAGCAAAGCTCGAACCGCTGGGGCGTTCCCAAGCCCCCGGCAGTTCCAAGATATGATTTTCATTGCATCCGAACATCCTCCTCGCGGGAGGACGCCGATATCTCATGAGTTTTAGCACCATCAGAGTTGTCTACTGCACCACCATCCACAATCCTCAGTTTCTTCCTATTGAGGTTCTTTTGAGGTGTGATGGCCTTCTCCTCCTTATTCTCCCCCGAACTATCTTTTTCAATTCGATCCACAAGATCAGTCACCACCGAGGGCTTTGGCAGTGCCTGCCCTTCCACCGGGATTAATGCAAGAGTTGAGTTTGGCCCCAACTTTTCTGCCAAAGAATCAGATGCTGAACGCTTACCCAACAGATTCATAGAAGTTGACCCCACCTCCATTCCTGCGTTTTCATGATCTGTCACAATCCTCTCTGTAGTGTTAACCTCTGAATCCAAGTTTTGGGTCCCTCCATTAAACAGAGCATTATGGCGCCAGCTGGTCGTCATGTTCATGTTTTTTTTTGAATTTTCACCGAGGGGGAGATTTCCCCACCTGAATTGTATTTATTTGCCTATAAGACTTTGCAGCCTGTCGCAGGATAGGTTCAAGTGAACCGGAATTACAGGGGGCACAGAGAAGAAGAGAAAAGCAAAAAAACACGCCACAACACGCATACATGGGGTACAGGGAGGGAGACACAACAAAGAGCACATAGGATGGAGGCGAACGGCATCGGCCAGCCAAGACCAAACCACGACACTGCACCGTCGACGCAATCGAAAGGATCCGCGCATCCGAGACTGCACAACGCCGTGACACCACCTGTATCACGAGGCACATTCGAAGGGACACGCGGATCCGAGACGACGCCACGGCACCTGTGTGCCACCAGCGTAGTCGAAGGGCATCGCCAAGCAGACCAAACCACGACACTGCACCATCGACGCAATCGAAAGGCTCCACACAACCGAGACTGCACAACGCCACGACACCACCTGTGTCGGGGGTACATTCGAAAGGTTGCACGAGGCCGAGACGACGCCACAACACCTATGTGCCACTGGCGTAGCTGTAGGGCACCGCCTAGCAGAGACGCACCAAGAGAGCACTCAACCACGACACACACCACCGTCGACCCCAGATTGGCCGCACCACCACCACCGACCACCAACCTCAAACCAGCCAAGCACCACCCCAACCCTCAGGCAAGCAGCATTGAGCAGCGTCTCCGAAGACAGGCGCCACCAAGGTGGTAACGACGTCGAGGACACCGCCGCTGTCCGATCCAGGAGCTGGATCTAAGGCTTTCACCCGGAGAACAAACAGAGTGAGCGAGGAAACAAGGCATCATACAACGGCACCTCCAAGGAGGGATCCGACACAACAGTGCGTCGCTGCCGCCGGTGCCGACAGAGGCCGACACAGAGCTTTCGCCCATAGCCATCATCCTCACCACCCTTCTGCTGAGCCGCGGCACTGCTGAGACCGGAACCACCACCGCACAGGGGCAACAACCTTGAGTGGCGACAGAGACCGAGCGCCTGCCAGTCGAACCACCAGACCGCCGAATCAGCAGGAGGTGGAACTGAGCAAGGCAGCGACAGGGGTTGCAAAAGATCCGTCGCAGGTCGAGAGCAGAGGAGGAAACCTTGCCGCCCCCGACCTGGATCTGGCCGGGAGGAGAGGAAGTGGCAAGCCAGCGGCCTGGCCCCGCGCCCCACGCCGCCCGTGCGGCCGCAGACGGCGCGACCACCACATCGACGCAAGGGACCGAAGCCCCCGACGCCACAGCTGCCCGCTGGCCCAGATCCAGCGCGCCGGCCAGATCCGCAGCAGAGGGAAACGCGCTCGCGTGCCACCCCCAGGCGCCGGCGAGCAGGCCTCGCGACACCTCGACGCCACCCTGCTCCCCACGCGCGCCCCGCGCCCCACGGCTTCGAGCCCGAGCTCGCCACCAAGGCGACCGCGGCCACCCGGCCACCACGTGTCTGCCGCGGGATCTCCCCGAGCCACCTTCGGAGGCAAGGGGCCGCCGCCACCGCGGCAAGGCCAGCGGCAGCGGCGGAGGAGAGGAGGCGTAGGAGAGGGGGCCGCCGGCGACTGGCGATGTTCCCCCCGAGTCGCCCGAGCGGAGCGACGCGGGGGTCAGAAAGAGCCCTGCATGGACCTCACATGTAAAATATTGAACTGTTTTCCATCATGTTCATGTTCATAGCGCCTGTGGTAGGGATATGCTCACCTCTGCCACGGCCCCTTCCAAAACCATCCCCGTTTCTTCCAGCACCACCTCTACCTCTTCCCGTATTCCGTCCATTACCACGGCCTCTCCCTCGGCCTCTACCACCGTCTGCTAGTAGGAAATCTCCCCACTCAAGCTTGGAAACATCATGTTCCCCTGTACCACACTCTTGGTACCAGTGTCCCATCAGACCACACTGCCCACAGAAAATCGGTAGCTTCTCATATTGCACTTGGTAATAGTCTGTGACTTCTTGTTTTGTGATCCCAACAAACCGAATCAGCTTCTTTGTGACATCGAGTTCCACTCTGACCCGAACAAATTCGCCTGCAAAACCTGCCGGAAGAGTAGTCTGAATCTCTACAATCTTTCCCATCTTCCTACACATCCCTCTGATTGCTGCAGGTATAAGATAATTATCAGGCAAACTTCAAGATTCTCGCCCAGACCACTATTTTGTTAAGTACCACAGATGTTGGATTCGTAAACCCATCATATTCTGCGATCAGGAGCCCATGGTCGTGGAAGAGCCATGGTCCCATGTTCATCGCCGTGTTCCAATCACCCAGATAGCCAAACTGTACCGTGAACAGGTTATCTTCAATCCTACGCCAACGTGGTTTCTTTGCCGGATTCCAAGCAGATCTTATATCAGAGTACAGAGCGGATGGACTGAACCCCTTATCTGTGTGGACTTTCGCAATCGCCAGCCACTTTGCCGCCACTTGATCCTCCTGGAATTCCTCCTCCCAGACGAAATTATCCTCTTCGTCCTCCTGCAGGTCCAAGCGCTTGAGGAGATCCTCGATCGGTGCCTTCCACGCACGTTATTGCTTCTCGATTACTAAACAAAAGAAGAAAAAAAGAGCGCTGACATGGATCAATCCCCGAACCGATTGGTTCCCACGTAACACGCTAGCCACTTCGCAACCTATCACACCTATTAGGTCGTGTTTTACTACTAGGACGCGTATACAAATTAAAGGAAAGAAGGCGGTTTTCTATTTGTTTTTCCTTTATTTTTCTTTTTTCTACTGCTTTTTCTTCATTTCTTTCTCTCTTTTATTTTTTTCTTGTCTTCATTTTATATGTTTATTCCCTAGTTTTTATTGGCTCTTCTTCTTCTTTGTTTTTTTCTGTTTCTTTCTTGGTTTTCACTAGTGTTTTCTTTTCCTTATTTTCCTCTGGTTTTGTTTGCTTCTTTTCTTGTTTTTCATTTGTTCTCTTTCATTTTTTCTCTAGGTTTCATTGTTATTCTGTACACGTTTTTGGTATATAGTAATAAAATTTTCATTTTATTCTCCATTTTTCATATTCCATTTTATTCTCCATTTATACATTGTTTCTTTGTTTTTTGATTTATTTTTTATTTTATTTCCCTTATGAAGGGCGGCCGAGAGATAGGGCTGCCCTAGGACATACTCTATCCTCCTTGAGAGTGTATTTTTCAAATGTTTCACCATTTTTTTCCATTTTTTTCTTTGTTTCAGGACTTGCTGAAGGCGAGAGATAGGGCTGCCCTAGGACATACTCTATCCTCCTTGAGAGGTCTTAACCAGCGCATTGAGCGCCACTTAAGCCAATTGGTCCGCGTTTGCGTGATGGGCCGTCCCAGCTATTCCTCGTGGGTTGATAAGTAGACCTTCGTTGGATTTCTAGGTGGACGATTGAAAGGCTCACACTTGGACTTTATGGTCGTTGACCAGTTATCCATCAACCATTGACTTTTAAAAATAATTGAAAAAATTGTAACACTGAATATAAACCAAACTTAAAAAATTTCACAAATTACAAAAAAGTGCAACATATGAAAAAAGTTCAAAAAGTATAAAAAATTCATGGATTTTGAAAATTATCTTTTTGCAGATTTTGTAAAGTTCACAAAATTTAAAAAGTTTACAGATATGGAAATGGTCATGCATTGGAAAATAAGTTGCGGATTCAAAAAAAAGTTCATAGATTTTTAAAAAATGTTATGAGGTTTTGAAAAGGTTCCTAATTTGGAAAAAGTTAATTAATTTGAAAAAAGGTTAAAAAAAAGCAAATTGCGACACCCCAACCCTAGCCCATCCAATTTCCACTATCCCTCCCCTCTGCGCCACCACCGTCCAATCCACTCGCCGTCTGTCGGTAGTCATGGCCCGATAGCGGCTCACCACATACACCATGCTCACTCGGAGCGGCAATTGGAGGCGTTAGAGGAGATCCGGGTCAAGCGCAAAGCCCAGATTACAATCGGCCTGCCACCAGAGTCGCCGGAGTCAGGACAGGAGCAGCAGCAAGCGTCGGACATGGACATGGCAAAGGAAGATCCGTAGTAGGAGGAAGAGGATGAAGGCAACACAAATCCGCTGCCTTTAGCAGCCGGCTTTGGCATGGCCGAGGCATTGGCGGACTGGGTCGTCCAAGCGGAGGAGCCGGCGGAGCAGCGGGCCATCGTCGACTCCATCCGCTACGAGACAAAGGTGGAGGCAACCGCTGCTTCCTTCGCGAGGCACGTGCGCGGAATGGCGCCCACTTCGCAAACATGGAGTCTTACTAGGAGCTGGAGTAGCGGGTGGCAGCCAAGGACAAGGAGGTCGGTCCGCCCGGGAGTGTTGACGCGGAGGTCATATACATCTCCGGCAACGGCAACGAGTAGTATAGGCTAGTTTTCGGTTATGTGTGTACTACATAGCTTTTGTGTTGTATGTTGTAATATGGACTAGAACATAAAAGCGCATGTTGCCGCACCCGTCTACAATGAAAAAAGATGATATAAATATTTGACAAATTTGAATTAACCTAGAAGTTGGATCAAATATGCTTACGCATATATTCAGTGTTCATGCAATAAGAGTAATAGTAATCGATCTAAAATTAAACACGAAATGTTTTTTGGAGTAAGGGGAAAGACGGGGAGAGGGGTGACCAATAGGGCATGAAAATAAATAAATGTTCAAATCATTTTCCATAGAGTTCTTTCTAAAAGAATATGTTGAGCATTAACACACCGAAATAGTAAGGATTTTTTTCTTCGAATTCTTTGTTGTGAATTTACGTTTTACCCAAGAGCATGTGTTAGTACGAACCTCATTTTGAATATCTAGAGAAGTAGATTTTATTTCTCCTTTTACCTAGGATATATGTACAATCCAGAAAAGCTAGGGCTGGGCGGACGCATCCCATGATGCAAATTGGAAGAGAGCAACGCAGCAACCACTCTGAGTAGACAGAAATAAGGGTGGAAGAAGAATTCGTGAACTTTATCTAAAAGTTAATTAGGAGCTTGCCATAGAAGAGTGATTCCACGATGCAAAGGTAATTCCTAATTAAAGAATAGTTGGAAGCCAGATAGATGGATTGGAGAGATTCATGCCAAGTAATGATTTAGAGATTGGTTGTCTCACCCTCTAAAGATGAATGTAAAACTGTGATTAAACGGTTCCCAATCTCAAATTAAACCAATTGCTAAAGTAGTGGGGTTAGTACGAAGCTCTCTTCAATAGTATAAATTATTATTGATTCTGATTTACGGTACCATAAACCAAATGATGGCACTGTTGTTTTCAGTAAGGCAAGAGTACAGTTCATAGCCTATTTTTTTATTGAATTCAAGGAACAGTGACATTAATTTTAGAGCATTAATTCAGAACGACTGCATTTTAACTACTTTCCCCACCTCACCCCCGCGTTGCCGTCCTCTAGCGACACAGGGAACCCTAACTCGCGTTGTTGCTGGCCTCTGCTTCCATTCCCCGTCTCACCGCCACCGGAGGTGTTGCCGGCTAATCCCGCACGGCCTAGAGGAAGGTGGCGGCGGGGTGCTCCACAGGCGCGCGTGCACGTCAGGTCCTGGCGCTGGTTGGTGGCGTGGTGACCGCAACCTCGTGGTGAGGCCACGCTTGCTCGTGTCGAGGTGGATGCGTCCTCGCGGTGAGGCGGCGACGGCTCTCCTAGGTCGTCGGGGTTGTTCGGCGTGCTGGTCCGGCCCGGTGGCGCATCAATCCGGGCACGTCCAGGCCTTGCGGTGGCGATTTAGCCCGTGTCCGTGCTGGTGCGCTAGGGCGGTAGCCCTAGGTCGTGGTGAAGCCATAGTTGTATGTACGGCCATTTGCTACAAACTGTACCGGTGGCAACTCACCATTTACAATCTTATTCATCAGTGGTGACCGGTTGACAACATTGTTGTCATTCAAAGATCCAGGCATTCCAAAGAATGCATGCCAAATCCAAGTCTCTTGATCGGCCACCGCTTCAAGGATTATAGTGGAACCCTTTTTTTTGGTCGTGGAATTGCCCATGCCATGCCTTTGGACAATTCTTCCAACTCCAATGCATGCAATCTATTGGGCCAAGCATGCCAGGAAAGCCGCGAGCTTTGTTCATCGCCAATAGCCTTGAGACATCTTCAGCATTGGGAGATCTCAAATACTCCTCGCCAAACACTTGCACAATTCCGACTGCGAAGCGCTTGACACACATGATGGCTTGGCTCTCACCCATAGCCAAGTGATCATCAACTAAATCAGCCGGGATACCGTATGCCAACATATGCAAAGCGGCTGTCACCTTCTGAAAGGTGCTATGCCCGAGCTCTCCGGCGGCATTCCTCCTTTACTGAGAAAACCGGTCATGGCTTTCTCTGCAATGCGCCTGAACAAGTCGGTGCTCATCCTAAACCAGCGACGAAAATACGACTCCGGGTATGTGGGATTCTCCACGAAATAGTGCCTCATCAATCTGTTATGGGCATCGATCCTATCTCTCCAAATTTTCTGCTGACCCATAACCGAACCACCATGCTTCGGTTTTTTATTGATATGCATAGCTAGGGTCATTGCAAGATCCTCCTCCTCTTCCATATCAAATTCTTCTTCAGAAGAATCATACGACGAACTCATCTACAATGTTCAATACTATGCTATAAAAACTACAATCAACATGCACCAAATTCATGAAGTTTGAGCAATACATACCTTGTAGGTGTTTTGTCGAACACCTTGCGGGCGCCGAGCGGCAGCGAGCGCTCGGGCGCTGTTCGTCGGAGGACGAACGCGCGCGAGGGACGGCTGGACTACAGGGGAGGCGGAGAAGCCGCCGCGGCGTGGGGATAGGCCGGGGAAGCGCCGGAACGGTCGCAGTGTGGCGCGGGCGGCGGCTGCGGCGCGGCTAGATGGGGGGTAGGAGTTGTGAGCGAGTGCGCGAGAGTCCAGCACGGGAGAGCGGACGCAGCAAATAAGCGGCGCGCGATTGAGTTTCGGCCCGCGTGCTGAACTACATATGCCGCACGCGCTGTTTTTGCGCGCCCGCTGGAGCAACTATACCGGTTGTGCGCGCTCTAAAACGGATAATTTTGCGGTACGGTGCTAGTTTGGCGCGGCTGTTGAAAATGCTTTGAGGAGGTGGGACGGTGTCCCGGATCAGGGCTTCTTGCCTGGATACGGTGGG
Source organism: Triticum urartu (assembly GCF_056163025.1). Lineage (NCBI taxonomy): Eukaryota > Viridiplantae > Streptophyta > Magnoliopsida > Poales > Poaceae > Triticum > Triticum urartu. The sequence continues at coordinate 9,246,496 of NC_141879.1, forward strand.
CTGGGGTCGTCGACGCACTGTGGTGGATGCCCTGGGTCGTGTGGGCCGTGGGGTGGTAACGGCCTGGTGCGTGGTGGACCTGTTCTGGGTTCGGGTGGTGTGCTGTCGGGGCTGGCTTTCCCTAGAGTTTGGGCTCGGCTGTGCTGCACTGTTCAGTGGGTGGGCTCGTATATGGTACCCTCTCAACTCAAGTGGGATCAAACTCATCTCAGGTGTGGCGTTCAATCTGCGAAGGGCGTGATATGTTGAAGATGGGACTAATCAAGAGGATTGGAGATGGGTCTAGCACTAATATGTGGAATGATAACTGGATCCCACGGGATTATAACATGAGGCCAGTGTCCTGCACGGCTACAAACCCGCCGGAGCTTGTCTCTGAATTAATTTGTCCTGCCATGAGAACATGGAATATGCAAGTCTTGAATGCCAATTTTCTGCCCATGGACGCAGAGCTGATTCGTCAGATACCTATATCCCATGTTGCTCAACAAGATTTCTGGGCGTGGAACTATGAAAAATCTGGGTCGTTCACTGTTCGATCTGCATATAAATTATTTGTTGAAACAAAGAGGAGACGAGAGGCATGGTTGAAAGGGGAAACTGAACCCTCAGATGTCAAGCAAGAGGAGAACAATTGGAGGAAGCTATGGCGTGTCAAAGTCCCGCCAAAGCTGCGGACGTTCGCTTGGAGACTCGCTCGCTCGTCTCTTCCGACGGTACAGGAGCGGGCGCGACGTAGTATGGCGACCACGGCAACATGTGTTATTTGCCAAGCCGGGACAGACTCATGGAGGCATGCTCTGTTGGATTGCAACATGGCAAAATCAGTATGGGCACTTCGGGAGGATGACACCACTATACCTCTGATAACTGATGAAACAACTGATGCGAAACTATGGTTGTTTGGAGTCAGCAACACTCTCGGAAGTGATCAGTTCGTGCAAGTTATTGTGACCCTTTGGGCTATATGGTGGGCAAGGCGGGAGGCCATACACGAGCAGGAGTTTCAGAGCCCGTTGTCCACCCACATGTTTATACAGCGATATCTGACGGATCTGAATATTATCGCGACAAATAAACCAGCGATTGCATCTAGTGCTGGTGTGAGGGGGATTGACCGTTGGATCCCACCTCCCCTGGGAACTACCAAAATAAACACAGATGGTGCTGTGTCAAAATCCATAAATAAAGGTGCTGTCGGTGTTATATGCAGGGATGATCAGGGTGTTTTTAGAGGGGCATCAGCAGTAGTTTATGAAGGGGTAACAGACCCGGCCACACTTGAGGCAGTGGCGGCGCCAGGTTCTGGAGGGTGGGTATTCATTTTGGAGGAGGGTATTCATTTTGCACAAATCATCACTGTTTTGCAAAAAAAATCGCTTGTTTTATATAAAATTTCAATGGTTTATCAAAATCTTAGGTATTCAACCGAATACCCAAGAAGACCCCTCGCGCTGCCCCTGACTTGAGGCCTACGCATGCCGAGAAGCTCTAGTTCTCGCTGAAGATCTCATGTTAAGCAAGCTCAAGGTTGCTTCAGACTGTCTGAGAGTCATCAATGATCTTCAAGCAACTATCCAGTTTGGAAGCTACTGTATGGTTTTGAGGGAGATTCAAGACCGACGTAGCAAGTTTCAGGCTAGTGAATTTAGCCACGAACAGCGCACATGCAATAAGGAGGCTCATCGCATAGCTAGATATGCTACTAGTTTAGAATCTGGGCGACATCTTTGGTTGCTCGAGGCTCGAGCCACCTGCTGGTCTTTGTATTCCTACTATCATTATGAGTTAAATAAAGTGCGCTGTTCCTAAAAAAAAAGTATATGGTACCCTCTTTTTGAAAAAAAAAAAAACTCAGTTCATCAAATATGGCACCGCTTTCATTTCATGCTCCTTTTTTTTTCAAATAATGGTTTCTACTAATATACGGGTCTATACTAGTCAAAATACAGGTTAATCCTCCTGCCAATTTATTAAGAATGCATATTGTTCCACTCATCCTTTGCAGATTAAACATATTAAAACTAATAGTTATATCTTAATACACTACAATTTCTCTAAGAAGTTGAAGTGCGGTGCTCAGGGTGGATGGGTCACACGCCCGACTTGTCTCCCGGGGGTCTGTTACGACTAACTGGCACACGCGTGCCTGTTAAAATTTCCCTATATTTATAGTGTTTGTTATCTTAATTTATTATTAGTTCTCATGTCTTTTTTTTTCTCATTTTCCTTTGCAGGTCCGTTAGTTTATTGTAGAAACAACCAGTATATATATTCCTTCTTATCTAGTTCGGTTAGAATCACATAACATGTCTAGATGCATTCATGCGCCTGTCTCTATTCCTTAATAGTACGAAGAATCTTGTGTAGAATGCCCTGATTCAGTGGGGAAGACCGAATTTCTCACAATAATGGATAGGGGAATATCTTAGTTGGGATAGCTTTAAACACTCCGCTGGAATATATTAGTTTTAGGATGCTAATTCCTGAGCAGGAGAGCATCTATGCTTTACTTCTGTGACAAGCATCCATGAATATCTGCCGTAGTGAAGTAAACAGATGATACATCCGATGATACCTTATAAGAGCATCTCTAGCAAACCTCTTATATCGCGGACCCTTAAATCGCTTTTACAGTTCACGGAAAATCAGTTTTACGGGCTGAAGCGTGCGGCGGTCGAACAGACCCCGTATAATCAACCTGTAAAAAAATATATTCTCTGAATATAAGTCTTCCTCTTCCTCTTCCTCACGCCAATTTGAAATCAAGCGCCGACCAACGTGCGGACGAGGAAGACACGGCCAGAGCGGAGGCCGGCGGACGAACGGACGAGGGAGACGCTGGACGGCCACGACACGCAGGCGGAGGCCAGGGCGGCATCCGGGCGCGTGCGGCCGGACTCAGCTAGCTAGCTTGCTCGCATCGACAGGCGGCGTCCGGGCAGACGGGCGCGGCGGCCTGGAGGCGGCGGTGCGGTCACTGCAGGCGGCGAGCTTTGAGGCGTCGGCAGGAGCTGAAATTCTCCAACTGCTAGCGTTGACTGGTATTCGGGGCCCTGGCAAAATTGCCTCCGAAACTGAATATACACGGGTCTCGGGCATGTGTTCACAGGGCCCTGTAAAAAAATTTAAGGGTCGGACAATTTTAAGGGGTTTGCTCGGGTCGGTTTTTTCAACTGAAACTATAAAAAACGGTTATTTTACGGGTTTGACATGTTATACAGGGTCTGCTAGAGATGCTCTTAGATCCTCTCCTCTGGTCCCCATAGGTTGTCATCTAGCCACAAAAAAATAATGCCAAAGGGTCCTTTTGAAGTGGAAAGGACACTGGCAGCAAACCTGAAGTGAGTTGCTTCCAGTGACGCGCCGCATTACCTTAAGTGGTTTTATAAGCAAGTCAGCACTACTACAAAACACTCTATTGATGTAGGTTTTGGCATCCGGCTGAAGACCATCGGAGTTAATAATACATATTATTTCAGCCAGTTGGGAAACCGACTAGGATACTCCTTCATCTAAACCGTTTTCAAATATGAACGTTCCGAGATAGTGTAGTATTCTCTCCACCATTGTTTATGTAACATTTACATATTTTGAAGTTCAAGTTTGACCAATCGAATGCATCATGCATATGTCACAAACATTATACCATTCAATTCATATTAAAAATAGTTTCAACGGTATAATGTTTATAACATATAGTAAATATTTTATTAGTAAAAATGATGCTCGAAGTTCAATCACAAATAATAAGCACGCCATGTAAATAGGAAGTGAGAGAGTGGCTTAATCATTATCCACGTCGATTTCTTCAGCAGAACTAGCGAAGATAGATTCTTGGGCTGCTTGGAAGAATATGTATCCACCTAACATCCCCCTGAACCAGAAAAAAATATATAGAAATATATCATGCGTCTGTGATCATTACACCTTAAATCCTAGATGGCATAGAAATCTGTCTGTGATGTGGATTTCTACCTGTCTGTAATGTGCCTTTGTAGTAGTGTGGATGGCTAAATTAAGACGGGGATGGGAAGGTATATGCGGGTGAGCGAGAGTGCTTGTGATGTGCAACACTGCGACCTGATGCATCAAATGTTTTGCGAAGGCCAACATGTTTCATAAACATGTTGCTCAATCCGCTGCTTGTCCAAGATGTCAAGACCCGTATGAGGATGCTCTCCGCCTCATCTCTACTTGCTCCTACGCAACACAAGTTTGGTCTAGCCTGGGCCTGTCTGCCTCAGTCTCCCTCACTGCTCTTCACCAACACCCGCTGATTCAGGGCCTCAACCCGAACATCTAGCCATCGATGGCCTTGACAGTTGCTTGGAAACTATGAGACTCGAGAAACGCTCTAGTATTCAGGAACGAAGACCACTCTCTCAGAACAACACTAAGAAATATTGTAGCAGACTTCTCTTTCTGGGTTTTCCGGTTCAGAAAACATGAAGACAGTAACTATGCTAGGCAGTGGCTTCACTTCCTCTCCTCTGCAATCCTTTCTAGCTGAATTTGTAACAATACTACTGCTGTATTTCTCCAACCTCTTTTGAGTGGTAATATATTCAGGTGGGGAAGCTCTCCCCCCGGCGACCGTTCAAAAAAAAAATGTTTTTGCGAGGGTTGGCTCTGCTTTGGTAGTGAGCAAGTGCCTTCCTGCATCAGGTAATAAGGCGGGCAGGAGTGTAGTAGGGAATTTGTTCTGAAAGACGACTGCTCGTGCATTGATTCTGCCACCTGCCCGTTTGGGTTGAAGATAGGAAAGAAACTTAGAAACACTATGCCCACGAATATGTAATTTGTGATTGAGCAAATGCTAGTTTCAAGCTTGCGCAAACATATGTACACATATATGCATGGATGGAGATAAAGTAGAATATAAATGGAATGAAAAAAGGAGTTTTACGAGAGAACAGGTTAGATGCACAACCACTAACGTCACATTCACATAACCACAAACTATGTGTGTTTCCTACATATATAGGAATAGGATAATAATTAATGGATGCTCCATCAGCCCCACTTAAGTGACTGCATGTTGTGCCACTTTATAGTATACTCCTGATGTTCCCGGTTGGGCCTCAGTGAGGTGTTACGCTAGTTCTAGACTTTTAATTTGTATATCCTTTGATCTGTTTTGTTGGGGGCCTCCTCACCACATTGTATCGTCTCGCCGTGTACTTTATGATGTTGCTTTATATATAAAGTGGGACAAAATCCCGTTTCGAGATAGTATACTCCTGAATCCTGATGTTGATAGGTAGGACACTTGACCTGTCCGTGATGAGCATCATGTACACAAACTGATGGAGATATTGACTTATCTGTTATTTAGAGCAACTCCAACGGGCCGACCCAAACAGACGGCGATTTCGTCCGCTTTTTGTCCGTTTGGGTCGGCTAGACGGACACGGATGTCCGCTTCCGCATTTGGGTCGGCGCGTGCGCCCAACGGTGACCTGAACCCATTTTGATGGGGCTAAAAAAAATGAACGCATACATATTAAAAAAAGAAACCGCATTAATTAAACATTAAAGCCGGCCACGAAGGTCGGCGAGAGTTCAAGCGTCCATATTTACATTTTAAAAAATAAAAATAGCCTAAACTACGAGGCGACGCGCTGTCCTAGGCGTCGTCGTTGTCCTCGGGGTCCGTGAGGTCGATGAGTGTCGGCACCGGCCCGGCCCAGGCGAACGCCGTGTTCCAGAGCACCGTCATGCCAGGCAGTGCCGGCGGGGGGGGGGGGGGGGAGGGGTGTGTTTGTGTGTGCGGCCGCCTGTGCAGCCGCGGCCTGGCGCACCTCCTCCTCGGCCTCGCGCTGCTCCTCCTCGAGGTCGCGCTCGAGCATCTCGAGGTACTCGCCGTCGCAGCGCTCCTTGGCCACCCTGATCTTGCGCCGGTGCTCGAGGTACGCCTGCTCCTGCGCCGGCGTCGCTCTCATCTAGACCGGCGGCGCGCATACCCACTCGCGCACTACTCCCGTCTAGGAGTAGCGCTCGATGGGGGACGGCTCCCGCTCCGGCTCCGGCTTGATAGGGGACTGCGGGGACACCGGCGGCACCACGCTATCACCCGCCGCGGAGAGGGCAAGGGCCTGCGCCATTGCCGCCTCGTACCGAGCCTCCTCTTCCGCCTCCGCCATGCGCCGCTCGTCCTCCTCGCTCTCCGGTCGACCTCGCGCACGCCCCATCGCCTCGCCTCCTCGTGCTCGAAGGCGAACCACCGCGCCCAGTTGGGCAAGTCGGTTGTGTAGGCGGGGTCGTGGCGCTGCTCCGACGTCAGTAGCCCGCCGGCGCCGCACCTCCTCCGCATGAGCACGAGCCGTCCGCGGCGCCGCCGGCACTGGGATCCTATCTGGATCCAGATGCCAGTCGTGCGGCAGCGTCACGTCGGGATACGGTAGAGGCTGGTGGTGCTGCCAGTGCCACTCCGCCTGGTGCACTGGCACGTTCACGCGCTGCCTCTGCCGGCGAGGCGCCGGCGCCGGCGGAGGCGGGAGGAACTCTGAGGGGAAAGGGTGGCGGGGGACTTGCCCTTGGCCTTGCTGCCGCTGGCGCCGGAGAAGAGGCCCATCTCGCTGTGGTTGTGGTGGTTAGGGTTTGCCGGCGACGAGGGAGGAAAGATTGGCAGATGTGAACGGCGAGTTTGGATGAGGACGGCCCCGCCGCACGGTCGGCTTAAAAAAGGACGAGCGCCGTCGCTGACGCGTGGGCTCGTGGTCATAAATTAAGCTAACCGCATGGGCAGCAAGTAGTTGGACGCCCGCCATGTGAGGACGCGGCGGATAGCGAGAAGGCGCGCGAAGCGTCCGTTCGACATCCGCGCCGACGCATTTGGGGCGCAAATTTAGGCCGCAAATGCGTAGGCGCGGACGCGACGCGGACGTGATTTGGGTTTGGGTCGGCGCGTTGGACCGCCACTTTTGTCCGCGCCGATCCAAACGAACGCAGGCGGACGAAATGGATCGGCCCTTTGGAGTTGCTCTTATCTTTACGGTTATAAAAAAAAACTAGGCATGCTTGAGGTTGGTGCGCCTGGACAACCTTTTGGCACACTTGCGGCAGGAGTGACACTCTCGCTGGAGGCCGCCTCCTCGGTCCCGCTGCTGTTTGTTGCTGAAGTGGCGGAGCTAGGTTTACTTCTGGAACGGGTGTACAAAGTGCAAGACTGTACAAAATTACTAGCTATTTTTCAGTGTATATATATTTCTCTACTTACTTTATGCCTTTTTATCAGAATGCATGGGTGCACGTATGTATACACATGTACCCTAGGGCTGCTGCTTTTGTTGCAGCGGCAACAGCATCAGCTGGTGCCCCCCCCCCCCCCCCCCCCCCCCCTCTCCACCTTGTCGTACTTGTCGTCATCTTCCTCCTCCTCGTCTTCGGAGCCACTGAAGTCCTCCTCGAGGTGTCCACTGTGTGTCCGCCGTCTATGACTCGCTGTCTCTTATCGCGGTGGTAGGTCGTGCCGCCATCCCCTGGCCCTGAGCTTAAGTGTCTAGTGCGCTGACCTCTGTCCACCGTGCGCCTCATCTGACCCACCGCAAACCTTCCCAACTTTGACGTGTGATTTGATTAATCAACTGAGAAGAAATCGTGCTATCTACAAGCTTTTCTAACTCCAAGCATTTCCGTGACTTTTGCGTGGAGAAGGCCGCAGACCTAATTCAGTTTTGGTGCAACATACCAGCTGAGGCCGGAGATGGGAAGGACCAGGTCCAGCTAGTCTGAGGAGAAGGACAGAGGGCATTGGAAGGCGGACGCGGTGGTGGCTTGAGGATGGAGAGCCCCAAGCATTGATTGAAATAGAAGGAATTTTGGCCTATTTAATAAGGTAGGATGTTTATAACTTTTGTGGATTTTTTAGTCAATTTCTCTTTGTTTGTTTAGCCCATCATGTACTTTTACTGTATAGGGATACAAAAGGTGCGGTGGTTGTTATTTTTTTTTGTCAACTAAATCAAAGATCTCATGAAACATCAAGCACAACATCTCAATTCCATCATGTAATTTGTCCGGAGAGATGAACACACCAGAAACCAGCACGACTTGATACAGGATACAAGGTTTCAAAGAGAGGATTCTATGGTGGTGGTGGTGGGTGGGTGGGGGGGGGGGGGGGGGGGGGTTCCGACATATGTCCAGTTTGTGCCAATGGTATAGAAGGTACTTTTCACCCATCCTATTTGTTTTCGAAAGCCAGGGAGTTGTGGACTGCTATGTCTGTTCTTTGGAAGCTACCAGCAACAAATGAGGCTGTACATACGGGGAAAGAATGGTTACTTCATGCATTACAGCCTCTCAGTAATTTGGAACAAAGCATGCTTTTGATGACGCTTTGGAGGACTTGGTTTACTCGTAATGAGATTGTCCATGATAAATCACCACCACCTGTAGACGTCTCCATCAGGTTTCTCTACAGTTATCTGCAGTTGTTGATCGCCATAAAAGCTGAGCCATACGCTGATCCGTGTAAAGCGAAGACTCCTATGATAGGACCGATTCCTAGCACACATGAAATAACAAAACGCGAAGTACGCCCTGCCTGGTTTCCGCCGCCAGCTGGGTGGCTCAAACTGAACTCAGAACTCGGATGGTTCCTTTCCTTTGGATGGGTCTACTGGGTCTAGTATGGTTCTTCGAGATGAATCAGGCTCGATTGTTTGTTCAGCTTGCGGAGTACTTTACAGAGGCGGAACCAGAATTTCTCAAAGCCTAGGGCTAAAATTAACTGACTAATTATAATGTCAAATACTACGCACATCAATGTGCATTATAAGTATGACAATAAATCACATTCAAGACGAAATAAAAATTCATTATTATCACGAGAGGAAGATCCATAAAAGAAATAGTTTAATAAAGTGTATCATTGCAAACATGGTTTGGTATCGAATTGGTGAAGACTTGCTTAATTCAAGGCCCTCGTTTCTTCACCAGCAACAGTAGAAGGACCTGGATCTGCAAACATAAAATCAAGTATTTAAAATCAAGACACTGGACATAAACTAAATCAATTGTTCGTATAAAGTATCTAATTTCCTGACAAACAATTTAATAAAATTGACTAAATAAATAAAACTCACTAAGTTTGGCTGGTATAAAGGAATTAGGGATAACCAAATTTGATGATACAGATTACATATTACCTGTGCAACACACTAGCACAAAGTGCGGTCCTGGGTGTGTGCACTTCAAATCAAAAATAGATTGCGAAAAACAAGAGGCGGGAGGCCAAGGCACTGGACCCAGCGGCCGGTGCGGCGGGGAATCGCCAATCGCGGGTTGACAAGGGCGGCCGGTGGCGGCGCAGCGCTTGGGCGCTCTGTTCTAGCGAGGTGAGGGTTTCCCTGTTGTCGCGATCAGGCGAGGGGTGTTTTTTTTTTCTTTCTTGATTGACTTGATCGACGAGCGATCAGGCTACAGATCGAAGCGTACCGTCGATTGGTTTTCTGTTCGATTGATGGAGTTGGGCTAATGGGTTGAAGCCTTGAAGGCCTGTACGTCTATGTGAAGCCTGGGGCTGGATTTGTATGTATCTCAGATTCTGAATTTTTTTCTACTATGTGTACAAGTGCTACTTGGGCCACGCCTAGGGCTACAGCCCTAGTTGCTCCAGGCCTAGTTTCGCCCCTGACTTTACTCATGCTGGGACGTACGAGTTGGAAGCAAAACTAGGTGCATGTATGGAGGGCGTCTCGCAAGCCCTGATGAGAAGCAATTTTCCGGTGATCATTGAGTTGGATTCCCTACAAGCGGTTCATATGATACAGTCTTGAGGAGATCAAGCTACCCCTAATAGAGCTAGTATTACTCATATTAGACGCTCTCAAAATAAGAGGTCAGCAATGGTTTAGCTATTTTTGCTCGTATAGAAGGTAGAACCATGACTTGGTTGGGGTTCTGGCCCTCCTACTGGATAGAGCTGAACGATGTTGATTGTAATCCTCCTGTGTTTTGAGTAATACAAGCTTTTTACCCGCAAATAAATAAATAAAGTACGTACTTACATCTTACCTAGGTAGATCACCAGCTCGATCGAGCAAAGCAAATTTAAGCCTGGGCACACCGCACACACACATAAGTAGGATTTTATTTACTTATATGACCAAATACAATAGAGTGGATGCAGAGCATCGTCCATACATCGGGAGTACAAATTACTTGGATTTAGTTACAGACACTAGGATGATTATTTATTTAAATCACGGTTGAGGCTGCATGCATGCAGACAGCAAACATATACGGTAGTACGTACCATAATTTATATACGTATAGGTTGTGACACTCCTGCACTGCTGTTTGCCACACTTGCGGCAGGAGTGACAGTGCCGCCGGCGGCTGCTCTTGCAGCGTCATCAGAGCCACTCAAGTCTCCCCCCTGGGTGTACGCGTGGGACTCCTTGCCCCCCTTGCTGCTGGAGCGTCAGCAGCATCAACCGGCGGTGCTCCCCTTCCTCCACCTCCTCGTCATTCTCATCATCTTCATCCTCGTCGTCTTCTTCGAAGGCATCCTCGTCATCCTCATCATCTTCGTCCTCGTCCTCGTCGTCCTCATCGTCGGAGGCACTGAAATCCTCATGCTCCACGCCATACAGACAGGCTTTCTGCTGCGGCCAGGACTCTCGCTCATACCCACGAGGAACAGCCAGTGAGTTGCCCGAGCGAGCGACTGCTAGTGAGTCACTAGAGAACCCCTGTGCCCCCTGTCGGCCGTACCCACGAGGGACGGCCAATGAGTTGCCCGAGCGAGCGACCGCCCGTGAGTCACTGGAGAACCCATGCACCCCCTGTCGCTCGTACCCACGAGGGATTGCCACTGAGTTGCTCGAATGAGCGACTGCCAGTGATTCATTAGAGAACACCTTCGTCCCCCGCGGCTGCCGGGGTTGTTGCCGTAGCAGCAGCCACTGCAGCTCCTGCTCTCGCTGCCGCAGCTTTCGCTCCTGCTGCAGCCGCAGCTTACGCTCTCGCTGCAGCTTTTTCTTTCGCTTCCGCAGCTTTCGCTCCTGCTCCTTGTCCCCGAACAGGATGTAGCTGGGCAAGCCAAAGATTCCTCCGAACGTCATTGCTAATTGTCTGCTGGGTTATCTATCTATGACTTGTGTGCATTCTTTGTATGGATTGGCTTTATATATAGGCGCGAGTTAGCTGCCCTGCCATGGGTGCAAGTGGGAGCATTTGTGCTCCCATATGTTTGCTTTAGCATTTTATTCTAGTCCATCCGGGAAGGAATATGGTCCTAACCATGTAAATGATCCTATTCGTATACCATATGTGACCTATGAATGATAAAAGCAAAGATTCTATTCTTTTCTTAATTGCTAATAACCTAGGAGTAATTCTTATCCAGTTATTATACTTCAGCACCGAAACCCCAGATGTATCTTGGGCACATTTGAGCCTTGTTTTTTTTATCAAATTAACATTTTTCACACAAGGCGTAAACTTGAAAGTTTTTCAGTGAAAGATTTGTTGGGAAATGTAGCATGCAATTTCAAAAAATATCCTACATTCACGCAAGATCTATTTAGGAGATGCATAACAACGAGAGGGGGAGAGTGTGTCTACATACCCTCGTAGACCGAAAGCGGAAGCGTTAGCTTAACGCGGTTGATGTAGTCGAACGTCTTCTCGATTCAACCGATCAAGCACCCAACGTACGGCACCTCCGAATTTAGCACACGTTCAGCTCGATGACGTCCCTCGAACTCTTGATCCAGCAAAGTGTCGAGGAAGAGTTTCGTCAGCATGACGGCGTGGTGATGGTGATGGTGATGTGATCAGCGCAGGGCTTCGCCTAAGTACTACGACGCTATGACCAGAGGAGTAAACTATGGAGGGGGGCATCGCACACGGCTAAGAGAATAACTGTTGTACTTTGGGATGCCCCCTGCCCCGGTATATAAAGGAGGGGAGGAGGAGGCCGGCCACCAGGGGTGCGCCAAGGAGAGGAGAGTCCTACTAGGACTAGAGTCCTAGTAGGATTCACCCCCCCCCCCCCCCTCTTTTTTCCTTTCCTAGTCCAATTCGGACTCCCTATGGGAGGGGGCGCGGCCACCCCTTGTGGGCTGCCTCCCCTCTCCCCTATGTCCCATGTAGGCCCATTACTTTCCCCGGGGGTTTCGGTAACCCCTCGGTACTCCGATAAATACCCGAAACGTCCCAAAACCATTCCGGTGTCCAAATACTATCGTCCAATATATCAATATTTACCTCTCGACTATTTCGAGACTCCTCATCATGTCTGTGATCTCATCCGGGACTTCGAACAATCTTCGATCACCAAAACACGTAACTCATAATACAAACCGTCATCGAACGTTAAGCGTGGGGACCCTACGGGTTCGAGAACTATGTAGACATGATCGAGACACATCTCCGATCAATAACCAACAGCGGAACCTGGATGCTCATATTGGTTTCTACATATTCTACGAAGATCTTTTATCGGTCAAACCGCAATAACAACATACGTTATTCCCTTTGTCATCGGTATTACTTGCCCGAGATTCGATCGTCGGTATCCTCATACCTAGTTCAATCTCGTTACCGGCAAGTCTCTTTACTCGTTCCGTAATGTATCATCCTGTAACTAACTCATTAGTCACACTGCTTGCAAGGCTTATAGTGATGTGCATTACCGAGAGGGCCCAGAGATACCTCTGACACTCGGAGTGACAAATCCTAATCTTGATCTATGCCAACCCAACAAACACCTTCGGAGAGACCTGTAGAGCATCTTTATAATCACCCATTTACGTTGTGACATTTGATAGCACACAAGGTGTTCCTCCGGTATTCCGGAGTTGCATAATCTCATAGTCAGAGGAATATGTATAAGTCATGAAGAAAGCAATAGCAATAAAACTTAACGATCATTATGCTAAGCTAACGGATGGGTCTTGTCCATCACATCATTCTCCTAATGATGTGATCCCGTTTGACAACACATGTCTATGGTTAGGAAACTTAACCATCTTTTGATTAACGAGCTAGTCTAGTAGAGGCTTACTAGGGACACTTTGTTTTGTCTATGTATCCACACATGTATCAAGTTTCCGGTTAATACAATTCTAGCATGAATAATAAACATTTATCATGATATAAGGAAATATAAATAACAACTATGTTATTGCCTCTAGAGCATATTTCCTTCAAGATTTACAAAGTATTTACTTGTGTAAATGTTTTCAGCGGTTTCCAAATTTTTAAGTGTGGTTTTCAAGAAATTTAGATCCCAAGCTCAAATGAATTTGAGACCAAAGAATCCTCATTCACCTTAGTATGAACTACTCTCTGTTGGAAAAGGCAGTGCCTAGGAGGCGCTTAGGCACGCCTAGGCGCTAGGCAATGGCCAAACGCCTCGCCTAGGGCATAAATGGAGGTCTAGGCAGGGCAAGCAAGGAATTTCCTACCCAAGCAAGAAATCATGCCACATACTGCACTGATATGCCAAACGGGTTATATTCCAATGGCAGTAGATGGTAATTAACTTATTTATATGGCCTAAACTAATATCAACACCCATATAATAATCACAAATACACTACGAGTAAAAAAAATATTACCGCCTAGGCACTAGGCGAAGGCCAATCGCCTCGCTTACGCCTACCGCTTTTCCAACCTTGGTACTACTTATAAAAAATAGCCAAATCTCTGCCTTAAGATGCACATGCACTATTAGATAAACTTGGAGGGTGGCCTGCCCAAATGCACGAGCAACATCTTAATGTTCTACTAATTATATGATGATTCAAAATTTTAAATATTACTTCTAAAGCTAGACATTTTGGCTTCAGTAAATTAGATTATAATAAAGTAATAATCATAAGTAGTGTATTTACCTAATTGAAAATATGAAACCTACCCAAAATAATTCAATAAATTTGGACATACAATTTCGAGCAATGAAGTACTTTCATAAACGTTGTAGTTTATCATATCCTTTCGGAGGTTTTAGGTAATTACAACACTGGATGAATTGATGTGTATGGGTCTATGCAGGTTAGAGGCAAATGTTGTAATGTTGTACATATATGACTGAAGTACATATTATCAGAGGCTAGAGTAAAGCTGGATTGAAGACCATCTGATTTACAATGTATATAATAGAATGGATATACCTTTTTTCTGAAATATGCAATAACGCACATGTATGGCCATTTAAATTTTCGACATATAGAAAAGGAATACTCCCTCCTTCCTGGTTTACATGGCTCAATTTTAAAATCTCTTCAACCAAGGTAGATGATGAGTGGTGGAATTAATTTTGTACTTTGCAAAACTAGTCACCTTGAAATATGAACATGTGATGCTAAATACTCCCTCCATCCCAAAATAAGTGGAGGAAGTAGTAGAACTAAGACTTATAAAAGGGAAAAACAAATATTTTCATATGAGCCCTATAAACTGGAAAGGAGGGAGTACATATATGAATGAGATGGTTGATTAGATGAGGTCAAGGCCATTCAATCTTTGGAAAATAATATAATATTATTAATTTCCAGAATTATCGAGGTAATAATAATAATCATCAATGAATGGCATGAAGTGTAATGCTGAATAAAAACATAAATTTGAAAGGACATGCATTATTTGTTTGCATTTTGGCTTGTGTTTCCCTCCTTTCTTTTATTATATTCGTCAACATAGTTCACCCTCTCTTTCAATTAGCGATCCACTTCTGATCTCTAATCAAAACATTTCTGCTAAATCAGTGCTGACCAAATCCATCACAATAGACACATAAGCACATGGGCACAAAATATAGGAAGTATGCTTTTGTGTGAACATGCATTGTTTCCGACGCTGATGTTAATTGTTCTTCTTGTCAATAAAAACCGCAAGCTATCTTCCTATGGATTGTATAATTTTGATAAACTTATGGATAACATGGCTATTATTTTGATATGTTTTTTCTGTAATCTTGTAGGTTACTATATACCTTAAATCACAAAGAGACAAAGAAGTTTGTGTAATATGCAAAATCTATGAGGAAAAGGCTGCCTGTAATAGTTCACACATCCTAACTCAGAGGTTCCACACACAAATACCTACCAAACAAATAAAAAATTCAAAATGAACTAAAAACTAAAATATTTTTGTTATAGACCAAGAGCTCAGGAGAAGATCACATACTTATAGTCTTCAATTTTGATTTTGAAATCATGCTATACCATCGATACCAAGTTGCATCGAGACGTTGATTCACTAGTAGAAAAGGGGGCAAAGGTTCAGGCCGGGTCAGCCCATTAGTCCCGGTTCAGTCCAGAACCGGGACCAATGGGGGCATTGGACCCGGTTCGTGAGCCCAAGGGGCCGGCCGGGCCACGTGGGCCATTGGTCCCGGTTCGTCTGGACCTTTTGGTCCCGGTTGGTGGCTTGAGCTCCCCTTTAGTCCCGGTTCATGCCACCAACCGAGACCAATGAGGTGCCTATATATACCCCCTCGCGTAAGAGCAGAGCACACTGCTCTGTTTTTTCTGGCCGAGGGGGAGAGGGCTTGGTGGTGCTCTAGCTCAACTCCTATGCACACAAGGTGTTCGATGGAATGCCCGAGCCACACTACTTAAGCTTTCTCCTCTCCAAGCTTGACCTCCAAGCTCCATTTTTCTCAATATTTGTCTAGGTTTAGCGGTCCGTCACGCCCCGTCCCCGTATTCACCGCCGTCGATCACCTGCGCCGAGCTCATCGCCGGCACCACCGTGGTGAGCCTCTTGTTCTTATCTTCTTTCTGAAAGTAAAAAATATTCTTACTTGTATGTTTACATAGATACTTGTATTATTTTCTTACTTTTATTATTGCATCTTATATAGTGTGATGGTTTTGGTATCCGCCCCCGTCGGCCCTCGTCCTGTCTATGATTCGGATGTGGTATATATATTATCTTTATAACTATTGGTTCATTTATTGTTTATGAAAATTATGCCGACCAACGTGACATAGATTTTATTTATGTAGGATGTATGTTAATCGGAAATTCCAACCGACCCTATTGTCGAGAGGTTAAATTTAGTTGAAGAAGAAAACAATTTGTTGAAGGAAAAAATAAAAAAAAATTGAGGAGGAGAAGATGATATTGGAGTTGCATGTTGCGGATGTCGTCGATGATCACAAGATCAAGATGGATGCAATGCGCTTGAAGATTAGAAAGATTAGAAAATATGCCATTCATACCGAGGCTTGGTATCATTATGCTGTTGGATCAATTGTTGTTTTCGCATTGAAATGTTTTACATAGTTTCAATGTATGGTTTAATTAATTAGATGCTCTGGAGAGCTATATGTTGTTAGATGAGAACTATGTATGTACTTTGGTTTTAATGTGATGATGAACTTCTATTAATTTGGACACTTAATTATATATAATGCACGCAGATGAACTGGCAATGGATGTACGGTGACAGACACACCTCCGAGTACATTAAGGGCGTGCATGAGTTTCTCGATGCGGCTGAGGCAAAAAGCAGAATGGTTTTATGTGTTGTCCATGCACTGAATGTGGGAATACGAGGTCTTACTCTAACCGGAAAATCCTTCACTCCCACCTGCTTTACAAGGGTTTCATGCCACACTATAATGTTTGGACGAGGCACAGAGAAATAGGGGTTATGATGGAAGACGGCGAAGAAGAAGAGTACGATGACAACTATGTGCCCCCTGAATACGGTGATGCTGCAACGGGGGGAGCTGGTGAAGATCAAGAGGAACCAGACGATGTGACCAATGATGCTGCAATGGGTGAAGCTGCTGAAGATCAAGAGGAACCAGATGATGTGCCCGATGATGATGATCTCCGCCGGGTCATTGTCGATGTAAGGACGCAATGCGAAAGTCAAAAGGAGAAGCTGAAGTTCGATCGCATGTTAGAGGATCACAAAAAAGGGTTGTACCCCAATTGCGAAGATGGCAACACAAATCTCGGTACCGTACTGGAATTGCTGCAGTGGAAGGCAGAGAATGCTGTGGCTGACAAAGGATTTGAGAAGCTAATGAAAATATTGAAGAAGAAGCTTCCAAAGGATAACGAATTGCCCGACAGTACATACGTAGCAAAGAAGGTCGTATGCCCTCTAGGATTGGAGGTGGAGAATATACATGCATGCCCTAATGACTGCATCCTCTACCGTGGTGCATACAAGGATCTGAACGCATGCCCGGTATGCGGTGCATTGCGGTATAAGGTCAGACGATATGACCCTGGTGATGTTGACGGCGAGCCCCCCAGGAAGAGGGTTCCTGCAAAGGTGATGTGGTATGCTCCTATAATACCACGGTTGAAACGTTTGTTTAGAAACGAAGAGCATGCCAAGTTGATGCGATGGCACAGTGAGGACCGTAAGAAAGACGGGAAGTTGAGAGCACCCGCTGACGGGTCGCAGTGGAGAAAAATCGAGAGAAAGTACTGGGATGAGTTTGCAAAGGACCCAAGGAACGTATGGTTTGCTTTAAGCGCTGATGGAATTAATCCTTTCGGGGAGCAGAGCAGCAATCACAGCACCTGGCCCGTGACTCTATGTATGTATAACCTTCCTCCTTGGATGTGCATGAAGCGGAAGTTCATTATGATGCCAGTTCTCATCCAAGGCCCTAAGCAACCCGGCAACGACATTGATGTGTACCTAAGGCCATTAGTTGAAGAACTTTTACAGCTGTGAAATGGAAACGGTGTACGTACGTGGGATGAGCACAGACAAGAGGAATTTAACCTAAAGGCGTTGCTGTTCGCGACCATCAACGATTGGCCCGCTCTCAGTAACCTTTAAGGACAGACAAACAAAGGATACCACGCATGCACGCACTGTTTAGATGACACTGGAAGTATATACCTGGACAAATGCAGGAAGAATGTGTACCTGGGCCATCGTCGATTTCTTCCGACCAACCATCAATGTCGAAAGAAAGGCAAGCATTTCAAAGGCGAGGCAGATCACCGGAAGAAGCCCGCCATGCGTACCGGTAATCACGTACTTGCTATGGTCAATGATTTACACGTAATATTTGGAAAGGGTCCCGGCGGACTAGCTGTTCCGAATGACGCTGAGGGACACGCACCCATGTGGAAGAAGAAATCTATATTTTGGGACCTACCCTACTGGAAAGACCTAAAGGTCCGCTCTTCAATCGACGTGATGCACGTGACGAAGAACCTTTGCGTGAACCTGCTAGGCTTCTTGGGCGTGTATAGGAAGACAAAAGATACACCTGAGGCACGGGAGGACCTGCAATGTTTGCACGAAAAAGACGGCATGCCTCCGAAGCAATATAAAGGTCCTGCCAGCTACGCTCTTACGAAAGAAGAGAAAGAAATCTTCTTTGAATGCCTGCTCAGTATGAAGGTCACGACTGGCTTCTCGTCGAATATAAAGGGAATAATAAATATGCCAGAGAAAAAGTTTCAGAACCTAAAGTCTCATGACTGCCACGTGGTTATGACGCAACTGCTTTCGGTTGCATTGAGGGGGCTTCTACCGGAAAACGACCGATTAGCCATTGTGAAGTTATGTGCATTCCTCAATGCAATCTCTCAGAAGGTGATCGATCCAGAAATCGTAACAAGGCTAAGGAGTGATGTGG
Organism: Triticum urartu; assembly: GCF_056163025.1. Taxonomy (NCBI): domain Eukaryota; kingdom Viridiplantae; phylum Streptophyta; class Magnoliopsida; order Poales; family Poaceae; genus Triticum; species Triticum urartu. Next base: position 9,265,083 of record NC_141879.1, read on the forward strand.
CGCAATGTCTTGTCAGTTTCGAGCTGGTGTTCCCACCATCCTTCTTCAATATCATGACGCACGTCCTTGTTCATCTAGTCGACGAGATTGTCATTCTGGGGCCCGTATTTCTACACAATATGTTCCCTTTTGAGAGGTTCATGGGAGTCCTAAAGAAATATGTCCGTAACCGCGCTAGGCCAGAAGGAAGCATCTCCATGGGCCATCAAACAGAGGATGTCATCGGGTTTTGTGTTGACTTCATTCCTGGCCTTAAGAAGATAGGTCTCCCTAAATCGCGGTATGAGGGGAGACTGACTGGAAAAGGCACACTTGGAAGGGACTCAATAATATGCTGGGACGGATATTCTTGGTCTCAAGCACACTACACAGTTCTACAGAACTCTACCTTGGTGACCCCGTATGTCGATGAAGACAAGAACAGTCTGCGCTCCAAACACCCGGAGCAGTGCGACGACTGGATTACATGTGAACACATCAGGACTTTCAGCAGTTGGTTGGAAACACGTCTCAGAGGTGATAACACTGTTTGTGATGAGTTGTACTTGTTGTCCAGGGGACCGTCTTTGACTGTATTGACTTACAAAGGATACGAGATAAATGGGAATACATTTTACACGATCGACCAAGATCAAAAGAGCACCAACCAAAACAGCGGTGTCCGCTTTGATGCAGCAACCCAGAGCGGAAAGGACACATATTATGGTTACATAGTGGACATATGGGAACTTGACTACGGACATGATTTTAAGGCCCCTTTGTTTAAGTGAAAATGGGTCAATCTGTGAGTAGGCGGGGTACAGGTAGACCCACAGTACGGAATGACAATAGTGGATCTGAAAAATCTTGGGTACACTGACGAACCATTCGTCCTAGCCAATGATGTGGCACAGGTTATCTATGTGAAGGACATGTCTACCAAACCGAGAAAAAGAAAAGATAAGGAAGCGAATACATCATACGATGAACCAAAGCGCCACATAGTTCTTTCAGGAAAAAGGGACATCCTGGGAGTGGAGGGCAAGACAGACATGTCTGAAGATTATGAAAAGTTTCATGAAATTCCTCCCTTCAATGTCAAGGCTGACCCAAGCATCCTAATAAACGATGAAGATTATCCATGGTTACGGCGCAATAAGAAAATGACACAAGCGAAGAAAAAGTGAAGACTTTCTCCCCCAACTATTATGATGGTACCATGCCAACTTTGTAACACACGAGTATGCTATGCCAACTTTTTCAGAGTTCATTTGAAAACTATGAATTTAGGTCGAATTTTCTCTATAGGTGCATCTATGTTCATTTTTTTAGTAAAGTTAATCACAAACTTGTGATTCAAACAAATTTCAAAGAATTCAAATTTTAACTATTCAAATTTGAAAACCAATGGCACTAACAGAAAGTTTATAATTTTTCTAAAACTAATGGCACTAACAGAAAGTTTATAATTTTGCTGACCTAAGAGCAAAAGGAAATAAAAAATAAAGCAAATAACAAAAGAAAATAAATAATGCAGAAAACAAAACAAAAAATCTGGGAAAAAATAAAAATAGCAACAATAAGTATTTTTTTGTAAATAGAAACAAAATAAAATAAATAAAGCAACAAAGAAAACTAAAAAACTAAAAAAGTGTTTTCAAATTTGAAAACTAATGGCACTAATAGAAAGTTTATAATTTTTCTAAAACTAAAAGCAAAAAGAATTAAAAAAATAAAGCAAAAAACAAAAGAAAATAAATAATGCAGAAAAAAACAAAAAAACTGGAAAAATAGCAACAATAAGTATTTTGTTGTAAGTAGAAACAAAATAAAATAAATAAAGCAACAAAGAAAAAAAAAGTGTTTTCAAATTTGAAAACAAATGGCACTAACAGAAAGTTCATAATTTTTCTAAAAGTCAAAGCAAAAAAGAATTAAAAATAAAACAAAAAACAAAAGAATATAAATAATGCAGAAAACAAAACAAAAAAACTGGAAAAAAATATTTTTCTAGTAAAGTTAATCACAAACTTATGATTCACATAAATTTCAAAGAATTCAAATTTTAACTATTCACATTTGAAAACTAATGACACTAACAGAAAGTTTATAATTTTTCTAAAACTAAAAGCAAAAAGAATAAAAAAATAAAGCAAGAATCAAAAGAAAATAAATAATTCAAAAAACAAAACAAATACTGGAAAAAATAAAAATGCCACCTATTGGGGCACACGGCCTGCATACGACTAGAAACCCATCTGTACATGGGCCAGGATGCAGGCCCGCTGGCCCAATAGGCCCAACAAGGCAGTGACAAGGGTAGGCAAGTACTACCTGCATATTAGAGATGAGCTCAGCACCTGAGCCGCAACGCAGCTTATAAACAGGTGCTAAGCTCTCTCAGCTAGCGAGGTGGGACTAAACTTCCCACCGCACCGCGCCAGCGCAAGGCCTTTGGTCCCGGTTGGTGGCACCAACCGGGACTAAAGGGGGGCATTGGTCCCGGTTCGTGGCAACAACCGAGACCAATGCCCCCCTTTAGTCCCGGTTGGTTCCACCAACCGGGACCAAAGGCCGCCGCTTCTCGCCCTTTGGGCTGTTGAAAAGAGGCCTTTGGTCTCGGTTAGTGGCACCAACCGGTACTAAAGGGGGCATTGGTCCCGGTTTGAGCCAATGCCTTTGCTATATAAGCAACACTTGGGAAATTTTCAGATTTGCCTCGCCAGTTGCCCCCGACGACGCCGACCTCCTCGACGCCGCCCGCCGCCCACGCCGTCGCCGTCGCCCGCGCCCGTCGTCGTCGTCGCCCGCGCCCTCGCCGGCCGTCGCCCGCGCCCTCGCCGGTCGTCGCCAGCGCCCGTCGTCGCCCACGCCCTCGCCGGCCATCCCCTTCCCCGACGCGTCGCCGCCTCTGTGAGCACCGCGCGTCTGCCGCCCCCGCCGCCGCCATGCAATTTTTTTAATTATACATGGTTTTAGATTTTCATATATATATGTATGTATGTATTTTTTAGATATTTTTTTATGTATGTTCATATTTTTTATGTATGTTCATATATGTTTATATGTATGTATTTTTTCAGTTGTAATGATGTTTTAAAAATACATATATGCAAAAGTTAGATTTTTAATTAGAAAAGTTGTATCTATATATGTTCTCTGATTTAGTACATTTTAGATTAGTTTCATTTTAAAAAAAGTTTTATATATTTAGGAAGAAGGAATATGTAACACCCCGGATGTAACTTTCCTAATTTGTACTCCAACTCTGTCGTTTCCGGCGTTAAGTTATATTTATTTCCTCGGGTTCGGGTTTTGTCTCCGTGTGTTGTTGCCGTTGTCATGCATCTCATATCATGTCATCATGTGCATTACATCTGCATACGTGTTCGTCTCATGCATTCGCGCATTTTCCCCGTTGTCCGTTTTGCATTCCGGCGCTTCGTTCTCTTCCGGTGGTCTTTTCTACCTTTCTTTCGTGTGTGGGGATTAAACATTTCCGGATTGGACCGAGACTTGCCAAACGACCTTGCTTTACTACCGTAGACCGCCTGTCAAGTTTCGTATCATTTGGACTTCGTTTGATACTCCAACGGTTAACCGAGGGACCGAAAAGGCCTCGTGTGTGTTGCAGCCCAACACCCCTCCAATTTGGCCCAAAACCCACCAAACTCTGCTCCATCATCTAGAGCGTTCGATCACGATCGCGTGGCCGAAAACCACACCTCATTTGGACTCTCCTAGCTCCCTCTATGCCTATAAATAGGTCCCCCTCGAAATATCCCGGATCCCCTCTCCCCGAAACCCTAAAAATCCACCGCGCCGCACCGGACGTTGTCCGTCCGGGCCGGACATATTGTCCGCCGCCGCCCGCGGCCACTAGCACGCTGCCACGTGGCGGCTCCCGCCCGCGCCGCCGCCGAGGCCCGCCGGCCTGAAGCCGGCCCCCTCCCCGCTCCAACCGGGCCGCGCCCGCGCCCGCTAGCGCCGCCGCCTCCCTCGGCGCCAGTGCCAACGCCGCCGCGTCCTTCCGCCGCACGCCGCTCGTTCGCCGGCCGGCCGAAGCCACGCCGTGCCGCCTCGCCGTCTTCCACCACGGGAGCCGAGCTCCGCCGCCGCTCGCCGCCTCCGCCGCGCTCCGGCCGCCGCCCCAACGAGCTCCGCCACCCCGGCGACCTCTCCGGCCTCGCCTCGCCCTCGCCGGCCGCCGGCGACCTCGGATCCGCCGGCCGTGAACAGTGCCCGCCGCCGCCTCGGTTCGCGCGCCGGTCAAACCCTAGATCTGAGGGTTGTTTTTTTCTAAGTCCCTGATATTTTCAGTCCAAGTGCTCATGTTCATGGCTCCGTAACTTCGCATCCGTAGCTCCGATTCATGCGTATAGCATATCAAAATGTTCAACCCAGAGAGTACATCATTTCATTCCATTGCATCATTTTCATTTGAGCTCATCTTGATGCCCGAAATGCTGTTAGAAGAGGGCTACTTGAGATAATTATCAGATCTGCTACTCCGTTTAGCCTTTTTGTTATTTTTGCCATGATTTTTGTGTGCATGCTATGCCCATGAGTTCTACATGTGTTTTGTTAAGGGTTTTGTCATCTTTCCAGAGGTGCAACCCATGTATTTTTAGGATGTGTGTGGTGACTTGTGCAAGCTTGCAAAGTGGTGCACTTGCTAATTCTGTTTTCAGGGACTTAGCAATTCCACTAAGTCCTTGATCTGTTTATCTCATGATGCCATATGTTCTTGTTGTTTCCTAGTGATTTGTGCCTCTTTTAAGGATGATCAATAAGGATGTTTTGTTAATCTTGTAGTGCTCTATCCATCCATGTCTTTGTTTGCAATTATGGAGCACCCTAGCTTGAGTCAATCGAGCTCTAATTTTGCTACTTTGTGAATCTGGGCAGATTGTCAACTTGTTTGCAATTTTGTCGGTGATGTTGTAGTTGATCCGTGCATGCTATGCTATTGTTATTGCCATGTCTAGATTGCATTTTGTGCCTTCTTGATGGATGTATGCTTGTATTGCCATGACTTGCTCTGTAGTGAGTGCATCGAGCTCGTAAACATGCCTACTTGAGTTATATTTCAGCATGTGCCAGTTTTTCACCAAGTCTAAAAACTGATTATGTTTTTCCTATGTTCACATGCTTGCAATTGTATTTTCTGATCCCTTTTGGCTCAAGGTCACTAAGGGACTTTTGTTAATCTCTTTAAGTAGCTCCATGCCATGCTTTACTTTGCCATGTTCAGGTCCTGTAGCATGTAGTTTTGTTGCTCCGAAGAGGGCTACCTGATCTGAAATTCCAGACAAGTGTTAATTTCACCAAGTCTGAGATCTGTTTGCCATATGCATTTTTTCCATGCTTGTTTGAACCTATTAATGGATGAATTGGCCGTAGCTCAGTGCTAGACTTTTGTTAAGCATCTTGTGTGCATCCCTGCCATGTATTTTGTTGTCATATTTGGTTGCTGTAGCATGTTCATCTCATTGCATTTAGATGCCTACTTGCTGTAAATCGCAGACCGGTGTCATATTTGAATCGCTTGCCATTTCCAAACCGTAACTCCGATTCCGGCGTTCTTTATATCGTTTTCAAGCGATTTCATCTCATCTTTTCAGTGGAACACTTGGATTTCCAAGTTGAGGCCAGGTTCATGCATTTCCTGTCATATCTTGCATTTTGCATCCCGCATCGCATCCCGCATAGCATATCATCTTTGCATCATGTTGTTTGAGTTTGCACGTGGTTGATTGTATCCTTGTTTCTTGTTTGTCTTGTTTGGGTAGACCCAGGAGACGAGTTCGCTAACGAGGAGCCCGTTGAGTTTGCTTTCGAGGATCCAGTCAACTCTGACAACTGTGCAGGCAAGATGATCATACCCTCGAAATCACTACTATCTTTGCTATGCTAGTTTGCTCGGTCTTTTGCTATGCCATTTCTACGATGCCTACCACTTGCTTTCAAGCCTCCCAAATTGCCATGTCAAACCTCTAACCCACCATTGTCCTAGCAAACCGTCGATTGGCTATGTTACCGCTTTGCTCAGCCCCTCTTATAGTGTTGCTAGTTGCAGGTGAAGGTTGAAGGCCGTTCCTTGTTGGAACATTTATTTACTTGTTGGGATATCATTATATTATCTTGTTATCTTAATGCATCTATATACTTGGTAAAGGGTGGAAGGCTCGGTCTCTCGCCTAGTGTTTTGTTCCACTCTTGCCGCCCTAGTTTCCGTCATATCGGTGTTATGTTCCCGGATTTTGCGTTCCTTAAGCGGTTGGGTTATAATGGGAACCCCTTGATATTTCGCCTTGATTAAAGCTTTTCCAGTAATTCCCAACATTGGTCTTACCATTTGCCACCTAGCCTCTTTTTCCCTTGGGTTTCCGGAGCCCAAGGGTCATCTTATTTTAAACCCCCCGGGCCAGTGCTCCTCTGAGTGTTGGCCCAAACTAGAGTCCTGTGCAGCGCCCCCTCGGGGAAACTCGAGGTTTGGTTTTAGTTGTATGGAGCGCTCATCTGAGTGTGCCCTGAGAAAGAGATATGTGCAGCTCCTATCGGGATTTGTCGGCAGATTCGGGCGGTGTTGCTGGTCTTGTTTTAACCTGTCGAAGTGTCTTGAGTAACCGAGATACCGAGTCTGATCGGAACGTCTTGGGAGGAGGTCTATTCCTTCGTTGACCGTGAGAGCTTGTCATGGGCTAAGTTGGGACTCCCCTGCAGGGATTTGAACTTTCGAAAGCCGTGCCCGCGGTTATGGGCAGATGGGAATTTGTTAATGTCCGGTTGTAGATAACTTGAACCTTAACTTAATTAAAATGAATCAACTGAGTGTGTTACCGTGATGGCCTCTTCTCGGCGGAGTCTGGGAAGTGGACACGGTGTTGGAGTAATGTTTGCGCAGGTTGCTCTCTAGTTTCTCGCTCGCGCTTTGCCTCCTCTTCTCGCTCTCCTTTGCGAATAAGTTAGCCACCATACTTGCTAGTCGCTTGCTGCAGCCCCACATATATTTTTACCTTGCCTTACCTAAAAGCTTAAATAGTCTTGATCGCGATGGTGCGAGATTGCTGAGTCCCTATGGCTCACAGATTACTATTACACCAGATGCAGGGCCTGGTGATTCCGCTCCAGGAGACACGTATGAGCTCAAGTGGGAGTTCGACGAAGACTCTCAATGTTACTATGTTTCCTTTCCCGATGATCAGTAGTGGTGCCCAGTTGGAGGTGATTGGGACCGTGTCGCATGTTGGGTTATCTTTTATTTTGGCGCCGTAGTCGGGCCATGAGTGTTTGGATGATGTAATGTTATTTATGTACTTGATTGACGTGGCGAGTGTAAGCCAACTATTGTTATATCCCCTTTATTATTTATATTACATGGGATGTTGTGAAGATTGCCTAACTTGCGACATATGCCTTCAATGCGATTATGCCTCTAAGTCGTGCCTCGACACGTGGGAGATATAGTCGCATCGAGGGTGTTACAGAATAGAAGGAAGAAGAAGGAAGAAAAGGTTTTATATATGAGGGTCGAGAGGGGGTCGACGGTCGCCGAGGGGTCGAGGGTCGAGAGGGGGTCTAGGGTCGCCGAGGGGTCGAGGGTCGTCGAACATGAGAGGAAAAAGAGGATAAAAAAAGAAGAGGAAGAAGAAGAAAAAAGGGGAGAAGAAACAATAGAGGAGAAGAACTCCTCTATTCTTCTCCTCTATTCTTTCTTCTCCTCTTTTTTTCTTCTTCTTCCTCTTTTTTTATCGGGAACGAGGGTCGTCGAGGGTCGCCGAACATGAGAGGAAGAAGAAAAAAAAGAGGAGAAAAAAGAATAGAGGAGTTCTACTCCTCTATTCTTTCTTCTCCTCTTTTTTTCTTCTTCTTCCTCTTTTTTTTATCGGGAACGAGGGTCGCCGAGGGGTCGAGGGTCGAGAGGGGGTCTAGGGTCGCCGAGGGGTCAAGGGTCATCGAACATGAGAGGAAGAAGAGGATAAAAAAAGAAGAGGAAGAAGAAAAAAAAGAGGAGAAGAAAGAATAGAGGAGATTCTTCTCTATTCTTTCTTCTCCTCTTTTTTTTCTTCTTCTTCCTCTTTTTTTTATCGGGAACGAGGGTCGTCGAGGGTCGTTGAGCGGTAGAGGAAACCCTAAATAGCAAGTATCGTCGGTGTGAGATACATGTGGCCGTCGGTGTCGGACACTACATCCATGTCCCACAAGTAACGCGGGCTTCGACGCCCACGTCACTTGTGGGACGTGGATGTAGTGTCCGACACCGACGGCCACATATATCTCACACCCATGATACTTGCTACTTAGGGTTTCCTCTGCCGCTCGGCGACACTCGACGACCCTCGTTCCCGATAAAAAAAAGAGAAACCCTAAATAGCAAGTATCGTCGGTGTGAGATACATGTGGCCGTCGGTGTCGGACACTACATCCACGTCCCACAAGTGACGCGGGCTTCGACGTGGATGTAGTGTCTGACACCGACGGCCACATGTATCTCACACCCACGATACTTGCTATTTAGGGTTTCCTCTACCGCTCGGCGACCCTCGACGACCCTCGTTCCCGATAAAAAAAAGAGGAAGAAGAAGAAAAAAAAGAGGAGAAGAAAGAATAGAGGAGAAGAACTCCTCTATTCTTTCTTCTCCTCTTTTTTTCTTCTTCCTCTTCTTTTTTTATCCTTGAAGCGTTGCCGAGGCCACCCCAAACCCTAGAGAAGCAGCGTCGAGGCCACCCCAAACCCTAGAGAAGCAGCGTCAAGGCCACTAATTAATATTACTTCTACGTTTGCCACTAATATATCCATCTGTCATGTTTGAATAATAATTGCCATGTTGTAAATATTTGTAGAAACTATGGACACCGCCCGAGACGAAGTACAAGAAGAGTTGTTGGGGGACATAATCGCACGAGGAAGTGATGCCGTCTGCTCGTTGTTTCTCAACGACACCGATGGTCTGGAAGCAGCTGGCTATGATTATGATGGCTCCGGTGACCTAATGCCGGTGCAAGGAGACCGTGAGGACGGCTCCGGTGACCCAATGCCGGTGCAAGAAGGAGACCGTGATGACGTCTCCGGTAACCGAACCGAGTCCGGCCAGGTATATATATTAGTTAAGCTTGTGCTGACTAGCTAATTGATGCATTCATTGTTTTGGTATGTAGACATATTAATTAAGTCTTTGTTCTTTTTTCTAGCCCTCCGGATCGAGCACAACTTCGGTAAAGAGACGAGGCCCGAAGAAAAAGTTGAGCTCGGATGAAAGGTTTGAGATCATAGCAATCGCGCCCAACGGCCAACCGATTGAACCCATCCGGACAAAGAGCGCATTTGTTGCTCAGTGCGGGGTTCTGGTTAGGGATAAGATCCCGATCAGCATCCAGCAATGGTTTAAGCCGGCTACAGAAGACCCTGAGGTGTCTTATGTCAATGATATGCAGAAAAATGATCTTTGGACTGAGTTGAAGTCAAATTTCACCCTACCGCCAGAGGATGATCCGGAGAAGCCAGTTAAAGAGAAATTAATCAAGTCTTTTGCTCTTAAGAGGATGGCAGAACTATTCAGGAGGTGCAAGAAAGAATTGAATAAGTTTGTTGAAAATAAAGAGACACCAGAATTCAAGGGCAGATATGAGAAGATCAGAGATCATTGGCCTGCATTTGTGGCCCACAAGACATCAGAAAAGAGTAAGAAGATGTTGGCGACAAACAAGCAAAATGCTGCGAAGAAGAAGCATCACCATCGCACAGGGTCAGGTGGCTACCTCGCAGCCCGGCCTAAGTGGGCCAAGACTGAGAAAGATCTGGTTGATAAAGGGATCGAACCAGAGACAATTAACTGGCCAGACCGTTGCCGGACTTGGTTCTTCCGGGCTGGCGGAACCTTGGACCCTGTATCAGGGAAGTGCATTTGGACGGACGAGCAAATGGAAATACCAATCAAGAAGCTTAAGCACTATATCGAAGCAGCACAGCAAGGGACGTTTGTTCCAGACAGAGAGAACGACAAGTTCACAATGGCCCTCGGGAATCCTGAGCACCCTGGACGGACATGAGGCACGCCAGGCTCCATTCCGTGGAAGGCTGGGTTTCCGGACACAGGCGGTTACAAATGCCACGAGAGGAGGAAGAAAGTGGAGCAGACCCAACTACAGGCGCTGCACGCTAGGGTACAAGCGATAGAGGAACGAGAAGCAAATCGCAGCAAACGAACTGTCGAAGCTTCCCCTGAAGCTACCCCGCCATCTCAGCAGAGAAGCAGTGTGGCTTCCACCGAGATGCTTCAGCCGGAGCATGTCTTGATGGCCTGCCAGCTATCCCGTGGATGCTATCACAGAGTCTCGAAATTGCCACCTTATGACGCAATGGATTAATATGAAGGTCAAGGCGGCTGTTGGCTCTGTTTTTCCTACTGAACCCGACGCAACTTTTCACTGCCGGCCGATTCCAGAAGGATATGCTAGGGTGATGGTCGATGAAATAACGGAGGGATTTGAGGACCTCCAGCTTGACCACCCTACCGGTGAAGGGGAGACTCGGCTGGGTTCTGCTCTGAAGACTTCATGCCTATGGCGGAAGGAGCTCATCAACCTTCCGAACTGGACGCCTCCGCCTCCTCCTCCTCCTCCGGCGAGTCAGGGCACTCTGCCTCCTCCACCGCCTCCTTCTCCGGCGAGTGATGATCAGGGCACTCAGCCGGCTCCTTCTCCGGTGTGTGGCGGCACTCCACCTCCTTCTCCGCCCGCGCCGGCGCGCCCGAGCAGCCAGCCTCCTCCTTCTTCGCCTCGTCAGCAAGGGCGGAAGAGACCCGTCGCCGCTCCGGCTGCTCCAGCGCGTCGTAGTCCTTCTCCTCCGCCTCGTAAGCAAGTAAAGAAGACAGCCGCTCTGTCTGCTCTATCGGCGTCTAGCAGTACAGCCAAAGGCGGGAGGACATATAGATTCGGTCCTTCTCTGAAGACTCCATAGAAGTTACCATACGAGAGGACCCCGGAGGAGAACGCCGAGATCGCGCGAGAAGAAGTGAGGAACTTCTTTGAAGGGGTGAAAGCAAAGAAACATCCACCTCCGGAGGAGAAGGTAGATCCGGTGAAAGCGAAGCGCACTCTGGCTGCCCTGACAAAACCACCCAAGTCTCCGCCGAAAGGCAACTATGAGCGCATTATTGGAAAGGCATTTGCCGAAGCGGAGCGGTCGGGAAGTACTGTCAGTGATCAAAGGCTGAAAGAACAACGAGCTGGGAAACAAATTGCCCAGCTCGGCGAACAAGCGAAGCAATCGTGCCCCCCGCTCAAGGCGCCTAGCGACATCGTCGCTAATGATCCGAGGATGGTGCCCGGTTATAGCAATCTTGGAGATTACCTGCCCGACGATGTACATTATGATTTCATGGAGGTGCAGATACAAAGATACGAGTACGGGAAGCCTCTCGTCAAAGATGAAAGATCTCTATCAACGATGATGCGAAGATTGCATGATTGGTACTTGAAAATCTGCAGAGAGTCTGGGGGAGGAGTACTTTGTATGTGAGAGTTAAAAAGGAGCATGACCTCGTTGGAATTGAACTGTTGCCTGTGCCATTTGAGGAGTTCTTTCGGTTTTTCAATCAATTGGCCCTCGATAAAGCAACGGTCACCTGCTACTGTCTGTAAGTAGTACTACTTCTGTCATTAAGTCTCTCTATATAGCTCAGCTCTTTCATTGCATGTATTTATAATTATCCTCACTATATTATGTAGATTGAAGATCGTCGAATTGAAGAAAAGACAAATCGGTGATATTGGGTTCATTAACACAAATCTCAGAGATGTAACTCGGGTTAAATTTCATGCCGCAGATACCGAGGCCAACTTGCTACGATCATTGGTAATAAATGAAAACAAAGATATAATACTCTTTCCTTACAACTTCAAGTGAGTGTTACTGTCTTACAATGTTGGGGATATCACTTATCGGGAACTTATCGGTCGACCCATGATAAGGGGTAAATCGGCCAGTTTATCGGCATATCGGCCGATTTATCGCCATATCGGTTGATTTATCGGCTAATTTATCTTATCGGCCAGACAACGGTAAGCGATAAATCGACCGATTTATCGGAATATCGGAAGATATCTTGAACAGTGCTGTCTTGTGCATATTCGGTTTCCCTTATATATTAGTCAAGGTTATAGTAATGTAATTGATGAGTTATGCATGCGTGTGCAGTTTCCACTATATTCTCCTAGAGATTAAGCTTGAGCAGGGACTAGTAACCGTCTTAGACTCGAGACGAAAAGATCCCCAGGACTATGCGGACATGACTCAAATGCTCGAGAAGTAAGTTAAATCGATCATTATCCACCATATCAGCAACTTTGTTCATTTCCTGATATATCAAGTAATTGTTTTCTTTGTCTGGCAGGGTTTGGAGAAAATTCACCAAAAAAGCTCCAGGACTACCGAAGAAGCTGCAATTTAGACACCCAAAAGTAAGTACTATAGTAGCATGTTCCGCGCATCTCCTAGTGATTCAAGCGCTAGTTTCATCAATACCATTTGACAATACCCACGTGGAGGCCCATCTGTCCCGGTTCTGGATTGAACCGGGACTAAAGGGACAGGGCATTAGTACCGACCCTTTAGTCCCGGTTCAGGAACCGGGACAAAAGGCCCTTACGAACCGGGACAATAGGCCCGTTTTCTACTAGTGATTTAATGTTGTTAGAAAGATATTATTTTATGATTGCTTAAACGGGTAATGGTAAATGCTCCTACTTCAGAATGGAAAATCGTAATCGAGCCATTGTTTACAGTACCAATTGTGGGTAGGCACACATCAACCTGCCATTACCTGTTTGTTGTCTAGGAGCAGGGTGCAGCCAGTAAGAATATACTCCAGGAGTGTCAATGAGGATCATGCCAAAACCACAACTTTATGGCGTTTCCTTTTGTAGGTCGACAGCGGCGAAACCGTCTTCTCTAGGATGTGGAACGAGCTAATTTTTTTAAAATAATACTTTTTTTAGTAATTTGCACAAATATTACGCCCAAAAAATTATTTTCAAAAATAATATACCGTCGGCCAGCAACTGGCCGACTGGGTCTTATCGGCCAACTACGAGCCGACAGGTGGCTTCTCGGCCACGCGGAGGCCGACTATTGGCCAGGCCACGTCGGGCGCTGGCTGTCGGCGCGGCCTGGGTCACGGGCGACCCAGTCAGCCAGCTGCCGACCGATCGGCCAGCTGCTGGCCGACAGGGAGCCGGCCCCGCAGCACACGTCTCTTTCTCCTCTCTTTCTTCTTTCCCTTTCTCCCACCGCAAGCTTCTCTCTGTTCTTCCTTCCTCCTCTCTCTTACACGAACTAGCTCCAATTAATACACCAAAATGCCCCGTTTTTTCACGGATTTGGCACCGTGAATGGCTTCTACATAGTTAGGGGAGCCAAAAGAGACCTCGATCTACTGATGGGGTAGCTTGTGGTGGTCGTGGTGAGCATTTTGTTGGAGCATTTTTTCAGCGCATTGGTGGAGGTTGTGGCGGTGGTGGAGGTGGAGGTGGTGGTGGTGAAGCTGGGGCAGTGTGATGGAGGTGAAGCTCCGGTAGTTTGGTGGAGTTTCCGGCTCCAGTTCTGGTGATTGAAGGCCGCCGTTCGTCGTTCGCACGCACGCTACAAGGGTATATTTCAACAAACATTTTTATTTTCGAAGTTGCGTGCAATTATTGTTATTTGCTCCGGTAGTAATGTAAATATATTTAGGTAGTCGTGGTGAGTATTTTATTTCCCGGTACCGGTGTGCAATTATTGTTATTTGCTCCGGTAGTAACGTAAATATATTTAGGTGGTCGTGGTGAGCATTTTATTTCCCGGTTCCGGTGTGCGATTATTGTTATTTGCTCCGGTAGTAAACGTAAATATATTTAGGTAGTCGTGGTGAGCATTTTATTTCCCAGTACCGGTGTGCAATTATTGTTATTTGCTCCGGTAGTAACGTAAATATATTTAGGTGGTCGTGGTGAGCATTTTATTTCCCGGTTCCGGTGTGCGATTATTGTTATTTGCTCCGGTAGTAAACGTAAATATATTTAGGTGTGTCAGTAATTGGAGTTGCTCCGGTAGTAAACGTAAATATTTAGGTGTTCTTGGTGAGCATTTTAAGTTGTTGCTTAATACTTGTATTAGTTGCTCCGTTAATATTCTGTAATATATAGCTAGCTAATATATAGACATGTCTAATATTTCTTTGTGAGGGTATATTAAGTTGTTGCTTAATACCTGTATTTCGTTGTTGAAAAAAATAGGTGAGCCGAGATGTCTGATGTAGTGAACTTCAGATTTTGCTATGGTCCTGGTACTGTCCAAACAACTGAGATGGGAGCAGATCTCAATGAATTTACTCATATAGATGTGCCAATGAGCGCACCTCAAACATGGTCTGTCAGTCAGTTGAAAGAATGGATTGCGGCAAGTTTAGGTCTTGATACTGAAACACACACCGTCGGTGTTCATGCATTGTGGACACGGTCAAGTTCAATAATTTACTTTTATTTGAGGCCGATAGAGCGAGACTCCGAATGGGTGCGGTGGTTACAAGGTTGTGAACGAAGGGGATGCAATCCTGTTGCTTTAGTTCTTCCCGTCGTGAAGGAGGTCACTACACATGAAGGCGAGGGTGGCTACGATCCTGATCATAGCAGTGTAGGAAGGCAGTTATCTATGTCAAATGTTGGAGATGATTGTTACGAACAAGGACAGAGCAGTCAGGTAGAAGGAGGAAATGCTTATGGTTATGAACCAGGGCAGAGTAGTCAGGTAGAAGAAGGAAATGCCGATGGTGATTACAATGGCGAGGTGGACGCTGACGAGGTAGATGGGCACATGCAGGACCAGATGGAAGAAGAAGACATCGATGTTGAAAGGGGTCATGCCGATGATTCTGACGAGTCAGATGAAGAAGAAAATGAAGAGGAGGTCCCGAATCCTGCATCGTGGAATCATGACTTCTCATCTGCAATGACCGTGAATGATGGACATGATTCAGCCTGGCAATATCACCAGAACAATATTGCGACGGGTGCTATGTATCCGAACAAGCAAGCCCTGAAAGATGCAATAATTAACTGGGCAATGTCCACGCAAAGGGTTTTCACAACTTAGGTGTCCAGTCAGAAATTCCTGACAATGGTATGCAAGAACGCAGATTGTCCTGCCAGGGTGCACGGCTTTCTCCCTAAGTATGGCACAAGTTGGGTGATAAGTGACTTAGTTAATCACACTTGTCTTATTCCCTGCATCCCTCAGGATCATGCCAACCTTTCATCCACGCTTATTGCTCGGTTGTTTTACGATGAGATAGTGCAGGGCAAAGCTATGGAAGTGAAGGCAGTCCAGACAATAGTCTTCGCCAGGTTCAAGTACAGAATTTCTTATGGCAAGGCTTGGAGGGCTAAGCATGCGGCGCTTGAGAGGAGATTTGGTTCTTATTTTTATGCATATGACTCTGTTGTCCAGCTCCTCCACACCCTGCAGCAGCGGAATCCAGGCACCTATATCTATATCCAAGACATGTTCATGCCAGAGTTCCCAACTGTGAGGGTGCTGCATCGTCTCTTCTTCTCTTTCGGTGTATGCATCGAAGCTTTCAGGCATTGCCGACCGGTGATATGTGTTGACGGTACTTTTATCACATGCAAGTACAAGGGTCAGATCCTGACAGCCATAGGTCAAGACGGCCAAAATCAAGTCGTCCCACTCGCATTTTCTTTTGTGGAGAGTGAGAACATTGAAAGTTGGACATGGTTCTTCAGGTAGTTGAAAATATCAGTTGTGAAGGAGAAGCCCAATGTGTGCATCCTTCATGACAGGCATGCAGGTATACTCAGTGCGATAAGGACACTGACAAACCCAGGCCCTGACGAACAAGTTCCATGGCAGGACTTGCAGAGCCGTTGGTGCATGCGCCATCTGGGGGCTAATTTCTTCTCGCAGTTTAGAAATAAGAACCTGATGAATCTGTTCAAAAAAACTCTGCAAGCAGAACCAGCCAGCTATGGAAGTACAATTTGATACGCGACAGACTTAATGTGTGCACGCAGAGACACGTGAGGGACAGGAAAGCTGCAAGAGATGCAGCGGTGAGGGCACATGTTGAAGCAGTAGCTGCACAGTTGGCAACAGGAACAGCGGCCGTGGAGGAGGAGCCTGTTGGGCTATGTGACCTGCCAGGCTTTGACCCACCTGGTACTAGGAGAAGGCTTGGGAGGTCGATTAAAACCTTCAAGAAATGGATAGAGCATGAGCCTCTAGAGAGGTGGTCTTTGCTACATGACACACATGGAGCACGATACGGTGTCATGACAACAAACCTCGCAGAAACATACAACTTTGTCCTCGGAGGAAACCGGGCATTGCCACTTACAGCCATCGTTGAGGGTATTTTCTATGGCACCATCAAGTATTTCAGAGATAGACGTCAAAAAGCAGAGCAACATATCTTCAACAACCCGAATACACGATATTGTGAAAGAGTCATGAAGTACATGGACAACAAGATGCAAAAAGCTAGATCACACACTGTAGTCGCCATCGGTAATCAAGAAAGAAGGTTTGAGGTCCGCTTAGCCAACAACAAATTCGGATGTGCAAATGAGTTGAGGACGCATGAGGTGAAAATTGGTAATGAAGTCTGGCCAACGTGTGAGTGCACATGCAACAAACCGAAATTGCTTCACCTACCTTGCTCACATGTACTTGCTGCTTGCGGGCAGCTTGGAATGGACGCAATATCGTTTGTGTCTCCATTTTTTCTGAAAGAGTCTGTCCTCAATACCTGGACAGGTGAGCTGATGGGTTTTCGATCAATGGGTAATTTCAACAGCGTCAACCCCGCTGAAAGGCGTTACATTCCAAACCCAGAGCATATGCGTACAAGTAGAGGCAGACGGCATTGTCGGCGCATCCGGAATGATATGGATGAATCTGAAGCAGGAGGTCCGACTAGGCAATGCATTCTGTGCAATGAATTTGGCCATAGGGACACTAATTGTCTCACTTTCGTCACTGGGCGTGGACGAGGCAACCGGGGAAGAAGAGGAGGAAGAGGCAGTAGAGGAGTAAGGGCGAGAGGAAGAAGCTAAGCTAGCAGTAGTATATTCTGAATTTGTATTAAGTGTGGCACTATGTTCTGAATTTGTATTAAGTGTGGCACTATGTTCTGAATTTGTATTAAGTGTGGCACTATGTTCTGAATTTGTATTAAGTGTGGCACTATGTTCTGAATTTGTATTAAGTGTGGCACTATGTTCTAAATTTGTAATAAGTGTGGCACTATGTTTTGAATTTTTATTAAGTGTGGCACTATGTTCTGAATTTTTATTAAGTGTGGCACTATGTTCTGAATTTTTTTATGTGCAGGAATGTCGGGAATGTGGTTGCTGAATGGGGACATTGATAGGGGTCATCGTGGTGCGATATGGTATGAGCGCAAGCTTGAGCCTCTGGTCACTCGCACTCCTAAAGAAAACTGGATAATACACCCAGGATGGCTTCAGCGGTACGTGTTTTATTAATTTGCACACTGACATGCATATTAATGGGAGACACTAACTGAAATGTTCTCTGATGAAGGTTGAAATGGGCCGGCCTTTTACCTTTCGCGCGTCTGGTTGAGTCTATCCCGGGTGAGAAACGCATCGCCATCGACGGGTCCTTGTTGAGCTGATTAGTGGACCGTTGGAGGCCAGAGACCCACACGTTTCACTTCCGATGGGGAGAGATGGCTCCTACTCTGGAGGATGTGTCACTTTTGCTCGGACTACCGTTGGCAGGTCATGCCATAGGACCGTTGGACGCACCGGCTGGTTGGGAGCTAGCCCTTACACAACGTTTTCATGGTGTTTTTCCGGATGCTCCGGATCCGGTATGGGAGCATCACGGACCTAAGTATGAGTGGTTGCTCAATTTCCGGGTAATTTCCCCCAACATCTTATCTTCAAGTTATCATGCATATGGTTTTACAGAAAATAACTGCGGCTAACTAAAACTTTCTCTTTGCTTAATGCAGATCCAAAACTTCCGGGCGCCGTTGACTGCGGAACAGATCACTCGGAGCCTGGAGGCCTACTTAATGTGGCTTTTCGGCAAGGTGATGTTCACAGAGAACCATGTCACCACTATTAACGCGCTCTACATCCCTATGGCACTCGAGATAGCGAGCGCTCAGACGGCGGATCAGATCAGACAGAGGAGTTGGGGTTCGGCGGTCTTAGCGGCTACATACCAAGGTATGTGCAACGGTTGCCAGCTTACATCGAGAAAGCCAGCCCTTCTTGGATGCCCTCTATTCCTACCGCTATGGTCGTGGGAGAGGTTCTCTATAGGGCGACCAGATGTACGTGTTCGTGAGCCTATAGACGCCATGTTTGATGCTGACGGCATCGACATGCCTACTTTCGGTCTGTGTTGGACACGTCGCGAGGTATGCACCGTGTTATAGTTTAACGTAACTTTTTTCTGCACAAGAGATAGTTCGATGCTAGCGGATACTAACTTTTGTTTTCTACAGAGACGCTTTGCTAGTGATCAGACCAGGAAGGCATACACAGCATTGAACGAGCAGTTCAATGCGTACACCGGGGTCATCTGGCAGCCCTACACGGAAGCAGCCATACAAGCGAGATACCCTGGTGGTCTGTCTGTGCTATGCACAATGGACCGAGATTACTGGATGACAAAATCAAAAATCATCTTCGATGTCTTCGTCGAGGAGATGGCACAACAGAGGGTTATGAGGCAATTTGGTCTTCTGCAGTTGGAGCTGCCTCCCCCTATAGAGAACCCAGTGTCAGCACACATCCACAGGTATTAACTAATTTTTCAATGTTGCATTATCTTTCATAGTACTCCATTCGAAGCTTTAGGTAATTGTTGAACACACACCACAATTTTAGGACGACAAGGAAGGGCATGACCAGGACAACTGCTGACTGGCTAGTTAGACTAGAGTCGTATGTTATAGAATGGGAGACAGCAAACACACATCTATGGCATGAGAATCACAATTTTGATCTCGATAAATTCAATCTCTATTTGCGGCGCTACATGACCGGAACACGATTACGCATCGTTGAGCACTCCCACCCAGAGGAGATACCGGATCCTACTCCGTCGGATATGTACCCGAGCTATGACACTTCGGGCTCTAGGCAGTACGCGGTAAGATATATTTTCTTTAAGTAATGTTGTCACATACTTTGACGTGCAAGAGACATACATTATTAATCGTCATGGAAATTTGTAGGCTACCTTGACACACGAACTCTACCAGGACGTGACCACCTTTGGACGATCACTATCGTCTGGACCTCTTCTTCAGCACCGTCCAGTGCTATAGCCCTTCTTGGAACGAATTCAGAACAAGATACGGACTATGTACGAGGCTATCACGTGCACCCGGAGAACCAACGTTGTTCAGCACCAGCAGCAGCAGCCGCGTCACTCCATGCACCGACATCAACCACGTCCACGTCTAGCACATCAACCGACAACCAGGCCACCCCGTCCTGACCAACCTGACAGTTCAACATGGCAGCAACCACAGCAATATGGTCCCACATCGAGCTTCGTGTTTTCTCCACAGCCACAGCAACACGGTCCCTCGTGGAGCTTCGTGTTTTCTCCACAGCCACAGCAGCACGGTCCCTCGTCGAGCTTCGTGTTTGAGCCAGAGCAGCCGTCACAACCAGCAGGTAAGTGTCTTCATTTTTATTGTTTTCAATATTAATTGAGGCGACCTCATTCTTCATGACTAAACGTTCCATCGTGCAGGAGACTACGGATATCATGCGTCTATGTCAGCATCACATGATACGTGGGGGGTGATCAACATCCCGAGGAGAACATACATGCTCAGATGTCGCAGCACACCCAGTGGATGAACATGTATTCGACTCCTCCACCAGGCCCCACACAGGATACACAGCATGACCAGGGAGAGTCTGGAATTCCTCCTCGTAACATTAGGCCACCTAACAGGTTGGGATGGTCGCCGCTTCCAGATCCGCCTCCCCGCCAGGCCAGACGTCGTCACTGACGCTTCCATCTATCAGTAGAGACATGACCATCTACTTATGTATGAGACTTATTCTATTCTATGTATGAGACAAATGACTATGTACTTATGTATGAGACATATGCCTACTCTATTTTAGTACTCTGTTATCCGAACTACAACATCATATTTAGATAGAACATAATGCTCGTACAACAAGACAGTATAAACAACTAGATAGAACTACATCTAAATTAACGGTACATACGACTAAACTTACAACATACATCATAAAAACTACATGAAGTCATCATCGTCATCCTCTGTGGATGCAGAACTCTTGCCCTTCGAGGATGCAGAACTCTTACCCTTGGACGATGCAAAACTCTTGCCCTTCGAGGATGCAGTACTCTTGCCCTTGGACGATGCAAAACTCTTGCTCTTTGACGATGCAGAACCCGGAAGCGGCGGCATGAAGATATCATCTTCGTCCTCGCTCTCCTCAGTCCATAAAAATGGATGCTTTTCTGCAGTCCTTCTGAAAGTTTCACTCTCCGGCTCCACTACATTCTTCCACCTTGCATGCAACCTAAGAAGTTCTATACGTACCTCCTCATAGGTCCTTTCAGGCCACCCAGACATACGTAATTCGTGAGCCAACTCATTCATTATGGTGTCACTACCAGTGAGTTCGTCCCGTGGAACTATCCTATTGTCCATCCTGAAATCGGTAGCTAGCCTCAGAAGAGTCCTGCTCATCTCAGGGTGAAACTACGATCAAAAGGAAAATGGGACATTCAACTACACTACACTGGAATGCTTATCCTCCTCTGTCTGAAGTGGATTTTATAGGTAGGGATGATAAAATGGCGGAAAAGAATGACTGCGGTATGGCGGGAAACGATTGGCAGGAAACGGGTGGCGGGAAAGAGCTGGCGCGAACATATGGCGGGAAACGGGTGGCGGGAAAGAGTTGGCGCGAACATATGGCGGGAAAGAGTTGGCGCGAACATATGGCGGGAAAATATTACGGGCAAAGGGTTGCACGAAATACGTCATAGTTTATAAAAAAAATCCTGGGAGCGTTCGGGAAAAAATGATGGCATGCACCAGTCGGCCCACAGCAGGCCAATTAGTCCCTGTCGGCCCGCAGCTGGCCAATTAGTCGCTGTCGGCCCACAGCAGGCCAATTAGGCTCTGTCGGCCCACTACTGGCCGACTAGACCTAAACTGGTGGCCGACAGGCCAATCGGCCAGCAGCTAGCCGATAGGGTTTCAGTCGGCCTGCTGTGGGCCGACTAGGTCCACTCGGCCTGCTGCGGGCCGACGGTGTATTGTTTTTGAAAATTATTTTTTGAGCGTAATATTTGTGCAAATTAATTAAAAGATGTATTATTTAAAAAAAATTAGCGTGGAACGACCGAGGCAGACCGGCAAACACTGAACTGCTCACTCGGCCACATGTGTTTTCCCTTTTGTTCTCCTTCAGCAACCTATCCATGTACATCATCACACCAAGAAAAACACGCGAGGCGCTCAACCTTCAGGCTTACCAAATTCTTTTTGCCAGGATTTCCTTATAGAAGCTCGTATTACATATCATTATGTCTATAACATTGGTATAAATCATTCAACTTCTGAATAGTGGACTACGTACATAGGAGAAAAACGCAAATTACCCCAGCACAAAGAGAAACAATGAAAATATACTGCCATCTAATATACATACCACAGGGCTTGGGTAGGTATGTACATCGAAAGGTATATGCAGCTCACCTTATTGCTGCTAAACTTAAATTTCTCTTGATTTCTAGCAGTTTGGACGCATGACCTCACAGCCAAGCAGGAGAAGGAAGTCTTTCTATTATTTCTCTATCTCCAAGCTTTTATAATTATGTTTTCCCATGATTTCCATGGAGAAGTTTGCAGACCTAACCAAGATCAAGTTGTGATTCTGATGCAACGCGTAACCAGAGCCCAGAGAGTAGGCAGAGCAAGGAGGAGACACGAATGTATAAGCATGATCTTTCATGCACACAATACCTCTAAAAGAAGGCGTGCCAAAAAATTATATCTGACATACTGCATACCTCGTCTTATGTCACTGCTGGGGTCTACCGAGTGCAATACAGAAGAAACAAAAAATCAAACTGTATAACAATCTATACACCATATGCTATACTATATAGAGAAATAGATAGTGCTATTTATGTAGTTACCGGTGCCTACCTTTGATCACCTCGGCGTGTGCATATGGTCTTCCTGGGGTCACCGACATACATGCAAGATAGTTTATGTGTCGACAATATCCGTTTAACTGACACTGCAGACCTGCACGTAGAACTTGATCTCATCAGCGCTGCTGATCTACATGTTGAGTTGAGGTGCATAATGCAGTATATATGTACTCCCTCCGTTCCGAATTACTTGTCTTGGATTTGTCTAGATACGGATGTATCTAGACTCATTTTAGTGCTAGATATCTCCGTATCTAGACAAATCTAAGACAAGTAATTTGGAACGGAGGGAGTATGATTCATGACTAGTGGGAGGACGAGCGTCAGGACCTGATGGTATAAACAATTGACGGAACCTCCTACTGCTGGCCAGCCAAACACATCTCGCTCTGCGCGTCTTCATATCAGCTAGATCACGCGGTTGTTCATCGATGGGGAATCGCCGGCCATCATGCTGGGTATACGTACGTAGCATCTCTCTCTCCACGGATCTCCATGTCCGCTGCATCGTGTCGGCGCCGAGGCGGTGCAGCTAGTCATGTATAGAAGGAGCGGCTCCAACAAAATCTGAGAGGATCACCATAGCAGTGCACGTGTGCGGAGGCTCTCCAGGTAACTCTGAGAAGATCCCATGGTGGTGCAGTCATGCAGAGGATGAGAGGATCCTGCTTGCTCAACTAGAAGTATCGAGGGCATCCGCAGGCAGACGCATCTTGGCAATAGGGAATGTGGCAACATCATCAATCAAAGCTTGTATAAATGGGGCATGGGGAAGTTGGGCTTAGGCTTAATACTCACCAGGCGGATCTCATACCAAATATAATGAGCAGTGTTTTTTTGTGTGTGGGAAAGCCATCATGGCGCACTTTATTTCAAGTTGAATAATGATACATCATTAATTATAGAGGGGACAATAAAGCTAGGGGGATTACCCTCCCAAAACACAAAAGAATTAGAAATAAAAGCATATCTAGCTAATGTGTGCGCTACCATGTTCGCTTCCCTGTTGCAATGTTGCTTGGAGATGTTCCCAATTCTAGATGCAATCTGAAAACAATCTGCTAGTATAGGTGAGTATGGACTCCACACCTGAATGAACCCATTAAAAGTTTGTACAAGTTCCAGAGAATCTGTTTCAACTATTACCGAAACACAACTCAACGTTTCCATCATGCTGGTAGAAAAAGGGCCTATAGTCCCGGTTCGTAAGGGCCTTTAGTCCCGGTTCAGGAACCGGGACTAAAGTGTCGGTACTAATACCTCCCCCTTTAGTCCCGGTTCAGTCCAGAACCGGGACTAAAGGCCCTCCACGTGGGCAGTGCGCAGAGCCCAGCCAGGAGACCCTTTGGTCCCGATTGGTGGCACCAACCGGGACCAATAGGCATCCACGCGTCAGCACTTCTGTGGCTGGGGGTTTTGTTTTTATTTTGAAAGGGGGGGGGGGGTTGGGGGTTTTGGGGGGTTAATTTAGGTGTTTCATATATTGTGTTAGCTAGTTATAATTAATAGAGAGAAGTGTCCTCTGTTATGTCCGTGCTTGGTCGACGCTACGTACTATACATACGTATATAGAGAGGACTAGACACGCTAGCTAGCTAGTAATTAAGCAAACGAAGGAAACAGAAAGATCGTCATGAACATATATGCATATATACAGAGAGAAGTGATATCGACCACCTCTCCTTCTCCGAGAGATTGGTCGAACAACAAGTTCTCGTATATCTATCTGACACTACCGGCTACATATATACAATAATTATCTCTTACAAATATAATCATACGGACTCAGGGTCCACATAGAATTCTCCGTCTTCGGGGATCACGTGGTCAAGAATGCCGCCAATTCCTCTTGAATTCCTCGCATGCGAGCTGTTGCTAGGAGTTCATCCCGCTTTCGAAACATCTAATTTAAAGAAGGGGGTCAATACATATATATATGTGAATGAATGAAACTCAACACAAATGATGGTAATAAAATAAAATTGTGAATGTTGTTATTTACGTACTTCATATTGTTCGTCAGTGTAGCCCCGCTCACAGGTCGTGTGGCGGATGGACTCGCAAACATAGTATCCACAGAAATCATTCCCTTGTTCCTGCCACAACCACTTTACAAGAAATAGAGGTTAATCAAACTGATAAGCAAGAATGCCAAATGGTATTGATGAAACTAGCGCTTGAATGACTAGTAGATGCGCTTAAAATGCTACTATAGCTAGTACTTACTTTCGGGTGTCTAAATTGCAGCTCCTTCGGCAGTCCCGGAGCTTTTCTGGTGAATTTTCTCCAAACCCTGCCGGACAAAGAAAACAATTACTTGATATATCAGGAAATGAACAAAGTTGCTGATATGGTGGATAATGATCGATTTAACTTACTTTTCGAGTATTTGAGTCATGTCGGCATAGTCCTTGGGATCTTTTCGTCTTGAGTCTAAGACGGTTACTAGTCCCTGCTCAAGCTTAATATGTAGGAGAATATAGTGGAAACTGCACACGCATGCATAACTCATCAATTACATTACTATAACCTTGACTAATATATAAGGGAAACCGAATACGCACAAGACAGTAACACTCACTTGAAGTTGTAAGGAAAGAGTATTATATCTTTGTTTTGATTTATTATCAACGATTCTAGCATGCTGGCCTCGGTTTCTGCGGCATGAAATTTAACCTGAGTTGCATCTATGAGATATGTGTTAATGAACCCAATATCACCGACTTGTCTTTTCTTCAATTCGACGATCTTCAATCTGCATAATATAGTGAGGATGATTATAAATACATGCAATGAAAGAGCTGAGCTATATGGAGAGACTTAATGACAGAAGTAGTAGTACTTACAGACAGTAGCAGGTGACCGTTGCTTTATCGAGGGCCAATTGATTGAAAAACTGATAGAACTCCTCAAATGGAACAGGCAACAGATCAATTCCAACGAGGTCATGCTCCTTTTTAACTTTCAAATACAAAGTACTCCTCCCCCAAGAGTCTCTGCAGATTTTCAAGTACCAATCATGCAATCTTCGCATCATCGTTGATAGAGATCTTTCATCTTTGACGAGAGGCTTCCCGTACTCGTATCTTTGTATCTACATCTCCATGGGTTCATAATGTACTTCGTCGGGCAGGTAATCTGCAAGATTGCTATAACCGGGCACCATCCTCGGATCATTAGCGACGTTGTGGCTAGGCACCTTGAGCGGGGGGCACGATTGCTTCGCTTGTTCGCCGAGCTGGGCAATTTGTTTCCCAGCTCGTCGTTCTTTCAGCCTTTGATCACTGACAGTACTTCCCGACCGCTCCGGTTCGGCAAATTCCTTTCCAATAATGCGGTCATAGTTTCCTTTCGGCGAAACAGACTTCGATGGTTTTGTCAGGGAAGCCAGAGTGCGCTTCACTTTCACCCGATCTACCTTCTCCTCCGGAGGTGGATGTTTCTTTGCTTTCACCCCTTCAAAGAATTTCTTCACTTCTTCTCGCGCGATCTCGGCGTTCTCCTCCTGGGTCCTCTCATATGGTAACTTCTCTGGAGTCTTCAGAGAAGGACCGAATCTGTATGTCCTCCCGCCTCTGGTTGTACTGCTAGACGCCGACCGAGCAGACGTAGCGGTTGTCTTCTTTACTTGCTTAAGAGGCGGAGGAGAAGGACTACGACGCGCCAGAGCAGCTGGAGCGGCGGCAGGTCTCTTCCGCCCTTGCTGACGAGGCGGAGAAGGAGGAGGCTGGCTGCTCGGGCGCGTCGGCGCAGGCGGAGAAGGAGGCGGAGTGCCGCCGCGCGCCGGAGAAGGAGCCGGCCGAGGGCCCTGATCGTCACTCGCCGGAGGAGGAGGCGGTGGAGGCGGAGTGCCCTGACTCGCCGGAGGAGGAGGAGGAGGCGGTGGCGTCCAGTTCGGAAGGTTGATGAGCTCCTTCCGCCATAGGCATGGAGTCTTCAGAGCAGACCCCAGCCGAGTCTCCCCTTCACCGGTAGGGTGGTCAAGCTGGAGGTCCTCAAATCCCTCCGTTATCTCATCCACCATCACCCTAGCATATCCTTCTGGAATCGGCCGGCAGTGAAAAGTTGCGCCGGGTTCAGTAGGAAAAACAGAGCCAACAGCCGCCTTGACCTTCAAATTCATCCATTGCGTCATAAGGTGGCAATTTTGAGACTCCGTTATAGCATCCACGGGATAGCTGGCAGGAGCCGTCAAGGCATGCTCCGGCTGAAGCAGCTCGGTGGAAGCCACGCTGCTTCTGCGCTGAGATGGCGGGGTAGCTTCGGGGGAGGCTTCGGCAGTACGTTTGCTGTGATTTGCTTCTCGTTCCTCTATCGCGTCCACCCTTGCTTTCAGCGCCTGCATTTGGGTCTGCTGCACTTTTTTCCTCCTATCATGGGATTTGTAACCGCCTGCGTCCGGAAACCCAACCTTCCACGGAACGAAGCCTGGCGTGCCTCGTGTCCGTCCAGGGTGCTCAGGATTCCCGAGGGCCATTGTGAGCTCGTCGTTCTCTCTGTCTGGAAAGAACGTCCCTTCATGCGCTGCTTCGATATACTGCTTAAGCTTACTGACTGGTATGTCCATTTGATCGTTCGTCCAAATGCACTTCCCTGTTTCAGGGTCCAGGGTTCCGCCAGCCCCGAAGAACCAAGTCCGGCAACGGTCTGGCCAGTTATTTGTCTCTGGTTTGATCCCTTTATGAACTAGATCATTCTCACTCTTGGACCACTTAGGCCGGGCTATGAGGTAGCCACCTGACCCCGTGCGATGGTGAAGCTTCTTCTTCGCAGCATTTTGCTTGTTTGTCGCCGACATCTTCTTACTCTTTTCTGATGTCTTGTGGGCCACAAATGCGGGCCAGTGATCTCTGATCTTCTCATATCTGCCCTTGAATTCTGGTGTCTCATTATTTTCGACAAACTTATTCAGCTCTTTCTTCCACCTCCTGAATAGTTCTGCCATCCTCTTCAGAGCAAAAGACTTGATTAATTTCTCTTTAACTGGGTTCTCTGGATTATCCTCAGGCGGTAGGGTGAAATTTGACTTCAGCTCAGTCCAAAGATCATTTTTCTGCATATCATTGACATAAGACACCTCAGGGTCTTCTGTAGCTGGCTTAAACCATTGCTGGATGCTTATCGGCATCTTGTCCCTAACTAGAACCCCGCACTGAGCAACAAATGTGCTCTTTGTCCGGAGGGGTTCAATAGGTTGGCCGTCGGGCGCGATTGCTATGATCTCAAACTTTTCATCCGAGCTCAACTTTTTCTTCGGGCCTCGTCTCTTTACCGAAGTTGTGCTCGATTCGGAGGGCTAGAAAAAAGAACAAAGACTTAATTAATATGTGTACATACCAAAACAATGAATGCATCAATCAGCTAGTCAGCATAGGCTTAACTAATATATATACCTGGCCGGACTCGGTTCGGTCACCGGAGCCGTCATCACGGTCTCCTTCTTGCACCGGCATTGGGTCACCGGAGCCGTCCTCATGTTATTCTTCTTGCACCGGCATTAGGTCACCGTAGCCAGCTTGTTCACCCTCTCCTTCCAGACCATCGGTTTCGTTGAGAAACAACGAGATGGCATCACTTCCTTCTGCGATTATGTCCCTCAACAACGCTTCTTTTGTTGCTTCGTCTAGGGCGGTGTCCATAGTTTCTACAAATATTTACAACATGGCAATTATTATTCAAACATGACAGATGGATATATTAGTGCCAAACGTAGAACTAGCTACCTAATCATAGTAAGCTATTGGGAGGGGGTATATATCGACAACGACGACACTACATCATGTTCGAGAGGATCGCCGAGGGGTCGGGAGGTTGCCTAGTGTCAAAGGATTCAACAAAACCATGTCTTCATCATTAGGCGAAAGTAACATGTGCATGATGGTACGAAGCTCTTCAAAGTTGTTCTGGAACGGAGTCCCAGATAGGATAATTCGCTTTTTGGTACAAAGTTCAGCAAGAGCCTTCCGAATATCGCTATTTGGAAGGCCTTTGCTGAATTCGTACCAAAAAGCGGATTATTCTATCCGGGACTCCATTCCAGAATAACTTTGCAGAACTTCGTACCAACATGCCCTGGTTACTTCCGGCTAATGATGAAGGCATGGATTTCTTCAATACTTTGACACTAGGAAACCTCTATCGACCCCTCGGCGATCCTCGACCCCTCGACGACCCTGGAACCCTCGACCCCTAGACGACCCTCTTCTTCCTCTCATGTTCGAGAGGATCGCCGAGGGGTCGGGAGGTTGCCTAGTGTCAAAGGATTCAACAAAACCTTGTCTTCATCATTAGGCGAAAGTAACATGTGCATGATGGTACGAAGCTCTTCAAAGTTGTTCTGGAACGGAGTCCCAGATAGGATAATTCGCTTTTTGGTACAAAGTTCAGCAAGAGCCTTCCGAATATCGCTATTTGGAAGGCCTTTGCTGAATTGGTACCAAAAGGCGGATTATTCTATGCGGGACTCCATTCCAAAACAACTTTGCAGAACTTCGTACAAACATGCCCTGGTTACTTCCGGCTAATGATGAAGGCATGGATTTCTTCAATACTTTGACACTAGGAAACCTCTCTCTACTTCCGGCTAATAAGAAGAAGAAGAAGAAGAAGAAGAAGAAAAGAAGAAAAAAAAGAGGAGAAGAAGAAAGGAATAGTGGAGAAAAGAGAAAATAGAATATATATTCTATTTTCTCTTCTTCTCCACTATTCCTTTCTTCTTCTCCTCTTCTTTTTCTTCTTTTTTCTTCTTCTTATTTATTTCTCCTCTTCTTTTCGGTAGAGGAAACCCTAAATAGCTAGCAAGTTTCGTGGGTGTGAGATACATGTGGCCTTCGGTGTCGGACACTACATCCACGTCACACAAGTGACGTGGGCGTCGAAGCCCGCGCCACTTGTCGGATGTGGGTGTAGTGTCCGACACCGACGGTACATGTATCTCACACCGACGATACTTTCTATTTAGGGTTTCTCCTCTACCGCTCCTCGACCTCTCGACAACCCTCGTTCCCGATAAAATAAAGAGGAAGAAGAAGAAGAAGAAAGAATAGAGGAGAAGACTTCCTCTTCTTCCTCTCCTCTTCTTCTCCCTCTTCTTCCCCTTCCTCGCCTCTCTCATGAATGTCCGACGTTCTCGACCCCCCCCCATGTGTCGAAGAAAAAAAAGAAGAAAAAAAAGAAGAGAAGAAGAAAGGAATAGAGGAGAAAAGAGAAAATAGAATATATATTCTAATTTTCTCTTCTTCTCTTCTATTCCTTTCTTCTTCTCCTCTTCCTTTTCTTCCTCTCCTCGTCTTCTCCTTCTTCTTCTCCTTCTTTCTCTACTTATTTTCCTTTTCCTTATTTTACTTTTTCCTCTCCACTAACATCATCATATATATGAAAAAATGCATATATGAAAAAAAAACATCATCATATATATCATCTATCATCTATGAATAAAAATATTCCTAGATACATAAAAAATTTCTACAAATGAAAATAACCTAAAAAAAATCATATGATCATCTATGAACAAAAAAAACATCATTTGATCATCTATCATCTATGAACAAAAAAATCATCATTTGATCATCTATCATCTATGAACAAAAATATTCATCATTTGATCATCTATCATCTATAAAAAAAATATTCCTAGATACATAAAAAAATTCTACAAATGAAAATAACCTAAAAAAAATCATATGACCATCTATGAACAAAAAAACATAATTTGATCATCTATCATGCATCTATGAACAAAAAAAACATCATTTGATCATCTATCTATCATCTATGAACAAAAATTTGCAAAGGGATGGCGCCGGCGGCCGGACCAAGCTAAGGAGAGGTCGGCGGCGAGGATGGTGTCGGGGCAGGGGCGCGGGCGACGGCGAGGGCGGGCCGGGGCGGCGCGCGGGCGACGGGGGCGGGGGCGGGCCGGGGCGGCCGCGTCGGGGCAGGGGCGGGCCGGGGCAGGGGCCCGGGCGACGGCGAGGGCGCGGGTGACGGCGGGCGACGGTGAGGCGACGGCGACGGCGGGGCAGCCTGACGGCGTCGTCGGGGCGAGCTCGGGCAGCCTGGCGGTGTCATCGGGGCGGGGAACTGGCGATGAAATCTGAAAAAACGCTAAGTCTCTGCTTATATAGAAAAGGCTTTGGTCCCGGTTCGTGGCACAAACCGGGACCATTGCCCCCCTTTAGTCCCGGTTGGTGCCACCAACCGGGACCAAAGGCCAATTTTCGGCAGCCCAAAAGGCGGGAAGCGGCGGCCTTTGGTCCCGGTTGGTGGCACCAACCGGGACTAAAGGGGGGCATTGGTCACGGTTGGTGCCACGAACCGGGACCAAAGCCCCCTTTAGTCCCGGTTGGTGCCACCAACCGGGACCAATGCCCTTGTGCTGCCAGCGCCCATAAGTTTAGTCCCACATCGCTAGCTGAAGGGCGCCGGCACTGGTTTATAAGCCCTGCTGTCTCCTCCCTCTCGAACTCCTCTGAACAGCAGGCCTATGGGCCTAATTTGACACTGCTTTGCCTGTGGGCCTATTGGGCCTTCTGCGGGCCTGAATCCTGGCCCATGTAGGGTTTCTAGTCGTATTCAGGCCGTGGAGGCCCAGTAGGTGGCATTTTTTTTGGTTTTTTCTTTTTTATTTCTATATTTTTTTGGCTTTTTATTTTTTTATTTCTACTTAAAACTAAATACTTACAGTTTTTTAGTGATTTCTTTTTGCTTTTAGGTCACAAAAATTATAAACTTTCTGTTAGTGCCATTAGTTTTAAATTTTAAATAGTTTAAATTTGAAATTTTAAAAATTTGTGTGAATCACTAGTTTATGAATAACTTTACTATAAAATTAGAATTTTTTTTCTATTTATTTATTATTTCTACTTAAAACTAAATACTTACAGTTTTTTAGTGATTTCTTTTTGCTTTTAGGTCACAAAAATTATAAACTTTATGTTAGTGCCATTAGTTTTAAATTTTAAATAGTTTAAATTTGAATTTTTAAAAATTTGTGTGAATCACTAGTTTATGAATAACTTTACTATAAAATTAGAATTTTTTTTCTATTTATTTTTTATTTCTACTTAAAACTAAATACTTACAGTTTTTTAGTGATTTCTTTTTGCTTTTAGGTCACAAAAATTATAAACTTTCTGTTAGTGCCATCATTTCACCCACATAGCATGTTCCAAAAAGTAGAGAGGGTTACGACAAAAACTTGATGCACTTCGTGTACAAAATGGACAATCACTTTCGAAGTATCAAAGTTTCGAACCATAAGACATGAAAGCATTTCAAATGAACTCTAAAAAAGTTGAAAGTTGGGATGGTATCATAATTTCACCCACATAGCATTTGCTTATTGCGGGAGAAAGTCTTCACTTTTTCTTCGCTTGTGTCATTTGCTTATTGCGCCGTAACCATGGATAATCTTCATTGTTTATCAGGATGCTTGGGTCAGCCTTGACATTGAAGGGAGGAATTTCATGAAACTTTTCATAATCTTCAGACATATCTGTCTTGCCGTCCACTCCGAGGATGTCCCTTTTTCCTGAAAGAACAATGTGGCGCTTTGGCTCATCGTATGATGTATTCGCTTCCTTATCTTTTCTTTTTCTCGGTTTGGTAGACATGTCCTTCACATAGATAACCTGTGCCACATCATTGGCTAGGACGAACGGTTCGTCAGTGTACCCAAGATTTTTCAGATCCACTGTTGTCATTCCGTACTGTGGGTCTACCTGTACCCCGCCGCCTAACAGATTGACCCATTTGCACTTAAACAAAGGGACCTTAAAATCAGGTCCGTAGTCAAGTTCCCATATGTCCACTATGTAACCATAATATGTGTCCTTTCCGCTCTCGGTTGCTGCATCAAAGCGGACACCGCTGTTTTGGTTGGTGCTCTTTTGATCTTGGGCGATCGTGTAAAATGTATTCCCATTTATCTCGTATCCTTTGTAAGTCAATACAGTCAAAGATGGTCCCCTGGACAACAAGTACAACTCATCACAAACAGTGTTGTCACCTCTGAGACGTGTTTCCAACCAACTGCTGAAAGTCCTGATGTGTTCACATGTAATCCAGTCGTCGCACTGCTCCGGGTGTTTGGAGCGCAGACTGTTCTTATGTTCATCGACATACGGGGTCACCAAGGTAGAGTTCTGTAGAACTGTGTAGTGTGCTTGAGACCAAGAATATCCGTCCCTGCATATTATTGAGTCTCTTCCCAGAGTGCCTTTTCCAGTCAGTCTCCCCTCATACCGCGATTTAGGGAGACCTATCTTGTTAAGGCCAGGAATGAAGTCAACACAAAACCCGATAACATCCTCTGTTTGATGGCCCATGGAGATGCTTCCTTCTGGCCTAGCGCGGTTACGGACATATTTCTTTAGGACTCCCATGAACCTCTCAAAAGGGAACATATTGTGTAGAAATACGGGCCCCAGGATGACAATCTCGTCGACTAGATGAACTAGGACGTGCGTCATGATATTGAAGAAGGATGGTGGGAACACCAGCTCGAAACTGACAAAACATTGCGCCACATCACTCCTTAGCCTTGGTACGATTTCTGGATCGATCACCTTCTGAGAGATTCCATTGAGGAATGCACATAGCTTCACAATGGCTAATCGAACGTTTTCCGGTAGAAGCCCCCTCAATGCAACCGGAAGCAGTTGTGTCATAATCACGTGGCAGTCATGAGACTTTAGGTTCTGAAACTTTTTCTCTGGCATATTTATTATTCCCTTTATATTCGACGAGAAGCCAGTCGTGACCTTCATACTGAGCAGGCATTCAAAGAAGATTTCTTTCTCTTCTTTTGTAAGAGCGTAGCTGGCAGGACCTTTATACTGCTTCGGAGGCATGCCGTCTTTTTCGTGCAAACGTTGCAGGTCCTCTCGTGCCTCGGGTGTATCTTTTGTCTTCCCATACACGCCCAAGAAGCCTAGCAGGTTCACGCAAAGGTTCTTCATCACGTGCATCACGTCGATTGAGGAGCGGACCTCTAGGTCTTTCCAGTAGGGTAGGTCCCAAAATATAGATTTCTTCTTCCACATGGGTGCGTGTCCCTCAGCATCATTCGGAACAGCTAGTCCACCGGGACCCTTTCCAAAGATTACGTAGTGTAAATCATTGACCATAGCAAGCACGTGAACACCGGTGCGCATGGCGGGCTTCTTCCGGTGATCTGCCTCGCCTTTGAAATGCTTGCCTTTCTTTCGACATTGATGGTTGGTCGGAAGAAATCGACGATGGCCCAGGTACACATTCTTCCTGTATTTGTCCAGGTATATACTTT
This sequence comes from Triticum urartu, assembly GCF_056163025.1. Taxonomy (NCBI): domain Eukaryota; kingdom Viridiplantae; phylum Streptophyta; class Magnoliopsida; order Poales; family Poaceae; genus Triticum; species Triticum urartu. The sequence continues at coordinate 9,298,610 of NC_141879.1, forward strand.
CAGTGTCATCTAAATAGTGCGTGAATGCATGGTATCCTTTGTTTGTTTGTCCTGAAAGGTTACTGAGAGCGGGCCAATCATTGATGGTCACGAACAGCAACGCCTTAAGGTTAAATTCCTCCTGTCTATGCTCATCCCACGTACGTACACCGTTTCCATTCCACAGCTGTAAAAGTTCTTCAACTAATGGCCTTAGGTACACATCAATTTCGTTGCCGGGTTGCTTAGGGCCTTGGATGAGAACTGGCATCATAATGAACTTTCGCTTCATGCACATCCAAGAAGGAAGGTTATACATACATAGAGTCACGGGCCAGGTGCTGTGATTTCTGCTCTGCTCCCCGAAAGGATTAATGCCATCCGCGCTTAAAGCAAACCATACATTCCTTGGGTCCTTTGCAAACTCATCCCAGTACTTTCTCTCGATTTTTCTCCACTGCGACCCGTCAGCGGGTGCTCTCAACTTCCCATCTTTCTTTCGGTTCTCACTGTGCCATCGCATCAACTTGGCATGCTCTTCGTTTCTAAACAGACGTTTCAACCGTGTTATTATAGGAGCATACCACATCACCTTCGCAGGAACCCTCTTCCTGAGGGGCTCGCCGTCAACATCACCAGGGTCATCTCGTCTGATCTTATACCGCAACACACCGCATACCGGGCATGCGTTCAGATCCTTGTATGCACCGCGGTAGAGGATGCAGTCATTAGGGCATGCATGTATCTTCTCCACCTCCAATCCTAGAGGGCATACGACCTTCTTTGCTGCGTATGTACTGTCGGGCAATTCGTTATCGTTTGGAAGCTTCTTCTTCAATATTTTCAGTAGCTTCTCAAATCCTTTGTCAGCCACAGCATTCTCTGCCTTCCACTGCAGCAATTCCAGTACGGTACCGAGCTTTGTGTTGCCATCTTCGCAATTGGGGTATAACCCTTTTTTGTGATCCTCTAACATGCGATCGAACTTCAGCTTCTCCTTTTGACTAATGCATTGCGTCCTTGCATCGACAATGACCCGGCGGAGATCATCATCATCGGGCACATCGTCTGGTTCCTCTTGATCTTCAGCAGCTTCACCCGTGGCAGCATCATTGGGCACATCGTCTGGTTCCTCTTGATCTTCACCAGCTCCCCCCGTTGCAGCATCACCGTATTCAGGGGGCACATAGTTGTCATCGTACTCTTCTTCTTCGCCGTCTTCCATCATAACCCCTATTTCTCCGTGCCTCGTCCAAACATTATAGTGTGGCATGAAACCCTTGTAAAGCAGGTGGGAGTGAAGGATTTTCCGGTTAGAGTAAGACCTCGTATTCCCACATTCAGTGCATGGACAACACATAAAACCATTCTGCTTGTTTGCCTCAGCCGCATCGAGAAACTCATGCACGCCCTTAATGTACTCGCGGGTGTGTCTGTCATCGTACATCCATTGCCGGTTCATCTGCGTGCATTATATATAATTAAGTGTCCAAATTAATAGAAGTTCATCATCACATTAAAACCAAAGTGCATACATAGTTCTCATCTAACAACATATAGCTCTCCAGAGCATCTAATTAATTAAACCATACATTGAAACTATGTAAAACATTTCAATGCGAAAACAAATGCGATCATAATCACAACCAAGGTAACAATTGATCCAACGGCATAATGATACCAAGCCTCGATATGAATGGCATATTTTCTAATCTTTCTAATCTTCAAGCGCATTGCATCCATCTTGATCTTGTGATCATCGACGACATCCGCAACATGCAACTCCAATATCATCTTCTCCTCCTCAATTTTTTTTATTTTTTCCTTCAACAAATTGTTTTCTTCTTCAACTAAATTTAACCTCTCGACAATAGGGTCGGTTGGCATTTCCGATTCACATACATCCTAGATAAATAAAATCTATGTCACGTTGGTCGGCATAATTTTCATAAACAATAAACGAACCAATAGTTATGAAGATAATATACATACCAAATCCGAATCATAGACAGGACGAGGGCCGACGGGGGCGGATACCAAAACCATTGCACTATATAAGATGCAATAATAAAAGTAAGAAAATAATACAAGTATCTATGTAAACATACAAGTAAGAATATTTTTCCTTTCAGAAAGAAGATAAGAACAAGAGGCTCACCACGGTGGTGCCGGCGATGAGCTCGGCGCGGGTGATCGACGGTGGTGAAGACGGGGACGGGGCGTGACGGACCGCTAAATCTAGACAAATGTTGAGGAAAATGGAGCTTGGAGGTCGAGTTTGAAGTGGAGAAAGCTTAAGTAGTGTGGCTCGGGCATTTCATCGAACACCTTGTGTGCATAGGAGGTGAGCTAGAGCACCACCAAGCCCTCTCCCCCTCGGCCAGAAAAAAACAGAGCAGTGTGCTCTGCTCTTACACGAGGGGGTATATATAGGCACCTCATTGGTCCCGGTTTGTGGCAAGAACCGGGACTAAAGGGGAGCCTTTGGTCCCGGTTCGGGCCACCAACCGGGACCAATGGTGGTGGGCCAGGAGCGAGGCCCATTGGTCCCGGTTCGTCCCACCAACCGGGACCAAAAGGTCCAGACGAACCGGGACCAATGGCCCACGTGGCCCGGCCGGCCCCCTGGGCTCACGAACCGGGACCAATGCCCACATTAGTCCCGGTTCTACACTGAACCGGGACTAATGGGCTGAGCCGGCCTGGACATTAGTCCCGGTTCTACACTGTACAGGCCCTTCTCAAGCGATGTTGCCTCTGTCGTTGCTGCATCAAGTAATCAGTTGATAGGCCAGCAAGCCCCTGCAATAGCTTCGCCAATTGCATTACGTAGCACTGCACCCGCTCCACCTATTCTGTTTTCAAAAAAAAGATGCATCGATGTTCAACTTATATGATAGTCTTGGTGGTCTGCACCATGTTATTGCTTGTGGTTCAAATCTTAAATAAGCACCCATATAATTTGTTGTTATTGCTTGAATAGCAAAAGTAGACCGAGGTGGAGGGGCCACAACCACCCCTTTTACAAACTCTCTACGTTGCCACCAAATATACCAAGCGCCCCCATAGTAATCATCTCCTTCAACCCAACTTGCCCAAGTACCAGTGATTTATTATTCTGTCGACTAAGCAGCTCTTCAAGAACTATGGATCCAGATCGGTCAACATATGTAGCCTCCATAATAATGTCTTGAAGACCCAGTGATTTTCAGACATCTTGTGCCCGGTTGCAAGTGAACGTCAGATGCTTAATATCTTCAGGACCTGAAGAGCAAACCGGACATTGACCCAGAGTAGGAATGTGTCTGTTTGCCAACACTGCTAGGCCTGGGATTATGCCATGCAAGGCTTCCATCCAAAGATTTTTACTTTGCTGGGCACTTTCAGCTTCCATAAGATGTCCGAGACAGGATTGCGTGAAATTGTCCCTTTTCCATCCGCTCTAGTCAGTCCGTGTCTATGAGCATGATCCCATTCAATATAGTACACCGACTTTACCGTGAACATATATGATTTTGTAAAATGCTAGGCCACAAAATCTTCATTCAGATGTTCGCCTAAGGGTATCCGCGGGATTCTCTCCACATCAATTGGGTTAAAAACATCCCTAATTAGCACCTCATCCCAACTTCGAGTAACGGGATCAATTACAGTTTGCAACAACATTTGGCCTTTAGGTGTTTGCACCATTCTAGATGGACTTCCTGGTATCCAGTGGTCCTCCCAAATATCTATCTGTTCACCGGTGCCAAGTCTCCAAATGTGTCCTCTCCGAACAGTAACCAGGCCGGCCACAATACTTAGCCACGTGAAGGAGGATCCTTCATTAGGGCCTGCCTTTAGTATATTGCAGTGAGGATAATACTTAGCTTTTAGAACTTGAGCACACAATGTATTAGTATTTGCGATGAGTCTCCAAGCCAACATGGCTAGGTTAAAACAGTGTAGGTCCCGGAAGCCCATACCTCTGTCCTTCTTGGGAATACACATCCTCCACCAGGCCATCCAATGTATCCGTTTAACTTCCTCCGTATCTTCCCACCAAAATTCCGCCATTGCATCTGTTATCTCCTTACATGGCTTCTTGGGAATATTAAAAACGGACATAGCAAAAACAGGGATAGATTGTATCACTGCCTTCAACAGAATTTCTTTCCCTCCTATAGACATAAACTTTTCTTTCCAACTCTTCAATCTGTTTATGATTCTCTTTAGTACATGAACAAGGCTATCCCTTCTGTCTACTCCTACCATAGCATGAAGTCCCAAATATTTAATAGAGCTTCAAACATGATATTGAGTTCCAGACAAATATCAGCTTTTATGTCCACATCAATGTTTGGGCTTAAAAATACGCTACACTTTTCTTCACTCACCAATTGACCCGAGATTGCACAATATTGTTCTAGGAGCTGTCTCAACGAGGTTTCATTAGTCATGTCAGCTTTCATAAGGATAAGAGAATCACCAGCGAAAAGTAAATGTGATACCGATGGTGCATTTCTGCAAACCCTGACACTACTAGGGAAAAGCTTATAGGCAGACGTTTGCTAGTAGCGCGGGTTTATACCCCTCGCTACTACTAAGTTGATAGTAGTAGCGCGGAGTTTTAACCCTCGCTACTACTAAGCGGTCTCTACCGTGCCCCCCGGGACATGCCATAGAGTAGCGAGGGGTATAAACCCGCGCTACTACTAAGTTGATAGTAGTAGCGCAGGTTTTTAACCCTCGCTACTACTAAATACGAGGTAGGTGAAGTCCCCATATCCTCGGCCGAATCCCTCCTCTCTCCCTCACTCTCCCCCTCTCTCTAGGCTCTCCTATGGGGCTCCTGCCCAAGCACACCTCCTCCATGGCGCCCACGAGTTCACCTCCCCGCGTCGCTGGCGTCCAGGAGCTCGCTCGTCTTCCCCCTCGCCTCTATGTCACCACGGCGGAGCACCTCACCATCGGCGACCATCCCCGCTGCTACCTCCATCTCCTTCCTCTCTCCTTTATTTTTATTTCTCTCTCTCTCTCTCTCCTCCTCTGGATTGACTCACCCTCCCATGTCCTTGCCCGTGCAGGTCGTCGCCATGGACGACCAGGAGCTCACTGCCTTGGCTGCAAAAAGGAGCCCCACGCCACCGCCTTGCTCGGCCATGGATCTGAGTCCTCTGCAGCAGCCGCCGCTGGATCTGGTCTGCCGCCGCCCTTCCGCACCTCCGGCGACCCCCGCCGGCGCTGGATCGAACCATTGCTGCCATTGACAGCACGCACGGGATTGAGAATGTTTTTTAGTTTTTGAAATTAATAGTAGTAGCACGGGTAGCACCCACGCTACTACTAACAGGTGTAGTAGTAGCGCGGGTGCACCCGCGCTACTACTACAAGTTAGCTGTAGCGCTGTAGTAGTAGCGCGGGCACCTGCACTACTACTAGCTGTTTAACCCGCGCTACTACTAGGTTTTTTCCTAGTAGTGTGATCCCTTCAATGCCACGAACCTCCTCTCTATGAGCTAGAGGACTAGACAAACCTTCTGCATGGTTTACGAATAAATATGATGATAGAGGATCACCCTGCCGGAGACCCTTTCCCGAAGTAAACAAATTTGTTTCTTCGTTGTTGAATCTGACCTTATACTTGACCGATTGAATGCAAGCCATCAGCAACTCTACAAACTCATTATGAAAGCCCATTGTGCTCATGGTCTTTCTTAAGAATTTCCATTCCACCCTATTGTAAGCTTTGTGCATATCCAGTTTCACTGCACAGTAGCCCCATTTGACTTTTTTCTTAATCTTTATAGTATGTAGACTCTCATAAGCCAACAGAATATTACCAGTAATCAGCCTACAAGGAACAAAAGCACTTGGAACTGGGGAAATAATCTCATCGAGAATATATTTCAGGCGGCAAGCGATCATCTTAGAGATTACCTTATAGAGAATATGTTATTTCAAAAATGCGGAAATGAAATAGATGTGCTTTTTGTGAAATCAGCCAGTAAAGTGAAACGTGGGTTCTGAAAATGAAAATAATATGAAACTAAACTGATTATTTGGAAATGAGTAACCGTTTATTTCAAAAGAGTGAAATATGTTATTTCGAAAATGTGGAATTGAAATATATATGACTTTTGTGAAACAAAGCTACGGAAAGTGAAATGTGGTTTCTGAAAATGAAAACAATATGGAACTGAAATGTCAACTTGTGAAACTGATTATTTTAAAATGTGTAAGAGTTTATTTCAAAAGAGTGATGTATGTTATTTCAACCTCTAGCTCCAACTGCACCGAGGACCGGCAAGTCTCCCGGCCTAGAACCCTGGCGAAGGGCCGCCATCGGTGCTGTGACTGGAACCACCGCTCCAGGGCCATTGCATCATATATCACACCCCGGTTGAGTCCACTGTCCCCACGTTGTCACCAGAGCGTCGCCGTGTCACCTGGAGGAGCCGCTGGAGGAAGATCTCGTGCCGCCGTGTACATCCCCTCTAGGCAGCCACGCCACGATCGCCGGACTTGAGATCTCTTCCGTCCTCTTCACCAGTGGCGCACGGGCTTTCCCGGCGGCCACGTCTAGGGACAACGATGGGAGAGGGGAGGATGGAGGAGGTGGTGGTGGCGGCTGCTAGGGTTAACGCCCCAGGTTGCCCTGGAATAGGCGGCGTGAGGAGCTCATGAGAGTTTATCTTTTGTTTCAGCTCCCGTCTTCCATGAAAGGAACTTCGCGCGGATTTAAGAGGTTAAACATGTCATGGGTAATTGCACAAAAAGGAGCGCTCCAAATAAAATAAGATGTTTACCCCTAAGAAAAACATGTTAAACATGTTGTCGGCAATTGCCCAAAAAGATGGAGTTCCCGTTCCAAAAAAAATTGCTAAAACGGGGTGCCCAAAAATAAAATAAAAAAGGATAGGCGCACATGTTATGTGCTGAGTTAATCTGGGGACAAAAGTTTGAATCTAGAAGAACAATGGCAAATTAAAACGAAATTTTGAATTTAGAAGGACAATGACAAATTAAAATTGATGTGGGTAAAGAAATATAACATCAAATGTTCCCGTTTTAAAAAAAATGCTAAAACGGGGTGCCCAAAAATAAAATAAAAAAGGATAGGCACAAATGTTATGTGCTGAGTTAATCTGGGGACAAAATTTTGAATCTAGAAGAACAATGGCAAATTAAAACGAAATTTTGAATTTAGAAGGACAATGACAAATTAAAATTGATGTCGGTAAAGAAATATAACATCAAATGTTCCTGTTTTAAAGAAAGGGCCAAGCGCATGTGTCATACGCGGGGGTAAATCTGGTGACAATGATTTTTAACCTTGATCATTTGTTTTAGTTGCTAATTGTGCAGTGCAGCACAATGGGTCACCGTCTCACCGTTTCGTGTGCACCTTTTACGGGCACGAATGACTAGCCATGTGCCTCCATTATAAAGAAGGTCAAGTGTCCTCAACTTGCCGATGTGGGACTAAAGCAAAGCGTCCTCTGTTCCGCGGCTGGGGCACTTGAGTTATACTAATAAACACGTCATCTGATGCTGAGCCTATCTGATGGTGGCACACAACTGCGCGCAATTCGTTCAGGTTTGGAATTGGAACATGCCTAGCAGAGCTCATCGGTCTCTATTCATACAGTGTTTCCTATTTTAGGCTCATCTTATCTCTACTATTAAAGAGGGATCGAACGTCGTGATGGTTCGACCACCTCGTTCGATCCCCCCGCCTCGTACAAAAGCCATTGCGCGGTGTCCCACACGCCCGCACAAAATCCAGCCCGCAAGCCCAAAAAACCAAGGGCAACTCATCTGATGTTCGGCCCATGGACCACCAGTCAAACGAACCAAACCCCACGATCACACGCCCAGCCAACAGCAAAACAGTTCGGCAACCCACGAACGAGGTCCATCGACCAAAAATCAAACCATCGAATGAGCTCCATCGACCCATCGACCCGCCAACGCACGTCGCCACCAAGGACAGAAACGCCAGTTCTTCCTCGCGTACGAGCTCCAACGACCCGACCCGCGCATGCGCCGAGAAGAGAAACGGCACTTCAGTCGCCGTCAGTCCACATCGTTGTTCACATGCGAGGCCAGCTGTGCGATCAGCACAACTACACCGCAACCTCGGCGTCCGAACCACAACCTTCGCTCGACGGCTGTTGCGAGGCGACGGCTGTTGCTGCAAAGGACGGAGATCCTGTTGCTGCAAAGGACGGAGATCCACCTTTGTTATGTTCAACGGTGCCCATCATGCCCTAGGTTTGCCATCATCAACTGTTTCAGCAACATAGTTACCTGCATATTACAGTACTACTCGAATGCATCTTTAACTTGAACTCCAACTACATTGAAAAAGCATCACAGGACAGAGGTATCTCCAACCAGCTTTGTACCAACAGTTAAATACCTTTCTGTCCACCGTAGTGTGTGAGCTGTGTCCTTGTTCGACTTGCGCTCTTCTTATTGCTGCAGTGTGCTGGAAGGCTTCAGCTTTCTTAGATTCTTACTGCTTTCTGTATAGAAGAGAAAATGGTATGGTGAAGATAATATATTTATTGAACAAATCTTTAATCTGCACTATTAGACAAGAGCAAGATGCCCAAGTTAAAAGACAATATCTCTGTTTTTTTAGCGTAACATGCCCAGGTTAAAAGACAACAGCAATATGCTCAGGTTAAAAGACAATATCTCTGTTTTTTGGCAGTAATAATAGCCTTGTCACTACCTACAGTAGAACACCATACTTTGTTAGCTTTTTCTTGTCACTGTCTATATCTTATTATTGATAATATAATCATATAAAGACTACAGGTTTAGTTCAGAACATAAAGCTTCTATACGACACAAAGATGTCACAGGACAGAGGGCATCTCTATGATAAAGGGAAAAAAGGTATGTGTATGCAAATCAGATGTCTGCACATAAAGTATTCAATAACCTTTCATAACTTATCCTACATAGTAGAGATTATCAGTTGTTGAATATCAGAGGACACCGAGATCACAACCCAGGAATACACACCGGCCACCATCTGCTTTTTTCATACGCGAACCAGCGGGCGCTACTAACTACAGTGTTTCATCTTCTGATGATGATGACAGTGTGCCCACGCAACTGCCTATGATGGTTCCTATAGCAGGCAATCTCACGGCCTTTCAGCCAGTACAACAATAGGAAACCTCAATCGGTATCGCCCTTACACGCGATATTTTTTCACTTTGCATTTATACATTTGTTAAACCAAAGTGGTCCTAACTTGTTTAAGCTGGAAATAACAAGAGACAGCATGAAATTTCAAACAGATGCAGGAGGAAGATGTTTGGACAGTGACTTGCTAAAGAAGAACAAAAATACTAAGGTGTCGTATTTCTTTATAATGCATATGTTTTTTAATATGGTAAAAACCTGTGGCATCTATTATCATATATAGCAATATAAAAACTGACTTAAGCTTCAATTGCATAGAATCTCTTGTTAGAAATACATGGATAAGGAACTATGTATCTGATAATTAATGAAGAACCCAAGCTGAGTGAAGCCATCAGTGATCTCCTCATATCTCTACCATCTCAACTATTAAAGGATGAGTTTTTCTAGGCGACAGATACTTCGATATGAAGAAAAGGAACATAATCTGTTGATCTGCTTTTCTCTGAACCTCTGTGATAAGATTTAGCACGCAACTGTCCTTAATTTCTAACACGTTCTTAAACATCAATTTTAGGCCTCAAAATTCAATGCAGAAGGTGATTCCAAAGTACCATGTACAGGATTAGAAACATCAACCTTAAGCTATTTGCCAAAAGATGAAGACCAAGCTTTGCATTCGATTTTTACAAATGGTACATCAGTATGACTGTCACCATTGTAGAGTACTGACTTTTATGTCAGGTTACGTTGCATAAATCTGTATGATTCTGCCATTGTGTTTTGCTTTGTTGAAATGCATTGTGGGTGTGTACAATTCAAAATTTGGTCAGGATTGGCAGATCGAACAGGAAAGGTTTAATCCTCATCTCACTAAATAAACAACCAAATCCTAACTGTATACCGATACTACTCATCTAGCTAGCCTTATACTGCAAGCACAAGTTAATTTTACTCCTCCCTAATTAACAGTACTCCTGAATGACAGATATAACTACTCCTGAATGACCAATACTACTGGAGGAGTACTCCTTAACTGAAAAGATTTAAGTTAATTAAAGGAAAAAGGCTTCAGTTTATTTTTATTAACAAAAAATGTTTTAGTTAATTTGAGTTAACACAAAAGGTTTCAGTTAATTACTACTAGAGGAGTAAATTAGAAGGTTTAAGTTAATTAAAGGAAAAGGTTTGAATTTATTTTAATTAATAGAAAAATGTTTCAGTCAAAGTTACAGTTAAAGCAGATAAGAGAATGCTCCTACTGTACTGAAAAAGAAGAGAGGGAGAGAGGACACTACTACACTTGCTACAGAGTCTGTAGGGGGAACTACTCAAGCAGTGCACTGCACTGCAAGTAGTGCAAGCAAGCAAAATTGTAAGCTACTGCTGCTGCAAGCAAATTCTGTTAAAGCAAGTTCTTCCTACTGCAATTTAAAGCAAGCACAACTTGCACAATTCACAAGAAAAAGGCAGGACAAGGAAAGTGTAATGGTGGATGACTGAGTGATGGTAACAAATCAAAAAATGGACAATTTGCACAGGTTGTAAACAATTATCCCTCTGAATGAATGAAGCTCGTGATTGATTGCAAGAAAAATTCCATGAATGATCTTAGCTGAATTTGACTGAATTGTCTTGGCTGAATTTGACTGAATTATTCAGTCCATGGATGATCTAGTAACAATCCTAACAAAATCCTTAACTGAATTATGCACAAACATTATTCAGTCCATGCTAAAGTTTGAGATTTCTACAGTTTTATCTTGACTGAATTATGCATCAGTAAGTTGCAGCAAGCATAACATGGAGCATAGCAGAGCATAACATGGAGTACCTTCCATGGCGACCCAGGAAGAAGCAGAGTTGGAGAAGCTGTCCATATCCATCCGGGAAGCGGCGCCTCCTGCCTATTTCCTTGGCCATTGTACTATTTCCGGCGGGGGCGTAGGCGGAGGTGGAAGACGACCGTCAGGCTACTCCCTTTCTCCTCTCCTCGCTGCTGTAGTTGGTGGCCCTTCCATGGCGTCGCCCTGGTCATGGAGACGGGGGTCAGAGAGGGAGGGAGAAGAGACGGGGGTGGGTCAGAGAGAGAGAGAGAGAGAAGAAGAGAGATTCGTACCCATGGACCCATGGCTCCCTGAGCTCGCTGGCTAGGGATTCGGCTCCTCCGCCGCTGCGGCTGCGTGGTCGTGGAGGAGGACGGCGCTGTGAGGTGAGGAAGAAAGCCCCGCTCCGCTGCTCCAGCGCCGCTCCACATCAAGCGCCGCTGCGAAGCCGGCGTGGACGCACGCGGATCCAGCCTTCGTCGCCCAGAAGCTCGTCGCCGACGCCTAAAAAATCAAGCTTTTGACCTACGGTACGGGGTGCGTGGTGGTGGAGAGAAAGGGAGTCGAGGAGAGGCCGGCGACGACGGGGATCTGGAGGGGAGCGAGAAGGGGCGGGTGAGAGGGGGACGAGAGAGTGAGCTCAAGTGTGTTAGAGCAGTGGTGGGAGGGTATTTCTGGAATGTGAAATGTATTCATAGCGTGAAGGGAAAAGGGCGGTGAGGAGAAAGTGAGAGCGGTGAGGAGAGAGTGAGACCGTGAGAGTCACAGCTGGACTTCCTTATTCCTAAATATGAAGTATAAATCTTTTTAGAGATTTCAATAAAGAACTACTAGTACATATGCTCGTGCGTTGCATCGGGAGAAAAAATAGCATGCATTTAAAGTTAGTGAGAATTATATGTGCAAGCAAAATCCTGTGTGCACGTGAAAAAAGAATATTTAGCTTCTTGATTTCGCCGGGTGTGAAGTAATCAATCTGCTAATTTTCCATTCATTGATCAAGGGCATTTAAGAGTTTTATTACGTCATTGTACGCCAGAGAAGGCCCATGAATTATTCAATCTACTTTTCCTTTTAATTAAGGAGATTTTAAGGTATGAAGTTTCTGAATTATAAAGATGAACTATTTTCTAAATCCTAAACAATTTTTTGAAAATTATGTACACTTTCAAAAAAAATGGGAACAAAATTTGAAACATGAACATCTTTTAAAATTCACAAATATTTTTTAAAACACCAATTTTTTTATTAAAACATGAACATTATTTGAATTAGTGAACATTTTTTAGCATAGGAACATGTGTTGAAAATTCATAACATTTTTTGAAAATGTGTATGTTTTAACATTATTTTGAATTGTACAAAAACACGAACAAAATTTGAAACATGAAAATCCTTTAAAATTCATAAAAAAATCTTGAAAACACCAACTTTTTTATAAAAACATGAATTTTATTTGAATTTGTGAACATATTTTTAGCACAGGAACATGTGTTGAAAATGCATGAGATTTTTGAAATTTTGTATCTATTAATATTATTTTGACTTGTGAAAATTTAACTAAAACAAGAATATTTTTTGAATTTGGAGCATTTTCTAAAATTCCATTGTTCTTTTTAGAAATCTCGAACAAATTTGAAAAAAAATAAAAGTTTTTGAAAACATGGGAAAAAATTTCAAGTTCCAAATATTTCTCAGAATAGCCACAAAATGTTGGAATTCCGAACATTTTCTATAATTCGATTTTTTTTATTTTGAAAGTTTTTTGACAATTTTGAATTTATAAAATAAATTACATAAGAAAAATAAACTTGAAAGGGAAAAAAGAGATAGGAAAAGGAGAATAGAAATAGAAGTATAATACAGAAACAAAGAAAACTGGGCCAGCTCTTTATCCATTGTCCTGTGCGAAATTCCAACTATTTGTCGCTTCATGCGGAAAATAGAATTTTCCCAGCTGCATGGGCAAAAAAATAAGTGGGCTGGCTTCGCTGGGCCACAGCACGCGGCCCAAGTATGAAATTCTGGAAAAGCCTTTTTTAGCAGACGAACGCATAAGAATTTAGTACCACCTCGGATAAAAAATAATTCTTTTCGGCGGTGAACGGATGAAAAAATTGGCGAAACGCACCTTGCTTTATTAGTAGGTATAGATATAGATATAGACATACGGATGTACAAAGACATATTTTAGAGGGTAGAATCACTCATTTTGCTCCGTGTGTAGTCCATATTCGAACCGAGGTATTTAGGAATGGAGGGAGTAGAACCAAGGTATTTAGACGGTCTGTGAGGGCTATTAAATTTCTTAGATGTCTGTCCTTTTAACCTTTTATTTTTCATGATGCATATGAATTATGATACTATTCGCCGGAAAAATGGTAGTACTATATTTAATTCATATAGCTGTATATGTATTTCACTTTGCAGAATGTGTTACTGATAGATATGGATATTGTTAATTCACGTCGAGTTACCATTTTACATCATATTTTGTATTCCCGTGGCAACGCACGGGCATTCAACTAGTTGGGTTTAGTTGCTGCATGCGGCTGCTGTGCCAAAGTAAAAAAAAAAACTCTTACATCTTCACTACTCCCTCCTTCCCATAATATCTTTATCTTTACCTAAGGACGGAAGCTTTCGTAGTTCTCTATTCGTCACCCCTTTTATATATCTGTTGATTTTGTATTAACTTTAAAAGATTGACGGCTGAGATTTAAAAATAGATTTATACATAAGCGAGGAGTCAACGAATAATAAGTAGGTTAGGAAATAACGACTCGATCGTGCTGACATACCTTTCGGCTGGGATAAAGAGAGAGACGTAGGAGATTGTGAGGAGAAAAAGAGGAAGACATGAGTTATGTGTATGCATCTGGAAGATTTCACCTTTATCAAGCAAACAAACTTCAAATGTGCATGGCACCTATTTTATATATTGCTGAATTTTCCCTATTATAGTTGACCTATCATGTTCTTGCACTAGACTTTTTCAATAGTATGACTGAATTTTCCCTACTATAGTTCACCTCTCACGTTTTTGCACTGGACTTCTTCAGTGGTATGAAGAATACGATACGATTTGCCGCTTAAACACTTCACTCGTGGGAAATTGGAGATATAAGCAACATCAGTGTGAACTCAAATTTCTGTGTGGGCTCATTCTAAAAGAGAAAAAGTGTGTCGCTTGCGCCCTCGAGAAGTCTCAGAAGTTATTTTATCTGTACCACATCTACAAAAATTGATCCGCACACATTGCGTGACGTGTTCTTTGGGTAGGAGGATGTGAGGATATTTGTTTCCCGTTGCAACGCACGGGCACCTTTGCTAGTAAGTACTAAAGGAGAGTTGGGGATTGTACGTTGGTACGCCCCAACTCCCTCCGTCCCTCCCTCTTATAAATTAATAAAAACTCTTGAATTAATCAAAGTATAAACCTCTTAAATTGCTTAGGTTGGTATGTCGGTAGAGTAAAAAAACTCTTAAATTTTGGTAGTGATGAAGCTGGAGTAGACCCTTGACTTAATAAAAAGGAATAATCATTTTCAGTAATAGTGTCGACGTGATTAACACCATCAAAACCAGGCATCTGGTAAATCGATTTAGTATTGTTCAATACCATTCTTATTGTTTGAAGATGTGCAGCAGCGCATGAGTGCAGTTCACCGGTCTGGTATTGGCTTTACTTTGCTTGCTCGCAATGAGACCCCAGAATTAACCTACTCCATTCCTAAAAAGGCAAACCATTTTTTTAGACTATTGAATGTGATGTGGCGAGAGTTAATTAACCAGTTATAATTAACTTTTGTCAGTTAGTCCTGATCTAAAGTTGTTGTTATTGATAAACATTATATTGAATGATGTCTAAATTGCACATTGCTTCCTCTTGCTTATTCTGTCTTCTACTCTCCCTATTCGGCTGTGATTTATCTGCCGGCTCTATTGCCTAGTCGCCACAACATCGGCCATCCTTGTAAACCCTACTTCTCCCGAGTTGGTGACCCGCCTACCTTGTATCCACCACCCACAGTCGGCATCACAACACACCACCTCATTCTGCTCGAGCCACCTCTTCTACCAAGTCGCCGCACCGCCGGTCATCCCACTAAACACCACTTCTTCAACGTCGCCGACCCACCTCCCCTATATCCGCACCCGCTACCAGTGTCATTACTGCGCCGCCTCATCCTGCTCGAGGTGCCTCTTTTCCCGAGTCGATGCAGACTTATGGTAAATCTTATAACCTTAAAGTCAAATGTGTAAATTTCCCAACATTTTGAGAAGCTTGGCAAGTTTGCATTGCATGTTTCTCAACCATTCTCAATCTAGGGTGATCATGTCGATGTGGAAGATATATTGTGAACCACTTGTCTGCTCTTGCCCTTCTTAAGTTTGCTGATATTTTTTTCTATTGTTCATGTTAGTTATCATCGTTTCTACAAAATTTTAAAGTTTATTTGGGTCAAAATATGAATAAAGTGTAACGAGCAGTTTCTGTTACCTGGTTTCTATTTTAAGGGGAAATAAGTATCTTCGACTAACGAAAAAATACAAGGATAAGTTTCAAGTCACCATAGATCTACTGTGAACAAAAGCAAACTGGGGTGCCACAGGGGGCAAACGCGTAGAACACTAGAGCGCCTAGGTGGGTGCTTGGGCCCACCATGGCTTCCCAAACAACTGGCAATGCCCGATAGGGTATATATCAAAAAAAAACTTTCCTGCATTTTTATCGTGTATTTTGCTGCCACCTCTTCGTGATCTCATCTACATCCTTGTTCTGGTACATTGCAGAAGGTCGAATTGATCTACACTATGATCATTTTTAAAACAAACTATCAATAATTTTTAAAAAGGGTGAACATTTTTAAATACATGATGAATAGTTTCTTGATTGATGGCAAACCAAATTAATACATGATAAAAATTGTTCAAAAAGTATGAACATTTATTAAATGTGTAATCAACATTTTTGAAGTACACAACGAACATTTTTTACAACCACTAGGAACATTTTTTTAAACACGAAGAACATTTTTAATACATGAAAATTGTTGTTTCATATTAAGACAAAATAGTTGACGTATTCCAAAAAATGTGGATATATCATAATTTGTTTTGTGTACTTGTGGAAAAATTGAGAGTACAAAAGGAAATGGAAAAACAGAAGAAAAAAAAGACAACAGTAGAGAAAAAATAAAAATAAATTAAAATAAAAATGGGAAATAAAAATAAAGAGGTAAATTCAAAAAATGAAAGAAAATAAAGAAATCTGGACATGAAACTAAGCTATCACAAACAAAAAAGGATGTGAAAAATTCCCACGCAAAACCTTTTCAAATTAATATATAGTTTTAAATATGTCATGAGATTTTTTCGTAAAATTGGGTGAACAAAATTTCACATTCCATAAAAACCTTTTCAAGTACATGTTGAACATTTATTAAATACGGGTTAAAAGTTGTTTCATATGAGTGTTGACATTTTTTAATTTTTTCAAAAATATTTTATAGGTGATACATGTAATATTTAAATTTGTATGGACATTTTTATATGTCATGGATGTTTTCTTGAATCTGTGAACATTTTATAAATGTTATGAATATTTCATTGAATCTTACAAATACTTTTCAAATTCTGGGAACATATTTTACATTAAAAAAATTAGAATTTTTTCTCTTGAACAATGCCACTGGCCAGGTAGAGAGTGCCATTGAGGTCTGAAAAACAACACAAAGCACATGATATAGAAAACCTACAAGGGCAGTGAGCAACAGCAAAAACATATTGATAAATAAATGTAGTAATCCAGCTATACTTCAGCTGACATAGACACTGAACTATCCTTTTATTTATTTACCTGATGAATGATCTTTTTTCTCACAATAGCCAACCAATTAGTACATGTTTAACACATCTAAAGAACAATACTTAATATGGTTTTCTGTACATAAACCTGCAACCAATTGAAGAACCACTGAAGCTTCTATCTATATGGATTTCCTTTATGATACATATATGTACCTCGCCAACTTCAATATCTTTTGCGCCATCTCCACAAACTATCTTAGCGAGATAGCCTTCCTCCATGCATTCCATCTCCACGGTAGCTTTATCCTGGTGACCACACATGTGCTCGACAATTAGCTAGCAGCACAAGTTGTGCCCTGGGTGTAAATGACAAGAAACAAAACTTACGGTTTCCACTTCGCAAAGAACTTCCCCAGGTGAAACTTTGTCTCCTTCCTTCTTCAACCACCTTGCAATATTTCCCTACAAGCCATTCAAAAGTTTTTTACACCACAAAGACAATCGAAGAAACACATGCATGTTGGTCATGCTTTATGTTTTATCTGTACATTTATTTCCAATTTTAGTAATTACCTCGGTCATAGTAGGGGAAAGAGAAGGCATCCCGATTGCCTCATGCAGTGGCAAATCTAAAATGGTATATAACTTTGTTAAAAATGTTATATGAAGATATCAGCTTGTCTGTATCATCTTATAACTCAAATCTGGAAACAATTTTACACAGATAGCTTGACAAGAGAGAGAAGTACCTGCCCCACTTGAAAAATGTCTGGCCAAAACTACCTGTGTACTGAAAAATAGAAACGGGGGGCACGGCCCCCTCAGACTTCCATGTAGTCCCCCGTTGCTTGTTTGCAATTCCTCAGTCTCTTTGAATCATCCGGTTCCTTATTTGGAATAAAAGAAGCAACTAACATCACTGTATTAAAAGAAAGACTAATTTGTGTGGCTCAGCTTTATAAGCAAGCATCGTAAACTTCCCCTTAGTACTTACCTATTTCAAGTATCTTTTTTTAGGGGAACTATTTCAAGTATCTTAAATACGCATTTACACAGAGTTGACAGAAAATTTGGGTTCAAAAGATCAAATTACAATGAATATGTAGATGATGAGGAACGCCAGATTTTGGACCTGCAGGCCGATGCGTAGCTGCCGCAGTGGCAGGTGAGAGCTCGGGATCAACGGGGTTAGGCATGGGTTGAAGGGAACCCGGCGTCAGCAGACACGACTAGGAGGAGGATGGTGGCGCGGGTCAGCTTATGCCATGGCAGAGAATAGGGTGTTGAGGAGTGTTACGATCCATGGTGTGCACGTATTTATAAGCACTGTCCAATTACTCGCTCCGTCCCAGAATATAAGACGCTTTTGCAAGCTCGGAATAGTAGATGACTAAGCAAGATTAGAGTTACAATAGAAAAGGTAGCATGAGGCGAACGCTTGTAAATCTACGCGACTAAGCAAGATCATGTGACAGTACTTTTTGGCTATTTCTATTGGGAGCTCGTCCACTAGTGTGTTGAATGCCTCTGGCTTTGATCTAAAGAAATTCGCTTATGGCAAAACTTAATTTCTTGGGAGCTTCATTCATCCCAAATCGGGTGGTCGTGAGGCACAAGTTGCTATTCAAACCACAGTTTGGTCTAAGGAAATTCGCCGACGCACTGCTGAGTAGTAATGACGAACGCGCACAAGTTGAAGAGATGAGAACATTCAGATCACAATCTTGGGTAAACACAGAAGAAATACACCCGTATACACAACATTCAGACCACAATGGACATGTAAGGAAGAACAAACTAGACAACCCACCATTGATCAATCTTCGACATGTGTCATAATCCTTTTCATCATTGACAAAAAAGGCAATCTCACATCAGACATAATCCTTTTCACCATTGAAAAAAAAAACGAATGAGGAAAAGGTATGTCAGTGGCCTATGGAAGACGCACTATCGCTACACCCTTTTACCAGGGATGCTTCAAGTTAACTGGGCCTGGCCCATTTCTGTGTGTCCTTCACGCGAGGCTAGGCTAGGGGCCATGACACATAGTCGTGCTCTTATTTCATCCTCACATTGCGCGGTTAGGAGAAAAAGTACACAGCATAAACGCCACAAAACTATATAAGAAAAATTCAGCAACAGAAGACTGGCACCTTGCAGCAATACGATACCCAATCTTCTTTGAATCGGATTCAGTAGAACACGGCGCAAAAGTAGCTAGGCAACAATTTTCCACCAGTCAAGTAACGCAAGGGAAAAAAGGTGTATCGACCATTTGCCGATAAATAGGTTAAACATCTCGTGCCGACTATGATCTGTTTGTTTGCTCTTGGTTTCCAGCCCTCATTGCCGAAAAATGAGGCGTGGTTATTGTGGTCTTTATTTGTGAGAGCCTACACAGAAAAACTGCTCTCAATCATCATCATTTACAGCAGAGAAAAAGAACTCCTACAGCAGCATGGTCGTCGGGTCCTCGAGGTAGCCCTTGAATGCCTTGAGCCATTCCGCACCCATGGCACCTGCAAAACGTGAGAGTGGTAGATAATGAACAGAAAACCTTTGTCATAGATACATAGGAATGAGAATCATCATCCACTGGTTCAGAGTCGGCAAGAAAGAAAAACGTACCGTCGATGACCCGGTGGTCGCAGCTTAGCGTGGCTGACATGAAGGACCCGATTTCGTACTGGCCCTCAGCCGCCCC
Organism: Triticum urartu; assembly: GCF_056163025.1. NCBI lineage: Eukaryota > Viridiplantae > Streptophyta > Magnoliopsida > Poales > Poaceae > Triticum > Triticum urartu. The sequence continues at coordinate 9,318,080 of NC_141879.1, forward strand.
GGGGATTACCCTCTTCTCAGCTGCTCCAGAAAAAAATCCAACCGCGTGGTAAGTAACAGAGTAAGTAGTATAACCGAGGGGTTTCGGTAAGGATCCCCAACTATTAGGCAGCATATTACCAGAGCCGATGGCCAAGATTGCCGATTGAGGAGGGTTTACGATGGCGCAGAATTGCTTGATTCCGAAAGGGCCTCCCAGATTAGAGACGGTGAAAGTGCCACCCTGCAAAGTGTAGCATCAAAATTATCAAGGACGAATACTATTGAACACTCTTGCATTCTAGATATATGTTCCGCTCTATACCTCATAATCTTCTGGTTTTAGACTGTTATCCTTTGCTCTTGAAGCCAACTGCTTCACCTCATCAGCAATAGCGGCCAAGCCTTTCTTGTCCGCGTCCTGTATAAACAACACAGGTCAAAGGGGCAGATGATATGAAGAATGCCACGGTGAACTTAGTTCCGAGTCGAGCAACCCACCCTAACTACTGGAACAAACAAACCGTGCTCAGTCTGTACAGCAACATTAATGTTCACGTTGTGATACCTGCATGGGAAACAGATGAAATACATTACGTTCTGACTAATGAAAATGAAGCTCCAATCTTAATTGACCTACTGTCCATATCTTACTGGCGAATAAAATCATTCATCCAGGAACTGTTACAGGCAGGAACCTTACGAAGAGCCAATGCTGCAGCCTGCATAGTAAACAGCAATCAGCTCAATACTGTAGTGTAGAGATACACAAAGCAACTGAGAATTGTGTGAAGAACCCACAATAAACTTATTCAGATAACATTTCCTACCGCTCAAGTAAACACATTGCCTAAAGATAAAAAGGAGCATCAGAAACCACCATACGTCAAAACTTACCTTAATAACAAGATCATTAATAGATATCTTCTTCCCACCAGATGCATCCTGCATCGGGTTCAACTCACTCCGCAATCTAGAATAAAACAAAATAATGGATGGATCTTCCGTGTCAGAAGCAAAATAATGGTGCAGGCAAAAGATAGGGCTGATTACCCAAACAATGATTGAGCAAATTATCCATCTAGTTCACGGAAAATGGGTAATGTGTAAGATAAATTATTAAATGTACGAACGATGTCCATACTTGATAAGTTTGTCAACACGGCTATCAACTGTCAGATAGTAGTGAGGGATAGTCTGCTTAGATTGCAGCAGGCGGTTTGCAGTAACCTGAGGAAAACAAAATTAGATGCCGTCAATTGCAGTAGAGCATATCATAAGTGACACGTACATTTGAAGAACTCCACAGCATTGATTTTACCTTCCGTATTTGTGTATTTGGAAGATCCACATAACCTAGTCCTGGAGCTGCTGCAGCTTCCTTCTTCGAACCCTTGGCTGCAGAAGCTTCATCAAGCATAAGCATAACATTATCAGTTGACTGAACCCTTCTACTTGCTGGATACATTTTTATGCAGATTAAACACTTTAAATACACCTTTTCTACCATCCACTAATTATCCTACAAATGAGAGTGGCGGTGAGTAAAAAAATGGTGGCGGAGAAAAGGTGAGAAATTCCATGACTAATCATGCTCAGTTTTTGGACTCAATGACTTTTGTTCGCACTGGCAAGGACAAAAATAGACAGAAGAGAGCATACACAAGTAATCCTCAATGTCTGCCTTCAAAATACGCCCATCTGGACCAGTACCTTTTAAGCTTGAAAGCGGTACCTGTTTGGGGCACAATTCTGAAGGTCAAAAACTGCATTTCTTATGGACAATCAGGATATCTGAAATGTAAGGGCTTACATTGTTGTCTTCTGCCAACTTTCTGGCAACGGGACTGGAGAATAAGCGATCCCCTGACTGAGAAGATTCTTCAGTCTTTGTAGCTGTTGGCTCGGGGGCCTTGGAAACCTCTTTCTTCTCTTCTTTTGGTTCCACGGGTTCAGATTGGGGTTTTGATTCAGCTGGAGCTGCAGCTGAAGACGAAGCCTTGTAATCCTTAAATTTCTCAATATCACCCTCCTCTTCCACAGTTATGGCAATAATCTAGTTCACAAAAAAAAAAACTTGTGGTCGTTAGTCCAACAACTATGTTAAGAGACAGTGGCAAAAAGAAGCGTCTCCTATGCATCAGGATATAGCATATATGTACCTCGCCAACTTTAATCTCTTTTGCGCCATCTCCACAAACTATCTTAGCGAGATAGCCTTCCTCCATGCATTCCATCTCCACGGTAGCTTTATCCTGGTGACCACACATGTGCTCGACAATTAGCTAGCAGCACAAGTTGTGCCCTGGGAGTAAATGACAAGAAACAAAACTTACGGTTTCCACTTCGCAAAGAACTTCACCAGGTGAAACTTTGTCTCCTTCCTTCTTCACCCACTTTGCAATATTTCCCTACAGGCCATTAAAAGTTTTTTTAACCACATAGACAATCGAAGAAACACATGCACGTTGGTCATGCTTTATGTTTTATCTGTCAGCACTTTGCATTTATTTCCAATTTTGAGTAAATTACCTCGGTCATAGTAGGGGAAAGAGAAGGCATCCCGATAGCCTCATGTGGTGGCAAATCTATAAATGGTTGATAACTTTGTTAAAAATGTTAGATATCAACTTGTTTGTATCATCTTATAACTCAAAGCTGGAAATGATTTTAATACACAGATAGCTTGACAAGAGAGAGGTACCTGCCCCACTTGAAAAATGTCTTGCCGAAACTACCTGTCCACTGAAAAATAGCAACAGACAGTCAAAACATGGTTACAGCTATGATGAACTAGCATAGAATATATGGACGTGGAAATTCAGGAAAAAGACATAAACGAGAGTGCATACCATGAGAACAAGCTATTGACCCCAGTAGCAGCAATTGGCATCCGTTTGGAGCTGTAGCTTCCCCTTGCTTCTCGTGATGATACCTGCGAATAATAGATGAGACAGCCCACCGAAGTCAGAATACACAACTAGGCTCCAATTAAATAAGTAGGATTGTAATCACAACTGCATAACCTTGAAGGCATGGAGATCTTTTTCAGACTGCCTGTCTAGGAAAATGCTCGACCTTCCAACCTTTTTCCCGTACTCCCCATGAACACTAGAACTTGAGACAGCTGCAGCAGGGCAAGACCGATTATTTTTAATGTAAGCAAGCCCGTAAATGAGGAAATTGCCGTTCCACACACTGAAACCAAAACAGTATGTGTTGCAAAGGTTCGTATTAGGAGATAACCGACATACACTAGAGTTTCCTTTTAGAAAAACTAATGGCCATTCAAATAGCAACACAATTAATTGTATTTTCATTGCTGACATCTCAGTTGTTTAAACATAAGAGGACGAAATGAGCATTCACTTCATATTGAATTTAAAGGCTAGAAGGTCTGTTAAGCAGTAACTCTGTTTTAGAGGTGTAGGCCCTACCTCTTTCAAATCTTAGGAAGAAAATTTCATCAGATTGCGCCCCACTACTGTCAGAGGGGGAGCTTGTCATGGCTGATATACCATACAAGGATAATTAAACCCCGAACCCTATTCCAGCACCAAATATGGTAATAGGCTGGCAGGGTACTGAACCATAAGCATAAAAACAGCTGCATCCTTGTGCAGCACTGAGGTGAAGTGTAGGAAACACTTCCATGCCATGGGTCCTTGGCTGACAAAACATTGAAACATACATTGGGACTTGGGCAGCATACTGGTTTCAGTTTTTTCAAAAAAAGCTAGCTTATCAAAATGCCACGGGAATACAGACAGAGAAGCACGTACCGTCTTCTTTTGCAGCGGCGACAGAGAAGTGCCGAGCGATGCTCCCACGCTCGCAGTCCAGGACGCCGTGCACTCTTCGCAGCTGCACAAGCGAAACGTGTGCAACCATGAGCACATGAAAACGAGCCAGGGATTTACGGTTCCAAGAAAAAAAATCACACGATTACATCGTTCACATCAACCAAAACCTATGTATGGTCTACATCTGCCACCTCTCTCCCCTGTGCTAAAAAAAATCAGAACACCGCCGTGTCCAGATTAATCTGTTCCAGTCGATCCACAGCCACACATCTCTACTCAGAATAACCTATCGACATTAATTTTCCACAATCCAAGTCGCTAAGGTGGGAATGCATGAGCGGGGTATGTGTGATCAATCTGACATAGGCAGCCGCAGGGGGGGCAGCCAGCGAGCGAACCCGCGGCCGCGGCCATCGTCACCGTCCGATTCTAAGCCATCGTCCCCGAGGCAGGATCGAATCTGATCGGATCAGGTGGGAGCCATGGGGGATTTGGGGTCAGGGACAGATCACCGGGCCACGAATTCGTCCGACAAACTGGGGCGCCGCTGGGGCGACGGCACGGATGGAGGGGAAGAGGTGGGGGTACCTTGCGGGAGTGGCGGAGGAGGAGCGCCATGGCGGCGGCGGCGCCGGCGACTGCGCGGCGGGGATCGGTGGGAAGAGGGAGATTCGCAGATGGAATCGAGCGTGGAGGCGAGGGAGGAGCGGTTGGTGCGCGGTCAGGAGGGCGCCCCTGCTCCTTTTCTCTGGCTTGTCTATTTTATTTTTTTTATTTATAAAGGGAGCATTTTGTCATTTCGCACTGGCTGCTATTCATGGCATTGCCACCTCATCAAACTAAAAAATAGCAAGATGGGGACACTGTTTAATTTGCTTAATATATACTAGTATCGTTTATCATCCAAGTGCCAGCACTTCTTTATGCAGAGAAAGCATTTGTGTATCTGCTACGTGTCCAAAGGGCGTCGAAATGAAAAAATGCGGGTCATTGTTTTTGTGGAATTATTTGATTTTATAAGTCAATCAATCAACGAACGGTTCGCTTGAGGTCGTTTTCTAGTAATTGTTTTCAAAAGCTAAGACGAGTTTTATTTGATGATTGATGTCGACGTAGCCCAAGAGAACTTGAAGTAGACTTTTCTTGCCTATCATTCATGTCTGATGTTTAAAGTATCAAATAAAACAACTTAAAATGCCATAAAAGAAGGAGCGTTGACCAACACAACACGTGGACACTAGCTATAAGGAAATGAGAAGTTTAATTATGCCCAATGATGCATCGCTGCACACAAGAAGACAAAAGGTGTTTGTTTTTTAATCATCTTCCAGTCAATTTGCGCTTCGGTTAGCTTGAATACAATACATGCTCTTGGGGCATATAAGCAACATCAAAATCACATCATGTGCAATGTTTTTATTAAATCGGTAGCCGAAGTCGTTTCAATATATGCGATGAATGTTTTTTGCTTGTTTGCATCAGTCTGTGATGTGTTAACTCTACTCATGTGGCAATGATGTTGTGGTGTGGAGAATGGTAAAAAGAAAATGACGTGATTAAATTGGGACAAGATGAGGTTGCCTAAGCGCAAAGGTGGGATGAGAATTTGTGACTTAGAGTTTTTAACCAAGCTTGGCGCTTACTAGATACCCCTGAACGCTGGTAAAATATCGTTCTACTTGTGTATTGTCTTTTCAGGAAATATTACGGCTCTGTGAAAGGGTGTAGTTCATAGCCTTTATCTTGTTAACAAAAGGAATTATTTGACGAGTGGGAGATGGTTGTTCGATTTGGAGGTATCCGTAGATTCCATGAAGGCCCTCATTCAGACTGATTACACTGAAGCGCAATTATCGTTTTAATTGGGTGGCGGACTTCTTGGATAAGCATGGTGCTTAAAACATTCAATGGCTAAATGAATCTTTCTGGCTAATAGATGTTCATGGAATTTTGAAAATTCTCCCATCACCAAGACAACGCCAGGATTCTTCGCTTGGCAACTGGGAAAGAGCGGAATTTCTTCTGTCAAGAACGCCTATCGTTTTGCTACTTTTGATCATGATGTATATTTCTCTAAAGGAGCATCTAATTCTGTCCTTGAGGTGACAGATTTGTATGGAATCTTGTTTTGCAAAGTATGAGTTTCACAAAAAATGAAGACAACGACATGGAAGGCTGTCATGGGCACACTTAGCTATTCTCGTGTGTAAACTTCATCGGCATCTAGCTACCAAGAACACTTGTGTTCTTTGAAGTATGGAGGATGAATGCAGTTTGCATGCACTGATGACGTGTGCCCATGCACGGTTGATTTGGGATCATATGCAAACCATATGGCCGCTTCCCGTGAATGAGCAACTTGTGGACAAGGGAAAATAATGACTCTTCAGTGTTTTACTAATTTGTTTGGAGCCTATTTGATATATGCTAATTATGCTCATATGTTGGATTTAACCGTTACAAAAATGACTTGATCCATAATAATGAAATCCCACGTGTCGATGAGACAGTGACTTTTCTAAACAATTGTTATAATTTATAAATCAATTAGCCATGCTCGAAAGTATACCACTAAGGAGGTATTAAAAGGTATAAGATGCCAGCTTATGATTCTTGGAGGTTGTCGATGTCGAAACCTTCTGGGCATATGTCGGCCATTCGGTGGCTTGCACCGCTTGTGACTGTGGTGGTCTTGTCGATGGACGGGTCATTCTCACAGGGTGCGACACCAGTCTGAATGATTCTCAGGAAGCACGACAGGCCAATTATCTTCTTGGCTTATCGATATATTTTCAACTATAATAATTCTTTGAAGGCAGAGCTGCATGCGATCATGCAGGGTATGACACTAGTTGCCCAACATACATCCTTAGCAGTCATTATTCAGTCGGATTCCTCTGAGGCATTTACAGCTTTATCTTCTAATGATTTTCTCACGCTTCGTGTGTGGACATCTTGTGAAGGAGAAGGCAAAAACAAAGGACAAGGAGTTTATTCCACATAACTACACCGTGGAACAAAATGGTGTGGCAGATTGCTTGGCCAAGTATAGTCGTGTTGAGTGTATCATGGCTGTGTGTTTATGAAGAACCCCCTTGTATAGTTGTATCGCGAAACTCTTGCATATCGACTGTAGCTCCGTAATATTGGAATTAACCCGGAAAAAAGCGCAATGTTTTCTCCATTTTTGGGAAGGCCCTCATGGGAATGTTTTTTTTTTCTTCTAATGGCCCCTAAAAAAACCTTGTATTCAAAACAGGCCCTCAAGGCACAAATACGTGGGTCCCCAAGCACCATTCCGCGAAAGCGCCACTCCCAGTCCCTCCCGACGGCGGCCGAGCTCGCGCCCGCCCGCCCGCAAAACCCTAGCCGCCGCCGGCGGAGCCCCCCGTTCATGCCGGGCTGCCTCGCCGGCCTGGCCCCTCCGCCGCCCGCCGCGCTCCACCTCCTGCTCCGCGGCCGCAGCCGCATGGCCTTCTCCGCGGCCGCGCCGTCCCGCGCCTTCCAGCTCCGCCTCAACCCGCTCACCGGCGACTCCGAGTGGCTCGTCGTCGACGAGGAAGGGGAGGAGGGGGCGGCGCCTCCCCAGACGCAGAGGCAGCTCCTCGCCGCCACCTCCTACCTCGACATGCTCAACGACGCCGCCCGCAACCGCGCCTACCGCCGCGCCATCGACGCCGCGGTCTCCGACCCTTCCGCCCGCGTCCTCGACATCGGGTGAGCGCCCATCGATGCATTTACACTCATTGGAGCATGTACTTTGGGTCACATTGGGACATTCAGACAAGTTTATCAAGGCCATTAACATTTGAAAAATAACCATTAGCATTTAATTGGTCCTCTTGTTAATTAAGGACATGTTGGTTTAGAAAACAAATCAGCTGTGTTGGCTACATGATCTATGATATCACAAAGAAAACAGAGTGGATGCTAATGCTTATGATGGCTCAGAGCCGGGACAGGGCTGCTCTCCATGATGTCTGCGCGAGCTTTGGGGGCTGTTGGAGGCGAAGGCAGGGGCAGCGTGTCGGCATGTGAATCCTACCTTCCCATGGGCAAGTTGACGCGCAGGGTACTGAGAGCCAACGGGATGGAGAATAAGGTGAAACTCTTCCATAAGCGGTCAGATGAGCTTGAAGTTGGAGTCGAGCTTGATTCACGAGCTGATGTACTGGTATGCTTTTGTTTTAGCTCAACTGGCTTTCTTGTTCTACTACATGAACCTGCTCCAGTATTATACATATTTATGCTCAGTCAAATAACCTAGTATAGTACTCATACTTGTTGTCATATAATTCAACTGTATCACTACATTCTAAATCTGGATTGCCAGCATCATTCAGATTTGGCTATTTCAGTTGTCAGTTCACACTTAGCGACAACATAGTAGGCACTTTCCTTATTAGGAAGAAGTTATATTGATTTATTTATTTATTTGATGAATTAACATTTCTTGTGATATTCCTTAGCTATTATTCATGCAGTTAGGGATTTATGCGGAGTTGGCACTTCTTTTGCATTAGGCTTGTCCTGCTATTGCAGATAAAGTTCATTATAGTTGACAAAACATCTTATGTTTCTCAGGTGAGTGAAATTCTTGACTCTGAGCTGTTGGGTGAGGGTCTGATACCTACTCTGCAGCAAGCTCATGATTCGTTATTGGTGAAAAATCCAAAGACAGTCCCATATCGAGCAACTACATACGGGCAGGTCCGTTCCCTCCACTTGTTCAATACGACTTCATCTGGATAACATTTTCTATGGAAGCAATGTGTGATTGGTTTATACTGGATTTTTTTTATTTGGGCATCCTAGTTAGTCGAAAGTCCGTTCTTGTGGAAGATGCATGATTTGCACAGCAATGAAGCAAATGCTGCAGATGGTGTCTGGCTTACTCCTGATGGGATGGAAAATATTGTTTCTGTGAAGCTGCAACAACATGCAATGAAATGTGACCCATTAGAAGATGAGATACGATTGGTATGCTATGCACGATTATTTTGCATGTTCAGGAAATTTGTTGTCCTAGGTCCTAACTTATTTTGCTTTAGCTGTCAGAACCCTTCAAAGTTTTTGAATTTGACTTTTCGGAACGACCAGAGAGCCAGCGTGAAAACAAGATCACGATTAAAACAACTGGTGATGGCTGTGTTCATGCTATTATTTCATGGCAAGTACAGCATCTGGTAGTCTCTTTCATCACCTTATAGTTAAAAGTGCGCTGAATGAATATTTTGTCTTCAAATGTAGGTGGGTGCTTCAGTTAGATTCTGCTGGGTCAATCTTCTACTCCACAGCTCCCAAATGGGTGAGGCAATCAAGTATCAAGGATCTACCACAATGCGCTGATGGTTGGTTAAATAATCAAGACTTTTGTCATCTTAAGTAGTTCTTTTGCATTTTTCAGTGTCATTTTGCATTTCCCTAGATTGATAGGCTAATATTGTTGGCATGTTTTGGCCAACATTTATCTGCATTTCCCTGATGTATTGGTAATGTTGGACTTGGGCCATGTGGGTATCTACTATCTAGAATGATGTTATGTGGAACTGACTGCCATATGTTGAAGAAATAGCTTTCTTTAACACTGCACCTATATAGTACTTACACAGCAGTCAGTACAAAACCTAGGAAATTTCTATATCACCATATGTTTGGCCTACAATTTACTTGAAAAACATAAAATTCTAAATGTCAACATACCATTAAATTTTAAAGGGGATTGTGCATTTGATCCATGGAACTAAGTACCATATATAAGTTCACAATTGCACTGCAAAGGTTTAAATGGAATCAGTGCTTTTTTTTTTCTGGTATAGTGTATCGTGAATGTTCAGGATAGTGTCCCAATGCACATCCATGGTTGCTTACCTATGCCTTAATGTGTCTGCACGGTGTTATGCTAGCGATGTTAATAGCATTGCTGCAAGTATTGTTATTTGTTAGTGATGTGATATGTTGAAGTCATATAGCGGTGTTATGCCTTAATATGTTGAAGAAGTAACTGGTTTGGGCATATGATTGTTTTCAGAATATACGTTCTTCTTAAGTTCACTAGCATTTGACACCACTTGCTTGAACTAGCGTATTTGATATGTAGACCTTATAGAAGTCACCCTGTTTCGCATTCTAAAGTTACTTAAAATGATATCTTCCTTTTATCTTTATAGACACGAAGGATTGGTGTGATCACTGGAAGCACTGTGTTTGGTTTACACAAGGAATGGGTACTCCTGTTATGAAAGATCAAACTCTTTCTCTAAGGGCTAGTCATAATCTAACTAGCATCTCTTATCAGCTACTAAACCCCAATGATGAAGCATGCAATGGAAGCTTGAAAGCTGACAATCTAACATTGTTGCCAGAAAGGATAGCACTTTATGGTGATATATATTGGAGATCAGCTTTGATAACAGCAATTAAAAATGTTGTAAGTACACCAGTTCATTTGATTGTGATATTATGTTGTTGCATTGCACACTTGATTTCAACAAACTTCTGTTTTCCGCTGTTAGGAATGGATCAGGATGTTAATTTAAGACTTCGACGTTCTAAAAGAATTCCACAGATCTGCTGATGCAAAAAATATTCTAATGATCTGCCAACATTTGGAAATGAATTCAGGGTTTCAATAGTTTCTGCAGTTTGGCAGTTTGGCCATTTGAAAAACAGAAGAAAAAACTGTGCTTGCATAATCATATTCAAATTTTCAATTCATAATATTAGCTGGTCCCTCCGGGCATGGACTGTAGGGATTTTTACCCTTTCGACAATCTGGAAGCTATATTGTTGCCTTGTTAGTTCATGGAATCTAGTATCTTTCACTTGGAGCACAGGATCAGTTCCATGGTTTATGCTACCTACATTCTCTTTTTGATACAGATTACCTACATTATTCTAACATCGTCTATTCATATTCAATGTTTTTCTGCCCAGCTGAGTGACAGATCTCCGCAAACCTGTTTCGTGGCTGATGACAGTATATTCTTGGCTCTCTTAGTTTCTTCTCTCTCACCATCTTCAAAAGTCATTGCCATGTTTCCTGGTCTACGGGACACGGGTGCAACATATCTCCAAGCTGTTGCAAAGGCAAACAATTTCTCCATGGATCAAATTCAAGTGATTGGTAAAAGAGCGGCATCTATTTCAACGGATGACTTGGAACATAAAAAGGTTTGCTGCTAGTCTATACTCTGGCTTCAAAAGTAGTTCAAGGATTCGTACTGTTTTTTTTATTATGAATTTCTCATGATCTTCTATCATTTTATCTCCACAGATTAACTTATTAGTGGGCGAACCATTTTATTGTGGCAGTGAAGGAATGCTTCCATGGCAAAACCTGCGTTTCTGGTTTGTTACTTCAAAATTCTAGTACTCATTATCTAACAGATTAAGCTTCACACCATTACTAACAAATCAGTCAGTTGATGTTGCACTTTAAGTTCAAACACCGTTCCATGTTGTGCTACTTGTTGTATTTCTGTTAGTATATTTTCTTTTGATTCTTTGTCTCCTTGTTCCTCATCGATTCTTCCGGCCTGGCAGAAACTGATGTAGTTCTGATTGATAGTTAAAATTCACTTTTATACTACTCCCTCTGTTCACTTTTATAAGGCCTTGAAGGCATTTCAGACAATGTGCAAAATAGCCTATTTTGAGTTGTCTGAAACGACTTACAAAAATGAACGGAGGGAGTATAATTTCGTTATTCTCAAGCCCATATTTTAATGAAAATGTGGCACCCTATTAAATGTTTCCTTTTATCTAGTACTTTTATTTTGAGAGTTCCTTCTAGTACTAGTATGGTGCAATTGTGGCAACATAGTATTGTAAAAGAAAATAATGCACCCTCAATTTGAACAGAGAAGCACATGTTTGCTCGTATACGTTCATGCATCTGTTCACATATGCCTTAACTAACAAGCGAAGAAACGAACTTCTATATCCTCTTCACTAGGGAAATAGGCTTTATTTTTTAACTGTTGCCACCATTTTAGGTTTGTTGATCCAAGTTTAGGCTGGAAGGGTCATATTGTTGTTTTGAGTACCTTGTAGGATAAACACACCTATTCATCTAATTTTCATTGAATTCACCAAGTATTAATCATATTTTTTAGAACATGGAACCCACATTTTAAATGAGAAGGCCTTTGATGTCTATTGTTCTGTGTTGTAATGCCGATTGAAGATGCCAATATCTGCTCCTGTTATTTTTACTTTAGGAATGCAAGAACTCTGTTTCATTCAATGTTATCCGAGGATGCACTCATAATGCCTTGCAAAGGAGTATTAAAGTTATGCGCCATGTCTCTTCCGGTTAGTCTTCCCACAAATCACTCTTTATTTTCTTTTGGGCAAAAGAACAGAGTTATTTTTTTCCTCAAATAACTGGGGTGCTGCAGGACTTGTGGAGGAGCCGTCGCAGCCTTAAAGATGTCGAGGGTTTTGACCACTTGGTTGTTAACGAGACTTTAGGAGCCTGCGGTGATCTTCCTGGAGAGCAGCAAGGTCCTTGTCTTCCCTATTATGTATGGCAATGCGGTTATACGAAGGTACAACAAATACAGTCTCGAGGTTGAACACATTGAAAATGTATCATATCATTTCTTTTAGAAGTGACTAACGATGCTTTCAAAATTGAGCAGAAATTAAGCAAAGTGTACTCTCTCATGGACTTCAACTTTTCTGAGCCTATTCACTCCTGCTTTGGGAAAACAAAGGTATTTGCTGTTATCTTTCTGGTGGCATGAACGTAATAAGAGTTTTTCTTTGTGGTAGTTACTTCAACTTCACAGAGATCCTCGAGTTTTATTAGGTCCACGCTGTCACTGGTTCTAACTGAATTTTAAGATGCGAATGCATGACATCTCGCTAACTTAGATCATACTAGCGCAAAGTTGTTTGCAAGGTGTCTGCTGGGAGCGATTTTGTTCTGCCTTGACCTTTTTTGGTTTACATAAATGCAATGCATAGGAAACCCGGGTATCATTCATTCTTGGGCCTCTCATGCACACTAAGATACACAATGTAAAAGCGCCCCTCTGGTGGCTACAGTATGCATGCAATTTCCTAACTGAATTTTGTGCCCTGATATGCACATAGTTTTCTGGCTGATGTATTACATATGTGGTCTCGTAGATCGAGTTTGCCGATGCTGGCACGTGCCACGGCTTTGCGGTTTGGATCGACTGGGTGCTCGACGAGAAGAACTCCATCGTGATAAGCACGGGACCAGGTAAATAAAACATCTTACCTTCATCTCATACCTTGTTTGTAACTGTATCTGGGACATATAAGATGTAAGTGTAACGAGACTGATGGTTGTCTACTGCATTTCCCTGATGGTGTTGTTGGTATTGTTGACCCCTCTCAGATAGCAGATACTGGAAGCAAGGCGTGCAGCTCCTGAGCAAGCCTGTGGAAGTGAACCCAGCCGACGACTCGGCTGCGCTTGTGGAGGCCTCCTTCGATCCTGCCTCTGGCAACATCGTGTTTACTTCCTCCTTCTCTTGATGTAAGCTGTAACATTGGACCTGTCGCGCGCACGCCGCGAAGACAAGATATTGCCGCTGCCGACACCCTTTGTCACCCTTTGTCGATAGTTCTTCCTATTTATTTTGCAGGGAGGCTCTGCCAGTAGTTTTAGGGTCTGACTGTGTTATACAGTGCTGAGGCCCATTTATTCGTGCGCATGATCGAATATTTGCTCAATTTTTTGTAAGGAACGCTGCTATGGCATCCCATTAAAACCATGAAAACCGCCAGCACACAGATTCAGTACAAGCTGATGCAGATGGCCAATTCATAACATGGTTGGCATCCAGATTTTTTTTTTACATTGTCATATGCGACACGCACCATGCAAAGGTTTAATTTCTTTAAGCAGGGCTCGTGATGGTGGAAGATGTTGGAGATGGCCGCACCAATCGAGCATGTTCTTCAGGAGGACGAGGTTCAACCTGCTAACATTTGAGGAGTTCAACTTTCTTGCACTTGGTCCTTGCTCTAAACTTAAATGCCCAAAGAAATTGTTTGCTAATCCACAAATAAATTTTTTTTTGCATAAATAAAACCAATTTCAAATATATTTCCACATTATTGCCAAAAAAAGGCGAAGAGAAAAGGAAACAAAATGCCTTCCTTCTGACCATTTCGTCGAACACCTTGCGCCAGTCCTCGGTTGGAGGGAGGGAGCTCGCCGTGGTGGTCAGAGGGGAGGTGTCATGGTCTGATTGCAGGCCTCACGCCAAAGCTCGAGACCGCAGCTCGGCTCGAGAAGCTCCGGCTGGGACATCAGGGGAAATACCACTCTACTGACTGAAGATAGCCATTTCCTTGCTTGACAGAAGAAACTAATATGGAAATCGCTAGCAGCACTCATACAGAAACTATTCTCTCCGCTGCCGCCTTTTGTGGCGTGTAGACGAAGGCATTCAGTAGGCGCTGCTGTTTACGTTCTCCTTGTGATGCCTTGGCACCATGAATCTGCATAATTTGAAGGTTTTTGCACATTAATAGAATCCAACAGACTCGTGCCTTCAAGCAATTAATCATGTTCGTCTACAAATGCATCAACATATACCTGGGCAGAATTGAGCCCATGCGAAAAACATGGAAATCACTGCGACAAAGAGGAACAGCCAATGTTTGAAGTGAGTGGGTAACAACAAGGTCTTCAACGCAGTCAGCTTGCTCGCCCACTGCATCCAGAAAGGACTGTTAAATGACGTAGGAATCGAGAGAAAAAATGAATTATTATTATTTTTACATTAATTGGTTATTGTTATTACTTTAAAATTCCTACCGGTGCAAGCGCACGTGTCGATAGCTAGAGGTTATGGCAGTGAACATATAAATAAAAGTAGGATGACAAAAGACATGAGGCCAGTCTTGGTGAAAAAGAGATGATCCACGGGAGCAGAGAGTATGTACCTGGCTGATGCGTGAACTTTTAGCAACACCAATGTTGCTTAGTTCACTAACAATCTGGGCTATTGTAGGCCTTCGCGTTCGGTCATCCTCCACACATTTCAACGCTATTTCGACGCATGTCCTCACTTCTTTAGATGCATGGGGCGACATTGTTGTCTGCACCTTTGTTCGCCAGTTTTCACCGTACCTAGATAATTGAAACATAATAACACCAAAAGTGGGGAACAGGGGTAAGGCACAATAAAAAAATTGTGAAAAAATGTTTTCCATAATATGAAATCCTTTTTCTTACAGTTGTAATAAATTCTTTCCGAGGGGTGTATGGACAACTGAAGTAGCCCTCCTTTCCTGCCATTATTTGTATGATTATGACCCCGAGACTGAATACGTCGAACTTTGGACTGATTTTCTGTCTGTTGATGTATTCTGGTGGCATGTATCCACTGCATTTGATCAAATACAATTATTTTTCTGAAAGTTCAAGAAAAGATGCTATGATTATTTCCGAGGAAAGTTGTGATAGAGCTCAAGCTCCATGGCACCCGTTATCTAGCCACCCACTTTATGCATTGTGATCCATGTAAGCACTTTCGTGTCTTTCGTTTATCCCAAATAAAACACCCTCGCGTCCCTCGCGTCCCTCTCTGAGGCGACTCGGGGGAACCCTAGCTCCCTCCGACGCCGGCCCTCAAACACCCTCCCTCCCCCCTCGCCGCCGCCAAGGGACACAGCCGAGCAAAGCCCACGCAGTGCCGGCGGCGGCGGGGCCTCTCCCTGGCGCCTCTCTCTCTCTCTCTCTCTCTCTCTCTCTCTCTCTCTCTCTCCCCTGGCGGCAGGGCGAGTTCTTCCAGCGGCGGCTTGGCGGCGTGGCGCGGCGGAGCTCCGGCGATGACTCGGTCCTACGGCGGGGTGGAGGGGAGGGCACCGTCCGGTGGTGCTGCCTCCGCAGCGGCTGTGGCTTGGGGCCCTTGACCCCGATCCGATCTGGATCTGGTGGTGCTTGGGTCTGGGCCATGGCGGCTGGCGAGGCGTGCTGTTCGTCGGGGCTTGTCGACCTCTAGGCACCATGGAGGTGCCGGCGGTGACGCTGGTGGACGTGGTGGTCATCTTCTTCTAGAGATGGCCGGCCAGAGGCTTGGTGATCGGATCTCGAGATCCATCATCTTGTCCCAGCTGCGAGTAGGGCAGACATGGTTGCCGGTGAAAACCGAACCGACAGCAGGCGATGGCGGCGTTCTCGCCGTTACCTTGATGGAGGCATTGTCGTGTAACTACTGTCGACCCACTCGTGCTGCTCCGGGGGAAACCCTAGGATCTGGTGTTCCAGATCGGACGATGGCGGCATGCGGTGTCGTTTCTCTCTTGGGAGCATCGTTTGCGGAGCAGCGCAGGAAGTCCGAGGCAGGAGGTGGAGCGGCTTCGTCTTGCATGGAGCTTCGGTGGAGATGTCAAGTCATGCCTGACCGACAGGTGCTACGCTTTGTCATGCCTGGTTGGCAGGTGCTACGCACGACAGATCTTCCAAGGACTTCAAGCTATGTCGGCTGGTGGTACTTCGCAGCATGGCGCTGAGGTGTATCAGTGGTGACCGCGACGTGCTCAGCTGTTTGCGCGCAGGGAGGAGGTGCCGTTGGGCGCCGTGGTGGCGTCGACGGTAGCTAGACCGAGCAAGGTTGATGCATCAATACAGTTCTGAAGATGGAGCGGTGGCAGTTGGCGGCGGCGGCCTCTGAGAGCACGCCGGACCAGTTTGTGCCCCAGACCCGGCAAGTGGCTAGGTTGGGGTCTCAGGTCTTAGATGTTAGGCTTGGCTGCGATGTCTGTTTGGTATTAGGCCCAGGCTATCTGCGCCCCTTCATCAACTGGATAGGTGTAGCGACAGTTTGTTGCTTAGACGGCGGCTTTAGTCTTACTGTTGTATGACTTTGTAAGGTCTTGTGAGAATAATTAATAAAGTGGCCGTATGCATCACCCAGATGCAGAGGCCGGGGTCATCCTCCTTTTAAAAAAAAAATAGGTTCAAAGTTTGCAGGACAACAGAGAAAAAACTTCCGTAAATTTACATGCATCACAAATATTTAAAATAACCTTTTAACTCAAAAACAAAATCTAATCTTGTATATTTATGTCGGACCAAAAAAATTGAAATTTTTGTTCAGACATTGAAGTTCTAAAGTTTGGTTGACCTACAAAGTTTGAAGTACAGATGTTGTTTCATTTGAGAACAAAAAAGTGAAATTTTGATGTAGTAAGTTAGTTGGCTAGCACAGATCTCAAAGCAATGTTGGAGGGGTAAGGATAAGGGATGCCATGGAGCCCGAGCTTCAAAAAAAATACTCTCTTTCATTTCTGGGTTATTAACTTACCATGTTCCTTTAATATCTTGGGACTGTGTCATATAGGTTTGTGTTGAATCAAAAAGTCTTGACAAACCGAAATCACCAATTTTTGCCGCCATATCCTTATCCAACAAAATATTTGCCGGTTTCAAGTCCAGATGGTAAATGGGAGTATCAGCATTATGAAGGTAATGTAAACCCTCACATACTCCTTTTATTATTTTGTAACATTTGTTCCAATCGAGTCTGCATGATTCAGCTGTAGAAGTGAAAAAAAAAGTTAGTATTACCATGTAAATAACAAGTATAATAGTCTTATCAAGTGTGTATCACCTAAGTTTCCCCTCTAGATGCTGCAAAAAATAGTTCCGTCGTATTCTCAACCCTTTATATTGTAGGAAATTCAAATATACTTTAGTGCAAGTAGAGCAGGATCATACCAGAAAGTTGATTGTCAAGGCTTCCACCCTGCACGTATTCCAAACAAATTGCTCTTTCTACGATACTAGCAGAAACATGTTTTCCCTTGTACTCAACAAATATCTGTGATGTATGGTGGCAGTAGCCAACTAACCGTACGATATTGTTGTGTTGGACCCTCATTAGATTATTAAGCTCATTCTTAAACTGTTCATCATCAATCCACAACATTTGACGAAGTTTCTTAACAGCAACCTCTTCTCCATTGTCCAGCACTCCCTGTTAAAAATCTCAGTTTTTATGGAACGTTCAATCTTGTAGTTAACGGCAGGGTTCATTTGTAAGTTAGAGGATGAAGTAATAACTATACCTTGTAAATAACTCCATATCCACCACGGCCAACCATGTTTTGCTCAGAAAAACCATTTGTAATATTTTCTAAGAACTCGAATGAAAACTCCCTTGTTCTATATAACTGACCTATAGATGAGCACTCAACAATATCAATCTTATTCAGTTTCTGTATGATCTCGCTTATGGTAGGCCTCTTCTCTCGACCTAACTCAACGCATTTTAGAGCTATTTCAATGCATGTTTTAACTTCACGTGAAGTATGCTTTGATATTGTGCCCTGCATCCTGTTTAACCAGAATTCATGTACCTGTAGAATTGAAAAATAATTTCTTGGCATGAGAACCTATATGTATGGCACAGCCTAATATTAATGAAATTTTGAAAATTGTTACACTTCATAATAGAGTTTTTTCTTACAAGCTCAATAAATACTTCAGGAGAAGTATCTACACATTTGTTGTAGCTCTTCTTTCCTGCCATTAGTTGCAGGATTATAAGGCCCAGACTGAATACATCAAACTTTGGTGTGATTTGCCGTTTACTGATGTATTCTGGTGGCAAGTATGCTCTGCATGATACAATTTTTTTTTAAATATTCACAGAAGTTCCATACAAGAATTTGATTACTTCGCATGGTTGTTAACATACCTTGTTCCTGTAACTTCTGATGTGTTGGTGATTTCTGTTGAATCAAAGAGCCTAGAGAAACCAAAACCTCCAATTTTGGGCATCATCTCCTTATCCAGCAAAATTTTCGTAGGTTTCAATTCCAGATGGTAAATAGGATACTCGAATCCTTTGTGAAGGTAATGTAAGCCCTCACACATTCCCTTAATTATTTTGTAACATGTGTGCCAAAGAAGAGCACATGGTTCATCTACAGAAGTTAAAAAAATATATTTATTAGCATGATGTAAAGTGTAGGGATCATTGCCTTACAAAATAATAGTGTAAGTAGAGCATAATCATACTAGAAATATGCTTGTCAAGGCTTCCTCCTTGCAGGT
The DNA here is from genome assembly GCF_056163025.1 of Triticum urartu. Classification (NCBI taxonomy): domain Eukaryota; kingdom Viridiplantae; phylum Streptophyta; class Magnoliopsida; order Poales; family Poaceae; genus Triticum; species Triticum urartu. The sequence continues at coordinate 9,336,913 of NC_141879.1, forward strand.
ATTCGGAGCATAAAGATACTTCTTCCACTTTAGCAAAAACATATTTTCCGTTGTGCTGAACAAACACTTGTGTTTTATGATGGCAATAACCAACAAACTGCACAGTATTTTGATGTTGGACCCTCATAAGATTATTAAACTCATTTTTAAATTCCTCTTTGTCAAGCCCTGGCATGAGATAAAGCTTCTTCACAGCAATGCATACTCCATTGTCCTGTATTCCCTGTTAAAACATATGCATTAAGTCACGGTTGCTAGGTGGTCAGGAGATGTTGCAGGCTTTTCTATGTATGGGTCAGAACATATGGGGTGCCTGAGAACTTTCATCACAAAGGTTGGTTTGCAGAAATTGAATCTTTGGTAGGAGCTTTTCAAAGATGGTAATATGGCAGGTTTTAGAGGGAATGGTTTGATTAGGTCCTGCTGCTCTTTGTAGCGCAGTTATGGTTTAGGACAAATAATAGATATTGCCAAAGATGAGAAGGGCTGCTCTCTTTTCGTTTTATTAGACTCTAATAACATAAGTGGGCAAGATCTCTGGAGACACTTTGTGTTATCAGGTCCATATATATATCAAGATTGGGCAAGGAAAGCTAGCATTTCCAATGAAATTCACCGTTCTCAAGATTAATCTATGTTCATTCTCTTAGAAAAATCCTTGGAAAAAAAGACTTTGTGCTCCTGAGAGAAATAATACTACTCCCTCCATTCCACAATGTAGTGCCAATAGATTTTTGTGGAAGTCAAACTTTGCCAACTTTGACCAAGCGTATAAGGAAAACAATCTACATCTACAATATTAAACATGCACATTCTGAAAATATAACTCATGATGTATCCAATGATGTGCATTTGGTATTTCTAGATGTACCTACGTTTCTCTATAAATATGATCAAAGTTTGTAATGTTTGACTTTTGCAAAAATCTATAGGCACTACATTATGGAACGGAGGGAGTAGTACCTTGTAGACCACTCCTTGCCGACCGCAACCAATGATACGCTCCTTGCAGAAATTTTTTGTGATACGGTTCAAGAACCTGGCTGTAAACTCGTACGGGTGAGTCGCACCGCTTTCATCCTCATGGCCGCCGTCATCTTCCTTATCGAACTGCTTGACGTAGACGATTTCAGCGTGCCCGAACATCTTTCGCAGCTTTTGCACCGCGTTGACCGGGTCAAAGCCGTTCCCAATGACTGTGATCTTCCCATCCCTCAAGTCCGCACTCACCGACTCGAGACCTGATGCGTTAGAGTCGGATTCAGGAACAAAAGTGGCAAGGACAGAAAACCTGAAGAAGAGAAGTATAATAGCAGTACCAGGGAGTTTGGAGATTATTTTGAGCGCCTTCTTTTCCTGTTTGCTGTCGCGCAAGTCCACCTTCAGCACCAACTTTTGCTGTAATCCTCAGGACAACAAAACGAGATGAGCAACCGATGGAGGTCTGCAAATCAGTATCTTCTAGCTAGAGGGCAACGGCTACTACAGATCAGCAAGAGTTTTTCAGCTATAATCTCACCCTCATGGCTGGCGGGGCGGCAGCCAAACCAGAACCAGCCGGGGATTATAGCTATAATCACGGATGCAGTGGGCACATCAATCTCGTCTCCGTCAGTATCCTCCTCAGGGGAGAAACAGCACTGCTATACACACGACGCTAATAGCCAATTTGTGGACGACGCTGGAGATCACACCATACGTCGCACGGCAGCAGCACCGGTGCACCGTTGGATATGTCGTTCGGCTGTATGTCGTCTGTGCAGTTTCGGGGGGAGAAATGGATAGCAAACTAGCTACATCTCGATTCCGCCCAATGATGCTCGAGTAAAAATGTTGATTGGCAGTAAGTAGATGTTATTTTATCATTGTGCAGTACTAAATGTTATTTTATTGAGCCTTTCCTCTGGTCGGTAGGTAAAGTTTTTGAATTCAAATGCTTGGGACCGGTGCAAATAGAATAATCATGGCAGTGAATATATGTTATTTTATCCCTGTGCAGAACTAAATGTTATTTATTTAAACTTTTCTGGTCGGTAGGTGAAAGTTTCTGAATTCAAACGTTGGGACCGGTGCAAATAGAATAATCGCGGTGCATGTGCAAGGATTTGAACGCAACTTTTTTTGTTAAGGAGAGGTAATAACACGCGTGGTGCTTGAACTTGCCATGGATATTCATTTTAGTGTCTGAACTTGAAAAATATATCAGACCAGTTCTAAAACTTGGTGGGAACATGCAAATACGATGCCAATGCCATTCGTACATGTAAAGTGTGCTAACATGGCATCGTATTTGGCTGACACGGCATAGGATCCACTTGTAGTGACGAAACAGGATTTTAGTTCACCCGCAAAAAAGAAAAACAGGATTAGTTCACTTGCAAAAAAAAGGAAAACATGATTTTTTTTGTTGTTGAGAAAAACAAGATTTTAGTTGAATACTATGTGTCTATGACTAGTGGGCCACGTCTGTAAGTACAAAAGAAAACTGAAATAAAAATGGTTCCCGACAGGGTTTGAAAGAGTGATGTATGTTGGTTGGCGAGCCAGCCACTAAGCTCAAATGTAGTAAACTTTGGCCCCACAGCTTTAATGATTGTGCGGATGGCTGCAGTCAATGCAGCCCATTTAGCACATAATCACTCCGTAAAGAAATATAAAAGCACTTATATCACTACTTTAGTGATTTAAATGCTTTTATATTTCTTTACAGAGGAAGTATTATTTTCAAAATAAGATATAAAAAAATCTATAAATTATAATCACACGAATATACATGCTGCCACTCTGCATTGTGCACACGTTAACATCTGTAGATAATAATAATAAAGTTAGATTCAAATATTCATGTGATATTAGTAGTTATCTCGTGGTATACAAAAACTCATGTGCATGTATTATTTTATAAAGGTCTATAAACCAGGCCCCATGCCATGTCATGTATTATAACTACTAGCACATATGCCCGTGGGTTGCAACGGGAGAAAAATTAACATATCCACCAAAACTTCTACTGTTGAAACTAAATTATATGCAGTTGTACCCATGACATAGGTGTCGCTAGGCGTAACCTGTGATTGACCCCGAAGAAGAAGGTTGTTGCAATAGTGGCATCCGAATTCACAACAATGGTGGTCGAGCTTTGCAGCATGCGGTCCTCCTTACATCAACAACGGTGGTCCAGCTTTGGAGCATTGTGTACTTCTTGTAGCAGCATTAACTGGGCTTGCAATGTCGTGTGTCTTGTTTGCTGGAGCGACGTTGATCGAAACTGCATGTAGATCAACCAGATATTTTTTGGCAAATATGCAGCAAATTCCCATTTAACGTAGCAAAATCGCTGAGAAATAAAAACATTGACAGTATGAAAAAGCAGCACCGAAAAGATAGTCAGTAAAATGCGCTAGCGGAGTCACACAACGGCTTGATTCTCTTTCACGAGGTTACACACAAGCCAACCAAGCTGCCGTTTAATTAGAGTGAGTCAGCACAGTGCATGTCCTTCCGCTTTTGTTGGATTAATTAGAGTCAATCTGCAAGCAGTGCATGTCCTTCCTTTATTTTAATGGGGGGCTCAATTCCTATTGGCAGGTGCAGCCATTGGGTAACTAAAATTATGCCATATCGGCTGTGTTAATCATTGGGCAGATTTATTGGTTTGTAAAATGATTTATCAGGCTTCTGATATAAATTGGTCTGGTTCCTCCGAGCTCAAAAGTATGGCAAAATTCCTCCACTTCTGCCGGTAGTCGTGATCATCACCAACATCACCAGACAAACAACTCCCAAAGTTCGCCTTTACCGATCAATGGCCGTAAGGAGGGAGGAGCCGCATGAAAAGCGAGCCAAAGAAATTGATGTAGATCTCGCAAGGGGAATACGTCGACATGGTCGGCCTGCACACGGTGCGGCTGCTCAAGTGATGCCAGCCGGAGGCTGTTTCAAACCCGTCCAGGCTTTGCGCTCAACCATGCCAGCACCGTGTAGATTAATACAGATGTGGTGTCGTTATTGGATTAAAGACATGTGATATTTTTCTTTTCCCGTTGCAACGCACGGGCATGTTTACTATATTTTCAACCAAAATAGTTTGAATAATGCTGCCTTGCTTTGTTTTTTTTTGTTACTTGTAAAGTTGTTTGAGTGGATTTTTCCCCGTGTTTTTAAGAAATATTCATATTTGGTACCTACTGGCTCTTATGTTTTAAACTCCTGGATATTGTGAGAATATTATGGATAATAAATTATGAATATTACAATCAAATATTACTTTTGCATATCGTGGGAATATTGTGGATAATAGGATTTTCAATATTACTTTAGTCTTAAAGCATTGCAGTTACGGACCACACATAAGGGAGGGGAGGATGGGAGGGAGGATAAGTGACGACATTTTCGATGCTATGTTAAAATAGAGAACGTGGACCTGAGTGAATGGTCTTGAATCATTCTTAGAGATGTGGTATTTTCTTTCTCCCGTTGCAACGCATGGGCATATTTCCCAATGGGGTAGACTTTTTTGTGTTTATTGACCGCCAACGTCTCATAACAACATTCGAAAGGTACCACCGAAATATGTCCATCAATTGCTATGGAAGAAACAAAAAACACTTCACTCTCCTATCCCAGTAAGCATGTAATGATTTAAGCCTAAACTTGGCATAAAACATAAGCAAAAACCTAAATGTATGCTTTTGTGATGTTTTCTGTCACAAGCATCAACTTTAGGGGTAAAAACGGAATTTACTCTTTCATTTATGATACACTTCAATTATTCCCGCCATGAATAAGAATTATGTACTTTCAGTATAACCATCTTTGCAAAAATGCTACACCTCTGCATAACTATTCAACAATTAATATTATAGAAGAGCTCACATTGATTGATCAATGTGATCTTGCATGTGTAGTTGTTGAGTTCCTCCTTCGCATACCTAGCTTGATATGCAAATTAGTCTAAGTGAATGTCGGTTTTCTTCTGCACCGAAAGTAGTATGAAAATAAAAGATTTTGACCTTGGAGATGAACAGAAAAGGGAACATGAATGCTACTCCCTCCGTTCCATAATATAAGAACGTTTTTGACATTAGTATAGTGTAAAAAACGTTCTTATATTATGGAAGTGTAAAAAACGTTTTTATATTATGGGACGGAGGGAGTATTAGGGTATGCATTGCGTTGAGGATCCCAATTCTTGCAAAATATCTCTCTAGCACTCTTCGAGTTATGGAAAAACACATATGAAGTCAGATAGAAATAAATCAACAGCTGAAAAATTCAAAATAGTAGGAATACGAAATTCAAAAATTCGATTCTGAGCCCGTGCTCAGATGATCTCGATATCTTTCCCGTCCACTCGCATGAGGATCCGCGCCGTTCGGTGTATTCAACGAAGTATTCGGCCTGTATCCATCCAGAAAACGCGGTAAAGCTGGCGCATTTAATGCGATGGCAGTCGTTAACGTCGTCCCCGGACCAGAAAAATCTGCGCGGACCAGCTATTTTTCTGTGCCAGGCTGACCCGTCAGGTGCACGGACGTCTTAACGGCCACCCGGCACGGCCCGTCCTTATCGGTTCATCCCCACACAGCACGGACCAGCCATTCTGGAAATATATGCGTTTTCAATGAGGTAACAACCTCATAAGCGGGCATCTAGGTTGAGCGCCTAGTCCAACGTAACGGCCTGATTTATCGGCTAAATATCTTTCAAAAGCCCAAAGGAGACCCCAAACATAATTTTGTGTAGGTCTTTCTTAACAGAAAAGCAAGTAAAACAAACTTTGCTAAAAATAATCCTAAATCTCGTTTTCTAAAAACAGATCGATTACCATCATTATGCAAACAACCACTTAGTTCGACTCAGACCAGTGGTATGGTATCTTATCCAGTTCTCTTAAAACATTTTTGCTCCATCCGTTCGTAAGCATGATTGGCATGGTTTTCTCCTTTCCCTCTTCCATGATAGCTCTTAAATGGGCCATGCACATTTGACGTCTTCTCAAGTATAGGGCTCCTCTGATTTAGATGTTTTTCATAAGAATTTCAGAGGATTAGAATCTTCAGGGATTTTTCCTACGTTGGTTGTTTGCTAACTTCTATAGAATTTTTGGTTGAATTATAGATGGGCTTTTGACTAACAGTCTACATCTTAGTCGACTGATACTTGGTTAAGTCGCCACACCCACTTGTGTGGTCAAATGACATATTTGGCATAGAAACATGCTGGCTGGAAAACTATAAGCAAACCAAGACGGTTGACAATGAAAACGTAAAGCACACTCACATTTTTGTGCTGTTATCTTCCAGGATGATAAGATTACTAGCAAGACATATATAAATATATATAATCTAGACTGGGGTATAGGCATCCAAATTGATTGTCCGTGGTCCATATAGACCAAATAGAAATTGAGATAAAAGAGTAAAATAATTGCAAACACAAATAAAAATACACTGATATCTGACAGGACAAAAATGTGGCCTAATTAATGTGACAATACAAGCATAACAACTTCATCGGCTAGAATGCAAGTCATAAAGCATTTCTACACACCCCAATTGCTCGAACGGGAAGCACCATGTGGCAGCACTGATCTCTTCTTTCATCCTCAGCTCATCCAAATCAGTAAAGTTACTATGATTTAATAAAGTTGGAAACGAAAAGGAAACACTGTACTGGAGGAAGAAAATTTAGACAATTTGGTAATTTGGTAACGGATTAGCGATATGTAAACAACAAGGGTGAATTGCCAATATTAAACTGGGAAGAAGTATGGGATTCTTCATGACTTGTTGAGGTTCAAGAATATACCAAGCTAATAATGATTAGAGAGGGTGAATCTCGATCAAATTATCAAACATTAAGAAGCAGCAGATTACTCCTAGTTCAATCCACTCTCGTATTCAGATTAACACTAAATGAAAAGTGAATTCCTAATTAAGATATAACAACAGCTGAGAAAGACAAAAAAAACCATCAAACAGTTCGTCGTCTTTGGTTGTACCTGGGAGTGCGGTGATACAAGAAATAAGAAAATAAGTGACAAGAAATCGAGAATCTGCTGAATCAAGTGCCAAGAAGGCTTCAGGTACATCCAGCAGCAAGGCATTGTTAAGAGGGTTGTGTCTTGTTTATACTTCTCTTGAGTGGAACTTGTTTGCACTTGTGTATTATTCAAATTGACACAAAAAGGGAGAGAAGATGGAGACCTTACCATAGAGAATGCGACAGTCGTCGTCGACTCGTCATCGCTGGCTGCACCTCCACCTTGCTCGTTGTAGTCACTATTCCTCAACGTTTCTTGTGCCACCACTCCCTCCGTCCCTTGGCTCTTCATAGTCTTGTAGTTTAGTAACTTCAGAACCACAATAAGGATGAACCATTAGCAATATTAAGAAGGTTCCTGTTATAGATTTACCAATGCCAAATACACAATAAGAAGGAAATAAAAGGAAAGACAAGGTTTGAGATGTGTGGGATACACAAGAAAATGCAAGTTACATGCCACAACCTATGTACAAAAATAATTTCTTAACCCTTCAATACAATTTTGCTCAATGATTTTCTCCTGAACTTTTAAATGTCTCCAGAAATTGGCAGGCACCTACTAGTGCAGTTTTGCTCAATGCAAGTGTCCCTTCAATGCAGTGCAGATCTTTCAGGATGATGCCAATTCTAACAGCTACCATCATTTGCTCATCCAAGAAGAAGCAACGACAAATACACTGAACCACACTTCTCGTTCAGCACACGCTGCACAATGACAAGCCGATAACCTGAATTCACAAACAAACACCCATCTAATTATGCACCCTCAAATTAGGGGAACAACAGTAATTTTGATGTGCCGGCTGAACTAAGCTTACATATGAATCACAAAAATAACTAAAATAAACTAGCAATTCCATTTTGTTTTCGTTCTACAATCATTAAGACAACTAACTAGCACACCGCGTAGCATGTAGAGCTGGAGGAAACCATCACAGCATTTGCAAAAAATAAGAACAGCTTAACAAAGCAAGTTACAGGGCTAACCTTTTTGCCCAAGCCGGAGCCTCGCGTTCAGCCTGTCCGTTGATTGATCAGATCGATTGCCTGCGGCTCCCCTGCGACTGCGCACCCAACATCTTTGCCCGCAACCTGAGCCGTCATTTGAGTCCACCTGAGCAGTAGGGGCTACATCAACTCGTGGGAACACCGCCAGAGGGACTGGATCTGGATCATCTAAACTGTCCGCGAACCCTTCACATAGCGAAATCCTGCAAGTTAGGTCAACAAGGGGCGCCGGAATCAGCGTCAGTCGTTGGCTGTGTCCATCCTTGAATTCCTAGATCTCCAATCAGGCAGGATTCAATTACCTGTCCACGGCATCAAGCAGGAACTCGAGCCTAGCATCTTCCATCCCTCACTGGCCGGAGCTAGCGAAGCTCGCCGTACCCCGCTGGATTTGGACAAGCCTTCCACGGCGGCGGCAGGCTTCGAGAACGGAGAAATTGGATCTTTTGCCCTACTTTACTTCTTCATAAGATCATTTGCTCCCCTGAGAGGCTACCGGGTGGGGACCGGGGCCACTGTCATTGAGACAATCACGGAGCAAATCATCCAACCCCTTATAAAGTGGGGCAAATCATCCAATCCCCCTTCGAGAACGACCTAGTCAAGAGGGTTTGGATCTGGGTTTGGGTTTGGTGCCGGCCTCTCTCCAGCCGGACCTGCACATGACGTCCGGTAGGCGCAGCGGACGGCCGTCGCGTACTGGCGAACTGTTCCACGGGTCGGAGAAAAAAAGTAAACATTCTGGTCCGCCGCCCAGGAAAATCGGCGCGGGGACGCACGTCCAGCCATACGTTTCGGGCCCACTCTTTGACACTGTTTCATGTCGTACCTGTGTTGTATTCTCTATTTCCGCTACTTTTGCGCACACATGCCAGTGTATGTTTCCCGAATCACGAGACCCGAGCCAACGCCAGCAATTTCAGGTGCAGCTAAGCTCGAGCACCGAATCGCTGCGTTCTACGAAATTCCTCTTTCATACATAAAAAGAAAACCCTCTTTCCTCCTCCTTGTAGAATTGTAACTTCCTGTGTAATCAATTAATTTAGCTATGGAAAAACTGATTTCACAAGGTGCATTTAGTCGTCCCGTTGGCTTACATGCGAGTGTATTCATCATTATGCTAATGCTCCTGTGTACGTGTGTTTTTACACAGGAAAGAGTCGACCGTACTTGCTTTGTATACGTGCGTCGTCACATAGTACTGATATTTTGCTTCCTTCCTTAATTTCACCAGCAGGATTCATCTTCTTATTCTCTTTCCAATCATGTGGAGGAACGGACCGGCTTATTCTCCTTTCCTTCCTTATATTCTCTTTCATTCCTTATTTATCTGAACATGACAAATTATTTCCTTCCTTTTTGATTCCTGAGAAGGCTCTTTGATATCCAGAAAATTCAAGGACGTATTTAAGTTGAGAGGATTGCGTGTAAGGGACCGAGGTGGGACTAATATATAGGTCAGGCTTCCTTTACAACGCATAGTTCGTGGTACCTTAGCTGGTATTGACAGTATTTGTTTGCCAGGTCGTGTGTTCAAATCACAAAACCAGCCATTATTTTTTGGTTCCTCCAGACTGCACTGGGCCATCCTTATCCAGCTGGGCCGTCAGGCTTCATTGGGCCGCATGGGCTAGAACAATTTGATCAGGCATTGGTCAGGAAGGATCGATCGTGCTTGGGAAACCGATTGTGGGTGCTTGAGGAAAAAGAGCCAATATCTGGGAACTTTACTTTAGTACCATCTCGTGTATATGTTTTAAATTCAAAGTGAAAGCGTAAACTTACAAGAAGAAGCGCATTGTGACGGTGAACCAACGGAGTCAATCCGTACTTTATTATTATTAGGGAAAGATTTGTGGTACAAAAATATTCGTGTGCACATAATATAAATATATAAATATATGCAATAAAATAACATACTAAAAATGTTCCTGTAATTTTACGAAATATTAACTTATTATTTATGAAATACTGTTTTAAATATAGTGAGTACAAACATTTTTGTACATGCACGACTAATATTCAATTTATAGAAATTATGGATAACAACATTTACTAAATATTTAGAAATATTCACTGGTGTATAATTTTGCTCATGGCTTATATTCTTGATTTTAATATAATGTAAATATAATCCGAAAGTTAATGTTGATATATACATTTTAAATTTTAAATTGAATAATATTAGTTATACAAATATTTTCATAAAAAATACTTATGAATTATAAAAATGTGTGCATAAATAATAAAATGTTTGAATAATGAAAACAATATTTACAACCTGTAATTTTAAAAATATTTTAAATATTTTATATAATACAAATATTTTAATAGTTCATATATATTATTTTAATTATATGAATGTTGTTACAATATGTGATATTCTAAGTATTACATGAACATTTTGTGAAATTTAGTTATTTTACTTATATGCATAATACTTATAACTATTAATACCATGAAAAAAAATTAAAATCTCTATTACTATGATTTATAATTTACATTCTTTTTGCGGTTTGCTTTGAAACATTAACATTAACATGTGCTTTGAAACATTAAGTAGCACAAGTTTTTGTTTTACAGTACATTAAGCCTGAGGGGCCGAACAAAGCACATGAAAGTTGGCTAGCAGCCTAGCATAATTAGCCCACTCTAGCTCGCAGGTTCAAGTGTCTCAAAAAAAAAGTTCGCAGGTTCGAACACTGTGAGGTAAGTACTATTTTGCATTTACCTCAAAGAAGTACTATTTTGCATTACAGTTTTCTTGTGTACTGACAGACGGGACCCACCTCTCATAGAGAGATAGGGTTAATTTGGTTTGTGTCCTGGTGGCTTCCAGCCCGGCCTGGTTCGCTTCCTCAAAAATTTGATACGAGCCTGACCTGAATAACCAGGCATGGTCATTAGCCTGCCTGGGTACAGGCTAACAACAGCCCGGTCTTTAATAGCGGTTTTTCTGCAGTTCTTTTGCTAGTCACTCATATTAGTACATCCGGTCAGGCACAAACCAAACACATTTCCTCGTGCTAGCCTGGGCAGGCTGAAATTTTTATCAGCGCACGTCCACGCCAGGCACCACTTCCTCCCAGGCACGAGCGCTAGGACGTGAACCAAACCGACTCATAGTATTCAAGTAAAATTATGTTTTGTCTCTAGAAGTGGACCCCATCCATGTCAGCCAAATATAGTGTCACGTCAGCACACTTTACGTCTATGACACACTTTACGTCTATGATTGGGATTAGCACCGTATTTGCACATTCATGCCAAGTTTTAGAACAAGTTTGACGTATTTTTCAAGTTTAGACACTAAATTAAAGATCTATGGCAAATCCAAGCATCATTGGTATTATTACCTCTTTTAAGGACTAGAGGCCTTTACCAAGTTCTTTCATGTTTGCCGAGCTTCAACACGCCAGATTACGGAAAACGCGATGTAGCCGAGCCCAAATCTCGGTAATCAGTAAAACACGGCATAGGCAAGACGTTGCGCTGAGGGCCTCCCAAAGAGCACTCGACAAACGAAGAAAACTCAGGTCACCAAACATATGCCAAGAACAAGCAATTTGGCCTTGGCACACAGGTGCCGTGTGGCACGATAGGTTATGCTTGACGGCTCTGTGATGTCAAGACCACGTGTCCCGAGATGCATGTAACTGATAATCGACAATCATTTTCTTAAATATACTTTTTGACGTGCAGTAAATGTTTGTCGAGCACCCAATATCGTGGACTCATCAATAATTTCAACAAATACATTCTTTCTATTAGTAAATGTTTCTCCCGGTTTCTACACCCGTCATAGTTTCATAGGTGTTCTCAGGTTCTACCACATGTCCTAGTGCGGCGGCTCTCGAGAAAGTGTTTCTGTTGCCAGGGTTGCCCAGGGGTCGCCGAGAGCCGCACTCGTAAATGCTACCTTCGCCGAGTACAGAACTGACATAAGGTAACAAAAGTGATTTTCTTTAGACATTCTGTCTTAGAGCAAGTATAAAAAGGTACAGTCAGCAGGCTGTAAGGATTAAAATATTGTATGTTTGTTGAGTTGTATGAAAGAGAAGAGGAAAGAGAAGGGAAACGGATTGTAGATTAAGAGCCGGCTACAACACGTGCTTCAAGAAACAATGTGAGATTGTAAGGTGGGTCATCTATTAAGAAGTAGTACTACTTTGTAAATACGTCCTTTACATATTGGCTATTAGATTCGCTATAGATGATGTGACAACTTCATAGCCGATTGTTGGTTATACTACTCCCTCCATTCCGTTTTATAGTGCGTATAGTTTCCAGCGGCAATACCAATGAGTGAGCTGGCACATGTACTTTGGTCTAATATACCCCTCCACTAACTCTGTCCAGCCCCATGTGCACATCACCTCAGCCACGTGTAATCCCGCCACGGAGAGAAATTGGAGGGAAAGTTCAGCGCATTCCCGCGTCCACGTCTGCGTGGCCAGCCCCACCCACGCCCGCTCAGCCTTTTCAAATTTGAATCAGCTCTCTAGGACGGGACCAAGAGTGTACTAGTACACCATTTTTCTCTCTGCATCTCATTTCTCTCTAGTTCTTCACCCTGCAATGGCACAGTTAGATTTAAACAACCAGATCAACTGGGAAGATGTCCAAGAAGACTACGGCCGTCTTGCCGGAGAGCTAGACTACGATCTGGAGCTGATTGTCTCGGATGAAGGTACGTCCTCTCTCCCTGCCGAGGTTCATATTTTTGTTGGTGCTCTCGTCTTCTTGCTGATCATTTGCTCACCACCTTGGTTTGTTGATTTATTTTGCCAGAGGACGAACCTCACGAGCATGTGTATGCTGAAGCTGAGCCTGGCCCTGGACGCGGTCATGGCCGTGGACGCGGAGGCGCCGGCCGCAGAGACGCTAGCCGTGGACGCATAGGCGCCGGCCGCGGAGGCGCCGGCCGTGGATGCGGAGGCGCCGGCCGTGGAGATGCCGGCCGTGGACGCGGAGACGCCAGTCGTGGACGCGGTCATGGCCAGAGCGGACGCGGACGAACGAGGTTAGGACTCATTGGAAGATCACCAACTGTTAGGTGGCAGGCTAGCCAACCTCCACTCAGTGACGCCGGCCTCGGCCAACCTTCCGTTCATGTCGATACTGGCATTGACTTGAATGTGGAGTCCGGCGGCGGCAGCGGCGGCGACGAAGACGGACATGGCATGCTTGGCATTGACTTGAATGTTGAACTTGATGTAGTCGACGCCGGAGTTGATGCTGAAAATGTTGAAGGAAACGACGAGGGACATCCAGCTCCAGCTGGTATGCATGCTTGTACTGGTTCATGCATACATGTGTGCTATGCATTGTGGATCATGCATGCTTGCACTGATCGCATACATGCGTACTGCTTCATGGATTCTGGATCATTCATGCATGTACTGGTTCATGCATGCATGTGTGCTGGTTCATGGATACTGGTTCATGCATGCTTATAGTGGTCATGTATACTGGATCATGCATGCTTGTACTGCTTCATGCATACATGTACTGGTTCCTACATGATTGTTCATATAGTTAGCAATGTAATAAATGTATGATGCCACTTATTTGCAAATGAAGGCAAGAAAAAGAGAAGGCAGTACAAAGATGAAGAAAAGCAAAATCTATTTGCCATGATCTTGGAGAGGTCTTCTTTGGGTAAACTGAATCATGGAATTACTAAAGCTATTGCCGAAGAAACAAACATTCCTTTGCGAACTATACAACTGAGATGGCTGGAGGGAAAGAAGGCTGGTGGATTCCAGGGAGTCTTGAGCAAGAGGACCCAGAATTGTGGCCGCAAGAGGATTGCTTTCAATGAAGATGCTATAAAGGATATTGATCTAAGAAAAAGAACAAGTCTCCAAGATCTTGCTAATGAGTTGAACATGGCAAAGACTACCTTATTCAGGCGTTTGAAGGAGGGCAGACTCAGGCGGCATTCTAATGCCATCAAATCAACATTGACAGAAGAAAACAAGAGGGCTAGGGTTAAGTTTTGTTTGTCTATGTTTCAGCCACTAAGCATCCCACAACAGCCAACATTTGATGGAATGTACAATGTCATCCACATAGATGAGAAGTGGTTCTATCGCACTCGGAAGAATCAAAAATTCTATTTGGGTCTCAATGAGGAAGATCCGAAGCGTACCACACAAAACAAGAATTACATTGAAAAAGTGATGTTCCTTGCTGCGGTGGCGAGGCCTCGATATGATGATGATGGCAACATGACATTTGATGGCAAGATTGGCATATGGCCTTTTACATTCCTAGAGGAGGCTAAGAGGGATAGCAAGAACCGTGATGCGGGAACAATTGTTACTAAGGTGTTGCCCGCGGTGACAAGGAAAGTTAGCCAAGATTACATGGTGAACAAACTTCTGCCTGCCATTAAGGAGAAGTGGCCTGCTTCGGAACGCGGTTATCCTATAATCATACAACAGGACAACGCCAAAACTCATATTCCCGTCAATGATCCTATGTTTTGTGCAGCCGCAATGGCAGATGGATGGAACATTACGTTGATGTGCCAACCACCAAATTCTCCCGATCTGAACATATTGGACCTAGGTTTTTTTGCAGCCCTACAAGCTTTATTTCAGAAGTTGTTCCCAGGTTCACTAGATGACATTGTTGCCAAGGTGCTCCAAGCATATGGAGAGTACCCCCCTGAGAGGAGCAACCGCATCTTCCTCACTTTGCAGTCCTGTATGCGGGAGATACTCAAACTTAATGGCAGCCAACACTACAAGGTTCCACACATGAGAAAGATGGCTCTAGCAGGAGCTGGTCTTCTCCCTCCTAGGTTACCATGTGATCCAGCAATTGTAAATGCCACGATTGAGTTCCTAAATGCCACCATCTAGACATGGTCATTGTCTATGCATGCAGCTGTTTGCAATCTGGACATAGTTTGGGTTCAATGGATCAATGTAGTCTGGACATATTTTGGCAAGAAATGATCAATGAATCTGGACATATTTTGGGTTCACTTGATCATACTAGCAATCTGGGCATATTTTGGGTTCAAATGATCAATGTAATCTGGACATATTAATCAATGTATTATGGACGTGTTTTTTGTTTAGTTGATCAATGATAATTACCATGCATGAAACTGAGCTAACCACCAAGCAAAAATGAGTAATTTGTTCTGGTCATGGTCCATGCAAGCAAGTGAATGAAATCTGATTATCAGCATTCATTTGACAATAAGAAAAATACACATCATAGGACAATTCGTGCTACTGAGGACACTATCTACATTCACTTGAGAAACTACACAACACCAACTTTTCAAACAAAATACTCATCACATCATATCACCATGTCCATGCATGCAACCAAATTTGAGGTGAACACACTCACATCAGATAACCAGGAATTAATAACCTGAGCATACTATCCCTTACCTCCATTGTTCGTTCATCGAGCGAGTCGCCTCCGTGAGCGGGCATGGAGTCAGGCACAAATAATACATCGGTCTCGGCATCCTCGGGCGGCACCTCTTCACCGTCGTCGGTCTCGGCGTCCTCGGGCGACACCTCTACGCCGTCGTCACTCTGGGCATCCTCAGGCACCACATCTACGCCGTCGCCGGTCTCAGCGTCCTCGGGCAACACCTCCTCACGGTCGTCACTCTCGGCATCCCCGGGCAGCAACTCTAAGTCATCGTCGGCCTCGGCGTCCACAGGTAACACGTCTCCGCCGTTGGTCTCGGCGCCCTCGGGCAGCAACTCTCCGACACCGTCTGTCTCGGCGTCCTTGGGCAGCAACTCTCCGACGCCGTCGGTCTCGGTGTCCTCGGGCAACACCTCTTTGCCGTCCTGGGTCTCAGCATCCTCGGGTGACACTTCTTTTCCGGCCAAGATGGGCAAGCTCGATGTACTAAGGACATGCACGCCATTACTTGGGCAACAACTGAGCTTGTTCCCGTACATGCATCCTGTTCCTGTACTTGGGCAGCCGCCAAGGACATGCACACCTTGTTGAATGAAACTGAGCGGCATGGGTGAGGCATCTTCTACACAGACGCCGACATCGGCATCCTGGGTCACAAGCGAACCTTGGTTGGTGTGGCTGACATCAAATCCGTTGACGTACTCCAGCAGGTCCTCCTTACTGAGGGCATCCAGCCAGTCTCCAGCGCAGCCCTCGCCAGGGACCTCCTCCTCTTCTTCCCCCTCGGTGTCTTCGAATTCCCGCTGCCGCTTGCCAAATCGTTGAGCAACTCGTCCGTCCAGCTTGGGCGTCTTGCCTAGCAACAGCTCAATTTGCTGTATTGCCACCTTTGCCTCCTTCAACAGAGCCAGGACCTTCCTCCTCACCTCTCCCTCAACTCCTCCGCCCATGAAGACCGCCGCCTCCGCCACACCTCTCGGCCCAGATCTGTTGGACGGCTACTGATGTGAAGCGGAGAAGATCGATGAGAGAAGGAGAGGAAGCGTTGTGGGAGTTGGGGATCAGCAAGGGAGGTGGGGATCGATGGGGATCAGCGAGGAAGAAGGGAGATCGGTGGGGATCAGCGAGGTGGGGAGGGAGGTGGGGAAAGCAGCGAGAAGAAAGAGATAAGGGAGAGAGAGAGAGGCGAGCGATGCGGTGGGCTGGGTGGGGCGCTGGCTGTTCGATTAGGTGGGGGGGCATTTTCGTCCAAAATCGCTCGAGAAAGGAGATACGCACTACATTGTGGAATTTTTGTCAAAAACTTATACGCACTATAAAACGGAATGGAGGGAGTATTAACCATGCTCTTAAGCCCCTGCAATTGACAAAACATCACAATACATATTGTGTGTGTGTGTGTGATATTGACTACTATCCCAAACGACCTTATCAATGCCATCCGTTAGCATGCCTCGAGATTTGTGCATGGAGAGAAAATGAGAGAAGAGAGATAATTAATCGTCACATCGTCCTGCACGGGAGCTCGCCATGGTCAACGACGTCGTCGTGAGCCTTGTAGAGGAGCCTCTGTCGCCACTCTACTTCTCTCATACGCAACCACGTGCTTGCCCCCTCCTCGTCTACAACGAGATCACCCACACGCCCCCGATCTGGACGACGTAGCAGAAGACCATGGCGACGATCCCCTGCCCGACGCGAGCAACACCAGAAAAACAGTTTTCCTTTTTAACACAATACAGACAGAAGTACTCATATATACGCGCATACACTCACCCGTATGAATGCACACACGCATACCCCATTCTTATGATTTTCTTCGAGAGACTGAGCCGGCATATCATTTTAAGATTTTACGAAGTTGCTATAAACACCTCGTAGTCGACGGGAACGTCTCCTCCCACTGAACATGTATCGCCGGAAATACTGAAATAAATTAAGAAATAGATACGAGCACCAAAAAAAAAATTGCGACGTTTCTTTCTCCTTGCAGAAGGACTCTCTTTTTTTTCATGAGAAACGATTGATCGATCGAAAAGGGAGAGCGTGCGTCCAGAAACGAATCGTTGCCGTGTTCCAAACGCGTCGCCGCAGATTATTAACCCACGCCTTTTTTTTCCGGCTTAACCCAGGCTTGTCTAGGTCCCTTCTCTCTCCTTCCCCGCCCAGGCCGACGGGAACCCATGGAGCAATCCGTTCTCTGCTGCGCTTAGGATTTCGAGTCCGCTTCCAATTCTATCCGGTGGTACATAAATATTCAGTACCGGGCTACATTAGCTGCGCCTCCCGGACAAAAGCCAGTCACGATCGAGGTGCGTAGGTGCTCCATCTTTTGCAGTTTGATACCCCCAAAGAGTTTCTAGATCAAGATTTATGACTTGTCGAATCCATAAGGCTGGTTGTATAGTGTGAAGTATCATATACTAGTATCATGTATAGTATCATACTCAATCCCTTTTTTCGTTTATTATTATAATCATACATGTAACATAAATTTTATCATGATACTCAATCACTTCTTTTTTCATTTAATTTTCGGAAATGTTAACGCCCATACGTGTGGGCGTTGACCATCTCGACCACACGCATCCATCATCGTCTAATACTATATGCACGAATCTTGACACAATCTGGCTGATTTTCTGTGCCACGTAGGACAAGGCGTGTGTGTGGTGTGTGACATAGTTCGCCCACACATCCGTTTTACCACACGGAGGGGCCGGTGTGTGGGCGTTTAGCAGTTCACCCACACACCAGTTTTCAGTCACGCACAAGGGCTGGTGTGTGGGCATTTGCCATCTCGCCCACACGCCCGTCTCCTCTCCCACACGTAAGCTACTAGTTGCCATGTGTTTTTGCAGCGCACATGGCAACTGCCTCTAGTGTGCTTTATAAGCAGGTGGCAACTCTCTTTTTTTACCTGAATTGCCATGTGTTTTTGCAGGGTACACGGCAACTGCCTAGTGTGCACGTAAGCAGATGGCAACTCTCTTTTATCGAGTTGCCATGTGTTTTTGCATGGTACATGGCAACTGCCCCAACGTGCACGTACATGGCAACTGCCCTAACGTGCATGTAAGCAGATGGCAACTCTTCCTTTTTACATGACAACTGCCCTAGCATGCTTGTGAGCACATGGCAACTCTCTCAACTGCCTATTGTTAGTATGTGGCAACTCCTAAAGTTATGAAATCATGGCAACTACATTAGATCAGACCATACATGGCAACTGCAGTTGAGCAACCATGGCAACTGCAGTTGTCCGACATGGCAACCGTAGTTCAGCGACATGGCAACTGCAGATAAACGAACATGGACGAGGGTCTGGACCATGCCAACTGCGGGCGCGCGGTGGGCGTCACGCGTCGCATGCGGGACTAGAAGGGTACGAGGCCTGACATACGGGCGTGTGGGCGTTATCAACTTCGTCCACATGCACGCGTGTGAGAGGGTTCAGGAGGGAAAAAAAGATGTGTGTAGGCATTAGTTGTTTTGCCCACACGTAGGTGTATGGGCTGGTTGCTGTCCATGCCACACGCAGGGGCGGAGCTGGAGCTAATCTTACCCTGATGCACCACTTAACCATTGCAAAAATAAATCTAGCAACCGATGCGTTAAATAAAGGTGTGTTTCATAGCTTGTAACACGGATTACCAAACATAATAGAAGTCGACTTATAAAAGGTTAAAAAAATCCAACAGTCACACTGCTCAATATAATGCTAAAATAAACGACAAAATTTCTTGAAAGGATGTCTTGCATTCACAAATTCCAAAACACATTATCAGACACCAAGGCTCAATAACCTACAATAACAAAACTAGAATTGCAGTTTCAAGTACTACCTCTGTTCATTTTTATAAGACGTTTTAGATATTCAGACACTGTTCAAAACAGTACAAAGCAAACTTTCTGAAACGTCTTATAAAAACAAACGGAGGGAGTAGATCTTTCAGATTTTGGATGATAATGTTCTATTAATTTTATCTTGCCCGGGTCATTCAATCTGCTAGCAACAATTTCATTGACTTGATTGTGGCAACATACAAAAATATGTAGGACAAACAACACAAATAAGGGGTAAATTTGACTCAATAGATGATCTTAATCTAGACAAAAAAAAATCAAAAACACATTGATATACTGCTAAGAGAGAAGAAGAGAAAATTACGACGCCACCGGTGCCGGCTGCCGCTGCTGTGCGGACGTTCGGATCAACGAGGAAGACAGGAACGGATCCGTACTACTGCTGCGGGCTGCTTCGAATCGTCACTTTGTCAGGACTCAGGAATAGATCAATTCCAAATTTTAAATCGAACCCTGTAGAAAGAGTAGCTGCAGTAGAAGTACCTACTAGCTAGCTCTTGCCTCTTGGAGTCTTGGTTCGATTGCCGCCGCTGCTGCACAGGTTCTCAATCCCTGGATCGACCGATCGCCGCCGGCCGCTGCACACGTTGCCGAATCACTGTGCGCGGCGGTACGCCTTTTTTCTCAGATCGATTGTTTTGTTCGCTATATGGGAAGCCACATAGATCGTTGACTAGTTAATTTTTTTCTTGAGAAAATCGTTGACTAGTTGCTAGATGGCTTCGTGGTGATGGGCTGCTGGAAGCGGACCAAAGGAGGCCTGGCGCGCCTGGTATTATGGGCCCTGTAGCACTCTTTCCGGCCTACCCTGTTGCCCTGGGCCAAAAACCTGATATTTGGTACGTAAAAACAAATCGGACCCTGTAGCCTGTGCTACAGGGTTGGCCCATTGGGCTCCGCCCCTGGCCACACGAGGCGTGTGGCACAACTACCCGATACACCACACGTGTGGCAGTTATCGGGACCCTTAATTTTATGTCACATCATCACACTTACTTAGTTGACATGCATGATATATGATACTCCTTCCGTCCTAAATTAAGTGTCTCAACTTTGTATTAAAATTGAGACACTTATTTTAGGACGGAGAGTGTAGTTATGAAACTCCCATTACAGGTAGCCTAATTATATTGCTGAAACCAGTAAAGTTTGGATTTCTTTTTCTTGGGTTATTAAAGACAGTGTTTTCATATTGTATGGTGAAGAGCAAGATTTGTGTGATCCAAAATGTCTCTACTGGACCATCAGAAAGGTTCCCCTTCGGCGCGATCGTCCTCAATTGCCTGCAACAGCAGCAAACGACGACGGCGCCTCACTCTACATGCATCCAGCGTCTGCCCTGGCGCGGGCACGGCGGCGGCCTCCCCCTAGGCGTCGATGAACGAAGACTTGCTTGGCCTGATCGCTTGGCGGGTGCTGGCAGGCGACCTGCTGGACTATATCCGCTTCCGCGCGGTTTGCTCCCACTGGCGATCCAGCACCGTCTGTCCACGCGGCCACGGCGTCGTCGACCCACGGTTCCACCCGCGCCGCTGGATGATGTTCCCAGAGGGCCACGGCCTGCACCCAGCCCACACCAAGCTCCACGGCTACATCCGCTTCTTCAACCCATCTGCGCTAAGCTCCTGGCCTTCAAGGACCACTGTGTCCTAGACTCGGTGGACGGCCTGCTGGTCATGCATAGGGACGAGGACACAGCCATTCGCCTCCTCCACCCTTTCACGGGCGACGTCGTGGACCTCCCGCGGCTCGCGACCCTTGCGCCGCACATCGACTCGGGCCTGCCCGGGGCCTTGCTCCCGGCGCAGAGGTGCTACTACCTCAGAGGAGTCTGCGCTTCCCTCAGCGTCAGCGCCGCCGGAGTCGTCACCGTCTTGCTCGCGCTGCATCGGATGGGCCGCGTCGCCTTCGCCACCTCCCGGGATCAGCAATGGCACATGTCAACCTGGACACTTGGGGTGTGTTTGGTTACAGTAATGGACCGGAATGTCACGGGTCCAACCCGTTCCTGGGCCTCGTTCTCATGTTCGGTATAGAGGTGGAACGGTCACCAACTGGTTCCCCTGGAACGAATATTCGGCCCAGATCCGAAACGGGGTGATACCTCCAGATTGGGCGGACGACGCGGAACCGCTCCTCTCCTCGCACTCCCGCATGCCGCAACGGCGCAGCCCTATCCTCTGCCATGCCGCTCGTCTCTCTTATTTCCCCACCTCCCGCGGTCTGCGCCGCCCGCCCTCCTCCTCTGGTCTGCGCCGCTAGCCCTCTTCTTTCGATCTGCAACGCCGGCTCCCTTGTCTCGTCTTCCTCCGAAGGAGCAGGTGCATGGCGGTCTTGCGGTGGGGCAACAGCGGCGGCACACGGCACGGAGCGACGAAGCAGCCGCTACAAGCGCCGGCTATTGACCGCGCCCGAGGCCTGAGCTCGCGCCGCCGGGAGCCAACGCCAAGCCGCGCATCCAGCCGGCCGCCGCGCTCAGCTGTCGCATTCTGTTCTTGTAGCTGCTGTTTATCTCATGGTTGAGTCCGGTTCTGGTCGTTCACACCTTTGTACGTTGCCTGGATGTATGGATTCGATCCATTGATGCTCAAAACAGAATTCCTTGAGTCTGATTTGGTGATGCTCACAACTCTATTCTGCAAATTAATTTTACTGGATCCGAGGAAAATCTGTGATAATAATCAGAGCTATGTTCTCTGTATAGTTAACTGGGAGAGACTTTGTCGCTCTGAATACTTCTTGTCCGGTTCAGTTCAGCGAGGCAGACTGCAGTTGTAGGAACTTGCAAATCCATTTCATTCCATGTACCAAACCATCAAATCAAACATCAAAACGTAACCATTCCATTCCTTGGAACTACCCCTACCAAACACAAGGATGGAACCGACCCATTCTAGTGGAACGGAACCATGACATTCCATTACACTTCGTTCCCGAACCAAACACACCCTTGGTTACAACACACCCTTATCGTTTCAAGGAAAACTATACATGGCGCGAATGAGCTTCGATCCCAAAGAGAACTCGGATATATTCCAAGTTGATCCACCACCACCACCACCAGACGACGATCATGTGGATGGCTCCACATTGCCACCACCCAAGTTGGTTGCCACAATTCCAACCGACAAGCTCACCCGTCCTATCCACCTAGTAGAATGCGGCTCGCAGATCCGTGTGACCGGCTACACCGATCGTTCATGGTCGCATATGATCATCCATAGGCTTGCGGATCTAATTACATTGGAAAACCCGATTCCGGTAACAAACATTGGGGACAAGGCCTTGTTCCTTGACAATGTGAGGAGCCTGTCTGTTTCCTCCAATGGGGCATTGCCCACTGTTGTCAGCAACACCATTGTTCAGGCCAGCCTGGCAAATGGGTCACTTACTGAATACAACCTTAGTACCCACGCTTGGTCACGGCCTATGGATGGTTGCATCTTACATGGCCCCGTATTTGGACCCTGTTGCCTTATCTACCAAATCTACACATGTTGCATTCGTGAATACTGGTGAGTCAGATCAGTACCACCTCTCTTTTTGAATAATTAATAAAGTGTATGCATGCATCTCCGAGATGCTGAGGCCAGGAGCCATCCTTCTTTTCTAAAGAAAAGTACCACCTCTCTTTTTTTCATCTATCTCTGCATTGTTTTTCATGATTTTTGCTACAAGTCAATGAGGCGAGCTGATTGATATTCTTCTCTGCTTGGTTTCAGGAACAAAGGACAATTATGCAACCGGAAGAAACCGTGCAGGTGGCGAGTGAAGGGAAAGTGGCGCATAGGGGTATAGTCTGCCTTGCTTAAATTTCAACACTTTTGCTGCTAATCTACTGTATTTATTATTCATGCTTAACTGGTATCATTTTTTTAATTGTTTGGATTGCTTACCACATACCGCTTGTTCTTTATGTGTTGCTGGTAGATTGACGCCGTACGTCCTTGATCTCAAATATGCGGGGCTTTTATAGCTTCAGCTGCATTTGGCAGCAAAGTTTTTATTTTTGGATTTTTTTAGAATATCGTGATTATGTAGAAACCATAGTTTGAATATTTTTTATGTGTTTGGCACCAACAAATACCATGTTTTTATAAACCGTAGTATAGTATTTTTGCAGTATATTTTAAAAAGAGATATTGACCTCTTTTTGCAAACCAGGCTGATAAAGCTATGTCTTATAGAAATTGGAGTATTTATTGCACGCCCATTGAAATAATTAGTTTTCACATTACCACGGTTTTAAAAATACGATGCTGTTAATAGTTGGTTTATTGGAATATATACCGTCTCTTTTGTGAGCAGCGTCTACAACTACTGATCATTTCCCATTTCCTAGAGATGATGAAACAATTTTCTATTTACATTGAAATATTGTTGCCACATAGGTATGTCATATTCTGTACACATAGACTGTTGTTTGTGCATTTAGTATTAACTGAGACGGTCCAGAACACATTGTTATGATGTGCTTATGGACTGACTGTATACCATGTGACATTTTCTTATGTGCCAGTATAGAGTTAGTTATCAACTGGAACACTCCTTTTTACTATAAACACCGGGAACACACTGTTAGGATTTTTCAATATTTGGACATCACAGTCATAATATATATGCATATTTGCTCATGCACAGTACACATATTCCATGACCAGTTGCTCATTTTGTCAACACCAGTCAACTTAATGTGCTACTACCTCCATTCCGGATAGTATATCCTTTCCCATTTCTGGACGAATAATGTTTCAAATTTAAAGGCTCACTCATTGTTTTTCTTGTCTTATGTTGATGTTTTATCCATGATGTACTTTTTTGTATTTTTTTAATACACTGGTTTGATTTTATAATTACCCCTGACTTAATGGCATTGTACTTGTCTTTCACCAGGCGTAATTGATTTTCTATGGCGATCACCATGATTGGTTTGTTATTCGGATGGTACTTGGATTTTCTCAGTCACCGCAAATCTTTGCCACCATCAGTCGGAGAGATTCTATTGCTGGATTCCCTATTCCCTAATGTCATGTGCTCATGTTGAGTAGGCAGGGTTTTGAATTAGGATTTCGCTAGAAATCAAACATTAGATTTATTTTTTTAGTATGGCAAACACTACATCGCCATGACATTCTATTTAAGGTCGGTCAAACTGCCGGCAAAAGTGGCCTTAAAGGGCATATAATATGTCGGCAATAAGTATTCCCGGCATAAATGAGTTGCCCTAGAAAGTGCCGACAGGAAAAGTTTTCCATCCGACGATGGCTCCGCCTCCGCGTGCAATGCAGAAGATGTTGCGGACGGTGTGTACGACCGTGGTCATCATCCGTTCATCTTCACTCTCGCCAGCGTCCACGAAACTTAAGATATGGGGGTGTCTGCAATTTCAACTTGTGCTAATCTTGTAGGGTGAGGAGAGGAGAGGTGGCTGAGGAGGTGCAAAGGGAAGAGCTGGAAGGAGAGCAGGGAAAGAGGAGTGTTACCGGAGAGAAGTCCTCCATGGTCGTCGGACTTGTCGCCGCAGCACTACACCTTTGTCACCTAGCTCGTTCGCCACCACCCCGTCGTCCCGCAACCACACCTCTAGTCTCCCTACCATGGTCCACACTACTGGTCAAGAAGCGCAATCAACTCTGCCGATTCCGATCATGAAGAAGAACGCTCTTATATTATTATGTACTCCCTCTGTAAATATCAATAAAATAGTGATCTAAACGCTTTTATATTTCATAGATCACTAAAGTGGTGATCTAAACGCTCTTATATTTCTTTACGGGTGGAGTACTGCAAGCTATGTGACAAGATAGTTCTTTTAGGACAGTATATACACCAATTCCAAACGCAAAAATGATACTCAGCATAAGAATTGAAAGAAGAGCAGTGACCGAACAGCCGCGACCGATTATGAAATCCAAAGTCTCAAGTTACATAATGATGAGATGAATCAAAGGCTCTAAAATGTACCTAGTTTGTGCATGCTTCTTTCTTGCTATCTTAACAAGTTACTGCTACAAGTCTCCTCTCCTCCCTGGATACTCATTTATTTCTTCTCTCCAACATCTGGCTTGAGATGATGGTTGAACAACTATCATGTACAATGGCGTCCGCACGCTTCCCATGCAAAAAAAGAAAAAAGGGACGCCGCTCCTCTCCTTTTTTTTGTACCTTTCTAGCGACATATATATCACGGATATTAAATACAGAACGAACTATCAGCAAGAAGAAAGAAAAATCTGGCGGCCTCGCTCGCTTGCGCTTTTCTCCATAACCTTGTTTCGAGTATCAAAGCTCCACCTCCTGGAGATCCTCCCCGAACCCACCGCTGTTGAACCGATTAAGGGACGAGTTGCTGTGGGAGCGGCTGTGGGAAGGTCTTACGCCGGGCATCATTGGCGGGGACTGCATGGTCTGCCCGTCCGGCGATCTCGAGGCGGCGGTGCTGCTCATCTGCTCCGAGTATGTCCCGCTCCATGATGCTGCCCGTGACTTCGAGAAGGAGCCGTTGCCACTGCCAGAGGGGGTCATGATGTTGTCCATGCTCGGGTGCCGCTGCATGCCTGGTTGTATTTGCATTGGGGGCGGCGGGGAGGCGTAGAATGAGGACTCAACTGCCGGTGAGGACGATGGCCCGTCCTGGTTTGCGGTTTCGCTGTGCGCGTCGGCTGTTGGCTCGGTCGGCTGCAATGAAGCATCTGCGGCTGGAGTTGGGACGAAGAAACTGGCGGCGGGCAGCTTGTTCACCGATGGCATGGCCGGTCTGTTGTATGACGGCCCTCCGAAGGAGTTTCCACCACCACCACCCTTGTTGAATGTGTCGACGTATCTACACAGATTAGGGTATGTTATAGCCCACTTGGGCCCACTTGGCCACTTGGTGAAGAAGTAAAATGCAAGGCAGTGGCGGTGGAACTAAACAAAATTACCTTGATCTAACACCCGCCCTCCCGCGTGCTGAGAACTGATTCTGGCTAGGTGGCATCGGCGGCATCCCTGAAACCGGCTCCGAAGGATTTGGAGGCTTCGCTTCTGAAAATCCATTAGGTGTATAACCTCCGCCGCTGGGGGGCCCAGTCGAGTTGTTGTGATCTGGAACGCCGTTCTGGAATGAGGCTTTTGTTGGAGGTGGGGCAAGGGGAGGCTCCGCAGCAGCAGGGATCGCAGCACCTCGCTCCACCCACCGCTTCAGGTTCTCATCATAGTAGAAGCTGTTCTCTTCCCCCAACTTGGCCTTCAGACAATAAGAACATTATTTTAGTTACTGCACATAGCGAAAGGTATGCATAAGTATGGAAGTTATCAGCACACACCTGGTTGGAAGATTTCGAAACAAGCCCCACTGTTTTCTGCAGCAACCATCCGAATCGCGAACTGCCTGAACCTGATGTGCTTTGCGCATTATCTGATCCACCACCCTGTTAGACGGTCAATGTCAGACAGAGAAATGAAAAAAACCTCCAGAAAATATTCCAATGTAACATGTGCTCCTTCGTTTGCGAGCACATAGAAGTATATTTGGAGTGGGCATATGTATTAGGTTAGTGACAAATTCAGGAGACAAGAAGATATATAGTGGCCACACCATCTTGACCAAGGTAATACACCACTAAATTCAAATGCACACATTATAATATGCAACAAGATAGGAAAAATCATATGCCTTATAACCTACCTGTTTTTTCTTTAAGTCTGGTGCAGAGACACTTCTGCTATGAGCGCCTTTCTTGTCAGGGTCGCTATTTTCTGCTATTTCACTCATAAACTGCTCCGAAGTAGAAGATGACATAGGCATCGGTGACTGACTATTTACAAAGTTTGTAACCGGAGGAGCAGGATTTGTAACTTGAGGAACAGGATAGAAATCTCTGTCACCAAAAGAGCCCTGTGACAATGGCGGCACTGGTGCGGGTTGTGTTTGTGTACCCATCATGCGGGACAAAGATTTATCAAATGTTGAGAAAATCTTTCCAACAAGCTTTGGAGCAAGATTTGTGCCATATCCACCCTACAAGTGGCCAAGTCAATTCTCAGTTAACAGGACAAAATGCTCAAGATCAATAAACAACATTAACTGCACAGAAGTCATACCTGCTGGTGGGTGCGTATCCGCTCCTCCAGAGATGAAAACAATTGCTTCCATGCTTCTAGTTCAGGCGCACGGCCAGAGGATTTCAGCAGCTTCAAAGATGCTTGACAGTACCTTAGGAAGGACATTCAAGTTTTAAAATGAGTTTGCATAACTAGGATACAAGGAGATATGAAATAGCCCAGAAACTTACTTTAGTGAATCAGAGACCTTCCCAACCTCCGCAAGCATGTATGCATATATCAGCTTATATGGTTGAAATGGCAGGAGGATATACTGAGAATTACCAAGAACTTTCGCATATTCATACAACTCTGTTCTCTGTAAGTTCACAATGGTATTTGTTCAGGAACAGCAAATGCCAATGAAAAAAATGTGGTATTTATTCAGGAACAGCAAATGACAATGAAAGGAATGCAGTGTTTGTTCAGGAACAGCAAATGACAAGTGAAAATTAATGTACTTGCTACGAGAGGACGAGCAGTAACCAAGCAAAATAAAGATGTGACCAACACCCATGAAGGAAATGCAGATATTTTTTTCTCCCACTAGTTTAAAAACTATAGTTTCCAACCAGAAAGGAATGCTAAAGAGCAAGTAGCAAAATAATAAAATCCCAATTTGACAGATGTTGCAACATATCTAATCTGCAGCCCGACCATGGGTTGGTGGGAGAGGGACGGGGGCCAAACAAGATACACAACTATTCTTATCTGAGCAACTATTATCATAGAAGATCAAATGCACCATCACATGTGTGCTCGCACATGTCCACAACCACAAACATACACAAAGTAAAGTGTGCAGATTTAGAAGACCTGTATAGCTTCAGGGCTGCTAAATGTGCGAGGACATCTCAGATGGTCTGCTCCGACTAAACACATTCTTGCACTTTCGGAGTATGGATCGATATTTAGCTCAGCAACTAAATAGCATGAATGAGCAGCTGCAACCTGCATATACATATATAATAATATAAGGTATTCAGCTAAAACATGTAAAGGAAACGAACACTCAAACAGATGCAAACCTCATTTCTCTCTTTCCAAAGGCAATCCCCAAGGTGAGTGATTACAAGCTCATCTGCTTTTGTCCTGTTTGCAGTTATAATTGCCAAATTTTGTTGCCAGTCATTCAGCATGCCCACAGGAGTACCCTGTCGGACAGAAAAGCCACACTACATTTAACTTCAAAGTAACTAAAATGGAAAAAAGAACGGGCACTCCACGTAAAATGTCGAGAATCATGAAATGAGAAGTCGAGAGAAGTCAGGCAAAATCCATGTCAGGATTTAAAAAGCAATTGCAGTTTAAAAGATGACAAACAAAAACATTGTGCAGGCTAAAGAAGATCCAGAGTTCTGTGTGGCAGCACACTATGACACAAAAACTATGGACAGCATGGTTCCAATTCCTTCCAGTGAAAGTCATTTAAACTCAAGAGTAATAAATGTGGAGGTTCCATTTAAATATGCATCCTGTTGCTCCTTCAAATCACAGGCAAGAATGCAATAAATAAGTTCTTGTGTATTACCTCTGCAGGCTGTTGCTGCGTATGTAAAGTGGCATAATTGGCATCGACAGGGTTCTCAGGCTTAAAAACATCTGCTGGTTGTCCAGCGATAAGAAGGCACAATGTCCTCAAAGGTGATCCAGATTTGAAATGACAGTAAGCCATTTTCTTCACAGTATCCGCATAAAACTGCATGACCAGTCAATGAAAAGATCATCAATTGTTCAGGGAAAAAAGAAAGGCAAAGCCACCAAGCAGTCTAGGGACAGCAGATTTACAGAGTGAAGCAGACCTGATCACCAAGTTGTAAAGCAAGGATCAGTGCAGGTCCCCAAAGCTGACCTTCCTGCGCATACTGAAGCGCATCTTTCCTTTTACCAGAAACTAGAAGATTTTGAACTTCTTGAGCAGTAGCCTGCAGTAGAATAGTTGGTTCAACCAAGGCCATAGTTGCTAGATGAGACAGCACAGATAGCCAAGAAAACAGAATTACCTGTATCTGGTTTTCTGAGGGGATATTTTTCATGCAATGGTCTCTCATACGGGCACTATTACTACTACATGATGAAAAAAGCGCTGTTACTGCAGTGTCTGGGCCATCCATACCCTGTTAACAGCAATTCAAAAATAAATTTGTTATTCCATATGGGCACATGAGGTCATCCATACCCTGTTACCAATAATTCAAAGACATTCATTATTCCACCTGGGGGTGGGGCTTGGGGCAACATGGGATAATTTTAATATCATATCATATTAAAAAGAGACATTCAAGCACGCGACGAGAAATGATAAAGCTGAATCGAGTTACTTGTAGATGTTCACAATGTAAATCCTTACAGCGCTGCTTTATAGGCATGAGCCAAAATACTTGGCATATGAAAAATGCCGCATGGGCCAAAAGGCCACAAACCACTTATAGGTAGCTAATAGGGATTGACTTGAAGCCATTTCAAGCAGAACACAATCTAACAAAGGATGGCTTTAATGTGGAATCCTCTTTTGTTTAATGAAAAGCATAATATCGTTTCATTAAGAGTAATTCCTAGATCTGCAGTTCGTGGTACACCACTTATAAGGCTCAATGGGAGAATACCTCTTTCATTTAAACCGGACACTTTCAGTTCAAGGGCTCTAATATACAAATATTGATCTATACTTAAAATCAAAACACCAATCAAACCATAGACTTACAACTACAGAAGATCCCCACATGATAATAAAATGGAAAAGAAAAATAAATGAAAAGGACAAACTGAGACAGATGCACACAACAAACCCAGTGCGGCAATGCCCCTTGAATGCGAAGGAAACCCCAAGTCCTTGTCGCTCGCCTCTCCCTTTGTGCCAGCACTTCTCCTCTCGATCGCTCACACGGCCACACTACCCTAACTGTCTATTGATCATCTCCCCCTTAGTCCCTCTCATGCAACCCATCCTCTCCAAAACCCTCACCCCGCAAATCTCATCCAGGATGCCAAGGATGTGGCTCTCTTCAAGGATAGAGATTAACCTCGCCATATCCGGCTGTGAGGGCAGCAGAAAGAAGGCAGAGAGTGCCAAGGATATCTCCTGGCCCTTGCCATCAGGTAGGCATCGACAAATTTGCCACCAGCAAGCAATCAGGATCAGGGTTAACCTGTGATTGCTGCGAATCTGGTATCTAACCTAGGGTGCATCTATCAGAGAAGTAGACAGCTACCACATAACTCTGACATGTCACTGTTTTCCAGCATCAAGATTCGTTTTTCTTTCAACATGATATATGCAGAAGAACAAATAAGCAGACAACGATGTAGGACTGCATCCACCAGCAGGGCCCAGAAGTGATTGAATACAGGCCCATAAAAGTGCCAGGCCTAATTTTTAAGATCAAGAAGTTATTTATTCTGTCCAAATTTGTATCACAGGTCCCTACAAAGTATTAGAGAGAGTATATTTGGTATGTGCTTGCAGCGCAAGACTGGATTATCAGTGCCACAGTGTACTACATTGATTGCTCCCGTGAAGATTTTACAGTACCCTAAAATCAATGATGCTGCTCAAGGAAAAGCATGGATACTTCCAAACAGAATATACCAAGACGAAACAGAAAATACCTCACGCGATGGATCGGGCCCAAAGGGTGAACGGAGTTTTCCATAGTGTTGATATGATATTTTCAGCAACGATATAAGCAGCTTTTGAATATCCCCTCCTTGGAAATCGCTGACAGAAGACTCGTAGCCTCCGATAATATCATCAAGCCATTTATTCAGGTCCTTTGCTGCAGCACTTCCTCCAGCAAGGGGGCCAGGAATAGGTCGACGACACAAAGCATAGAAGTAGCTAAGTGCACTGCCATTAGGGACCCCTTGTTGATCAATTTTATCAGCAACAACCTCCGATATATTAAGAATTGACAGCGTGCCTTGAGAATTGCCCTTCAATGAAACGGTAAAAGCTATTAGCTACAACTTAATTGCAAACAAGAATATTATAAAGACTGTGATGAAGATACCTGATTTCCACTGTCAAAGTTTGTAGTCATCGAGCTGGTCTCTTTCATAACTACAAGCTTCCCACCAAATCCAAACGCAACCAGCGAATGTGGTGGGCGTCCAGCTGACGACCTCTCCTCGTGGTGGGAGTAACCGAGTTGTTGAGATGGAGCTAGCTGCTGAGGAAAGCTCATGGAGTTCTCATTGCTCACATAGTTATTTGGTAAATGCATGTGTGTGGCAGGATCAGTCTGTGTTTGCATCTGGTACATGCTTGTTACAGGAACACCTTTTTGTGGCTCAACAAAGCCATTTGGATAGTCATAACCATGGCCTGATGAAGATTGGTGTGCTACATGGTGAGCTTGATTATCTTTCGGAGGTTCAAATTCCTTGTGGGCAATCTGGTGACTTGTGGAAGGTACAAATCCTGTGCTTCTCTGGTTATTCGTGAAAGGTTTAAACCCCTGGTGACCTTGTGAAGGCTCAAATCCCCTGGACCCACTGTCATGGCTAGCAGAAGTACTTTGATTGATCTTATATGGTTCAAAACCCTTGTGAGCACTCTGATGGCTAGTAGGTTCGAAACCCTTGTTACTAACCTGGTGGGCCTCACCACCACCACTGTATTGGCTTGTAGAAGGCAAAAATGTGTTGATAGCACTTTGATTGTTTTTATGCGGTTCAAAACCCTTATGAGCAGCAGTCTGGTAACTGGTAGGTTGGAAACCCTTGTTGCTAACCTGGTAGCCCTCACCACTACTATTGTATTGACTTGTGGAAGGCAAAAATGTGTTGATAGCACTTTGATTGTTTTTATACGGTTCAAAACCCTTGTGAGCAGCACTCTGATAACTGGTAGGTTGGAAGACCTTGTTACTAACCTGGTGGCCCTCGCCACTACCACTGTATTGACTTGTAGAAGGCACGAATGTGTTGATATTAGGCACGAATGTGTTGATAGCAGTTCCATAATTTGTAGAGGGCTTCAAAGGTTCAGTATACGCCGGCTGACTAATCTGATTCTCGGTATAAGGCTGCATGCTGTTGGCTACCGAACCATGCTGCCATTGGTTCTGCTGATTAAAACTACTTGCCTGAGTATTCCCAGTACGAGCTACACTGTGACCTGCCCCAGCAAATGCATCTACTGCTGATGCCGGAGTTGCAGCTTGCAAGACACTTTGCTGATATGACTCGAGCGTGAACCACTGCTGAGTGTTGGTGTCATAGTAATGTTCAGGGTACTCAGCATAGAAGAGCATGTTTGGTGGGTACTCCGCTGCGGCTGCGCTGCTCTGATCCTGGCCCCAGCTCGCGGCAGCGGCACTGCCCTCCTCTGTGATGGTCTCCAACCCTGCCTGTGAAGAGTTCTGCAGGTACGAAACACCGAGGTGCTGCTGCTGAACATTTTCGCTCCCAAAGGCCGCTACAGCACCGCCATGATCAGCAAAGCCTTGAGCACCTATTGCATCCACCTGATACCACTGCCCTGTTGCCACGTCCCACTTCCAGCCAGGGTAGGGATCTGAGGGGTCCACAGCCCCGGCGGTCCAGTCAGACTGTGCACTGGTGTTCTGATGATCCGCAGACTCCACGACACCAGCACCCATATACGACTGCAAATTGGCATTGCCGTCCACTCCATTGAAGAAGCTATGATCCGCCGCCACAATGCTACCAGCAGTCCCCACAGCCGAACCCTGCACCCCGAAAAAGGCGTCTTCACCAACACCGCCATCCGCGAGGAATTCCCCTGAACCAGTCCCCCAGCCCAGCTGGGAACTGGCATTGCTGCTGCCCGCTCGATTGAAGAAGCTGTGATCCACGGCTCCGACACTGCTGGCACCCATACCTGACACCTGCGCTCCCTGGACCCCGGCTCCGAGAAATGCGTCGTCGGCCAGGAGGTCGCTGAACGGATCCGGCTCGGTGCCGCTGGTGATGTCGGCGCCGAAGAGACTCCACTGCACTTGCTTGACCGTGGTACGGACGCCCTTGGAGGAGCCTGACCCGGACCCTGAACCCGGCGACCTGCCCTCGGGGTCAGCAGCGGCCACCGCCTTCACCTCGGGTAGCCCAGCCGGAACCTCGTTGTCAGGGGCCGCGGCCAGGACCCCGGCATCAGGGGCCGCGGTCAGGACCTCAGCATCACGGGGCGCTGCCAGGGCTTCAGCCTCGGGTTGAGGAGCGGGAGGCGGAGGATCCGCGGCGTCAGTCGGGGCTTCAGCCGCGGTCTGAGGGGCCACCACGGCCGCCGCGGGCTCGGGCTCCGGCGCCCCTCCAGTGGCGGGGGCGTCCTCGTCGCCGTCGCCGTCGCCGTTGGACAGGGTGAGGGCCGCGAGGTCCGCGGCCGCGGCGGCCTCGTCGGCGGCAGAGGGGGGCACCTTGGCGGAGGCGGCGGCAGAGGAGGGGGGCGCTTTGGCGTCGTCGTCGTCGTCGTCGACGAGCTTGTCGAAGAAGTCGGCGTCGTCGGAGTCGGACCCCATCCGCCCGGCGCCGATCCCTCCAGGGAGAGGGGCGAGAGGGAGGGCTAGGGTTTGGATCTCGGCGCGATGGATCGAGGAGGAGGAGGAGGAGGAGGAGGCGGATCGGTGGAGGGGAACTGGATTTTGGATCTCGGCTCTCTTCTCTGTCTCTGGTGGAGTTGGATTTTGGATCGTGGAGATTTCCGGTGGGAGACGCAGGCGGACGCGTGCGTGCGTGCGTGGCCGACGTCGCGTCACTCGCCTCTCTCGTTTGCAAAAAAATTGCCTACGTGTTAATTCG
Source organism: Triticum urartu (assembly GCF_056163025.1). Classification (NCBI taxonomy): domain Eukaryota; kingdom Viridiplantae; phylum Streptophyta; class Magnoliopsida; order Poales; family Poaceae; genus Triticum; species Triticum urartu. Next base: position 9,371,086 of record NC_141879.1, read on the forward strand.
TCTTTCTTTTTCCCTCAAAAAACAAAAACCGTCTTTCTTTTTCCCTTCGCTTTTCACGTGACTTTATTATTTATAATCATCCTTCTACTTTTATTCCAATGTATAACAACGTACACTCCTCTCCAGATAGATAGAAAAGGGTGCATTCAGCCGATTGAAGTGTTGACTTGGGGGCGCAGAAAATGCCCTTTTCCGAGATCGCGTGGCCCCTCAACGCGACGGAACCAGGTAGGATGCTTTCTAAATTGGTATTGATGTGGTGTGTTTTATGTGGCGGTTATTGATTGGGCATGAAGAGGAGATGTGCGCTGCCCGGTGATGACATGGCAGAGGCCGCGGTGGCCAGGGGGTGGCCGAGGGCCGGGAGTTGGATGGCGTAGTCGCTGCCAAGTGAGATCACAAGAGGTCGTTGGAGGGAAATGGAAGGTGCATCCGGCAGCACGCGTGACCCGATGAAGGAAAAGATTTTACCCCGATGAGATTAGTGTCAACGAAAATGCAATTGTTCACGCGTTTATAAAAGTACACGAAAATATGGCTGATGTTCCCGTCTTGTGTAGAAACGGCCAAATTCTGTGCATTTGTTCCTTTTTTAGAGCCCTGGATTCGTTTGTTTTGCTCGTGATGCGAAATTGTTCTTCTTGACGTAAGAACTTCATAATCATGTTATATACTTGAATGCACAAGCATTATCATGTCATAGACTTTATAATCATCTCATCTCACTGTTGATGCTTTTATCTTTTTCAATTTCCTTGGTTCCCACAACACTTTGCAAATTTTGTCTCATCATTGATACATTTTTCTCCACTCTTTCATGTGATTTTCATCTCTCTTTTCGTGTGATTTTGTTTCGTTCTTTCTATTTATTTTCATTTTCTATGCATGTGCGCATCTCTATGGATGAAAAGAAAATAGGTGCATCTAGCATCTTAGAGTATTGATCAGGATAGAAGGTTTGTTTGGAGATCATCTGACCTTTGATATGACAGAGCAAGATAGGATGCTTCCTAAATCGGTATCTTGGCATGTATATGTGGTGGTTATGACCAGACACGAGGAGGAGTTGTGCGCTAGTTGGTAATGACAGGCAGACACGGCGATGGCCAGCAGGCGAGTGGGGGCCATGGACACGTGGAGAGGTCGGGAGTTGGATGGCGTTGCTGACGTCACACGAGGTCTTCGGAGGGAAATGGAAGGTGCATCTGAAAGCACATGATGAAGGAAAACTATTTTCCATGGTGAAAATCAGTGTCAAAGAAAATACAATGTTCTTGTTTCAATTATTTATGTGCTTATAAAAATATATGGAAATATGGTCGACTTTTTCACCCTGTGCAAAATTAGACAATTTTGTCCATTTTTTTTCCTTTCTGTAGAGTACTAGACTCATTTATCTTGCTCATGACACGAGATTGTCCTTCTCGGCATAAAACTTTAGAATCATGTTATATAGTTGAATATGTATGTACAACTTAATAGCATCATGAATTTTATAATCATTTCATCTCATTGTTAATAGTTTCTTTTTCGAGTTTCGTTAGGGTTTGTGCCATGCTCAAGAAGACGGGGCGGCGGTGGCTTTTTGAAGATGGAATAAAATTCTCCCCACCTAGCCCCGTCCCGGTGATGCTTCAAGTGTCGTCGAATGTCATGTGGAGGTGTGTCTCCGGCGGATATCATGGGGTCCGGTCAGTGTTTGTCTTCGGTGGATTCGTCTGGATCCAGTCTTTTGTCTACAGGTTGGATCTTTTCGATCTACGTTTCTCTTCATCAGCGACGGTTGCTGTTCTGGTACGCTGGTCCTATTGGGGCTTAGCATGACGACTTTTCGACCGTCTAGTACAACAATGTTTGCCCGGCTCCAACGTGGGAGGAGCGATGATGGCGGCGCGCCTTCGGCTCGCTCCAGTGCTTGTAGTCGTCGCTAGGTGGTCTACGGACCTGGTAAATTTTACTTCTAGTGTTCTTTTTTTCTTTTGCGGGTGTACTTCTAGTGTACTTTGTACTACCTTAACGGTTGATGAATAGATTAAAAAAATCTCCGAAAAAATTACATATTTTATTTTTCAATTTCTATGCACTCTTTAGTTGGTGAAAAGCCTCATAAAAGTGCTGAGTAGCAAAAGTCGTCTATCCTTTTTCGAGATCACAGCGATAAAACTAGGCAAGGGGCTTCATTTAACTTTGGCACAACAAAGGATTTTCAATTTGGCAGTGCAGTGGCTCGTAGCTCAAAGAGAAGCTATGTTTTGGCTAGTAAGGCCTTGTACAATGGAAGGTGCTTAGAGAGATGCTTAGAAAAATAAACCGGGTTTTTTTGAAGCACCGGTGCTTATTTCTACGGGAGAGACGCTTAGTTAAGCGTCTATCCTGTACAAATAAGCATCGGTGCTTAAAGAAAGTCTGATTTATTTCTCTAAGCACCTCCCATTGTACAAGGCCTAACTAACCGAGGCCATAGTAGTTAGGGGGCTGACCAATGGCCATGAGCACATGAGAGACGGAATAAGTTGGATGACATAGTCACCGTTTCATGAGACCGAGGAAGGTATTTTACCATTCTACTATTAAAGGAAAGCAGTAATGCTAGAGCTACAGGCTTTTTTTTACATGTTTCGTCGTACAGGATGATGTGGAGCAAATAGATTGGCTTAGGATTAGCGGGAGGGGCCCACCCCTGAAAATCAGGGGGGGGGGGGGCGAGCGAATTAGCAAGAGGGAGTCTGTAGCAGACCTGTAAAACCCCTGCATGTGTAGGATTATTGAAAGGAAAGTTATAGATTCGTCTGACTTTCTTTCCCGGTTTTTTCATCCTCACACCTTCTCTCATTTTTGGTTTCTGCTCACTTTTTTTAATCTCAACTAGGACAATGCCCGGGTGTCGCAACAGTATATAAATATTTTAGTATGTTCGCTTATGATTTACTTGCCTATATTAATGCGGTTGTGTAAATAAATGTTTATCCAATCCTACTCGTCGTTTACCTTATTGTAATATTGTTTGATGAGACATTTGCTAACTAAATTAAAACGAAATTGGTTTAGAAGATAAGTAATTAAGGTGATTGATCATCATGCGAGGAAGGTTGGATTAAAGGATGGTGGGAAGAAAAGTGAAACACGAAGCCTTACATTAGGCCATCTCCAACACCGACTCTCAAATCGTCCGCAATCGTCCGGACTAGACGGCCCGAACGTGTTTTGCATCCGACGTTGTCCAACCATTAAAGAAAACACTAACCTAAATATTGAACAAGTTTATATAGAAGAGATAATGCTTATCAAGTTATAGGTACACTAGAAACCACTTGAAATTGTTAGACTTGACATCTTTGGAGATCTATACCAAGATATTTAAGGATAATAATGATATGCGAACAAACAAGTACACACACAAATATATGTATATTAGTTACACAAAAATTTCAAATTTATCCACGAAGGCTTGCAATTTTGTCTATTTTTTCACACATTATGATCAAATTATTGATCTTTTTAACGGGAAGTACGTTGAAAACGCACATTAAATGTATGCTTTCTACATAGACATTACAATTGTATAACAAATAACATCACACTTAACATTTAGTAATTTTTTGTTTACTTAATTATGTTAACAGTTATGGAAGAACGTCCTAGTGAAAATTGTAGTTTGATAAAAAATTAAATAAATATAGAAGTTAAGTATAAATATGGTCTACTGGCAGGCAGAGGCGTGGCGGCATGCCGCACCCACGAGAGCCCGTCAAATTAATTATTATTGGTCTGGCAAAAAACAATTTAATATAAACATCACATGATCAAACTTCTATTGAACCCTTTCTCGAGCTTACTGTATATATCAATTTGTATCAGCGCATGTAGCAGTAAATATGAAAAGAAAATTTGTGCTTCTGTAGAAGTAGCCACTTCATATGTAAGGTCTAAAACAATTCTAAACTTCTAAAAATAAAATAAACATTGTGCCGGCAATTTTAAAATATTTACAAATACTTACAAATAAGGAAAACTAAGCACTTCCTAGCAACGAACAATTAGCTTATGTCGCCCCATTTTACAACACAATCTTGTTTCGTTTTCAATTTTTACATCATAGTCATCTGGAAGACAGAGGCCACCGATTTGTGCATTAACACATTGGTTCAAGAAACACTCACTATTTTCCTTCGTATAGATTGCAATAGAAGGAACCTGGTAGTTCAGTACCTATATTAGCAGATTAAATATAGTAAGTTAAGCAATGTGAACCGAGATTTTTTGTTCTCAACTACGTTGTCATCCAACATGGAGACACTCACAAAGTCACAATGTTTCTCTGCTCAACCTACTTCTTCAGTGTTCCACTGTTGAGAAAGGATGGACTAAGAACCTGAACTATTTGTAGGCCTGGACACATTGCCAGGTTGAATCCAACGAAAAACTTGATGCTTAGCTTGATGGCAAACGGACATCTAGATGGGTCATCTCAACATTGAGGCAGGGTTTCGGGTTTCAACACAATGTACATGTTCTTCCATACCTCCTCTAAAGTTTTGGTCGAAGGTGTATAGCATCTTACAATACAAAACAAGCCAACATGAAAACAATCAGGGTGCAAGTACATTATCCCAAAATGGTATCTATATATCAAATTCAGGCACCTAAAATTGCACTTTGTTAAGTTACATCCTTGAAAATGTGCAGCAAAGTATAGCTACACCCGAGAATGATCAAGGAAGTGCATAAGCTTAAGAAACGAAACCAAATATATACCGTCCTATTTTAAACAAAAAATTAGGTCAATACGAAGTGAAAGAAGAAATTAGACTGAATTATAAAAGCATTTCTAAAAGGGATTATACATGCAACTATTTATCTGTCATTCATATATGCTCCTGCTTCTCTAAAAGCATTTTTAAAAGGGACCAGGGGCAGTATGTAAAGAGGGAGGAGTAGGGCATTTCGGTGCCCAGGCTCATCTGCACCCGGTTAAAAAAATTCGTAAAAATTCAAATATGATTCAAAAAATTCCAAGGTTTTTTTGTGCGGTAGACAATTTGATGCATGAGGCCCACTCCAAATTTCAAGTTATTTGGACATCTGGGCAGCTCTCAGCAAAAAGACAAATCGGGTCAAAACAATACATGAAGAGTAAACATTTTTATAGACTATCAATTTGTCTTTTTTGCTGAGAGCTCCTCAGATGTCCAAATGCTTTGAAAATTGGAGCGGACCTCACACACCAAATTGTCTACTGCACAAAAAATGGATTTTTTTGAATTTTCTAGTATTTGTTTTGATTTCTTTCGTCAACGCAGGTGCAGATGAGCTTGGGTGTAGAGATGGATTTTCGAAGTGGGAGCATTTACATAAGTTTATCAATACCAGTTTGCTCACCAAACTTTCTTTTGATAAACAGTACATATTCTAAAAAGGAAGGAAAATGCACTCTTTGCTCACCGCTGAACTAACTAAATCTAGGTTGCTGCCGATTACAAAAAATGTTAGATTACTTCAGTAAGCGCTTTTATACTCTAATTCTGGATATTGTTGCCATGTGTGAAACCATTGGAGATTGGTATTGAGCTCCCATGGCTATGCTCGGTACCATTTACACAGCTACACTAACCCCTGAACATTGCACTCTCTCTGGATGTTAAACTGGACTGAGTGCGAAAGTGTTCTTTTGATCCCAAGCTCATATGGTTTGGCAAGATTTAGGAAACACCGATACCTACTTTTTAGTTCAGCAATGCTACCTGCTGATCAGGTGGGTCCACCTCCAGCCACACAAGCATTTTTTCCTTCTCCTCCTCCTCCTCCTCCTCTTCTTCTTCTTCTTCTTCTTCGAGGGGTCGAGGGTCGAGGTTAGGGGTGCGTCGGTGCCGACGGAACCGGGTCAAGGATCGCTGGTCGACAAGGGGTCGAGGGTCAGGGCAGAGGGTCGAGGATCACCGGTTGCCAAGGGGTCGAGGGTCGAGGCAGAGGGTCGAGGATCACCAGTCGCCAAGGGGTCGAGGGTCGGGGAAAAGGGTCGAGGATCGCTGGTCGCCGAGGGGTTGAGGGCTGAGGGGCCGAGGGTCTAGGGGTCGAGGATCTTCCAGTCCGAGTGCTGACCGACTGGTGTTGTAGCTTAAGATGAGGACGTCCCCGAGCTGAAGGTCATGAGCGTGGGTGAACTGCTTCCTTCCGTGCGTGAAGAACGGATGGAAGCAGTTTGCCCGCGCTGATGACCTTCAGCTCGGGCATGTCCGCATTTTAAGCCATGAAAATAGCCGCACCATGCTCACAATGAAGGTGTTCGAGAGGTCAGTGAGGGGTCGAGGGTCCACTACTAGGAAAAAGCCTACTAGTAGGGCGGGTTAAATAGCTAGTAGTAGCGCGGGTGCCCGCGCTACTACTAGCTCGCTACAGCTAACTGTTAGTAGTAGCGCGGGTGCCACCCGCGCTACTACTATGCGTGTGTTAGTAGTAGCGTGGGTGCCACCCGCGCTACTACTATTAGTTTCAAAAACAAAACAAAAATTCTCGATCCCGTGCATGATGTTAATGGCGGCAATGATTCGATCCACTGACGGTTGATACGTCTCCAATGTATCTATAATTTTTGATTGCTCTATACTATATCATCTACTTTGGACATTATGTTGGGCTTTATTATCCACTTTTATATTATTTTTGGGCTAACCTATTAACCGGAGGCCCAACCCAGAATTGTAGTTTTTTTTTCCTATTTTAGGGTTTCAAAGAAAAGGAATATCAAACGGAGTCCAAACGGAATGAAACCTTCGGGAATGTGATTTTCTCAACGAACAAGACCCAGGAGACTTGGACCCTACGTCAACAAAAGAGGAGGCCACAAGGTAGGTGTTGGAAATATGCCCTAGAGGCAATAATAAATTAGTTATTATTATATTATATTTCATTGTTCATGACAATCTTTTATTATCCATGCTAGAATTGTATTGATAGGAAACTCAGATACATGTGTGGATACATAGACAACACCATGTCCCTAGTAAGCCTCTAGTTGACTAGCTCGTTGATCAATAGGTGGTTACGGTTTCCTGACCATGGACATTGGATGTCGTTGATAACGGGATCACATCATTAGAAGAATGATGTGATGGACAAGACCCAATCCTAAGCCTAGCACAAGATCGTGTAGTTCGTATGCTAAAGCTTTTCTAATGTCAAGTATCATTTCCTTAGACCATGAGATTGTGCAACTCCCGGATACCGTAGGAGTGCTTTGGGTGTGCCAAACATCACAACGTAACTAGGTGGCTATAAAGGTGCACTACGGGTATCTCCTAAAGTGTCTGTTGGGTTGGCACGAATAGAGACTGGGATTTGTCACTCCGTGTAACGGAGAGGTATCTCTGGGCCCACTCGGTAGGACATCATCATAATGTGCACAATGTGACCAAGGAGTTGATCACGAGATGATGTGTTACGGAACGAATAAAGAGACTTGCCCGTAACGAGATTGAACAAGGTATCGGGATACCGACGATCGAATCTCGGGCAAGTATCGTACCGCTAGACAAAGGGAATTGTATACGAGATTGATTGAATCCTTGACATCGTGGTTCATCCGATGAGATCATCGTGGAGCATGTGGGAACCAACATGGGTATCCAGATCCCACTGTTGGTTATTGACTGGAGAGTTGTCTCGGCCATGTCTGCATGACTCCCGAGCCCGTAGGGTCTACACACTTAAGGTTCGATGACGCTAGGGTTATAGGGAAAGTATGTACGTGGTTACCGAATGTTGTTAGGAGTCCCGGATGAGATCCCGGACGTCACGAGGAGTTCCGGAATGGTCCGGAGGTAAAGCTTTATATATGGGAAATCCCGTTTTGGTCACCGGAAAAGTTTCGGGTGCTATCGGTAACGTACCGGGACCACTGGGAGGGTCCCGGGGGTCCACCAGGTAGGGCCACCAGCCCCTGAGGCCTACATGGGCCAATAGTGGGAAGGGACCAGCCCCTAGGTGGGCTGGGGCACCTCCCACCAAGGCCCAAGGCGCCTCCAAGAGGGAAGGGGGGTAAACCCTAGGGCAGATGGGCCCTAAGGCCCACCCCAGGTGCGCCTCCTCTCTCTCCCCCCTTAGCTGCCACCCTAGATGGGTTTTGGGGCTGCCGCCACCCCTAGGGAGGGAACCCTAGATGGGGGCGCAGCCCCTCCCCTTCCCCTATATATACTTGAGGTATTGGGGGCTGCAAGACACACGAGATCATCTCTCTCTTGGCGCATCCCCACCTCTCTCCCTCCTCGTCTCTCGTAGTGCTTGGCAAAGCCCTGCTGGAGTTCCGTGCTCCTCCTCCACCACCACGCCGTCGTGATGCTGCTGGACGGAGTCTTCCCCAACCTCTCCTTCTCCCCTTGCTGGATCAAGGCGTGGGAGACGTGATCGGGCTGCACGTGTGTTGAATGCGGAGGCGCCGTTGTTCGGCGCTTAGATCAGAATCAACCGCGATCTGAATCGCTGCGAGTACGACTCCTTCATACGCGTTCTTGCAACGCTTCCGCTTAGCGATCTACAAGGGTATGTAGATACACTCCCCTTCCCCTCGTTGCTAGATTACTCCATATATTGATCTTGGTGATGCGTAGAAAATTTAAATTTCTGCTACGATCTCCTACAGTGGCATCATGAGCTAGGTCTATACGTAGTTTCTATGCACGAGTAGAACACAAGCTGTTGTGGGCGTCGATTTTGTCAATTTACTTGCCGTTACTAGTCTTATCTTGATTCGGCGGCATCGCGGGATGAAGCGGCCCGGACCGACCTTACACGTACTCTTACGTGAGACAGGTTCCACCGACTGACATGCACTAGTTGCATAAGGTGGCTAGCGGGTGTCGGTCTCTCCCACTTTAGTCGGATCGGATTCGATGAAAAGGGTCCTTATGAAGGGTAAATAGAAATTGGCATATCACGTTGTGGTTTTGGCGTAGGTAAGAAACGTTCTTGCTAGAAACCTATAGCAGCCACATAAAAACTTGCAACAACAATTAGAGGACGTCTAACTTGTTTTTGCTGCATGTGCCGTGTGATGTGATATGGCCAAAAGGATGTGATGAATGATATATGTGATGTATGAGATTGATCATGTTCTTGTAATAGGAATCACGACTTGCATGTCGATGAGTATGACAACCGACAGGAGCCATAGGAGTTGTCTTAATTTATTTATGACCTGCATGTCAACATAAACGTCATGTAATTACTTTACTTTATTGCTAAAGCGTTAGCCATAGTAGTAGAAGTAATAGATGACGAGACAACTTCAAGAAGACACGATGATGGAGATCATGATGATGGAGATCATGGTGTCATGCCGGTGACAACGATGATCATGGAGCCCCGAAGATGGAGATCAAAAGGAGCAAATGATATTGGCCATATCATGTCACTATTTGATTGCATGTGATGTTTATCATGTTTTACATCTTATTTGCTTAGAACGATGGTAGCTTAAATAAGATGATCCCTCGCAATAATTTCAAGAAAGTGTTCCCCCTAACTGTGCACCGTTGCGAAGGTTCGTTGTTTCGAAGCACCACGTGATGATCGGCTGTGATAGATTCTAACGTTCGAATACAACGGGTGTAAGCCAGATTTACACAAGCAATACACTTAGGTTGAATTGACGAGCCTAGCATGTACAAACATGGCCTCGGAACACGGAAGACCGAAAGGTCGAGCATGAGTCGTATAGAAGATACGATCAACATGAAGATGTTCACCGATGTTGACTAGTCCGTCTCACGTGATGATCGGACACGGCTTAGTTGACTCGGATCATGTTTCACTTAGATGACTAGAGGGATGTCTATCTGAGTGGGAGTTCATTAAATAATTTGATTAGATGAACTTAATTATCATGAACATAGTCTAAATTATCTTTGCAAATATGTTGTAGATAAATAGCTCACGTTGTAGCTCCTTGTTTCAATACGTTCCTAGAGAAAGACCAAGTTGAAAGATATTGTAAGCAATGATGCGGACTGGGTCCGTAGTCCGAGGAGTGTCCTCACTGCTACACAGAAGGCTTACGTCTTTGATGTACCGCTTGATGTGCAAACCCTTACAACGTCGTCTGTGGATGTTGTGAACACCTGACAGACACATCCTGATGACTACTTGATAGTTTAGTGCACCATACTTCACGGCCTAGAATCGGGATTCCAATGACATTTTGAACGCCATAAGACATATGAGATGTTCCAAGAGCTGAAATTGGGATTTCAGGCTCATGCCCGTGTTGATAGGTATGAGACCTCTAACAAGTTCTTTTGCCAACAAGATGGAGGAGAATAGCTCAGCTAGTGAGCATGTGCTCAGAATGTCTGGGTGCTACAATCACTTAAATCAAGTGGGAGTTAAACTTCCAGATAAGATAGTGATTGATAGAGTTCTCTAGCCACTATCACTAAGCTACTAGATATTCGTGATGAACTATGACATGCAAGGGATGGAGTTGATCCCGGAGCTGTTCGCGGTGCTTAAGACCGCAAAAGGTAGAAATCAAGAAGGAGCATCAAGTGTTGATGGTTTAACAAGACCACTGGTTTCAAGAAGGGCAAGGGCTAGAAGGGAAACCTCATGGATGGAAAACCAGTTGCCGCTCCAGTGAAGGAACCCAAGGTTGAACCCAAACCCGAGACTAAGTGCTTCTATTGTAAGGGCAACGGTCACTGGTAGCGGAATTACCCCAAATGCACGGTAGATAAGAAGGCTGGCAACTTCAACAAAGTATATACGTGTTATTAATGTGTACCTCACTAGTACTCCTGGTAGCACCTGGGTATTGGATACCGGTTCAGTTACTATTATTGGTGACTTGAAGCAAAAGCTACGGACTAAACGGAGACTGGCTAAGGGCGAGGTGACGATGTGTGTTGGAAGTGTTTCCAAAGTTGATGAGATCACCATCGCACGCTCCATCTGCCTTCGGGATTAGTATTGAACCTAGATAAATGTTATCAGGTGTCTACGTTGAGCATGAATATGATTAGATCATGTTCATTGCAATACGGTTATTCATTTAAGTTAGAGAATAATGGTTATTCTGTTTACATGAATAATACCTTTCATGGCCATGCACCCTATGTGAATGGTTCATTGAATCTCGGTCATGGTAATACGCATGTTCACGCCAAAATATGTAGAGTTAATAATGATAGTACCACTTTCTTGTGGCATTGCCGCTTAGGTCATATTGGCGTAAGATGCATGAAGAAACTCCATGTCGATGGATGTTTGGAGTCACTTGATTTTGAATCGCTTGACACATGCGAGCCATGCCTCATGGGCAGGATGACTAAGACCCCGTTTTTAGGTACAATGAAACGGGCAAGTGACTTGTTGGAAAATCATACATGTTGATGCTTGTGATCCAATGAGAATTGAAGTGTGCGATGGATATCGCTATTTTCTCATCTTCACTGACGATTTGAGTAGATATAGGTATATTTACTTAATGAAGCACAAGTCTGAAACGTTTGAAAAGTTCAAGCGATTTCAGAGTGAAGTTAAGAATCATCATAACAAGAAGATCATGTTCCTACGATCTGATCAAAGGGGGATTTTCTGAGTTATGAGTTTGGCAATCACATTGTGGAATTGTTTCGCAGTTGAAGCCACCTGGAACACCATAGCGTAATGGTGTGTCCGGACGTCATAATCGAACCTTATGAGATATGGTGCGATCTATGATGTCTCTTACCGATCTACCGTTTTCATTTTGAGGATATGCATTAGAGACAGCTGCATTCACTTTAGATAGGACACCATTTAAGTCCGTTGAGACGACGTCGTATGAACATTGGTTTGGCAAGAAACCAAAGTTGTCGTTTCTTAATGTTTGGGGCTGCGATGCTTAAGGCTTCAGCCGGAGAAGCTCGAACGCAAAGAGGACAAACACATCCTCATAGGTGACAATTGGGTACACCTTCTATCTCAGATCTGAGGGCAAATTGTTTGTCGCCAAGAACGGGTCCTTTCTCGAGAAGGAGTTTCTCTCGAAAGAATTGAGTGGGAGGAAGATAGAACTTGATGAGGTTGTCGAACCTTTACTTCAACCAGAGAGTGATGCAACACAGAAAGATGTTTTCTGTGGCGCCTACGTCTGTTGAATGGGAAGTTAATGATAGTGATCATGAAGCTTCGGATCAAGTTGCTATCGAACCTCGTAGGTCGACAAGGATATGTACTACTCCTGAGTGGTACGGTAATCCTTTCTTAGATATCATGTTGTTGGACAACAATGAACCTACGAACTATGGAGAAGCGTGGTGGGCCCGTATTCCGACAAATGGTTAGAAGCCATGAAATCCGAGATAGGATCCATGTATCAGAACAAAGTATGGACTTTGGTGGACTTGCCCGATGATCGGTGAGCCATTGAGATGAATGGATCTTTAAGAATAAGACGGACGTGGGCGGTAATGTTACCGTCTATGAAGCTCGACTTGTGGGAAAGAGTCTTTTCACAAGTTCAAGGAGTTGACTACGATGAGAATTTCTCACCTGTAGCGATGCTTAAGTCCGTCGGAATCATGTTAGCATTAGCTGTATTTTTCGATTATGAAATCTGACAAATGGATGTCAAAAACCAAGTTTTCTTACCAGTTTTCATAAGAAAGAGTTTTATGTGATACAATCAAAGTTTTGTCGATCCTAAGGATGCTAAGAGGTATGCTGGCTCCAGCGATCCTTCTATGGACTAGAGCAAGCATCTCGGAGTCGGAATATATGCTTTGATGGAGTGATCAAAGCTTTTAGGTTTATACAATGTTTGCTAGAAACTTGTATTTACAAGAAAGTGAGTGGGAGCACTACAACATTTCTGATAAGTATATGTGGATGACATATTGTTGATTCGAAATAATGTAGAATTTCTGGAAAGCATAAACGGTTGTTTGAAGAGTGTTTTTCAAAGGAAGACCTGGATAAAGCTGCTTACATATTGGGCATCAAGATCTAGAGAGATAGATCAAGACGCCTGATGATACTTTCAAAGAGCGCACACCTTGACATGTTTTTGAAGGAGTTCAAAATAGATCAGTCAAAGAAGGGGTTCTTACCTGAGTTGTAAGGTGTGAAGTTGAGTAAGACTCAAAAGATTGACCACGGCAGAAGAAAGAGGAAGGACGAAGGTCGTCCCCTATGCTTTTGTCATAGGCTCTATACGGTATGCCATGCTGAGTACCACACCAGATTTGTGCCTTGCCACATGTCTGGCAAGAGGGTACAAAGGTGATCCAGGAATGGATCACCAGATAGCGGTCAAAATTATCCTTAGAGGAATAAGGAAATGTTTCTCGGTTATGGAGGTGATAAAGAGTTCGACGTAAAGAGTTACGTCGATGCAAGCTTAACACCTATCCGGATAGCTCTGAGTAGAGATACCGGATACGTATAATGGAGCAACAATTTGGAATAGCTCCAAGTGGAACGTGGTAGCAACATCTACGATATGACATAAAGTTTTGCGAAATACATAGGGATCTGAATATTGCAGACCCGTTGACTACAACCTCTCTCACAAGCATAACATGATCAAACCCAGAACTCATTGAGTGTTAATCACATAGTGATGTGAACTAGATTAGTGACTCTAGTAAACTCTTTGGATGTTGGTCACATGGCGATGTAACCTATGAGTGTTAATCACATGGCGATGTGAACTAGATTATTGACTCTAGTGCAAGTGGGAGACTATTGGAAATATGCCCTAGAGGCAATAATAAATTAGTTATTATTATATTATATTTCATTGTTCATGATAATCGTTTATTATCCATGCTAGAATTGTATTGATAGGAAACTCAGATACATGTGTGGATACATAGACAACACCATGTCCCTAGTAAGCCTCTAGTTGACCTAGCTCGTTGATCAATAGATGGTTACGGTTTCCTGACCATGGACATTGGATGTCGTTGATAACGGGATCACATCATTAGAAGAATGATGTGATGGACAAGACCCAATCCTAAGCCTAGCACAAGATCGTGTAGTTCATATGCTAAAGCTTTTCTAATGTCAAGTATCATTTCCTTAGATCATGAGATTGTGCAACTCCCGGATACCGTAGGAGTGCTTTGGGTGTGCCAAACGTCACAACGTAATTGGGTGGCTATAAAGGTGCACTACGGGTATCTCCGAAAGTGTCTGTTGGGTTGGCACGAATCGAGACTGGGATTTGTCACTCCATGTAACGGAGATGTATCTCTGGGCCCACTCGGTAGGACATCATCATAATGTGCATAATGTGACCAAGGAGTTGATCACGGGATGATGTGTTACGGAACGAGTAAAGAGACTTGCCGGTAATGAGATTGAACAAGGTATCGGGATACCGACGATCGAATCTCGGGCAAGTATCGTACCGCTAGACAAAGGGAATTGTATACGGGATTGATTGAATCCTTGACATCGTGGTTCATCCGATGAGATCATCGTGGAGCATGTGGGAACCAACATGGGTATCCAGATCCCGCTGTTGGTTATTGACCGGAGAGTTGTCTCGGCCATGTCTGCATGACCCCCGAGCCCGTAGGGTCTACACACTTAAGGTTCGACGATGTTAGGGTTATAGGGAAAGTATGTACGCGGTTACCGAATGTTGTTTGGAGTCCCGGATGAGATCCCGAACGTCACGAGGAGTTCCGGAATGGTCCGGAGGTAAAGATTTATATATGGGAAATCCCGTTTTGGTCACCAGAAAAGTTTCGGGTGCTATCGGTAACGTACCGGGACCACCGGGAGGGTCCCGGGGGTCCACCAGGTAGGGCCACCAGCCCTGGAGGCCTACATGGGCCAATAGTGGGAAGGGACCAGCCCCTAGGTGGGCTGGGGCGCCTCCCACCAAGGCCCAAGGCGCTCCAAAAGAGGGGAGGGGGGCAAACCCTAGGGCAGATGGGCCCTAAGGCCCATCCCAGGTGCGCCTCCCCTCTCCCCCCCTTGGCCGCCACCCTAGATGGGTTTTGGGGCTGCCGCCACCCCTAGGGAGGGAACCCTAGATGGGGGCGCATCCCCTCCCCTTCCCCTATATATACTTGAGGTATTTGGGGCTGCAAGACACACGAGATCATCTCTCTCTTGGCGCAGCCCTACCTCTCTCCCTCCTCGTCTCTCGTAGTGCTTGGCGAAGCCCTGCTGGAGTTCTGCGCTCCTCCACCACCACCACGCCGTCGTGCTGCTGCTGGACGGAGTCTTCCCCAACCTCTCTGACGGTGTCTTGGACTAGGGGGTACTCACCATGTCATCTCCCGATCTGTTAGATTGGGCCGAGGACCCCCATGGCCATATACTCATGGGCTAGTTCAGACAGCTGCCGCATACAAGGAAGATTCCACAAGACTTGGCGATCAAGACAAGGACTCCTCTCCACCGGCGTATTCGGCTAGGACTCTTGTTATCCTAGGCCTCTGGTGCATTATATAAACCGAGGCCAGGCTAGTCGATAGATATATACAGACAATCATACCATAGGCTAGCTTTTAGGGTTTAGCCTCTCTGATATCGTGGTAGATCTACTCTTGTACTATCCATATCATCAATATTAATCAAGCAGGCCATAGGGTTTTACCTCCATCAAGAGGGCCCGAACCTGGGTAAAACATCGTGTCCCCTGCCTCATGTTACCATCCGCCTTAGACGCACAGTTCGAGACCCCCTACCCGAGATCCGCCGGTTTTGACACCGACATTGGTGCTTTCATTGAGAGTTCTGCTATGTGATCGGCAAAAGGATCGATGGCTCACCTGCAGATCAACTGCGACTTCAGCATCTTCGTCACCAGCTCGACTGGTCACCTTGGTTCGACCAAGAACTGCGCCCCGTGTTCGGATCACCATGTTCGGACGAGGGCCTTCATTAAACATTAACTCCGATCTCTATCAAGATCACGGAGGAATCATCCATGGAGCTCGGGGGCTCAACGTCAACATTGCCCTCAAGCGACCGTGCTGTTTTTCTGGACAGCGAACTCGTATCTGCCGCCACCACCTCCTCGAGTATCGCTTTGACGATCGCTTTGGTGGAATTGTGCGGAATTGAGTCTACAACAACCCTGGAAAATTTCGTCGAGTTCCGATGGAGGAATCTCTGGCAATCCGCGATATACCAGAGCCTTGTCAAATCTGGACGGGAATCTGGATGAGTTTAGGGCATGGTGTCCAGCTTCTAGCTCGGACGTCCTTTGAAAGATCCAACTGTTGATCGGCTGCGGAATTCCTATATCTACCACCTCTCAAAATTTCAGCTCGATCCTACTGTCCAAACTCTGGGAACCTTCCGATTAGTGCATCACTTTTTGGATCTGTTTTCTGCGCGAAAACGAATCCGACCCGAGTTCGTCTTTTTTATGAACGGGATTTCGGACATCCCTTTTGAAGGAAGTTTTGTATGGGGTATTGTGTTTTGTTTCCCGAACACATCCCAGCAACTTTAAGATCCTTTTAACATGATCTTCAACATCATGCTGGTGTCAAACCAGTCCGGCAATATTACTCCACGGCTGCCGACCTGCGCTAGACACGTCGTCACTTTGTTGAGCCGAACTCAACTTCTTCGGATCATCATCTCGGCAAGCCGAACAAGAGTCCGGCATCGCGAAGGATAAATCATCACCAACATCGCCGCCCCACAGATTACACGGAGCGGGCATACCGGCATCGCCGCACGGTCACTTCATTAAGCCGGCATCGACCACGTCACGACCTGCATCGATAGGGCCGCACTATTGCTTCTTCAAGCTAGTGTCCATCATGCCGACCTACCTCGACTCATCGGCTGACATCGAGGCTTCGACATCTCGGCTGGACCGGGGGCTTCGTCATCTCTTCATCAACCTACTCCGGACACTTCGGCGTCACTAGCCGACCAGCTCCGTCACGTTAGCTGGGCCGAGGGCTTTGCCTCGGCGAGCCAACCTTTGCCAGCATTGCCATGCCGTCGTTTTATCGCCCATCAGGCAATGGGTGTGCGGAGGAAGTCCCAATTTTGGGAATCACCTTCCTTCGGATTGCTACAACAAATAAACCAGGTGCTATTAATTCCAGTATTTTTTGCTTGTTTGGGTTCATTTTTCCCAAGGAATTATTACTCTGGTTTGTCCATCATATGTACACAGGCCTATCAAATGGTGGCCACATTAACGACAGTCGCATGGTGGTTCGGTCAGTTTCCGTACATAGTCCGGCGAACGCCGCATCCGGAGCTCGGACCGACCTGTGAATTCAGGCTTTGTCACGCCTTTACCGCATCACGCCGACGCCCTGCATCGACATTGACTTCGGTGCCAGACCATATTTCTTTTATTACTTACTTTGCATAAATTATTTATTATACAACGATTTTTTTAATTATCATTATTACTATTATCTCCGGTTTGCATTATTTTTTGTGCACAGGAAAATGATCCGAGGACTTCGGCATCACTCTGCCGGTCTGCATTGACCATGCTATGTCGCCACTTCGGCGTGTCGAGCTCTTCGCTCCACCACCTTGGGACCGGCTTGGGGGATGGAACCTTGCCCCGCGTCAAGCTCGGACCACGTCATCAATACCGAACACATTAACCAGCTAAGTCGCTTTCATTCTCAAAACTTTAATTTCTAACTTGTGTTCGGTTCGACCAAGCATTATACTTTTTTGGAAAAAAGTTGCTTGTAAAAAATTTCCTTGTCCAAACTTTGTTTGTGATGCATAAATTCAAATACCCAATTCATCCGGGGGCTTCCTTCATGAAGCTTTTCCTCTTGCATATGATTATACTTGTACGACTTCGTTCCTTGTTCGTGTATTACGCCACAATATGCACCATATTGACTTAAGCGATTTGCAAACTGGGTTGACTCGCTCCTGTGTTTACCCCTACGTTCCCGATTGTTCGGCTAGGGAGTAAAGGGAGCACCTCTGCGATTGTCACGATCGGGCCATCCGAGCCGGACCTCAGACTGGGTGAAGCCGAAAGCTAGCGCTCTTATAGTTTTCAATGATGGTCGGCACACAACGAAACTCATGAGTACAAAAAATCTATTGCACAAGTCTCATAATAACAATGAGCACCGAAGAAAGGTATCGGTGGGGGTACTATTTTCTTCGAAGATGCTTCTTACACTTCGCAGTAATATAGCATAAGTTCCCTGAGCGCGCTTTGTCTGTTATAGCCTTATGGCCTGATTGCCTGGTTATTGGAAACACCGTCGATATTCTCGACAGATGGAGTACATAACACTTTTTGGTCCTTGACCGAGGAGGGAGAAGCCGATGGTCGGTTAAGACGCGTTTAAAGTTCGGTTGAACATAGATATGATATAAGTACTTCGGTACATGCAATCATTCTTTTACCAAAGTCACTTGGGGGCTCTTAAATTTATATGAGCCGTTTTATGATAAGTGTTCTTCTTCTTAGTCGTTGCAAAGTTTTATTATTATTATTATTATTATTATTATTATTATTATTATTATTATTATTATTATTATTATTATTATCATCATCATCATCATCTATCACTCCTTTTGTTGACACGAGCGTGTGGTCACTAGCCGGGGAGCCTAATTTCTCTCTCAAAGCCGCTAGAGTTTAGTTTGCTAAACTGGCCTAATGAGAAGTACTCCGCCCTCGGGATAGGAGGTTGAAGCCGTAGGCTGACCCGCTTGAAGTCTTGAGATAGGATGTATCATGTTAAAGCACGACAGAAGCACTTCTTTTGCTAAGGCCAATTTTTGGATTGGCATCGAACACTTGATCTTGTTCGGACGTCAAGTTTTTACTGACGTTTTTTGGTTTTCCAAGCTTATGGCACTTTTAAACTATTTGTGTGTTTTCAGCACAAGTCTCGCAGTGCAACGCCGGACACCTTTAGAGATTCGGCAAAAACATTCTCGGATATTGCTATATATGCATCAGTTTCGAATTGTGTCTTTGGTCAATAGTTGGGTTGCCCGGCTCCTGCGCTTGCCTCCTACGTTCCGCTTTGTTCGGCTAGGTGTGCAAAGGGAGAACCACTGTGATTGTGCTTCCAGCTCACATGGTTAAGCACCTCAGTGGAGTAAGCCAAAAACTGACTGTCACAATAAGCGTAAACTGGTCAGCGATCTGATGACTGTGTTAAATGATGGGCCATTCATCACAATGGCCGAAGTGTTTACGGCTTGACCTCGACTGTCGCCGAACACTACTGGGGGCTATTAACTGGCCTCCCAAACTAAATCTTTGATATTTTGCTCTTACATTAGAGCTGAGGTTTTATGATCATGCTTAGCATGACAACCCAAAGAAAGGAACCGATAGCGGAACTATTTTCTTTGGAAGACATTTCTTATGTTAAACAGTAATATAACATATCTCTCTGCGTACCTTTGTTTATAAAACCGTGTGTTCAGATTGCCTTGTTTGTCGTAAATCTTTGCCGTCATAAAGGCTTTATAAAGTAGAACGAACACTCCTCGGCTACTGGCCGAGGAGGTGGAAGCCGATGGTCGGTCAACAAAGTTTTGTACAATGCGGATCCGAGTATTAATGATGTAAAGTACTTGGATACATAGAGTCATTACACATAATTTGTGATTTTACTATGGATATCGATCCTTAATTCAGCCACCCGTGCCCGCATTAAGGCTCGGGGGCTACTGGGCTTCGGGCTTATTATTTACAAATATTGAAGGGGTACATCGATCCCCTGATCTAGTGTTGCCACCCGACCAGTGTCTCTGGGGCTACTGCATTGCCTGTCCAATGCAGAAAATTTTATGTGCAATATAGTTTCCGAGGAGATTTTGATCCTCATGTTGGTCGACCGCACCCAACCTAAGTCTTGAGGACTGAGCACGCCGCTTTTTGTGTCCCGAAGTATTCTGCTGAGCTAGGACTTGATCCTCAGGCCGATTTTGCAAATCAACTTGAGTCTCAGCAGCTACTGGGATCAGCGGTCTTACGTCATCCTTCAGGTGCATCTCGGGTTTTAGACCGATACACACCTTGAGGGCTACTGGCTGTATATCTCGGCAGAGAATAAACTACACCAATAAAAAATATTGATAAAAAATCGGCCCACATTCGGGGTGGTGCACCACCTCGGAAGCAGTCCAGCATAAAGTTCGGGCGCTAGTGGCTGGCTCCATAAAGGGCATTTCCGGCATTAAGATCGGCTAAACTCCTTCAAATTTTTTGAACCAAGGTGATTTATGACAGCCCGGCGTTGGAGCTTGGACATAGTCCGGCGGTGGAGCTTGGACATAGTCCGGCATTGGAGCTTGGACATAGTCCGGCGTTGGAGCTCGGATACAGTCCGGCGTTGGAGCTCGGATACATTCCGGCGTTGGAGCTCGGAAGCGGTCCGGCGTTGGTGCTCGTCTACAAAAGATACCTCGAATGCAGTCCGGCGTTGGAGCTCAGACGCAAGAGGACACTGCCTCCCGGGAACAACTTCAAACCCGAGGTCTGGCATAAAAATAACAAGGCATTGATAAAGGCCGGAAACTTAAAGGGGCTCCTCGGATACCCGGCGTATAAACTCGTCGAATGCATTTCGGCGACCCTCAAGATCGAAGATGAGAAGATTTGTTGAACCGGTTTTCAAGACCAAAAACCGAAGATGAAGAACGGTTCGGAAGAATCGAGGAGCGTCCCTAACTTGAAGACCGGTTCAGGGGGCTACTGACGGTGTCCTGGACTAGGGGGTACTCACCACGTCATCTCCCGATCTGTTAGATTGGGCCGAGGACCCCCATGGCCATATACTCATGGGCCAGTTTAGACAGCTGCCGCATACAAGGAAGATTCCACAAGACTTGGCGATCAAGACAAGGACTCCTCCCCACCGGCGTATTCGGCTGGGACTCTTGTTATCCTAGGCCTCTGGTGCATTATATAAACCGAGGCCAGGCTAGTCGATAGATATATACAGACAATCATACCATAGGCTAGCTTTTAGGGTTTAGCCTCTCTGATCTCGCGGTAGATCTACTCTTGTACTACCCATATCATCAATATTAATCAAGCAGGACGTAGGGTTTTACCTCCATCAAGAGGGCCCGAACCTGGGTAAAACATCGTGTCCCCTGCCTCCTGTTACCATCCGCCTTAGACGCACAGTTAGGGACCCCCTACCCGAGATCCGCCGGTTTTGACACCGACACTCTCCTTCTCCCCTTGCTGGATCAAGGCGTGGGAGACGTCACCGGGCTGCACGTGTGTTGAACGCGGAGGCGCCGTTGTTCGGCGCTTAGTTCGGAATCAACCACGATCTGAATCGCTGCGAGTACGACTCCTTCATCCGCGTTCTTGCAACGCTTCCGCTTAGCGATATACAAGGGTATGTAGATGCACTCCCCTTCCCCTCGTTGCTAGATTACTCCATAGATTGATCTTGGTGATGCGTAGAAATTTTTAAATTTCTGCTACGATCTCCAATAGTAGGAGGCGCACCTACCCCCCCAGGCACGCCCTCCACCCTCGTGGGCCCCTTGTTGCTCCACCGACGTACTCCTTCCTCCTATATATACCTACGTACCCCCAAACGATCAGATACGGAGCCAAAACCCTAATTCCACCGTCGCAACTTTCTGTATCCATGAGATCCCATCTTGGGGCCTGTTCTGGAGCTCCGCCGGAGGGGGCATTGATCACGGAGGGCTTCTACATCATCAGCACAGCCCCTCCCATGAAGTGTGAGTAGTTTACCTCAGACCTACGGGTCCATAGTTATTAGCTAGATGACTTCTTCTCTCTTTTTGGGTCTCAATACAATGTTCTCCCCCTCTCTTGTGGAGAACTATTCGATGTAATCTTCTTTTTGCAGTGTGTTTGTTGAGACCGATGAATTGTGGGTTAATGATCAAGTCTATCTATGAACAATATTTGAATCTAATCTAAATTCTTTTATGTATGATTGGTTATCTTTGCAAGTCTCTTCGAATTATCAGTTTGTTTTGGCCTACTAGATTGATCTTTCTTGCAATGGGAGAAGTGCTTAGCTTTGGGTTCAATCTTGCGGTGTCCTTTCCCAGTGACAGTAGGGACAGCAAGGCACATATTGTATTGTTGCCATCGAGGATAACAAGATGGGGTTTTCATCATATTGCATGAGTTTATCCCTCTACATCATGTCATCTTGCTTAAGGCATTACTCTGTTTTCATTAACTTAATACTCTAGATGCATGCTGGATAGCGGTCGATGAGTGGAGTAATAGTAGTAGATGCAGGAAGGAGTCGGTCTACTTGTCTAGGACGTGATGCCTATATACATGATCATGCCTAGATATTCTCATAATTATGCTCAATTTTGTCAATTGCTCAACAGTAATTTGTTCATCCACCATAGAATACTTATGCTCTTGAGAGAAGCCACTAGTGAAACCTATGGCCCCCGGGTCTATCTTCATCATATTAATCTTCCAATACTTTGTTATTTACTTTGCTTTTTATTTTACTTTGCATCTTTATCATAAAAAATACCAAAAATATTATCTTATCATATCTATCAGATCTCACTCTCGTAAGTGGCCGTGTAGGGATTGACAACCCCTTATCGCGTTGGTTGCGAGGATTTATTTATTTTGTGCAGGTACGAGGGACTCGCGCATAGCCTCCTACTAGATTGATACCTTGGTTCTCAAAAACTGAGGGAAATACTTACGCTACTCTATTGCATCATCCCTTCCTCTTCGGGAAAAAACCAACGCAGTGATCAAGAGGTAGCAAGAAGGATTTCTGGCGCCGTTGGCGGGGAGTCTACGCAAAAGTCAATATACCAAGTGCCCATCACAATCCCTATCTCCCGCATTACATTATTTGGCATTTGCCTTTCGTTTTCCTCTCCCCCACTTCACCCTTGCTGTTTTATTCGCCCCCCTCTCTCTATCCTCCCTCTCTTTCTCTATTTGCCTCTTTTTGCCTGCTTGCTTTTTATTTGCTTGTGTGTTAGTTTGCTTGCTTGTCACGATGGCTCAAGATAACACTAAATTGTGTGACTTTACTAATACCAACAACAATGATTTTATTAGCACTTCGATTGCTCCTCTTAACGATGCTGAATCTTGTGAAATTAATACTGCTTTGCTGAATCTTGTCATGAAAGATCCGTTTTCCGGCCTTCCTAGTGAAGATGCCACTACCCATCTAAATAGCTTCGTTGATTTCTGTGATATGCAAAAGAAGAAAGATGTGGATAATGATATTGTTAAATTGAAGCTATTCCTTTTTCGCTTGGAGATCATGCTAAAGCTTGGTTTTCGTCTTTACCTAAAAATAGTATTGATTCATGGAATAAGTGCAAAGATGCTTTTATCTCTAAGTATTTTCCTCCCGCTAAGATTGAAGGAAATATGCCCTAGAGGCAATAATAATGTTATTATTTTATTTCCTTATATCATGATAAATGTTTATTATTCATGCTAGAATTGTATTATCCGGAAACATAATACTTGTGTGAATACATAGAAAAACTAAACGTCACTAGTATGCCTCTTCTTGACTAGCTCATTAATCAAAGATGGTTATGTTTCCTAACCATAGACATGTGTTGTCATTTGATTAATGGGATCACATTATTAGGAGAATGATGTGATTGACATGACCCATTCCATTAGCTTAGCACACGATCGTTTAGTATGTTGCTATTGCTTTCTTCATGACTTATACATGTTCCTATGACTATGAGATTATCAACTCCCGTTTGCCGGAGGAACACTTTGTGTGCTACCAAACGTCACAACGTAACTGTGTGATTATAAAGGAGCTCTACAGGTGTCTCCAAAGGTACATGTTGGGTTGGCGTATTTCGAGATTAGGATTTGTCACTCCGATTGTCGGAGAGGTATCTCGGTAATGCACATCACATAAGCCTTGCAAGCATTGCAACTAATGAGTTAGTTGCGAGATGATGTATTACGGAACGAGTAAAGAGACTTGCCGGTAACAAGATTGAACTAGGTATTGAGATACCGACGATCGAATCTCGGGCAAGTAACATACCGATGGCAAAGTGTGACGCCCCGAGACCGATGTGCCAGGTGTCCTCCGCTTATTCGCGGTTATTGCTTTGTCATTTGCTTGCGTGTTGCATCTCATCATGTCATCATGTGCACTGCATCATCATGTTTTAAAACTTGCATTCGTCCGGGTTCTCCGAGTTCTCTCTATTGTCCGTTCTGAGCCCAACCACACTTGCACGCGCCCGCGGCATGTCTGAAATAGTATTTTATAAGTGGCCAGAAAATGTTCTCGGAATGGGATGAGAGTTGGCGTGTGGTGTTGTTTTGTTGTCAGTAGACCGCCCGCCAAGTTTCATTGCGTTCGGAGTTTGTTTGATAGCCCAACGGATAACTATAGCGGCAGTATAGCCGGTCCTTTTCGTCGGACGTTTTCGGTCTCCGGAAACAGTCGCCGGGCCTCCCTCTCTTCTCTTCTCTCAGCTCGAGACCGTCTGCACAGGCTACCTACCGCCAGGTCCAACCTAACCTCTCTCGTGAGCCCGCGGCCCACCCCTCTCGCGTCCGAAAATTGTCCCGGACCCGACCCGAGCAGTCGCCACCGTTGTGTCCGGATCATCCCCAAACATCTACAAACGTCACCGTTTTCTTATTTGGACCCCCTAGCTATTTTTTTCGCGATCGTCTGATTGCGATCGGAGGGTCCTAATAGCCCCTAACCAAAAATCCAGTGCTTTATATATAGACCTAGGCAGCAACCCTAAAATCTAGGGGGTTTGTCCCATCGCCGCCGCCACTCCACCAAATCCCTCTCGGGATCCATCCCTCCCAATCCAAATCTCCAGCCAACCGAAGCCACTCCTCTTGTCTCCTCCCACCTCGGGTTCTTCCCTGATCCAGATCCACCTCGTTTTCTGCAGCCAACCAACCCGCGCCGCTCGCCGATTTCCTCGTGCCGAGGCCTCCAAGTCACTCCTCGCCGGCAACTAGCAGGAACGTCACGTCCCCCTCCTCTGGATCTTCCCGTGCCTTTTCTTTCCCCTTGTCCCTCGCTCATATCTCTCTCTGTTTCTCTGTAGCAGCAGCCGCCGTCATGCTCCTGCAGGTCACCGTCGCACCAGCCCGTCCCGTCTGACAAGCTTTGGTGCCGCCACCCACCGGACCCGGCCGCCTCGCCTCCAATTCTTCCATCCTCGGCGAGATCCGCCGCGTCCCCGTTGAAGTGGACCTCCAGCGCCTCCTGCCTCCTCACCCTCGCCAGAACCATCCCCGCGCCGCCGCCTCGTCGGAGAGACAACGCCGAGGCCCTCCTCTCCTTCTGTTCTAGCGCCGTCCCATGGAGCTTGCCGCTGCCTCCCCATCGTCGTCGCATCGATAGACACCCGAGGCCATGGTTGTCCTCTGCTCCACAACGGGATGCCGGCTGCCGGATCCGAACCCAGCTCCTTCCCTCGCCCGCTCCCGCGTTCGGTCGCCGCCGTCCTCGCCCTGCTGACCTCGCCGGAGGCCTGCTGTGTCCGCCTGGGTTCGTCTCGCGCCAAGCCTGCCGCTGCAGTTCTTGCCGCTGGCTTCCTCTGCTTCGAACGAGAAGACTAGCGCCGCGCCCTGCTTCCTCTGAATCGAAGACGAGCGCAGCCGCTCGCCCCGTTGACTGCGCCTCGTGCAAGCGCGCGCCTGGGCTGCCACCCCTCCAGCACCTGTAGATCCGGCCCAGCAAGCGCCCCGGCCTGCTTCCTCTTCAACTCGGCCCAAAGCCCCTAGGTGAGCAGAACCCCTCCAGCGCCCTACGCACTGCTGGCCCAACATGCCTTAGATTCAGTCTGTTACGTGTTTTTTTTTCAGTTCTAGAGATTTTCCTAATTATCCAAGAGTTTGCTGTTTTACAGAGAGGCCCCTAAACTTCATGCATATAATAACTTAATAACCGTGCATCGGATTAAAACAAACTTTATATGTAATATGTCTAGAATTTTGTCTAGTTTAATAATATGCCACTTTCATCTATGTTTAAAATGTTTAAAATGTTGTTTGTTTAAATTTGCTTGAATAACTTGCTAAAACGGTTTATTTCATAACTAAATAACCGTAACTCCGAATTTAATAAACTTTATATGTAATTGGGGTAGAAAAATGCCTAGTTTAACATGGTGTACTTGCTTTGCATGTTTAATAACTCTAAAATTGTGTTTAGGGCAGAACAGTACCAAATCTATAATATGCATATGGGGATTTACCGGAATTGTTGTTCGTTGCTTCCGGCCTCATTTAAACTTGCCTAGATTAGATAGTTTCTTCATGTTTCACCTCTTGCCATGCTAACAACATTTAATCTTGTTGGGTATATAAACGAGAGAGAACTAAATAAGTCATGTGGTGTTTTCTTCAATATGCAACTCCGTTGCATAATGAGCTCCACTTAATTTGTAGGATTGTTTGTGCTCTTTGCCATGTCATGCTACATTAAACCGGACATGCATCATACTTGGTTGTGCATCATGCCATGTCTATGTGGTGGTTATTTACTAGGTTGTTTGCTCTTTTCTGGTGTTGCTTCTTCGGGTTGGTTCCGATAATGTCGCGTTGTGAGGAACCGTTCGTCTACGTCCGTTTGTCTTCTTCATGGACTCGATTCTTCTTCCTTGCGGGATTTCAGGCAAGATGATCATACCCTCGAAATCACTTCTATCTTTGCTTGCTTAGTGGCTCGCTCTTTTGCTATGCCTATGCTGCGATACCTACCACTTGCTTATCATGCCTCCCATATTGTTGAACCAAGCCTCTAACCCACCTTGTCCTAGCAAACCGTTGTTTGGCTATGTTACCGCTTTGCTCAGCCCCTCTTATAGCGTTGTTAGTTGCAGGTGAAGATTGAAGTTTGTTCCTTGTTGGAACATGGAGATGTTGTTCCTTGTTGGAACATGTTTACTTGTTGGGATATCACAATATATTTTATTTAATTAATGCATCTATATACTTGGTAAAGGGTGGAAGGCTCGGCCTTATGCCTGGTGTTTTGTTCCACTCTCGCCGCCCTAGTTTCCGTCATATCGGTGTTATGTTCCCGGATTTTGCGTTCCTTACGCGGTTGGGCTATTATGGGAACCCCTTGACAGTTCGCCTTAAGTAAAGCTCTTCCAGCAATGCCCAACATTAGTTTTACCATTCGCCACCTAGCCTTTTCTTTTCCCTTGGGGGTCGCGCGCCCAAGGGTCATCATTATTTTACCCCCCGAGCCAGTGCTCCTCTAAGTGTTGGTCCAACTGAGCGATGTCCGAGGCTACCAGGGGCAACTCTGGGCTGGCTTACCCGACATCTTGCTCATCCGGTGTGCCTTGAGAACGAGATATGTGCAGCTCCTATCGGGATTTGTCGGCACATCTGGGTGGTGTTGCTGGTTTAGTTTTACCCTGTCGAAATGTTTTGTAGAACCGGGATACCGAGTCTGATCGGAATGTCTCGGGAGGAGGTCTATTCCTTCGTTGACCGTGAGAGCTTGTGATGGGCTAAGTTGGGACACCCCTACAGGGATTTGAACTTTCGAAAGCCGTGCCCGCGGTTATGGGAAGATGGGAATCTGTTAACGTCCGGTTGTAGAAAACCTGAAGTTGACCTTAATTAAAATGCATCAACCGCGTGTGTAACCGTGATGGTCTCTTTCCGGCAGAGTCCGGGAAGTGAACACGGTGTTGGAGTTATGCTTGACGTAGGTTGTTCTAGGATCACTTCTTGATCATAGTTTCTCGATCGTGCTTTGCCTTCTCTTCTCGCTCTCATTTGCGTATGTTAGCCACCATATATGCTAGTCGCTTGCTGCAGCTCCACCTCATACCTTTACCTTACCCATAAGCTTAAATAGTCTTGATCGCGAGGGTGTGAGATTGCTGAGTCCCCGTGACTCACAGATACTTCCATAACCAGTTTGCAGGTGCCGTTGAGTCCGTGCAGATGATGCAACCAAGCGCAGGAGGAGCTCGATGAAGATCTTGTCCTTTGTGTTGTTTCGTTCTAGTTGATCAGTAGTGGAGCCCAGTTGGGGTCGATCAGGGACCGTGTCGCATTTGGGGTTCTTCTTTTATTTTGGTTCCGTAGTCGGACCTTGACTGTATTTGGATGTTGTAACGCTTTATTCATGTAACTGTGTGAAGTGGCGATTGTAAGCCAACTATGTATCTTTTCCCTTATGTATTACATGGGTTGTGTGAAGATTACCTCACTTGCGACATTGCTTTCAATGCGGTTATGCCTCTAAGTCGTTCTTCGACACGTGGGAGATATAGCCGCATCGAGGGCGTTACAAGTTGGTATCAGAGCCTTCCCCGACCTTAGGAGCCCCCACTGCTTGATCGTTATTAGCAGCCGTTGTTGAGTCTAGAAAAATGTTTTGAGTCATTTAGGAATTATATATCGGAGAGTTTAGGAATTCTTTTTACTTCCTAGTCTCCTCATCGCTCTGGTAAGGCATCCTGATGTAGAGTTTTGACTCTTCTCTTCTCAAATTTCACTAAAAAAAATTTTAGGATCACGCGGGTATCTTGGAATCGTTTCGATGGTTTTGTGACGAGAACATTGTCTTGGTGCCTCCTGTCAGGGGTTTTGTGGAAGTGTCCTGGGGAGTTGAGCTCCGAGGTGTTGTCGTCATAATTTTATCGTTGCAGTTCTGGAATACCTGAGTTTAGTACGCCGACATCGAAAATCTCTTTTATGCAGTTCGTTGGTGAGATAACCTCGACGCCACCCAGTACTGGGGCGGGAGTTCGGGAGTATTGCCATAACTTGTATAACGGATGCTTTTCGAAGGTTGAGGTAGATGATTTCCGAAGGTTGCTTGGTTATGTGTTGAAGGATGGATACAGCTGGATGTAGGATTTGCTAGTTTTGGGTGAGATGTTATGCTTCCCCTGTATCCCCAACACCTGATTGCATAACCGGAAAATTTCGGGAGTTTATAAGTGGGAATTCAAGTAGCTCTTAGGATATCTTTCCGACAGACGTATGATATGAAATTGGGGTTCGACGTCTAGTGGTCCGCCTATTCACGGTCGGTTTTACAGTGGTATCGTTGTGTCTTAAAGAGTCCTTGGCTATGCCGACTCGGGGACGCTTCGTATGTCATGTGCACTGCCTTGTACATGATGGTGTTGTACGATCGAGCCCCTGTAGGCCCCACCACGAAAACTTCGGACGAAATCTCTATCATATGTTTGTTCCGGCTTATTCTGCAAGCCAATCCTTTGTTTTGTTTTGAGTTGTGGTATTCGAGTTGCTTCGAAGTCAAATGTTGATTTCATACCTTCCCCAAGTGGTGTTCTCATATTCCTATGTGGATACCAATCCTTCTCGTTTATTGAGATTGTCATGTCAATCCTTTTTCACCGGCATGCTTCTCTTCAAGTGGATGCGATCATTTCAACATCCGCAAGATCAATTCTAAGTTTCTCAACGGTGTTCATTGCATCCATTCCAAATTGTATTTGTTTTTTCCACCCTCCCACCCTTGTTTTCTTCAAGGACTAAGATTTCTTAATAAAGTATCCTTTTTATTCTTGTGAAGTCTCTCCATCATTGTCCGTCAATATTCTTATCCGGTGATTCTCATGAAGAGACTAACGGAGCCTCAAGTTCATCATTATTTGCTCTTTTTCTTCTCTGGTGGTTTCAAGTCAAGCTTTGTTGAGCATATCTTTTTCCTCGTTTCAATGCTTACTTATGCCGGTGCACCTCTTAATCTTCCCCGCTTGCTATTCTTTTGTTCCGGAGTGCTCAAGATATCTCGAAGATTCGTGTTTCCACTCTACATTCGTTCAAGTTCTTTCGAGGATGTTATCTCATTCAAGTCTTTTAATTCAACCGGCGCAATCCTCTCTTTTAAATCATTTCAACGGTGTTTTCTTTTGAGTGGGCTCTAACCCACAGGTCTATTTCCAGGATCTTACCTGACTCTTCTTATTTTTCCGGAGCTATCCTCAAAATTATTTTCGATGTTTGATGTAAGAATGATTTATCATCAGTCAAATGTCTTTTTCCAAGATCTGTCGAATTCTTTTCATCGTTGGCTCAACCTATTCGTTTTGATTCTTCCGGAGTGCCTAAATAAGTCATGATGGTATTTCTCGTCGGCATTCTCAGTTTGGAAGACCGAAGAAGATTCTTCTTTCAACCTTGCTCCACTCTCTTCAAGATTCGTCATTCGAGATTGTTGCCATCCTCTCATAATTGTTTTCGATTGTCAGAATTCTTTCTCACCCATCCGGAGTAATTCAGGAGTCTTTTCAGTTTGATTCTCCGAAGGCCATCATTTCGGGATTATTCATTCTCAGCTTTCAGCTATCATTCTCTAAATTTTACCAGTGCATCGTTCAAGGATTCTCTAATCAGCTCATAATCTCTTCGTTCTCATACATCTAAATTCTCTCAAGCATCTTCGTTTAATTGTTAATTATTCCCGGTGTTTCTTTATCTTTTCTTCGTTCATTTTCAATCCTTACGGTGGTTCGTTCAAGAGTTTTTCTTCCTTCGTGTATCATATCAATTATTCGTTGTTTTCAATCCTTCCGGTGGTTCGTTGAAGACCTTCTCTAGTTTGCGCCATATCTATTTTAATCCTTTTCTATGAGAATAAGTAGTATGCCAAATCTGTTGCTTGTCATCAATTTAAATTCGTGAAGGATAAGCATAATGTAATTCTTATTCTTGCTCCATCCAAGTGATTAATTCAATTATTCCGGAGGTTCATCAAATTCTTGATCACAATTGCTCATCTTATCTTTTTCCTGGAGTTCCAACCTCTTTCAATTATATTGTCACGGAGATCTCTATCTAAATCATTGCGAGGCTTCAATCTTATTCTTGTCATCATTCAATTAGTTTGGATCATTCTTTTATTACCGGAGTTCTTCATGAAGGTTCTACATGATGGATCCATCAAGGATTTAATTCCTTCTCAAAGTTTTCATCGAGATTCATTTCTAGGGAGCTCAAGCATTCTTCATCTTGCTATCCGGAGTGCAATTCTTTCTTCCGTATCTTTGGAGGTGGTATTATGCCATTCTTGATAATTTGAGTTCATGTTTCATGATTCACATATTATTAAGAATGAGGTATTTTAAATCCATCAATCTCGTCATTGGAGTTACCTTGGGTTATATTTCACCTAAAGCTTTCCCTAGGGATTGTTGCTATCTATGGTGCTTATAAAGGACCCAAGTTCTTCTTTATCCTCCCGGTGAAAAAAGTTTCTCGTCCCCTTGTTCTTATCAATCCAATTCTTTTTTCGTGAGTGGCAGGTTGTCACCTCATAATTTGGGATGTATTCCATAAGACCATATCAATCTTATTCTTTTCGTTGTTGGTTTTCCAACAACTCCGTTCTAGCATTTGTTGTAAGCGTGCTCTCATTTTTTTCCCTTCGTTCATTCCATTCTTATATTTCTTCCGGAGGCATTGTGATGATGCTCTCTTCACTCATCATCTCGTATTGTGAAGTTCATGTTCTTTCTTTTGCTTATCCATCCAACCGGAGTGTCGTGTTTTCATTTGAGCTCTCTCATCTTATCAAATGTTGACTCCCTTCTCAACCGGAGTGCTGTCTGAGATCTTTCTTACCCCTTGGGCCATTCTTTCAATAGTTCCGAAGACAGTGTGTTGTTGATTTCATCAAGCATACTCTCTTCTTGTCAAGTTCATATTCAATTCCTTTTCTTTCGGAATGCTGCCCAAATTATATCATTCTTTTTCCTTCTCTATCTTTTTTTAATCGGAGTGTTGTCGTAAATTGATCCTTATTGTTCCTGTACATCTCGTTTCAATCGGAGTGCTTGCATGTACCTATTGTCCATCGTAACACTTTTCTTATGTCTTTCAACCTACAAGGGTCTAGTAAGGTTCCTTGTTCCTCTTCCCAAACGGAGGTTTCAACCTTGTTCACCTTCGTTGTATTCTGTCTCGAATTTGTTCAACCTCGCAAGGTTCTTTGGTTTCACTCATTTGTCAAAGAAGCAACTTAGTTTTACCTCTTCTCTTTATCTTCCGTTTTTCCCTCAGGTGCCATTCTAGATCTCGGGACGAGATCCTCTCGTAGTGGTGGAGTGTTGTGACGCCCCGAGACCGATGTGCCAGGTGTCCTCCGCTTATTCGCTGTTATTGCTTTGTCATTTGCTTGCGTGTTGCATCTCATCATGTCATCATGTGCACTGCATCATCATGTTTTAAAACTTGCATTCGTCCGGGTTCTCCGAGTTCTCTCTGTTGTCCGTTCTGAGCCCAACCACACTTGCACGCACCCGCGGCATGTCTGAAATAGTATTTTATAAGTGGTCGGAAAATGTTCTCGGAATGGGATGAGAATTGCCGTGTGGTGTTGTTTTGTTGTCAGTAGACCGCCCGCCAAGTTTCATCGCGTTCAGAGTTCGTTTGATAGCCCAACGGATAACTATAGCGGCAGTATAGCCGGTCCTTTTCGTCGGACGTTTTCGGTCTCCGGAAACAGTCGCCGGGCCTCCCTCTCTTCTCTTCTCTCAGCTCGAGACCGTCTGCACAGGCTACCTACCGCCAGGTCCAACCTAACCTCTCTCGTGAGCCCACGGCCCACCCCTCGCGCGTCCGAAAATTGTCCCGGACCCGACCCGAGCAGTCGCCACCGTTGTGTCCGGATCATCCCCAAACATCTACAAAACGTCACCGTTTTCTTATTTGGACCCCCTAGCTATTTTTTTTCACGATCGTCTGATTGCGATCGGAGGGTCCTAATAGCCCCTAACCAAAAATCCAGTGCTTTATATATAGACCTAGGCAGCGACCCTAAAATCTTGGGGGTTTGTCCCATCGCCGCCGCCACTCCACCAAATCCCTCTCGGGATCCATCCCTCCCGATCCAAATCTCCAGCCAACCGAAGCCACTCCTCTTGTCTCCTCCCACCTCGGGTTCTTCCCTGATCCAGATCCACCTCGTTTTCTGCAGCCAACCAACCCGCGCCGCTCGCCGATTTCCTCGTGCCGAGGCCTCCAAGTCACTCCTCGCCAGCAACTAGCAGGAACGTCGCGTCCCCCTCCTCTGGATCTTCCCGTGCCTTTTCTTTCCCCTTGTCCCTCGCTCATATCTCTCTCTGTTTCTCTATAGCAGCAGTCGCCGTCAAGCTCCTGCAGGTCACCGTCGCACCAGCCCGTCCCGTCTGACAAGCTTTGGTGCCGCCACCCACCGGACCCGGCCGCCTCACCTCCAATTCTTCCGTCCTCGGCGAGATCCGCCGTGTCCCCGTTGAAGTGGACCTCCAGCGCCTCCTGCCTCCTCACCCTCGCCAGAACCATCCCCGCGCCGCCGCCTCGTCGGAGAGACAACGCCGAGGCCCTCCTCTCCTTCTGTTCTAGCGCCGTCCCATGGAGCTTGCCGCTGCCTCCCCGTCGTCGTCGCATCGATAGAGACCCGAGGCCATGGTTGTCCTCTGCTCCACAACGGGACGCCGGCTGCCGGATCCGAACCCAGCTGCTTCCCTCGCCCGCTCCCGCGTCCGGTCGCCGCCGTCCTCGCCCTGCTGACCTCGCCGGAGGCCTGCTGCGTCCGCCTGGGTTCGTCTCGCGCCAAGCCTGCCGCTGCAGTTCTTGCTGCTGGCTTCCTCTGCTTCGAACGAGAAGACTAGCGCCGCGCCCTGCTTCCTCTAAATCGAAGACGAGCGGAGCCGCTCGCCCCGTTGACTGCGCCTCATGCAAGCGCGCGCCTGGGCTGCCAACCCTCCAGCGCCTGTAGATCCGGCCCAGCAAGCGCCCCGGCCTGCTTCCTCTTCAACTTGGCCCAAAGCCCCTAGGTGAGCAGAACCCCTCCAGCGCCCTGCGCACTGCTGGCCCAACATGCCTTTGATTCAGCCTGTTACGTTTTTTTTCAGTTCTAGAGATTTTCCTAATTATCCAGGAGTTTGCTGTTTTACATAGAGGTCCCTAAACTTCATGCATATAATAACTTAATAACCGTGCATCGGATTAAAACAAACTTTATATGTAATATTTCTAGAATTTTGTCTAATTTAATAATATGCCACTTTCATCTATGTTTAAAATGTTTAAAATGTTGTTTGTTTAAATTTGCTTGAATAACTTGCTAAAACGGTTTATTTCGTAACTAAATAACCGTAACTCCGAATTTAATAAAATTTATATGTAATTGGGGTAGAAAAATGCCTAGTTTAACATGGTGTACTTGCTTTGCATGTTTAATAACTCTAAAATTGTGTTTAGGGCAGAACAGTACCAAATCTATAATATGCATATGGGGATTTACCGGAATTGTTGTTCGTTGCTTCCGGCCTCATTTAAACTTGCCTAGATTAGATAGTTTCTTCATGTTTCACCTCTTGCCATGCTAACAACATTTAATCTTGTTGGGTACATAAACGAGAGAGAACTAAATAAGTCATGTGGTGTTTTCTTCAATATGCAACTCCGTTGCATAATGAGCTCCACTTAATTTGTAGGATTGTTTGTGCTCTTTGCCATGTCATGCTACATTAAACCGGACATGCATCATACTTGGTTGTGCATCATGCCATGTCTATGTGGTGGTTATTTTCTAGGTTGTTTGCTCTTTTCTGGTGTTGCTTCTTCGGGTTGGTTCCGATAATGTCGCGTTGTGAGGAACCGTTCGTCTACGTCCGTTTGTCTTCTTCATGGACTCGTTTCTTCTTCCTTGCGGGATTTCAGGCAAGATGATCATACCCTCGAAATCACTTCTATCTTTGCTTGCTTAGTGGCTCGCTCTTTTGCTATGCCTATGCTGCGATACCTACCACTTGCTTATCATGCCTCCCATATTGTTGAACCAAGCCTCTAACCCACCTTGTCCTAGCAAACCATTGTTTGGCTATGTTACCGCTTTGCTCAGCCCCTCTTATAGCGTTGTTAGTTGCAGGTGAAGATTGAAGTTTGTTCCTTGTTGGAACATGGAGATGTTGTTCCTTGTTGGAACATGTTTACTTGTTGGGATATCACAATATATTTTATTTAATTAATGCATCTATATACTTGGTAAAGGGTGGAAGGCTCGGCCTTATGCCTGGTGTTTTGTTCCACTCTCGCCGCCCTAGTTTCCGTCATATCGGTGTTATGTTCCCGGATTTTGCGTTCCTTACGCGGTTGGGCTATTATGGGAACCCCTTGACAGTTCGCCTTAAGTAAAGCTCTTCCAGCAATGCCCAACATTGGTTTTACCATTCTCCACCTGGCCTTTTCTTTTCCCTTGGGGGTCGCGCGCCCAAGGGTCATCATTATTTTACCCCCCCCGAGCCAGTGCTCCTCTGAGTGTTGGTCCAACTGAGCGATGTCCGAGGCTACCAGGGGCAACTCTGGGCTGGCTTACCCGACGTCTTGCTCATCCGGTGTGCCCTGAGAACGAGATATGTGCAGCTCCTATCGGGATTTGTCGGCACATCTGGGTGGTGTTGCTGGTTTAGTTTTACCCTGTCGAAATGTTTTGTAGAACCGGGATACCGAGTCTGATCGGAATGTCTCGGGAGGAGGTCTATTCCTTCGTTGACCGTGAGAGCTTGTGATGGGCTAAGTTGGGACACCCCTGCAGGGATTTGAACTTTCGAAAGCCGTGCCCGCGGTTATGGGCAGATGGGAATTTGTTAACGTCCGGTTGTAGAAAACCTGAAGTTGACCTTAATTAAAATGCATCAACCGCGTGTGTAACCGTGATGGTATCTTTCCGGCGGAGTCCGGGAAGTGAACACGGTGTTGGAGTTATGCTTGACGTAGGTTGTTCTAGGATCACTTCTTGATCATAGTTTCTCGATCGTGCTTTGCCTTCTCTTCTTGCTCTCATTTGCATATGTTAGCCACCATATATGCTAGTCGCTTGCTATAGCTCCACCTCATACCTTTAACTTACCCATAAGCTTAAATAGTCTTGATCGCGAGGGTGTGAGATTGCTGAGTCCCCGTGACTCACAGATACTTCCATAACCAGTTTGCAGGTGCCGTTGAGTCCGTGCAGATGATGCAACCAAGCTCAGGAGGAGCTCAATGAAGATCTTGTCCTTTGTGTTGTTTCGTTCTAGTTGATCAGTAGTGGAGCCCAGTTGGGGTCGATCAGGGACCGTGTCGCATTTGGGGTTCTTCTTTTATTTTGGTTCCGTAGTCGGACCTTGACTGTATTTGGATGTTGTAACACTTCATTCATGTAACTGTGTGAAGTGGCGATTGTAAGCCAACTATGTATCTTTTCCCTTATGTATTACATGGGTTGTGTGAAGATTACCTCACTTGCGACATTGCTTTCAATGCGGTTATGCCTCTAAGTCGTGCTTCGACACGTGGGAGATATAGCCGCATCGAGGGCGTTACACAAAGGGAACAACGTATGTTGTTATGCGGTCTGACCGATAAAGATCTTCGTAGAATATGTGGGAGCCAATATGAGCATCCAGGTTCCGCTATTGGTTATTGACCGGAGACGTGTCTCGGTCATGTCTACATTATTCTCGAACCCGTAGGGTCCGCACGCTTAAGGTTTCGATGACAGTTTCATTATGAGTTTATATGTTTTGATGTACCGAAGGAGTTCAGAGTCCTGGATGAGATCGGGGACATGATGAGGAGTCTTGAAATGGTCGAGACATAAAGATTGATATATTGGACGACTATATTCGGACACCGGAAGTGTTCCGGGGAAGTTTCAGATAAAACCGGAGTACCGGGGGGTTACCGGAACCCCCCGGGGGGTTAATGGGCCTCATGGGCCTAAAGTGGAGAAGAGGAGGGGCATCCAGGGCAGGCCGCGCGCCTCCTCTCCCCCTAGTCCGAATTGGACAAGGAGGGAGGGGCGGCGCCCCGATAATATTATGGCTAATTATTCTCAATGGCATACTAAAAGATCTACTAATAAAAACGTGCATGCGATAGAAGAAATTAATGTTTTGAGTGGAAAGATGGATGAACTTATGAAATTATTTGCTAATAAAAGTGTTTCTTCTGATCCTAATGATATGCCCTTGTCTACTTTGATTGAGAATAGTAATGAATCTATGGATGTGAATTTTGTTGGTAGGAACAATTTTGGTAACAACGCGTATAGAGGAAATTTCAATCCTAGGCCTTATCCTAGTAATCCCTCTAATAATTATGGCAATTCCTACAACAATTATTATGGAAATTATAATAATAGGCCCTCTGATTTTGAATCTAATATTAAAGAATTTATTACTTCGCAAAAGAATTTTAATGCTTTGATTGAAGAAAAATTGCTTAAGATTGATGAGTTGGCTAGGAACGTTGATAGAATTGCTCTTGATGTTGATTCTTTGAAACTTAGATCTATTCCAACCTAAGCATGATATCAATGAGTCTCTCAAAGCCATGAGAATTTCCATTGATGAGTGCAAAGAAAGAACCGCTAGGATGCGTGCTAAAAAAGATGCCTTTATAAGAGCGTGTTCCTCTAGTTCCTATGAAAATAAAGATGAAGATCTAAAAGTTATTGATGTGTCCCCTATTAAATCTTTGTTTTGCAATATGAATATTAATAATGATGGGACTGAATATGATCCACCTTTACCTAGAAGACGTTCCAAGAATTCGGAGTTTTTAGATCTTGATGCTAAAATTGATGAACGTGGGATCGAAGAAATTAAAACCCTAGATGTTGCTAAACCCACTATCTTGGATTTCAAGGAATTTAATTATGAAAATTGCTCTTTGATTGATTGTATTTCCTTGTTGCAATCCGTGCTAAATTCTCCTCATGCTTATAGTCAAAATAAAGCGTTCAGTAAACATATCGTTGATGCCTTGATGCAATCTTATGAAGAAAAACTTGAATTGGAAGTTTCTATCCCTAGAAAACTTTATGATGAGTGGGAACCAACTATTAAAATTAAGATTAAAAATTATGAATTGTATGCTTTATGTGATTTGGGTGCCAGTGTTTCCACGATACAAAGACTTTGAGTGATTTGTTAGGTTTCCGTGATTTTGATGATTGCTCTCTAAACTTGCACCCTGCGGATTGCACTATTAAGAAACCTATGGGAAGAATTAATGATGTTCTTATTGTTTCATATAGGAACTATGTGCCCGTAGATTTTATTGTTCTTGACATAGATTGCAATCCTTCATGTCCTATTATTCTTGGTAGACCTTTCCTTAGAACGATTGGTGCAATTATTGATATGAAGGAAGGAAATATTAGATTCCAATTTCTGTTAAGGAAAGGCATGGAAAACTTTCCTAGAAAGAAAATTAAATTACCTTATGAATCTATTATGAGAGCCACTTATGGATTGCCTACCAAAGATGGCAATACCTAGATCTATCTTTGCTTTTTATGCCTAGCTAGGGGCGTTAAACGATAGCGCTTGTTGGGAGGCAACCCAATTTTATTTTTATTCCTTGATTTTTGCTCCTGTTTAGTAATAAATAATTTATCTAGCCTCTGTTTAGGTTGTGTTTTTGTGTTTAATTAGTGTTTGTGCCAAGTAGAACCGTTGGGAAGACTTGGGGAAAGTCTTGTTAATCTTGCTGTAAAAAACAGAAACTTTAGCGCTCACGAGAACTGCTGCCATTTTTATTTGGAAAGTGCTATTTAGTTAATTACTTTTTCAGATGATTAATAGATAAATTCCTCACGTCCAGAAATTTATTTTAGAATTTTTGGGCTTACAGATCTTGTGCTAGCTACAGATTACTTCAGACTGTTCTGTTTTTGACAGATTCTGTTTTTCATGTGTTGTTTGCTTATTTTGATGAATCTATGGCTAGTAAAATAGTTTATAAACCATAGAGAAGTTGGAATACAGTAGGTTTAACACCAATATAAATAAAGAATGAGTTCATTACAGTACCTTGAAGTGGTCTTTTGTTTTCTTTCGCTAACGGAGCTCACGAGATTTTCTACTTTAAGTTTTGTGTTGTGAAGTTTTCAAGTTTTGGGTAAAGATTTGATGGATTATGGAACAAGTAATGGCAAGAGCCTAAGCTTGGGGATGCCCATGGCACCCCCAAGATAATCTAAGGACACCTAAAATCCAAAGCTTGGGGATGCCCCAGAAGGCATCCCCTCTTTTCGTCTACTTCTATCGGTAACTTTACTTGGAGCTATATTTTTATTCACCACATGATATGTGTTTTGCTTGGAGCGTCTTGTATTATTTGAGTCTTTATTTGTTAGTTTACCACAATCATCCTTTCTGTACACACTTTTGAGAGAGCCATACATTATTTGGAATTTGTTAGAATACTCTATGTGCTTCGCTTATATCAATTGAGTTATATAGTTTTGCTCTAGTACTTCACTTATATCTTTTAGAGCACGGTGGTGGATTTGTTTTATAGAAACTATTGATCTCTCATGCTTCACTTAGATTATTTTGAGAGTCTTAAATAGCATGGTAATTTGCTTAAAAAATCCTTATATGCTAGGTATACAAGATTAATAATAAAATTCTCTTATGAGTGTGTTGAATACTATGATAAGTTTGATGCTTGATAATTGTTTTGAGATATGAAGATGGTGATATTAAAGTTGTGCTAGTTGAGTAGTTGTGAATTTGAGAAATACTTGTGTTAAAGTTTGTGATTCCCGTAGCATGCACGTATGGTGAACCGTTATGTGATGAAGTCGGAGCATGATTTATTTATTGATTGTCTTCCTTATGAGTGGCGGTCGGGGACGAGCGATGGTCTTTTCCTACCAATCTATTCCCCCTAGGAGCATGCGCATAATACTTTGCTTTGATAACTTGTAGATTTTTGCAATAAGTATATGAGTTCTTTATGACTAATGTTGAGTCCATGGATTATACGCACTCTCACCCTTCCACCATTGCTAGCCTCTCTAATACCACTCACCTTTCGCCGGTATCATACACCCACCATATACCTTCCTCAAAACAACCACCATACCTACCTATTATGGCATTTCCATAGCCATTCTGAGATATATTGCCATGCAACTTTCCACCGTTCCGTTTATGATGACACACTCCATCATTGTCATATTGCTTAGCATCATCATGTAGTTGACATCGTATTTGTGGCAAAGCCACCGTTCATAATTCTTTCATACATGTCACTCATGAGTCATTGCATATCCCGGTACACCGCCGGAGGCATTCATATAGAGTCATATTTTGTTCTAAGTATCGAGTTGTAATTGTTGAGTTGCAAGAAAATAAAAGTGTGATGATCATCATTATTAGAGCATTATCCCAGTGAGGAAAGGATGATGGAGACTATGATTCCCCCACAAGTCGGGATGAGACTCCGGACGAAAAAAAGGGAAAGATAAGAGGCCATAAAAAAAGGAAAAGGCCCAAATAAAAAAAAATGAATGAGAGAAAAAGAGAGAAGGGGCAATGCTACTATCCTTTTACCACACTTGTGCTTCAAAGTAGCACCATGATATTCATAGTAGAGAGTCTCTCATTTCGTCACTTTCATATACTAGTGGGAATTTTTCATTGTAGAACTTGGCTTTTATATTCCAATGATGGGCTTCCTCAAATTGCCCTAGGTCTTCGTGAGCAAGTAAGTTGGATGCACACCCACTTAGTTTCTTTTGTTGAGCTTTCATATACTTATAGCTCTAGTGCATCCGTTGCATGGCAATCCCTACTCACTAACATTGATATCTATTGATGGGCATCTCCATAGCCCGTTGATACGCCTAGTTGATGTGAGACTATCTTCCTCCTTTTTGTCTTCTCCACAACCACCATTCTATTTCACCTATAGTGCTATATCCATGGCTCACGCTCATGTATTGCATGAAGATTGAAAAAGTTTTGAGAATGTCAAAAGTATGAAACAATTGCTTGTCTTGTCATCGGAGATGTGCATGATTTAAATACTTTGTGTGGTGAAGATAGACCATAGCCAGACTATATGATTTTGTAGGGATAACTTTCTTTGGCCATGTTATTTTGAGAAGACATAATTGCTTTATTAGTATGCTTGAAGTATTATTATTTTTATGTCAATATGAACTTTTATTTTGAATATTTTGGATATGAATATTCATACCACAATTAAGAAGAATTACATTAAAATTATGCCAAGTAGCACTCCGCATAAAAAAATCCGTTTTTATCATTTACCTACTCGAGGACGAGCAGGAATTAAGCTTGGGGATGCTTGATACGTCTCCAACGTATCTATAATTTTTGATTGCTCCATGCTATATTATCTACTGTTTTGGACATTATTGGGCTTTATTATCCACTTTTATATTATTTTTGGGGCTAACCTATTAACCGGAGGCCCAGCCCAGAATTGCTGTTTTTTTTGCCTATTTTAGGGTTTCGAAGAAAAGGAATATCAAACGGAGTCCAAACGGAATGAAACCTTCGGGAACGTGATTTTCTCAACAAAAAGACCCAGGAGACTTGGACCCTACGTCAAGACACAAAAAAGGAGGCCATGAGGTAGGGGGGCGCGCCTACCCCCCTAGGCGCGCCCTCCACCCTCGTGGGCCCCCTGTTGCTCCACCGACATACTCCTTCCTCCTATATATACCTACGTACCCCCAAACGATCAGATATGGAGCCAAAACCCTAATTCCAGCGCCGCAACTTTCTGTATCCACGAGATCCCATCTTGGGGCCTGTTCCGGAGCTCTGCCGGAGGGGGCATCGATCACGGAGGGCTTCTACATCATCACCATAGCCCCTCCGATGAAGTGTGAGTAGTTTACCTCAGACCTACGGGTCCATAGTTATTAGCTAGATGGCTTCTTCTCTCTTTTTGGATCTCAATACAATATTCTCCCCCTCTCTTGTGGAGAACTATTCGATGTAATCTTCTTTTTGCAGTGTGTTTGTTGAGACCGATGAATTGTGGGTTTATGATCAAGTCTATCTATGAACAATATTTGAATCTTCTATGAATTCTTTTATGTATGATTGGTTATCTTTGCAAGTCTCTTCGAATTATCAGTTTGGTTTGGCCTACTAGAT
Source organism: Triticum urartu (assembly GCF_056163025.1). Taxonomy (NCBI): domain Eukaryota; kingdom Viridiplantae; phylum Streptophyta; class Magnoliopsida; order Poales; family Poaceae; genus Triticum; species Triticum urartu. The sequence continues at coordinate 9,412,966 of NC_141879.1, forward strand.
TGATCTTTCTTGCAATGGGAGAAGTGCTTAGCTTTGGGTTCAATCTTGCGATGTCCTTTCCCAGTGACAGTAGGGGCAGCAAGGCACGTATTGTATTGTTGCCATCGAGGATAACAAGATGGGGTTTTCATCATATTGCATGAGTTTATCCCTCTACATCATGTCATCTTGCTTAAGGCGTTACTCTGTTTTCATTAACTTAATACTCTAGATGCATGCTTAACTTAATACTCTAGATGCATGCTGGATAGCGGTCGATGAGTGGAGTAATAGTAGTAGATGCAGGCAGGAGTCGGTCTACTTGTCTTGGATGTGATGCCTATATACATGATCATGCCTAGATATTCTTATAATTATGCTCAATTCTGTCAATTGCTCAACAGTAATTTGTTCACCCACCGTAGAATACTTATACTCTTGAGAGAAGCCACTAGTGAAACCTATGGCCCCCGGGTCTATCTTCATCATATTAATCTTCCAATACTTTGTTATTTACTTTGCTTTTATTTTACTTTGCATCTTTATCATAAAAAATATCAAAAATATTATCTTATCATATCTATCAGATCTCACTCTTGTAAGTGGCCGTGTAGGGATTGACAACCCCTTATCGCGTTGGTTGCGAGGATTTATTTATTTTGTGCAGGTACGAGGGACTCGCGCGTAGCCTCCTACTGGATTGATACCTTGGTTCTCAAAAACTGAGGTAAATACTTATGCTACTCTATTGCATCATCCCTTCCTCTTCGGGGAAAAACCAACGCAGTGCTCAAGAGGTAGCAACGGTAGGGGTCTCCAATGGCGCGGACGGGCAGTGGCAGACCAGATACCGTGGCAGTTGCTGGAGAGGGACCAGATCCATGTCAGAGCAAGGCGGTGGTGTGGGGATCCTCTTGACAGCCAAGGTAGAGAGCTCTTATTCATCCATGGCGATGACCTGCACGGGGATGGACATGGGAGGGCAAGTGAAACCAGAGGGCAGAGGGGAAAATAGAAAGAAGGGAGGGAGGAAGGAGATGGAGGGAGCACCGGGGCTAGTCGTTGGTGGTGAGGTGCTTCGGTGTGGTGGCGGGAGGCGAGGGGGAAGACCGGCGAGCTCCTGGATTCCGGCGGCGTAAGGCGACGGCCTCATTGGGCGCCATGGAGGAGGAGACGCGCATGGGAAGGAGCGCCATGGAGAGAGAGGAGGAGAGGGACGGGGGAGAGGAGTGACTTGGACGAGGAGATGGGGATTTCAGGGCTGTTAAAAAACCCAGTACTTAGTAGTAGCGCAATATGCCCTAGAATTATAGTGTAATTTCACCCAGTTTTTCAGTGTAGTTCCCATGGTTCTTTCTTTGTAATATCAGTGTAATATGCCCTAGAATTACAGTGTAATTTAGGCCTTTTCTCAGTGTAGTCCCCATGTTCTTTGTAATTCCAGTGTATTTTTCATGTAATTACAGTGCAATATACCCTATTTACTGTGTAATCCCCATGCCAGTGTAATTCTGTGCCTTTTTAGTGTAATTTTCCCTATTGAATTGCCCACTGTAATTCATGTGCTATTCCACTGTAATTACCTTATATGTACACTGTAATTTATCTCTCAGAGTTTGTGCGTTTTACTGTAATTTCCCCAAATGGCCCGCTGTAATTCCTATGCTTTTCCTCTGCATCCCATATTTATTCTATAATTTATATTCAGTTTTTAGCTGGTGTAATTCTTATGCCTTTTTACTCTGGTTTGCCTAATTTAGTGTGTAATTTGGCTCAAAGTTTCACTGTATTTATATTGGTTTTTACACTGTATTTTTAGTGGTACTTGCAGTATATTATGCCTGACGTACTTACACTGTATTTCTTCAGTATTACGCTGTAATGTGCCCAATTTTTGCCTTGTAATTGCACTGATTTTTTGGACTATAATTTGTGTGGCATGCTCTGTAATTTTCTGCTCCCTTACAGTGTATTTTGTTCCGAGATTTAGCTTGTACTTCAGCCACATTGCTCTGTAAAATTTTATTTATTTGTGTTTGCTGTAAGATCAGTGTTTGCTGTTGTTGCTGCTGCTCTAGGATCAATATCTTCAGTCTCCTACTCTAAATCCGTGTTCTCAAACAGGGCTTCTGCTGCTTCTTCTGCGGCTGTTGTATCTTGTTGATGCATTTCTTGCCATGTCTGCAGAGTAAGTTAATCTATTCTTTGTTATTTCTTTTATTTCCTTTGTATTTTTCAGCATGAAGTTCACTTACATTTGTGTCCATTTATGCGCTATTGCTGCTATCGGCTTGTTTCCTGGAGTCTCCCTCCCTTAGCTGATACGTGTTCATAGGGCCATTTCCTGAGTGTACCTGCAAGCATCAGGATGAATTTTCATTTCTCCTCTTTTTGTACAAATCACGTACTACCAGAGTAACCTAAATGTTCTACACCTTTTTCCCTTATGCATAACAGTAGTTCTTTTTTACCTTGTATATGATGTCAGATTGTAGCAAAGCAGTGAATCAAAAATTGAAAATGATTCATGCAATAGATTGTCAACTTTTTCAGAAATATGTAACTAATAATTTGACATTTATGTGATCATTTCTGGATATGTCCTAATTTGTAGTGTAATATTCATGCTTCAGCTCTGTAATTTATAGGTTTTGGTTTAATGGGTAAGATTCGGAAAGTCTCTCGCCAGGACGTTCCGTTAGTATCATCTTTGGAGTTTGCATTTGTTGTGAGTGATCCGCTTCTCCCCTTTCTCTTTCTTCATTGTTATGTCCAAGTGTTTGAGTTTGTTTTTGTTGCTGCTGAACTGGGGTGGACATCTTCAGTCTCCTGCATACTTAGTATTTTGTTTCAGTTTTATTTTCTTACTAGTTTCAACTTGTATGATATGCACTTGTTTCTGAAATTTTATTAATGTGCCCACCTGTTCCAAATTCATGGTGGCACACAGGCCTGCGTTCCAGGGGTTTGGTTCTGCTGCGCTTTCTTCGCTTGGTGTAGCTTCGTTTTGCATTTCTTCCAATGTCTGCAGCGGAGTTCTCAAGATGTAAGTTTGTCACTTTTTTGTCAGATCATGAGTTTTTCACCAATAGTTTCACTTACTCTAGAATGCATTGTTGGGTTGTTGCTGTTATGTGTTTTGTTACTGGAGTCCTCTACTCTTAATTGTGTTGTTGATGTAGCCCCATTTGCCGAATGTACCTGCAAGCAACATGTTAAGTTAACTGGAGTTCTTGCTGGAATAGCATAACTAAGAAAACACTCCTTTTGTCAAGCAGTTTGGTACCACTACTGTATTTCAAAGTTGTTTTTCTTACCTTGTATATAATGTCTGATTGTAGGAGCGTGGTAAAAGAAAACGATTCCTGCAATGTATTTTTTGTCTGAGCTATTTTGATTTTGATGTACACAACATTTTCTTCTGTGTTTTTGCCATTTAGTGATAATCACATTTAGAATGAGATCTTCTTGTGACATTGACAGTAGATCGTCTTCTCCTTATTGTTCTTGTCATGCTCCCCATCTGCGTTTTTGGAAAAGAATTATCAGTAATAGTGCAAGTAGCCCATGAATTAACTGGATCTGTATAAAAAGTTGAGAATTAGGAGGATATTGGTATTTCCGCTGTATTTTAAAAGTTCCTGGGTATTTCTAGCATAGATTCTTTGGTGATTTACACTGTATTTATTATGGTAGTATGGCTGTAGTTACTCTGTATTTTTAGTCTGTATGTACACTGTGAGTTCAGATGCTTTTACACTGTAATTCTATGGTTTTTTCTAGTGTAAGTCCATGTGTTTTTACATTGCCCAGGAAGTTACAGTGTAAATATAGGGGCAATTTACACTGTAATTCCTGGGTTATTTCACTGTAAACCCTGGATCATCCACATTCTTGCAGTGTAAATGTTCATTTTTACAGCGTAATTTACATTGTATATTCTAGGCAATTTCCACTGTATTTCTTGTGCAGTTGCACCGTAATTTGTAGGTATTTTACAGTGTAAGCTGACAAGTTTTGGCAAGTTTAAATCTCTGGTAGTTTTCAGTGTCAATTCCTGTGTATGTGGAATATAATTTCTAGGGGATTTACACTGCAAGTCTTGGACTATTGCAGTGTAATTGTTAGGCAGTTGCAGTGTAAGTTGGCAAGTTCTGCTAGTGTAAATCTTGGACTGTAATTTGTATCTAGTTTCTCTGATGCCTTTCTTTTTCAGATTTTCGATGTAAGAAGGTGAAGCGGGTGAAGAAGTTGAAGAATTTGGGTACAAGTAGAAGTGTCTCTGACCTGTTGATCTTCCTGGGATTTCCGCCAATGTTTGACTGTTTGGTGGGTCACAAGCTGATGAGCAGCTGTTCGCTGTGGTCCAGGGTATTGTGGTTCAGGTTTAGTTGAAACCAGGTGCAGTTTAGCATACAAGTGTCCTTTGTTTATTTGTCAGGAAATGTGAATGTTACCGAATTGAAAAACAGTCAAGTGCTAAATAGACACTCCCAAAAAGAATGAAACGAGCCAACAAAGCAACGCAAGCGACAACGCGCCGACAAACAAACCGACGATCAAACGTTGCGCGAGATTTAAAGCACAAATAAATTGGACGGACTGGAACTTAGACGAGATTTAGAGCACAAATAAATTTAACGGCGAGCCATCACTAAATTTCATGTAGATATGATTTAGCAATTCCGATGAATAAAATATCAGTCCGGAACCAACCAAGGACATAGAACTTAATATCAACGTATTACCACCCTTCATTGAAAAAAACACGTTGCAGAACTTGATCGATGGTCTCGTGATACAGCCATCCATCGGACTGGATCAGCACGTCCACCACTCGTCATCCCTCCGGATTGCCGGCGCACCACTCGACCACTAGAGCTACAAAGACGGCTCCGAGCCAGAACATGGCCGGGACGACGCTGAAGAACGCGGGGAAGTCCAGCAACCCGCCCACCACTGTATGATGAGATACCACGTAGCGTTGGAATAGATAGTCGGCGAGCCGGGAGAAGACGCCGAGCGCGAGGAAGGAGAAACCCACCACGCAGATGAACACAAGCCTGCCGCACTCGTTCGGCTCGTGATACATCCACCCGCCGTTGCCCCTCCGGGTTGCCGGCGCACCACTCGAGACTAGACCACGAGAGCTACGAAGGCAACGCCCATCCATAACATGGCGGGGACCATGGTGAAGAACGCAGGAAAATCTAGCAGCATGCCCACCAAAGTATGACGAGATATCATGTAGCCGTGGAACAGATTGTCGGCGAGCCAGTAGAAGAGGCCGAGCGCGAGGAAAAAGGAACCCACCATGCAGATGAACACAAGCCGGCTGCACTCGTTCGGCTTCGCCGCGACCACCTAAATGGCGTCGTCGTCCTCGCTGGGATTATTCAGCTGGATGACATCGGCCATCGATCGACACTTTAGACCGTGTCGTACGTGTTGACGACTCTAACTAGATTTATACTTACAGTCTTAAATCTCAGTCGACTGAGACTTTCTCAGTCGATGCTATCTCCGCGATATCTTACATTAAGATTTGTGGAATATTGTGTCATTTGACTAAGACTTGATTAAATGTCAATTGACTGAAACCTTATACTCCCTCCGGTCCTTTTTACTTTGCACATTGGATTTGCCGAAAGTCAAACTTTGCTAAGTTTGATTAAATTTATATTAGAAATTATTAACATCTATAATATCTAATAAATATAATATGAAAATATATTGCAAGATGAATCTAATGATATTGGTGTTGTTATGTGAATGTCTATAATTTTTTATATAAATTTGGTTAAAGTTGGATGAGATTGACTTCGGACAAACCTAATATGCAGAGTAAAAAGAACCGGAGAAAGTACTTAGATGGTGATAATTGATATGTAAGGTGACGTACATGCTGGATTTATAACCACACGTCAGTGGGTGCATGCAGCTGGACCGACCGACCTTCCAGTGTTGGGATAGCTAGGTTTCAACACGGCCAACGAAATCCATGGTGGACACCGCGGAGGCGGCCGAGCCGGCCGAGTGGTGCAGGTGCGTAGTCACGTACATCGTACATGTTTGGCTGATCCGCCTTGGTGCCCATGGCGCTCGCGTTGGACTTCCTGCAGAACTCGTAGCCGACAACGTTGAAAGCGCCACGGTCGCTCTTCCTCCACTTCCTGCTCTTCATGCTCCAGTGGTTGCCGGTTGGACGGCAATCCAGAGGGACATAGGGTGGTGGATATCTTCCTTCAGTTTGATCGACCTTTCAAGGAGTCCATCCACCAGTTTCGACGTAGTCTACTGCAAATGTTAAATATTGGAGGATAGGATTCGATCTATTGATGTGAACTAGAGTATTGGAGGCTAGGACGGCAATCTGTAGATTCAGTTTGATCGTCGGCACCCCGGGGGAACAGTGGCGGAGCTTGGCCCAGAAATCTGGGCGGGCCGGCCGTAGGAAATTACTCTAGGGGTTGTGTTTCATTGGCCAAAAATACGTATATACTGCAGGAAAATCGTATGGGCTGGGCGGGCCACGGCCAATTCGGCCTTGCCGTAGCTCCGCCACTGCGGGGGAAACTCCTAGTCCAGATCTTCCAGATACGGATGATGGCGGCGTAACCGGCATCGTGGACCTTCTTGATGGCTTCACCTTTGGGGCTGTATGGTCGATGATTGTTTGTTGCTCACTGCGGTGATGATGGTGGTGGTGGTGGTGCGGCCGCTTGGGGTCGACAGTGGTTGTTCGGTGTTCTTTGGGGTTCAGCGGCGGTGCTTTTGGCGCCGCAGCGCAGTCATCTATTTTCCCCTCATGAAGGTGTCTCGCCCTGTTGCCGTGCTCAAGACCCTCCCACGGTTACCGATGTGTTGGGGCGAGCTTTGTGCTCTTGGTGATGTCTCGGTTCATCTTTGCCCATTGATGACGCAAGATGTCTCCCCAGCTTGCTAATCATTCCGAATTTCCGTGGCAGAGCTCCCAATCAAAGTTCATGTTTAGTTGCATTCGTTGGTTGTGGGTGCTCCCGAGTAGTTGTGCTGTGGGGCTCGGCATGCACACCAGTGCGGTGCGTCAGGCTTCTTGCAAAGTTCTGGTATTGTGATCCCTCAACAACACCCCATATATACTTGTGTCTTCCGTGCTGATGGTCTTTCTGTCTGTTAGCTAGGCGTGCCTTGTCTTGGGCGTCTTTTTTCGTTCTTCTTCCGTTACACTTGTATGGTTTTTGGTCCGGTTTCCCTCATAAACAGGGCTAACTTGTTCAGGTTTTCGATCTCGTTTCCCTTATAAACCGGATCAGCCAAAGCTAAAGGAGTGACTCTTGACTTTGACAGCTTTTTGAGCAATATATTCAGATGAGGAGGGATCCCGCACCCCATGACCATTCAAAAAAAAATCATGCAAAATTTTCTTTTTACTTTTTACTTTTTCTCCTTTGCATGTTGTATCACTTGACTGAGATTTGTCAAATCTCAGTCGGTTGAGACCTAACCACAACCTTATACTTGGATGATGATAATTGATAAGTAAGTTACGTGTCCACAACTCCACGTACACGCTGGATTTATAATCGCATGTCATTGGGTGCATGCAGCTGGACCGACCGACCTTCCAGTGTTGGGATATCTAGGTTTCAAGACGGCCAACGGAATCCATGGCGGACACCGCGGAGGCGGCGGAGTGGTGCAGGTGCGTAGTCACGTACATCGTACATGTTTGGCTGTGCCGCCTTTGTGCCCATCGCGCTCGCGTTGGACTTCCTGCAGAACTCGTATCCAACAACGTCGACAGTGCTGCGGTCGCTCTTGCTCTACTTCCTGCTCTTCGTGCTCCAGTGGTTGGACGGCAATCCAGAGGGACATAGGGTGGTGGATATCTTCCTTCAGTCTGATCGACCTTTCAAGGAATCCATCCACCAGTTTCGACGTAGTCTACTGCAAATGTTAAATATTGGAGGATAGGATTCGATCTATTGATGTAAACTAGAGCATTTATCAATCTGTAGATTCGGTCGATATTGTTGTTAATTTACTGGTTACTTGTACATTTTGTCAAGGAACCAATCGATAACTTGAAGTCTACAATTGTACATCTTTTCAGAAAATTATAATTTACCTTTTCCATGTTCTTCACTTCTCCGACAAATTTGAGGGGGGAGAGTGTTGACGCTGACGTGTGGGCTCCATCTGTCATAACAGTAAACTTGGCAGTCAAACGTAATTGAGTTGACTATCATGCCACGTCAGCCTTGATGGGTGGGCCATGCCAGTCATAAACGCTTTTAAATCGCGTGAAACGGTCATCAACCAAAAGTGGTAGCAATTGTGATCGGTTACCCAAAAGTGGTAGTTGTTTGCTAAGTTCTTTTGTTATGTGGTAGTTTTTTTTGGAACGAAAGCACAAAAATGATACCTTTTCACTATGTACTCATCTACAGAGCCAAGGCAGTCTTCCTATTCTTCCAGGGCAAATAAATCTACACAAGTTGTCTTGATGCATCACACGAAGAAGACGTCTGTGCTATGTGTGTATTCCTCATTGGTTACTGGTTAGTTTATTAGCAAGTCCAACTCAGCTAAACTTAAAAAAGGGCACGTAGCTGGACGGATCAGCTCTATTATTGCCTCCTTGACCCGCTGTTTGGGGATTTCTTCCTCCGCTCATTCTCTTGCAACACAACATCATTAGCTCCTCCTACTATCTACCTCTCCTGCATTCTTGTCTCAGCGCTGTATCAGCTCCTACAAGGCTGCTTCTAACTTCTTCGTCTATGTAAGCTCACCACTGTTCCCATCTGTTTTCCTGTAGGAATCTGGTTGTAGGGTTCCGTTTATTATCTTCGTTGTTGCAAACGGCTAACCTATTGCGTATTTTCCCACTCCAGCAGTGTTCATCCATTGCTATATTCACTGGTTCTTATGTTCTACCTCCGATCCAGAAGCACCTTCATTTCTCCTCCATCATTTATTCAGGCCATTTCTGATAATTGCAACGTGCACCCGGTTCCCTTCGTCGCTAGTCAGCGCTGTGGATGTTACCGGCTGCTTCCGTGTAGGTTGTATTATTCGCTGTGACCAGTACCCATTCATAGGAATTATATCTTTCTTGGATTTGTAGTTGTAGGCGGTACTGCTTTTCGATAGTATATATTTGGGATGAACTGGACCCCCTTGTGCCAGCGATTTGTTATACTGATGGTACCCAAAAGATCCTATTAACATATTCTCACTCAATTGTATTCTTCTTTTGTATGGCCCGCATGCGGGTGCTTGTAAAGAAATTGTTGATATCCTGAATATGGCGGTGGACTTATAGACATGTTTTTTCTGTTTTCTGCTTGTAGGTGTAAGGGACAGAGAGCAACTAAGAAGGGTAGCGTGAAAGTGCAGGAAAAGTGTGCGTCCGTTTGATCGAATGGCTTCTTCAAAGCTTCAAGCCTTCTGGAACCACCCTGCTGGCCCCAAAACCAGTTAGTACCACTCGTACTCGCAGTCTCGCATTACTTTTACACACTTCGTCTCTCTTTTTTTGTTCCCGGCTTTGATTATACACAAGGATAGCTTTGGCTCCTTTTATACAATATGTACGGAAAGTCAACATGGACTTTGTTCTCCTATCGATGGATTTTATGTATTTTCTTTGTGTGTACTTTTAGCTCCAGACTATGTTAGTGTGTTAGGATTGCCATGTTGTCTGCATGTTTTAAATATGAAAATGATGTGCGCCTACTCTGTTTTTCGGTTTCAGAATATGAGCTCAGGCCAATGTTGTTTGTGACTAACATGTACTCTTTCTGTTTCTAAATATTTGTCTTTTTAGAGATTTCAAATGGACTATCACATACGGATGTATATAGACATATCTAGAATATAGATTTACTCATTTTGCTTCGTATGTGGTCATTTGTTAAAATCTCTAGAAAAAGACAAATATTTAGGAACAGAGGGAGTAGAAAAATCAAAATAACAATAGTCATACTAGAGTCTGGAGACCAACAGAAGCTAGAGCCAACAAGTATTCGGACCCCTCCCACAAACACCAACCGTGCTTAATTTACTAGTAAGTTGTCCTGGGCACCACTGATTCTTGTAGTTGCACTACCATTCCTGTAGGGACTCCAAAACACTGTTGTGTGTTAGTTGCGTCAGACAATAACACTTTCCATCATGTCACTGATTATGCAACAGACTGCTGGCGAGGCATCATTAGCAAGTTTGTTATTTGGGCAAATGAAAAAATAGTGTGATCTGACAAACTAGCATGGCTTTTAAAATATGGTATTAGCGTGCTATTCGCGAGACATTGTGCATTGATTTATTTAGCGAGACACTTATCAAAATGCTATAGCACTCTATTTTTTTACAACATTTGGGAAAAGTGGAACCGTGAGACGGGAACTTCCTGGCATACAAAAGCGTATCTAATATAGCTGTTACATGGCACCAAACAGTATATTAGCAGTCTCTGGTTCATCATAGAGATGTAAAGATAAATGTTCATCTCCTTTGTCACTCATGTCTGAGTTTTTTGTTGGTAAGTTTGCATATGAAAATATTGACTTTCTCATGGAATATTAGACTCCTTAAGATATTACATTTTAGAAAATAATAAAGTGGCCTACTGATAAGTACTGCAAATGTTCTCAAGCCCCAAAGAGACTACATCTTCTCCCTCAGACAGTTGCACATCTTCAGCCCTTCTCCTTCAGAAGTTGCACATCTTCAGCCTTTGTGAACTTCATGCTTATTCTTGAGATGCCTGAGCAGCATTTTTGGCTACGTGACGTTTGAATTAGCATTAGACTAGTCTATACCTCTGATTTATCCTTATTTCATGTTGTGAATCATTACTAGTTATAATGGCCCATCCTTGGCAGTTCTTTTGCGCTAAATTGTGATGCATATCTCTTGGACAATGCACAGTGCACATGCTAAATTATAAAAATCACTTGAGAGTTGAAAGGCTGAGACAATAAAAATATGATCTTCATTGCAGTTCATTTTTGGGCTCCAACCTTTAAATGGGGGATCAGCATTGCAAACGTTGCCGACTTTGCTAAGCCTCATGAAAAGATATCCTATCCTCAGCAAGTTGGTATGTTCAAGTTATCCAATCAGTCTTGCTACAGCCTCATCACAGACAATATGTCATTAGTTTAGCGGCTATGTATTCTCGTGTGCTGCTCACATGCTTCATATTCTGTGCAGTTATTGCTTGCACTGGAATCATCTGGTCACGCTACAGCATGGTTATCACACCGGTAAGCCATGGATACTACTATCTTTTTTTTAATCTGCAGGTAATGTGAATTATATATAGCTTAATATTACCTCCGTCCTAAATTAGTTGCCTTAGATTTGTCTTGATATGGATGTATGTAACACGGGAGTACATCCTAACCCTTAACATATTTTTTTGCTTTTAAGAAATTGTTTTTGCAACAATCTACTCATATTGTACTGTTTTAACTTGATGGCTCCCTAGACTGGGCTGCTATTGCTTGTCGAATATATGATTGATATTCCTGTGCCACCTCCTTCTACATGCTATTATATCCGCTGAATTACAATAAGGCGATATATCTGTTGTGAAGTACCTTGATCCTAATTCCATTTGTTACTCGGTGTCGTTCCCAATTATGACTATTGTATTGCGACGCTTATAATTTTTTTCCTTTCCAGAAAAACTGGAACCTTTTCAGCGTTAGCGTTGCAATGTCCGGTACAGGCCTATACCAGCTTTCTCGTAAAATAAGGTCCGTTAAAGATGCTAACTAGCACCTTGTTTGTTGAATGACGATGTCCCAGAAGAGTAAGGAGATGGCATGGTTTCTGTGTGTTGACCTCCTTCCGCTTGCATCGCAGGAAAGACTACTTCTCGGATGATGAAAAGGAGGCCACTGCTGCATCACTCGAACTGGAAGCAGAAATGGCGACTGACTCGACTTAATAATCGACTGGACAGCCTGCCTACTGCCTTGGAGTCGGTTTCATATTCACTCTGGTCCATGGAACGCCAACATTTCTTTGCATGTCAAAATGTATTTGTTTCGCACTGGACCGCGCTCATGGGCATGCAAGCCGAGTAGCGTGAAAAATCCATGCAGCTTTTAATATTCGTGTGCGCAACATTATATCATGTGCAAAAAAAAGGATATACATATTAAATACACGAACCACCTCGATGTCTTGTATCTTGTGATCCAATATGTTGTTTCTGCAAGAAACCTGAACTGCAGGTTATCTAGGTCGAGTCCGTTCATATATATATATGATTGGAGTCGTGTGTACCTCTAGTCCCACATTGCTGTGGCCAACACATGGACTGAGACTTTTGTAAATTTAGCAAAACAATTATTACTTTTACTTGGTTAAATATGAGAGATGCAAGTTTCTAAGCCACCCTGAAAGGCCGTCGGGACAGGCCTATGCCGACGGCCCCCGTCGGCATAGGGCCGTCGGCAAAATATCCGTCGGCGTAGCCAGAAAGGCCGTCGGCATAGAAAGGCCGTCGGCATAAGACCTATCCCGACGGTGTCCGTACATCTATGCCGACGGCCTTGGCCGTCGGCAACGTTATCGCCTAAAGGCGGCCGCCGTCAAGTCTGCCCAACGACTTGTCTCCACGTGGCACCCCTATGCCGACGGCCTAGCCGTCGGCTTAGTAGAAAACTGTGCCGACGGCAAGACCGTCGGCATAGATGTGCCACGTGCCGACCGTCCGCTGCTCATGGGCCAGGGCTATGCCGACGGCCCAGCCGTCGGCATAGTCTGAGATTAAGCCGACGGCCAGGCCGTCGGCATAGTACTTCAAACAGAGATCCCAGTTGCTGACACGTGCGCACCTATGCCGACGGCCGGACCGTCGGCTTAATTTCAAACTATGCCGACGGCTGGGCCGTCGGCATAGGTGCCCACGTGTCAGCAACTGGGAGCTCACGCTGGCCCTATGCCGACGGCCTAGCCGTCGGCATAGTTTGCTTTTAATTTTTTTTTCTTTTTTCTGTTTGTTTTCAAATCAGTTCAATTCAGATAACATCACATATATAACAGCACATATCAGCAGCACATATCAACGAACGTAAGCATAAGCATCATGACAACAATAGATCATCATCACACAAGCATAAGCATATCAACGAACGTAAGCATAAGCATCATCACACAAGTCAGCTAAATGATCATCAGCACACACAAGTCATCTCAAGCATCATCATCACATCTCAAGCATCATCGAGCACCGCGGAGGTCGTCACCGCCAAGACGGCCAAAGTCCAGGTCATCAGTGCTAGCGGCAGCGCTACCGCCTCCGCCTCCGTGGATCGGAGTGGTCGGGCTCCGTGTCTCTGGAGTGCTGCGAAGACCACCGCCAACGGTAGATCCACCTGTTCCCTGCATGTTGAAAAGACATATGCACGGGATCTATGACTGTGTTGAAAGGCATGACATGCTTTGGGTGAATAGATTGGGGATGAACTAACCAGCGAGGGGCCAGCGTTCTGTGCCACAAACTCCTCAAAGCTCATTAGCATTGGTTGTGCTGGAGGGCATTGTGCTGTAGGGAACTGAGGACACCTGCCGGCCGCCATATCCTGAAAAGCCTGCTGCATCTGGCTATCCCTCTGCACTTGGTGTTCATAAAGCCTCTGATGCCACGCCATGGTCTCCTGGCGTGTGTACTCCATGTAGGCCTACGGTATGACATGATGGAACTCATAAAACTACTAAATGCGGAAAATGAAGTGAGAAATGAAGATAAGAGGGAAAATACTTATAGATTGTTGCTCCTAAAAGAGGGACTGTGTACTAGTCACTGGCTGGCTCGTGCGCTGGCTCAGGCTCGGGTCGATCCGACGAAGCTGTGTGTAGGAGATACTAGGAGTGATCACAGCATCGAGAACCGCATCCCGACCGTGCTCCTTGGGCCCCATCCTCACCACCGCCATGTCGTCCAGAGGCGCCGCAATGGGGTCAGGTGTGTCAGGATGTAACTCCAGATACGCTTCGGAGTAGGCCTTCTTCCTCCCTTCGGTCTTCTTGCCGTAGTACTTGGGCTCGCCAGGCTTGGGGTCCTTCCGCGTATGGGCGATCTCCCACGCCTGCATGTGTGAGAGCGGCCGCTTCAGTTTCTCCTCCTGCACCACCAAACAGAGGTTAGTCATACATAAGAAAGTGATGGTAAATAGAAGAAGAAGAATGTTTAATGGGGATAGTCATACATTAACTGCCTTGTGGAGATAGTGGTTTCGGTTTCCCTGAGCATGTACTCCCTCCGTCCCTCGGTTAGCCTTATTTTGGGTTCTCATAGCCGCCCAGGCTCCAGCCTCATCACACCAAAGATCCACCAATGCCGCCCAGGACTCGTCTTTTCCATAACACCAATTTGGACACACCTACATAATAAAAGCATAATGGCATGTAGGTGTGTCCAAATTGGTGTTATGGAAGCATAAAGCATAAAGCATAATGTACCACAAGGTAATGAAAGCATAATGAAAGCATAATGAAAAATCTTTTATACTTACCGCCAAGAACTCGGGCCTCTCCAAGGTAATGCCCATCCTCCGCACTTCTTCCTTGGTCATCTTCACACCAAGATAGTCGTGGTAGTATGTGGAGATGGCCACATAGCGCACCTCGTACTGCATCTGGCGGGCCTTCTTCTTGCATTGGCGCAGCACGATCTGGTCCGCTCTAGCCCTGTGCTCCGGAAGAACTCGATAGAATTTCTACAATCATGCATGAAACAAGAATGGGAGAAGCCATGAGTTAAATCATTCATGAAACTAGAATGGACTTGTGCTTCTGAAGAGAACTCACCCAGAAAGTAGTGATCACGGCCTTGGCATGGGTCTCATGGTCCGCGTGGCGGGCCGCTTCCCAGTGGTCCCAGCTCGTGGCCAAAACCCGACGGTCCGGCTGCCTGACTGGATCAGGACAGTACAACCCCGGCCAATATAACTTCAGCAAGACGGTGATGAGGCCGTTGGGAATACGGACCCGTTTAGAATATATCCAGTTGCTGCAAAAGAATGAACTATTAGCATGTGACAAGAAAAATAAATAACAACCGGAATAAGCATGTGACAAGCAACATAATGAACCACTTACTCTTTTCCCGTGGGCTCAATGAGCCACTTCTGCTCCTCATTAGCAGGAACCTGCTTTGGTAGCTTTGCGTTGCCACGCAGCCACCCCTTCGTGTCAACCCCCTTCCCGTCACCACCATCATCCCCGCCACCACCCTCCTCCTCGCCTGCCTCCCCCTCCCCCTCCCCCACGCAAACACTCTGGAGCAACATCCGGGCCAGACCCACAGCAAGATCCCCTCCGTGTAGACCCCACGCGTCCGTTTCCCCCCTCCAGGTGCCGGCGGCGGCGCCGTCCGTGAGGGGGGGCACACCCCGGACACGCGTGCCGCCTCTTCAGACATGCCACCACACCACCCCGCATGTATGAGGGCCCGGTGCCACGCTCCGGTGGCATTGCTACCCCTCCCCCCAGGGCCCCCGTCCCGCCTAACCCTGTAGCGATTGACCACGCGATCTAGCCCTTTGACTTTGCACGGACGGGCTTTGACCAGTGGACCTCCCCACCCGGTTGTGTTAGGTCAGCCCATAGAAACAGTTTGGAGCAACATCCGGGCTAGACCCACAGCAAGATCCCCTCCGTGTAGACCCCACGCGTCCGTTTACCCCCTCCGTGACACGGCGATAGCGACGTTCGTAACGGGGGGCGGCAATCGATATACCATCGGGAATGTTTTTTTAGATAAGGCATAATTATCTTATGCAAAAACAAAAACTAAAATAAAGTAAAAATAAAAAATAAAGTAAAATATATGTATGCCGACGGCAAGGCCGTCGGCATATCTGTGCACACACGCAGGTTATCCCGCGGATCGATGACGGGGCGTGGCACACGGATCGATGACGTGGCGAAGGGGCCTATGCCGACGGCCGTGCCGTAGGCATACCTCTGCCACAGATAATATAGAAAATTAAGTAAAGTAAACATATGCCGACGGCGGGGCCGTCGGCATATCTGTGCACACACGGATCGATGACGTGGTGTGTCATACGGATCGTTGATGTGGCAGAGGGGCCTATGCCGACGGCTACGCCGTAGGCATACCTCTGCCACAGATATGCCGACGGCCGCCGTTACCGCCCGTCGGCGTAGGATAAACGCCGTCAAGCGTCAGCACTGACCAGGGAGTTGGGCCCGGGATATGCCGACGGCCTGTCCTATGCCGACGGGAGCCGTAGGCTTATCTCGGGCGGTCCCGACGGCCACGTCTATGCCGACGGCGCCGTCGGCATAGATCAATGTATGCCGACGACTTTTCTACGCCTACGGCCCATCCTTTGCCGTCGGCATAGGTGCGGCGATGCCGACGGGCGCCGTCGGCATAGATTTGGCCGTCGGCAAACCCTGTTTTTCTGGTAGTGAGCTAAAAGAACATGTGGCAGGCTCCCGCAAAGCCTTTGTCGAGTATCATGACACATGTACTCTGCAAAGCGCCCGCCATGTGTAGCGTCATCTCCGTTTGATAGCTGTCAACCCACTTTATTTTACCGGGTATGTTCATCTAAAACTCGGTGAAGTCTTTGCCGAGTACCTGACATAAATCACTCAGTGAATCCCACTTTGCAAAAAAGGTGTATGCCAAGAACCTATTGCCGAGCGGATATGGGACTTCGCAGAGTACCTTTTTTTGCAAGAAACTTTCTGATCTATTCATTTTCAATCATGGTAGTACAACGAACACTAGAAATAATAAAAATTATATCCAGATCCTAGACCACCTAGATACGACTTCAAACACTGAAGCGAGCCGAAGGCACGCCACTGTCATCGCCCATCCCTCACCGGAGCCGGGCAAAACTTGTTGTAGTAGACAACAGATAAGTCATCGTGCTAAGGCCTTATAGGACCAACGCAATAGAACAACAACCAACGCCGATGAAGAGTTGCGTAGATCAAAATGATCCAATCTGAAGACACTCGAACATAGACGAATGACGACCAGATCCGAGCAAATCCATCAAAGACAGATCCGCCGGAGACACATCTCCACACACCCACCTACCATGCTAGATGCACCACCGGAACGGGGGTTAGGCGGGGAGAACTTTATTCCATCTTCAGGGAGCCGTTGTCGTCTTGTCTTCCTAAGGACACAAACTTTAACAAAACTCGAAGAAAGCTGTAAAAAAGGAGCCCTCCTGCCGGCACGGACCGGGATCCAATCCGCTCCTATGACCCTAAGGTCACCAGAGGCGAGGCGGACCGGCGGCGACGCCGGCGTGAGGCAGAGAAATCCTAGTTTTTGGGGAGGCGGCGGCCGTAGGGAACGGATATATTGTAGAACTCGTTGACTTCGCCGAGTACTCATGGTACTTGGCATGGCGAGGCAGATCGGCGGCGATGCCGGCGTGAGGCAGAGAAACCCTAGTTTTTAGGGAGGCGGCGGCTGTAGGGAACGGGTATATCGTAGAACTTGTTGACTTCGCCGAGTACTAATGGTACTTGGCAAGGAACGAGAATCTAATAGTGATGCTTGTTAAATAAAAACAGAGAAGAATGTCGAAACTACAATATATACACTGTTTTAAGTTTCAAAACAACAAGCATCCCGATCGGTGCACAACCAAAAAGTAAAAAGAAAGTGACAGATCTCCAAGGGGGCAAGCAGATCTCCGATCGAGGGATAGAATGGGAGAGGGGGAGGTTCTGCATTGGCACCTCGATCTGGCAAGTAGAGTATTAATGATGTACTGATCGATGGCGAGCCATGGACTAATTAGCATCTCCCCCCAAAAATACCATCAAGTAAAAACAAAGGCTCCCGCGCGATGCATGCGCTTAGTAGAATAACACGGTGCTGCATCACGGTGCTCCATGTGATTTTGACCAAAAAAATGGCTTGCAAAAAAGAAAATGCTCGCTGTGGACTGGACAGTGGTAGATCTAGCTCTATAAAGAGGCCACCGTGAAGTCCACCCGTGCAGCGGCGGCCCTGGCGCTGACGCCGGCGGAAGCATCGTCCTGCCCCCAAGGAGATTTCCCTGGAGATTTCTATGTCAGAGAAATCGACGGTGGTAAGCCCTATGCTCCTATAATCCAGATCTGCTGTGGAATATTATCTGAAGATTTGATGAGTTGCCTGTGTGAGATCCGTGACAAGTTCGCGGAGCGGTACCCGGTCGAGTTCTTTGATGCTTTCTGCCCTACCTCATGCGGCACCAGCACTGCTCACGAATCTAATTAATCATATGCATTGAGACCTCCGTTTCATTTCCCTGCATTTTAGAGTCTAGCTGGTTGTCTGGCTGTGATCCATCCATGGATTTGGCCGGTCAAGCTCCCCTGTTTGTGTCCTTTAAGATTCCACTAGCAAACATGCTCATGCGTTGTAACGGGAAAAAACAAATGTAATGCAAATAATGCGCACATCTATCTATTTACAACAACACACACTGTGCCTAGCTAAAGAACCCGTGCATTGCAATGGGGGATAAACAACAATTTTGTGAGATCATCCATAGGAATACACATAACTGCGGAGGCTATGAATAATATTCACTGAATATGTTAAATGATTTCCTTTGCTTTTTTTAGTTTCATCGCCGAGAGCATTTTCAATGTGTTTGACAACTATGTCATGTAACCGAAAATTCCAGCGTTGTGGAAGTAAGAGGGCATGGAGTTTGGCGCCGTGCAGCCGTACGCCAAAATTTGAATTGCAACGTAGAGAGGTACTTCAAGCATTAGATAACAACAATGGTACTGAAATGTGACAAATCTATCGAGAATTACATATGTTGCTTCACGAATTTTAAAAGGTGCTAGTCCTTCCAAATATATCCTACTGAGCATCAATCCTCCTGATATAGAATTTCGACCAAATCAGATTAGAAAGCACAGGGGAACAAATAATACAAACTTTTCGGCATCTACAATCTGAATAAATAAATACCAGCTTGTACAAAGCGTAGGACTTTGAACAACCCTAAACCTGGCCCAAAACCATGAAAGCCCAAAGTTTATGTACTACTTCAATTTCATAGCCATTCCCTAAATAAAAAAATGCATAGCCGGGGTACAATTTAATTCATAGTTGAACAACAGTTCCTGCATCAATATTCATGTACTGAAGAATATGTATAACCACAAGCCCCAGTCTGCAGCAGTAATAGAATGATGTACGATCCTAAATATTTACATGTTAACAAAGTGGCTGATACTTATCTGATAGCACCCAGAATAATTGTACTACAATGACAATCTTGTGCACTACAACTTGCAAAGGACAATTGCTCTGCTCTTCTGAAAAGCAATGTCGTGACCGTTTTAGGCACTCATTTGTTCAGAGCTTACAGAGAGCATATACTAAAGAACATATAGAATTAATAAGTAGTAGCTGATGACAGATGCAAATTAGACTGTAGTATGTACCTCAGGTCAAACGTAATTCCGGCGGACGGTGTGGAGTAGAAGTCGACGGTGTACAGGCACGGCGATGTCGGAAACTTGCGGCACGGCAATGAGCTAAATAACTACAGATTATCCTAGAGAGTTAGAACACAGAAAATTATTTAACCTTGAAATTAGAATCCAAATGGTTCAGTGATGTCTTTTTCCCTTGATGACAGATGCAAATTATCTCAATATAAATTGGTAGTATTGAGTGATGAGACTGTAGCAATAACAGCAATCAGTAGCGCAAGCTACATGTCTGTTCTCTATCTAAGTGAGCATCAATCAGTAGCATCATACATTATACAAGAAGCACCATACATCTATCTAAATGTGTAGCAATCAGCGCCTCTCTCTTTGCCCTCTCTGTCTGTCATCTCTCTGCTCTCTCTCTCTCTCTCTCTCTCTCTCTGTTCCTCCACCGTCTCTCTTTTTCTCCATAAGACCAGATCAGCAGGCGTTCGAACCTTGTCTCTCCCTCTCGAGCAGCAGTAGCCAGCAGCAGCTCCAGCAAACACACACAGTCAACTACAAACAACAGGCAGCGCCCAACATGCCGTTCTTTTTCTCTTTCTTTTGAATAAGATGCTTGCCATTCTTGATGCCCAAGATCGGGCTAATGCGGCCTGAGAAGTAGGCACACCATGGACGTGACGCTAGACGCGCATGCAGCTGGTCAGCATGGTTTGCCGCCTGCGTGTGCACCATGCCTCGTACACCACGCTTGCTGGACATAGCTGCTGCATGCCTCTCACGCATAACCGCCGCCACCGCAAACCTAGCACGGCCGCTGCTGTCACCAGATATCCATGCAACAGAGAGAGGAAAGGCTGGAGAGTGAGCGGGAGATGGACGCTACCTGAACCGCGGCCGTCGCCCTCGATCGTTCGCTAATGACCTCGACCGGTGTTGTCCAGCGCATGATGCGGATCCCCGTGTCACGGCTCCCGGCGGCTCGTCTGCCTAACTTGATGGATCAGGCGATCCATCCGCGCTCTCCCGTGGCCTTTGTTCTTTCCTTTCCCGACTTAGCAACAACATCGACCTCTATTTATCTCTCGATCTTGATCTAATCTTTTCTTCTCTCTGTCTTTCTCTCGACTTGAACAACGGAGAAGGAGGCTCAAAATAAGGACGCGAGCATCAGGGCGTGCATACTGGCACCTCCACGAGCGCGTCCGTGCAGCCGCCGCTCCATCCGCTCTCGCACCTGTAGGGCTGCAGGACCGAATTAGGACAATGACGAACGAAGAAAAGCTTCTCAACGTGAGGAGATCGAACCCCGCTCGCTTACCAGTTTTTATTACTCCTTCGTAGGATTCCCATCCGGACAACACAGATGGCAGGAAGCCCACACGGGAGTCTGCGTGGCCCATAAGTAACTCTGTCGGATATGCAAGCAATAGCCAGAGTTTATGTAGATCGACTTTTAAATCTGAGCCATCAATCTTTATGATTAACATAAAATCAACGGATATAAAGAAGCGACGTATGGAGAACCATGAAAGCTTCCTCCCTTTAATATTATTAGGTAAAGACAGCAGCGGCTGGTACTACTTCTCCTACTACTACTCTTCTAGCTAGCACTTGGTTGTAATTTATCGTCCTGTTTGCTCCTAGCTCCTATTACTATACTGTAAGAGTGTCAGTTTGTATTGTTCTACAGTATTTGTAATAATGGACGTGCGCGTGTTTCTTTATCAATTGGTTGTCCTCTTCTGGAGTTGATCGCCATGCACATGACAATGTTTACCTTTTAAGGGGAAGCCGTCATGGCGCACTTTATTGATGCTATGTTGCACCATCCATGGTGTTTTGTTCTGTGGATCAACAAGCTCATCGCCCTGCTACATTCTATTATACTGAAGCAAATCGTTACCGTAGTTATAAGGCACGTTTACATAAGGCTAATGGCAAATTCATGAACAACTGAAAGCGAAAACATTTGCAACCGAGATACATCCTCTCCTAGAAAAAAAAAAGTCAACTGGCTCATAACAGCTGAGAGGGAACAAATAAGGGGAATGCAATCGGCAGCGTCAGGCGGTGCGCAACATTGCATCAGGAGTCTTCACCCCAGCTACTACATGTTGTGTTACTACTATGCGCCATCATAATTTCACAAACTAACTTTACTCGTAAGGACTCTGAAGGCTGCTCAATCAGGCTCGCTTGCTGTTCATCTGACCCAAATCAAAGCCTTTCGGGGATGACTACGCGTCACTCGACTGAATAGTTTTTGTGACCAGTCGATTCTTTGTGAACCCTTGGATCTTGATCCAAGGATCTGCAATCATCTTCCACCTCATACTAAAAGCGCACTGTTCATCTTCTTTGTCGGGCCGAACCGCAAGCCTCCGCCGCCCGCGGCAGGCGGCGCTTCGGCGACCGCCTCGCCGCCCCGCCCTCCCGTCGACCTCCCCCCACCGCCAGGCTTGCCGCCGCCCCCGGCCATCCCTCTAGCTCCGCCCCAATCTAGTTTTCTTCTCCGGCGAAGCCACACCACCGCCGGCTATTACCGCCCCCACCCTGAACCCTAAGATAGATAATGGGGTGATGACGGCGAGCCCATTCCTTCTCTCCGGTGAGGCCCTTCCTTCTCCTTCCTTCTCCTTCCATGATTCGAAGATCGACTGACCCAAACTTGAAAAGTCAGTCGACTGAAATCTAGCTAAACTGAAGCCTTTCATATGGGGTTGGTTCCGTTTATAACATGCTATTTCTTTAAAGAAAAATCGAGGCAAAGCTATGTAAGCGTTGCATTTGATCTATTCTCGCAGGAACGAAGTAACACCACGTTTCTAGGCACGAAGATTGCTAGCTATTAGATATTCGAATCGGCAGAACGCGAGAAAAGATACGTTCGAGATCGCCTCCCGTGGAGACAACGCTCTCGTGTAGCACGGCCGCCGCCGGCGACAACACCGTATAGTGTTTCTTTTTTTTTTCGCCTCTTCCTACGCCATGCGCCGATATGATGGCGACGACGGTGACGCACTCCCGTGTGGACACATCAGTGGTGTTGATGACTAACCTGATGCTCGTCGCTGAGATATGAGTCAGATGCAATCGCCGCGTTAGACCATGCATGGATGTTTTCACAGAAAGGCACGAGCATAAAATAAGGTGCTATCCATTATTCATTTTCTTTGAGACTTTGACTAATCACGGTTGCATTTTCACATGCGTGTCAGAGATGAAGGCAGCTGCATGCGCTTCTTCTCCATGCAAGGCACGTCTACTCTGCTCTAATCTTCTCAAATGGAACGGCGCATCCTCATGAAGGAATTGACGTGTGTGTCTCCCGTGACCGGCTGCCCCACTGTTGCTTATGCAGCGACTTAAATTTCCAAAACAACAGGGTGTATTCCTCCGGTAACGCTTGACCACGCGAGGGCCAATAATTTGAGAGGGTGTTTGGTTTCAGGGACTTTTTTGTGCTGGGACTACAACAAATCCCTAGCAAACCAAACAGGGGGACTTTTCTGGGATTTTTTGCTAAAAGTCCTTAGAAGCACCTTCTTAAGAGTCTTTTTCAAAAAATCCTAGGGACTAGAAAAAGTCCTAGGACTAGAGAACAGACACCACCTGATTTGAAGTACACAGACATTGGGATCAAGCAAAAATTTCCTTATTGTAGGCTGTTCATTTACTCGTACTCTGTTCAGAACAAGTCAACCTATACCTTTTCCAATTTGTGCTTACCTGTGATTGTGAATGAGTTAGCACCGATTTATATTCTTCTCATATTTCTTTATGCATATATTGTATTCCATCTGTCCTATAATGTAAGACCTTATTACACCGCTGGGAAAACGGATGTAATAAGGACGGAGGGAGTACTTGTTTGTTTGATAATTTTTTAATTTCGGAATTATACTATTTTGCAGTACTGTATGTGCTACCCTCTAAAAAAATGGATGCTCGCATTATCAGAAAAATATGGTATGTATGCGGTTTTTCTTTTTGTGGGGGTATAGCCACTTGTACGTAGCAAGCCGACTCCAGCCTAGACTCCAAAGCTTACACAAAATACAAGTATATGGGGTGTTTGTTTCCAGGGATTTATTGATTTAGGGACTTAAAAAAGTCCCTATAAGTCCCACCTAAACCAAACACAAGGGACTTATTGGGACTTATTGTGGTGATTTAGAATTTATCAAATAAGACTCTTAGGGAGGAGTTTATTGGGACTTATCCCGGGCTGGACCTACCCCGCGTCGCTCCAGGCTCGTTCCCCGCACGCCGCCTGCCTCTCGGTCCAATCGCCGCCGCCGCCCGGCCTCTCGCCCCGTCGCCGCCCCGCCTCTCGCCCCGTCGTCGCCCCGTCGCCGCCCCGTCGCAGCCCCGCCTCTCGCACCGTCGTCGCCCCGCCTCGGTTTGCCGCCCCCGCCTCGGTTCTTTCTGCCTCAGTTCGTTGCAGCGGTGCCTCCAATCGCCGGACAGGCCCTCTCCTGAGCCTCGTTGCAGCGGTGCAACATGGACTTATAAGTCCGTGTAAACAAACAGGTAGGGACTCGGAACTTATAAATCCCTGTAAACAAACAGGTAGGGACTTATGACTTATAAGTTGGGACTTAAAAAAATCCTAAGACCTATGAAACAAACAGGGCCTAGACTCAAACGCTAATCAATAGGGCCAAGTATAGTAATGCTAGCCGGACTAGACTCTGACCCTGGACACGTACTGCACCTCACTCAAACTAGTACTACTCCTTTATATGGAAAAACACTAATGTTGTCAAGATTATCTCTAGAAGGGGTCGTGGAAGAGCCAGCGATCGGACTGGAGCAGCGTGCGCCCCTCCGGGTTGCCGTGGACGACGAGGGCCAACAAGGAGGAGCCTGCCGAAGAAGTGGACGAGGGACAGGAGCGCTAGCAGGCTGGTGACGAGGGCCAGCAGTGCGGCCCATAGCTCGAGCTCACTACTAATAGACACTAGTAGAGTGCCCGTGCGTTGCCACGGGCTCTTGAAATAGTTTATCAGAGTTACATGTTAAAATGCACACATACAAACAATATAACACAAACTGAAGTCCATTATTGCAATGTAACAAGCTGAGTGATGTTACAACTTAACATCTATTACAAAAAATAATAATATCTAGATGATGCGCTTAAGAAATTCTTTCACAATATCAGGAAAGTTTCCTCTAGCTTCATTCCCGCGATGTTTTAGCAAGTATAATAAAAATTGCTTCCTCAATTCATACCCATCTTACAGAAAAAATAAATGTAGTTAGTAT
The DNA here is from genome assembly GCF_056163025.1 of Triticum urartu. NCBI lineage: Eukaryota > Viridiplantae > Streptophyta > Magnoliopsida > Poales > Poaceae > Triticum > Triticum urartu. Next base: position 9,437,668 of record NC_141879.1, read on the forward strand.
GAAAAAATCACAGAGAAGGTCTTAAAAAATGTAACCCACAATACTCACCGCGCAAACCGGCTTAACCAATTCTTTACCATTCCACCAGAGCATAAAATGAAAAACAAAATAGCCAGACACATTCCTGGAAAACTTTCAATTAATATTATAAATAATATAATGATACGAAAAGTAAATATTCTTATTATGAATTTATTACCCGTCTATACTCGTTGGAACACCGGCCGGAAACAAACGATGCCATTTAGATATATCAGAATTCCACCCAGGCAGCTTTATTTCGAGTGCTTCTTTGAAATCTCTTGAAAAACTTTTTAATTTCAGTGAATGCCTCAAATTTTTATCCTCTGACAATTGTGATGATTGAATAGGATCCATAATATGTAGACGACGTGCCTCTTTGTCGATGATGTACAGGATGTATCGGCCGATGGATGCATAGGGAAGATAAATCTACAAGTGGAGCTATTAGAAACAAAAACAAACCATGATAACAATGGTCAAAATATTTTATTTACCTTATTGCAAGATGAGATGTCGGTCTCCATCCCAGACCAGCTATCAAATAATGTTGCCAACGTCTGGATAGTTTCCTTCTCACAAAACTTCTGACCTCGTGTTGAATCTAGCAGCATGGACTAAGTAGAAGAAAAAAAATATTGTTTCAACATGTTGATACTAATGGCACCTAGAATGAAGAGTTATGGTAACTTACACAAAATCGTAGATCCATGTAGTGTATAGGAGGGTCTGTGAACAATACTCCCTCGTCACATGATAGCATAAGCACGGCGGTGTTGAAGCAATCATTGTCCATGGGCTGCTTCATGTTAAGTATGCACTGAAGTTTCTTAAGACTTAAGCTCATTGGATCGGGTGTGGAGCTCCGGACCCACACCTTCCTGTAATTTGGATGGTAAGAAGAACAATAATATACATCCGCATATTAAATATTGATACATGATACTTACTCCAAACATCCAGCATCATTGATCGACATGATGTAGCTACAGAGGCCGGCAAGTATTTCGCGTTGGTCCGTGGGAATGATAGTGATTGGGGCGGGACGTTTCTCTTCGACAACGTCAGATGGATTATCCAGGATCTCAAGATCAGAATTAGCATGGAGCAGACAAGTTTCTTCGCTAAGAGGTTGATGGTACACGGGACATCCTTTTAACTTATTAAGCTCTGAATCGAGCAAAATAATTGCTAATTTTTGTCGAAAATGTTTCATATCCTCCTACAAAAAAAATTTGAAAACAATTTATAAGATATTTTGATAAAACATTATGAGATAATGTATAAAACCTAAATACCTGCGTAAACTGGTCTGACAGTCCATGTGGTGTCCAGTATTCCATATAATTTAGCATAAACAATCCACATGATATGCTATAATATTATTATAAAATAATGCTATAGAATATCACACAGATGAATCTAAAAACAAAGTATTGAAACAACTGCTTACCCATCGGTTTGTATTGCCTCCTGAATTTGCTCTACAACCGTCCATTTTGTAACATTGAGATCAGGCCACTTATGACCTTTGATAAACTCCGAACTATGCTCTGCAAGTTTCAGCCATTTCTCGAGCCCTAATAACTTTTATGTATATACGAGAAATGTTAAGGATAAAGTCAAACAAAATAAATGCTAAGATGAGAAAAGAAATAGATAGTTACCGTAGTAGAAAGGTCATTGCGTTTGACATTCTCACCAAGTGAGTCCAATACTTGGATCTCTCGTTGTTTGGCGTTGGCAACTGCTAGATACCAATGGTAGCCCGGCATGTTAATCGGAATGAACAACTGGTGTAAATAAGATACAAGTCACAGTCACAATTAGATATAGTTATTAATAAATCATTAAACATATGAACTAAATAAAAACAATCCATAATTATATGCATGGATTACGAGACAAAAACTAACCATATCTTGTTGTAGATAACTATTAACATGACGCACGATGCGACGATATTTTGATGGGTCTATGTCTCTTTCCCCGTCTTCTTTTATCTGGCCGGATACAAACGTGCTAATAATGTGTACCTTTTCACCCGCCCTGTCTTGTAAATTCTCATGAGCAAGCATGCAATATATGTAAGCATTTATCACCTGCAAACAATATTTAAATTATATTTATACATTATGATATTATATATAATCAACTAATTACAAAGATTGTGCAATTGGTCTTACACCATCATGTAAGAACATGTCATTTTTAATAAGGCATTCCAAATCGTCAGTTGCTAACATGGCATCTCCAATGTCCACAAACTGGGTATTCTTAGGGGCAGACTTGATTGATTCGATGACTGTAATATCTCTAGGGGTACAAACATAGTCTATGAAATTCATAAAAAAGTGAGCTAGCTTATTAAACAATAAAAGCCAAATTAGTTGAATACAAAAGATAATATCACAAATAAATGTTGATAATAATATAAAAAAATACCTTGTGGGATAACATGTAAATTAGCATCCTTTTTTGGTTTATTATGAGATATAACCTCTTTAACGTGATTATGTTGTGAATTTCCGGCCCCTTGCAGCGACATTGCATCTGAACCCTCAATGGATTCTTTCCGTGCATCTCCAGAGTCCATATCCATGTATACTATATCCTGAAAAAACAAAAATATAAATACACCATTCATTTTATCGTATATAACATAGATACAGAGTAAGGTTAGCTATATGCACCTCTTCTCGCGGTGTTTCAGTGCGGTCTGTCATCGTTGCATCCGTGCGTATGTCGGAACCCATCAATTTATATCTATGCTAAAATATATTTAATATTTTTTACTACATCATAAAACTATATATAATATATAATACAAAACAACTGTTTTATCTGATAATAAGAAAAGCATTTGGTTATATTAGAAAAAAATGCTTGTTAAATCATTTTACAAGCAGAACAATTCGGGGAAAACAACAATCTATAATGTTCATATAAGTTAGTAGGCGTTTAAAATTTCTTAAACTATTTTAAATTAAATGATAGGCTATGGAAAATTGACAAACAGAAACTAAAACAAACAACCCAACATTAACAAAGTTTATTTGTTTCATCTATATTTTTTTGTGATACCCTTAATATATGTAACAAGCATAAAAATATTTATTTTCATGAACCAGGTTTATATATATAGAATTTTGTTTATTTACAAATCAATAATTACGATTTTTTGTTTAATATCATTTTGTGAGGTACAAAAAAAATTACAAACAAAATCATCCCAGCATTAATAACAAGAATACCATGATGAATTATATATGATGAAATATAAATGATATTTCCTACTGCATCATATTATTATATGTAGTATATAATAAACCATTTTGATATTATTATAATTATATGTAACACAACTTATTCGTATGCAAAAATGTTGTTTAAATAAATATTATGAGAAGCCAAATTTATTTTATATTATATTTCCTAATAAAAAATATTTGTAACACAACTTATTGGTATGCAAAAAATAAAACCAATTTCATATTATTAGAAATATATGTTGTTTAAATAAATGTCATACGCCATGTTCCTAATTTTTTTTCATAGTTTTCAAAAAATGTTCATGATATTTGAAAAATATTTTTGCTTTTTACATAAATGTTCTTGATATTTTGATTTTTCATAATGTTTTTTTCAAATTATGCAGGTGTTATTGTTTTTTAAATAAAACTGATGTATATTATCAAAAAATGTTAGGTATTTTCAAAAATTCTTCCTCAAATTCGAAAAAATTTAATTGCTTTCTAGAAATTTTTTATGGATTTACCTATAAAGGTTCTGACTTTTCAAAAATTGACCTGGATTTTAAAAAATAGTTATTTTTTATTGAAATTAGTTCTCAAATTCAATACAATGTTAATATCTTAAAAACTTGTTCACGTTTATGAAAATATTATGGACTTTTTAAAAAGGTTACGATTTTCAAAGTTTGTTCTTAATATTCAAAAAATGTTTGTGCCTCTAAAGAACTGTTCACACTTCCGAAATTGTTCATTTTAAAAAATAAGGATGTCATTTTCCAATGTTTTTGAAATATTTATAAACTGTTTGTGGTCAAAAAACCTTTCAAATTTATAATTTTTTTTATTTGTTAAATTTTTTTTTCTCAAAATTCATAAAAAAATAGGTTTGGAAAATTTGTTTGCTTTTTCATTTTTGCTATCTACTTTCAAAAGCATTCATGTTTTCAAGAGAGAAATAAGGTGATGAAGCAGAAAAGAAAGAAAAATAAAATAAAAAGGAAAATATTTTGGGCCGGCCGAGTCGGGACGAAGCCTTTGCGTGCCCAGCCGCCCGCCGCGCGACGGCCCACCTCCCCTGCTGCGGTCGCGCTTGGCGTTCCACCTACCCGCCCGTCGGCCCATCTCCCCGCCTCTCCACCTACCCCGCCGCCCACCTTATCCAATCCCTCCGCTCCACTCCCCTCCACTCGCTCCTCTCCCCTCCACTCACTCCCCCGTCGCCCCAGTTTCCCCTCCGCCGCCGCGTCGCCGCGTGCGTCCACGGGCTGGCGTCCGCGCGGCTCCGCCCGGCGACCGCCGCATCAGGCCCTCTCCTCTCCAATCAGTGGCAACCTATCGCCCTCTCACCTCACCCCCGACGCATCACCGCGCACCTCGCCGAGAACGCAACCACCAAGACTCCGCCCGGCGAAAGCTGCATCTCCGGCGAGCCGTGTGCGGCTGAGGGGACGCACGCATAGAGCTTCATCGCGCATGCGCGGGTGCTGGATCCGGTGGCGGTCCGTTCAGATCCGCCACGTTGCTGGTCTCCGGCGATGTCAAGGTCGAACCGAGGCGGGGTGCATCGATCTGCAACGACATTAGCTATGGTACGCGCGTCCGAACCATTTCCTCCTCTACTTCTTCCATTTGTGGAATCTCTGGCCTGATCTCCTCCTCGCCTTCTGTTTCGAGGCGGCTCCCCGACGACCAAGCCATGGCCAAAGTGGTGCATCCTGCCGTCTTCATCGCCGGCAAGAAGCAACACCACGAGGTGCAGTCACGGTGGTCTACCACTCCGCCGTCTTCCGCAACCCATACCCACTTCCGTGGCAAGGTGAGACAAACGGCCCCTCCCCCGTCCTCCGTCCCCACTAATGGCCGTAGGTCCGCGGTTTGCTGTAGTTTAGGGCTAGCTACGTGATCGTGTACTGCTAGAAAGTTAGCTTTAGGAGAAGAGAGAGGGATTTGAGACAACAGATCGAGTGTTGCCGTGTGGAGTATTGGGTATCTTTTGCACTTGCTCCATCAGCATAGTGCTACTATTTCATATCATTGATTGATGATTTGTTTTTTCATAATTGAATTGGCGAATGATGAAAAGGTGTAATGTTCAGGGATTTTTGCTGGATGATTTGTTGATCCAGTTTAATTTTAGTAGGCATCTGGGTACTGTTTATGAATTGATAGTGCACCTTGCTTAAATCCTACAATATTATTTATACTTTTCTGAAACAATCTTCTCTGGATTTCATACAAACAAGTGGATTGGTTCGAGTCCACAACAATGTGCCTTGCTTAAATCCTACAGTATTATTTATATATTGCTTTTGGTTTTAGTTAAGCTAACATCACCAATCTTTTAATGATAGCCGGGCTTGGGCTTGTGCACAAGTTCTGGCCCAGTTTTTTTACTTAGTAATTTTGGTTTCTTAATGTTATTAGGAGACCCATTTATTCCAGCTGCACTTTATGGAAATATAATAAACTAAATAGCAGACAGTGCTATGATGTCAATAGTCATCTGGTTATGAAGCTGTCATTTTAATCATGAAATAGTCACTATTATATCTTTCTTTCAATTACTGGAAAGAATTTTGTGTCTTACCACCCCATATTGAATTTGTGCTAACTATACACAAATTGGGCTAAACTGGGATCATGGTATTTAACCATGATAAGCTAAAGGTAGTTTAAACATGTTTAATAAAGTCACTTTTGCTTCTTCTTGTTGTGATATATTGTACTATTATATGGTCAGCTAGAAGATGAAAACTATATTTGTTGGAGTTGAGCTTAAACTAATTTCTTCATGTTGTTGATGTTTTTTGTGGTTTCATGCACTTTTGTTCGTGAACTTGGAGACAACTTGGAGACTATGCTTACAGTATATTCTCATTGCCAATACAGCAGTTAACTGATGTATAGCAATTAATTAATTTCATAGGTACACATGGGTAATTCAAGAAGCAGGGCGGTTGATCAGCTACCAGAAGAGGACGTTTCTACAGGTATGCAGCATTTCCATGAGAAAGTACTACACATGTGTTAACGAACATTCGCAAGCTTTCATAGCGTGATAACTGTTGAAGTTAATTCTACGGGCATGCTTTAACCTATCATAATCTGCTACGCATGAGTTATGTGCACTTTTCGTATTCACATAATTAATGCATAATGCTTTTCAACCGCCCTGCTTCTTGAATTACCCATGTGTACCTATGAAATTAATTGCTATACATCAGCTAACTGTTGTATTGGCAATGAGAATATACTGTAAGCTGGCATGAGTATATTTAATTGGCACCAAAATAGGTTGTGTGCACATACTGGACCAGATATATAAAAAACGGTGGTTTTGCTAGTAGTTCGAAAAGGCAAGTGAATTCTGATGGGAAATTAATGTTAGCTATGCAAAAACAATTATGGTCTCCCATCAATGTAACATGGATTGTTGGTTACGGAGTCGTATTTGGACTAAATCAATTTCAACCACCTGATGCTCACATTGGCATAAGACCCTTGACTTTTTTCAGATGGCATAGAAACCTAGATTGTTTACTATTGCATGGAACCTATTAGATTAAAGTGTTATAACTACCTTATGTTTGTGACACTTTTTGCATGTGATGCTGTTTCGAGGATGGAAAATGGAGATCCTCTGCAGTTGTGAGATGCAAACTCGATGACACCGTCACCGATGCCTGTTGCCACTTGATGATTCACCACCTGCAAGCATTTGGGGATGTCAAATAGTGATAAACAGGTATGGCTGTCAAATAGTGACAAACATTTCCCATTCAAAACGGTGGTTCATATGGAAGGATGACATTATTTCCCACTCTGAACGATTTTGTTCATCCAGCATCTACCTGCACTCAATCATTTTCAACCATCTGACTATTTCCTGTTGGCATAGAAACCTTAAGTTTTGCATGTCACCAATTAGAGTCAAGCCTCTTACCTACCTTATGTTTGTGTCAACTAACCTCCAGATGCTGCTGCTGATGACACCCCACCCTGGGGCTGGCACCAGGCCCAAACTCCTGTCAGTTATGTGCACGAAAACTGAGTTCCTTGCAATGAGATGATTCAATTTAGGGCTGATAAAATGAGAGCAAGAGGTATGGCACAGTTGAGGATGTTGAACCGAGATCACAATGCCAGTACGACCACGGAACCGATCAGAGATGCAGATTTGTAAGAGTAGTAATTGTAAAGGTAGGAATATGTAAACGCCACACCTGACACCTGATTTTGCAATCGCCACTCCGGCGGCGACTGGATCCACGGAACCGATCAGAGATGCAAATTTGTAAGAGTAGTAATTGTAAAGGTAGGAATATGTAAACGCCACACCTGACACCTGATTTTGCAATCGCCACTCCGGCGGCGACTGGATCGCACGCAGGTCCGCTGAAGAGCGACGGATCGGGGACGTGAGCCTGTCTTTGCACCCGGACGGCGTCGTCGCCGGGATAAGACTGCACGCTGTGAAAGAGACGTACGGTATGAGCGCTTGTGGCGGCGGACAAGGGTTTCAGGGTTTCTGACGGCGGCCAAGGGTTTGAGGGGAGGGGACGAATGACCGCGGCTCGCAATGGGATCGAGGTCAAGACGATCAGATCGATCAGCCCGTCATTTCATAGGTTAACCGTGATTGATCGTTGTAGGGGTTTTTTCTAGCTGTGAACCGGCGCGGTTCAGAATGGGCGTAGTTGTATCTTGACGTTTTTTTATTGGTTGGGAGGTAAGATGCGGGGGAACGATGGAAAGCCGGAGGTGGGACGAAGTACCAAAAAAACCAGGGAAGGTGGGACGAAAATTGACCGGCGGAGACTACCAACTGCTCCATTAGGAGTAGAGATGATGAAGACATGGCGGCGGAAATCGCCGGTGAGCAGCAGCTCGGAGGAGACGCGGGCGGCGACGTGGTGGACACCCAGCGCGCAGAGGGCGATAAAGCGCGCTGCAATTCGGTGCCATGGCGATGACGGCCTCGGCCCAGATGTCGTCCTCGTCGGGGTTGTAATTCAGCTGGAGGATGTCCCCGGCCGATATGGGTCGAGCTGGAGGATGTCGTCGGCCTCGGCCTCGGCCTCGTCGCCGTTTCATGAGGCTGCCATGTCTCGATCTGTATTCTCTGTAGCTAGTTCTTCTCGATGTAATCGATGGCTTGGTGTTAGTTAGGAAGAATGAGATTGCACGAATCGATAATCATTGATAGTGTGCAAGGTGCACATATATAGATACAGGGTGGACCGGCCTCTACTTGTCTCCCAAGATGTACAAATATACGGGGGGAGAGAGAGATACAACGGTATAAATACAGACCCTAGTCCTATACATATGCAGTGTACAACGTACGCTCAACACCCCCCGCAGTCGAAGCGTCGTCGGAGACACAGAGACTGGACCGAAACTCCTCAAAGACTGGGGTTGGTAATCCCTTAGTCATGACATCGGCGAACTGCTGAGTGGTAGGAACGTGTAGAACACGAACCTTCCCAAGAGCCACCTGCTCGCGAACGAAGTGAATGTCAAGCTCAATATGCTTCGTACGGCGATGGTGTACGGGGTTGGCGGAGAGGTAGACGGCGGAGACGTTGTCACAGTAGACGATCGTGGCCTTGGGAACCACACAGAGCAACTCCTGAAGAAGCTGACGGAGCCAAGAGCACTCAGCAACGGCGTTAGCCACTGCCCGATACTCCGCCTCGGCGCTCGAGCGAGAGACCGTGGGCTGCCGCTTGGATGACCATGATATCAGCGAAGGTCCGAGGTAGACACAGTAGCCTGACGTGGAACGACGCGTGTCTGAGCAGCCAGCCCAGTCAGCATCGGAGTAGGCGACCATGTCGATGGATGAGGAAGCCGTCAAGGTGAGCCCCATGGTCATAGTGCCGCGTATATACCGAAGGATACGCTTCACCAGAGTCCAATGGGAATCACGCGGGGAGTGCATGTGGAGGCACACCTGCTGAACTGCATATTGCAGGTCAGGCCGAGTGAGGGTGAGATACCGCAGGGCGCCGACAATGGAGCGGTAGAATGCCGCATCTGGCGCAGGGGAACCCTCCAAAGCAGAAACCTTCGCCTTGGTGTCAACAGGCGTGGACGCGGTCTTGCAATTAAGCATGCCTGCGCGCTCGAGAAGCTCATGAGCGTACTTCTGCTGATGCAGAAAGAACCCGTCGGCACGACGAATGACCTCAATGCCAAGGAAGTAGTGCAGCGCTCCAAGATCCTTGAGGGCAAACTCATCACGTAGACGAGCCGTGAGCTGCTGAAGAAGCCCAGGCGAGGATGCCGTCAGGATAATGTCGTCCACATAGAGCAGTAGATATGCAGTGGCAGTGCCCTGATGATAGACGAACAACGACGCGTCGGAGCGGGTTGTATGAAACCCAAGCTGCTGTAGAAACCCGGCCATACGCTGGTACCACGCCCTGGGGGCCTGCTTCAGTCCATAGAGGGACCGAGAGAGCAGGCAGACATGGTCGGGATGCTCGGCGTCAACGAAACCAGTCGGCTGCTCGCAGAAGACCCGCTCCGTGAGATGGCCGTGCAGAAACGCGTTGGAGACATCCAACTGATGCACTAGCCACGCCCGGGAGACCGCTAGCTGAAGCACTGTACGGATCGTGCCCGGTTTAACAACCGGAGCGAAGGTGTCGGTGAAGTCCACACCGGCGCGCTGGCGGAAACCGCGCACCACCCAACGAGCCTTGTAGCGCTCAAGAGAACCGTCAGGGTTGGTCTTGTGGCGAAACACCCATTTGCCACTGATGACGTTGGCGTGAGGGGGTCGTGGCACAAGATGCCAGGTGGGGTTGCGCTGCAACGCGTCAAACTCCTCGCGCATCGCGGCGAGCCAATGTGGATCGCGGAGAGCGGCGCGTGCGGACGAGGGTATGGGCGACGGTGGAGAGGATGATGTCGACACCGCGCACGCGTACTCGTCAACAGCATAGCGTGTGCTGGGGCGGTGGATGCCGGCGCGGGACCGTGTCACCATGCCGGTGGAAGGCGGGTCGGCTGCGGCGGGGGGGGGGGGGACGGACGGGGGTGATGAAGAGTCCGTCACGCCCGGCGTCACAGCGGGACCGAAGCCGGCTGCGGTGGCGGGCCCAGCCGAGGTGGGGCCGGCCGGGACGGGGCCAGCCACGGCGCCTGGCGGGCTGGAAGCCGAAGGGCCACCCGAGGCCATGCAGGGCCGCGCCGGGGGGCGTGCAGCCGGGGCCGCGGCGGGTTGCGCCGCAGAGGGGCCCGCGAGGGGGGGCGCCGAGGCTGCACCAGGAGGAGTCGACAGGAGCCGCACCGGGGCCAGGAGAGGCCTCGCCGGGGGCATCATTGAGTCCGCATCCGGGGCACCATCAGGAAGCGCCGAGTCTGCTGCAGGCACTTGATGAAAGGGAAAAACCCGGTCGTCAAAGTACACGTGTCGAGAGGTGTACACACGGTGGGAAACGGGGTCGTAGCACCGGTAACCTTTGGTGTTAGGAGGGTAACCTAGGAAGATACATGCTATGGAGCGAGGAGCGAGTTTGTGTGGTGAGGTGGAGGCGGTGCTGGGATAACACAAGCATCTGAAGATGTGAAGACCATCATAGGAGGGAGGGGAACCAAAAAGAAGGTGGTGGGGTGTGTAGTTCCAGCGTGGACGACAAGGCCTAATGTTAACTAGGAGAGTGGCGGTGGCGAGAGCATCAGGCCAGAACCGAGGGGGCACGTTGGAGTGAAACAACAACGTGCGGACGCAGTCGTTAAGAGTGCGGAGAATCCGCTCGGCGCGGCCGTTCTGCTGGGATGTGTAGGGGCATGTGAGACGAAAGCTGGTGCCGTGAGAGGCGAGTGGCAGCGTTTGAGCACAGGAGTTCCCATTCTTATAACATGTCTGAAGCGCTAGGCCGGCCCACCGAGGCCTGCATTTTTTTTCGATTCGCACTTAACTGCCGCTTGTGTTGGGCTCGTTCGTTGCCACTATTCGTTTCATTTCTCTTATGCTTTTAGAATGTGCGGTGAACATTTTTTTAATATACGCTGAACACTTTTTCTGCTTATAGTGAACATTTTTCAATGCACGATGAACCTTTCTTTACAAACGGTGAACATTTTCTTAATATAATAAACTTTGGTAATATCCGTTGAACATTTTTGTACTATAGGTTGTTCAATTTTCTTACAATAAGGAACATTTTACTTAATTCGTGGTAACTTTTTTTGTAACTTATGGTGAAATTTTATTAATGCACGGTGAGTTTCAAGATTGTTATCGCGAATATTTTCTTAATACATGGTGAAAATTTTGTATTTCACAAAATGTTCAGTATGCATTAAAACTTATTGTGTAAAGTCAATTTGCATTTCCAGAATTACTTGAAACGAATAGTAACCGGGGCAACGAACGAGGCCAACACAAGCGGCAGTTAAGTGCGAATCGAAAAAAAAATTGCAGGCCTCGGTGGGCCGGCCCAGCGCTTCAGGCATGGTCTAAGAAAGGGAACGCCTGTTTTCAAACGCGAACTGCGCTGTGGTGTGGTGGTTAGCGTGTGCCGCCCGTGCACTGCAGGTCGCAGGTTCGATTCCAGCCTCGCCTGATTTTATGTTTCTTTTATTTATTTGTTCAAGTGGTGGAAAATTTCAAACCAGTCCAGATTCAGTGGTGGAAAATTGCAAACATAAAAGAATGCCTCTCATGGAGCCTTTTTCCCCGCAAAAAAATTGGGCATTTTTGTGATTACATACAACGTAAGGGGGTTTTCTGCAAAAAACATGCCACGTCGGCACCTGATGGGCGGGCCCTGCCGGTCAGATACACCGTCAATACGTATAAAACGCACTTTTAGTCTTTTTTGCAACGGCTCGTCCCAATCTTGGTACTGACACGTAAAAATTACCAATCTTGGTACCAATCTGCTTCTAATGCCCCAATTGTGGTACTTCTGTGCAATTTACTCAAATAATACTGAGTGGTTGTTTTACATCATATATACAACCACCTGAGAGAGGACATATGTTTTAAAGGAGGATACCAACTGTTGTCATAGGGGGTCGTCCTTCCTCTTCTCCTCCTCTGAGAGCTTGGTAAAGTAGGAGGAGAAGGTGAAGGATGACCACCATCGATGCTCAAAGTAATAGTGAGTGAGTGTACACCATATGTACAACTAGTTGAGAGGTGGGAGACATTGTGAGAGGAGGATGCATCACTCACTATTACTTTGAGCATCGGTGGTGGTCATCCTTCACCTTCTCCTCCTACTTTACCAAGCTCTCAGAGGAGGAGAAGGAACGCTCACCACTGACGGTACAAATACAAGTGAAGGAGTGTCCATCATATATACAACCACTTAAGAGTGAGCACGTGTCAACCAGAACGAAAGAATAAGCTAACAGTGAGGAAGTGTCAAACGTATATACAGAAATGCTATCCATTTTTATTGCTTATAAATGTTGCTATCTTTATAATTGTGTTTTTCTTCTTCTAAATGATAGGTATTTTCTATGTGTTAGAGTGGGACAATGAGACGTCTTGTTAGGACTCCTACAGCCATAAAATCACCGCGAATGTGGCTAGATCCGATGTGGTGGATGCATCCGGAAGCGCCCGGGCATCCCATACCCGCCTCAGTTTAGGGCTCGATATAAGGGGTGCTGGTTAGCCCGGACGTTTGGGACCGGTATAAGGCATACGTTTAGTTTAAATTTTCTTGACCGCTTAGTGACAGGGCCGTCCCCCAATTGCCATGGGGGTGGGGTGTACGTGCATGCATCCATGACCGACGCCGTTGATGATCCTGAGGTGATGGTGGCGGCGGCAGAGCCCGCCGAGTGGTTCAGGAACGTGTTCATATGCTTCGTGGGTTTCATATCCTTCGCGCTCATCCTTGTCTCCGTGCTCTTGATGGACCTCAGGCATGATTACCCATCGGCAATGTGGGTCCCTGCCTTCATCATGGGGCTACAGGCCTTCTTCCTCGGTTGTTGGGTCTGCTTCTTCTTCGCGGCCTTCCAGGACGAGTGGAGCAATGGCAATCCGGAGGTGCACAGGATGGTAGACAACTTTCTTCAGTCTGATCGGACTTTCTTCCGGGAATGCCTCCACCAGTTTGGACACCTTATTGAGACCGGGGAATTAAAAAAATTTATGTACGCACTCGTTATTTACTTGTTGTCTGGTGAACCCTAGTAAAGTATAGGAGTAGCTTCTAATAACAAGTTTTGCTAAATCTCAGTTGACTAAGATTTTATTATGTCTCAGTCGATACTTATATTCGTGAGATCTTATCCATGCAACATTTTCTTTTCAGTTTTTTTTTCTTTTTACATTTTATATCACCCAACCAAGACTTGGTTAAGTTTCCGATGACTAGTGTAATTAAGTCCATCGCATACGGTTAAAGTCCTCTTTCGCAAACAAGGACCAGAATCTTTGTTCGTCTCCCATGCCCAACTCTTCCTCATTGGAGTCTGTCGCCTGCACGTTGCCGGTCGATGTAAGGTCGACGATGAATCCATCATGGTCGGAGGCCGGCACGTTCACCACAACGCGGTTGCAGTGCCCGAGGTTGCCGACCATCCGTATCAATGCCAGATGGTCTGACTCCGCCTCGCCGACGTCTGCCACGGCCTCCCGCACCCTTTGCCTTGCACGACGCGCATGGCATGCCATAGCCTCATCAGTAGACGTGCCACGAAAAGCCTTCGAGTCGGCGCGTCAACGAAGGGGTTGCGCCTCCGCCACGGTTTTCGGATGCCAGACGGAGCGCACCGCCTCCGGCGAGGCAGCGGTGTCACGCATCGCCCCGGAGCTAAGCGCCATTTGGGCGGACGCTATGGATTACCGCTGGATCGAGTCCGGCCGTTGTGGGTCATTCTCCGCGCAATGTGGATGGCCATCTGCACCTCAGGCCCGACCGGGATGAGATCCCAGTCCACAGATCAGGTAATGAAGGACTCAGATATTCTGCCCACCATGCTGGAGAAGGTTGGAGATCGCCGGAACGAAGCTTAGTGGCAGAGTGGAGTGGCTAGAGTTTGGTCCGGGAGTGGATGGAGACGAATATATGTGGGGTCTGGTGGGTCAGCGTTGGCCGGATCTTACATGGCGGACGTGCACGGGCGTCCCCATATCCACCCTAATTTTTGGCTGTATATGAGGGGTGTCGGTCAGCCCGGGCATTTACGTTTGGTATGGGGCGCCCGTCTAGTTCGGATTTTCTTGACAGGTCAGTGACACGCCATCCGCCCGGGCGTATAAGGGAGGTTGAGACGCCTGGTTGTCGATGCTCAAAGTTCTTTTGTCGAGAACAACAAGGAAGAAATAAAGACAAGAAAATAATAAATATTACCAAATCTACAAACTGCCAAATGCCAATACAAGTTTAAATTTCCATTCTATACACAAGTTAAAATATACAAGTTTAATTTTCACCCGCAAAAATAAAATGTTGCAGAGATGAGGCATACGTTCTTATGTATGCTTGTTTTGCCGAAAACAACAAGGAAATAAAAAACAAAGATTAGGCATAACAAATGATATCGATACACGCTACAACCAAATAATTATTAATATAGGAATAAAATTTCGATGTACATATACAACAATGTATTCCTTCTATATCTAGACCAATCGTCCAAGACAAGTAATATGAATTAAAGGGAGATGACGACGACATAACAGTACTAAGCTAGTATCGGAAAAGACGAATATATGTGTGATCGGATGGGTAAGCATGGGCCGAATCTGACGTGTCAACCCGGGCATTTGGGCTGGGTATGGGGCGTCCGGCTAGTTCAAATTTTCTTGACCTGTTAGTGGCAGTGCCGTCCACCCAGGCGTATAAAGCTGGAGGGGGTTAAGACGCCCGGTTGTCGATGCTCAAACTTCTTTTGTCGAGAACAAAAAGGAAGAAATAAAGAGAATAAAATGATAAACAGTACCAAATCTACAAACAGCGAAATGTCAATACAAGTTTAAATTTCCATTGCATACACAAGTTTAATTTTCACCCGCAAAAAAAAAAGATGTTGCAGAGATTGGGCGTTCTTAAGTATGGTTGTTTTGCCGAAAACAAGAAAATAAAACTAAGGGAAGGTATAACAAATGATATCGTTATACAAACAACCAAATAATCATTAACCTAAATTTTAAAAAGTGCAGCTGCACTTTTTTAAGGTTGTGAGCACACACCCTTCAGCGCCGTCGGATCTGGATCCCGATCGTCAGGTGCCGCACTGTCGGGTTGTAGAGCGAAACGTCCACACTCCACAGGATTACGGACGTGCTACCGACTAGTATCCCGCACCTTATCCACTCACTCAAGCCCCACGCCTTCTCCATACGCGGCCGCCGCATCGCTCCTCCTTCTGGCACGCGCCCGTCCGCCGCGCTCATCCTCCCGGCTACGCGCTCCGCCGCCTCGCTTCTCCAGGCAACTCCCAACGAGACGCACCGCGTGAAGCACACCCATCTTGTCTGCAGCTTCTTCTCCCTAATCCACCTCCATGTATTCCGTGGCGGAGCTTCTGGAGATTACTAGCAGATTTTGGGAGGCGTGGGGAGAAGAGGGAGGAGAAATACCACTCTGCGGAGAGAGAGGAGCCAGAGTGCCATCCGCGCGCGGTGACCACCAGGCGGAGAGAGGGGGATCTGGGCGGCGCCCCTCCTCCGTGCGCCGCGTTCGTGCACGAGCCAGGGACCCGCGCATCCATGCAACACGACCTCCTCGCGTGCAGGAGTGGGGGACGCCCAGATCCGGGTCAACGCCGCCGCGTGATCCCAAGTGCTCCGACCAACGGAACCAGCCGCGGGACCCTTCACTCGGTCACATGTCCGTCGCCGAGCTTGGTTGGGGTGGGCGGAATGGAGGACGGCTGACGGACGAACGGGCGAACTGTTGACATTCGCCGGCAACGACTCCAGTTCTCGTATACGAACAAAACAGAGGTAATATTTCCCCCAATACGTGCTTCTCACACCTTCGTCACACATTTGGTTATTGCCCAGAGACAAAACAATGATCCAGGCGTACTGTGGGTGCCTACAAAATCGAAGCAAGGGATTCAGAGTAGGTTAGTTGCAAGATTCAGTAGTTCCAGCGATGACTTTGCCTTACGCGCGTTTGGATTTGGTCTGGATCACTCACGGAGGTGGTGAGGGGTTGAATTGGGTGTTGTACATTGCGCTCTAATTGATTACTGAAACTACCAATTTTTTCTGCAAAATCTGCTCACCATGATCCCTAGTTCTTGCTTTCGGTTGTGTCGGATATCTACCATTTTTTAGAGTAGTAAAAGTCAGGGAAGTGACATCTTAGGCACACATTTGTAGGTGGTAGGGAAATTTTTTGGGATGATCAGGATTACGGAAATAGACTTTGCAAAAATATGTTTGTCCACAAAAATAGGCAAGTCACACATTAAACTATACCAAGTCCCATGCAGTTGTCCAGCAAATCCTGATTTTTGGATTTGTCGCAAGTCACACACAAAATACTTTGCAAGGCCCATATAATTGCCAAGCAAGTCCTGCTTTTCTCCTATGCACACCTTTTTTAAGGGGGTACAAAAGTTTTTTGGGATGTTCAGAATGTGGAAACAGTGTATTTTTCAAAAAAATTGTTGTCCACAAAATAATAGGCAACTCACACATAAAACTGAAGCAAGTCCACACAGGGTTTCAAGCAAATCCTGATTTTTGGTACTCAGAGCAGGATCAAATCGAAACTATCTTTTCATTGTAGTCATTTTCTCAGTAATAAATGTTTTTTTTTGTGTTTTCCAACAAATAACAGCTCAAGACGGAGTATTGCCGGTGTACGGATGATAGTTTGTTCGGCAGCATGGACCATGCCATGAAATTTGTGGCAGAAAGATTCCCAGACTCATATGACAAAAAGGTCAGCCATTCTTTTGATAGATTCTTTTTGTCATGTAATTGACTTTTGCGGCTACTATGTTACCGTAATGAAAAGAATGGTTTTCTCCTATCCCATGTTGTCGAAGTTGGCATTGGGTATATAATGCAAAAATTGCCATTAGACTCAAACAAGGTGGTCATGCTTCTTTAGATTTCTCGGTAAAGTTGTGTAAGGTTCAGAATTCAACACAATCTAGTGCTAGTAGAAATGGATTTCAGTTATACGGAGAGCAGTTAATTTGGGAATTTATTGCTAGGGTTTCACTTGCTTATACAGTGCTAGTAACTTTCCTAAAAGATTCCAAACAAGTTGTTTTAGATCCATATGCAAGGTTCCTTAGTTTTTATCTCTTCCACATCACAAAAAGGACACAACTTGCTTACACATTGGCAGTAAGTTGCCTAAAAGATACCCATCAAGTTGTTTTAGATCCATATACAAGGTTCCTTAGTTTCATTTTTTCCCACGTCACAAAATGACACGACTTGCTTACACAGTGCTAGTAAGTTGCCTAAAAGATTCAAACAAGTTTTTTGATCCATATCCAAGGTTCCTTAGTTTTTATTTCTCTCACATCACAAAAAGGACATAACTTGCTTACACAATGGCAGTAAGTTGCTTAAAAGATAACCATCAAATTGTTTCAGATCCATATACAAGGTTCCTTAGTTTAATTTTTTCCCACATCACAAAATGACACGACTTGCTTACATAGTGGCAGTAACTTGCCTAAAAGATTCCAAACAAGTTGTTTTAGATGCATATGCAAGGTTCCTTAGTTTTTATTTCTCCCACGTCACAAAAAGGACACAACTTGCTTACACGGTGACGGTAAGTTGCCTAAAAGATACCCATCAAATTTCTCTTTGTCATCCATATTCAAGTTGCTTTTCCAGAACTTTATCTTTTTAATTTCTTTGTCTGCACCACAAAAATTCACAGAACTTTTTTGTTTACACAGTTGCAATAAGTTGCCTAAAAGATACCTATCAACCTGAGTAGTAACCCACGTAACACATCCATTTAAAAAGGACCAAATTTGCTTACACAAGTGTAGTAAGTTGCCTAAAAGACACCGACAAGTTGCTTCTGCATCCCATATATACGCCCACTTAGTTAAACCATATTTTTTTGCTTCTTTCCGACACCTTACTAACCACAACATCCATGTATCTACTAGTGATTATCTAGATATTAAAACCATGACACCTTAGTTTAATGGGATTGATCCAATAGAAATCGTCACACACAATCTGAAAACATGCAAGACAAATGAAACTCCACAGGATGGATCATTCATAAAAGAACATCTTTCTTTTCTTTTAAAATCTCATCTCTTGTGGACTTGGTTATCCACCCACTCCCACACAAACCTTGTCTTGCATAGTGTAGGATTGTGATCAACAGAACCATAATAACTGCACTTATTCTTCCATTTGGGTGTAGCGTAACAACTAAGTTTTGTGTTTTCATTTTCGTTTTGTATTTTTCGCAGACCACAAAAAAAACCTTTTCTAGCTATCAAACTAATGCCCAAGTAAGGAAACCTCTACCAGCTACCACCGGAAACCTCTACCAGCTACCACCAGCTACTCTCCATGTAATTTCTCACTCCCTGCTCCAGAGACTTAATCGTTTTACTATCTAGATAATCTAGCACCCATGAGCACACAAGGAGTTGCTCGTTGGTAACACTTGTTTTGCCTAAACAATCCCTATAAGTTGCTGCATTTTCTAACACACTTCTGGTTCCACAACAAATCTAAGGAAAAAAAGAGTGGTCAGGTCAAAACATGACAAGAAATCAACAAAATTTTGCTTATTGGTAGCCTGAATTTGCTTAAACAATCTCATGACATTCCTATAGTATTTCAGGGGATACATGATTTGCTCACTTCAATCCACTTTTTTTGCTTGCAAGTGCTCAAGTAGTTGTTCACACCTTTTTTTGCACATTAAGGCCCTGTTCGGTAATCACCCACTCCCGGAGTCCACGGAGCGGGGAAACAGCTACTCCTCTGTTTTAAGCTGCAGCTCCGCCAACTCTGCTCCCGGAGTTGTGGAGCGGAGCGGTACCAAACAGGGTCTAAGTCTCTAGCACCCTGGAGAACAGAGGAGTTGCTCACTAGTAACATTGTTTTTGCTCAAACAAAGCCTACATTTTGCTACAAGTTGCTCACAACCTTTTATTTTCACACATTAAGTCTCTTTTTTAGGAACCAGCAGGAGCTCTGCCTCTCATTAAGAAGAGAATTGACTAGTTAATAAGGAAAAATGGCCGAAGACCGATACACATCAAGTTCTAGCACGCACGAGCACACAGGAATTGCTTACTGGCAACACTGATTTTGCTTAAACAAACCTTGAAAATTATTGCTCTTTTTTGTTTTTCAACACACTTGCAGTACAGAAAGCAACCTAAGAAAAACATCAAGGGGTTTCTCTGGATGTACAACAACCGGTAGTTGGACAAAGAAATCTGAAAAAGTTTTCATGTACTGACATGACTTGCCTATTGTCAACATTTGATTTGCTTAAAAAAACCACTATAGTTGTTCACACCTTTTTCTCCTACGCATCAAGTTCTAGCATGCACGAATATTGTTTACTGCCAACACTGATTTTGCTTAAACAAACCCTAGAACTTGTCTGCTCTTTTTTGTTTTCTCAATTCCTAGTACAAAAAGCAGCCTAAGAAAAGCATCAGGGTGTTTCAACGGATCTACAACAACCAGTAGTTGGAGAAAGGAAAACGAAACAGTTTTCATGTACTATCAGGGCTAGCTTTTTGTCAGTACTTGATTTGCTTAAAAACCCGCTATAGTTGCTCCCTAATTCCTTTTTGTCGTTTTCTTGCAACAGGTGCAGTACAAATCAATACTTACCTGCTCATGCTGAAAGAAACAACACTTGAAAAAAGAGTTGCAATCAGGATGAACAAGGTGAGGAAAAATCAAACCTTCTCGGGGTTAGTTAAATGTAGCGCGAGAAAAATATGGGTCAATTTTTCCTGAATTTTTATATGCAAGTTTTTACTTAGAAAAAACCCATATAAAGGTGCAACCAAACTTTATCTGTTTTTTGCATCTCGGAGTTTTGAGCATGGGTGGCCAATAAATCAGTCTCTTTTTTCACCCGCATACAAAACATAAGCCCCAGGAGATATTTGTCCAAAATCCAAAGCAAATGCTAAAACAAGAACTTCAAGAGGGCTATGTTTCTTTTTTTCACTCAACCAAATAAACATGAGTACATGACTTGCCTCGAAACCATTCCCTACTTGCCCAAACATTATAGAAACTTGCCTAGATATGTGAATAGCTAGAAGTACAACCAACACAACAACTACAGTTACAGCAAAGCCCCAGAAAGATACATTGCGCAAAATCCAGTAGCATAATTAAAAACGAAATACAACAACTACTGCTACAATTGCGCAACCTGTGGTTCAAGGAGATATTTGCCCCAAAAATTCCCTAGTAACAGCCAAACCTATAACTTTCAAGACCTCTTTTTTCCTTAATTTATTTTTCTACCACACAAGAAACATTAGTTGACTGCATTTTTTTCCCCATGATTGCCTGCACATATACACAACGTGCCCAAAAGCTTTGACAAGCTTGAAGATCAACCAAAAAACAGGAGCCTCACGCAACCCACAACACTCTACAGACATTTGCAAAAAATCCAAGCATAAACTAGTACAGTACTTTGAAGAGGGCGCTATCCCTGTGTTTTCAGCACGAGTTGCCTCGAAATCATTTCAGACTTGCCTGCACATCATACCAACTTGCCCGGGCAAACACATTTTTTGCACGCATAACATCTCACTTCTTTTTTGTAGTTCCAGAAACATTAACTGCCATGTTGTTGTATATTCCCTCACTGATACACCGTTGGTTCCCACAGGGTTTTGTAAAAGAGGAGGCGTCTCAGAGGGCACATCAAGATGGAAACTCACTTTTTAGGTGTTAGATTCGTTGCAGGAGGGCGAGTAGGGGGCGTGGGGGTGGTGGGGGTGGGGGTTTGTGGGTTGGGGAATTCAAGAATCCCTGAATCAGATCCATGACCACCAAAAAACCGGCAGCAGTTGTGGCAATGGAGAGGACAAATGAAGAAGGGCAGGTTTTGGGGGCTGCGATTAGGAGAAGGAGGCGAGGTGGGTTTGGTGCGTCGGCGGGAGCCTCACGCTAATGTCGGTAGGGGGAGCAGCACTTAATATCGTTTGCCAATTGGATCAGGGGAGAGGCCCACTACCTAATTTGGGGTGTGTGCCCTGGACCGCTAGCCAGCCAACGGTTGCTGGCTAGTCGCGTCCAATTATTAATATAGGAATAAAATTTCGACGTACATACACGACAATGTATTTCTTCTATATCTAGACCCATCATCTAAGAGAAGTAATATGGATCGAAGGAAGATGACAACAGCTTAACAGTACTAAGCTAGTATCGGAAAAGACGTCACAGGAGTCGATAGAAGGGCTCGTGGAACAGCCAGCGGTCCGACTGGAGCAGGTCGTCCACCAGCCTGCGCCCCTCCGGGTTGCCGTGGAGCCACGAGAGCCACCAAGACAAGGGCGAGCCAGAGCGCAGGGACGAGGGACACAAGCGCTAGCAGGCTGGCGGCGAGGTACAGCAGGCTGCCGGCGAGGTCTAGCAGCGCGGCCCATAGCGTGAGGTCATTAGACATTATGCCATTACGGTGGAAACCGCCGGTGCGCAGCAGGTCGGAGAAGGCGCGGAAGGCGACGTAGTAGAGACACACTGCGCAGATGACCATAAGCCTGCTCCGCTCCTCGGGCTCGGCCGCCACGGCTTCCTCGGCCTCGTCGCCGTTGTACGGATTATTATTCAGCGGAACGAGGTCCGCCATCGGCCGAGCTATGGGCCTATGGCTGCTGCGGTGCCACGTACGTCTCGATCTGTAGCTAGCTCTCGACGTAATCGATCACCTCGTGCGGTGCGTGTTGATGACTACCGTGTCCAGGTGAGTATATATGTGCTTGATTTATGGTGTCCTAGGTTGCAGAGTTGGGATCGGACTCGAGAATAGAGAAGGAAACATGTACACGTACGTAGGGTCGGGAGAGTCGGGGAGAAGTTGACCGTACTACAGATCGATCGTACGTGCATGCATCCACGGGCAACGTCCACTAGTAGAAAACGGGCCTATTGTCCCGGTTTGTAAGGGCCTTTTGTCCCGATTCCTGAATCGGGACTAAAGGGTCGTTATTAATGTCCTGACCCTTTAGTCCCGGTTCAAACCAGAACCGGGACAGATGGGCCTTCACGTGGCCTGTGCGCCGAGCCCAGGCAGGAGGGCCTTTGGTCCCGGTTGGTGGCACCAACCGGGACCAATAGGCATCCACGCGTCAGCATTTTTATGGCTGGGGTTTTTGTTTTTTTTTGAAGAGGGGGGGTGGGGGTTTGGGGGGTTAATTTAGGTATTTCATATGTTGTGTTAGATAGCTAATTAATAAAGAGAAGTGTCCTCTCTTATGTCCGTGCTTGGTTGACGCTACGTACTATACATACGTATAGAGAGGACTAGACACGCTAGCTAGCTAGTAAGCAAACGAAGGAAACAGAAGATCGTCATGAACATATATGCATACAGAGAGAAGTGATATCGACCACCTCTCCTTATCCGAGAGATTGGTCGAACAACAAGTTCTCGTATATCTATCCGACACTACCGGCTACATATATACAATAATTATCTCTTACAAATATAATCTTCTAAACTACGGACGCATGGTCCACATAGTATTCTCCGTCTTCAGCAATCACGTGGTCAAGAAAGAATGCCGCCAATTCCTCTTGAATTGCTCGCATGCGATCTGGTGCTAGGAGTTCATCCCGCATCCGAAACATCTAATTTGAAGAAGGGGGTTAATACATATATATATGAATGAATGAAACTTAACACAAATGATGGTAATAAAATAAAATTGTGAATATTGTTATTTACGCTCTTCATATTGTTCGTCAGAGTAGCCCCGCTCACAGGTCATGTGGCGGATGGACTCGCAAACGTAGTATCCATAGAAATCATTCCCTTGTTCCTGCCACAACCACTTTATAAGAAATAGAGGTCAATCAAACTGATAAGCAAGAATGCCAAATGGTATTGATGAAACTAGCGCTTGAATCACTGGAGATGCGCGGAACATGCTACTATAGTACTTACTTTCGGGTGTCTAAATTCCAGCTTCTTCGGCAGTCCCGGAGCTTTTCTGGTGAATTTTCTCCAAACCCTGCCAGACAAAGAAAACAATTACTTGATATCATAAATGAACAAAGTTGCTGATATGGTGGATAATGATCGATTTAACTTACTTCTTGAGCATTTGAGTCATGTCCGCATACTCCTGGGGATCTTTTCGTTTAGAGTCCAGACAATTACTACTCCCCGCTCAAGCTTAATCTCTAGGAGAACATAGTGGTACCTGCGCACGCATGCATAACTCATCAATTACATTACTATAACCTTGACTAATATATAAGGGAAACCGAATATGCACAAGACAGTAACACTCACTTGAAGTTGTAAGGAAAGAGTATTATATCTTTGTTTTCATTTATTACCAACGATCATAGCAAGTTGGCCTCGGTATCTGCGGCATGAAATTTAACCTCAGTTGCATCTATGAGATATGTGTTAATGAACCCAATATCACCGACTTGTCTTTTCTTCAATTCGACGATCTTCAATCTGCATAATATAGTGAGGATAATTGTAAATACATGCAATGAAAGAGCTGAGCTATATAGAGAGACTTAATGACAGAAGTAGTACTACTTACAGACAGTAGCAGGTGACCGTTGCTTTATCGAGGGCCAATTGATTGAAAAACTGATAGAACTCCTCAAATGGAATAGGCAACAGTTCAATTCCAACGAGGTCATGCTCCTTTTTAACTTTCACATACAAAGTATTCCTCCCCCCAGACTCTCTGCAGATTTTCAAGTACCAATCATGCAATCTTCGCATCATCGTTGATAGAGATCTTTCATCTTTGACGAGAGGCTTCCCGTACTCGTATCTGTGTATCCGCACCTCCATGAAATCATAATGTACATCGTTGGGTAGGTAATCTCCAAGATTGCTATAACCGGGCACCATCCTCGGATCGACGATGTCGCTAGGCACCTTGAGCGGGGGGCACGATTGATTCCCTTGTTTGCTGAGCTGGGCAATTTGTTTCCCAGCTCGTCGTTCTTTCATCCTTTGATCACTGACTGTACTTCCCGACCGCTCCGCTTCGACAAATGCCTTTCCAATAATGCGCTCATAGTTGCCTTTCGGTGGAGACTTCGGTGGTTTTGCCAGGGCAGCCAGAGTGCGCTTCGCTTTCACCGGATCTACCTTCACCTCCGAAGGTGGATGTCTCTGTGCTTTCAACCCTTGAAACCAGTCCTTCACTTCGGTTCGCGCGATCTTCGCGTTCTCCTTCGGGGTCATCTCATATGGTAAATTCTCTGGAGTCTTTAGAGAAGGACCGAATCTGTATGTCCTCCCGCCTCTGGCTGTACTGCTAGATGCCGGCAGAGTAGACGGAGCGGCTGTCTTCTTTACTTGCTTACGAGGCGGAGGAGAAGGACTACGACGCGCCGGAGCAGCCGGAGCAGCGGCGGGTCTCTTCCGCCCTTGCTGACGAGGCAGAGAAGGAGGAGGCTGGCTGCTCGGGCGCGCCGGCGCAGGCGGAGAAGGAGGCAGAGTGCCGCCACGCGCCGGAGAAGGAGCCGGCCGAGTGCCCTAATCGTCACTCGCTGGAGGAGTAGGCGGTGGAGGAGGAGGAGTGCCCTGACTCACCGGAGGAGGAGGAGGAGGAGGAGGAGGAGGCGGAGGCGTTCAGTTCGGAAGGTTGATGAGCTCCTTCCGCCATAGGCATGGAGTCTTCAGAGCAGAACCCAGCCGAGTCTCCCCTTCACCGGTAGGGTGGTCAAGCTGGAGGTCCTCAAATCCCTCTGTTATTTCATCCACCATCACCCTAGCATATCCTTCTGGAATCGGCCGGCAGTGAAAAGTTGCGCCGGGTTCAGTAGAAAAAATAGAGCCAACAGCCGCCTTGACCTTCATATTAATCCATTGCGTCATAAGGTGGCAATTTTGAGACTCCGTGATAGCATCCACGGGATAGCTGGCAGGAGCCGACAAGACATGCTCCGGCTGAAGCAGCTCGGTGGAAGCCACGCTGCTTCTCCGCTGAGATGGCGGGGTAGCTTCGGGGGAAGCTTCGGCAGTTCGTTTGCTGCGATTTGCTTCTCGTTCCTCTATCGCTTGTACCCTAGCGTGCAGCGCCTGCAGTTGGGTCTGCTCCACTTTCTTCCTCCTCTGTGGCATTTGTAACCGCCTGCGTCCGGAAACCCAGCCTTCCACGGAATGGAGCCTGGCGTGCCTCGTGTCCGTCCAGGGTGCTTAGGATTCCCGAGGGCCATTGTGAGCTCGTCGTTCTCTCTGTCTGGAACGAACGTCCCTTGCTGCGTGATACGTCTCCAACGTATCTATAATTTTTGATTGCTCCATGCTACTTTATCTACTGTTTTGGACTATATTGGGCTTTATTTTCCAATTTTATATTATTTTTGGGACTAACCTATTAACCGGAGGCCTAGCCCAGAATTGCTTTTTTTTGCCTATTTCAGTATTTCGAGGAAACAGAATATCAAACGGAGTCCAAACGGAATGAAACCTTCGGGAACGTGATCTTCTCACCGAACGTGATCCAGGAGACTTGGACCCTACTCCAAGAAGTTTCCGGGGAGGTCACGAGGGTGGAGGGCGCCCCCCCTGGGCGCGCCCCCTGCCTCGTGGGCCCCTCGGAGCTCCACCGACGTGCTCCTTCCTCCTATATATACCTACGTACCCCCATTAGACCAGAGACGGAGCCAAAAACCTAATTCCACCGCCGCAACTTCCTGTATCCACGAGATCCCATCTTGGGGCCTGTTCCGGAGCTCCGACGGAGAGGGCATCCATCACGGAGGGCTTCTACATCAACACCATAGCCCTTCCGATGAAGTGTGAGTAGTTTACTTCAGACCTTCGGGTCCATAGCTAGTAGCTAGATGGCTTCTTCTCTCTTTTGGATCTCAATACAATGTTCTCCCCCTCTCTCGTGGAGATCTATTCGATGTAATCTTCTTTTTGCGGTGTGTTTTGTTGAGACCGATGAATTGTGGGTTTATGATCCAACTTATCTATGAATAATATTTGAATCTTCTCTAAATTATTTTATGTATGATTGAGTTATCTTTGCAAGTCTCTTCGAATTATCCGTTTGGTTTGGCCAACTAGATTGGTAGTTCTTGCAATGGGAGAAGTGCTTAGCTTTGGGTTCAATCTTGCGGTGTCCTTTCTCAGTGATAGAAAGAGTTGCAAGGCACGTATTGTATTGTTGCCATCGAGGATAACAAGATGGGGTATTTATCATATTGCATGAATTTATTCCTCTACATCATGTCATCTTGCTTAAGGCGTTACTCTGTTTTTAACTTAATACTCTAGATGCATGCTGGATAGCGGTCGATGAGTGGAGTAATAGTAGTAGATGCAGGCAGGAGTCGGTCTACTTGTCACGGACGTGATGCCTATATACATGATCATACCTAGATAACCTCATAACTATGCTCAATTCTATCAATTGCTCAACAGTAATTTGTTCACCCACCGTAGAATATCTATGCTCTTGAGAGAAGCCACTAGTGAAACCTATGGCCCCCAGGTCTATTCTCATCATATCAATCTCCATTACTTTATTTTACTTGTTTTGCTTTTACTTTTCACTTTGCATCTTTATACCAAAAATACCAAAAATATTATCTCTATCAGATCTCACTCTCGTAAGTGACCGTGAAGGGATTGACAACCCCTAAGCGTTGGTTGTGAGTTGCTATCGTTTTGTGCAGGTACGAGGGACTTGCGCGTGACCTCCTACTGGATTGATACCTTGGTTCTCAAAAACCGAGGGAAATACTTACGCTACTGTGCTGCATCACCCCCTCCTCTTCGGGAAAAACCAACGCTAGCTCGAGACGTAGCAAGAAGGATTTCTGGCGCCATTGCCGGGGAGGCCTACGCCAAGTCAAGTCAAGATTTACTCTCCCGTCAACGAGCCATTTCTGGCGCCGTTGCCGGGGAGGCCTACGCCAAGTCAAGTCAAGATTTACTCTCCCGTCAGCGAACCATTTCTGGCGCCGTTGCCGGGGAGGCCTACGTAAAAGTCAACATACCAAGTACCCATCACAATCTCTATCTCTCGCATTACATTATTTGCCATTTGCCTCTCGTTTTCCTCTCCCCCACTTCACCCTTGCCGTTTTATTCGCCCTCTCTTTCCCTTTGCCTTTTTGTTTGCTCGTGTGTTAGTTTTCTTGCTTGTTCGTCAAGATGGCCTTACCTAATTTTGGTGATCTTCACCTTAAAAGGCTAGAAGATATCGAAAACGATGTCAGGAAGTTTATGGTCTTGCAATTTGAGCATAATAATTTCTTTAGAAACGAGCTTAAGGAACAAAAGAGTTTTATGAGTTATATGAATAAAGAGCTCGATGATATGTCCAAAGAATTTGATGGTGTAAGAGCCCAAATTGCTCATCTTGAAAAAATGACCGCTGAAATTTCGGATATGCAAGCCACCTTAGTCAATAAGATGGCCGCTAAACCGAATAACTATGAAAATCAAGATGAAGATCTAAAAGTTATTGATGTGTCCCCTATTAAATCTTTGTTTTGCAATATGAATCTTGATGAATCTGATTATGATCTTCCCTTACCTAGAAGGCGTTCTAAGAATTCTGAGTTTTTAGATCCTGATGATGAAATTGATAAAAAAGGGATTGAAAGAAATAAAAATCTAGATATTGCTAAACCCACTATTTTGGATCTCAAGGAATTTAACTATGAAAATTGCTCTTTAATTGATTGTATTTCCTTGTTGCAATCCGTGTTAAATCTCCTCATGCTTATAGTCGAAATAAGGCCTTTACCGAACACATTGTTGACGCCTTAATGCAATCTTATGAAGAAAAGCTTGAGTTGAAAGTTTCTATCCCTAGAAAACTCCATGATGAGTGGGAACCTACAATTAAGATTAAAATTAAAAATTATGAGTTTCATGCCTTGTGTGATTTGGGTGCTAGTGTCTCTACTATCCCCAAAGCTTTGTGTGATTTGCTAGATTTCCATGACTTTGATGATTGCTCTCTAAACTTGCATCTTGCGGATTCCACTATTAAAAAGCCTATGGGAAGAATTGCTGTTCTTATTGTTGCAAATAGGAATTATGTGCCCGTAGATTTTATCGTTCTTGATATAGATTGCAATCCTTCATGTCCTATTATTCTTGGTAGACCTTTCCTTAGAATGATTGGTGCAATTATTGATATGAAGGAAGGGAATATTAAATTCCAATTTCCCTTAAAGAAGGGCATGGAACACTTTCCCAGAAAGAATATAAAATTACCATATGAATCTATCATGAGAGCCACTTATGGATTGCCTACCAAAGATGGCAATACCTAGATCTATCCTTGCTTTTATGCCTAGCTAGGGGCGTTAAACGATAGCGCTTGTTGGGAGGCAACCCAATTTTATTTTATGTTTTTTGTTTTTGGTTCTGTTTAGGAATAAATAATCCATCTAGATTCTGTTTAGATGTGGTTTTATCTTTTAATTAGTGTTTGTGCCAAGTTAAACCTATTAGATCTTCTTGGAAGATAGTTATTTGATCTTGCTATAATTTCCAGAATCTTTGCGCTCAGTGCCCGAATTGTCAAAAATCTCCAGAACGTGATAAAATAGTGATTCCAATTGCTGCTGATCAATAAACAAATTGCCCAGGTCGTCTAATTTTGGTAGAATTTTTTGGGTTCCAGAAGTTTGCGTTAGTAACAGATTACTACAGACTGTTCTGTTTTTGACAGATTCTGTTTTGCGTGTGTTGTTTGCTTATTTTGATGAATCTATGGCTAGTAAAATAGTTTATAAACCATAGAGAAGTTGGAATACAGTAGGTTTAACACCAATACAAATAAATAACAAGTTCACTACAGTACCTTAAAGTAGTCTTTTGTTTTCTTTCTCTAACGGAGCTCACGAGATTTCTATTGAGTTTTGTGTTGTGAAGTTTTCAAGTTTTGGGTGAATTCTTTTGATGGATTATGGAACAAGGAGTGGCAAGAGCCTAAGCTTGGGGATGCCCATGGCACCCCCAAGATAATCCAAGGACACCAAAAAGTCAAAGCTTGGGGATGCCCCGGAAGGCATCCCCTCTTTCGTCCACTTCCATCGGTAATTTACTTGGAGCTATATTTTTATTCACCACATGATATGTGTTTTTCTTGGAGCGTCTTGTATTATTTGTGTCTTTGCTTGTTAGTCTACCACAATCATCCTTGCTGTACACACCTTTTGAGAGAGCCATGTATGAATTGAAATTTGTTAGAATACTCTATGTGCTTCACTGATATCTTTTGAGCTTGATAGTTTACTCTATGTGCTTCACTTATATCTTTTTGAGCGTGATAATTTTTGCTCTAGTGCTTCACTTAGATCTTTTAGAGCATGGTGGTGGTTTGTTTTAAAGAAACTTGATCTCTCATGCTTCACTTAGATTATTTTGAGAGTCGTTAATAGCATGGTAATTTGCTTAATGTTAATATACTTGGTATTCAAGATATGTGAAACTTTCTTTTTAGTGGGTTGAATACTAAGATAAGTTTGATGCTTGATAATTGTTTTGAGATATGGAGGTGATAATATCATAGTCGTGCTAGTTGAGTAGTTGTGAATTTGAGAAATACTTGTGTTGAAGTTAGCAAGTCCCGTAGCATGCACGTATGGTTAAAGTTGTGTAACAAATTTGAAGCATGAAGTGTACCTGGCTTGTGCATCCTTATGAGTGGCGGTCGGGGACAAGCGATGGTCTTTTCCTACCAATCTATCCCCCTAGGAGCATGCGCGTAGTACTTGATTTTTGATGACTTCTAAATTTTTGCAATAAGTATATGAGTTCTTTTGACTAATGTTGAGTCCATGGATTATACGCACTTTTACCTTTCCGCCATTTGCTAGCCTCTTCGGTACCGTGCATTGCCCTTTCTCACATTGAGAGTTGGTGCAAACTTCGCCGGTGCATCCAAACCCCGTGATATGATACGCTCTTTCACACATAAACCTCTCTATATCTTCCTCAAAACAGCCACCATACCTACCTATCATGGCATTTCCATAGCCATTCCGAGATATATTGCCATGCAACTTCCACCATCATCATCATCATCATCATGACATGCTTTACTTTTGTTATATTGCCATTGCATGATCTTGTAGTTGACATCGTATTTGTGGCAAAGCCACCATGCATTATTTTTCATACATGTCACTCTTGATTCATTGCACCATCCCGGTACACCGCCGGAGGCATTCGTATAGAGTCATATCTTGTTCTAGTATCGAGTTGTAATCATTATGTTGTAATCAATAGAAGTGTGATGATCATCATTATTAGAGCATTGCCCAATCAAAAAAAAGAAGAGAAAGGCCAAAAAGAAAAAAAGAAAGGCCCAAAAAAAAAGAGAAAATAAAAAGGGCAATGCTACTATCTCTTTTTCCACACTTGTGCTTCAAAGTAGCACCTTGTTCTTCATGTAGTGAGTCTCATATATTGTGCTTCAAAGTAGCACCATGATTTTCATATAGTGAGTCTCATAAGTTGTCTTGTTCATACTAGTGGGAATTTTTCATTATAGAACTTGGCTTGTATATTCCAACGATGGGCTTCCTCAAAATGCCCTAGGTCTTCATGAGCAAGCAAGTTGGATGCACACCCACTAGTTTTCTTTTGTTGAGCATTCTTAGCTCTAGTGCATCCGTTGCATGGCAATCCCTACTCCTTGCATTAACATCAATTGATGGGCATCTCCATAGCTCATTGATTAGCCTCGTTGATGTGAGACTTTCTCCTTTTTTGTCTTCTCCACACAATCCCCATCATCATATTCTATACCACCAATAGTGCTATGTCCATGGCTCGCGCTCATGTATTGCGTGAAGGTTGAATTTTTTTGAGATTATTTGAGTATGAAACAATTGCTTGGCTTGTCATCGGGGGTATAGAAGTTGGGAACATCTTTGTGTGACGAAAATGAAGCATAGCCTAACTATATGATTTTGTAGGGATGAACTTCCTTTGGCCATGTTATTTTGAGATGACATAATTGTTTGATTAGTATGCTTGAAGTATTATCATTTTTATGTCAATATGAACTTTTGTCTTGAACCTTTCGGATCTGAATATTCATACCATGATTAAGAAGATTTACATTGAAATTATGCCAAAGTATCACTCCGCATCAAAAATTCTCTTTTTATCATTTACCTACTCGAGGACGAGCAGGAATTAAGCTTGGGGATGCCTGATACGTCTCCAACGTATCTATAATTTTTGATTGCTCCATGCTACTTTATCTACTGTTTTGGACTATATTGGGCTTTATTTTCCACTTTTATATTATTTTTGGGACTAACCTATTAACCGGAGGCCCAGCCCAGAATTGTTGTTTTTTGCCTATTTCAGTATTTCGAGGAAACAAAATATCAAACGGAGTCCAAACGGAATGAAACCTTCGGGAACGTGATCTTCTCACCGAACGTGATCCAGGAGACTTGGACCCTACTCCAAGAAGTTTCCAGGGAGGTCACGAGGGTGGAGGGCGCCCCCCTGGGCGCGCCTCCCTGCCTCGTGGGCCCCTCGGAGCTCCACCGACGTGCTCCTTCCTCCTATATATACCTACGTACCCCCATTAGACCAGAGACGGAGCCAAAAACCTAATTCCACCGCCGCAACTTCCTGTATCCACGAGATCCCATCTTGGGGCCTGTTCCGGAGCTCCGCCGGAGAGGGCATCCATCACGGAGGGCTTCTACATCAACACCATAGCCCTTCTGATGAAGTGTGAGTAGTTTACTTCAGACCTTCGGGTCCATAGCTAGTAGCTAGATGGCTTCTTCTCTCTTTTTGGATCTCAATACAATCTTCTCCCCCTCTCTCGTGGAGATCTATTCGATGTAATCTTCTTTTTGCGGTGTGTTTGTTGAGACCGATGAATTGTGGGTTTATGATCCAACTTATCTATGAATAATATTTGAATCTTCTCTGAATTCTTTTATGTATGATTGAGTTATCTTTGCAAGTCTCTTCGAATTATCCGTTTGGTTTGGCCAACTAGATTGGTAGTTCTTGCAATGGGAGAAGTGCTTAGCTTTGGGTTCAATTTTGCGGTGTCCTTACTCAGTGACAGAAAGAGTTGCAAGGCACGTATTGTATTGTTGCCATCGAGGATAACAAGATGGGGTATTTATCATATTGCATGAATTTATTCCTCTACATCATGTCATCTTGCTTAAGGCGTTACTCTGTTTTTAACTTAATACTCTAGATGCATGCTGGATAGCGGTCGATGAATGGAGTAATAGTAGTAGATGCAGGCAGGAGTCGGTGTACTTGTCACGGACGTGATGCCTATATACATGATCATACCTAGATAACCTCATAACTATGCTCAATTCTATCAATTGCTCAACAGTAATTTGTTCACCCACCGTAGAATATCTATGCTCTTGAGAGAAGCCACTAGTGAAACCTATGGCCCCCGGGTCTATTCTCATCATATCAATCTCCATTACTTTATTTTACTTGTTTTGCTTTTACTTTTCACTTTGCATCTTTATACCAAAAATACCAAAAATATTATCTCTATCAGATCTCACTCTCGTAAGTGACCGTGAAGGGATTGACAACCCCTAAGCGTTGGTTGCGAGTTGCTTCTGTTTTGTGCAGGTACGAGGGACTTGCGCGTGACCTCCTACTGGATTGATACCTTGGTTCTCAAAAACCGAGGGAAATACTTACGCTACTGTGCTGCATCACCCCCTCCTCTTCGGGGAAAACCAACGCTAGCTCGAGATGTAGCACTGCGCTGCTTCGATATAGTGCTGAAGCCTCGTGACTGGTATTTTCAACTGCTCATCCGTCCAAATGCACTTCCCTGTTACAGGGTCCAAGGTTCCGCCAGCCCTGAAGAACCAAGTTCGGCAACGGTCTGGCCAGTTCATTGTCTCTGGTTCGATCCCATTATCAACCAGATCATTCTCAGCCTTGGCCCACTTAGGCCGGGCTGCGAGGTAGCCACCTGACCCCGTGCGATGGTGAAGCTTCTTCTTCGCAGCATTTTTCTTGTTTGTCACCGACATCTTCTTACTCTTTTCCGATGTCTTGTGGGCCACAAATGCGGGCCAGTGATCTCTGATCTTCTCATATCTGCCCTTGAATTCTGGTGTCTCTTTTTTATCGACAAACCTATTCAGCTCTTTCTTCCACCTCCTGGATAGGTCTGCCATCCTCTTAAGAGCAAAAGACTTGATTAATTCCTCTTTAACTGGCTTCTCCGGATCATCCTCTGGTGGTAGGGTGAAATTTGACTTCAGCTCAGTCCAAAGATCATTTTTCTGCATATCATTGACATAAGACACCTCAGGGCCTTCTGTAGCCGGCTTTAACCATTGCTGGATGCTGATCGGGATCTTGTCCCTAACCAGAACCCCGCACTGAGCAACAAATGTGTTCTTTTTCCGGATGGGTTCAATCGGTTGGCCGTCGGGCGCGATTGCTATGATCTCAAACCTTTCATCCGAGCTCAACTTTTTCTTCGGGCCTCGTCTCTTTACCGAAGTTGTGCTCAATTCGGAGGGCTAGAAAAAAGAACAAAGACTTAATTAATATGTGTACATACCAAAACAATGAATGCATCAATTAGCTAGTCAGCACACGCTTAACTAATATATATACCTGGCCGGACTCGGTTCGGTCACCGGAGCCGTCATCACGGTCTCCTTCTTGCACCGACATTGGGTCACCGGAGCCATCCTCACGGTCTCCTTCTTGCACCTGCATTGGGTCACCGAAGCCATCATAATCATAGCCAGCTGCTTCTTCACCCTCTCCTTCCAGACCATCGGTGTCGTTGAGAAACAACGAGCAGACGGCATCACTTCCTTGTGCGATTATGCCCCTCAATAATGCTTCTTTTGCTTCGTCTCGGGCGGTGTCCATAGTTTCTACAAATATTTACAACATGGCAATTATTATTCAAACATGACAGATGGATATATTAGTGGCAAACGTAGAACTAGCTAGCTAATCACAGTAAGGAATCATATTAATTAGTGGCCTCGACGCTGCTTGTCTAGGGTTTGGGGTGGCCTCGACAACGCTTCAAGGGTTTGGGGTATATCGACAACGACGACGTACATGGGAAAACAATATTATCGGGGAGGGGGTATATCGACCCCCCCACGTGTTGAAGTTATCGGGAGGGGGTATATCGACCCACCCTCGTGTTGAAGTTATCGGGAGGGGGTATATCGACCCCCCCTCGTGTTGAAGTTATCGGGAGGGGGTATATCGACCCCCCCCCACGTGTTGAAGTTATCGGGAGTTTATATCGACATGACATACATACATGGGAAAATAATATTATCGGGGAGGGGGTATATCGACCCCCCCCTCGTGTTGAAGTTGTCGGGAGGGGGTATATCGACCCCCCCACGTGTTGAAGTTATCGGGAGTTTATATTGACATGACATACGTACATGGGAAAATAATATTATCGGGGAGGGGGTATATCGACCCGCCCCCTCGTGTTGAAGTTATCGGGAGGGGGTATATCGACCCCCCCTCATGTTGAAGTTATCGGGAGGGGGTATATCGACCCCCCCCCCACGTGTTGAAGTTATCGGGAGTTTATATCGACACGACATACGTACATGGGAAAAATAATATTATCGGGGAGGGGGTATATATCGACCCCCCCTCGTGTTGAAGTTATCGGGAGGGGGTATATCAACCCCCCCACGTGTTGAAGTTATCGGGAGTTTATATCGACACAACATACGTACATGGGAAAATAATATTATCGGGGAGGGGGTATATCGACCCCTCCCCCTCGTGTTGAAGTTATCGGGAGGGGGTATATCGACCCCCCCCCCCCACGTGTCGAAGAAAAAAATAAGAAAAAAAAGAGGAGAAGAAGAAAGGAATAGAGGAGAAGAAGAAAAAAATAGAATTGTCTTCTTCTTATTTATTTCTCCTCGTCTTCCTCTCCCCTCTTCTTCTCCTTTCTTCCTCTTCATATTTCCTTTTCCTCTCATTCTTTTTCTTCTTCTTCCTTCTTAAAAATACATGAAGTATTATTGCTTGTTTTTTTAAATAATGTTCAAATAGAAATTTTAGAAAAAAGTAAAGGTTTTGCCTAATTCATTGTTCATATGAATATACAAACATTTGCATATTTACAATAATCAATATCACCAAAAAAAATCTATGAACAGAAAAAATACTATTTTTTCTAAAAATCTATCTTTTGCATACATATAAACACATACATATACTCATACATATACATATAATCAGGAAAAACATACATATATATATTTGCAAAAAAAACAGGGGGAAGAGGGGGGCAGTCCCGGCCCTGACCAAAGCGAGGCAGAGGCGACGGCGGCGCGGGGCGGCGACGGCGAGGCAGAGGCGGGGCGGCGACGGCGTCGGGGCGCGACGCGGGGCGGCGACGGCGTCGGGGCGGCGCGGGGAGGTGACCGCGACGGCGCGGGGTGGCGCGCAGCGACGGCGTCGGGGCGGCGCGGGGTGGCGATGGCGTCTGGGCGGCGCGGGATGGCGTCGGAGGCAGGGGCGACGACGGCGACGGCGAGGCGCAGAGGGGCAGCCTAACGGCGTCGTCGGGGCTGGATCGAAGAACTGAATGAAAATTTTCACAAGTCTTGCATATATAGACAGAGCATTGGTCTCGGTTCATGGCACGAACCGGGACCAATGCCCCTTTAGTCCCGGTTTGTGCCACCAACCGGGACCAAAGGCCTCTTTTTAGCAGCCCAAAGGGCGGGAAGCGGCGGCCTTTGGTCCCGGTTGGTGGCACCAACCGGGACTAAAGGGGGCATTGGTCCCGGTTGGTGCCATGAACCGGGACCAATGCCCCCCTTTGGTCCCGGTTCGTCCCACCGATCGGGACCAAAGGCCTTGTGCTGCCCCGCGCCTAAAAGTTTAGTCCCACCTCGCTAGTTGAGAGGGCTCGAGGGTGGTTTATAAGCGCTGCTGCGCCCACCCTCGCGAGCTCCTCTCAACTGCAGGCTTTCGGGCCTAATCTCTCACTATATGCCTGTGGGCCTACTGGGCATCCTGCGGGCCTGAATCCTGGCCCATGGTAGAGTTTCTAGTCGTATTCAGGCCGTGGGGGCCCAGTAGGCGGCACTTTTTTTCTTTTTTTCTTTTCTTTGTTGCTTTATTTATTTTATTTTGTTTCTACTTACAACAAAATTCTTATTGTTGCTATTTTTAGTTTTTTTTCTTTAGTTTTTTGTTTTGTTTTCTGCATTATTTATTTTCTTTTGTTTTTTTTGCTTTATTTTTTAATTCTTTTCGTTTTTAGTTTTAGAAAAATTATAAACTTTCTGTTAGTGCCATTAGTTTTCAAATTTGAAAACACTTTTTTCGTTTTTTGTTTTCTTTGTTGCTTGATTTATTTTATTTTGTTTCTACTTACAACAAAATACTTATTGTTGCTATTTTTGTTTTTTTCTTCAGTTTTTTTGTTTTGTTTTCTGCATTATTTATTTTCTTTTGTTTTTTGCTTTATTTTTTAATTCTTTTTGCTTTTAGGTCAGCAAAATTATAAACTTTCTGTTAGTGCCATTAGTTTTAGAAAAATTATAAACTTTCTGTTAGTGCCATTAGTTTTAAAATTTGAATAGTTTAAATTTGAATTAGTTAAAATTTGTGTGAATCACAAGTTTGTGATTAACTTTACTAAAAAAATGAACATAGATGCACCTATAGAGAAAATTCAACCTAAATTCATAATCAATTTCTATGAATTTCAGAGAAATTCATTATGAATTTAGGTTAAATTCCCTGTATAGGGGCATCTATTTTCACTTTGAGAAGAGCTCAACAAGGCAGAGAGGGACGGGCTTATAAACCGGTGTGGGCGCCCTTCGGTTGGCGAGGTGGGACTAAACTCTGGGTGCAAAGAGGACCAACCCTTTAGTCCCGGTTTGTGGCACAAACCGGGACTAATGGTCATGGGCCAGGGGCGAGCCCTATTTTTTTCCAGTTTTTTTGCTTTGTTTTCTGCATTATTTATTTTCTTTTGTTTTTTGCTTTATTTTTTATTTCTTTTTGCTTTTAGTTTGAGAAATATTATAAACTTTCTGTTAGTGCCATTAGTTTTCAAATTTGAAAACACTTTTTTAGTTTTTTTTGTTTTCTTTGTTGTTTTATTTATTTTATTTTGTTTCTACTTACAACAAAATACTTATTGTTGCTATTTTTATTTTTTTCCTAGTTTTTTGTTTTGTTTTCTGTATTATTTATTTTTCTGTATTATTTATTATAACTAAAAAAATGAACATAGATGCACCTATAGCGAAAATTCGACCTAAATTCACAGTTTTCAAATGAACTCTGAAAAGGTTGGCATAGCATACTCGTCTGTTACAAAGTTGGCATGGTATCATCAAAATAGTTGCGGGAGAAAGTCTTCACTTTTTCTTCGCTTGTGCATTTGCTTATTGCGCCGTAACCATGGATAATCTTCATCGTTTATCAGGATGCTTGCGTCAGCCTTGACATTGAAGGGAGGAATTTCATGAAACTTTTCATAATCTTCAGACATGTCTGTCTTGCCCTCCACTCCCAGGATGTCCCTTTTTCCTGAAAGAACTACGTGGCGCTTTGGCTCATCGTATGATGTATTCGCTTCCTTATCTTTTCTTTTTCTTGGTCTGGTAGACATGTCCTTCACATAGATAACCTGTGCCACATCATTGGCTAGGACGAACGGTTCGTCAGTGTACCCAAGATTTTTCAGATCCACTGTTGTCATTCCATACTGTGGGTCTACCTGTACCCCGCCTCCTGACACATTGACCTATTTGCACTTAAACAAAGGGACCTTAAAATCTTGTCCGTAGTCAAGTTCCCATATGTCCACTATGTAATCATAATATGTGTCCTTTCCCTTCTCGGTTGTTGCATCAAAGCGGACACCGCTGTTTTGGTTGGTGCTCTTTTGATCTTGGTCAATCGTGTAAAATGTATTCTCATTTATCTCGTATCCTTTGTAAATCAATACAGTCAAAGATGGTCCCCTGGACAACAAGTACAACTCATCACAAACAGTGTTGTCACCTCTTAGACGTGGTTCCAACCAACTGCTGAAAGTCCTGATGTGTTCACATGTAATCCAGTCGCCGCACTGCTCCGGGTGTTTGGAGCGCAGACTGTTCTTGTGTTCATCGACATACAGGGTCACCAAGGTAGAGTTCTGTAGAACCGTGTAGTGTGCTTGAGACCAAGAATATCCGTCCCCGCATATTATTGAGTCACTTCCAAAAGTGCCTTTTCCAGTCAGTCTCCCCTCATACCGCGATTTAGGGAGACCTATCTTTTTAAGGCCAGGAATGAAGTCAACACAAAACCCGATGACATCCTCTGTTTGATGGCCCATGGAGATGCTTCCTTCTGGCCTAGCACGGTTACGGACATATTTCTTTAGGACTCCCATGAACCTCTCAAAGCGGAACATATTGTCTAGAAATACGGGCCCCAGAATGACAATCTCGTCGACTAGATGAACTAGGACGTGCGTCATGATATTGAAGAAGGATGGTGGGAACACCAGCTCCAAACTGAAAAGACATTGCGCCACATCACTCCTTAGCCTTGATACGATTTCTGGATCGATCATCTTCTGAGAGATTACATTGAGGAATGCACATAGCTTCACAATGGTTAATCGGACGTTTTCCGGTAGAAGCCCCCTCAATGGAACCGGAAGCAGTTGCGTCATAATCACGTGGCAGTCATGAGACTTTAGATTCTGAAACTTTTTCTCTAAGACACAGTACACTGGAGTTTTCACCCGGCTTCACAGCCCCCTTACTTTTCCCATAGCCACGACTCAATGGATTACAAAGACGGCTTTGTAGCCTTGGCAACAAACGCAGCGCCCACGCATCCGTCGCGCTGCATGCACGGACATAATCTGCATGCCCACGACGCACATGACCCGGCCGTGGCCACTAATCCCTGCACTACCAAACTGACTTGACCGGCCCATGCAAGTAGCTAGCTTATCCATCCGACGCATGCACTGACGCACGACGCGGACAGCTCCACTCCATCGGCCACACCTAACAGACTGACTACTACCACCAGTACACACTCATGCTACTGCCATGAGCACGCACACACACTACACATGCACGCCACGCTGCTGCGTCCCACACGCCCCGCCCGTCCCACGCGTCACTGACACGTCCGACGAACCCGACGAGCCCGACGGCACCAGTGTGTCCCGCCCATCCCGCGCGCACCCGACACGCCTGACGAGCCCGACCACACACGCCGTGGCTTATTCCAACACAAAGCTTTAGATAAAATGAATGAACTCCTATATAAAGAGGAGATGCTATGGTTGCAGCATTCTAGAGTTAACTGGCTAAAAGAAGGGGACCGAAATACGATTTTTTCACAGGAAAGCAGTGTGGCGCGCGAAGAAGAATAAGATTGTGAAGTTGCTAAGGTCCGATGGCAGCTGGGCATCTTCACAGGCCGAGATGGAGGATATGGCCACCCAGTTTTTTCAGGTGTTGTTTTCTCAGGATCCAAACCTAAATTCGGACGACATTGTGAATTTGTTTGAAAAGAAGGTTTCCGAGGACATGAATGTTGCATTGTGTAAGGAGTTTTCTGACAAGGAAATATTAGACACTCTCTTTGAGATTGGCCCCCTAAAGGCCCCTGGTACTGATGGGTTCCCGGCCAGATTTTACCAAAGAAACTGGGGGATCCTAAAGGATGAAACTATTGCAGCGGTCAAAATGTTCTTTGAAACGGGTAACATGCCCGCTAACATAAACCATACTGCTATTGTTCTTATTCCAAAGGTGGATCATCCATCGAATTTGAGGGAGTTCCGGCCTATTAGTCTGTGTATGGTGCTGTACAAGGTTATTGCAAAATGTCTAGCTAACAGATTGAGGCCTATACTCGGTGATATTATCTCAGTGAACCAGAGTGCGTTTGTCCCCTGAAGGCTTATCACCGATAATGCACGTGTGGCCTTTGAGTGCTTTCATTTCGTTGAGCAAAACACAAACCCGGGGAAGGTTTTTTGCGCTTAAAAAATTGATCTGTCAAAGGCATATGATCGAGTGGACTGGGGGTTCCTTGAGAAGGCGATGAAAGGCTTAGGTTTCTCTCACTGATGGATCGGTTGGATCATGTCATGTGTGACCACGGTGAGCTAGTCTGTAAAATTCAATGGAACTTTGCTGGATTCGTTTACCCCTTCCCGTGGTCTCCGCCAGGGCGACCCTTTGTCGCCATTCCTATTCTTGTTTGTCGCAGATGGCTTCTCAGCTTTCCTACAGAAAAGATATTAATGGTAGCCGGATTGTGCCCTTGAAAATTTGTCGCCGAGCCCCGGGTATCTCTCACATGTTATTCGCCGATGATACGTTACTCTTCTTCAAGGCTGAGTCTGAGCAAGCTTTGCGGATTCAGCATGTGATCAATACCTATGCTCAAGGTACAGGCCAATTGGTAAATGTTGATAAATGTTTGTTGATGTTTGGGAAGACCTACCCTAGTGCTATCCAAGAGGAGGTCAAAGCTGTGCTGCAGGTTACACAAGTAGAGTTTGAGACTAAATATTTGGGTCTCCCAACCCCCGAGGGCCGAATGTCACGAGGGAAGTTCCAAACCATCCAGGCTAAGCTCCTAAAAATAATGGTGCAGTGGGGAGAATTTTCCAATGGTGGAAAAGAAATACTCATCAAGGCGGTCGCTCAAGCACTACCGACCTATGTGATGGGAGTATTTAAACTCCCTGCAGGGCTATGTGAAGAACTCATGAAAATGATCAGAGAATTCTGGTGGAGTGCTAGCAAAAATCAGAGGCGTAAACACTGGATCTCATGGGACTGTATGATCCGGCCAAAAGCTTGTGGTGGTATGGGTTTTCGAGATTTACAACTTTTTAATCAAGCTCTGTTATCAAAGCAAGCATGGAGGTTAATAGAGAATCCTGAAAGTTTATGAGCCCAAGTCCTCAGAGCAAAATATTTTCCAAATGGTCTGCTGGTGGACACGGTCTTTACTGGAAATGCGTCCTCAAGTTGGAAGGCAATTGAGTTTGGCCTTGAACTGCTGAAGAAGGGGATCATTTGGCGCATAGGTGATGGCGCAACGGTTCGGATCTGGAGAGACCCCTGGATCCCTCGAGGCCCCTCGTGCCGACCCATTACCCCTAAACATCGGTGCCGCCTCAAGTGGGTTACAGATCTACTGAACACAGATGGCTCTTGGAATATGGGGCTGTTACAACAACATTTTTATCAAGCCGACATTGATGAGTATTGAAAATTAAGCCTTCTCGGCGGCTGGAATCTGACGTCATGGCTTGGTTTCCAGATAAACGGGGGCTGTTCTCGGTCAAAACTGCTTACTTTCTTGGTTTACAGGAAAAAATGACTGCTAAGGCTGGTCGTAATGATAGTATCATAGCTAGTATCATGCATGCCAACTAGGCAATTTTGATGAGGTGTCATAACATTAAATGAAGAAAGAGAGGGTGTAGTATCATATCATGATACTGTATCATATTAAATGCTATGCTACTTTGTGTCATGCATGGCAATAAATAGAGTACTACATAATACTAATATATGATACTATGCATTAGGGAGGTAGTATCATACACTAGTATCATATGCATGATACTAGTATATGATACTCCCCATTACAACCAGCCTAATGATCCAGGAGCGACTAGCTCTCGTCCGGATGGCCGACGACCAGCCTGGGATCTCATATGGAAGAGCCCAGTGCCACCCAAAGTGCGCATCTTTGCGTGGAAAGCTGCACACAAAGCTCTGGCCACTGAAGCAACAATGAAGTCCAAGCACATGCAGGAGGTTCAGGCCTGTACTATATGTGGGAGTGATGTGGAGGATGCTCAAGGCCTCTACTATATGTGGGAGTGATGTGGAGGATGCTCATCATGAGCTAATTAGCTGCTCACATGCTGCAGGCCTATGGAACGCCATGAGGGAGGTTTGGGACATCCCAAACAGTGATGACCTTTAGGACAGGGAGCCGCAGTGGATTTTTCGCCTCTTGAAGAAGTTAACTGAAATTCAACGTACCATGGTTCTGATGACCATGTGGAGGGCGTGGCATGTGCATGATGAAATAACTCACCACAAGCAGGCAATCCCGATTGAGGTCTCACGTAGGTTTGTTGCAAGCGATTTAACCTCGCTTCTGATGCTGCAACAGCACCCCGAGGCTGATGACATCAAAGGTAAAAATTTGTTGTCGATTATCTTGGTGAACCTGCCTGCAAGATGAAGCCTACGTTGCCTGTGGAACGGTGGCAGGCACCGGTAGTCGGCTGGGCAAAGCTCAATGTGGATGGGTCATTCATGGCCACTGACGGTACAGCAGGGGCAGGCATGCTTCTTCGGGATCATAATGGGGCTGTGATGCTCGCTGCTATTAGAGGACTTGTGAACTGCGCTGATGCGCTGGAAGCAAAAGTGGCGGCAATCCATGAAGGTATTATATTGGCCCTTAGCTGGACTGAGGTAGACCTCATAGTGGAGACCGACTGTGCAGAGGCTATGCATTTGATTTCTTCTACAGAACATGATCGCTCAGCGCATAGCCACAGAATAATGGAGATTAGATTGTTGCTATCTCAAGAAAGGAGGATTCAACTAGTTAAGATCAAGCGTAACATGAACTCTGCTACTAGCCACACTCTCGCGCAAATGGGATGAATATTAACAGCGAACTGCTTGTTGGATGCGAAACCCCCCTGAGGAGATTGCGAGCATCATTGCCGCTGATTGTAACTACATTACTTGATGAATGAATTTTCCTTTCCCGCAAAAAAAAGATTGGAAAATACAACAAAATTAAATGGAAGTTTCCTTTGGGGTTGGGGTAGCATGCGAAGAACGAGACATGTGGATCCACCCGCCCTTGGCTAGCGGCCAGGAAGTGGGCTGCGTGGTGGGGGCACGGAACAAGACGCCAGCACAGTCCATGTGGAGTGCAGCTACTGTTGAG
This sequence comes from Triticum urartu, assembly GCF_056163025.1. Classification (NCBI taxonomy): domain Eukaryota; kingdom Viridiplantae; phylum Streptophyta; class Magnoliopsida; order Poales; family Poaceae; genus Triticum; species Triticum urartu. The sequence continues at coordinate 9,481,064 of NC_141879.1, forward strand.
AGCAGGTCGAGCAAATTGAAAAATACTAGCTAACTAACCAATTAGCTATGAGCTGCGGCTAAGTTTATTTTAACAATTACGGTGGTGGTCGCGGTGTGGGAGTGCGGTAGGTGGGAGCGAAGACAAACATGGCATCTCTCCTCCCTGCTCCCCATTGCTGCACCATTATTCTTCCTGGTGAGGGGACGGCAACATATTTCCGTCGCCAATAATCGACTACTTGCAGTACTCTACTCTGTCCACTCGAGCACCATTTGGATTTGGGTGTCCGTCGATTCGGCCAACGTCGATTTTTCAGTAGCTTGATTGGCCGTGGGCTAAGCTTGATTTGCCGCCATGAGGGTGAGTTTAGCTGAGCAATCTTGCTGATCCGTAGCAACACTGGTTTGCAGACTATCGATCGGTTAATTTGTTGCTCATCTCGTTTTGTTCTTTCTATGTGGATCGCAGCGGAGGATGGTGATCAAGACGGTGCTGACCGACCTCAGGCAGCAGCGGAAGGTGATCAAAGCCGTTTCCACTCTCTATGGTACTAGTACTACCACTTCCCTTCAGTTTTCTCTCTCAATTTCGAGTCTTGCTCGCGAGTTCGTTTGTGACGCGAACGTCGACGATGAGCCTCAGGTATCGACGCGATTACTGTGGACTTGCGGCTCGGGACGATCACCGTCATCGGCGTCGTCGACCCCGTGCACGTCGTGGGTGAGCTGCGAAGGTTGTTTGGGATTGCTGAGATCATCTTGGTCGGGCCCGCCGAGTATGAGGAGAAGAAGAAGAAGGAGGCGGAGGAGAAGAAGAAGAATAAGGTGGAGGTTCCTCGGTATGAGTGGCCAGTCGGGTTCTTGAGCAGCATCACAGACAATTTCTCCGAGGAGCGCATCATTGGCCGTGGTCGGCATGGAGTAGTCTACAAGGTACCAAGTATGATTTATCCCGGAAGTGCATAATCGCTCCAAATTTCATTAGTATGTACTCCCTCCATTCCAAAATAAATGACCAGAGGGAGTAGCTGATAACACAAGATCCAATTTCTGCAATACCATCTTTGTGATTAAAGTTCTCAGCAGAGACATCCATATGCTCTGTTGGTGGGGATTCCATGTACAAGCTGTGTGGTCAACTGACCCCACAGCTTTTGGTCAAAACAGCCTAAATTTAGGGTCCCGATAACTGCCACATGTGTGGTGTATCGGGTAGTTGTGCCACACGCCTCGTGTGGCATGGACAGCAACCAGCCCACACACCTACGTGTGGGCAAAACAACTAATGCCCACACATATTTTTTTCCCCTTTTGAACCCTCTCACACGCGTGCGTGTGGGCGAAGTTGATAACGCCCACACGCTCGTATGTCAGGCCTCGTACCCTTCTGGTCCCGCACGTGACGCGTGACGCCTACCGCGCGCCCGCGGTTGCCATGGTCCAGACCCTCGTCCATGTTCGTTTATCTGCAATTGCCATGTCGCTGAACTATGGTTGCCATGTCGGACAACTGCAGTTGCCATGGTTGCTCAACTGCAGTTGCCATGTATGGTCTGATCTAATGTAGTTGCCATGATTTCATAACTTTAGGAGTTGCCACATACTAACACTAGGCAGTTGAGAGAGTTGACATGTGCTCACAAGCATGCTAGGGCAGTTGCCACGTAAAAGGAAGAGTTGTCATCTGCTTACGTGCACGTTAGGGCAGTTGCCATGTACCATGCAAAAACACATGGCAACTCGGTAAAAGACAGTTGCCATCTGCTTACGTGCACACTAGGCAGTTGCCGTGTACCCTGCAAAAACACATGGCAACTCGGGTAAAAAAAGAGAGTTGTCACCTGCTTATAAAGCACACTAGAGGCAGTTGCCATGTGCGCTGCAAAAACACATGGCAACTAGCAGCTTACGTGTGGGAGAGGAGACGGGCGTGTGGACGAGATGGCAAATGCCCACACACCAGCCCTTGTGCGTGACTGAAAACTGGTATGTGTGTGAACTGCTAAACGCCCACACACCGGCCCCTCCGTGTGGTAAAACGGATGTGCGGGCGAACTATGTCACACACCACACACACGCCTTGTCCTACGTGGCACAGAAAATCAGCCAGATTGTGTCAAAATTCGTGCATATAGTACTGGACGGTGATGGATGCGTGTGGTCGAGATGGTCAACGCCCACACTTGTGGGCGTTAACATTTCTATAAATTTACTGCACGATTACTGTACACTATGAAGAAAATAATCCTTAAAAGTAACACTGACCCCACAGATTCTTCTGGCTGGCTTCGCCACTTACTACTACTGTGTCCCACACATAGAAAAGCTTATAAAGCTGCAACAGCTCCGGAACAGTTAGCAATGGTGACTTAATACATAGTATATTTTAACAGGGAGTGCAGGACAATGGGGTATGCATTGCTGTGAAGAAGCTTCATCTCATGCCGGGAATTGACAACGAGGAATTCATAAATGAGTTTCATAATGTTGTGAGGGCCCGACATCAAAATACCATACTATTACTTGGTTACTGCCATCATACAGCACAAGTTCTTGTTGAGCACAATGGAAAACATGTTTCAGCTATAGTGGAAGAAAGATCTTTATGCTCTGAATACTTGCAAGGAGGAAGCCTTGACAACCATCTTTCTAGTATGATTATGCTCTACTTACTTGCACTATTATTTTTGCATGGAAGAACAATGATCCCTAAACTTTACTTTTTGGTAATAAATGTTTTTTTACTTCTATAGATGAACCATGTGCACTTGCTTGGCACACATGTTACAAAATAATTAGAGGGATATGTGAGGGTTTACATTACCTTCACAAAGGAGTTGAGTATCCTATTTACCATCTGGAATTAAAACCTACAAAGATTTTTCTGGATAACTACATGATGCCCAAAATTGGAGGTTTTGGCTTCTCTAGACTCTTTGATACAACGGAAACCTTCAATACATCAGAAGTTGCGCGAACAAGGTACGTTAATAAACATGAGAAGTAATCGGATTCTTGTATGAAGCTAAAATAAAATCTTTTTGTACTATTCAGTGTATACATGCCACCAGAATACATCAGCAAACGGCAAATCACACCAAAATTTGATGTATTCAGTCTGGGCATTATAATCTTGCAAATAATGGCAGGAAAGGAGAGCTACACCAAATATGCAGATATTCCTCCCAAAGAATTTATTGAACATGTATGAAAATACTCTATTTTATGAAACGTAACATTCTTTTTACAAATATTAGGTTGTGCATTACATCTAGGCATGCATGCTAAGGAATTGTTTCAATTCTGCAGGTATATGGATTATGGGTAAATAGGATGCAGGGCACAATATCGAAGGATACTTCATGTGAAGTTAGAACATGCATCGAAATAGCTCTAAAATGTGTGGAGTCCAGTCAAGTGAAGAGGCCTACTATAAAGCAGATCATACAAAGACTGAACAAGATTGATATTGTTGAGTGCTCATCTATAGGTGAACTATATAGGACAAGGGAGTTTGCATTTGAGTTCTTAGAACGTATTACAAATGACTTTTCTGACCAGAACAAAGTTGGCAGTGGTGGATATGGAGATATTTATAAGGTATGGTATTACTCCCTCCATTTTTACTTATACAAGGCCACTATGGAAAATACACTTTGCATCTATATAAGGCCACCAACAATAATCGAGACAATAGTTCATGATATCTCCTTGTACTAGTAACCTGTTTAATAATTGCATGCTTGCAGTCATAATAACATTCCACTCTGCTTGCTATCCCGTCCTTGCATGCATGCGATGTATTAATGATCCCAATAAATGAAAAGAAAAGTTGGTTTACAAAGCAAGGCATTAACTTTTACCTTGGTACCTGTAATATGAGTTTGTGGCCTTGTATATAAAAATGGAGTAAGTACTTCATCTTCTGAATTTCACATGAAACTACTGTTAACTACAAGAACAATGTGTGATAAAAACAGAAAATTTCAACAGGGGGTGCTAGACAATGGAGAAGAGATTGCTGTTAAGAAACTTCATCATCGTCAAATGTTGTTCATTACTGACAAGCAATTTAAGAATGAGGTTATTAATCTAATGAGGGTCGAACATGAAAATATCGTACGGTTAGTTGGCTACTGCCACCATACATCACAAATATTTGTTGAGTACGAAGGAAAACATGTATCTGCTAGTGTGCTAGAAAGAGCAATTTGTTTCGAATACATGCAAGGTGGAAGCCTTGACGATCAACTTTCAGGTATGATTCTGCTCTACTTGCACTAAATTATACATGCAAGGTGGAAGCCTCTCTTACATTTGTTTACAGAGGGAATATTTGAATTTCCTACAGCATAATCAACTACATAAGGGGGGAAACATGGTCTATTTACTCACCCTTGGATCCATACACATGATTCATGCTTCGGCTAGGTGTTGAATAGCAACCAACAAGAAAGGAGATAGTTCCCGCGAAAAAAAACCAAGAAAGGAGATAGATGTTAGGGTTGGGGGAGATAATGGAACTTTTCTTTTTGCAGCGTCTAGGAGGGAAATCGGGCGGTACGGTCGACTATTGTGTAGAGAAAATATACTTTATAAATACTAACATACTTTTTTATTTACTTATACAGCTGAATCTTGCAAACTTGATTGGGACAAATGTTACAAAATAATAAAAGGAATATGTGAGGGTTTACATTACCTTCATAATTCCGTTAATCCCATTTACCATCTGGACTTAAAACCAGCAAATATTTTGTTGGATAAGGATATGGTGGCAAAAATTGGTGATTTTGGCTTGTCAAGACTCTTTGATTCAGCGCAAACCTATATCACAGCATCCCGAGATCTTAAAGGAACATTGTAAGTTAATAATCCAGAATAATTAATTGACATCTTTTCTCAAACTTTCAGAAAAATAATTGTATTCGATGAAATGCAGTGGATACATGCCGCCAGAATACATCAACGGACAAATAATCAGTCCGAAGTTTGATGTATTTAGTCTCGGGGTCATAATCATACAAGTAATGGCAGGAAAGGAGGGCTACTTCAATTGTAAAGACACCCATCCGAAAGATTTTATTGATCATGTAAGGACAAGGATCCAGTATTACAGAAAACATTTTTTCACACGTATTTTATTGTGCCTTAACCCCCTCCCCCCGTTGTTCCTGCATGCTTTTTTGGCATTATGTTTCAATTATGTAGGTGCTTGAAAAATGGCGAGTGAGGCAGCAGGCAACAATGTCGTCCCATGTATCTGAAGAAGTGAGGACATGCATTGAAATAGCATTAAAATGTGTGGAGTATGACAGAAATCAAAGGCCTAAGATAGCCCAGATTGTTAATGAATTAAGTAACATTGGTATTGCTAAGAGTTCACCAGTAGGTCAGGTATATATCCTTTTCTCCTGTGGATCAATCTGGTTTTCATCATAACTAGCCTTTTTTGGCATTATGTTTCAATTAACCGGGTATGTGAAAACTGGTGAATGAAGGTGCAGACAACAATATCGCCCCATGTATCTGAAGAAGTGAGGACATGCATCGAAATAGTGTTAAAATGTGTGGAGGATGACAGAATGCGAAGGCCTACAATAGCACAGATTGTTAATGAACTAAGTAAGATTGGTATTGCTAAAGGTTCACCCATCAGCCAGGTACATATTCTCTGCTCCCGTGGATCATCTCTTTTTCCTCATGACTGGCCTAATGCCTTTCATCGTCCTACTTTAATTCATATGTTCCCTGCCCTAACCTGAAATTCTAAACACGTTCTCTCCCAGATTTCCCAAGCTACTTTTTCCAGCCCACAGCAGGTGGCACAGCCGGAACAAGGAGGAAGCCATGTAAATTACTTGCACTGAATTAGAAACATTTTTATTAGCAAATCTCTACCTCTCTACCTATATAATTAATTTTGCAATATAAAGCACGCATTGCTTCTGGTCGTCCGTCATCAAATTACCCTCGAAGTTGATAAGAATTACCCACCAATGCCACCCGTAAGTTACAAAAACGACTTGTGTGCAGGTGGCCTGTTTTTAAAATTTTGTTTTATTTTCCGATTTTTTTCTAATTTAAATAATTTTGGACTTAAAAAACTTCTGAAATTTTTAAAAACTGAGAACTTTGAAATAAAATTTTCAAGAAAGCATGAAATATTAGTGAATTAAAAAAATTCTCAGAATTTTTCTAAAAATGTTAGCATATTAAAAAAATCGCAATTTTGAAAAAAATGTTCGGAAAATAAAAAAACCAATGATTTTGAAAAGTCTGTGTATTAAAGTTTTTTAATAAAATTGAGCAAAATGTTTGCTAATTCAAAAATGTGCATGAATTTTAAAAATGTCCTAAAAATTAAAAACAGTTCATGAATTGCAAAAGAGTTTCTTGATTCATAAAATGTTCATGCATTTCAAAAAATGTTTGTGAATTTTAAAAAATATCCACCAATTTAGAAAAGAAAGTTCGTCTATTCTAAAATTGTTCTCCAATTCAAAAGGAAATGTTCCCAAATTTGTAAAAATGTTCACCAATGATCGAAGGTACGTAGTTAAACAGTAATGTTTCTGAGTCTTTATGACTATATACCTGTGTGAATTTTCAATAATTAACTTCCGGGATAGATCGGAATATTATAGTATGATTTAAAAAAATTCTTCAAATTTAGAATAATTCTTTGAATTACCAAGTTTTTTTACAACCATAATTTTTTTTCAAAAATGTGAACATTGCTTCAATCTGTAAATAAGTTTAAAAATGGTACATTTTCTTGCATTTGTGAATAAATTTTCAAAATCATGCGATGAGATGTGAACAAAATGTTGTCATAGTTATTGAAGATTATGACTTATTTTTTCTCCCGTTGCAACGCACGGGCCTTTTTGCTAGTATAATGTAATTTCTGAATGATAATAGAGACCGTATATTGGAGTTGCACCCACTAAGAATTTATCCCGCGATTGCTTTCCTACCATAAAAGCCAGTTGCCGATCATATCATCAATACTAGTAGGGACCGCTAAATGCACACCGATTATTTTTCACATACTAAATAACAAACACCAGGAATTGAACCTTCATTCTGAGGGACTGTTGGAGAAAAGACCAATTCACCTTGTCATAGACTTTTTTTTCCGACCAAGACCAATTCACCTTGTCATAAACTTTTGAGTGTCTGTTTTAAAAATAACACCGTTCAATGTTTTAGAATGAAGCTCGTGGACTGTCTCATTTAGTAAACATACCTAAGAAACATAAGGTGTGTATGTGTGTGTGTGTACCTGATTTAACAGTTCCATTCTGGATGTAGGAGGCAAACAAGCTGACTAGAACGCCATTGGGAGAAACGTCAAGATCAGGCCCTGGCCAAGCGTGCAGAAAGCTTAATTTGTGGAAGTGGAACGTAAAACTGAATCTGAAGAGGAAAGTAAAACTGAAGCTGAAGAGGAACGAAAGCTGAATTGGCACAAATACTCAACACAACTGTAAGTGTGTTCATGTTCGGTATGCAACTATGTATAGCTTTTCCCTCTTCTGTATAGGCATCCGGGTGGATCATTTGAATCAAAGCTAGTATTGCTGAGTATTTGTGGTGTTCGGCTCATCAGGCTTGTAGGATCGTAACAGGTTGCTTTGAGGACATTTTCATTGTCCACTCACTCCAAACACTGGTTGTTCCTCTTAGCCGCGGTGACCGCCATATTTTTCACACGGCCTCAATATTGCCCACGTATCGACGCATCGTAGCCAAACGGGATTGCTTGCATCAACACACGAGTTTGTTGGCTTCAATTAATGTGCACAAATATTCAAATTCTGTAGATTCATGGTGCCTAGGTATTACAAGGAGAACATGCACATCAGCCCTTGAAGTACGTACTCAATGCCTTCATCTAAGGCACTCCCAAAAGGGGACAGCAGAGATAATATTTTTCTGCACAAGCGGTGTTGGTGATTCTCATGTTAGTTTCAGCTGTCAAAGCAAGGACATGGCCATCTTAAGAACCAGTAGAGTGCTAGGGCAATCCATATGTTTTGACAAGTTCATGTGCCATACATAGTATGCTGGTTGGCATTAAGAGCATCTCCAACAGCCACCCAACGCGCCGCGCGCTAAAAACTACTTTGCCGCGCGTCCTTCACCTGGTTTTGCGCGGCCGGCAGCGCTGGCTTCAATAGCCGCGCTAAAATGCAGGCGCGCGCGCCGCTCCAGCAGCGCACGTGACTCGCTGGGGCATTGCCATATATTGCATTTTGGACACAAAATGGATTCCAAACAATCAAAATGCAATGAACATGGCATATAAATTTCACAGAAACAAGTTGATGAATAAAAGTTCATGCCCACAAGTTCAAAATCATGTCCACAAGTTCATCCAACCAAGTTCAAAATGCAAACCAAGTTCATGACACAAACGAAAGACACATCAAGCCTCGTCCTCGTCCTCGTCCTCATCTTCGGAAGACGATTCTTCCTCCTCCGAAGATGATTCTTCCTCCTCCTCATCATCATTGTCGCGCACCGCATCACGTGAAGCTCGGACGGTGTTGGCAAGATCTTCAACGGCATCTTCATGGGAAGGTGTGTGAGGCACACCGGAAGAGATTCCACCCATGGTGGCCGGAGGTGCACCCATGCCTCCCATGAGAGAAGCAAAACTCATGCCTCCCATGTCGGCCATGGCGCCGGGGGGTGCTCCAAAGCCACCCATGCCTCCCATGGTTTCCATGGTAGCTCCAAAGCCACCCATGGCACCTAAGCCGCCCACGGTACCTCCGAAGCCACCCATGCCTTCCATGGCACCAAGGCCACCGCCACCCATTGCTCGAATCATGGCTCTTTTTTGGATCAAGACTTCTTCACGGGCAAGATTGACATACTCCTTTTGCGCCTCATTAGGGATAGATGTGTCCAAGAAGAACAAGTGCTTCTCCCATTCCAACAATCTAGTTCACTCCTCATTGCTCACCTTCCTCTCCTCGGCCGCCACCCTCCTCTCCTCGGCCGCCAACCTCCTCTCCTCGGTCGCCAACCTCCTCTCCTCGGCCGCGGTATCTTGGTTCCTGGCCATTTTCCTCACCTCGTTGGCTTCTTTTCTTGCCTTCACAATAGCTTCCATAGCATTTTTGAGCTCATCATCCACTTTCCTCTTCTTCTTTTCGGCGGAGCTTCGGCGGAGGCGGGGCCAACGCTCCCCGCGTGAGGCCGATGCTCGGAGGAGCTCTGGCGGAGGCGAGGCCAACGCTCCCCGCGCTAGGGTTTGCGGCGGCGGCGGCGCCGGTGGAGGGGGCGCGGCTGTAGGATGGGGTGAGCGGGGTGCCGGCGCGTGCGTCCATCGGGTCCAGTTCGCCGGCGCCGGCGCGCGCGGGGCGAAGGTGGCGAGGAGGAGAGAGTGCGGCGTGAGCGCTCGTGTGTGCCGCGCGCGGAAGCGGGCGTCCCAAATACACAGTGCGAGTTGGCGATTCGGACCGCGCGCCCAACTCCATATGCCGCGCGCGCGGTTATTGAGCGCCCGCTGAAGCCACTCTACCAGTTGCGCGTGCGCTAAAATGGCCAAATTTACGGCGCGGCGCTTGTTTAGCGCAGCTGTTGGAGATGCTCTAACTTTGAGTGTAGAGAAGTATTTTTCTGCAAAGTTATAGGAGAAAACAAAGTACCACCTGTGCAAAAAATGTGGATTGACTATTGCAGGAAGCTGCCTGCAAAAAAAAAGACTATTGCAGGAAGGACCGTCAAACCAAAGGCTTAAATGACCGACAAAGAAAAATAAAATCCTAAGCTAGTAATCTATACAGGGGAACATTGTTAACTGTTAAGCCCTGTGGATTAGGGGAAGAGATTCATGGGAATTTGGCACACTTTGGGGATTTTTTGTGATGGAGGAATGATTCCCGTTGTCTGCTTATTTCTTTCCTGTAATGCTTATCTGTAATATAAAGTGTGTAACGGGGCTGCTGATCTGATTTTATAGAGCAGGGCCAATGTGCCTGTGGTCGATGTGCGCACAATGTTCTGCGATCTGTGTTCTAGACAGCGGGTTATGGGCGATATCGTGGGAAAATGACGGTGCTGCGCCGGCAATGGCTAATCCCTTCTTTGGATACCCAGAGTCTTGACGAGGTGAGTAGCTACTGGACATGGCAAACCCCACTGAAAGGGGAGCTCGAAATCACTGGTGTTTGTATGCTCTGTTCTTAGGCATGCTGCCTGAGAGGTGTTTGCTTAATTGTCTTGCCGTCGTGTCCACTTGAGAATTGAGTCCTCTTGTTGTGTCCAGATATCGTAAGATCAAGAGAGACTCCCAGAGGACTATCATTTAGTACCAGATCTAGATTTGGAGGAGCAGGAAAAGGTGATGGTGGACTTGGTGACGCTCAGGGGCGAGGAAGCAGGTGGAAAATGTTGAACCTCATGTATTATACGCACTTGTACCGTAGAGTAGTAGTAGCAGACGTGGGTGCAGTTTTGTTAGTCAAAGCGCACACGATCGCCTCCTCTCGAACGCGGCCTGGCCACGATCACCATCGTGCGCCCACGCCCGCTGTTCCCCTCTGTATAAGTGTCCTACTGATGCAATGCGATCGCTGTGTTCGATCCTCTTCCTTCTCTCTCTCTCGTCAACATGGTATCAGACGCCGAAGAAGCCAATCCCTTCGCGCCCAACCACCCTCCCTCTTCCGCTGCCATGGACACCAATCCTCTCACCTCTCCCCACTCCTCTGACGATGATGCGCCGCACACCGCCGGCGTTCTCCACACTGCCCTCGCTGACGCTGCGGGCGCGGCTCCGGTCGTTGCCCCGCCTTCGCTGGCCCCTGGCGCATTTCCATCCTCGGTGCTGCAGACGATCGATATTCGTCATCACGTCCCCATCACCCTGGACCTGCACGCCGGCAACTACAGCCAGTGGCGGCGCTTCTTCTTCACCATCGTCGGCATGTTTGGCGTTGGCGACCACCTCGTCGCCCCAACCGCTCCTCGCCGTCGCGATCCCGAGTGGGTCATGGTCGACCACTGCGTCGTCCACTGGCTCTTCTTCCGTGTTCTGCATGTCCCCACGCGACTCGACTAAGTCGCTGCAATGGGTGGAGGAGAAGAGCGTTGTGTTCATAAAAGGTTGTGGCTAAGTCTTAGTCGACTAAGACTTAGCATGGTTCTACGTGATTGTCTTGGAAAAAATATTTTCTCTTCTCGCAGGGTGCTCTTCTCCTGCCGAGATGCACTTGAGGCCGAACTATGTGCTTGCATGGAGGGTATTTCTCTTGCTATCCAGCGATTGGAGCTGCCAATTTGTGTGGAAATGGATTCCGTAGTGGCGGTGAATATGGTTAAGGACAAAGACACGGACAGGTCTATATTTGCCTCCTTGGTGAATGGGATTAAACACTTGATGTCCCTTCATGCAACTAGTTTATTTCATATAAATCGTAATCAAAATGTGGTTAGCGATTATTTAGCTAAATTTGCAAGAATTGAAGGTAGAACAGTAGTTTGGTTGGGCTCTGGTCCCTCACAGGTTGTGGACTTGTGTAAAGTGAATTGTAATTCACTGGATCCTTGATTAATACACGTCTTATTCGCAAAAAAAAAAACTACCAAGTCTTAGTCAAATGATATACTATACAAGAAGAAAATGAAAAAAACTGAAAATAAATTTTTTATACAAATCTCCATGCAACATCAAAGGCCCATAGCATCGACTGGGACATAACGAAGTCGACTTAGCAAAATTGTTCATAAAAATACGTTTGTGGAGGAACCAGTGGCGGCGGACTTGCTGACGTCAGAGGAGATGGCGGAGGAAGCGACGAAGTGGTGAGACATGGCTGTTGGCAACAGGTGGAGGAGATGAGCGTCGTGTTCATAAAAAAATGCAGTGTAGTCCCTCCGTTTCTAAATATAAGTCTTTTTAGACATTTCAAATGGACTACAACATACGGATGTATGTAGACATATTTTAAAGTGTAGATTCACTCATTTTGATTTGTATATAGTCACTTATTGGAATCTCTTGAAAGACTTATATTTAGGAACGGAGGGAGTAGAACGGATCGATGTCCTGTGAATCACGATACGGCCACTTGTCAGACTGGATCAGCACATCAAGCAACCCACGCACATCCGGGTTGCTGGTGCACCACTATACATAGTGGCGGAGGTAGAGGGTGGACAGGGTGGACCACGACCCACCCTAACATTGGAAAATGGGCTTTATACTATAGGGAAAAAACTAAAAATTAAAAGGAAAATGAAAATTATATGTACAATTGCACTGTTGGCCCACCCTGCCCTAGTGGGCTAGTTCCGCCACTGACTATACACGTGGGTCCGGGTCTGTATAGCCGGCTATTAGCGAGTGCGGACTTTTGGTGCTCGGCCATCATGCTGGATGATATTTTTAAAAAAAATCAAAAAGCCTATTTAAAAGTTTAAAAAAAATAAAAAAATCCGTGGAAACATATATGTGTTCCGCATGAACGTGTGCAAAATTCGTTTGAAAATGTTGTGATTTGTAGGCTGTACAAAAAAATAAAATCCAGGCCCAATAGCATAATATGCGTATGTTTGTTCACCAAAAAAATTCGAATTTTTTTGCTTTGTGGAAAATTGTATTTTGAAACGGTCCACCATGATGATCGGTCATCGTTGGCATTTTTTGGCTATTAGCTAACTATTATACATGAATATTATCATTTAACGGTACCCTGCTTAAAAAGCTATAGCGGCGCTTACTAATAGCCCCATATATGACTGGTGGGCTCGCTACGCAGGTCGACCGGCGCCTAGCGTCCACCTCGGAAAAGATCACGTAGCACAGCACAGGCCACGGAAACACTAGTCTCCTCGCAGGCCCGGCAGCAAGATATTTTCGACGCCAATAATTGACTCCTCGTAGTCCTCTTCCAGTCGGCTCAGATCTGTTTTGGCTTCCACTTTCCTCTCTCTCAAATCTATCTACCTCCATTGGCGTTGGTTTGATGGCCGCGAATCCCGCGATGAAGGTGATTATAGCTGAGAACTCTTGCTGATCTGTAGATGTTGCATGCCCGATAGATGCTGATTTGCAGGCCCCCGTTGCTTCCTCGTTTGTTCTCTGAGGATTACAGATTTTGCTCATCTCGTTTTTGTTGTATGACGATTGCAGAAGATCGTGTTGATGGTCGAGATGAAGGACGACCGACAGAAGCAGAAGGCGATAAAAGCAGTCTCCGTTCTCTATGGTACTATTACTACTTCTCTTCTTTCCAGTTTTGTTCCTGAATTCGTTTCTGACGTGAACAACAACGGGCCTCAGGTATCGAAATGATCGGTGCGGACATGAAGGATGGAAGGATCACGGTCATCGGCGGAGATGAGCCCATCTTTGCCGCCTGTTAAAATTTCAGCTGTAACTCGCAACAACAGTTCTGTCCAATTGCCAGTATTTTCTCGTCATACTGGTTGCAATCCAGAGCAGTACTGATGCATGCATGTAATTTCTTACAATTAGCTTACCTGAGATCTAGAGGTGGCAGAGGAGAAGAACAGTCTTGATCCATTAGTTTCTATCATCCATAATATTAAATGCTTAACAAATTAACAACACTATTGGTTAGCATAAAGTGACTTAATAGATATTTTTTAACAGGGAGTACAGGACAATGGTGAATGCATTGCTGTGAAGAAGCTTCATCCCATGCCGGTTCTTGATGACGAGGAATTCAAAAGCGAGTTTAGTAATCTTTTGAGGGTCAAACATCAAAATACCATACCGTTGGTTGGTTACTGCCATCATACAGCACAGGTGCTTCTTGAGCACAATGGAAAGCATGTTTCTGCCAGAGTAGAAGAAATATATTTATGCTCGGAATACTTGGAGGGAGGAACCCTTGACAAGCATCTTTCTAGTATGATTATGCTCTACTTACATTATCATTTTTGCAGGCATGAACAATTAATGATCCCTAAACTTTACATCCTCGTAATGCACATTTTGTTTACTTCTATAGATGAACCATGTGCGCTTGTTTGGCACACATGTTACAAAATAATTAAGGGTATCTGCGAGGGTTTACATTACCTTCACAAAGGATTCGAGTATCCTATTTACCATCTGGAATTAAAACCTACAAAGATTTTGCTGGATAACGAAATGATGCCCAAAATTGGAGGTTTTGGTTTCTCTGGATTCTTGGATACAACGGAAACCTTCAACACATCAGAAGTTATGCGAACAAGGTATGTTTAACACATATGGGAAATAATTAAATTCTTTGATGAACTTTTTGAGAAAATGAATTCTTGTTGTACTACGCAGTTTATACATGCCACCAGAATACATCAGTAAACGGCAAATCACACCAAAGTTTGATGTATTCAGTCTGGGCGTTATAATCTTGCAAATAATGGCAGGGAAGGAAAGCTATCCGAAATGTGCAGATATTCCTCCTGAAGAGTTTATTGAGCCTGTAAGGAAAATAACTATATAATGAAATATAACCATTTTCACTAATATTAATTAGGTTGTGCTATACATTCCCTGCAAAAAAAAAAGGTTATGCTATACATCTAGTCATGCATTGCCAAGGAATTGTGTTTCAATTCTGCAGGTCTATGAATTCTGGGTAGATAGGATGCAAGGCACAATATCCAAGCATACTTCACACGAAGTTAGAACATGCATCGAAATAGCTCTAAGCTGTGTGGAGTTCAATCGAGTGAAGAGGCCTACTATAAATGAGATCATACAAAGACTGAATAAGATTGATATAGTTGAGTGCTCATCTATAGGTGAGCTATACAAGACAGAGGAGTTTGCATTTGATTTCTTAAAACATATTACAAATGGTTTTTCCAAGAAGAATATAATTGGTCATGGTGGATATGGAATTGTTTACAAGGTATGGTTATTACTTCATCCTCTAACTTTCATATGAGCCTTGCCGTTAACTACAAGAATGACATGCCATAAAAATTGTGATTTTTAACAGGGATTGTTGGACAATGGAGAAGAGATTGCTGTTAAGAAACTTCATCAAATGTTATGGATTGAAGATGAGCAATTTAAGAATGAGGATAATAATCTAATGAGGGTGCAACACAAAAATATTGTACGGTTAGTTGGATACTGCCACCATACATCACAAATATTTGTTGAGCACGAAGGAAAACATGTTTCTGCTAGTGTAGTAGAAAGAGCGATTTGTTTTGAACACATGCAGGGTGGAAGCCTTGACAATCAACTTTCTGGTATGATTCTGCTCCACCTGCATTAATTAAATTGAATTTAAAATTTCTAGTACATAATGTACTACAGGGTGAGGGACATGGTTTATTTACTCACCCTTGTATGCGTACACATGATTCACGATTGGGCTAGGTTATAGAGGTTATGGTTGAGGAAGATGATGCGAAATTGGGGCGGTACGGTGTACTATCTTTTGGAGAAAACATACTTAATAATACTAATATACATTTATTTACCTAGTGGTACTAATATACGTCTTATTTATTTCTACAGCTGAACCTTGCAGACTTGATTGGAACAAATGTTATAAAATAATAAAAGGAATTTGTGAGGGTCTACATTACCTTCATAGTGCTGATAATCCAATTTACCATTTGGACATAAAACCTGCTAATATTTTGTTGGATAAGGACATGGAGGCAAAAATTGGTGATTTTGGTTTGTCAAGACTCTTTGATTCAACACAAACCTATATGACAGAATCCAAAGAACACGGTAAACTAATAACTCAGAAATGATCAATGAACTTCTTTCTCGAGCTTCTAGAAAAATAATTGTTTGATGAAATGCAGTGGATACATGCCACCGGAATACATCGACAAACAAAAAATCAGTCCGAAGTTTGACATATATAGTCTCGGGGTCATAATCATTCAAATAATGGCAGGAAAGGAGGGCTACTTCAATTGCCCACACACCCCTCCAAGAGAATTTATTAAACATTTAAGGGAAGGGAAACGATATCATGGAAAACATTATTCCACAAATATTTTATTGCCCCTTACCCCTGTTGCCTCTTCTCGTATTATGTTTCAATTATGCAGGTACGTGAAAAATGGAGAGTGAGGCTTCAGGCAACAATGTCGTCCCATGTAACTGAAGAAGTGAGGACATGCATCGAAATAGCGTTAAAATGTGTGGAGGACGACCGAAAGCGAAGACCTGCAATAGCGACAATTGTTAATGAACTAAGTAACATTGGTATTGCTAGAAGTTCACCAGTAGGTCAGGTACGTATTCTCTAAACCCACGGACCATCACTTTTTCATCATGACTGGCCTTATGACTTTCATCATCCTACTTTAATTCGTATGTTCCCTGCCATAACATGTAATAGTAAACATGCGCTTTGCGCTGGTAGGAATTTTAAACGAAACTAGTAGTAACCTAATAATATCAAATTTTCTAAAAAAAAAGATGTAGGATTTTGTTGGTATTTGTTTTGCCAAAATACAATATTCTTCATGACTGTGTTATTGAGGATCTCCCGAGCTACATTTTCCAGCGCGTAGCAGGTCCCTGTAGACACAAGTAGAAAACGGCCCATTTATCTCGGTTCCAGAGGCCCTTTAGCCCCGGTTCCAGAACCGGGACTAAAGAGTCGGGACTAAAGCCCAAAACCTTTAGTGTCGGTTCGCTTACAAACCGGGACAGAAGGGGATCCACGTGGCTGCTTCGGGCCACCCAGGCAGGAGGACCTTTAGTCCCGGTTGGTAAGACCAACCGGGACCAAAAGGCATCCACACGTCAGTAGCTGGCAGGAGCTGGGTTTTTTTTAAAGGGGGTGGGTTAGGGGTTTTGGAGGGTTAATTTAGGGGTATCATATTGTGTTAGCTAGCTAATAGAGAGAAGTGACCTCTCTTTATCTCTGTGCTTGGTCGACACTAGCTACTATACGTATAGAGAGAACTCAACACGCTAGCTAGTAAGCAAGTGAAGGGACCATTAAGTACACAAGATCGTCATGAACATATACAGAGAGAAGTGGCCTCTCTTTCTCCAAGAGATTGGTCGAACAACAATATAAGATCTCTTACAATCCCTAACATCTAAAGTCTATATCAATTTTCACATGGTATTCTCCGGCTTTATGTATGACGTGGTCAAGAAAGAATCCCGCCAATTCCTCTTGAATTGCTCGTATGCGATCATGCGGTAGGAGTTCATCCTGCATCTGCCAGATATAATTTAAAGAAGGGGGTCAATACATATATATGAATGAAACTCAACATAAATGATGCTAATAAAATAAAATTGTGAATAGTATTGTTTACGTACTTGATATTGTTTGTCAGAGTGGCCCCGCTGAGAGGTCGCGTTGTAGATGAACTCGCAAACGTAGTATCCACAAAAATCATTCTCAGCTTCCTGCCACAAGCACTTTATGAGAAATAGAGTTCAATCAAACTGATAATCAAGCATGATAAATGGTATTGATGAAACTAGAATCAATAAGAGATGCGCGGAACTAGCTAGTAGTACTTACTTTCGGGTGTGTAAATCACAGCTCCCTCGGTAGTCCCGGAACAATTCCGGTGAACTCTTTCCAAACCCTGCCGGACAAAGAAAATAATTACTTGATATTAGGAAATGACCAAAGTTTTCGATATGGTGCGATAATGATCGATTGAACTTACTTCTGGAGCATTTCAGTCATGTCCGCATAGTCATGGGGGTCTTTCCGTCTCGAGTCTAAGACAGTTACTACTTCCGGGTCAAGCTTTATCTCTAGCAGAATAAAGTGGAAGCTTCTCATGCATGCATATAACTCATCAATTACATCACTATAACCTCGAGTAAGGGAAACCGAATATGCACAAGACAGTAACACTCACTTGAAGTTGTAAGGAAAGAGTATTTTCTCTTTGTTTTAATTTTTAAGCAACGATTGTAGCAAGTTGTCCTCGGTATTTGTGTCTTTGTTTTTAACCGACCATTCATTTATGGTATTTGGGTTAATGAACCCGATGTCATAATCTGCATAATATAGTGAGGATAATTATGTATACATGCAATGAAAGAGCTGAGCTATATATAGAGACTTAATTACAGAAGTAGTACTTACAGACAGTAGCAAGTCACGAGTTGTTTGTCAAGGGCCAATTGATTGTATAACTGGAATAACTCCACAAATTCAACAGGCAACAGCTCAGTTCCAACGAGGTCGTGCTCCTCTTTAATTCTCAACATCAAACTATCCTTCCTAGACTCGCTGCAGGTTTTCATGTACAATTCATGCAATCTCCGCGTCATCGTTGTTAGAGGAGGACGACCAGGTTTGACGAGAGGCTTCCTATACTGGTATCTGAATTCATCCACCTCCATTATTTGAAACTCTACATCATCGCTCAGGTAATCAGCAGGATTGGTACCGGGCAGTATCCTGAGATGATTAGCGACTATATCGCTAGACGCCTTGAGCAGGGGGCACGATTGGTTCGCCTGTTCACCGAGCTGGGGAATTTTTCCCACTTCTTCATTCTGCTAACCTTGCATCACTGGAAGTACTTCTCGACCGCCGCGCATCTTCATATGTCTTTTTAAGACAGCGGACATAGTTGGAATCCGGCGAAGGCGGTGGTGGTCACTTCAGGGCATCAATAATGTGCTTCAATTTCACCGGGTCTAGCATCTCCTTCGGAGGTGGAGGTTTCTTTGCAAAAAGTCCCTCACTTGGGCAGCACAGATTTCCTCTTTTTCCTTCTCGGTCTTCTCATATGGTAACTTCTTGAGAGCCTTGAGACTTGGACCATATTTTAATTGCTTCCCGACTTTGCTTGTACTGCTAGCCGCCGGAGCGGCGGCTTCTCTCTTCCGCCTTTGCTGACGCGGCGGAGTCCGCTGACACTTCGGAGGAGGCGGAGTGCTGCGACACATTGGAGGAGGTGGAGTGCCCTCACACGCCGAAGGAGGCGGAGTGCCGTGATCACTCGCCGGAGGAGGAGGAGGAGGAGGAGGAGGAGGAGGCGTCCAGTTTGGAAGCTTGATGTGCTCCTTCCTCCATAGACATGTACTTCTCAAGGCATAAACCAACTGATTCTCCCCTTCACCTGTAGGGTGGTCAAGCTCTAGCTCCTCAAATCCCTCCATTATTTCATCCACCGTCACAACAGTATAGCCATGTGGAATCGGATGGCAGTGAAAAGTTCCGTCAGCTTGAGGAGGTGCAACAGAGCCGACACCCGCCTTCAAAGTCAGGTTCTGCCATTTCATCATAAGCTCGCAATGTTAGGCCTCCGTGATAGTTTCCATGGGGTAGCGAGGAGCCGTGAAATCAGGCTGAACGAGCTCCGTGGAAGCCACGCTGCTTCTCCGCTGAGATGGTGGAGTAGGTTTGTGCCGCTGAGATGGTTGGCCGGCAACTGCAAGTTCCTCTAGCTTCGCTATTCTTGCATTGAGCTTCTGCATTTTGCTCAGCTCCGCTTTCCTCTTTCTCTCTCAGCTTCTGTAACCGCCTGCGTCGGGAAACCCAACCACCCACGGAACGGAGCCTGGTGTGCCTCGTGTTTGTCTAGGGTGCTCAGGATTCATGAGGGCCTCGGTCAGCTCGTCCTTCTCTCTGTCTTGAATGAACGTCCCTTCCTGCGCTGCGGTGATATAATCCTGAAGCTTCTTGATGGGTATTGCAAGTTGCTCGTCCGTCCAACGACACTCCCCTGTTTCTAGGTCCAAAGTCCCCCCAACCCCGAAGAACCAAGTCCTTGAACGGTCTGGCCAGTTCAATGTTGCTGGTTGGACCCCTTTAGCAAGCAGGTCTTGCTCAGCTTTGTCCCACAACGGCCGGGCTTTGTAGTAGCCACCTGACCCGTGTGATGGTGATTCTTCTTCTTTGCAGCATTTTTCTTGTTTGTCTCTGACCATTTCTTACCCTTCTCCGAATTCTTGTAGGCCACAAATGCGGGCCAGTGATCTCTTATCTTCTCATAACGGCCAGTGAATTTTGGAGTCTTCCCTTTATTGACAAACTTTGTGCTCAACTCTTTCTTCCAATTCCTGAATAGACCTTCCATCTTTTTAAGAGCACACGCCTTGACTGTAGGGTGAAATTTGCCTTCAGCGAGGTCCAAAGATCATATTTCTGTCTATCCTAGACATAAGAAACTTCAGGGTCGTCCTTACTCTTATTCCATTGCTGGACGCTGATCGGGATGCTGTCCCTAACAATCGCTCCGCATTGACCAACAAATGCATCTTAATTTGGTCCGCTTGGGTTCAATTGGGTTGGCCATCGTCCGCGATTTCTGTGATCGTGAACCTTTCATCCTGGCGCAACCTTTTCTTTGGGCCTCGTATCTTTATGGAAGTTTGGCTTGATCCGGAGGGCTATAAAAGAAGAAAGAAGCGTTAATATATGTACATACCAAAACAATTAATGCATCAATTAATCAACACAAGCTTAATAAATATATATACCTCGCCGGACTTTGCAACAGCTCCCTCCTCCGTTCGATCACCGGAGCTGTCATCATGATCTCCTTCTTCCTCCGCCATTCGGTCACCGGAGCCGTCATGATCTCCTTCCTCCTCCATTGTTGGATTACCGGAGCCTTCATCATCTCCTTCCTGACCATCGGTGTCGTTGAGAAACGACAAGGCATCACCTCCATCGCGGATTATATCCCCAACAACGCTCTTTCTCTTCTAGGGTTTGGGTGGTCTTGAGAGTTTATCGGGTAGGGGCGGCAGGGGGTAGGAGATCGACAACACTCTTTCTCATAGGAGAGGACACTTTGCAAAAAATAAACGCTATGCATGAGATCAAACTATCCATACATTCTCCCC
This sequence comes from Triticum urartu, assembly GCF_056163025.1. NCBI lineage: Eukaryota > Viridiplantae > Streptophyta > Magnoliopsida > Poales > Poaceae > Triticum > Triticum urartu. The sequence continues at coordinate 9,501,842 of NC_141879.1, forward strand.
CATTGACCTATGCCGGCAACAATAGATCAACGACGCTTCTAGGGTTTGGGGTGGCCTTGATAACGCTTCTAGGGTTTGGGGTGGCCTCGACAATGCTTCTAGGGTTTGGGGTGGCCTCGACAATGCTCTTTTAACTTGGTGAAATTGGGTGGCCTCGACAACTCTTCTAGGGTTTGGGGTGGCCTTGATAACACATTTTCAGTCCCGGTCCGGAGAGTTGGCCAGGCGAGAGGGGGTTGATCGATGTCCCCCCTCATGTCGAAGTTACTTGAGCACAAGAGCTCCGATTGAGACGATTTTGGATCCGTTGGAAAGCTCTCGGGGAGCCGATGCCAACACGATGATAGGGGGCCGGGGTGCTCCCTTGGCCTTGTTGATAGATAGAGCCGATGCCAACTTGATGATAGAGTCGATGCCCAAATTTTCATTTAACAAAAAAACTACCTTCAAAAAATACTTGCTTCGCCGCGGGTACTTGGTGCGACATGGACTCGGTGGAAAATGCGGTGGTGGCCGGGCCGGGCGGTTTTCTTTTCCTTCTTCATTTTTATCCTTTGTTTTTTCTTATACGTTTGTTTTCGTTTTCACTCTACATTTTCATACATATGAAAAACAACGAAGTTTGTATACAAAAGTGAACATATACATCTCATACATGAACATATACACATGAAAATTTATCTATCTATCTCATCTCATACATGAACATATACATGAACGTATACACATATACATGAAAAAACATATATACATGAACATATACACATATGCATGAAAAAACAGAGCATGGTGCTGCCCGCCGGCGAACATGGAGCAGCGGCGACGGGGAGCAGGGGACATTGGGAAGGGGGGCTCACTGTGGAGGGGGGGGGGAGCGCGGCGACGAGGACGGTGGGCTCAGGAGGGTACGCACGCGCGTGGCGAGGGCGAGGGCACGGGCGCGTCAGCTAGGGCACGTCGGGGCGGGCAGGGGCGCGGGGAAGCGTCGCCGGCGTCGGGGCAGATTGCGTCGAGGGCGGCGGTGGCGGCGACGGTGAGGTGGAGCAGCCTGACGACGTCGGCGGCAGATTTTCAGTAGCTTCTGAAATCCATTGTCAGATACACCATTGTCTGCCTTCTACTGCAGCAATTCTAGGATGGTACCGAGCTTTGTGTTGCCATCTTCGTAATTTGGGTACAACCCTTTTTTGTGATCCTCTAACATGTGATCGAACTTCAACTCTCCTTTTCACTCTCGCATTGTCACTTTGCATCAACAATGATCCAGCAAAAATCATCATCGAGCACATCGTCTGGTTCCTCTTGATCTTCAGCTTCCCCCGTTGTAGCATCACCGTATTCAGGGGGCACATAGTTGTCATCAGCCTCTTCTTTTTCATTGTCTTCCATCATAACTCATCTTTCTCCGTGATTGGTCCAAACATTATAGTGTGGCATGAAACCCTTCTCAAGCAGGTGGGTGTGAAGGATTTTCCAGTTAGAGTAAGACTTCGTATTCCCACATCTAGGGCTGGACAACACATAAAACTATTCTACTTGTTTGCCTCAGCCACTTCGAGAAAATTATGAACGCCCTTAATGTACTCGGAGGTGCGTCTGTCACCGTACATCCATTGCCGGTTCATCTGCGTGCATTATATATAATTAAGTGTGTCAAAAACCATTACAGAATATCATGAATAGAGAAGTGACCAAATTAATAGAAGTTTATCATCACATTAAAACCAAAGTACAGTAGTGATCAAATGTTACTACTGAAAAAATAAATACATAAAGTTCATACATATATAGTTCTCATTGAACAATAATAACTCTCTAGAGCATCTTGTTGGAGTTGTGTCGAATATAGTGTACAAGGTAGGTTACATTTGGACTTGTAGTTGTATTGTGTTTAGATAGGATATGGAGTCGTGTCCAAGTAGGACACTTGTATCCTAGGCCTCTCATATATAGCGGGGGTAGACACACGATGTAACCTATGCCAACATAATAGCACCGGAACGCGGGGTAAGCCGGCGGCATGTGCCGGTGTCCAGGGCGACCGGGTGCGGTATTGTGACGGTGTCATGGGGAGGAGCGCCCATAGTCAGGCCCCGGGGATGTAGCCATATCGGTGAACCTCGTTAACAAATCTCGATGTTGTGCTCGTGTGATTGTTTGGTCCTCGGATGATCAACGGTATGCCTCGAATTTATTCTAACAAGTGGTATCAGAGCTAGATTGTTCGGAGGCTGTGGATTATTGATTCAGAGGAAGATTGCCGTTGAGTTCATCGAGTGCGGAAGAATCAGTCTTCGGCCAAAGCTACTGCTCGGATCAGAAGCAAGTTTTTCCGTGAAAGTTATCATATACCGCGGTCGTCGGCGAATATTGGAAGCGTCGCGGTGGAAGGATCGCGATCGGTTGGTTGGCAGCTGACGTAGCGACAACCCTAGGCAGCGCGTGCGAAGTAGGCGCGCACACAGTACGGGCTGGCCCAGGCGGGGCTGGCAGGTACACGCGGCCACGCACGAAAAAGCTAGCTAGGCAATTGGCATGCTGCATGGAACGACTGCGGTGCAGATCCGATCGAGTCAAGAGATTTGTTTGACAAAAAAAGACACATGGCAGACCCAATCGGCGGAGAAACATTCATGGATACGTATCCGTTGAAGCTAGCAGGGACATTGACAAAGCAACAACCAGCATTGGAGATTGAGCCTTGGAGCTACACCACGTGAAGGCCAAAATTGTTTGGTTAAATTGCTATTAGTACTAGGAGGTGACAACGGGTTTGCTTCATGTATTATTGCATCGTGAAAAGTTCAATTGGCGTGACAGAGATGCTTGAAGGAGTTGCAGGAAGTCGTGACAGCTAAGGTGGAATTGTCATGTGATGGATGAAAATTCGCGGAAGACGGTTTGAGAGCCTTGAGTGTGTCATACAGTCGAATGAGTTCGACTGGGTCGGACTAGGCGGTCTGACGGATCGACATGAGTCAATTGGTACAGAAGACGGTGCGGGATCGGCGACGATGACATATGAGCGTGATGCTGATGGTGACCGACTTCTGGGCGTGGAAACACGTGGCGTAGGCCCGAGGCTTGTGTGGCTTCGACAAGACTATGGCGCGGGGTTGATTCAAGGTGATGTACACATGGAGCTTGGAGTCAACGGGGCGCGGGGTGGCACGTACAACCACCATGGAGTCATGTTGAAGGTGGAGCTGGATTGAGGGGCTACGGCGTAAGTCGACAGAGAGTCGAAGCCTATTCAGCTGGGAAAAGCGAGTGACATGCAATTTGGACTGGAGCCTAGTAGTCTGATGGAAGCATGAAACTCGTCATCGGTCGGCGATGATCGGTGGTACTCTGCAGTGGGTGTTGAGTGGTGTGGGTTTGCGACCCTTGAGACTCGATCGGGACAGCGGAGGCTCAACGCGGTAATAGCAGCAAGGCGTGCGGCATGCACGGGGGATGGAGACGGGCCAGGCCTCTGGCGGTCATACATGTGATGAGACAACTGCGAATTTGACTCAGGATGACTACAAGCAATGGTGAAATTCCTTCAAATTTCAGACAGACGGTCAAGAAAAGAGCGGTGATGTTGAGTTCAGGTAACTCTTATGTGTGACACCCAATATGTGAGTTGTTCACTTTCACGCAGGTCAGTGATCGGTGTGTGATGTCGTGGATGAATACTCTGGAAGTTGGAGCACAAACTAGAGTAACAAAGAACTTAATTTTGCTCGAGTGTTGACCATGGCAAGAAAAGAAGGGACTACAAGTTGCAGGTGGAGTCATATGGAGTCTTTGAAGTAGCAGCGGTACTCATGGGATAAGCTCAAGTCTAATGTACATGAAAGTTTGACGCATGAACAAATCCAGGGTGGTGGAGTATATTCGCCAAGGTGGAGTTTGATGGAGTTGCGTCGAATATAGTGTACAAGGTAGGTTACAGTTGGACTTGTAGTTGTATTGTGTTTAAATAGGATATGGAGTCGTGTCCAAGTAGGACACTTGTATTCTAGGCCTCTCATATATAGCGGGGGTAGACACACGATGTAACCTATGCCAGCATAATAGCACCAGAACGCAGGGGGAGCCGGCGGCATGTGCCGGTGTCCAGGGCGGCTGGGTGCGGTATTGTGATGGTGTCATGGGGAGGAGCGCCCATAGTCAGGCCCCGGGGATGCACTACAAGAAATATGTCAACTTATGACCTTCTGTCAGTGACCCTCGAAGAATTGGTCATAAATTTATGACCATTTTAGACCAATTGGTCAAAAGCTGTTCAGGGGGCTCCAAACCCTAAACCATTGCGACCATTTTGGTCAGAAAGGTCGTAATTTCCTTACACGAAATGGTCACAAAGCAAACAGTGCTAGTCCGCTGCCTTATTTCTAGTTGTTAATGACCAATATAGATGGTCATAGCCTTGTAGATTGTGGTGGGTTGTGATGACTAGGCGCTATCTCATCAGTTTTGCCTATGTGTCATGTCCATGTGGCAGTTTTTGCCCTAGGTTGTGAAGCAACCTATATTTCTATCATTCCCAAAATTCCAAAAAAAATCTCATAAATTCTTTGGGGCATATCTTCATCAAATATGTAAAAATCCTTCCTTGCCTAGTTCAAAACTAATTCAACAATATTCATTTTCCTATTCTGTTCACAACAACACTTTATGAAGGAAGTGCTATTTATATATTCTTGATTGCCCTTGGAATTTTTGGGCACTCTTTCCTATCCAAATCATTACCGCATGACAAAATTCAGCTCCATTTGCCTAGCAAATCTTCCTCGGGAAATTTCCAAAGTTTTTGTCCACCTAGAAGCATTGTGAAGGAAGTACCTTTTTTATATCTCTAAATGACATGAAATTTATACAGTTCCTTCATATGCCCAAATTATCACCCTCCTCCAAATTGCAGCTCAGTCAAATCATCTATGTGAGCCCAGGTTCAATTTATATTTTATGGCCAAATTGGCTCGTTGCAAAGCAAGTGTTATATAGACCCCTCCTATTACCCTCAAACTTTTCGGGCACTCTTCCATACCCAAATCATTGCCACATGGTAATATTCAGCTCAATTTTCCTAGTAAATCTTTCTCGGGAAATTTCCAAAGTTTCTACCCCTAGAGAAGCTTTGTGAAGTAAGTACTAGCTAGGCTTACCCAAATGATCTGAAAATTTACCAGCGCATGACCATACCTAAGTAACTTACCTACACCAATTTTGAGCTCATTTCATTCATCCAATCTCTCTCACTAGTTTTCCCAAGTTTCTGTCCATAGAAGAGCATTGTGAAGGAAGTACTACTTTGGCATGTCCAAATGGTATGAATTTTCTACAATGCTTACCTATGCCCAAATAACCATCCTCCACAAAATTTCAACTTACTCCATTCATTATTTTGAGCCCAGCTTCAACATTCATATTTTTGTCCAGCGTGGTCCTTTGCAAAGCAAGTACCACCTAGGATCCTCCTTTTGAGCTAAAAAATTGTGAAGACATTCTCCTTAGTAGATGATCATCCTCAGCCAAAACTCACGCCCATTGGCCATGTACATTTCCCGTACCGCTAATCAAACACTTGGCTGCTAATTCATGTTTGAGCATCGATCGGTCTCCTCGTGAGAATCTTATGTTGTAATTTTCTTCCTAGCACCAACCTGGGGAGTGCCCAACCCACTAGACATGCCTAGTCTTCCCAGAACACATGGCAACATTACGGTCACACGGTGACCACGCGACGGGCATGCGAGTTTACGCGCACTAGAGTTGGGGCCCTCGGCCACCGCCCAAACCTCGACGTATCGCCACCAAACCATGTATTTATGATTAAATAGGTCCTTATGTAACTAGAAATGATTTTTGGAAAAAATAAATAGCAAACTATGAGGCAGCTGCAGTTCAAATTTGACCCGCTTCCAACTGAATCGGCAGAAATTTGTCTTTTTCACGAGAGGTGGATCAAAAAAATTTACACCCAACCATTTTGTAAATTGTGCATTAAATATGTCCTAGTATTTTATAAAAATGATTTGGTCCAATTTTGCAACAATTATTTGGTAGTTCCTTCACAAAAAAACCTCCTTTCGGGCACTCGAAAAATGGAAAATGGTTTTTTCGTCCAACGAAAATGAAAACTTCCTTAGACAACAATGTTTGCCATTACAATATGCACTCTTGTGCACAATATGAGATCATTTGAACAAACTATGCCATGAATGTGGCCATAAGATTGATCATTTGGCTTGAAAGCCATTGATCTCCACACATGATAGCTCGTTTCTGAGAATACTTTTTTAAAATAATTACCGTATTACAAGTTTGTTATTTTTCCTGGGAACTTGGCCACATATGATGACACAATGCGGAGGTTTCCCAATTTTTTGATTTTTCTTGAATTTTTTACGCCCGTTTCAAAATGCGGTCAAAACGGCGGGAATGACCGTTCCTAGCTAGTGGTTGAATCTTGGAATTTTTTTGGTGTTTCTCTGATTAAATATGTCCTTATGTACCTATAAATGATTTTTGGAAAAAATAAATAGCAAACTATGAGGCAGCTGCAGTTCAAATTTGACCCGCTTCCAGCTGAATCGACGGGAATTTGTCTTTTTCACCAGAGGTGGATCAAAACTTTTGACACCCAACCATTTTGTCAATTGTGCATTAAATATGGCCTAGTATTTTAGAAAAATGATTTGGTCCAATTTTGCAACAATTATTTGGTAGTTCCTTCACAAAAAAACCTCCTTTCGGGCACTCAAAAAATGGAAAATGAATTTTCCGTGCAAAGAAAATGAAATCTCCCTTTGGCAACATTGTTTGGAATTCCAAGATGCACCCTTGTGCACAATATGAGATCATTTGAACAAACTATGCCATGAATGTGGCCATAAAATTGATCGTTTGGGTTGAAATACATGAATCTTCACACATGATAGCTCATTTCCGAGAACACTTTTTTAAAATAATTACCGTATTACAAGTTTTTATTATTTTTCCTGGAAACTTGGTCACATATAATGACACAATGCGAAGGTTTTCCATTTTTTTGATTTTTTTTGAATTTTTTATGCCCGTTTCAAAATGCGGTCAAAACGGCAGGCATGACCGTTCCTAGCTAGTGGTTGAATCTTGAAATTTTTTTGGTGTTTCTCTGATTAAATAGATACTTATGTACCTAGAAATGATTTTTGTAAAAAATAAAGAGCAAACTATGAGGCAGATACAGTTCAAATTTGACCCGTTTCCAACTGAATCGACGACAATTTATCTTTTTCACCAGAGGTGGATCAAAACTTTTTTCACCCAACCATTTGGTCAATTGTGCATTATATATGTCCTAGTATTTTAGAAAAATGATTTGGTCCAATTTTGCAACAATTATTTGGGAGGTCCTTCACAAAATAACCTCCTTTTGGGCACTCGAAAAATGGAAAATGGTTCTTTCGTCCAAAGAAAAAGAAAACCTCCTTAGGCAACATTGTTTGCCATTCCAATATGCACCCTTGTACATAATATGAGATTATTTGAACAAACTATGCCATGAATGTGGCCATAAGATTGATCATTTGGCTTGAAAGCCATTGATCTCCACACGTGATAGCTCGTTTCTGAGAACACTTTTTAAAAATAATTGCCGCATTACAAGTTTATTATTTTTCCTGGGAACTTGGCCACATATAATGACACAATGCGAAGGTTTCCCAATTTTTTGATTTTTTTTGAATTTTTTATGCCCGTTTCAAAATACGGTCAAAACAGCGGGAATGACCGTTCTTAGCTAGTGGTTGAATCTTGGAAACCTTTCTATGTTTCTCTGATTAAATAGACAGTTTTGTACTTAGAAATGATTTTTGGAAAAAATAAAAAGCAAACTATGAGGCGGCTACAGTACAAATTTTACCCGCTTTCTACTGAATCGTGAAAATTTGTCTTTTCCACGAGAGGTGCATCGAAACTTTTGACACCTAACCATTTGATCAATTGTGCATTATATATGGCCTAGTATTTTAGAAAATTGATTTGGTACAATTTTGCAACAAATATATGGTAAGTCCTTAAAAAAAGTTATTTTGGGGCACTCAAAAAATGAAAAATTGTTTTTCATGCAAAAGAAATAAAAACTCCCTTTGTCAATGTTGTTTGCCTCCCTTTGTCAATGTTGTTTGCCAATCTACGATGTAAACTTGTGCAAAAAATGACATCATTTGAACAAATATTTGATAGGTCTTTTACAAAAAAACTCATTTTTAGCATTGAAAAATGAAATGAAAAATTTGTATGTAATCAATCATGACCAATTTATATGGTCAAAAAATCTTCAAATTGTTGGTGCGCTCTGATTGGTCCATAGGCATATCACGCGGATCATGCATCAACCACCGTCGGATGCTTCTGGATCCAACGGCAGCCCTCACTCCCTCACCCAACCGCAGCCCAGCCACCCAAACCCTAACCTGCACCCGCACTCCTTCTCCCTCAGCTCCTCGCCGCCACCACCTCCTCCCTCTCCGCCCCAACCTCAGATCCATCCTCTATCCCGCCGACGACCCGCCCTCCCCCAGATCCCGCAGCCGACGACCCGTCCTCCCCTTCCTTCCCCTCGCCTCAGCCACCACCTTCGCTCCTCTCCCCTCTCCTCCCTGGCTGCAGATCCACTCAAGCTCCTCCTCTCCCCACCCCCACCTCCACCGCAACAATCCCGCCGCCGACACCCAACACCGCCCCCACCTCCACAGCGACCTCCCTCCCCAGCCCCTCCCCGCACCCGGAAGCCAAGCAAGGAGGCGGCGTACAAGGAGCTGTGCTTGCATCTCAGCATCATGGCGGGCTGCATCGCCATCATCGCCGTCATCCTGGTGAGCGAATCCACCGATTCCCTCGCTTTCCCCCTTGTTTAGTCACCGTTTGCGCCGCCCACCACTTCCCTGCGGGCTCGTGCTCACCGCGCCGGCCGCCCCTCGCATGGCCGTGTGCCACCCACGCCCTGCCTCGCTGAGGCCGCACCCTGCCCGCGCCCTCACGCGCGTGTGCTCGGGCTTGTCCGTGACCCGACCCTGCCGCCACGATCACGCCTGCTGGTGCCGTCGTGCCATCGCCGCTGCTCGCCCGCCGTCGCCCGTCCGCTCACGCCCATGGTTGCCCTCGTCCCGGCCCTTCCCCTGCATCCTGCGCACGACCTGGCCACGCCCCTACAGCCACCCGTGTGCAACAGCCCCTTCCCCTGGCCACGCCTACTGCTCTTTAGATGCTTGCTTTTGCTCTCTGTAGCCTGCTGCTTGCTAGCACTGTCGCCGCTGTTGCTAGCCAAGGCCAAAGCCCCGACAGCGCCCCCAACCCCAATTGCTTGTAATTTTATGGTTACGTGTGTACAAAAGGTGATCCGTTGTTCATTATTATTTTTAAGTCTTAGAACGCTGATTTGCAAATTGATAATTGCTGGAACTTAACTAATCATGACATGTCAATATGGAATTCAACCCAACACGCATCTTCGTGACATGTCATGTTTCTGTATTGTCAGTTTTGTTACTCCTTGCAAAGGTCAAAATTGCTCACATGCGTATTGATATTGTAGCATGTCATGTTTTTTAAGAAAGAAATCAAGTCAGATTATATACGTACAATTATTATGCACATACATATGGTGACATCTCATTATATTCTTCTGCTTCCACTTATATCCCTTCGGAAACATTCTTTGAGAATTTTGTAATGCCTCCTTTGGGGTGTTGATACACTATTGCACAAGTTCTATTGTATGTGAGTTCCTTTTGTTGCTGCAAAGCATTGATACAATATGTCATTTGCAGGGAGCTCGCTCTGCATCCGAGTCTCAGTCATCCCGCACAGCAAGGAGCCGGACCAAGGGAGCAAGCAGCGCTGCTGGTTCCTTGAGACATGTGCATGTGTGGAGTAATTTTGCTTAGAGTATTTAACAAGATTGAACTGTACATGTGTGGAGTAATTTTGCTTGGAGTATTTAACAAGATTCATTAAGATTTAACTTACTTTTCCAGTTAATTAAATGTACATCTTGGATTAGTTAGAAAATCATGAATTATTTGCAGAAATCCATAGAAGTATTGTACTCCAGTGTGCATTACTTACATAAACTTGCTTGCAAGCTTATTTTCTGACTTGTATATTCTGAAATTGAAAAAGCTTAGTGAACTTATGTTAAGTTTCAGTAATATTCAGTGGAGTATTTACTATAAATTTTGCACATCACAGTAATTTAACTTGCTGTTAACTGCTGTAGCATTAGGAGTAGTTTTACTACAGTACTGCTTGAACAGGGTGAATGGAGGGTGAGGAAGTTTTAGTGCAAAGTAGGATTGCACATGGAGTAGTTAGCAGTAGTAGATGTTGATGATCATAGTCAGGAGTAGTTTTGCCTTTGGTGATCATCCAAAAATGTGATGTACTATTGTACTTTGATTGAAAATGGAATGGTGTGATCCTACACAACATACTTTGAGTGAATGTTGAGTACTGTATGCACTTGTAGTAGATGTTGAGTACTGTATGCACTTGTGTAGTAGATATTTTATTGACTAGATATATACGTGTAGACGATTGATTACTGGTTTTAGCCCCAAGCCATCTTGTCTTGCTGTTTTTGGTGAGCTGGTGACTTGGGGCTAAAACCACTGTTTATGGTCGTCGGTGATGGTCATATATTAGCTATGAGATGTGAGGGAAGTACTGTAACCTCAAATGTGTGTCATCATGTTACTGTTGTAACCTCATACCGATCTCACTTTGGCTAATCTACAGACCGTGTCTTGTTCTTGTACACTATCTTGTCTCTAAAAAATGCATCTTTTTCTCAGAAATTTTACACTATATTGATTCTCGGACCAATGATAAGATGATGAAATTTCTTACTGCCCTTCAAGGTCAACTGTGCTGCCATCTATCTTGCTAGAAAATCTTAGTTAGTTTATGCATATAAATAGGTGTTGTTACCTGTTTGCATCTGAGATTGCATAATATTGGAGGAACATGCTTAATTGGCTTGTGTATTTTGCACTAATGGACCGGTGTCTTATTCTGTGCGTGCTGATGATGATGCTGATGATGCTGTGCGTGCGTGCTTGTAGGGCCCATGGGTGAACACCTCGCGCTGCTGGTGGACCGGCTGCTCACGGAGTCCATGCTGGAGATGGCCATCGGGACCAGGAAGCAGCCTGACACGGAGGCGGCGCTGGCCATCGACTACTGCTGCAACGTCACTACCGCCGCCGGTGACCGCGGACCGCCAACGCCGAGCAAGATGGTGGAGTGCAGGATCTGCCAGGAGCAGGACTGGGACTCCAGCATGGAAGCCCCCTGCTCCTGCCACGGCAGCCTCAAGGTAATTAAGACAACGCAAGCTAACCATAACAATGTCTGAATTCCGAACTGGATCAAGCAGCAATAATTGGTTGTTTCATCAGGATCGGACTGTCTAATTCTGCTACTATGTGCTATGCTTGTTGAGGTTGTATGCTTCAGGTGTAGAATATTCTTGCCACTACTATTGCGTAGTTAGTCTTTTTGCACTGCATTTGTACAATTGTATATTCTTGCCACTACTAGGTGATTCCTTGAATTATTCAGTTCGTTGTAGAATACCAGTTTGATGGAATGCCTAAGGTCTAAGGAGATAAACATTGGTATCCAGAATAGATCTACCTAAACCAACATGCACAAAACATGCATATCATCCCTTTAATCTGCATTAGTGTGTCTAAGTGGTTAGTGTATTGTAAGCTCCATCCATGGAGCAGTGAAATAAGCTGACGCTGTATAACGTGCAGCTAGCTTGTTGTTTAGACATTTTCCCGTTTTAAGTATTACTTTTCTCTATATCTGTGAATTGGATTGTTGATATTTCCTGGAGTCAATTTTGCTGTGTCAAGTCCACAACATCACCATGCATGTAGGTCTACTTGGTTCATCTTCAGGTTCAGGTGTAGGGGTTAGTGGCCTTAAGCATTAACCATTTAATCCTGATGAATGCTGCTTGTTTTGCACAGGCTGACAAGGACAGTGACGAGGTCTACGCATAGATGACTCTGCAATCAATAAACTCTGTAAGTACTGTCAGAAACGGAGCTTGGTGAAGATATTCAGAACATGCTGAAATGCGTTTTCTCTACATGTGCTTTTATCAGTTTGCATGCTGCATGTTTGATGTTTTGCCTGAGCTGGGGACGAAATGGTACAGAATGCCTGAAACTAACATTAACAGTGTTTAGTTTAAGTGTACATTTTTAGACCAGTGCCAGTGTTTATAAACGCTCAAAATCTATACAGTATTTCTTAGATTAATAACGAGGGCTTACTGTATAATTTAGGAAAGTTTTAATAATACTACAAATTAAATTAGGAAGTGAAGCACTACCAAACGTACTGTATACAATGTTCAGTTCAAGTTTAATTTTCAGTTTAGTGCCAGAGTTTATCATCAACCCAAAAAATATATATCTGATTTTCACATTGACGAGTACTACTGCTTACTTCTCCCATTCCTTGGCTGAAGACTCTGTTTTGAACCGATCCTCGCAGCAAGGAGGGAATGGCTGCGTCTGTTTTGTGCTTGGACGCCTTCTCCTATTTGTGCTAAAATTGAGGTGCCTGTTTAATTAACAAGCACCTTTCATCCCCACTGTGACAGTAATGCATTGAGGTGCCTCTGGACTGTAGTGTATTAGGTTGCCCGGAGTAGTAAAACTTAGTGTTGTATTGAGGATTGAGGGTGGCTAGGCTTATAAGTTAATCATCAGCGTGAATGCTTCGTTTGTCTGATCCTCACATGTTAATGCTTTGCTTGTCTGGGTGTATGATAATGACATATGTCTTGTGCAATCAGATTACATTTCTGTTTGTTATGGTAATCATCAGCATGCCTTTCATTTCTTTAGTTTGATTGTTTCCCTTGTATTCAATATTATTGGTTCTAATGGCTGATCCTTCCATTTTTATTGTGGCATCTTTATTTTCACAGGTGTTGTGTGTTCTGGAAGACGGAAGAGGAAGAAAACTTATTTTTGTTGAACTAAATTTTATGTATTCTGTTTTGTTGTACGTATCATTTGATACTTTTGTATAGGAACAAGTGATACTATTTTGTAGGGCTTTATGGCCTGTGATGTAAAGATATTTAGTGCTGAAATATGAAATTATTTGCAAAATTTGTCGAAAAGGAGGATCATTTGTACGAATATGTGAATGGGATGAAAAGAGTACTGGACCAACTTCAGGATTGAATTGTTATTTGAATGTATAAAAAGGCTGAATGTAAACCAGAAATGTTAAAGGGCCATGGACCAGAAATAAATAAAATCCCGAATTGTTGGGCCAGACCCATGTAGCTGACCAAAATTAAAAGGAAAAAAAAATCATAAAAAGGCCGAATTGTTGGGCTCGGCCCATGTAGAAAACTGAATTGGACCGGGCTGAATCTTGTGCCACATCAGCTTGCCACGCTGGATGCCTACGTGGCCTGGAGAGGTTGCTAGTGACCAAAACGCCACAATGGACATATTTTGGTCATAAACGTTTGCGACCATTCCAGAAGAAAGGTCGCTATAGTCAGTTTACGACGCCCAGCTTTTGACCTTATGCTTTTGGTCACAAAAAGGTCATAAATGGAAATTTGTGGCCATTCAGTGACCAATAGTGGTGGTCATAAGTTGACATATTTCTTGTAGTGATGTAGCCATATCGGTGAACCTCGTTAACAAATCTCGGTGTTGTGCTCGTGTGATTGTTTGGTCCTCGGATGATCAACGGCATGCCTCGGATTTATTCTAACACATCTAATTAAACAATACATTGAAACTATGTAAAACATTTCAATGCAACAATAAATGCGATCATAATCGCAACTAAGGTAACAATTGATCCAACGACGTAATGATACCAAGCCTCGGTATGAATGGCATATTTTCTAAGCTTTCTAATCTTCAAGCGCATTGCATCCATCTTGATCTTGTGATCATCGACGACATCCGCAACATGCAACTCCAATCTCATCTTCTCCTCCTCAATTCTTTTCAAATTTTTCTTCAAGTAATTGTTTTCTTCTTCAACTAAATTTAACCTCTCGACAATAGGGTCGGTTGGAATTTCCGTTTCACATACCTCCTAGATAAAACATCTATGTCACGTTGGTCGGCATAATTTTCATAAACACTAAATAAACCAAATAGTTATAAAAGATAATATATATACCACATATGAATCATAGACAGGACGAGGGCCGACGGAGGCGGATATCAAAACCATCGCACTATATAATAACAAACAATAATAAAAGTAAGAAAATTATACAATTATCTATATAAATCATATAAGTAAGAACTTTTTTCTTTTAGAAAGAATATAAAAACAAGAGGCTCACCACGGTGGTGCCGGTGACGAGATCGGCGCGGACGATCGACGACGGCCGAGGACGGGGACGGGACAGGACATACCGCCAAACCTAGACAAATCTTGAGAGAAATGGAGTTTGGGCAAGGAGCTTCAAGAGGAGAAAGCTTAAGTCTGGCTTGGGCATTTCATCGAACACCTCATCTGCATAGAAGGTGAGCTAGAGCACCATAAAGCTCTCTCACGGCCGGCTAAAAAACAGAGCAGTGGCTCTGTGAAGGAAATATGCCCTAGAGGCAATAATAAAGTTATTTATTTCCTTATAATCATGATAAATGTTTATTAATCATGCTAGAATTGTATTAATCGGAAACATAATACATGTGTGAATACATAGACAAACAAAGTGTCACTAGTATGCCTCTACTAGACTAGCTCGTTAATCAAAGATGGTTATGTTTCCTAACCATGAACAATGAGTTGTTATTTGATTAATGAGGTCACATCATTAGTTGAATGATCTGATTGACATGACCCATTCCATTAGCTTAGCACCCGATCGTTTAGTATGTTGCTATTGCTTTTCTTCATGACTTATACATGTTCCTATGACTATGAGATTATGCAACTCCCGTTTGCCGGAGGAACACTTTGTGTGCTACCAAACGTCACAACGTAACTGGGTGATTATAAAGGTGCTCTACAGGTGTCTCCAAAGGTACATGTTGGGTTGGCGTATTTCGAGATTAGGATTTGTCACTCTGATTGTCGGAGAGGTATCTCTGGGCCCTCTCGGTAATGCACATCACTTAAGCTTTGCAAGCATTGCAAGCATTGCAACTAATGAGTTAGTTGCGGGATGATGTATTACGGAACGAGTAAAGAGACTTGCTGGTAACGAGATTGAACTAGGTATTGGATACCGACGATCGAATCTCGGGCAAGTAACATACCGATGACAAAGGGAACAACGCATGTTGTTATGCGGTCTGACCGATAAAGATCTTCGTAGAATATGTAGGAGCCAATATGGGCATCCAGGTCCCGCTATTGGTTATTGACCGGAGACATGTCTCGGTCATGTCTACATTGTTCTCGAACCCGTAGGGTCCGCACGCTTAAGGTTACGATGACAGTTATATTATGAATTTATGCATTTTGATGTACCGAAGTTAGTTCGGAGTCCCGGATATGATCACGGACATGACGAGGAGTCTCGAAATGGTCGAGACATAAAGATTGATATATTGGAAGCCTATATTTGGATATCGGAAGTGTTCCGGGTGAAATCGGGATTTTACCAGAGTACCGGGAGGTTACCGGAACCCCCCCGGGAACCATATGGGCCTTAGTGGAAAGGAGAAAGGGGCAGCCCAAGGTGGCCGTGCGCCTCCCCCTTCTCCTAGTCCTATTAGGACTAGGAGAGGTGGCCGGCCCCCTCTCTCTCTTTCCCCCCGAGGAATCCTATTCCAACTAGGATTGGGGGGGGGGAATCCTACTCCCGGAAGGAGTAGGACTCTCCTGGCGCGCCCCTTGTGGCCGGCCAGCCTCCCCACTTTGGTCCTTTATATACTGAGGTAGAGGCACCCTAGAACACACAAGTTGATCCAGGTGATCTATTCCTTAGCCGTGTGCGGTTCCCCAGCCACCATAGTCCTCGATAATACTGTAGCGGAGTTTAGGCGAAGCCCTGCTGCTGTAGTACATCAAGATCGTCACCACGCCGTCGTGCTGACGGAACTCTTCCCCGACACTTTGCTGGATCGGAGTCCGAGGATCGTCATCGAGCTGAACGTGTGCTCGAACTCGGAGGTGCCGTAGTTTCGGTGCTTGATCGGTTGGATCGTGAAGACGTACGACTACTTCCTCTACGTTGCGTCAACGCTTCCGCAGTCGGTCTGCGTGGGTACGTAGACAACACTCTCCCGTCTCGTTGCTATGCATCACATGATCTTGCGTGTGCGTAGGAGTTTTTTTTGAAATTACTACGAAACCCAACAGTGGTATCAGAGCCTAGGTTATTTATGTTGACGTTATATGCACGAGTAGAACACAAGTGAGTTGTGGGCGATATAAGTCATACTGCCTACCAGCATGTTATACTTTGGTTCGGCGGTATTGTTGGACGAGACGACCCGGACCAACATTACGCGTACTCTTACGCGAGACCGGTTCCCCCGACGTGCTTTGCACACAGGTGGCTTGCGGGCGACTGTCTCTCCAACTTTAGCTGAACCGAGTGTGGCTACGCCCGGTCCTTGCGAAGGTTAAAACAGAGTCTATTTGACAAACTATCGTTGTGGTTTTGATGCGTAGGTGAGATTGGTTCTTACTTAAGCCCGTAGCAGCCACGTAAAACTTGCAAACAACAAAGTAGAGGACGTCTAACTTGTTTTTGCAGGGCATGTTGTGATGTGATATGGTCAAGACATGATGCTGAATTTTATTGTATGAGATGATCATGTTTTGTAACCGAGTTATCGGCAACTGGCAGGAGCCATATGGTTGTCGCTTTATTGTATGCAATGAAATCGCGATGTAATGCTTTACTTTATTACTAAGCGGTAGTGATAGTCGTGGAAGCATAAGATTGGCGAGACGACAACGATGCTGCGATGGAGATCAAGGTGTCACGCCGGTGACGATGGTGACCATGACGGTGCTTCGAAGATGGAGATCACAAGCAAAAGATGATGATGGCCATATCATATCACTTATATTGATTGCATGTGATGTTTATCCTTTTATGCATCTTATCTTGCTTTGATTGACGGTACCATTATAAGATGATCTCTCACTAAATTATCAAGAAGTGTTCTCCCTGAGTATGCACCGTTGCCAAAGTTCGTTGTGCCTAGACACCACGTGATGATCGGGTGTGATAAGCTCTACGTCCATCTACAACGAGTGTAAGCCAGTTTTGCACACGCAGAATACTCAGGTTAAACTTGATGAGCCTAGCATATGCAGATATGGCCTCGGAACACGGAGACCGAAAGGTCAAACGTGAATCATATAGTAGATATGATCAACATAACGATGTTCACCATTGAAAACTACTCCATCTCACGTGATGATCGGTTATGGTTTAGTTGATTTGGATCACGTGATCACTTAGAGGATTAGAGGGATGTCTATCTAAGTGGGAGTTCTTAAGTAATTTGATTAATTGAACTTAAACTTATCATGAACTTAGTACCTGATAATATCTTGCTTGTTTATGTTGATTGTAGATAGATGGCTCGTGCTGTTGTTCCGTTGAATTTTAATGCGTTCCTTGCGAAAGCAAAGTTGAAAGATGATGGTAGCAATTACACGGACTGGGTTCGTAATTTGAGGATTATCCTCATTGCTGCTCAGAAGAATTACGTCCTGGAAGCACCGCTGAGTGCCAGGCCTGCTGCTGGAGCAACACCAGATGTTATGAACGTCTGACAGAGCAAAGCTGATGACTACTCGATAGTTCAGTGTGCCATGCTTTACGGCTTAGAATCGGGACTTCAACGACGTTTTGAACGTCATGGAGCATATGAGATGTTCCAGGAGTTGAAGTTAATATTTCAAGCAAATGCCTAGATTGAGAGATATGAAGTCTCCAATAAGTTCTATAGCTGCAAGATGGAGGAGAACAGTTCTGTCAGTGAGCATATACTCAAAATGTCTGGGTATAATAATCACTTGATTCAGATGGGAGTTAATCTTCCAGATGATTGCGTCATTGACAGAATTCTCCAATCACTGCCACCAAGCTACAAGAGCTTCGTGATGAACTATAATATGCAAGGGATGAACAAGACTATTCCCGAGCTCTTCGCGATGCTGAAAGCTGCGGATGTAGAAATCAAGAAGGAGCATCAAGTGTTGATGGTTAACAAGACCACTAGTTTCAAGAAAAAGGGCAAAGGGAAGAAGAAGGGGAACTTCAAGAAGAACGGCAAGCAAGTTGCTGCTCAGGAGAAGAAACCCAAGTCTGGACCTAAGCCTGAAACTGAGTGCTTCTACTGCAAGCAGACTGGTCACTGAAAGCGGAATTGCCCCAAGTATTTGGCGGATAAGAAGGATGGCAAGGTGAACAAAGGTATATGTGATATAAATGTTATTGATGTGTACCTTACTAGAGCTCGCAGTAGCACCTGGGTATTTGATACTGGTTCTGTTGCTAATATTTGCAACTCGAAACAGGGACTACGGAATAAGCGGACACTAGCAAAGGACGAGGTGACGATGCACGTGGGAAACGGTTCCAAAGTCGATGTGATCGCGGTCGGCACGCTACCTCTACATCTACCTTCGGGATTAATATTAGACCTAAATAATTGTTATTTGGTGCCAGCTTTGATCATGAACATTATATCTGGATCTTGTTTGATGCGAGACGGTTATTCATTTAAATCAGAGAATAATGGTTGTTCTATTTATATGAGTAATATCTTTTATGGTCATGCACCTTTGAAGAGTGGTCTATTTTTGATGAATCTCGATAGTAGTGATACACATATTCATAATGTTGAAGCCAAAAGATGCAGAGTTGATAATGAAAGTGCAACTTATTTGTGGCACTGTCGTTTAGGTCATATCGGTGTAAAGCGCATGAAGAAACTCCATACTGATGGACTTTTGGAACCACTTGATTATGAATCACTTGGTACTTGCGAATCGTGCCTCATGGGCAAGATGACCAAAACACCGTTCTCCGGTACTATGGAGAGAGCAACAGATTTGTTGGAAATCATACATACCGATATATGTGGTCCGATGAATATTGAGGCTCGTGGCGGATATCGTTATTTTCTCACCTTCACAGATGACTTAAGCAGATATGGATATATCTACTTAATGAAACATAAGTCTGAAACATTTGAAAAGTTCAAAGAATTTCAGAGTGAAGTGGAAAATCATCGTAACAAGAAAGTAAAGTTTCTACGATCTGATCGTGGAGGAGAATATTTGAGTTACGAGTTTGGTGTACATTTGAAAAATTGTGGAATAGTTTCGCAACTCACGCCACCCGGAACACCACAGCGTAATGGTGTGTCCGAATGTCGTAATCGTACTTTACTAGATATGGTGCGATCTATGATGTCTCTTACTGATTTACCGCTATCGTTTTGGGGTTATGCTTTAGAGACGGCCGCATTCACGTTAAATAGGGCACCATCAAAATCCGTTGAGACGACGCCTTATGAACTATGGTTTGGCAAGAAACCAAAGTTGTCGTTTCTTAAAGTTTGGGGCTGCGATGCTTATGTGAAAAAGCTTCAACCTGATAAGCTCGAACCCAAATCGAAGAAATGTGTCTTCATAGGATACCCAAAGGAGACTGTTGGGTACACCTTCTATCACAGATCCGAAGGCAAGACATTCGTTGCTAAGAATGGATCCTTTCTAGAGAAGGAGTTTCTCTCGAAAGAAGTGAGTGGGAGGAAAGTAGAACTTGACGAGGTAACTGTACCTGCTCCCTTATTGGAAAATAGTACATCACAGAAAACTGTTTCTGCGACATCTATACCAATTAGTGAGGAAGCTAATGATGTTGATCATGAAACTTCGGGTCAAGATACTACTGAACCTCGTAGATCGACCAGAGCGAGATCCGCACCAGAGTGGTACGGTAATCCTGTTCTGGAAATCATGCTACTAGATCATGATGAACCTACGAACTATGAAGAAGCGATGGTGAGCCCAGATTCCGCAAAGTGGCTTGAAGCCATGAAATCTGAGATGGGATCCATGTATGAGAACAAAGTATGGACTTTGGTTGACTTGCCCGATGATCGGCAAGCAATTGAGAATAAATGGATCTTCAAGAAGAAGACTGGCGCTGATGGTAATGTTACTGTCTACAAAGCTCGCCTTGTCGCAAAAGGTTTTCGACAAGTTCAAGGGGTTGACTACGATGAGACCTTCTCACCCGTAGCGATGCTTAAGTCTGTCCGAATCATGTTAGCAATAGCCGCATTTTATGATTATGAAATTTGGCAGATGGATGTCAAAACTGCATTCCTAAATGGATTTCTGGAAGAAGAGTTGTATATGATGCAACCGGAAGGTTTTGTCGATCCAAAGGGAGCTAACAAAGTGTGCAAACTCCAGCGATCCATTTATGGACTGGTGCAAGCCTCTCAGAGTTGGAATAAACGCTTTGATAGTGTGATCAAAGCATTTGGTTTTATACAGACTTTCGGAGAAGCCTGTATTTACAAGAAAGTGAGTGGGAGCTCTGTAGCATTTCTGATATTGTATGTGGATGACATATTACTGATTGGAAATGATATAGAATTTCTGGATAGCATAAAGGGATACTTGAATAAGAGTTTTTCAATGAAAGACCTCGGTGAAGCTGCTTACATATTAGGCATAAAAATCTATAGAGATAGATCAAGACGCTTAATTGGACTTTCACAAAGCACATACCTTGACAAGATTTTGAAGAAGTTCAAAATGGATCAAGCAAAGAAAGGGTTCTTGCCTGTGTTACAAGGTGTGAAGTTGAGTCAGACTCAATGCCCGACCACTGCAGAAGATAGAGAGAAAATGAAAGATGTTCCCTATGCTTCAGCCATAGGCTCTATCATGTATGCAATGCTGTGTACCAGACCTGATGTGTGCCTTGCTATAAGTTTAGCAGGGAGGTACCAAAGTAATCCAGGAGTGGATCACTGGACAGCGGTCAAGAACATCCTGAAATACCTGAAAAGGACTAAGGATATGTTTCTCCTATATGGAGGTGACAAAGAGCTCAACGTAAAAGGTTACGTTGATGCAAGCTTTGACACTGATCCGGATGATTCTAAATCACAGACCGGATACGTGTTTACATTAAACGGTGGAGCTGTCAGTTGGTGCAGTTCTAAACAAAGCGTCGTAGCAGGATCTACATGTGAAGCGGAGTACATAGCTGCTTCGGAAGCAGCGAACGAAGGAGTCTGGATGAAGGAGTTCATATCCGATCTAGGTGTCATACCTAGTGCATCGGGTCCAATGAAAATCTTTTGTGACAATACTGGTGCAATTGCCTTGGCAAAGGAATCCAGATTTCACAAGAGAACCAAGCACATCAAGAGACGCTTCAATTCCATCCGGGATCTAGTCCAGGTGGGAGACATAGAGATTTGCAAGATACATACGGATCTGAATGTTGCAGACGCATTGACTAAGCCTCTTCCACGAGCAAAACATGATCAGCACCAAGGCTCCATGGGTGTTAGAATCATTACAGTGTAATCTAGATTATTGACTCTAGTGCAAGTGGGAGACTGAAGGAAATATGCCCTAGAGGCAATAATAAAGTTATTTATTTCCTTATAATCATGATAAATGTTTATTATTCATGCTATAATTGTATTAATCGGAAACATAATACATGTGTGAATACATAGAGAAACAAAGTGTCACTAGTATGCCTCTACTAGACTAGCTCGTTAATCAAAGATGGTTATGTTTCCTAACCATGAACAATGAGTTGTTATTTGATTAACGAGGTCACATCATTAGTTGAATGATCTGATTGACATGACCCATTCCATTAGCTTAGCACCCGATCGTTTAGTATGTTGCTATTGCTTTTCTTCATGACTTATACATGTTCCTATGACTATGAGATTATGCAACTCCCGTTTGCCGGAGGAACACTTTGTGTGCTACCAAACGTCACAACGTAACTGGGTGATTATAAAGGTGCTCTACAGGTGTCTCCAAAGGTACATGTTGGGTTGGCGTATTTCGAGATTAGGATTTGTCACTCTGATTGTCGGAGAGGTATCTCTGGGCCCTCTCGGTAATGCACATCACTTAAGCCTTGCAAGCATTGCAACTAATGAGTTAGTTGCGGGATGATGTATTACGGAACGAGTAAAGAGACTTGCTGGTAACGAGATTGAACTAGGTATTGGATACCGACGATCGAATCTCGGGCAAGTAACATACCGATGACAAAGGGAACAACGTATGTTGTTATGCGGTCTGACCGATAAAGATCTTCGTAGAATATGTAGGAGCCAATATGGGCATCCAGGTCCCGCTATTGGTTATTTACCGGAGACATGTCTCGGTCATGTCTACATTGTTCTCGAACCTGTAGGGTCCGCACGCTTAAGGTTACGATGACAGTTATATTATGAATTTATGCATTTTGATGTACCGAAGTTAGTTTGGAGTCCCGGATGTGATCACGGACATGACGAGGAGTCTCGAAATGGTCGAGACATAAAGATTGATATATTGGAAGCCTATGTTTGGATATCGGAAGTGTTCCGGGTGAAATCGGGATTTTACGGAGTACCGGGAGGTTACCGGAACCCCCCCCCCCCCCCCCCGGGAACCATATGGGCCTTAGTGGGCCTTAGTGGAAAGGAGAAAGGGGCAGCCCAAGGTGGCCGCGCGCCTCCCCTCTTCCCCTAGTCCTATTAGGACTAGGAGAGGTGGCCGGCCCCCCCTCTCTCTCCCCCCCCCCGACGAATCCTATTCCAACTAGGATTGGGGCGGGGGGGAATCCTACTCCTGGAAGGAGTAGGACTCTCCTGGCGCGCCCCTTGTGGCCGGCCAGCCTCCCCCCTTTGGTGCTTTATATACTGAGGTAGAGGCACCCTAGAACACACAAGTTGATCCAGGTGATCTATTCCTTAGCCGTGTGCGGTGCCCCAGCCACCATAGTCCTCGATAATACTGTAGCGGAGTTTAGGCGAAGCCCTGCTGCTGTAGTACATCAAGATCGTCACCACGCCGTCGTGCTGACGGAACTCTTCCCCGACACTTTGCTGGATCGGAGTCCGGGGATCGTCATCGAGCTGAACGTGTGCTCGAACTCGGAGGTGCCGTAGTTTCGGTGCTTGATCGGTTGGATCGTGAAGACGTACGACTACTTCCTCTACGTTGCGTCAACGCTTCCGCAGTCGGTCTGCGTGGGTACGTAGACAACACTCTCCCCTCTCGTTGCTATGCATCACATGATCTTGCGTGTGCGTAGGAATTTTTTTTGAAATTACTACAAAACCCAACACTCTGCTCGCAGGCAGGGGTGGGGGTATATATAGGCCACTCTTTATTCCCTGTTGGTGGCTAAAGCCGGGACTAAAGGACCACATTTGGTCCCGGTTCCAGGCACCAACCGGGACTAAAGGTTGTGGGGGAGCGAGGCCCATTGGTCCCGGTTCGTGTCTGGAACCGAGACCAAAGGGGTCAGACGAACCGGGACCAATGGCCCCTGAGGCCCGGCCGGCGCCATGGCCTCACGAACCGGGACTGATGCCCCGTTCGGTCCCGGTTCGTGAGTGAACCAGAATTAATGGCCTTACCCAGGCATCAACCAAAGCTCTATTTTCTACTAGTGAGAATTTCCTATGTAGCAAGGCCATGTAAAATATCTGCATTGACTTAGAAATTTTTTATTGTCATATGCAATATTTTTTCTGCATAACCAAAGCTTATTGTCACTTATCATGTGATTGTTTTCCTACGCTATTAGGGGGCGCTAAATGCACACCAATTATTACCGCATACTAAATATAAAATACCAGCAATTAGACCGTCCTTCCGAGAGACTGTTGGAGAACAGATCAATTCACCTTGTCATAGGCTTTTTTGAGTGTCTGTTTTGAAAATAACACCGTTCAATTTTTCGGAATGAAGATCATAGACTGTGTCATTTAATAATTACATACCTAAGAAACATATGGTGTGTGTGTGTGTGTGCATGCGTGCGTGCGTGCGTGCGTGCGTGCGTGTGTGTGTGTGTGTGTGTGTGTGTGTGTGTGTGTGTGTGTGTGACTCCCTACATGATCTAACAGTTGCTTTCTGGATGCAGTGGGCAAATAAGCTGACTGCATTGAAGTCCTTGTTATTATCCACTCACTTCAAACACTGGCTGGTCCTCTTAGTCGCAGCAGGGATCGCCATATTTTTCGCATGGCCCCAATTCTGTCCAGGTATTGACGCACTGTAGCCGGGCAGGATTGCTTGAACGCGTGAGTCTGTTGGCTTCAATTAATGTGCGTGAATCTTGAAATTCTGCAGATTCATGGTGCCGAAGCATTACGCGGAGAACATAAAACAACATCCCTTGAAGTACATAGTCAATTCGCTCATGTAGATATGCACTCCTAAAAGGCTGACAACAGAGAGAATATATTTGTTACACGAATGGTGTTGGTGATTCTCATGTCAAGTTTCAGCTGTCAAACAAAGGAAATGGCCATCTTCAAAACCAGTAGAGTCCTAGGGTATCTGTATTTTTTTAGAAGTTCATGTGCCATGCATATAGTCTGATGGTTGGCATGAACTTTGAGTGTAGAGAAGTGTTTTTTGTAAATGTCTAGGAGGAAACAAAGTGTCACCTGTGCGAAAAACATGCATTGACTATTGCAGGAAGGACCGCCAAGACAAGGCTTAAACGGCCGAGAAAGAAAAACAAAAGCCTAAACTAGCAATCTAGATTACAGGGGAACGTTGTTAACTATTAAGCCCTGAGGATTTTGGTGCACTTTGGGGCTGTTCTGGGATCGAAGAAAGATAGGGAAAGAAGGAAGTGTTAGTTAATCTAAGCCTGCTCTCTGCTTATTTCTTTGCTGTAACATTTATCTATAATAAAGTGTGTAACGGAGCCGCTGGTCAGATGTTATAGACCAGGGCTAATGTGCCTGTGGTCGACTTGCTCACCTGTTCTGCGATCTGACATGGGGTTGTGGGCGATGTCGAGGGAAAACGGCGGTTGGCGCCGGCAATGGCGCGGCTGATCCCATTTGTGGAACTCCCACCAGTGTCTTGACGAGGTGAGTAGCTAGCTACTGGAAATAGGACGGCAACCCCACTGAAACGGGAGCTGGAAATCGCTGGTGTTTGTGTGCGCTCTGTTCTTAGGCATGCTGCCTGAGAGGTGTTTGCTTAATTGTCTTGCCGTCGTGTCCACATGAGAAGTGAGTCCTCTTGTTGCGTCCAGATATGGTGTGATGGAGAGAGACTATGAGAGGACTACCATTTAGTACCAGATCCAGATTTGTAGGTGCAAAAAATGGTGATGGTGGAATTCTGACGCCCTAGGCGTTGGAAGAGGCGGCGAGGAGATGTGATTGTCGGCAATGGGTGGAGCAGATGAGCGTGGTGTTCACCGAAAAATACGTTTGTGCAACATGTGCAACAGTCTCATTGCACATACAAAGAATTAAACAAAAAAATCATTACACTTTAGCAACGGTATATATTCTAGACACTAATTAACAGTGTTTGAAAATTAATGATGAAAAGATGATCAAACTATGCATCTACAAAACCTCAAAAAAGAAAACAAAACACTATGCGTCTACAACATGTGGATCAAGGGCCGATCGGATTGGATCAAGCTATCCACAAGCCTCTCTCCCTCGGGATTGCCGTGGTACCACTCAATGAGGAGAAGAGCAAACTTGCCGAAAGAGCGGGCAAAGCAGAAGGAGACGGCGCCGGTCAGAAGCGCGACGAAGAGCTTGGCCGCGGTTGACAATGGCCGAAGGGATTTCTCGTACACGAACATCCATGCTAGGATGATGCCGAGCGTGACGGTGAGGCAACCCACTAAGCATATGAACACGCGCCTACTGCATTCGATGGGCTCCGCCTCTACCCCCATCTCGCTGCTATCTAGATTCAGCTGAACGTCGGCCATGTCCCGGTCTCGTCGTGTCCGACCGGCCTGTGTGATTTCGACTGTCGGTGCTGAGGCATGCTGTATTTGTTGACTGTTTGTACACGTTACTCCTTGTCCTAGCCTTTAGGATCTGACAGTTGGACGACGGCTGCGTGGCTAATTCTTAGGGACTCTTGTGATGGCTGATCAACTTATCCCTATATAGGTACGGCAATACCTAAGTCAATTCCGTCGGTGTTGGAATCAAACATGACATACGTGTTGGTTTCGTAGCCATCCCCGACAAGAAGTATTTGGCTTGGTACCGTACCACGAGTCGAAGGAATAAATGACTTTTCGCCTAAATTTATCTCTACAGCTGTAGATCCCACGAAAGTACATACTGGCTAGTACTTTTTACACGATTGCCCCAAGAATCTACAATGTGGGGTAATTGCTAATGTTTTAATTTTTCTCTTCACAATGCACCGTGCTTTAGTTCGTTTTTTTTAAGTTGTGAAGTCAGCTGACCCACAGCCAACACATAGAATCGCCACTGCACGCATCCATGGCCGACATCGTCGAGGATCATAACATGGTGGTGGCGTCGGAGCCTGCCCAGTGGTGTAGGCGCGTGTTCATCTACATCTCGTTCGCCACATTCATCACCGTCTCCAAATTCTTGACGGACCACATTTTTTCGTTTGTGTGTTATTTCTTAGATTCAGAGCCCCGCTTCGGTACAACACCCCCATCGGTGAAGTTGGCCCCTGCGTTCATCCTGGGGCTCCAGGCTTGGCTTCATATAGAGATGAAACAAAATTAAACTGATGTGTGTGCTACAGTACATATTTAGCTGCAAATGAGACCGATGTTCTTAATAGTTTCCACCCTCCTTAATTGAATGTAACTGTTTGTGCCAGCCACCTTTCATTCAATTTGTAATTTGTGTATGTTCCACAAGACACTTTTTGTTTTGGTGTGCTGGGCACCTCCAGAATGTGAATATGCGATCTTTGCCTATGTGTGTTTGAGTTTCCTTTTTCCACCACTATTTGTCTCCAACCTTACTGGAGCTTCTGATCATCGTATTCATGTTCTAAGGAGAAAGAGGGAACCACACCATGCTACTATGGCTGTTTGGGACCTTCCTCATGCCCGTTGATTAACGTTGCTGCTTGTCGCGACATTCCATGAATGCGTGTTTGACGAGAGTGACCTTATTATGGCATTGTAGAAGTTGTTAAGGTCTTGCTTGACAGTGCAGCGGCCTAAAGTTAGGGGTCTTTGTTTTGCTTTGGATGCTCATTTGTGTGTTATTTTTTAGATTCAGAGTCCCACTTCGGTACAACACCCTAACTAAACTTATAGAAGTCAATATGAATCTTTGGCAAATCATAGCCACGCTGTATGTGCTCATTAGCTATTCTTTTTTACCTTTTTTTAACCTTCGAAAAATAGGTGCGTCAAAGTGGGGTTTGAACTCCTGACCTCCTTGTGTACTTCCACATCATCTAACCAACTGGGAAAGCAAGGTGTTCGAACTCTGGACCTCCTAATATACTTCCACACCATCTAACCAACTGGAAAAGCAACTTTGTTGTGCCTAGTTAATTTATTTTTTGTTCTTCTTGTCCGTCTTCTATGTCTGGTATCTTCGGTTTTATTTGTTTTTTTCTTTTTGTATTTTCTTTTCCATTTGCTTGAATACATTAAAAAATCATGATTTTTCAAAAAATTCATGAATATTTTTCAAATTTATGAACTTTTTATTAAATTCATGATTTTTTCAAATTCATGAAATTTTATTCAAGTTGATAAAAAATCACATATCGTTAAAAAATATAAATTGATGAGCTTGAAATGCTCCCAATTCATGAACTTGAAATTTTATTCAAGTTGATAAAAAATTCACATATCATTAAAAAAATACAAATTGATGAACTTGAAATGCTCCCAATTCATGAACCTGCAGCAGTGATGTATAAGTTATGGAGAAAGCAATAGCAATGAACTAAACGATCATAGTGCTAAGCTAATGGATGGGTCAAGTCAATCACACAATTCTCTAATGATGTGATCTCGTTCATCAAATGACAACTCATGTCTATGGCTAGGAAACTTAACCATCTTTAATTAACGAGCTAGTCAAGCAGAGGCATACTAGTGACACTATGTTTGTCTATGTATTCACACATGTACTAAGTTTCCGGTTAATACAATTCTAGTATGAATAATAAACATTTATCATGATATAAGGAAATAAATAATAACTTTATTATTGCAATAAACATGATCCAATCATATTCATGCTCAACGCAAACACTAAATAACATTTATTTTAGGTTCAACACTAATCCCGAAAGTATAGGGAGTGTGCGATGATGATCATATCAATCTTGGAACCGCTTCCAATACACATCGTCACTTCACCCTTAACTAGTCTCTGTTCATTCTGCAACTCCCGTTTCGAGTTACTATTCTTAACAACTGAACTAGTATCAAATACTGAGGGGTTACTATAAACACTAGTAAAGTACACATCAATAACATGTATATCAAATATACCTATGTTCACTTTGCCATCCTTCTTATTCGCCAATTACTTGGGGGAGTTCCGCTTCCAGTGACCAGTCCCTTTGCAGTAGAAGCACTCAGTTTCAGGCTTAGGTCCAAACTTGGGTTTTTCACTTGAGCAGCAACTTGCTTGCCATTCTTCTTGAAGTTCCCCTTCTTCCCTTTGTCCCTTTACTTAAAACTAGTGGTTTTGTTTACCATCAACACTTGATGCTTTTCTTGATTTCTACCTTCGTCGATTTCAGCATCATGAAGAGCTTGGGAATCGTTTCCGTTAGCAATGTGAGACAGTTCTCTTCTAAGGAGGTCCAACTACTCTCCAACTAGCAATGTGAGACTAAACTACCCACCACACCCATTGCCATAAAATTCACATGGGCTCTTGTAGATATTTCTGAAATTGTTAGATGGGCCCTAAGGCCCAACCACATCTTTCAACACCATTGAGAGATTTCTATGGTTTTGTAATTGGTAATTGGTAGAAGAATACACTTGGTTCCATAATTGAATCCATACATTTGGTTCCATTGCTGGATCCATAATATTGGTAATTGGGAGATTTCTATGGTTGGATCCATACACTTGGTTCCTCAGGTTTGTTTGTGAGATTTGTATTTTGCCCATGCGGATTCTCCTGCATCTATCCCTCCTATAGTCTCCTAGAGGAAAAGCAAACACAGACTGAAAAAAAAGGCAAGAACAATAAGTAAGGGCTGTTTTGCCCATAGTAAGGTTGTAAAGTTTGTGTGCATCTCATCAGCCACCAAGAACCACAAATTGCTGATTCCCTATCCCTACATATCAGAGGACAAACGAACTTCAGAAAGGCCTCAAGAATTGGCAAAAAAAAAACCTAACCGCTGCTGAGCGCCGCCCCTCCTCCTCCCTTGCTGGAGACGGTGGCGGTAGGGCTTCCCGCCTCCTTGCGTTTGGATCCGGTTAGGGCCGGGGCACCACGAATCAGAGGGTTGTGGCAACGCAATATGGGACCACCTGTCAGCCGTGATCGCTATGACTCGCTTGATATGGGATACACTTGCCAGCTGCGAGTGCTGTGTCCCGCATTAAGCGAGACGCTAGCGGGTCTCGCGTCATGTGCTACAGTGTTGGACTGGCCAACTAGAGCATTTTTTTCAGAAAAAACTGAGTGAAAAATGTGTCTGTGCGCCGGATCAAACCTGGGATCTCCTCATTGCAAGGGAACATTGCTAGCCTCTGCGCCACCATCGAATTGGTGTCCACTACATAGGGCGTGATCTACTAAGAGTAAACAGCACCGGTTTTTATACTGGTTCATTTTTTCCTACTTTTACTGTTTTTTCTTTCTTTTTTCTTCATTTCTATTCGGTTTTCTCCGAGTTTTCTTCTTTTTTCCTTTTCTTCTGTTTTTTCTTTTTTCTCTACTTTTTTTGTTTCCCTTTGTTTCTTTCATTATTTTTATGAAGTTTTCCTTTCTTACTCATTTTTCTTCTTTTATTCTTAGGTTCTTTGGTTCTTCCTTGGTTATCAATGCTTTTTTTGTTTTCTTTTGTGTCTTTTCTTTTTTCTTCTCTGCTTTTTCGTTTTGTTTTCATTCTTTCTGCATTTATTTCTTCTGTTTTCTTTGTTTCTTTTTTTTCTACATTTTTTGTATATGTCAACAACATTTTTCTAATACTTCTTTAACATTTTTCAATACTAATTTAATGTTTTTTAATGCGTGGTTAACATTTTTATTGTACCATTTTAAATTTTTTTAATGCTTGATTAACATTTTGCAAATACAAGATTAATATGTTTTGAATACATGGTCAACTCTTTTCCTATACAGACTTTAAAAAATCATGTTAGATTAACATTTTTCAAATACAAGATGAACATTTTCTAATAAATGGTCAACTTTTTTTCGATGCAAATTTAATATATTTTCAAATGCTTTATTAACTTTTATAAATAGAATATTAAAAACCTAACACATGGTCAACATTTTTTCTATACACATTCAACATTTACCAAATGCTTGATTAACTTTTTTTCAAATGCTTGATCAACATTATATATATATATATATATATGATTAAAAAATCATCATTTTCAGTACATGTTCAAGATTTTTTCTATACACATTCAAAATTTGTCAAATGTTTGATCAATATTTTTCAAATAATTGTTCAAAATTTTTTGAAGTGCTGGATTAAGATGTGAGATAGTCATCTCACATCTAGATGTGAAATAGCAAATCTGTACGTGTACGACAGGCCATGGAAACAAGTCTGGTGTGGTCTCCTTGGGCTGACACCGGGCCCCACATAGTACGAGTGTGCGAGGGCGAACCACAACGCAGCAGATGGGGGATAACGGCCACCAAGATATTTTCGTCACCAATAATTGACCCCTTGTAGTACCCCTCCAGTCGAGCAGGATTTTGAGTGTCCATTCGGCCGACTCAGATCTATTTTGCCTTCCCCTTTCCCCTCTCTTAGATCTATCAACCCACGTTAGCGTTGGTTTGAGGGCCGCCATGAAGGTGATTATAGCTGAGAACCCTTGCTCATCTGCACATGTTGTCAGTTCTTTGGATACTGATTTGCAGGCCTCGGCTGCTCATCTCGCTCTGTTCTCTAAGGAAGGATTGCAGACTTTGCTCATCTCGTTTCGTTGTCTGACGATTGCAGAAGATCGTGGTGAAGGTCGAGCTGAAGAACGACAGACAGAAGCAGAAGGCGCTCAGAGCAATCTCCGGTCTCCATGGTACTACTACTACTACTACTCTTTTTTCCAGATTTGTACGTGAATTCGTTTCTAACTTGAACAACTACGGGCCTCAGGTATCGATCAGATTGGTGTGGACATGGAGGATGGGGAGATCACGGTGGTCGGCCCCGTCGACCCCGTCGCCGTCGTGGCCAAGCTGCGAAGGTTGTTTGGGAAAGCTCAGATCGTCTCGGTCGGGCCCGCCAGAAACATTTTATCCGAGGAGGGCATAGAAATTGGTCGTGGTGGGCATGGAGTAGCCTGCAAGGTATACTATGAGATTACTATGCATCTTTTGTTTTCTAAGAAACTGATAACACAAACAGCCCAAAATATCAGCCAATGTGAATCCTGAGTGATCATACACGTAGGTTCATAAAGAATGGCATTGCGGAAACATATTGCATTCCTCGTCTTCCACAACGCCCAAATAACAACAGATACACCTACTTTTAGTAAGCTTCTACTAGCTTTCATCGGCAAAGTAAAAGGCCATCTACTGAGATCCTTAACAGACTTCATGGTACTACTACTACTTCTCTAGGATTACAGACATTGCTCATCTCGTTTTGCTGTCCGATGATTGCAGAAGATTGTGGTGAAGGTCGAGCTGAAGGACGGCAAACAGAAGGCGAAGGCGCTCAAATCAATCTCTGGTCTCCATGGTACTACTACTTCTCTTCTTTCCAGTTTTGTTCGTGAATTCAATTCTCATGTGACCAACAACGGGCCTCAGGTATCAATCAGATTGGTGTGGACATGAAGGATGGGAAGATCACGGTCGTCGGCGTCCTTGAGGCTGTCGACGTCGTGGCCAAGCTGCGAAAATTGTTCGTGCATGTCCAGATCATCTCCGATGGGCCCACAAAGGAGGCGTACGAGTTTACATTCGGATTCTTGAACCGCATCACAAACAATTTCTCCGAGGAGCGCATAATTGGTCGTGGTGGGCACGGAGTAGTTTACAAGGTACTGTATGATTACTACTCTTGCATCTTTTGTCTTGTACTCCCGAAAGTTATAACACAAATAGGAAATGAAAACAAGCGCCCTCTAGCATTGGCAGACGCTTTATAGGCCTCAAATGTACACTATGGTCGGAGACTAGTCATAGTAGTGAAAGTAATATAAGTACTCCCTCCTTTCCGGTTTATAGGCCTCAAATCTGAAATCTCATCAATCAAGGCATATGGTGAGTAGAGGAATGTATCTCGTACTTTACAAAACTACCCAAACTAAATTGATGCATTAATTTGAATTAGTTGCAGTGCATGCATGCTTGGCCACTACATGAGTAGTAGCATTACATGCATTGGTGAGTTCCTTTTTAATTCTTGCATGCAAAGATTTGATACACCTCAAAATCTCAAAAGGAGATGGAGATGGGCCCTTTAAATTGAAAAAATGAAAAAAAAAATGAGATAAGCCCTATAAACCGGAAAGGAGTAGTAACATGCATCCTCATTCAATGATAAATAGACATATTGATGATAATGATATAGTATTAAATGAGCAATAATATGTTATGTTACCATCACACAACGGTTCTCAGGAAAAAATAAGTCTACAAACTAATAAATGCAATCATGTATGATACGACACCTATGTATTATTACGTGCAATGTGAAACCTAATCATCAAATCCAAATTATTACATGCAATGTGAAACCTAATCTAAAGTGGAGCTCGTCCGACTCTGCCGTGCCCATCTCCAGCGGCCGGTTGCGCCCCTCAAAGTGTTGCTCTAGTTACCGGTGAGGTAGAATAGGACATGGCACACGCACCGGTTCACAGGACTCGAGGCGCCACCGTCTCCCATGCCCTACTCTTCCTCGTTGGAGCCCGTTGCGAGCACGTCACCGGTGGACGTAAGGTCGATGATGGATCCATCATGGGAGGAGCTGGCGACGTCCAACACGACGCGGTTGCGGAGTCCGGGGTGGTCTTGCACCATACACGGCACCGGAGAGTGCGAATCCACCTTGCCAATGTCCACCGCTAGGGCTTCCGCTGCCTCACACGGCGGGCACGCCACGCTATACTTGGATCGGACGACACTCATGCGTTCACATTAGCCTCGGCGCACCAATGTAGCGGTTGCACATCTGGCAGCATGTTGGGATGTACGAACCGCACCGCCTCCAGTGAGATAGCAGCGGCACACCTCACGCCAGATCCATGTGCCATTTTGGAGGACACTATGGATTCCCGACGGAAGGAGTCTGGCCGCTGCAGTCAAGCTGCCACCTCCTGGGAGCGGCGCGGCGTGAGGCAAACGACCATCTCCTCCTCAGGCCCGCCTGGGAAGAGCTCCGGGTCAATGGATCTGGAGGCGTAGGACTTGGATCCGTTGCCCGCCTTGCTGGAGACGGTGGGAGATCGCTGGACGGGAGCTTGTGGGCTGAGGGGAGTGGAGTGGAGTGGAATGCGGGTAGGTTTTCTTCCAGAGTTCGGATAGGGTCTAATTTATGTGGGGTCGGGTGGTCCAGATCAAGGATTTGGATTCCGAGTGCACCTTTTTTTCTCGTGGGGCACCGAAATTCCCGGTTACCGCGGTAACCACAAAATCCCGGAAAAAAATCGCACGAAATTTAAATCTGAATTTTGAATTCAAAACTCTGAATGATGTATAGATTGGATCTGGACTCAGTTTTGTCAGCAAACCACCTTGTGGCGCAGTGGTTAGCTCGTATATGAGCTTCGTTATTTTTAACTGCAGCTTCCCCTTTTATCATAAAAATTGTGAAAAGAAAAAAAAGAACGTCGACACTCGAACCCGTGACCATAGGGAAGAATAAGCAAGTCCGCGTTTACCACTACGCCACTACAGACTGCCAATCTTACAAAGTTCCGAGCATATCTAACCTAACTATCAGAGTTTAAATTCAAAAAATTCGAAAAAATTCAAACCTTTTCGCTCGGTACTTACTTTTCTCGTGGGGTGGCGAGAAACGCGGATACCGGCGGTATCCAAATATTCCGCCCGGTACCCAAAACCATGGTCCAGATTGGGCCGGATCCGACATGGCGGACGCGTCCGGGTGTCCCATATCTGGAAAGTGGGGAGTGCCGGTCTGGAGTTTCGGCCGGATATTGGGGCGCCTGGTTGGGTGGCGTTTTTTCGTCTGAACAATGACTGGATGGCCGGCCCGGCCGTTTGAAGCGGGTATGGGCCGGGGAGGGG
This sequence comes from Triticum urartu, assembly GCF_056163025.1. Taxonomy (NCBI): domain Eukaryota; kingdom Viridiplantae; phylum Streptophyta; class Magnoliopsida; order Poales; family Poaceae; genus Triticum; species Triticum urartu. The sequence goes on from NC_141879.1 coordinate 9,536,287, forward strand.
GGGGGGGGGGGGTGGTCTGGTTATAGATGCTCTTACACCATAAACACTTCTTCCTCCCACAGGACTAGAGAAACCGGAGCCAAAACACACCCCTCAGTCATCTATCCTCGACACCACAAGAGCCCATCTTCTCCGCCTGCTAAAAATTCCTGCTGCATTTCGCAATAGCAGTTCTGGCCAATATGACCAGTACTTTCTCGTGGCACTGGCTGTAGTCCAGAGCAATAGTGATACATGCACGTAATTTCTTACGATTTACTTACAATCTAGAGGTCGAAGAGGTGAACACCACTCTTGGTCCATTAGTTTCTATATATCATCCATAATATTAAATGCCTAACAAAGAACACAATCGGTTAGCATATAGTGACTTAATATATATGTTTTAACAGGGAGTACATCACAATGGTGAATGCGTTGCTGTGAAGAAGCTTCATCTCATGCCGGGGCTTGATGATGAGGAATTCAAAAACGAATTTAATAACCTTATGAGGTTCCGACATCAAAATACCATACCGTTGGTTGGTTACTGCCATCATACAGCACAGATGCTTGTTGAGCACAATGGAAAGCATGTTTCTGCTCGAGTAGAAGAAAGATATTTGTGCTCCGAATACTTGGAGGGAGGAAGCCTTGAAAACCATATTTCTAGTATGATTATGCTCTACTTATTCTATTATTTTTTTAATGCATGAACAATTAATGATCCCTAAAGTTTACATCTACTTCTATAGATGAACCGTGTGCACTTGCTTGGTACACATGTTACAAAATAATTAAGGGCATATGTGAGGGTTTACATTACCTTCACAAGGGATTCGAAGAACCTATTTGGCACTTGGAATTAAAACCTACCAAAATTTTGCTGGATAAGAACATGATGCCCAAAATTGGAGGTTTTGGTTTCTCTAGACTCTTTGATTCAATACAAACCTCCAACACATCAGAAGTTATGGGAACAAGGTACGTTAACAGACATGAGATGTAATCCAATTCTTCTATGAATTTTTTGTGAAAATAAATTATTTTTGTACTATGCAGTGTATACATGCCACCGGAATACATCAGTAAACGGCTAATCACACCAAAGTTTAATGTATTCAGTCTGGGCGTCATAATCTTGCAACTAATGGCAGGAAAGGAGAGCTATACCAAATGTGCAGACATTCCTCCCGAAGAATTTATCGAACGTGTATGAGAAAACTCTTTTTTATGAAATTAACAATTTTTACAATATTAGGTTGTGCAATACATCTAGGCATGCATGCTAAGGAAATGTTCAATTCTGCAGGTATATGGATTCTGGGTAAATGGCATGCATGGCACAGTATCGAAGCATACTTCAAGTGAAGTTAAAACATGCATCGAAATAGCTCTAAAATGCGTGGAGCCAAATCGAGTGAACAGACCTAGTATAAATGAGATCATACAAAGAATGAATAAGATTGATATTGTTGAGTGCTCATCTGTAGGTGATCTATATAGGATAAGGGAGTTTGAATTCGAGTTCTTAGAACATATAACAAATGTTTTTTCTGAGCAGAACATAGTTGGCCGTGGTGCATGTGGAGTTATTTACAAGGTATGGTATTGCTTCATCTTCTGACTTTCATATGAACCCTACTGTTAAATACAAGAGTGATGTGCCATAAAACAGAGATTCTCAACAGGGAGTGTTGGACAATGGAGAAGAGATTGCTGTTAAGAAACTTCATCAAACGTTGACGCCGATTGATGACAAGCTATTTAAGAAAGAGGTTAATAATGTAATGAGGGCCCAACATGAAAATATTGTACGGTTAGTTGGCTACTGCCACCATACATCACCAATAATTGTTGAGCATGAAGGAAAACATGTTTCTGCTAGTGTGATAGAAAGAGTAATTTGTTTCGAATACATGCAAGGAGGAAGCCTTGACGATCAACTTTCAGGTATGATTCTGCACTAGTTGCACTAAATTATATTTGAATTTCTTACCACATAATCAACTACGTAAGGGGGGGAAACATGGTCTCTTTACTCACCCTTGGATCCATACATATGATTCATGCTTCGGCTCGGTGTTGAGTAGCAACCAACAAGAAAGGAGATATATGTTAGGGTTGAGGGAGATAATGGATCTTTTTTTGTAGGATCTAGGCGGTGGAAATCAGGCAGTACGGTGGATTATGTCTTAGAGAAGACATACTTGATAATACTCCTGAAAACAGGCAGTACAGTGGAGTACTAATATACTAATTTACTTATACAGCTGAATCCTGCAAACTTGATTGGGACAAATGTTACAAAATAATAAGAGGAATATGTGAGGGTTTACATTACCTTCATAATGCTGTTCCTCCCATTTACCATCTGGACATAAAACCCGGAAATATTTTGCTGGATAAGGATATGGTGGCAAAAATTGGTGATTTTGGTTTGTCAAGACTCTTTGATACAACGCAAACCTATATGACATGTGGAGTTACTAAAGGAACACAGTAAGTTAGTTATTCAGAAATATTTAATCAATTTCTTTTCTTGGGCATGTAAAAAATAATCATTTTGATGTATTGCAGTGGATACATGCCACCAGAATACATCAATGAACATCTCATCAGTCCGAAGTCTGATGTATTTAGTCTCGGGGTCATAATCATAAAAATGATGGCGGGAAAGGAGGCCAACTATGCACACACCCGTCGGGAAGAATTTATTAACCATGTAAGGAAAAGGATCCAGTATCACAGAAAACATTTTTTTCACATGTATTTTATTGTGCCTCACCACCACATTGTTCGTGCACACTTCTTTTGGCATTATGTTTCAATTATATATGTAGGTATGTAAAAAGTGGCAAGTGAGGCTGCAAGCAACAATGCGGTCCCATGTATTTGAAGAAGTGAGGACATGCATCGAAATAGCATTAAAATGTGTGGAGGATGACCGAACTCGAAGGCCTACGATGGCCCACATTGTGAAGGAATTAAGTAACATTGGTATTGCTAAAAGCTCACCAGTAGGTCAGGTATATATCATTTTCTCCTGTGGATCAATCTCTTTTCCACCATAGCAAGCCTTTTTTGGCAGAATGTTTCAATTAACCAGGCATGTGAAAACTGGTGAATGAAGGTGCAGGCAACAATGTCGCCCCATGTATCTGAAGAAGTGATGACATGCATTGAAATAGTGTTAAAATGTGTGGAGGATGACAGAACACAAAGGCCTACAATAGCCCAGATTGTTAATGAACTAAGTAAGATTGGTATTGGAAAAAGTTCAACCGTCAGCCAGGTACATATTCTCTGCTCCTGTGGATCATCTCTTATTTTCCATGACTGGCCTTATGTCTTTCACCGTCCTACTTTAATTCATATGTTCCCTGCCCTAATCTGAAATTCTAAACACTTTCCCTGCCCGGATTTCCCAAGCTACTTTTTCCAGCCCGCAGCAAATGCCACAGACGGAACAAGGAGCAGGCCATGTAAATTACTTGCACTGAATTAGGAACATTTTGTTTGTCAAATATATTGCAAATTTTGCATTACTAAAGAGACCGCACATGGAAGTTACACCCACTAAGAATTTATCCCGTGATTGCTTTCCTACCCTAAAGGCCAGATGCCGAACACATCATCGATGCTAGTAGGGAACGCTAAATGCACACCCATTATTTTTCAGATAATAAATTAGAAATACCAGCAACTAAATTTCATTCCCAGGGATTGTTGGAGAAAAGGCCAATTCACCTTGTCACGGGCTTTTGAGTGTCTGTTTTAGAAAGAACAAGGTTCAATTTTTTTAAGAATGACGCTCGTGGACTGTCACATTTAATAATCACATAGCTAAGAAAGATAAGGGGTGTGTGCGCGCGCGCGTGTGTGCGTGTGTGGATCCCTACCTGATTTAACAGTTCCATTCTGGATGCAGCGGGCAAGCAAGCTGAGTGGGCTACACCCCGTATGCAACGCCGTTGGGAGAAACGTGGATATCATGCCGTCGCCAAGCGTGCAGAAGCTGAATGTGCGGAGGTGGAACGGAAAACTGAAGCTGAAGAAGAACGTAAAACTGAAGCTGAAGAGGAACGTACACTGAAGATGAAGGGCACTGCCGAAATTGAAGCTGAACCCTGCAACACAAGATCAGAAGTGGTGACACCGCCGGAAGCAGGAGAACAAGAGGGCGGGTCCCACAAGTCAGCCAGACTTCATGCCCCCTCTAAGCGATACGCTGGCAATGACTGGGTCCGGTATTACACAGTGGTCCACAACTGTGTAAGTATCAAGTGTGTGCATGTTTGGTATGTAAACTATAGTGAAGTCTATTTTAAACCCTGAATTTGTACGCCTAGTCGGGAATGAACCTCAATCTCTCAATCTCTGAAGTTCATGTCCTGTACTTACACATCCCGGTCTAATCTCGACCCCAGCCCGGTATTAGACTAATTTGGTACACCAGAAAAGGGACAAACCCCACCAGGATAACTCTCTACTCTCACTGACTAATGGGACCCACATATCATATCTATCTTCTCACCTTATCTCGTCCCCAAATCCCCTTCGTCCTCCCCGCCTCATCTGCTCGCGGGCAACCGCTGCCGCGCCTCCGGTGGCTTGCCCCACCTATCTGGCCGCCAAGAACCGGGGTCATCGACTAGCAGCACCAAGCAGTAGCACCTGAGCTACCCGAGCAACCGCCATGTAGCAGAGCACGGCGCCCTACCTTTGGAAGAGCAGCGTTAGGATCACGCACCGACCACCGGGTACACGCGCAGACGATGTGTACCACTCGCTGCGGCCGCCGGGGATCCCCGTCCTACCTGGACCGTTTCGTCATCGACCTCCTCCTCCGCCATGGACGCATGCCCATCTACACCCGCACTGGTCGTACTCAATTTCACTTGACCGGAGGTGGCCGCAAACTTGCCGCCGGCCCGTACTACAGCCATCACATTGCAGATTGATTCATAAGCCAGCGACTGAATTTAGTGCTTTCAATCTAGCTGACCTAAGCAAGCAAGCAGGTGGATTGATTCTACTGGATTACAAGTATAATCCACGCGCTGCTCTACAACTAGCATTACTAGCATGGATGTGCCGTCAGAGGTGAGGCGAGCCGTCGCAGTAGGCGGTGAGCCCCCGCCGGGCGGCCGCGGACACAGGAGGAACTGGAGCGAGGCAGATATGGGCGCGAGCAAGCTAGCCAGTAGCGCACGCTATCATTTGAATCGAAGAACCCTGAGAAGGGCGAAACACCCTCGTGTAATTCTACATCAGCGAGTGAGTAAAGCTAGTAGTGCTGAATATTGCCCATGTATCGACGCATCGTAGCCAAACGAGATTGCTTGCATCAACACATGAGTTTGTTGGCTTCAATTAATGTGCACAAATATTCAAATTCTGTAGATTCATGGTGCCTAGGTATTACAAGGAGAACATGCACATCAGCCCTTGAAGTACGTACTCATGTTAGTTTCAGCTGTCAAAGCAAGGACATGGCCATCTTCAGAACCAGTAGAGTGCTAGGAAACTCATGTGACATACATAGTATGCTGGTTGCTTGCATTAACTTTGAGTATAGAGAAGTATTTTTCTGCAAAGGTATATGAGAAAACAAAGTGCCACCTGGCAAAAATGTGGATTGACTATTGCAGGAAGGACCGTCAAACCAAGGCTTAAATTACCGTAAAACCAAAGCAGGCTCGTCGACCACGGGCACATTAGCACTGGTCTATAACATCTGACCAGCAGCAACGTTAGTACGGAACCCTACCGGACGCAAATGGTGAGCTCGTCGACCACCAGACGCAAATGTATTTGTAGCTCAGCAATGCTGATCCCATTTGTGGAACCCCAGTGTCTTACGAGGTGAGTAGCAACCGGAAATGGCAACAAAGAAGGCAGCCCCACTGGCAGGGAAGCTATAAGTGACTATTTTTTGTGTGCTCTGTTCTTAGCCATGTTGCCCGAGAGGTGTTTGCTTACCTGTCTTGCCATCGTGTCCACCTGAGAATTGAGTCCTCTTGCTGTCTCCAGGTATCCTGAGATCGAGAGAGACTCTGAGAGGACTACCATTTAGTGCCAGATCCTGATTTGGAAGTACAAGAAAAGGTGATGGTAGATTTGTCGACGCCAGTGGCGTTGGGGGAAGCGGCGAGGAAGCAGGTGGAGGAGCCGTGACTCTCGGTGGAAGACATGAGTGTCCTTTCATCGAAAAATACATTTTCGCAGGAAATAATGATGTCGGACTTGGAGCGTGTTTGGTTGCTACCCTGGTGCAAAATTGCCTGGCCTGGAGCTTCCTTGGGATCTGCCTGGTCCTGTTTGGTTTGTGTCCAGGGACATTAGATACTAGCCTGGCATGCAAAAGCCTGAAACCTGATTAGCCGCACCTGGCCGGCCGGCAGCGGGGTTAGCCTAAGCCAGGCGTCCATCCCCATGCGCCTGGGTGTGCCTGCTGGAGTGCCGGAGGAGACGACGGAGCCCGTGAGGAAGCCTATTGAAGATCCAGATAGCCAGCTGAACAACACTGTTACAGTCAGATGGTGAGCTGTTGATGATGTAGATCGGACCTCGTGGTGAGATCCGATCGGTTTTTGCGGCCCGACCTTTCACGACACTCCACCTTCAGTAGCACTAACCTCTCGCCCGCGCACGCGATGTACACGAAATAGAGGGTTTGAAACTTGCGGCTCAGCACGAGAAAACCAGTCTCGATGACGGTACTCACGCGCAAAACAATTTCCTCGCAGAGAAATCGCAACACAGAGGTTTTCTAAAGCTTCCTCCAAAACTTAGGGATTTTTAGACAGCTTTCTCCAAAACTCAATAAGGGGATTTACCCTAAAAACACTATCGTGTTTATTATCAAAATATAACCTGCCCTTTACAAAGACCGTACTTTGGCTATTTATAATAGTATAGCTAACCCGTACATGGTTTGACCAACAAGCTAACTACACCCCTAAACTGAAAAGGAAAACAAACTTGACCATGACAACCGACTTGACTAAATCTTAGGAAACAAAAACAACTAGGACGACTTGTTATTTGGTGCTGGTGACTTCTCGTACAATTCACAGGTGGACCCCACCCGGTTTCTTTCAAAGAAATCAAGTCTCTAATCATAGTTGTCCACGAGTACGCTTCTTTGTCGGGCGGCCGCACCAGATGGAACTTGTATTTTTTTAGAACTCCTTGTTGGTGGTTAGCTGCGTACATGACTAATCTCCTTTGGATGCACGTGAACTCATTTATCTCTGGCCCAAACTGAAACTGATCAATGTTGCATGCGGATTCCTTCGCTGGCTCAAACTGAACTCCTTCCAAAATATCTCCACGAACGTGACTCACAAAGGCTTTATATTTCCTATGCATGCATGGCTGTACGCACATGCATACAAGTGCTACTGTAGGCCTACTAGTAATTTCCATGGAGTCTTGTACATTCTTTACACTTTCCTGATCAATATGCATATACTTCAACGCATCTGTGTCATCTATTTTCAATCTTGGCGATGCAACAATTATATCTTCATCTTGAACAATACTAGTATCATATTCGGCCATCTGTGCAGACTTTGTTTTATCACTAGCGACCATCATAGATAAATTACACTGGGTCATATCAGTTGAAGATCCTATGGTTGCCTTCGATCCAGATCTAACAGACAACATTGCGAATGTTGCCTGTCACAGTATTATTGTACATCATTTTTCTCTAGTTTGAGATATACATAATTTGAAAATATATCATGCATACCACCACAGTTTTATCAAAGATTCTTATTTTAGATTAAAGTACATTATGAGCAACAACATTTCACAAACAAGACACGTCCACTAGGCAACCATATAGATGACCACTATTCAAAAAGTCGGTCGATTAATCAATAACTGGCCGAGTGCTTTTGCCAGCAAATCTTCGGCTTATTACTTTCTTTTTCTTTTCTTGTTTCCCATCAGAGGTTTGTACAAAGATATTGTTACACATTGGTTTCACATGTGAAATGGAGCCCGGGAGGTCCTCCTTGTAGATCCAAAATGAAGCCATCCATTCATATCGAGAAGTGTAGTGAATTTACACATTTACACAGGCAGAATATTTCCTAAAAATTCTTAATCTTCCATTGTCACAAAAGCGTGACAGGCAATATAGTCAGACACACTTAAAGAAGTAATAAAAAACACTTCTTCTTCGTTAGAAACACCCTAAACACATCAACGGAGGAGATCTCTACAATTTTCTAAAATGTGAACAATTTTGTAAAAAACAGAAGCAAAATTGAAAAGCCAAAATATTTCGAAATTATGAACAATTTTATGAAAATAATAACATTTTGCGAAATTCTGTTAACTTTTTGGAATTTGGAACAAAATTAAGAAAACATGAATATTTTTTGAATTTTCTCTTTTTTAAGATATTTTCAGAAAAATGAACATTTTTTAAATTTGGAAATTCTAAAATTTTAGAAAATTTTATTAAAAGAAAGCAACAATTTTTAAAACTCTAATTTACTTTATTTTTTATTTTTTGGAAACAAAGCTAATATTTTTTTAATTTCTGAACGTTTTTGGATTTTCTAAGCAAAATTTCAAAACAAGGATATATTTTAGAAAATTGAAAAATTAGAAAAATTGCTATTTGTTATAAATTTCCGAACAATCATTCATAAAGAACAGTCAAATTGAAGAACTAAATATGAAGGTAAATAAAAAATGGAAATGGAAATAAAAAATAACAAAGGAGAGAAAAGCAAAATAAAGAAACAGAAAAAAGTAAAACCAGAAAAAAAAGAAAAAAATGCCAGGGCCGTCCAACAGGCGCTCGGCGGGAGCGATGCCGTCGCCTAGTTGGGTCAACGGATTAACATTTTTTGCTTTCTTTTATATTTTTTCGTTTTCCTTCTCTTTTTGAACTTTATTATTCTTTTTAAACCATGCTTAAAATATGAAATATTGTTTGAAATACCAAAAAAATCTTGTTTCCAAAAATTTTCTGCAATTTTTATAAAATTTCTTGAATTTCAGAAAATATTCCCATTTTTTGAATTTTTTTCCACAAATTTAAGTAATGTATGTGTTCCAAAAAAGTTAATAAATTTGAAAAAGTACATGGTTTACAATTTGTATTCAAAATATCATCAATTGTTGGAAAATTGTTAACAATTTTTGAAAAAGTGTTCAAGTTTGCAAAATTTTCATACACAATTTGAAATTTTGAAAAATGTTTACAAATTTCAAGAAATCTTTACGACATGAGAAAATGTTCATGCTGATTGATAATGACGGAAAATAATAGAAAAGTTAAAATTAGAAAAAACTGCATGCGCACGGATGCAATCGTTTGCCGTAATCTGGCACGCTCCTCTCAACTCGTGATTTTTTGGATTATGGATAAATGATCCAACATCTTGCAACAATCTTGCACGAACAGATGAGGCATTTGTGCCAGGTTATAATGAATCTCGACACCGTTTACAAGTTGCGAGACATCCAACAATTTATCGGCCTTTTTTTTATCAGGAAAACCCACAAAATGTAAAATCCATCGAAAACTGAAACAACTTGGCATAGTGCCCTTAATTGGTCATGAAAGGCCATGGAAAAAAATTAGTCATGAAAGGCCATGAAGTGACCCAAATTTTGACCGGGTGGCCATGCCTATAGTAGGCATCAATGCCTGGTTTGAACGGATTCTGATGCTTTATGCACGTTGCTTAAGTCTGGCCGTATGTCGTCCTTTTTTGACCGAGAAATTTCAGAAAATGCAAAAATTGTCAAAAACCAAAATAAATTGGTGTCTTGAATTGGTCATGGCAAAAATTGGAGCCATTTCAAAGATGTAGGGAAATAAAATGCTCTCGGATGGAGCCTACTAGCCTACCCGAACACCCTCCGTTGAACAATGTCTATTTTTGGACATCTTTCAAATGACCTCAACTTTTGCAAGAAGATGCTTAGAAATGGACTTACCGAAGTATTTACCATTGTTAGTGGAAAACCTGTTACTCTCTTGATCAGGAATTCATCTTATCATTTTTCTTATAAGAAAACTATTCTTGTAGCTACAAAAGTGGAAGGTCGTGACAGAAATCAAAAAATCGCACATGTTCATGCGATGAGCTTTGGGGGAGGCTCCCTGTTACAAATAGAAATACCTGGAGGTAATGCATGCTCACGCCCCAAACAAATATCTGATGTACATGTTCACTTTGACCTCTTCGGTCGTTCAGTGCAGCTCCTGTCAGCAGAAGGAACTGAAATATAAAATCTGATGTGATCCTGCAAAATGTCCCAAATAACAATCCCCAGGATAATGTTATGTCATATACTCATTATTCAAGTGCTCGGAACTAGCAGGAAGAACGTTATGCACACATAGAAGGAAAACAAGCGGCAGAATTTTACAGAGGTGAACTCAATAGGACAGCAAAACGTTCTCGGAAAATGACAGAGCACCCACGTTATTACTATGGCAAATTTTAACATGGTGAGGGACCATGTTAAAACTGCTCATTAATTATACTTGAGATGTCTCTACAAATTTATTCAATTGAGTCATCATACGACCAATTCACGAGTGTTCTTTCCCAAAAAGATAACAAGCATCACAGCCGGGTGAGGAGGCCACGGAATGGGCCACACCCACGGCCACGGCGGAGTCGTTTGAGAGCCATATGCATGGACGGCCTTTGCTGTGGATCCACAACGGTGCACTCGACGCCCAGCCTGAATACAATTGCCATGTCGTCCATGTACCGTGCTTGATCTGGGATGCGCTTGTCCACGGCACTCTCGAAATTCACCAGTTGTTTTCCCATCAGCCCAGTGAATTTGTGCGCCCAAATCACCAGATTACCATCCCCTCCAGCTTCATTGGCCAGCCGCCCCGTCACGAGCTCTAGCAAGATCACACCAAAGCTATAAGTATCTACCTTCTCCGTCATCTGGCTTGCCGTGTTCCCATACTCTGCAGCAAATCATTTATAAGTACTATACTAGTTAAACACCAAGCTAGCTAAGACAGAATTCCTGTTAAAATGTCAAGATAAAATTCTATTGCGTGCATCGATAGCCCAACATACCTGGAGCTGCGTAATAAAAGTTCCCAGGAAGCACGCCCATGATTGGCAACGGTTGCCCGATTCCGGCCATGTTCATCCATGCATCATTAAAATTGGTTATCACGGCCTTGCGATTCTGATCAAGCAAGACGTTGTCAGAGCTGATGTTGTGGTGGATAATTGGCTTATTGCATCCGTGGTGCAAGTGGCGGAGCCCGTTGGCCGTGCCAATGGCGATGAGCCTCCTCTGCGGCCAGCACAGCGGCTGACGGGCATCCATTGGTTGGTGCAGCCAGGATTTAAGGCTGCCATTCACCGGATACTCGTAAACGAGCATGATCGCATCTTCTCTCTCGATGAGCTCTATGACTTTGATGATATTATCGTGAGGATTGCTGGCTAACATGATCATCTCTGACCTGTAGCGGTACATGAAATTTTCATCTACTTGTGGTGTTGAGTTCATTTTCTCGAACTTCTTGACGACCAGCGGGCACGGGTGAGTGATGCCAGCAACGCCCTGACCATGGACTAAGTATTGTTGTTCGTCCTTCCATGTCCTTCTGCTAGACCATATCGTTTTCACGTTATCTTCACAAAGGTTGTCGACAATGGCTTGTTCATTGAGCAGAATTGGCTGCGTCACACCAGGACGGCTCCAGAACAGCGAGCTCATTCTCTCAGAGGCTGGGTAGGGCGTGGAGAGGTTGTGTCAAGGATGTGTCAACCTGCAGACACATTATTTATCAGTATTCAGCAGTACTATCTCGGTTATATACATATAAAACTGTTGTGAGATGAAGAGGGATGCATGTTCATTATTAGTTTGACAGCAATGGACAAAGATCGGTGTTTTGTAGAATTTGTGTGCCTTTCGAAATAATACAGGTTGTTATTTTTTCTAACTGGCGTCACGCAACTTTCTATTAATTGCTTGACCGGAACTCCCATGGGCGTGTTATGCATGGAGATTGTTGGATCGGGTGGGATTCGGTCGTGTCCATTGGTTCTCTGTTAATGATCGAGCAGCGAAGCTCTCCTATCTGTTGCCATCAGGAGATATGTTTAGCTCCATGGTAATGTCAGAGGAGGAGAATGTCATGGAAGCCGAGATTAGAGGACTAGTAATGGCGATTGGAGTCTACAGCGTTGAGGAACTTGCTTGGAGTTTCGGGATTCGTAGCAGCGGTATGTAAGTGGGGGCGAAAACATAGGTGAAGTTCAATGTCTTTCGTTCTGGGTGAAAATCTAAGGTCTGGTCTTAATTGGTTGTGACTGGCAATGGTCTTGTTGAAGGCATTGTTTTGAGAGTGGGGATTATCTTCAGGGTGAAAACCCAAAATCTACGATCGGACGACGATGGCGTTGGTGCACTGTTTCCTCCTTGGAGGCGCGTCGCTTTTGGAGAACCTGGACATTAGGTGTTCTCTTGGTGGTGGTTGTGCTGCTGCTGCAAGACCTGAAACACTGTAGCAGATTTTTTGGCTATGTGCATCCGTCATACCATTAGGACATGCGTTGTTGCAGAGGCCGGGTGTAATTGGTATCTTCGCGATATTAATATATACTCTATCAAAAAACATAGATCAACGGCACCTAGATGTTAGACCCAAACAAGTAGCAAGTGAAGGGGCAGGAAAGGGAAGAGGCAAAACTCGCTATCAGTGCTCGATGTCGAAACACCAGTTGTGGGGCAAAAACCTGTTGACACCATAACCCGCTAAGAGAATCTTCAACATACAAGAGTTGCTATATTTTTTGTGCAGCTTATTTTTCATGATTCTTCATACACAACGATACAAGGATCAAATTACTGAAATGTTGATAACTCACTGAAATGCCCGTTTTTTACCACTTACTAGAATAGAGGAAGCGGAGAGGCGGCATCATGGGGGGAGATGAGAGGACCGTCTACATGGGAGGAATTTGATGTTGGAGATCGAACAGGTCGGAGTTTGAGAAGAAGGGTGCAGCCCAGGAACCGGTCAGAGTTTCTGTCCACCATTGCTTACTAGTTCATTTTGAGATAATAAAATTCACCCTTTGTCGAAAAAATTGCTTACTAGTTGAGAGAGAGGGGGGGGGGGGGGGTGCTCTTAAAGAACAAGGTGAGAGGGAAAAGTGGGAATGCAAAAAACAGCTCGCCTCGGTCGTTCTCGCCGGTGGCTGGGCGAAACCCTTGCCGCCGCCACCAACACCTCCTTCCCCGCCACCCCTCCCCTCACCATCGTCGGGCGAAGCCCGGCTGGCGGTGGGGCCTCTTTTCACCCCTTGCCACCGCCGGAAAGCCCGGCTGGCGGCGGGGCCTCTTTTCCCTCCTCGCCTGGTGGTTGCGATGCGGGACATGATGAGCAGGTGGGGAATGAAACGCTCACGCGGGGCGGCGCCTCGGGCGGCCGGGCCTTGGGCATGGCGGCGGGACTGCGTGGTGGCGGCTGCGTGTCGATGGTGGTGGGGCGGGCCAGCGTAGTGGCATGGTGGGGCGACTAGCTATGTGTCGGCTTCATCAGATCCGGCAGCTGGCACCACGGGCTGCAACGACGCGGCATAGCGGTATTTGGAGAGCATGTGGGGTTGGGCCTCGACCTGCGTTGTCCGGTCAGATGTAGCATGGCTGGAGGGCTCCTACTAGATGCGGGTTTGATCTGCCTGAATCTCGCTCTGGTCAGCGACGGGTGGCTTGGGGTTGTGGCATGGCCGTCCTAGTTGGTGCACAGTCATGGGCTACCACGGCATGGACGAGCGAGCCGAGTGAGGCCCGTCGCTGCTAGGCATGGGCTGAAGCAGAGCGTAGCGAGTCTAAAGTTAGCCCATGTGGGCCGCCCCGTGAGGGACGCCTGGTGGTGCCGTGGGGAGGTGCAAAGTCCCCCCGCTGTACAGATCAGTATTGACCTAGGTCACTTGTGTTATATATATATCCTTTGAAAGCCGCCACACGGGATAAGTTGATCAGTTGAAAATCCCCAGCATTTGTAACCTCCCTTGATATAGTGAAGATTTGTGGGCTGGCGCCCGTAGTTTTTTCCGTTCATGTTGGAGGGGCTTTCCACGTTAAATCTCGTGTCTCCTGTGTTGATTTCATTCTTCTTTGCTTCGATTTGCATGTCGCATCTCCAACAATTGACATCAGAGCCTTGTTTATGTATAGGGTTTTGAAGAAATGGCATCGATGAAGTTCGATCTTCTGTTGTTGGACCACGGCATGAGGTTTTCCTTGTGGTAAGTAAAGATGCGGGCTATGCTGGCACATGCTGATCTGGATGAGGCGCTAGATGGCTACGGTGGAAAAGAACAGAAGGCGTGGACTAATGATGAGAAGCGCAAAGATCATAAGGCTATGTCTACGATTCATCTTCATCTGTCTAACAATATTTTGCAAGAAGTGCTGGAGGAGAAAACTACAGCAGCTCTCTGGCTCAAACTAGAGTCGATCTGGATGTCCAAGGATCAGACCAACAAGATGCACATGAAGATGTAGTTGTTCATGTACAAGTTGTAAGAAGGTGGTTCGGTACTAAACCACTTATCGATCTTCAAGGAAATCGTTCCTGACTTATAGTATATGTAGATAAAGCATGATGATGAAGATTTAGGTCTTCTACTTTTATGCTCGCTGCCTAGTTCCTTTGCAAATTTCCAAGACACTGTATTATATAGCCATGATGAACTAGCTATTGGGGATGTATATGAGGTCCTTCAAGAGAACGAAAAGATGAAAGATATGTTGCAATCTGAGAAATCGTCCTCCAAAGGAGAAGCTTTGCAGGTACGAGGCAGGCCCTAGTACAACAACAACAACAACAACAACAACAACAGAGATAAAAGCAATAGCGGTAGAGATAGTTCGATGTCCAGAAGATCTGAGAAGGACAAATTCTGCACGTATTGTAAGAAAGAGGGTCACCTCATTGATGACTATTGGAAGTTGGAAAATAAGGAGAAGAGTAAGAGTACGTGGAACCCTAAAAAAATCTGATGGTATTGGTAACGTCATTGTTGCATCTAGTAATAAGTCTTATTTAGATGATGCTTTAGTTGTTTTTGCTGGCTGTGTTTCATGTCATGATGAATGGATACTTGATTCTGCATGTTCGTTGCATATATGATGTAACAGAGATTGGTTCAGTACTTTGAGTTTGTGTGGAGTGGAGATGTTGTGTGTATGAGAGATGACAACCCACGTGAGGTTATGGGAATTGGTTCTGTTCAGATTAGAATGCATAATGGCATGATACACACGTTGATAGATGTGAGATACATACCAGGCATGGCCAGAAACCTCATCTCGCTGATACTCTTGACGTCAAATGGTAAAAACACTCTAGTTTACATGGAGTTCTGAAGGTAACAAAAGGTTCCTCGTTCATATGATAGGTGACATGAATTCTGCTAAGTTATATTGTTCTTAGAGGAAGCACTATTAGTTGTTGTTATTTTTTATAAATGCAGTAAAACTAATATTTGGCATATGTGCCTTGGGCATATTTGGCATGGCAGAATTGACCAGGAGAGAACTTCTGGATGGCTGCATCGTAAGTGAGTTGAAGTTTTGTGAGCACTGCATTTTTGGTAAGCACAAGAGGGTAAAATTCAATGTTGTTGTTCATGCCATAGAAGGTATATTAGATTACATACATGCTTATTTGCGGGGACCTTCTCCTAAACCCTCACTTGTTGGTGTTCATTATATGCTTACAATTATTGATGACTACTCCAAAAAAGTGTGGCCTTATTTTCTGAAAAATAAATATGATGTGTTTGATGCTTTTAAGGATTGGAAAGTTATGATAGAAAGGTAAAAATACTTCGTACTGGCAATGGTATGGAATTCTGTTCGAAAACTTGTAACAGTTATTGCAGAAACTTGGGCATCATCATGCACCACCACTCCGTACACTCCTCAATAGAATGGTGTGCCTGAGCGCCTGCACAGAAACATCATCTCTAGGGCTCGTTGCATGTTGTCTAATGCACGCATGGGCAAACACGTTTGGGCTGAAGCAGCCTCCACCGCCTGCTACCTCATCAACAGGTCACCGTCCGTTCCACTTAACAAGAAAACTCCCATTAAGGTCTGGTCTGGTACATCAGTTGATTATTCAAAGTTGAGAGTTTTCGGCGGCACTGCATATGCACACGTTGATAACAGAAAACTTGAGCCTAGATCTATTAAATGTGTGTTTGTTGGTTATGGTTCGGGGAGTAAAGGAATACAGGTTATGAAATCCAGAAACTAATAAGGATTTTGTGAGCATGAGTGTTTTTTTCAATGAATCCATTATGTATCATGATGAAGTGTCCACATATACTTTGGATGTAGAGCCACAATGAGTTAATATGCAGGTGGAGCACCTTGATGAGGAGGAAAATTTAATTGTTGACTATGATGATGTTGCTCTAGATGGACAGGTAGATGATAATGTTGATGATGCTTCAGATACAGAGGTTCATGATGATGATGTTGTGCAGCACTCACCCATTGTTTTGCAGTGAGAAATTTAGTCTCTTGTACCCGATAGGAGAAAGAGAGTCATTAACAAACCTAAACGTCTAATTAAAGAGTGTCACATTGTTCATTATGCTTTCAGTTGTGCAGGACATGTTGAGAACATCCTTGAGCCATCCACATACACTTCAGTAGTTATTTTCGGTGACAACAAGGAGTGGATTGCTGCTATGCAAAAAAAGATGCAGTCACTTGAGAAAAATGGCACATGGCATGTTGTGCGCTTACTTAAACAAAAAAGAAGACTGTTCGCTGCAAATGGATCTTCAAAAGAAAGGAAGGTTTGTCTCCAAGTGAGCCCGCGAGGTTTAAGGCAAGCCTAGTAGTTAAGGGCTTCAGTTACATACCTGGTATTGATTATAATGATGTGTTCTCTCCAGTTGTGAAGCATAGTTTTATTTGTACACTTTTCGATATTGTTGCTATGCATGATCTTGGGCTTGAGCAGTTAGATGTCAAGACTACTTTTCTGCATGGAGAACTGGGGGAGGAGAATTACATGGACCAACCAGAAAGTTTCATAGTGCCTGGTAAGGAGGAATTTGTTTTCAAGTTAAAGAGGTCCTTATATGATTTGAAACGGTCTCCGAGACAGTGGTATAAAAGGTTTGATTCATATATGATAGCACATGGATTTAAGAGGTCTGCATATGCTAGTTGTGTTTACATTAAATTTGTCGATGGATCACCTATATGCTTGTTGTTATATGTTGATGACATGTTGATTGCGGCCAAGGGCAAGAATGAGATCACTGCTTTAAAGGCACAATTAAGTAGTGAGTTTGATATGAAGGGTCTTGGTGCTAATAAGAAATTTCTAGGTATGAAGATTACAAGGGACAGAAATTCTGGTTTGCTATTTCTTAGTCAAGAAAGTTAGATTAAGAAAGTTCTTCATCGTTTTAACATGGATGATGCTAACTCAGTAAGCACTATCATTGCTCCCTGTTTCAATTTATCATCTTCTCAATGTCCTACTACGGATGAAGATTTTGAGTATATGTCGAGGTTTCCATATTCTAATGTTGTCGGTTCTTTAATGTCTGTCATGGTGTGTTCTCATCCTAATTTGTCACTTGCAATGAGTTTGGTCAGTAGATACATGGGTAACCCTGGTAATGGACATTGTAAGGTTGTTCAATGGATTTTCAGGTATCTTCGTGACACTTCCAATGCTTGTTTAAAATTTGGATGACTGGTGAGAGACTAACTGGCTATGTGGATCCAGATTTTACGTCCAGCGATTTGAATAAGAGGGGGACCCTTCTAGGTTATGTGTTCACTATTGATGGTTATGTCGTGAGTTGGACGACAATGTTGCAGCCAGTAGTTGTCCAGTCTACCACTGAAGCAGAATAGATGGTTATTGCAGAAGCATGTAAAGAATTGGTTTGGCTAGAAAGTTTGTAATCTGAGCTTCGTGGAGATAATTCTTCCATTAGTTTGTTTTGTGACAGTCAGAGTACCATACCTCACCAAGGATTAGATGTTCCATGAGAGAACAAAGCACATTGATGTCAAATACCATTATGTTCAAGACATTGTCGAGCAAGATAAACTGAAGGTATGCAATATTAGTACTCATGATAAACGTTTGAGCTTTTGCTCAGACTTAATTGGTATAACTCATCAGTCTTAGGTGCTTGCTTGGCGCTGAAAGTGTTTTCTTTGTTGTTTAGGGAGGAGGTTCTCATTCATGCTACAAGATAAAATTTGTCTCAAGGTGGAGTTTGTTATGTTATGATCCAAATATAAGTATTAACCTAGGTCACGAGATAAGTTGGTCAGTTCAAAATCCCTGGAGTTTGTATCCTCCTTCGATATAGTGAAGATTTGCTGGCTAGCGCCCATGGTTTTTTTTCACTTCGTGTTGGACGGGGTTTCCATGTTAATCTCATGTCTCTTGTGTTGATTTCGTTCTTCGTTGCTTCGATTTGCCAGTCGCATCTCTAACACTGTATACTATCTAAGCTTAGATGAAAACATTCCTATTCTCCTGGGAGAGCCACATGAGTTTATTTATCAAGGGCAAAAACCTTGCCGTGGTTTACAAGAGAACCAACCGATCGCAAGGATACATCTGTTACATAGAGATATAAAAGATAGATACGGGAAGAAGATAGTTAAGATTACATGTCATGTTGTCCTCAAACTCTAACAGGTTAATGCTTGGTTCTTTATAGATAAAACGGGGCCAAAGACTTTTTTTGTAAGTGGGAAGGCGACGGGGAGCTCAGCGTCGGTGCATCAAATTAGTTGAGCGAAACGTAGAGGCAGAGGTCGGAATTTGAGAAGAAGGGTGCACCGAAGGAATTTGGTATTGGAGACTGGACCAGTCGGAGTTTGAGAAGAAGGGTGCAACAAGGGAAACGGGAGCTCGAAGCGGCCGGTGACGAAATCAACTTTGGAAAGTAGATCCTCGTCTCCCGGTGCTTCGGAACCGACCCTACGACGCCGGCCGGTGGTGGCTGTTGTTGTTTTTTTGCGGGTAGAAATATTGTATTACTCAAGCCATCAAAGAGTTACAATCAGCGGTGACTAGCTCAAGCACTGCCGGGGGACCAGAGCCAATCCAAGTCATGGTTCTTCCCTTAGTACGCGCAAAATTTGCTAGACTATCGCTAACCTGATTTTGAGTCCGGTTTACATGAGTAATACAACTTTCACGAAGTGATAAAAGATATCTAATCTCTTTAACTAAGGAAGCATAAATAGACATGTCTTTCTCCTGTCCTTGAATAAGCTTTATAGCAACAAGTGAATCCAATTCAATGGCCACTGGACGATCACTTCTCTGGATCACTAGAGATAGCCCTTCCATGCAAGCACACAACTCCGCCTCCAAAGCATCACGACACGAGTAGAGTGTTCTGCAAGCTGAAAAGATTACGCCCCCCGAAGGGTTCCGTAATACCATACCTGCTCCTGCCCTGCCATCAGCAAAAGAACCGTCCGTGTTTAGCTTTACCCACCCTTCCGGTGGAGCAGACCACTTGGGGCCGGCCGGTGAGGGCGCTGCATCAGCCTGAAGTAGTGTGCGACCGAAGGAGATGATCGATTTCCCCTTGACTGGATCCATGTGTGTGTTCATTTTGATAGCAATTAGCGACTCCAGATAGCTAACAAGGAACCTCCTCGATACCTCAAGAGGCGGCGGAATCTTGTTGTGCACTATCTCATTACGAATGAACCAACACCTCCAGAGTGTCATAAGAAGCATGGACCTCTCTATTTCATGTAGTGGCTGTAGCACTTGGAACAGCCATTCCTTTCCAACATTCGCCACAGTATCAACCAATGGAAGATTCCAAACATCTGACATATACAACCATAATTCTCGTGCTCTAGGTGTTGGAAATATGCCCTAGAGGCAATAATAAATTGATTATTATTATATTTCCTTGTTCATGATAATCATTTATTATCCATGCTAGAAATTGTATTAATAGGAAACTCAGATACATGTGTGGATACATAGACAACACCATGTCCCTAGTAAGCCTCTAGTTGACTAGCTCGTTGATCAATAGATGGTTACGGTTTCCTGACCATGGACATTGGATGTCGTTGATAACGGGATCACATCATTAGGAGAATGATGTGATGGACAAGACCCAATCCTAAGCCTAGCACAAGATCGTGTAGTTCGTATGCTAAAGCTTTTCTAATGTCAAGTATCATTTCCTTAGACCATGAGATTGTGCAAATCCCGGATACCGTAGGAATACTTTGGATGTCCCAAACGTCACAACGTAACTGGCTGGCTATAAAGGTGCACTACGGGTATCTCCGAAAGTGTCTGTTGGGTTGGCACGAATCGAGACTGGGATTTGTCACTCCGTGTGACGGAGAGGTATCTCTAGGCCCACTCGGTAGGACATCATCATAATGTGCACAATGTGATCAAAGAGTTGATCATGGGATGATGTGTTACGGAACGAGTAAAGAGACTTGCCGGTAACGAGATTGAACAAGGTATCGGGATACCGACGATCGAATCTCGGGCAAGTACAATACCGCTAGACAAAGGGAATTGCATACGGGATTGATCGAATCCTCGACATCGTGGTTCATCCGATAAGATCATCGTGGAACATGTGGGAGCCAACATGGGTATCCAGATCCCGCTGTTGGTTATTGACCGGAGAACGTCTCGGTCATGTCTGCATGCTTCCCGAACCCGTAGGGTCTACACACTTAAGGTTCGATGACACTAGGGTTATAAAGGAAGATGGTATGTGGTTACCGAATGTTGTTCGGAGTCCCGTATGAGATCCCGGACGTCACGAGGAGTTCCGAAATGGTCCCGATGTAAAGATTTATATATGGGAAGTCCTGTTTTGGTCACCGGAAAAGTTTCGGGTTTTATCGGTAACGTACCGGGACCACCGGGAGGGTCCCGGGGTCCACCAAGTGGGGCCACAAGCCCCGGAGGGCTGCATGGGCCAAGAGTGGTAAGGGACCAGCCCCTGAGTGGGCTGGTGCGCCTCCCACAAGGCCCAAGGCGCAGCTAGGAGGAGAAAGGGGAAACCCTAGGCACAGATGGGCCTAAGGCCCACCCTAGGGCGCCCCCCCCCTCTCCCCCTCTTGGCCGCCCCCCTTTTTCCCATATAGGGCTGCCGCCCCCCCTAGGGGTGGGAACCCTAGAGGGGCCGCACCCTCCTCCCCTCCTCCTATAAATAGTGGGGGTTTTGGGCTGCCCAAAACGCGCGATTTGATCTCTCCCTGGCGCAGCCCTACCTCTCTCCTCCTCGTCTCTTGCGGTGCTTGGCGAAGCCCTGCTGGAGTACCACGCTCCTCCACCAACACCACGCCGTTGTGCTGCTGCTGGATGGAGTTTTCCTCAACCTCTCCCTCTCTCCTTGCTGGATCAAGGCATGGGAGACGTCACCGGGCTGTACGTGTGTTGAACGCGGAGGTGCCGTCCGTTCGGCACTAGGATCTCCGGTAATTTGGATCACGACGAGTACGACTCCTTCAACCCCGTTCTCTTGAATGCTTCCGCTTAGCGATCTATAAGGGTATGTAGATGCACTCTCCTTCCCTCGTTGCTAGATTACTCCATAGATTGATCTTGGTGATGCGTAGAAAATTTTGAATTTCTGCTACGTTCCCCAACAGTGGTATCAGAGCTAGGTCTATTGCGTAGATTCTATGCACGAGTAGAACACAAAGTAGTTGTGGGCGTTGATTTTGTTCAATATGCTTACCGTTACTAGTCCAATCTTGATTCGGCGGCATTGTGGGATGAAGCGGCCCGGACCGACCTTACACGTACTCTTACGTGAGACTGGTTAAACCGACTGACATGCACTAGTTGCATAAGGTGGCTAGCGGGTGTCTGTCTCTCCCACTTTAGTCGGATCGGATTCGATGAAAAGGGTCCTTATGAAGGGTAAATAGCAATTGGCATATCACGTTGTGGTTTTTGCGTAGGTATGAAACGTTCTTGCTAGAAACCCATAGCAGCCACGTAAAACATGCAAACAACAATTAGAGGACGTTTAACTTGTTTTTGTAGGGTATGCTATGTGATGTGATATGGCCAAGAAGAATGTGATGAATGATATGTGATGTATGAGATTGATCATGTTCTTGTAATAGGAATCACGACTTGCATGTCGATGAGTATGACAACCGGCAGGAGCCATAGGAGTTGTCTTTATTTATTATATGACCTGCGTGTCATTATACAACGCCATGTAATTACTTTACTTTATTGCTAACCGTTAGCTATAGTAGTAGAAGTAATAGTTGGCGAGACAACTTCATGAAGACACGATGATGGAGATCATGATGATGGAGATCATGGTGTCATGCCGGTGACGATGATGATCATGGAGCCCCGAAGATGGAGATCAAAAGGAGCAAAGTGATATTGGCCATATCATGTCACTATTTGATTGCATGTGATGTTTATCATGTTTATACATCTTATTTGCTTAGAACGACGGTAGTAAATAAGATGATCCCTCATTAAAATTTCAAGAAAGTGTTCCCCCTAACTGTGCACCGTTGCGAAAGTTCGTCGTTTCGAAGCACCACGTGATGATCGGGTGTGATAGATTCTTACGTTCGAATACAACGGGTGTTGACGAGCCTAGCATGTACAGACATGGCCTCGGAACACATGCAAAACACTTAGGTTGGCTTGACGAGCCTAGCATGTACAGACATGGCCTCGGAACACAAGAGACCGAAAGGTCGAGCATGAGTCGTATGGTAGATACGATCAACATGAAGATGTTCACCGATGTTGACTAGTCCGTCTCACGTGATGATCGGACACGACCTAGTTGACTCGGATCATGTAATCACTTAGATGACTAGAGGGATGTCTATCTGAGTGGGAGTTCATAAGATGAACTTAATTATCCTGAACATAGTCAAAAGGTCTTCGCAAATTATGTCGTAGCTCGCGCTTCAGTTCTACTGTTTAGTTATATTCCTAGAGAAAATTTAGTTGAAAGTTGACAGTAGCAATTATGCGGACTAGGTCCGTAAACTGAGGATTGTCCTCATTGCTTCATAGAAGGCTTATGTCCGTAATGCACCGCTCAGTGTGCTGAACCTCGAACGTCGTCTGTGGATGTTGCGAACATCTGACATACACATTTTGATAACTATGTGATAGTTCATTTAAACGGTTTAGAGTTGAGGCACCGAAGACGTTTTGTAACGTCGCGAAACATATGAGATATTTCGAGGGCTGAAATTGGGATTTTAGGCTCGTGCCCACGTCAAGAGGTATAAGACCTCCGACGATTTTCTTAGCCTGCAAACTAAGGGAGAGAAGCTCAATTGTTGAGCTTGTGCTCAGATTGTCTGAGTACAACAATCATTTGAATCGAGTGGGAGTTGATCTTCCAGATGAGATAGTGATGTTTCTCTGAAGTCATTACCACCAAGCTGCTAGAGCTTCGTGATGAACTATGATATATCAGGGACATATATGATGATCCTTGAGATATTCGCGATGTTTGACTCCGCGAAAGTAGAAATCAAAAGGGAGCATCAATCGTTGATGGTTAGTAAAACCACTAGTTTCAAGAAGGGCAAGGGCAAGAAAGGGATACTTCATGGAATAACAAATCAATTGCTATTCTAGTGAAGAAACCCAAAGTTGAACCCAAAACCGAGACTAAGCGCTTCTGTAATAAAGGGAACAGCCACTGGAGCAGAATTACCCTAGATACTTGGTAGATAAGAAGGCTGGCAAGGTCGATAGAAGTATATTGGATATACATTATGTTAATGTGTACTTTGCTAGTACTCCTAGTAGCACCAGGGTATTAGATACCGGTTCGGTTGCTAAGTGTTAGTAACTCGAAATAAATGCTACGGAATAAACGGAGACTAGCTAAAGGTGAGATGACGATATGTGTTGGAAGTATTTCCAAGGTTGATCAAATATCGTACGCTCCCTCTACCATCGAGATTGGTGTTTGCGTTGAGCATAGACATGATTGGATTATGTCTATCGCAATACGGTTATTCATTTAAGGAGAATAATGGTTACTCTGTTTATTTGAAAAATACCTTCAATGGTCTTACACCTAAAATGAATGGTTTATTGAATCTCGATCGTAGTGATACACATGTTTATGCCAAAAGATAGTAATGATAGTACCACCTACTTGTGGCACTGCCACGAAGTCATATCGGTATAAAACGCATGAAGAAGCTCCATGTTGATGGATCTTTGGGCTCACTCGTTTTGAAAAGTTTGAGACATGCGAACCATGTCTATTGGTGTATATGCATGAAGAAACTCCATGCAAATGGACCGTTTGGACTCACTTGATTCTGAATCACTTGAGACATGCAAATAATACCACATGGGCAAGATGACTGAAAGCCTCGTTTTCAGTGAAATGGAACTAGAAAGCAACTTGTTGGAAGTAATACATTTTGATGTGTGCAGTCCAATGAGTGCTGAGGCATGTAGTGGATATCGTTATGTTCTTACTTCACAGATGATTTGAGTAGATGTTGAGTATATTTACTTGATGAATCACGAGTCTGAATTATTGAAAGGTTCAAGTAATTTCAGGGTGAAGTTGAAAGATCGTCGTGACAGGAGGATAAAATATCTATGATATGATCGTAGAGATGAATATCTGAATTACGAGTTTGGCACAGAATTAAGACATTGTGGAAATTGTTTCACAACTAATACAGCCTGGAACACCATAGTGTGATGGTGTGTCCGAACATCATAACTGCACCCTATTGGATATGATGCATACCATGATGTCTCTTATCGAATTACCATGATAGTTTATGGGTTAGGCATTAGAGACAACCACATTCACTTTAAATAGGGCACCACGTAATTCCGATGAGATGACACCGTATGAACTATGGTTTAGGGAAACCTAAGCTGTCATTTCTTAAAAGTTTGGGGCTGCGACGCTTATGTGATAAAAGGTTTCAGGCTGATAAGCTCGAACCCAAAGCGGATAAATGCATCTTCATAGGACACCCAAAACAGTTGGGTATACCTCCTATCTCAGATCCTAAAGCAATAAGGGATTGTTTCTAGAATCGGGTCCTTTCTCGAGAAAAAGTTTCTCTTGAAAGAATTGAGTGGGAGGATGGGGGAGACTTGATGAGGTTATTGAACCGTCACTTCAACTAGTGTATAGCAGAGCACAAAGAGTTGTTCCTGTGGCACCTACACCAATTGAAGTGGAAGCTTATGATATTGATCATGAGACTTCGGATCAAGTCACTCCCAAACCTCGTAGGATGACAAGGATGCGTACTACTTCAGAGTGGTACGTAATCCTGTCTTGGAAGTCATGTTGCTAGACAACAATGAACCTACGAGCTATGGAGAAGCGATGGTGGGCCCGGATTCCAATAAATGGCTCGAGGCCATAAAATCCGAGAGAGGATCCATGTATGAAAACAAAGTGTAGACTTTGGCGGAACGGCTCGATGGTCGTAAGGCTGTTGAGTACAGATGGATTTTAAAAGGAAGACGGACAATGATGGTAAGTATCACAATTAAGAAAGCTCGACTTGTCGTTAAGATGTTTTCCGACAAGTTCAAGGAGTTGACTACGATGAGACTTTCTCACTCGTAGCGATGCTAAGAGTCTGTTGGAATTATATTAGCAAATACTGCATTATTTATGAAATCTTGCAGATAGGATGTCAAAGCATTGTTTCCTCGACATTTTCCTTGAGGAAAGGTTGTATGTGATACAACCGGAAGGTTTTGTCAATCCTGAAAGATGCTAATAAGTATGCAAAGCTCCAGCAATCCTTCTAAGGACTGGAGTAAGCATCTCGGAGTTGGAATGTATGCTTTGATGAGATGGTCAAAGATTTTGGGTGTATACAAAGTTTATGAGAAACTTGTATTTCCAAAGAAGTGAGTGGGAGCACTATAGAATTTCTGATGAATATATGTTGTCGACATATCATAGATCGGAAATGACGTAGAATTTCTGGAAAGCATATAGGGTTATTTGGAAAGTGTTTTTCAATGGAAAGCCTGGATTAAGCTACTTGAACATTGAGCATCAAGATCTATAAGGATAGATCAAAACGCTTAATGGTACTTTCAAATGAGCACATACCTTGACATGATCTTGAAGGTGTTCAAGATGGATCAGTCAAAGAAGGAGTTCTTGCCTGAGTTGTAAGGTATGAAGTTAAGACTTAAAGCTCGACCACGGTAGAAGAAAGAGGAAGGACGAAGGACGTCCCATATGCTTTTATCATAGGCTCTCTACAGTATGCTATGCTGTGTACCGCACCTGAAGTGTGCCTTGCCATGAGTCAGTCAAGGGGTACAAGAGTGATCCAAGAATGGATCACAGGACAGTGGTCAAAGTTATCCTTAGTAACTAGTGGACTAAGGAATTTTCTCGATTATGGAGGTGGTAAAAGAGTTCGTCGTAAAGGGATACGCCGATGCAAACTTTGACACTAATCCAGATTATTCTGAGTAGTAAACTGGATTCGTATAGTAGAACAGTTATTTGGAATGGCTCCAAATGTAGCGTAGTAGTTGCATCTACAAGATGACATAGAAATTTGCGAAGTACATACGGATCTGAATGTTGCAGACCCATTGACTGAAACCTCTCTCACAAGCATAACATGATCAAACCCAAAACTCTTTGGGTGTTAGTCACATAGGGATGTGACCTTGAGTGTTAATCACATATCGATGTGAACTGGATTATTGACTCTAGTGCAAGTGGGGGACTGTTGGAAATATGCCCTAGAGGCAATAATAAATTGATTATTATTATATTTCCTTGTTCATGATAATCGTTTATTATCCATGCTAGAAATTGTATTGATAGGAAACTCAGATACATGTGTGGATACATAGACAACACCATGTCCCTAGTAAGCCTCTAGTTGACTAGCTCGTTGATCAATAGATGGTTACGGTTTCCTGACCATGGACATTGGATGTCGTTGATAACGGGATCACATCATTAGGAGAATGATGTGATGGACAAGACCCAATCCTAAGCCTAGCACAAGATCGTGTAGTTCGTATGCTAAAGCTTTTCTAATGTCAAGTATCATTTCCTTAGACCATGAGATTGTGCAAATCCCGGATACCGTAGGAATACTTTGGATGTGCCAAACGTCACAACGTAACTGGCTGGCTATAAAGGTGCACTACGGGTATCTCCAAAAGTGTCTGTTGGGTTGGCACGAATCGAGACTGGGATTTGTCACTCCGTGTGACGGAGAGGTATCTCTGGGCCCACTCGGTAGGACATCATCATAATGTGCACAATGTGATCAAAGAGTTGATCACGGGATGATGTGTTACGGAATGAGTAAAGAGACTTGCCGGTAACGAGATTGAACAAGGTATCGGGATACCGACGATCGAATCTCGGGCAAGTACAATACCGCTAGACAAAGGGAATTGCATACGGGATTGATCGAATCCTCGACATCGTGGTTCATCCGATAAGATCATCGTGGAACATGTGGGAGCCAACATGGGTATCCAGATCCCGCTGTTGGTTATTGACCGGAGAACGTCTCGGTCATGTCTGCATGCTTCCCGAACCCGTAGGGTCTACACACTTAAGGTTCGATGACGCTAGGGTTATAAAGGAAGTTTGTATGTGGTTACCGAATGTTGTTCGGAGTCCCGGATGAGATCCCGGACGTCACGAGGAGTTCCGGAATGGTCCGTATGTAAAGATTTATATATGGGAAGTCCTGTTTTGGTCACCGGAAAAGTTTTGGGTTTTATCGGTAACGTACCAGGACCACCGGGAGGGTCCCGGGGTCCACCAAGTGGGGCCACAAGCCCCGGAGGGCTGCATGGGCCAAGAGTGGTAAGGGACCAGCCCCTGAGTGGGCTGGTGCGCCTCCCACAAGGCCCAAGGCGCAGCTAGGAGGAGAAAGGGGAAACCCTAGGCACAGATGGGCCTAAGGCCCACCCTAGGGCGCGCCCCCCTCTCCCCCTCTTGGCCGCCCCCCTTTTTCCCATCTAGGGCTGCCGCCCCCCTAGGGGTGGGAACCCTAGAGGGGGCGCACCCTCCTCCCCTCCTCCTATAAATAGTGGGGGTTTTGGGCTGCCCAAAATGCGCGATTTGATCTCTCCCTGGCGCAGCCCTACCTCTCTCCTCCTCGTCTCTTGCGGTGCTTGGCGAAGCCCTGCTGGAGTACCACGCTCCTCCACCAACACCATGCCGTTGTGTTGCTGCTGGATGGAGTCTTCCTCAACCTCTCCCTCTCTCCTTGCTGGATCAAGGCATGGGAGACGTCACCGGGCTGTACGTGTGTTGAACGCGGAGGTACCGTCCGTTCGGCACTAGGATCTCCGGTGATTTGGATCACGACGAGTACGACTCCTTCAACCCCGTTCTCTTGAACGCTTCC
Source organism: Triticum urartu (assembly GCF_056163025.1). Lineage (NCBI taxonomy): Eukaryota > Viridiplantae > Streptophyta > Magnoliopsida > Poales > Poaceae > Triticum > Triticum urartu. The sequence goes on from NC_141879.1 coordinate 9,564,715, forward strand.
GCTTAGCGATCTACAAGGGTATGTAGATGCACTCTCCTTCCCTCGTTGCTAGATTACTCCATAGATTGATCTTGGTGATGCATAGAAAATTTTGAATTTCTGCTACGTTCCCCAACACTAGGGCATCGACAAAACGGATGGAAGTTGTCCTCCGGTTCCACGCCACACATCGGACATATGTTGGTGATTTCCAAGGTCCTTTTATGCTTGTTAACCCAAGTAGGAAGGGAATCTGAGACCACTCTCCAAGCAAAAAATTTGACTGTGGGGGGACTTCCGTTTTCCATATCAAGTTCCAGATGGCCCGGCAGCCCTCCGGATTAGTGCTAGACGCAGGTTGATATTCTCTGTTGGCTTCCTCAAAAGCAAACTCATACGCCAACTTCACCGAGAATTGTCCAAACCTCCCTGGACCCTATGCAATTGTATCCTTCTCATGCCTCGGAGACGCTCTAATTTTAATGATTTCATTCACATCACAAGGCCAAAAGTAATTCTGCAGCAAGTTCATATTCCATGACCCATTGTCAGTAAGTAGTTCGGACACATAACGGATGCGGCAATTACCTCTTGGAGTGACCGGTTTGAAGGAATGGGGTCTAGGTATCCAATTGTCTCTCCACACACGAATGCTTGCTCCATTGCCCACTCTCCAGACTAGGCCTTTTTTCAGGAGCTCTAGTCCATAGCTTATGGCTTGCCATGACGAGGAGGCATTACCAGAAAAGACCGTGTCCTCAAACTGACCATCCGGATAATAACGAGCTTTTAACAGTCGAGCACAAAGGCTCTCCAGCCTCTCAATAAGTCTCCAAGCTTGGCGTGCGAGGAGTGCTTGGTTGAACAGTCTGTAATCGCGAAATCCAAGCCCTCCTTTACATTTTGGCTGCAACAAATAATCCCAAGACTTCCAATGAACTTTCCTGCGACCATCTTTAGAGCCCCAATAAAAGTTTCTCATCATCCTTGTTAAGTCATCACAAACTGAGAACGGAAGTGTAAAAAACGCCCATTATGTATGTTGGGAGAGATTGTGCAACTGACTTGATTAGAACTTCACGGCCCGGTTGCGCCAGCCACCCATCTCCCCACTGTATGAGTCTCTTAGTGAGACTAGCTTGCAAATTTTGGAACCGTCCTTTAGACATCCGACCTTCAGATGTAGGCAGACCCAAGTATTTTTTCTCAAATTCAGCCTTGGTAACTTCAAGTATAGTACGGACATCATTCTGGACATCGTGTGGGCAAGCATGTCTGAATAATATAGAGCACTTGTTTAGATTAATGCTCTGGCCAGTAGCACTAGCATACAGGTCCAAAATCTCCTTAACTTTCAAGGCTTGATCCCGTGTTGCTTCAAAAAACAGCAAGGAGTCATCTGTGAATAAAAGATGTGATATTCCCGGCGCCCTTCTATAGACTTTTATAGGAGTGATATTGCCAATATTAACTTCATGATTCAGAATCACAGAGAGCCCGTCAGCAACAAAAAGGAATAAGAAGGGCGATAATGGGTCACCTTGCCGTAGCCCACGCGACGGTGCAAACGACTCTAGAAGGGTTCCATTAAGTTTTACCGAATACCTCACCAAAGTGACACATGTCATAATCCAGTCCACCCAACGATGAGAGAAACCCAATTTCTACATCATTTGCTTCAAGAAAACCCAATCAACTCTGTCATATGCTTTTGATAAGTCGAGCTTATAGGCACAAAAATTTCTGGTGGGATCTTTCTCTTGCTTTATATGGTGTATGCACTCGAAAGCTATGAGTGCATTATCCGTAATCATCCTTCCGGAGATGAAAGCACTCTGCTCCGGCGATATAATATCATCTAAGATTGGCCTCAACCGGTTCACCAAACACTTTGATATGATCTTGTAGATAACATTACATAAGCTCTCTTGTAGCTAGAGGTAGAAAAAGGAGGAGCACACAGTACATTGGAGTTTCACCCGGTTTCACAGTCCCGTTACTTTTTCTTTCCAAAGCACAAAACTTCCGTACAAACAATGGCCGTGAATTTATAGGCTCACAGCTGGGTAGCACCCAAGTTTCCGTTGCCCATCTCCTCCACTCGCTAGAGCGTGCGAGTCATGGGCTTCGGCTGCGCTCTTGCCGCGCACTAACGCGTACGACGCGGCCGGCCATTGAACTGACCGCTACGCGCTGCCGCTAATGTCGCTACGGAACTACTTTGCGGCCGACACTTCATGCCCGATTTGCAGACGATACTTTATCCAGCGGCTGTTAGACACTTGCTCTGAGCCATGCATGGTTGGATTTATAGCGTCGTCTGTAAATCGGCCGAACAGTGTCGTCCGTGTAGCAGTACTCATGTCGCTAACAACACAGGCCTATGCAATGGAACCCAACGTGAGCTCACGCACCACCAGACCACACACACACCATGACCATACACATGACAGTACTACAAGTAGACACACTACACGCGTACGCCATGCTGCTGCGTTTAGCATGTCCCGCGCGCCACCAACGCGCCCGACGAACCTGATGAGCCCAACTGCACCAGTACGTCCCGCACGTTCTGCGCGCATTCCAACTATGACGCCAAGCCATGGCTTATTCCAACAGTGGCGCCGCTGGACCGACGCAGCGGCCGCAGTCTGCTAGTCTCCTGCGTGCGTGCCGGCAGCCGCATGCCGTGAAGGAACGGCCGGCCGTCCCAACTCGTCTGCGCAACAAGAGCGAGGGCTTGCGGCTCCATCATCTCCAGGCGGATCCGCAACATACGTCGTGTAGTGGCGCTGACTAGAGGACACCACCTGTTTGTACGTGATTTTGCCTCAATTAGTAGTACTAACTACTGCTAGATGAAAGAGCAATGCATATTTGTGCTACGTGCTGATGTGGCCCAAATTAGTTGAGGCAGGATTAGCGCCCGAGCCCCTACACGGCTGAAATCAGGGGGCGGAGGAGAGGATTTAGGAAGGTTACGTAAGTTGTCTACGTAGGTTTACCTAGGCGTAGCATTTTTGTAGATGAAATTATCATTGTGGGTTTAGAAATTTCATTGGAACTTTTGTGAATAATTTCTAAAACATTTACGGAGCCAGTGAAAACTTATGCTATGATTAATCTACAGAAAAAAAAGTTGTAGAATCCGAATCAAACATTTTAAACAAGTGATCTATGGGCATGATTTGATAATTCTTTCTGGAACACAAATATGGAAAGAAAGCGGTATGAATTGTGGAGAAAAAAGTGATATGAATTCGTGAAGAAAATCGAGAGGATAGAAGCAAAATTTTCTGGAGTATGAACTAATTGACAGCGTATACGTACCTCGATCAGTTCCAATGAGAATGAGAAGCCAGCCGGACGGGGAGACATTGGTAACTCTGCTTATAAATTTTCTGGAGTAATAATAATCCAATCGAGGCCTCGTACTTTCAGCCGCCGCGATGCCTGTCAGCTTCAGAGCAGGGAAATTAAATTTATAAATAAAGCAAGGCTAATTTACAATTATATATTCCGCCTCGGTCTTGGGTTTTGTTTTGTGGCAACTGCCAAGTCGTATGAGAACCATAATCATTTGCTTTCACCGGCCAGCTAAGAGCACCTCCAACAATTTTACTTTTTCCCATATAAGAAACTGATTTAAGGGCGTTAGGTAGAAAAAAAAGACTGCCTCAACATGTCCCCTCTTCTTAAAACCAAGTATAAGAGCATCTCCAGCCGTTGGCCCCCAGGAGGCGCTAAAAATCGTTCCCTGGGAACGTACCAGCGATAAACGACGCGCTGGGGGCGTGATGCCCCCCAGTCACGGCGTCCATGTTTAAAAAAATATATAAATTACGGCACAAACACGGCGCAAATTCAACCAAACTTCGACGAGTTCGTTCATATTTAAAATATTTTAAAAAAAAAGCTACTAGGTTGCTCCTCGCCGTCTCCCTCGCCGCTCATCGCCGCCCGCCGCCCTTGCAGATCTACATGCCGAGGAGGCTGTAGAGCCGCGTGTAGTCGCAGCCGCCGCCGCCGCCGTCGTCGTCGTCGTCGTTGTCGTCGTCGTCGTCGCCTCCGCCGCGGCCGCCGTCCCTGTTGCAACCCTCCCCCGGTTGGCGCGGCGGGTTGGACGGTCCGGGGGTGTTGTCGTCGTCGTCGCTGTCGAGGACCACGATGCCGTGCTCGTCCTCGCGCCCACGTTTGCGGGCGGCTATCTCCTCCAGGGCCCGGCGCTGCCGGACCATCTCGTCGCGGAGGTAGTCGTCCCGCGCCCATTGCATGGCGTCCTCGTCAGAGATGCCGCGCCGGGCTATCTCCTTGTACTCCGCGGGGAGGCCGGGCTCCGGCTTCGGCCTGACAAGGACGAGGCGGCCAGAGGCGGGGGCGGAGTCATCGATGCGGACGCCGAAACTGTGGGTGCACGCGCTGACAGGCGTGTCCCGGGGCTCCGGCTTGACGGGGCGGAGGCAGGGAGAGCCGGTCGACCGACCTGACGAGGAGGAGGACGCCCCGGGGTCCATGCGCCTCGGCGTCCACGAGCTCCCACGGCGGCGAGAGAAGGACCGTGGGAAGGGGTACTCCAGCCTCGGCGTGTTGCCACCCTCGATTTACTCGAGGACGGCCTCCAGCGTGCGGCCGCGCACGCCCCACCATCGGCGCCACCCCTCGGAGTTGAGCCTGCCGGAGGGAACGACGCTGTTGGTGGCCTCGAGCTGCACGGCGTGGCGGCGGCGGAAGTATGGCTCCCAGAGCGGGCTGTCGGGTACTCGGCCTCAAAGAGGAGCCGAGCTTCGTACTCGTGAAGGTGGCGGCGAGCGAAGCTGTTCGCCGCCGTGCCGTTGCCTGGGAAGCGTTCGGCCATTGTTTGAGCTGGAGACGGCGAGGGGAGAGGGAGGAAGGGGAGAAAGGTGGCGCCGGCGGTGGAGACTCTGTGCGTGCCACCGGCGCCCTGGGGGTCGGCTTTATGTAGGCGGAGGCGCCGCGCGTACGCGCGGCCGCCGCGTTACGCGTGGCATGCGAGGGGACGCGCGTCGTCTCGTTTTCACTGCGCCGCCCGTGAGGCATCAATTGCGGAGGCTGACCGGCGCGGCAGCGCGCGGCAATTTTGGCATTGATTCGCCATGGGAAACGAGGCGATGAGGACGACGAAGCGACGAGAAGCGAGACGAGTCGCTGGCAAGGAGGGCCCGCGGCTCTTTCGCGCCAAAAACGATTCGCCCGGCGCCCCGAGCGCCCCCAGCACGCCGGGGTCGGGTTGGGTCCGCCGATGCTAATTTCGGCCCGAGTCGGCGAAAATTGGACCCTTGGAAGCGCGACTGGGCCGATTTTTTTACGCCTGCGGCCGAAAACTCGCCTGGAGTCCTTGTTGGGGACACGGCTGAAGATGCTCTAATCAGCCCAACTTCCTATATATAGAGGAATATGGATTTTCCCAAAAACCTTCCCATGAAAATGCCACGTCGGTGCGCCGCTGCCAACCCACCAAGCCGATGCGCCGCCGACTACCATGCGACCATCATCGACCACCGATGATTATCGGTGCCGTCGTCAAGAACCACTTGTTGGAAATGCTCAACTGCAAACCCCACTTAAATTATACAATAGCCCAGTATAATCACTTTTAGAGGGTGTTTTTAAGAGGACAGGTTGGAGATGCTCTAAGAGTATCATTAACAAGTCCCCTTTCCCGTATAAAAAAAATGGTCTAGGGCTAGATGAGCAAAAAAAACAGTTCCAAACAAGTCCTTTAACTGCAACTTAGGGGAAGAAAGCCTTTCCGTAAACCTTTTACTAAAAATGCCACATTAACGTGCCGCCCCCGCTGACTACCGCTGCCGCCACGCCACCTGTGAAAAACAATTATAGGAGAGTTTCTAAGGGAACCTGTTGGAGATGCTCATCTCCAAACCTATCCTAAATTGTATGGACACTCCGTATAACCACTTTTAGGGGGGAGTTTATAAGGGGACTTGTCGGAGCAAGGTCGCGATCTCCTCCATGTATAGATGCCCTGTCTCTTCCGGAAACGCGCATGAGATCTACATGCGTACGCATAAAGAAAGAGAAATCTCATTTACTAAGTGTAACGCAACGTCACATACGGTCTCTCGTAATGCATATACCCCAACCCATCTAGACGCTACTGAACTACTCTCGCTAGACTACCATTTCCTATCTTCATCCACTCACAACATTGAGTCTTAATACTATACTATCGACAAGCAGCTACGAAGGGAGTGCGGAGTGTCTAAACACCCTCCTATTCCATTAGATCCAGGGGTTCCAGAACGTGCAGATGAATACCGAGTTCACTTCTCTCCTCGAGTCTTGATGAAGGCACCGCTGGATGCCAGTCCACAACAGCAACAAATTGGAGTTGGCAGTGGGCGTTAGCGCACGTAGGCCAACCCAAGCCAGGATATAACCCCAGATTGCTCGCCCATAAAAGCAACATGCAAGAGGTCCATGAACAGGGCCATAGTTTGAGCATGAGGGGGCAAGAAAGAGAAATTTTCACAAAATTTGTACCTTTTCTTTTAATTATGTGTACTTAATCATCTGATGTCTTTGTGTTAATGATGATCCACACATGAATAAGGATCAAAATTTGAAGACATCTAGCACCGTCTAGCACCATTGACTTAAACATAAGAATTGCTGTCATCTTAACTATAAACATGCACCATTGAATAAGGATCGTCGTGAAGTCTGCAAACCGAGCCTATGCTTCACCAGAACCCACAAGATTCAAAGCACGCCACATGATTTGATCACTCTTCTTCGCCATCAATAGCCACTTGGTCCTAGGCGCAACGGTTTGGAGTTTCAAGTAATGAATCTAAGGCCCCCCAGGTTTTTGGGATGTAAACCACCTACCAACCTACCTTGTATTGGCCGCCTTTTGCATCATCAATCCATGTCCAAAAGAAACCGAGTTAAAATTTTGCCACAATTTTGAGAAACCACGACCAGAGATCTATTTCAAGCACATGAAATATGCACCACTAAGTGATTGTCAAATTTATTAACACGAGCCTCCCAGTCACTGCAATCAACCCAGATTTCCATGTCGGCTGTCTATTCACAATTTATCAACATATGGCATGAGACCCACCTTCCTCAGGCCCTTGTGTGACAGCAACAATCCCATGTACTTGATAGCGGAAGGCTTCCATTGCAATGAGGAATCTATGAGAATTGTCGTCACATCCATGTTGTCACATTTGATAGGAATGATCTCACTCTTAGCTAGGTTGACCTGCAGCCCAGAAGCCCTCCCAAAAAGAACTATAGTGAGTCCGTTGTTTTTCCGACCCTCTAACAATAGGCGCATGAAGAGGGCCATGTCATCCGCGAATAGACAAATTGATGCTTGATGCCCAAGGAGCTAGGGGTTGTACGATTTGCAACTGATCAAAGCGAAGGAATACGATGTTTAACACATTAATTTTCATGAGGAAAGCATTGGGGAAATCGCGTCTTCTTGGCGAATGCCACGTCCAACACTTCCACGGTAGTGTTGCCATTAATCAGAATGCGTGAGCTTGAGGTGTGAAGGATAGTTTCTATGTACTCTCTCTACCCGGAGCCAAATCCTCTTCGCTAAATAACATCAAGAAAGAATAGAGAACTAACCTTAAACATGGATGCCCTTGTCCACATCATCTTGAACATTTTTAGATGGTTTGGCATCATCCATTGTAGTTATCCCGAGTCCAAATTACCTATAGACCATCCACTCATGCTCCATTGGCCACCTTCCCGGTTACTAGCTCCAGCAGCACCACACCATACCTTCCAAGTAATGAAGTATTATCAATACCCAAAGTTACCAACAAGGATCTCTGCGATTAACATTGGTTGGTTAGGCCCGGCAACACCAAAATCGGGGATCTTCGCATTCAACTCCTGATCAAGGAAGCTGTTATTAGAGGTGAGCTTGTGGTGGACGATCGGTGTGTTGCATTCGTGATACATGTGGTAAAGCCCTTGGGCCACGCTAATGGCAATGATCTTCCTCTCCAGTCAGCTTAGCAGCAGCTCACCCTCCGCCCGCTGGTGCAACCAGTAGTCAAGGCTGCCATTCAGCGGGTACTTGTAGACAAGCATGATCGCATCTTCCCTCTAGATAAACAACAGGACATTGATGATGTTTTCATGACAGACGCTAGCTAACAGGATCATCTCTGACATGCAGCAGTTCTTGACGTTATCATCGACTATTTGTGTCGAGTTCACATTCTGGAACTTCTTAACAAGCAGCGTAGTCGGGAGACTGATGCCAGTTGTGCCCTCAATGTGGACTACATACAGTTCGTCCTCTCCTATCCTTCTGCTAGCCCACATGCTTCTCTTATTATTTTCAGTAAGGTTGTCGACTATGCCTTGTTCACTGTGCTTGACTGGCGGCGGGGCTACAGGATGGCAGCTGGGATTGAACCACCACGATCCGGGCATTTCCAGCGGCCGGGTAACGCGCGAAGAGGCTCATGTCAGGGGTGGTCAACCTGGAGCTATGAGAGGTAGATAAAGATGCATGTTCGTCATTAGTTTGATAACATAAAATGATAAAGAATGATGAAAATTACAAGAATATGTGTGCCTTTTGAAGTAGTGTAGAATGTTATTCAAATTGAGACAATGAGACCTTAGCCATTCATGCTTTAAACTTATTAGGCCCCCTTCGCTTAAAAGGATTACTAGACATTCCAAAGGAATTGTGGATTCCATGGTTTCTTTACCCTTTCTGTGTTCAGTACAAAGGAATTCACTACAATACACCAGAGGAGAGGATTGCTAACAGGGGCGATTTCATAGGAATCAACAAATCTGCCCTGACCTCTTTTTTTTTGGAAGACCGAGGCTGCTAAATAAAATATGCTAAGGTGGGTCCATGCATGAGGAAGATTGGCTAGCATTCGAATAAAAAATTATCATACATCTGCTAATGCGTGGTTAGTACTACTAGCAAATAGGCCCGTGCGTTGCCACGGGAGAAAAACAATCAGATTATGCAAATTATGCCAAGATGAGATACGGACTTTTAAAATGCCACTTCATAAAGTACGACAAAATCATGTCATGATGAGATAAGAGACTTTTAAAAAGTCATTTCAAAAACTGAAAATGTGATGGTCTCATACGACTTTATTTCCTAAGGCGTCACAACGAAATGTTTTTTGGCTGAGGAAACTGTATTGATAGACGCTGCCTAAGGTAGACTGATGAATGATGTGTCTCGCCTTGACCTAGCGTTGTGGTGTTTTTCATGACTAGTAAAACTATAGTACCACAATAAACATAGATATGTATGGAAGCAATTAGACATTTAGTCATTTCATATAGCTTACAAAAACTAATCCATTGGAAAATGTGTCAATTTTTTTGGGCTCAAAGTTGTAAAGAACACAGAAACCTTTTTTTAACCCGATGTGCGATGGACTAAATTAAATAATAAAACAACCTTCCAGACCCCCTCAAAAAGTTTATGTAAGCGATGGTTTGTTTTGTTCGTTATTTACGTATCTGTTTCAATTGATTTGTTTGATTTTCGTGATCCTTTTCTAAAATTTCATGGTAATTTTTTCCAATTCCTGAAAGTGTGCTGAATACACAAGCATTATATAAGAATCATGAACATTATTTTATTTCATGAACATATTTTTTGAACTCAAGAATTTTTTTATGATATGCAAACATTTTAAAAAAAATTGTGAACATTTTGATTTCCCGACCATTTTCTGAATTCATGGAAATTTATGATTTCTCAAAAAAAATCAAAACTCACAACCTTTTAAATTTTTGAAATCCCGAATTAATATAAAGAGGAGAAAACAAAAACAGAAATGAGAAAAAAGGTGAAAAACGAAATGAAAAACAGGAGTTTTTTTAAATCATGAACATTTTATGCTTTCCAGAACATTTTTTGAATTCACAAACATTTTATATTTCTTAATTCTTAGAAAAAACTCGCAACCTGTTGAATTTTTGGAAATCCCTAATAATAATTTATAGAAGGAAAAACACAAAACAGATATGAGAAACGAGCAAGCAAAATGCATACTGAAACAAAATCAGACAAATGGGCCGGCCCATTAAGGCGGCGGGAGAGAGGGATGGCTCGCAAAAAAGAGAGCATGGGCCGGCCCATTAACGCGGCGGGAGAGTGGGAGGATTTGCAAAAAAGAGAGAAAATGGGGGTGGAACCTGGGATGGAACACAGGTCTCCTAGCTAGACGGCTAAGGCATTAGCCACTGCGCTACACCTCCAATTCTATTATGAGAGGATATCCCGGCATAAGAATCAAATCCAACGGGATTTTGAGAAAAACCGAACCGTTCTATCACTTATGGATGGTATGGTGGGTAATTTATGTCAACTTCGAGGGTAATTCTAATGACGTACGACCAGAAGCACTATCTGCTTTACTATTATTATTATTATTATTATTATTATTATTATTATTATTATTATTATTATATTATATATTATTAGTGTTACTATTCATCACACATGGTGCAGAATAAGTTATTCTTCACCTGAGGTAATCTTACGATCGCTTCCTAAATAAATTACGTTTAGAATATAAATAGTTACATGCATATTAATTCAATACGTAAAATTTGGTATAAAAAGCAAAATATAGGTTATAAGACCAAAAAATCACATTTTATGTATGTTGTACACTATGTTTTTAATTCGTAATTTTATGTAACATAAAATATTTTTTACGGCCAGTACATATTTTTCTTACGTTCTCTTTTTATGTATGAAATAAGACAAAATTTATGAAACGTAAAAATAGAGTGCTATGTCAAAATAAAGAGGGGTGAAGAATAACTATTCCTCACCCAGGGTGACGAATAGTGCGACCCATTAGTGTTACTATTCATCACCCATGGTGTGTGTGTGTGTGTGTCTATATATATATATATATATATACATATATATATATACATATATATATATATATACATATATATATATACATATATATATATATATATATACATATATATATATATATATATATATATATATATATATATATATATATATATATATATATGGGAAGACTGTACTAGTACAACTCCGGGCAACCTTATCTTATCCATCCGACGTCCAGAACGCTTAGCTACTGTTTCTTTCCCCTATTTTCAATTCCTCCATATTATACGTAGAAGGCTTCTTATTTCCTACACTTTTATACTTTCATATGGTTTAGAATCCTATGTGACAACCATCCCTTCTAAGGTGAAGTTTTTCGGTTGGATCCTCTTGATGCCCCATGTCCAATCGAGCTGCCGTCCTGAAGAAGGGGTTTCCTGAGTGAAGTGAGGAGTCACATCGTCTTCGGCTGCCCCATTCCTTCTTGTTTCTAGGGTGCTATCGATGTCCCCTTCCCTCCCTTTTTGTGGGAAATTTTTTATCTATTAATCATCAATTATGGCAGTACAATGAAAACAACAAATTAAATAATAAGAATTATTTTTAAATCTGTAGACCATCTGGCGACGACGACTACAAGCAATGGTGCATGTTAGCAGTTAATCTTCAAATGTTAATAGCACGTTACATCATCGTGTGGGCTTGGCAGTCTGCCGTATTGACTAATTAAGTATAGGAAGTGGACTTGGAGTCCAATAGTGTCAGTGTGGTGATAGAAGATTTGACTGTGTACGTTTAGAAGTCCAAGTCCGCTTGTCATGTTGGTCGTGTTTACTCCTTGGCGAACGTGTATATAAACAGGCATAGAACAGCAAGATTGTATCGTGGGGATTTGAGAAAAGGAGAAACAAAGAAAAACAAAGAGAGCGATACATGCCCTTGGTTATAAGTTTTTTCCATGCGTGTATGTTCGCTTACTTTGATGTGATTGGTCCATGTGCGAATTTTTAACAACGTACATATCAGGAACATGCATGCATACAAGCCAGTAGGATGGCCATGCCCAATCCAGGATGCAGTTACTAGTACAAATTACATGAATGATGACATCCAGAGCCCCTGCCAATGGTTTTGAGTTTCGGTTTGAGAAGAATTTCAGCCATTGCCGTAATCACTGAATTTGAGTGAAATTCAACTATTTGTGTTTTCATTTCAGCCGAACCGCCGAAATTTTCATTTGAATTTGATAAGGATCAAACGTAATGTTTTGAAACTTAAAAATAATAATTTCATTCATGTATATTGCTGAAATATTTTGACCAAAAGGTAAGTATTTCACTATGTAAGGAAATTACTGAAATTACCTGAAAGTGAGAACTATATTCTCACCTGCTGTTGTAGTGCAGGGGCTGTTGAATTCAGGGAGCGTTGCTTGCCACATAGAACACAGAGCGCGCAGAGAGGAGGTTCTGGTGAAGAACATGTTAGCGGTGGAAGGAGGACGCGATAGTGGGCTGATCATGTCCAGGTGTTTCCGTCCGCTCCGTGGTGACCGGCAGCGAATTGGTGCGGCATCGGTGCGAGGGGGGAATTCGGGGCAGCAGCAGCCGTCGCGTCTGCCTCCGCCGCCGCATCGGCCGTATTCCACACCCTCGGGACGTCTCCTCCCGCATGCCTCCCACAATGGCACTGTCAGCCTCCTGTACGCTTCCCAATTTTGAAGAGAAGAAGACCATGGCCGGGAGTTCCCTCGCAGCTGGCACCTCTTTTTCCGGACGTCAATAAAAAAAAAGTGATGCCAGTGCCCATGTAGGCTGACTATATATATGGTACATAATAAATGAAACACTGAAACTAACCAACCGCAAGGTGCTGATTACACCGATGTGCGCCGCAAAAATACAAAATTGCACCTCGTGTCATCCGCCGATTGTTTTTGATTTATGTATACTTACGCCCGACCCTATCGCTCTAACTTTTTTGTCTCCATTCGTAGTCCTGGGAAGTTCCACTCAGGTGATAAAACCAAAGGTGATCGCTTTGGATATTCAGGTTAGCACAACGACGTGGAGAGCCAGAGAGTTCCGGCGGAGAGTTCAAAGGCCGTTGCGTTTTTTTTTTTAGAAAAGGGGTATTACCCCGGCCTCTGCATCCGAAAGATGCATACGGCCTAAATTAAAAACCAAAGAAGTCACAATATCTTAAGGTACAGAAAAAAAAGAACAAGCTGCTCCATCGAGCCAAATCAAAAGAAAAGCCACAACCGGCTGGCAAATAAAATAGGAGCACTACATGCCTATCCTATTACATGACCGCCATCCAAACCGGTTGAAAATACCCCGAGCTACCATCTCCCATCGGGTAGACGCAGTAGCCAAACGCCCCCTGGCCTCTGTCGGAGTGAGTAACGACCACGTACGGATCAATGCTGTGGCCCTGAAGATAACCTGCAAAAAGTGAAAGTTCGTTTTTCTGTTAAAAACCAAATCATTTCTGCAGTTCCATACTGCCCATAACAAGGCACACGCTCCCACACGAATGTGTCTTGCTACATCCAGGTTAACCCCATCAAGCCAAGTTCCAAATAACATATTGATAGAGGTAGGTGGAGTAATATTAAAAGCAATATGAATCGAGCGCCAAAGAATCTTAGCCAGCGGACAATCTAAAAAGAGGTGCCTTATGGTTTCGTTACAATCACAAAAGCTACACCTAGCAGAACCCACCCAATTGCGTTTTGCCAGGTTATCTTTTGTCAAAATCACTTGTTTATGCACAAACCACATAAACACTTTGATACACAAAGGTACCTTAACTTTCGAGACGTGCTTCGAGCAAGGAATGACACTAGTATTTATGACATCCAGATACATGGATTTAATCGAGAACCTGCCGTCCTTAGTCAATTTCCAAAACAAACTATCTGGCTGTTGGGACAGCTGGACATCCATCAACCTTCGTATAAGATGGAGCCATGCCTCCCACCGATGGCCTACTAGTGTCCTCCGGAAGCTAATATTGAGAGGCGTGGACTGTAAGACATTTGCAACATAGGCTTCTCTACGTTGAACAATGTTATACAGAGTAGGATATTGAAGTGCCAGAGGCGTCTCCCCAAGCCACGTGTCCTCCCAGAACCTCGTATTAGCCCCATCACCGACTAAGATTTTCGTCCTGTTAAAGAAAAGGGGCTTGACTCTCATCAACCCTTTCCAAAACGGGGAATCATTCGGGCGCACTGTCGCCTGAGCCAAAGTTTTAGCCTGAAGATACTTATTACGCAGAATCTGAGCCCATGTAGCCTCTGTCTCGGACGAGAGTTTAAATAGCCACTTGCTAAGGAGACATCTATTCTTGATCTCTAGATTTTCAATACCTAGACCACCTTGGTCCTTCGGCCTACAGATGATATCCCATTTTGCAAGCCTATACTTTCGTTTCAACTCATCATTCTGCCAAAAGAAACGAGATCGATAAAAGTCTAACCTCTTCCTGATCCCCACCGGGACCTCAAAAAAGGATAAAAGAAACATGGGCATACTGGTTAAGACCGAATTAATTAGAATTAATCGTCCTCCATAAGACATAAGCTTTCCTTTCCAGCAGCTCAGTTTCTTTTCGAAACGATCCTTGATACATTTCCATTCCTTATTCTTCAGCTTACGATGGTGAATGGGTATACCTAGGTAAGTAAACGGTAGCGAACCCAACTCACATCCGAACAATTGCTTATACGCCTCTTGGTCCTCATTAGCTCTCCCAAAGCAAAAAAGTTCGCTCTTATGGAAGTTAATCTTGAGTCCAGACAATTGTTCAAATAAGCATAACACAAGCTTCATGTTCCTTGCTTTCACCAAGTCATGCTCCATAAAGATGATCGTATCATCGGCATACTGCAGAATGGAAATACCACCATCAACTAGGTGCGGAACCAAGCCCGAAACCTGCCCCGCATCCTTAGCCCGACCTATTAAAATGGATAACATATCAACCACTATGTTAAAAAGAATCGGTGACATGGGATCTCCTTGCCTTAGGCCTTTATGTGTCTGGAAATAGTGACCAATATCATCATTCACTTTAATCCCTACACTCCCTTTTTGCGTAAAGGATTCAATCTGGTCTCGCCAAGCCTTGTCAAATCCTTTCATACGCAACGCCTGTTGAAGGAACGGCCATTTAACTTTATCGTATGCTTTTTCAAAATCCACTTTAAAAACCACACCATCGAGTTTTTTGGAGTGAATCTCATGGAGCGTTTCATGCAAGACGACCACTCCTTCAAGGATATTTCTGTCTGACATGAAAGCGGTCTGGGACGGTTGCACAACTGACTGTGCAATCTGCATGAGTCTATTCGTCCCAACCTTGGTGAAAATTTTGAAACTGACATTAAGCAAACAGATAGGTCTAAACTGCTCAATGCGAATAGCCTCCGTCTTCTTAGGAAGAAGAGTGATTGTTCCAAAATTGAGCTTGAACAAATGAAGCTGACCATTGAACAAGTCATGAAACATCGGCAACAGGTCACCCTTAATAAAATGCCAGCACCTTTTGTAGAACTCTGCCGGAAACCCATCTGGTCCTGGCGCTTTATTGTTCTTCATTTGAGAAATAGCCTCAAACACTTCTTTCTCCGTAAAAGGAGCAGTCAAAATCTCATTCTCTTTCGTCTCGAGTTGGGAAACATCCTCAACTCTTGATTCGTCCAGGGACACGAAATTCTCTACCGGAGAGCCAAACAACTGCTTATAATAGTCGGTAATGTAAAGTTTCAGGTTCTCCTGACCAACTATCGTCCCTTCATCTTGTTCTAATTGAAAAATTCTCTTCTTACGATGCTTTCCGTTAGCAATCATATGAAAGAATTGGGTGTTGTCCTCTCCTTGGACAACCTTACGAACCTTAGCTCTCAAAGCCCATTTCAATTCTTCCTCGCGGAGAAGTGCTTTCAACCTTAACTCGGCCTCCACTTTAGCCTCCAGCTCGGAAGTATCTAAAATAACGGTTTCAGCTTTTAACTCAAGGGAGTGAATGAGCATAAGGAGTCTTTCCTTCTCAGCCTTATATATCCCATTCGTATGCTTAGCCCATCCACGAAGGAACCTTCGAAGATGACGAATCTTGCACTGCCACCGCTCAATGGGTGACCTTCCCCCGGAGTCTTTAGCCCACTCTCTAGCTAACAACTCGATAAACCCTTCTCTTTCAAACCAGGCAAGTTCGAAAGAAAAGATATTCTTATTACCCATATGAGTTTGCGCTCCAGAGTCAACTAGTAATGGTGTGTGATCTGAGATACCTCGTGTCAAAGCCTGCACCGTTACCAGAGGGAACTTCTGTTCCCAATCGACGCTCGCCAAAACACGATCGAGCTTCTCAAAAGTCGGAACCGGTAGCGAGTTTGCCCAAGTGAACTTCCTACCCGAAAGCTCTATCTCTCTGAGATCCAAGCTTTCTATGATGGAATTGAACATAAATGACCATCTGCCATCAAAATTGTCATTATTCTTTTCCTCCTTTCTTCGAATAATGTTAAAATCTCCACCCACTAGGACGGGTAGTTTCTCGTTACCGCAAACACGGACTAAGTCAGCCAAAAAATCTGGTTTGAGCTCTGGTTGCGCAGCCCCATAGACTGCCACCAAGACCCAATCAAACCCATCCGCTTTAGTTCTGACCCGAAACTTTATCGCAAACTCACCCAACACTACACTCCGAACCTCCAACGTCTCGCACTTAACCCCAAGTAGAACCCCACCGGATCTTCCTCGAGGTGGGAGACAGTGCCAGTCAAAATCAACCCCCCCAGATAAGGTACTAAGAAATTGTGAAGAAAAATTACCTCGTCCAGTCTCGGACAAAGCAATAAAGTCTAAATGATGTTCAAGAGAAGCCTCTGCTAGAAACCGTCTTTTAGCCAAGTCCTTAAGACCTCTGCTGTTCCAAAAAATGCCTCTCATAATTCATCAAAAAATATTTTAGAGGTACGGATCCTAGCACTTCTACGCGCAGCCGACACCGGATAAACCTTCCGTTTCCAGGTTCGTTTAGGCTGAACGCAAACATCAGATGGTTCGGCACGCTCGGAATGATCGTCAATCCCCAAGGACTCATCCTCAAGATTAGAAGTTTCAGGGAGGCCATACTCATCCTCCTCCTCTGCCTCCTGAACCGCAGGATCGAGATCAGCACACAAGCCATCTAGAACTCTAACCCCAAGCGCATCAATCTCCGAATCATTCATCGGCCTAACCGCCGCCAAGTTACGAATCAAATCTAACGCTCGTTCAGCTTCCAGATCTAGCATATCATTAACTGATTTAGAAACCTCTAGATCATTATTACCCAGAGATACTCCTAATTGGTTCGCATTTTGCACAATCTCATCATTGGTAAAATGCAAAATAGAATTAAATTTGTTAACAGACATACCAGTAGAAAGCTCGATGTCACGCAGCTTGGCCGCCCTCAGCGCGCACCTGAGCTGCATGTCATCAACATCCGGCTGCTCCTGCAGTCTCCCGCTGACCCGTCTCCCTGCAGAGACAGGATCCGGGATCCCACCGAAAGTGATGACCTCCTCGCGAGAAGCTGCGCTAGGGGAAGAGCCTCCTGCCCGTCCCCCAACAGCGGTGACCCGCGCCGGGGCCACCGGAGGCACGTCCAACGGCGATGAGAGCTCGCAAGGCTTATGGGCTGCCACCCCGCCGACGCCCGCGGCCGGTAAACTCAGCCTAGCGCGGTCCAGGGAGTCCGGTGACGCAACAACCAAACCACCCAGCCCGCTCTCCAGAGCAGCCGACGTGGAACCGACGACCTCCTGCGCGCCCGCTCCCCCTCGAACCGGCGACCTCACCAAGGGGGCCTCGCCGACCCTTGGGGCCGCCAGCGTCCATGTCTCGGAGGGCCGAACCTCCTGCTGGCCCTCTCCTCCCACAACCACTGGCTCAGCCACCTCAGCCTGTGTCGAAGGAGAGGACACAACCGATATCGAGCCATCCTGCCCTGAAGCACCTCCGTCATCAGCAGCTGTCGACACCCGCATACTGGGCACCATAGACTCAGAACGTACCCTGTCACACGACACCCTCGGCGGAGCCGAGAACGCTCCAAAAGATCCAAACTGAAGAGTGGTAGTCGGAACTGTCCTGGAAGTCCCAACAGGGGCGGAATCACCATTATCTGACTGCCCCGAAGGCCCCTTGGCCTTATCATCATCACTCTTAGCTATATCATCCTGGTTCCCCGAACCCCCGCCGCCCTCAGAAGTGTCCATGGGGTGATCCCCCTCAAACTCATTGAACAGATTAGGATCCTCATACTCAACATCCAGCTGATATAAAACACCCGCATAAGTCCAAGGCACCACATCTGGCAAGAACTGAATATTGGCAACACTGACAAGCAGCCGTGCCACCCCATTAGCCCGAGTGAACTGCATATCCACCTGCTCAGTCCTGCCAATCAAAGAACCCAGGCTCCAAGTGACCAAGAAGCTGTCCAGAGGGCCAGATGGAGCACCAGAGAAACGAACCCAAATCTGAGTTAAAGGTGTACCTTGTGGCTCTTTCTTGGTCCATTTATCAAATTCAAGTACAAAACTAGTCCCGGTGACCCTGCTCATACCGAACTTGAGAATCCTCACCTGATCCTCCTTAGTCGGGAAATCCACTTTATAAGAGTTATCGGAGAGCTTAAGTAAGGACCACTGAAAATTACCCGGGGCGAGCTCTCTTAACTGCTGGATGATCTGAGCCTCGGACAACAGCCCGTTAAGCACCTTCACCACACCGGGGAAGGACGTTTCCACTATGGGCACCGAAGGCTCCGCAGAAGGAGACTCAAAAAGCATCAACTCCGAGCAACACACTCCATAAATCTGAATGGATGGTTTAGGCCCCAACATGAGAGGACATTCAGCCGCTGTGTGCTTAGGTTTCCGGCATAAGTCACATAACTCCGCAGTACAGTGCACCAAAAAGTGACCCGGTTCCCCACAGCGGTAACAATTGAGCTTCTTCTTCTTAGCCGCCCATTTAGACAGCTTGTCACTCTCGGCCTTGTCCGAACCTTGCTCAGAAGTAGCATCGCCAGTCTGCATGGGCTCTGGCACAGAAACTGCAGCTAAAGCCTGCACCGTCTCCACCGCCACCTGCGGTAGATCCGATGCAGCATCCGTAGACTCTGTCACGGTGTCGGTCTTAGCATGCCGAGGCTGGTAGTGCCGCCTGTTCCCACCCCGACCTCCACGAAAGCGTCCTCGGAAGGCACAGTTGTTAGGACCGGCCGCACCTTCGACAAAATTTCCCGGCGGTCCTTGAAAACCCCGGTTATCATTGTTGTTGTCCACCCAAGCATAGCCCCGGCCACCGCCGGTGGATGAAGAGCCCCGGTGCTGACCAGTGCCATAAGCATCATGTCCGTCATCGCCCCACTGACCATGCGCGGGGTTCCGATCATCTCCCGGCGACGCGCCCGTTCCATGGCCGGCGTCCCGACCGGGGCCGGTACTCGTGGTGGCGGAGCTGCTGCCCTGGGCTGGGACGCCACCATCCGAGGCGGAGCAGCCCTGGTGGCTCCAGGCACAGGCGAAGCCGCGGCCGGGGCAGCACCTCCCATGGTCCCGGCCTGGACTTGCGCAACCGGCGTGGCACGCGGAGGCAACGGCTTAGGAGGCATCGAGGCCGACGTCGGGCACAGCGCCGGCCGGCGAACCAAAACACTGGAAACCAAGGGCGAGCGGCGCGACACAGCTCGCGGAAACCCTCGGGTTCCCGAGCAGCGAACCCTAGCGGCGCAGGAAAGAGGCGGAGATGGACGTGCATGCGGGAGCGATCGCCTCAAGGCCTCGTCATGCACAATGCTATCTCCCGATTCACAGCAGGCCTGGCCAGCCCCCTGGGCCTCGAGCCCAGTACTAGCCAAGCCCACTGCATCGGCGCTCACTTGCGATTCGACTGTGCTCAAAAGAAAATTCAAACGATCATTCCTTTCTGCCCGAAAATCTCGAACGCCAGCAATCTCCGGCGGACGTTGCGACACCGCCCGACCCCCCTTCTTCTTCCGTCTAATTACTTTCGTCCAGCACTCCGGACGGATAAAATCATCTAATGTGATAAGCGACGGCCCATCTTTCGGTAATGGTCCACACCATGGTTTCACTTTCGAGTTCCGATGAAGGACCGGACATTCACGAAGAGAAGGTTTCTTGATACTCACCGAAGGTTTAGGCATGGGGCTAGGACCCAAGTGAATCGACGGCAACGGCCGGACCGACGTAGCCGGCACGTCCACCTCGTCTTCCTCCTCGTCAGCAAGAATCCAAAAGCGACCCCCAAACCTTTGCGTCGGCTTTGATCCATCGGAGTCCTCCGTGAGATCAACAGTGGCAATATGTTCTTCAACCTCCGGGGGTACCTGTATCCTCTCAATAACCTCGATGTGAAACAAATCAATAACGAAACACATACCAATATGAAGATCTTCTTCCACGGAGAGATGCCTTCCGGCCAAAATATCTCCTTCATCATCACGAATCGTCGTCCAGCGAGACGGGTGTGAGAAGATCATGCCATTAATCCATCGCCCCATCGTATGCTTATCTCGAAACCGAGCCTTCCATTTCGTAGGATTTTTGAATCCCCGATCCCGATCCTCGTCCTCCGTCGAAGAAGAAACCGGAGAAGTGGATGGATCAGAACGCCGTTCTGAATCCACCGCGTGGGACTGCCGGATCCCATCCAAAGGGCGTGGAGATCCCGGTAACAGCCGCAGCGGCGGCGGCGGCGGGAGCGCCGAGTCCCCGGCTGGGATCGCCTGACAATTCAGCGGCCGAGCGGCATCAGCCAGGCCCGATTCCTGAGCCGGCGCGAAGGGCGGCGGAGACTCGGGCACGATCGGCGTCGGCGGTGGCTCTCGCCCGTCGCCAGGCCAATCGCCAGGCCCATCGCTCTCGCCCATATTTGGCAATCTTTCCAAATACGTACAAAATTAGGCCCATCATCGACAGCCCTCTGCGTGCGCCAATGAAGCTCTGTCGTCCTACTTCACTGACAAGCTGGGTCTGGGTGTTATGGAAGATTACCCTATCCTTCTGAGAGTCGATGCCTGGACGGTTTTCTCAACAGCTAGCTCATGGGTGTGTCTAGCAAGCTGCAACTCGAACGTTACGACAGTTTCTTTTTCTGAATGAAGCTTCCAATTCGGTCCCACATGGGACAACCTTATGAATTGCATATTCATTGCTAAAACAGACGTAGAATATAAATCGTGGCTAAAACAAACATAAACCAAATAATCAGTTATTTCCCGCTTTTATGCTTTCAGTCTTCTTTCCATCAAATATAAAACTCCAACTAATGGTGGACGGCAACTCAAAAAAGAGAAAAACTAAGGATGGACCAACCAATTGAGCTTTTCGGCCCGCTCGTGGCCCACGCTGGACCAGACCGTACGTCGAAATCACTAGTTGAGGAGTACTCCTTACAAAGATCACTCCCATCTCTCCAGGTTGCGACAAGTGGCGCGCTGTATGTGTGCCACTTGTCGCAACCAGGGAGTTTTCCCTTTTTTCGTAGATCCATTTATTCAAAACATTTTATCTCTTAAACCGTGCGTCCAAATCTCAAACCGTTTTCACCGTTGGATTCTTCGCTCGAGATCTTCGAAACTAGATCCCATGTTGGTAGATTTTGACGAACTTTTTTTCACGAAAAAACCGGACAAAAAAACTGAACCGGGAGCACAGGTTTTTCCTTTTTCGAAAGAGGCACGCCCGTGTCTCTCGCGAAATCACAACCGTGCCTCTCGCGGAAGCAAAACCATGCCCCTCGCGGAAGGAAACAAAACAGAAAACGCGTTTTTTCCCTTTTCCAAGAGGCATGGTTGTGACTCCCGAAAGCACAACCGTGCCTCTCGTGGAAACAAAACCATGCCTCTCGCGGAAGGAAAAAAAGAAAACGTGTTTTTTTTCATTTCCGAAAGGCACGGCCGTGACTCTCGCGAAAGCACAACCGTGCCTCTCGCGGAAGCAAACCCGTGTCTCTCACGAAAGGAAAAAAAAACTGAAAACGAGTTTTATTCGTTTCTCAAATGCACGACTGTGACTCTTGCGAAAGCACACCCGTGTCTTTCGCGGAAGCAAAACCGTGAATGAAAAAAAAATGCGTTCTTTCGCGCAAAAAAAAATTTCGAATTTTTTTGACCCAAAAGCTAAGAAAGACCGGTGAAAAACCGAAACATTGAAAAAACCCGGAAAAAACCATTTAAAAAAAAGAAAAAGTGTGCGGAAAAATAAAAAAATATTGGAGGGAACGCCCAGAGCACAACACATGGCAGGTGGCTGAGAGTGCGCCAAGTGGCGCTGATCGTTGCGAGGCTCTCGAAGGAGCGCTCATTAACTAGTTGCTCATCGCCTCTCCCAGCACGGCCTCGCTTATGTTTGGGCTGGAGCATGTGCACGCCAGGGTCAGAGCAGGCCGTCCTAACCATACTTTAAAAACCGAACCGGTAATCAAACCGGTGCGGCTGTCAGTTCAGGTTTTACCCATCGGGCCGCCACTTCACCGGTCCGATGTACGGTATTTAAAGGCACAAAAATATTAGCAATGAATAAAACAACCAATAAATTAAAAAATTGAAACAACATGACACAGTAACCAGCTGTTCGCATATGAACACGTCATCATGCACCGACGCCCGGGATGATGCACCGCAGCTCACATCGAAGGAGATGTCAATCGGCACGTCATCATGCACCGACGCCCGGGATGATGCACCGCAGCTCACATCGAAGGAGATGTCAATCGGATGCAAGCAATCTGGCGGGCGCTTATGTTGACTCTAAAACCCACACGCTCGAGAGGAGCCCGTCTGGACGCATAGTGGCTACAGGTTTCCCTAGGTCTACCTGATCGCCCCTAGGGCCTCACCAACCACTGCCCTGCAACAAGAAAAACAAGGAAGAACAAGAAGAAGAAGATCAAGGAAGAGAGATAAGGGTAAAGGGTCATAAATGTGTTTGTCAATTGTGTGTTTTTCAACCGATCGTTGCTTCTCAGCTAATTATGAGGCGTCTAGACTTCCCATAAAAGAAAATAACTCAAAATCTCGTCCAAATCCTTCCAAAATTAACTCAACTCTGATTTAGGTATGCCTGAGACATCAATTGGGTTTGGGTTGTATATGTTGAATACGAACTTGGATGGATGTGAGACCAAAAGCAAATTTAGCTGTTTCGAGGAGACGAACAACTTTCATGCTGTATGTTTTCTATTTTAGGAAATCTTGAGGGCCGAATAGTTCATGCAAAACAGGAGATGACTCACGCCACCCATGACACATCAATCATATGGGTGTGTAGTGTCGAGTGTAACTTTTTGCTCATAGTACACCTGCACTGCACTGGCTCTAACTTTTGCATGCGATCTCAAATTTGGATGATTCAAATATCTAAATCAGTTGGCTTGACTAGAAGAAGACAATCCATGTAGAACACTTTTTCATATGTGGATGTCTTGGAGGCGTAATAAGATGAACAGACTCTAAATAGCAAATATTATTATTTCGATCATAGCTTCGGTCCCCGAGATGAGATTATATGGCCATGACCCAAACATCTTAGTTGTTCACCTCGACCACGCGGTAATTTTTTTATATTGGACACCTTTTCATTTTGGACAATCTTATATATGTTTCTTGCGGTGCGAAAATCTGGTGTCAACACATGCCTCTTGTTTTCTTTGGAAAGCTTGCGTGCCAAAATATAATTTTGTACCATGTTTGCACATTGGGCAATGTCAACACTCCATCGGCCATTTATATGTACTTATGACGATAATTTTGTATTGGACATGTTTATGCTTAGGGTGATAATTGTATATTAGCCATGATTATCCTTAGGGCGATAATTATATATCAATTATTTTTATTGTTAGGGTGATGATCATGTATTGGCCATTTGGACAAGCAACAAAATGCAGCTAATTGGATGTATGATGATGTGGTAATACTCTTTCATGATTTAAGAAGTTATATAGCATCCATGGACTGAAATAAGCTCATGAAGGATAACCAATCGTACCTGAGGATTTCCATGGCAGCTTCAGTGCCTTAGTTGAAGAATATGGATAATGTGTGAACCGAACATTTTGATGTGCAAATATTTCTCTTGGTTGTTCATAGCCTTCACTCTTCTCCTTCTTCACCTTTGTTTCACTTGTTGCAATTGAAGCTTGCACATCATTCTTATTTTGAGTGCTTCCTTTGGGAACTCATGTGATGCTCCTCTTTTTCATCTCTTCTGCACAAAGATTTTGCAATTTTTTCTTTTGTCAATATGATAATCCATGCAGATACTGGAACCGGTGGTTGGGGCTTTGTAGTGAAGGATAACCAAGGTGATGTGAGAGGCACAGGTGCTGGTCTTCTCCAGCATGTTGCCAATCCACTTCAGGCAGAAGCGATAGCATGTTCTGAGGCCTTGCAGGCTGCAGCTGACTGGCGAATGTTCGAAATAGTGATTGAATCAAATTGCCAGAATGTGGTGCGCGCGGTGTAGTGCAACGAGTTCGATTTAGCCCCAGAAGGAGTAATATTCAGGGAACATTGCCTTTTTGCTCAGCTACATTTTAATTTTGTTAGTTTTTTTGCCCCAAGGGGTTGTAATAAATTGGCCCATGAGACTGCAGTTGTGGGTTCTCGGAGGCAATCTCAAAAACAGCTTTGGTCTGAGGATTTGCCGGATAAATTTTAAACATTTTCTAAAATGAGGAACATTTTTTAATTCACAAACATTTTATACTGTTTGCTAACTCTTTTTAAAACAGTGAACATTTTTCAACAATTTTCTTGAATCGGCAAACATTTCTAGAATAGACGGACATTATATTAGAAATTGGTATAACAATTTTTGGAATTCACAAACATTTTTCATGATTTAATGAACATTTTTTAATTGCATGATTATTTTTGAATTAGTGAATATTTTATGAACGAATAAATTATTTTGTAAGTCACGAACAGTTTTTGAGTTTTTAGGATATGTTTTCCTTCATGAAATTTTTTGCATTCGTGGAATTTTGTTCAATTTGATTAACATATTTTAATACACAAACTTTTTAAGACATAATAAATATTTTTTATTTCACGAACATTTTTGAATAAAAATGTGAACATTTTTTTATAAAATCACGAAAACTTTTTGAATCCATAAAAATTTCACTATTTATGAAAATATTTACTTATAAGTTCCCATTTTCAAATATTCAGAACTTTTTTGAATTCCCAAATTATTTAAAGTAGAAAAAATAAAACAGGAAAAAAATAAAAAATAAAATTGAAAAAACAGGCTGCCTCGACATGGGCTGGCCCAAACAAGCGCACTGCGTCTTCTCCCCGCGCACAAATCGCAGTATAAGAGGTCCCTACTGCAAGGGCCGGCCCAGGCGGGGGATTACCCTATGTGAAAGATTTTTTTTTATCAATTATAGGTGGTATTGGTGGGTAATATTTTGTAACTCTGGGGTAATTTCCGTGACGTACCTCAAGAAGAAATAACCACTTTATTATTATGTATAATTATTGATAGATACTCCCTCCGTTCCTAAATATTTGTCTTTCTAAATATTTCAACAAGTGACTACGTACGGAGCAAAATAAGTGAATCTACACTCTAAATATGTCTATATACATCCGTATGTGATAGTCCATTTGAAATTTTTAAAAAGACAAATATTTAGGAACGGAGGAAGTAGATAGATAGATAGGTGGCATTGGTGGATAATATTTTGCAACTTTGGGAGTAATTTCTGTTGAATACCGTGACAAGCAATTGCCTCTTTATTATTAGATATAGGTATAGAATGATATCCCAGTCTATTACCGGTGCTCACGTTTATTCTTGGATTTACTTCAGTAATTTTGACGATGTGCGATTTAGTGAGAGGAGATCTTTCCACTGACTACGAGACGTCTTTGGTGACTTCGTCAATCTTAAAATGATATGCCGGCTTAGTGCCTCGAAGATGCTCATAAAGGTAAAGTGTGTGTATGTATATTCGTAAGGATAAATATATGCGCGTATATGTGAGATGCGACGCGCAATTGGCCTGTCATACGACGCGCCAACAAAAACACAGCGGATAAGACCCACCTTTCTACGCTCGTTATCTAGTTGTGGACTTGTGGCCGCCTTGAATTATTACAGCTAGTTATGATAGTAGTAGTACACAGCTAGGATTTGAAAGCAAGGTGGTCCTTGGTAAAAAAGGTTACAACAAACATGACATGTGAACATTCAAACTATTTTTTGCGGTTGGTCTAACTAATTACAAATGCCACATAAAAATAGATCAAATCTTACGAACATACTTTCTACCAGTTCATCTACATATGTACTACATCTGGTTAAATTCATTCTTCGCACACGGTAGTGCAATTAAGTCCGTCGCACACGGTTAAAACCCTCTTTCGCAACAAAGATCAGAATCGTTGTTCCTCTTCTATGCCCAACTCTTCCTCATCGGAGTCTGTCGCCTGCACATTGCCAGCCGATGTGAGGTTGACGATGAATCCATCATGGTCGAAGGCCGAAGTCTTCCATCAGTATCGACGCTGGATAGTGTGACTTCGCCTTGCCGACGTCTGCCGCAAGGGCTGCCGCGGCCTCCCACACCCTCTCCGTCGCACGACGGGCATGGCGCGCCATAGCCTGAGCGGACGGGCCACCGAAGGCCTCCGAGTCAGCGCGCCAGCAGTGGGGTGGCGCCTCCACCATGACATTTGGATGCCAGACGAAATGCACCTCCTCCAGCGAGGCAACGGTGACGCGCATCGCACCGGATCCAAGCGACATATGGGCGGACGCTATGGATTCCCACTGGATCGAGTCCAAACACTGTTGGGCATTCTCCTCGCGGGTGCGGCGAAGCGCAATGCAGACGCCATCTCCTCCTCGGGCCCAACCGGGATGAGGTCCCAGTTTGCAGATCGAGTGACTGAGGACTTGGATCAGCTGCCCTCCATGCCGGAGAAGACCGGAGATCACCAAAACAAAGCTTGATGGCGAAGTGGAATGGCTAGGGTTTGATCCGGGGGGCGGATGGGGACGAATATGTGGGGCCAGATGGGCAGGCGTAGGCTGGGGCCAGGTGGGCCATATCCGCCCAATTTTAGGCTAGATAGTAGGTATGAGAAGTCCGTCTGGTTCGGATTTTCTTGACCGGTTAGTGACAGGGCCGTCCGCCCAGGCATATAATGAGGGGGGGGGGGGGGGGGGGGGGAGGGGTTCTGCAAAGGTATAGGAGAAAACAAAGTGCCACGCGTACAAAAATGTGGATTGACTATTGCAGGAAGGACCGTCAAACCAAGGCTTAAATGATCGACAAAGAAAAATAAAATCCTAAGCTAGCAATCTATACAGGGGAACATTGTTGTTCTTTGGGGAACATTGTTAGCTGTTAAGCCCTGTGGATTAGGGGAAGAGATTCATGGGAATTTGGCACACTTTGGGGATTTTTTGTGATGGAGGAATGATTCCTGCTGTCTGCTTATTTCTTTCCTGTAATGCTTATCTGTAATGTAAAGTGTGTAACGGGGCTGCTGATCTGATTTTATAGAGCAGGGCCAATGTGCCTGTGGTCGATGTGCCCACAATGTTCTGCGATCTGTGTTGTAGACAGCGGGTTATGGGAAAATGACGGTCCTGTGCCGGCAATGGCTAATCCCTTCTTTGGATACCCAGAGTCATGGCGAGGTGAGTAGCTACTGTACATGGCAAACCCCACTGAGGCCTCATTTGGTACAAGGGGATTTGAGAGGTTTTGGAAGGCGGGGATTCAGGAGGATTTGGTGAATCCCTTTCTATTGGGGAACGTAGTAATTTCAAAAAATTTCCTACGCACACAGAAGATCATGGTGATGCATAGCAACGAGAGGGGAGAGTGTTGTCTACATACCTTCGTAGACCGAAGCGGAAGCGTTGACGCAACGTAGAGGAAGTAGTCGTACGTCTTCCCGATCCAACCGATCCAAGCACCGTTACTCCGGCACCTCCGAGTTCTTGGCACACGTTCAGCTCGATGACACTCCCCGGGCTCCGATCCAGCAAAGCGTTGGGAAGGAGTTCCATCAGCACGACGACGTGGTGACGATCTTGATGTTCAACTGCCGCAGGGCTTCGCCTAAGCACCGCTACAATATGACCGAGGTGGAATATCGTGGAGGGGGGCACTGCACACGGCTAAGGAACGATCACGAAAATTAACTTGTGTGTTCTAGGGTGCCCCCTATATAAAGGAGCCAAGGGGAGGGGGCGGCCGGCCAAGGAGGGCGCGCCAAGGGGGAGTCCTACTCCCACCGGGAGTAGGACTCCCTTCTTTCCTAGTTGGAGAAGGAGAAGGGGGAAAGAGGAGGAAGAGGGAAAGGAAAGGGGGGGGGGCGCCGCCCCCCTCTCCTTGTCCTATTCGGACTAGGGAGGGGAGGGGCGCGCGGCCACCTCTTGCCTCCTTTCCCCTTCTCCCTTAGGGCCCATGTAGGCCCAATAACCCCCAGGGGGTTCCGGTAACCCCCCAGTACTCCGGTAAAATCCCGATTTCACCCGGAACGATTCCGATATCCAAATATAGGCTTCCAATATATCGATCTTTATGTATCGACCATTTAGAGACTCCTCGTCATGTCCATGATCACATCCGGTACTCCGAACAACCTTCGGTACATCAAAATACATAAACTCATAATGAAACTGTCATCGTAACGTTAAGCGTGCGGACCCTACGGTTGGAGAACAATGTAGACATGACCGAGACACATCTCCGGTCAATAACCAATAGCGGAACCTGGATGCTCATATTGGCTCCTACATATTCTATGAAGATCTTTATCGGTCAGACCGCATAACAACATACGTTGTTCCCTTTGTCATCGGTATGTTACTTGCCCGAGATTCGATCGTCGGTATCTCAATACCTAGTTCAATCTCGTTACCGGCAAGTCTCTTTACTCGTTCCGTAATACATCATCTCACAACTAACTCATTAGTTTCAATGCTTGCAAGGCTTATGTGATGTGCATTACCGAGAGGGCCCAGAGATACCTCTCCGACAATCGGAGTGACAAATCCTAATCTCGAAATACGCCAACCCAACATGTACCTTTGGAGACACCTGTAGAGCTCCTTTATAATCACCCAGTTACGTTGTGACGTTTGGTAGCACACAAAGTGTTCCTCCGGCAAACGGGAGTTGCATAATCTCATAGTCATAGGAACATGTATAAGTCATGAAGAAAGCAATAGCAACATACTAAACGATCGGGTGCTAAGCTAATGGAATGGGTCATGTCAATCAGATCATTCACCTAATGATGTGATCCCGTTAATCAAATAACAACTCTTTGTCCAGGTTAGGAAACATAACCATCTTTGATTAACGAGCTAGTCAAGTAGAGGCATACTAGTGACACTCTGTTTGTCTATGTATTCACACATGTATTATGTTTCCGGTTAATACAATTCTAGCATGAATAATAAACATTTATCATGATATAAGGAAATAAATAATAACTTTATTATTGCCTCTAGGGCATATTTCCTTTAGTCTCCCACTTGCACTAGAGTCAATAATCTTGCAAATCTCTATGTCTCCCACCTGGACTAGATCCCGGATGGAATTGAAGCGTCTCTTGATGTGCTTGGTTCTCTTGTGAAATCTGGATTCCTTTGCCAAGGCAATTGCACCAGTATTGTCACAAAAGATTTTCATTGGACCCGATGCACTAGGTATGACACCTAGATCGGATATGAACTCCTTCATCCAGACTCCTTCGTTTGATGCTTCCGAAGCAGCTATGTACTCCGCTTCACATGTAGATCCCGCCACGACGCTTTGTTTAGAACTGCACCAACTGACAGCTCCACCATTTAATGTAAACACGTATCCGGTTTGCGATTTAGAATCGTCCGGATCAGTGTCAAAGCTTGCATCAACGTAGCCGTTTACGATGAGCTCTTTGTCACCTCCATATACGAGAAACATATCCTTAGTCCTTTTCAGGTATTTCAGGATGTTCTTGACCACTGTCCAGTGATCCACTCCTGGATTACTTTGGTACATCCCTACTAGACTTATAGCAAGGCACACATCAGGTCTGGTACACAGCATTGCATACATGATAGAGCCTATGGCTGAAGCATAGGGAACATCTTTCATTTTCTCTCTATCTTCTGCAGTGGTCGGGCATTGAGTCTTACTCAACTTCACACCTTGTAACACAGGCAAGAACCCTTTCTTTGCTTGATCCATTTTGAACTTCTTCAAAACTTTGTCAAGGTATGTGCTTTGTGAAAGTCCAATTAAGCGTCTTGATCTATCTCTATAGATCTTAATGCCTAATATGTAAGCAGCTTCACCGAGGTCTTTCATTGAAAAACTCTTATTCAAGTATCCCTTTATGCTATCCAGAAATTCTATATCATTTCTAATTAGTAATATGTCATCCACATATAATATCAGAAATGCTACAGAGCTCCCACTCACTTTCTTGTAAATACAGGCTTCTCCAAAAGTCTGTATAAAACCAAATGCTTTGATCACACTATCAAAGCGTTTATTCCAACTCCGAGAGGCTTGCACCAGTCCATAAATGGATCGCTGGAACTTGCACACTTTGTTAGCTCCCTTTGGATCGACAAAACCTTCTGGTTGCATCATATACAACTCTTCTTCCAGAAATCCATTCAGGAATGCAGTTTTTACATCCTTCTGCCAAATTTCTTAATCATAAAATGCGGCAATTGCTAACATGATTCGGACAGACTTAAGCATCGCTACGGGTGAGAAGGTCTCATCGTAGTCAATCCCTTGAACTTGTCGAAAACCTTTTGCGACAAGTTGAGCTTTGTAGACAGTAACATTACCGTCAGCGTCAGTCTTCTTCTTGAAGATCCATTTATTCTCAATTGCTTGCCGATCATCGGGCAAGTCAACCAAAGTCCACAATTTTTTCTCATACATGGATCCCATCTCAGATTTCATGTCTTCAAGCCATTTTGCGGAATCTGGACTCACCATCGCTTCTTCATAGTTCGTAGGTTCATCATGATCTAGTAGCATGATTTCCAGAACAGGATTGCCGTACCACTCTGGTGCGGATCTTACACTAGTTGATCTACGAGGCTCAGTAGTAACTTGATCTGAAGTTTCATGATCATCATCATCAACTTGCTCACTAATTGGTGTAGGTGTCGCAGAAACCGGTTTCTGTGATGAACTACTTTCCAATAAGGGAGTAGGTACAGTTACCTCATCAAGTTCTACTTTCCTCCCACTCACTTCTTTCAAGAGAAACTCCTTCTCTAGAAAGATTCCAAATTTTAGCAACAAAAGTCTTGCCTTCGGATCTGTGATAGAAGGTGTATCCAACAGTCTCCTTTGGATATCCTATGAAGACACATTTCTCCGATTTGGGTTCGAGCTTATCAGGTTGAAGTTTTTTCACATAAGCATCGCAGCCCCAAACTTTAAGAAACGACAACTTTGGTTTCTTGCCAAACCATAGTTCATAAGGCGTCGTCTCAACGGATTTCGATGGTGCCCTATTTAACGTGAATGCGGCTGTCTCTAAAGCATAACCCCAAAACGATAGCGGTAAATCTGTAAGAGACATCATAGATCGCACCATATCAAGTAAAGTACGATTACGACGTTCGGACACACCATTATGTTGTGGTGTTCCGGGTGGCGTGAGTTGTGAAACTATTCCGCATTGTTTCAAATGTACACCAAACTCGTAACTCAAATATTCTCCTCCACGATCAGATCGCAGAAACTTTATTTTCTTGTTACGATGATTTTCAACATCACTCTGAAATTCTTTGAACTTTTCAAATGTTTCAGACTTATGTTTCATTAAGTAGATATACCCATATCTGCTTAAGTCATCTGTGAAGGTGAGAAAATAACGATATCCGCCACGAGCCTCAACATTCATCGGACCACATACATCTGTATGTATGATTTCCAACAAATCTGTTGCTCTCTCCATAGTACCGGAGAACGGCGTTTTAGTCATCTTGCCCATGAGGCACGGTTCGCAAGTACCAAGTGATTCATAATCAAGTGGTTCCAAAAGTCCATCAGTATGGAGTTTCTTCATGCGCTTTACACCGATATGACCTAAACGGCAGTGCCACAAATAAGTTGCACTATCATTATCAACTCTGCATCTTTTGGCTTCAACATTATGAATATGTGTGTCACTACTATCGAGATTCAATAAGAATAGACCATTCTTCAAGGGTGCATGACCATAAAAGATATTACTCATATAAATAGAACAACCATTATTCTCTGATTTAAATGAATAACCGTCTCGCATCAAACAAGATCCAGATATAATGTTCATGCTCAACACTGGGACCAAATAACAATTATTTAGGTATAATACTAATCCTGAAGGTAGATGTAGAGGTAGCGTGCCGACCGCGATCACATCGACTTTGGAACCATTTCCCACACGCATCGTCACCTCGTCCTTAGCCAATCTTCGCTTAATCCGTAGTCCCTGTTTCGAGTTGCAAATATTAGCAACAGAACCAGTATCAAATACCCAGGTGCTACTGCGAGCATTAGTAAGGTACACATCAATAACATGTATATCACATATACCTTTGTTCACCTTGCCATCCTTCTTATCCGCCAAATACTTGGGGCAGTTCTGCTTCCAGTGACCAGTCTGCTTGCAGTAGAAGCACTCAGTTTCAGGCTTAGGTCCAGACTTGGGTTTCTTCTCCTGAGCAGCAACTTGCTTGCTGTTCTTCTTGAAGTTCCCCTTCTTCTTCCCTTTGCCCTTTTTCTTGAAACTAGTGGTCTTGTTGACCATCAACACTTGATGCTCCTTCTTGATTTCTACCTCCGCAGCCTTTAGCATTGCGAAGAGCTCGGGAATTGTCTTATCCATCCCTTGCATATTATAGTTCATCACGAAGCTCTTGTAGCTTGGTGGAAGTGATTGGAGAATTCTGTCAATGACGCTATCATCCGGAAGATTAACTCCCAGTTGAATCAAGTGATTACAATACCCAGACATCTTGAGTATATGCTCACTGACAAAACTATTCTCCTCCATCTTGCAGCTATAGAATTTATTGGAGACTTCATATCTCTCAATCCGGGCATTCTGCTGGAATATTAACTTCAACTCCTGGAACATCTCATATGCCCCATGATGTTCAAAACGTCGTTGAAGTCCCGATTCTAAGCCATAAAGCATGGCACATTGAACTATCGAGTAGTCATCAGCTTTGCTCTGCCAGACATTCTTAACATCGTCAGTTGCATCAGCAGCAGGCCTGGCACCTAGCGGTGCTTCCAGGACGTAACTCTTCTGTGCAGCAATGAGGATAATCCTCAAGTTACGGACCCAGTCCGTGTAATTGCTACCATCATCTTTCAACTTTGCTTTCTCAAGGAACGCATTAAAATTCAACGGAACAACAGCACGGGCCATCTATCGACCATCAAACATAACAAGCAAGATACCATCAGGGACTAAGTTCATGATAAATTTAAGTTCAATTAATCATATTACTAAAGAACTCCCACTTAGATAGACATCCCTCTAATCCTCTAAGTGATCACGTGATCCATATCAACTAAACCATGTCCAATCATCACGTGAGATGGAGTAGTTTCAATGGTGAACATCATTATGATGATCATATCTACTATATGATTCACGCTCGACCTTTCGGTCTCCGTGTTCCGAGGCCATATCTGTTATATGCTAGGCTCGTCAAGTTAAACCTGAGTATTCCGCGTGTGCAACTGTTTTGCACCCGTTGTATTTGAACGTAGAGCCTATCACACCCGATCATCACGTGGTGTCTCAGCACGAAGAACTTTCGCAACGGTGCATACTCAGGGAGAACACTTTTACTATGATAATTTAGTGAGAGATCATCTTATAATGCTACCGTCAATCAAAGCAAGATAAGATGCATAAAAGATAAACATCACATGCAATCAATATAAGTGATATGATATGGCCATCATCATCTTGTGCTTGTGATCTCCATCTTCGAAGCACCGTCATGATCACCATCGTCACCGGCGCGACACCTTGATCACCATCGTAGCATCGTTGTCGTCTCGCCAAATTTATGCTTCTACGACTATCGCTACCGCTTAGTGATAAAGTAAAGCATTACAGGGCGATTGCATTGCATACAATAAAGCGACAACCATATGGCTCCTGCCAGTTGCCAATAACTTGGTTACAAAACATGATCATCTCATACAATAAAATTTAGCATCATGTCTTGACCATATCACATCACAACATGCCCTGCAAAAACAAGTTAGACGTCCTCTACTTTGTTGTTGCAAATTTTACGTGGCTGCTACGGGCTTAGCAAGAACCAATCTTACCTACGCATCAAAACCACAACGATAGTTTGTCAAGTTGGTGTTGTTTTAACCTTCGCAAGGACCGGGCGTAGCCACACTCGGTTCAACTAAAGTTGGAGAAACTGACACCCGCCAGCCACCTGTGTGCAAAGCACGGCGGTAGAACCAGTCTCGCGTAAGCGTACGCGTAATGTCAGTCCGGGCCGCTTCATCCAACAATACCGCCGAACCAAAGTATGACATGCTGGTAAGCAGTATGACTTATATCGCCCAAAACTCACTTGTGTTCTACTCGTGCATATAACATCAACACATAAAACCTAGGCTCTGATGCCACTATTGGGGAACGTAGTAATTTCAAAAAAATTCCTACGCACACACAAGATCGTGGTGATGCATAGCAACAAGAGGGGAGAGTGTTGTCTACATACCCTCGTAAACCGAAGCGGAAGCATTGACGCAACATAAAGGAAGTAGTCGTACGTCTTCCCGATCCAACTGATCCAAGCACCGTTACTCCGGCACCTCCGAGTTCTTGGCACACGTTCAACTCGATGACACTTCCCGGGCTCCGATCCAGCAAAGCGTCGGGGAGGAGTTCCGTCAGCACGACGGTGTGGTGACGATCTTGATGTTCAACTGTCGCAGGGCTTTGCCTAAGCACCGCTACAATATGACCGAGGTGGAATATCGTGGAGGGGGGCACCGCACACGGCTAAGGAACGATCACGAAGATCAACTTGTGTGTTCTAGGGTACCCCCTTGCCCCCGTATATAAAGGAGCCAAGGGGAGGGGGCGGCTGGCCAAGGAGGGCGCGCCAAGGGGGAGTCCTACTCCCATCGGGAGTAGGACTCCCTTCTTTCCTAGTTGGAGAAGGAGAAGGGGGAAAGAGGAGGAAGAGGGAAAGGAAAGGGGGGGGGGGGCGCCGCCCCCCTCTCCTTGTCCTATTCGGACTAGGGAGGGGAGGGGCGCGCGGCCACCTCTTGCCTCCTTTCCTCTTCTCCCTTAGGGCCCATGTAGGCCCAATAACCCCCAGGGGGTTCCGGTAACCCCCCAGTACTCCGGTAAAATCCCGATTTCACCCGGAACGATTCCGATATCCAAATATAGGCTTCCAATATATCGATCTTTATGTCTCGACCATTTCGAGACTCCTCGTCATGTCCATGATCACATCCGGGACTCCGAACAACCTTCGGTACATCAAAATACATAAACTCATAATGAAACTGTCATCGTAACGTTAAGCGTGCGGACCCTACGGTTGGAGAACAATGTAGACATGACCGAGACACATCTCCGGTCAATAACCAATAGCGGAACCTGGATGCTCATATTGGCTCCTACATATTCTACAAAGATCTTTATCGGTCAGACCGCATAACAACATACATTGTTCCCTTTGTCATCGGTATGTTACTTGCCCGAGATTCGATCGTCGGTATCTCAATACCTAGTTCAATCTCGTTACCGGCAAGTCTCTTTACTCGTTCCGTAATACATCATCTCACAACTAACTCATTAGTTGCAATGCTTGCAAGGCTTATGTGATGTGCATTACCGAGAGGGCCCAGAGATACCTCTCCGACAATCGGAGTGACAAATCCTAATCTCGAAATACGCCAACCCAACATGTACCTTTGGAGACACCTGTAGAGCTCCTTTATAATCACCCAGTTACGTTGTGACGTTTGGTAGCACACAAAGTGTTCCTCCGGCAAACGGGAGTTGCATAATCTCATAGTCATAGGAACATGTATAAGTCATGAAGAAAGCAATAGCAACATACTAAACGATCGGGTGCTAAGATAATGGAATGGGTCATTTCAATCAGATCATTCACCTAATGATGTGATCCCATTAATCAAATAACAACTCTTTGTCCATGGTTAGGAAACATAACCATCTTTCATTAACGAGCTAGTCAAGTAGAGGCATACTAGTGACACTCTGTTTGTCTATGTATTCACACATGTATTATGTTTCCGGTTAATACAATTCTAGCATGAATAATAAACATTTATCATGATATAAGGAAATAAATAATAACTTTATTATTGCCTCTAGGGCATATTTCCTTCACTTTCTTCCACCCAATCCCCTCAATTCCTCTCACATCCCCAAGCTTCCAATCCCCTTCCATAAAAAACTTGTTTGGTAGGCGGGGTTTGATATAATAGACTGATAGCAACAGTGCGGTTAAAAACCCAATCTTTGCAACAGTTTAACAACTCTAACCATGTTCTGTCACAAGAACATGTCCTCACAATATTCTGTTGCACGGACAACAGGTTACTCCCAGATTATAACTTGCTCCCAGATTATTCAGTTACAAGAACAACAGGCCCTCACAATATTCTGTTACAACCAAAGTTTGACATAGGGTGGTAGCATAATGTGTGGGACAACCGAACTGAATCGCATCATGCATGGGTGTGAATTAAGTGCTAGCATAATGCATAGTGTACTTTTTTAGCTTTTGAACCGAACTGAATTGCATCATAAAAGGAAACATAGAGAAATTTAAGTACAATTACAGTTTAGTTTGATGCTGCAATTGGCGATTGAATTCCATCAATTGATTGCACGCCGATCCTAAAAATTTAAGATATGTTTATTGAATAAGCTTAATCACACTTGTTATTTTATAAAATTTACTGTAGAACAATTGTTCTACGGTGTGAGTGTTAAAAAAAAAGGTTAATCACATGATCTGTAAACTACAATGACTCATCCAGAAGTATGTATCATGCAGTTTCATTTCTAGTTAATGAGGTGGGACTAGTAATGTTGCTCTGCATATCATCCATTTGCTCCTGGAATTGCAACATACTATTTCTGGTTAATGCTATGCTTTTAATGCCTAAATATCTTGTGTGATGCCATTTGCTCCGTTCCTAGAAATAAGATAGCAGTCTAGAATAACTTATGATGATGATATTTGCACCCATCCCCTGTTCTTTTGTTTGTAAATGGTACTCTGCATTGCTTACCAATATTCTGATCTAGTTGTGCTGATAGAGTCTATAGGGACGGATGAACTAGTACATTGTACATCTCATGCTGGTTATGTGGGAGCACTGATCACTTTTTTGTTTGTGATTCCTGTTCTGCGTTGCATTAGCTTACTAGTATGTGGGAGCATCATGCATACTAGTACTTGTAGTTCATTACTATCTTTTCATCTAGCTAGCTAGCTAACTTGGTCCATTTCCGTTGAACTGAATCTATGTACTGGACCTTGCTAACTTGTTCTCCCTCCATGGACCTTGCAGCCTCCTCCACGCTCTGCCACCATCATCCTTCTCCACGCCTCGCAGCCATCAGCTCCTTCACACCTATACTGAAGAGCTGGCATTTTCCCCGGTAAGATGTAACCTTTTCTTTTCATGTTCTCGCCATCAGAAATCATTTGAGAATCAGTTTTGTTGTCATTACTTGCAGTAGCAATCTGAACCCGTGTACCAATTTAGTCTTGGTAGCAAGATATGTACGGACCATTTTAGAAACAATTGATGAATTTTAGAAATAATGATCTCGGACCTTGCTAACTTGTTCCTTATAGCACGAATGCTATTTATAAGAACATGGTCCATTTCTGTTGAACAAAATTATGTAATGGACCTTGCTAACTTGTTCTTATTTTGACAGAGACCCGCTGTTTCGATTCTTGTTGGGGTGGACGAGTTGCCTCCGTCTTGGGAGTCAGTTGCCATGCCTAAGTTTTGGTAAACAAGCTTCTTAGCCTCATGGCCTTGTTTCTTTACCGAATTAATATACCCTACTTGATAGCTCTTGAAGTCAAGTAAAATAGTAAATGTAGTTCTACCTTAGGGCATATTGCATCTAGATCGATGTTTCCAACTTGTAGATATGTGTGTGCTGATGATTTTTAGTTTTACTTTTTGAAAGTCCGAACTCTTTGTACAATTTCCAACTTGTAGACAGTGGCGGAGCCAGCTCGACCAGCGAGCCAGGGCAAAGTACACGGAGCTGTTGTTTATCAGTTGTTTGCCCCTATAAAATGGTGATTAGCTCTTCATTTACTGCTATTATTCAAACGAGAACGCATGGGTGAGCCCGGGCAGCTGCCCCAAGTAGCCGGGAGGTAGCTCCGCCACTTCTTGTAGATGTGTGTGCTGATGATGTTGTTTTTGGCTTTTTTTATGTGGACTCAAGATTGATGTTTTCATGCAGAGTTATTATGAGTATTTGCTGCTGCCCAGGCGGGAGTTAGATGGTAACAAAGGAAAGAGCTCAATTGGCAATGGCAACATGAAATGCAGCTACTGAAATACAAACATGGCTACCACCCTATGTCAAACTTTAGTTGTAACAGAATATTGTGAGGGCATGTTGTTCTTGTAACAGAATAATCTGGGAGCAAGTTATAATCTGGGAGTAACCTGTTGTGCGTGTAACAGAATATTGTGAGGACATGTTCTTGTAACAGAACATGGTTAGAGTTGTTAAACTTTTGCAAAGATTGGGCTTTTAACTGCACTGTTGCCATCAGTTTATTATATCAAACCCCGCCTACCAAACAAGTTTTTTATGGAAGGGGATTGGAAGCTTGGGGATGTGAGAGGAATTGAGGGGATTGGGTGGAAGAAAGGGATTCACCAAATCCTCCTGAATCCCCGCCTCCCAAAACCTCTCAAATCCCCTTGTACCAAATGAGGCCTGAAGGGGAATGGAAGGGATTGGGCTGTGCAAACCACGTGAAACAAATGGGCCGTCGGGGTTTTCAGCGGTTTTTGGGCCCCGCGGGGATCTCCTCTGGAAACCCCTCTCAATCCCCTTGTACCAAATGAGGCCTGAAAGGGGAGCTCGAAATCACTGGTGTTTGTATGCTCTGTTCTTAGCCATGCTGCCTGAGAGGTGTTTGCTTAATTGTCTTGCCGTCGTGTCCACTTGAGAATTGAGTCCTCTTGTTGTGTCCAGATATCGTAAGATCAAGAGAGACTCTGAGAGGACTATCATTTAGTACCAGATCTGGATTTGGAGGTGCAGGAAAAGGTGATGGTGGACTTGGTGACGCTCAGGGGCGAGGAAGCAGGTGGAAAATGTTGAACCTCATGTATTATACGCACTTGTACCGTAGAGTAGTAGTAGCAAACGTGGGTGCAGTTTTGTTAGTCAAAGCGCACACGATCGCCTCCTCTCGAACGCGGCCTGGCCACGATCACCATCGTGCGCCCACGCCCGCTGTTCCCCTCTGTATAAGTGTCCTACTGATGCAATGCGATCGCTGTGTTCGATCCTCTTCCTTCTCTCTCTCGTCAACATGGTATCAGACGCCGAAGAAGCCAATCCCTTCGCGCCCAACCACCCTCCCTCTTCCGCTGCCATGGACACCAATCCCCTCACCTCTCCCCACTCCTCTGACGATGATGCGCCGCACACCGCCGGCGTTCTCCACACTGCCCTCGCTGACGCTGCGGCCGCGGCTCCGGTCGTTGCCCCGCCTTCGCTGGCCCCTGGCGCATTTCCATCCTCGGTGCTGCAGACGATCGATATTCGTCATCACGTCCCCATCACCCTGGACCTGCACGCCGGCAACTACGGCCAGTGGCGGCGCTTCTTCTTCACCATCGTCGGCATGTTTGGCATTGGCGACCACCTCGTCGCCCCAACCGCTCCTCGCCGTCGCGATCCCGAGTGGGTCATGGTCGACCACTGCGTCGTCCACTGGCTCTTCTTCCGTGTTCTGCATGTCCCCACGCGACTCGACTAAGTCGCTGCAATGGGTGGAGGAGAAGAGCGTTGTGTTCATAAAAGGTTGTGGCTAAGTCTTAGTCGACTAAGACTTAGCATGGTTCTGCGTGATTGTCTTGGAAAAAATATTTTCTCTTCTCGCAGGGTGCTCTTCTCCTGCCGAGATGCACTTGAGGCCGAACTATGTGCTTGCATGGAGGGTATTTCTCTTGCTATCCAGCGATTGGAGCTGCCAATTTGTGTGGAAATGGATTCCGTAGTGGCGGTGAATATGGTTAAGGACAAAGACACGGACAGGTCTATATTTGTCTCCTTGGTGAATGGGATTAAACACTTGATGTCCCTTCATGCAACTAGTTTATTTCATATAAATCGTAATCAAAATGTGGTTAGCGATTATTTAGCTAAATTTGCAAGAATTGAAGGTAGAACAGTAGTTTGGTTGGGCTCTGGTCCCTCACAGGTTGTGGACTTGTGTAAAGTGAATTGTAATTCGCTGGATCCTTGATTAATACACGTCTTATTCGCAAAAAAAAAACTACCAAGTCTTAGTCAAATGATATACTATACAAGAAGAAAATGAAAAAAACTGAAAATAATTTTTTTATACAAATCTCCATGCAACATCAAAGGCGCATAGCATCAACTGGGACATAACGAAGTCGACTTAGCAAAATTGTTCATAAAAATACGTTTGTGGAGGAACTAGTGGCGGCGGACTTGCTGACGTCAGAGGAGATGGCGGAGGAAGCGACGAAGTGGTGAGACATGGCTGTTGGCAACAGGTGGAGGAGATGAGCGTCGTGTTCATAAAAAAATGCAGTGTAGTCCCTCCGTTTCTAAATATAAGTCTTTTTAGACATTTCAAATGGACTACAACATACGGATGTATGTAGACATATTTTAAAGTGTAGATTCACTCATTTTGATTTGTATATAGTCACTTATTGGAATCTCTTGAAAGACTTATATTTAGGAACGGAGGGAGTAGAACGGATCGATGTCCTGTGAATCACGATACGGCCACTTGTCAGACTGGATCAGCACATCAAGCAACCCACGCACATCCGGGTTGCTGGTGCACCACTATACATAGTGGCGGAGGTAGAGGGTGGACAGGGTGGACCACGACCCACCCTAACATTGGAAAATGGGCTTTATACTATAGGGAAAAAACTAAAAATTAAAAGGAAAATGAAAATTATATGTACAATTGCACTGTTGGCCCACCCTGCCCTAGTGGGCTAGTTCCGCCACTGACTATACACGTGGGTCCGGGTCTGTATAGCCGGCTATTAGCGAGTGCGGACTTTTGGTGCTCGGCCATCATGCTGGATGATATTTTTAAAAAAAATCAAAAAGCCTATTTAAAAGTTTAAAAAAAATAAAAAAATCCGTGGAAACATATATGTGTTCCGCATGAACGTGTGCAAAATTCGTTTGAAAATGTTGTGATTTGTAGGCTGTACAAAAAAATAAAATCCAGGCCCAATAGCATAATATGCGTATGTTTGTTCACCAAAAAAATTCGAATTTTTTTGCTTTGTGGAAAATTGTATTTTGAAACGGTCCACCATGATGATCGGTCATCGTTGGCATTTTTTGGCTATTAGCTAACTATTATACATGAATATTATCATTTAACGGTACCCTGCTTAAAAAGCTATAGCGGCGCTTACTAATAGCCCCATATATGACTGGTGGGCTCGCTACGCAGGTCGACCGGCGCCTAGCGTCCACCTCGGAAAAGATCACGTAGCACAGCACAGGCCACGGAAACACTAGTCTCCTCGCAGGCCCGGCAGCAAGATATTTTCGACGCCAATAATTGACTCCTCGTAGTCCTCTTCCAGTCGGCTCAGATCTGTTTTGGCTTCCACTTTCCTCTCTCTCAAATCTATCTACCTCCATTGGCGTTGGTTTGATGGCCGCGAATCCCGCGATGAAGGTGATTATAGCTGAGAACTCTTGCTGATCTGTAGATGTTGCATGCCCGATAGATGCTGATTTGCAGGCCCCCGTTGCTTCCTCGTTTGTTCTCTGAGGATTACAGATTTTGCTCATCTCGTTTTTGTTGTATGACGATTGCAGAAGATCGTGTTGATGGTCGAGATGAAGGACGACCGACAGAAGCAGAAGGCGATAAAAGCAGTCTCCGTTCTCTATGGTACTATTACTACTTCTCTTCTTTCCAGTTTTGTTCCTGAATTCGTTTCTGACGTGAACAACAACGGGCCTCAGGTATCGAAATGATCGGTGCGGACATGAAGGATGGAAGGATCACGGTCATCGGCGGAGATGAGCCCATCTTTGCCGCCTGTTAAAATTTCAGCTGTAACTCGCAACAACAGTTCTGTCCAATTGCCAGTATTTTCTCGTCATACTGGTTGCAATCCAGAGCAGTACTGATGCATGCATGTAATTTCTTACAATTAGCTTACCTGAGATCTAGAGGTGGCAGAGGAGAAGAACAGTCTTGATCCATTAGTTTCTATCATCCATAATATTAAATGCTTAACAAATTAACAACACTATTGGTTAGCATAAAGTGACTTAATAGATATTTTTTAACAGGGAGTACAGGACAATGGTGAATGCATTGCTGTGAAGAAGCTTCATCCCATGCCGGTTCTTGATGACGAGGAATTCAAAAGCGAGTTTAGTAATCTTTTGAGGGTCAAACATCAAAATACCATACCGTTGGTTGGTTACTGCCATCATACAGCACAGGTGCTTCTTGAGCACAATGGAAAGCATGTTTCTGCCAGAGTAGAAGAAATATATTTATGCTCGGAATACTTGGAGGGAGGAACCCTTGACAAGCATCTTTCTAGTATGATTATGCTCTACTTACATTATCATTTTTGCAGGCATGAACAATTAATGATCCCTAAACTTTACATCCTCGTAATGCACATTTTGTTTACTTCTATAGATGAACCATGTGCGCTTGTTTGGCACACATGTTACAAAATAATTAAGGGTATCTGCGAGGGTTTACATTACCTTCACAAAGGATTCGAGTATCCTATTTACCATCTGGAATTAAAACCTACAAAGATTTTGCTGGATAACGAAATGATGCCCAAAATTGGAGGTTTTGGTTTCTCTGGATTCTTGGATACAACGGAAACCTTCAACACATCAGAAGTTATGCGAACAAGGTATGTTTAACACATATGGGAAATAATTAAATTCTTTGATGAACTTTTTGAGAAAATGAATTCTTGTTGTACTACGCAGTTTATACATGCCACCAGAATACATCAGTAAACGGCAAATCACACCAAAGTTTGATGTATTCAGTCTGGGCGTTATAATCTTGCAAATAATGGCAGGGAAGGAAAGCTATCCGAAATGTGCAGATATTCCTCCTGAAGAGTTTATTGAGCCTGTAAGGAAAATAACTATATAATGAAATATAACCATTTTCACTAATATTAATTAGGTTGTGCTATACATTCCCCGCAAAAAAAAAAGGTTATGCTATACATCTAGTCATGCATTGCCAAGGAATTGTGTTTCAATTCTGCAGGTCTATGAATTCTGGGTAGATAGGATGCAAGGCACAATATCCAAGCATACTTCACACGAAGTTAGAACATGCATCGAAATAGCTCTAAGCTGTGTGGAGTTCAATCGAGTGAAGAGGCCTACTATAAATGAGATCATACAAAGACTGAATAAGATTGATATTGTTGAGTGCTCATCTATAGGTGAGCTATACAAGACAGAGGAGTTTGCATTTGATTTCTTAAAACATATTACAAATGGTTTTTCCAAGAAGAATATAATTGGTCATGGTGGATATGGAATTGTTTACAAGGTATGGTTATTACTTCATCCTCTAACTTTCATATGAGCCTTGCCGTTAACTACAAGAATGACATGCCATAAAAATTGAGATTTTTAACAGGGATTGTTGGACAATGGAGAAGAGATTGCTGTTAAGAAACTTCATCAAATGTTATGGATTGAAGATGAGCAATTTAAGAATGAGGTTAATAATCTAATGAGGGTGCAACACAAAAATATTGTACGGTTAGTTGGCTACTGCCACCATACATCACAAATATTTGTTGAGCACGAAGGAAAACATGTTTCTGCTAGTGTAGTAGAAAGAGCGATTTGTTTTGAACACAAGCAGGGTGGAAGCCTTGACAATCAACTTTCTGGTATGATTCTGCTCCACCTGCATTAATTAAATTGAATTTAAAATTTCTAGTACATAATGTACTACAGGGTGAGGGACATGGTTTATTTACTCACCCTTGTATGCGTACACATGATTCACAGCTGAACCTTGCATACTTGATTGGAACAAATGTTATAAAATAATAAAAGGAATTTGTGAGGGTCTACATTACCTTCATAGTGCTGATAATCCAATTTACCATTTGGACATAAAACCTGCTAATATTTTGTTGGATAAGGACATGGAGGCAAAAAT
This sequence comes from Triticum urartu, assembly GCF_056163025.1. NCBI lineage: Eukaryota > Viridiplantae > Streptophyta > Magnoliopsida > Poales > Poaceae > Triticum > Triticum urartu. Next base: position 9,609,153 of record NC_141879.1, read on the forward strand.
TGGTGATTTTGGTTTGTCAAGACTTTTTGATTCAACACAAACCTATATGACAGAATCCAGAGATATTAAAGGAACACGGTAAACTAATAACCCAGAAATGATCAATGAACTTCTTTCTCGAGCTTCTAGAAAAATAATTGTTTGATGAAATGCAGTGGATACATGCCACCGGAATACATCGACAAACAAAAAATCAGTCCGAAGTTTGACATATATAGTCTCGGGGTCATAATCATTCAAATAATGGCAGGAAAGGAGGGCTACTTCAATTGCCCACACACCCCTCCAAGAGAATTTATTAAACATGTAAGGAAAGGGAAACGATATCATGGAAAACATTATTCCACAAATATTTTATTGCCCCTTACCCCTGTTGCCTCTTCTCGTATTATGTTTCAATTATGCAGGTACGTGAAAAATGGAGAGTGAGGCTTCAGGCAACAATGTCGTCCCATGTAACTGAAGAAGTGAGGACATGCATCGAAATAGCGTTAAAATGTGTGGAGGACGACCGAAAGCGAAGACCTGCAATAGCGACAATTGTTAATGAACTAAGTAACATTGGTATTGCTAGAAGTTCACCAGTAGGTCAGGTACGTATTCTCTAAACCCACGGACCATCACTTTTTCATCATGACTGGCCTTATGACTTTCATCATCCTACTTTAATTCGTATGTTCCCTGCCATAACATGTAATAGTAAACATGCGCTTTGCGCTGGTAGGAATTTTAAATGAAACTAGTAGTAACCTAATAATATCAAATTTTCTAGAAAAAAAAGATGTAGGATTTTGTTGGTATTTGTTTTGCCAAAATACAATATTCTTCATGACTGTGTTATTGAGGATCTCCCGAGCTACATTTTCCAGCGCGTAGCAGGTCCCTGTAGACAAAAGTAGAAAACGGCCCATTTATCTCGGTTCCAGAGGCCCTTTAGCCCCGGTTCCAGAACCGGGACTAAAGAGTCGGGACTAAAGCCCAAAACCTTTAGTGTCGGTTCGCTTACAAACCGGGACAGAAGGGGATCCACGTGGCCGCTTCGGGCCGCCCAGGCAGGAGGACCTTTAGTCCCGGTTGGTGACCAAAAGGCATCCACACGTCAGTAGCTGGGTTTTTTTAAAGGGGGTGGGTTAGGGGTTTTGGAGGGTTAATTTAGGGGTATCATATTGTGTTAGCTAGCTAATAGAGAGAAGTGACCTCTCTTTATCTCTGTGCTTGGTCGACACTAGCTACTATACGTATAGAGAGAACTCAACACGCTAGCTAGTAAGCAAGTGAAGGAACCATTAAGTACACAAGATCGTCATGAACATATACAGAGAGAAGTGGCCTCTCTTTCTGCAAGAGATTGGTCGAACAACAATATAAGATCTCTTACAATCCCTAACATCTAAAGTCTATATCAATTTTCACATGGTATTCTCCGGCTTTATGTATGACGTGGTCAAGAAAGAATCCCGCCAATTCCTCTTGAATTGCTCGTATGCGATCATGCGGTAGGAGTTCATCCTGCATCTGCCAGATATAATTTAAAGAAGGGGGTCAATACATATATATGAATGAAACTCAACATAAATGATGCTAATAAAATAAAATTGTGAATAGTATTGTTTACGTACTTGATATTGTTTGTCAGAGTGGCCCCGCTGAGAGGTCGCGTTGTAGATGAACTCGCAAACGTAGTATCCACAAAAATCATTCTCGGCTTCCTGCCACAAGCACTTTATGAGAAATAGAGTTCAATCAAACTGATAATCAAGCATGATAAATGGTATTGATGAAATTAGAATCAATAAGAGATGCGCGGAACTAGCTAGTAGTACTTACTTTCGGGTGTGTAAATCACAGCTCCCTCGGTAGTCCCGGAACAATTCCGGTGAACTCTTTCCAAACCCTGCCGGACAAAGAAAATAATTACTTGATATTAGGAAATGACCAAAGTTTCCGATATGGTGCGATAATGATCGATTGAACTTACTTCTGGAGCATTTCAGTCATGTCCGCATAGTCATGGGGGTCTTTTCGTCTCGAGTCTAAGACAGTTAGTACTTCCGGGTCAAGCTTAATCTCTAGCAGAATAAAGTGGAAGCTTCTCATGCATGCATATAACTCATCAATTACATTACTATAACCTCGAGTAAGGGAAACCGAATATGCACAAGACAGTAACACTCACTTGAAGTTGTAAGGAAAGAGTATTTTCTCTTCGTTTTAATTTTTAAGCAACGATTGTAGCAAGTTGTCCTCGGTATTTGTGACTCTGTTTTTAACCGACCATTCATTTATGGTATTTGGGTTAATGAACCCGATGTCATAATCTGCATAATATAGTGAAGATAATTATGTATACATGCAATGAAAGAGCTGAGCTATATATAGAGACTTAATTACAGAAGTAGTACTTACAGACAGTAGCAAGTCACGAGTTGTTTGTCGAGGGCCAATTGATTGTATAACTGGAATAACTCCACAAATTCAACAGGCAACAACTCAGTTCCAACGAGGTCGTGCTCCTCTTTAATTCTCAACATCAAACTATCCTTCCCAGACTCGCTGCAGGTTTTCATGTACAATTCATGCAATCTCCGCGTCATCGTTGTTAGAGGAGGACGACCAGGTTTGACGAGAGGCTTCCTATACTGGTATCTGAATTCGTCCACCTCCATTATTTGAAACTCTACATCATCGCTCAGGTAATCAGCAGGATTGGTACCGGGCAGTATCCTGAGATGATTAGCGACGATATCGCTAGACGCCTTGAGCAGGGGGCACGATTGGTTCGCCTGTTCACCGAGCTAGGGAATTTTTCCCACTTCTTCGTTCTGCTAACCTTGCATCACTGGAAGTACTTCTCGACCGCCGCGCATCTTCATATGTCTTTTTAAGACAGCGGACATAGTTGGAATCCGGTGAAGGCGGTGGTGGTCACTTCAGGGCATCAATAATGCGCTTCAATTTCACCGGGTCTAGCATCTCCTTCGGAGGTGGAGGTTTCTTTGCAAAAAGTCCCTCACTTGGGCAGCACAGATTTCCTCTTTTTCCTTCTCGGTCTTCTCATATGGTAACTTCTCGAGAGCCTTGAGACTTGGACCATATTTGAATTGCTTCCCGACTCTGCTTGTATTGCTAGCCGCCGGAGCGGCGGCTTCTCTCTTCCGCCTTTGCTGACGCGGCGGAGTCCGCTGACACTTCGGAGGAGGCGGAGTGCTACGACACGTTGGAGGAGGTGGAGTGCCCTCACACGCCGAAGGAGGCGGAGTGCCGTGATCACTCGCCGGAGGAGGAGGAGGAGGAGGAGGCGTCCAGTTTGGAAGCTTGATGTGCTCCTTCCTCCATAGACATGTACTTCTCAAGGCATAAACCAACTGATTCTCCCCTTCACCTGTAGGGTGGTCAAACTCTAGCTCCTCAAATCCCTCCATTATTTCATCCACCGTCACAACAGTATAGCCATGTGGAATCGGATGGCAGTGAAAAGTTCCGTCAGCTTGAGGAGGTGCAACAGAGCCGACACCCGCCTTCAAAGTCAGGTTCTGCCATTTCATCATAAGCTCGCAATTTTAGGCCTCCGTGATAGTTTCCACGGGGTAGCGAGGAGCCGTGAAATCAGGTTGAACGAGCTCCGTGGAAGCCACGCTGCTTCTCCGCTGAGATGGTGGAGTAGGTTTGTGCCGCTGAGATGGTTGGCCGGCAACTGCAAGTTCCTCTAGCTTCGCTATTCTTGCATTGAGCTTCTGCATTTTGCTCAGCTCCGCTTTCCTCTTTCTCTCTCAGCTTCTATAACCGCCTGCGTCGGGAAACCCAACCACCCACGGAACGAAGCCTGGTGTGCCTCGTGTTTGTCTAGGGTGCTCAGGATTCATGAGGGCCTCGGTCAGCTCGTCCTTCTCTCTGTCTTGAATGAACGTCCCTTCCTGCGCTGCGGTGATATAATCCTGAAGCTTCTTGATGGGTATTGCAAGTTTCTCGTCCGTCCAACGACACTCCCCTGTTTCTAGGTCCAAAGTCCCCCCAACCCCGAAGAACCAAGTCCTTGAATGGTCTGGCCAGTTCAATGTTGCTGGTTGGACCCCTTTAGCAAGCAGGTCTTGCTCAGCTTTGTCCCACAATGGCCGGGCTTTGTAGTAGCCACCTGACCCGTGTGATGGTGATTCTTCTTCTTTGCAGCATTTTTCTTGTTTGTCTCTGACCATTTCTTACCCTTCTTCGAATTCTTGTAGGCCACAAATGCGGGCCAGTGATCTCTTATCTTCTCATAATGGCCGGTGAATTCTGGAGTATTCCCTTTATTGACAAACTTTGTGCTCAACTCTTTCTTCCAGTTCCTGAATAGACCTTCCATCTTTTTAAGAGCACACGCCTTGACTGTAGGGTGAAATTTGCCTTCAGCGAGGTCCAAAGATCATATTTCTGTCTATCCTAGACATAAGAAACTTCAGGGTCGTCCTTACTCTTATTCCATTGCTGGACGCTGATCGGGAAGCTGTCCCTAACAATCGCTCCGCATTGACCAACAAATGCATCTTAATTTGGTCCGCTTGGGTTCAATTGGGTTGGCCATCGTCCGCGATTTCTGTGATCGTGAACCTTTCATCCTGGCGCAACCTTTTCTTCGGGCCTCGTATCTTTACGGAAGTTTGGCTCGATCCGGAGGGCTATAAAAGAAGAAAGAAGCGTTAATATATGTACATACCAAAACAATTAATGCATCAATTAATCAACACAAGCTTAATTAATATATATACCTCGCCGGACTTTGCAACAGCTCCCTCCTCCGTTCGATCACCGGAGCTGTCATCATGATCTCCTTCTTCCTCCGCCATTCGGTCACCGGAGCCGTCATGATCTCCTTCCTCCTCCATTGTTGGATTACCGGAGCCTTCATCATCTCCTTCCTGACCATCGGTGTCGTTGAGAAACGACAAGGCATCACCTCCATCGCGGATTATATCCCCCAACAACGCTCTTTCTCTTCTAGGGTTTGGGTGGTCTTGAGAGTTTATCGGGTAGGGGCGGGAGGGGGTAGGAGATCGACAACACTCTTTCTCATAGGAGAGGACACTTTGCAAAAAATAAACGCTATGCATGAGATCAAACTATCCATACATTCTCCCCCATTGACCTATGCCGGCAACAATAGATCAACGACGCTTCTAGGGTTTGGGGTGGCCTTGATAACGCTTCTAGGGTTTGGGGTGGCCTCGACAATGCTTCTAGGGTTTGGGGTGGCCTCGACAATGCTCTTTTAACTTGGTGAAATTGGGTGGCCTCGACAACTCTTCTAGGGTTTGGGGTGGCCTTGATAACACATTTTCAGTCCCGGTCCGGAGAGTTGGCCGGGTGAGAGGGGGTTGATCGATGTCCCCCCTCATGTCGAAGTTACTTGAGCACAAGAGCTCCGATTGAGACGATTTTGGATCCGTTGGAAAGCTCTCGGGGAGCCGATGCCAACACGATGATAGGGGGCCGGGGTGCTCCCTTGGCCATGTTGATAGATAGAGCCGATGCCAACTTGATGATAGAGTCGATGCCCAAATTTTCATTTAACAAAAAAACTACCTTCAAAAAATACTTGCTTCGCCGCGGGTGCTTGGTGCGACATGGACTCGGTGGAAAATGCGGTGGTGGCCGGGCCGGGCGGTTTTCTTTTCCTTCTTCATTTTTTTCCTTTGTTTTTTCTTATACGTTTGTTTTCGTTTTCACTCTACATTTTCGTACATATGAAAAACAACGAAGTTTGTATACAAAAGTGAACATATACATCTCATACATGAACATATACACATGAAAATTTATCTATCTATCTATCTCATCTCATACATGAACATATACATGAACGTATACACATATACATGAAAAACATATATACATGAACATATACACATATGCATGAAAAAACAGAGCATGGTGCTGCCCGCCGGCGAACATGGAGCAGCGGCGACGGGGAGCAGGGGACATTGGGAAGGGGGGCTCACTGTGGAGGGTGGGAGCGTGGCGACGAGGACGGCGGGCTCAGGGGGGTACGCACGCGCGTGGCGAGGGCGAGGGCACGGGCGCGTCAGCTAGGGCACGTCGGGGCGGGCAGGGGCGCGGGGAAGCGTCGCCGGCGTCGGGGCAGATTGCGTCGAGGGCGGCGGTGGCGGCGACGGTGAGGTGGAGCAGCCTGACGACGTCGGCGGCAGATTTTCAGTAGCTTCTCAAATCCATTGTCAGATACACCATTGTCTGCCTTCTACTGCAGCAATTCTAGGATGGTACCGAGCTTTGTGTTGCCATCTTCGTAATTTGGGTACAACCCTTTTTTGTGATCCTCTAACATGTGATCGAACTTCAACTCTCCTTTTCACTTTCGCATTGTCACTTTGCATCAACAATGACCCGGCAAAAATCATCATCGAGCACATCGTCTGGTTCCTCTTAATCTTCAGCTTCCCCCGTTGCAGCATCACCGTATTCAGGGGGCACATAGTTGTCATCAGCCTCTTCTTTTTCATTGTCTTCCATCATAACTCATCTTTCTCCGTGATTGGTCCAAACATTATGGTGTGGCATGAAACCCTTCTCAAGCAGGTGGGTGTGAAGGATTTTCCAGTTAGAGTAAGACTTCGTATTCCCACATCTAGGGCTGGACAATACATAAAACCATTCTACTTGTTTGCCTCAGCCACTTCGAGAAAATTATGAACGCCCTTAATGTACTCGGAGGTGCGTCTGTCACCGTACATCCATTGCCGGTTCATCTGCGTGCATTATATATAATTAAGTGTGTCAAAAACCATTACAGAATATCATGAATAGAGAAGTGACCAAATTAATAGAAGTTTATCATCACATTAAAACCAAAGTACAGTAGTGATCAAATGTTATTACTGAAAAAATAAATACATAAAGTTCATACATATATAGTTCTCATTGAACAACAATAACTCTTTAGAGCATCTTGTTGGAGTTGTGTCGAATATAGTGTACTAGGTAGGTTACATTTGGACTTGTAGTTGTATTGTGTTTAGATAGGATATGGAGTCGTGTCCAAGTAGGACACTTGTATCCTAGGCCTCTCATATATAGCGGGGGTAGACACACGATGTAACCTATGCCAACATAATAGCACGGGAATGCAGGGTAAGCTGGCGGCATGTGCCGGTGTCCAGAGCGACCGGGTGCGGTATTGTGACGGTGTCATGGGGAGGAGCGCCCATAGTCAGGCCCCGGGGATGTAGCCATATCGGTGAACCTCGTTAACAAATCTCGGTGTTGTGCTCGTGTGATTTTTTGGTCCTCGGATGATCAACGGTATGCCTCAAATTTATTCTAACAAGTGGTATCAGAGCTAGATTGTTTGGAGGCTGTGAATTATTGATTCAGAGGAAGATTGCCGTTGAGTTCGTCGAGTGCGGAAGAATCAGTCTTCGGCCGAAGCTACTGCTCGGATCAGAAGCAAGTTTTTCTATGAAAGTTATCTTGTACCGCGGTCGTCGGCGAATATTGGAAGCGTCGCGGCGGAAGGATCGCGATCGGTTGGTTGGCAGCTGACATAGCGACAACCCTAGGCAGCGCGTGCGAAGTAGGCGCGCACACAGTACGGGCTGGCCCAGGCGGGGCTGGCAGGTACACGCGGCCACGCACGAAAAAGCTAGCTAGGCAATTGGCACGCTGCATGGAACGACTGCAGTGCAGATCCGATCGAGTCAAGAGATTTGTTTGACAAAAAAATGACACATGGCAGACCCAATCGGCGGAGAAACATTCATGGATACGTATCCGTTGAAGCTAGCAGGGACATTGACAAAGCAACAACCAGCATTGGAGATTGAGCCTTGGAGCTACACCACGTGAAGGCCAAAATTGTTTGGTTAAATTGCTATTAGTACTGGGAGGTGACAACGGGTTTGCTTCATGTATTATTGCATCGTGAAAAGTTCAGTTGGCGCGATAGAGATGCTTGAAGGAGTTGCAGGAAGTCGTGTCAGCTAAGGTGGAATTGTCATGTGATGGATGAAAATTCACGGAAGACGGTTTGAGAGCCTTGAGTGTGTCGTACAGTCGAATGAGTTCGGCTGGGTCGGACTAGGCGGTCTGACGGATCGACGTGAGTCGATTGGTACAGAAGACGGTGCGGGATCGGCGACGATGACATATGAGCGTGATGCTGATGGTGACTAACTTCTGGGCGTGGAAACACGTGGCGTAGGCCCGAGGCTTGTGTGGCTTCGACAGGACTATGGCGCGGGGTTGATTCAAGGTCATGTACACATGGAGCTTGGAGTCAACGGGGCGCGGGGTGGCACGTACAACCACCATGGAGTCATGTTGAAGGTGGAGCTGGATTGAGGGGCTACGGCGTAAGTCGACAGAGAGTCGAAGCCTATTCAGCTGGGAAAAGCGAGTGACATGCAGTTTGGACTGGAGCCTAGTAGTCTGATGGAAGCATGAAACTCGTCATCGGTCGGCGATGATCGGTGGTACTATGCAGTGGGTGTTGAGTGGTGTGGATTTGCGACCCTTGAGACTCGACCGGGACAGCGGAGGCTCAACGCGGTAATAGCGGCGAGGCGTGCGGCATGCACGGGGGATGGAGACGGGCCAGGCCTCTGGTGGTCATACATGTGATGAGACAACTGCGAATTTGACTCGGGATGACTACAAGCAATGGTGAAATTCCTTCAAATTTCAGACAGGCGGTCAAGAAAAGAGCGGTGACGTTGAGTTCAGGTAACTCTTATGTGTGACACCCAATATGTGAGTTGTTCACTTTCACGCAGGTCAGTGACCGGTGTGTGATGTCGTGGATGAATACTCTGGAAGTTGGAGCACAAACTAGAGTAACAAAGAACTTAATTTTGCTCGAGTGTTGACCATGGCAAGAAAAGAAGGGACTACAAGTTGCAGGTGGAGTCATATGGAGTCTTTGGAGTAGCAGCGGTACTCATGGGATAAGCTCAAGTCCAATGTACATGAAAGTTTGACGCATGAACAAATCCAGGGTGGTGGAGTATATTCGCCAAGGTGGAGTTTGATGGAGGTGTGTCGAATATAGTGTACAAGGTAGGTTACAGTTGGACTTGTAGTTGTATTGTGTTTAGATAGGATATGGAGTCGTGTCCAAGTAGGACACTTGTATTCTAGGCCTCTCATATATAGCGGGGGTAGACACACGATGTAACCTATGCCAGCATAATAGCACCGGAACGCAGGGGGAGCCGGCGGCATGTGCCGGTGTCCAGGGCGGCTGGGTGCGGTATTGTGATGGTGTCATGGGGAGGAGCGCCCATAGTCAGGCCCCGGGGATGTAGCCATATCGGTGAACCTCGTTAACAAATCTCGGTGTTGTGCTCGTGTGATTGTTTGGTCCTCGGATGATCAATGGTATGCCTCGGATTTATTCTAACACATCTAATTAAACAATACATTGAAACTATGTAAAACATTTCAATGCAACAATAAATGCGATCATAATCGCAACTAAGGTAACAATTGATCCAACGACGTAATGATACAAAGCCTCGGTATGAATGGCATATTTTCTAATCTTTCTAATCTTCAAGCGCATTGCATCCATCTTGATCTTGTGATCATCGACGACATCCGCAACATGCAACTCCAATCTCATCTTCTCCTCCTCAATTCTTTTCAAATTTTTCTTCAAGTAATTGTTTTCTTCTTCAACTAAATTTAACCTCTCGACAATAGGGTCGGTTGGAATTTCCGTTTCACATACCTCCTAGATAAAACATCTATGTCACGTTGGTCGGCATAATTGTCATAAACACTAAATAAACCAAATAGTTATAAAAGATAATATATATACCACATATGAATCATAGACAGGACGAGGGCCGACGGAGGCGGATATCAAAACCATCGCACTATATAATAACAAACAATAATAAAAGTAAGAAAATTATACAATTATCTATATAAATCATATAAGTAAGAACTTTTTTCTTTTAGAAAGAATATAAAAACAAGAGGCTCACCACGGTGGTGCCGGCGACGAGATTGGCGCGGACGATCGACGACGGCCGAGGACGGGGACGGGACATGACATACCGCCAAACCTAGACAAATCTTGAGAGAAATGGAGTTTGGGCAAGGAGCTTCAAGAGGAGAAAGCTTAAGTCTAGGTTGGGCATTTCATCGAACACCTCATCTGCATAGAAGGTGAGCTAGAGCACCATAAAGCTCTCTCACGGCCGGCCAAAAAACAGAGCAGTGGCTCTGCTCGCAGGCAGGGGTGGGGGTATATATAGGCCACTCTTTATTCCCTGTTGGTGGCTAAAGCCGGGACTAAAGGACCACATTTGGTCCCGGTTCCAGACACCAACCGGGACTAAAGGTTGTGGGGGAGCGAGGCCCATTGGTCCCGGTTCGTGTCTGGAACCGAGACCAAAGGGGTCAGACGAACCGGGACCAATGGCCCCTGTGGCCCGGCCGGCGCCATGGCCTCACGAACCGGGACTGATGCCCCGTTCGGTCCCGGTTCGTGAGTGAACCAGAATTAATGGCCTTACCCAGGCATCAACCAAAGCCCTATTTTCTACTGGTGAGAATTTCCTCTGTAGCAAGGCCATGTAAAATATCTGCATTGACTTAGAAATTTTTTATTGTCATATGCAATATTTTTTCTGCATAACCAAAGCTTATTGTCACTTATCATTTGATTGTTTTCCTACGCTATTAGGGGGCGCTAAATGCACACCAATTATTACCGCATACTAAATATAAAATACCAGCAATTAGACCGTCCTTCCGAGAGACTGTTGGAGAACAGATCAATTCACCTTGTCATAGGCTTTTTTGAGTGTCTGTTTTGAAAATAACACCGTTCAATTTTTCGGAATGAAGATCATAGACTGTGTCATTTAATAATTACATACCTAAGAAACATATGGTGTGTGTGTGCATGCGTGCGTGCGTGCGTGCGTGTGTGTGTGTGTGTGTGACTCCCTACATGATCTAACAGTTGCTTTCTGGATGCAGTGGGCAAATAAGCTGACTGCATTGAAGTCCTTGTTATTATCCACTCACTTCAAACACTGGCTGGTCCTCTTAGTCGCAGCAGGGATCGCCATATTTTTCGCATGGCTCCAATTCTGTCCAGGTATTGACGCACTGTAGCCGGGCAGGATTGCTTGAACGCGTGAGTCTGTTGGCTTCAATTAATGTGCGTGAATCTTGAAATTCTGCAGATTCATGGTGCCGAAGCATTACGCGGAGAACATAAAACAACATCCCTTGAAGTACATAGTCAATTCGCTCATGTAGATATGCACGAATGGTGTTGGTGATTCTCATGTCAACAGAGAGAATATATTTGTTACACGAATGGTGTTGGTGATTCTCATGTCAAGTTTCAGCTGTCAAACAAAGGAAATGGCCATCTTCAAAACCAGTAGAGTCCTAGGGTATCTGTATTTTTTTAGAAGTTCATGTGCCATGCATATAGTCTGATGGTTGGCATGAACTTTGAGTGTAGAGAAGTGTTTTTTGTAAATGTCTAGGAGGAAACAAAGTGTCACATGTGCGAAAAACATGCATTGACTATTGCAGGAAGGACCGCCAAGACAAGGCTTAAACGACCGAGAAAGAAAAACAAAAGCCTAAACTAGCAATCTAGTTTACAGGGGAACGTTGTTAACTGTTAAGCCCTGAGGATTTTGGTGCACTTTGGGGCTGTTCTGGGATCGAAGAAAGATAGGGAAAGAAGGAAGTGTTAGTTAATCTAAGCCTGCTCTCTGCTTATTTCTTTGCTGTAACATTTATCTATAATAAAGTGTGTAACGGAGCCACTGGTCAGATGTTATAGACCAGGGCTAATGTGCCTGTGGTCGACTTGCTCACCTGTTCTGCGATCTGACATGGGGTTGTGGGCGATGTCGAGGGAAAACAGCGGTTGGCGCCGGCAATGGCGCGGCTGATCCCATTTGTGGAACTCCCACCAGTGTCTTGACGAGGTGAGTAGCTAGCTACTGGAAATAGGACGGCAACCCCACTGAAACGGGAGCTGGAAATCGCTGGTGTTTGTGTGCGCTCTGTTCTTAGGCATGCTGCCTGAGAGGTGTTTGCTTAATTGTCTTGCCGTCGTGTCCACATGAGAAGTGAGTCCTCTTGTTGCGTCCAGATATCGTGTGATGGAGAGAGACTCTGAGAGGACTACCATTTAGTACGAGATCCAGATTTGTAGGTGCAAAAAAAGGTGATGGTGAAATTCTGACGCCCTAGGCATTGTAGGAGGCGGCGAGGAAGCAGGTGGAGGAGATGTGATTGTTGGCAACAGGTGGAGCAGATGAGCGTGGTGTTCATCAAAAAATACGTTTGTGCAACATGTGGAACAGTCTCATTGCACATACAAAGAATTAAACAAAAAATCATTACACTTTAATAACGGGTATATATATTCTACACGCTAATTAACACAGTGTTTGAAAATTAATGATGAAAAGATGATCAAGCTATGCATCTACAAAACCTCAAAAAAGAAAACAAAACACTATGCGTCTACAACATGTGGATCAAGGGCCGATCGGATTGGATCAAGCTATCCACAAGCCTCTCTCCCTCAGGATTGCCGTGGTACCACTCAAAGAGGAGAAGAGCAAACTTGCCGAAAGAGCGGGCAAAGCAGAAGGAGACGGCACCGGTCAGAAGCGCGACGAAGAGCTTGGCCGCGGTTGACAATGGCCGAAGGGATTTCTCATACACGAACATCCATGCTAGGATGATGCCGAGCGCGATGGTGAGGCAACCCACCAAGCATATGAACACACGCCTACTGCACTCGACGGGCTCCGCCTGTGCCGCCATCGCGCCGCCGTCTAGATTCAGGTGAACGTCGGCCATGTTCCGGTCTCGTCGTGTCCGACCGGCCCGTGTGATTTCGACTGTCGGTGCTGAGGCATGCTGTATATGTTGACTGTTTGTACACGTTACTCCTTGTCCTAGCCTTTAGGATCTGACAGTTGTACGACGGCTGCGTGGCTAATTCTTAGGGACTCTTGTGATGGCTGATCAACTTATCCCAATATACGTACGGCAATACCTAAGTCAATTTCGTCGGTGTTGGAATCAAACATGACGTGCGTGCCTGTGTCCGTGTTGGTTTCGTAGCCATCCCCGACAAGAAGTATTTGGCTTGGTACCGTACCACGAGTTGAAGGAATAAATGACTTTTCGCCTAAATTTATCTCTACAGCTGTAGATCCTACGAAAGTACATACTGGCTAGTACTTTTTACACGATTGCCCCAAGAATCTACAGTGTGGGGTAATTGCTAATGTTTTAATTTTTCTCTTCACAATGTACCGTGCTTTAGTTCGTTTTTTTTAAGTTGTGAAGTCAGCTGACCCACAGCCAACACATAGAATCGCCACTGCACGCATCCATGGCCGACGTCGTCGAGCATCATAACATGGTGGTGGCGTCGGAGCCTGCCCAGTGGTGTAGGCGCGTGTTCATCTACATGTCGTTCGCCGCACTCATCACCGTCTCCAAATTCTTGACAGACCACATTTTTTCGTTTGTGTGTTATTTCTTAGATTCAGAGCCCCGCTTCGGTACAACACCCCCATCGGTGAAGTTGGCCCCTGCGTTCATCCTGGGGCTCCAGGCTTGGCTTCATATAGAGATGAAACAAAATCAAACTGATGTGTGTGTGCTACAGTACATATTTAGCTGCAAATGAGACCGATGTTCTTAATAGTTTCCACCCTCCTTAATTGAATGTAACTGTTTGTGCCAGCCACCTTTCATTCAATTTGTAATTTGTGTATGTTCCACAAGACACTTTTTGTTTTGGTGTGTTGGGCACCTCCAGAATGTGAATATGTGATCTTTGCCTATGTGTGTTTGAGTTTCCTTTTTCCACCACTATTTGTCTCCAACCCTACTGGAGCTTTTGATCATCGTATTCATGTTCTAAGGAGAAAGAGGGAACCACACCATGCTACTATGGCTGTTTGGGAGCTTCCTCATGCCCGTTGATTAACGTTGCTGCTTGTCGCGACATTCCATGAATGCGCGTTTGACGAGAGTGACCTTATTGTGGCATTGTAGAAGTTGTTAAGGTCTTGCTTGACAGTGCAGCGGCCTAAAGTTAGGGGCCTTTGTTTTGCTTTGGATGGTCATTTGTGTGTTATTTTTTAGATTCAGAGTCCCACTTCGGTACAACACCCTAACTAAACTTATAAAAGTCAATATGAATCTTTGGCAAATCATAGCCACGCTGTATGTGCTCATTAGCTATTCTTTTTTACCTTTTTTTAACCTTCGAAAAATAGGTGCGTCAAAGTGGGGTTTGAACTCCTGACCTCCTGGTGTACTTCCACATGATCTAACCAACTGGGAAAGCAAGGTGTTCGAACTCCGGACCTCCTAATATACTTCCACACCATCTAACCAACTGGAAAAGCAACTTTGTTGTGCCTAGTTAATTTATTTTTTGTTCTTCTTGCCCGTCTTCTATGTCTGGTATCTTCGGTTTTATTTGTTTTTTTCTTTTTGTATTTTCTTTTCCATTTGCTTGAATACATTAAAAAATCAAATCATGATTTTTTTAAAAAATTCATGAATATTTTTCAAATTTATGAACTTTTTCTTAAATTCATGATTTTTTTCAAATTCATGAAATTTTATTCAAGTTGATAAAAAAATCACATATTGTTAAAAAATACAAATTGATGAACTTGAAATGCTCCCAATTCATGAACATGAAATGCTCCCAATTCATGAACTTGAAATTTTATTCAAGTTGATAAAAAATTCACATATCATTAAAAAAATACAAATTGATGAACTTGAAATGCTCCCAATTCATGAACCTGCAGCAGTGATGTATAAGTTATGGAGAAAGCAATAGCAATGAACTAAACGATCATAGTGCTAAGCTAACGGATGGGTCAAGTCAATCACACAATTCTCTAATGATGTGATCCCGTTCATCAAATGACAACTCATGTCTATGGCTAGGAAACTTAACCATCTTTAATTAACGAGCTAGTCAAGCAGAGGCATACTAGTGACACTCTGTTTGTCTATGTATTCACACATGTACTAAGTTTCCGGTTAATACAATTCTAGTATGAATAATAAACATTTATCATGATATAAGAAAATAAATAATAACTTTATTATTGCAATAAACATGATCCAATCATATTCATGCTCAACGCAAACACTAAATAACATTTATTTTAGGTTCAACACTAATCCCGAAAGTATAGGGAGTGTGCGATGATGCTCATATCAATCTTGGAACCGGTTCCAATACACATCGTCACTTCACCCTTAACTAGTCTCTGTTCATTCTGCAACTCCCGTTTCGAGTTACTATTCTTAGCAACTGAACTAGTATCAAATACTGAGGGGTTGCTATAAACACTAATAAAGTACACATTAATAACATGTATATCAAATATACCTATGTTCACTTTGCCATCCTTCTTATTCGCCAATTACTTGGGGTAGTTCCGCTTCCAGTGACCAGTCCCTTTGCAGTAGAAGCACTCAGTTTCAGGCTTAGATCCAGACTTGGGTTTTTCACTTGAGCAGCAACTTGCTTGCCGTTCTTCTTGAAGTTCCCCTTTCTTCCCTTTGTCCCTTTACTTGAAACTAGTGGTTTTGTTTACCATCAACACTTGATGCTTTTCTTGATTTCTACCTTTGTCGATTTCAACATCACGAAGAGCTTGGGAATCGTTTCCGTTATCCCTTGCATATTATAGTTCATCACGAAGTTCTACTAACTTGGTGATGGTGACTAGAGAATTCTGTCAATCACTATTTTATCTGGAAGATTAACTCCCACTTGATTCAAGCGATTGTAGTACCCAGACAATTTGAGCACATGCTCACTCCTTGAGCTATTCTCCTCCATCCTTTAGCTATAGAACTTGTTGGAGACTTCATATCTCTCAACTCGGGTATTTGCTTGAAATATTAACTTCAACTCCTGGAACATCTCATATGTTCCATGACGTTCAAAACGTCTTTGAAATACCGATTCTAAGCCGTTAAGCATGGTGCACTAAACTATCAAGTAGTCATCATATTGAGCTAGCCAAACGTTCAGAATGTCTGCTTCTGCTCCTTCAATAGGTCTGTCACCTAGCGGTGCATCAAGGACATAATTCTTCTGTGCAGCAATGAGGATAATCCTCAGATCACGGATCCAATCCGCATCATTGCTACTAACATTTTTCAACTTAGTTTTCTCTAGGAACATATAAAAATTAAACATGAAGCAATATCGCGAGCTATTGATCTACAACATAGATATGCTAATACAACCAGGACTAAGTTCATGATAAATTAAAGTTCAATTAATCATATTACTTAAGAACTCCCACTTAGACAGACATCCTTCTAATCTTCTAAGTGATCACGTGATCCATATCAACTAAGCCATGTCCGATCATCACGTGAGATGGAGTAGTTTCAATGGTGAACATCACTATGTTGATCATATCTACTATATGATTCACGCTCGACCTTTCGGTCTCCGTGTTCCGAGGCCATATTTGTTATATGGTAGGCTCGTCAAGTTTAACCTGAGTATTCCGCGTGTGCAACTGTTTTGCACCCGTTGTATTTGAACGTAGAGTCTATCACACCCGATCATCACGTGGTGTCTCAGCACGAAGAACTTTCGCAACGGTGCATACTCAGGGAGAACACTTATACATTGATAATTTAGTGAGAGATTATCTTATAAAGCTACCGCCGAACTAAGCAAAATAAGATGTATAAAAGATAAACATCACATGCAATCATAATATGTGACATGATATGGCCATCATCATCTTGTGCCTTTGATCTCCATCTCCAGCGCATCGTCATGATCTCCATCGTCACCGGCATGACACCATGATCTCCATCATCTTGATCTATATCAATGTCTCGTCACATGGTCGTCTCGTCAACAATTGCTCTTGCAACTATTGCTATCGCATAGCGATAAAGTAAAGCAATTATTTGGCGCTTGCATCTTATGCAATAAAGAGATAATCATAAGGCTTCTGCCAGTTGTCGATAACTTCAACAAAACATGATCATCTTATACAACAACTTATATCTCATGACGTCTTGACCATATCACATCACAACTGAAGGAAATATGCCCTAGAGGCAATAATAAAGTTATTATTTATTTCCTTATATCATGATAAATGTTTATTATTCATGCTAGAATTGTATTAACCGGAAACATAATACATGTGTGAACACATAAACTTAGTGTCACTAGTATGCCTCTACTTGACTAGCTCGTTAATCAAAGATGGTTATGTTTCCTAACCATGAACAAAGTGTTGTTATTTGATTAACGAGGTCACATCATTAGTTGAATGATCTGATTGACATGACCCATTCCATTAGCTTAGCACCCGATCATTTAGTATGTTGCTATTGCTTTCTTCATGACTTATACATGTTCCTATGACTATGAGATTATGCAACTCCCGTTTACCGGAGGAACACTTTGTGTGCTACCAAACGTCACATAACTGGGTGATTATAAAGGAGCTCTACAGGTGTCTCCAAAGGTAGATGTTGGGTTGGCGTATTTCGAGATTAGGATTTGTCACTCCGATTGTCGGAGAGGTATCTCTGGGCCCTCTCGGTAATGCACATCACATAAGCCTTGCAAGCATTGCAACTGATGAGTTAGTTGCGGGTGATGTATTACAGAACGAGTAAAGAGACTTGCCGGTAATGAGATTAAACTAGGTATTGGATACCGACGATCGAATCTCGGGCAAGTAACATACCGATGACAAAGGGAACAACGTATGTTGTTATGCGGTCTGACCGATAAAGATCTTCGTAGAATATGTAGGAGCCAATATGGGCATCCAGGTCCCGCTATTGGTTATTGACCGGAGACGTGTCTCGGTCATGTCTACATGGTTCTCGAACCGTAGGGTCCGCACGCTTAACGTTACGATGACAATTATTATGAGTTTATGCATTTTGATGTACCGAAGATTGTTCGGAGTCCCGGATGTGATCATGGACATGACGAGGAGTCTCGAAATGGTCGAGACATAAAGATTGATATATTGGAAGCCTATGTTTGGATATCGGAAGTGTTCCGGGTGAAATCGGGATTTTGCCGGAGTACCGGGAGGTTACCGGAACCCCCCGGGAGCTATATGGGCCTTAGTGGGCTTTAGTGGAAAGGAGAAAGGGGCAGCCCAAGGTGGGCCGCGCGCCTCCCCCCTCCCCTAGTCCTATTAGGACAAGGAGAGGTGGCCGGCCCCCTCTCTCTCTTTCCCCCCTCAAGGAATCCTATTCCAACTAGGATTGGGGGGGGGGGGAATCCTACTCCCAGAGGGAGTAGGACTCCCTTGGCGCGCCCTCCTTGGCCGGCCGCACCCCTCCCCCTGGCTCCTTTATATACGGAGGCAGGGGGCACCCGAGGACACACAAGTTGATCCACGTGATCGTTCCTTAGCCGTGTGCGGTGCCCCCTGCCACCATATTCCACCTCGATCATATCGTTGTAGTGCTTAGGCGAAGCCCTGCGTCGGTAGAACATCATCATCGTCACCACGCCGTTGTGTTGACGGAACTCATCCCCGAAGCTTTGCTGGATCGGAGCCCGGGGAGCGTCATCGAGCTGTACGTGTGCTAAGAACTCGGAGGTGCCGGAGTAACGGTGCTTGGATCGGTCGGATCGGGAAGACGTACGACTACGTCCTCTACGTTGTGTCAACGCTTCCGCAGTCGGTCTGCGTGGGTACGTAGACAACACTCTCCCCTCTCATTGCTATGCATCACCATGATCTTGCGTGTGCGTAGGAAATTTTTTGAAATTACTACGTTCCCCAACAACAACATGCCCTGCAAAAACAAGTTAGACGTCCTCTAATTTGTTGTTGCAAGTTTTACGTGGCTGCTACGGGCTGAGCAAGAACCGTTCTTACCTACGCATCAAAACCACAATGATAGTTTGTCAAGTTAGTGTTGTTTTAACCTTCGCAAGGACCGGGCGTAGCCACACTCGGTTCAACTAAAGTTGGAGAAACTGACACCCGCCAGCCACTTGTGTGCAAAGCACGTCGGTATAACCAGTCTCGCGTAAGCGTACGCGTAATGTCGGTCCGGGCCGCTTCATCCAACAATACCGCCGAACCAAAGTATGACATGCTGGTTAGCAGTATGACTTATATCGCCCACAACTCACTTGTGTTCTACTCGTGCATATAACATCAACGCATAAAACCTGGCTCGGATGCCACTGTTGGGGAACGTTGTGACGCCCCCGATTTGATCGTACACTAATCATACACGCAAATGTGTACGATCAAGATCAGGGACTCACGGGAAGATATCACAACACAACTCTACAAATAAAATAAGTCATACAAGCATCATATTACAAGCCAGGGGCCTTGAGGGCTCAAATACAAGAGCTTGCTCGTAGACGAGTCAGCAGAAGCAACAATATCTGAGTACAGACATAAGTTAAACAAGTTTGCCTTAAGAAGGCTAGCACAAACTGGGATACAGATCGAAAGAGGCGCAGGCCTCCTGCCTGGGATCCTCCTAACTACTCCTGGTCGTCGTCAGCGGGCAGCACGTAGTAGTAGGCACCTCCGGTGTAGTAGGAGTCGTCGTCGACGGTGGCGTCTGGATCCTGGGCTCCAACATCTGGTTGCAACAACCAGGTAGAAGGGATAGAGGGAAAAGAAGGAGAAGAAACCGTGAGTACTCATCCAAAGTACTCGCAAGCAAGGAGCTACACTACATAAGCATGGGTATATGTGTAAAGGCCATATCGGTGGACTGAACTGCAGAATGCCAGAATAAGAGGGGGATAGCTAATCATGTCGAAGACTACGCTTCTGGCAGCCTCCGTCTTGCAGCATGTAGAAGAGAGTAGACTGAAGTCCTCCAAGTAGCATCGCATAGCATAACCCTAACCGATGATCCTCCCCTCATCGCCCTGTGAGAGAGCGACCACCGGTTGTATCTGGCACTTGGAAGGGTGCGTTTTATTAAGTATCCGGTTCTAGTTGTCATAAGGTTAAGGTACAACTCCAGGTCGTCCTGTTACCGAAGATCACGGCTATTCGAATAGATTAACTTCCCTGCAGGGGTGCACCACATAACCCAACACGCTCGATCCCATTTGGCCGGACACACTTTTCTGGTCATGCCCGGCCTCGGAAGATCAACACGTCGCAGCCCTACCTAGACACAACAGAGAGGTCAGCACGCCGGTCTAAATCCTATGGCGCAGGGGTCTGGGCCCATCGCCCTTTGCACACCTGCACGTTGCGAACGCGACCGGAAGCAGAACTAGCCCCCTTAATACAAGAGCAGGCTTACGGTCCAATCCGGCGCGCGCCACTCAGTCGCTGACGTCACGAAGGCTTCGGCTGATACCACGACGTCGAGTGCCCATAACTGTCCCCGCGTAGATGGTTAGTGTGTATAGGCCAGTAGCCAGACTCAGATCAAATACCAAGATCTCGTTAAACGTGTTTTGAAATAACCGCGAACGCCGACCAGGGCCAGGCCCACCTCTCTCCTAGGTGGTCTCAACCTGCACTGTCGCTCCGCCACAAAGATCCACCCAGAGGGCCGTCGGGACAAAGGTACTTTCAGCCCCCAATCCGTGAATCACTCGTGGGTACTCCTCGAGCCATCCCGACTTTAGTCATCACATGTATCATGTATAAAGTGTAGGTATATACCCGTGATCAACTCCCGAGTGATCACGGCCTGATAGTATAGCATGGCAGACGGACAAGAATGTATGGCCACTGATGATAAACTAGCATCCTATACTAAGCATTTAGGATTGCAGGTAAGGTATCAACAGTTGTAGCAACAATGACAGGTTATGCATCAGGATAGGATTAACGGAAAGCAATAACATGCTACACTACTCTAATGCAAGCAGTATAGAGAGTAGAGTAGGCGATATCTGGTGATCAAGGGGGGGGGGCTTGCCTGGTTGCTCTGGCAAGAGAGAGGGGTCGTCAACTCCGTAGTCGTACTGGGTAGCAGCGGCGTCGGTCTCGGTGTCTAGCGAGAGAAGAGGGGGACGAAACAATAAATATTAAGCAAACAGATGCATAGCGTTGCATGACATGATAAGTATCGGTGCTAGCGGTGCCCTAACGAGGTATGAGGTGATACCGGTGAAGGGGGATAACATTCGAGAAAGTATCCCCGGTGTTTCGCGTTTTTGGACACAGGAGCTGGAGGGGGATAGTTGTGAGTTTGACATGTTAGGGGTGCGTGGCGGACGAACGGGCTGCGTGTCCGGGTTCGTCTTGTCGTTCTGAGCAACTTTCATGTACAAAGTTTTTCCATCCGAGCTACGGATTATTTTATATTAATTTTTGAAGTTTTACTAATACTCTGGAATTAATTTAATTAACTAAATTCGAATTATCCAAAACAGTGGCCTGTGATGTCAGCATGACATCATCCAGGCATCAGCGGTCAACCTCAGATAGTCCAGGTCAACCTCAGATCTGGATGACTCTAAGTCTCGATCTAGATACATATTGAAAGTGGGAGCAATTAGCTAGAGTAGCTCCGGGCAGAGCATTGTAGACATAGAATTCGCAAAATACTTACGGATCTGTATGTGACAGACCCGTTGACTAAAATTATCTCACAAGCAAAACATGATCACACCTTAGTACTCTTTGGGTGTTAATCACATAGATATGTGAACTAGATTACTGACTCTAGTAAACCCTTTGAGTGTTGGTCACATGACGATGTGAACTATGGTTGATAATCACATGGTGATGTGAACTATTGCTGTTAAATCACATGGCAATGTGAACTGGATTATTGACTCTAGTGCAAGTGGGAGACTGAAGGAAATATGCCCTAGAGGCAATAATAAAGTTATTATTTATTTCCTTATTTCATGATAAATGTTTACAATTCATGCTAGAATTGTATTAACCGGAAACATAATACATGTGTGAATACATAGACAAACAGAGTGTCACTAGTATGCCTCTACTTGACTAGCTCGTTAATCGAAGATGGTTATGTTTCCTAACCATAAACAAAAGATTTGTTATTTGATTAACGAGGTCACATCATTAGTTGAATGATCTGATTGACATTACCCATTCCATTAGCTTAGCATCCGATCATTTAGTATGTTGCTATTGCTTTCTTCATGACTTATACATGTTCCTATGACTATGAGATTATGCAACTCCCGTTTGCCGGAGGAACACTTTGTGTGCTACCAAACATCACAACGTAACTGGGTGATTATAAAGGAGCTCTACAAGTGTCTCCAAAGGTACATGTTGGGTTGGCGTATTTCGAGATTAGGATTTGTCACTCCGATTGTCGGAGAGGTATCTCTGGGCCCTCTCGGTAATGCACATCACATAAGCCTTGCAAGCATTACAACTAATATGTTAGTTGTGAGATGATGTATTACGGAACGAGTAAAGAGACTTGCCGGTAACGAGATTGAACTAGGTATTGGATACCGACGATCGAATCTCGGGCAAGTAACATACCGATGACAAAGGGAACAACGTATGATGTTATGCGGTCTGACCGATAAAGATCTTCGTAGAATATGTAGGAGCCAATATGGGCATCCAGGTCCGGCTATTGGTTATTGACCGGAGACGTGTCTCGGTCATGTCTACATTGTTCTCGAACCGTAGGGTCCGCACGCTTAAGGTTTCGATGACAGTTATATTATGAGTTTATGAGTTTTGATGTACCGAAGGAGTTTGGAGTCCTGGATGAGATCAGGGACATGACGAGGAGTCTCGAAATGGTCGAGACATAAAGATCGATATATTGGACGACTATATTCGGACATCGGAAAGGTTCCGAGTGATTCGGGTATTTTTCGGAGTACCGGGTAGTTACGGGAGAAGCAATGGGCCTTGATGGGCTTTAGTGGGAAGATGAGAAAGGGTCAAGGGGCTGCTGCGCCCCCCCTCCCCTCTGGTCCGAATTGGACTAGGGAAAAGGGGGTCGGCCGCCTTTCCTCTCCTCCACTTCCTTCTCCCTTCCTCCCCTCTTGGTGGACTCCTACTAGGACTTGGAGTCCTAGTAGGACTCCACATCCTGGCCGCACCAAGCCTTGGCCGGCCTCCTCCTCCTCCATCCTTTATATACTGAGGCAGGGGGCACCCCATAGACACACAAGTTGATCTTCGTGATCGTTCCTTAGCCGTGTGCGGTGCATCCCTCCACCATATTCCACCTCGGTCATATCGTTGCAGTGCTTAGGCGAAGCCATGCGCTGGTAGAACATCATCATCGTCACCACGCCGTCGTGCTGACGGAACTCTTCCCCGACGCTTTGCTGGATCGAAGCCCGGGGAATGTCATCGAGCTGTACGTGTGCTAAGAACTCGGAGGTGCCGGAGTAACGGTGCTTGGATCGGTCGGATCGGGAAGACGTACGACTACTTCCTCTACATTGTGTCTACGCTTCCGTTGTCGAGCTACAAGGGTACGTAGATCATACTCTCCCCTCTCGTTGCTATGCATCACCATGATCTTGCGTGTGCGTAGGAAAATTTTGAAATTACTACGAAACCCAACATTCCACCTAAGCATGATATCAATGAGTCTCTCAAGGCCATGAGAATTTCCATTGATGAGTGCAAAGAAAGAACCGCTAGGATGCGTGCTAAAAAAGATTGCTTTGTAAAAGCGTGTTCTTCTAGTTTTTATGATAATAAGGATGAAGATCTAAAAGTAATTGATGTGTCTTCTATTAAATATTTGTTTTGCAATATGAATCTTGATAATGATGGGACTGGAGATGAGTCAACTTTAGTTAAAAGGCATCCCAATGATTCGGAGTTATTAGATCTTGATCCAAAAATTTGTAAAAGTGGGATTGAAGACGTCAAAACTTTACATAGTAATGAACCCACTATTTTGGATTTCAAGGAATTTAATTATGATAATTGTTATTTAATAGATTGTATTTCCTTGTTGCAATCCGTGCTAAATTCTCCGCATGCTTATAGTCAAATTAAAGCTTTTACTAAACATATCGTTGATGCTTTAATGCAATCTTATGAAGAAAAGCTTGAATTGGAAGTTTCTATCCCTAGAAAACTTTATGATGAGTGGGAACCTACTATTAAAATTAAAATTAAAGATCATGAATGCTATGCTTTGTGTGATTTGGGTGCTAGTGTTTCCACAATTCCAAAAACTTTGTGTGATATGTTAGGTTTCCATGAATTTGATGATTGTTCTTTTAACTTGCACCTTGCGGATTCCACCATTAAGAAACCTATGGTAAGAATTAATGATGTTCTTATTGTTACAAATGGGAATTATGTGCCCGTAGATTTTATTGTTCTTGATATAGATTGCAATCCTTCATGTCCTATTATTCTTGGTAGACTTTTCCTTAGAACGATTGGTGCAATTATTGATATTAAAGAAGGGAATATTAGATTCCATTTTCCGTTCAGGAAAGGCATGGAACACTACCCTAGAAAGAAAATAAAATTACCTTATGAGTCTATTCCGAGAGCCACTTATGGATTGCATGCCAAAGATGATAATACCTAGATCTATGCTTGCCTTTTTGCCTAGCTAGGGGCGTTAGACGATAGCGCTTTTTGGGAGGCAACCTAATTTTATTTTCGTTTCTTGCTTTTTGGTTCTGTTTACTAATAAATAATCCATCTAGCATCTGTTTAGATGTGGTTTTATGTTTTAATTAGTGTTTGTGCCAAGTAGAACCTTTGGGAAGACTTGAGTGAAGTTTATATGATCTTGCTGTAAAAAACAGAAACTTTAGCGCTTACAATATTAGCTTCAACTTTTTACTGGAGAGTGCTTTTAAGTTGATTATTTTTGCAGATTATTAATAGACACATTACTCACGTACAGAAATTTATTTTGGAATTTTTGGAGTTCCAGAAGTATACGATTGATACAGATTACTACAGACTGTTTTGTTTTTGGCAGATTCTGTTTTTCGTGTGTTGTTTGGTTATTTTGATGAATCTATGGCTAGTATCGGAGGTTATGAACCATAGAGAAGTTGGAATACAGTAGGTTTAACACCAATATAAATAAAGAATGAGTTCATTACAGTACCTTGAAGTGGTGTTTTGTTTTCTTTCGCTAACGGAGCTCATGAGATTTTCTGTTAAGTTTTGTGTTGTGAAGTTTTCAAGTTTTGGGTAAAGATTTGATGGATTATGGAACAAGGAGTGGCAAGATCCTAAGTTTGGGGATGACCATAGCACCCCAAGGTAAAATTTAAGGACAAACAAAAGCCTAAGCTTGGGGATGCCCCAGAAGGCATCCCCTCTTTCGTCTTCATCCATTGGTAACTTTACTTGGAGCTATATTTTTATTCACCACATGATATGCGTTTTGCTTGGAGCGTCTTGTATGATTTGAGTCTTTGCTTTTTAGTTCACCACAATCATCCTTGATGTACACACCTTTTGGGAGAGACACACATGAATCGTAATTTATTAGAATACTCTATGTGCTGCACTTATATCTTTTGAGCTAAACAGTTTTGCTCTAGTTCTCAACTTATATCTTTTAGAGCACGGTGGGGGCTTTATTTTATAGAAATTATTGATCTCTCATGATTCACTTATATTATTTTGAGAGTATTTTAGAACAGCATGGTAGTTTGCTTTGGCTATAAAATTAGTCCTAATATGAACATCCAAGATGGGTATAATAAAAAGTATCATATATAGTGCCTTGAATACTATGAGAAGTTTGATACTTGATGATTGTTTTGAGATATGGAGATAGTGATATTAGAGTCATGCTAGTTGAGTAGTTATGAATTTGAGAAATACTTGTTCTAAAGTTTGTGATTCCCGTAGCATGCACGTATGGTGAACCGTTATGTGATGAAGATAGAGCATAGCCACACTATATGATTTTGTAGGGATAACTTTCTTTGGCCATGATATTTTGAGAAGACATGATTGCTTTGTTAGTATGCTTGAAGTATTATTATTTTTATGTCAATATTAGACTTTTATATTGAATCTTTCGGATCTGAACATTCATGCCACAATAAAGAAAATTACATTGAGAAATATGCTAGGTAGCATTCCACATCAAAAATTCTATTTTTATCATTTACCTACTCGAAGATGAGCAGGAATTAAGCTTGGGGATGCTTGATACGTCTCCAACATATCTATAATTTTTTATTGTTCCATGCTATTATATTATCCATTTTGGATGTTTAATGGGATTTACTATACACTTTTTTATTATTTTTGGGACTAACCTATTAACCCAAGGCCCAGTGGAAATTGCTGTTTTTTTGCCTATTTCAGTGGTTCGCAGAAAAGGAATATCAAACGGAGTCCAAACGGATTGAAACATCCGGGAGCGTGATTTTTGGAACAAACGTGATCTAGAGGACTTGGAGTGGATGTCAAGAAATCATCGAGGAGGCCATGAGGCAGGGAGGCGCGCCCCCCACCCTCGTGGGCCCCTCGTGGCTCCACCGACCTACTTCTTCCTCCTATATATATACCCGTGTACCCCGAAACCAACCAGGGGCACCACGAAAACCTATTTCCACCGCCGCAACCTTCTGTATCTGTGAGATCCCATCTTGGTGCCTCTTTCGGCGCTCCGCCGGAGGGGGAGTCGATCACGGGGGGCTTCTACATCAACACCATAGCCTCTCCGATGATGTGTGAGTAGTTTACCACAGACCTTCGGGTCCATAGTTATTAGCTAGATGGATCCTTCTCTCTCTTTGGATCTCAATACAAAGTTCTCCTCGATCTTCTTGGAGATCTATTCGATGTAACTCTTTTTGCGGTGTGTTTGTCGAGATCCGATGGATTGTGGGTTTATGATCAAGATTATCTATGAACAATATTTGAATCTTCTCTGAATTCTTTTATGTATGATTGGTTATCTTTGCAAGTCTCTTCGAATTATCAGTTTGGTTTGGCCTACTAGATTGATCTTTCTTGCAATGGGGGAAGTGCTTAGCTTTGGGTTCAATCTTGCGTTGCTCGATCCCAGTGACAGAAGGGGAAACGACACATATTGTATTGTTGCCATCGAGGATAAAAAGATGGGGTTTATATCATATTGCTTGAGTTTATCCCTCTACATCATTTTATCTTACCTAATGCGTTACTCTGTTCTTATGAACTTAATACTTTAGATGCATGCTGGATAGCGGCCGATGTGTGGAGTAATAGTAGTAGATGCAGGCAGGAGTCGGTCTACTTGTCACGGACGTGATGCCTATATACATGATCATGCCTAGATATTCTCATAATTATGCACTTTTCTATTAATTGCTTGACAGTAATTCGTTCACCCACTATAATATTTATGCTATCTTGAGAGAAGTCACTAGTGAAACCTATGGCCCCCGGGTCTATTTTCCATCATATAAGTTTTCCATCTATTTTTACTTTGCAATCTTTACTTTCAGTTTTTACATAAAAATACCAAAAATATTATCATCTCTATCAGATCTCACTTTTGCAAGTGGTCGTGAAGGGATTGACAACTCCTTGATCATGTTGGTTGCAAGGTTCATATTTGTTTGCGCAGGTATGAGGGACTTGCGTGTGGCCTCCTACTGGATTGATACCTTGGTTCTCAAAAATTGACAGAAATACTTACGCTACTTTGCTGCATCACCCTTTTCTCTTCAAGGGAAAAACCAACGCATGCTCAAGAGGTAGCATCCGCGTCAGTATTTTCCCCAAAGAGGAAGGATGATGCCGTACAACTTCGGTAGGTATTTCCCTCAGTTATGAAACCATGGTTATTGAACCAGTAGGAGAACCAAGCAACACTACGGAAATGGTACCTGCATACAAATAACAAAAACTTGCAACCCGACGCGTATAAGGGGTTGTCAATCCCTTTACAGTAAACGGCGTCAGATCTGTGCAAGTTGATGGATAAATATTGTGATAGATTGGATAAATAGATCTCAAATAAAAGATGTGAATAAAAAGTACAGCAAGATATTTTTGGATTTTTGGAATAATATATCTGACAACAAAAGCAAGTAAAATAGATCTCAAGGCAAATATGATAAAGGATAGACCCGGGGGCTATCGATTTCACTAGTGGCTTCTCTCGAGAAAATAGCAACACGGTGGGTAAACAAATTACTGTTGGGCAGTTGATAGAACTTCAAATAATTATGACGATATCCAGGAAATGATCATCATATAGGCATCACATCCAAGATTAGTAGACCGACTCCTACCTGCATATACTACTATTACTCCACACATCGACCGCTATCCAACATGCATCTAGTGTATTAAGTTCATGAAAAGATGGAGTAATGGAATAAGAACGATGAAATGATATAGAGAAGATCTATTCATGTAGGAATAGACCCCATCTTGTTATCCTTAATGGCAACGATCAATACATGTCTTGTTGCCCCTTCTATCACTGGGAAAGAACACCGCACGACCGAACCCATCACAAAGCACCTCTTCCCATGGCAAGAAAAATCGATCTAGTTGCCCTAACTAAACCAAAGATTCATAAATACGAGGCTATAAGTAATCATGCATATAAGAGATCAAAGAACTCAAATAACTTTCATGGATAAAATGATCTGATCATAAACTCAAAGTTCATCGGATCCCAACAAACACACCCAAAAAGAGTTGCATCAAATAGATCTCCAAGAGACCATTGTATTGAGAGTCATAAGAGAGATAGGAAGCCATCTAGTTACTGACTATGGACCTGTAGATCTACAATGAACTACTCACGCATCATCAGAGAGGCACCAATGAGGATGATGAACCCCTCCGTGATGGTGTCTAGATTGGTTCTGGTGTTTGTAGAACTTGCGGTGGTTGGAAGTGTGTTTCGTCAACTCCCCTAGGGTTTTTGAATTTTTTGGGAATTTATAGAGCGAAGAGGCGCTGTGGGGGGCACTGAGGTGGGCACAACCCACCAGGCGCGCTTGGGCCCTGATGACCCACAAGTACATTGGATCAATTGTATCCTTTTCGATAAGTAAGAGTGTCGAACCCAACGAGGAGCAGAAGGAAATGACAAGCGGTTTTCAGTAAGGTAATGTCTGCAAGTGCTGAAATTGTAAGTAACAAAGTAGTTTGATAGCAAGATAATTTGTAACGAGCAAGTAACGATAATAGTAGCAAAAGTGCAGCAAGGTAGCCCAATCCTCTTGAGGCAAAGGGCATGCCAAAATGGTCTCTTATAATAAGCAAAGCGTTCTTAAGGGTACACGGGAATTTCTCTAGTCACTTTCATCATGTTGATTCGATTCATGTTCGCAACTTTGATAATTTAATATGTGGGTGGACAGTGCTTAGGTGTTGTTCTTACTTGAGCAAACCTCATACCTATGATTAACCCCCTCGCAAGCATCCGCAACTACGAGAAAGTATTAAGAATAAATTCTAACTATAGCATTAAACTTTTGGATCCAATCGGTCCCTTACGGAATAGCGCATAAACTAGGGTTTAAGCTTCTGTCACTCTCTCAACCCATCATCTAATAACTACTCCACAATACATTCCCTTAGGCCCAAATATGGTGAAGTGTCATGTAGTCGACGTTCACATGACACCACTAAGGGAATCACAACATACATACTATCAAAATATCGAACACATATCAAGTTCACATGATTACTTGCAACAAGATTTCTCCGGTGACCACAAGAACAAAAGTAACTACTCACAAATGATAATCATGCTCAAGATAAAAGGGGTATTAAATAGCATATTGGATCTGAACATATAATCTTCCACCAAATAAACCATATAGTAATCAACTACAAGATGTAATCAACACTACTAGTCAGCCTCAAGCACCAATCTATAGTTCCGGTATACAGATTGAACATAAGAGATGAACTAGGGTTTTGGAGGAGATGGTGCTGTTAAAGATGTTGATGGAGATTTCCCTCCCCAAGATGGGAGAGTTGTTGGTGATGATGATGACGATGATTTCCCCCTCTGGGAGGGAAGTTCCCCCGGCGGAATCGCTCCGCCGAAGGGCAAAAGTGCTCCTGCCCAAGTTTCGCCTCGAGATGGCGGCGCTCCATCCCGAAAGTCTTCCCCTTATTTCTTCTAGGTCAAAATGACTTATATACCAGAAGAGGGGCACCGGAGGTGGGCTGGGCTGAGCACAACCCACCAGGGCACGCCTGGCCCCCTGGTGTCTTGTGCTCACCAGGTGGCCCCCCTCCGGTGGTTATTTGCTCCAACATTTCTTATTTATTCCATAGAAAATCCTCGTGAAGTTTTAGCTTATATGGAGTTGGGCAGAACAGGTAGCCTGACATAGCTTTTTCAGGTCCAGATTTCCAGCTGCCGGAATTCTCCCTCTTTGTGTGTACCTTGCATATTATGAGAGCAAAGGCATTAGAATTACTCCAAAAAGCATTATTATGCATAAAAACATTATAAATAACACTAGGTAAACATGATGCAAAATGGACGTATCAACTCCCCAAAGCTTAGACCACGCTTGTCCTCAAGCAAAAACCAAAATCGAAAAACATGTCCACATGCTTAGAGAGAGAGGTGTCGATAATGTCAAAATACTGATATAGAAGCATCATGTGAATTATTATAACAACAAAAACTTTAACATAAAATTTTTATCATAGACTTCTCATGAATAAGTAACAATTCATCACAACGTCAAAGTATAAAGCATAAACTCTATTAGAAACCAACAAACTATTTCTCAGTCAACTTTGCAACTACAATTCATCATCTTTACAGGAAGGGTCACGTAGCGGAGCCTTTAGGCAATTCCACATACTCAACCATCATATACTCTTCTATGATTGCTAACACTCACCGCATACACATGAGCAAAAAATTTCAACTGGACACATAGAAAGATAGGGGCTTAAAATTTTGCCTCCCAACGTATTCAGCTCAAGGGTGATGTCAACAATAATAACTCATGCTACCCATATTTAACTGGACATATGTGCCTAGATCTTTTCTCACTGCATGATGCTTGACGAAGGAGAAAAATAAAAAGGAATAGAGAGAAAAATTTGACTTGCATAAAAGTAAATACATAAAAGTAAAGGATGGGCCTTCGGAGAGGGAAGCAGAGGTTTCCATGCGCTTATTTGTTTGTATGCTCAACCCCTTAGTGCAAAAGAATGTCACGCCCCTTATGATAGCAACCTTTATTATGCAGTCTGTCGCTTTTATTCGTTGCTATCACAATGTCGTACAACTCTCAATTTTTTCTTTTACACTAAATGATCTAACACTTTTAGAAGCAATTTTTATTGCCTTATTGCACCGATAACAACTTACTTGAAGGATCTTACTAAATCCTTAGGTAGGTATGGTGGACTCTTGAAAATAATATTTGGGTTTAAGGGTTTTTGGATGCACAAGTAGTATCTCTATTTAGTGCGGAATTTTCGGCTAGCAAAGATGGGGGGCAAGCACCACATGTTGAAGGATCTATAACAATATAACTTTTATGTGAATATGAAAAAGCATAAATCATTATGTTGTCTGCCTTGTCCAACGTC
Source organism: Triticum urartu (assembly GCF_056163025.1). Classification (NCBI taxonomy): domain Eukaryota; kingdom Viridiplantae; phylum Streptophyta; class Magnoliopsida; order Poales; family Poaceae; genus Triticum; species Triticum urartu. Next base: position 9,640,667 of record NC_141879.1, read on the forward strand.
AATAATTTTGGCTTTTAATATTTTGATGGGGGATCACAATCAAAAAAGATTTCCAGGTTAGTGTATTTGCATGTGAATCTTCTCTTCCCTTATTAATTTTTTCATGAGTTGCATCATTAACCAATGCTATGTTTGTCAATCTCTAATGAAATTTTCTACTTATACTTTTCCCTATGTGGTGTCATTACCTACCATAAGATTAGCATATGATTTTTTTCATTTATTTCCTTTCTTTTTATTGAAACATGAAAGTAAAAACTAAAACTAAACTTTATTATGTATCATGCACACGATTACAAGGATAGATCACTGAGCAAACTCTCGAAAAGAAAGGATCAAACTAAACTTTTATTCATCTAAAGCAAAAGATAACTAATGATAGAACTAAAATAAGTAAAGGCAAAAGATAATGGGGGTGATACGATACCGTGTCACCTCCCCCAAGCTTGACGGACCAAGGGGAGTGCCCGTACCCGATACTCAATTTCTTTTTGGTGATGAAGAAGAAGGTGGTGGTGATGAAGTGGTAACGATCTTGTCCTCGGGTTTCCAAGGCAGAGAGCCACCATCATAAGAGGAGGAATGAGTCTCACGGGTCCTGCAACTGGCAGCCAAACTCATACCTTTAAACCTCGCAACGTATTCAAAGACTTGGTTTTGGAGACCGTAGATCTGGCTTTGGAGGAAGTTAATTTGCTCATTGAGGGTGAAGACGATGTCCTTCATGGACTTGCCATCCACCTTGAGATCACGGATAAGGTCCGTGATCATGAGGTGATTGGCATTGAGTCCACGCTCCACCAGCCTGGTCTCCAAGGTTTCCGTCCCCTTGGGGCCTTGCACATCACGGATGTTAAGCACCCCCTCATGCATCTGGATGGCCTGAGGGTGCTGCACCATTTCCCGCAAATATGGGTTAATGACGTTCTTGAAGAACTTGTCCTTGGAGGAGCTTGAAGCGGCCATGGTAGATGGCTGTTAGAAAACAACAAGGAAGAAGATTTCTCCGCGATACGGTGGTCAATAGGTTCTTGGGGTATATAGAGATTTTTTATCTTGGGAAACAAGCAAAAAGAAGAAGAAATGGAGTCCGGAAGGTACCCGAGGTTGGCACAACCCACCTGGGTGCGCCTGGCTGCTAGGCGCGCCCTGGTGTCTTGTGCCCGCCAGGGTGACCTTCCTGGTTGTTTCTTATTTTCCTAATTTTTGTTATATTTCAAAATGAACAGAAAATATTTTTGTAGATTTTTGGAGTCCGTTTACTTATCGTGTCACGTACCTCCTTTTTTTCATGATTCTGGAGTGTTCCGGAAAGTCTCTTTTATGTGTTCTTCCAGTGTCATAGTTTGGACGTCATAGTTTGGACATGACCTAAGATATAATGCTTTATTCTTTGCCCATTAACAACCTTTGGGTTAGTACCTTCGACATTATTTATTTTAATAGCTCCGGATCGATAAACCTCCTCGATAACATAGGGTCCTGCCATTTGGAGTGGAGTTTTCCTGCAAAGAATCTGAAACGAGAGTTGTGCAATAGAACATATTCTCCAACCGTGAACTCATGCTTTTGGATTCTTTTATCATGTCATCTTTTAACTTTTTTTTTAAATAATTTGGCATTTTCATAAGTTTGGATTCTTCATTCATCTAAAGAGCTAATATCAAATAACCTCTTTTCACCGGCAAGTTTGAAATCATAGTTGAGTTCTTTAATTTTCCAATAAACTTTATGTTATAACTCAAAAGGCAAATTGATATACGTACAAACAACCAAATAATTAATATAGTCATAAAATTTCGTTCGTATATACACAACAATGTATTTTCTCTCTATCTAGACGGATCTAAGACGACTAATATGGATCAAAGGGAGATGACTATCGATAACATGACAGTACTACGCTAGTATCGGAAAAGACGCCACATGAGCCGATAGAAGGGCTCGTGAAACAGCCAGCGGTCGGACTGGAGCAGGTCGTCCACCAGCCTGCGCCCCTCCGGGTTGCTGTGGAGCCACTCCGCCACCAGAGCCACCCAGACAAGGACGAGCCAGAGCACAGGGACGAGGGACACAAGCGCTAGCAGGCTCGCGGCGAGGTACAGCAGGCTGCCGGCGAGGTCTTGCAGCGCGGCCCATAGCGTGTGTTGGAGTTGTGTCGAATATAGTGTACGAGGTAGATTACAGTTGGACTTGTAGTTGTATTGTGTTTAGATAGGATATGGAGTCGTGTCCTAATAGGACACTTGTATCCTAGGCCTCTCATATATAGCGGGGTAGACACACGATGTAACCTATGCCAACATAATAGTACAGGCAAGCAGAGGGAGCCGGCGCCCGGGTGGCCGGTGTGCGGTATTGTGACGGTGTCACGGGGAAGAGCGCCCGTAGTCAGGCCTGGGGATGTAGCCAAGATGGTGAACCTTGTTAACAAATCCCATAGTCAGGCTTGATGTTGTGCAGTGCAGACTCGTGAGGATTTATTTTGGTTAAAAAAACAAGGAGGACGTCGTTCGTTGCGGTCAAGGGTGTTGCTCAGTGTTGTCTTGTTACTGGGGCATTGACTTGATGGCTATGACATTGGATCGATCAAGTATGTTTGCTCAAGAAGAAGAGAATAGGCTTGGAAAGTCACGTCTGGTGTAGTTGCTGTTGTACACACACAAGAAGGCTTAGGCCTCGTTTGGTAGCGAAGTATTTTCTAAGCATTTTGAGAATACTGTAGTTTTTGAGATTACCACAGTTTTATTTACAACGAGCTGTTTGTTTGCCCCTAATAACTGTTGTTTTAATATTGTAGCATTTGGCAAACTGTAGTTTTTTCTCTGTTTAATAAAAAAAGCCCCCGACCTGTTTTTTAAAAACAGAGCGGCAAAAAGAAGGGAGTCCCCTCGTTATCCTTCCCCGCTCCTCGCTCTGGCTCGTTCTCACGCCGCCGCCGCCGCCGCCCTTTCGTCTTCCATCGGCGGCCATGGGGAAACAAAGAGATGGAGATGGAGAGACGAAAGGTGATTACTCTGCCCTCCATCCTCCCTCATCGCTCCTTCCCGCCTCTCCCCGCCAACCGCCGGCTCCTTCCTCTGCACGGCCGTGCCGTTCTCCACTGTGCATGCCGCTGGTATCTGCGGACGGCGCCGCGACACACAATCTCCTCGATGCCGTCCGAACTTGCTGACGAGAAGGCCGTCCTCGATTAAGGGGCAGCGTAGATTCTCCTTGGATAGATTGAGAAGCAAGATTTAGTGGCTTGGCTAGACGCAACCTAGATGATCTTAGCTTGGTGATAGCTTTATGTAGTAGCCCGAAATATGGCGTAAGACAGTCTGCATTGCTGCGATTTTCAGAAATATGTGTGTTACAGAAGCATTGGCTATCTAGGTCGGCTTATATCTGAAGCCAAAAGAAAGTAGACAGCCAAGCTGCTGCTTGGTCGGCTTATATCAGGCTGCGATTTCAGAAATATGTATGTTACAGAGGCTTTGGCTATCTAAGTTGATGCTTGGTTACCAGCTTACAAATTTTGACAGCCAATCAGGCTGTGGAAGTGTAAATAGACTGTGTAAGACAAGTAGTAGAACCCCAATCTCGCTGCTGAAATGCACAACAGTCATACCATAGCGATTTTGTTGTTTTTCATTCAGACAATTCAGATTCCAATATACCTATTCGAACCTGATTCTCAAAAAAGACAAACCACACCTGGTACTTTTAGCAAGGGTAGGGGCTAGAGGTGACAGTTCATTAATTTGTAGCATGCATTTTGTAGCTAGCGTGGTTTCGGCCCACCCATAACAATTTTGTTCTATCATTAGCAGTTGCTCACTACAGATTTTTGCCTAGCTCCACGACAGCCTACAAGCCTGCGTACATTAGGATATAGTATTTTGTTTTGTCAATGTAATCCATGGTGTGGCGTCATGCACGAGATATTAGGATTTACTGAAGTTGATTTGTTTTAACCAAATATTTATGATAACTATGATATTTGTTTCGTGTAATCCATGGTGTGGCCTCATGCAGGACATATTAAGATTTACTAAAGTTGATTTGTTTGAATGAGATAGTTAGGATAACTCTGATATTATTTCGAGTTGGATCCTTGTAAATTTTTCTGATGTTTGTGCTGATTTGAACGCTGATGCATTTTGCTTCCCAATTGCAGACAAGAAAAAGAGAGCATCATGGACCACTGCTCAACTAGACCTGCTCGTTTCTGTGATGAAAGAGTATGCAGATGCAGCTAGATTTCGTGGTCAGAATGGATGGACGAAAGAAGGATGGAATTCCATGACTACACGATTGAATAATCAGTTTCCAAGAGCTAATTTCATTGTTTGTCAACTAAAATTTAGAGAGCAGCGGTTGAAGAGAGAATATTTTGTTGTCAAATCTATTGTAGAGAAGAGTGGCTTCGGTTTTGATCCTAATACAAAAATGCCAACAACCATTGATGAAAAATGGGATGAATTGAGGAAAGAACAACGGAAGTGGAGATACAAAGCTTTCCCTTACTATGATGACTTGCATGCAATTTATGATGGTACGTTGGTTTCACATGTAATGAATTTAGCATATGATCTTGCTTCCTTGTAGTTTACAATGTATTCCTCTGTACCCAGGTAAAACAGCGGAGGGGAAGGGCTGTAAGAGGACAACTGATGTGGTTGAAGAGAAGTCCAGTCCGGCTACAGATTTACCACAAGGGGAAAGCTTCACACAACAAGTTCTAGATGCCGCTGGGCTTAATTCGCCTAGTCCAACATTACCAGCTCCAGGCTTTGCAGGTCATAATTACGAGTGGACTGAAGGCATATATGGTGAGGATGTTGATGTATTTCCTGGTAACAACACAGAACATGTGGAGAATAACAGTAGCCAAATTCCCACAGAAAACATGAACACACTTCCTGACCCATCACCTATGAAAAAGGCTAGGACTTCTAAAGGCAATGATGAAGGTAAGGCTTAGAGAGGAAAAGAAACAGCGATTGAAGATCTGGTTGCTGTTAGAAAAGAAGAACTTAAAACTTATGTGGATGTAAAGACAAAACAAATTGAGAGCTATACAGAAGTGAAAATGGCACAGATGGAAAAATAAGATCCTGACAAAGATCCTTATTGCATTGCCAATTGCATTTGTCAAACTTAAGACCATACCAGATCTCTCAGCAAGTGATCATCTGAAGATGATCGAGTATCTGAAAGGACAAAGAATTGACCGTGAAATCTTCATGACAGTGGAGCATGATGTTGTTCTAGAGATCCTCAAGCAAGTGCTTGGCCATCAAATTTAAAGCAATAATTCATTCTAGTTATTTTCATATGAAAAATAAAATTCTTTCATACTATATTATTGGTTTATTGGTTCATATTACTTTAGTTTTGTGTTTTTGTAAAGAAATATCACCATGGACTATACCATCACTGGTAGAAAAAGGGCCTATAGTCCCGGTTCGTAAGGGCCTTTAGTCCCGGTTCCTGAACCGGGACTAAAGTGTCGGTACTAATACCTCCCCCCTTTAGTCCCGGTTCAATCCAGAACCGGGACTAAAGGCCCTCCACGTGGGCAGTGCGCAGAGCCCAGTCAGGAGACCCTTTGGTCCCGGTTGGTGGCACCAACCGGGACCAATAGGCATCCACGCGTCAGCATTTCTGTGGCTGGGTTTTTTTTGAAAGGGGGGGGGGGGTTGGGGGTTTTGGGGGGTTAATTTAGGTGTTTCATATATTGTGTTAGCTAGCTATAATTACTAGAGAGAAGTGTCCTCTCTTATGTCCGTGCTTGGTCGACGCTACGTACTATACATACGTATAGAGAGGACTAGACACGCTGGCTAGCTAGTAAGCAAACGAAGGAAACAGAAGATCGTGATGAACATATATGCATACAGAGAGAAGTGATATCTACCACCTCTCCTTCTCCGAGAGATTGGTCGAACAACAAGTTCTCGTATATCTATCTGACACTACCAGCTATATATATACAGTAATTATCTCTTACAAATATAATCATACGGACTCAGGGTCAACATAGAATTCTCCGTCTTCAGGGATCACGTGGTCAAGAAAGAATGCCGCCAATTCCTCTTGAATTCCTCGCATGCGAGCTGGTGCTAGGAGTTCATCCCGCTTCCGAAACATCTAATTTAAAGAAGGGGGTCAATACATATATATATGAATGAATGAAACTCAACACAAATGATGGTAATAAAATAAAATTGTGAATGTTGTTATTTACGTACTGCATATTGTTTGTTAGTGTAGCACCGCTCACAGGTCGTGTGGCGGATGGACTCGCAAACATAGTATCCACAGAAATCATTCCCTTGTTCCTGCCACAACCACTTTACAAGAAATAGAGGTTAATCAAACTGATAAGCAAGAATGCCAAATGGTATTGATGAAACTAGCGCTTGAATGACTAGTAGATGCGCTTAAAATTCTACTATAGCTAGTACTTACTTTCGGGTGTCTAAATTGCAGCTCCTTCGGCAGTCCCGGAGCTTTTCTGGTGAATTTTCTCCAAACCCTCCCGGACAAAGAAAACAATTACTTGATATATCAGGAAATGAACAAAGTTGCTGATATGGTGGATAATGATCGATTTAATTTACTTCTCGAGTATTTGAGTCATGTCTGCATAGTCCTTGGGATCTTTTCGTCTTGAGTCTAAGACGGTTACTAGTCCCTGCTCAAGCTTAATATGTAGGAGAATATAGTGGAAACTGCACACGCATGCATAACTCATCAATTACATTACTATAACCTTGACTAATATATAAGGGAAACCGAATACGCACAAGACAGTAACACTCACTTGAAGTTGTAAGGAAAGACTATTATATCTTTGTTTTGATTTATTATCAACGATTGTAGCATGCTGGCCTCGGTTTCTGCGGCATGAAATTTAACCTGAGTTGCATCTATGAGATATGTGTTAATGAACCCAATATCACTGACTTGTCTTTTCTTCAATTCGATGATCTTCAATCTGCATAATATAGTGAGGATGATTATAAATACATGCAATGAAAGAGCTAAGCTATATAGAGAAACTTAATGACAGAAGTAGTACTACTTACAGACAGTAGCAGGTGACAGTTGCTTTATCGAGGGCCAATTGATTGAAGAACTGATAGAACTCCTCAAATGGAACAGGCAACAGATCAATTCCAACAAGGTCATGCTCCGGTTTAACTCTCGCATACAAAGTACTCCTCCCCCCAGAGTCTCTGCAGATTTTCAAGTACCAATAATGCAATCTTCGCATCATCGTTGATAGAGATCTTTCATCTTTGACGAGAGGCTTCCCGTACTCGTATCTTTGTATTTGCACGTCCATGGGTTCATAATGTACTTCATCGGGCAGGTAATCTGCAAGATTGCTATAACCGGGCACCATCCTCGGATCATTATCGGCGTTGTGGCTAGGCACCTTGAGCGGGGGGCATGATTGCTTCGCTTGTTCGCCGAGCTGGGCAATTTGTTTCCCAGCTCGTCGTTCTTTCAGCCTTTGATCACTGACAGTACTTCCCGACCGCTCCGCTTCGGCAAATTCCTTTCCAATAATGCGGTCATAGTTTCCTTTCGGCGAATCAGACTTCGGTGGTTTTGTCAGGGCAGCCAGAGTGCGCTTCACTTTCACCCGATCTACCTTCTCCTCCGGAGGTGGATGTTTCTTTGCTTTCACCCCTTCAAAGAATTTCTTCACTTCTTCTCGCACGATCTCGGCGTTCTCCTCCTGGGTCCTCTCGTATGGTAACTTCCCTGGAGTCTTCAGAGAAGGACCGAATCTGTATGTCCTCCCGCCTCTGGTTGTACTGCTAGACGCCGACCGAGAAGACGTAGCGGTTGTCTTCTTTACTTGCTTAAGCGGCGGAGGAGAAGGACTACGATGCGCCGGAGCAGCTGGAGCGGCGGCAGGTCTCTTCCGCCCTTGCTGACGAGGCGGAGAAGGAGGAGGCTGGCTGCTCGGGCGCGTCGGTGCAGGCGGAGAAGGAGGCGGAGTGCCGCCACGCGCCGGAGAAGGAGCCGGCCGAGGGCCCTGATCGTCACTCGCCGGAGGAGGAGGAGGCGGTGGAGGCGGAGTGCCCTAACTCGCCGGAGGAAGAGGAGGAGGCGGAGGCGTCCAGTTCGAAAGGTTGATGAGCTCCTTCCGCCATAGGCATGGAGTCTTCAAAGCAGACCCCAGCCGAGTCTCCCCTTCACCGGTAGGGTGGTCAAGCTGGAGGTCCTCAAATCCCTCCGTTATCTCATCCACCATCACCCTAGCATATCCTTCTGGAATCGGCCGGCAGTGAAAAGTTGCGCCGGGTTCAGTAGGATAAACAGAGCCAACAGCCGCCTTGACCTTCAAATTCATCCATTGCGTCATAAGGTGGCAATTTTGAGACTCCGTGATAGCATCCACGGGATAGCTGGCAGGAGCCATCAAGGCATGCTCTGGCTGAAGCAGCTCGGTGGAAGCCACGCTGCTTCTGCGCTGAGATGGCGGGGTAGCTTCGGGGGAGGCTTCGGCAGTACGTTTGCTGCGATTTGCTTCTCGTTCCTCTATCGCGTCCACCCTTGCTTGCAGCGCCTGCATTTGGGTCTGCTGTACTTTTTTCCTCCTCTCATGGGATTTGTAACCGCCTGCGTCCGGAAACCCAACCTTCCACGGAACGGAGCCTGGCGTGCCTCGTGTCCGTCCAGGGTGCTCAGGATTCCCGAGGGCCATTGTGAGCTCGTCGTTCTCTGTGTCTGGAAAGAACGTCCCTTCCTGCGCTGCTTCGATATACTGCTTAAGCTTACTGACTGATATGTCCATTTGATCGTTCGTCCAAATGCACTTCCCTGTTTCAGGGTCCAGGGTTCCGCCAGCCCCGAAGAACCAAGTCCGGCAACGGTCTGGCCAGTTATTTGTCTCTGGTTTGATCCCTTTATGAACCAGATCATTCTCACTCTTGGACCACTTAGGCCGGGCTACGAGGTAGCCACCTGACCCCGTGCAATGGTGAAGCTTCTTCTTCGCAGCATTTTGCTTGTTTGTCGCCGACATCTTCTTACTCTTTTCTGATGTCTTGTGGGCCACAAATGCGGGCCAGTGATCTCTGATCTTCTCATATCTGCCCTTGAATTCTGGTGTCTCATTTTTTTCGACAAACTTATTCAGCTCTTTCTTCCACCTCCTGAATAGTTCTGCCATCCTCTTCAGAGCAAAAGACTTGATTAATTTCTCTTTAACTGGGTTCTCTGGATTATCCTCAGGCGGTAGGGTGAAATTTGACTTCAGCTCAGTCCAAAGATCATTTTTCTGCATATCATTGACATAAGACACCTCAGGGTCTTCTGTAACTAGCTTAAACCATTGTTGGATGCTTATCGGGATCTTGTCCCTAACCAGAACCCCGCACTGAGCAACAAATGCGCTCTTTGTCCGGAGGGGTTCAATAGGTTGGCCGTCGGGCGCGATTGCTATGATCTCAAACTTTTCATCCGAGCTCAACTTTTTCTTCGGGCCTCGTCTCTTTACCGAAGTTGTGCTCGATTCGGAGGGCTAGAAAAAAGAACAAAGACTTAATTAATATGTGTACATACCAAAACAATGAATGCATCAATCAGCTAGTCAGCATAGGCTTAACTAATATATATACCTGGCCGGACTCGGTTCGGTCACCGGAGCCGTCATCACGGTCTCCTTCTTGCACCGGCATTGGATCACCGGAGCCGTCCTCATGTTCTTCTTCTTGCACCGGCATTAGGTCACCGTAGCCAGCTTGTTCACCCTCTCCTTCCAGACCATCGGTTTCGTTGAGAAACAACGAGATGGCATCACTTCCTTCTGCGATTATGTCCCTCAACAACGCTTCTTTTGTTGCTTCGTCTAGGGCGGTGTCCATAGTTTCTACAAATATTTACAACATGGCAATTATTATTCAAACATGACAGATGGATATATTAGTGCCAAACGTAGAACTAGCTACCTAATCATAGTAAGCTATCGGGAGGGGTATATATCGACAACGACGACACTACATCATGTTCGAGAGGATCGCCGAGGGGTCGGGAGGTTGCCTAGTGTCAAAGGATTCAACAAAACCATGTCTTCATCATTAGGCGAAAGTAACATGTGCATGATGGTACGAAGCTCTTCAAAGTTGTTCTGGAACGGAGTCCCAGATAGGATAATTCGCTTTTTGGTACAAAGTTCAGCAAGAGCCTTCCGAATATCGCTATTTGGAAGGCCTTTGCTGAATTCGTACCAAAAAGCGGATTATTCTATCCGGGACTCCATTCCAGAATAACTTTGCAGAACTTCGTACCAACATGCCCTGGTTACTTCTGGCTAATGATGAAGGCATGGATTTCTTCAATACTTTGACACTAGGAAACCTCTCTCTACTTCCGGCTAATAAGAAGAAGAAGAAGAAGAAGAAGAAGAAGAAGAAAAGAAGAAAAAAAGAGGAGAAGAAGAAAGGAATAGAGGAGAAAAGAGAAAATAGAATATATTCTATTTTCTCTTCTTCTCCACTATTCCTTTCTTCTTCTCCTCTTCTTTTTCTTCTTTTTTCTTCTTCTTATTTATTTCTCCTCTTCTTTTCGGTAGAGGAAACCCTAAATAGCTAGCAAGTATCATGGGTGTGAGATACATGTGGCCTTCGGTGTCGGACACTACATCCACGTCCCACAAGTGACGTGGGCGTCGAAGCCCGCGCCACTTGTGGGATGTGGGTGTAGTGTCCGACATCGACGGTACATGTATCTCACACCGACGATACTTTCTATTTAGGGTTTCTCCTCTACCGCTCCTCGACCTCTCGACGACCCTCGTTCCCGATAAAATAAAGAGGAAGAAGAAGAAGAAAAAAGAAGAGAAGAAAGAATAGAGGAGAAGACTTCCTCTTCTTTCTCTCCTCTTCTTCTCCCTCTTCTTCCCCTTCTTCCTCGCCTCTCTCATGAATGTCCGGCGTTCTCGACCCCCCCCCCCACGTGTCGAAGAAAAAAAAGAAGAAAAAAAAGAGGAGAAGAAGAAAGGAATAGAGGAGAAAAGAGAATATATAATATATTCTATTTTTCTCTTCTTCTCCTCTATTCCTTTCTTCTTCTCCTCTTCTTTTTCGTCTTTTTTCTTGTTCTTATTTATTTCTCCTCTTCTTCCTCTCCTCTTCTTCCCCTTTCTTCCTCTTCTTATTTTCCTTTTTATATGAACATATCATCATATATATGAACATACATTTTCTTTGCATATGCATATGAACATACATACTGAAAGTGTGTTATATCGACTAGAGGGGGGGTGAATAGGCGATTTTTATGAAAGACTTCAAAACGTGAGAGTTATGAAGACAAACAGTGAAGATTATGCCTATTACTATGCAGCGGAAGTTAGATTACACTAGGGCAGCCATGGTCATGTATTCAATAGAGTGAAAGCGCAATGACAAACAGCTTCAGTGTAATAAGGATCAGGTAGGAAGAAGTTATGAAGCCGAACAGATCATACATTCATGTTGTGAAGACAAAAGATAAAGCAAGCATGCAATGGCTTCACAATGAATAACTGTAAATGAAGGGAAGTGAAGATGAAACCAGTGACACGTTGAAGACAATGATTTGTTGGACCAGTTCCAGTTGCTGTGACAACTGTACGTCTGGTTGGAGCGGCTAGGTATTTAAACCGAAGGACACACAGTCCCGGACACCCAGTCAAGGACACTTAGTCCAAGACACCCAGTCCTCACCGTTTTCTCCTTGAGCTAAGGTCACACAGACCTCGCCCAATCACTCTAGTAAGTCTTCAAGGTAGACTCCCAAACCTTCACAGACTTCGTTCACTGGCCATCCACAATTTCTCTTGGATGCTCAGAACGCGACGCCTAACCGTCTGGAGGATGCACAGTCCTCAAGTGTAATAAGTCTTCAAATCACACAGACACGAAGACTTAAGTGATGCCCAATTTACTCTGGCTCTGGGTGGTTAGGGCTTTTCTCCTCACTGGGAATTTTTCTTTCAAAGGCTTCGAGGTGGGTTGCTCTCAAACGACAAAAGCCGTGCGCTGAAATCTGAGCAGCCAACCATTTAAGGTTGTGGGGGTGGACTATTTATAGCCACTTGGCAACCCGACCTGATCTGTCCGAAATGACCCTGGGTCACTAAGGAACTGACACGTGTACCAACGGTCGGATTTCGAACTCACACGGCAACTTTACTTGGGCTACAAGTAAAGCTGACTTGTCTGACTCTGGACAAGATTTTCTCTCATAGGCTTCGCTCGAAGACATAGGATTTGAATTAGGCATCACTTCAGTCATTCTGACTGGTTCTCTTCGACCCCACTTAGCAGTACGGTGGTTCCTATGACGCAACATGAATGAAATAAAACTACGAAGGATCTAGGTCTTCGAGTTTCAAAAGCTTCATAGGGAGTCTTCTCATGTCATTGTCTTCAATATGAATATCTTCATAAACCACCATTGTCTTCAATGTCTTCGTACATTTTTAGGGGTCATCTCTGGTAATAAAACCGAATCAATGAGGGACTTCTACCTGTGTTTTCCTGCAATTCTCACAAACACATTAGTCCCTCAACTAGGTTTGTCGTCAATACTCCAAAACCAACTAGGGGTGGCACTAGATGCACTTACAATCTCCCCCTTTTTGGTGATTGAAGACAAACTAGTTGAAGTTTTCAACGGGAAGCATAATTTGTGAAATTGTAAAGGAATTTGTCTTCATAAGTTGCAAGGGCTCCCCCTGAAGATGTGCATATAAGTAATTTGCTTCTTGAATGCAAATGCACATGGCAGGTTGTACTTGTGGAGATCCACTTCAACTTATGACAATCCACTATGCATGTGAAAGTATATGAAGATAATGACATGCATAATGGAAAATGGACGTCTGCAGAATGAGATGAGTGCGGAATTTATCGTCGCACATGCGGAATTTATCTTCGCATAGCGGAGTGACAAGCAGGTAGCAGACGGCCATCAAGGCTAAGTGTTATAACTCAAGGAAGCAAATGTAGCAAAAACGGGAGTTGTAAGCACGAAGAAAAATGTAGCAAGACATGAAGACACCCGCCCATAGTGACCCGCTTGAAGACTATAACCATCATATGCTTCTCCCCCTTTTGTCAGTGAGGACCAAAAAGGTTTGAAGACATAGAGGTTTCTACGCGTTCCCAGGCGCAGCAGGGTCGGTCGAGTTGTTTGGCGGCGGTGCAGACGTGCTTGGTGCAGATTCGACGCGCGTTGAAGCAGGTGGAGAAGATGTCACGTCGTCTTCTTCTTCAATAATCCGGGCAGACACGGTGGCAGCAGAAGAAGAGAACTCTGACTCTTCAAGTGATGGTGTGCTGCGCATCACCGCTCTTCTCGGAGGCGTGGAGTCAAATTTGAAGTGCTCTGTGAAGCCATCCTCATGCAGTTCAGCTTCAAGGCACATCATGGTGAGGCCCTTCCAAGTGCGGCGACAGGTCTCGTGTGTGACAAATGCATTCTTGGTTGCCATATTTCTGAGGCGATTGACGTCTTGCATGATGCTTCTCATCTGCCTCTTGAGCCAGTTGTGATGCCTATCTTGCTTTTGGTGAAGCGCCACAAGAAGCTCTCTGTCATTGAGTGCACGAGTGCGCTTCTTGGGTCTCTTTGCAGCTGTGCTGTTGGTGGCTTCAGTTGAGGCAGGGGCACGTGTGGTGCCAGCCATTGGATACACGCGAGAGAGAGCTTCAACACCTTCAATATTTTGAGTGAAGCTCTGGTGTTCTGCATTCTGAAGACTTAGTGGTTGCTTGGCCGGCTCTGGATATATTGCTTCAGCAGATGTGTCCATATCGGGCAAAAATATCCTATGATTGCGGGCTGAGGGTTGATAGGAGATTGCAGAGTGAAGCTTGATTAGCCTCATAACCCAAGGAGCATAAGACTTTAAGCCAAACAGTTCTAAAGCAGACGCAACAAATTGACGGATGAAGAGATCCTGTGCATTGAAGCATTTGCCATGAAGAATGCAGAAGATGAGAGTCTTCATTGCACCATCAATCGTTGCATATCGAGAGTGTCCCTTGACTGGCCAGAGAGTCCACCTTATGATGTGATATATTGTTCTGGGCAGGTACTCTAAGTCTTCAACAAAGAACCTAGTTGGATAGGGTGCATTTGGAGGAAATGGCTTCATCATTGAGAGCATCTGACTCATATCTGGCTCAGGACGCTGAAATATGCTCTCAATCGCTTCAGCATGGAGTTGGCACCCTTCTTCAAAGAATTCGCCAGGAGTGGGAAGGCCGGTAAGCTCAATTAGGTCGAAAGCATTGGCTTCATGATGGATATTGCCTGTCATCCACTCCAGGATCCATGTCTTCGGATCTCTGTTATAGCCTTTGATATGCAAAGTGGCATAGAACTGGAGCAGAAGCTCTTCGTTCCAGTGCTCTTCGTCAGTGATAAATGGCAGCAAACCCACTTGCTTGAAGCAATCCAGTGCTTCTTCTAGACCAGGCAGACCTGCAACAGCTTCAACCTCAAGGTGCTTGTGAGGAAAGATGCGGCCTTGGTTGTAGAGGATGCATGAATAATAGCTGCGCTGTTGATGGCTCCAGAACCTATCTGATACAATCCGTTCCCTTGAATAAGGGTTCTTGGAGTGGTCGAAAAACGTGTTATCTGCCCTGAAGCCGTTGATGTTGAAGGAACCAGGAGCTGATGCAGGACCTGGGAACCTTGGTAGTCGTGGGATCGGCTTCTGGACCTGGGGCCTGTGCGCAATATGATAGTGGAATTGTGGTCCGGCAGCAGACTCAGGCACAGAATGTTCAGGAGCAGTAGCTTCGGTATCTTCTGAAGCTGTTTTTGGGGAGGGCTCCACATTTGCTTCGGCGTTGTTTGTGGCAGCCTCAACATTTTCAGCTTCAGGCACGTTCTCCTTGAGAACTGCTTCTTGTTGGTGCGGGGGAGTTGGAGCTTGCGGTATTTCTGCTTGCTCTTCGGCTGATGCAGCCGGAATGTCTTCAACAGCCTGAGCCCTTGGCCCTCTGCGAAGCCTATGGAGGGTAGGCGCCGGTGGAGTTGCAGTGGGTTGGGGCTCATCTTCCTCCTGTGGGCGATCTGCCCACGACGCATCTTGTGTGATTGGCGTCAATGGACGACCAATACTGATCTGTTCGCTTGTCTCAAGCTAAGGAAGGGCTGCATCACCTTGCACATTGTCTTGGGGACCAATGTCTTCAGCACCATTAGGGATGGCTGCTGGAATGTCTTCAGCGTGCGGAGCCTCTATGTAGCCAGTGTTGGGGAACGTAGCATAAATTCAAAATTTTCCTACGTATCACCAAGACCTATCTATGGAGAAACCAGCAACGAGGGGAAGGAGAGTGCATCTACATACCCTTGTAGATCGCTAAGCGGAAGCGTTCAAGTGAACAGGGTTGATGGAGTCGTACTCGTCGTGATTCAGATCACCGATGATCCTAGTGCCGAACGGACGGCACCTCCGCGTTCAACACACGTACAGCCCGATGACGTCTCCCACGCCTTGATCCAGCAAGGCGAGAGGGAGAGGTTGATGAAGATTCAGCAGTACGACGGCGTGGTGGTGGATGCAGGGCGTCACAGTAGCAGGGCTTCGCCTATACTACGAGAGAGAGACGTAACGGGGAGAGAGGGAGGGGCTGCACCAAAGGCAAAAAGTGTGTTTGAGAGGCCCTCCTACCCCACTATATATAGGAATCCCAAGGGGGGGGGTGCGCCAGCCCCTAGGAGATCCAATCTCCAAGGGGGCGGCGGCCAGGGGAGGAGTCCTTCCCCCCCAAGGCACCTAGGAGGTGCCTTCCCTCCTTGGGACTCTTCCTTAGGGTTTCCCCCTTCACCCTATGCGCATGGGCCATAAGGGAAGTGGCGCCCTAGCCCACTTTGGGCTGGATCCCTTCCCACTTCAGCCCATGGGACCCTCCGGGATAGGTGGCCCCACCCGGTGGGCCCCCGGGACCCTTCCGGTGGTCCCGGTACAATACCGATGACCCCGAAACTTGTCCCGATGGCCGAAACAGGACTTCCTATATATAAATCTTTACCTCCGGACCATTCCGGAACTCCTCGTGACGTCCGGGATCTCATCCGGGACTCCGAACAATATTTGGGTTAGTGCATACACATATCTTCATAACCCTAGCGTCACCGAACCTTAAGTGTGTAGACCCTACGGGTTCGGGAGACATGCAGACATGACCGAGACGTTCTCCTGTCAATAACCAACAGCGGGATCTGGATACCCATGATGGCTCCCACTTGTTCCACGATGATCTCATCGGATGAACCACGATGTCAAGGACTTAATCAATCCCGTATACAATTCCCTTTGTCTAGCGGTATGTTACTTGCCCGAGATTCGATCGTCAGTATCCTTATACCTTGTTCAATCTCGTTACCGGCAAGTCTCTTTACTCGTTCCGTAACACATCATCCCGTGATCAACTCCTTGGTCACATTGCGCATATGATGATGTCCTACCGAGTGGGCCCAGAGATACCTCTCCGTTTACACGGAGTGACAAATCCCAGTCTCGATTCGTGCCAACCCAACAGACACTTTCGGAGATACCTGTAATGCACCTTTATAGCCACCATGTTACGTTGTGATGTTTGATACACCCAAAGCAATCCTACGGTATCCGGGAGTTGCACAATCTCATGGTCTAAGGAAATGATACTTGACATTAGAAAAGCTATAGCATACGAACTACACGATCTTTGTGCTAGGCTTAGGATTGGGTCTTGTCCATCACATCATTCTCCTAATTATGTGATCCCGTTATCAACGACATCCAATGTCCATGGTTAGGAAACCGTAACCATCTATTGATCAACGAGCTAGTCAACTAGAGGCTTACTAGGGACATGGTGTTGTCTATGTATCCACACATGTATCTGAGTTTCCTATCAATACAATTATAGCATGGATAATAAACGATTATCATGAACAAGGAAATATAATAATAACTAATTTATTATTGCCTCTAGGGCATATTTCCAACAGTCTCCCACTTGCACTAGAGTCAATAATCTAGTTCACATCGCCATGTGATTAACACTCACAGGTCACATCACCATGTGACTAACACCCAAAGAGTTTACTAGAGTCAGTAGTCTAGTTCACATCACTATGTGATTAACGCTCAATGAGTTTTAGGTTTGATCATGTTGCTTGTGAGAGAGGTTTTAGTCAACGGGTCCGAATCTTTCAGATCCATGTGTGCTTTACAAATCTCTATGTCATCTCCTAGATGTAGCTACCACGTTCTATTTGGAGCTATTCCAAATAACTGTTCTACTTGGAGCTATTCTAAATTGTTGCTCCATTATGCATCCGGTATCTCTACTCAGAGCTATCCGGATAGGTGTTAAGCTTGCATCGACGTAACCCTTTACGACGAACTCTTTTTACCACCTCCATAACCGAGAAACTTCCTTAGTCCACTAGTCACTAAGGATAACTTTGACCGCTGTCCTGTGATCCATTCTTGAATCACTCTGGTACCCCTTGACTGACTCATGGCAAGGCACACTTCAGGTGCGGTACACAGCATAGCATACTATAGAGCCTACGTCTTAAGCATAGGGGACGACCTTCGTCCTTTTTCTCTATTCTGCCGTGGTCGAGCTTTAAGTCTTAACTTCATACCTTACAACTCAGGCAAGAACTCCTTCTTTGACTGATCCATCTTGAACACCTTCAAGATCATGTCAAGGTATGTGCTCATTTGAAAGTACTATTAAGCGTTTTGATCTATCCTCATAGATCTTGATGCTCAATGTTCAAGTAGCTTAATCCAGGCTTTCCATTGAAAAACACTTTCCAAATAACCCTACATGCTTTCCAGAAATTCTACGTCATTTCCGATCAACAACATATATTCATCAGAAATTCTATAGTGCTCCCACTCACTTCTTTGGAAATACCAGTTTCTCATAAACTTTGTATACACCCAAAATCTTTGATCATCTCATCAAAGCATACATTCCAACTCCGAGATGCTTACTCCAGTCCTCAGAAGGATTGCTGGAGCTTTGCATACTTATTAGCATCTTTCAGGATTGACAAAACCTTCCGGTTGTATCACATACAACCTTTCCTCAAGAAAATCGTCGAGGAAACAATGTTTTGACATCCTATCTGCAAGATTTCATAAATAATGCAGTAATCGCTAATATAATTCCAACAGACTCTTAGCATTGCTACGAGCGAGAAAGTCTCACCGTAGTCAACTCCTTGAACTTGTCGGAAAACATCTTAACGACAAGTCGAGCTTTCTTAACGGTGATACTTACCATCATTGTCCGTCTTCCTTTTAAAATCCATATGTACCTAACAGCCTTACGACCATCAAGTAGTTCTTCCAAAGTCTACACTTTGTTTTCATATATGGATCCTCTCTCGGATTATATGGCCTCGAGCCATTTATCGGAATCCGGGCCCACCATCGCTTCTCCATAGCTCGTAGGTTCATTGTTGTCTAGCAACATGACTTCCAAGACAGGATTACATACCACTCTGAAGTAGTACGCACCCTTGTCATCCTACGAGGTTTGGTAGTGACTTGATCTGAAGTTTCATGATCACTATCATAAGCTTCCACTTCAATTGGTGTAGGTGCCGCAGGAACAACTCTTTGTGCCCTGCTATACACCAGTTGAAGTAACGGTTCAATAACCTCATCAAGTCTCCACCATCCTCCCACTCAATTCTTTCGAGAGAAACTTTTCCTCGTGAAAGGACCCGATTCTAGAAACAATCCTTTATTGCTTTCGGATCTGAGACAGGAGGTATACCCAACTGTTTTTGGGTTGTCCTATGAAGATGCATTTATCCGCTTTGGGTTCGAGCTTATCTACCTGAAACCTTTTTCACATAAGGTCGCAGCCCCAAACTTTCAAGAAATGACAGCTTAGGTTTCTCTAAACCATAGTTCATACGGTGTCATATCATCGGAATTACGTGGTGCCCTATTTAAAGTGAATGTGGCTGTCTCTAATGCCTAACCCATAAACTATCGTGGTAATTTGATAAGAGACATCATGGTATGCATCATATCCAATAGGGTGCAGTTATGATGTTCGGACACACCATCACACTATGGTGTTCCAGGCTGTATTAGTTGTGAAACGATTTCCACAATGTCTTAATTTTGTGCCAAACTCGTAATTCAGATATTCATCTCTATGATCATATCATAGATCTTTTATCCTCTTGTCACGACGATCTTTCAACTTCACACTGAAATTATTTGAACCTTTCAATAATTCAGACTCATGATTCATCAAGTAAATATACTCAAGATCTACTCAAATCATCTGTGAAGTAAGAACATAACGATATCCACTACATGCCTCAGCACTCATTGGACTGCACACATCAAAAATGTATTACTTCCAACAAGTTGCTTTCTTGTTCCATTTTACTGAAACGAGGCTTTCAGTCATCTTGCCCATGTGGTATGATTTGCATGTCTCAAGTGATTCAAAATCAAGCGAGTACAAAACGGTCCATTTGCATGGAGGTTCTTCATGCATATACACCAATAGACATCGTTCGCATGTCTCAAACTTTTCAAAAATGAGTGAGTCCAAAGGTCCATCAACATGGAGCTTCTTCATGCGTTTTATACCGATATGACTGACGTGGCTGTGCCACAAGTAGGTGGTACTATCATTACTATCTTTTGGCATGAACATGTGTATCACTACGATCGAGATTCAATAAACCATTCATTTTAGGCGTAAGACCATTGAGGGTATTATTCAAATAAACAGAGTAACCATTATTCTCCTTAAATAAATAACCGTATTGCGATAGACATAATCCAATCATGTCTATGCTCAACGCAAACACCAATCTCGATGGTAGAGGGAGCGTGCGATGCTTGATCATATCAACATTGGAAATACTTCCAACACATATCGTCAGCTCACCTTTAGCTAGTCTCCATTTATTCCGTAGCTTTTATTTCGAGTTACTAACACTTAGCAACCGAACCGGTATCTAATACCCTGGTGCTACTAGGAGTACTAGTAAAGTACACATTAACATAATACATCCAATATACTTCTATTGACCTTGCCAGCCTTCTTATCTACCAAGTATCTAGGGTAATTCTGCTCCAGTGGCTGTTCCCCTAATTACAGAAGCACTCAGTCTCGGGTTTGGGTTCAACCTTGGGTTTCTTCACTAGAGCAGCAGCTGATTTGCCGTTTCATGAAGTATCCCTTCTTGCCCTTGCCCTTCTTGAAACTAGTGGTTTCACCAACCATCAACAACTGATGCTCCTTCTTGATTTCTACTTTTGCAGTGTCAAACATCGCGAATATCTCAAGGATCATCATATATGTCCTCGATATATTATAGTTCATCACGAAGCTCTAGCAGCTTGGTGGTAATGACTTCGGAGAAACATCACTATCTTATCTGGAAGATCAACTCCCACTTGATTCAAATGATTGTTGTACTCAGACAATCTGAGCACAAGCTCAACAATTGAGCTTTTCTCCCTTAGTTTCCAGGCTAAGAAAATCGTCGGAGGTCTTATACCTCTTGACGTGGGCACGAGCTTGAAATCCCAATTTCAGCCCTCAAAACATCTCATATGTTTCGCGATGTTTCAAAAACATCTTTGGTGCCTCAACTCTAAACCGTTTAACTGAACTATCACGTAGTTATCAAAATGTGTATGTCAGATGTTCGCAACATCCACAGACAACGTTCGAGGTTCAGCACACTGAGCTGTGCATTAAGGACATAAGCCCTCTACTGAAGCAATGAGGACAATCCTCAGTTTATGGACCTAGTCCGCATAATTGCTACTATTAACTTTCAACTAAATTTTCTCTAGGAACATATCTAAACAGTAGAACTAAAGCGCGAGCTACAACATAATTTGCAAAGACCTTTTGACTATGTTCAGGATAATTAAGTTCATCTTATGAATTCCCACTTAGATTAGACATCCCTCTAGTCATCTAAGTGTTACACGATCCAAGTCAACTAAGCCGTGTCCGATTAACACGTGAGACGGACTAGTCATCGTCGGTGAACATCTTCATGTTGATCGTATCTTCCATACGACTCGTGTTCGACCTTTCGGTCTCTGTGTTCTGAGGCCATGTCTTCACATGCTAGGCTCGTCAAGTTAACCCTAAGTGTTTTTGCATGTGTAAAACTTCTTACACCCGTTGTATGTGAACGAAAGGATCTATCACACCCGATTAACACGTGGTGCTTCGAAGCGACGAACTATAGCAACGGTGCACAGTTAGGGGAGAACACTTCTTGAAATTGTTGTAAGGAATCATCTTATTTACTACCGTCGTTTCTAAGCAAATAAGATGTATAAACATGATAAACATCACATGCAATCAAATAATAGTGACATGATATGGCCAATATCATATAGCTCCTTTGATCTCCATCTTGGGGCTCCATGATCATCTTGTCACCGGTATGACACCATGATCTCCATCATCATGATCTCCATCATCGTGTCTTCTTGAAGTTGTCTCGTCATTGACATGCAAGTCGTGATTCCGTTGACAAGAACATGATCAATCTCATACATCACATATTTCATTCATCACATCCTTTTGGCCATATCACATCACATAGCATACCCTGCAAAAACAAGTTAGACGTCCTCTAATTGTTGTTTGCATGTTTTACGTGGCTGCTATGGGTTTCTAGCAAGAACGTTTCTTACCTACGCAAAACCACAACGTGATATGCCAATTGTTATTTACCCTTCATAAGGACCTTTTTCATCGAATCTGATCCGACTAAAGTAGGAGAGACAGACACCCGCTAGCCACCTTATGCAACTAGTGCATGTTTGTCGGTGGAACCGGTCTCACGTAAGAGTACGTGTCAGGTTGGTCCGGGCCGCTTCATCCCACGATGCCGCCGAATCAAGATAAGACTAGTAACGGCAAGCATATTGAACAAAATCAACGCCCACAACTACTTTGTGTTCTACTCGTGCATAGAATCTACGCAATAGACCTAGCTCATGATGCCACTGTTGGAGAACGTAGCATAAATTCAAAATTTTCCTACGTATCACCAAGACCTATCTATGGAGAAACCAGCAACGAGGGGAAGGAGAGTGCATCTACATACCCTTGTAGATCGCTAAGCGGAAGCGTTCAAGTGAACGGGGTTGATGGAGTCGTACTCGTCGTGATTCAGATCACCGATGATCCTAGTGCCGAACGGACGGCACCTCCGCGTTCAACACACGTACAGCCCGATGACGTCTCCCACGCCTTGATCCAGCAAGGCGAGAGGGAGAGGTTGATGAAGATTCAGCAGTACGACGGCGTGGTGGTGGATGCAGGGCGTCACAGTAGCAGGGCTTCGCCTATACTACGAGAGAGAGACGTAACGGGGAGAGAGGGAGGGGTTGCACCAAAGGCAAAAAGTGTGTTTGAGAGGCCCTCCTACCCCACTATATATAGGAATCCCAAGGGGGGGGGGGGTGCGCCAGCCCCTAGGAGATCCAATCTCCAAGGGGGCGGCGGCCAGGGGAGGAGTCCTTCCCCCCCAAGGCACCTAGGAGGTGCCTTCCCTCCTTGGGACTCTTCCTTAGGGTTTCCCCCTTCACCCTATGCGCATGGGCCATAAGGGAAGTGGCGCCCTAGCCCACTTTGGGCTGGATCCCTTCCCACTTCAGCCCATGGGACCCTCCGGGATAGGTGGCCCCACCCGGTGGGCCCCCGGGACCCTTCCGGTGGTCCCGGTACAATACCGATGACCCCGAAACTTGTCCCGATGGCCGAAACAGGACTTCCTATATATAAATCTTTACCTCCGGACCATTCCGGAACTCCTCGTGACGTCCGGGATCTCATCCGGGACTCCGAACAATATTTGGGTTAGTGCATACACATATCTTCATAACCCTAGCGTCACCGAACCTTAAGTGTGTAGACCCTACGGGTTCGGGAGACATGCAGACATGACCGAGACGTTCTCCTGTCAATAACCAACAGCGGGATCTGGATACCCATGATGGCTCCCACTTGTTCCACGATGATCTCATCGGATGAACCACGATGTCAAGGACTTAATCAATCCCGTATACAATTCCCTTTGTCTAGCGGTATGTTACTTGCCCGAGATTCGATCGTCAGTATCCTTATACCTTGTTCAATCTCGTTACCGGCAAGTCTCTTTACTCGTTCCGTAACACATCATCCCGTGATCAACTCCTTGGTCACATTGCGCATATGATGATGTCCTACCAAGTGGGCCCAGAGATACCTCTCCGTTTACACGGAGTGACAAATCCCAGTCTCGATTCGTGCCAACCCAACAGACACTTTCGGAGATACCTATAATGCACCTTTATAGCCACCCAGTTACGTTGTGACGTTTGATACACCCAAAGCAATCCTACGGTATCCGGGAGTTGCACAATCTCATGGTCTAAGGAAATGATACTTGACATTAGAAAAGCTATAGCATACGAACTACACGATCTTTGTGCTAGGCTTAGGATTGGGTCTTGTCCATCACATCATTCTCCTAATGATGTGATCCTGTTATCAACGACATCCAATGTCCATGGTTAGGAAACCGTAACCATCTATTGATCAACGAGCTAGTCAACTAGAGGCTTACTAGGGACATGGTGTTGTCTATGTATCCACACATGTATCTGAGTTTCCTATCAATACAATTATAGCATGGATAATAAACGATTATCATGAACAAGGAAATATAATAATAACTAATTTATTATTGCCTCTAGGGCATATTTCCAACAGCCAGGCCCATGCACTGTCATCTGACGATCTGCGTCAGGATAGCGGACGCAGAGTGGTTCAACTATCAGGGGCTCTGTGGGAGCAGCCGGAGATTTCTTGGTCTTGCGCTTCTTGATGATGGGTTCAGAAGGAGAGGCTTCAGAATGTTTTCTCTTCTTAGCTTCAGCCTCTGCAGTCCGTGTCTTCTTGTGCTGTGAGGCGGTTGATCGACTCTTTGGCTTCGAGCCAGTCGTTGCAGCGGGAAAGACAATCGGAGCAGTTTCTGACCTTGGCGCTTCAGGTTCGGGCACAGCCGCCTTCTTTTTCTTCTTCGCGGCCATCCTGGGGTCAATGCCGGGACGTCCAAGTGCCTTGCGCTTTTCTGCCTCATTGTAGGCTTGCACGCAGCGATTAGCCAAAGTCTTCATGCATTCTCGCGAGCCTTGAGCTTCAGCACGCGTCTTCAGGAAGCTCTCTTTCAGCTCATGCAACATGATTTTGAAGTTTTTCACTTCTTGCACACTGAGCTTGGCCACGTGCTTCTTGAACTGAGCTTTTTCATAATCAATTTTCTGCTTGAGTTCTACAATTCGCTGGGCTATTGCAAGTTCTGAAGCGATTGCACCTTGAAAGGCAACGCTGAGGCCTATGGGTAGCTGCAGATCATTGAAGCTTATGTCTGGTGTGTCAAACCATTCATCGATGAAGTTGTGGATGATGGCGACATCAAACAGAGGCAGATTGTTGAAGATTTCAGCCTCCTCCTTGCTCTTGATGAGCTGCTCAAGAGCATCATCTCCAAGATTTTCATCGCTTGAGAGATCAATGGCTTCGCAGCGCAGAATGTCAGCAGCTGTGAGCTCTTTGCCTATGAGTGGCTGAGGCTTCTTGGCTTCTTGGGGCTTGGACACTCGTGATAATCCTTCTGACTGCACACTGGCTTCAGGAGGTGCAGTTGCCAAAGGCTTCACTCTTGCGATCTTGGGAGAAGCGGCTGGCTTTGAAGCTTTTGGTGCTTTTGGCTTCTTCTGCTTTGGCTTCGGAGCAGCAGGGGCGTCATCTGACTCAGTATCTGCTGGAGGGTCATTCACAGCGGTCCCTTGGACTAGGATGCGAGTGATGAGGCCTGCAAGATTGGCATACGGCCCGATGATATTGGGATCGGCGTTGCGTGTGCCATCTGCCCTTGGTGAGGAGGGACCAGGGTTGAAGTCAAGCCCAAACTTTTTCTTGTTTATCTTCGCTGACTGTTGTGCAAACTGAAAGTTGCGCTTGAAGAGATTATCATCGCGGCACCAGAGAAGTGATGACGGATGTGCCTCAGCTGGCTGTGGTCCTCTCACCATGCATGGATAGAAGCCTTGAGCAATGGCTTCGTCTCTGGACCTGGGTACGAGATTTTTGTATAGTACATCTCCCCACGGTCTCTTGATGGCGCACTTCTCCGCATATTCCTGAGTGACGAAGCGGTAGTGGAACCATTTCTCTGCCCAATATCTTTGAATCCATTGGATTCGTGTCTTGCGCTGACCATAGCTTTCTTCAGGATCAGTTTTGTACATCTCTGCCAATTCATCAGGCAGATCTTGGGACGTTCCACCACGTCGTTGTCTGCCTCCCTTCCTTGCTGCTGTTTCTGAAGCCATGAATAACTTGGAAGGCTTCAAGATGTTCAAAGGCTTCAAAGGCTTCCTTTTGCTAGAACTGGCTTCAGGCGAGTTGATGTGATGCTGCAAGTACTCTGCAAATGAATGCAGACTATGAGAACCAAAGGATTCTCCCACGGACATGTACCTGTGACAGCATTAAGGTGCGAGGGAAGGGGAAGAGGTCATATGCATTCTCAGAAGATTTTGAAGATAAATCGGTTTAGAAGACATTGACCTCATTATGCGAAGACATTCACTTATAGATAAGAGGTTGGTTCCAGATTTGTACGAACCCATAGATCAGTACAAGTGAGGAATCTAACTACTTTATGAAGCACAAGTGAATATACTAGGCATGTTATGAGATGCAGCGAGAGATTTAACTGGTGTGAAGAGAAACTTCTTATGGCAGAAAGTGACTGAACTGTAGGATCAAAAGAAGATGTAAAAGGAGGTTTTATTTACCACACTTGGAACTGCTAGACGAAGTGAGAGTTGAGGCCGAGCAGTTCGATCCTCCGTGCCCTAACTTGGCAACGGAAGACACCTACGGCGACGGCGGAGAGAGCGATGTCTGCTGTCGGCGTGAAAACGGCGTCGGAGAGGTTGCGGCAGTGAAGCGCTTCGTCGCCGGCGTCGTCGAGTGCTAGCGGTGGCGCTAGGGTTCGTGCGAGGGTGGAAGAAGGAGATAATGACCGCAGTGAATCGTGTATTTGGGGCACTGGCGGTTCGCATTTGAGGCACGCGTGGCCAGTTAGAGGAATATTGGGATTTGTTCCATGTCCCACGCACGCCTAAATTGTCGGGCGGTCGTTCCTTCTTCTCCGGATCTTATGTGGAGGAATGAGCATTAAAAACGGACTTTTATGGTTGTCTTAATGTCTTCAGCTGACAAGGACACGGTGAAGACATTCGACAGTTTCAACAGAATGCATATGACTTGGAGAGATAGAGTTTGAGATAGAAAGCATAGAGAGGTTAGGGTCCGATCACATTCACTTAGTTCAAAAAGATTCAACCAAGAAGACATAGCTATAAGTGAATGCTGTAGAGGACTGAACATCAGTACATATATATCCATATAATCAACGTAGTGAAGATAATCATGAAAACATACAGAGAATGAAGCCAAACCAATTGTGAAGACATTGAGAGGTAACGCCATGAGAGAAACACTTCAAAATGGAACATTTGGTGGTGGCGTTACCCACCGTATAGGAAGTATTAGACCCAGACACGGCGCACAATTATCGTGGCGCTCCGAAGTCAAATTCCATATTAATGTATTCACACTTAGAATGTATGTCTTCATTGATTGAAGATATACGCTACTTCGTGTGTTGCACATCTAAGTCATCAATATGCATAAGTGTTAGGATGTGTGCCTGATCACAGGACATTTGAGGATTCCAAGATATTTAGCTCACACCGTAACTTGCAAAATCTCTTCTCATCCAAGGGCTTTGTGAAGATATCTGCCAATTGCTCTTCAGTGTTGACGTGTATGATATCAATGTCTTCCTTCACAACATGATCTCTGAGAAAGTGATGACGAATTTCAATGTGCTTTGTCTTCGAGTGCTGAACTGGGTTGTTGGCAATCTTGATGGCGCTTTCGTTTTCGCAGTAAAGTGGCACTTGCTTCAGATGAATGCCATAATCCTTGAGTGTTTGCTTCATCCACAGAAGCTGAGCGCAGCAAGATCCAGCAGCAATGTATTCAGATTCAGCAGTGGAGAGAGATACACAGTTCTGCTTCTTTGAAGACCAACATACAAGTGATCGTCCCAGAAAATGACATGTGCCTGATGTAGATTTGCGATCAACTTTGTCACCAGCATAATCAGCATCCGAAAATCCAACCAGATCAAACTCTGAGCCCTTTGGATACCATAATCCTAGAGTTGGGGTGTGAGCCAAATATCGAAGAATTCGCTTCACAGCTAAGTGATGCGACTCCTTTGGTGTCGCTTGAAATCGAGCACACATGCAAACACTAAGCATGATATCTGGCCTAGATGCACATAAATAAAGCAAAGACCCAATCATGGAGCGGTATACCTTTTGATCGAACTCTTTACCATTGTCGTCGGGACCCAGATGATGCTTGGCTGGCATTGGTGTTGTGAAGCCTTTGCAGTCATGCATACCGAACTTCTTCAGGCACTCTTTAAGATATTTCTCTTGAGATATGAAGATGCCGTTGCGTTGTTGCCGTATTTGAAGACCGAGAAAGAACCTCAGCTCCCCCATCATGGACATCTGATATTGCTCTTGCATCATGTATCCAACCTCTTCACTATACTTCTGATTGGTGCAGCCGAAGATAATGTCATCCACATATATTTGGCACACAAACAGTTCACCATCACATGTCTTCGTGAAAAGAGTGGGATCCAGGGAACCAGGTATGAAGCCTTTGCTTTTCAGAAAGTACTTGAGTGTATCATACCAGGCCCTAGGGGCTTCTTTGAGGCCATACAGTGCCTTGTTGAGCTTGTATACCATATCAGGATGTTTTGGATTTTCAAAGCCAGGTGGTTGTGCAACATACACTTCTTCTTCAATCTTGCCATTGAGAAAGGCACTTTTCACATCCATTTGATATAGAAGTATGTTATGATGATTTGCATAGGCCAGCAGTATGCGTATGGCTTCAAGCCTAGCCACAGGAGCAAATGTTTCATCGAAGTCAATGCCCTCCACTTGAGTATATCCTTGAGCAACTAGACGAGCTTTGTTTCTGACAACTTGACCATGCTCATCTTGCTTGTTGCGGTATATCCATTTGGTGCCTATTATGTTGTGCTTCCGTGGATCAGGGCGCTTAACCAGTTCCCATACATTATTCAGCTCAAACTGTTGAAGCTCTTCTTGCATAGCTTGAATCCATTCAGGTTCCATGAAGGCTTCTTCAACTTTCTTGGGTTCTGATATTGAGACGAATGCGAAATGCCCACAGAAGTTTGTTAGCTGAGTTGCCCTTGAACGAGTGAGTGGACCAGGTGCATTGATGCTGTCCAGTATTTTGTCAATTTGTACTTCATTTGCAACACGAGGGTGTGTGGTGCGAAGACTTTGCTCTTGCTGATCTATGTGGTCATTTGAAGGTATATCTTCAGTCTGAGCATTGTCTTCATGTGGATCAGGGGCTGAGATGATAAGTTCTTCTTCAGGTTGAGCTTCAGAAGGTACAATTTCTCCAGTTCCCATAAGCTTGATTGATTCATTTGCTGGAACTTCATCTAGCACATTTGGCAATTGCTCTCTTTGTGATCCATTGGTTTCATCAAATCGCACATCCACTGTTTCAACCACTTTGTAGTGGAAGAGATTGAAGACTCTGTAGGAGTGCGAGTCCTTTCCATATCCAAGCATGAAGCCTTCATGTGCCTTTGGAGCAAACTTTGAGGTGTGGTGTGGGTCCTTGATCCAGCATTTTGCGCCAAATACTCTGAAATAACTGACATTTGGCTTCTTGCCAGTTAGGAGTTCATAGGATGTCTTGTTCAGAAGCTTGTGAAGATAAACACGATTGATTATATGGCATGCAGTATCAATGGCTTCAGTCCAGAATTTTCTTGGAGTCTTGTATTCATCTAGCATTGTTTTGGCCATCTCAATGAGTGTTCTGTTCTTGCGTTCGACGACGCCATTCTGCTGTGGCGTGTATGGAGCTGAGAATTCATGTGTGATGCCCAAGGTGTCCAGATATGTATCAAGGCCAGTATTCTTGAATTCGGTGCCATTGTCACTTCTGATGTGCTTTATCTTGGCGCCAAAATTGTTCATAGCTCGATTTGCGAAGCGTCTGAAGACATCCTGCACTTCAGTCTTGTAAAGGATTATGTGCACCCAAGTATATCTAGAATAATCATCAACAATTACGAAGCCATAGAGGCATGCAGAAGTAGTAAAAGTTGAGTAGTGAGTGGGACCGAAAAGATCCATGTGAAGCAATTCGAAGGGTTGAGTAGTGGTCATGATTGTCTTCGAAGGATGTTTTGCCCTTGTCATCTTCCCTGCTTCACAGGCACCGCATAAGTGATCTTTCTTGAACTTGACGCCTTCGATGCCTATGACGTGCTTTTTCTTTTCAAGGGTGTGGAGGTTCCTCATGCCAGCATGCCCAAGCCTTCGATGCCAAAGCCAGCATTCTGAAGCTTTTGCAAGAAGACATACTGCAAGTTGTGGTCCTGCTGAGAAATCTACCACATACAAATCACCTTTCCTATACCCTTCAAACACTAGAGATTTGTCAGATTCCATTAGCACCAGGCAGCGATATTTGCCAAACATTACAATCATATTCAAATCGCAAAGCATTGAGACAGACATTAAGTTGAAGCCAAGGGATTCAACAAGCATAACTTTATCCATGTGTTGATCCTTTGAGATTGCAACTCTACCTAGACCCAATACCTTACTTTTACCAGTGTCAGCAAATGTAATGTGGCTCTTGTCGGATGGACGTAAAGTTGAATCCATAAGAAGGCTTCTTCTGCCAGTCATGTGATTTGTACACCCACTGTCAATAATCCATTCTGAAGACTTTGAAGTCGCTGGTATCGTACCCTACAGTGCAGTTAGGGGGATAGGCTTCACGAAGAGTGTTGTGAAGCATAAACATTTGACGAACCAGTGGGTTATGAAAACTTAGATCCAGATTAGGACTAATGGGGAGAGTAGCATGCGATTCAGGAACGAAGTACATAATGATGCCATTTGGGCATTTTATCTTGCGCCCCACAAGATTTTTATGGTCCCCAGCAATAGCATCAGAAGATTTTGTTTTTGTGCTGGAGACCTTTCCCTGCAAAAGAGAGTTAAGCTTTCTTAACCACCCACATCAAGGGTGGCTTAGAAGCTATAAGTCTAAGTGCAGCATCTGAGAATTTTGGCTTTGAAACCTTAACAAACAGTCTAGCAGGTGGACAATAATACTCATAGGAATAAGCAGAATAATTTTTGGTCATATGAACATGACAGTTCGATGAACCACTCTCATATTCATATGCCTGAGTATGGTTCCCCTGCAAAACATTTGCGTTAGTGTGACTCAGGTGAGTCCTCTGTCTGTACGAAGCCTTTGGACCATATGGAGCCTTTGGTCTGAGGTTTGTCTTCTTCAAGTGAGGTGTCATGAAGACATTCACCGGAAGATTTTCCAGACATGTTTTCGGAACCCAGATCTTCTTCATAGGCGGTCCATTCCTGCAGTTAGTACCAATGTACCTGGCAAACACTTCATCATTCTGATTCTTAAACAGTTTATAGTTTGCATCAAAGGATTCATCAATGATAATTGGGTTAGCACAAGTGAAGCCAGACAGACTGGATGGATCTGCTGAGGATTCCTTTGCAGCAACCCATGTGGTTTTGGGGTACTGCTCAGGTTTCCAGTAAGACCCATCTGCATTAATTTTCCTCATGAACCCAACACCCTCTTTCCTAGGGTTTCGGTTCAGAATCTGCTTCTTAAGGACATCACATAATGTCTGATGCCCTTTCAGACTTTTGTACATCCCTGTTTCAAGCAATGTCTTCAACCTAGCATTCTCATCAGCAATAACAGTGGTATCCTCAGCAGAGGGGTTAGTTACCACGTCAACAGTTGAAGATATTGAAACGGTAGTAGCAGTGGAACATTCAGCAACAGAAGAAGCATTATCACGCTCAATGCATTTAAGACATGGTGGTTCAAATCCTTCCTGAGCGGGACTGATCTGTTCAGCGCGAAGTGACTCGTTTTCCTTTTGAAGATCTTCATGAGCCACTCTCAATTTCTCAAGTTCTTGCTTCCTTTGAAGATAATCATAGGAAAGCTTTTCATGAGTTGTTGAGAGAGTATCATAACGATCTTCAAGTTCCTGATACTTAACGTGAAGGTTTTTTATGTCTTCAATTAAGGATTCAGATCGAGTCATTTCAGCACCCAACAGATCATCGCTTCTGTCTAACAATTTTTGAATATGTTCCATAGCTTTCTGTTGTTCAGTTGCAATTTTAGCAAGTGTTTTGTAGCTAGGTTTTGAATCACATTCAGAGTCATCGTCACTTGATGTTTCATAGCGAGTAGTGCGTGTGTTTACCTTGGCACCGCGTGCCATGAAGCAGTAGGTAGGAGTGGAGTCGTTCTTGTCATTTGCGTCGGTGTCGGTGATGCAGTCATTGTCTTCAGTATTGAAGATGGACTTGGCGACGTATGCTGTAGCCAGACTCGCAATGCCAGAATCAGATTCCTCCTCAGACTCCACCTCTGCCTCCTCAGATGCGGACTCCTCCTCTGAATCCATCTCCTTTCCAACAAACGCACGTGCCTTGCTAGATGAGCTCTTCTTGTGTGATGAAGACTTTGATGAAGTTTTGGAAGAAGACTTTGAGTATTTCTTCTTCTTCTTGTCGTCAGAATCATATTCCTTGCTCTTCTTCTTCCTTCTGTTCTCATTTTCCCACTGTGGACACTCAGAGATGAAGTGTCCAGTTTTCTTGCACTTGTGACATGTTTTCTTCTTGTAGTCATGAGCAGAAGCTTCATCATTCCTTGAGCTTGATCGTGAGGATTTCCTGAAGCCTTTCTTCTTAGTGAATTTTTGGAATTTCTTCACTAGCATTGCAAGTTCTCTTCCAATGTCTTCAGGATCATCAGAACTGCAGTCAGATTCTTCTTCAGATGAGGAGACAGCTTTTGCCTTCAAGGCACGAGTTCGCCCAAAGTTTGGACCGTAGATATCTCTTTTCTCAGAAAGCTGAAACTCATGTGTGTTGAGCCTCTCAAGTATGTCAGACGGATCGAGTGTCTTGAAATCAGGACGTTCTTGAATCATCAGGGCCAGAATGTCAAACGAACTATCAAGTGATCTCAGCAGTGTCTTGACGATTTCATGTTTGGTGATCTCAGTAGCGACGAGGGCTTGAAGCTCATTTGTGATGTCAGTGAGCCGATCAAAGGTGTGCTGGACATTCTCATTGTCATTTCGTTTGAAGCGGTTGAAGAGATTGCGAAGGACACTGATTCTTTGATCTCTCTGGGTTGATATGCCTTCATTCACTTTGGAGAGCCAATCCCAGACCAGTTTGGATGTCTTCAAGGCACTCACACGGCCATATTGTCCTTTGGTCAGATGACCACAGATGATATTCTTGGCAGTAGAGTCCAGTTGAACGAACTTCTTGACGTCAGCAGCAGTGACACCTTCTCCAGCCTTGGGAACGCCGTTTTCGACGACATACCATAGGTCGACGTCAATGGCTTCAAGATGCATGCGCATCTTATTCTTCCAGTAGGGATATTCAGTTCCATCGAAGACGGGACAAGCAGCGGAGACTTTGATTATCCCTGCAGTCGACATAGCTAAAACTCCAGGTGGTTAAACCGAATCACACAGAACAAGGGAGCACCTTGCTCTGATACCAATTGAAAGTGCGTTATATCGACTAGAGGGGGGTGAATAGGCGATTTTTATGAAAGACTTCAAAACGTGAGAGTTATGAAGACAAACAGTGAAGATTATGCCTATTACTATGCAGCGGAAGTTAGATTACACTAGGGCAGCCATGGTCATGTATTCAATAGAGTGAAAGCGCAATGACAAACAACTTTAGTGTAATAAGGATCAGGTAGGAAGAAGTTATGAAGCCGAACAGATCATACATTCATGTTGTGAAGACAAAAGATAAAGCAAGCATGCAATGGCTTCACAATGAATAACTGTAAATGAAGGGAAGTGAAGATGAAACCAGTGACACGTTGAAGACAATGATTTGTTGGACCAGTTCCAGTTGCTGTGACAACTGTACGTCTGGTTGGAGCGGCTAGGTATTTAAACCGAAGGACACACAGTCCCGGACACCCAGTCAAGGACACTTAGTCCAAGACACCCAGTCCTCACCGTTTTCTCCTTGAGCTAAGGTCACACAGACCTCGCCCAATCACTCTGGTAAGTCTTCAAGGTAGACTCCCAAACCTTCACAGACTTCGTTCACTGGCCATCCACAATTTCTCTTGGATGCTCAGAACGCGACGCCTAACCGTCTGGAGGATGCACAGTCCTCAAGTGTAATAAGTCTTCAAATCACACAGACACGAAGACTTAAGTGACGCCCAATTTACTCTGGCTCTGGGTGGTTAGGGCTTTTCTCCTCACTGGGAATTTTTCTTTCAAAGGCTTCGAGGTGGGTTGGTCTCAAACGACAAAAGCCGTGCGCTGAAATCTGAGCAGCCAACCATTTAAGGTTGTGGGGGTGGACTATTTATAGCCACTTGGCAACCCGACCTGATCTGTCCGAAATGACCCTGGGTCACTAAGGAACTGACACGTGTACCAACGGTCGGATTTCGAACTCACACGGCAACTTTACTTGGGCTACAAGTAAAGCTG
The DNA here is from genome assembly GCF_056163025.1 of Triticum urartu. Classification (NCBI taxonomy): domain Eukaryota; kingdom Viridiplantae; phylum Streptophyta; class Magnoliopsida; order Poales; family Poaceae; genus Triticum; species Triticum urartu. Next base: position 9,674,462 of record NC_141879.1, read on the forward strand.
ACTTGTCTGACTCTGGACAAGATTTTCTCTCATAGGCTTCGCTCGAAGACATAGGATTTGAATTAGGCATCACTTCAGTCATTCTGACTGGTTCTCTTCGACCCCACTTAGCAGTACGGTGGTTCCTATGACGCAACATGAATGAAATAAAACTACGAAGGATCTAGGTCTTCGAGTTTCAAAAGCTTCATAGGGAGTCTTCTCATGTCATTGTCTTCAATATGAATATCTTCATAAACCACCATTGTCTTCAATGTCTTCGTACATTTTTAGGGGTCATCTCTGGTAATAAAACCGAATCAATGAGGGACTTCTACCTGTGTTTTCCTGCAATTCTCACAAACACATTAGTCCCTCAACTAGGTTTGTCGTCAATACTCCAAAACCAACTAGGGGTGGCACTAGATGCACTTACACATACATACATTTTTCTTTCATATGAACATACATACATACATTTTCTTTGCATATGACCATACATACATTTTTCTTTCCATATGACCATTCATACATTTTCTTTGCATATGCTTTGCATATAAACATACATACATATGAACATACATACATACATATAAACATAACATACATACACAAAAAATTCTAAAAATCTGCCTAAAAAATCTAAAAATCTGCCTAAAAAAATTATATGAAAAAAAGCATACATCATCCATCCATCCATATAATGAACATATACATCATCCATCCATCCATATAATCAACATATGCATATGAAATAAAATTATATGAAAAAAAATTATATGAAGAGGATCGAGGGGACAGGGAGGAAAGGGGGTCGCCGGAGCCGGACCGAACGGGGAGGAGGGGCGGCGTCGAGGCAGGGGCGGCAGTGGGGGCGGGCGCCGGCGACGACGACAATGGTGGGGGCGGGCCGGGGCGCAGGGGCGCGGCCGTGCGTGCTCGGGGACGGGGCAGGGGCACGGGGCGGCGGCCGGCGTGGGCTCGGGCGCGGGCAGGGGCACGGGGAGACGGGGATGGCGGCCGGCGGCGGCGACGGCGACGAGGAGCGCGCGAGCGATTTGGGCAGCCTGGCGGCGGGGGCAACTGGCTAGGGAGGCGAGGGAGATGTGAAATTTTCACAAGTCCTGGTTATATAGCAAGGGCATTGGTCCCGGTTCGTGGCACCAACCGGGACCAATGCCACCCTTTAGTCCCGGTTGGTGCCACGAACCGGGACCAAAGGCCAATTTTCAGCAGCCCAAAGGGCGGGAAGCGAAGCCCATTGGTCCCAGTTGGTGGCACCAACCGGGACTAAAGGGTGGCAATGGTCACGGCTGGTGCCACCAACCGGGACCAATGCCACCTTTAGTCCCGGTTGGTGCCACCAACTGGGACCAATACCCTTGTGCTGCCCCGCGCCCATAAGTTCGGTCCCACATCGCTAGTTGACAGCGCCCAACACCAGTTTATAAGCTCTGCTGCCTCCTCCCTCTCGAACTCCTCTGAACAGCAGGCCTATGGGCCTAATTTGACACTGCTTTGCCTGTGGGCCTATTGGGCCTTCTGCGGGCCTGAATCCTGGCCCATGTAGGGTTTCTAGTCGTATTCAGGCCGTGGAGGCCCAGTAGGTGGCATTTTTTTTGGTTTTTTCTTTTTTATTTCTATATTTTTTGGTTTTTTATTCTTTTATTTCTACTTAAAACTAAATACTTACAGTTTTTTAGTGATTTCTTTTTGCTTTTAGGTCACAAAAATTATAAACTTTCTGTTAGTGCCATTAGTTTTAAATTTTAAATAGTTTAAATTTGAATTTTTAAAAATTTGTGTGAATCACTAGTTTATGAATAACTTTACTATAAAATTAGAATTTTTTTTTCTATTTATTTTTTATTTCTACTTAAAACTAAATACTTACAATTTTTTAGTGATTTCTTTTTGCTTTTAGGTCACAAAAATTATAAACTTTCTGTTAGTGCCATTAGTTTTAAATTTTAAATAGTTTAAATTTGAATTTTTAAAAATTTGTGTGAATCACTAGTTTATGAATAACTTTACTATAAAATTAGAATTTTTTTCTTCTTTGCTATTTATTTTTTATTTATACTTACAATTAAATACTTATAGTTTTGTAGTTCATTCTGTTTGCTATTAATTCATTCTTTGAGCTAAATGACTCTGAAATTGGAAAGCATTTCAAAATGAACTCTGAAAAGGTTGAAAGTTGGCATGGTCTCATCATTTCACCCACATAGCATGTTCCAAAAAGTAGAGAGGGTTACGACAAAAACTTGATGCACTTCGTGTACAAAATGGACAATCACTTTCGAAGTATCAAAGTTTCGAACCATAAGACATGAAAGCATTTCAAATGAACTCTAAAAAAGTTGAAAGTTGGGATGGTATCATAATTTCACCCACATAGCATTTGCTTATTGCGGGAGAAAGTCTTCACTTTTTCTTCGCTTGTGTCATTTGCTTATTGCGCCGTAACCATGGATAATCTTCATTGTTTATCAGGATGCTTGGGTCAGCCTTGACATTGAAGGGAGGAATTTCATGAAACTTTTCATAATCTTCAGACATGTCTGTCTTGCCGTCCACTCCCAGGATGTCCCTTTTTCCTGAAAGAACTATGTGGCGCTTTGGCTCATCGTATGATGTATTCGCTTCCTTATCTTTTCTTTTTCTCGGTTTGGTAGACATGTCCTTCACATAGATAACCTGTGCCACATCATTGGCTAGGACGAATGGTTCGTCAGTGTACCCAACATTTTTCAGATCCACTGTTGTCATTCCGTACTGTGGGTCTACCTGTACCCCGCCGCCTAACAGATTGACCCATTTGCACTTAAACAAAGGGACCTTAAAATCAGGTCCGTAGTCAAGTTCCCATATGTCCACTATGTAACTATAATATGTGTCCTTTCCGCTCTCGGTTGCTGCATCAAAGCGGACACCGCTGTTTTGGTTGGTGCTCTTTTGATCTTGGGCGATCGTGTAAAATGTATTCCCATTTATCTCGTATCCTTTGTAAGTCAATACAGTCAAAGATGGTCCCCTGGAGAACAAGTACAACTCATCACAAACAGTGTTGTCACCTCTGAGACGTGTTTCCAACCAACTGTTGAAAGTCCTGATGTGTTCACATGTAATCCAGTCGTCGCACTGCTCCGGGTGTTTGGAGCGCAGACTGTTCTTGTGTTCATCGACATACGGGGTCACCAAGGTAGAGTTCTGTAGAACTGTGTAGTGTGCTTGAGACCAAGAATATCCGTCCCTGCATATTATTGAGTCTCTTCCCAGAGTGCCTTTTCCAGTCAGTCTCCCCTCATACCGCGATTTAGGGAGACCTATCTTGTTAAGGCCAGGAATGAAGTCAACACAAAACCCGATAACATCCTCTATTTGATGGCCCATGGAGATGCTTCCTTCTGGCCTAGCGCGGTTACGGACATATTTCTTTAGGACTCCCATGAACCTCTCAAAAGGGAACATATTGTGTAGAAATACGGGCCCCAGGATGACAATCTCGTCGACTAGATGAACTAGGATGTGCGTCATGATATTGAAGAAGGATGGTGGGAACACCAGCTCAAAACTGACAAGACATTGCACCACATCACTCCTTAGCCTTGGTACGATTTCTGGATCGATCACCTTCTGAGAGATTCCATTGAGGAATGCACATAGCTTCACAATGGCTAATCGAACGTTTTCCGGTAGAAGCCCCCTCAATGCAACCGGAAGCAGTTGTGTCATAATCACGTGGCAGTCATGAGACTTTAGGTTCTGAAACTTTTTCTCTGGCATATTTATTATTCCCTTTATATTCGACGAGAAGCCAGTCGTGACCTTCATACTGAGCAGGCATTCAAAGAAGATTTCTTTCTCTTCTTTCGTAAGAGCGTAGCTGGCAGAACCTTTATACTGCTTCGGAGGCATGCCGTCTTTTTCGTGCAAACGTTGCAGGTCCTCTCGTGCCTCGGGTGTATCTTTTGTCTTCCCATACACGCCCAAGAAGCTTAGCAGGTTCACGCAAAGGTTCTTCGTCACGTGCATCACGTCGATTGAGGAGTGGACCTCTAGGTCTTTCCAGTAGGGTAGGTCCCAAAATATAGATTTCTTCTTCCACATGGGTGCGTGTCCCTCAGCGCCATTCGGAACAGCTAGTCCACCGGGACCCTTTCCAAAGATTACGTAGTGTAAATCATTGACCATAGCAAGCACGTGAACACCAGTGCGCATGGCGGGCTTCTTCCGGTGATCTTCCTCACCTTTGAAATGCTTGCCTTTCTTTCGACATTGATGGTTGGTCGGAAGAAATCGACGATGGCCCAGGTACACATTCTTCCTGCATTTGTCCAGGTATATACTTTCAGTGTCATCTAAACAGTGTGTGCATGCGTGGTATCCTTTGTTTGTCTGTCCTGAAAGGTTACTGAGAGCGGGCCAATCGTTGATGGTCACGAACAGCAACGCCTTAAGGTTAAATTCCTCCTGTCTGTGCTCATCCCACGTACGTACACCGTTTCCATTCCACAGCTGTAAAAGTTCTTCAACTAATGGCCTTAGGTACACATCAATTTCGTTGCCGGGTTGCTTAGGGCCTTGGATGAGAACTGGCATCATAATGAACTTCCGCTTCATGCACATCCAAGGAGGAAGGTTATACATACATAGAGTCACGGGCCAGGTGCTGTGATTGCTGCTCTGCTCCCCGAAAGGATTAATGCCATCCGCGCTTAAAGCAAACCATACATTCCTTGGGTCCTTTGCAAACTCATCCCAGTACTTTCTCTCGATTTTTCTCCACTGCGACCCGTCAGCGGGTGCTCTCAACTTCCCATCTTTCTTTCGGTTCTCACTGTGCCATCGCATCAACTTGGCATGCTCTTCGTTTCTGAACAGACGTTTCAACCGTGGTATTATAGGAGCATACCACATCACCTTCGCAGGAACCCTCTTCCTGAGGGGCTCGCCGTCAACATCACCAGGGTCATCTCGTCTGATCTTATACCGCAACGCACCGCATACCGGGCATGCGTTCAGATCCTTGTATGCATCGCGGTAGAGGATGCAGTCATTAGGGCATGCATGTATCTTCTCCACCTCCAATCCTAGAGGGCATACGACCTTCTTTGCTGCGTATGTACTGTCGGGTAATTCGTTATCGTTTGGAAGCTTCTTCTTCAATATTTTCAGTAGCTTCTCAAATCCTTTGTCAGCCACAGCATTCTCTGCCTTCCACTGCAGCAATTCCAGTACGGTACCGAGCTTTGTGTTGCCATCTTCGCAATTGGGGTATAACCCTTTTTTGTGATCCTCTAACATGCGATCGAACTTCAGCTTCTCATTTTGACTAATGCATTGCGTCCTTGCATCGACAATGACCCGGCGGAGATCATCATCATCGGGCACATCGTCTGGTTCCTCTTGATCTTCAGCAGCTTCACCCGTGGCAGCATCATTGGGCACATCGTCTGGTTCCTCTTGATCTTCACCGGCTCCCCCCGTTGCAGCATCACCGTATTCAGGGGGCACATAGTTGTCATCGTACTCTTCTTCTTCGCCGTCTTTCATCATAACCCCTATTTCTTCGTGCCTCGTCCAAACATTATAGTGTGGCATGAAACCCTTGTAAAGCAGGTGGAGTGAAGGATTTTCCAGTTAGAGTAAGACCTCGTATTCCCACATTCAGTGCATGGACAACACATAAAACCATTCTGCTTGTTTGCCTCAGCTGCATCGAGAAACTCATGCACGCCCTTAATGTACTCGCGGGTGTGTCTGTCATTGTACATCCATTGCCGGTTCATCTGCGTGCATTATATATAATTAAGTGTCCAAATTAATAGAAGTTCATCATCACATTAAAACCAAAGTGCATACATAGTTCTCATCTAACAACATATAGCTCTCGAGAGCATCTAATTAATTAAACCATACATTGAAACTATATAAAACATTTCAATGCGAAAACAAATGCGATCATAATCGCAACCAAGGTAACAATTGATCCAACGGCATAATGATACCAAGCCTCGGTATGAATGGCATATTTTGTAATCTTTCTAATCTTCAAGCGCATTGCATCCATCTTGATCTTGTGATCATCGACGACATCCGCAACATGCAACTCCAATATCATCATCTCCTCCTCAATTTTTTTTATTTTTTCCTTCAACAAATTGTTTTCTTCTTCAACTAAATTTAACCTCTCGACAATAGGGTCGGTTGGCATTTCCGATTCACATACATCCTAGATAAATAAAATCTATGTCACGTTGGTCGGCATAATTTTCATAAACAATAAATGAACCAATAGTTATGAAGATAATATACATACCAAATCCGAATCATAGACAGGACGAGGGCCGACGGGGGCGGATACCAAAACCATCGCACTATATAAGATGCAATAATAAATGTAAGAAAATGATACAAGTATCTATCTAAACAGACAAGTAAGAATATTTTTCCTTTCAGAAAGAAGATAAGAACAAGAGGCTCACCACGGTGGTGTCGGTGATGAGATCAGCGCGGGTGATCGACGGCGGTGAAGACGGGGACGGGGCGTGACGGACCGCTAAATCTAGACAAATCTCGAGGAAAATGGAGCTTGGAGGTCGAGCTTCGAGAGGAGAAAGTTTAAGTAGTGTGGCTCGGGCATTCCATCGAACACCTCATGTGCATAGGAGGTGAGCTAGAGCACCACAAACCCCTCCCCTCGCCGGCCAGAGAAAAACAGAGCACTGGAGTGCTCTGCTCGCGGGCGAGGGTATATATAGGCACCTCATTGGTCCCGGTTTGTGGCAAGAACCGGGACTAAAGGGGAGCCTTTGGTCCCGGTTCAGGCCACCAACCGGGACCAATGGTGGTGGGCCAGGAGCGAGGCCCATTGGTCCCGGTTCATCCCACCAACCGGGACCAAAAGGTCCAGACGAACCGGGACCAATGGCCCACGTGGCCCGGCCGGCCCCCTGGGCTCACGAACCGGGACCAATGCCCACATTAGTCCCGGTTCTACACTGAACCGGGACTAATGGGCTGAGCCGGCCTGGACCATAGCCATGTTTTCTACTAGTGCATGGTTAAAAAGAGGAACACGAATGTATCTCAGCATACATTTGTCTCATCTCTAAACTTTTATTTTGATGGCACTCCAGTTCCTTTCCTAAAAATTACAGTCGTTTTATTTTTGTTACCTCCGCCATGTTATTTGTGCACCCGGCTTGTAGGTGATAGTATATGTAAGTTGTATATATAGCGCAATAATATTTTTGGTGGACCTTGCGCATTTGATCAGGTCCTTAGAAGAAAATTCCATGGTACATGACTAACTAATATTTCTTGCACAAGTTGATACTTGCATTATATATTACATATCTACTCATAGAAATGTAAAGTACATTATTCATGAATGAGAAAGCTACTACATTATTTTCATAAAATGATTCCGCTGATCGTATGAGTTTTATTCTTTCTTCAACAATTGCACAAGTCATGTGCTATTTCTTCTAGCACGCTCCTGGAGATACTCACAGTAGTCTTTCCACATTGATTCAGCAATTTGATCTCTTTTTGAATGACCCAATGCACGCCGCTCATTGAGAGACTGTACATCACTTCTGTATTTTGCATCCCCACTTGGAATATCAACTATATGTATTGGGTCAATATTGGAGCCAACCTGGTCAAACCATTGTTCGCCCCCCTCGTGATTGCGAATAAAGTTATGAAGTGCACAACATGCTATGACAATATCAGGTTGAGATTCAATTGGGTAATGTGAAGCACACTTCAATACCGGGAAACGCTGCTTCACAACGCCAATGATGCGCTCGATGTGATTACGGAGTTGTGCATGCCTGAGATTGAATAGCTCTTTAGCATTTTGTGGCCTTTGGTTGCATTTGGCTTGCTCGTTCAAATGGTACCTGAAATTCAAAACATAATGAAGATAGATGTATTTGCACTTTAGGGTTGTTGCTCTAATAGAAGAACTGGTTTGTACCTGACATTTCGGTAGGGTGCAATAAAATTAGGTGTATTTGCATATCCTGCATCAACCAAATAAAATTTTCCCTCTGGCACATAGAAATTATTTTCTAGTGCATCTTGTAGCACTCGAGCATCAGAAGCTGAACCTTCCCAGCCCGCACTAACATGGACGAATTGATTATCAAAATTACATGCCACCATGACATTTTGTGATAATGTTCCTTTTCTATTGCGATATGGGTCTTGTAGTCTTGGAGATATGCTAATTGGAACATGCGTCCCATCAATTGCTCCGATACAATCCTTCATAAAGACAAGAAATACTAATGAAAATACGTAACAATATTTATAAATTATATGTAAGAACAACAAGATACAAGATGCATACCTGAAAGTACGGCATAAATTTAGGGTTGCTTGAAACCTTCAAAGGAACATTAACTGGTGGCAACTGCATGAGCTGTCCAGATAATGACATGATACTTTGTAGCACTTTATTGAAATAGGTACTTATGGTTTGACCACTGTGTTGAAATCGCCCTTGTAGAGTACGGTTGCTTGCATTCGCCGAAAGGGTATATAAGAATATTGCGACTTGTTCTTCCACGGAGACAAGCCTCTCATCTCGTAGAAGTTGTCTCTCTCGGAAGCACTTAACCAAATTATGAAATACATATTTTTCCATCCGAAAATCTCTTTTACATCTCAATTCATGACCCTCTAAAATTTCTCTCACGTACTCATGCCCCGTAAGGATGGAAGTGTGAATACGTTGGCGATTGCTTGAACCTCTCTCGCCTTTGTATACGGCTTCGATGATGGCTAACTCATCATCTTCTCGGTGTTTACGCTTCAAAAAATTCCCCCACATTGATGGAGCAACTAGGAGGACTTACAGAGGACAGAGACGATGCAAGTAGTGAATGCACCGACGATGGCCGCGTGATTCCAGTTCCCGCGCAGCTCTTCGTGCCCCCCCCCCCCCCCCCCGACAGTGACACGGATGACTGACCAACTACGCCACGTGTTGGGTCGCCACCTCCACGCGTAGCTCCGCTGCGCCTCAATGGTGACGCGAACAAGGGCAAGCCGCTCCGTCTATGTGTAGCTTCACCACCAGGTGAGACGCCGTGCCATGGGTGATCTTTTTTGTATACACAAGCTACCCTCGGTTTGTTATATACGCTGATGGTTAGGGATATCAAGCTAGCTAGTTATAAAAGCTCAACAGAAATAGTATTCAAACAGCCGGCCGCTGCGTGTGCTTGCACTGCTAACGGCTAGGCAGCTGTGAGTGTTTGAAGTTTGAACGCAACGGCTAGGCTGCAATACTGTGTTTTGTGGCGACGACCAAACATGTTCTATGTATTGTAAATACTTCAAAAAAACTCTGTTATGGTAAAACCATGTTATCTCATACCTAGAGACAAAATTATTGCAGTTTTTGATACTTTGGTTTATATAATACTTTGCTATCAAACACTTATGTGCTTTTTCCTTTGGAGTTTTTGGCTTTGTACGTAGATCGTGTATGAAGATGGTCAGCGACGGCGTTGTTCAGCATGATGGTCGAAGGGAAATCAAGATAGATGACGTGCGTACGAGGCTCGTGGAGTCTGGAGTATGTCATGCGGCCGGACAAGTTCGGCTGGGTCTGACTTGGCAGTCTGACAGATCGGCATAAGTCGGTTGGTACAGAAAACGGTGGTGGGATCGGCGACGACGACATAGGAGCGTGATGCTAATGGTGACCGACTTCTGGGGCGTGAAAACACGTGGCGCAGGCCCGATGGCTTGTGTGGCTTCGACAAGGCTATGGCGCGGGGTTGATTCAAGGTGATGTACACACGGAGCTTGAAGTCGACGGGGCGTAGGGGTGGACTGATCATCTACCATGGAGTCATGTTGAAGGTGGAGCTGGATTGAGGGGCTACGGCGTAAGTGCACAGAGAGTCGAAGCCTATTCAGTGGGAAAAGCGAGGGGCACGTAGTTCGGACTGGATCCCAATGGTCTGATGGAAGCGTGAAACTCGTCATCGATCGGTGATAATCGGTGGTACTCTGCAGTGGGGGTTGAGTGGTGTGGGTTCACGACCCTTGAGACTCGACCGGGACAGCGGAGGCTCGACGCGGTAATAGCGGCGAGGCATGCGGCGCGCACGGGACATGGAGACGGGCCAGGGCTCTGGTGGTCATACATGTGGTGAGAAAACTGCGAATTTGACTTGGGATGACAAAAGGCAATGGTTAAATTCCTTCAAGTTTCAGACTGACAGTCAAGAAAGGAGCGGTGATGTTGAGTTCAGGTAACTTTTATGTGTGGCACCCAATATGTGAGTTGTTCACTTTCACGCAGGTCAGTGATCAGTGTGTGATGTCGTTAGACTGATACTCTGGAAGTTGGGAGCACAAACTAGAGTAGCAAGGAACTTAATTTTTGCTCGAGTGTTGACTGTGGTCAAGAAAAGAAGGGATTACAAGTTGCAGGTGGAGTCATATGGAGTCTTTGGAGTAGCAGCGGTACTCATGGGATAAGTTCAAGTCCAATGTACATGGAAGTTTGACGCATTGCCGAATTCAGGGTGATGGAGTATATTCGCCAAGGTGGAGTTTGTTGGAGTTGTGTCGAATATAGTGTACGAGGTAGGTTACAGTTGGACTTGTAGTTGTATTGTGTTTAGATAGGATATGAAGTCGTGTCCTAATAGGACACTTGTATCTTAGGCCTCTCATATATAGCGGGGTAGACACACTATGTAATCTATGCCAACATAATAGCACAGGCACGTAGAGGGAGCCGGCGCCCGGGTGGCTGGTGTGCGGTATTATGACGGTGTCACGGGGAGGAGCGCCCGTAGTCAGGCCCGGGGATGTAGCCAAGATGATGAATCTTGTTAACAAATCTCGATGTCGTGCTCGTGTGATTGCTTGATTCTTGGTAGATCGACTGTGCGCTTCAAATTTATTCTCACAGCGTGAGGTACTGAGGTCACTAGACGCGGGAGAAGCAGGTTGGAGAAGGCGCGGAAGACAAGGTAGTAGAGACCCACCGCGCAGATGAGCTAAGCCTGCTCCGCTCCTCAGGCTCCGCCACCACGGCCTCGGCCTCGCCGCCGCCGCCGTCGTACGGATTATTATTCAGCGGGACGAGGTCCGCCATCGGCCGAACTACTATCTATGGCTGCCGCGGCTGCCAAGTCTTGATCTGTAGCTAGCTTTAGCACGTAATCGATCGCTTTGTGCCGTCCGTGTTGATGACCACCGTGTCCAGGTGAGTATATATGTGCTTGGTTTATTGTCATATATATACGTTGCATAGTTCGGATCCGTCTCCAGAATAGAAAACGACACGTACGTGGGGCCGGGAGAGTCGGGGAGAAGATGATGGTATTGGAGATCGTACATGCATGCATGCATCCATGGCCAACGTCCAGATTCCTGATGGCGGCGCCCGCCGAGTGGTGCAGGTGAGCGTTCACATGCCTGGTCGGCTGCGCCTATCCGGCTCTGCTCTAAGAGCATCTTCAACATGCGGACAACCACACGACGCGTAAAATTATTTTTATAGCGCGGAAATAGCCTTTTTTGTGTGCAGCAAGACGCTTGCTTCAGCCGGCGTTGTAAAAATATAACGCCCAATCTGGCGATCTCACCTACAGCAGTTCAGATTTTACAGCGCGGGCGAGCAGGCCCACCAAATATGCAGCGGGCGATGCTGTTTTCTTCAATACGCCGAACCTTGTTTACCGCGCGCAGATATTAGCACGGCTGCTAAAGCGCTAGTTTTAATTGCACGTGCTTTGTAGACAATTTTTCCAGCACGCGACTTATGTAGTGCGTCTGTTGAACATGCTCTTAGCCTACGTGCTCGCGTTGAACTTTCGCACGCTCCGTGTGGTGTCCCCGCGTTCAGCTTCCTTTTTGGGTACCTCGGGGTTCTCCCGTCACGTGCTCCAGTCCAGTCACCCAATAAATGCGATCATGTTCTAATTGGAGAAAAAACGTTCGTGCTCCACACACACACAGCTGGATGGAGAGAGCCTCCACCGGACTTTTCTCCTAGTAGGGTATGGTGCCGGTACCAATAATTTTATAGTCATACCATGGGCGTATACCTATACCCGGGTACCATCATATTCATGCTCATGTCCATGGGTTCTATGTCCAATAGGTATTCATCGGGCAAATCAACACAACATTTATTGCGATTACGTAATTGCTAGTCCACGTGTGGTGGAGGCGCCAACCAGCAAGATATTTCTATGGTTGGGTAATTAGTATTGGGAAGAAGAATCAGGGCCGGCCCTGTGTTTCGGAAGGCTCTAGGCGAACTCGACGACATGGGCCCTTATGTTCTAAGTCCTAAGACAATATATATGTATGCGTGTGTTATATATATAACTTATTAAAAGTAACTTTCAATCACACATCTTTAGTTTTAAGTATGAGTATAATAATTCAAACGACTCCATCGAGAACAATAATAACCAAATTCGAACCGACTCCATAAAAAACAATGGTACTAAAAAGATAGCAAAATGAAACTAACATGACATGATTACCTCAAATAAGAATGAAATTAGACTGACTCCATCGACAACAATAATACTTCAATGCTTCAAAAAAAAGTTTCTTCGGGCATTTCTTGATGCGAAGTCATTAAGGGCACAATCAAGATCAACATTGTTCAAGATATCCTTCTCAATGCAGCACATAGCCAGGCCATTCAATCTATCTTGCAACATAGTTGACCTCAAATAATTTTCCAGTAGTTTCAGTTTAGAGAAACTTCTTTCAGCTGAGGCTACAGTCACAGGCACTGTTAAGAGGATCCGATAGGCAACAGAGACATTTGGATAGCAATCTACAGCCATAACAAACTGAAGAATCTCAAGCGCTGACATCAAACCATCTGGCAAAGTTACCTGCAACACTTTTAACTCTGAGACAAAATCATGAAGATCAACATCAGATGATTTATCATCAGAAAAAGCTTTTGCAAAAGTAGCGCAACATTCCTGTAGTTTGCTATCATCCAAGGACTTCAGATTTTTTGAATTGAATAAGAAACCAAACACCTTTTCAAATTTCTTCAACTGATCAAAGCGACTGGTCAATGAAAGAATTGCATTGTCAACGATGACTAGAAAGTAATTAACTCTGAAGGATTCCATAGCTGACAATTGTATTTCTTCTTCTTGATCATTGATTTCATCATGATGCCTCTTTCTTTTCCGTTGACGTTTTGAAGGAAATTCTGGCTCTATGTCCATATCAGATGCAATGGCTTTTGCTATCTCAATACTAGCTTGAAAGCCTTCATCTCTATACTTCTTAAAATATAATATGACCTCGTCAATGTGTTTTATAGTAGCATCAATGCACACCATCTTTTCCTGCAACTTTTGGCTCAGCATATTTACAGAGAACAGAACATCATGCCAGATAACCATGCCAACTAAAGTTTCAAAATTCTCAAGTGCACTGACCAAAGATTGAGCATCACTTACAGCTGCTGGGTCATTAGTAGAAGTCTCCTCCAATTCCTTCAAAGCTGAAATTACATGGATAGTTTGGTACCTGATAGGTTGCACACTCTTTATTCGACTCTCCCAACGAGTACTGGACAAAGGCTTGAGAGTTAGTTTTGTTCCTTTTGGAAGATTGTCAAGTAAAATCTTCCACCTTTTAGTAGAACGTGAAAACAACACGTATATCCGTTGTATAATACCAAAGAATGTAATAGCCTGTTTGCAAGATTTTGCCATATCACAAAGAGTGAGATTCAAACTATGACATGCACATGGCATATACAATGCTTTGGGGTTTTCTTTAAGGAAGCGACTCTGAACACCTTGGTATTGTCCTTTCATGTTGGAACCATTGTCATAACCTTGACCTCTCACATCAGCAGCATTCAAATCAAAAGAACTCAATGTATCCATCAATACCTTCAAAAGCCCCAACCCCGATATGTGTCCTCAACCTTTAGGAACTCTAGGAAAAACTCCTCCACTCTCGGAAGGTTGCTCGACATATTGACACAACGCACAATGAGAGTCATTTGTTCTTCATGGCTCACATCCGGGGTACAATCCAGAATAACTGAAAAATACTTGGCATCTTTGATGATCTTTAAAATTACATTTCTCACGGCATTAGCAAGAATTGAGATCAACTCGTTCTGGATTTTGTGGCCAAGATAGTGATGATGGATTTCACTATTTTGAATACGCCGGATGTGTTCTTGCATAACAGGATCAAATTCAGCAATCATTTCAATCGTGCCCAAAAAATTACCATTATTATCTTGATACAACTTCTCATTTGATCCACGAAAAGCCAAAGTATGTTTTGCAAGAAACTTCACAGCTGAAACTATTCTTACCAGAACTTGTCTCCAACGCTCCTTCTCCTTTGCAATCCCCCTTTGCATATCATCATCAATTGTCTGATTTTTGCTTAGTCTCAACCTAACTTCATTCCATGTGTTCATGTTTGTTAAATGATCAACACTGTTCTCATGATCTTTGAGACGCGCACTCAAACGCTTCCAGTCATTCAATCCATCAGATGCCAGCATAGACTTACTCAGTTTTGATTTGAACAACTTGCAACAAAAACAATATACTTTGTTTGCACCTTTGTGGTAAACCAACCACTTTCTGTCAACAAACTCACCATTACTTAACTTCCTGGAGTAAAAAGCATATGAAAAGTGTCTACCAATGGTGTCCTTCTCGAACTCCAGATCCGGTACTCTAATAGGTCCCTTCTCAATTAAAATATCCCTTTTGCTATTGTCAAGAACTTCCCATGTTCTTGGATCAAAAATAAATGAAAGGGAATCTTCCTGTTCATCATTAGACAAAGGCTGCAAATTTTCTTCCTCCATTGTACTGTCAGCATCAGCTTCAAAATTTATTTGCTCCCCTGTGCTCGCACCATCTTCATTCACCTCAACATCTGGATTTGCATGCTCAGAAGTAGTTTCTTGCCCTTGTTCTTCACTGACATCAACATTGCTTGAAGATGTAAAGTAGTTATTCAAAGAACCCTTCAGTGCTAGAATTTTTAGATCACTTTCTTCCTTTTTCCTCCTTTTTTCAGCACCCGACAATTGCTTCTTCTTAGGTAACATGGCAGGCTAATGTCCTAAAATCATGAAGAAAAGATCAAAAGAGCATACAAAAAATTAGAAATTTATAGATCAGATGATTGGAACCCTAGACATGTTACATAGAATGACAAAAAATTGATAGATTGGATTACAATGCGTACATACTAAATAAAGAATAAATAACCTGCTACTGAGATTGTCAAATTGAGGTTTTGGGATGGACAGGGATGCGTACTTCTTGCCGTATTGCCGTACTTCTTGACTTCTTGACTTCTTGAGTCTTGACTTCCAGTCGGTGCCGGATGCCGGATCACCGGATGGCTGATTGGCCGGGCTGCCGCCTGCCTGCCAGATTGCTGTGTGGCGGCAACGGCTAGCCGGCGAGGCGAGGGCAGGGCGACGGCGCCGAGCGACGGAGCGAGCGAGAAGGACGACGGGCGTGAGTCACGGCGCTGCTTCGGCTTCGCCTACGCGTATCCATCAGCGACAGGCCTGATCAGCGATCACTAGCTATATCTGGGCCGCCTACCATGGGCCATCCTATTTCTTTTATTTAATTCTTTTGTAATTTTTAACTTGCTTTTTGCTGGGCTATAGTATATGTATATACTCCATCATGTGCCCCCCCCCTCGCCTGGGCCCTGGGCCGTCGCCCCGTTGCCCATGCCCCAGGGCCGGCCCTGAGAAGAATGGGGGTGGGTACAGAACTTAGATACTCCACGGAAACAAGTCTGGTGTGGTCTCGGTATTTGCCGGTGGGAGGGCTCCATTTTTTGGTGCTTCTTCAAATTTTGTTAGGGTTTCGGTCCTGCTCGGGAAGACAAGACGGCGGCGGTTTCTTGAACATGAAATAAGATTCTCCCCGCCTAGCCCCCATCCCGGTGGTGCGTCTAGCATCATCGAAGAGCGTGTGGAGGTGTGTATCTGGCGGATCTCACGGGATTCGGTCGGTGGTTGTCATTGGTGATCTGCTTGGATCATGTCTTTGTTCGTCTTTGTTCATGTGTCTTCAGGTTGGATTCTTCTGATCTAAGCTTATCTTCATCGGCGACTGTTGCTGTTCTGATGCGTTAGTCCTATGGGGCCTTACGACGACTTTCCGACTGTCTACTACAAAAAGTTGTTCCCGACTCCGGCGAGGGAGGGGTGATGACGGCAGTGCGCCTTTGGCTCGCTTGAATGCTTGTAGTCGTCGCTAGGTGGTCTACGAATCTGGATGTAATTTTTATTATTTCTGGTATTCGCTGTATTGCCATGATAAGATGAATAGATGGGAAGTTTCTGGTCTGATTCGGCTAACAACGGACCCCACAGTATGAGTGTGCGAGGGCAAACCACAGCGCAGCAGATGGGAGATAGCGATGTCACGGCCACCAAGATATTTTGCTTGCCAATAATTGACTCCTTGTACTAGTACTCTTCCAGTCGAGCAGGATTTTGGATCTCCCTTCGGCCGACTCAGATCTATTTTGCCTTCTCCTTTCCTCTCTCTCTCTCTCTCTCTACCCCCGTTGGCTTTGACTTGATGGCTGCCAGGAAGGTGATTATAGCTGAGAACTCTTGCTGATTCATTTGTAGTTGTTGCATGCCCTGTAGATGCTGATTTGCAGGCCTCGGTTGCTCATCTCGCTCTGTTCTCTAAGGAAGGATTGCAGACTTTGCTCATCTCGTTTTGTTCTCTGACGATTGCAGAAGATCGTGGTGAAGGTTGAGGTAGACGACAGCCAGAGCAGGAAGGCGATCAAAGCACTCTCTACTCTCCGTGGTACTACTACAACTTCTCTTCTTTCCAGTTTTGTTTGTGAATCCGTTTCTGACGTGGACAACAACGTACGGGCCTCAGGTATCGAGGTGATTTCTGTGAACACGAAGCATGGGAAGATCACGGTCGTCGGCGTGGTTAACCCCGTCGATGTCCTGGGCAGGCTGCGGAAGAAGTTGTTTCCGAACGCTGAGATCGTCGCCGTCGAGCCCGTCATGGAGACGAACGAAATTACATACGAGTTCTTGAACCATATCACAAACAATTTCTCCGAGGAGCGCATAATTGGTCGTGGTGGCCATGGAGTAGTTTTCAAGGTACTGTACGATTACTACTAGCATATTTTGCTTTCTATTCCCTTTGTCCCATAATATAAGAACATTTTTGACATTACACTAATGTCAAAAACGTTCTTACTCAAGTATATTATGAAACACAAAAACATAAAAACAGAGCATTGTTTCTCAGACGCGACTAGTCGGCGCCCGAGCGCCCGGTCGGGGGAGCGAGCGTTCTCTCATAATAGGAAAGAGCACCCACGCGTCCCACAGGAACACCTAGAAAAGGAAAACGACTTGTCCCATGTGCTCACGTTATATATCCCACCTGCATTTATTCTGGGATCAAAAACTTTAAAAAGTTTTTACCGTTGGGTTTCTCGCGACGAGTTCTTCAAAACTAGATCCCATATGAGCAGGTTTCGACAAACTTTTTTTCCGAGCAACTTTGTGTGCTATTGAGGCAACTTTAGTGTTACAGGAAAGCAACTCATTTTTTCGGTAGTATGACTACCTATGAGCGGATGATCTTTGTAAGTTGGTACCATGACTACCAATTGACTAGCTACACCTCTAAGTCGCTTATCATAAGGACAACTCCAACGCGGATCACCAAATCACCCCAAATGTCGGGATCGGCCTCTCTAGACACTTTTAACCAATGACGGTCATCTAATTTGTCCAAACAAGTATGTATGTCCGAAATTCTCCAAACGACGAGGGGGCGTTCTCAGAGCCCCTCAGCGTCCATTGCTCCCTCCGAATCAAGTCAGATCACGTCTCCTCGGATGAAAAGAGGAGCAAAATCCGCCCCTCCTAATTAAGGTCCCCGCAATGGACAAAGAGTCCACACTACAAATGGAGATGCTAATCTAGCCGTCAACCTATGACCGTTGTCTGATGATGCCCTCTCCGCTGCTCCTGAGCAAACACGACGTTCACAACTAGATGACGCGCCAAGGGGGAGACATTGTCCCCACTGAGCCAACCATTTCCGTTGCAATAAGGAGGTGACAACAACAACTTCCTATATTGATAAACACAGACACATGTAGAAAAGACTATGTTCACCCAACAGAGCCTATTGGGGGTAGAAAAGAAAAACAACTACGTGACATATATGCACTTGAGTTGTACTTAAAAAAGCCAATAACATTTGGGGTGTTTTGGTGCAACTACAATGTATTTATCAGACAACTCGTATGTAGCCCCAGTCTGACCTGGTATATAGATAAAGCGACTAGATGTAGAAAAGACTAAGCTCACCTGGCAACTCGTGTGTAGTCCATGCATGAAGAACTCCACAGTTTTCCTTGGGCACATAGGCAGTAGCAGATGAGAAAACACACACACATGTGCGCGCGTGCACACACACACACGTAGTCATGTGCCTCATATCTCCAGCTAGTAAACCTGACCAGTTTTCTTTTCATGAGGATTGGGCAACTGGATACATGGTTTTAGGCAAATTGTATGGTTAATTGTGGGCAACTAGATAGTTAGTTTTAGGCAACTGTGTAGGTGATTGCGGGCAACCATGGCGCCTGAAAAAGGGATAAACAACATACACATGTTCATTTTTGTAGATTTCACAGATAAATTTAATCCACTAAAAACACTTCACGGTTTTAGTTACGTCCCCATGACCAGCTCCATACCGCTCCCCCTCTATGATTATTTGCCAAGTATTTACGATCATATCAAGGGATCCCATCCCGAGGAGATAAGTTCTTGACACATCTCCACAACACAAAATCGAAAGGTATCTAAAACCTTTACATATAAGCCAAATTATGGTCTTCGTAATGTTTCTGTTCATAAGGATTGAGCAACTGGATACATGGTTTTAGACAACTGTATGGATGATTGTGGGCAACTGGATACATGGTTTCTATTCATGAGGATTGGGCAACTTTTTTTCAAGGCAACTTTGGGTACGATAGAGGCAACTTTAGTGCTATAGGAAAGCAACTTCATTTTTAGCCTAGTAGGACTATCTATTAGGTTGGTTTGTGTAAAAATTAGAAAATCACACAAAAATATGAGGCACCTTTAGTGCTACATATAAGTAACTTCATTGCACTATGTGTATCAATGAATTTTGCTAAAATTATCACAACTGGCCTACCATGGTTGCTCAGTTGCCTACCATGGATATTCAGTTGCCTATCAGTGATGCCCAGTTGCCTACAATACTATGAAATTGACCAACCATTGATGTCCAGTTACCTGCTATTGATAATTAGTTACGTATCATTACTGCTTAGTTGTCTAACTTTGCAAATTAGTTGCCTACAATTGTGAAGCTGCTTATCATTGTGTTTTTCCTAAGTTATCTAAAACACTATGAAGTTACCTATAGGTGATGCTCGGATGACTGGCATTTTAAGATCGTTATGCAACCCGAATATTAGACAAAAAAAGTTAGCAACTTTTGGGGTGTTTTTGTGCAACTCCAGTGCATTCAACAAGCAACTCATGTGTATTTTCCATCATTATATCTGGAGATTTCAATAATTTTCATGGGCGACTCATGCAAAAATTATGAACAACTTGTGTAGGCTTGTGGGAAACTGTCTGATCCGCCCCTATGAAACTTCTCATCACTCGCTATGCAACTTATCATATGTCACTACTTATGCAACCAACCAACATCCACGACTTGGCTAGCCAACACCCACACGCACTCCCCAAGAAAAGGAAAGAATAAGGCTATCACACCATCCATCTCCACATAGTTTTGAAATTTGGAATCATGATAGACAACTTATAACCCACAAAAACTTTTCAACATTGTAGGAAACTTCGGTCCCTTGATGGACAACTTTCATACTATTTAGGCAATTGGGGTGTGTAGGCAACTTCATAGCAATATAGGCAACTTGGTTTCTGAGGCAGGCAGCTTAGAAGCCATGTTAGGAAATTTTCCACTCTGCGGCAAGCAACTTTCACAGTATCGTAGGCAACTAAACTATCGACAACTTAGTTCTTGATGTATGCAACTTAGCAACCATGGTAACCATCTATTAGACTATTGCACACAACTATTAGTATGCTAGTAGGTGAATCACTAATACACACAATGCACTTCATCTAGCATCAAAGTTGCTCCAATTTAGCACTTAAGTTGTCTCATCTAGCATCAACGTTGCTTTAAAAAGAATCAAACCATATTCATATGGGATCTAGTTTTGAAGAGTTCATCACGAGAAACCCAACGATGAAAACAGATCATAATTCCAACACGCAGTTTGAAAGTTATATCCTTTTAGAATTTTCTTGTAATGAAATTAATGCATCTTATGTCATTGTTGGGTTCATATAGTTGGTCGGACGAGTTCGTGAAAGATCAACGTACTATAGTGGATGAATCCTTCCATATATGGGCAACTTAGGATGATGTTAAGCTACTCGTTAGTCATGGCACACAACTTAGGATATTGGTAGCCTACCTCAGAAACTAAGTTGCGTATAATACTATCAACTTGGAGGCGAAACTAGTTATGGTAGAATACTTGCTAGTTATGGTAGAAAACTTAGATGTGAATCTAATTAACCTGGTAGTATGGTAATCAACTTTGAAGGAATTTTCGATGATAGGCATTCATACTACACAGACTAATTAGAAGTTGCTTTCCTATAACACTAAAGTTGCTTCTGTAGTATCCAAAGTTGCTAAAAACGTTAGTCAAAACATACTCATATGAGATCTAGTTTTAAAGGGCTCGTCGCCAGGAACCTAGCGGTGAAAGCGGATCTTAACTTTTATACTCGGTTCAAAAGTTATAGCTTTTTAAAAATTTGAAACACGCACTAAATGCATGCACGTGATATCTTGCTGAGAAACTCAAGGGATGGGATGGTACACGGATACGTCGGGGACCATGTGCTTTTCATGCGTGTTAATCCTCTTTGTGGACTCTATGATTGGGTTGACTTAATTGCACTTTATATTAACCACATGTCGGGAAGGAAATTGACGGACATGAGCATGCGCTCAAGACGACGACCCAACACAGCTGCACGTTTAAAAATTCGGGTTGTTTCTCATCTTTGGCAATATTCGTCTTTAAACATATATACCTCTTCCTGCCAGAAGACTACAGAAACTGGAGCCAAAACACAACCCTCAGCTGCTATCCTTAGCACCATGGGAGCCTATCGTATTTAGCAAAAATTGCAGCAACAGTTCTGGCCAAATGGCCGGTATTTAGCGAAAATTGGGGAAAACACTAAATGAGGTAAAATGTGGCAAAAACTGGAATTTACTATATATTGTAACTCAAACTTTCTTTAGATGGCTGTAACTCAGCTTGATACGAAACATGGAAGGATCATCATTGAGTTCAGCTAGGATCCTAGTCAAGTCATTCTCTCTAAACTTGCCATATCTACACCAGAGATCCAACTTCCACATAACCATCTTCGGGATGGAGGTTCTGAGGCACCCCATATAGTCTGGCCCATATAGAGAAAAGTTTATAAAAGGTTGCAAACTGGTGATCACTTATGAGACGCCGGAGCAACTAGTTAAGGAGCACCTCCTTCGCGAGCCTCGCAACGATCAGCGGCACTTGGCGCGCTCTCAGCTATTCACCACGTGTCACGCTTTGGACGCTTCCTCCGGATTTTGTTTTTTTTATTTTCCGCGTGCATTTTTGGCTTTTTAAACGTTCTTTTTTCAGGGGTTTTTCGATATTTTTGTTTCCCCCTGTCTTCCTTAGCTTTTCGATAAAAAAATCGGAAAAAAATGTTTGCGCGAAAAAAACACATTTCTTTCTTTTTCCCGCGGAAGTTACGGTTTTTTTCTGCGAGAGGCACGGTTATGCTTTACCGAGAGTCACGGCCGTGCCTTTCGGAAACAAACAAAAATGCATTTTCTGTTTTTTTTCTTTCGCGAGAGTCACGGTTTTGCTTCCGCGAGAGGCACGGTTGTGCTTTCGCGAGATTCACGGCCGTGCCTCTCAGAAAGGGAAAAACAAAACGCGTTTTCTATTTTTTTTCTTTCATGAGAGTCACAGTTTTGCTTCTACGAGAGGCACGGTTGTGCTTTCGCGAGAGTCACGGCCATGCCTCTCAGAAAGAAAAAAAAATGTGTTTTCTGTTATTTTTTCTTTCACGAGAGTCACGGTTTTGCTTTTGCGAGAGGCACGGTAGTGCTTTCGCGAGAGTCACGGCCGTGTCTCTCGGAAACGAAAAAAAAGCGTTTTTTGTTTTTTTTCCTTCCACGAGAGTTACGGTTTTGCTTCCACGAGAGGCACGGTTGTGATTTTGCGAGAGGCACAGGTGTGCCTCTTTCTAAAAGGGAAAAAACCGTGCTTCCGGTTCTGTTTTTTCGCCCGGTTTTTTTCATGCGGTTTTTTTCGTGAAAAAAAAAGTTCGTCAAAACCTATCAACATGAGATCTAGTTTTGAAGATCTCGATGCAAGGAATCCAATGGTGAAAACGGTTCGAGATTTGAATGCATGGTTTAAAAGATAAAATGTTCTAAATAAACGAATCTATGAAAAAGGGAAAACTCTCAGGTTGCGACAAGTGGCGCGCTGCATGTGTGCCACTTGTCGCGACTTGCAAAAGTGGAGTGTTTTTTGCAAAGAGTACTCCTTAATTAGTAATTTGTATGAGACATTTGGTTAGTCGCATTACCCACAGCCAGGCCATGGGAGAAGAAATCAGCCTGTTTGGTTGGCTGGGCCGCAACAAAAAGTTGGTCCGCACGAAACTTAAAACACCTCTTGGCCTCAGGATGGCAACGGGGGCCTGAAACCTGCGTCCCCGTGGTTTTTTACTCTATTGAGGGGCGGGGATCACTACTAGGGAAAATCCTAGCAGTAGCGCGATTTTTTGGCCTACTAGCAACGCGGGTGACAGCGCTACTGCTACGACTCTACAGATAACGGTTAGCAGTAGCGTGGGTCTACCCACGCTACTGGTACATCCACTTAGTAGTAGCGCTTCTCGCAGCCCGCGCTACTACTATTATTCCGATTCTATTTCTTTTTTATTTCATGTTGTATTCATATATCTTTATACAAGTTTTCATACATAGCAATTTAGAGATTGTTTTTCCATCATAATGAGTTATTATATCATAATGAATTATTACATCATCATCATCATATCATTAATAACTTATCATCATAATACATCATTGTCATATAACACCTCCTCATGATCATTATTTTCGTCAATAAGACATCATATAGCAAGTTGGTCACTAGTCATAATCACAACTCCTCCTCATCATCATCATCAACTCTAACACATTGTACCACATAATAACACATTGTATCGGACCTACTCCTCTCTAATAGGACCTACTACACTCTCTTAGGTAAAATAGCATAAAACAAGATAGGCCCTGACTCTCCATTATGGAGAATGGAGATTATCCTGTCTTCAATTCTTGCACGTCGCACAATGTTTCTTCCAAGTACCTCCCTACGACTGACCATAAATTGTTTCCAATCATTGATTGTCATGTCTTCATCGGTTTTAGAAATCTGGTATGAACAGCTGTGATGCATAGGATGACCTGGCCGTAAGCTCATAACATCAAGGCGACCTTTCGAAAACATCAGATGAGGCACACAATCCTTTGGGATTTTCTGTTGAAAACATAGTAATAACTTCGTAGTTAGCAATATACATCTTACCATGCCATCTCCATGGATGTTACCGTAGTTCAACACGTGCACTAGTGGCACGTATTGACCATAATGTGCAAGAGTTTGATTATAGATATTGTAATTCTAAAGATCATTAATAAATGAGATCAGATGACTTTTCTCCTGATAAGTTAATTATGCGCCATGGATGTAGTAGGTTTTGTCTACCATCTTTCGCACATCCTTTGAAGAATGAAAATAAGTTATCAATGGAAATAAGATGTCAACTATTTTGAAATAAACAATATAAATTACTTAATAACTATGTTTAAGAAACTCACATAGCGGTAGAATTAGAAGCGTATCAACAACGACCCAAATGTACATATTGTCTTCCTCGATGTTAGGATCACCAAGATCCATGGTGGCAAGCACACCCTCATGGAAATCATATGCCTTGCAAAGTGCTTCACAATTCGGGCAACCAAAATGGGATACGCTCACAGAATTGTATAGATTTACAGAAAAATCAAAACCATGATGGGTCCTTAGGTGAACTATGTTTGTTTCCATATTTTCATGATCTTCAAAATTCATCCTCTCCAAAACATAGTGTCTTGCATGGCATGGGATAAGCTAGTCAAATTGTAAAAAACAAAAAATACACGTTGAAGAAGAAGTCGACCTTAATTACAAAAAAAACACTTGGTGTCGTTGCGTACCATTTCAACATCGAAGGTCTCCTAGAGCTTAATGCTGAAGCGCCAACTTTCTACCAAGTGAGGCATGTCGTAGAAACCCCGGTTGTCGCCACACCAGGAGCACTCCACGAGACTTTCGTCGTCCGACGATATTTCCTATGTTCATAGTTCAAAGATTAAACTTCCAAAATTCAATATATGTACTACAAAAACTAAATTAGATCTTATTATTCAGCACGGGTTGACTATCGGTCCGTCGAGTCTTTTTTGAAAACTCTCAGCTCACGTGGTGTATATATTTGACCCTTGGTGATGGTCGCTCCTCCCTTCGTCCCCGAGTGCATTAAGCCAAAATGTCTAGCACACGAGAATGAAGGAGAAGCGACCCCCACGACAACAGTCGGCATTCTTCTTCTCTCATATATGGTGGACACACTCCCTCACTAATTTTTCGACCATCGGTGATGGTCGTTACTCCTTCTTCCCCTAGTGCATAACAAAGATATATCACAAGGAGAAGAAGGAGAAACGACCCCCCACGACAACAGTCGGGATTCTTCCTCTCTCATATCTAGCACACGGAAAAATCCTGCATGAACTTTGCTAAAAAAGGACGTATCGAGCGCCTGAAATTTGCCGGAACGAAAATTAATCAACACTCAAAATATAGGCCACTCGGAGGTGTTACCTGCAAACATGGCCACTTGGGCAAGCACATATCCTATTTGCATTCAAACTCGATGGTCATTGCATTCAAACTAACGATAGAAGGGATCTCCAAGGCATCGCTCCCATGGGAGAAGCGACGACGGTCGCCATCGATGTCGTAGCTCTTCAACCAAGGCCGAAGCTTTGGGTTTTCAGCCGAAGAGATGGAGACCGAGATGACACGGGAGGCGACGTCCTAGGACGAGGTTTTCACCTGGAACTCACCAAACCCGTCGCCAGCATAGCCAATCCAGCCAGCCGCCACCAGTTGCAACCAAGCGCGCTAGCCAGCCCAGTGCTGCCAATAACCACCAATACGGCTGGCAATACCACTATGACCCCTCATGCCGCCATGGCAGCCCCGCTCCCACCTCCAAGTACGTCGTCACCGCACCACCAACCTCCATCTGTGCAGCTGCGAAAGAGCCTGCAACCCATCTTGCCTACAGCATAGAGGACCACCACACCGGCGCCGTCGCACCCGTATGGTTCAGATCCGGATCCCGGTGGATTTGGACAACCGCAGAGACCACCAAGCCACAACGCCACCGGCAGCCGATGCCAAGCCACCCACGCTGGAGTCGCACAGACCTCGCACACACGCCAACCAGATCCGGTGCCGCACAAGAAGTCAATCCACCAGACACTGAGCACGCACGCACCAGTGGAGGAAGCCACCAGCCACCCAACACGGAGCACGCGCTCGGCAGAGCACTACCATGCCTGCCGCTCGAGCCGCCTCCATACGACGCCACGCCCAGCCCAGGGCCGCCGCCCCGGCACTCTCCCGCTAGAAGGCCTACCACCACCTCCCCAGACCGCGGAGTAAACCACCAGTGCCCCATGAGAGAACACCGCCCCCCCCTCCCGACTCCCGAGCAGCTTCGACAGCGGGGCCCGACGCCACCGCGCTGCGGAGGCCAGCGGCAGTGGCGGCAAACAGATCAGGGCAGGGAGAACAAACGTGGCGGCACTAGGTTTTCCCCTGGCATCGCCTGACGAGCGACGCTAGGGGGCCTTGTGTGTGCTCATAATAATAATTGTAACATTAACACATTACAAAATTCAAGTTTTAACTTCCAGAAAGATGCAACCTGTAAAATTGTCTTAACTGTGCCGGAGCACAAATGTATAAAAAATTAACATTTCAAATTGCTCATGCACTTAAAATAATTAAACTTTGCAACTCCATGCTTAAAAAACAAAAATTATATATAAATATATCAATGAGAACATCAAATAATGCCCACAGAAAAGGGTGGCATCGAGTACACACCGCCTCGTCCAGAAGATGGACACCTAGCATCCTCTGACGGACTTTTCTGCAAGACGTGACCTCGACGACGGCAATGACCGCGTCACGACGACGGCATCGACCGCGTCATCCACGACGGCACGACTGCATCGACACGGCGTCACTACAGTGACGACCCTACACGGTCACACAGTTCTGGCAAAACCGATGTGTACTCGATGGGCTTCCTCCGGTCTTGGCAAAATCGGTGGACTCATCGCCGACGGCATCCTCTGACATCCGCAAGGTGCATCGTCCACGTCTGCAGCTCCGTCATAGCACATTTTTTTGCGCCTCCGGCTTTGTGCGGCTTCATCATCTACGACGATCACACCATCGACCATGACTACCTCGACCACGGCTACATCATCATGATCGGCTACCTCGACATCGACATACGGGGCTACGTCTACAGCAACTCATCGGCAACAACTCCAGTCAACAGCATCTGCCTTGTCACTTGCGTCCATGACACTCCCGCTGTGACTGCGGGAGGGAATAGAGGAGAAGGCAGGAATGCACCAGAAGGGGACACAGTCACCGCCTTAACTGCCGACCCATCAGAGCCGCAGTTGATGATGGCGTAGCGGAGAAGAGGACAAAAGAGCAAGACTTCAAATTCAGTCGTAATCGTCCGTTTCACTCCCGCTACGACTGAGGGGGAATGTTAAAAGTATAATTATGTTTAAGTTAGAGATTAGGAGTTGGAGATAGAATAGGATTAAATCGTGTACGACTTGCCCTCTACTCCAAGTCTCTCTCCCTTCATTGTACCTCTATATATACCCCATACACGGGCCAGATCAATACAACAACACAATATTCAACCATCTCATATTTTCCAGCACACCAGATCCTTTTGATTCCCTTCTCCAACTGAGTCTCTGGCTGCGTGTGTAGTCGAGGCATAAGCCCAACTGAGAGCATTTACAGCCGGACTTGGCAAATCCGACCCATCAAACGCCCGCGGACGGATAGTGACCGGTAACTTCTCAAAAAACGCATTTCACATCTGGATACCTCAAATCCATATTATTACATGCAACGCAACGATCTTTGACGGGAGCTTCGTCCGGTTCTGCTCCCACCCGCCCGGCTCTGCCCTGGCCATGTTCGGCGGCTGGCTACGCCCCTCAGAGTGTTGGTCCGGTCGCCGGGAAGGTAGGGTAGGGCATGGTACACGAGTCGGCTCACGAGACTCAAGGCGCCGCCATCTCCCATGCCATACTCTTCCTCGTCGGAGACCGGAACCCGAACAGTGCCGGTGAACGTCAGATCAATGACGGATCCCTCCGAGGACGAGTCACGGACGTCGATGACGATGCGGTTGTGCCACCCTGACTGATGCGCCATACGGAGCACCGGAGATTGCGGCTCCGCCTCGCCGACGTCCGCCGCCGCCTCCCGCGCCCGGTGCCTTGCACGGCGGGCACGCTGTGCCATGGCCTCGTGGGACGATGGTGCGTCCCCAATATCGGCGCGCCACCGGAGGGGTTGCGCGTTCGCCAGCGCATTCAGACTCCAGACGGACCGCATGGCCTCCGACGAGGCAACTATGGTCGGCCTAGCGCCGGATCCATGCGCCATTTAAGCGGATGCAATGGATTCCCGACAGATGGAGTTCGAGCGCAGCCGTCCACGGGCCTCTTCCCGAGCGCGGCGGAGCGCAAGCCGGACGGCGATCTCCTCCTCGGGGCCGTGTGGGATGAGCTAGGGGTCGACGGATCTGGAGGGGAAGGACTTAGATCCGTTGCCCGCCATGTTGGAGACGACCGGAAGGAGCCGGAGACGAGCTTGGATGGTGCAGGGGAGTGGGGGGGAGTGAAGGGGCTAGGGTTTGGTCCGGCGAGCGGATGGAGAGGATTTTACGTGGGGTCAGATGGGCCAGCGTGGGCCGGATCCGACGTGGTGGGCATGCATATTAGGGCTGGATATGGGGGTGCCGGTCAACCCGGGCGTTTGAGGGCCCATCTGGATCAAAAAATCATGACCGGACAATGACCGGTCGGCCCGCCCGGACGTATAAGGCGGGTTTGAGGCGCCCGGCTGCAGATGCTCTAAGTTCGGAAGTCCACCTCAGCTCCTATGGCCCAGCAACCACACACAACGTACACCGCATCCAGCGGAAATCGCACTTGGCTCCAATCCTTTCTCTGGAGAATGGTGTGATCTCACTACGCGCACCACCGGCACACCCAAGCAAAAACGTCCTCGGAAATCCGAGACAATGTTCCCCTTCAGCAAGGACGCCAAACCGCCAATGCCAAACCATGTCAACAATCAACACATTTTAGCTCTCCCGTGCTTCTACCCACTATCGGTGCTGTCGAGTTCTCTTTGGATCTCTGACACACTCACAGTAACGACCGGAAGTCCGCGGGCGAAATCTGACCGCCTCACGAGAGAGATATCCTGATGGCGATCCTACTTCTCCAACACAAAACTTCCTAGGATCATTAATATCTATATTAATATCTATTAATACCTATATCATCCATAATATTAAATTCTTAACTAACAACACTATATGTTAGCATATAGTAACCTAATAGATATGTTTTAACAGGGAGTACAGGACAATGGGGAATGCATTGCTGTGAAGAAGCTTCATCTCATGCGGGGGCTTCACGACGAGGAACTTAAAATTGAGTTTAATAATCTGATGAGGGTCCAACATCAAAATACCGTACGTTTAGTTGGTTACTGCCATCATATAGAACAAGTGCCTGCTGAGCACAATGGAGAACATGTTTCTGCTAGAGTGGAAGAAAGAGCTTTATGCTCCGAATACTTGCAGGGAGGAAGCCTTGACACACATCTTTCGAGTATGATTATGTTCTACTTACACTATCTTTTTTTCATGTAAGAACAATGGTACCTTAACTTTACATCTTGGTAATACAAATTTTGCTTACTAATATAGATGAATCGTGTACGCTTGATTGGCACATATGTTACAACATAATTAAGGGATTATGTGAGGGTTTACATTACCTTCATGAAGGATTCAAGTATCCTATTTACCATCTGGAACTAAAACCTACAAAAATTTTGCGGGATAACGACATGATGCCCAAAATTGGGGTTTTTGGTTTCTCTAGACGTTCAACAGAGACCTTCAACACATCAGAAGTTTTGTGAACAAGGTATGCTAACAACCATGAGAAGTAATCGGATTCTTTTATGAGCTTTTCGTGAAAATAAATTCCTTTTGTACTACGCAGTGTATACATGCCACCAGAATACATCAGTAAACGGCAAATTACACCAAAGTTCGATGTATTTAGTCTGGGCGTTATTATCTTGCAAATAATGGCAGGAAGGGAGAGCTACATCAAATGTGCAGATATTCCTCCTGAAGAATTTATTAAGCTTGTAAGAAAAAGCACTTATATTATGGAATCTTTTTTTTCCCACTAAGAAAAAACATCTGAGCATGCATACTAAGGAATTGTGTTTCAATTTTGCAGATATATGAAATATGGGTAAATAGGATGGAAGCCACAATATCGAAGCGTACTTCACATCAAGTTAAAACATGCATCGAAATAGCTCTAAAATGCGTGGAGTTCAATCTAGTGAAGAGGCATACTATAAATGAGATCATAGAAGAACTGAATAAGATTGATATTGTTGAGTGGTCATTCAAGTCCATAGAAAATATTACAAATGATTTTTCTGAGAAAAACATAGTTGGCCGTGGTGGATATGGAGTTATTTACAAGGTATGGTTATTACTTCATCTTCCAACTTTCAAATGAAACCTACCGTTGACAACACGAATGGTGTGCCATAAAGTCTGAGATTTTTAACAGGGGGTCATGGAAAATGGAGAAGAGATTGCTGTTAAAAAACTTCATCCAGTGGTGTGGATTGATGATGAGCAGTTTAAGAATGAGCTTAATATTCTAATGAGGGTCAAACACAAAAATATTGTACGGTTAGTTGGCTACTGCTACCATACAGCACAGATAGTTGTCGATTACAAAGGAAAACCTGTTTCTGCTAGTGTGGTAGAAAGAGCGATTTGTTTGGAATACATGCAGGGTGGAAGCCTTGCTGATCAACTTTCTGGTATGATTCTGCTCTACTTCTACTAAACTATATTTGAATTTTCTACAGCATAAATAACTACATAAGGGGGTAAACATGATCTACTTACTCACCCTTGGATCCATACACATGATTCATTCTTGGGCTAGCTGTTGAGCTAGCAACCAACAAGAAATGAGATAAGGGGTTAGGGTTGAGGTAGATAACAGAACCATTATTTGGTAGCATCTAGGAGCAAAAATAGGCAGTACGGCGGATTATGTTTTATAGAAAACAAACTTGATAGTACTAATATACCTTCTATTTTAACAGTAACATGTTTTTTATTTACGTCTGCAGCTGAACCTTGCACACTTGATTGGGACAAATGCTACAAAATAATAAAAGATATATGTGAGGGTTTACATTACCTTCATAATGTTGATGCTCCCATTTACCATCTGGACTTAAAACCTGCCAATATTTTGTTGGATAAGGATATGGTAGCAAAACTTGGTGATTTTGGTTTGTCAAGATTATTTGATGCGATGCAAACCTATATCACAGAATCCCGAGATATGAAAGGAACACGGTAAGTTAATAACTCAGAAGTAATTAATCAACTCCTTTTCTCAAACTTATAGAAAAATAACTATATTTGATGAAGTGCAGTGGATATATGCCACCAGAATACATCAACAGACAACAAATCAGTCCGAAGTTTGACATATTCAGTCTCGGGGTCATAATCATACAAATAATGGCAGGAAAGGATGGCTACTTCAACTGTGCAGACACACCTCCAAAAGAATTTATTAAGCATGTAAGGAAAAAAGATCCGATGTCACGGGAAAAAATCCCAAATATTTTATTGTGGCTTACCCCTATTCGTGCATGCCTTTTTTGGCATTATGTTTCAATTCTTTAGGTATGTGAAAACTGGCGAATGAGGCTGCAAGCAACAATGTCATCCCATTTATCTGAAGAAGTGAGGACATGCATCGAAATAGCATTAAAATGTGTGGAGGACGACCGAACCAGAAGGCCTACTATAGCCCAGATTGTCAATGAGCTAAGTAACATTGGCATCGCTAAAAGTAAACCGATATGTCAGGTATGTATTCTCTGCTCCCGCGGACCACCTTTTTTCACTATGATTGGCCTTACGTCTTTCATCATCCTACTATAATTCATATGTTCCCTGCCATAATCTTTTTTTAGGGGTGTTCCCTGCCATAATCTGAAATTATCAACATGTGCACTTGCACCAAAGGAATTTTGAAGCAAATTTATACTATTCAAATATTATAAATTGTGTAGGAAAAACATTTAGTATTTTGTTTGGAAATGTAGTTCTTTGAGAAATATAGTATTCTTCGTGAGATACTTTTTCCAGCCCGCAGCAGGCTGTCTCCACCAAATCCCTGTAGCAGCCGCCATGAATGCAACACGGAGGAGGCCATGTAAATTACCTGCATCGAGTTAGAAACATTTTTATTGTCTTCCAATACCTTAACATATGGAAGTTTTTTTTTCAAAAAGGAGGCATCCCGGCCTCTGCATCAGAACGATACATACGGCCAACTTTATTACCAAACAAAAAGGTTCGACGGCAGTCTACAAGTCTCAACAAAGTACCAAAAAGGCTCACAGAGAGCAAAAGAACACAAATAAAGCCACAACCGGCTAGCAAGATAAGGATAGGAAAACTAATTGCCTATCCTATTACATGACCGCCATCCAAACCGATTGAAAATATCCCGTGCTATCATCTCCCATCGGATTGATCCAGTAACCAAACGCTCCCTAGCCTCCGTCGGAGTGAGTAGCGACCACATACGGATCGACGCCGTAGCTCGGAAGATAACTTGCAAAAAATGAGTGTTTGTTGTTTTGTTAAAGACCAAATCATTTCTGCAATTCCAGATAGCTCATAGTAAAGCACATACTCCTACGCTAATGTGTCTTGCTATTTGGAGCTCAACCTCATCAAGCCACGTCCCAAATAACGTGTTGATACTAATCGGAGGAGTAATATTAAAGGCTATGTGCACAGACTGCCAAAGAATTTTTTCCAAGGGGCAATGAAGAAAGAGGTGTTTGATGGATTAATCTTGGTCACAGAAGCTACATCTAGTGGATCCAGTCCAGTTGCGTTTTATCAAGTTATCCTTAGTTAAAATGACTTGTTTGTGTACAAACCACATAAACACTTTAACTCTCAAGGGAACTTTGACATGCCACACATGTTTCGAAATAGGAATAGAGCTAGAATTAATAACATCCAAATACATGGATTTAACCGTAAACTCTCCATTCCTAGTTAGCTTCCAACACAACTGATCGGGACGTTGAGTTAGTTGAACATCCATCAATCTTCTCACAAGATGGAGCCAGGCTTCCCAACGGCTTCCGGCTAGCGCTCTCCTGAAGTGAGTATTAAGGGGTGTGGACTGACATACTGTCTCAACGGTTGCATCTCTCCGTTGAACAATGCTATAGAGAGAAGGATATTGAAGCGCGAGGGGCGTATCTCCTAGCCACATATCCTCCCAAAATCTCGTAGATGTACCGTTCCCAATAACAAACTTCGTCCGATTAAAAAAGATTGATTTAACTCTCATCAGTCCTTTCCAGAAAGACGAATCCGCCGGCCTCGCTGTCACCTGGGATAAAGTTTTGGAATGAAGGTACTTATTACGCAAAATCTATGCCCAAGTAGCCCCAGTCTCACTAGATAGTTTATACAGCCACTTGCTGAGAAGACATTTGTTCTTGACCTCAAGATTTTCAATACCAAGTCCCTCTTGGTCCTTCGGTCGACAAATAATGTCCCATTTAGAGAGTCTATACTTCCTCTTGAGATCGTCACTTTGCCAGAAAAAGCGGGAGCGATAAAAATCCAGTCTTTTCTGAACTCCGACTGGAACCTCGAAAAAAGACAGAAGAAACATGGGCATGCTTGTGAGAACCGAATTAATGAGAATTAAAAGGCCTCCATATGACATCAGTTTGCCCTTCCAGCATCCCAGTTTCTTCTCAAAACGATCCTCAATGCTTTTCCATTCTTTATTTGTTAGCTTACGATGATGAATTGGTATACCCAAGTAGATGAAAGGCAAAGCCCCCAATTCACATCCGAACAATTGCTTATATGCCTCTTGTTCCTCATTGGCTCTTCCAAAACAGAACAATTCACTCTTATGGAAATTAATCTTTAATCCGGTCAATTGTATAAATAAGCATAACACCAGCTTCATGGTTCTCGCTTTTGCCAAGTCATGCTCCATAAAGATGATAGTATCATCGGCGTACTGTAGGACAGATACACCTCCATCAACTAGATGAGGTACCAGACTGCCTACTTGACCAGCATCCTTGGCCCTACCTATTAGAATCGTCAACATGTCAACTACAATGTTGAACAAAATAGGTGACATCGGATCTCCTTGTCTCAGACCTTTATGTGTTTGGAAATAGTGACCTATGTCATCATTTACTCTAATTCCAACACTCCCTTT
Source organism: Triticum urartu (assembly GCF_056163025.1). NCBI lineage: Eukaryota > Viridiplantae > Streptophyta > Magnoliopsida > Poales > Poaceae > Triticum > Triticum urartu. The sequence goes on from NC_141879.1 coordinate 9,708,445, forward strand.
TTGCGTGAAAGACTCTACCTGTTTTCTCCAGGCTTGATCAAAACCTTTCATACGCAAGGCCTGTTGAAGAAATGGCCATTTGACATTGCCATACACCTTTTCGAAATCCACTTTGAAAACAACCCCGTCTAGTTTTTTCGCATGAATTTCATGGAGCGTTTCATGAAGGACCACAACCCCTTCTAGGATTTTCCTGTCCGGCATGAAAGCAGTTTGGGACGGCTGCATCACAGAGTGCGCAATCTGCGTGAGTCTATTTGTCCCAACCTTGGTGAGGATTTTGAAACTTACATTAAGAAGGCAGATCGGGCTGAACTGCTCAATTCGCACGGCCTTTGTTTCCTTAGGAAGCAAAGTAATAGTTCCAAAATTCAGATGAAACAACTGAAGTTGTCCAGAGAATAAGTCATGGAACATCGGCAGCAAATCCCCCTTAATAATGTGCCAGCATTTTTTTTATAAAACTCCGCTGGGAATCCATCCGGCCCCAGAGCTTTATTGTTCTTCATCTGAGAGATAGCTTCAAACACCTCTTTCTCCGAGAACGATGCAGTCAAAATATCGTTCTCATCCGCAACTAGTTCAGGAACATCCTCAATCCTCGACTCATCCAGGGACATAAAATTATCCTCCGGCGGTCCAAAAAGCTGCTTATAGTAATTGGTAATGTATAATTTTAGGTTCTCCTGCCCTAAGATCGTCCCCTCATCTTGCTCAAGCTGAAAGATTCTTTTCTTTCTGTGCTTGCCGTTAGCTATCATATGAAAGAATTGAGTATTGGCGTTCCCTTGGACAAATTTGCGACCCTTAGCCCGCAATGCCCACTTCAATTCCTCTTCTCGCAGGAGTTCTTTCAATCTCATCTCCGCATCTACTTTATCATGAAGTTCCGTGGGTTCTAGGATTGTGGACTCGGCTTTTACATCTAAGGCTTGAATAAGTGTAAGGAGTCTTTCCTTTTCAACCTTATAAATCCCACTAAGATGCTTAGCCCATCCACGCAAGAAACTTCTCAAATGTCTTATCTTATTCTGCCATCTCTCAATGGAAGTCCTCCCTCCTACCTCTTTAGCCCACTCCCTGGCTATTAGGTCGAAGAAACCTTTTCTCTCGAACCACGCTAATTCGAAAGAAAAGGTATTTTTATTCCCTACATGCGTTGCCTCACCAGAGTCAACCAGTAAAGGGATGTGGTCCGAGATTCCGCGTGATAACGCCTGGACTATTACCAGAGGAAACTTCTGTTCCCAGTCGACACTCGCGAGCACATGATCAAGCTTCTCAAACATAAGGGTTGGCAAGGTATTAGCCCATGTGATATTTCTACCAGAAAGCTCTATCTCTCTCAGATCCAAGCTTTCAATAATGGTATTAAACATGAACGACCATCTGCCGTCAAAATTATCATTGTTCTTTTCGTCTCTCCGTCTAATAATATTGAAGTCACCCCCAACTAAGATTGGAAGCTGCTCAGACCCACATATGCGAGCCAGATCTGCCAAAAAATCTGGTTTGAGTTCTGGCTGTGCGGCCCCATATACCGCCACCAATGCCCAGTTGAACCCATCGGTCTTCGATCTGACCCGGAACTTGACGGCAAAATCACCCATAACCACATTACGGACTTCCAAAGTCTCGCATCTAACCCCAAGTAAGATCCCGCCTGATCTTCCTCTCGGGGGTAAGCAGTTCCAATCAAAATCAACACCTCCCGATAGCGTATTTAGGAATTGTGGGGATAAATTAGCCCTGCCTGTTTAAGACAGGGCGATAAAATCCAACCTATGGTCAGTAGAAGCATCTGCTAGAAATCTTCTTTTAGCCAAGTCCCTCAGACCTCTGCTATTCCAAAAAAATCCTCTCATAACTCATCATGGAATTTTTTTTGGTCGTACGGATCCTAGCGCTTCTACGTACAGCCGACGCTAGATAAATCTTGCGCTTCCACTTATGCTTAGACTTATTATGATCATCCACCCGGTCGTCATAACCAGGGTCCGTGGACCTAACACTCTGATCCTCGATGGGTTCACTATCCCCAAGAGGTATAGAGTTGTCATCCTCTTCAGTCTCAGGAAGGGATGAGTCAATATCAGCACAGAGAGTATCTAACACCCTGACTCCCAACGCATCAATATCGGAATCGTTCATAGGTTTAACAGCCGCTATGTTGTGAATCATATCTAAAGCGTGACCTGCTTCAAGATCCAGGAGATCATTAACAGAATTAACCTTAACATATGGAAGTTGGCCTTAGGATTGCTTTTGCTATGCCTAAAAGCCAGTTAGCAAACATATCCTCAATGATTGTAGGGTTTATGTGGATGGTCTCTGAGTGCATTGATTACTTCCACAGACTAAATATAAGATACCAGCAGTTAGGCCTTTAGAGCGAGTAGGGCGTTTTGGTGCCCAAACTCATCTGCACCCGGTTAGAAACAAATTCGTAAAAAATTCAAAACAAATTCAAAAAATTCCAAATAAAATTTGTGTGAGAGACAATTTGATGCGTGAGGCCCGCTCCAAATTTCAAGTCATTTGGACATATGAGAAGCTCTCGGCAAAAAAGACAAATCGGGCCAAAATAGCACATGAACAGTAAACATTTTTACAGACCCCCAATTTGTCTTTTTGGCTGAGAGCTGCTCATATGTCCAAATGACTTGAAATTTGGAGCGGGCCTCACGCATCAAATTATCTACCACACAAATTTTATTTGAAATTGTTTGAATTGTTCTAGTATTTGTTTTGATTTTTTTCGTCGGCGCGGGTGCAGATGAGCTCGGGTGCAGAAATGGATTTTCGCTTTAGAGCTTCATTCTCAGGAACTGCCGGAGAAAAGACCAACTCATCTTATCATAGGCTTTTGGGTGTCTATTTAAAAATAACATCGTTCAATTTTTTAGAATGAAGCTCGTGCACTCTCCCATGAATCCCATGTATACCTAAGAAACATAAGGCGTGTGCACGCGCGCGCGTATGGATTCATGCATGATATAACCGCTCGTTTCTCTGGATGCAGTGGGCAAACAAGCTGACTGCGTTGAAGACCTTTCTCACTTCAAGCATTGGATGTTCCTCTTAGTCGCAGCAATTGCCATATTTTACGCATGGTATCAATACGCCCCAGGTACCGACGCATCATAGCTGAACAAGATTGCATGTATCGACGCATCGTAACCGAACATGATTGCTTGTATCAACACACAAGTCCCTTGGCTTCAATGAATGTGCGCAAATCTTCGAATTCTGTAGATTCATGGTGCCGAGGTATTACAAGGAGAACATGCATGCACATCAGCGCTTGAAGTACATACTCAATGCCTTCATCTAGTCACCCCCAAGAAGGGGACGACAGAGAGAATAGTTTGTAAAGGAGTGTTGTTAGTGATTTCTGTATTAGTTTCTGCTGTGGAGAAAGCAAATGGCTATCTTCAGAACCAGTAGAGTGCTAGGGGTATCTACATACTTTCACAAGCTCATGTGCCATACATAGTCTGCTGGTTGGCATCTAGTGTAGAGAAGTTCTCTTTTGGAAAGGTATAGGAGAAACAAAATGCCACCTGTGGGAAAACGCGCGTCGACTATTGCACGAAGCACCGACTGAGAAAGAAAAAGAAAAGCCTAAACTAGAAATCTAGTTTACAGGGGAACATTGTTAACTGTTAACTGAGGACATTCGTGGTAATTTGGTACACTTTGGGGATTTTCTGGGATCGAGGAAAGAAGGAAGTGTTGGTTAAACTAATCGTACTCTCTGCTTATTTCTTTGCGGTAACATTTATCTGTAAAAAAGTGTATGACGGGCCTGCTGGTCAGATGTTATAGACTAGGGCTAATTTGCATGTGGTCAACGTGCTCGCCCTGTTCTGCGATCTGTGTAGTAGAGAGGGGGTTATGGGCGATGTCGTGGGGAAACGGCGGTTAGCGCCGGCAATGGCCGATCCGATTTGTGGAACCCCACCAGTGTCTTGACGACATGAGTAGCTACTGGAAATAGCAACAAGGAAGGCAACCCCACTGGAAGGGGAGCAGGAAATCACCGGTGTTTGTTCTTAACCATGCTGCGTGAGAGGTGTTGCTTAATTGTCTTGCCGTCGTGTCCAACGGAGAATTGAGTCCTCTTGTTGTGTCCAGATAACGTGAGATAGAGAGAGACTCCGAGAGGAAACAGTTTAGTACCAGATCCAGATTTGTAGGTGCAAAAAAAGGTGACGGTGGAATTCGGATGCCCTAGGCGTTGGAGGAGGTGGCGAGGAAGCAGGTGGAGGAGATGCGATTGTCGGCAACGGGTGGAGGAGATGAGCGTCGTGTTCATCCACAAATACGTTTGTGCAAGAAACAGTGATGATGGCCTTGCTGACGCCGGAGGAGATGGCGGAGGCAGCGAGGAAGCAAGTGGAGAGACGTGGCCGGCTGTTGGCAACATGTGGAACAGTCTTATTGCATATACAAAGAATTAAACAAGAAATCATTACACTTTAATAACGGTATATTCTAGTAGACGCTAATTAACAAAGAGTTTGAAAATTAATGATGAAAGGATGATCCAACTATGCATCTACAAAACCTAAAAAAAAAATGCATCTACAATATGTTGATCAAGGGCTGTTCGGATTGGATCAAACTATCCACAAACCTCTCTCCCTGGGGATTGCCACGGTACCAGTGGATGAGGAGAAGAGCAAAATTGCCAAAAGAGCGGGCAAAGCAGAAGGAGACGGCGCCGGTCAGAAGCACGACGAAGAGCTTGGCCGTGGTGGACAATGGCCGACAGGATTTCTCGTACACAAACATCCATGCCAGGATGACGCCGAGCGCGACGGTGAGGCAACCCACCAAGCATATGAACGCACGCCTACTGCACTCGACGGGCTCCGCCTCCACCGCCGTCGCGCCGCCGGCTAGATTTAGCTGAGCGTCGGCCATGTCCCGGTCTCGTGTCCGACGGGCCCGTGTGATTTCGATTGTCGGTGCTAACGCATGTTGTGTATGTTGACTGTTTGTACACGTTACTCCTTCTCCATAGTCTTTAGGAGGACGTCGCCTGCGTGCCTTATTCTTAGAGACCCATGTGATGGCTGATCATCAACTTAACTCAATACGGCAATATTTCCTCGGTGTTGCAATCAAACATGACGTGCCCTACAAGGAGAAGTATTGGCTTGGTACCCGTGCCACGAGTTGAAGGAATAAATGACTTTTCGCATAAATTTATCTCCACAGCTGTAGATCCCACGAAAATACATACTCAATCATACTACCTCCGTTCCAAAATAGATGACCCAACTTTATACTGCTTTAGTACAAAATTGGATCATTTATTTTAAAACGGAGGGAGTACTTTTTACACGATTGCCCCAAGAATATATGGGGTTATTGCTAATTTTTTTAATTTTTTTCTTTACAATGTACAATGTTTATAGGCTATTTTCTTTAAAGTTGTGGGGTCTTCTGACCCCACAGCCAACACATAGAATCGCCGCGGTCACTAAGGGACGGCGCCGACGTGTCCGGAACGGTCGGCGGCGACGCGGTCGGATCGGGGCCCAGGCATCAGCCTTGGTCCCTGGATTGCGGTCGGCGCAGTGGCGGGTGGGACACGTCGGCAGCTGGGCGGATCCGCCGGGATTCTACCCTTGTCTGGTCAATGATAGCGCGGGCAACTCCGGGGGAAACCCTAGATCTCCTTGGCATCGAGCGATGGCGGTGATTTTGCATTGTACTCCCTCTCCATGCATTGTTTTGGAGTTTGCTTCGGTTGAAGGGACCAACGTCGCCAGCAGCGCATGCCTGGTGGCGCAACTGCCGATGAAAATCGCGTCGACTACGGTCATGGCGGACGATGGCAGCATCTTAGATGTTGTTCCCTTGTTGAGGCATGCATCGACGTTGCAGTTTGCATCATCAGGCTCAAGATGCTCCGGGGCAAACCCTAGATCTGGGTCTCCCGGATCGGACGATAATGGTGTTCGCAGTATCGCTTTCCCTCCTGGGGGCATCGTTTTGGAGCAAGTGATGGCTGGAGGGGACAAGAGGAGGAGCGGTGTTGCATCTACCGCAAGGCCAATGGTGGATCACGGCGGCATGGCGCTGCGGAGTCTCGACGACGGGCGCTTGTGGATGGACACGTGCAGGATGGTGACGCTTTCTGACGTTGTGGTGACGTCGACGGCAGGCCTGGCAAGGTTGGTGCGTCAGTATCTGCTCTGGAGATGGATCAGTGGTTGACGGTGGCAGCGGCCACTGAGAGTCCGCCAGACCGGTGTATGACCCAGTCCCGGCGTTGGCTTGGTTGGTGCATCCGGCTATAGATGTTGAGAGAATTCCTTATTTGGCCCTTCCTTAAAATTTGGTTCCCTTTTTGGCCCAAAAAACTTCATTTTTCCCTTCTTGACACTTAAACTTCATATTGTTCCCTACGTGACACTTTCATCCATTTTTCCATCCGATGGTGTTAACTATAATGTACAAAGACAATTTTATCCCTGATGGTAATATATGTCATAAAAAAGGGAAGAGAATGAGCGTGAATATGAATGTATGAAAGTGTTGCGCGTCGGAGATTCCACGTTCAAATATTCATATGCACCAGCGCCCGACCAGTCGCGTTGCACAGCTCGATCCGCGAGAGCGCGGCACGCAGTTGCTCACGCACGAGTAGGTACAAAGCTAGCACAAGAAGCATGCAAGCTAGCAGCCTGATTGATTTCGCGTGAACAGTGAACGCACGTCTAGCCGGCACCTCACATGCGTACGCAAACCAGTAAAAGCTAGCTCTTAATCGATCGGATCAATTCGATCTCGGCGGAATACTTTCGTAACTATCCTGCTGATTTGTGTATATACATGATAGTGAGGAGATATTAGTTGGAACGATTCGATGGAGACATTTTACTCGATGGTGGCGTGAGCTTGTGCAGCAAATTGAGGCGCGAACACGGCTCAGGGACATCATCCGTCAAGGTCTAAACTATCACCCGCATGATTAATCTGCACAAATTTATACACTACAGTCTACAGTAGAAGCTGAATGGGTAGTTATTATTCCACTCATCCTATTATTATTAGTCCCCCGCAATTTTTTTTGATGATTAGTCATATAGTACTTTTTTATTTATCCAACCACGACAAAATATATCACATTACCTCTTTGTTTGCATGTGAATAATCTGGTCACATACTACACTAGGGGTAAAAGTGTCTTTTTACGTCAAACTTAACACCGTTACTAGCCAAATCTGACGGAAGTGTCACATAGGGAACAAAATAAAGTTTACGTGTCAAAAAAGGAAGAAAATCGTTTTTTGGGCCAAAAAGGGAAGAAGATTTTAAGAAAGGGCCAAATAAGGAATTCTCTCGGTTTTGGTGCGATGTCTGTTTGGTAATAGGCTCAGATATTTGGCACCCCTTCATCAATGGATAGGAGTAGCGGCATGTGTGTTGCCAAGATGATGGCTTGAGGCATACTGACTTATTATTTTGTAAGGTCTTTGTAGATAATTAATAAAATAACTGCATGCATCGCCCAAATGCACAGGCCAGGGGTATATCCTCCTTAAAAAAAAAGGCACCCCAAAAGGCTACAACGGAGATAATATTTTTTTCATGAGCGGTGTTGGTGATTCTCATGTTAGTTTCTTCTGTCAAAGCAAGAACAAGGCCATCTTCATAACCAGTAGAGTGCTAGGGCATCATATGTTTTCACAAGCTCAGGTGTCATACATAGTATGCTGGTTGGCATGAACTTTGAGTGTATAGAAGTCTTTCTCTGCAAAGGTATAAGAGAAAACAAAGTGCCATCTGTGCAAAAACGTGCATTGACTATTGCAGGAGAGTGAAGTCTGAAACAAACCCTGTCTTTGTACGACCCGTCTGAATCGAACCCTCAACTCCTAATCCCTGAAATCGACACCCCCACCTCTCAAATCCCGGTCGTCACAGCCCTTAAGCCCGTTTTAAGAGTGGGATCGGTGACATGGCACCGCTGGCGGCAGGGTTTGGTGATTAATGGGGTCGGGTTGGTGAAAATAATTGTTCTTTGCTTTATCCCAGTGTACCGCTGGTCCGCTGCTGTCGCTCATAGCCACTCATTCCACTGAGAGGGAGGATTCTGACCAGGTAAAATCCGCCGTTCAGGGCCGTGGCCGGCGGCAAGACCGGAGCTGTATAGCGCCGTCCGTCTCCGACGCTCTTCTCCGCCCGGAGCTGCCATGGTAGCCACACCCGTCTCCGGCGCGCTGGGGCCGTTGTCTCAGGCGTGCTCCGCTCGCTCGCCTCAGGCGCGCTCTGATCGCTCGCGTCAGGCGCGCTGCGCCACGCCTGGCCGTGGCCTTGGCTGATGGCGGCAAGACGGTGGCCGTCACAGCTAGTGCTGCCCACCTCCGGCGCACCCAACGGCAGGCCAAGGTTCTGGCTGACCCGCTCCCTGGGATATGGTGGATGGTGGAGCTGCAGCGCGTGCAGCCGGTGGCCGAGATTCCACTGGAGGTCGCGCAGTCGCACTAGAAGATGCGAACACAATGCAAACTAAACATGCAAATGTGAGTGATGATTCATTGCTTGATCTACCTCTGTACTAGTAGCTATCTACTGAACTTTGAAGTATATATTGTTCCTTTGATATACAGGAGTAATAGCAAAATATTGTTCTATTCCTTTGATATACAGTATCTCTTACATTAGAGTTGGCAAAAAAGAGAACTTGTCAAAGGAGAAGTTTGATACATTAAAATTTAAAATAAACTTAGGTGGTACTCTATTAGTAGTGAACTTTGATTCTAAGTAAGATTGAGATGATGTCTCTTTACTAAATCAACTCATGATGCTGATGTATAATTGCTCTCCCTCTTTATTTGTCAGCAACTAGAGCTCAAAAGGCTGCTATTGTGCTTCATTTGATAGCAAATGGAGCTAAAAAATTCTGCTACTGTGCTTTTTTTAACAGCAAGTTGAGCTAAAGAATTCTGTTATTGTGCTTCAGTTGACAGCAAGTGGAGCTAAAAAAATTCTGCTATTGTGCTTCATTTAACAGCAAGTAGAGCTAAAAAATCTGCTATTATGCTTCATTTAACAGCAAGTAGAGCTCAAAAAATTTCTGTTATGCTTTATGTAACAGCAAGAACATTTGCACTTTTTTTATAGCAAGAAGAGTTTTAAAATTCTATTATGCTATTGTGCTTCATTTAACAGCAAGTAGAGCTCAAAAATTCTGCTATTATGCTTCATTTAATAGCAAGTAGAGCTCAATAATTTTTCTATTATGCTTTATGTAACAGCAAGAACACTTGCACTTTTTTTATAGCAAGAAGAGTTCTAAAATTTAGCTATTAAACATAAACCACAAATAAGAGCAGAGGGAATGGATATTTTGACAGTAGCAGAAACACATATCCACTACAAAACCACAAGTCCACACATAACTAGTGATTCGAACTATTAATAGTAACTAGTACACACTGACAGTAGCATCCAAAAGGCAACTCCATGAGTAGTAGGTCATGCAGAGAGTGCTCTCATGTAGACAACTCCATCCACCATAAGCTTTAGTAATTCCCACTAGCTGTAAAGAAGGCCGTAAACCCAGTTTCTGAGCCTCTCCCTCTCCCAGTTCCTCCCACACTTCCTCTGCCATTGCCTCTCCCCACTCCTCTCCCTCTAACTGCAGTTGTGCTACCTCTAGGGACATCATTGTTAGTTGTTGATGAACTTCTAGGAGGTCTAAACCTGGATGTTGTAGCTTGAGAGCTTGGTGCAGCTTGAGATCTTGCTGCAGATTGAGACCTTGCTGGGCCTGAAGCTCTAGCTGCTGCAGCCTTGCTTGTAGATGCATCTGTCTGTGCTTCCTGCAAGGAAAACAGATCAGTCAAACAACAATTGCACTTTTTTGTAAAAGATCAACACAGCATGAAAATAAAATTACCTTTGTTTCCCTCACTTTTCTCCCTCTCTTCCCAAGATATGACTTTGTTTTTTGGTGTTATCTCCATTCTTTATACAGGAAGTTTTGTTGTGCCCCTGACCACCACAACTTCCACATGTGATCTGTATGCCATGCTTGCTCAGTTTCTTCCCCTTGGGTGCTTCCCCCTCTTCTCTCTTCCTATCATTGTTCTTTTTCCTGGCTCCTGGCATGGCAATGTAGCCAGGTGCTACTGGCCTAGGGTTTTGAGACATAGGCCAGCTTTCTTCTCCTTCAACTGGTTGCAGGCAATGCTCATAATTTTTTTTTGAAAGTATCAATGTAGTAGCACTTGTCAATGAAATCCTCTACTTTTCTTCCACTCTTATAGATAGCACAAATTGCATGACAACAAGGAAGGCCTGCAAGCTGAAAGTAACCACATGAGCAAGTCCATTTCTCAAGGTTAACAGTGTACCTCCTGCCTCTGCTATTCAAATGCTTCACCTCAAAACCATCCTTTCCATTCCAGAGCACCTCCAAGAACTGAGTTTCTTGATATTGGCCTTAATCTTCTTGAAGATGTTTGGGAAAATTATGCCATTCCACTTCTCACTCTTGGTTTTCTGCTCTTGAACTCTAACCATCATTTTTTTCCTAATCTTTTCTTGCTGTGAAATAATGGGGTAGAACCTAGCTTCTATGATATCTTTTGAAGTCTTTGGAGTTAGTTGAGAAAGCTTGGCCTTGTTGTAGTTGAAGTCTTCTCTGTTTGCAGACTTAGCAATTGCCCAAAACCTTTTCTGCAATTGATGATCTTTATGCTTCTTTCTCCAGTTAGCATAGATGTGCCTAGCACACATCCTATGCTCTGCCTTAGGCAGATAGTCTCTCATGCTGTTAATTAAGCCTTGTAGTATACATAACTATTCATTAGTAAAATAAAGTAGTAGGGCTAGGACTAGTACAATGAGACAAGACTAGGACCAATACAGTGACACAAGGACTAGGACTACTACAGTGAGTGACATAGTACATATTGAAAAAGGTTTAGTTGTGTAGACCGAGCGTCAAGTAGTACACGACTAAACCTTTTCGACATGTACCTAGCCATGACTACTTGACGCTCCGTCGACACAACTAAACCTTTTCAACAATTGAATAAGGCAGTAAATAAATTTAACCTTTTGCTTATCAGAAATAAAGACCCATCCAGCTCCTTGATCGTTAATGTCCAAGTCTTTGATTAAAAGACCAATGAACCAGGCCCAACTCTCATTTGTCTCCTTCTCCACAACAGCCCAAGCTACTGGATACATTTGGTTGTTTGCATCCCTAGCTATTGCAGCCAGTAGCTCACCTTGGCAGGCTCCCTTGAAGAAACAACCATCTAGCCCAATCACTTTCCTACACCCAACTTTAAACCCTTGCTTCATAGCATTGAAACATACGTAGAATTGTTGAAAAATATTTTCTTCCTTCTCTTTTGGATCCAAGCAAACAGCCATAGTACTCCCAGGGTTGCTCCTAAGAAGTTCCAACTGATAATCAAACACCTTGTTGTACTCACTTTTCATACCACTCATCAGCTGGTCAAGTACAAGTTTTTTTGCTGCCTTGCACTTTGAAACGGACACATCAGCAAACATGTCTTTCATCACTGTGGCTTTCATACTATCAATCTTCCACAAAGGATTTGCCAGGATGAAGTGCTCATACCTTTTGGCAATGACCTTAGCAGTAACCAGTTTGTTGTCTCTGTTTTGTGCACATTGGTGTTCATCTCCAAATGTGATGATTTGAAACCTAGAACACCTGTTGGTCCTAGCTGCATACAACATCCAGGGACAACCAGGCCAATCACATTTTGCTCTAACTCTGGCCTCCTCTGACTTTAAAAATGAAATGCTTCTTTTGGTAGCAAGCCCATATCTCTTCATAGCTCTAGTCAATTGTTTCTTGCTTTTAAAAACCATTCCAAGACTAAAATGAGGAATGTTAGAGTCTGGGTTAAACCTCACAAACTGGCTCTTCCTCCTAACCATGTTGCCATCCTCATCCTCATCATAGGAGTAGTCTTCATCTGATGACTCAAACTCCATGTCCTCCACAACTTCCTCCACATTTTCTACCAAATCAATGGGCACGGCCCCTGTTGCATCTGCATCAGCCCACATCTTGGAATCTCCCATCTTTTTCCTAAATTTTCTTGCATGTTTTCTCATCTCAACAACCTCTAATTCTTCCCCACTATCATCAGTATGTGGCACATACTCATAGTCCTCTGAGTCCTATGAATCTGAACCATTTTCTGCCACTTTAGCAACTGGACCAGATATGTCTTGGGCTGCTTGACATGGTTGACTTACATTAAGAACTTGAGAACTCTGAGTAGGATAATCAACTCTCACATTTTGCTTCAATGGACTGTTTATCACCTGAGAAATCGCACCACCTACATCAGGAACAAATATATGCTCAATAATTTCTCCTGCAGTACCAGTCTGTTCAGTGGCATTGACATTATCATTGACTTCAGCACTACAATCTTCAGCTGTGATAACTGCATCAGGTTCTTCTTCACTGCCAATGTTCATCAGTTCATCAAGCTCATCCTCAAAATCTGATCCACTGTCTATTTCTCCTTGTTCTTCTTCTTCACCATTGTACTCCACATATATTTCACCAACTCCCCCCTCTGTAATGTAGTCAGACATCTTCATGCAGCCACCATCATCATGTAAAAAAAGCAATCCATTTACCAAATCTCTGCCAGGCAACAGGAAATAGTATTTCATGCTCTCCTTCACTGTCATATGATCTCCTAAAAACCCTTTCAGCTCCTGCAAAGAGAGCTTGTCCCGCTCAATCTCTGACATTCCAGTTTCTCCCCCAACATAATCTAGACTTGGACCAATTCGTATGAAGTGACCCCCAAAGTGAAATCTAACATTCAAGATCTCTGCTGGGTCCATGATTTCAACAAGAAAACCCTACATTACAAGCAAAGCAACTAATGCATCAGTGTCGATTGTCGGCCGATTCAAACACCCAAAAACCCAAACTTGATCTCACTGTAGAACCCTAAACCTAGCCCACAAAGAGGGGGAAAAAAGCCAAACGCAATAGAAGGAAGAACATCACATACCTGATTCTACTCTGCTGGAGTGCTCGTCGGAGATGGCCGCGATCATCCGTCCTTCACCATGGCCGCCGCGGAGAAGTTGACGCGTCAGGCTGCAGGGAAGGGAGGCGAGGGGGGAACAGAGAGCGACGGGGAGGCGGAGCTTGGCCGGCTCAACCAGATTTGGCCCGCGCCGCGACCAGTGGACCCACACCCCAGGCTGACTCAGCAATCCCTGTTTGGGAATGGGCTTAAGGGCTGTGACGACCGGGATTTGAGAGGTGGGGGTGTCGATTTCAGGGATTAGGAGTTGGGGGTTCGATTCAGACGGGTCGTACAAAGACAGGGTTTGTTTCAGACTTCACTCATTGCAGGAAGGACCGAGAAAGTAAAATAAAAGCCTAAACTAGCAATCTGGTTTACAGGGGCACATTGTTTTTTGGGGGAACATTGTTAACTGTTAAGCCGTGTGGATTTGGGAAGGACCGAGAGGTGGTTGCTTAATTATCTTGCCGTCGTGTCCACCGGAGAATTGAGTCCGCTTGTTGTTGTGTCCAGATATCGTGAGATGGAGAGGCTCTGAGAGGATACCATTTAGTACCAGGTCCAGATTTGTAGGTGCACAAAAGGGTGATGGTGGAATTCTGACGCCCTAGGCATTGGAGGAATCGGCGAGGAAGCAGGTGGAGGAGATGTGATTGTCGGCAACGGGTGGAGCAGATGAGCGTGGTGTTCATCGAAAAATACGTTTGTGCAACATGTGGAACAGTCTCATTTGTCATACAAAGAATTAAACAAAAAATCATTACACTTTAATAACGGTATATTCTACTAGACGCTAATTAACAAAGAGTTTGAAAATTAATGATGAAAGGATGATCCAACTATGCATCTACAAAACCTTAAAAAAATGCATCTACAATATGTTGATCAAGGGCTGATCGGATTGGATCAAGCTATCCACAAACCTCTCTCCCTCGGGATTGCCACGGTACCAGTGGATGAGGAGAAGAGCAAACTCGCCGAAAGAGCGGGCAAAGCAGAAGGAGACGGCGCCGGTCAGAAGCACGACGAAGAGCTTGGCCGCGGTCGACAATGGCCGACAGGATTTCTCGTACACGAACATCCATGCCAGGATGACGCCGAGCCCGACGGTGAGGCAACCCACCAAGCATATGAACGCACGCCTACTGCACTCCACGGGCTCCGCCTCCACCGCCGTCGCGCCACCGTCTAGATTCAGCTGAACGTCGGCCATGTCCCGGTCTCTGTCCGACCGGCCCGTGTGATTTCGATGTCGGTGCTAACGCATGCTGTATATGTTGGCTGTTTGTACACGTTACTCCTCCTAGTCTTTAGGATCTGACAGTTAGACGACGGCTGCTTGCCTTATTCTTAGGGACTCTTGTGATGGCTGATCAACTTAACCCAATACGGCAATATTTACCCGGTGTTGCAATCAAACATGACATACTCACAATGTTTATCTCCGACAAGGAGAAGTACTGGCTTGGTATACCCCACGAGTTGAAGGAATCCCAAGAATCTACAGTGTGGGGTAATTGCTAATGTTTTAATTTTTTTTCTTCACAATGTACGTGTTTTAGTTCGTTTTCTTTAAAGTTGTGAAGTCAGCTGACCCACAGCCAACACATAGAATCGCCACTGCACGCATCCATGGCCGACGTCGTCGAGGATCATAACATGGTGGTGGCGTCGGAGCCTGCCCAGTGGTGCAGTCGCGTGTTCATCTACATGTTGTTCGCCGCACTCATCACCGTCTCCAAATTCTTGACGGACCACATTTTTTCATTTGTGTGTTATTTCTTAGATTCAGAGCCCCGCTTCGGTACAACACCCTCACCGGTGAAGTTGGCCCCTGCCTTCATCCTGGGGCTCCAGGCTTGGCTTCATATAGAGATGAAACAAAATTAAACTGGTGTGTGCTACAGTACATATTTAGCTGCAAATGAGACCGATGTTCTTAATAGTTTCCACCCCTCCTCAATTGAATGTAACTGGATTTTTTCGTGCCGGCCACCTTTCATTCAATTTGTAATTCGTGTATGTTCCACAAGACACTTTTTGTTTTGGTGTGCTGGGCACCTCCAGAATGTGATCAGGGCCGGCCCTGGAGTTTCGAGGGCCCCAGGGCGGACTCCAAGAGCGGGCCCAACGACTGCGGTGGAGAAAATAGGAATTCCATACTTTGATATGGAAACAACTCTTGTAAAGCCATAAACTACGATATAATTTTCTGTTATAAATAGTACTCCATCTTTTATTGTCTAGATACATCGGTATGTAGACAAATTTAAGACAATTAATTTGGGACGGAGACTATATTTGATAATAATAGGTTGTAATGCTTCAATAATATTGACATCTAACTGCTTTAGATTATCAGTAGTGTCACTCCAAAAAATAAATTTATTCATAACCTCCTTCTAAAATTTTGGTTAACTAATGTGCTCATTTTCTCTTTTTTCTTTTCTTGGAACTAGATAAATGTTTTTAAGCAACATGATTGTAAAACCAAAAAAGAGCACACCTCAACTTTGGAGTAAATTAGCAGCAATAATG
Source organism: Triticum urartu (assembly GCF_056163025.1). Taxonomy (NCBI): domain Eukaryota; kingdom Viridiplantae; phylum Streptophyta; class Magnoliopsida; order Poales; family Poaceae; genus Triticum; species Triticum urartu. The sequence continues at coordinate 9,724,053 of NC_141879.1, forward strand.
TGTTCTCCAACAACAAATTGGATTTTTTGCCCCACTTTTCTTCTAACTTTGATCATTTGCCCCACCCCCCGAGAATGACGGGTGGGGCCGGGGCCACTTGCCATTGAGACAGGCATGGGGCAAATCATCAAACCTCAAGTAAAGTGGGAGAAAAGATCCAATCCCCCCTCCAACGAAACTGCAAGCGTTATAAAAACAAGAATACAATTCAATTATCAACCACCAGATTAAAATTGAGGGATAAAAGAATTCGTCAAGAAATACCTCTATCGTCCGTATGTTCCTCGCCCTAGGCGCAACCGGCAGCCATTGCAACGCTCCGGCCTGCGGCAGAGTTGCACGGGCCTGCTCCGTCCTCCGTGTGTGACGGGAAACAAAGCCATGGGCCCCGAGCGAGTGAAGATTGCTAGATTGATCCTGCAAAAAAGAAAAAGAAGAAGAAGATTGCTAGATTGGGTTTGAAGAATTGGAGAAGCAATCAAACTAACAGCCATGGGAAAGGTCCTTCCCTAAAAAAACAAAAAAAAACAGCCACGGCTCGGCGCAAACACGTGCACACACGTACAGCCGATCCGTATTCCGGAACGAATTAAGCTATGTGTTCGTTCATTGGGTTTCACTTTTTTAGGGCTAAGCCACACTTTATTCAAGTTTTGAGAGGTAAGTCGTTCATTAGGTTTCTAATCTACATATCACAGATGGGCCTCACAGGCCTTTCTGTTTTTCATTAATATTGGGCTTCTACGGCTGTACCCAAGCCTTTAGCAAGCATATATATGGCCTGGCTGCCTTGGCCCAGGGCCGGCCCTGAATGTGATCTTTGCCTATGTGTGTTTGAGTTTCCTTTTTCCACCACTATTTGTCTCCAACCCTACTGGAGCTTCTGATCATCGTATTCATGTTCTAAGGAGAAAGCGGGAACCACACCATGCTACTATGGCTGTTTGGGAGCTTCCTCGTGCCCGTTGATTAACGTTGCTGCTTGTCGCGACATTCCATGAATGCGCGTTTGACGAGAGTGACCTTATTGTGGCATTGTAGAAGTTGTTAAGGTCTTGCTTGACGGCGCAGCGGCCTAAAGTTTGGGTGTATTTAGGGGCCTTTGTTTTGCTTTGGATTCTCATTTGTGTGTTATTTTTTAGATTCAGAGTCCCGCTTCGGTACAACATCCTCACCAAACGTATAAAAGTCAATATGGATCTTTGGCAAATCATAGCCACGCTGTATGTGCCCATTAGCTATTCTTTTTACCTTTTTTTAACCTTCGAAAAAATAGGTGCGTCAAAGTGGGGTTCGAACTCCTGACCTCCTGGTGTACTTCCACATCATCTAACCAACTGGGAAAGCAAGGTGTTCGAACTCCCGACCTCCTAATATACTTCCACACCATCTAACCAACTGGAAAAGCAACTTTGTTGTGCCTAGTTAATTTATTTTTTGTTCTTCCTGTCCGTCTTCTATGTCTGGTATCTTCTGTTTTTTTTCTTTTTGTCTTTTCTTTTCCATTTGCTTGAATACACTAACAAATCAAATCATAATTTTATTAAAAATTCATGAATATTTTTCAAATTTATGAACTTTTTATTAAATTCGTGAGTTTTTTTCAAATTCATGAAATTTTATTCAAATTGATAAAAAAATCAAATATCGTTAAAAAATGCAAATTGATGAACTTGAAATGGTCCCAATTCATGAACTTTATGTTTTCCATTTGCTTAAATTCGTGAATCTTTTTAACAGAAATTTCAAATAAATGTTCGTGCCTATAAAAATAGCTCAAAATGTGAACATTTTTGGATCTCTCAACAATTTTTAAAATGGGAACACTTTTTGCAGCTCTGAAAAATTGACAACGCCATATTTTTTTCTGAATTTCGAACATTAATTAATAGAAATGAACAAAACTTGAAACCTGATCAAAATTTAGAAATTCTGAAATATTTATGTGTTTTTAGAACATTGATTAATAAATACATTTTTTGAAATTCTGAATATTTTTTTGAAAATTAAATATTTAAAAATTCTGAACATAATTTGTAATTTCTGAATTTTTTTAAAATTTATGAAAATAGAAACAATAAACATAATAATAAAGGAAAAAAGTCAAATGAGACGAAAAAGGCAAAAAATAAGAAGAAAGGGGAAATATGAGAGAAGATAAAAAGAGAAAAAAAAAGAAAAATAGAAAAACGCGGCTTGGCAATATCCTAGAAGGTTCCCAAAATCAAAAAATCTGATGTGAAGCTAAGGTTCCAAAATTGGAACGCTACTTTTTCCAACTATTTTTAATGAATTTGGTTTTAAAAATCTGCGATTTCAAATCCATGAATTTTTTAACAAAATCGATGACATTTTTTCAAATCAGCAAGCACTTGGAGCGGGCCAGTTCCGCCCAACGGGAGCCATGTCATGCCTAGTTGGGCCAAGGCCTAAGCATACTTTTTTTTCACTTTTTTTGTTTTTCTTCTCTTTTTTGTTAATTCAATTTTCTCCTTTATGAACTTTACTATTTTTTTTGAAACATGTTCAGAAATTTGAAATATTGTTTGGAATACCAAAATAATAGTTCTAAGTAACTTTTTTAATGATGATTTTAAATTTGTTTTTTCCTTTAAATATTATTAAATATTTTTTTATATAAAAAGCATTTATTGTTCTCAATTTTATCCCTTTATCATTGTCTCCAGGAGTTCCGGTGACAGAAATTATCTACCCAGAGTATCATCATTGTTGGATACCATTTATTGTCTACAACAACTCATGTTTTTGCAATAGACTTTCCATGTTGACATGAATGTTTAAAATACAATTTCCATTTCAGATTTAGTAAATAACTTATATAGCCAAAGCCAACATATTTGGAGCTATACAATATGATATGCTGAAACTGAAGGAAATGCGCAAATATGCCGCCACTAAGGCATAGAAGCTCGACCACATGATCTTCCCTTGAAGCATGAATTTTTTACTATATCCAGTTTGGAGGTGAGGAATTTTTTTTCTTATGGAAATGAAGGAATAAGAAAAGAAGCTAATACGAAAATGGTCACTTATGCATGTATTGATGCCTCTCTTTCTTAGTAAATATAGAAGATCAATTTTTTTTTTGGTTCTTGATTCTGTGAGGCTCTCTTATCATCTATCTAAAGTAAATTGCTTAATCACTCTAGACACAGGTCGGAATAGGTATCACACTACTAGAAACATGAAATTTGCCGTCCACCTGTTCTTTGCCGTCCGCTTGCGGACGGCAAAGAGGGTCTTTGCCATCTGCTTCCGAAAAGCAGACGGCAAAGAAGAGGCAGACGGCAAATTACCAGATTGCCATCAGCCACTTCTTTGCCGTCCGCTATCGGACGGCAAAGGCCCAAAAAGGCAGACGGCAAAGAGCTTAGCTGGACCCCACTGGACGTGGGTCAAATGGACGTGTTGGATGCCGTCCGATTTATCTTTGCCGTCCGCCGTATGGATCTTGCGGACGGCAAAGAGAAAGCACACCTCATCAGATCGCACGGGCAGCCAACCCATGGACGGCGCGCAGCTCACCCCACCACGTTCTTTCTCTTGGCCCACCACTCTCTCTCTCCTTTATCCTGCCCCACCCCCACTCACTCTCGTATCTCTCACTCTCTCTCTCTCCTGTCTCTCTATATGACGAACAGAGGACGTTGGCCGCTCGATCTGGCACTGGAGGGAACCACGAGCTCGTGCTCAATCGAGCTCCTCCGGCCGCGCATCCGAGCTCGCCGCCACCGGCGGCCCCGACACCGTCACCCGTCGCCTCAGGCCCCATCACCCGCGGCCACGGCGCCACGGCGCCCTCCGGACCCCTCGCCGACCCTGTCTTTGCCGGAACCGTTTGCCGTCCGCGGCGGACGGCAAAGGTCTTCGCGGTCCGCCATCCGTGCCTTTGCCGTCCGCTATGGAGGACGGCAAAGTAGCTGATTCCTGTAGTGTCAGGTGAACAAACAATAAAAAAACATTTTCAGTGTTGTAAAGACATTGTATACCACGATGAGAAGCGATGAAATAATTTCATTTCTAATCTAGAGAGAAAATCTGTGTATATATTTCATTTAATATTCTTTTATCTGATTTAAACTGTTTAATTGTGTTAAGATCTGAATATTAAACCTATGTGGTCATTAGATGAGATGGAAAAAATATGCTATCATTTTTGGAGTTCTTGATTTCCTTAGACCCAGTAAATGAAATATAATCTCAAACAATGAATCACATATTTTATAGTATATGTCAAGTTGAAATACTAGCTTACCAAACTAGCCTGTGTGAATGGGCGGATTGGCGACTAGTATTTACTAATTGTAAACACCAGACAAGGCTCCATGTTAATCCTAGATAAACAATATTAGTATCTATAGAATTGTTTAATATACGTCTAGGATTAAAAGAAATCTAGATGTTTTACATAGCAGCCCTGTGAAGTCACTGTACAAAAGCATGTCCATGTGTGTGTGTGTGGGGGGGGGGGGGGGGGGGGGGTTGCTCCTGGATGAACAGTATCGCAAAGAAGTGGCAAAATGTTTTCAAACAATTCTGATTTTTTTCCCTCAATGTTCGTGCTAGTGTCGCAAGCATGCTTGGCAAATTTCTTGCGAAACGGAGCAGTGGTATTCTGTCTATGAAAAAATAAATTTGGGTTGACATTTTAGGGTAACATTTGGTGTCCAATTTGTTTGTTTTTCTTTGCACAAGACAAAATGTTTAACCTTTTTGCCTAAAACTTTGCAGATAGCATTTGATCGTGACTATGAATACATAAAAAAAATTCTTGGGATTCTTTTGACATTTCAAAAACAAATTTTCTCGCACAGGAGCACGTGCTCCCGGGAGCAAATTGGATTTCTGGTCCTTATGCAGTTTCCAAAACAGACACATTACCGCTTGCCACCAAAGAAAAGAAAGAAAAAAGGAACCCATACCCAGCAAGTTTCCATGGATGGATTGGATTGGCCTAATGTATACTTAGCAAGGAGATTTATTAGCGATCCATACATAGGGCATCTGCATGTGTATGTGTATAGGATTTGGTCATAGTACAAGATGCATGCGTACAAGTGATAAAAGCACAAAAAAATAGAGTTGATTTGGACTACACCCTCAAGAAAAGATTTAATATGAACAATAAAAAAGCCAAGAGTTCTGGGATACACCCTCAAGAAAAAGAGTTAATTTTAACTCTCTTTAGGATATAATACAGTGCATGATGTTGACGATTATTTCCTTTTGTCTCCCTCGATCGCCAACTTCTTCTCGCTTTGATGTGGTGAGGTTCCTCCAATGTTCGTGAATGTAGCCAAAAAGAAAAAAAATATCAACATTGAAGTTATGCATATTTCTTTCACCTACTTCAATGCTTCTATTTCTATGGGTATTTGCTTCATGATTTATCCCAGAAAAAAGCTTCACTGTATTTCCCCACTTTATGAGGTACCAACTAAGATTCATGATTTAAGGCAGAACACAATTCAAGAAAAAGGTAATGCAAAGTATGTCAAATGAACTTTTGAACTACGACATTTCCAAACTAGATATTTTTAACTCTAATTACGACCTATGTAATTCAAAATATATTTTCTAACTTCGATAACGACCTATAAAAACCACTTTGTATTGATTCATTCAAATGACATACATAAACCACATTGTATTCATAACTTGTATTGCATTATAATATTTTAGTTAAATTTACTATTTCTTAGGGATTGAGCAAATGTTATTTCTAAGCCTATCAAGTTGCAGGATATAAAAGGAGAATAAATGGTAGTGTGCAATTTTAGGTATACAAATGTGTGACATTCATTTGCACATCTCGAAGACTGAAGTCCCCTTAATTTTACTTGTAACAATTTCTTCGTTCAATAAAGAATTGACACTTCTAATACTTTACTGACAAATAATAATTTCTATATTGACTATATAATGTATACTCACAAATATTTATAATACCTCATGCCCATGGATAAAGACTGGCGAATCAAACTATTTTGAAGTGGCGGAACTATATTATTTAATTACAGACCCACAAAAACTGAATCCCTATTATTTCAAATTGATAAACGTAACTAAGAAGAAATTTATAGTTGCCAATAATGTGCCCTTTAACAAAAATATTAATCAATTTTTAACTTTCTATTTTTAAATCATGTACTTCCTAAGTTGTAATAAAGTCGTGGCAATTAATTTGGATTGGAGGGAGTATCATTTTTGCCAATAATTTTCACAACTTAGATTGTTTTTGGTAATTTTTGGGTTTACTACCATGAATTAGGGATTATTTTCTCATTTTGTATTGGACATACATCAAATTTATACATTGCGACTAATTATAGTTGTGTGTTGATTCGAAGGCTAAAGAATGTGACCGTGATTCTCAAAAGAACACTTATAAGTTGAAATTGTGAACACTATTACGCCATTTATTCTTTTTCCATAGTGTATTAATAACCATGTTTTTGGACTCAAGTTCGCTAGCCTCTGCAGGTGCACGGATTGACGACTAGTACCTCAAATCAGACAGATGAAACATCCACGGACACATCTGTACGCGTGTCCGTGGACAGCGGTAGTGGAGCCGATCATCCATCCGTATGGATCACATAAGTATAAAATCCGAACAACGGGATGGCCAGACGTGGGCCAGGCTGACATAAAGAAAAAAACACATGCGTTGTGAGGACCTATGGTCCAAATGACAGTGGGTCTAGTGGGACTATCCTTACTCCCCCAAAGCTCCTCCAGGTTTGAGGCTGATTTAGCGAATTTTGGTGCTTTGAACTGGTCCGCGGACGTTTGGTTCATCCCGTTCGATGCAAGTGTGATGACCACGCGGTCCGGACATTTAGGGGCAGACATAAACCTTGGATGCACTGGTTCGTCGTTTATTCCACTATGTGAAATTCTTCTAAGCTAGCATGTTCAACGCAGCTGCATTGAAAAAGCTATCTTTGATATGCATGCAGATTGAGAGGTGACGGTACAATGTCCACAAGGCAGCTGAAGAAACACAAATTAGATATGGTCACCGTTTAAAAATGCAGCTAGTTTAGCTCCCTCGCTTAGTAAATACTACTTCATCCTGGTTTATTGATCACATCGTATTTTGTGCCAAATTTTGATTATAGATCTAACTAACAAATATTAATGCATGTTACAAAAAATAATTTCATTGAAAACTATGTTTAAATACGAATCCAACAATATAATTTTTTGATGACATACATTAATATTTTTTAGTTAAATCTTTGATCAAATTTTAACACAAAATACAAAGGGATCAATTAAAACAGGACCAAGGTAGTAGTACGAGTAACAATGGTAATGGAACGCAGTGTAGCTGAGCACAGTAGCACATCGGGCGCATGCGTTCCATGACCAGTGACCACTATACCGATTAGCAGAAGTACTGTAGCCGGCAGGCGGCAGCGACATGTGTAGAAGTATAGCACGCCCGGGGCCACCACATGCAAACGTGGTTGTGCCCACATGCACTGTGCGCGATGCGACGTCATAACTAAGATATTCTTTTTTAGCGAGAATATATACTCAAAGCTGTTGAATGTGAATTCAATCGAACACCTGATCACAACTTGTCAAATGTTAACTATATTCAATGTAATTTATAAGGTCCTAATGTGGGCATTAACCAATCATGGTCCTATTTTTAATTTCATCACCTCCTGTTAAGAAGTAACTACGTGCTAATTTGGATCTTGTGAGATGAGCTGCATTTTTAAACAAGACTAGGTCCCCCTAAAAAAAGACTAGATCAGATCTATGACATACGTGAGCTAGATCACAACCATCGTAAGAAATTATGAGAGTGTAGAGTTCACCAACCTAATATTATATTTTAATCTATATACTTACTATTAAAGTAAGGTGATATTCTTGGTTTCGTCCTGCTTAAATAATTTTATATATTTACTAAAATATCAGCTAGGTGATACTAATTCGGGAAACCACCATCGAATGATTTTTCGTCCGCTTCGATCGTGTGTATGTGCGTTGTTGGGCCTTCTGGCCCGCCAACCAAACGACCGGGCTATTTAGAAGCGAAAAATAAAGTGCACAAAGGGGAATCGAACTCATTACCTCCTCTTAGGCGCTCAACTGCAATAACCAACAGATCCAACCATTTGTGATAATTAACACTCCCACCTAACCTTTGTAAACATAGTCAGACCGGTTAATATACCTACCAGATCAGGAATCAACAAGTCGGCAGTGACACAGGGTCGAGCTAGAGGCAAATATATATCTGGAAGACTGGGAGGAATTTAACTCCCAGGAATTATGGGCTCCTATGAAGGAAATCGATAGGATTGTGTGAGGATTGTTGCATGGGTAAAAGGGAAAGTTGCATCGATCAATTATTAGTTCCTGGAATAGAGAAGGAAATGAACTCCTTGTATTACGGGGCTGCGATGCGAGGAGAAGGAGACTAAATACTTGTCAGAATCGGGAAGGATATTAACTCCATACAATGAAGACGTTTGCACCATCTTCTAAGTGCATAATTAAAGGAGAGGCTGCATAATCCAATGGCATAAATCCCACTAGACTGATATTGTGGGCTGCCTTGCATAATGGTGCATAATTAAAAGTAAGGCGTTGCACCAACGGAAGCTTCAATAATTAAAATAAAATATATGAAGCACTCTTGAGCATAAGAAAAAGTGTCGATGACCATATTTAACGTGCTCATCAACCAACCAGACATATTTTTTTTAAAGCATAGTAACAAACCATAGGAGTGCAAGGAATTTTTGTCCATTGCAACACATGGGCGTGTGACGAACCGAGACGAGGAAGTAGCAAAAAAGGTAAAAGCATGAGATGTGTAACAACGGCTCCCGTTGCAACGCACGGGCATTTGTGCTAGTTACTCATACGTGAGACAAACAACTAATGGTCCGATCATTGGATACGTCCGGTCTTAATCTACTGTACTTTCCTTTTTCTTTTAAAAATAATGAAAATGCCAGCCTTTGCATCAATTGATGCACACAATCATAATTTATTATAAAAGACCTGAACGAGTACATGAGAGATAAAAAAAAAGGTCCACTTGCCAAAAGCATCACAAGATTATATGATGCACGTTTGTATCACAAATACTATTACTATGCTGCCTCCCAAATCGGCTGAACAAAGCCCATACGACCATCTCAATTTAGTGCACCCAAAGTCCAAAATAACCCGCGCTTTCACAGACAGAAGTGATGACCACCTACAAATATAATGCATAGACTAATGCATAACCTGCAAGAAATTAGAAACTCTTTGATTATCAAAAAAATATCATTGCGACAAGTTCAAATAGAACATACTTGTCTACTAATGCCACTTTCCAACCATATTTGAAATACTAGTAGGAGGCAAGGTTAACAGCCATGAATGCCACTCGCTAAACCAGGTGAGCAAATAAAGGAACAAATGGTGATAGTTTCTTCACCATCACATAAGAAACATTTTTTAAATGCTATTCCAGCGTTTTTTGACCATTTTGCACTATTTAGCAGCACTATTTGCCACGAGGCTTGTCCTAGTATTCTATCTACGCCACTACTGGTCCACCTTGTTTTAACCTATTTGAGAAAAAAAACCACCAACCCTCAAGTAACCAACGAGAAGAAAGAACCAGAAAGGGATCGATTCTATGGCGCTCGTCTCCTCCCTTTGTCCCTCCTACAAGAAAAGGCGGCTAGGGTTTCTGCCTCCCGTCGGCGGCGCCGCCGATCTCCCACGTCTCCTGTGGCCTTAGGGCCATGGGTGCGCGGTGGATCCCGGCCCTTGCCGGCGGGAGGGCTCCGTTTTCAGGTGCTTCTTCAAGTTTTGTTAGGTTTTGTGTCCTGCTCAAGAAGACGAGACGGCGGCGGCTTCTTGAATATGGAATAAGGTTCTCCCCGCTTAGCCCCCGTCTCAATGGTGTGTCTAGCATCGTCGGAGGGCGTGCGAAGGTGTGTCTCTGGCGGATCTCGCAAGATTTGGTCGCTGGTTGTTTTTGGTGGATCCACTCGGATCCGGTCTTTATTCGTCTTTGTTCATGTGTTTCAGGTTGGATCCTTCCGATCTAAAATTTTCTTCATCGGCGACGGTTGCTGTTCTGGGGCGTTGGTCCTATTGTACCTTAGCACGACGACTTCCCGACTGTCTACTACAATAAGTTGTGCCCGGCTCCGGCGAGGGAGGGGCGATGACGGCGGCGCGCCTTCGGCTCGCTTCAGTGCTTGTAGTCGTCGCTAGGTGGTCTATGAATCTGGATGCAATTTTTATTATTTCTGGTGTTCGTTGTACTGCCATGATTGAAGATGAATAGATAGACAGTTTCCCGTAAAAAAAGTAACCAACGAGAAATAACAATGAACACGCGTTTTATCCCCCTTTCATGGTAGATATGACACTGGGTCCACACATCATGACCTAATTTAGAGGAACAAAAATGGACACGTGCGCATTGAATAGTATTGTCTTCTTCTCCCAAACTCTTTCCGCTCTCTATAGAAAAATGCTAGCTAGCGCAGGAGCTACAATGCACCTCAAACTTTGAAAAATGGTCCTTGTGATTTTCCGGAGATTTTTTTTTTGAAAAATGATAAACATTTTTCAATATTAAACTTTAGGAAATTTGAAATTTCATAAATTTACACTTCAACAATGTCAGACCTATAAAATTTAAATGAGTCTAACATATGATGACCGTTATGTTTTTTGGGATATCAGCGAACATCTCCTCCTTCTCTCTTACATACGTCCATTAATCTCACCTCTCTCATTAGATAGATGCTTAGATTTCATACTATATTAAAAAAACTGTTGATGTCAGCCTAGATTTCATCCTATATTAAAAAACTAAAATATTGTGTAGCTCAAACCGTCGGTCCAATTCAAAATCCATTTCCACCATTAAATCTATCGTGAAGAGATCTTCAAAAGTAGATCATGTGTTGATCTGTTCCAATGACTTTTTTCGTTCAAAATATCATGACTGGGCTACATAAGTTACCATGCATGCAGTATGTAAGTTATCATGGTGTTTACAATAAAGTTACGAGGAGCATAGAAAATGGTTCCCTCACCCTTCTCCCCACACACACTAGAGAAAAAAAAATCTAATGGCATCCTAGATTATCCCCATTTCAAATATTTAAAACATTTTTAGCTTAAACCGCCAGTCTGATTCAAAATTTCGTTTTCGCCATCAAGTCTATCGTGATGAGACATTCAAAAGTAGATCATATGTTGGTATATTTTGATGATTTTTTTTGTCAAAAGTAACCAGACCCTATGCTACATAAGTTACCATGCTTTTTACACCTAAGTTATCAGGTTATGTTTCAACTACCTTTTTCAAAGTCAAAATTACATGGTGTTGTACATAACTTATCATGTCTACGATGCCTAAATTACCAAGTTATTTACGCAGAAGCTAGGTATGTTTGAACAACTCCCCCTACCCCGGGTCAAACTTACTGCGTTTTTTTGTACGTAAGTTATTAGGTCTGCCATGCGTAAATTATCATATTATTTACACATAAGTTACTGTGATATGTTTCAACAACATTTTTCCCCTGGTCAAAGTTATCACGGTGTTTGTGTAGGTTAGTTATCATGTCTGCGATGTGTAAAGTACCATATTATTTACACACAAGTTAGCAGGGGTATGTTTCAATAAAAAGTCCTGGAGCCAGAAGTTACCACGGTGTTTGTAAATAAGCTATTAGGTCTATGTTGCATAAAATTACCATGCTATTTACCGGGGTTAATAGCATGGTTCTGGTAATGCATGTGCATGCTTTTCATGGCCCATGCACACAAGACACAACTAGCACGTTTCCTTCAGGGATGTGCAAAGCACTTAAACAGCCTCCAGAGTGTAATGTATTTATGCACTAGTAAGAAGAGACAATATGATCAAATACTGCTACTTTCTTCGAACTTGACAAAGAAGAGTAGTTGGTAAATGGATGAAGGTCTTAAGGTTATAGTCTTTAGTTCAACTACTACCTTCATCATGGTTTATTGGTCCCCATTATATTTTGTGCCAAATTTTGACCATAAATTTAACTAACAAAATGCCCATGCATATTATAAAAAAATTATATCATTAGAAACTATGTTCAAATATGAGTCCAACGGTATAATTTTTGTTGATATGCATTAACAATTTGCTCTTTAAATATTTGATCAAAATTTAACACAAATTACAAAATGGACCAATAAATCAGGACGGAGGTAGTACTGGCTTGGACATGAGTTTTTGGCCTACAAAACTAAATAGTGTACTCTGGGCCCACCATCACGTCCACTTGCCCATGTTCGCCATGCAAATTGCGACCGCCTGGGCTCACATCGCCTATGAAATCTTTACCGTGCGATGGAAAGAAATCACATCCCGATCGCCATTAAAAGCGTCGATCCCACGAAAATCGCGGTCCAATTAAGACCGTGCAAGGGAAAGAAATATGGTTGACACCCACCTTCACACGTGTGATCTCCGTTAAAAGCTCAATCCCGTGAAAATGGCGATCCAGTTATAGCACCAACTGTCCATGCGATTACTCCTACAGATCACAGTCACGCGATCGCGATCAAACGGCTCCGGGCCATTCGGATCTGTAACAACAAAAAAACAGTAGTTCGCCACATAACTTTCTCAAAATCTAAAACACGTCTGAACATTGGCTCTCTCTAAGAAAACGCAGGGCACCTCAAACTCTGTAAAACGATCTGAGGGTTGTTCTCGTGATTTTCCTTTTTGAGAAACGCCATAGATTATGAAAATGGAACTTTCAAAAAACAGCTTTAGGGAAAAATTTGAAGTTTCATAAATTTAAGCTTCAACAAATGTGAACCTCCAAAATTTAAATCTTTGATGAACTTGAATGAGATTGAGGGGCTAGAGCAGATCTTGTTTCATGGGATAAGGCCAACAGAGTGGTCACTACATGTCACATGGTATGTGAGCCCGCCCAGCATTTTGTCTCATCACTTGCTGTCGGAGCGCGGCCATGGATCCCAGCGTCTCTTCTCTTCTGTATATTTACGTGACGCCATCGTCCTCTCCTTCCTACCCACCACCCATCACGCGCACCACGAGTCCAAAATCTAGACGCACGCATGGGGCACGAGATGGTGGCGTCCAACGGCAACGGCGCCGGCGGCGGCCGGAGGACGGCGACCAAGCCGCACGCCGTGGTGATCGCGTACCCGTACCAGGGCCACGTCATCCCCGCGGCGCACCTCGCGCTGCGCCTCGCCGCGCGCGGCTTCGCCGTCACCTTCGTCAACACGGAGTCCGTGCACGAGCAGACCGCGCGCGCCCTCGGCGTCGACCGCCACCGCTACGACATCTTCGCCGGCGCGCGCGCCTCCTCGGGCCACAAGGAGGAGCCGCTCGACGTGCGGTACGAGCTGCTCAGCGACGGCTTCCCGCTCGGCTTCGACCGCTCGCTCAATCACGACCAGTTCAAGGAGGGCGAGCTGCACGTGCTCGCCGCGCACGTCGAGGACCTGCTCCGCCGCGTCGTCGTCGACCCGGCCTCCACCTGCCTCGTCGCCGACACCTTCTTCGTCTGGCCGGCGACTCTCGCCCGGAAGCTCGGCGTGCCCTACGTGTCCTTCTGGACCGAGCCGGCCCTCATCTTCAACCTCTACTACCACATGGACCTGCTCGCCGAGCACGGCCACTTCAACTCCGCCAAGGGCCCGCCGCGGAAGGACACCATCACGTACGTCCCCGGCGTGCCGGCGATCGAGCCGCACGAGCTCATGTCCTACCTGCAGGACACGGACGCCACCAGCGTCGTGCACCGCATCATCTTCAAGGCCTTCGACGAGGCCCGGCGCGCCGACTACGTGCTCTGCAACACCGTCGAGGAGCTGGAGCCGTCCACCGTCGCCGCGCTGCGCGCCGAGAAGCCCTTCTACGCCGTCGGCCCCATCGGCTTCCCCCGCGGCGGCGGCGCCGGCGGCGGCGGCGTCGCCACCTCCATGTGGGCCGAGTCCGACTGCTCCCAGTGGCTAGACGCGCAGCCACCGGGCTCCGTGCTCTACATCTCCTTCGGCAGCTACGCGCACGTCACCCGGCAGGAGCTGCACGACATCGCGGCCGGGGTGCTCGCCAGCGGCGCCAGGTTCCTCTGGGCGATGCGGCCGGACATCGTCAGCTCCGACGACCCGGACCCGCTGCCCGGGGGCTTCGCGGCCGCCTCCGCCGGCCGCGGCCTCGTCGTGCCCTGGTGCTGCCAGGTGGAGGTGCTCGCCCACGCCGCGCTCGCCGGCTTCCTCACGCACTGCGGCTGGAACTCCGTCCTCGAGAGCGTGTGGGCCGGCGTGCCCATGCTCTGCTTCCCGCTGCTCACCGACCAGTTCACCAACCGCCGGCTCGTCGTGCGCGAGTGGCGCGTCGGCGTGCCCATCGGCGACCGCGGCAAGGTGTTCCCCGACGAGGTGAGCGCCAGGATCCAGGGCGTCATATCCGGTCAAGAGGGCCAGCAGCTCCGCCAGGCGCTCAGGAAGGTGACGGCCAAGCTCAAGGCCGCCGCGGCGCCCGGCGGGTCGTCGCAGAGGAGCTTCGACGACTTCGTCGACGAGCTCACCCACCGCTGCGGCGGCGGCGGCCAACGTACATTGATGACCTAAAACCCGATCCGATCGGCGGCCTAGCTGCATCTCAATCATTCAATGCACTGTATCCTATCCTAGGGAGTAAGTATTACTAATGATCTTGCGTGTTATGGAGATATTGCTCTTTTTACCATAGAAGATGTCCTCCACTATATACCTGCTATAAACGACATTTCAAGTAAATTGCCATCGTCGTTGTCGAGTACAAGTTTCATTGTTCATGGTTGGTGGGGTGTACCATATGCATTTCCATGAGAGTTTCAATAATGTCACTAGCGACTTAACGAGCGAATGAAAACAAAAGGGAAAAGATGTGGGCACAATCACACCAAAACAAGTGAGCAATGCCATTGTACGTACTCGATTTTACAAAAAACTTTACGCTCCGGTTCAATTTTGATGACGGTTGACTAAAAGAAGAGGAGCTTCGATGAATTTGTCGACGAGCAGAACTGCCGTTGCGGCGGACGTAAGTTGAGCTAAGCATGCATTTCAATCATTCAATGTATCCTAGGGAGTTAGTAATGCATGTTCTTGGTCTTAGATTCTTCCTTATTGATATCCATTGCACATAGTAAGCATTGTATGTTTAGTTGTACATCCAAAATTTTGAGCTAAATTTCCACTATACCGACCTATATGGTAGCAGAAAAACAAAATATCCAAGTAAATTATCATCGTCGTTGCAAGTACAAGTATATAGAGCCTTGTTTCATTGTCATGTGGTTTGTAGATTGTACCATATGCATCTTCCAGAAAAGTTTTAATATGGTAATGGCGAGCAAATGAAAATATGTGGGCACACACAACCGGAGAGACTTGCCTGCTCCCCGCGCGTGTGCCCATCCGTGCTCCCGCGTACGTGGCTTGATTTGATTTGAACAAAATAAGACCTGGCCCCACCTTCTTAAAATCCGGGAGGGAGATCATTAGATTAGAAAGGAAAAAAAAGACAGCCGTAATGATGAAGTGGGAGCACGGATGGGAGCATGGAAAGGAAGCAGACAAGCTGGATCCCACACAACCAGACCAAAACAAAAATGGGATAAAAGCAAGTGGGGTGAACCTTGCTATGGGCGAAGAACAAAAAGAAGCTGACAAAACCCCACCATCGAATGGAAAAGAAAAATGCTAGCATTACTAGGACGAATGATTGGATTCTTGGGGGTAAGCACGCATGAGGTTGTCTGCGAAAATTGTGATTTCCTTTGCATTGAACCTCTGTTGCAAACTGGAGAGCTAATGCTCCAGCTTGCAAGGGAGAAGAGAGGTAGCATTAGCAGTGGCTAAAATGAGAATGTTTTGTTGCTTTTTTGGCGTCTTTAAATTGAATGTGTTGTCACCTGGCTCGATCTGGCCGTGGCGGTGGTTGTTCGTTGGTTTACAAACTGGAGAGCTAATGCTCCAAAATATTGAATGTGTTGGCACGCATGAGGTTCATTATGTTCGGAATGCTTTGTATTTTTAATAAATCTTTATAATAGATAGATCTGAATATTTTTCGAAGAAAAAACCCGTCCGTGAATACTTTGCATCCAGAGTAGAGGGTTTATCTTCACTCTAGTTCCTTGTTTAGGAGCACACTCTGGTTGCATAGGATGCCAAGTCCTGACTTTTGTATTATTATTATTGTTTTTAGGGTATTTATTATTATTGTTATAATTGCTTGTGGGGTGTTCATGCATGTGCATGACCGGTGTCCAGACCAAGTCCTTGCATTGCATAGGTGGCAGCAACAGTGCCGGCCCCACATCCTTGATTTCATTTGTCGAGTCATGCCGACAAGGACAATCACCCATGCATGCATGCATGCATCGAAGGAAGGCACAAGTCATCTTCACAAACTGTCGGGTGCACTTCTGTACATGAATGAGCACACAACACACGTGTGTATGCAACATGTATCCTCTTTGGTGGTATCTGAGGCATCGTGTCCAAGCACGCTACTGGAGCATCTCCAAACAGAGGTAAAAACGCATGATCAGAAAGCTATTTTTTTCCGGCAATTTTTTTTTTCTGAAACGCAATACATTCGTTCGGACACTCATAAATATGTACATACACTCATCAGACACTTACACTCTATCCTTACGGTCACGTCCGAGAAATTGAGCCGACATGTCTTAAAATTAATGATGTTACCACATACTCCTCGCTATCGACAAAAACGTCATGGAAAGAAACCAAATCGGATACATTGTGGGCTAGGTACCACTGCCCATCTAAATGGCTCCACCAGAAAATATACTCGTATGACCAATAACTTTCACAATTTAAAATTTTTATGTCAGATTTTTAGCGCTAGAAATCAGACAATCAGATTTTCCATGCGTAAACAGATAAAATTCTCATGCTTGTGTATAGGATTTGCTTTGCAGTGAAAATTCTCATGTAGTGTAAAAAGTCAACAAAAAAATTGCCATGTTGCATCGATTAATTGCATGCATTCAATCGAAATATGACGTATTTGAGGGCGTCAGATTTCTAGCCCAAAAGAGTTATATTGAAGTCCACATTTTTTTGGTCATCACAGAATATTGCCATAAGTCTATGGGGCAAGCCTATTGCCGCCCCACCCCCACCTCCACACCAGTTGATCGGCCGCCGTCGCCACTCCGCCAGCCGCCTCAATCCCTGCCGCCAAGGTTGTCAGAATCGTGATTCTATTGTACGATTCTATGACTTTACGATCCAAACTAACCCCTCCGATTCTACGACTTTAGTCTCTAGAATCTACGTTTCTACGATCCTGATAGTGAAGATTCTACGATTTGCAATCCTACCATCGGAGCTCCGATTCGATTCAGAATCACGATTCTGACAACCTTGCCTGCCGCCCCCTCCCCCCTCCCCCCCCCCCCCTCGGTGTCATCCGCCACAGCCGCCTCGACAATCGTTGAGCTTGCCACCCTGATGCGCCATCCTGCCGCCACTCCGTCGGACACCTAAACCCTGTGGTCTCATCCCGCCCCTCAACTCTGTCTGTTGCTCTGCCTTGATGCTCGTTGAGCTCACCACACGATATGTCGTCCCACCGCCACTCCGTCGGACACCCCGAGCCCCGTACGTGTGTGAGCCTGGCAATGACCAGCGCATCGCTGTTGCCTGAGTCGAGCTCTCGACGTGCGGGGGATGTCCTGCTGTTGGAACTAAGCGCCTCCTTGGCCTCCCTCCCGCCACCATCCCTTGTTGTCCAACTTGTCTTCTGTCTTGAATGAACTCCATTGGCTAGCGCACCCAACTTGTTCGCTGAAATGCCACAAAGTAAATATTATTTGTATTGAATATGTTGTTTGATTTTTGTGATAGCTAACAACTCATTCCAAGTGGTTTTTATTTAATATGTTGTAGTTGTACATCGTAGTGAATATTAATAGCTAAAATACCAAAGTGTTGTTCTAAGGGTCAATTCCATTTTTCCCCCTAATTTCGGTCCGACCTCATCTTGACCCCTAAAAAAAGTGCTCAACTTTGTCCCTCTTCCGTTAAGTGCGCTTATAGAAATACCCTTTCGTACATTTTTCGACCGGTCAAAGGATTTTTCTATACGCGCACTTAATGGTCAAAGGGCTTTGACTAGATAGAAATTGTATGGAGGGTATTTCTGTAAGCGCACTTAACGGAAGAGGGGCAAAGTTGAGCACTATTGTTTTAGGAGTAAAGATGAGGTTAGGCCGAAATTAGAAGGGGGGTGGGAATGTAAATGTTCCTTGTTCTAATCACTAGCTCATGTAAGCTCGGGTGATCAGTAAAATAAAAAATCATCTAAAAACAATTGTGTTAAACATTGACAAATATTTTGATAGCTTGCAAAATTTCATCATGAAATGACATTTGTGAAAAACGTAACAAAATAAAAAACTGATGCTTCAAAATGCGTTTCTAAATAACAATTTGGAGCATCAAATTTTTCCACATTTTCCATGAATGTCATACGGTGACGAATTTTGCAAGCTATCAAAACATTTACCAATGTTTTGTTGGGGAACGTTGCAGAAAACAAAAATTTTCCTACGGATTCACCAAGATCCATCTAGGAGTTCATCTAGCAACGAGTGATTAGATGCATCTACGTACCTTGTAGATCGCGAGCGGAAGCGTTCAAAGAACGGGGATGATGTAGTCGAACACGACGTGATTCAAATCACCGATGATCAAGCACC
The DNA here is from genome assembly GCF_056163025.1 of Triticum urartu. Lineage (NCBI taxonomy): Eukaryota > Viridiplantae > Streptophyta > Magnoliopsida > Poales > Poaceae > Triticum > Triticum urartu. The sequence goes on from NC_141879.1 coordinate 9,742,868, forward strand.
GAACGGACGGTGCCTCCGCGTTCAACACACGTACGGAACGGATGACGTCTCCTCCTTTCTTGATCCAGCAAGGGGGGAAGAGAGGTTGATGAAGATCCAGCAGCACGACGGCGTGGTGGTGGATGCAGGGCGTCACAGTAGCAGGGCTTCGCCTATACTACGAGAGAGAGACGTAACGGGGAGAGAGGAAGCACCAAAGGCTGAGGTCTGAAATCCCTCCTCTCCCCCACTATATATAGGAGGGCCAAGGGGGGGTGGTGCGCAGCCTAGGAGATCCAATCTCCTAGGTGCGGCGGCCAGGGGAGGGTTTCCCTCCCCCCCAAGGCACCTCGGGGTGCCTTCCACCACTTGGACTCCTCCCTGGTGGAAACCCTAGGCGCATGGGCCTAGTAGGGCTGGTGCCCTTGGCCCATGAAGGCCAAGGCGCACCCCCTACAGCCCATGTGGCCCCCGGGACAGGTGGCCCCACCCGGTGGGCCCCCGGGACACCTCCGGTGGTCCCGGTACAATACCGATAACCCCGAAACTTGTCCCGATGGCCGAAACAGCACTTCCTATATATAATTCTTTACCTCCGGACCATTCCGGAACTCCTCGTGACGTCCGGGATCTCATCCGGGACTCCGAACAACATTCGGGTTACTGCATATTCATATCTTCATAACCCTAGCGTCACCGAACCTTAAGTGTGTAGACCCTACGGGTTCGGGAGACAAGCAGACATGACCGAGACGACTCTCCGGTCAATAACCAACAGCGGGATCTGGATACCCATGATGGCTCCCACATGCTCCACGATGATCTCATCGGATGAACCATGATGTCGAGGATTAATCAACCCCGTATACAATTCCCTTTGTCAATCGGTATGTTACTTGCCCGAGACTCGATCGTCGGTATCCCAATACCTTGTTCAGTCTCGTTACCGGCAAGTCACTTTACTCGTACCGTAATGCATGATCCCGTGATCAACCACTTGGTCACCTTGAGCTCATAATGATGATGCATTACCGAGTGGGCCCAGTGATACCTCTCCGTTATATGGAGTGACAAATCCCAGTCTCGATCCGTGTCAACCCAACAGACACTTTCGGAGATACCTGTAATGCACCTTTATAGTCACCCAGTTACGTTGTGACGTTTGATACACCCAAAGCACTCCTACGGTATCCGGGAGTTACACGATCTCATGGTCAAAGGAAAAGATACTTGACATTGGAAAAGCTCTAGCAAACGAACTACACGATCTTTGTACTATGCTTAGGATTGGGTCTTGTCCATCACATCATTCTCCTAATGATGTGATCCCGTTATCAATGACATCCAATGTCCATAGCCAGGAAATCATGACTATCTGTTGATCAACGAGCTAGTCAACTAGAGGCTTACTAGGGACATATTATGGTCTATGTATTCACACGTGTATTACGATTTCCGGATAATACAGTTATAGCATGAATAAATACAATTATCATGAACAAAGAAATATAATAATAATGCTTTTATTATTGCCTCTAGGGCATATTTCCAACAGTCTCCCACTTGCACTAGAGTCAATAATCTAGTTACATTGGGATGAATCGAACACCCATGGAATTCTGGTGTTGATCATGTTTTGCCCTAGGGAGAGGTTTAGTCAACGGATCTGCTATATTCAGGTCCGTATGTACTTTACAAATCTCTATGTCTCCATCTTGAACATTTTCACGAATGGAGTTGAAGCGACGCTTGATGTGCCTTGTCTTCTTGTGAAACCTGGGCTCCTTGGCAAGTGTAATAGCTCCAGTGTTGTCACAAAAGAGTTTGATTGGCCCCGACGCATTGGGTATGACTCCTAGGTCGGTGATGAACTCCTTCACCCATATAGCTTCATGTGCTGCCTCTGAGGCTGCCATGTACTCCGCTTCACATGTAGATCCCGCCACGACGCTCTGTTTGCAGCTGCACCAGCTCACCGCTCCACCATTCAACATATACACGTATCCGGTTTGTGACTTAGAGTCATCCAGATCTGTGTCGAAGCTAGCGTCGACGTAACCCTTTACGACGAGCTCTTCGTCACCTCCATAAACGAGAAACATTTCCTTAGTCCTTTTCAGGTACTTCAGGATATTCTTGACCGCTGTCCAGTGTTCCTTGCCGGGATTACTTTGGTACCTTCCTACCAAACTTACGGCAAGGTTTACATCAGGTCTGGTACACAGCATGGCATACATAATAGAACCTATGGCTGAGGCATAGGGGATGACACTCATCTCTTCTATCTCTTCTGCCGTGGTCGGACATTGAGCTGAGCTCAATTTCATGCCTTGCAAAACAGGCAAGAACCCTTTCTTGGACTGATCCATTTTGAACTTCTTCAAAATCTTATCAAGGTATGTGCTTTGTGAAAGACCTATGAGGCGTCTTGATCTATCTCTGTAGATCTTGATGCCTAATATATAAGCAGCTTCTCCAAGGTCCTTCATTGAAAAACTTTTATTCAAGTAGGCCTTGATGCTGTCCAAGAGTTCTATATCATTTCCCATCAAAAGTATGTCATCTACATATAGTATGAGAAATGCTACAGAGCTCCCACTCACTTTCTTGTAAACGCAGGCTTCTCCATAAGTCTGCGTAAACCCAAACGCTTTGATCATCTCATCAAAGCGAATGTTCCAACTCCGAGATGCTTGCACCAGCCCATAAATCGAGCGTTGGAGCTTGCACACCTTGTTAGCATTCTTAGGATCGACAAAACCTTCCGGCTGCATCATATACAATTCTTCCTTAAGGAAACCATTAAGGAATGCCGTTTTGACGTCCATTTGCCATATTTCATAATCATAGAATGCGACAATCGCTAACATGATTCGGACGGACTTCAGCTTCGCTACCGGTGAGAAAGTCTCATCGTAGTCAACCCCTTGAACTTGTCGATAACCCTTAGCGACAAGCCTAGCTTTATAGACGGTCACATTACCATCCGCGTCTGTCTTCTTCTTAAAGATCCATTTATTTTCTATGGCTCGCCGTTCAACGGGCAAGTCAGTCAAAGTCCATACTTCGTTTTCATACATGGATCCTATCTCGGATTTCATGGCTTCTAGCCATTTGTCGGAATCCGGGCCCACCATCGCTTCTTCATAGTTCGAAGGTTCACTGTTGTCTAACAACATGATTTCCAAGACAGGGTTACCGTACCACTCTGGTGCGGAACGTGTCCTTGTGGACCTTCGAATTTCAGTAGGAGCTTGATCAGAAGTATCTTGATCATCATCATTAACTTCCTCTCTAGTCAGTGCAGGCACCTCAGGAACATTTTCTTGAGTTGCGCCTTTTACCGGTTCAAGAGGTAATACTTCATCAAGCTCTACTTTCCTCCCACTTACTTCTTTCGAGAGAAACTCTTTCTCTAGAAAGGATCCATTCCTGGCAACAAAGATCTTGCCTTCGGATCTGAGGTAGAAGGTATACCCATAAGTTTCTTTAGGGTATCCTATGAAGACGCATTTTTCCGACTTGGGTTCGAGCTTTTCAGGTTGAAGTTTCTTGACATAAGCATCGCATCCCCAAACTTTTAGAAACGACAGCTTAGGTTTCTTCCCAAACCATAATTCATACGGTGTCGTCTCAACGGATTTCGACGGTGCCCTATTTAAAGTGAATGCGGCAGTCTCTAAAGCATAGCCCCAAAAGGATAACGGTAAATCGTCAAGAGACATCATAGATCGCACCATATCTAGTAGAGTGCGATTACGACGTTCGGACACACCATTACGCTGAGGTGTTCTAGGCGGCGTGAGTTGTGAAACTATTCCACATTTTCTTAAGTGTGTGCCAAATTCGTGACTCAAGTATTCTCCTCCATGATCTGATCGTAGAAACTTGATTTTCCTGTCACGTTGATTCTCAACTTCACTCTGAAATTCCTTGAACTTTTCAAAGGTTTCAGACTTGTGTTTCATTAAGTAGACATACCCATATCTACTTAAGTCATCAGTGAGGGTGAGAACATAACGATAGCCACCGCGAGCCTCAACACTCATTGGACCGCACACATCAGTATGTATGATTTCCAATAAGTTGGTTGCTCGCTCCATTGTTCCTGAGAACGGAGTCTTGGTCATTTTTCCCATGAGGCATGGTTCGCACGTGTCAAATGATTCATAATCAAGAGACTCTAAAAGTCCATCTGCATGGAGCTTCTTCATGCGTTTGATACCTATGTGACCAAGGCGGCAGTGCCACAAGTATGTGGGACTATCATTATCAACCTTACATCTTTTGGTACTCACACTATGAACATGTGTAGTAATACGCTCGAGATTCATTAAGAATAAACCATTGACTATCGGAGCATGACCATAAAACATATCTCTCATATAAATAGAACAACCATTATTCTCGGATTTAAATGAGTAGCCATCTCGTATTAAACGAGATCCTGATACAATGTTCATGCTCAAACATGGCACTAAATAACAATTATTGAGGTTTATCACTAATCCCGTAGGTAAATGTAGAGGTAGCGTGCCGACGGCGATCACATCGACCTTGGAACCATTCCCGACGCGCATCGTCACCTCGTCCTTCTCCAGTTTTCGTTTATTCCGCAGCTCCTGTGGTGAGTTACAAATATGAGCAACAGCACCGGTATCAAATACCCCAAGAGTTACTACGAGTACTGGTAAGGTACACATCAATCACATGTATATCAAATATACCTTTGGTGTTGCCGGCCTTCTTATCCGCTAAGTATTTGGGGCAGTTTCGCTTCCAGTGACCCTTCCCTTTGCAATAAAAGCACTCTGTCTCAGGCTTGGGTCCATTCTTTGACTTCTTCCCGACAGCTTGCTTACCGGGCGCAGCAACTTCCTTGCCGTCCTTCTTGAAGTTCTTTTTACCCTTGCCCTTTTTGAACTTAGTGGTTTTATTCATCATCAACACTTGATGTTCCTTCTTGACTTCTACCTCTGCTGATTTCAGCATTGCAAATACTTCAGGAATGGTCTTTACCATCCCCTGCATATTGAAGTTCATCACAAAGCTCTTGTAGCTTGGTGGAAGCGACTGGAGGATTCTGTCAATGACCGCGTCATCCAGGAGATTAACTCCCAGCTGAGTCAAGCGGTTATGTAACCCAGACATAGTGAGTATGTGCTCACTGACAGAACTATTTTCCTCCATCTTACAGCTAAAGAACTTATCGGAGACTTCATATCTCTCGATCCGGGCATGAGCTTGAAAAACCATTTTTAGCTCTTCGAACATCTCATATGCTCCATGTCTCTCAAAACGCTTTTGGAGCCCCGGTTCTAAGCTGTAAAGCATGCCGCACTGAACAAGGGAGTAATCATCAGTACGTGTCTGCCAAGCGTTCATAGCGTCTTGGTTTTGTGGGACGGGTGGATCACCTAGCGGTGCTTGTAGGACATAATCTTTCTTGGCAGCTATGAGGATGATCCTCAGGTTCCGGACCCAGTCCGTATAGTTGCTGCCATCGTCTTTCAGCTTGGTTTTCTCTAGGAACGCGTTGAAATTGAATACAACGTTGGCCATTTGATCTACAAGACATATTGTAAAGGTTTTAGACTAAGTTCATGATAATTAAGTTCATCTAATCAAATTATTAATGAACTCCCACTCAGATTAGACATCCCTCTAGTCATCTAAGTGTTACACGATCCGAGTCAACTAAGCCGTGTCCGATTAACACGTGAGACGGACTAGTCATCGTCGGTGAACATCTTCATGTTGATCGTATCTTCCATACGACTCGTGTTCGACCTTTCGGTCTCTGTGTTCCGAGGCCATGTCTTCACATGCTAGGCTCGTCAAGTTAACCCTAAGTGTTTTTGCATGTGTAAAACTTCTTACACCCGTTGTATGTGAACGAAAGGATCTATCACACCCGATTAACACGTGGTGCTTCGAAGCGACGAACTGTAGCAACGGTGCACAGTTAGGGGAGAACACTTCTTGAAATTGTTGTAAGGGATCATCTTATTTACTACCGTCGTTTTAAGTAAACAAGATGCAAAACATGATAAACATCACATGTAATCAAATAATAATAGTGACATGATATGGCCAATATCACATAGCTCCTTTGATCTCCATCTTGGGGCTCCATGATCATCCTTGTAGATCGTCATACTCATCGACATGTAAGTCGTGATTCCTTGTACAAGAACATGATCAATCTCATACATCACATATATCATTCATCACATCCTTTTGGCCATATCACATCACATAGCATACCCTGCAAAAACAAGTTAGACGTCCTCTAATTGTTGTTTGCATGTTTTACGTGGCTGCTATGGGTTTCTAGCAAGAACGTTTCTTACCTACGCAATGACCACAACGTGATATGCCAATTGCTATTTACCCTTCATAAGGACCCTTTTCATCGAATCCGATCCGACTAAAGTAGGAGAGACAGACACCCGCTAGCCACCTTATGCAACTAGTGCATGTCAGTCGGTGGAACCTGTCTCACGTAAGAGTACGTGTAAGGTCGGTCCGGGCCGCTTCATCCCACGATGCCGCCGAATCAAGATAAGACTAGTAACGGCAAGCATATTGAACAAAATCAACGCCCACAACTACTTTGTGTTCTACTCGTGCAAGAGAACTACGCATAGACCTAGCTCTGATACCACTGTTGGGGAACGTTGCAGAAAACAAAAATTTTCCTACGGTTTCACCAAGATCCATCTAGGAGTTCATCTAGCAACGAGTGATTAGATGCATCTACGTACCTTGTAGATCACGAGCGGAAGCGTTCAAAGAACGGGGATGATGTAGTCGAACACGACGTGATTCAAATCACCGATGATCAAGCACCGAACGGACGGTGCCTCCGCGTTCAACACACGTACGGAACGGATGACGTCTCCTCCTTTCTTGATCCAGCAAGGGGGGAAGAGAGGTTGATGAAGATCCAGCAGCACGACGGCGTGGTGGTGGATGCAGGGCGTCACAGTAGCAGGGCTTCGCCTATACTACGAGAGAGAGACGTAACGGGGAGAGAGGAAGCACCAAAGGCTGAGGTCTGAAATCCCTCCTCTCCCCCACTATATATAGGAGGGCCAAGGGGGGGTGGTGCGTAGCCTAGGAGATCCAATCTCCTAGGTGCGGCGGCCAGGGGAGGGTTTCCCTCCCCCCAAGGCACCTCGGGGTGCCTTCCACCACTTGGACTCCTCCGTGGTGGAAACCCTAGGCGCATGGGCCTAGTAGGGCTGGTGCCCTTGGCCCATGAAGGCCAAGGCGCACCCCCTACAGCCCATGTGGCCCCCGGGACAGGTGGCCCCACCCGGTGGGCCCCCGGGACCCCTCCGGTGGTCCCGGTACAATACCGATAACCCCGAAACTTGTCCTGATGGCCGAAACAGCACTTCCTATATATAATTCTTTACCTCCGGACCATTCCGGAACTCCTCGTGACGTCCGGGATCTCATCCGGGACTCCGAACAACATTCGGGTTACTGCATATTCATATCTTCATAACCCTAGCGTCACCGAACCTTAAGTGTGTAGACCCTACGGGTTCGGGAGACAAGCAGACATGACCGAGACGACTCTCCGGTCAATAACCAACAGCGGGATCTGGATACCCATGATGGCTCCCACATGCTCCACGATGATCTCATCGGATGAACCACGATGTCGAGGATTAATCAACCCCGTATACAATTCCCTTTGTCAATCGGTATGTTACTTGCCCGAGACTCGATCGTCGGTATCCCAATACCTTGTTCAGTCTCGTTACCGGCAAGTCACTTTACTCGTACCGTAATGCATGATCCCGTGATCAACCACTTGGTCACCTTGAGCTCATAATGATGATGCATTACCGAGTGGGCCCAGTGATACCTCTCCGTTATATGGAGTGACAAATCCCAGTCTCGATCCGTGTCAACCCAACAGACACTTTCGGAGATACATGTAATGCACCTTTATAGTCACCCAGTTACGTTGTGACGTTTGATACACCCAAAGCACTCCTACGGTATCCGGGAGTTACATGATCTCATGGTCAAAGGAAAAGATACTTGACATTGGAAAAGCTCTAGCAAACGAACTACACGATCTTTGTACTATGCTTAGGATTGGGTCTTGTCCATCACATCATTCTCCTAATGATGTGATCCCGTTATCAATGACATCCAATGTCCATAGCCAGGAAATCATGACTATCTGTTGATCAACGAGCTAGTCAACTAGAGGCTTACTAGGGACATATTATGGTCTATGTATTCACACGTGTATTACGATTTCCGGATAATACAGTTATAGCATGAATAAAGACAATTATCATGAACAAAGAAATATAATAATAATGCTTTTATTATTGCCTCTAGGGTATATTTCCAACATGTTTCACACCAAAAAAACAGATATTTTTTACTGTTCACTCAAGCTCACATGAGCTCAGGGATCAGAACAGCCACATCCACTAAATAGACAATTTTACTTTGAATTGTAAATTGCCATGAATATAAGCCGAAATTGACCTTTGTTTTCTTTCAATTTTTGGTCTGCTGGAAAAGATTCTGAAGACCAAAAATATTCTCTCTCCACCCCTAAAACCAGCTTTTGGTCTGCCGTTGGAGATACTCTTTCCCCTTTTCTCAACCCTGACTATAGTGCTCCACGGAACCTTGAACTTAATAAAAAAACATATGGTTACTTTCACGTTTCATATGCTTCAGCTTATATTGTGTAGGAAATATTTAGTTTTTCCATACAATCCTCCAACAGGATCGGATTCCACTATCAAATGATAACAGATCAAAATGAACAGCTGTAGCCAGCATCCAGGTGCAACAAAATAAGAAAGGAGTTCAGCCACTACAAAAAACCCTCTTAATTCTTAAAATTTATGGAAAGTAAAATGAAAATGTCTCTTGAGAGAATAATTGAAGATGAGAGTGCAAACACAAAATGCCGCGCCTTTTGAGCATTTTGGGGGGGGGGGGGGGGGGGGGGGGAGCCCACCCTCAGAACTACACTGCATGCTTATATTTTGTCTAGCACAATGGTATATGCAAGTATGGCACTTACTTGTTTCAATTTAGTTTTCCAGCAAGATGGTTACAAATTGAAGCAAGTGGTTTATAAACAAGAAGAAAAATCCATTCTTTTGCTTCATTTTCCCAATAGAAAGTATAGCTAATCTAAAAATGGAGGATAAATTACATCTGTATTTCTATCTTATCCCATGGAACTACTATGAGTTACTAGTATTAAGGAATCACCACATCAGACAAAACAATAATGACAATTTGATCCACGGCAATTTCAGTGGACGTGATACATGCGTGGGATAGTAAACCAACAATGACAATCAGCAGCCGCCTTGTTGCTGACCGGCATTGACGAGTACCAAAAGTTATTGAAACAAAACGAGTAGCGGAGGAAGCACCCCCATGGACGGTAATGGACAAAGGTGAGGGCCATGCTCAAGGCCGCCGCGGTCGTCGCAGAGGAGCTTCGACGACTTCGTCGACGTGCTCACCCACCGTTGCCGCGGCGGCGGACGTACATTGATGAGCTATAAACCGATGGGATCCCATCCGCGGCCTGCATCTCAACCATTCAATGCATTGTATTCTATCCTAGCCTCCTAGGGAGTACTGATGCATTGAACCGACCCGATCCGCGGCCTGCATTTTTCAAGTAAATTGTCATTTTCGTATGTTTCATTGTTCATGGTTGTTGGAGCGTACCATATGCATTTCCACCAAAGTTTTAATAATGGCACAAACAACTTAACAAGCAAATGAAAACAAAATTATGGCACAACCACAGATAGGGCGATTCGGTGCCCGAGCTCAGATGCTCTCGAAATGTTGGGCGTCCGTTGGTGGCTCGGGATGCGAATAAATCGGTTTGACACAGCTCACAAGCGATAGAGGAAAAAAGGGCGTATGGTGATAATACCAATAATGCTAAACATACAAAGAGTTACACGCAATTACACGCTGACTAGGATTTTTTTCATCTACTAACCAATTACAAACTTGTCCCTTCCTGATTTTCAAGGGGATGGACCGATCAAATTAACCCTCTTTGTAAAAGCTTGTAACTCGTTTGTCCGTGTAGCATTACTCGTTGATATAATCCCTCCGGTCCTTTTTACTCTCACATTGGTTTTGCCGAAAGTCTAACTTTGCTAGGTTTGACCAAATTTATATTAAAAATTCTTAGCATCTATAATATCCAATAAATATAATATGAAAATATATTTCAAGATAAATCTAAAGATATTGGTGTTGTTATGTGAATGTTTATAATTTTTTATATAAACTTGGTCAAAGTTAAATAAGATTGACTTTGGACAAACCTAATATGCAGAGTAAAAAGGACCGAAAGGAGTACAGTAGGAGTATGTAACAGCGCTGCGTCAGTGGGGCCGAATCGTATGGCGGCCGTTGTGGTCAGCGTTGCAATTCCTACCGAGCCACGGATCAGATAACGAGTCACTGGTAGAAAAAGGGCCTTTAGTCCCGGTTCTGGAACCGGGACTAAAGTGTCGGTACTAATGCCCTGACCCTTTAGTCCCGGTTCAATCCTGAACCGGGACTAAAGGCCCTCCACGTGGCCGGTCCACCTTTAGTCCCGGTTGGTAACACCAACCGGTACTAAAGGAAATTTCCTGATTTTTTTTTGAAATTTTTTTGAAATTTTTTTATTTTCAAATTTCTGAATTATTTTAACCTCTAATCTCTAATCACCCCTCATCACTGCTCAATTTAATCTCTAATCACCCCTCATCACTGCTCAATTTAATCTCTAATCACCTCTCATCATTCCAAATCATCTCACTTCCCGAACGGTCACCCATCCTCTCACTACTCCAGCCTGAGCACGCTTAACTTCCGGGTTCTATTCTCCCTCGTTTCCAAGTCTGCACTTGTTGTTTTCCTGACAATAGTAAGATGTCAAACCTATTAACTATCAGGAATTTAGCTTGAGCATGAAGTCACATATTTCACTGTTTGAGTTTAAAACTATTGTTCTAAAAAACAATAATTTTTTAGTAACACTAATATTTCTTGAATAAGTAGTTTGACCATTGTTTGACCACAGTTTGACCATAGTTTGACCAGATTTGACCAAAATTCAAAAAAGGTGAAATAATTATTTAATAACACTAATATTCTTGAATAATTATTTAGTAACACTAATACTTCTTGAATAAGTAGTTTGACCATAGTTTGACCAGATTTACTGAAAATTTAAAAAAACTGAAATTTGAGCATAACTTTTTTTCCTTTTGGAATTTGAGGATTCTAGAAATTTGCAAACAGGCCATAGGCGGTCTCCATCGGATGTAACTTTTCGAGTAGATGATTTTTCATATAAAAAACTTTTTAATCCGAGTTCGTATGCAAAAGTTATGCCCATTTTACAAATTCTAGAGAGATTTTGTAAATAAAGTCGAAATTCATATTTGTAAATTTTTCCAACAACTAGACCACATATCACATGTGAAACTTATTTTATTTTTTTATTGACATTTCCATCATTTTCTTTTGTTTTTTCTAAAACTGAAAAGGCGGTCCACGGGGGGGGGGGGGGGGGGGGAGTTACTAATGCCTCAAAGCCCATTAGTCCCGGTTGGTGGCACCAACCGGACCTTTAGTACCGGTTGGTGCCACCAATCGGGACTAATGGGCATCGCACCCTTTAGTCCCGGTTCGTGGCACGAACCGGGACTAAAGGGCCCAGGTGAACCGGGACTAATGCCTTAGCCGCACGAACCGGGATAAATGCACCCATTGGTCCCGGTTCTGGACTGAACCAGGACTAATGGGCTTACCCGGCCTAGACCAAAGCCCCCTTTTCTACTAGTGAGTACAGGGACACGTTACGGAAAAGCAGGGCGTGGCTCTATCCCCTTTCTATAACTAACTGAGCAGGGCGTGGCGCGGCGCTCGTTTGGGCCACCTGGGGCCATGGAAATGAAGGATGCTGGCTAAAGTTTCTTCTAGATACCGTCAACAGGTTAGAGCATCTACTCGGACCTTTTAAACTCGTCTCATATGTTCGGGCGGGCCGCCCGGTCATTGTTCGGTCATGTTTCTTTATTTAGATGGGCTTTTTAAACGGGACTTAAACACTTGGGCTGACCGGGACCCTATATCCAGCCCAAATATTGGGTGGATATGGGGTGCCCCGACACGTGCGACATGTCGGTATGACGGCAGGGTCTCACGTGAAAACGCCCGGAAACCCGGCAGTCCGATGGATGCCGCGTCTGTCGCCCAGGTGTTAACGCGTGTGGCGCCGCTCCGGCTCGCCGTCCAAGAGCAAATCTGGCTATTCAAGCCAGCCGGCGTCACGCAACCCTAACCCATCCACCCCCTCCCCTCCGTGCCATCAGTCCGAGCCCATCCACCTCATCCGTCTCCGACTCCGGTGCTCTGTCCACGGTCCGATGCACCGCCCACGCTCTGGCACTCCGCCATGGTCCGAAGTAAGATCACCTACTACACCATGCTGACGCCGAAGCGCCGCTACAAGATCCAACAGGAGATCCGGGTGAGGCAAGCCGCGCGAGCCGCCCACATCGCTCCCGGGTTGCCTTCGGACTCGCCGGAGCCGGAGGAGGAGGAGGAGCATCCGAGGGAAGACGAGGAGGAGGAGATGGCTTTAATGGAGGTGGAGGAGGCGGAGCATGAGTTGCAGGGTTTCAACATGGAGGAGGCGGAGGCGGAGTTCGTCGTAGCCCAGTCAGAGGAGATGGAGGAGCGGGCCATCCTGGAGTCCATTCATGATGAGGCCTATGTGAAGGCCAACCGGGCGTTCCTCCGGCAGGAGTAGGCGGAGTCCGACGCGCTCTTCGCCAAACTCAACACGGAGATAGAGGCGGAGGAGGTCGGAGGAGCCGAAACTGCAGATGCCGCCCATGCTGCCGGAGCCGGGCACGGAGATCGTCGACATTTCCGGCGACGAGTAGCTAGATAATCGACATAGTACGAAGGTTTGTTTTAGTTTGCACGTCTTTGTACGGATTTAAGAATCTAGCATGAGATGTTCTGCTACAACTCTAAAAATTTGAGGGATGCCCGATTAGTGCCCGCGGACGCGCCCGGCCGCGTCCGCGGGCGTTTGAGGGATCGGATTTGCTAAGTGTGGCTGTAGATGCTCTTAGTCCCTTCAGATATGGGGATTTTGTGGGATTTGTTTTGCAAGCTGCCATGTCTGAATGAGGTAGCTAACAATGGTGCCTGGCCGTCGGCCATTACCGTCCTTTCTCAGGATCGCTGAGTTTTTGCGTACGATGGGAGGCCCTGCCCCTAAGACTATTCCAACAGGTAAGCCATTTAGAGTTTTGCGTTTGATGGTCGAATTTTCTCAATGAACAACCATACAAAATGAAACTTAAAAGGGTAGTATGTCTGACTAGTCCGTTTTGATGGCAGATCAGAACAAAGGCTTGGAAAGGGATCGAAGACATGACAATCAGATCAGCTAATAAAAAACGAGCTGCGTTTTACTAAGTATGCAAAGAACATTGCTCGCTCTTCATTAGACGACTTGTGTGTACTTACGTATGAACTCAGATGATGTGTCTAGTTCAGAAATGTGGTACCTGTGTCTCTGTGTGTGTGTGTGATGCTTTCGGATGTGCAAGTCGCAAAAAAAAATCTTTGTGTCTGACTTTTTTTTTGCATGTTTTGACCTGTCAGCGTAGGAGACGCACACCATTTTTTAATCGGAGTAGGCACGTACTAAAATTACAATATAATAATGGTCGTTTTGTTTAAGTTGACGGGACTTTGGTCCGTAGGTACCGAACATTAGTAATTAATTAAGGGCGTGCAAGTGCAAACTACTGGACGGGAGCGATTAGAATAATGGTCGGTTCATGTAGTTGGTGTATTGTATCATATGCATTTTTCACATAAGTAAAATGACACTTCCTTAAACTAAGACCACGGCATTTATTTTGAGACGAAGGGAGTACTAGCCAAGCCAGCAATGGAGAATATGTGGGCACAAACAAACCCACCAAAACAAAATGAAATAAAAGCAAGTGGGGTGAACCTTGCCCATGCTATCGGCGAAGAACAAAAACAAGTGGACAAAACCCCGCCATCAAATGGAAAAACAAAATAGTAGCATTACTAGGACCGATGATTGGATTCTTGGAAGTTGCTGATTGGGCAAGCATGCACGAGGTTGCCGGCAAAAATTGTGATTTTCTTTGCTTTGAACCTCTGTTGCAAACTGAAGGGCTGATGCTCGAGCTTGCAAGGGAGAAGAGAGGCAGCATTCGCAGTGTTCGAAATAAAAATGTTTGTTACTTTTCCTGCATCTTTAGTAAATGTGTTGTAATCTTTATAATAGATCCAGATATATTTTCTTTGAAGGAAAAAAATCATCCTCCTTGAGCACACCCTCTTGCATAGGATGTCAAGACCTTGCTTTGTATTATTATTATATAATTGCTTGTGGGGTGCTCATGCATGTGCATGATCGCTGGCCAGTGGCCAGCCACCATGTCCTTCCAATGCATACGTGGCAGCAACAGTGCCGGACCCACATCCTTGCTTTCATTTGTCGAGTCATGCCGACACGGACAATCATGCATGCATGCATGGAAGGCACATGTCATCGTCGCAAACTGTTCGGGTGTACTTCTGTGTATAAACACACACGTGTGTGTGTGTGCAGCATGTATCATGTATGCCAAGAACCCTATTTCTAACTAGACATCTTTTACCATGTTTCCCCACTTGTTTCGGTAGCAAAGAATGTCCAATCCGCGTATTAGTTTGGTTGGTATATACTTGACGAGGAAGGACTGCATGTGGATGTAGCGGTTCTGCCGCGAATTTGCTTAACGTGTTGTCCATCTTTGCGTATGGACCTAGCGATTTCGGTGCGGATACGATGTCAAACATGCGGTTTTGTCGGGCGGTGACCAGGCGCACATGCAACGCTTTTGTTGTCCGAGGCCGAGATGATGTCGACCAGATTGGTGCCGTCGCTGGTGGTCTTATGGCGCGTGGATGTTGCCGCAGACCATCGCAACGAGTTGAATGGTTGGTGCGGGCTCCTCTGGATATGCTTGGCGCTTAGGGGGCTTCTTCCTTGTACTGCGCCAAGTGGGCCCTCTGTAGACGTGAGTGTCGTCACAAAGCGCGGCTATCCGTATGGACCAATTGTTGCAAGGCTGCTAAAATGTTTCCCAGCAAGCTTTGTACCAAATCACTAGTTGAGGAGTACTCTCTCCGTTCCGAATTACTTGTCACAGGTATGATGTATCTAGATGTGTGTTAGTTCTAGATACATCTATTTCTACGACGAGTAATTTAGAACGGAGGGAGTACGTTGCAAAGATCACTCTAACTCTTTAGGTTGCGACAAGTGGCGCACATGCAGCGCGCCACTTATCGCAATATGAGAGTTTTCTCTTTTTTCGTAGATTCGTTTATTCAAAACGTTTTATCTCTTAAACCGTGTGTCTAAATTTTAGACCACTTTCACCGTTAGATTTCTCGCGTCGAGATTTTTAAAACTAGATCCCATGTTGATAGATTTTGACGATCTTTTTTTCAAAAAAAAACAGACGAAAAAACTGAACCGGGAGCACGGATTTTTTACCTTTCAGAAAGAGGCACATCCGTGCCTCTCACGAAAGCAAAACCGTGACTCTCGCTGAAAAAAAAATAAAAAACACGTTTTTTTAGTTTCTGAGGAGGCACGACCGTGACTCCCGCGAAAGCACACCCGTGTGTCTCGCGGAAGCAAAACCGTGACTCCCGCGAAAGGAAAAAAACAGAAAACGTGTTTTTTTCGTTTCCGAGAGGCACGACCGTGACTCTCGCGAAAGCACAACCGTGCCTCTCGCGGAAGGCAAACTGTGACTCTCGTGAAAGCAAAAAAAAACGCATTTTTGCACGCAAAATTTTTATTTTTTTATTTTTTTATTGTTGTCAAAAAGCTAAGGAAGACCGGTGAAAAACCAAAACGTAAAAAAACCCGGAAAAAACCGTTTAAATAGCGAAAAACGCGTGTGAAAAAAAAATAAAATTCAAAGAAAGCGCCCAGAACGCGACACGTGGCAAATGACTGAGAACATGCCACATAAGGCAAAGGTTCAGTTCAGTGACCAAGGGCAGATTGTTCGGAATGTCAACCACATAGTTGTCGCTCCTGCTCACAGCAGCGATAGGGCACTTGTTGAGTTACAGACGCCTCAACTCCGATCGTATGGAAAGAAAGCTGTGCCATCATATGAATGGGTGAACCAATGCTCGAAAGATGGATACAAGTAACACATCAGTGGCAGACCTACCACAAAGCCAGTAACCAACTCCAAGCTGCTCAAATAAGCAACAGCCAGGTATGTAAGTACGTATCAACCAAGAATGCGGAGCATGTAGGTTATCTCGAAAAACAAAAAGGACGGCATAACTTTCTTCGACGCAAGGCCGCAAGTATGCATTCAATCTGTACACCTTTTTGCACAAAATGCACAAAGATTATTAATCTGCACGGAATTTTCATACTGCTCTGCTTTGTTCAAGGGCGTGATTGACAAAGAAGTTTCGACATGGGAAAGAATGGACGGCATGGAAATTGTGCCGGCCCACGGCCCAGAGTTCCGAGTTAGCAGGCAGGCTGTGCAGTCGATTATTAATCCAGTCGGTCCTCGCTATCCTTCCAGTGATGCAGCAGCCACCTCCTTTCCATCATCGGAGAAATAATCTTTCCTGCAATGCAAACAAAAGGAGATCAACCAACGCAAACCATGCCATCTTCTTACTCTTCCAAGACATCATCAAGCAACAAATATGATAACACGGCAGATTAGCAGCTTAGTAACGGACCTTATTTTACGGGAAAGCTGGTACAGGCCTGTGCCTGCCATCGCAACGTTGACGCTGAAAAGGTTCCAGTTTTTCTGAAAAAAAAAGGTCATAGCATCGCAAAGCAATGAGACGAGCAACAGTTAAAACTGGAAACAACACATGACAGCAGGTGGAACGAGATGGCTTGGGAATATGAATCAAACATTCAACAAACAACTGAACATCAACAGCCCAGTCCAGGGAGCCGTTAAAACAGTACAATATGAGACGATCAATGCAAAACGATACCATAGCAGCAAGAGATGCAATGCTTAAAATGTATATTTCAGTTAAGATATATAGATAATCCACGTCAGCCAAATTTCAGGTCACCTTACAAGATTCAGTGCACATAATAATGAAAAATGATAGTATAGTATCGATGGCTTACCGGTGTGATAACCATGCTGTAGCGTGACCAGACGACTCCAGTGCAGGCAACCGCTGCACCCCATATTACAGAATAAGCATTTGAGCAGGACACAATAATAAGTAAAACAGTAAACTATTGGCATGCAGCATGCTGCCGTGAAATGCTCGTTGAACATACCAATTTGCTGAGGATAGGATATCTTTTCTGGAGGCTTAGCAAAGTCAGCAATGTTCGCAATGCTGATCCCCCATTTAAATGTTGGAGCCCAAAAGTGAACTGCAACCAAAGTCAGATGATCGTCTCAGCCTCTGAAGTGATATGAATTGTACTTTTTGTCTAATAGATATGTATCACAATTTAGTGCTAAAAACAGTCACGGTAGGCCATTAGAATTTATGGTGAACTGCACAGAAGGTCAGATTATTGTCTCAGCCTCATTTTCAAGTGATGGTTATAGCCAAAAATGCAGCTCTGGAACGTCAAGAATAAGCGCAGAGTTGGCGAAGGCTGAAGATATGCAACTTTTCAAGGGAGAAAGACATAGTTTCTTTGGGTCTTTGGAAAATTGCAGCATTTACCAGTAAATCACTTCATTAAAATATTTCATGTCTTAAGGACTCTAATCTTGCTTAAGTCAATATTTTCTTTGCCAAGCTTACCAGGGAAAAATGCAAACATGGGTGGCAAAGGGGAATTAACATTACAACTCTTTGGTGCCCTGTAACTAGGTTTGTTTGGACCTATATAAGAGATTTCCTCACTATTGATAGGAGTGGATTTGTCTCATAGGGGATTTAATCCCCCTCAATTTCTCCCAATCCCCTTCAAATCCACCTCAACCTAACAAAGGGTAAAGGATTTTGTAAGGCCAAATGTCAAGATGTGTGGCCAGCAGGTTGTGTCCAGGCCACTGTACATAATCAGGAACATAATGCAATATGTTATTGGTTGACCCGACTAACACATTGTAAAGTGTTAGTGTCACAGCAGTGCAAAGGTGGCTACTTCTCGAATGGGGGGAGAAAGTGAAACCTGCAACTACCACAATCAAATGGATCACAAGACAACTTAAAAGGGAGAAGATGTAATCTCTTTGGAGCTTGAGAAAATTGCAGCATTTACCACTAGATAACTTTATTATAGAATGTAATATGCAAAATGCAATAATCTGTTCCATGAGAAAGCCAATATGTTTTTTTATATGCTAAGTTTACCAGGAAAAGTTTAAGGTATGGGTTGCGAAGGGGATAAACATTTCAGCTCAATGGTGGACTAGAGACTGCTGATTTATATACTGTTCAGTCCCCTGTAACTAGGTTTGTTCGAACCTATATGAGAGATTCCTTGGTACGGCAGTAAGTTCCCTCTCACTATTGCACTTTGTGGAGGAGCAAAATTATACAAGGGATTTTGTAAACCCAACTATAAACTTGCTAAAAGATACCTGGCCAGCAGGTTGTCTGCTGGCCACTGTGGATAATAAGGAACATATTAGAAAATGTTCTTGGCTGACCCAACTAACACACTGCAAAGTTATTGGTTCTAGGTTCTGTTGATTTCAGGTTCTATTTTACAATAACTTTAGTTTGACTACTGCTATTTTGATTCTCCATGGCGGCATGTTTTCTCCGTGTTATTATTTGTTTCACAAACAATGGCCACCTGGTCTCATATACTGAAACCAAAAAACAGAGTAAGCAGACAGCATTTTCACATTTAAAACATGCCAACAACCTGGCAATCCTAACACAACAACAGAGCCCGAATCTAAAAAGACACACAAAGAGAACATGAATAATCCACCAACAGGGGAAACAAAGCCAACGTTGACCTTCTTACATCAACCACTTGAGAACCTAAAACTGGCAATAAAAGTCTAAAAGACATTTGCTCGTAGGCAAACTGTTTTATACTTTTCTCCTAGTCAGTGTTACTAGCTTGCACAATAATAAATATAATCAGAGTATGTATGCGGGTAGGACTGTGACTAACTGGTTTTGGGGCCAGCAGGATGGTTCAAGAAGGCTTGAATCTTTGAAGCCATTCAATCAAATGGACGCACACTTTCCTCTCCTTGTGCACGACCCTGCCTATTTACTCTGTCCTGTACACCTACAAGCAGAAAACATGAAAGCACGCCTGTAAGTCAAGTCCAGCATAAAAAGATATCAGAAATTCATTTACAAAGCCCCTGCAGGGACTGCGCAAAAAGAATAAATCCCAGCGAGAATAAGACATGACAGGAAGCAAATTCAGACATCATCGATGGTACGAAACCATTGGTGGCTTGGCGCTATAGGGGGGTCGAGTTGAGTTCATCCAATATATACATTGCAGAAAAGCCATAGGTACCGCGTGCAGTGACCCGAGAAACATACAATCCCCAACAATGGATACTGGACACATCAAGTAGATCAATATCTGAGATAGTCAACCTGCTTTTAGCCATAGTACTACACGTAACACAAACTTTGCCGGCCCAAACAGTTGCTGCTCCTGCTCCTACTCCTACTCCTACTCCTACTCCAAACCCACGGGGACACGAGCCCTGGTTCTGCTAGGGTATCGAGCTCCTACTCCAAACACACAGGAACATCGAGTGTCGCTAGCGAGGGAGCGCGCGGGCCGGCGAGGAATCCATCGATCCGGACAGCGCGAACAGCGCTGGCGAGGGCTGCTCCTACTCCTACTCCACTGTTGACCCGAACACAAGGTGCCCAACTTTTTCTGGGCTCCCGGATGAAGGAGATTCGCTAGCGAAAATCGCGAGGCGGCGTGGAACCAATCTCGATCCGACTACCAACCAACCTACCAGCCCGAGGACGCGAACGGATCTAAAGGCAGCAGGCGAGAACGAACCAAGGATTGAGGCGGGAGGGAGATGGATCTCATCTATTACCTGCAAGGGAGGGACGCCCGCCGCCGGTCGCCGGTCGCGGTCGCTGTCGCCGGAGCCGAAGGAGCCAAGAGGGCAGACGGAGAGGGGATGGGTCTGTTCAGAGGTAGGTGGCGTGTGCGTGCGTGGACCGGATCATGAGAGATTAACAGAACCAATCGGCGGCCGTTGGTGTGCGTATGGACGGCAGCGATGGGTCGACTCTGCAGGAATACAACGTGGTCCCTTTCTTTCCAAACAAGTATATCCCCAAACTAATGTTTAAGTCCGCAAAAAAAAACTATAGGTATGTTGCAATATTTTTGTTGATAGCTTACCAAGCTGACCACTTGGTGTAAAACTATAGGTATGTACTTCGTCCGTTCCTAAATAAGTACGAGTCTTTTTAGATATTCCAATACGGATTACCTACGGAGCAAAATGAGTGAATCTATACTTTAAACTATGTCTATATACATTCGTACGTGGTCTTTGTTGAAATCTTTAAAAAAACTTATACGTATTTAGGAACGGAGGGGGTAGTACTTTTTTAATAACAACCAAAGTATATATTCCAAGTGGCAAATGCATGTGTGCGTGATGACAAATCTCAAATGGAAAATATAATGTGATATTATCGAACATTCGCACGTACATTGTCAATTTCCTCTTTTGAGAAAGGTTCGTCAAGAAAGGACAGATTCTCATGCCTTTTGATCAAAGTATCTAAGTTGAACAGATTGAAAGTTGGCACTGAGGTGCTTAGCCTATGCTTGAAAGCAGCCCAAAGGACATTGGCTTTTGAGTGATGATCTCTAAAATTGTTGCCAGAATCATCCTGCAAGCAATCAATATGATTTAACAGAATCAATCGGCGGCCGTTCGTGTGCATATAGACGGCAGCGATGAGTCGATTTTGAAGGAACAGAACATGTTGCCTTTCTTTCCAAACAAGTATATCCCCAAACTAATGTTTAAGTTAGAAAAAAGAACTATACATACGTATTACGTTTTTACAACCAAAGTATATATACCAAGTGGCAAATGCATTCATTCAATGGTAAATCGCTTCGCCTTTGGTGAGTCACTTTGAAGATCCGCAAAGCTGCATATCGGCGATGGAGTCGCGTCAAGCTCCGACGAGGAGGTGATCTGTCATTTTGTACTTTGATGGCTACTGTGGTGATGCCAGAGGCATGTGCCAGGCGTTTGTGTCAAGCTCAGAGTATTTTTCAGTCTTAATTGTATTTTTCCTTCTTGGCTGATGTTTCTTTATGCAAAGACTAGTGTTCTGCTTTTTTTCCAGTTTTATCAGGTCATTGTGTGTATTTATGATATAAATGAGACATGTATTATCACGTAAAAAAATCTCAGTGAAAATATAATGTGATATTATCAAACATTCACACATGTGCAAATTGTTACGTGTTTCGAGTCGATGTGAGTACTAGGGAGGTTCCCTGGTCACACATAATCATACTTTATTATATAAGAGCAAAAAATATAGTTTCCTCATAATTTATTTTAGTCGATAATTTATAGTGACTATTAGGGCTGTAACAAGTGCGACATGCCAAGTGCAAATGGACATTCTCGCCTAGCTCAGTGGGCTATTGTCCCAACGTGATATGAAATTATAATATGTTGTATCCAACATCCAGTACAAACAAGTCGTCAAACCAATCCCACGTCATCAATATCTTATTTCATCCCACGACTGAGGGCTTCCACCAAATCCCGTCCTAACCGAACATTCTTCACATGCCCACGTCTAGGAGTGGACTAACGAGTAGCTCGGCTCGTTAAGCTCGTGCTTATTAAGGCTCGGCTCGTTAAGCTCGTTAAGATTAACGAGCAGAAAACTATGCTCGGCTCAGCTCATTTGAAGCTCGTTAAGCTTGTGAGCGCTCGCGAGCGTTCGTTAACAGATTATAATATGTTATGATATACGTGATGAATGTATAGGTATGGTTTTCAAGATGAAATATGGTGACTACAAAAAGAAATAAAGTAGTTTGTTGCCTCATATGTCGATTAGATTAAATAGATAGGCTGAGGTGCTACAAAAAGTTTGTCACATAAGATAAAAATATGTGTTGTGTTGTTACTAATGAGCTTAATGAGCTACTCGTGAAACTCGTTAGCTCGCTCGTTAAGCTCGTTAAGTTTAACGAGCTAAAATCAATGATTGACTCTGTTCATTAAGAAGCGAGCTATGAGCTTAACGAGCCGAACTATCGAGCGCTCATTAAGCTCACGAGCTACGAGCTTTTGGTCCAGCCCTACCCACGTCTCCAACATGTGATTGCCTCACCACACTCCAAACTATATATGGCACTGCCTCGGCAGTGGGACCTTTGGGCCGCAAACTACAACACGTGTAGCCAACTGTGTGAATCGGTTGGTAGCGTCCTCTTTTGACCTAGGTTCTATTCATCCCACTTTTAGTTGTCTGTTTTGGTGAAATACAAATCTGGTAAACAAATGTAATTCCTCTCGACATGATACCCATGTTTCAGTTAGTGTTGTCCCGATGTGCGTGCTTTGATGGTGTTGGTATCGTGTCTTGGTTGGGTGAAGGAGATCATGGAGGCGTGAGGTTCGAACTAGTGGCGAGCGAGAATGTAGGAGGAGGATGCAAGGTTTATTGGTGATGAGGGAGCGTTCACCATGTGGACAAGGATAGGGTTTGCAATACCAAATGCACGACAGGAAGCAGGACATGTGAATAACATACACACCAGTAGCATTGTTCCTATCTCCACTCACCAGAAGTGGTGGGGTTGAATGGGAGATTAGGCAAATATTTAATAAAGATGGGTTTACTGAAGTAAAACAATGTATGTAGAACAATTACTGGACATAATAGAGAGTAAACTAAACTGGACAGAGAAACAACTAGCTAAACATAGGTAAATCTAAGTAGCAGTGCATCCAAGGGAAAACATAGCATAGGCAATGGAATAACTATTCTCAGAATGGTCTTCGAAACATTCATAGAGAAATTAACAAGACGGGGAATGATTGACAAACACGTGCAAGTTACAAAGGTAAATTAGTTTGGGAAAGTAAAACTCATAGCTTGACGAAGATAAAGATTTGTTTGACCGGTTCGAGTTGCTCACGCAACTCTCCGTCTTGTTGGAGGGGTCTATATTTAACTCAGAGGACAATGTCCACACCCTATTCTCCTTAAGCTAAATTCACTCAGGCTTCACCCAATCACTCGTGTTAGATCTTCGAGACCTTCACATATTTGTTCTTTAGCCATCCACAATTACTCTCTAAGGCTCAGGACTAACACCTAACTGTCTAGTGATGCTCAATTACTTGGTTGTTTTAGACTCTAGGGTATTTCCTCACTAGGTTCTCACAATTCTCGCGAAGAATGGGTTGCTCTAAGAAGCTCTTGTCAATTCTCTCTAGAGGAACCAACTATCTCAGGTTTGAGTGGGGTGGCGGAGCATCCCGAGGTGTGGAATAACCAATAAGGGCCTTGGCCGCCTAATGGACAACCGGCACTTGGAGAGTAATGGTTGGATTTCAAATACGGGCTACGTCTTACTTGTGGAATAAGTCAATTTGACTCGACTGCACTTGATTTTTCCTCGAAGTCCTGAAGAATATCGTATCGGACTCAGAGAGAAAATCATAGTTGGAAGAGATTTCCAAGTCTTCACTCGAAGAAGTAGGTTTTGGGTTGAGCATCATGGAAGACCTGAATCTCAATGGTCACATAGACCCCCCCCCTTTAATAGTATGGTTTGCCCTATGACTCAAAAAGAGAGAAATTAAACTAGAAAACAAAAGTCCTCACTATGCTTCATATCCCTCATTGCGAGCGGATTGTTCCACGAACATGCATTCTGAAAGTCTTCGTTGTCAACACAATTTTTAGGGGTCATAACTCATGTTAAACCAAATCCTCGGGCACTTTCACCTATGTATACTCACAAATACATTTAGTCTCATAACTTTTTCTCATTAATCATCCAAAAAACCCTAGGAGCCACTAGATGCACTTACAACGTATGAGAGAGGGGATAAAAGAGTGTGGTAGCCTATTGTTTTCTTACCGCGCACACAACTTTGGGTAACTTGAAGTAGCTTGTGTAATCTCCATAGGCTAGGTTAGGCTTAGTGTTCCATGTGGATTAGTTGGTTCATAAGTCATCACAGCAGAAAAATGACCATTACAACTGTCAACGAAACAACATCTTCCCGCAAAAGTCAAAATATATGAACTGAAAATATATACTCTTATAGTCATTATTTGCCACCACACTGTGGAAATTACACATTCAATCACCAATTACAATACTAAGGTAATCACTAAATATGTTGAGCATTTGTGTTGTAATAATTAGCATATTGGATAATGTCATGAGGGTCATTTTTTTAGATTCAAAATTAGTTAACTGAAATTCTCAAGTCCACATTGGAACAGTTGATTATTTCTTAGTTAACTGTATATTCTTGTTTCAACCCCAAGGAAAATGATGGTTTACTGGCATAACATGAGGTATATTGTTTTGCCAAAAGAAAGTTGATAAGCTTGAAGTCAAACAACAATATGACCAGAATTCCTACATATAATTCTGATCAAATATTCAAAGATTATTCGGAATTTCTTTAATGTTCATGAATTTTTTGAAATGTTAGCCTTTTTTAAACAGTGTTCAATTTTTAAAAGTGTTTGCTTTTTTGGAGTAACTGATCACGAGCACAAATGCGCTCGTTATCCACAATGTCAGTTAGCACGTTTGGATTTGCGCCATTAGTTTATACGGGCATCTTTGGTCTGCCAGAAATCGAGCACTATGCCGAAATATGTACGTGGCAGAACGGGGGGTGAGCCAACCTGACTGAGTACATTGACCAGAGTTAAGGCGAGGATGGACGGCAGTTTGCCGTCGGCGAGTTGATCCATGGATCAGCAAGTTCGCTTTTCGGTATGGGCGTTGCGGCCCCGAATAGAATGCAGGGTCCAGCGTCTTCTCTTGCAACGTGAGTGGTGTTTTGGAGGCGAGGATTGCGAGATAGAGGTCTGGAGCGGCGACGGCGATCCACCATGGCAGGTACGTGGATCGTTGCTTCCTCGGCGGTGTTGTCTCCATTTTGAAGGAAATATGCCCTAGAGGCAACAATAAAGTTGTTATTTATATTTCCTTATATCATGATAAATGTTTATTATTCATGCTAGAATTGTATTAACTGGAAACTTAGTACATGTGTGAATACACAGACAAACAAAGTGTCACTAGTTTGCCTCTACTTGACTAGCTCGTTAAATCAATGATGGTTATGTTTCCTAACCATAGACATGAGTTGTCATTTGATTAACGGGATCACATCATTAGAGAATGATGTGATTGACTTGACCCATCCGTTAGCTTAGCATGATGATCGTTTAGTTTGTTGCGCTTTCTTCATGACTTATACATGTTCCTATGACTATGAGATTATGCAACTCCCGAGTACCGGAGGAACACTTTGTGTGCTACCAAACGTCACCACGTAACTGGGTGATTATAAAGGTTCTCTACAGGTGTCTCCGATGGTACCTATTGAGTTGGCATAGATCGAGATTAGGATTTGTCACTCCGATTGTCGGAGAGGTATCTCTGGGCCCTCTCGGTAATGCACATCACTATAAGCCTTGCAAGCATTGTGACTAATGAGTTAGTTGCGGGATGATGTATTACGAAACGAGTAAAGAGACTTGCCAGTAACGAGATTGAACTAGGTATGAGGATACCGATGATCGAATCTCGGGCAAGTAACATACCGATGACAAAGGGAACAACATATGTTGTTATGCGGTTTGACCGATAAAGATCTTCGTAGAATATGTAGGAACCAATATGAGCATCCAGGTTCCGCTATTGGTTATTGACCGGAGACGAGTCTCGGTCATTTCTACATAGTTCTCAAACCCGTAGGGTCCGCACGCTTAAAGTTCGGTGACGATCGGTATTATGAGTTTATGTGTTTTGATGTACCGAAGGTAGTTCGGAGTCCCGGATGTGATTACGGACATGACGAGGAGTCTCGAAATGGTCGAGATCTAAAGATTGATATATTGGACGGCTATATTCGGACACCGGAAGTGTTCCGGATGGTTTCGGAGAAAACCGGAGTGCCGGAGGGGTTACCGAAACCCCCCGGAGAAGTATTGGGCCTTAGTGGGCCTGAGGGGAGAGAGAGGACAGCAGCCCAGGAGGTGGCACGCCCCCTCCCATGAGGAGTCCGAATTGGACTAGGGGAGGGGGGGCGCGGCCCCTCTTTCCCTCTCCCTCTCCCTTTCTTTCCTTCATCCTTCCCCTTTCCTAGTAGGATTGGGAAAGGATGAATCTTACTCCTACTAGGAGGAGGATTCCTCCCCTCCTTGGGGCGCACCAAGGCCGGCCGGCCTCCCCCCTTGCTCCTTTATATACGGGGGCGGGGGGCACCCAAAGACACACAAGTTGATTGTTCCAAGCCGTGTGCGGTGCCCCCTCCACCATAATCCACCTCGATCATATCGTAGCAGTGCTTAGGCGAAGCCCTGCGTCGGTAGCAACATCATCACCGTCATCACGCCGTCATGCTGACGGAACTCTCCCTCGAAGCTCTGCTGGATCGGAGTTCGTGGGACGTCATCGAGCTGAACGTGTGCTAAACTCGGAGGTGCCGTGCGCTCGGTACTTGGATCGGTCGGATCGTGAAGACGTACGACTACATCATCCGCGTTCTCATAACGCTTCCGTTTACGGTCTACGAGGGTACGTGGACGATACTCTCCCCTCTCGTTGCTATGCATCACCATGATCTTGCGTGTGCGTAGGATTTTTTTTTGAAATTACTGCGTTCCCCAACACATTTGTAGGGCATTGGGTAGTT
This sequence comes from Triticum urartu, assembly GCF_056163025.1. Classification (NCBI taxonomy): domain Eukaryota; kingdom Viridiplantae; phylum Streptophyta; class Magnoliopsida; order Poales; family Poaceae; genus Triticum; species Triticum urartu. Next base: position 9,769,855 of record NC_141879.1, read on the forward strand.
GATTGAGTGCTATTGCTTTTCCCCATGATTTAGATCTGCTCTGCTTGAGGAGATAGGAGAGAGTTTGGTGCCTAGCTCTCTTGTTGCGAATGGCGCTGTGTTGGCGATGCCGCATTAGTATCAGGCAGCGGACAGCAAACAAGAACGGTTCTTGTCAGCGAAGGAGGCTGTCGTGGGCAAAAGGAGATCTCCCTCCGACGTCTGAGCTATCGACGGGGAAGATGAATCCCGAGGCGCCCAGATGGAATAAGAGGTAAGTGGAGAAGTGTCCTTATCTCTACAGAGATGCAATGATCTAGTAATTGAAAACTGACATAACTATGGAAATCAAGCAATTACAACCTTTTGGTTTAGAGGAGTTAGTTCACTGCATTCAAGTAGTCCATGCTAAAAAGTGCTTGGTGTTTGCAGGCTGAGGATTTTTCTGGTGCACCTAGCACCATGCCCAAATCGACTCAGTGCGTTTGAGAAGGCTGTCAGGTGTTTTGGAGAGAATCCGGCTGAAAATGTGACCACACTTGTTCTTGGCAGTACTTTCGACTCCTTGGGAGAGGCTTACAACTTCTACAATCTATACTCATGGGGAAAAGGTTTTGGCATACAGTACGGAAAGAGTCGGCTAAATGTGGAGAGGACCAAGTGCATGCAAGAGATAGTCTATGGGTGCTCTGTTTGTTGGAGTCAACAATCATTTTCAGAGTGTGATACTGGTAGGTGTGCTAGTTTGGGACGAGATTTTTTTCGATAAAAGGTGTATTTTATTGGCTCAAAATGGAGCATCAAGAAGATACAAACACAACGAGCACATACCCGGCCTCTGCATAATTAGGATGCACGCAGCCAACACCAACACACACATAAAAAACACTAGCAAATAGCATGAACGACCAAAGCTATGTATAGGCGAGTAAAAAAAACTAAAAGCGATCAGGTCCACTATCACAAACTACAGAAATGACCATATCCGCACCAATCATCTAATGACATCACATGGACCACGATATTCTTCGATGGCAATGCCTTCAGAAAGGAAGCGACACTCAAGCGTCACCGTCACCGGATCCAACCACCAAGGCCAGTCTAGATTTTCACCCTTAAGAACTAGTCCGAGCTTATCCGAGCAATGCCTTCAACAAGGTAACGACGTAAAAACATCTTCATTGGCAGGTATAACCACCTCGGGTCAGACCTAGGCTTTCACCCCAGAGCTCGAGACTGTGTGCTTGAGTAGCACCACCATCGACGTTATCCATGTTTGTCAGCACCGCTTTTCCACGATCCCAGCAGCTACATGCGATGTACTGCCGCCACTACACAACCATTCCTTTGCATAAAGCCATAACCTACAGTTTACATCTCATCGTCGAAGTGAACCATCGGATCTGGAGCAATCCTCACGAAGATCTTTCTTTCAATGGTCACCACACAGCAATGAGGCCACCAGCCCACCACCGCAGGCCGGAGATCCGGGAGCCGCGCATCTAGCCAAGGCCACCTGGGGCTAGTGGTACCTTGAACTGCTGCCGGCTGGCGATGCGTGCCCAAGACCGCCGCAACGATTGGAAGCACTGCCATCCCTTGCATATTACTGTAGAAATAGGGGCGGGACCTCATCTCCGGCCTCCTCGACAGAGCCACCTTTGCAGGAAAACGAGATCATGGCATCCCGACTGGCGGCGGGTGCGAGTCCCGATAGGATCTGGACGAGGCGTCCCCCTACACAAGGGCGAGCCAGCTCCGTGCTCCTCCACATGCCAATATGTGGTCAGCAACTATGGCTGACGTTGCACGCCGCCGGCCGGAATCGAGGTCCGATTGGATCTGATGCCCAAGTCTTCATCAACAGAACACCAACGCTAGAACCATCCATGCTACCTTTGGCGCGTGCCCGCCGCCACCGCGGCAGAGGCCGACGGCGAGGGAGGCAAGGATCTGGGACCTGGGGCGGTGGCGGCGGGAGTGTCTCCCGGGGCGCCCAGAGGTAGGCGACACGGGAGTCGGGCTACCTTTGGAGTTAATGTTGTTGTTAAAAGATTTTCTCCCAGTGTTGGAGTCCGGGACGAGATAGCAGAGAGTTTCGAGTGACTATTCTCAGAGTTTCTCAGGATGATGGGTGGTTCTCCACCAGTGACCATGCTCCCATGTACTGTACTATGCATGGATGACTAGGTACATAGCTCTTTAAGTGGTGCGGGTGCATGTCGATAGTTGTGAACTGATGTCTACCTCTTTTGTCAGACCAAAATCGTGCCATGGAGCTGGCTATCAAGAGCATCATGCTAGACACAACTCACCGGTGGTGCAAATGGCACGCGTTGAAGAAAGCAAAGGAGTCATTGGGAGCTTTGTACACCAAAAAAAGTGAGTTCAGAGCAGAATTTCATAAGGTGGTAAACCACCACATGCTGTCGGTAGATGAATTTGAGAGAGGATGGGAAATGTTGTTGGACAAATACAAGCTGAGGGCACATCCTTACATGACACAACTTTGTGAGATTAGGCAGAAATGGGCTAATCCTTATTTTAAGGGTGTGTACTGTGTGAAGAGGACCAACACACAAAGGAGTGAGAGCGCCAACCACATGTTGAAGAATTATGTGCCGTCGAGGTGTCCCATGCACATGTTTGTGCAAACGTATGTGAGGCTAAGTTTGACAGAGAATCCGAGGAGAACTGCGAGGAGAAATGGACTAGAATTGTAAGGATGTTGTTTGTTTCTTTTCTAAAAACTTTCCATGTTTGCAGAATTTGTTGGGCTGCACATTGTTGCATAAGAAGTAGACTTTTATTTATGTTGCTTGTGAAAATTTCAAGGGAGACCGTTGATGAGGGCGAAACTTGCTGCATAATGATTGTAAGGATGATGCTGATTTTTTGGGATTGCAGGTGGGATTGCGGCAATGTGGTCAGGTCGGCTACTGTAGCTGGGATTGCGGTAATGTGATCAGTGTTGAGTGATTGTGTGTCTCCCTTAGTAGATGGTAATGAATGGTGTCGTCGAACAAGTGTGTCCTAGATTGTAAAGATGTTATTATTGCGAACTTAACTTAGCACACGCTGTGATGACTGTCCTCTGTCGATCTTCGTAGAACTCATTATTGTTTGTCAATCCATGTTCTCTAGTTTTTATCCAGTTATGACTATGCTTTCCAGTAGTAATGCCGATTTAAATTGATATATTGGTGTTCCCTACCATCGGAAAATGGGTTTGTGGTGATGGTCATCTTTCTGAATTTTCATTGGATTCCTATGCTTTCTGAATATTTGATGGTCAGGATATTAAGGAATTTCTTAATATGTAGTACTGGAGTACTGGACACGTCGTTGAGGGAAGAAATTGCTATAGTTTGGTGCATACTTAGAGCTGATTGATATGCAAAGCGCCATCTCATAAAATTAAATGCTACTGCCTCCGTTCCATAATATAAGAACGTTTTTCAAGCTAGCGTTGGAGGTTGCAATTCCAACAAGGGTAACCATGTAGCAGGTTACACGTGTACAGTGTGTCCATTGGATTCGAATTTCGAAACACAAGAGTTGGAAAAGTAGAGGCTAGATTACAAAAACAGCAGCAGAGTGGCTGCTGACCTTTATTTGTCCTCTATTGATCCTTTGCTGAGTATACAGATAGAAGTGCTGAAGACTGTTGGGCAACTTGAAGCCAAGTTTGATGACTCCTTCAGTGCTTATCTGGAGCTGGATCAGCCATCACACAGCCGGATGCAAGTTCGAAGCACCACATAGTATCAGCAGAGGTACTGACCCATATGGTTTACGATTTCTTATCTGAACTACATTTGGATTGACTTCAGCTAACAGCGGTTGCTCTGTCAAGGGAAACATCTACTCATGGCCACCGGAGGATGCGGAAGTAGACATCGATTAAGACAGCTCGGGGCAGCGCTCTGGATTAGAGATGACAACGAATTTGGGCGCAGGTGGATTTTAGTGTGTGTGGAAGGTGAGGAGAATAGATGGATACAGATAGTGTAGAATAAGATTGGTAGACAGTGGGATGCAATAAATGGGCTAGCTGTTGGCGTTAGTCCAGAATCCAGTGTGTGACGACCCACATCGTATGTCAAATTCCGAGCCGCTATGGTGGAGGCCGACATCGTGATGTGGCCTTGCAGTCAGCTGTGGGCAACCAGCCCTGCATAATAATATAAATACATGTGATATACTTGGGCCTATACTCTGTGCTTTGGGAATCTTGAGGGGAAAGAGGAGCAAAGATATCGAGGGCATCTGTGCTCGCGCACAGAATAGCACTTTTGTGGTTAGCTATAATACACATCTCACTCCCGGCCCTTCCTTCTATGGTCGTGCAATGGGCCGGCCAACTCGAAAGCCCCCTTGTAGCAACCTTCCTGGAGGCCTCGTTAGTCTTATTGCACGTTTTGCAATATTTGGGAAGGGGAATGGTATTTTAGAGTAAAGAGTTGTATTAACATTAGACATGAGAAGAGTCATTTTGTTTCCAATCCTCTATTTGGCGCATGATTGGAATTTTGTGAGAATTTGAAGAGAAATTCTATTCCCTTGCTTAGTCTATGGGAATTGACGAGAGACTAGAACTGAGAAGTTAATGTAAGTTATGATGAAGAGTTATTGACTCACTAAAACAATTTCCTTTCAATTCCCACCCCCTCTCCTAATAAAATTGTTGGAGTTAGAGTCTTAAGTGTCATGCTTATTCTCTCATGAATTCCCAACCCCCTCACCAAAGAATAACTTTGAAGCCTCATACCATTTCAATTTCAATTCCCTTTCTCTAATTACTTCCCATGAAACACGCATTTAGGCTACGCTATTTCCTCGCTTGGATACTATTCCGTGCCTCTAGCACCGGTTAAGGCGCAAATAATACCAAATACCTATAGAGAGGTTCCATTACCCCTTCCGTAGTGGGCCAACCCATATTGTTTTTTCTGAACCGGTTCCTCTCATTTTTTCTGGGGTGGTTTTATGTGGTTTATTTAGGTTTGTTTTGTTCAGTTTTTTGTTTTTGTTTTTCTTTCTCCCTTTTTTTTCTTTTCTTTTACATTTTTTGTCGAGTGCGTGAAATTTTATGAGATTCGGAAACTAATCAAATTTTATGATTATTTTTAATTTGGTGATTTTTTCAAATTCCTGAACTTATATCAAATTCATGGACTTTTACCAAATTTAAAAAGATTCTCAAAATTTTGAACTATTTTGAAATTAGGGAAAACTTCCAAATTTCTGAATTTTTTAAATTAGTGAACTTTTTACACTTTGGCTAACTTTTTCAAATTGAGGAACTTTTGCAATGGTCAATATTTAAAGGTCAACTGTCAAAGTCAAAGGTCAATTCTATCGCAAAAAAGTCAAAGTTCAATTAAGAATGGTCTACAGTAAAAAAAATCAAAGGTCATGTGGCCTCGTGCGTTATGGCCCATCTAGCTTGCCCTTGAGCGCCAGTTTGTTTAGCGGGTGCTATAAGCGCCGAATAGGAGCTCTCGTTTCCTCTTGTTGGGATGTTTCTAAGTGGTTGGCTGCCCTTATAGATTTACAATATAAGGTCATTCGAAAAGAAAAGAAAAAATGGGCCCAGTGCTGTGAGTAGCCTTCTCAGCTCGAGCTCATATGAGCTCGAGTAAAATCCAAAAACAAAACAAAGAAAATTCAAAAGATTCTGAATTTTTTTTGAAAAAATTTAACAAATGTTTTCCGTGCTTGCAAATTTTCATCACGAAATAACATATGTGGAGGTTGTGACCAAAGTAATAAAATCAACACTCCAAGAATAGCTTTTGCAGCATCAATTTTTGTTTTTTTTGCCATGACTTACACAAATGTCATTTTACGATGAAATTTTGCCAGAATCTAAAACATTTGTCAAATGTTGCCACAAAAAAAATTCAGATTTGTTTGGATTTATTTTCATTTTTTTGGATTTTACTATTCACCAAGCTCATATGAGCTCGAGCTCATTTTATCCATGTCCGCTGAGTGGGGGCAACTATCTCAAAAGAGGGCAACATGTGTGCGCCCATGCTAACTAGGCCATACGCCTTCACGACATGCGCACTGGAAAGTGAGCTAACATGCCATTTTGGGCAATCCACATTCGGGCTAGGCGCTCATGTTTTATTCATTTTTCTTTGTTTCTTCTTGCCTTTTCACTTCAAAAACTATTCCAAAATCTCAACTAATTTTTTTATAGATTTTAAAAAATGTTCTTTGTTACAAAAATGATTCATGAATTTGAAATATTTTCGGGATTGATAATTTTTACGAATAACAAAAATGTACATGAATTTCTAAAAAAATGAATTAAAAAAATTATAATCTCAAAACTTGTTTGTTGAATTTCAAATATTGTATTGTTTTTCGAAATTCTTGTGGAGACCAAATAAAGTTCCCAAATTTGAAAAATTATTCATCAATTTACAAATATTTGTCAATTCAAATGATATCCATGTGTTAAAAAAATATCCACTAATTTCAAATTTTGTTCCGAAATTTCGAATTTTTATGTCGATTTGAGAAAAAGTTCTCAGATTTAAAAACATTTCACAAAATTGGGAAATGTTCACTAACTTAAAAAAATTATATCAAAAAACACGAAGGAATTAAACAAGTGTTCATGACTTGTAAATTTTCTCGCACTCAGAAAATGCTTGCGAAATTCAAAAAGTATTCTTCAAAAAAATATGTACAAAAAGGAAAGCACACATAGAAAACGAAAAAATGAAAAAGAAGAAAGAAAGAAAAATCGGAAGGGAAAAACAAGACAATAAGGGAAAACTAACCAGTGAGGTGGAAAAGCTAGAAATTGGCCGGCTCAATTTAACCAGCACGCTGCGATGGGAGGTACACATTACTAGGCTATTCTCCGACCCATGCGAGAAGTAGGATCTGGCCCAACTTGTAACAGCGCGCATGTGCCAGCGCACGGTAAGTTTGTTACTTTTTCTTCTTTCGATTTTTTCACTTCGTTTTTTATTTTGAGTGCTTTCACTTTACATTTAATAAAATTCAAGAATTTCATAGCACTATTTTTGATTTTTTTACATTTGAAAAATATTTGTGAATTCAAAAACGCAAATTTTGGAATTAGTTCAAGAATTTGATAAAATTGTTTGTGCATATTAGGTCGTTTGTTTTCAAAAAAGTTTTGTGTGTATTAGAAAAAAAATATTAAATGTATACTAATAAAATAGTTCATCATACTTTACAAGCTAAAGAAAAGGTCAGTTTGTATAAAAAATGTTCATCAGTTAATTTGTTTCACCGTACCGTATATAAAAAAGGTTCAGCATATATTAAAAATTTAATATGTGGTTTGGGTTTCTAGACTGAATATTTGGTTTGGATATTTTTTTAAGGAGGCAAAAGGGATAAAACATACAATTTCCTTTATGTTTGTATTATTGACATCCACCTGGGCAGATAGATGATCTAGATATCAAAGCCAAAGCTCTGCTGTTCGGTTGTTGTACCAATATAAAACCAGCTAGCTGAGTACCCCTTCCGTTCCTAAATATAAATCTTTTTAAAGATTCCACCATGAACTGCATACGGAGCAAAATAAGTGAATCTACACTCTAAAATATGTGTATATACATCCATATGTAATTTATATTGACTTATATTTAGGAACGGAGGGAGAGCTATGTCGAGTACTGCTGTCATTTTTGATTTCTAGCTAGTAATGTAATTGATATATAATTACACAGAGACATCCAGCAATGTGTTGCGTGCATCAAGATAAACTCTTGTTTGGTGACCATGATATCGACCATAATATGTCCATAATGATAATGGACCATGCCACTAAAAAGTACTTACATCATGAAGAAATCTTTTTGTACATAGTGATTCAATATAATGGCACATGTGATATATTTGTATTTACTTTAAATGGTATGAATAAAGAAAAGTTCTTCCGGACATGGTAGGTATTGTACGGTTGCTTCAACTTACCACGTACATTTTACGTCTATTGTCGTCTTCACGATAGTAACCGATATCATCAAGTTGTCGTGATCTAGCTACCTTTGTGACCGAACATTGGTCGTCCCTCAGATGTTATGCCATAGATGGCTAGTTACAATAGTTTAGAAAAAAATAGGAGCTACACTAAACTTTATCTACACTTGTCATCTACACTAAACTTTGATTTCTTAAGGGAGCTACAAGGGAGTACACAACCCACAATTATTTAATTCATAGCGTTGCCCACCATTATCCCTATATCATCGTAATCCACATTAACTACTATATATAACTATATGATTATGTTAATGAGGATGAGTTGTAAACAGTTAAGTAAAAGCTGGAGCATAAATGGTATCCAGCGAAAATAGCAATGGATCCAGCTAGTCAAATTAATGACTTACTCCAAATGAGACAAGAAAATAAAAGGTGTCTAATGAAACTATTCCTACATCCCATCAAGAATATTACATAAAACTTAGCGATCTCACAATAATCGAAACAATTTAATATTCAACATCCTGGAAAGTGAGAGGCAAATGAAAGGTATCCAATGAAACAATGCCTAGATCTAACCAGTCAAATCAAGTAAGGCATTTAATTGATATAAAATGTTAGCTAAAAATAATCAAAGGTGAAGGTAAAAAAAGGAAACACACGAGAGTAATAAAGAGAAGGAAGGGTAGTCGTCCATTTCCAGCTAGTACAGCTAATGAAAGGACAAAAGACGAAATAAATGAGGGCAATAAAAATATGGAATGGCAGCCCTCTGTTTCTAGCTACAGCCAATGACTTGGTAATCAAATTCTCCTATATATACCGCACCAACTCAACCCCAATCTCCATCCATTACCACATCACCCTCATTTTTCCTCTCCTCGCTTAGCTTTTCTCCTCCCTGCTAGCTTAACTCCTTGCCGTGGGTAGCCATGGCGGCGGCGAAGTCAAACCAACTCAGCACCCTTGTGGCCAACATGTTCGCTGCGGTGAGCTATATACAATTTTGATGCCATTTGTGTGGGGTTCTGGCATAGTTTAAATAGCGCGCTAAGCCTCTTAGCGGTGACCTCTTCTAAACGCTATAGCGTGCTATAGCAGAGCTATTTAAAAAGTTCTTTCATGTGTTTGGATCAAAGTCCCGTAGCGCAAGACCTTTTGTAAACGCTATAGCAGGCTATTTAAAACCATGGGTTCTAGTTTCTCCCATGGTGGATGTGTAACACAATATTAATTGTTGGATTATGATGTTTCTGCTTTTGTGTTTCTTTGATGGGTTAGGGTTTGCTGGATGATCAGTTCCGGCAACTTGAGATGCTCCAAGACGAGGGCAACCCAGACTTCGTTGCGAAGGTTGTCATGCTTTTCTGCGAGGAGGGTGAGCGTATCATTGGCGAGCTTGCCAAGCAATTGTACGTTGCCATGTCAGGTGATCTGATCATTTGTGTAGGGTGGTTTGATTTGACTTCTTACTTGGGCATTCGGATTATGTCTATGTAGGGACCAACCATGTGTGGACTATGGCAAGGTGGACACATTTGTGGATCAGCTCTGGGGAAATAGTTTATAGTGAGGCCTCTTTCCTTCTTCTTTCACGTCCTCTTTGTATGTGTTTGTGCAGTAGTATGTATCAGGACTATTGTAGTTTTCTGTGTCTTGGAATGAAAACTAGGTATTTAGATCCCAGCTAGATACATCATAAGGCATACTATCATGTTGGGGGAGAATTATAGTCCATTTTCATCATTATAGTGTTTTATGGCAAGGGTGGTCAATTTCCTGAATTGATTAGGCGGCTCAACAAGTATGGATAGATTGAGATAAATAAGGGGAGGGTTGATATCAGTTTGGCAAGTTGTAGTGATTTATCATCTAGATCTGACAAAAAATAATCCATTCCGTACATCTCAGGTAGCTCAACATTTAGCACGTGACATATTCCAATTAATTTTTCCATTATATTCTTATATTATTTCTATACGAAGACCCTTTGGCTGTTTTACTGTTTTATAATTTACATCTGACAAACTGTACAGGCGTAGTACCGTTTTATGATTAAGATCTAACAAAATCATTCGACCATTGTATTGTTCTATGATGTACATCGGACAGTTTGGCCATTGTAGTACTTTACGGTTTGGATCCAAAAAACCTTGGCTGTTGTACCATTCTATGAATTAGATCGGACAAATATCAATCACTTCCCATAAATCATATAGCTCCATGAGTAGTACTCTTATATCCACCTTGTTACCCCGCAAAAAAATATCCACCTTGTTAAGTGGCTCTTCCAATTGATGTTTTGGAGGTTGACATCCATTCATCTGTTGTAGTGCTTAATCATTAGAGGGCTCAAAGAGAAGCACTTCACATTTTCCTTTCTGAAGTGGGGCTCATACAATTAATTTGGGTAGAATCGTCACCCTCTCCTTCAGCATCACAACTTTGCATGACATAGATCCCTTGCCTAATGAATCTTGGTTTAGGTATGTTTTTGGTATATACGTATTTTTTTTGGATCACAACACTTTCATTACTGAAAATGTTAACTCCTAGTGGATCAATGTATCACTTTGCTTACACTGGGCTTTCATAGTTGTATTTAGTTGATTTCATAAGTCGGTGGTACATCTATTTGCTTAGGAGGCTAGAATGAAGGGAGAGCACTACAATACTATTTTTCTGTCATTAAGCCGATTTTGTGGGTCTTTCCTCATTGTATGCTATTGCATGTCGCAGTGTTGGTGCTCGGAGAGTGAAGAATACTTGCATTCAGTTCCATGAGTGTTGTCAGGAGAAGAGCAACATTGGGTTAGTAATTTGTGCTCTCATGTCACACACTATTGTTTTTCAATCATTTCGTTATTGAAATCTTCATACTGAATAATGATTTCCTAGTGTGCTCACGTCATCTACTGGAACATATTTTCTTACTATTAGTGTTATCAGAGTATATATTGATGGAATTGCATGTTCACTGCTTTTGTAATCTGCTAACTGTATTCAGACATTATATATAGACATATTTGGCTAACTCCACTGAGATTCTCGGGTTAGGAATATAACTTCTCTGTTTTAATTTAGTTGATTGTATCCTTTAGGATTGTTAAGATAACCCTACCAATGCAGAGTTTTGTTCTTAAGGAGGCAAATTGTAATGGCCATGAGCATTTTCAGTAGTTATTAATTAATAACATGTTCCTTTATCAATTAATAACATCTCCATGAGCACTTGGAAACGAGCTTCACAACTTACTGAGTTTTTTCTTGTCAGGTGCCTGAAGGCACTGGATTCTGTGAGAAATGATTTCTATGATCTGTGCAGCATGTTCATACCATAGGCTTCAGGTATTGATTTCTGTAACTCGTCTTAAAATCTAAGTAGCATGTAGCTTTAGAGTAAAATAGAATAGTAATCTCCAAACACTTTTCTTTTTATTCTAAAGTTTGCATGAAATGCAAAATGTTGAACTAAACAATAGATATGAGGAAAGACATGTTAGCTTACTACATAACAACAGACAAAAGACATGTTAATGAAATGAATGCGACTAATTTGCATGTCAAGCATTAAATTACTAGTGCTAATTGTGGAAAAAGACAAGCAGGGAAAGTTTTTTTTCTATGGCAAGTCTGTACCTAGAGGTACTACTTGGTTTCTAGGACTACTAGAAATCTCACTTGAAAATCTTCGTTCACAGATAACTGTTTTGGGTATGTATGTGATATCTGAATCTTAGCCTCATGTACCTCGAAATGGTCACCCAAATTTTGCCTCAAAACTTATCTTATATCACAACATTGATATTTAATAGACTTCATGGTTTGCTTTCTTGTCTGGATGATGACATAATCTTTACAATTATTTTGTGTTTAACTCTTTGGGTCCTCCTTCTAAGTAAGATCGTGGTATACGCAACTTACGCGCTATCTTATTTTCAAATACAGCTGCAACAGCATGTCCTAAACTATAGGCCGAAGCAATAAAGCTGGAGCTGCATGTTCTGATTGCACATTGTGTTTGAAGTCGTAGAATATGCTCAACTTAGCATATATGGCCTGGAGTTGTTTGCTTTTGTGGGGTCTATAGTTCTATCAAGTGACAAGCTGCTCATCTGGTGTCGATTTCTGTGGTACTATCCGTAGTTTCGTTCTGAATTATTGGTGGTAAAATAACAATCATCCGCGATCGTTTTGCATTTCAGTGGTTAATCTGGTGTTGTGGTTCTAGTCAGTTTCTAGCTCGTATCAGTTCAGTGGCAGTGTAATCTCGACAAAATCATGTGTTTGCGGTCGGCGTATGGACTATGGTGGTATATTGTGGAGAACATTGTAATGTTATTTCATTATCAAGTTATGTTTGTTGTTGGGTGACAATGTGCGTACCAAAATAATTTTATTTCTTTGGTTTATCATATATTTCATCCAACTCATCGTATCTGACTCTCCATCCCCTCCTCGTGTGGATTACACATCTAGAAAGCCAGGACTGATTTGAGATTTAGATATACTCAGTTATCAGATGAGATTATGAACACGTAACCCTGACTTGAGATTACAAATATATTTTCCTCCTCAAAGTATAGTTGACAGATAAACAGAGCAGGATGATAACTATATATACTTCTAGATGTAATGGGTCACTTTAGGAATAGCAAGTGCCTTGGTAGTAGACACAGTCAACGAGAAAGACCATCTTTGACATTTGTTTCCTGTCTCGATCATCCGAGATTCCGAGTACTATATGATACAAAATGTTCTTTAAGACCAGAATTGCCGTGATCCATGTGAAAAAGCTAATTAAAAAGTGAACAGAAAACACATTGCAAAATTGCCATGATTTTTTGGAAACAAGTAAAACAAAACTAATAGCAAAATTTGCCATGATCCATGGCCAAAACTATATATAAACCTCTACAAAGTCGTGGCAAGTATATTGTATGAAATAATTATGGATTAGCCAAGCTACATAAGATAAATTTTGTCATGGTGGTATCTGTTAGAATAAATCAGAGGTCACCATCGATCATCCAAGGACAAAGCAATCACACGAGCACGACACCAAGATTTGTTAACAAGGTTCACCGATATGGCTACATCCCCGGGGCTTGACTATGGGCGCTCCTCCCATGACACCACTACAATACCGCATCCAGTCACTCTGGACACCGGCACTATTGGGGAACGTAGTAATTTCAAAAAAATTCCTACGCACACGCAAGATCATGGTGATGCATAGCAACGAGAGGGGAGAGTATTGTCTACGTACCCTCGTAGACCGAAGCGGAAGCGTTGACGCAACATAGAGGAAGTAGTCGTACGTCTTCCCGGTCCAACCGATCCAAGCACCGTTACTCCAGCACCCCCGAGTTCTTGGCACACGTTCAGCTCGATGACGCACCCCGGGCTCCGATCCAGCAAAGCTTCGGGGAGGAGTTCTGTCAGCACGACGGTGTGGTGACGATCTTGGTGTTCAACCATCGCAGGGCTTCGCCTAAGCACCGCTACAATATGACCGAGGTGGAATATGGTGGAGGGGGGCACCGCACACGGCTAAGGAACGATCACGAAGATCAACTTGTGTATCTAGAGGTGCCCCCCTGCCCCCGTATATAAAGGAGCAAGGGGGAGGGGGCGGCCGGCCTAGGAGGGGGCGCGCCAAGGGGAGTCCTACTCCCACCGGGAGTAGGACTCCTTCCTTCCTTGTTGGAGTAGGAGAAGGGGAAAGAGGGGGAGAGGAAGAAGCAAAAGGGGGCTGCGCCCCTTGTCCAATTCGGACCAGAGGGGGGGGGGGCGCAGGCCTCCTTCCTTTTGGCCTCTCTCCTCTATTCCCGTATGGCCCAATAAGGCCCATATACTCCCCGACGAATTCCCGTAACTCTCCGGTACTCCGAAAAATACCCGAATCACTCGGAACCTTTCCGATGTCTGAATATAGTGGTCCAATATATCGATCTTTACGTCTCGACCATTTCGAGACTCCTCGTCATGTCCCCGATCTCATCCGGGACTCCAACTCCTTCGGTACATCAAAACTCATAAACTCATAATATAACTGTCATCGAAACCTTAAGCGTGCGGACCCTACGGTTCGAGAACAATATAGACATGACCGAGACATGTCTCCGGTCAATAACCAATAGCGGAACCTGGATGCTCATATTGGCTCCTACATATTCTACGAAGATCTTTATCGGTCAGACCGCATAACAACATACGTTGTTCTCTTTGTCATCGGTATGTTACTTGCCCGAGATTCGATCGTTGGTATCTCAATACCTAGTTCAATCTCGTTACCGGCAAGTCTCTTTACTTGTTCCGTAATACATCATCTCACAACTAACTCATTAGTTGCAATGCTTGCAAGGCTTATGTGATGTGCATTACCGAGAGGGCCCAGAGATACCTCTTCGACAATCGGAGTGACAAATCCTAATCTCAAAATACGCCAACCCAACATGTACCTTTGGAGACACCTGTAGAGCACCTTTATAATCACCCAGTTACATTGTGATGTTTGGTAGCACACAAAGTGTTCCTCCGGCAAACGGGAGTTGCATAATCTCATAGTCATAGGAACATGTATAAGTCATGAAGAAAGCAATAACAACATACTAAACGATCGGGTGCTAAGCTAATGGAATGGGTCATGTCAATCAGATCATTCACCTAATGATGTGATCCCGTTAATCAAATAACAACTCTTTGTCCATGGTTAGGAAACATAACCATCTTTGATTAACGAGCTAGTCAAGTAGAGGCATACTAGTGACACTCTGTTTGTCTATGTATTCACACATGTATTATGTTTCCGGTTAATACAATTCTAGCATGAATAATAAACATTTATCATGATATAAGGAAATAAATAATAACTTTATTATTGCCTCTAGGGCATATTTCCTTCAGTCTCCCACTTGCACTAGAGTCAATAATCTAGTTCACATCACCATGTGATTTAACACTAATAGTTCACATCTTTATGTGATTAGTTCACATCTTCATGTGACCAACACCCAAAGGGTTTACTAGATTCAGTAATCTAGTTCACATCGCTATGCGATTAACACCCAAAGAGTACTAAGGTGTGATCATGTTTTGCTTATGAGAGAAGTTTAGTCAACGGGTCTGCCACATTCAGATCCGTATGTATTTTGCAAATTTCTATGTCAACAATGCTCTGCACAGAGCTACTCTAGCTAATTGCTCCCACTTTCAATATGTATCCAGATTGAGACTTAGAGTCATCTGGATTAGTGTCAAAACTTGCATCGACGTAACCCTTTACGACGAACCTTTTTGTCACCTCCATAATCAAGAAACATATCCTTATTCCACTAAGGATAATTTTTGACCGCTGTCCAGTGATCTACTCCTAGATCACTATTGTACTACCTTGCCAAAATCAGTGTAGGGTATACAATAGATCTGGTACATAGCATGGCATACTTTATAGAACCTATGGCTGAGGCATAGGGAATGACTTTCATTCTCTTTCTATCTTCTGTCGTGGTCGGGTTTTGAGTCTTACTCAATTTCACACCTTGTAACACAGACAAGAACTCTTTCTTTGACTGTTCTATTTTGAACTACTTCAAAATCTTGTCAAGGTATGTACTCATTGAAAAAAAACTTATCAATCGTCTTGATCTATCTCTATAGATCTTGATGTTCAATATGTCAGCAGCTTCACCGAGGTCTTTCTTTGTAAAATTCCTTTCAAACACTCCTTTATGCTTTGCAGAATAATTCTACATTATTTCCGATCAACAATATGTCATTCACATATACTTATCAGAAATGTTGTAGTGCTCCCACTCACTTTCTTATAAATACAGGCTTCATCGCAAGTCTGTATAAAACTATATGCTTTGATCAACTTATCAAAGCATATATTCCAACTCCGAGATGCTTGCACCAGTCCATAGATGGATCGCTGGAGCTTGCATATTTTGTTAGCACCTTTAGGATTGACAAAACCTTCTGGTTGCATCATATACAACTCTTCTTTAAATCCATTAAGGAATGTAGTTTTGTTTATCCATTTGCCAGATTTCATAAAAATGCGGCAATTGCTAACATGATTTGGACAGACTTAAGCATCGCTACGAGTGAGAAAAATTCATCGTAGTCAACACCTTGAACTTTGTCAAAAACTTTTTTCGACAAGTCTAGCTTTGTAGATAGTAACACTACTATCAGCGTCCGTCTTCCTCTTGAAGATCCATTTATTTTCTATGGCTTGCCGATCATCGGGCAAATCCATCAAAGTCCATACTTTGTTCTCATACATGGATCATATCTCAGATTTCATGGCCTCAAACCATTTCGCGGAATCTGGGCTCATCATCGCTTCCTCATAGTTCGCAAGTTCGTCATGGTCTAGTAACATGACTTCCAGAACAGGATTACCGTACCACTCTGGTGCGGATCTCACTCTGGTTTACCTACGAGATTCGGTAGTAACTTGATCTGAAGTTACATGATCATCATCATTAGCTTCCTTACTAATTGGTGTAGTAGTCACAAGAACATATTTCTGTGACGAACTACTTTCCAATAAGGGAGCAGGTACAGTTACCTCATCAAGTTCTACTTTCCTCCCACTCACTTCTTTCGAGAAAAATTCCTTCTCTAGAAAGGATCCATTCAAATCAACGAATATCTTGCCTTCGGATCTGTGATAGAAGGTGTACCCAACATTTTCTTTTTGGGTATCCTATGAAGACGCACTTCTCCGATTTGGGTTTGAGCTTATCAGGTTGAAACTTTTTCACATAAGCATTGCAACCTCAAACTTTAAGAAACGACAGCTTAGGTTTCTTGCCAAACCATAGTTCATACGGTGTCGTTTCAACGGATTTAGATGGTGCCCTATTTAACGTGAATGCAGTTGTCTCTAATGCATAATCCCAAAATGATAGTGGTAGATTGGTAAGAGACATCATAGTTCGCACCATATCTAATAAAGTACGGTTATGACGTTCGAACACACCATTATGCTGTGGTGTTCCAGGTGGCGTGAGTAGTGAAACTATTTCACATTGTTTTTAACTGAAGGCCAAACTCGTAACTCAAATATTTGTCTCCGCGATCAGATCGTAGAAACTTTATTTTCTTGTCACGATGATTTTCCACTTCACTCTGAAATTCTTTGAACTTTTCAAATGTTTCAGACTTATGTTCCATCAAGTAGATATACCCATATCTGCTCAAATCATCTGTGAAGTTCAGAAAATAACGATACTTGCCGTGAGCCTTAACACTCATCGGACCGCATACATCAGTATGTATTATTTCCAATAAGTCAGTTGCTCGCTCCGGAGAACGGAGTCTTAGTCATCTTGCCCATGAGGCATGGTACGCAAGCATCAAGTGATTCATAATCAAGTGATTCCAAAATCCCATCAGCATGGAGTTTCTTCATGCTCTTTACACCAATATGACCTAAACGGCAGTGCTACAAATAAGTTGCACTATCATTATTAATTTTGCATCTTTTGGCTTCAATATTATGAATATGTGTATCACTACAATCGAGATCCAACAAACCATTTTCGTTGGTGTGTATGACCATAGAAGGTTTTATTCATGTAAACAGAACAACAATTGTTCTCTAACTTAAATGAATAACCGTATTGCAATAAACATGATCAAATCATATTCATGCTCAATGCAAACACCAAATAACACTTATTTAGGTTCAACACTAATCTCGAAAGTACAGGGAGTCTGTGATGATGATCATATCAATCTTGGAACCACTTCCAACACACATCGTCACTTCACCCTTAACTAGTCTCTGTTTATTCTGCAACTCCCGTTTCGAGTTACTAATGTTAGCAACTGAACTAGTATCAAATACTGAGGGGTTGCTATAAACACTAGTAAAGTACACATCAATAACATGTATATCAAATATACTTATGTTCACTTTGCCATCCTTCTTATCCGCCAATCACTTGGGGTAGTTCCGCTTCCAGTGACCAGTCCCTTTGCAGTAGAAGCACTTAGTCTCAGGCTTAGGACCAGACTTGGGCTTCTTCACTTGAGCAGCAACTTGCTTGCTGTTCTTCTTGAAGTTCCCCTTCTTCCCTCTGCCCTTTTCTTGAAACTTGTGGTCTTGTCTACCATCAACACTTGATGTTTTTCTCGATTTCTACCTTCGTCAATTTCCGCATTACGAAGAGCTTGGGAATCGTTTCCGTTATCCCTTGCATATCATAGTTCATCACGAAGTTCTACTAACTTGGTGATGGACTAGAGAATTCTGTCAATCACTATCTTATCTGGAAGATTAACTCCCACTTGATTCAAGCGATTGTAGTACTCAGACAATCTGAGCACATGCTCACTAGTTGAGCGATTCTCCTCCATCTTTTAGCTATAGAACTTGTTGGAGACTTCATATCTCTCAACTCGGGTATTTGCTTGAAATATTAACTTCAACTCCTGGAACATCTCATATGCTCCATGACGTTCAAAACGTCTTTGAAGTTCCGATTCTAAGCCATTAAGCATGGTGCACTAAACTATCAAGTAGTCATCATATTGAGCTAGCCAAACGTTCATAACGTCTGCATCTGCTCCTGCAATAGGTCCGTCACCTAGCGGTGCATCAAGGACATAATTCTTCTATGCAGCAGTGAGGATAAACCTCAGATCACGGATCCAATCCGCATCATTGCTACTAACATCTTTCAACACAATTTTCTCTAGGAACATATCAAAATAAACACAGGGAAGCAACAACACGAGCTATTGATCTACAACATAATTTGCAAAATACTACCAGGACTAAGTTCATGATAAATTTAAGTTCAGTTAGTCATATTACTTAAGAACTCCCACTTAGATAGACATCCCTCTAATCCTCTAAGTGATTACGTGATCCAAATCAACTAAACCATGTCCGATCATCACGTGAGATGGAGTAGTTTCATTGGTGAACATCGTTATGTTGATCATATCTGCTATATGATTCACGCTCGACCTTTCGGTCTCCGTGTTCCGAGGCCATATCTGTATATGCTTGGCTCGTCAAGTATAACCTGAGTATTCTGCGTGTGCAACTGTTTTTCACCCGTTGTATTTGAACGTAGAGCCTATCACACCCGATCATCACGTGGTGTCTGGGCACGACGAACTTTGGCAACGGTGCATACTCAGGGAGAACACTTCTTGATAATTAGTGAGAGATCATCTTATAATGCTACCGTCAATCAAAGCAAGATAAGATGCATAAAAGATAAACATCACATGCAATCAATATAAGTGATATGATATGGCCACCATCATCTTGTGCTTGTGATCTTCATCTTCGAAGCACCGTCATGATCACCATTGTCACCGGCGCGACACCTTGATCTCCATCGTAGCATCGTTGTCGTCTCGCCAATCTTATGCTTCCACGACTATCGCTACCGCTTAGTGATAAAGTAAAGCATTACAACGCGATTGCATTGCATACAATAAAGCGACAACCATATGGCTCCTGCCAGTTGCCGATAACTCGGTTACAAAACATGATCATCTCATACAATAAAATTTAGCATCATGTCTTGACCATATCACATCACAACATGCCCTGCAAAAACAAGTTAGACGTCCTCTACTTTGTTGTTGCAAGTTTTACGTGACTGCTACGGGCTTAAGCAAGAACCAATCTTACCTACGCATCAAAACCACAACGATAGTTTGTCAAGTTGGTGCTGTTTTAACCTTCGCAAGGACCGGGCATAGCCACACTCGGTTCAACTAAAGTTGGAGAAACTGTCACCCGCTATCCACCTTTGTGCAAAGCACGTCGGGAGAACCGGTCTCGCGTAAGCGTACGCGTAATGTCGGTCCGGGCCGCTTCGTCCAACAATACCGCCGTACCAAAGTATGACATGCCGGTAAGCAGTATGACTTATATCGCCCACAACTCACTTGTGTTCTACTCGTGCAAATAACATCAACACATAAAACCTAGGCTCGGATGCCACTGTTGGGGAACGTAGTAATTTCAAAAAATTTCCTACGCACACGCAAGATCATGGTGATGCATAGCAACGAGAGGGGAGAGTGTTGTCTACGTACCCTCGTAGACCGAAGCGGAAGCGTTGACGCAACGTAGAGGAAGTAGTCATACGTCTTCCCGGTCCAACCGATCCAAGCACCGTTACTCCGGCACCTCCGAGTTTTTGGCACACGTTCAGATCGATGACGCACCCCGGGCTCTGATCCAGCAAAGCTTCGGGGAGGAGTTCTGTCAGCACGACGGCGTGGTGATGATCTTGATGTTCAACCGTCGCAGGGCTTCGCCTAAGCACCGCTACAATATGACCGAGGTGGAATATGGTGGAGGGGGGCACCGCACACGGCTAAGGAACGATCACGAAGATCAACTTGTGTATCTAGAGGTGCCCCCCTACCCCCGTATATAAAGGAGCAAGGGGGAGGGGGCGGCCGGCCTAGGAGGGGGCGCGCCAAGGGGAGACCTACTCCCACCGGGAGTAGGACTCCTTCCTTCCTTGTTGGAGTAGGAGAAGGGGAAAGAGGGGGAGAGGAAGAAGCAAAAGGGGGCTGCGCCCCTTGTCCAATTCGGACCAGAGGGGGGCGCAGGCCTCCTTCCTTTTGGCCTCTCTCCTCTATTCCCGTATGGCCCAATAAGGCCCATATACTCCCCGGCGAATTCCCGTAACTCTCCGGTACTCCGAAAAATACCCGAATCACTCGGAACCTTTCCGATGTCCGAATATAGTCGTCCAATATATCGATCTTTACGTCTCGACCATTTCGAGACTCCTCGTCATGTCCCCGATCTCGTCCGGGACTCCGAACTCCTTCGGTACATCAAAACTCATAAACTCATAATATAACTGTCATTGAAACCTTAAGCGTGCGGACCCTACGGTTCGAGAACAATGTAGACATGACCGAGACATGTCTCCGGTCAATAACCAATAGTGGAACCTGGATGCTCATATTGGCTCCTACATATTCTACGAAGATTTTTATCAGTCAGACCGCATAACAACATACGTTGTTCCCTTTGTCATCGGTATGTTACTTGCCCGAGATTCGATCGTCGGTATCTCAATACCTAGTTCAATCTCGTTACCGGCAAGTCTCTTTACTCGTTCCGTAATACATCATCTCACAACTAACTCATTAGTTGCAATGCTTGGAAGGCTTATGTGATGTGCATTACCGAGAGGGCCCAGAGATACCTCTCCGACAATCGGAGTGACAAATCCTAATCTCGAAATACGCCAACCCAACATGTACCTCTGGAGACACCTGTAGAGCACCTTTATAATCACCCAGTTACGTTGTGACGTTTGGTAGCACACAAAGTGTTCCTCCGGCAAACGGGAGTTGCATAATCTCATAGTCATAGAACATGTATAAGTCATGAAGAAAGCAATAGCAACATACTAAACGATCGGATGCTAAGCTAATGGAATGGGTCATGTCAATCAGATCATTCACCTAATGATGTGATCTCGTTAATCAAATAACAACTCTTTGTCCATGGTTAGGAAACATAACCATCTATGATTAACGAGCTAGTCAAGTAGAGGCATACTAGTCTCACTCTGTTTGTCTATGTATTCACACATGTATTATGTTTCCGGTTAATACAATTTTAGCATGAATAATAAACATTTATCATGATATAAGGAAATAAATAATAACTTTATTATTGCCTCTAGGGCATATTTCCTTCAGGCACATGCCGCCGGCTTCCCCTGCGTTCCTGTGCTATTATGTTGGCATATGTTACAGTGTGTGTCTATCCTCTCATTATATAAGAGACCTAAGATATAAGTGTCCTACTTGAACATGAATCCATATCCTGTCTACACACCGTACGACTCCAAGTCCAACTGTAACCTACCTTGTAGAAATAATATTCGACACAACTCTAACAGTATCTACAATAAAAGAAAGCCATGGTAAAAAGAGAATTTGCCATTGTAAATTCCATGAAATAAAAATTCTGTACATTTGCCATGAAATGGCATTTATGGGCTAAACATGTTCATACTTTACCTTGAATTATATGGAAAAACTACAAAAGCACCTGCCATGTGACCTTTTACAGAAAAAAAAGTCTAAATATTTTCCCTTCTTTAAGCATCACTGCACCCACTCCATTTTGCCACTAATTTGCCATGATCAGTAAATTTGAAAATAAGGTGCTACCGATTGAGTCAGCGTCATTGGTCAAAATCCTAGCAGTTAGCACGCGCGGTCATTGGCGACTTGGAGAGTGAAAAGTGACAGAGAGAAAGGAGAATAATGCTGCGTTGCGCGGTGGCTGAAAGCGTATGGGCGTAGGGGAGAGATCGTTCGCTTGAGGAGTCATCCCAAACGAGCAGGTGTCTGTGGCTGACATGGATATATCCACTGCTTCAGGATTTGTGCGCTTAATCCGACAGCCGTCAAAGCGTTCGCCGAGATGGCCAGAAAACCTGACGTTCGTGAGATACTATTTCCCTTGTTTTAATAATAATATAAATAGATTATCCACCATTGCGATAAAGAATAATGACATCACTAGCCTATACATCTTTTTTTTTTGTGGAACCCCCGCGTTGTTCTCTAATCCTCAAACCTATTTTCTTATAGCTCTCTTCGCTTGTTGTAGAGCATCTTGGCAGCGGTGAAGCCGTGTGCACAGGCGACACGGATGGATAGCAGCACTCTCGAGGACCAGGCAGCAGTTGTAGGCCATGGGATATATCAGCAGCTGAAGCCCGTGTTGAAGAAGCACACGACCCGCACTTGCCCGCGTCGGGAGGATGATTTGGTATTTTAGTTGTTGATAATTTTTTCTGTGAATTTTATCATTTTTTTCAAATCTAATATCTGTATTATGGAATGGAGGGAGGATCAAGGATGGCTTAACTACCTTGCCGTATAGCATTGATCACTTTGGGACCGACTAGCTGTCAATCAACTGAAATTTGTATTCTGCCAGTCACTTTTCTGTGTAGGTGTGAACATGCACAACCACAGGGAAAAAAAGCCTAATAAGGCCGGCAGCAACTATGCCTGCGAGATTTGGACTGTGTGCGCGCGCGAGAGAGAGCACGCTTGTGAGAGATGGTGTTGTGCACAGACATGAGAGAGAGAGAGAGAGAGAGAGAGAGAGAGAGAGAACTACTGAGAGAGATTTGTGATGTGTGCATGCATGTGAAAAAAATGAGAGACAAAATGCATGCATGGCAGAGAAGTTTAATAAGAGAGGGAGTCACAGTGTGAGGTAATTTTTCTTTTTGACCGCGATGGTTCAAATGCCGCCAAAACAAAGTATGTATGTCCCACAACTTGCTACAGTTTACCTGCAGTCTAAATGCAGTGTTATTTAGAGAAAAATACCTGAGAAAAAGTCTAGCATGCGTCTGTCACAAAGCTAAAACACTAACAATGATAAAATATGCACACAATTTACCCATAATTATGCTTTTTTATAATATGCAATAATAAGAATATAATGGTGAATTTTCGCGAAAAGGAAGATTGCTAAGAAAAAAATGAATATTAGTGGCGTTGTCATTACTCTTAAACTAGAAAGAAAATAAAATATAAACTGAAATATAATTAAAATAAAGAAGTTTCCTAATGACAAATAAATTAGTGGCATTTGTATTACCTTTCAGGAAGAATAAAAATGAAACAAAACTAAATAAACAACGGCAAAATTTGCACACAATTTACACTTAAATTGCTCTTTTTCACAATATGCAAGAATAAGCATATATTACACTTAAATTGCGCTTATGCACACAATTTACACTTAAATTGCGTTTTTTCACAATGTACAGACAAAATTTGAACAAATGAATAAGTGACAATGCTACTGCCCTTTAAGAAGATAGAAAGTGAAATAAACACCAAAACAAAAATAAAATATGATGTTTTCCAACGAAGAATTTATAGTGACATTTATATTACCCTTTACAAATGAACAAAAATCTAATACAACAAATGTAAAATTTGCACACAATTTACACAAAATTGCGCCTTTTATAATATGCAAGGATAAGAATATAATTGCAGAATTTACACAAAATAGAAGTTTCCAAAGAAGGGATGAATTACTGGAATTTGTATTACCCTTAAAAAGAAAGAAATGAAAATGTAAATGTCACTAATGAAATATTATAAAAACAATATAACGAAACCCTTTAAGAAGAAAGATACTAAAAAATAAAAACAAAAATAAAATAATAAAGTTTTCTAGGGAAGAATGAAACCCTTTAAGAAAATAAAATAAAAAACAAAAACCAAATAATGAAGTTTTCTATGGAATAATGAAACCCTTTAAGAAAACAACTAAAAAAGCTAAAACTAAAACAAAATAATGAAGTTTTCTATGTAAGAATGAAACCCTTTAAGAAAAAACACTAAAAAAGCAAAAGCAAAAACAAAATAATGAGGTTTTCTAGGGGAAAATGAAACCCTTTAAGAAGAATAAAAATTAAAAAATAACTTGCACACAAGTATGCCCTGAAATTGCACTGTTGTAATATGCAAAAAATAAGCATATACAGTGCAACATTTGCTCTCTACTATAATTTACACACATGGTGCATCATACTTGCATGTATACTCACTTACAAACACAAAAATAAAAATATTTTTTTCTAAGAAGAAATCAAGTATTGTGGCATTGGTACCACCCTTTAAGAAGAAAATAAAAAATAATGATACAATTTGCACACAATTTAAACATAGATTGCACTTTTTTAGTTATACAAGAATAAACATATAATAGTGAATTTTACATAAAACAAAGTTTTTAAACAAGGAACAGATTAGTGGCACTGGTATCATCCTTAAAAACAGGAAATGAATTTCAAACTAGACATAATAAAACAAACAAAGTTTTCTAAGAGAGAGTCAATTAGTGACATTGATATTACTCTTAAGAAGATAGAAAATTAAAAAAACTTACACACAACTTATCAGTGAAATTGCACTTTTTATAATATGCAGTGGATACACATTTAGTAATGCAACTTTAGCAGTCTAGTATAATTTACACAAATATTCTATAGTAATTTCATGCATACATACACATAATAATAGAAAACTGTATTTAATTAGCACAAAACAATTAGCACTGTTATTAACCTTAAAGAATAAATAAAATGAAAAAACAAAAAAAATCATACAATTGACACCAAAATGCACTTTTATAATATATAGAATAAATTTATAAGAGTGAAATATCCGTACTGTAGTGTAATTCGTACATCTATACATTTACACATACTCAACATCCGGAAATACATGTAAAGGAAAAAACTCAACTGAAAAATAGAAAAATAAAAGCGTACACGAGCAGAAAACAAAGCAAATCCAAGGAAAAAAAAGCATGCACACACGAAAACCCAGCCCAAGAAGGAAATTGACTGACCCAAAATAGGAGTCAATAGAATCCACACAGCCCAGTACACCAGCAAAACAAGACAGGAAAAAGGAAAACTACACAAATCTTAAAGCACAATCTAACGGACAGAAAATCGACTGACCATAAAACTAAAAGTCAGCTGACTGAAATCTAGCTAAAGTGGATCACTTTGGAGATGGATTGGAGCACCGTGCGCGCATATGCCTTTGGGTCCGACAACAAGCCCACCAGTTCAAGGCTATGTAGTTGCTGATCTAGAAAGGATTTAAGGATATCAAACTAGTTACTCAGCTCGCCTCCTTCCCTCCCGCCTGAGCCGATCTCAAAGAGCCCGTGGAGCAACAATTGCTTCTCCCCCAGCTCACGTGAGTTTGATTTTTGTGCTAAGCATTTGCTACAGAGATTTGCCTGACTGTGTTTTGCTTCACATCCATGTCGACCGATGCATGCATGCATGCATGCATATTTTGATGGTTTGCTATGCAGAATTTGCTGGAGGAGGATATATACGATGGAGAGGCGCGCGAAAGAGGAGGATACGATGGCATGGTTCGCACCATTGGTCGTTCTTGGTGCCGTATATGTAGCTGCCTTGGCGTTCCGCCTCGTTCCGCACTTGGCCGTGTGCCTCCGGCGTCCCAAGGACCTCTGGCGCTGCTACGGCACGTGGGCCGTCATCACGGGGCCAACATCCGGCATTGGCTGGTCCCTGGCCGTGGAGCTCGCGCGCAGTGGGCTGAACCTTATCCTGTGTAGAATATGATGCAACTCACGATATATTGATCGGATGCAATATACACATATATATAAGTACTACATAGGGGAGCCACGTTCTCAACTATACATGAAAGAAGGAGGACTTGTTGTACAAGAAATATACATAGCTATATCTCAACATCCTGGCCGGCCGAGACTCGGCCAAGCTCCGCGACATCTCCCGGACGATATGCAGGGCCGTTCCCACCGTGAAGACCAAGACTCTAGTCTTGGACCCTGTCGCTGCTCGCCACCGCCCACGGTGAAACACGAAGCAAACTAGAATACATTTGGCAGGCGACGAGGCGATGCGGTGGCTGCGGCAGACCGTGGAGGCGCTGGACGTCGGCGTGCTGGTGAACAACGCCGGCGTGCTGGAGCCCAGGGCGGTGTTCCTGCACGAGGCCGGTGTGGAGGAGTGGGTGGATATGATACGGGTGAACCTGTTGGGGCTGACGGAGGTGACGGCGGTGGTGATTCCGGGCATGGTGGTGCGCGGGAGGGGAGCTGTGGTCAATTTGGGCTCGGCCTCGTCAGAGGCCATCCCCTCCTTACCCCTTTACACCATGTACGCCGCCACTAAACGGTAAGCACATATACATACTCGCTCAATGGTAGAGTAGGAGTACATCACATCTTAATTAGTAGTAGTATCTCGATGTCGTTGACAAGATCATGCTCCATTGATTCTTTCCATGCAGCTATGTTGCCCGGTTCTCTAAGAGTCTTCACGTCCAATATAGAAGCAAAGGAATCGATGTGCAATGCCAGGTAAAATAAACTCATCTCCCATAATCTACTCATTAATAACTTCACCAACACTTCAAACAATCGAGCAGCCAGCATTATATTTGTGGGACAAACCCATCGGCACAAACGACACCGGATAGAGGTAGACGAAAGAGACATCATAATTTTCCGGCTACAAACGCCACAGCGCACGAACGCCTGTATCTTGGCTTTATTTCTCACAATGACTCGAACGGGTACATGAAGGTACACACGCACACACACGCAGCACAACCCAGAAGAACTCTCACATCGATCAGGCACATACCTCCCGACAAAGACTACATTTTCCTTAGACCCCTCTCGTAACAAATTCAATCCGATGGGTTTTATACTTGGCCGACGCATGCATGGACATCGCTGCCCACCTCCCCGATCTAGCACACTATCCATCCGCTCAGCCCGACCTCCACGACGCGCTCTACGCGTATGACCCGGCTGGCTCCGAACGGAATGCCACGGCCGTTTTGTTACTGCTGCCAGCCTAACTACGACGGTCACGAGCACGCACACATACTTACACCACGGACATGGCACACCCACCACGGTTTATTCCTAACATTCTCCCCTTAAACTATGACCTCGCCCCGACTCGTCGTCGATGTCGTGTCAAACGTCTCTGCCCGTAGCTGTGACGTGCTGCCTGCTCGTCGTCGCTGGACTCGACCTGGCACGCTTATGCCGGTCACCACCGTACCTGCTTCTTCATCTCTGGCGACATACGCCATCTTCTCCGGCGACACACATTGCCGTGACCCAGCCCGCGGAGCTGATCTAGCGCACAAACGCCGGTCGCACCGCCACGAACCCGACCTGGCGCACAAACACCGGTCGCACCGCCACGGGCCCGACCTGGCGCACTGACACCGGTCGCACCGTGCTCCCTCATATGCCCCGACATCTGCCATGCTCGTCGCGGACTCACTTTGCGCCAGCGCCGCACACCTCTATAGGCCGACACATGGCCCGGAGTTCATCACGCATCCGCCGGCGAACACCGCCACCACCGGCACGCATCCGGCAAGGGGAAGGACGCCAAGATAACCAAGCTCATAATACCAAATGTTGGGACAAATCCCGGACCAGCTCGCCGCTCATCTCCTCTCACTCGCTCGGACAAAGGTGGAAGAAGGTGCACACTGGATTTTTTGCCGGCGCACAAATGCCCCGCCGCATGAAAGGCGTCACTTTACTGGGCACATAGCCCGGCTCAGTGGCACATACCACACCGTCTCAGGAACAAACCGTAGCTCCTTGATTAGTACATGGGGAGGGGGTTTTATACCCAGGCTAGCACACACACGCGCCCCCCGGCCACCAACTCCACGCACGCACGTCCTGCCTAACAGACCTGGAATCTCTCCACGATCTATGACCCGACCATGCTGCTAACGGCTCCATGCGCCAACTAAATCATGACTATATGCATGCGGGGAATGGCCACACGACTAGCACTCGCACAAGCACAAGCACATGACCCGGCAAACTGACCGTGATCCATATGATTTGGCCTAACAACGTGCACCTTGGCTGCACACACAAGCCAGCCTAAACCGCATAATGCATGTCAAGATTACTACTAACAGAACTCGCCCACACGAGCCAGCCAGCATTATATTAACGTCTAATCCTATCTTTAGGCACCATTCTTCTTGGCCGGCACGATGGCCTCCGCCTTCGCAGAGGCCAGGTGCTTCGCGCCATTGACACCAACGCCCGAAACGTATGTGCGCAAGGCAGTGTGGTGGATCGGCCACGGCCCGCTCTGCGTGCCCAACTTGGGACACTAGATCATGTTGTTCTTTTCTGGCATTGCGCCCGAATTTTTGCTCGATGACATGCTCCTGCATGATCACTAGTAGAAAAAGGGTCAAACGTGAAGCACATTAGTGCCGGTTTGTATTTGAGCCGGCACTAATGTATACATTAGTGCCGGTTCCAACGGCTAGCTGGGTCGCTTTCATTAGTACCGGTTCGTGGCGAATCTTTAGCACCGGTTCGTGCCACGAACCGGTACTAATGAGAGTGGTGGCAGGATGTTGTCAGAATGGGGCCCCTCCAGCCCCTTTAGTACCGGTTCTTGGCACAAACCGGTACTAAAGGTCGTCCTACATAAACCCTTCGTCCACCCGAGCTCGCTCTGTTCTTCCCCTTTCCCCTCTCCTCTCTGTTCTTCCCCTCTTCCTCTCGAGCTCATCACACATTTTGCCCAAAATTTGTCAAGATTTGAAGGCCCCCATCCATTCAAATGATTACAAAGGTTAGCAACTTTGTCTTTTCATCTCTCATTGCTAGATTAGCTCTTGCAATGCTTTATATAGTGATTAATTTGTGAGTTTAGTAATTTGGGAGGATATATATATATATATATGTGCTAGTATTTGATTTATATGCAATTTGAGGTCAAAAATAACACTTAGTTTGCATATGTAGGTGTGGTTTACTTAGTGCCTTCTAAATCTCCATCGTAGCCACCGTCGATCGCCCGCACCGTCCCGTCGCCGGCACCACCTTGTGGTGAGCCTCTTGTTCATGAAATTTTATATAAAAATTG
Source organism: Triticum urartu (assembly GCF_056163025.1). Lineage (NCBI taxonomy): Eukaryota > Viridiplantae > Streptophyta > Magnoliopsida > Poales > Poaceae > Triticum > Triticum urartu. The sequence goes on from NC_141879.1 coordinate 9,799,326, forward strand.
ATGTTTGTGTGATTTGGATATATAGTTACTCGTATAATTATCTTACCGGTACGTTGTTTGTTATACATATAGTGCCATGGTTTTGATATCCGTCCCCGTCGGCCCTAGTCCTTGTTATGATTCGGATGTGGTATGTATATTCTCTTTTAAAACTAGTTGCATTTCGTGTTTATGACAAATTATGCCCATCAAGTTGACATAGAAATTTTTTCTAGGAGGTATGTGAACCGGAAATTCCAACCGACCCTATTGCCGAGAGGTTAAATTTAGTTGAAAGAGAAAACGAGTACTTGAAAGAAAAATTGAAAAGAATTGAGGGGGAGAAGATGGAATTGGAGTTGCATGTTGCCGATGTCGTCGATGATCACAAGATCAAGATGGAGAAAATGCGCTTGAAGATTAGAAAGATTAGAAAATATGCCATCGATAGTGAGGCTTGGTATCATTATGCTGTTGGATCCATTGTTACCTTAGTTGCGATCTTGATCGTATTTGTTGTTGCATTTAAATGCTTTAGCTAGAGAGTTATTTGTTTGTTGCATTTAAGTGTTGTATGAACTTTATGTATGAACTTGTATTAATTTGGTCTATTCGGTGTTGTGTAATGAAGATGAGCCGGCAATGGATGTACGATGACCGATGCTCTCCCCAGTTCGTTGAGGGCGTGCATACTTTTCTGCTTGCGGCTGAGGCAAACAAGCGGGCGGATGGTTTTATGCCTTGTCCATGTGCTCGCTGTAAGAATGGTCACAATTACTCTACGTCAAGAACCATTCACGTCCACCTGTTTAAGTCCGGTTTCATGCCCCATTATAATGTTTGGACCAAGCACGGAGAAAGAGGGTTTATGATGGAAGACAATGAAGAAGAAGAGGACGACGACAGCTATCCTGGCCATGGGTTCCCTGAATACGATGATACAACAATGGGGGAAGAAGCTGAGCCGGTAATGCGGGAAGAAGCTGAAGAAGAGGCATCAGATGAGCCCGTTGATGATCTAGGTCGGGCCATTGCCGATGCAAAGAGAAACTGCGCAAGTGATTTGGAGAAGAAAAAGTTGCAGCGCATGTTAGAGGATCACAAAAAAATGTTGTACCCGAATTGCGTAGGTGACAAGAAAAAGCTGGGCACCACACTGGAATTGCTGCAATGGAAGGCAGAGAATGGTGTATCTGACAAGGGATTTGGAAAGTTGCTGGTAATGATAAAGGATATGCTTCCAAAGGACAACGAATTGCCCGAGAGTACGTACGAAGCAAAGAAGGCTGTCTGCCCTCTAGGGTTAGAGGTGCAGAAGATACATGCATGCCCTAATGATTGCATCCTCTACCGCGGTGAGTACGAGGATTTGAACGCTTGCCCGGTATGTGGTGCATTGCGCTATAAGATCAGCCGCGATGACCCTGGTGATGTCGAGGGCGGCGCCCCGGGAAGAAGATTCCTGCCAAGGTGATGTGGTATGCTCCTATAATACCACGGTTGAAACGTTTGTTCCAAAACAAAGAGCATGCCAAGGCGATGCGATGGCACAGAGAAGACCGTAAGAAAGACGGAAAGTTGAGAGTACCCGCTGACGGGTCGCAGTGGAGAAAAATCGAAAGAAAGTACGGGAAGGAGTTTGCAGATGACGCAAGGAGCGTATGGTTTGGTCTAAGCGCAGATGGCATTAATCCTTTTGGGGAGCAGAGCAGCAACCATAGCACCTGGCCTGTGACTCTATGTTTGTATAACCTTCCTCCTTGGTTGTGCATGAAGCGGAAGTTCATTATGATGCCAGTGCTCATCCAAGGCCCTAAGCAACCCGGCAACGACATTGATGTGTACCTAAGGCCATTAGTTGAAGAACTCTTACAACTGTGGAATGGAACAGGTGTACGTGCGTGGGATGAGCACATGGGGGAAGAATTTGACCTAAAGGCGTTGCTGTTCGTGACCATCAATGATTGGCCTGCTCTCAGTAACCTTTCAGGACAGACAAACAAGGGATACCGCGCATGCACGCACTGTTTGGACGATACCGACAGTATATATTTGGCTAATAAGAATGTGTACCTGGGACATCGTCGATTTCTTCCGAGCAGGCATCCCGTAAGAAAGAAAGGCAAGCATTTCAAAGGTGAGGCGGATCACCGGACGAAGCCTCGCCACCGTACTGGTGCTGATGTACATGATATGGTCAAGGATTTGAAGGTGGTCTTTGGAAAGGGTCCTGGTGGACAACCTGTTCCGAATGACGCTGACGGACGCGCACCCATGTGGAAGAAGAAATCTATATTTTGGGACCTGCCCTATTGGAAAGACCTCGAGGTCCGCTCCGCAATCGACGTGATGCACGTGACGAAGAATCTTTGTGTGACCCTGCTTGGCTTCTTGGGCGTGTATGGGAAGACAAAAGATACACCTGAGGCACGGGAGGACCAGCAACGTATGCACGGAAAAGACGGCATACATCAGGGTCATGGAAGCTACGCTCTTACCAAAGAAGAGAAGGAAATCTTCTTTGAATGCCTGCTCAGTATTAAGGTACCGTCTGGCTTCTCGTCGAATATAAAGGGAATAATAAACATGGCAGAGAAAAAGTTCTAGAACCTAAAGTCTCATGACTGCCACGTGATTATGACGCAGCTGCTTCCGGTTGCATTGAGGGGGCTTCTACCGGAAAACGTTCGATTAGCCATTGTGAAGCTATGTGCATTTCTCAATGCAATCTCTCAGAAGGTAATCGATCCAGAAATCATACCAAGGTTACAGAATGATTTGGTGCAATGTCTTGTCAGTTTCGAGTTGGTGTTCCCACCATCCTTCTTCAACATCATGACGCACGTCCTAGTTCACCTGTGCGAAGAGATTAACGTTTTGGGTCCTGTATTTCTACACAATATGTTCCCCTTTGAGAGGTTCATGGGAGTCTTAAAGAAATATGTTCATAACCGTGCTAGGCCAGAAGGAAGCATCTCCAAGGGCCGTCAAAATGAGGAGGTCATTGAGTTTTGTATTGACTTTATTCCTGACCTTAAGCCGATTGGTGTTCCTGAATCGCGGCATAAGGGCAGACTGGATGGAAAAGGCACGCTAGGAGGGGAACAAATAATATGTATGGACGGACATTCTCTCACTGAAGCACACTACACAGTTCTACAGAATTCCGCCTTGGTGGCTCCGTATATGGATGAACACAAGAATTTGCTACGCTCCAAACACCTGGAGCGGTCTGATGACTGGATTACACGTGAACAAACCAGGAGTTTCGCCAGCTGGTTGCAAGCACGTACCATGCATGACACCTCTATTGAAGATGACATGTACTTGCTGCCCCAGTTACCATCTTCGAATATAATGACTTTCAAAGGGTACGAGATAAATGGTAATACATTTTACACGATCGCCCAAGATAAGAAGAGCACCAACCAAAACAGTGGTGTCCGCTTTGATGCAGAAACCAAGACGGGAAAGGAAACATATTATGGTTATATACAGGACATATGGGAACTTGACTATCGACGTGGTTTGAAGGTCCCTTTGTTTCGGTGCAAATGGGTCAATATGACACGAGGCGGGGTAACGGAAGACCCGCAGTACGGAATGACAACAATGGATCTCAACAATCTTGCGTATGCAGACGAACCATTCGTCCTAGCCAATGATGTGGCACAGGTTTTCTATGTGAAGGACATGTTGTTGGGGAACGTAGTAATTTCAAAATTTTCCTACGCACACGCAAGATCATGGTGATGCATAGCAACGAGAGGGGAGAGTGTTGTCTACGTACCCTCGTAGACCGACGCGGAAGCGTTGACGCAACGTAGAGGAAGTAGTCGTACGTCTTTCCGATCCGACCGATCCAAGCACCGTTACTCCGGCACCTCCGAGTTCTTAGCACACGTACAACTCGATGACGCTCCCCGAGCTCCGATCCAGCAAAGCTTCGGGGATGAGTTCCGTCAGCACAATGGCGTGGTGACGATGATGATGTTCTACCGACGCAGGGCTTCGCCTAAGCACTACAACGATATGATCGAGGTGGAATATGGTGGCAGGGGGCACCGCACACGGCTATGGAACGATCACGTGGATCAACTTGTGTGTTCTAGGGTGCCCCCCTGCCCCCGTATATAAAGGAGCAAGGGGAGGCCGGCCGGCCCTTGGTGCGCCAAGGAGAGAGGGGGGAGTCCTTCTCCTAGTGGGAGTAGGACTCCCCTTTCCTAGTCCAACTAGGAGTAGAGAGGGGGAAGGAAAGAGAGGGAGAGGGAGAGGGAAAGGGGGGCCGCCCCCCCTCCTAGTCCAATTCGGACTCCCCATGAGGGGGGGCGCGCCACCTCTTGGGCTGCTGCCCTCTCTCTCCCCTCAGGCCCAATAAGGCCCATTACTTCCTGGGGGGTTCCGGTAACCCCTCCGGCAGTCCGGTTTTCTCCGAAATCACCCGGAACAATTCCGGTGTCCGAATATAGCCATCCAATATATCAATCTTTATGTCTCGACCATTTCGAGACTCCTCGTCATGTCCGTGATCACATCCGGGACTCCGAACTAACTTCGGTACATCAAAATGCATAAACTCATAATAACTGTCATCGTGACGTTAAGCGTGCGGACCCTACGGTTCGAGAACAATGTAGACATGACTGAGACAAATCTCTGGTCAATAACCAACAGCGGGACCTGGATGCCCATATTGGCTCCTACATATTCTACGAAGATCTTTATCGGTCAGACCGCATAACAACATACGTTGTTCCCTTTGTCATCGGTATGTTACTTGCCCGAGATTCGATCGTCGGTATCCAATACCTAGTTCAATCTCGTTACCGGCAAGTCTCTTTACTCGTTCTGTAATGCATCATCCCGCAACTAACTCATTAGTTGCAATGCTTGCAAGGCTTATGTGATGTGCATTACCGAGAGGGCCCAGAGATACCTCTCCGACAATCGGAGTGACAAATCCTAATCTCGAAATATGCCAACCCAACATCTACCTTTGGAGACACCTGTAGAGCACCTTTATAATCACCCAGTTACGTTGTGACGTTTGGTAGCACACAAAGTGTTCCTCCGGCAAACGGGAGTTGCATAATCTCATAGTCATAGGAACATGTATAAGTCATGAAGAAAGCAATAGCAACATACTAAACGATCGGGTGCTAAGCTAATGGAATGGGTCATGTCAATCAGATCATTCAACTAATGATGTGATCCCGTTAATCAAATGACAACTCTTTGTCCATGGTTAGGAAACATAACCATCTTTGATTAACGAGCTAGTCAAGTAGAGGCATACTAGTGACACTCTGTTTGTCTATGTATTCACACATGTATTATGTTTCCGGTTAATACAATTCTAGCATGAATAATAAACTTTTGTCATGATATAAGGAAATAAATAATAACTTTATTATTGTCTCTAGGGCATATTTCCTTCAGTCTCCCACTTGCACTAGAGTCAATAATCTAGTTCACATCGCTATGTGATTAACACCAATAGTTCACATCTTTATGTGATTGGTTCACATCTCCATGTGACTAACACCCAAAGGGTTTACTAGATTCAATAATCTAGTTCACATCGCTATGTGATTAACACCCAAAGAGTGATCATGTTTTGCTTGTGAGAGAAATTTAGTCAACGGGCCTGCCATATTCAGATCCGTATGTATTTTGCAAAATTCTATGTCTACAATGCTCTGCACGGAGCTACTCTAGCTAATTGCTCCCACTTTCAATATGTATCCAGATTGAGACTTAGAATTATCTGGATCAGTGTCAAAAACTTGCATCGACGCAACCCTTTACGACGAACTTTTTTGTCACGTCCATAATCGAGAAACATATCCTTATTTCACTAAGGATAATTCTGACCGCTGTCCAGTGATCTACTCCTAGATCACTATTGTACTCCCTTGCCAAATCAGTGCAGGGTATATAATAGATCTGGTACACAGCATGACATACTTTATAGAACCTATGGCCAAGGCATAGGGAATGAATTTCATTCTCTTTCTATCTTCTGCCATGGTCGGGCTTTGAGTCTTACTCAACTTAACACCTTGTAATACAGGCAAGAACTCTTTCTTTGACTGCTCCATTTTGAACTACTTCAAAATCTTGTCAAGGTATGTACTCATTGAAAAAACTTATCAAGCGTCTTGATCTATCTCTATAGTTCTTGAAGCTCAATATGTAAGCAGCTTCACCGAAGTCTTTCTTTGAAAAACTCCTTTCAAACACTCCTTTATGCTTTACAGAATAATTCTACATTATTTCCGATCAACAATATGTCATTCACATATACTTATCAGAAATGCTGTAGTGCTCCCACTCACTTTCTTGTAAATACAGGCTTCACCGCAAGTCTGTATAAAACTATATGCTTTGATCAACTCATCAAAGCGTATATTCCAACTCCGAGATGCTTGCACCAGTCCACAGATGGATCACTGGAGCTTGCACATTTTGTTAGCACCTTTCGGATTGACAAAACCTTCTGGTTGCATCATATAAAACTCTTCTTTAATAAATTCATTATGGAATGCAGTTTTGTTTATCCATTTGCCAGATTTCATAAAATGCGGAATTACTAAAATGATTTGGACAGACTCTAGCATAGATACGAGTGAGAAACTCTCATCGTAGTCAACACCTTGAACTTGTCGAAAACCTTTTGCGACAATTCTAGCTTTGTAGATAGTAACACTACTATCAGCATCCGTCTTCCTCTTGAAGATCCATTTATTCTCAATTGCTTGCTGATCATCGGAAAAGTCCAAACTTTGTTCTCATACAGGGATCATATCTCAGATTTCATGGCCTCAAACCATTTCGCGGAATCTGGGCTCATCATCGCTTCCTCATAGTTCGCAAGTTCGTCATGGTCTAGTAACATGACTTCCAGAACAGGATTACCGTACCACTCTGGTGCGGATCTCACTCTGGTTTACCTACGAGATTCGGTAGTAACTTGATCTGAAGTTACATGATCATCATCATTAGCTTCCTCACTAATTGGTGTAGTAGTCACAAGAACAGGTTTTTGTGATGAACTACTTTCCAATAAGGGAGAAGGTACAATTACCTCATCAAGTTTTCTACTTTCCTCCCACTCACTTCTTTCGAGAGAAACTCCTTCTCTGGAAAGGATCCATTCTTAGCAACGAATGTCTTGCCTTCGGATTTGTGATAGAAGGTGTACCCAACAGTTTCCTTTGGGTATCCTATGAAGACGCACTTCTCCGATTTGGGTTTGAGCTTATCAGGTTGAAACTTTTTCACATAAGCATTGCAACCTCAAACTTTTAAGAAACGACAGCTTAGGTTTCTTGCCAAACCATAGTTCACACGGTGTCGTCTCAACGGATTTAGATGGTGCCCTATTTAACGTGAATGCAGCTGTCTCTAATGCATAACCCCAAAACGATAGTGGTAGATCGGTAAGAGACATCATAGATCGCACTATATCTAATAAAGTACGGTTATGACGTTCGGACACACCATTACACTATGGTGTTCCAGGTGGCGTGAGTAGTGAAACTATTTCACATTGTTTTAATTGAAGGCCAAACTCGTAACTCAAATATTTTACCTCTGCGATCATATCGTAGAAACTTTTATTTTCTTGTCACGATGATTTTCCACTTCACTCTAAAATTCTTTGAACTGTTCAAATGTTTCAGACTTATGTTTCATCAAGTAGATATCCCCATATCTGCTCAAATCATCTGTGAAGGTCAGAAAATAATGATACCTGCTGCAAGCCTTAATATTCATCGGACCACATACATCAGTATGTATGATTTCCAACGAATCTGTTGCTTGCTTCATTGTTCCGGAGAACGGCGTTTTAGTCATCTTGCCCATAAGGCATGGTTCGCAAGCATCAAGTGATTCATAATCAAGTGATTCCAAAAGCCCATCAGCATGGAGTTTCTTCATGCGCTTCACACCAATATGACTTAAACGGCAGTGCCACAAATAAGTTGCACTATCATTATTAACTTTGCATCTTTTGGTTTCAATATTATGAATATGTGTATCACTACGATCGAGATCCAACGAACTTGTTTCATTGGGTGTATGACCATCGAAGGTTTTATTCATGTAAACAGAACAACAATTATTCTCTGACTTTAATGAATAACCATATTGCAATAAACATGATCAAATCATATTCATGCTCAACGCAAAAACCAAATAACACTTATTTAGGTTCAACACTAATCCCGAAAGTATAGGGGAGTGTGCGATGATGATCATATCAATCTTGGAACTACTTCCAACACACATCGTCACTTCACCCTTAACTAGTCTCTGTTTATTCTGCAACTCCTGTTTCGAGTTACTACTCTTAGCAACTGATCCAGTATCAAATACTGAGGGGTTGCTATAAACACTAGTAAAGTACACATCAATAACATGTATATCAAATATACTTTTGTTCACTTTGCCATCCTTCTTATCCGCCAATCACTTGGGGTAGTTCCGCTTCCAGTGACCAGTCCCTTTGCAGTAGAAGCACTTTAGTCTCAGGCTTAGGACCAGACTTGGGCTTCTTCACATAAGCAGCAACTTGCTTGCTGTTTTTCTTGAAGTTCCCCTTTTTCCCTTTGCCCTTTTCTTGAAACTAGTGATCTTGTCAACCATCAACACTTGATGCTCTTTCTTGATTTCTACCTTCATCGATTTCATCATCATGAAAAGCTCGGGATTCGTTTTCGTCATCCCTTGCATACTATAGTTCATCACCAAGTTCTACTAACTTGGTGATGGTGACTAGAGAATTCTGTCAATCACTATCTTATCTGGAAGATTAACTCCCACTTGATTCAAGCGATTGTAGTACCCAGACAATCTGAGCACATGCTCACTAGTTGAGCGGTTCTCCTCCATCTTTTAGCTATAGAACTTGTTGGAGACTTCATATTTCTCAACTCGGGTATTTGCTTGAAATATTAACTTCAACTCCTGGAACATCTCATATGGTCCATGACGTTCAAAACGTCTTTGAAGTCCCGATTCTAAGCCGTTAAGCATGGTGCACTAAACTATCAAGTAGTCATCATATTGAGCTAGCCAAACGTTCATAACGTCTGCATCTGCTCCTGCAATAGGTCTGTCACCTAGCGGTGCATCAAGGACATAATTCTTCTGTGCAGCAATGAGGATAAACCTCAGATCACGGATCCAATCCGCATCATTGCTACTAACATCTTTCAACACAATTTTTCTCTAGGAACATATCAAAATAAACATATGAAAGCAACAACGCGAGCTATTGATCTACAACATAGATATGCTAATACTATCAGGACTAAGTTCATGATAAATTAAAGTTCAATTAATCATATTACTTAAGAACTCCCACTTAGATAGACATCCCTCTAATCCTCTAAGCGATCACGTGATCCAAATCAACTAAACCATAACCGATCATCACGTGAAATGGAGTAGCTTTCAATGGTGAACATCAGTATGTTGATCATATCTACTATATGATTCACGCTCGACCTTTCGGTCTCAGTGTTCCGAGGCCATATCTGCATATGCTAGGCTCGTCAAGTTTAACCTGAGTATTCTGCGTGTGCAAAGTTGGCTTGCACCCGTTGTAGATGGACGTAGAGCTTATCACACCCGATCATCACGTGGTGTCTGGGCACGACGAACTTTGGCAACGGTGCATACTCAGGGAGAACACTTCTTGATAATTTAGTGAGAGATCATCTTATAATGCTACCGTCAATCAAAGCAAGATAAGATGCATAAAAGATAAACATCACATGCAATCAATATAAGTGATATGATATGGCCATCATCATCTTGTGCTTGTGATCTCCATCTCCGAAGCACCGTCATGATCACCATCGTCACTGGCGCGACACCTTGATCTCCATCGTAGCATCGTTGTCGTCTCGCCAATCTTATGCTTCCACGACTATCGCTACCGCTTAGTGATAAAGTAAAGCATTACAGCGTGATTGCATTGCATACAATAAAGCGACAACCATATGGCTCCTGCCAGTTGCCGATAACTCGGTTACAAAACATGATCATCTCATACAATAAAATTTAGCATCATGTCTTGACCATACCACATCACAACATGCCCTGCAAAAACAAGTTAGACGGCCTCTACTTTGTTGTTGCAAGTTTTATGTGGCTGCTACGGGCTTAAGCAAGAACCAATCTCACCCACGCATCAAAACCACAACGATAGTTTGTCAAGTTGGTGCTTATTTAACCTTCGCAAGGACCGGGCGTAGCCACACTCGGTTCAACTAAAGTTGGAGAAACTGTCACCCGCAAGCCACCTCTGTGCAAAGCACGTCGGGAGAACCGGTCTCACGTAAGCGTACGCGTAATGTTGGTCCGGGCCGCTTCATCCAACAATACCGCCGAACCAAAGTATGACATGCTGGTAAGCAGTATGACTTATATTGCCCACAACTCACTTGTGTTCTACTCGTGCATATAACATCAAACCATAAAAACCTAGGCTCAGATGCCACTGTTGGGGAACGTAGTAATTTCAAAATTTTCCTACGCACACGCAAGATCATGGTGATGCATAGCAACGAGAGGGGAGAGTGTTGTCTACGTACCCTCGTAGACCGACGCGGAAGCGTTGACGCAACGTAGAGGAAGTAGTCGTACGTCTTCCCGATCCGACCGATCCAAGCACCGTTACTCCGGCACCTCCGAGTTCTTAGCACACGTACAACTCGATGACGCTCCCCGGGCTCCGATCCAGCAAAGCTTCGGGGATGAGTTCCGTCAGCACAATGGCGTGGTGACGATGATGATGTTCTACCGACGCAGGGCTTCGCCTAAGCACTACAACGATATGATCGAGGTGGAACATGGTGGCAGGGGGCACCGCACACGGCTGTGGAACGATCACGTGGATCAACTTGTGTGTTCTAGGGTGCCCCCCTGCCCCCGTATATAAAGGAGCAAGGGGAGGCCGGCCGGCCCTTGGTGCGCCAAGGAGAGAGGGTGGAGTCCTTCTCCTAGTGGGAGTAGGACTCCCCTTTCCTAGTCCAACTAGGAGTAGAGAGGGGGAAGGAAAGAGAGGGAGAGGGAGAGGGAAAGGGGGGCCGAGCCCCCCCTCCTAGTCAAATTCGAACTCCCCATGAGGGGGGGGGCGCCACCTCTTGGGCTGCTGCCCTCTCTCTCCCCTCGGGCCCAATAAGGCCCATTACTTCCCGGGGGGTTCCGGTAACCCCTCCGGCACTCCGGTTTTCTCCGAAATCACCCGGAACAATTTCGGTGTCCGAATATAGCCATCCAATATATCAATCTTTATGTCTCGACCATTTCGAGACTCCTCGTCATGTCCGTGGTCACATCAGGGACTCCGAACTAACTTCGGTACATCAAAATGCATAAACTCATAATAACTGTCATCGTAACGTTAAGCGTGCGGACCCTACGGTTCGAGAACAATGTAGACATGACTGAGACAAATCTCTGGTCAATAACCAACAGCGGGACCTAGATGCCCATATTGGCTCCTACATATTCTACGAAAATCTTTATCGGTCAGACCGCATAACAACATACGTTGTTCCCTTTGTCATCGGTATGTTACTTGCCCGAGATTCGATCGTCGGTATCCAATACCTAGTTCAATCTCGTTACCGGCAAGTCTCTTTACTCGTTCTGTAATGCATCATCCCGCAACTAACTCATTAGTTGCAATGCTTGCAAGGCTTATGTGATGTGCATTACCGAGAGGGCCCAGAGATACCTCTCCGACAATCGGAGTGACAAATCCTAATCTCGAAATACGCCAACCCAACATCTACCTTTGGAGACACCTGTAGAGCACCTTTTTAATCACCCAGTTACATTGTGACGTTTGGTAGCACACAAAGTGTTCCTCCGACAAACGGGAGTTGCATAATCTCATAGTGATAGGAACATGTATAAGTCATGAAGAAAGCAATAGCAACATACTAAACGATCGGGTGCTAAGCTAATAGAATGGGTCATGTCAATCAGATCATTCAACTAATGATGTGATCCCGTTAATCAAATGACAACTCTTTGTCCATGGTTAGGAAACATAACCATCTTTGATTAACGAGCTAGTCAAGTAGAGGCATACTAGTGACACTCTGTTTGTCTATGTATTCACACATGTATTATGTTTCCGGTTAATACAATTCTAGAATGAATAATAAACTTTTCTCATGATATAAGGAAATAAATAATAACTTTATTATTGCCTCTAGGGCATATTTCCTTCACATGTCTACCAAGCCAAGAAAAAGAAAAGATAAGGAAGCGAATGCATCGTACGATGAGCCAAAGCGGCACATAGTTCTTTCTGGGAAGAGAAACATCGTGGGAGTGGATGACAAGACAGACAAGTCAGAAGATTATGAAAAGTTTGATGAAATTGCTCCATTCACAGTGAATATTGACCCGAGCATCCCGTTAAATGATGAAGATTTTCCATGGCTACGACGCAAAGGGACACACACGAAGAAAAAGTTTCACACCCAAAGATCTGGGATGTGATCGGCTTAACTATCATCACTTTCTTCTGTGTTTCACACCCAGGAGGGAATCTCTGTAATAGTTAGGGTAGCTAGTTATGTGTTTTGGCATTTGAAACGCGAAGAAATTTTATGTGCAAGCAAATTCTTTCATGCATTTACTGATTTTTCAGCTAAATGACCCTGAAATTGAAAAGCATTTCAAATGAACTCAGAAAAGGATGAAAGTTGGCATGGTATCATAATTTCACCCACATAGCATGTGCAAAAAAGTAGAGAGGGTTACCGCAAAAACTGGATGCACTTTGTGTACAAAATGGACAATCTATTTCGAAGTATCAGGGTTTCGGACGAAAACTCATCCGTTACAAAGGCATTTCATTTTTTAAATAACCTAAGCATTACCAAATTGAATATAATGATAAAACACACTAATATTAAACATAAGAAAAAAGAATCACTGAAAAATCTATTTTCGAAGTTAAGTTATTCACAAAAATAAATAAAGCAAAAAAAATAAGAAAAAAAAGCCCACCTACTGGGCCACAGCGGCCTGCATACGACTAGAAACCCAAATTCAAGTTGGGCCAGGATGCAGGCCCGCTAGCCCAGTAGGCCCAACAGGGCATCGCAGAAGAGGTAGGCCCAGAAGGCCTGCTTAAGAGAGGAGCTCGAGACAGCAGCGGCGGCGGGGCTTATAAGCAGGTGCGAGTGCCCCTCGGCTAGCGAGGTGGGACTAAACTTTTGTGCCCCTCGCCTGGCAGCGTACCCCCCTTTAGTACCGGTTCGTGGAAGCAACCGGTACTAAAGGGGGGGGGGCTTTAGTACCAGTTGGTTCCACGAACCGGTACTAAATGGGGGTGCTTCCCGCCGCTTGGCCTGGCCAAAACAGGCCTTTAGTACCGGTTGGTGGCTCCAACCGGTACTAAAGGTGCCTTCTATATATACAACACTTACGAAAATTTCATTCTCCCTCTGTTTCTTCCTCTGTTTCCCCATTGAAGCACCGCCCGCGCGCCCCGATCGATCGACGCCGTCCCCGTCGCCGCCCCCGTCCCCGTCGCCGCCCTCGTCTCCGTCGCCACCCCGGGCCCGTCCCCGTCGCACCGTCCCCGCGTCGCCGCCCCCGCGTCACGCCCAGGCCCGTCGCCGCCCCCGGCCGTCGCCGTCACCACGCTGTGAGCTCTCCCCTCTAACCCCTCTCCCTCGCCCCCGGCGGCCACCATGGGCGCCGCCCCTCCCCGAGCCCATACACACACACAAGCATGATGAACACACACACACAGGTACATATGTATGAATTAATGCATGTATATATTAGTATATACGTATTTTGTATGTTTAATTAGTTTAGATTTTTTAGATTATTATTTTTTCACTAGTATATATGTATGAATGCATGTTAGATGGATATAATTAGTGTTTAATTAGTATGGAATTTTTTTTATATAATGTTGTTTTTCAGTTTTTTAATGGATGTATAAAAGTTGTGTTTTCTGTTTTTGGTGTTAGATGCTTAATTAGTATGAAATAGCATATAGAATTTTGACATATGCAATGATAGCATAATTAGTGTTATATAGAAATGTTAGAAATTTTAGTTATCAAAATCCAATCATTAAAAAAATGTTACTTCTTGCGGGCATATAGCTAGTATTTGTTGTCGACGATGCCCGGCCCGCATCATCGCCGTCGGCACGTCCGAGACGACGTCCAGCTGACCCATGTCCGGGACTGGGCTCCGCCGGGCTGGCACTGGGAGGTGCTGCCTGGAGGGGCGCGCCGCTTGATGAGGAACCCGGCCCCGGGTCCCGTCGTCGACCCTAATCTTGTTTGGTGGCGTTCGCGTGGGCCAGTTTCGGTGCGGAGGGAGCCGGCCCCGCCGGAGGTGGTACGTCGTCGTGTCAGGGAGGAGGACGAGCACGTCCATCGCTACATGGTTGCGTTAGAGGGCGGCAGGTTATCCAATACCTGGCAGTTTCTTCAGGGATCTCACTTCAGCTATGATCCTGTGAGGGTTCCTTCTCTTTGGGTGTCCACCGCCTAGCCAGTGATGTACTATTCAATATTATATATTATTCGAGATGATGTATTCGAGATTAAATCTGTTATTCGAGACGATGTATTCGAGATTAAATCTATTATTCGAGACGATGTATTCAAGATTATATCTATTATTCGAGACGATGTATTCGAGACTATATCTATTATTCGAGACGATGTATTCGAGATTATATCTATTATTCGAGACGATGTATTCGAGCTTATATCTATTATTCGAGATTATACTAAATTGTTTTATATTTCTTTTGGCATAGTTAAATAAAAGCTATGGCAGACAATACCGACAGAGAGAGAGAACAGACCATGTTCGATATCATACGCGGGCCAGATGATGATCAGAATGAAGAAGATTTTGACGGCTCCGAATTTCTAAACAACACCGGAGAGGGTGATATGATATTCGATCGCGACGACCGAGAAGATGAAGTCATGAACTACGACGAAGAACATGTTGATCCTGAAACAACAAACACCGGCGAGGTATATATATTTATATAAGCAGGAATCTGGTGATCATCGCATGTTTTAAATGAGTTGAAGATATATTAACGAATCGATCTTTCTTCTTTCAGCCATCCGGATCGAGCAAATCTTCAGGCAAAAGGACGAAACGAGGCCCGAACAAAAAGTTGAAGGAGGGCGTAAAGTACAATATCGAGGCATTCAAACCTAATGGCGAACCATTAGCGCCTAAGAAGATTGCGGACAAGTTCGTTCGTCAGTGCGGAGTTCTTGTGAAGGACCAACTCCCGATCTCCCTTCCAGAATGGAGAAAGCCAGCAAAGCCACGTCCAAATGTTACTTTTGTCGACGAGAATAAAAAAAACTGCTTTGGGATACTCTCATGGAACATTTCACCCTACCAGATCATTTCACAGAAGCAGATGTGCGGAAAGTCAAGGACGCTGCTTTTAGGAAGATGGCGGTTGCATTCAAGAACCATAAGAGAACGACGTGGGAGAAGTACGTCAAGGGAGGAAGGAAGACTCCAGTATTCGAGGGGATACTAGAGAATCAAAGTGCTCATTGGGACGATTTCGTGAAATTCAAGGATTCAGAATTAGCTAAGGAACGGTCGAGAATAAACAAGAAGAATGCCGAAAAAAAGGATAAGTTCCATAAGCTGGGGCCAGGTGGCTACGCGGTGGCAATGCCTAAGTGGGATAAGTCTGAGAAAGAGATGGAGGATGCAAGTGTCACTCCGGTTACTAAGAGCTGCCCCCCCAGGTGCAGGACTTGGTTCTATGCGCATGGGGGGAGTTGGACCCGAAGACAGGCAATGTTTTGACGAAGGCATGTCTGAACGGAGCCGACGATGCGCTACTTGTTGCAATAGAAGAGGCTCGATCGGGGGTGTTCCAGCCCAACAGAGAGAACGACGAGCTTACGAGTGCCCTAGGAAATCCTGAACACCCGGGAAGAACACGAGGCAAGGGCGCTCTTCCGTGGTATGAGGGGTTTTCGGACTGGAACGCCGACTACAGAACCCGTGCGAGAAAGAAGATTGCGGAGGAGAAGAAGAGGAAGATGGAGGAGGAGCAGAGGAAGCGGGACTATGAACGCCTTCAAGGCCTAGAAGCAAGTCAAGCGGAATTGGAAGCTAAATTCCAGCGGCAGCAGGAGTAGATCGACTCACTTAGCCAGCAAAGGGGGTCTCAGCAGCTGCAGCAGCTAGCGGATGATCCAGCATTGGATACCACCGCCCCATCCATGCCGAGAAGCAGCGTGAGTTCCGCCCCGGGCGACGCAGTGCTGGATAGATACCCCGTGGATGACATCACGGAGAACACTAACTGCGAGCTACACTTCAAAATGAAGAACATATCCATGAAGGTGGCGGATGCCGTTGCTTTTTCAAATTCCCCCGAGGCAACCTTCCATTGCAACCCGATTCCAGCGGGCTATGCTTGTGTCTTGGTTGATGAGGTGGTGGACCCATATTCGGAGCTATAGCTTGACATTCCTGGAGGTGACGACGAGCACACATTGGGAGAGGCCATACATCATGTCATCCTATGGAGAAAGGATTGCATCATCTTTCGAAGGCCACCGACACCGCGTCACCCGACTCCTCGTCGAAGTCCGCCACCGAGTCAGCAGACTCCCGCTCCTCCAAGTCCACCAACGCGTGAGGCCACTCCTCCTCCTCCAAGTCCGGCAAAGTGTCAGGCCACTCCTCCTCCAAGTCCGACACAGCGTCAGACGTCCACTCCTCCTCCAAGTCCGGCACAACCTCAGGCCACTGCAAGTCCGGCACAGCTTCAGGCCACTCCTCCTCGTCCAACTCAGCCCCGTCAGCCGTCTCCGCCGCCTCAGCAATCGCAGAAGAGACACCCCGCAGCTATGGTGCGTAGCGGTACGAGTCGAGGTCATAGTACAGGAAGTACAGGTGGAGGCAAGCGATATAAATATGGTCAAAACCTCACTACTCCTCTTCCTGTGAGGGCTTACGACAGGACCAAGGAGCAAACCAATGCCATAGTGCGGGCAGAACTCGACACCCATTTTGGATCGAAACCGCCACCGCCGCCAAGGGAGAAAGTGCCTGTGAAAGTAGTTGACCACTTCATTCGTATGGCTCAACCACCAGCTCCTAAGCCTGTTGACATAGACTATGAGCGCCACATCAGGAAGTTACATCGACAACGTCTACAGAAGGAGGCGAGCTCGAGCTCGAGCAAACAACAAGCAGATGTCAAAAAATGCGGGAAAATCGTTGCCCAGCTAGGAAAACAGGCGGCGCAATCGAACCCCCCGCTTGTTGTGCCGCCAACAACACGTGACAGTATGCGCGCCCAATATTATTGTGGCCAAACAGTTTACGTTCCCGAGGTGGGCGATGTGGTAATAACCCAGGAGCATATAATGCAGGCTGAAGAACTCAAGATCACTGTTGGACAACTCCTCGAGATCGAGGACATGCCTGGGATTACAGAGGAGGAAATAAAACGGAAATATGTCCGGGGCCAACCTTTGGTCGAGCCAGAAGATGTCAACAAGCTCCCAACGAGAATGTATGAATTGCATCAGTGGTACATGGACATTACCAAGAGATCCGATCGAGAGTCCCTCATGGTGTATGTCAAGAAGGATGATTACTACCATGAGAAAGCTGTGGCCGTTGAGTATTCTGAACTGTTTCAGTTATACAATCAAGACGCACTCGACAAATCTATCGTCAGTTGCTATTGTCTGTAAGTGATTTCTTTCTGTAATTTAAGTCTCAAGCTAGCTGTAGTGATCCTTTTGATCAATCATTACCTGTAATTATCCTCACTATATTCTTTTCTGTGGTATTATGCAGGATGAAGATGTATGAAATGAGAAAAGGTGGACGCTATGGCATTGGGTTCATTGACCCAAACACCGTTAATGAATACACGTGGAAAATAAACAAGCATCATGAAAAAGAGGTAGAGGACAGCATGCTAGAGTTCTTGAAGCGCCTCAAATACAATGAAGATATACTACTTCCTTACAACTTCCAGTGAGTCACACTTTTTTGTACTACAAATTCTCTGTTTTTGCCTACTAGCCAGCTACATGTTTTTGCTTACATATGCCCGCTTAATTAATACATGCAAACGTGTGTGCATGCAGATTTCACTGGATCTTGTGTATCATTAAAGTTGACGCCGGAACAGTTGAAATACTGGACTCGCTACTCAAAGCAAATAGTGACTATAACATCTTGTTTGGGATAGTCAACAGGTAATTTCAATCATTATTAACTATATATCTCGGCCTATTTACTTCGTCATTTCATGATATGAACTATTTAATAACCCCTTTATTCATTTTCTTTGTCGGCGGGCAGGGCTTGGGCAAGGTTCATCAGCGTCACGGAAGGCGAATGGAAACCACAGCTGAAATGGTTTCGACCCAAGGTAAGTAATTAAGTAGTACTAGCTAGCTAGCTAGCTGCCATCTCTTTAATTATCATGCTTGATTAATTATTATCTGATCAAATTAAATTCCATTCTCGTAATAAAGGCCCTGAAGCAGGCGCAGGGGACTGATCTGTGTGCATTCTGCGTTTGCGAGAACATTCGCATGATGGCGTTCGAAAGGAGCAGATCTCAAAGACAAGAGTGGGTACGCTTGTCAGAACACTATTCATAATTTTTACACCATTATCGATATCTAGTCACACAACTAATACACATGCATATTGATCTCCTTCTTAACAGTTCAAAGAGGTGCGGGACAAGCTCCTAGAAACGGAGCGCGTAGAAGCACTTCAAGAGGAAATAGCGGGATTTTTGCTCGACCAGGTCATAAATCCGAAGGGAGAATACTATTACCCGCTACCGCCCCCATCGACCAGGTCATGAACCACTTCCAATTGTCATCGTGCTCCGAAGGCACCAATTAGGCTAATGCCACTGGCTCCGAAGGCAACATGCATATGTAGGAGAAATTGTATATAGCTATACATGTGTGTACGTGTGAATTAATATGGTTTGTGAGACATTGATGATATATATATGATTGATTCTACTAGAAATTCTATTTATATATATATATATATATATGCATAACGTGTACAATGTGTAGTACCGTAAAATACCAGCAAACGAAAAAGAATTAAAATGGAAAACACAAAATTAAATGAAAAAGAAATCATAAAACCAAAAACCCCCCAAACATTTTAGTACCGGTTGGTGTTACCAACCGGTACTAAAGGGCTCCCGGCCCCCGGAGCTGGCTCCTGCCACGTGGTTGCCCTTTAGCACTGGTTCGTACTGAACCGGTACTAAAGGGGGGGGGGGGGACTTTAGTGCCGAAACTTTAGTGTCGGTTCCTAAACCGGCACTAAAGGGCCTTACGAACCGGTGCTATTGCCCGGTTCTGCACTAGTGTGATCACCTATGGCAGAGGAAATAATTATAGAGGATGAGGTCATTGCCCACAAGGGACTGAATGTTAGATGTGGTCATCTGATGTATTATCTATGGCAGAGGAAGAACTTGGTCATCTGACGCAGTACCTTTCATGAATCTAAAACAATAGTCAAGATAGATGGCAATGGTCTACGTTTTACATTCTTAAGCTATGGGATGTTTTCCTTGGATGATTCTATTTACGGTGTAGTATGTCAACTATGGCTAGGTTTATAGGTCCGGTGTCGGTTGGTAGATGCATAAAATACAGAAGACCTAGATATTTGCGTAACAGAGTGCCTGTCTTGTACCCCGAAGTGGCGATGCACCCTGTATTGCCGGTGAACTTCGAGTAGCAGGCTTGGACTGCTCTATGGTGGTCAGACCTCTTATGTACACCGTAGCTATACCTCGGGGGCATGACATTGCCAGTACCCCCGTAAGGCTGGCCATAGCGATGGTATCATCTTAGCCGGTATCATGCACTCAGAAATAACAAACATGCTGATGTGGCAGAGAATTAAAGAAGAAAGAGAGAGGATTAAAGTAACATAGGTAGATACGTTAAATGCTATACTACTTTGTGTCATGTATGACAATAAATATGATCACCTATGATACTACTCTATGATACTATGCACTATAAAGATAGTATCATACGCTAGTATCATATGCATGTTACTAGTATATGATACTCCCCACTATAAGTGCTCAAAGTCTTCAAAGTCGCGCCTACTGATCCTTTGACTACTCTTCATCCGAAGTGAGGTTCAATCATTGTTATCAGAATGATAACATATTTGACGCCGATCAAGGGCGTTCAATTTCCATCCCTCAACTCACAATAGACAAATCCCTAACTGTACCAACATTTATGGACATGCTAGAACCCCACCAAGCAATCCGTCCACCGCTAACGTTCTTCTTCTCCGAATCCCGCAACCGTTCGTTTATTTTGCCAGACATGTCGTGAAGAGCAGGCCGCTCATCCTATGTTGTACTGCAACAATGGCACCGTCCTCTGGTGCCGGGAAGCACGATGACAAGCATTTTATATAAATGTGAGCAACTACTAGTACAAGTTGCACAGTCGTCGAAGTTGCATTGCATCAAAGCATCAACAAGACCATCAAAATCTAGGCACTCGCATAAGTAATTAATGGTCAAGATTGAACATCATGGGCTGCCACACAGGGTTTGGATGGGTACACCATGATTGTGCGTGCTGGAGAGAGAGAGAGAGAGAGAGAGAGAGAGAGAGAGAGAGAGACTGGTTGTAGGTTAATTAATGCTCTTGGAAACAGAGAGGAGAGAGTTGACCCTGGAATGGCTGGCCTGAAAGAGAGGGCACATGAACCCATGCATGATTGACGTGTCGACGCATTCATGCATAGAGCCATGGCACAAATACTCGTCCATGGGAAATACACTTCAATTCCTGATTGTATATATACCCTATATGGGGATTTTTTAATAATTAAACAGAAAGTCAAAATAGTTCAGAATTTTTTTTAGAATAAACTTGACTTACTTTTGCACTAGTATGTAAATTTTCACGAAATAAAAATCAACGTTGACTTCACAGCGAAAAAAAAAATTATTTGCTATTATAGGTCACTATTCACACTATTTTGGTCAATTTTTTGTCTTTTTTGAAAAGAAGTCAAAGGGGGGTTTTCTTTTTGTGAAACTTTTCTCACAAGTACAATGTATGGTCTAGTTTATTTCGAAAATATTTTCAGATTTTTTTGACTTTTTGTTGAATTACTAAATTATTTTCCCATATAGGGTGTATATGTCCCCATAGACCAAAAGTTCCCCTCCATCCTACGATTGCTTTCTTTATAATAATTGTTGGAACCTCTGTTAACAATATTATCTTTATTTTGCTCTTTCGGGAAGATAAACTATCATCAGCCATTATACTTTGTTTTGGGTAGGTACATAATTTTTTTTGCTTATTTTTTTGTAAGAGTTTTGATTATTTGTGTTTGTTGTCTATATGCTCATTTTGAATTTGTATTTATATTTTTACAAGGGTTTTGATTATCGTTTTTTGGTGCATGTAGATTTGTTTTGTTTATTATGCACACAACTTATTTTTTGTGCAACACCATCTTCTTTTGTACGCACTTGCGTCATCTTTTTACGTACTTCAAAACGGTTGCCTGTGTCTTGGCAAACACAATCGATTTGTGGAGCGCCATAGAGGTATGTGTTTCGGTAAAAAATAACTAATCGATTTGTGGACTGTGCTATATTTCTATTTTTAGTAGAAAAGAAGTAAATGAAACATGCGGCAGTCCCTCTTTTGGTCGATATCAATGAACATGCTCATTTGCCTGATTTTCCATAACATGCTTGTTTTATCAGCGAAACTTGTCGATTTGGTTATGGGTTCTGATGTTGATAGTTTATCTTCCCAAAAGAATAAAATAGCAATAACTTTGTTATCAGATGTGACATATGTCATTCATAGAGAAAGCAACACAAACATTGCATATGTTTGCAAATTTACTAAACGTAGTCACCTTCAAAAAGAAAAGAAAAATACTCCCTCTGTGAACTTCTATAAGATGTTTTAGGTGACTACTTTACGAAGAAGGTAGTTCACAGAGAAAGCCAATATAAACAACTCCATGTACCAGCGAATTGCCTGAGTATTTCATCCATGGTTCTGTGCATGCATGTGACAGCGCGTGGATCGTGCATGGGTCCACGTGATGTCTCTTTCCGGCCAGGTGTTCTGGAGTCATTTCTGTCATCTCTCTTTCTCTAACACGCGCAATCATGGATTCCCAGTTAATGGTCATCATATGCAACAATGATTTAGTTGATGCTTTGAGGCCATGGTTATGCTCCAATTTATAGAAACTAGCAATGTGGCCCGTCCGATGTGCGGGCTAGAAGTATAGAATTAATAACGTGAACATATTATTTGATTACAGTAAAGTAAAATGTGGACCAAATGTAATGACATTTACAAATAAGACTAGGTAGATTGCATAGTCAATGTATATCCGTGAGATTTTGTTAACATATTCTTGGCATCACTGGAACAGTAATTTGGAGAAGAAGAGTAGAGCACCAGCAGTCGAGCGAAGTGGAGGTGCAGCCTGTCCATAAATTGACGTTGGCACGGTACGGTCAGGGAGCTGGCGGTTGAGAGTTGGCTGAATGGTCGATATACACGCCCATGAATCACGTACACACCCGATTATTGGAAAAGGACAGGAGGACAGTTAGGGGTGTTTGGTTCACGGACTTTTTAGTCTCCGAAACTAGAAAAAGTCCCTAGAAACCAAACGAGAGGAACTTTTTCTACAGGGATTAGAAAAAGACTCTACTAGAGAGTCTTTTTTGATTAGTCCTTGGGACTAGAAAAAGTCCTAGGACTTCTCAACCAAACACCCCCTTAGTGATCCCGGCCCCCGGCTGGAAGCTTCTCAGCATCATGTTCCTTCCGACGACCTACATTAATAATCTATAAGGCCTTCCTGCAACAGGTACTAGTATATTGCATGCACAAGCAAAGAATCTATAAATTCTACGTAATTCTCAAGCATTTGTCATTGAGTAGCAAGGAAAACAATGGCACTCTTGTCGTCGCTAGAGCTACACCACCTCCTCGTCTCCTTTCTTGTCTTGCTTCTCTCCTTGCTCTTCTGCTTCATCAAGTTGAGGAGTTCAAAGACTGTCCCAACGCTTCCAGCGGAATGGCCCCTGGTTGGAATGCTCCCTTCCGTTGTCGCCAACCTCCACCGCTTCCATGACTACGCCACCTCCTTGCTCGCCGCTGCCGGCAGTAGCTTTGTGTTTCGTGGGCCTGCCATGTACTTCTTCGTCACCTGCGACCCGACGAATGTCCGCCACATCTTCGCCTCGAACTTCACCAACTATCCCAAGGGCGAGGAGTTCGCTGCCATCTTCGACGCCATGGGGAACAGCTTCTTCAACGCGGACGGCGAGTCATGGCGCCGCCAGCGTGGCAGAGTGCAGCACCTCATGTCGAGCCCACAGCTGCTGGCTCACATGGCCCGCTGCTGCCGCGATAAGCTGGAGAACGGCCTCCTCCCCTTCTTGGCGCGCATGGAGAGCCTAACCTCGTTGGATATGCAGGACCTGTTTACCAGGTTCACATTCGACATGACGGCCATGTCGGTCTTCGGGGTCGACCCTGGCCTTCTGACCGCCGATATGCCACCTGTAATTGTGCCGGACGCCATGGAAGCTGTCATGGATGTAGGCTTCATCCGGAACATGGTGTCCGACACGACGTGTGGGTGTTTGATGTAATCTTGCTGGAAGTTGATGAAGTGTCTAAAAATTGGCCCGGAGCGGAAGCTCGCCGCAGCGCAATTGGAACTGCACCGATTTGTCAGAGAGATGATGAAGAAGTGGAGAGACGGACCAGTCCACATGGACATGGATAAAGAGCAAGATAAAAAGAAGGTACAAATTGTTTCTTCCTACATCCATGACCCAGAGTATACCGACGACCACGGAAAACCTAATGCTTTCCTGTACGCGACCCTGATCAACTACATGTTTGCTGGGCGTGACACGGTCGGCACGACCCTCACCTGGCTCTTCTACAACCTCATCAAACACCCACACGTCGTGTCGAGCATCAGAAGAGAACTAGCTCCCATTGCCATGCACAAAGCAACCACCACCAGCGGCAACCACATGATGATCTTTGAGCCAGAGGAGACCGAACCGATCGTCTACCTGCACGCGGCATTGTTCGAATCCATGAGGCTGTACCCACCGGGCCCCATCGAGCGCAAGACGGTGATGACCGACAACATACTGCCGAGCGGTCACAAGGTGCAAAGGGGTGAAACCATCCTGATTTCACTCTACTCAATGGGCAGGATGGAAGGTGTGTGGGGCAAGGATTGCACGGAGTACCGCCCAGAAAGGTGGGTCAAAGAGGACGGCAAGCTTCTGTACGTACCATCCTACAAGTTCCTAGCATTCAACGCCGGGCCGAGAACGTGCTTGGGCAAGCACATCTCGGTAGAGCAGATGAAGAGTGTCGTTGCCGCCATGGTGTGGAACTTCGATTTTGAAATGGTGGGAGGGCACGTTGTAGAGCCAAAGCCATCAGTTGTGCTCAAGATGAAGAATGGGTTGTGGGCCAAGATCCTCAAACGGCGCATCGAATGAAAGACAATACCAACCCAGCAGTACCGTGTAATTTGTCAAAGCTTCTTTTATTGATTCTAAGTTTATAAGTATACGTTCTTCCTTGCAGATGCATGGGTGCACGTAATGTAAAGTTTTAGAGTATTTCTGGATATCCCCACAATGTAAGAGGTACAATAGGTTGGCCCCCGTTTGTTGTAATTTGCTTGTACTAAAAAGGATCCATCATACTAAAAAAAACATCGATTTTTCCACTTCATTCTACATTACGTTTGTAGAAAAGTGCTTCACCATCTATAAAACCAAATAAGTTACTTTTTTTTGAAAGACAAATAAGTTACATTATGAAAACATATTTTGCGAAGCATCTAATGAAATCGATTTGGTTGTTATAGAAGCTATTATGCCTGTCATGGATATAATCTTGATAATACTAGGAGGTAGGAATGTAGAGGCAATGGTATCTAGTGAACGGCGCGGTTAAGAGTACGCTCAAGGATTTATACAGGTTGAGGCCCTCTGCAGCGGAGGTACAAAGTGTGGAAGTTCAACCTTCAGCCCCGGGCTTCCCTCCTTGCTTATATAAAGTGCGCCAGGTAGAGGTGCATAAAGGACTGGTATTAATGCTATTCATGACCTCAGGTGTGTCCGACTGTTTCATGACATTTACTACTGGTAGCTGCCGTATTTAACCGGGTTATATTGCTGTTGGATAACAACCGTCATCAAGACATCGTGGCCAAGAGATGGTCTAGTAGACAGCTGACTAATGGTCTAGCTGACAACTCCCTCCATCTTCGTCCGAGTGTTGGCACTCGACAGTCGGCTGAGCCGCAGTCCGACTGTTGGGGCTTAGTGCGGATTTGGGCCACCTTATCTCTGATGGGCTGATGATGAAGCCATTGCCTTTTGGACAGTATATTATGCAATCATGGGCCTCCGATGGGCCATTCGTATACTTGGGCCTACCCCGTATTTATAAAATCGACAGTAGCACCCGAGTCGGTCGAGGTCTCGCTGGAGAGTTGGTGTGTGCTTTCTTCCGGCAAGACGTCCGACTGATCAACGGATCTGAGGTTCGAGCAAGAGACCTCGGCAGACTCACTTTGTTCATGCCTGTGGAGGGACAAACATTGAGCAGCTGGGAAGAAGACTCGGTGATACCGCCCATTTTTCAATCTCTTCTGGAGAAGACGTCTCACGGCCCGAATGTGGGCGTATCATCAAATTCCGAGTGGTTGTCCAAGGCACCTGGGCTCGATCATGGGCCTGCCGGAACCCTTTCTATGGAACCGTCTGTGCAGACGGATATTCGGTTCCCTCGAGAGGGATTCTGACTCATGCCACACGGGGGATATCTGATACGTCTTTGTCGTATCTACTTTTTCAAATACTACTAATATTTTTTATCGGTCGAATATTAATTGGTCCGGTTTTGCATGTAATTCCTAGGTTCCGAGCACTAATAAGGTAAAAATGGAAAAAAAACCATCGGTGTGTTTGTAAGCATTTAAATATGACAACACTATATCAATATATAACTACATATTACATGTCAAACAATGAATGATGACAAATAAAATGGGACAACACTACAATGCATGGCCTATGGAATGGGGGATAAAATGTAATGTGCGACAGTCTACTAAACGGGAGACCCTTTTTGGGTTTCTAAACACAAGGGACCAGCCCAATTAATCCCTAGATTCCTGATTAATCACTTGTCTGAGCGATAAATTGGCTCAAATGATTAGAAAAGGTAAGGTATAAACTTAGCGGTCACCCATTGATAAGTGGTAAACTAGATGATAAATCGGTGAATCAGATGATATTTTGAACATTGGTTTTAATATATTGTTGTTCATGTATTTGTTTTGTCCTATATAAAATGTGGGCAAGAAATTGTTGATGCGGCTGCCTTGCAGTTATGTTATTTTCGAGCGGCTGTTGCGGCAATTGTGCCCTATTATATGGCCATATTTTTTGCCCTATTGGGTGCCCTACCATCAAATAACCTCGAAAGTATCCTTCTGCTCCAGACCTCGTAATAGTCCCCTTATGTGCTGGTTAGGGCTTCTGGTATCCACGCGCCGATGATATGATCCGACCTATCATACGAGGTGCACCTAGTTCGTTTGGTCAATGGTTGACTAGTCGGCCGGTCAACCGTTGGCTTTTGGACAAAAAGGAAAAGGAAATAAAAATTCCAAAAATTAATTAACGAAACATACACAAAGAAAGTTCTTGAAATAAAAAATTCACAGACTCAATTTTTTTGCGCAAATTCAAAAAAATCATGAAATCAAAAAAAGTCGGTTATTCTTGAAAAATAATCACGAATTAAAAAAACATTGTGGAAATTTTCAAATTTTATGATTTTTCAAAGAGATCCTTGATTTAAAAAAATCATAAATTTGGAAACAAAATCACGGATTTGAAACTAGTTCATCAATTTACTTCATGGATTTGGAAAATGTTCACTATTTTGGCTAAAAAATCACTAATTTGAAAATACTACATGCATTTGAAAAAGTACATGAATTCTAAAAGGTTCACAAATCTGAAGAAAAGTTCAATTTCTAAAAAGCCCGCCCACATAACAAAGAAAAAGAAAAGAAAAGAAAAGGGGTGAAATAGGAAGAAAAAAATGAAAAATGAAAAAGAATAGAGAAAAGAAAAAATGAAATAAAACAAAAAATAACCAGTCCAGAAAAAGAAAAAAAAAGAAGGCCTAGGAAGCTTCTAGAACTTCACAAACCAGGGAGAACCTCCTGCAAAAACTATTTGATCGGCCGGTCCAGCCTGATCGAATGGTGTGCCCCGCTTTGACAAAACGACAAAAACTAGCGCAAAAGAGCATTTCCAGCCGTGCTCCCAACAAGACCCCCAAGGCCTTTTTTATCTCCGGCGTCGAAAAATCGGCCCGGTCACGTCACCAGAAGCCCATTTTTCGCCGTTTAGGGACGAATTTGGCGCCAGCGGACCCAGATCGAACCCAGCGCGCTGGGGTGCCTGGAGGCACCGGGGAAATGGTTGTTGGCCGGAAACAAGTGGGCCTGCCAAGTCAGCGAATCGACGCCTTCGTCGCCCTCATCGCCTCAGTGCCGTGCCGGTCAGCCTTCTATTGATCCCTCACGGGCGGCGCAGTGAAGGCGTGCCGACGCGTGTCCCGTCCGCTCCCGCCATGCGTACACACGGCGGCCGCCCTCTCGCCGCCCACCCGCGACTATAAAGGCCGCCTCTCCCTTCGCCGGGGAACGCACACTCCCTCGCCACAGACCCTCTTCCCCCCTCTCGCCGCCGATGTCCCTCGCCATCTCACCGCCGACACCCCTCGCCCTCTCACCGCCGACGCGCGTCTCCCCTCTCTCCCTCGCCGATGACCATGGCCGAGCGCTATCCAGGCGATAGTGCGGCGGCCAACGGCTTCGGCTGCCGCCACCTGCAAGAGGACGAGGCACGCTTCCTCTACGAGGCCGACTATCCGGCGCCACCGGACATGAAGGTGCTGGGCTCGTGGAGGTTGAGCAGCGGAGGTGTCCCGGTGCCTCCGGCGCCCGCTGGTGCTGATCAGCGCACCGGTCGTTGCTGCCGGAGCAAGCGCGGAACCAGCCGAGGTACGCCCCCGTCAGCCACACACTGTGGACGGCGTACTTCGACCACCGCCACGAAGACCAGCTCGCCGCCACGGAAGGCGTCAAGCCCCGCGGCTACCTCAACTCTGAGGGGCGGAGCCAATGGTGGGGCGTCTCCGGCCGCACCCTCGAAGGTGTCCTCGAGCACATCAAGGCCGGCAACACGCCGTGCTTGGAGTACCTAGTGCGCCCCTCCTTCCGTCGCCACTGCGGCAGCTCCTGGATGTCGCGGCAATTGGAAACAACGACCTCCTCGTCATCGGGCTCTGGCTCCCTTTCCTCCGGATCCCTGGCGCTCCGCCCCTTCAAGCCGGAGCCACAGCAGACGCCGCTTGGGCGCCCACCCGCGGCGGTGCCCTCGTCATCAACGAGGGCGGCCGTGGCCCCTCTCCTCCCTCTTCCCGCCTCGTCAGGCCGAAGACCGAGCCGGGGTTGCTCCCCGTGAAGAAGGATCACGAGGCCATAGCCGCCGCTGACGAGACCGCCCTCAAATGTGCGTGGGAGGAATACGTCTGTGAGGAGATGGTGCGCCAGCGCTGCGCCCTCGAGCAGATCGGCGCTCGGCGTCGCTGACGCGAGGAGGGCGGCGTCGTCATCCTCGGCGATAGCAACAAGGAGCCGCCCGGGCCGTCCAACCCCTCATGCATCGGCGATGCTGGTCAGGGGTGCAGCAGGGACGACGCCGATGATGACGGCGACGACGACGACGGTGACTACACCAAGTTCTACAGGCTCCTCGGCATGTAGAAGGCGAGCGGTGGCTGCGTCGTAGTAGTAGTATTTAGTTATGGTTTTAGTTAGTATTTAAATTATGTTTTGTTTTTGTACAAATATCAATGAAATCGCCTAGTTTGGCCAAATTTGTGTCGTGTTTGGCCGGATTTTGTCCGAGTTTAGTTTTCAAAAAAACAGCATCTAGGGCGGCCTTGGGACGACGGCTGGGAAAACCGCCCCATGTTGATTTTTTCGCCGGCACGCCCCCAGGCGGCGCTATTTCAAGCCCCTGGGGGTCGAAGGAGTGTGGAGTAGGAGTCGAGTTCTCCTCCCACCGGTGCTACTCGTCGTGAGCCCTTATTTGGCACGTGAGGCGCCCCCAGTCGCGATAGCGCGCACCCTCCAGCCCAGCGCACCCTGTTGGGCCGGCCCATGCATGGGTGGTGCTCTCCCTGTTTTTATTTCGTTTTCGTTTTTTACTTTTAATTTATTTATAATTTTTTATTCTGTTAAAATAATTCGGGATTACAACAAGTTCTAAAAATTCCAAAAAATTGTGAACTATTAAAAAAAGTTCTTGAATTCAAAAAATGTTTGTGATCTAAAAAAGAATGAACATTTTTTAGTTTTATGATGATAGATTTTTATGAGTATTTTTTAATAATGACGATTTTTTTGTATTTGATGAACAAATTTTTTAATTTGATGAACAGTTTTTGAAGTTGATTTACAATTTTTATATTCTAGAAAATTTTACAAGAATAATGACGAAATTTTTAAATCAATGATTTTTTTTGAATTTGGTGTTTTTTTGAAAAATGATGATTTTTTTTGATTTGATGAACATGTTTTGAAAACAATGACCAAAAATAAAATTGAACGAACAATTTTTTACTTTGATGAATTTTTGTGAATTTAGATGAACATTTTTATATCTGATGAGCAAAAAGAATGGAATCTGATGAATATTTTTTGAATTGTTTAACAGTTTTGTACATGGTTGTACATGTTTTGAACTAGATGAACAAAAAATGTTCATGGAAAGAAAAATGCAAAAAAAGGTGAAAAGGTCAAGAAGAAAAAATACAGAAAGAAAAGGAAAACAGAAAAGAAAAAGGAAAAGGTTCAGTAGCTTTGGTTCAAGCTCCAGTAGCTCGGGAAAAGATGCCATTCTTCTGTGTTACACGTGCTAGCCAGATGACAAAGGGATGCTCATCTCGAATGAGTGTAGCAGTCCCAATATCCAAGGTATATTATCTTTTTTGCGGGGAAATATTGCAGCAGGTTTCTGAGCCCGAGTTCATCTACTTTGTTCATGTGAAGAGTAAATTCGACGTAAAAAATTGATGCCAACCATGCTCGAGCCTTTTATAGGTTCATGGAAAATTTCATGGCGATGTGCCATCGAAGGAGCTCTGGACAAAATAACATAATCAGAGGTTTGAAAATTTTGGAAAAAATGGATTTGGGAGCACTGATTTTGTAGTGAAGATGGACAACGCAACCAATTAACAGCCACGAATAATAGCGCATCGGAAAATTATGCAATTGTAATAATAACTATATGGCATTGCAATAGATTCTCTCTGAAATTTCCACACAAAAGAAAATTCTCTTTGCACTAACAATAGCTCCTCTTCTCTTCATTCTTGTTCTTCTCCTGGCATTTTTGTTGGCACGCGAACAAATAGCGATCCAACAAGCAATTAAAGCGTGTTAAAAAAGAAACAAGCAATTAAATCAAGCATATATATGCCGTTTTGCAGTGCATCCTTGCGTGGTTGATCCATGTCCCACGCACCCGCACACAGAGGCCGTCTCCGTCCACATGTTGTTGCTGCCTCCGTGCAATTCGGCGAATTCGGAAACCCGCACATGAGTTCTCCTCTCCTTGCCTTGTGAAAGAAGCTTGGCACATGCGCTGCTTGGCTCCCCGCGGAATCTTGGCACATGCGCTGAGTTTTTGATTTATTTATATATATTATTCTTATTGATTTTCACTATTATTGTTGGTTTTTTCTTTGTTTTCTTTAGTTCTTATTTTTCTGTTTAATATCTCTTTGGTTTTCTTTGTTTTTATTTTCAGTTTTCATAGGTTTTTTATTTTTTTATTTTTAACACATGTCTACTTTTTTAATACACATTGTTATTTTTTATTATAAGTATAACATTTCTTGATATATGTTAAACATGTTTCAAAGTATATGATGTTTTTTTTTCAAATACATAGCTAAAAGGTCGACGTCAATGACATAGGAGAAAGATAGACGATGACGGACAGAATCGACTACAATTGAATTTTTTTTCTGTCGACTGAAAATAAGCGACTCCAACAAATAAACCATGGTCGATTCGGAAGAATGGAAGATCGAAAAGATAAAAGGAAGCAACATGGGATTTGGCATCATTTGGTTTAATGTTTACCAATAAGAGCAACATTAGATCAGGACTAACCGACAAAAATCAATTATAACTAGTTAATAAACCCTTGGTCACAACACATTCAGTGTAAAATACTCCCTCTGTTAATAAATTTAAGATCGCTTAGATCGCTACTTTAGTGATCTAAACAACGAAAATACAAAGGTTTGCAATAGAGTAGTTTAATTCTGGGGTCTAGTAAAGTAAAGCCAAGACCAGACTGGCAACTGCATTCATGCAAACAAGAAGAATGGTTTATCTGAAGCCTGGTTTGATGGTATCAATCACGTCGATACTATATAAGAAATGATTCATTACGAGTATAATTTTCTTTGGATAAGATCCACTGATCAAGGGTCTACCCCGGCTTCATTACTAACAAAACTTGGAGAGTTTTACTCTGCCACAGCATCTAACATCCTAAATCAGCATCTAATGATACTTCCAAATGAGCAAAAAGCAGAAAACAGAGACTCTGGACATGTACACCGGTGAGTTTTGTTAGGCCGTCAGGCATGTTCCAACCCATCCTAACCTGAACGAGTGCAGTTCTTTGTTCACGCGAGAAGGTGTTTTAGTCCCACATCGGCAAGTTAAGGATACCAGGCCTTGTTTATAAGGGAGGAATATAACGACCCGTTCGTGCCCTTAAGGGAGCACACAAATTGGTGAGACGGTGGCCCATTGTGCGGCACTGCACAATTAGCAACTTAACAAATGATCAATGATAAAATCATTGTCAACAGATTTACCTCCGCGCATGACATGTGCGCTTGGCTTTTTATTTAATTTTTTCAACTTTATCTCATTTTTTAACACCCCTTCTTATGCAATTGCCTACAACATATTTAACATCCTAAATCTGCTCATTTCATTTATCGTGCAGGTATCTATTTTTTCCATATTCAAATGTTGGCATGGTTCTTCTAAATTCACATTTTTGTTGTCTTAAGTTTTTTTTATTCCAAAAAGGTGAACTATTGTCGTATCAAGAAGAAATATACAAATAAATAAACCATCACTGGTACACGTACAGATACAAATAAATAATCTCTAATCTCCTCTCATCCCCGCTCCCTCCTCTTCGAGCCCCAACATGCAAGGTCATAACAGATGGTGACCACGCCCTAGGGGTCAGCTCGGCCCATCCGGCGGCTCCGACATGCCACCCATTCAATGCTGTAGGCAAAGTAGCCACACCATTGCTGAACACTCCAGACTCAAATGGTCGCACACCACCCGTAGCTCCAGCCGACGGGGCCACCCACCAAGCGTTGACAAGGCCCGCATCCCAACCATCCCCGTCTTAGGCCTCCTTTGGGTTGTAGAATTTTTATAAGAATTCTATAGGATAGGATTTGCAAAGGAAAAATTCCTTTGAAGCCCATTGTTTTGTAGGAATGGATTCCTATTCCTATGTAGGATAGGAATCAATCATTCACGTTTTGGAGGAAAAAAACATTAGCCCAGACTTAATGGAAAAAATCCTATCCTATGCACCAAATGACATCTCTTTCTCTATAGGAATTGACATGCATGTCATCTCACTTTCTATGATTTTCCCATTCCTATAAAATTCCTATCCTATGAATCAAAGAAGGCCTTAACGGGCAACCCCTCCTCTCCGTCTCCCACTCTGTTGGACGTGAGGTGGTAAGCGGTGGTGGCGCCGCTCCAGTAGGCAGCCAATGGCAACGCCCGTCGAGGGATGTCGGCAGTCTATTGGGAGTACATACATCATAGAATGGGACTGAGGGTATCTCCAACATGAATCACCGAATGCACCTGATAAAATATCCGTAGACACGTCCGACCAGGCGTCGGCCATCCAACGCTATACCCCCCCCTGTTGGGGAACGTAGCAGAAATTCAAAATTTTCTACGCATCACCAAGATCAATCTATGGAGAAGTCTAGCAACGAGGGAAGGAGAGTGCATCTACATACCCTTGTAGATCGCTAAGCAGAAGCGTTCAAGTGAACGGGGTTGATGGAGTCGTACTCGTCGTGATCCAAATCACCGAAGATCCTAGTGCCGAACGGACGGCACCTCCGTGTTCAACACACGTACAGCCCGGTGACGTCTCCTACGCCTTGATCCAGCAAGGGGAGAAGGAGAGGTTGGGGAAGACTCCATCCAGCAGCAGCACGACGGCGTGGTGGTGGCGCAGGAGCGTGGTACTCCAGCAGGGCTTCGCCAAGCACTGCAAGAGACGAGGAGGGAGAGGGGTAGGGCTGCGCCAAGAAGGAGATTGAATCGTGTATATAGGGGGAGGGGAGGGGCTGCGCCCCCACCTAGGTTTCCACCCCTAGGGGTGGCGGCCAGCCCTAGATCCCATCTAGGGGGGGGGGGGCAAGGGGGGAGAGAGGGGGGCGCACCACTAGGTGGGCCTTAGGCCCATCTGAGCCTAGGGTTTGCCCCCTTCCACTCTCCCTTGCGCCTTGGGCCTTGGTGGGGGGGGGGGGGCGCACCAGCCCACCTGGGGCTGGTCCCCTCCCACACTTGGCCCATGCAGCCCTCCGGGGCTGGTGGCCCCACTTGGTGGACCCCCGGGTGTTGGAAATATGCCCTAGAGGCAATAATAAATTGATTATTATTATATTTCCTTGTTCATGATAATCGTTTATTATCCATGCTAGAATTGTATTGATAGGAAACTTAGATACATATGTGGATACATAGACAACACCATGTCCCTAGTAAGCCTCTAGTTGACTAGCTCGTTGATCAATAGATGGTTACGGTTTCCTGACCATGGACATTGGATGTCATTGATAACGGGATCACATCATTAGGAGAATGATGTGATGAACAAGACCCAATCCAAAGCCTAGCACAAGATCATGTAGTTCGTATGCTAAAGCTTTTCTTATGTCAAGTATCATTTCCTTAGACCATGAGATTGTGCAACTCCCGGATACCGTAGGAGTGCTTTGGGTGTGCCAAACGTCACAACGTAACTGGGTGGCTATAAAGGTACACTACAGGTATCTCCGAAAGTGTCTGTTGGGTTGGCACGAATCGAGACTGGGATTTGTCACTCCGTGTAAACGGAGAGGTATCTCTGGGCCCACTTGGTAGGACATCATCATAATGTGCACAATGTGATCAAGGAGTTGATCACGGGATGATGTGTTACGGAACGAGTAAAAGAGACTTGCCAGTAACGATATTGAACAAGGTATCGGGATACCGACGATCGAATCTCGGGCAAGTATCGTACCGATAGACAAAGGGAATTGTATACGGGATTGATTAAGTCCTTGACATCGTGGTTCATCCGATGAGATCATCGTGGAACATGTGGGAGCCAACATGGGTATCCAGATCCCGCTGTTGGTTATTGACCGGAGGACGTCTCGGTCATGTCTGCATGGTTCCCGAACCCGTAGGGTCTACACACTTAAGGTTCGATGACGCTAGGGTTATAGGGAATAGATATACGTGGTTACCGAATGTTGTTCGGAGTCCCGGATGAGATCCCGGACATCACGAGGAGTTCCGGAATGGTTCGGAGGTAAAGATTTATATATGGGAAGTCCTGTTTTGGTCGCCGGAAAAGTTTCGGGGTTTATCGGTAACGTACCGGGACCACCGGGAGGGTCCCGGGGGTCCACCAAGTGGGGCCACAAGCCCCGGAGGGCTGCATAGGCCAAGTGTGGGAGGGGACCAGCCCCATGTGGGCTGGTGCGCCCCCCACAAGGGCCCAAGGCGCAAGGGAGAGGAGAAGGGGGCAAACCCTAGGGCAGATGGGCCCTAAGGCCCACCCTGGTGCGCCTCCCCCTCTCCCCTCCCCTTGGCCGCCCCTAGATGGGATCTAGGGGGCTGCCGCCACCCCTAGGGAGGGAACCCTAGGTGGGGGCGCAGCCCCTCCCCTTCCCTTATATATACTTGAGGTTTGGGCTGCCCAACACACACGAGTTCCTCTCCTTCTTGGCGCAGCCCTACCCCTCTCCCTCCTCGTCTCTTGCGGTGCTTGGTGAAGCCCTGCTGGAGTACCACGCTCCTCCACCACCACCACGCCGTTGTGCTGCTGCTGGATGAAGTCTTCCTCAACCTCTCCCTCTCTCCTTGCTGGATCAAGGCATGGGAGACGTCACCGGGCTGTACGTGTGTTGAACGCGGAGGTGCCGTCCGTTCGGCACTAGGATCTCCGGTGATTTGGATCACGACGAGTACGACTCCTTCAACCCCGTTCTCTTGAACGCTTCCGCTTAGCGATCTACAAGGGTATGTAGATGCACTCTCCTTCCCCTCGTTGCTGGTCTCTCCATAAATAGATCTTGGTGGCACGTAGGAAATTTTTTGAATTTCTGCTACGTTCCCCAACAGTGGCATCATGAGCTAGGTCTATTGCGTAGATTCTATGCACGAGTAGAACACAAAGTAGTTGTGGGCGTTGATTTTGTTCAATATGCTTACCGTTACTAGTCCAATCTTGATTCGGCGGCATTGTGGGATGAAGCGGCCCGGACCAACCGTAGACGTACGCTTATGTGAGACCGGTTCCACCGACTAACATGCACTAGTTGTATAAGGTGGCTGGCGGGTGTCTGTCTCTCCCACTTTAGTCGGATCGGATTCGATGAAAAGGGTCCTTATGAAGGGTAAATAGCAATTGGCATATCACGTTGTGGTTTTGCGTAGGTAAGAAACGTTCTTGCTAGAAACCCATAGCAGCCACGTAAAACATGCAAACAACAATTAGATGATGTCTAACTTGTTTTTGCAGGGTATGCTATGTGATGTGATATGGCCAAGAAGAATGTGATGAATGATATGTGATGTATGAGATTGATCATGTTCTTGTAATAGGAATCACGACTTGCATGTCGATGAGTATGACAACCGGCAGGAGCCATAGGAGTTGTCTTAATTTATTTATGACCTGCGTGTCAACATAAACGTCATGTAATTACTTTACTTTATTGCTAACCATTAGCTGTAGTAGTAGAAGTAATAGTTGGCGAGACAACTTCATGAAGACACGATGATGGAGATCATGATGATGGAGATCATGGTGTCATGCCGGTGACGATGATGATCACGGAGCCCCGAAGATGGAGATCAAAAGGAGCAATATGATACTGGCCATATCATGTCACTTTTTGATTGCATGTGATGTTTATCATGTTTATACATCTTATTTGCTTAGAACGACGGTAGTAAATAAGATGATCCCTCATTAAAATTTCAAGAAGGTGTTCCCCCTAACTGTGCACCGTTGCGAAAGTTCGTCGTTTCGAAGCACCACGTGATGATCGGGTGTGATAGATTCTTACGTTGGAATACAACGGGTGTTGACGAGCCTAGCATGTACAGACATGGCCTCGGAACACATGCGAAACACTTAGGTTAACTTGACGAGCCTAGCATGTACAGACATGGCCTCGGAACACAAGAGACCGAAAGGTCGAGCATGAGTCATATAGAAGATACGATCAACATGAAGATGTTCACTGATGTTGACTAGTCCGTCTCACGTGATGATCGGACACGGCCTAGTTGACTCGGATCATGTAATCACTTAGATGACTAGAGGGATGTCTATCTGAGTGGGAGTTCATAAGATGAACTTAATTATCCTGAACATAGTCAAAAGGTCTTCGGAAATTATGTCGTAGCTCGCGCTTCAGTTCTACTATTTAGATATGTTCCTAGAGTAAATTTAGTTGAAAGTTGATACTAGCAATTATGCGGACTAGGTCCGTAAACTTAGGATTGCCCTCATTGCTTCATAGAAGGCTTATGTCCTTAATGCACCGCTCAGTGTGCTGAACCTCGAACGTCGTCTGTGGATGTTGCGAAAATCTGACATACACATTTTGATAACTACGTGATAGTTCAGTTAAACGGTTTAGAGTTGAGGCACCGAAGACGTTTTAAAACGTCACGAAACATATGAGATGTTTCGAGGGCTGAAATTGGGATTTCAGGCTCGTGCCCATGTCAAGAGGTATAAGACCTCTGACGATTTTCTTAGCCTGCAAACTAAGGGAGAAAAGCTCAATTGTTGAGCTTGTGCTCAGATTGTCTGAGTACAACAATCATTTGAATCGAGTGGGAGTTGATCTTCCAGATGAGACAGTGATGGTTCTCCGAAGTCATTACCACCAAGCTGCTAGAGCCTCGTGATGAACTATAATATATCGGGGACATATATGATGATCCTTGAGATATTCGCGATGTTTGACACCACAAAAGTAGAAATCAAGAAGGAGCATCAATTGTTGATGGTTGGTGAAACCACTAGTTTCAAGAAGGGCAAGGGCAAGAAGGGATACTTCATGAAACGGCAAATCAGCTGCTGCTCTAGTGAAGAAACCCAAGGTTGAACCCAAACCCGAGACTAAGTGCTTCTGTAATAAGGAGAACAGTCACTAAAGCAGAACCACCCTAGATACTTGGTAGATGAGAAGGCTGGCTAGGTCGACAGAAGTATATTGGATATGCATTATAATGTGTACTTTACTAGTACTCCTAGTAGCACCAGGGTATTAGATACCAGTTCGGTTGCTAAGTGTTAGTAACTCGAAACAAAAGGCTACGGAATAAACGGAGACTAGCTAAAAGGTGAGCTGGCGATATGTGTTGGAAGTTTTTCCCAAGCTTGATGTGATCAAGCATCGCACACTCCCTCTACCATCGAGATTGGTGTTTGCGTTGAGCATAGACATGATTGGATTATGTCTATCGCAATACGGTTATTCATTTAAGGAGAATAATGGTTACTCTGTTTATTTGAATAATACCTTCAATGGTCTTGCACCTAAAACAAATGGTTTATTGAATCTCGATCGTAGTGATACACATGTTCATGCCAAAAGATATAAGATAGTAATGATAGTACCACCTGCTTGTGGCACTGCCACGTAAGTCATATCGGTATAAAACGCATGAAGAAGCTCCATGCTGATGGATCTTTGGGCTCACTCGTTTTTGAAAAGTTTGAGACATGCGAACCATGTCTATTGGTGTATATGCATGAAGAAACTCCATGCAAATGGACCGTTTGGACTCACTTGATTTTGAATCAATTGAGACATGCAAATCATACCACATGGGCAAGATGACTGAAAGCCTCGTTTTCAGTAAAATGGAACTAGAAAGCAACTTGTTGGAAGTAATACATTTTGATGTGTGCAGTCCAATGAGTGCTGAGGCGTGTAGTGGATATCGTTATGTTCTTACTTCACAGATGATTTGAGTAGATACTGAGTATATTTACTTGATGAAACATAAGTCTGAATTATTGAAAGGTTCAAGTAATTTCAGAGTGAAGTTGAACATCGTCGTGACAAGAGGATAAAATGTCTATGATATGATCGTAGAGATGAATATCTGAATTACGAATTTGGCACAGAATTAAGACATTGTGGAAATTGTTTCACAACCGATACAGCCTGGAACACCATAGTGTGATGGTGTGTCCGAACATCATAACTGCACCCTATTGGATATGATGCATATCATGATGTCTCTTATTGAATTACCATGATAGTTTATGGGTTAGGCATTAGAGACAACCACATTCACTTTAAAAGGGCACCACGTAATTCCGATGAGATGACACCGTATGAACTATGGCTTAGAGAAACCTAAGCTGTCATTTCTTAAAAGTTTGGGGCTGCGACGCTTATGTGAAAAAGGTTTCAGGCTGATAAGCACGAACCCAAAGCGGATAAATGCATCTTCATAGGACACCCAAAACAGTTGGGTATACCTCCTGTCTCAGATCCGAAAGCAATAAGGGATTGTTTCTAGAATCGGGTCCTTCTCGAGGAAAAGTTTCTCTCGAAAGAATTGAGTGGGAGGATGGTGGAAACTTGATGAGGTTATTGAACCGTCTCTTCAACTAGTGTGTGGCAGGGCACAGGGAGTTGTTCCTGTGGCACCTACACCAATTGAAGTGGAAGCTTATGATAGTGATCATGAAACTTCAGATCAAGTCACTTCCAAACCTCGTGGGATGACAAGGATGCGTACTACTTCAGAGTGGTACGTAATCCTGTCTTGGAAGTCATGTTGCTAGACAACAATGAACCTACGAGCTATGGAGAAGCGATGGTGGGCCCGGATTCCGATAAATGGCTCGAGGCCATAAAATCCGAGAGAGGATCCATGTATGAAAACAAAGTGTAGACTTTGGCAGAACGGCTCGATGGTCGTAAGACTGTTGAGTACAGATGGATTTTAAAAGGAAGACGGACAATGATGGTAAAGTATCACCATTAAGAAAGCTCGACTTGTCGTTAAGATGTTTTCCGACAAGTTCAAGGAGTTGACTACGATGAGACTTTCTCACTCGTAGCGATGCTAAGAGTCCGTTGGAATTATATTAGCAGTCACTACATTATTTATGAAATCTTGCAGATAGGATGTCAAAACATTGTTTCCTCGACGATTTTCTTGAGGAAAGGTTGTATGCGATACAACCGGAAGGTTTTGTCAATCCTGAAAGATGCTAATAAGTATGCAAAGCTCTAGCAATCCTTCTAAGGACTGGAGTAAGCATCTCGTTGTTGGAATGTATGCTTTGATGAGATGATCAAAGTTTTGGGTTTATACAAAGTTTATGAGAAACTTGTATTTCCAAAGAAGTGAGTGGGAGCACTATAGAATTTCCGATGAGTATATGTTGTTAACATATTGTTGATCGGAAATGATGTAGAATTTCTGGAAAGCATATAGGGTTATTTGGAAAGTGTTTTTCAATGGAAAGACTGGATTAAGCTACTTGAACATTGAGCATCAAGATCTATAAGGATAGATCAAAACGCTTAATGGTACTTTCAACTGAGCACATACCTTGACATGATCTTGAAGGTGTTCAAGATGGATCAGTCAAAGAAGGAGTTCTTGCCTGAGTTGTAAGGTATGAAGTTAAAGCTCGACCACGGCAGAATAGAGAGAAAGGACGAAGGTCGTCCCCTATGCTTAAGACGTAGGCTCTACAGTATGCTATGCTGTGTACCGCACCTGAAGTGTGCCTTGCCATGAGTCAGTCAAGGGGTACAAGAGTGATCCAAGAATGGATCACAGGACAGCGGTCAAAGTTATCCTTAGTAACTAGTGGACTAAGGAATTTTCTCGATTATGGAGGTGGTAAAGACTTCGTCGTAAAGGGTTACGCCGATGCAAACTTTGACACTAATCCAGATTATTCGGAGTAGTAAACTGGATTCGTATAATAGAACAGTTATTTGGAATAGCTCCAAATAGAACGTGGTAGCTGCATCTAGGAGTTGACATAGAGATTTGTGAAGTACATAAGGATCTGAATGTTGCAGACCCGTTGACTAAAACATCTCTCACAAGCATAACATGATCAAACCCAGAACTCATCGAGTGTTAATCACATGGTAATGTGAACAAGATTATTGACTCTAGTAAACTCTTTGGGTGTTAGTCACATGGGGATGTGACCTTGAGTGTTAATCACATATCGATGTGAACTGGATTATTGACTCTAGTGCAAGTGGGAGACTGTTGGAAATATGCCCTAGAGGCAATAATAAATTGATTATTATTATATTTCCTTGTTCATGATAATCGTTTATTATCCATGCTAGAATTGTATTGATAGGAAACTCAGATACATGTATGGATACAAAGACAACACCATGTCCCTAGTAAGCGTCTAGTTGACTAGCTCGTTGATCAATAGATGGTTACGGTTTCCTGACCATGGACATTGGATGTCATTGATAACGGGATCACATCATTAGGAGAATGATGTGATGGACAAGACCCAATCCTAAGCCTAGCACAAGATCATGTAGTTCCTATGCTAAAGCTTTTCTTATGTCAAGTATCATTTCCTTAGACCATGAGATTGTGCAACTCCCGGATACCGTATGAGTGCTTTGGGTGTGCCAAACGTCACAACGTAACTGGGTGGCTATAAAGTTACACTACAGGTATCTCCGAAAGTGTCTGTTGGGTTGGCACGAATCGAGACTGGGATTTGTCACTCCGTGTAAACGGAGAGGTATCTCTGGGCCCACTTGGTAGGACATCATCATAATGTGCACAATGTGATCAAGGAGTTGATCATGGGATGATGTGTTACGGAACGAGTAAAAGAGACTTGCCAGTAACGATATTGAACAAGGTATCGGGATACCGACGATCGAATCTCGGGCAAGTATCGTACCGATAGACAAAGGGAATTGTATACGGGATTGATTAAGTCCTTGACATCGTGGTTCATCCGATGAGATCATCGTGGAACATGTGGGAGCCAACATGGGTATCCAGATCCCGCTATTGGTTATTGACCGGAGGACGTCTCGGTCATGTCTGCATGGTTCCCGAACCCGTAGGGTCTACACACTTAAGGTTCGATGACGCTAGGGTTATAGGGAATAGATATACGTGGTTACCGAATGTTTTTCGGAGTCCCGGATGAGATCCCGGACATCACGAGGAGTTCCGGAATGGTTCGGAGGTAAAGATTTATATATGGGAAGTCCTGTTTTGGTCGCCGGAAAAGTTTTGGGGTTTATCGGTAACATACCGGGACCACCGGGAGGGTCCCGGGGGTCCACCAAGTGGGGCCACAAGCCCCGGAGGGCTGCATAGGCCAAGTGTGGGAGGGGACCAGCCCCATGTGGGCTGGTGCGCCCCCCACAAGGGCCCAAGGCGCAAGGGAGAGGAGAAGGGGGCAAACCCTAGGGCAGATGGGCCCTAAGGCCCACCCTGGTGCGCCTCCCCCTCTCCCCTCCCCTTGGCCGCCCCTAGATGGGATCTAGGGGGCTGCCGCCACCCCTAGGGAGGGAACCCTAGGTGGGGGCGCAGCCCCTCCCCTTCCCTTATATATACTTGAGGTTTGGGCTGCCCAACACACACGAGTTCCTCTCCTTCTTGGCGCAGCCCTACCCCTCTCCCTCCTCGTCTCTTGCGGTGCTTTGTGAAGCCCTGCTGGAGAACCACGCTCCTCCACCACCACCACGCCGTTGTGCTGCTGCTGGATGAAGTCTTCCTCAACCTCTCCCATTCTCCTTGCTGGATCAAGGCATGGGAGACGTCACCGGGCTGTACGTGTGTTGAACGCGGAGGTGCCGTCCGTTCGGCACTAGGATCTTCGGTGATTTGGATCACGATGAGTACGACTCCTTCAACCCCGTTCTCTTGAACGCTTCCGCTTAGCGATCTACAAGGGTATGTAGATGCACTCTCCTTCCCCTCGTTGCTGGTCTCTCCATAGATAGATCTTGGTGGCACGTAGGAAATTTTTTGAATTTCTGCTACGTTCCCCAACAGTGGCATCATGAGCTAGGTCTATTGCGTAGATTCTATGCACGAGTAGAACACAAAGTATTTGTGGGCGTTGATTTTGTTCAATATGCTTACCGTTACTAGTCCAATCTTGATTCGGCGGCATTGTGGGATGAAGCGGCCCGGACCAACCTTAGACGTACGCTTACGTGAGACCGGTTCCACCGACTAACATGCACTAGTTGCATAAGGTGGCTGGCGGGTGTCTGTCTCTCCCACTTTAGTCGGATCGGATTCGATGAAAAGGGTCCTTATGAAGGGTAAATAGCAATTGGCATATCACGTTGTGGTTTTGCGTAGGTAAGAAACGTTCTTGCTAGAAACCCATAGCAGCCACGTAAAACATGCAAACAACAATTAGAGGACGTCTAACTTGTTTTTGCAGGGTATGCTATGTGATGTGATATGGCCAAGAAGAATGTGATGAATGATATGTGATGTATGAGATTGATCATGTTCTTGTAATAGGAATGACGACTTGCATGTCGATGAGTATGACAACCGGCAGGAGCCATAGGAGTTGTCTTAATTTATTTATGACCTGCGTGTCAACATAAACGTCATGTAATTACTTTACTTTATTGCTAACCGTTAGCTGTAGTAGTAGAAGTAATAGTTGTCGAGACAACTTCATGAAGACACGATGATGGAGATCATGGTGTCATGCCGGTGACGATGATGATCATGGAGCCCCGAAGATGGAGATCAAAAGGAGCAATATGATATTGGCCATATCATGTCACTTTTTGATTGCATGTGATGTTTATCATGTTTATACATCTTATTTGCTTAGAACGACGGTAGTAAATAAGATGATCCC
The DNA here is from genome assembly GCF_056163025.1 of Triticum urartu. Taxonomy (NCBI): domain Eukaryota; kingdom Viridiplantae; phylum Streptophyta; class Magnoliopsida; order Poales; family Poaceae; genus Triticum; species Triticum urartu. The sequence continues at coordinate 9,842,782 of NC_141879.1, forward strand.
TCATTAAAATTTCAAGAAGGTGTTCCCCCTAACTGTACACCGTTGCGAAAGTTTGTCGTTTCGAAGCACCACGTGATTATCGGGTGTGATAGATTCTTACGTTCGAATACAACGGGTGTTGACGAGCCTAGCATGTACAGACATGGCCTCGGAACACATGCGAAACACTTAGGTTAACTTGACGAGCCTAGCATGTACAGACATGGCCTCGGAACACAAGAGACCGAAAGGTCGAGCATGAGTCGTATAGAAGATATGATCAAGCACGGAGAAAGAGGGTTTATGATGGAAGACAATGAAGAAGAAGAGGACGACGACAGCTATCCTGGCCATGGGTTCCCTGAATACGATGATACAACAATGGGGGAAGAAGCTGAGCCGGTAATGCGGGAAGAAGCTGAAGACGAGGCATCAGATGAGCCCGTTGATGATCTAGGTCGGGCCATTGCCGATGCAAAGGGAAACTGCGCAAGTGATTTGGAGAAGAAAAAGTTGCAGCGCATGTTAGAGGATCACAAAAAAATGTTGTACCTGAATTGCGTAGGTGACAAGAAAAAGCTGGGCACCACACTGGAATTGCTGCAATGGAAGGCAGAGAATGGTGTATCTGACAAGGGATTTGGAAAGTTGCTGGTAATGATAAAGGATATGCTTCCAAAGGACAACGAATTGCCCGAGAGTACGTACGAAGCAAAGAAGGCTGTCTGCCCTCTAGGGTTAGAGGTGCAGAAGATACATGCATGCCCTAATGATTGCATCCTCTACCGCGGTGAGTACGAGGATTTGAACGCTTGCCCGGTATGTGGTGCATTGCGCTCTAAGATCAGCCGCGATGACCCTGGTGATGTCGAGGGCGGCGCCCCAGGAAGAAGATTCCTGCCAAGGTGATGTGGTATGCTCCTATAATACCACGGTTGAAACGTTTGTTCCAAAACAAAGAGCATGCCAAGGCGATGCGATGGCACAGAGAAGACCGTAAGAAAGACGGAAAGTTGAGAGTACCCGCTGACGGGTCGCAGTGGAGAAAAATCGAAAGAAAGTACGGGAAGGAGTTTGCAGATGACGCAAGGAGCGTATGGTTTGGTCTAAGCGCAGATGGCATTAATCCTTTTGGGGAGCAGAGCAGCAACCATAGCACCTGGCCTGTGACTCTATGTTTGTATAACCTTCCTCCTTGGTTGTGCATGAAGCGGAAGTTCATTATGATGCCAGTGCTCATCCAAGGCCCTAAGCAACCCGGCAACGACATTGATGTGTACCTAAGGCCATTAGTTGAAGAACTCTTACAACTGTGGAATGGAACAGGTGTACGTGCGTGGGATGAGCACATGGGGGAAGAATTTGACCTAAAGGCGTTGCTGTTCGTGAACATCAATGATTGGCCTGCTCTCAGTAACCTTTCAGGACAGACAAACAAGGGATACTGCGCATGCACGCACTGTTTGGACGATACCGACAGTATATATTTGGCTAATAAGAATGTGTACCTGGGACATCGTCGATTTCTTCCGAGCAGGCATCCCGTAAGAAAGAAAGGCAAGCATTTCAAAGGTGAGGCGGATCACCGGACGAAGCCTCGCCACCGTACTGGTGCTGATGTACATGATATGGTCAAGGATTTGAAGGTGGTCTTTGGAAAGGGTCCTGGTGGACAACCTATTCCGAATGACGCTGACGGACGCGCACCCATGTGGAAGAAGAAATCTATATTTTGGGACCTGCCCTATTGGAAAGACCTCGAGGTCCGCTCCGCAATCGACGTGATGCACGTGACGAAGAATCTTTGTGTGACCCTGCTTGGCTTCTTGGGCATGTATGGGAAGACAAAAGATACACCTGAGGCACGGGAGGACCAGCAACGTATGCACGGAAAAGACGGCATACATCAGGGTCATGCAAGCTACGCTCTTACCAAAGAAGAGAAGGAAATCTTCTTTGAATGCCTGCTCAGTATTAAGGTACCGTCTGGCTTCTCGTCGAATATAAAGGGAATAATAAACATGGCAGAGAAAAAGTTCCAGAACCTGAAGTCTCATGACTGCCACGTGATTATGACGCAACTGCTTCCGGTTGCATTGAGGGGGCTTCTACCGGAAAACGTTCGATTAGCCATTGTGAAGCCATGTGCATTTCTCAATGCAATCTCTCAGAAGGTAATCGATCCAGAAATCATACCAAGGTTACAGAATGATTTGGTGCAATGTCTTGTCAGTTTTGAGTTGGTGTTCCCACCATTCTTCTTCAACATCATGACGCACGTCCTAGTTCACCTATGCGAAGAGATTAACGTTTTGGGTCCTGTATTTCTACACAATATGTTCCCCTTTGAGAGGTTCATGGGAGTCTTAAAGAAATATGTTCATAACCGTGCTAGGCCAGAAGGAAGCATCTCCAAGGGCCGTCAAAATGAGGAGGTCATTGAGTTTTGTATTGACTTTATTCCTGACCTTAAGCCGATTGGTGTTCCTGAATCGCGGCATAAGGGCAGACTGGATGGAAAAGGCACGCTAGGAGGGGAACAAATAATATGTATGGATGGACATTCTCTCACTGAAGCACACTACACAGTTCTATAGAATTCCGCCTTGGTGGCTCCGTATATGGATGAACACAAGAATTTGCTACGCTCCAAACACCCGGAGCGGTCTGATGACTGGATTACACGTGAACAAACCAGGAGTTTCGCCAGCTGGTTGCAAGCACGTACCATGCATGACACCTCTATTGAAGATGACCTGTACTTGCTGTCCCAGTTACCATCTTCGAATATAATGACTTTCAAAGGGTACGAGATAAATGGTAATACATTTTACATGATCGCCCAAGATAATAAGAGCACCAACCAAAACAGTGGTGTCCGCTTTGATGCAGAAACCAAGACGGGAGAGGAAACATATTATGGTTATATACAGGACATATGGGAACTTGACTATCGACGTGGTTTGAAGGTCCCTTTGTTTCGGTGCAAATGGGTCAATATGACACGAGGCGGGGTAACGGAAGACCCGCAGTACGGAATGACAACAGTGGATCTCAACAATCTTGCGTATGCAGACGAACCATTCGTCCTAGCCAATGATGTGGCACAGGTTTTCTATGTGAAGGACATGTCTACCAAGCCAAGAAAAAGAAAAGATAAGGAAGCGAATGCATCGTACGATGAGCCAAAGCGGCACATAGTTCTTTCTGGGAAGAGAAACATCGTGGGAGTGGATGACAAGACAGACAAGTCAGAAGATTATGAAAAGTTTGATGAAATTGCTCCATTCACAGTGAATATTGACCCGAGCATCCCATTAAATGATGAAGATTTTCCATGGCTACGACGCAAAGGGACACACGCGAAGAAAAAGTTTCACACCCAAAGATCTGGGATGTGATCGGCTTAACTATCATCACTTTCTTCTGTGTTTCACACCCAGGAGGGAATCTCTGTAATAGTTAGGGTAGCTAGTTATGTGTTTTGGCATTTGAAACGCGAAGAAATTTTATGTGCAAGCAAATTCTTTCATGCATTTACTGATTTTTTCAGCTAAATGACCCTGAAATTATAAAGCATTTCAAATGAACTCAGAAAAGGATGAAAGTTGGCATGGTATCATAATTTCACCCACATAGCATGTGCAAAAAAGTAGAGAGGGTTACCGCAAAAACTGGATGCACTTCGTGTACAAAATGGACAATCTGTTTCGAAGTATCAGGGTTTCGGACGAAAACTCATCCGTTACAAAGGCATTTCATTTTTTAAATAACTTAAGCATTACCAAATTGAATATAATGATAAAACACACTAATATTAAACATAAGAAAAAAGAATCACTGGAAAATGTATTTTTAAAGTTAAGTTATTCACAAACTAGTGATTCACACAAATTTCAAATAATTCAAAATTTAAACTATTCAAATTTAAAAACTACCGGCACTAACTGAAAGTTTCTAAAAACTATCAAAAATATTCACAAAGAAACTCTAAATACAGCAAAAAACAACTAAATATAAATAAAACAAAATAAATAAAGCAGAAAAGAAAAAACTAAATGAGAAAAGCCCTCCTACCGGGCCACAGCGGCCTGCATACGACTAGAAACCCAACCAGTTGTTGGGCCAGGATGCAGGCCCGCAAGCCCAATAGGCCCCACAGGGCAGAGTAGCAGAGGTAGGCCTAGAAGGCCTGCTTTAGAGAGGAGCTCGAGACAGCAGCGGCGGCGGGGCTTATAAGCAGGTGTGAGCGTCCTTCGGCTAGCGAGGTGGGACTAAACTTCTGCGCCCCTCGCCTGGCAGCGCACACCCTTTAGTACCGGGTCGTGGCACCAACCGGTACTAAAGGGGGGGCCTTTAGTACCGGTTGGAGCCACCACCCGGTACTAAAGGGGGTCGCTTCCCGCCGCTTGGGCTAGCCAAAACAGACCTTTAGTACCAGTTGGTGGCTCCAACCGGAACTAAAGGTGCCTTCTATATATACAACACTCCGAAAAATTTCATTCTCCCCCTCTGTTTTTCCCGATCGATCGACGCCGCCCCCGTCGCGCGCCGTTGCCGTCGCCGCTCCCATCCTCGTCGCCGCCCTCATCCCCGTCGCCGCCCCTGTCCCCGTCGCCGCCCCCGTCGCCGTCGCCGCCCTCGTTGAAAGTGCAACTATCCCTAGGTGGTTTTGGTAATTCATAACAACATATAGCTCATTGAGCTAATGCTATTCCAAGATGATTATTTCAGGAAGCTCAATGATTGGCATGGCATGGATGTGAAAGTGGAACCCTCAAAAAATGCTAAGGACAATGGATTGGCTCAAGCTCAAAAGCTCAAGACTCTTCATTTTATATTTTAGTGATCCAAGATCACATTGAGTCCATAGGAAAAGCCAATACTATCAAGGAGGGATGAGGTGTTGCTTAATGAGCCTCTTGCTTCATGTGCTTAATGATATGCTCGAAAACCCTCAACTACTTTCCCATATCCACATATGACCTAAACTCTAAGCCAAACTCGGTCCTACCGATTCTTCCTATCCGGCGCCACCGAGTTTCAATTGTCATTAGCCACTGCCAAACCCTAGCAATTCGGTTCTACCGATAAGGATCTCGGTCCCACCGAGATGGGGTTGCAAACTCTCTGTTTCCCTTTCGTAACTTTTCGGTCCCACCGAAAGAGCGAATCGGTCCCACCGAGATTGCAATGTAAACTCAGTGTTTCCCCTTTGTAACTTTTCGGTCTCACCGAGTTCCACTCGGTCCCACCGAAAGAGCAAATCGGTCCCACCGAGTTTGCCTGACCAACTCTCTGGTTAGCTAATTACCAAACTCGGTCTCACCGAGTTTGTGTAATCGGTCTCACCGAGATTACGTTATGCCCAAACCCTAACCGAATCGGTCCTACCGAGTTGCATGTCAGTCCCACCGAGATTCCTAACGGTCACTAGGTTTACTATTTCGGTCAGACCGAGTTTTATGATTCGGTCCCACCGAGATTGGAAAACTGTGTAACGGTTGGATTTTGTGTGGAGGCTATATATACCCCTCCACCTCTTTCTCATTCGATGAGAGAGCCATCAGAACACACACATCATTCCAACTCATTTGTTCTGAGAGAGAACCACCTACTCATGTGTTGAGACCAAGACATTCCATTCCTACCATATGAATCTTGATCTCTAGCCTTCCCAAGTTGCTTTCCACTCAAATCTTCTTTCCACCAAATCCAAATCCTACGAGAGAGAGTTGAGTGTTGGGGAGACTATCATTTGAAGCATAAGAGCAAGGAGTTCATTACCTACACACCATTTGTTACTTCTTGGAGAGTGGTGTCTCCTAGATTGGCTAGGTGTCACTTGGGAGCCTCTGACAAGATTGTGGAGTTGAACCAAGGAGTTTGTAAGGGCAAGGAGATCGCCTACTTCGTGAAGATCTACCGCTAGTGAGGCAAGTCCTTCGTGGGCGATGGCCATGGTGGGATAGACAAGGTTGCTTCTTCGTGGACCCTTTGTGGGTGGTTGCTTCTTCGTGGACCCTTCGTGGGTGGAGCCCTTCGTGGACTCGCGCAACCGTTGCCCTTGGGTGGAGCCCTGTGTGGACTCGCGCAACCGTTACCCTTCGTGGGTTGAAGTCTCCATCAACGTGGATGTAGGATAGCACCACCTATCCGAACCACGGGAAAAACATCCGTGTCTCCAATAGCGTTTGAATTCTCCAAACCCTTCCCTTTATATTCTTGCAAGTTGCATGCTTTACTTTCCGCTGCCAATATACTCTTTGCATGCTTGCTTGAATTGTGTGATGATTGCTTGACTTGTTCCAAAATAGCTAAAATCTTCCAAGAACTAAAATTGGGAAAAGGTTAAGTTTTTATTTGGTCAAGTAGTCTAATCACCCCCCTCTAGACATACTTTCGATCCTACAAGTGGTATCAGAGCTTTGGTCTCCATTTGCTTGATCTCCATTGCTTTTGGTGGTCATAGCCTTGGTTTCACAACCTAGGAGAGTATGGTGTCTAGCGAGGGAAATTATCACCATAGAGGTCCTTACTTTGATGGTACTAATTTTGCTAGTTGGAAGCATAAAATGAAAATGCATATTCTTGGACATAACCCCGCTGTTTGGGCTATTGTGTGTGTTGGTTTGCAAGGTGACTTCTTTGACGGGAGAGAACCAAACCGTGAAGCTACCGCGGATGAGTTGAAGATGTTGCAATACAATGCTCAAGCTTGTGATATTCTCTTCAACGGATTGTGCCCCGAAGAATTCAACAAAATCAGCCGCCTTAAGAATGCAAAGGAAATTTGGGACACTTTGATTGATATGCACGAAGGTACCGACTCCGTCAAGGAATCCAAGTTGGATGTGCTTCAAAGCCAACTTGACAAGTTCAAGATGAAGGATGGTGAAGGTGTCGCTGAAATGTACTCTAGGCTTGCTCTCATCACAAATGAGATTGCCGGCTTAGGAAGTGAAGAGATGACCGATAAATTCATCATCAAGAAGATCCTAAGAGCCTTGGATGGAAAATATGATACCGTGTGCACATTGATCCAAATGATGCCCAATTACAAAGATCTCAAGCCAACGGAAGTGATTGGAAGAATTGTTGCTCATGAGATGTCACTTAAGGATAAAGAGGAACTTCACAACAAGTCAAGTGGTGCCTATAAAGCCTCATGTGAAGCCCCTACATCATCAAGTGAGAAACAAGACTTCAATGAAGAATTGAGCTTAATGGTGAAGAACTTCAACAAGTTCTACAAGAGTAGAAGCAAAGATAGAAGCTTCAAGTCAAGGTCCTACAATGACAAAAGATCTTCTAGTCGAGAGCGAAACTGCTACAATTGTGGAAGACCTGGACACTATTCCAATGAGTGTACGGCTCCCTACAAGAGAAGAGAAGATTCTCCAAGAAAAAGAAGCAAAGAATCACCACCAAGAGAGAGAAGGAGTAGAGATGATCGTTATGAACGAAGATACTCACGGAGAAGCAAGGATTCGGAAAGGAAGGAAAAATCATCAAGGAGCTACACAAGACGAAGACATCAAGCTCATGTTGGTGAATGGGTATCCGGCTCCGACTCCGACAGCCACTCCGAGAGAAGTTATCACTCCGACTCCGAAGATACTCAAGATGAAGGTGTTGCCGGTCTAGCACTTGTGTCAACCAACTCCTACGACATATTTGACTCACCATATGAAGGAATTGGAAGATGCTTCATGGCCAAAGGTCCTAAGGTAACACACCCCGAGTATGTTGATTTCAATAGTGATGAAGATGACTTGTTAGGTGATGATTTGCTTGTTGACAACTCTAGTGATGAATACTATGATGAAATGTCAATTAAACATGCTAATCAAGATAAAACGAATGACAATGATAAGAAGAAGATTGAGGCTCTAACTAAAGAACTAAACACTCTTAAGTTAGCTCATGAAACTATCTTCGAAGATCATCGAGAACTTTTAAGAGCTCATGAGAAATTACGCTTTGAAAAGCTCAATCTTGAGCAAGAGCATGAGTTCTTAAAAGCAATCAATGATGATCTCCGCAAGAAAAGTTCTTCTTACATTGCCAAGCGTTTACTCTTATCCACTTACATGCCTCAAGTCAAGTCTAACAAGAAAGATTCTTCCTCTAGTAGTAACAATGATCATGCTAAATCCAATATTGTTGCTTCTAGTAGTTCTCTTGATTCCACTAATGATTCTCTTAGTCAAGTTACACTTGAGCAAGAAAATAGCTTATTGAAGGGAATTATAGAGAAAGGAGTGTACAAGAGCCTTGCCGGGAGTAAGCAATTCGAGGAAATTGTGCGCAAGCAAGGAACGCACCGGAAGAATCAAGGTGTTGGTTTTGAGCGAAAGTTCAATGCCAATGGAGTTGAGTGGGAAGAAGATCAATACCCCAAGACAAAGTTTGTCCCTCAACAAGAGAAGTATACTTCTTTCAAGGGGACACAAGCTCAAGATGATCTTCCACCACAAGACTATGAGCAAAAAGGCAAGGACAAGCTTCAAGAGGAAATTGACGCATTTGAAGAAGCTCCAAGGACCTTAGTCAAGTGGATTCCCAAGACTACTTCAAGTTCCACTTCATCAAGTACGACTACAACTCCAAGGATTCCCATCAAGATGATGTGGATCCAAAAGAAGAAGAACTAGAGAGTTCTTGAGGGTGACTCCGCCAACATACTTCACTCTTATCATTTTGGCAAGAACAAGTGCAATCAACTTCCACATCTTGCACTAGTTCAAGGAGTCACAAACCCTCTTGTTGGTAAGACAAGGGACAAGGTAACCTAAAAGTTTTCATGGACATCATCTTTTGTGTGCATCACTCTATGTCTATGGATATCCTTGTTTGTTCCTTGTGGGACTAACCCATGTAGGTATTGAAAGTGCAATTCACTCAAATGGATAGCTCCAAGAGATCTACATCAACATTGAGCATCCACATCTTCAATATCTACATGAAGTCATCATCGACAAAACCCAAGGTTAGTTCATCCCTCTTAGGGGGGATATCACATCTAGGGGGAGCTTTACTCTAAGACTTGAGCTAAAGCAACTCTAAAGATGTGAACAAAACAATGCTTTATGTAAAAGTGGTAACCCCACTTGAGCTTAAACGATGAGTATGACCTACGATCAAGTGTTCTCACTTGACTCCTAAGTCAATATACTCATATATAGATGACCTAGTCATCGCAAATTGCTTGATAGATGCTAGAATTGGTTGTGCATGCTTTGCCACATATTTCATTTGCTATCTTGTTGTGTGAGCATGCTGATTGCATATTTTACTCATTCGAGGACATCCACTCGTTGCTTTGATTGTTTGGCTTTATCTTCTTTTGCCAAGTGGATGGACAAGGATGCCTAAGAACCTCCTCTAGCTATCTATGCTTTTCTCGTCTCAAACTCTATTCATGCTGCATCACAAAATTTGATCAAGTCAGATTCGAACCACTCTGTGTGAGGAGCGCTCGGAGTCCCCGATTCGTCATAGACTTAAACTTCCAAAACCTCTTTATGAATCTCGGTCTGACCGATACTCCATTTCGGTCCTACCGAGTTCATTAAGTTGATCTAGGTTTTCGATCTCGGTGCAACTGATTTGAACTTTTTGGTCACACCGAGTTGCAATAATTGCACACAGTTTTGCATCTCGGTGCCACCGAGTTGTTCTACTCAGTCACACCGACAGGGTCGGGCTATATATAGTGACGGGCAGAATTTTGGAAATTTCTCCGAAACCTCCTCGCCCGCGCGATAGCCTGCTCTGCCTTCGTGGTCTCCGGATCGTCTTCTCGCCGCCAGCAGCCTCCAGTCGCTGGTCTCCGCCGCCGTCAACGGATTTCTGCCCCGCCGTTGCCGCCGTAGCAAGTCCCCGCCGAACTAGGGTATGGACTTGATCTTTGTGCTATTCCTCAATCTGATTCCTAGCACATTGTGATCACATTGTTTCTGGCCACGTTTGATAAACTCCTATCCAGTCAAAACACTCGTAGATTAGGCTTAATTCGAAAATTTTAGGGTTAGGTTTCCGCCGAAACCATCTCGGACCCACCGAGTTGAAAAACTCGGTCCCACCGATCTGGCTTTTGCCATTGCACAAGTGAAACTCGGTCTGACCGAGAATAACTTACCGGTGCGACCGATTTTGGAATTCTGTGAAACCCTAGCAGTCTCGGTGCCACCGAACTGTGACTCGGTCTGACCGAGTTCACCAGTTCTGGTGCCAAAACTGCTTCAGTGTCACCGAGTTTGGAAATCGGTAGATCCGAGATGCTTTCTGTGGAAAACTAAAACTAAGTTTTTGAATTAATCTTTTGCAAAAATCTCTGCTTTTTGTGATGCTCACCCACTCTATCTTATCCATAATCTATTCACAGGGTCAGCAGTAAGTTTGCAACATGTCTGATCAAAGTGACAGCCAGAATGTGTCTGAGCAGCAAGTTGTGATGAGTGAGGGCACTAGCCCCTCAAGTTCTTCTTCTGATGGCAGCAGGAGCACCCGCAGCAATCTGCCTAAGCCTGCCACATGTCAGAGGAAGAAGAGGCAGCTGCACCAGCGCCCAAGGCAGCCAAACTTATGGGAGATGCCATAAGGTCAGGAACAGCTGCATCCAAGCCCAAGGAAGCACCTAAGGCTGCATCTAAGCCTAAGAGTTCACCAAAGAGAAACACACGAAGCATCCCAGCTGCAGAAAAGAACAAGGCCCCAGTGCCTGAAGCTATCGAAGAAGAGGAAGAAAGTGTCCTTAGGAAGCTCAAGCCCAAGATCCCAGACCACAACGATGCTCATCCTGTGGCTGAGGATATGAAGCTCAGGAGAGACTCAGGGCTGAGGAAATGGAGAGAAGCAGATCCGTATGCTTCTAGGAGAAGGACTGCCGTGGATTACAAATTTCATACCAAGGAGCAGCAAGATTTCTATGAGACTGTTTTGCTTGACAAGAAGCCAATCGTTTGTGACATGAGATGGGTCGACTGGACCTACATCAAGGACAATGAAGAGTACTACCCACGAGTTCAGGACAGCTTCAGAGCGTGTGGAGTAGAGGACTTTGTTGGGAAGAAGCTCACAAAGTGGAATGAGGAACTCATCATGCAGTTCTACTCCACAGCTCACTTTTATCCAGATGGGAGGATTACATGGATGTCTGAGGGTACAAGGTACCAATCTATAGTGGCTGAGTGGGCACAGATCATCAATGCCCTAGAAGAGCAAGATGAGGACTTGGATATCTATGCCAAGAAGAAGATGGATCACAACTCCATGTCCAACATGTACAAGGAGATCCCGAATGAAGCGCTCGACACGTTCAAGTTTGGCTCAGTGCACTATCTGCTCTTAGGATTGCCTACGATCAACTGGATCCTTAGGCACACCCTTCTGCCCAAGTCTGGAGATCACAAGATGATCAGAGGTCACGCGATCAACTTGCTTCATGTTTTTGACGTGCCTCAAAAATTCAAAGTCATGAGCCTCATAGTGGAAACGATCAAAAGGACTGCGGCAGATCAGAAGAGGAGCTGTGGATATGCCCCTCAGATTCAGGAGCTCATCAACTCCAAGGTGGGCACAGGCATATATTTGTTGGATAAGGAACACCTGCCCATCCGCCCAGATTTTGAGAACAATGAAGTTGTGATGACAGAGAATGAGCCATCGTCTGCACAAGCATATGCAAAGAAGGAGAAGGCGAAGAAGGAGAAAGCTGCCAGGATGCCTACTCAAGCAGAGGCATCTGAATACTTCTTGAAGACCGAACAAGAGCAGCTTGGTTACTTGATTGCGTCCACCCTGCGGATTGAGCAGAGTCTAGCCACCCTGACTCAGAACCAGGCGAGTTTAGAGAGGATCATGGAACAGAGGTTCTATGACTTGGACATCAAGGTAACAGAAGTTCAGTCTGTAGTGGAGCAGCTCCAGGAGGACATGAAACAGCACCAGCTACGGCCTCAGCTCCAGCGTCTACCTCAGCTCCAACTCCAGCGACTACTTCAACATCTACAGAAGCCTTCGTCCTTGGAGTGATCCGGACTCCACCACCACCTGAAGATCAAGCCTGAGCGTTGACTTAGCACTATGCATTTTCTAGGAACTTTTTGGTAACTTGTTGCCAAAGGGGGAGAAGATGTATAGATCATAGGCTTCGAGAGAGAGTGTTGCTTTTCTCTCTTGTTTTATTTGGTGGTTTTTCGAACCTTTTCAGCTTTTGAGTGCTTGATACTATGTCATTATTTGTGAGACATCGATGATCATGTGTTTGATCATAAGCTACACTTAATGTTTGCTTAATGCTTGCCTAAATATTATCATTCTATCTATCGTTTGTGATCATTCACTATTCTTGGTGATGAGTGCATGTATTTCATTCTTATCATTTTGAGCGCTCCACCAAGATGTATGTGACATGGAAGAGTAACCCATGACTCTAACTCTTTGTGCATTTGCAGTCCAAAGCAAATTTTAAATATGCACAAATTTAGGGGGAGCTCTTACTTATCACATACTTCTCAAAGCGACGATACATTTCATGCTTATTATCATTTGTCGAAGCTTTGATCTATATGTTGTCATCAATTACCAAAAAGGGGGAGACTGAAAGTGCAACTATCCCTAGGTGGTTTTGGTAATTCATAACAACATATAGCTCATTGAGCTAATGCTATTCCAAGATGATTATTTCAGGAAAGCTCAATGATTGGCATGGCATGGATGTGAAAGTGGAACCCTCAAAAAATGCTAAGGACAATGGATTGGCTCAAGCTCAAAAGCTCAAGACTCTTCATTTTATATTTTAGTGATCCAAGATCACATTGAGTCCATAGGAAAAGCCAATACTATCAAGGAGGGATGAGGTGTTGCTTAATGAGCCTCTTGCTTCATGTGCTTAATGATATGCTCCAAAACCCTCAACTACTTTCCCATATCCACATATGACCTAAACTCTAAGCCAAACTCGGTCCTACCGATTCTTCCTATCCGGCGCCACCGAGTTTCAATTGTCATTAGCCACTGCCAAACCCTAGCAATTCGGTTCTACCGATAAGGATCTCGGTCCCACCGAGATGGGGTTGCAAACTCTCTGTTTCCCTTTCGTAACTTTTCGGTCCCACCGAAAGAGCGAATCGGTCCCACCGAGATTGCAATGTAAACTCAGTGTTTCCCCTTTGTAACTTTTCGGTCTCACCGAGTTCCACTCGGTCCCACCGAAAGAGCAAATCGGTCCCACCGAGTTTGCCTGACCAACTCTCTGGTTAGCTAATTACCAAACTCGGTCTCACCGAGTTTGTGTAATCGGTCTCACCGAGATTACGTTATGCCCAAACCCTAACCGAATCGGTCCTACCGAGTTGCATGTCAGTCCCACCGAGATTCCTAACGGTCACTAGGTTTACTATTTCGGTCAGACCGAGTTTTATGATTCGGTCCCACCGAGATTGGAAAACTGTGTAACGGTTGGATTTTGTGTGGAGGCTATATATACCCCTCCACCTCTTTCTCATTCGATGAGAGAGCCATCAGAACACACACATCATTCCAACTCATTTGTTCTGAGAGAGAACCACCTACTCATGTGTTGAGACCAAGACATTCCATTCCTACCATATGAATCTTGATCTCTAGCCTTCCCAAGTTGCTTTCCACTCAAATCTTCTTTCCACCAAATCCAAATCCTACGAGAGAGAGTTGAGTGTTGGGGAGACTATCATTTGAAGCATAAGAGCAAGGAGTTCATTACCTACACACCATTTGTTACTTCTTGGAGAGTGGTGTCTCCTAGATTGGCTAGGTGTCACTTGGGAGCCTCTGACAAGATTGTGGAGTTGAACCAAGGAGTTTGTAAGGGCAAGGAGATCGCCTACTTCGTGAAGATCTACCGCTAGTGAGGCAAGTCCTTCGTGGGCGATGGCCATGGTGGGATAGACAAGGTTGCTTCTTCGTGGACCCTTTGTGGGTGGTTGCTTCTTCGTGGACCCTTCGTGGGTGGAGCCCTTCGTGGACTCGCGCAACCGTTGCCCTTGGGTGGAGCCCTGTGTGGACTCGCGCAACCGTTACCCTTCGTGGGTTGAAGTCTCCATCAACGTGGATGTAGGATAGCACCACCTATCCGAACCACGGGAAAAACATCCGTGTCTCCAATAGCGTTTGAATTCTCCAAACCCTTCCCTTTATATTCTTGCAAGTTGCATGCTTTACTTTCCGCTGCCAATATACTCTTTGCATGCTTGCTTGAATTGTGTGATGATTGCTTGACTTGTTCCAAAATAGCTAAAATCTTCCAAGAACTAAAATTGGGAAAAGGTTAAGTTTTTATTTGGTCAAGTAGTCTAATCACCCCCCTCTAGACATACTTTCGATCCTACAAGTGGTATCAGAGCTTTGGTCTCCATTTGCTTGATCTCCATTGCTTTTGGTGGTCATAGCCTTGGTTTCACAACCTAGGAGAGTATGGTGTCTAGCGAGGGAAATTATCACCGTAGAGGTCCTTACTTTGATGGTACTAATTTTGCTAGTTGGAAGCATAAAATGAAAATGCATATTCTTGGACATAACCCCGCTGTTTGGGCTATTGTGTGTGTTGGTTTGCAAGGTGACTTCTTTGACGGGAGAGAACCAAACCGTGAAGCTACCGCGGATGAGTTGAAGATGTTGCAATACAATGCTCAAGCTTGTGATATTCTCTTCAACGGATTGTGCCCCGAAGAATTCAACAAAATCAGCCGCCTTAAGAATGCAAAGGAAATTTGGGACACTTTGATTGATATGCACGAAGGTACCGACTCCGTCAAGGAATCCAAGTTGGATGTGCTTCAAAGCCAACTTGACAAGTTCAAGATGAAGGATGGTGAAGGTGTCGCTGAAATGTACTCTAGGCTTGCTCTCATCACAAATGAGATTGCCGGCTTAGGAAGTGAAGAGATGACCGATAAATTCATCATCAAGAAGATCCTAAGAGCCTTGGATGGAAAATATGATACCGTGTGCACATTGATCCAAATGATGCCCAATTACAAAGATCTCAAGCCAACGGAAGTGATTGGAAGAATTGTTGCTCATGAGATGTCACTTAAGGATAAAGAGGAACTTCACAACAAGTCAAGTGGTGCCTATAAAGCCTCATGTGAAGCCCCTACATCATCAAGTGAGAAACAAGACTTCAATGAAGAATTGAGCTTAATGGTGAAGAACTTCAACAAGTTCTACAAGAGTAGAAGCAAAGATAGAAGCTTCAAGTCAAGGTCCTACAATGACAAAAGATCTTCTAGTCGAGAGCGAAACTGCTACAATTGTGGAAGACCTGGACACTATTCCAATGAGTGTACGGCTCCCTACAAGAGAAGAGAAGATTCTCCAAGAAAAAGAAGCAAAGAATCACCACCAAGAGAGAGAAGGAGTAGAGATGATCGTTATGAACGAAGATACTCACGGAGAAGCAAG
The DNA here is from genome assembly GCF_056163025.1 of Triticum urartu. Lineage (NCBI taxonomy): Eukaryota > Viridiplantae > Streptophyta > Magnoliopsida > Poales > Poaceae > Triticum > Triticum urartu. The sequence goes on from NC_141879.1 coordinate 9,858,211, forward strand.
GATTCGGAAAGGAAGGAAAAATCATCAAGGAGCTACACAAGACGAAGACATCAAGCTCATGTTGGTGAATGGGTATCCGGCTCCGACTCCGACAGCCACTCCGAGAGAAGTTATCACTCCGACTCCGAAGATACTCAAGATGAAGGTGTTGCCGGTCTAGCACTTGTGTCAACCAACTCCTACGACATATTTGACTCACCATATGAAGGAATTGGAAGATGCTTCATGGCCAAAGGTCCTAAGGTAACACACCCCGAGTATGTTGATTTCAATAGTGATGAAGATGACTTGTTAGGTGATGATTTGCTTGTTGACAACTCTAGTGATGAATACTATGATGAAATGTCAATTAAACATGCTAATCAAGATAAAACGAATGACAATGATAAGAAGAAGATTGAGGCTCTAACTAAAGAACTAAACACTCTTAAGTTAGCTCATGAAACTATCTTCGAAGATCATCGAGAACTTTTAAGAGCTCATGAGAAATTACGCTTTGAAAAGCTCAATCTTGAGCAAGAGCATGAGTTCTTAAAAGCAATCAATGATGATCTCCGCAAGAAAAGTTCTTCTTACATTGCCAAGCGTTTACTCTTATCCACTTACATGCCTCAAGTCAAGTCTAACAAGAAAGATTCTTCCTCTAGTAGTAACAATGATCATGCTAAATCCAATATTGTTGCTTCTAGTAGTTCTCTTGATTCCACTAATGATTCTCTTAGTCAAGTTACACTTGAGCAAGAAAATAGCTTATTGAAGGGAATTATAGAGAAAGGAGTGTACAAGAGCCTTGCCGGGAGTAAGCAATTCGAGGAAATTGTGCGCAAGCAAGGAACGCACCGGAAGAATCAAGGTGTTGGTTTTGAGCGAAAGTTCAATGCCAATGGAGTTGAGTGGGAAGAAGATCAATACCCCAAGACAAAGTTTGTCCCTCAACAAGAGAAGTATACTTCTTTCAAGGGGACACAAGCTCAAGATGATCTTCCACCACAAGACTATGAGCAAAAAGGCAAGGACAAGCTTCAAGAGGAAATTGACGCATTTGAAGAAGCTCCAAGGACCTTAGTCAAGTGGATTCCCAAGACTACTTCAAGTTCCACTTCATCAAGTACGACTACAACTCCAAGGATTCCCATCAAGATGATGTGGATCCAAAAGAAGAAGAACTAGAGAGTTCTTGAGGGTGACTCCGCCAACATACTTCACTCTTATCATTTTGGCAAGAACAAGTGCAATCAACTTCCACATCTTGCACTAGTTCAAGGAGTCACAAACCCTCTTGTTGGTAAGACAAGGGACAAGGTAACCTAAAAGTTTTCATGGACATCATCTTTTGTGTGCATCACTCTATGTCTATGGATATCCTTGTTTGTTCCTTGTGGGACTAACCCATGTAGGTATTGAAAGTGCAATTCACTCAAATGGATAGCTCCAAGAGATCTACATCAACATTGAGCATCCACATCTTCAATATCTACATGAAGTCATCATCGACAAAACCCAAGGTTAGTTCATCCCTCTTAGGGGGGATATCACATCTAGGGGGAGCTTTACTCTAAGACTTGAGCTAAAGCAACTCTAAAGATGTGAACAAAACAATGCTTTATGTAAAAGTGGTAACCCCACTTGAGCTTAAACGATGAGTATGACCTACGATCAAGTGTTCTCACTTGACTCCTAAGTCAATATACTCATATATAGATGACCTAGTCATCGCAAATTGCTTGATAGATGCTAGAATTGGTTGTGCATGCTTTGCCACATATTTCATTTGCTATCTTGTTGTGTGAGCATGCTGATTGCATATTTTACTCATTCGAGGACATCCACTCGTTGCTTTGATTGTTTGGCTTTATCTTCTTTTGCCAAGTGGATGGACAAGGATGCCTAAGAACCTCCTCTAGCTATCTATGCTTTTCTCGTCTCAAACTCTATTCATGCTGCATCACAAAATTTGATCAAGTCAGATTCGAACCACTCTGTGTGAGGAGCGCTCGGAGTCCCCGATTCGTCATAGACTTAAACTTCCAAAACCTCTTTATGAATCTCGGTCTGACCGATACTCCATTTCGGTCCTACCGAGTTCATTAAGTTGATCTAGGTTTTCGATCTCGGTGCAACTGATTTGAACTTTTTGGTCACACCGAGTTGCAATAATTGCACACAGTTTTGCATCTCGGTGCCACCGAGTTGTTCTACTCAGTCACACCGACAGGGTCGGGCTATATATAGTGACGGGCAGAATTTTGGAAATTTCTCCGAAACCTCCTCGCCCGCGCGATAGCCTGCTCTGCCTTCGTGGTCTCCGGATCGTCTTCTCGCCGCCAGCAGCCTCCAGTCGCTGGTCTCCGCCGCCGTCAACGGATTTCTGCCCCGCCGTTGCCGCCGTAGCAAGTCCCCGCCGAACTAGGGTATGGACTTGATCTTTGTGCTATTCCTCAATCTGATTCCTAGCACATTGTGATCACATTGTTTCTGGCCACGTTTGATAAACTCCTATCCAGTCAAAACACTCGTAGATTAGGCTTAATTCGAAAATTTTAGGGTTAGGTTTCCGCCGAAACCATCTCGGACCCACCGAGTTGAAAAACTCGGTCCCACCGATCTGGCTTTTGCCATTGCACAAGTGAAACTCGGTCTGACCGAGAATAACTTACCGGTGCGACCGATTTTGGAATTCTGTGAAACCCTAGCAGTCTCGGTGCCACCGAACTGTGACTCGGTCTGACCGAGTTCACCAGTTCTGGTGCCAAAACTGCTTCAGTGTCACCGAGTTTGGAAATCGGTAGATCCGAGATGCTTTCTGTGGAAAACTAAAACTAAGTTTTTGAATTAATCTTTTGCAAAAATCTCTGCTTTTTGTGATGCTCACCCACTCTATCTTATCCATAATCTATTCACAGGGTCAGCAGTAAGTTTGCAACATGTCTGATCAAAGTGACAGCCAGAATGTGTCTGAGCAGCAAGTTGTGATGAGTGAGGGCACTAGCCCCTCAAGTTCTTCTTCTGATGGCAGCAGGAGCACCCGCAGCAATCTGCCTAAGCCTGCCACATGTCAGAGGAAGAAGAGGCAGCTGCACCAGCGCCCAAGGCAGCCAAACTTATGGGAGATGCCATAAGGTCAGGAACAGCTGCATCCAAGCCCAAGGAAGCACCTAAGGCTGCATCTAAGCCTAAGAGTTCACCAAAGAGAAACACACGAAGCATCCCAGCTGCAGAAAAGAACAAGGCCCCAGTGCCTGAAGCTATCGAAGAAGAGGAAGAAAGTGTCCTTAGGAAGCTCAAGCCCAAGATCCCAGACCACAACGATGCTCATCCTGTGGCTGAGGATATGAAGCTCAGGAGAGACTCAGGGCTGAGGAAATGGAGAGAAGCAGATCCGTATGCTTCTAGGAGAAGGACTGCCGTGGATTACAAATTTCATACCAAGGAGCAGCAAGATTTCTATGAGACTGTTTTGCTTGACAAGAAGCCAATCGTTTGTGACATGAGATGGGTCGACTGGACCTACATCAAGGACAATGAAGAGTACTACCCACGAGTTCAGGACAGCTTCAGAGCGTGTGGAGTAGAGGACTTTGTTGGGAAGAAGCTCACAAAGTGGAATGAGGAACTCATCATGCAGTTCTACTCCACAGCTCACTTTTATCCAGATGGGAGGATTACATGGATGTCTGAGGGTACAAGGTACCAATCTATAGTGGCTGAGTGGGCACAGATCATCAATGCCCTAGAAGAGCAAGATGAGGACTTGGATATCTATGCCAAGAAGAAGATGGATCACAACTCCATGTCCAACATGTACAAGGAGATCCCGAATGAAGCGCTCGACACGTTCAAGTTTGGCTCAGTGCACTATCTGCTCTTAGGATTGCCTACGATCAACTGGATCCTTAGGCACACCCTTCTGCCCAAGTCTGGAGATCACAAGATGATCAGAGGTCACGCGATCAACTTGCTTCATGTTTTTGACGTGCCTCAAAAATTCAAAGTCATGAGCCTCATAGTGGAAACGATCAAAAGGACTGCGGCAGATCAGAAGAGGAGCTGTGGATATGCCCCTCAGATTCAGGAGCTCATCAACTCCAAGGTGGGCACGGGCATATATTTGTTGGATAAGGAACACCTGCCCATCCGCCCAGATTTTGAGAACAATGAAGTTGTGATGACAGAGAATGAGCCATCGTCTGCACAAGCATATGCAAAGAAGGAGAAGGCGAAGAAGGAGAAAGCTGCCAGGATGCCTACTCAAGCAGAGGCATCTGAATACTTCTTGAAGACCGAACAAGAGCAGCTTGGTTACTTGATTGCGTCCACCCTGCGGATTGAGCAGAGTCTAGCCACCCTGACTCAGAACCAGGCGAGTTTAGAGAGGATCATGGAACAGAGGTTCTATGACTTGGACATCAAGGTAACAGAAGTTCAGTCTGTAGTGGAGCAGCTCCAGGAGGACATGAAACAGCACCAGCTACGGCCTCAGCTCCAGCGTCTACCTCAGCTCCAACTCCAGCGACTACTTCAACATCTACAGAAGCCTTCGTCCTTGGAGTGATCCGGACTCCACCACCACCTGAAGATCAAGCCTGAGCGTTGACTTAGCACTATGCATTTTCTAGGAACTTTTTGGTAACTTGTTGCCAAAGGGGGAGAAGATGTATAGATCATAGGCTTCGAGAGAGAGTGTTGCTTTTCTCTCTTGTTTTATTTGGTGGTTTTTCGAACCTTTTCAGCTTTTGAGTGCTTGATACTATGTCATTATTTGTAAGACATCGATGATCATGTGTTTGATCATAAGCTACACTTAATGTTTGCTTAATGCTTGCCTAAATATTATCATTCTATCTATCGTTTGTGATCATTCACTATTCTTGGTGATGAGTGCATGTATTTCATTCTTATCATTTTGAGCGCTCCACCAAGATGTATGTGACATGGAAGAGTAACCCATGACTCTAACTCTTTGTGCATTTGCAGTCCAAAGCAAATTTTAAATATGCACAAATTTAGGGGGAGCTCTTACTTATCACATACTTCTCAAAGCGACGATACATTTCATGCTTATTATCATTTGTCGAAGCTTTGATCTATATGTTGTCATCAATTACCAAAAAGGGGGAGACTGAAAGTGCAACTATCCCTAGGTGGTTTTGGTAATTCATAACAACATATAGCTCATTGAGCTAATGCTATTCCAAGATGATTATTTCAGGAAAGCTCAATGATTGGCATGGCATGGATGTGAAAGTGGAACCCTCAAAAAATGCTAAGGACAATGGATTGGCTCAAGCTCAAAAGCTCAAGACTCTTCATTTTATATTTTAGTGATCCAAGATCACATTGAGTCCATAGGAAAAGCCAATACTATCAAGGAGGGATGAGGTGTTGCTTAATGAGCCTCTTGCTTCATGTGCTTAATGATATGCTCCAAAACCCTCAACTACTTTCCCATATCCACATATGACCTAAACTCTAAGCCAAACTCGGTCCTACCGATTCTTCCTATCCGGCGCCACCGAGTTTCAATTGTCATTAGCCACTGCCAAACCCTAGCAATTCGGTTCTACCGATAAGGATCTCGGTCCCACCGAGATGGGGTTGCAAACTCTCTGTTTCCCTTTCGTAACTTTTCGGTCCCACCGAAAGAGCGAATCGGTCCCACCGAGATTGCAATGTAAACTCAGTGTTTCCCCTTTGTAACTTTTCGGTCTCACCGAGTTCCACTCGGTCCCACCGAAAGAGCAAATCGGTCCCACCGAGTTTGCCTGACCAACTCTCTGGTTAGCTAATTACCAAACTCGGTCTCACCGAGTTTGTGTAATCGGTCTCACCGAGATTACGTTATGCCCAAACCCTAACCGAATCGGTCCTACCGAGTTGCATGTCAGTCCCACCGAGATTCCTAACGGTCACTAGGTTTACTATTTCGGTCAGACCGAGTTTTATGATTCGGTCCCACCGAGATTGGAAAACTGTGTAACGGTTGGATTTTGTGTGGAGGCTATATATACCCCTCCACCTCTTTCTCATTCGATGAGAGAGCCATCAGAACACACACATCATTCCAACTCATTTGTTCTGAGAGAGAGGTTGAAGTCTCCATCAACGTGGATGTAGGATAGCACCACCTATCCGAACCACGGGAAAAACATCCGTGTCTCCAATAGCGTTTGAATTCTCCAAACCCTTCCCTTTATATTCTTGCAAGTTGCATGCTTTACTTTCCGCTGCCAATATACTCTTTGCATGCTTGCTTGAATTGTGTGATGATTGCTTGACTTGTTCCAAAATAGCTAAAATCTGCCAAGAACTAAAATTGGGAAAATGTTAAGTTTTTATTTGGTCAAGTAGTCTAATCACCCCCCCTCTAGACATACTTTCGATCCTACACTCGTCTCCGCCGCCGCCCCGGGCCCGTCCCCGTCGCGCCGTCCCCGCGTCGCCGCCCCGTCACGCCCCGGGCCGTCGCCTCGCCGTCGCCGTCGCCCCGCTGTGAGCTCTCCCCCTCTAACCCCTCTCCCTCGCCCCCGGTGGCCACCATGGGCGCCGCCCCCCCGAGCCCATATACACACACAAGCATGCATGATGAACACACACACACGCACATAGAAGTTGTTTTTTTTTTCTGTTTTTAGTGTTAGATGCTTAGTGTTTAATTAGTATGGAATAGCATATAGAATTTTGACATATGCAATGCTTAGTGTTAGATGCTTAGTGTTAGATGCTTAGTGTTTTTAGTGAGCCCGGATATAATTAGTGTTTAATTAGTATGTAATTTTTTTTATATAATGTTGTTTTTCTGTTTTTAATGGATGTATAAAAGTTGTTTTTTTTTTCTGTTTTTAGTGTTAGATGCTTAATTAGTATGAAATAGCATATAGAATTTTGACATATCCAATGATAGCATAATTAGTGTTACATTTGCATATAGTATTTGTTGTCGACGATGCCCGGCCCGCATCCTCGCCGTTGACCCGTTCGCGACGACGTCCTGCTTCAGAGGACCCATGTCCGGGACTGGGCTCCGCTGGGCTGGCACTGGGAGGTGCTACCTTCAGGGGCGCGACGCTTGGTGAGGAACCCGGCCCGTGTCCCGTCGTCGACCCTCATCTCCTTTGGTGGCATTCGCGTGGGCCACTTTCGGTGCGGAGGGAGCCGGCCCCGCCGGAGGTGGTACGCCGCCGTGTCAGGGAGGAGGACGAGCACGTCCATCGCTACATGGCTGCTATGGACGTCAGGTTCTCCAATACCTGGCAGGTTCTTTGGGGAGATCACCCGAGCTATGATCCAGTGATGGTTCCTTCACTTTGGTTGTCCACCGCCTAGATTACTCTCTAGTATTCGATCTTTATTAGCTAGCTAGCTAGCCAGTGATGTATTCGATATATAATATTCGAGATGATTTATTCGAGATTATATATATTATTTGAGACGATGTATTCGAGATTATATCTATTATTCGAGACGACGTATTCGAGATTAAATCTATTATTCGAGACGATGTATTCGAGATTATATCTATTATTCGAGACGATGTATTCGAGATTATATCTATTATTCGAGATTATACTAAATTGTTATATATTTATTTTGGCATAGTTAAATAAAAGCTATGGCGGACAATACCGACAGAGAGAGAGAACAGACCATGTTCGATATCATACGCGGGCCAGATGATGATCAGAATGAAGAAGATTTTGACGGCTCCGAATTTCTAAACAACACCGGAGAGGGTGATATGATATTCGATCGCGACGACCGAGAAGATGAAGTCATGAACTACGATGAAGAACATGTTGATCCTGAAACAACAAACACCGGCGAGGTATATATATTTATATAAGAAGGAATCTGGTGATCATCGCATGTTTTAAATGAGTTGAAGATATATTAACGAATCGATCTTTCTTCTTTCAGCCATCCGGATCGAGCAAATCTTCAGGCACAAGGACGAAACGAGGCCCGAACAAAAAGTTGAAGGAGGGCGTAAAGTACAATATCGAGGCATTCAAACCTAATGGCGAACCATTAGCGCCTAAGAAGATTGCGGACAAGTTCGTTCGTCAGTGCGGAGTTCTTGTGAAGGACCAACTCCCGATCTCCCTTCAAGAATGGAGAAAGCCAGCAAAGCCACATCCAGATGTTACTTTTGTCGAAGAGAATAAAAAAAACTGCTTTGGGATACTCTCATGGAACATTTCACCCTACCAGATAATATCACAGAAGCAGATGTGCGGAAAGTCAAGGACGCTACTTTTAGGAAGATGGCGGTTGCATTCAAGAACCACAAGAGAATGATGTGGGAGAAGTACGTCAAGGGAGGAAGGAAGACTCCAGTATTCGAGGGGATACTAGAGAATCAAAGTGCTCATTGGGACGATTTCGTGAAATTCAAGGATTCAGAATTAGCTAAGGAACGGTCGAGAATAAACAAGAAGAATGCCGAAAAAAGGATAAGTTCCATAAGCTGGGGCCAGGTGGCTACGCGGTGGCAATGCCTAAGTGGGATAAGTCTGAGAAAGAGATGGAGGATGCAAGTGTCACTCCAGTTACTAAGAGCTGGCCCCCCAGGTGCAGGACTTGGTTCTATGCGCATTTGGGGGAGTTGGACCCGAAGACAGGCAATGTTTCAACGAAGGCATGTCTAAACGGAGCCGACGATGCGCTACTTGTTGCAATAGAAGAGGCTCGATCGGGGGTGTTCCAGCCCAACAGAGAGAACGACGAGCTTACGCGTGCCCTGGGAAATCCTGAACACCCGGGAAGAACACGAGGCAAGGGCGCTCTTCCGTGGTATGAGGGGTTTTCGGACTGGAACGCCGACTACAGAACCCGTGCGAGAAAGAAGATTGCGGAGGAGAAGAAGAGGAAGATGGAGAAGGAGCAGAGGAAGCGGGACTATGAACGCCTTCAAGGCCTAGAAGCAAGTCAAGCGGAATTGGCAGCTAAATTCCAGCGGCAGCAGGAGCAGATCAACTCACTTAGCCAGCAAAGGGGGTCTCAGCATCTGCAGCAGCTAGCGGATGATCCAGCATTGGATACCACCGCCCCATCCATGCCGAGAAGCAGCGTGGGTTCCGCCCCGGGCGACGTAGTAGTGCTGGATAGATATCCCATGGATGACATCACGGAGAACACTAACTGCGAGCTACACTTCAAAATGAAGAACATATCCATGAAGGTGGAAGACGCTGTTGCTTTTTCAAATTCCCCCGAGGCAACCTTCCATTGCAACCCGATTCCAGCGGGCTATGCTCGTGTCTTGGTTGATGAGGTGGTGGACCCATATTTGGAGCTACAGCTTGAAATTCCTGGAGGTGATGACGAGCACACATTGGGAGAGGCCATACATCGTGTCATCCTATGGAGAAAGGATTGCATCATCTTTCGAAGGCCACAGACACCGCGTCACCCGACTCCTCGTCGAAGTCTGCCACCGAGTCAGTAGACTCCCGCTCCTCCAAGTCCACCAACGTGTGAGGCCACTCCTCCTCCAAGTCCGGCAAAGTGTCAGGCCACTCCTCCTCCAAGTCCGACACAGCGTCAGACGTCCACTCCTCCTCCAAGTCCGGCACAACCTCAGGCCACTGCAAGTCCGGCACAGCTTCAGGCCACTCCTCCTCGTCCAACTCAGCCCCGTCAGCCGTCTCCGCTGCCTCAGCAATCGCAGAAGAGACACCCCGCAGCTATGGTGCGTAGCGGTACGAGTCGAGGTCATAGTACAGGAAGTACAGGCGGAGGCAAGCGATATAAATATGGTCCAAACCTCAGTACTCCTCTTCCTGTGAGGGCTTACGACAGGACCGAGGAGCAAACCAATGCCATAGTGCAGGCAGAACTCGACGCCCATTTTGGACCGAAACCGCCACCGCCGCCAAGGGAGAAAGTGCCTGTGGAAGTAGTTGACCACTTCATTCGTATGGCTCAACCACCAGCTCCTAAGCCTGTTGACACAGACTATGAGCGCCACATCAGGAAGTTACATCGACGACGTCTACAGAAGGAGGCGAGCTCGAGCTCAAGCAAACAACAAGCACCTGTTCAAAAATGCGGGAAAACCGTTGCCCAGCTGGGAAAACAGGCGGCGCAATCGATCCCCCCGCTTGTTGTGCCGCCAACAACACGTGACAGTACGCGCGCCCAATATTATTGTGGCCAAACAGTTTATGTTCCCGAGGTGGGTGATGTGGTAATAACCCAGGAGCATATAATGCAGGCTGAAGAACTCAAGATCACTGTTGGACAACTCCTCGAGATCAAGGACATGCCTGGGATTACAGAGGAGGAAATAAAACGGAAATATATCCGGGGCCAACCTTTGGTCGAGCCAGAAGATGTCAACAAGCTCCCAACGAGAATGTATGAATTGCATCAATGGTACATGGACATTACCAAGAGATCCAATCGAGAGTCCCTCATGGTGGATGTCAAGAAGGATGATTACTACCATGAGAAAGCTGTGGCCGTTGAGTATTCTGAACTGTTTCAGTTATATAATCAAGACGCACTCGACAAATCTATCGTCAGTTGCTATTGTCTGTAAGTGATCTCTTTCTGTAATTTAAGTCTCAAGCTAGCTGTAGTGATCCTTTTGATCAATCATTACTTGTAATTATCCTCACTATATTCTTTTCTGTGGTTTATGCAGGATGAAGATGTATGAAATGAGAAAAGGTGGACGCTATGGCATTGGGTTCATTGACCCAAACACCGTTAATGAATACACATGGAAAATGAACAAGTATTATGAAAAGCAGGTAGAGGACAGCATGCTAGAGTTCTTGAAGCGCCTCAAATACAATGAAGATATACTACTTCCTTACAACTTCCAGTGAGTCACACTTTCTTGTACTACAAATTCTCTGTTTTTGCCTACTAGCTAGCTACATGTTTTTGCTTACATATGCCTGCTTAATTAAGACATGCAAACGTGTGTGCATGCAGATTTCACTGGATCTTGTGTATCATTAAAGTTGACGCCGGAACAGTTGAAATACTGGACTCGCTACTCAAAGCAAATAGTGACTATAACATCTTGTTTGGGATAGTCAGCAGGTAATTTCAATCATTATTAACTATATATCTCGGCCTATTTAGTTCTTCATTTCATGATATGAACTATTTAATAACCCCTTTATTCATTTTCATTGTCGGCGGGCAGGGCTTGGGCAAGGTTCATCAGCGTCACGGAAGGCGAATGGAAACCAAAGCTGAAATGGTTTCGATCCAAGGTAAGTAATTAAGTAGTACTAGCTAGCTAGCTAGCTGCCATCTCTTTAATTATCATGCTTGATTAATTATTATCTGATCAAATTAAATTCCATTCTCGTAATAAAGGCCCTGAAGCAGGCGCAGGGGACTGATCTGTGTGCATTCTGCGTTTGCGAGAACACTCGCATGATGGCGTCCGAAAGGAGCAGATCTCAAAGACATGAATGGGTACGCTTGTCAGAACACTATTCACAATTTTTACACCATTATCGATATCTAGTCACACAACTAATACACATGCATATTGATCTCCTTCTTAACAGTTCAAAGAGGTGCGGGACAAGCTCCTAGAAACGGAGCGCGTAGAAGCACTTCAAGAGGAAATAGCGGGATTTTTGCTCGACCAGGTCATAAATCCGAAGGGAGAATACTATTACCCGCTACCGCCCTCATGAACCACTTCCAATTGTCATCGTGCTCCGAAGGCACCAATTAGGCTAATGCCACTGGCTCCGAAGGCAACATGCATATGTAGGAGAAATTGTATATAGCTATACATGTGTGTATGTGTAAATTAATATGGTGGTTTGTGAGACATTGATGATATATATATGATTGATTGGTTCTACTAGAAATTCTATTTATACATATATATATATATATATATATATATGCATAACGTGTACAATGTGTAGTACCGTAAAATACCAGCAAACGAAAAAGAATTAAAATGGAAAACACAAAATTAAATGAAAAAGAAATCATAAAACCGAAAACCCCACAACCATTTAGTACCGGTTAGTGTTAACAACCGGTACTAAAGGGCTCCCGGCCCCCGGAGCTGGCTCGTGCCACGTGGTTGCCCTTTAGCACCGGTTCGTGCTGAACCGGTACTAAAGGGGGGGCCTTTAGTGCCGGTTCCTAAACCGGCACTAAAGGGCCTTACGAACCGGTGCTATTGCCCGGTTCTGCACTAGTGTTGGCCACGAAAACCGGGTATGCCACATCATTCTCTCTGAGACGCTGCTTCTCCAAAGAAAGAACACTGTCGTGAAGACTCCGCATAGCACTGGTTGCAGCACTGAGCATATTTGCCGGTAGCATCGCCCTACCCGCCACATGCACCCTCCTCGAGATATCCTTAGGTGAAGGTGGCCCGTCCTGAGCATGGATCATACTCGGTGCCGGCTGGCTCGCACCGGCGGCCTTTTTAGTTGGCCGTTTCCGGCCCTTCTTCTTGATCTGCTGTAATGGGACCGAGTTCTGCTCACAGACCGCCTTCTTGAGCGTGTTGGGGCTGATAATATTTGGCACCTCCGCTATCTGAGGCTCGATGAAGGCGGCAGCTGGAGGCGTCTCCTGAGAACTGAACGCCAGACGACGCTTGTTGCAATTGGGTTTCTCCATCGTACCAGCTAGATCGCGGTCGTCTTGTTTGGGTTCTTGAGAAGGAGGCCCGCAGAACTCGTCACCGTACCCATGTTCGGCAAAGTACTTATCGACGTTGGTAAATGTACCATCGCCGTTGTCGTCGTCGTCCGGATCCTATGCCATATGCATATCCGGATCCTGTGCCATAGGGATGTCCGACATGTCCGGTAGCGTTGCGGCGTTCTTGCCATGGCTTGGCGCCGGCACGACTGGCGGTCTTGTCTGTGGGGTGGTGTCCCCCGCCCCCAAATGAATCTGGCTCTTCGGCCAAAGCAGGGGCCAGCTTACACAGGCGCTGAGGGTCATCTCATCTTCTTCGTTGGCCCCAGCGGGTCGAATCGGAGGTAACAGCTCGTCGCAGCCTGGCAGCACCTGAAACACTTCAACCATATACATTGTGGGTGGCATCGGATTACCGTGGAACACGGGGTTGCCCGGTTGAACGATTCTGCCCTTGGCGACATCGACCAACTCGTCGCCCACGAAGTGCAAGGAATGTTGGCGGCGCCCTGCGAAAACATGTAGGGCATCAGGGATGCCCAGTCAAAGGCAAGGAGATGAAGTCCTCGGCCGAGAGGCTTAGTTACCGTGATGTCGTCGAGCTCGGCTAATGTCGAGGCACCGCCAACGACGGGCGTGCAACTGGCGGAGGGGCCGCTTGCTGGCGAGGTGCCGGCCGGCGTACACCCGGGTGCATTAAGCTCCAAAGCCGGCATCGGAGACACCAATACCGCCGCTGCCGGAGACACCAATGGCGCCGCCGCCGTAGACACCAATACCGCCGCCGCTAGAGACACCAATGGCGCCGCCTGCGTGTTGTGTGAGTTGCTGGCCGTGAAGCTGGGAATCGGGGGCGGCCCCTGTTGGCCACCCGCAATCCACGTCGTTATCCCATGAATCAAGGTAGGCATAATGCCGGTAAGCGTCGATCCCAGTTGTTGTTGCACTTGCTCTTGGACCATCTCCGGAATCCGCGCCACTTGTGCCTTGAGTGCTTCAACCTCGCGCGACTGGCTTTCCGAGCTGGTCTTTTTCTCCGTTTGCCCACCAGCGCCATAGTATGACGACCATTTTGTGGACAAGCCTTTGCCGGCCACACGACCAGCTGACGTCGGCTTATTGAGCTTATCCCTGTTTTTCATTACGTTCAATGCCCTATTCAAAGGGGTGTCGAAAGGCGAGCTCTAAGACGACCCCGCGCTACTGCTTTCTTTGTCCTGCAGAAGGAACATGAACCATTTAGAAATATTGGGGATTAATTAGAATGCAACCATATGGAGCTAATTACGCGGGGGTGTATTCCTTACCAGAACAAGCTCAAGCTCCTTGGTCTTCGGATCCGTGGTAAGCTCCTTTGTAACCGGGTCCTCCTTGTACCGGGCCCTGAGAAAGTTCCTGGTCTGCTTGTCACTGTATTTCTCGAAGCGGGGCGGTAGGCCTTGCTCGGCACGCTCCGCGTCCTCCTTGTCGCATACAGGCTCCGCCACTCTGTAACCGCCGGGACCGAGTTGGTGGACCCCTATGTTCAACTGTCGCATTTCTTTCCCCCACTGACTTGATTCGGAGGTTGCGGGGCTCTCGCACTTGATCTTGAAATCCTTGTAGTCAGCTTCGCTCATCAAAGGATATTTCGCCTTGATCTTCTCATAACTATCACCTTTGTCAATCATTGCCTTCACCGTGCTTTTCCAAGTAGACAGGGCCGTGCTCATCGTCGTGAGGGCGGCACCATTCACTTTATTACCCGAGAGGCGTGTGTTTGCGAACTCAGCGGGGAACTTGTATCGTTCGTGCAGCTTCGTGAAGAGGAGGCTGCGCAAATTCCCTCGGTCCTTATGCCTTAGGTTCTCGGTGTTGATCGAGGCGGTGCTCTGGAGAATGCACCCGAGCTGAATCGAGTACCCCTTGACTATGTGTTTGGGCGCCGTCGGATGCCCGTCGGAGTTCACTTCAGTAAATTCCTCCCTGACGGTGCCGAGCACGTTCGGGCGCCGGTCCTTCCGTTGCCTCTTCGGTTGGCTGCCATCTGTGCGTGCGCCGCCATCATCAGTGGTGGCATCCGCGGCGCCATCATCAGTGGTGTCATCCCCGACGCCACTAGGGGTTGTGTAGTCAGGATCGGTGTCTTCCGCGGCGTCCTCATAGCGGTGAGGTTCTTCCTCCAACTCCTGGGACAGCTCCCAGAATTGCTTGCCGCCCGAACCGCCGGCCTCATCGTTGTGGGCCATGTTTCGCTCTAAATAGCAAAAAGGTTTGGTCAAAAAGTTGGTTATTGTCAAGGAACAAGATCATGGTCTCATCATTTAGGGTTTGTCGACACCGAGGCATCCTAAAAGCTAAGCTTTTATCATTTAGGGTTTGTCGATGCCGAGGCACCCTAAAAGCCTAAGCGTACATCATTTAGGTTCTCATCGACACCGAGGCACCCTATAGAAGCCAAGGTTTCATCATTTAGGGTTTGTCGACGCCGAGGCACCCTAAATGCTAAGTTAAGTTTTCATCATTTAGGGTTTAACGATGCCGAGGCACCCTAGGTTGGGCCTAATCGCTTGGCACTAATCACTTGGCTCTATTGCCACCTATGCACCAAGAATGGCGGGGCAGTTGATCCTACTTAACTAAGTACTAAGATACCCCGGCCCATGCATTAGTCGCAGGTACCCCATATGTCCTATTTTTAGCAAAGTCATGCTAAAATTCACGGAAAATTTCAGCATGACCTTTGCTGAAAATAGGACATATGGAGTACCCGAATTTGCCGGAACGGAAGTTAATCGACATTCCGGCAAACTCAAGGGCCTCTCGAGATACCTGCAATATCATTATCCCCGCGTAATGAAGTCGCCAATGGGTTATTTCAGAAGATCACAAGTAGCATCATCACAAGTACAACATCATCTATAGCTTTATATTAACAAAGCATCAACACATATACAAAAGACCACTTATGCCAACAGTATGGTTTATATCAGATTCAGAGTTAGAAACAGGAAAAACCGGTGCTTCAAAGCCTACTGGACACAATTTACATCTATCAGTACGGGATGTCCTAACTAATTTCAAGTGTTCACAGGTGAACTTGTACCATGGATGAGCCTAGTGCTTCATTAGTCAACTGAACAGAGATAATAGGGCATAACACCATACATAAAGTGATGAGCATACATACTACTGTCCAAGCAAATTAACTGAATAGTATTGTGTCAAGTTTAGTTTGAAAATTCAGTTACTGCTTGAGTGATTTGACACCAAAAATTACTCCCAAAAATTACAATGATTGTATATTGACTGCATATATTCACTGTACATGACTGAATTCAGTCAAGAAAACCTGTCAATTTCTGTTCACTACATATATTCACTGTACAGGCTGTCAAGTTCTATTTCAGCTCAAGAATGACACACTCAACTTCATTGCTTCAACCACATGGACAACAGAGCAAATGTTGGAAGTTGACAATATACTTTAGATTCACACATGCTCCCCTAATTATTTTGTCTGTATCTTTAGATTATCTACTTCAGGCACAATCATACACAATTCTGACTAATTCATCACTGTAGGCCAGCATGAAACACACTCCTCCAGAAAAAGCCTAAAATTCCACTATTATTGCCTGTAAAAGGCCTAATATCCACTAGTATTGCCTCTAAAAAAGCCTTAAAAGTCCACTATTGTTGACAATCAAAATATGATCTGAACTATAAGGAGTTAACTGAAAAATGAGTGGTTGTTGGCATGAGGGAGTAAACTAATTGTTGGCACAAAAATATTGGTTCTGCAAACATGAAAATAGTCACAAAAATAATGCACTTGGTTTGTGTTGAGTTTTTGCTTTTCAGGGATTGGTTTGTGTTGAGTTGTTAACCTAAAGGTTCAGCAGTTTGAATCTCCTTTAGCTAGTTTGAATCCATGGACTACCCTGTTAGATTGGGACTGAAGATAGGTACCTGCTTATCTTTCTATTCCGTCACCAACAGTGGCTTTTCCAAGAATAATATCCCTGCATGAACATAGGTGAGAGGTTAACTAACTGCCTCAAAGGCATAATCAATGCATCAGCTCGAAGAAATAATGCGATTGACACATCAAAACTATGATAGAAATGTAAAACTTGATGGCAACTACGACATGGAAAGAAAGAACTCATATGTAGTGATGGCAGAAAGTATAAATTTGCTGCGGCAAAATTTGGTTCTCCCTAAAAACAAAATGGAAAAATTGTGGTGGAACGAATCTAAATTTGCCATTCACTGCATATTGGAAATTGCCCTAGAATACCCCTACCAGTTCTAAACCAGATCAAAAACTACATATCACAAAAATACCATGGTACAGAATGGTGGTGAAATTTGCCATGACATTTCTACTAGTGCACTAGGTCATGGCATGTCATATGTACTAGTCTACTGGGTCATGGGATGCAATTTGGGGTGAGAAAACTAAACACAAAATTCGGATGTGCCTCTACTGGGTCATGGCACATCAACTTACAGATAATCAAACTAACAAAAATGAAAAAAAGATGGGGGGTTGAGGATGTTGCCACCAGCAGTGGAAAAGGAGGAAGGAGGAGGCCCTCCCCAATCTTGCAACCATAGACTGCCACGGTCGAGGGGAGGGAGGGAATGGGGAATGGTGGAGATAGGGAGGAAGGAGGAAGGAGGAGAGGTACCTGGTCGCCGGAGGGGTTGGGGTCGGGGTCGGGGTCTGAGCTCGTCCGGTTCCTCGCTCGCCGCGGTCGAAGAAGAGCAGGGGGCCGATGGCGGAGGACGGCAGGGGCAGGCGGGGTGGAGGGAGCACCTTGGTTGGGGCGGAGCTGCGAGGGCGACGGGGCGACGGAGCGGCGAAGGCGACGAACGGGAGGATGAGGCGCGGCGAACGGCGGCGGTCGAATGTAACGCCCCGAGGCCGATGTGCCAGGTGTCGTGCAGTTATTCGCTGTTGTTGCCTTGTCTTTGCTTGCGTGTCATGCATTCATGCGCATTTCATTTGCACACATGTTCGTCTCATGCATCCGAGCATTTTCCCCGTTGTCCGTTTTGCATTCCGGCGCTTCGTTCTCCTCCGGTGGTCAATTTTACCTTTCTTTCGTGTGTGGGGGTTAAACATTTCCGGATTGGACCGACACTTGTCAAGCGGCCTTGGTTTACTACCGGTAGACCGCCTGTCAAGTTTCGTACCATTTGGACTTCGTTTGATACTCCAACGGTCAACCGAGGGACCAAAAAGGCCTCGTGTGTGTTGCAGCCCAACACCCTTCCAAAGTGGCCCAAAACCCACCTAAACCTGCTCCATCATCTCGGTCGTTCAATCACGATCGCGTGGCCGAAAACCGCACCTCATTTGGACTCTCCTAGCTCCCTCTACCTATATATATGTGTCTTCCTCCGAAAATCCCGCAGTCCAAACCCTAAAAATTCCTCCCCTCGTGCCGCCGGACGCGTCCTCACCGGCCGGACATGTCCGCCACCCTTAGCCACCTCACTCCGAAGAATTAGGCGCTGCCTTGTCAGCCGAGCCGCCTCCCGCACCCTATCCTCCTCCACCACGTGGCCTCCGCCACCGCGCCTCCCGCCGCGGGCCTCGAAGCCCAGATCCGGCCCTCCTCGGACCCGAGTCGGGCCGCCGCTTCCCGCGCGTGCCACCGACGTCGCCCGTCGTCTTCGCCATTTCCGGCCGCCGGACTCGCCCGCCGGAGCGCGCCGCCTCGCCGGCGCGGCTCCCCGCGCCCGCCGCCATGTCCTCGCTCCGGCCGCCGCCTTCGACCCGCCGCTTCCCGCGCTCCTCGCCGCCGCCTGGGCGCACCGGCAACCGCGCCCGCTCGCCGGACTTCACCGGCCGGGTCACCGGCACCGCCCCGCACCGCCACCACCATTTGCGCCGCCCTCCGCCGTCGGCCTCCTCAGCCCCGGGCCGGATCCGATTCGGGAGTGGGATCAGATCCACCCACTCCCCCAACCAAACAACACCGCGCCCGCGCCTGGATCCCTCCGTCCCGCATG
The DNA here is from genome assembly GCF_056163025.1 of Triticum urartu. Lineage (NCBI taxonomy): Eukaryota > Viridiplantae > Streptophyta > Magnoliopsida > Poales > Poaceae > Triticum > Triticum urartu. Next base: position 9,876,856 of record NC_141879.1, read on the forward strand.
TCTCCGTCCCGGGTTGACTTTCTCGCGGGGTATAATTTCTACTAAGTCCTAGAAATTCCCAGATCCATGTTGCTCTGTTCGTGGCCTCGTAACTTTGCCTCTATAGCTCCGATTCATGCATATAGCGTATCAAAATGTTCGTCTCAGAGAGTACATCATTTCATTCCATTGCATCCTTTTCATTGGAGTTCATCTTGATGCCCGAAATGCTGTTAGAAGAGGGCTACTTGAGTCAATTGTCAGATCTGCTACTCCATCTTAGACATTTGTCTTTTTTGCCATGATTAATGTGTGCATGATATGACCTGATGTTCTACATATGTTTTGTTAAGGGTTTTGTCATCTTTCCAGAGGTGCAACCCATGTATTTTTGTGAAGTGTGTGGTGACTAGTGCAAGCTTGTAAAGTGGTGCACTTGGTAATTCTGTTTTCAGGGACTTAGTAATTTCACTAAGTCCTGGATCTGTTTATCTCATGATGCCATATCTTCGTGTTGTTTCCTAGTGATCCGTGCCTCTTTTGAGGATGATCAATAAGGGAGTTTTACTAATATTGTAGTGCTATATCCATCCATGTCCTTGTTTGAAATTATGGAGCACCCTAGCTTGAGTCAATCGAGCTCTACTTTTGCTACTTTGTGAATCTGGGCAGATTGTCAACTTGTTTGCAATTTTGCCGATGTTGTTGTAGTTGATCCGTGCATGCTATGCCATTGTTCTTGCCATGTATAGCTTGAATTTTGTGCCTTCTTTATGGATGTATGCTTGTATTTCCATGACTTGCACCGTAGTGAGTGCATCGAGCTCGTAAACATGCCTACTTGAGTTATGTTTCAGCATGTGCCAGTTTTCACTAAGTCTGAAAACTGATTATGTTTTTTCTATGTTCGCGTGCTTGTTAGTATGTTTTCTGATCCCTTTTGGCTCAAGGTCACTAAGGGACTTTTGTTAAGCTATTTGAGTAGCTCCATGCCATGTCTTACTTTGCCATGTTCAGGTCCTGTAGCATGTTGTTTCGTTGCTCCGAAGAGTGGTACTTGGTCTGAAATTCCAGACAAGTGTTAATTTCACTAAGTCTGAGATCTGTTTACCATATGCATTTTTGCCATGCTTGTTTGAACCTGTTATTGGATGAATTGGCCGTAGCTCAGTGCTAGACTTTTGTTAAGAATCTTGAATGCTTCCCTGCCATGTATTTTGATGCCATGTTTGAGTGCTGTAGCATGTTCATCTCATTGCATTTAGATGGCTACTTGCTGTAAATCGCAGATCACGGTCATATTTGAATCGCTTGCCATTTCCAAACCGTAACTCCGATTCCGGCGTTCTTTATAACGTTTTCAAGCGATTTCATCTCATCTTTCCAGTGGCACACTTGGTTTTCCATGTTGAGTCCAGGTTCACGCATTCCCTATCAAATCATGCATATGCATCGCATACCGCATCCCGCATATCATACCATGTTCTTGTGTTGGTTGTTTACTATGTTGTGTGCTTCTTTTCCGGTGTTTGCTTATTCGGGTTGATTCTGGTAACGTCGCGTTGTGAGGACTCGTTCTTCTACATTCCGTTTGCCTTCTTCATGGACTCGTTCTTCTTCCTTGCGGGATTTCAGGCAAGATGACCATACCCTCGAAATCACTTCTATCTTTGCTTGCTTAGTTGCTCGCTCTTTTGCTATGCCTATGCTGCGATACCTACCACTTGCTTATCATGCCTCCCATGTTGTTGAACCAAGCCTCTAACCCACCTTGTCCTAGCAAACCGTTGATTGGCTAGGTTACCGCTTCGCTCAGCCCCTCTTATAGCGTTGTCAGTTGCAGGTGAAGATTGAAGTTTGTTCCTTGTTGGAACATGGAGATGTTGTTCCTTTTTGGAACATGTTTACTTGTTGGGATATCACAATATATCTTATTTAATTAATGCATCTATATACTTGGTAAAGGGTGGAAGGCTCGGCCTTATGCCTGGTGTTTTGTTCCACTCTTGCCGCCCTAGTTTTCCGTCATATCGGTGTTATGTTCCCGGATTTTGTGTTCCTTACGCGGTTGGGTAATAATGGGAACCCCTTGACAGTTCGCCTTAAGTACAGCTCCTCCAGCAATACCCAACCTTGGTTTTACCATTTGCCTCACCACCACCTACTTTTCCCTTGGGAGTCGCTCTCTCGAGGGTCATCTTTATTTTAACCCCCCCGGGCCAGTGCTTGTCTAAGTGTTGGTCCGAAATGGGCAGCCTGCGGGGCCACCTCGGGGAAACTTGAGGGCTGGTTTTACTCGTAGCTTGACCTATCTGGTGTTGCCCTGAGAACGAGATATGTGCAGCTCCCTTCAGGATGTCGGCACATCGGGCGGTGTTGCTGGTTTAGTTTTACCCTGTCGAAATGTCTTGTTGTACCGGGATACCGAGTCTGATCGGAATGTCTCGGGAGGAGGTCTATTCCTTCGTTGACCATGAGAGCTTGTAATGGGCTAAGTTGGGACACCCCTGCAGGGATTTGAATCTTTCGAAATCCGTGCCCGCGGTTATGGGCAGATGGGAATTTGTTAACGTCCGGTTGTAGAAAACCTAAAGTTGACCTTAATTAAAATATATCAACAGCGTGTGTAACCGTGATGGTCTCTTTCCGGCGGAGTCCGGGAAGTGAACACGGTTGTTGGAGTTATGCTTGACGTAGGTTGCTATAGGATCACTTCTTGATCATACTTTTATCGACCGTGCTTTGCTTTCTCTTCTCGCTCTCATTTGCGTATGTTTAGCCACCATATATGCTAGTCGATTGCCGCAGCTCCACCTCATACCTTTACCTTACCTATAAGCTTAAATAGTCTTGATCGCGAGGGTGCGAGATTGCTGAGTCCCTGTGGCTCACAGATACTTCCAAAACCAGTTTGCAGGTGCCGATGTTACCGAGCAGGTGACGCAACCAAGATCAGGAGGAGCTCGATGAAGATCTTGCCCTTTGTGTTGTTTCGTTCTAGTTGATCAGTAGTGGAGCCCAGTTGGGGTCGATCGGGGACCTTTGTCGCATTTGGGTTTCTTCTTTTATTTTGGTTCCGTAGTCGGACCTTGATTGCATTTGGTTGATGTAATGCTTTATTCATGTAATCGTGTGAAGTGCCGATTGTAAGCCAACTATGTATCTCTTTCCCTTTATGTATTACATGGGTTGTGTGAAGATTACCTCACTTGCGACATTGCTTTCAATGCGGTTATGCCTCTAAGTCGTGCTTCGACACGTGGGAGATATAGCCGCATCGAGGGCGTTACATCGAAACCCTAGGCGGTCGCTCGCTCGCTTCTTTGGTTGGGTTGGGGGTGGGTCGATCGATCGATGGGGATCTGGTGGCGAGGGAGAGAGGGTCGAAGGGGATCTGGCGAGGGAGAGGGAGATAGCTAGGTGGAAGCTTACTAATGGCGCATCAGACCTCGGTGCGCCATTAGAAATCTTTTTTTAGATAGCAATGGCGCACCCTGCGGTGCGCCATTAGAAATCTTTTTTTTACATAGCAATGGCGCACCCCGCAGCGGTGCGCCATTAGAAATCTTTTTTTTAGATAGCAATGGCGCACCCCGCAGCGGTGCGCCATTAGAATTTTTTATTATAGTTTGAGCACAGGTTATATTGCACCTAACCCAATCCACATCAGAACCCGCCCACTAGCCCGACTGGTCAGCACGCAGCACACACACCAGGAGGTCCTGGGTTTGATTCCCAGGCTCCGCAATATTTTTTTTGCATTTTAAATGCTATTTGATATTTATTTGTGTTTAAATATGTTCAAACTTGTTTAAATCATAATAGTAATTTTTTTATAAAAACAGTAATAATTTTTTAAAAAATATATTCAAATTTGTTACTTGAAAATATCATCGGCGGCGGTGATGGAGCGGGGGAGGGTGCGGGGGGTGCCCGTTGGCAGCGGTGGAGCAGGGGAGGGTGCGGGGGGCCGGGTGCTCGTCGGCGGGGGTGGAGGGGGATCGAGATCGAGTGTCCTCATGAATTCAAAAAGTGCCTGTGAAATTTAAAAATATTCATGATATCAAAAAGTGCCCATGAAATACAATCGAGAAATGAAGACTACGATTTAAATACAATCGATCTTAGCTAGCTATCTGTTCACAATCTTCTTGCCCTTCTTTTTCGCAAATGGAGATCTTCTGTGGAACGGACGTCCTTTAGGTAGGGTGGTCCTGCTTCTTCTTGTGGTGTGTGCTGCTACTTCATCGTCGTCGTCATGTTCGATCTTCGGGTCGCCGTACTTGTTGAAGTCTTGCTCATTGGCTACTCCATCCATTCCGATGATCTTCCTTTTGCCTCTCCTCACGACAACACGACTGGGCTTTGACGGGTCGGTAATGAAGAAGCATTGGTCCACTTGGGAAGCCAGTACCCATGGCTCATTTTTCGCGGTGATGTTTGCGCCCGCGGTCTTGGATTTGGCTTCGGGTCTAACCATGGTGGTGAAATACCGGTCTTCTTTTAGGATGCTCTTGGCCCATCTGACACGGAACATCGGGACCTTCTCTCCAGCATAGCTCAGCTCCCAGATCTCCTCGATCCTTCCGTAGTATCTGTCCTTGTCGTTACCGGTGTAGGATTCCATCGTTACCCCAGAGTTCTGATAATCATCGCTCTTCATGTCCTTGTCCTCGGTGTAGAATGTGTAGCCGTTGATATCATACGCCTCATAGGTCATCAGGTTGTGCTCGGCGCCCTGTGACAAGGCGAATATGAGTTGTTCTTCCGCGGAAGAATCCTCATGTAAAGGGTACGACAGAAGCTTCTGCTTGAACCAACGCGTGAAACATGAGTTGTGCTCTTTGATTATATCTCCGTCTTTCCTCTGTTGGCCTAGGTCATTGTACGTCTTCTCAATAAAGGTTTTGTGCTCTACCACCCAAGGATCGACCACGTCTATGTGTTGTAGCGCGACTAGGTTTGCTCTTTCAAAGTCGGCGAGTCGACCCTCGAAGTCGACATGCATTTCGCGGCGACCCTCACGGTGACCCCATCCAGCGAGCCTGCCGAGATGCCTATTAACGGGCAGACCAACGGGGATCTTGATGCCTAGATAATTCGTGCAGTAGGAGATGCACTCTTCGGTCAGAAAGCCCCTGGCTATACTTCCCTCTGGACGTGACATGTTGCGAACGTATCCTTTGATGACACCATTCATCCTTTCAAACGGCATCATGCTGTGTAGGAACGTCGGCCCGAGTTGGATGATATCCTCCACGATATGGACCAGCATATGCACCATAACGTCGAAGAATGCGGGCGGAAGTACATCTCAAGCTCGCATAGTATCACCACGATCTCTTCCTGTAGCCTTCTGAGTTGCCTCACGCCAATCGACTTTCGAGAGATGACGTCGAAAAAGTTGCATAGGCCAAATAGCGTTTCACGGACGTGCGCGTCCATGATCCCACGGATTGCAACTGGAAGTATCTGCATCATCAGCACGTGACAGTCGTGAGACTTCATCCCGCTGAACTTCTGCTTCGCTGGGTCTAGGTATCTGCTTATCTTCCGCGCGTAACCGTAAGGAAGTTTTACTCCTACGAGGCAGGTGAAAAACTGCTCGATCTCCTCCTGACTTAGAGTGAAGCACGAGGGAGGGTAGTCACTTCCGGTCTTCTTGGCCTTTTTGCCTTTGCGACGAGTTTCTGTGTCCTGCTTCGCCTCATCATCATCATCATCATTAGCGTGAAGCTCCTGCCTGATGCCCATTGATTTCAAGTCTGCCCTTGCTTTCGGCCCATCTTTGTTCCTCTCTGGCATGTTGAGCAGGGTACCAAGCAGACTCTCGCACACGTTCTTCGTGATATGCATGGCATCAAGGCTGTGAGGCACACGGTGGATCTTCCAGTACGGCAAGTCCCAGAAAACAGACCTTGTTTTCCATACCTTCAGCAGCGGCTCTGGCGCCTTTCGCTTCTTTCCCGGCTTTGGCGCCTTTTGCTTCTTTCCCGGCAGTGGGCAATCTTTCCAATTTTTCAACAGCTCGTCTATTTCCTCGCCGCTCCTCGTACGCGGGCGTTTTCGGGGTTCGGTTTCACCATCGAACAGATCCTTGCATTTCCTCCACGGGTCATCTGTTGGAAATATGCCCTAGAGGCAATAATAAAAGCATTATTATTATATTTCCTTGTTCATGATAGTTGTCTTTATTCATGCTATAATTGTGTTATCCGGAAATCGTAATACATGTGTGAATAACAGACACCAACTTGTCCCTAGTAAGCCTCTAGTTGACTAGCTCGTTGATCAACAGATAGTCATGGTTTCCTGACTATGGACATTGGATGTCATTGATAACGAGATCACATCATTAGGAGAATGATGTGATGGACAAGACCCAATCCTAAACATAGCATAAAGATCGTATAGTTCGTTTGCTAGAGTTTTTCCAATGTCAAGTATCCTTTCCTTAGACCATGAGATCGTGTAACTCCCGGATACCGTAGGAGTGCTTTGGGTGTGCCAAACGTCACAACGTAACTGGGTGACAATAAAGGCATACTACGGGTATCTCCGAGAGTGTCTGTTGGGTTGACACGGATCAAGACTGGGATTTGTCACTCCGTATGACGGAGAGGTATCAATGGGCCCACTCGGTAATGCATCATCATAATGAGCTCAAAGTGACCAAGTGTCTGGTCACGGGATCATGCATTACGGTACGAGTAAAGTGACTTGCCGGTAACGAGATTGAACGAGGTATTGGGATACCGACGATCGAATCTCGGGCAAGTAACATATCGATTGACAAAGGGAATTGCATACGGGGTTGCTTGAATCCTCGACATCGTGGTTCATCCGATGAGATCATCGTGGAGTATGTGGGAGCCAACATGGGTATCCAGATCCCGCTATTGGTTATTGACCGGAGAGTCGTCTCGGTCATGTCTACATTTCTCCCGAACCTGTAGGGTCTACACACTTAAGGTTCGGTGACGCTAGGGTTGTAGGGATATGTATATGCAGTAACCCGAATGTTGTTTGGAGTCCCGGATGAGATCCTGGACGTCACGAGGAGTTCCGGAATGGTCCGGAGGTAAAGAATTATATATAGGAAGTACTGTTTCGACCATCGGGACAAGTTTCGGGGTCACCGGTATTGTACCGGGACCACCGGAAGGGTCCCGGGGGCCCACCGGGTGGGGCCACCTGCCCCGGGGGGGCACATGGGCTGTAGGGGGTGCGCCTTGGCCTACATGGGCCAAGGGCACCAGCCCCAAGAGGCCCATGCGCCTAGGGTTCCAAAAGGGGAAGAGTCCCACAAGTGGAAGGCACCCCTAGGTGCCTTGGGGGGGAGGGAAACCTCCCTTGGCCGCCGCCCCCTAGGAGATTGGATCTCCTAGGCCAACGCCCCCCTTGGCCCTCCTATATATAGTGGGGGAAGGAGGGCTTTTTGATCCACGCCTTTGGTTGCCTCCTTCTCCCTCTCCAACACCTCCTCCTCCTCCATAGTGCTAAGCGAAGCTCTGCCGGAGTACTGCAGCTCCATCACCACCACGCCGTCGTGCAGCTGCTGGAGCCATCTTCCTCAACCTCTCCTCTCCCCTTGCTGGATCAAGAGGAAGGAACGTTACACTGACCGTACGTGTGTTGAACGCGGAGGTGCCGTCCGTTCGGTGCTAGGATCTCCGGTGATTTGGATCACGTCGTGTTCGACTACATCATCCCCGTTCTTTGAACGCTTCCGCTCGCGATCTACAAAGGTATGTAGATGCATCAAATCACTCGTTGCTAGATGAACTCATAGATGGATCTTGGTGAAACCGTAGGAAAATTTTTGTTTTCTGCAACGTTCCCCAACAGTGGCATCATGAGCTAGGTCTATGCGTAGTTCTTCTTGCGCGAGTAGAACACAATTTGTTGTGGGCGTAGATTTGTCAACTTTCTTGCCGCTACTAGTCTTATCTTGCTTCAGCGGTATTTTGGGATGAAGCGGCCCGGACCAACCTTACACATACGCTTACGTGAGACCGGTTCCACCGACTAACATGCACTAGTTGCATAAGGTGGCTGGCGGGTGTCTGTCTCTCCCACTTTAGTTGGAGCGGATTCGATGAAAAGGGTCCTTATGAAGGGTAAATAGAAGTTGACAAATCACGTTGTGGCTTTCACGCAGGTAAGAAAACGTTCTTGCTAGAACCCTAATTCAGCCACGTAAAACTTGCAACAACAATTAGAGGACGTCTAACTTGTTTTTGCAGCAAGTGCTTTGTGATATGATATGGCCAAAGTTGTGATGAATGATGAATGATCTATATGTGATGTATGAGATGTTCATGCTATTGTAATAGGAATCACGACTTGCATGTCAGTGAGTATGACAACCGGCAGGAGCCATAGGAGTTGTCTTTATTTTTTATATGACCTGCGTGTCATTGAGAAACGACATGTAAATTACTTTACTTTATTGCTAAACGCGTTAGCCATAGTAGTAGAAGTAATAGCTGGTGAGCAACTTCATGGAGACACGATGATGGAGATCATGATGATGGAGATCATGGTGTCAAGCCGGTGACAAGATGATCATGGAGCCCCAAGATGGAGATCAATGGAGCTATGTGATATTGGCCATATCATGTCACTATTATTATTTGATTGCATGTGATGTTTATCATGTTTTGCATCTTGTTTACTTAGAACGACGGTAGTAAATAAGATGATCCCTCATAATAATTTCAAGAAGTGTTCCCCCTAACTGTGCACCGTTGCGACAGTTCGTTGTTTCGAAGCACCACGTGATGATCGGGTGTGATAGATTCTAACATTCACATACAACGGGTGTAAGACAGATTTACACATGCAAACACTTAGGTTGACTTGACGAGCCTAGCATGTACAGACATGGCCTCGGAACACAGAAGACCGAAAGGTCGAGCATGAGTCGTATAGAAGATACGATCAACATGAAGATGTTCACCGACGTTGACTAGTCCGTCTCACGTGATGATCGGACACGGCCTAGTTGACTCGGATCATGTTATACTTAGATGACTAGAAGAGGGATGTCTATCTAAGTGGGAGTTCATTGAATAATTTGATTAGATGAACTTAATTATCATGAACTTAGTCTAAAATATTTACAATATGTCTTGTAGATCAAATGGCCAACGTAGTCCTCAACTTCAACGCGTTCCTAGAGAAAACCAAGCTGAAAGATGATGGCAGCAACTATACGGACTGGGTCCGGAACCTGAGGATCATCCTCATAGCTGCCAAGAAAGATTATGTCCTACAAGCAACGCTGGGTGACGCACCTGTTCTCCCTGCAGAACAAGACGTTATGAACGCTTGGCAGGCACGTACCGATGACTACTCCCTCGTTCAGTGCGGCATGCTTTACAGTTTAGAGCTGGGGCTCCAAAAGCGTTTTGAGAGACACGGAGCACATGAGATGTTCGAAGAGCTGAAAATGGTTTTCCAAGCTCATGCCCGGGTCGAGAGATATGAAGTCTCCGACAAATTCTTTAGCTGTAAGATGGAGGAAAATAGTTCTGTCAGTGAGCACATACTCACTATGTCTGGGTTACATAACCGCTTGACTCCGCTGGGAGTTAATCTCCCGGATGATGCGGTCATTGACAGAATCCTCCAGTCGCTTCCACCGAGCTACACGAGCTTTGTGATGAACTTCAATATGCAGGGGATGGAAAAGACCATTCCTGAAGTATTTGCTATGCTAAAATCAGCAGAGGTAGAAGTCAAGAAGGAACATCAAGTGTTGATGGTCAATAAAACCACTAAGTTCAAGAAGGGCAAGGGTAAAAAGAACTTCAAGAAGGACGGCAAGGTAGTTGCCGCGCCCGGCAAGCAAGCTGCCGGGAAGAAGCCAAAGAATGGACCCAAGCCCGAGACTGAGTGCTTTTATTGCAAGGGAAGTGGTCACTGGAAGCGGAATTGCCCCAAATACTTAGCGGACAAGAAGGCTGGCAAAACAAAAGGTATATGTGATATACATGTAATTGATGTGTACCTTCCCAGTACTCGTAGTAGCTCTTGGGTATTTGATACCGGTGCAGTTGCTCACATTTGTAACTCAAAACAGGAGCTGCGAAATAAGCGGAGACTGGCGAAGGACGAGGTGACGATGCGCGTCGGGAATGGTTCCAAGGTCGATGTGATCGCCGTCGGCACGCTGCCTCTACATTTACCTACGGGATTAGTTTTAAACCTCAATAATTGTTATTTAGTGCCAGCTTTGAGCGTGAACATTGTATCGGGATCTCGTTTAATTCGAGATGGCTACTCATTTAAATCCGAGAATAATGGTTGTTCTATTTACATGAGAGATATGTTTTATGGTCATGCTCCTATGGTGAATGGTTTATTCTTAATGAATCTCGAGCGTAATGCTACACATATTCATAGTGTGAGTACCAAAAGATGTAAGGTTGATAATGATAGTACCACATACTTGTGGCACTGCTGCCTTGGTCACATAGGTGTCAAACGCATGAAGAAGCTCCATGCAGATGGACTTTTAGAGTCTCTTGATTATGAATCATTTGACACGTGCGAACCATGCCTCATGGGTAAAATGACCAAGACTCCGTTCTCAGGAACAATGGAGCGAGCAACCAACTTATTGGAAATCATACATACTGACGTGTGCGGTCCAATGAGTGTTGAGGCTCGCGGTGGCTATCGTTATGTTCTCACCATCACTGATGACTTGAGTAGATATGGGTATATCTACTTAATGAAACACAAGTCTGAAACCTTTGAAAAGTTCAAGGAATTTCAGAGTGAGGTTGAGAATCAACGTGATAGGAAAATCAAGTTTGTACGATCAGATCGTGGAGGAGAATACTTGAGTCATGAATTTGGCACACACTTAAGAAAATGTGGAATAGTTTCACAACTCACGCCGCCTGGAACACCTCAGCGTAATGGTGTGTCGGAACGTCGTAATCGCACTCTATTAGATATGGTGCGATCTATGATGTCTCTTACCGATTTACCGCTATCTTTTTGGGGCTATGCTTTAGAGACTGCCGCATTCACTTTAAATAGGGCTCCGTCGAAATCCGTTGAGACGACACCGTGTGAATTATGGTTTGGGAAGAAACCTAAGCTGTCATTTCTAAAAGTTTGGGGATGCGATGCTTATGTCAAGAAACTTCAACCTGAAAAGCTCGAACCCAAGTCAGAAAAATGCGTCTTCATAGGATACCCTAAAGAAACTATTGGGTATACCTTCTACCTCAGATCCGAAGGCAAGATCTTTGTTGCCAAGAATGGATCCTTTCTAGAGAAAGAGTTTCTCTCGAAAGAAGTAAGTGGGAGGAAAGTAGAACTTGATGAAGTATTACCTCTTGAACCGGAAAATGGCGCAACTCAAGAAAATGTTCCTGAGGTGCCTGCACCGACTAGAGAGGAAGTTAATGATAATGATCAAGATACTTCTGATCAAGCTCCTACTGAAATTCGAAGGTCCACAAGGACACGTTCCGCACCAGAGTGGTACGGCAACCCTGTCTTGGAAATCATGTTGTTAGACAAGGGTGAACCTTCGAACTATGAAGAAGCGATGGCGGGCCTGGATTCCGACAAATGGCTAGAAGCCATGAAATCCGAGATAGGATCCATTTATGAAAACGAAGTATGGACTTTGACTGACTTGCCCGTTGAACGGCGAGCCATAGAAAATAAATGGATCTTTAAGAAGAAGACAGACGCGGATGGTAATGTGACCATCTATAAAGCTCAACTTGTCACTAAGGGTTATCGACAAGTTCAAGGGGTTGACTACGATGAGACTTTCTCACCGGTAGCGAAGCTAAAGTCCGTCCGAATCATGTTAGCAATTGCCGCATTTTACGATTATGAGATATGGAAAATGGACGTCAAAACGGCATTCCTTAATGGTTTCCTTAAGGAAGAATTGTATATGATGCAGCCGGAAGGTTTTGTCGATCCTAAGAATGCTGACAAAGTGTGCAAGCTCCAACGCTCGATTTATGGGCTGGTGCAAGCATCTCGGAGTTGGAACATTCGCTTTGATGAGATGATCAAAGCGTTTGGGTTTACGCAGACTTATGGAGAAGCCTGCGTTTACAAGAAAGTGAGTGGGAGCTCTATAGCATTTCTCATACTATATGTAGATGACATACTTTTGATGGGAAATGATATAGAACTCTTGGACAGCATCAAGGCCTACTTGAATAAGAGTTTTTCAATGAATGACCTTGGAGAAGCTGCTTATATATTAGGCATCAAAATCTATAGAGATAGATCGAGACGCCTCATAGGTCTTTCACAAAGCACATACCTTGATAAGATATTGAAGAAGTTCAATATGGATCAGTCTAAGAAGGGGTTCTTACCTGTGTTACAAGGTGTGAAATTGAGCTCTGCTCAATGTCCGACCACGGCAGAAGATATAGAAGAGATGAGTGTCATCCCCTATGCCTCATCCATAGGTTCTATTATGTATGCCATGCTGTGTACCAGACCTGATGTAAACCTTGCCGTAAGTTTGGTAGGAAGGTACCAAAGTAATCCCGGCAAGGAACACTAGACAGCGGTCAAGAATATCCTGAAGTACCTGAAAAGGACTAAGGAAATGTTTCTCGTTTATGGAGGTGACGAAGAGCTCGTCGTAAAGGGTTACATCGACGCTAGCTTCGACACAGATCTGGATGACTCTAAGTCACAAACCGGATACGTGTATATTTTGAATGGTGGGGCAGTAAGCTGGTGCAGTTGCAAGCAGAGCATCGTGGCGGGATCTACATGTGAAGCGGAGTACATGGCAGCCTCGGAGGCAGCACATGAAGCAATATGGGTGAAGGAGTTCATCACCGACCTAGGAGTCATACCCAATGCGTCGGGGCCAATCAAACTCTTCCGTGACAACACTGGAGCTATTGCACTTGCCAAGGAGCCCAGGTTTCACAAGAAGACAAGGCACATCAAGTGTCGCTTCAACTCCATTCGTGAAAATGTTCAAGATGGAGACATAGATATTTGTAAAGTACATACGGACCTGAATGTAGCAGATCCGTTGACTAAACCTCTCCCTAGAGCAAAACATGATCAAGACTAGAATTCCATGGGTGTTCAATTCATCACAATGTAACTAGATTATTGACTCTAGTGCAAGTGGGAGACTGTTGGAAATATGCCCTAGAGGCAATAATAAAAGCATTATTATTATATTTCCTTGTTCATGATAATTGTCTTTATTCATGCTATAATTGTGTTATCCGGAAATCGTAATACATGTGTGAATAACAGACACCAACTTGTCCCTAGTAAGCCTCTAGTTGACTAGCTCGTTGATCAACAGATAGTCATGGTTTCCTAACTATGGACATTGGATGTCATTGATAACAAGATCACATCATTAGGAGAATGATGTGATGGACAAGACCCAATCCTAAACATAGCATAAAGATCGTATAGTTCGTTTGCTAGAGTTTTTCCAATGTCAAGTATCATTTCCTTAGTCCATGAGATCGTGTAACTCCCGGATACCGTAGGAGTGCTTTGGGTGTGCCAAACGTCACAACGTAACTGGGTGACAATAAAGGTATACTACGGGTATCTCCAAAAGTGTCTGTTGGGTTGACACGGATCAAGACTGGGATTTGTCACTCCGTATGACGGAGAGGTATCACTGGGCCCACTCGGTAATGCATCATCATAATGAGCTCAAAGTGACCAAGTGTCTGGTCACGGGATCATGCATTACGGTACGAGTAAAGTGACTTGCCGGTAACGAGATTGAACGAGGTATTGGGATACCGACGATCGAATCTCGGGCAAGTAACATATCGATTGACAAAGGGAATTGCATACGGGGTTGCTTGAATCCTCGACATCGTGGTTCATCTGATGAGATCATCGTGGGGTATGTGGGAGCCAACATGGGTATCCAGATCCCGCTGTTGGTTATTGACCGGAGAGTCGTCTCGGTCATGTCTACATGTCTCCCGAACCCGTAGGGTCTACACACTTAAGGTTCGGTGACGCTAGGGTTGTAGGGATATGTATATGCAGTAACCCGAATGTTGTTCGGAGTCCCGGATGAGATCCTGGACGTCACGAGGAGTTCCGGAATGGTCCGGAGGTAAAGAATTATATATAGGAAGTACTGTTTTGACCATCGGGACAAGTTTCGGGGTCACCGGTATTGTACCGGGACCACCGGAAGGGTCCCGGGGGCCCACCGGGTGGGGCCACCTGCCCCGGGGGGGCACATGGGCTGTAGGGGGTGCGCCTTGGCCTACATGGGCCAAGGGCACCAGCCCCAAGAGGCCCATGCGCCTAGGGTTCCAAAAGGGGAAGAGTCCCACAAGTGGAAGGCACCCCTAGGTGCCTTGGGGGGGAGGGAAACCTCCCTTGGCCGCCGCCCCCTAGGAGATTGGATCTCCTAGGCCGGCGCCCCCCCCTTGGCCCTCCTATATATAGTGGGGGAAGGAGGGCTTTTTGATCCACGCCTTTGGTTGCCTCCTTCTCCCTCTCCAACACCTCCTCCTCCTCCATAGTGCTTAGCGAAGCTCTGCCGGAGTACTGCAGCTCCATCACCACCACGCCATCGTGCTGCTGCTGGAGCCATCTTCCTCAACCTCTCCTCTCCCCTTGCTGGATCAAGAGGAAGGAGACGTTACGCTGACCGTACGTGTGTTGAACGCGGAGGTGCCGTCCGTTCGGTGCTAGGATCTCCGGTGATTTGGATCACGTCGTGTTCGACTACATCATCCCCGTTCTTTGAACGCTTCCGCTCGCGATCTACAAAGGTATGTAGATGCATCAAATCACTCTTTGCTAGATGAACTCATAGATGGATCTTGGTGAAACCGTAGGAAAATTTTTGTTTTCTGCAATGTTCCCCAACATCATCGTCGCGAAGCCACCTTCGATGTCCCATGAACACGGTTTTCGAAGATCCGGGATCTCTATCTAGCTGGCGATACGCTGTGTCATCCATGCACCTTACGCATCCAGAAAATCCATGGACTACCTGCCCCGCGAGATATCCATAACGGAGATAGTCGTGCACCGTCGTGAGTAGTGCGGCTCTCATAGGGAAATATTCTTTCTCTGCGGCGTCCCACGTATTGGCTGGCATTTTCCACAGCGTGTCTAGCTCCTCTTTCAGCAGCCCAAGATACAGACTGATGTCGTTCCCTGATTGTTTCTGCCCTTCAATTAGCATACTCATGTGAATGTACTTCCTCTTCATGCACAACCAGGGGGAAGGTTGTACATCCACACAAACACAGGCCACGTGCTATGTGTGCTTCTCTGGCTGCCAAACGGATTGACTCCATCGGTGCTCGCGCCCAGCACGATGTTCCTTGGATCCTTTCCAAATTCTGGGTATTCGAAGTTCAACGCTTGCCACTAGCTCGCATCCTTAGGGTGACTCAGCATCTTGTCTTTTTTATTTATCTCCGGATCATTTCCGTCATCTTCCCGCTTCTTCTCCTCCCTATCCGCGTGCCAACGCAGGAGCTTTGCTACCTTAGGGTCCGCGAAATACCGCTGTAGACGAGGAGTGATCGGAAAGTACCACACCGATTTTTGAGGAGCTTTCTTCCGCTTCTTGTATCGAGTGACGCCGCACACCGGACATATGGTAAACTCCGCGTGCTCGTCCCGATAAATGATGCAATTGTTCATGCACACATGGTATTTCACGTGCGGTAAATCCAGAGGACACATGATTTTCTTCGCCTCCTCGAAACTGGTCGGGCACTTGTTCCCCTTGGGAAGACGTTCGTGCCAGAATGACATGTTCTCGTCGAAGCATGCGTCGGTCATTTTGTGTTTTACCTTCATCTCCAGAGCCATGAGCGTTACTTTCAGGCGGGTATCCTCGGGCCTGCATCCTTCATACAATGGAGTAACCGCGTCTATCTCCAATTGATCCAGCTTGGCTTTCTCTCGGGCGGCAGCTCTTGCGTTATCCGTCTGCTTGAGAAACAGCTCTTGAATATGAGGGTCCTGCACCCAGCCTCCATCATCGTCTACTCCGGCATCTTCATCTTCATGATCATGCCCTTCGTCTTGATCTTCCTCATCATCATGTATGACATCTTCTACATGATGACTGTGTACATCATCACCGTCGTGATCATGTCCTGGAGATTCTTCGTCTTCTCGCCCGCCCTCGCCACGGTGGTACTTGTCTTGTTGCCCTTCCTCATTTCTTGCCCGGCCCCCATGGACGACTTCATAGTCATCTTCATCACCTTGCCACTGATAGCCATCCGTGAAACCACGCAAGAGCAGGTGGTCCCGCACCTGCCTGGAATCCGGGTCCGCAATAAGGCTCTTCAGCTTGCATCTTCGACACGCACACCTTATCTCCGTCTCATTCTTTTGAAGCATCTCGGCCTTCGCGGAGCTCAAAAACCTATTCATGATGCCTTCGGTCATCGTGCGGACCATGGTCACCTGCGGGGTAGAGCAAAACGATATTTTAGAACCAAGAAAAAATTTGGCATGACCTTCCCTAAAAATAGGACCAAAAAGAATGCATAGTGCCAAAATTCTCGCCGAAACAGAAATGAATCAACATTCCGGCAAAATATTGGCAACTATCGCATTTCAAATACCGGTACCTACAAACACAAACATATATGCAACACCACAAACACATGCAACACCACAACATACATAGATCTAGCTAGGCCACAAAAAGTGCATGTGCACGTTGTTGGAGCGAGCTAGGGAGAAAAAAAGTAGATCTACATCATGAAGATAGCTTTCCCCTTACTTACCTATCAAAAAAGGTAATTTCACCACTTAATTTTGATGAATCTATGGTGGAAATGAGGTGAGGAGGAGGAGGCAGCCGAAAGCTTGGAGAAGGAGGTGGAGGGAATGAAGTGGGGAAAGTGAGTGGGTAGGTGTGGGGCTGTCCAAAATATCTTGTTGGGTCCCAGGTTACTAATGGCGCACCTGCAGGTGGTGCGCCATTAGTACTTTTGCAGAAAAGTGATATATATATATATATATATATACTAGTAATGGCGCACTATGAGGCGGTGCGCCATTAGTAGTTTTGCAAAAAAAAGAAATAAAAAAATTCAGTACTGGCGCTCTCCATGTCTGGTGCGCCATTACTAGTTAGAACTAGTAATGGCGCACTTCGGTAGGATGCGCCATTAGTATGTATGTAAAAATGAAAAAAAATTATCACTAGTGGCGCACCAGTTTTCTGGTGCGCCATTAGTGTCTTCCACACTAATGGCGCATCACCAACTGGTACGCCATTAGTATCACCAACTGGTACTTCCCTGGTGCGCCATTAGTGTCAATCCTATCTATAGCCCTTTTCCTAGTAGTGTCGGGGTCGGGGGCGGCATTGAGGTCGGGGGCGGGGGCGGCGTTGAATCTGGGGTCGGGCGGCGTAGAGGGTGTGCGGAGAGCGCGCGGCGGCCGACGGGTGACGGCGGCGGCGAGAGTGGAGAGTTGGATTTGGGGGAAGTGGTCGTGGGGAAGGACGAACCCCGTGGTTAAGTCAGAAGTAGCAGTAGCGCGTTCAAGAAAGCGCGCTACTGCTACGTTAGCTACAGCGCGTTCTAGGATACACGCTACTGCTACACCTTTCTCTTTTTTCCCTTTTTCATTTAGTTTTCTTCACATTTTATTTTTTTTTCCTTTCACCTTATTCTATTTCTTACATTTTCAATTACCTTTCTATTTGCTTACCATTTAATTTTATATCCTTTAGCAGTAGCGAGTTTAGATTAAAACGCGCTGCTACAAATAAAGTAGCAGTAGCGCGGTTCGATATAGGTCGCTACTACTATGTGTAGCCTATCGGCTAAGCCGTGGGAATTTTAGTAGTAACGTGTTTAGAGCAAGACGCGCTACTGCTAGATCTTTATCTGCAGCTCGGTTTGCACAGGCGCGCTACTGCTACTTAGCACCAGCGTGCTTTTTTGACCCACGCTACTGCTAAACTTCTGTGTATAAGGTTTTCCCTAGTAGTGTATGGTTAATGAAGGTATTGTTTTGGGGCATAAAGTCTCTGCAAGAGGTATTGAAGTTGATAAAGCCAAGGTTGACGCTATTGAAAAGATGCCATGTCCCAAGGACATCAAAGGTATAAGAAGTTTCCTTGGTCACGCCGGATTTTATAGGAGGTTCATTAAGGACTTCTCAAAATTTCTCGGCCTCTGACTAATTTATTACAAAAAGATATACCCTTTGTCTTTGATGATGATTGTGTAGAAGCATTTGAAATACTTAAGAAAGCATTGATCTCTGCACCTATTGTTCAGTCACCTGATTAGAATTTACCCTTTGAAATTATGTGTGATGCCAGTGATTATGCTGTAGGTGCTGTTCTAGGGCAAAGAGTTGATAAGAAATTAAATGTTATCCATTATGCTAGTAAAACTCTAGACAATGCTCAGAGAAATTATGCTACTACTGAAAAAAAATTCTTAGCGGTTGTATTTGCTTGTGATAAGTTCAAACCATATATTGTTGATTCTAAAGTAACTATTCACACTGATCATGCTGCTATTAAATACCTTATGGAATAGAAAGATGCTAAACCTAGACTTATTAGATGGGTTCTCTTGCTACAAGAATTTGATTTGCATATTGTTGATAGAAAGGGAGCTGAGAACCCCGTTGCACACAACTTGTCTAGGTTAGAAAATGTTCTTGATGACCCACTACCTATTGATGATATGTGACACTCCAAAAGTTTTGATTTGGTTTTTATCAAAATCTTTATTTGATTTGAAGGAGGCTATTTTTTTTTAAAACCTCTCCTTCTCAAAACTTTTATGACAAATATTTTTGGTGCTCTTCTCAACCTTGATTTTTGGTCTTGAGAGCTTTTCATTTTGTCTTGACTCTACACAAAGTTATTCTTGAAATTCCTTCTATTAAAAAGAAACCCTAGGGATTATGGGTTATTCTTTTCCCATTCAAAATTTCCTCTTTTGCCATGTCACATATTGACATTGCATTCCAAAACCCATCCCTGCCTTGGATCAAGTCAAGACTCCCACCTCCAGCAAGTTTCAAACCATTTTTGATTTTTATTCAATTTATTTTTCCCTCAAAACTATTTCTGTCAATTATTTTGGACCTAGGTGATTTGCAAAGGAACTACAAGTTTCCTTTTCAGTTTTAACTCCAAACAAACTCCTCTGACTAGTCCTTAGTACCCTCAACCTAGATCCATGAAGATCCACTTGTCCTCAGTTCAAATATTTCAAAAATTACCCACTGCAAGTTTGGACCAGAATTGCCATTTTTGGTGAAATTCATATTTTTCCTTTTCCAAAAATTCTGAGATAATTCATGCAGCTTCCAGATACATCAAGAGGCCACCTCACTGAAGATCAGCTCCAGAAAAAATTTCCGACATGCCAAAAACATTTCATCGAACAGTTGGCATGCACTGTTGCTGTTCAAAATTCAGAAAAATTCAGAGTTCAGTGTCAAGTTCAGTCAGCGGCGTCGTTTTCTTCAGAGTTTGGCATCGATCTCACCAGTGCGCGCGCTGGCGTCTTGCTCACTGATTCCCCTCCTTATCCAGAGCGCCGCAAGGTCGCTCGGCCAGGCGCGGGCATCGGTGGCGACGTGGCTCGCCAGCTCCGGCGTCTTCTGCGGTGGCAGAGCCACCCGTGGCGGCCAACAGAGGCCGGCCCTGCCTTTCGGCGCCGCCCGGCACCGCCCCAGTCACCAGAGGCCTTCGCGTGTCCACCCCCTCCTCTGTGCACGAATGCGGCACCATCGCCGTGGCCTGGCAAGCACAGAGCGTGCTCTCTGCCGCCGACGGGCCCGCGAGGCGCCATTCCGTCGAAACCACGGAGCAGGCCAAATCCAACTGAGGTTAGTGTTTGAGTGGAGCCAGTGGATCATCTCGAAGCTGCCCAATCACCTAAATGGCCCGTTCAACCTCTGCACCGCCGTAACCATCGCCGGAGTTATCCCATTCTCGGGCACCGCCTCGGGCCGGCTATAAAAGGGAGCCTCGAGCTCGATCTCGACCAGGCATCACCCCTCCACCTCTCCAGAGCCACGCCCAGCCACTAGGAGGACCTCGAGGAGGTCTTCTTCTCCGTCTCCGGCCGCTCCGATCCGCTTCGGGCTCCGGCTCGATTCGCTCTGGTGAGACCACCCCCGCCTCCCAGACCGTGCCAGTCGTCTCCTACTACACCCAATGCTCTAACCCGGATCCCAATTCGACGCCTGCAGCTCTCCTCGACGAGAACCAACCTTGCTCGAACCACCGTATGCCGGAGTTGGGGCCTCCGTCGACGTGGTGCTCGCCGACGCTCATCTCCACCACCCACAGGTGCGGAAGAACACCGTGAACCCGTTGGTACCCTCCTATCCCCTTGCCTCTCCTTGGATTGCCGCCGGCAACCACCGCTGCCCTCGGGTGCCAGGCGCTCTGTTCTGAAGATTCAAACCTGACATGTGGGACCCCCACGTTAGCCTCTATTCTTTTATTCGAACCGTTTTCTGAAAACACCTTCGGGCCAAATACGTCTCCCCTCTGGACTGGCGTATTCTTAACTGAAACGTTTTCTGTTTTTATAAAATAAACCCTGGAAACCTTCTATTTCATTACAGAAAGGTCCCTGGACTAAAACCCTTATAACTTTTAAACAAAAGATGATTTTGACTTGAATCTTTTTCTGTCATCTTTATTTTTCTATCTAGTTTTTTTTCATATTTATTTGAAAAGTATTTGGGATACTTTTTGTGCACGCACGGTATTTATGTAGTATCCGATTTTCTTTTAATACGTAGATACCGGAGGAGGTAAAGGAGACGCGAACTTCGCCGAGCTAGACTCCGACTTCTCCGAACCAGGAAGCACGTTTGAACCTTTGATATGATGAGAGTTTTGCCTGTTTGCTCGAGTAGTTTATCTTATGGAATGTTTATATAAGCATTTGTGAATGTTATGTGCATGCAAGACAAGCTATAGGTGAGCTTCGAAGTTTGATGTGTTCTTATGATGATAAGATAACACGATCATGTGGTGACATGATGGGTTGCAAGCTGGTATTGTTGAAGCATGCCAGTTTTATGTCAACCGTTAACTCCAGTTCTAACGTGGGTCAAGTCTCGATCCCGTTCGTTTCCCCTTCGTGCTGCCACATGTTTTCTGCAAAGAATGTAGATTAGTAAGTCGCAAACCTCTTTCCTTGTACACACCAAATAGAGGGTCCGCGATGAGGGTTCCATGGCCCTGGATTAAAGCCCGTCATCCGGTCAGGGGGCATGGGTGTTTCCGGTTGGGACTGAGAGGGGGGCACCCCTTAGAGCACGCGATATAAATTTGATCCCATGCTATTCGAGGTTGTGGCCTCCCCGTCTTAAGGTTTTTCTTGAACGTTGCCGAGGGTGATTCCTGGCAACGGAATGTGGAATGGGTGTGTACTGGTTAGACATGTTTCTTCTAAAACACCGTAAATGGAACTATTCCTTGTGACTACCGAAATCCGTTGGCTGTGGTTAAAGAGTACAAACTCTGCAGAGTCAAAACCATTCGAGTATCCATGTCCACGAGCAAGGACTTGGACGTCATCTCAGTGTCAGTGTCAAATCTCAGTGTCAACCCCGGTGACAGCCTCTGGAGAGTAAACATAAAACCGAGAGTGGTAAACTCGGCTGAAGGTTATTCATGTGAATGGACTAACCAGTTCTGTCATAGTTTTGTCACGGCAGATGTCCTAGAGTATGGACTTAGTCGTGGAGCCATCGCGACGGGTTATCTTGAAGGGGTTAAAGCGGACATGGGGACGCAAGAGAGTTTATACTAGTTCGGCCCCTTTAATGAAGGTAAAAGCCTACGTCTAGTTGTGATGGAATTGATGGGGTTTCGATGACTAGGGAGCAAACAAGCTTCGCCTAAGTCTCGAGTTGTTGTCTGTCCTTTGAACCGCCGTCGGGTCGTCCCCTTATATACACGGGTGACGCCCGTCGGTTCACAGAGTCCCACACCGGTCGATATTCGTATCCGGGTTGGTCTCTCCTTATCCCTAACTTACAATACAAGTTTATATACCATCTCCGGTTTACAGCTACAAGTATTAAATCGACTACGGGCCTTAGGCCCTCTTCTGCCTACTTGGGCTTTTATCACTCTTGAGCTATTGATGAAGTTGACCCGGCCCAGATAGGCCGGTTTACGCCCAGTAGTAATATCCCCAACATTAGGCCCCAGATTGATTTGAACGGGTTTCATGTCAATCCTTTAACAAAAACTTCATCTTCAACATCTTCTCATAAAATGCTAAACCGCCATGATGTCATCTTCTCTGATTGCTGTAAACCGGAGTGACGTCACCTATCATAACGAAGATATCCATTATGCTTCTTTATTTAATAGATATGCGGAAATCGAGGCGACGGCTCTGTTTCATGGCCCCTTGATTGTCGCGCCTGACACATGTCCTTTGCCTTATAAATAGGACCGAATGGTCATTTCCTTTCTCTTTCCCTTCTTCCCCTTCTGCTTCGTCTTCCTCGCATCGCCCGGCTTCAGAGCTCCGCCGCCACCGTCGACCTCTGCCTCAACCTTGGCCGCTGCATCAACCTAGGCGCACCAGAGCATCGCGGCAACCTTCTGCATCTTCCTCAGCTCCGGTAAATCTTCTATCCTTTCCCCCGTAGATCTATTAGGGTTTCACAGTTCTTTAGTGTTCATCGTCTTCCGCCTTCTCATACGATAGATCTTTAGATGAATCCGCGAATCTTTATTCTGTGCAATGGTTACTGCTTAACCTTCACCTTCACTTACGCATCTCAAAACCATAGATCCATATGAACGTTTTGCTCATTGATTCAGTACTGCTCCTTTTGAACCCTTAAATATTTATCTCTTTTCTGAACTTGCTTCAGATCCAACGCTATAGAGAAATCTTGTGAAACCTGTTTCTGCGTACTTATCCATCCGCAATCTCAGCTACTTCAATGTTTAGATCAGGCGGTTTAACCTTGTAGAATTTTTTTCCAAAACCGGTATATACCATTAGTCCCCTTCTTGAACCGCCAAATGTTTGTTGCTTCATAAAACTCCGGTTCAGATAATTATGTCTCCGGTTTAATATTGCACATACCAATGTACCTTTATCAAATGCATATTGAACCGGGGTCTTCTACCTTGTAGATTCCATCATGGCCAAGCAAGTATATGAGTGCAATTGGGTTCCTTCTCGCGTCACAAAGGCTCAGCTGGACGATCTAGTCCTGATCGGCGCTTTAGGCAGCAAAGATATTATCCATTGGAGGGCTCCTGGCAAAGAATGCCCTCCCACTCCTCAAGAAGGAGAGGTTGTTGTTTTCGTAGATCACTTAGCTCGGGGTTTTAAACCGCCCGGTTCTAAATTTTATCGGGATGTTTTAGCCGATTTCCAACTCCATCCACAAGACACTGGTCCCAACTCTGTTACAAATATGTGCCACTTCCAAGTGCTCTGTGAGGTGTTCTTTCAAGAGGAGCCCACAGTGGAATTGTTCAGAGACCTTTTCCATCTAAACCGCCGTACTGAATTTACTGATGGCTCTACTACGGAGTTGGGTGGCGTGGCGATCCAGAAAAGGAAAGAGGTCACATACCCTCACGCCAAACTGCACAGCCACCCCAAAGAGTGGAATCAGACTTGGTTCTATTGCAAAGACACCTCCCCTGCTGGTGAGAATCCCTTGCCTGACTTTCGTCCGGAGCGGCTCAGCAATACACACCCTTTTCCGCAAAGACTGACTGCCCAGGAGAGAAGCAAATATGCCCCTCAACTGTCGAAGCTCAGAGCCTTTATGGCCAACGGTTTAACAGGGGTTGATCTCGCTCGCTGTTGGATATCATGGAGCATACTGCCCCTTAGTCAGCGCTCCAGTTTGATGTGCGAGTATACTGACAGTGTTGATGACCCACTCCGACATTCCAAAATCCAGCTCTCCGATGAAGAAATCACAGAAGTTGTGGGTAAGATGCTAAATGAACCGGGACACGTCTGTGCTAGAAACGGCCCGCTTCCCTTCTGTGCCACCAACAAACCGCCAGCTGTAAGACTTTGATCTTTCTTTCTGCTGAATCTGTTATTGATATATCGGGTCATTGTTTAATATCAGTGTCTGTGTAATCAGGGCAATGATCCGTTTTGGAGCAAGAAGCTGCCGCAGGAGAAACCAGAAAAACCAGACAAACCGGAAAGAGCAACTCGGCAAAAGACTAAAGCTGTGAAGAAGACTGCCCATAGGAAAAGAACCACTGCATCCTCTAATCCGGCCCCTGATGATGATGTGGATAATCCGGACCTTGAGGTAGAGCTTCACTCACTTGGTTTATTTTTCATGCGTCTTATTGATGATGATATTTGTCAGGATGATGCCGAGGCCAGCCACGCGGATGCTGCAGAGGTAATTATTCTCTCTTCTGATTCAGAACCTTTGCCTTCACAAAAAATCCATCAGGTAAACCGGAAAGTTAAATTTTCTCATCCTCTTGCTTATTTGGATCCTAAATTTCTTATGAAGACCCAACAACACGAAGCTCGTCGCAAAACCCGGCACAGCGGCCAGGTAGTTACCTCCGCCGGTTTACCGAACAGTCCGGTTCGGAAACGCCGTTCAGAGGTCTCTAATTTGCTTGCCAGTGCTTGTCCTAAAGCGGGCTGCTTTCATCAACCTCTTAATCCGTCTGACTCCGATTACCAGGTTACTTCACACTCATCTTCTGACGAGTCATCGGCTACTCAGCTGCCACCGCTTAAAACGGTGCTTGGGTAAGCTATAATATTTATAGCACATCGCCTTGGAACATATGCTGTATTTGATTTTGTTATTCCTTTTCAGGGCCAAACCTAGGCCGAGCAAGAAGGCTCGCCTGGACAAAGCGGCCGAAGAAGACGCCTTCCTTGAACCAGGCAAGACGCTAGATCTTGAAGCGACTATTCCTGATGATATACCCAGTGATCCACCGCAGCAAGACGACGATCTTATTACTAAAGAAGTACCTATTGATACCTCAAATCCTGTCAATCAGCCTACAAGCTCCATCCGGATTGAGAAATCCACCGGTTCAGTCAGACCTACTGACAAGCCAACAATCGCAGTGCAAACCAGCGGTACCAAGGATATTGAGGTTGTTATTACTGGCACTGGCCATACTGAGCCAAGCAATCCCGTCGCTTTGTCCAAACATTCTGCCAAGGAAGAATTTGCTGCCTTTGGCAAAGGCAAGTGGAACACTGATCTAACGACTTGCGCTGCTCTGAACGCCCAAGATATCCATTCTGGCTACCTGAACCGGTTGTATACCAGTCGTGACTATGAAGCTGGTCTGGTTAGTATGATGAAAGACAAATATGAGGTAACTTCCCTATACTCTTTCCTGCTTGTATGCTTCAATGCTTGCTGACTCTCCTAGCCCCCAAGGGCCGGTTTGTAATCTTCTTTCAAACCGGGACTTACTAATATAAATCTTGATGCTTTGAAATTCGCTGATGTAGCCCCCAAGGGCCGGTTCAACTTAGCGTAGTTAAACTGGTACTTTAAGTAATTGATATTGCCGCATCAGAATATATACGAGCAAATAGCCATTAGCCCCCAAGTGCCAAGTTGAATACTTGTATTGATCTTGGTACTTTGTAAGTAATTGAAAGATGAAGATCGAATATGCATTAGCCCCCAAGTGCCAAGTGCATAACTTGTTATGTGGTTGGTACTTTAATCCTTGTACCATTTTGTTGAAGCATATAACTGTCTGCATGCAGGCTGAGCTGAAAACGAAAGAAAACCAAATCGCCGATCTCCAAGAAAACCTGAAAACCCAACAAGCTGAAACCTCCAAAGCAAAAGACGAATTAGCCAGCGCTTTAAGTGCCATGGAGCAGCTTAAGGAGAGCTTCAAGAAGAAGCAGGCGGATTGGGCCACTGAAAAGTCCACTTCAATCAAGCGAGCAGAGGATGCCGAGGCTGCACTAAAACCGGTGGCGGATGAACTAACCAGTATAAAGCGGCACGTGCATGCCATGACCACTTCTATCTTTGGTAAGCCAGTTTGACTTCTGAATTGACTTGGCCTTCTTATAGAGCTGCCAGTTTAACCCTTTATGATATTTCAGGGACACGCATTCGTCACTTGGGGTCAGATGTGCGGAAGAAATTGAAAGCCACCTACACGTTGGTTGAACAACTGTACACTGGTGCACAACGGATCATCTGTACTGCATCCCATAACAAACCGGCACCCACTTTGATTCAAGATACTCTGATGAAACTATCGGTGCTTCCTGCCCGGGTTGAAGAGCTGAAGAAATCTGCTGCTCGAACCGGTGCAATCAATGCTTTAATCCGGGCAAAAGCCTGGGTGCCGGATTTCGACCCTATTGAGGCGGCTCAGGGCTATCCCAGCTTGAAGGAAGATGGGTCGGAGTTTGGTGAAGCGGATCTGCGAGCCATAAACCGGGAGGTGCGTCCGCTAGCTTGTCAATTGGCTAAAGAAGCGGACTTGTCTCATTATCAAGCCAAATATGACAATCAGAACAAGCGAATGGCTGCACCAATTCATGAATCAGAAAATCTTATCCCACCAATCCGTAAGCACACTTACGCTCCCAATATTGACCCGTCATTGCTGATCCATGATGAAGCCGTTTTTAAAGCATTAATGGGAATCGACTGGACAACTGTTGATTTCCAGCCACTGGGTAGCGAAACGGATGCTGAAGCGGCGCAGGATGACCCACAACCATCCGGCCAGGCTGGTGACCAAGCTTGAACCAAAAGCCGGTTTTAAAAACTGCCTCTCGTTTGCGAAAAACAATGATATTATTATGGGCACCATGTTGCCTTGTAATAGGCTAGCTGATATTTTTGATGTTGATATGCCTTCATCCATAATTCGTTCTTCCTGTGGTGATGAGCTTTGCAAAACACTTTCTGCAGTAAGAAACTCTTCAAATGCCACCGCGGTTGTACCGTCAGGCGGAATATGATGTCTGCATATATGAAGTCAAAACATCCAAGAATTTTAAGTATATGACCAAAATTTTGAGATACATAATACCTACCATCATTGAGCGTGAAGTTGGCTTGGCCAATCTTGAAGCGGAGTTTTGCAAACCCACACTGTTGGAGGAGATAACAGCTCCTGTATATATGATGCTGATTGACCATGTAGATCGTGCCAAGTTATAATAAACACCGTGTTACTCCATAATAGGATGTTAACAACATGGATCAAACCAGGCAAATAGTCTCCAGATTGACGTGAACTGTGTTCCGTCAATGGATTGGCTGAAAAACTTTGTTGGTTTAAAAAAACGCAATAAAAAGCAAAAACCCCCTTCAAAGAAAATTGTGAAACAAATGCAAAGACAAAACCGTTTGGAAAAAAGGTTTATTTGAGCTGATCAAATGGCGTTACCATGGCCGAACACGACCAAGCTCCTGTTAGGTGTAACTATGGTTCTAGTCAGCCAGGTCCCCAAATGAAACCGTGGCACTTATGCCGACCAAGTGGCATGGCAATGCTTCGGGTTCGACCAAGCCCCCAAGTGATTCTGTGGCCTTAGGCCGACCAAGGGGCATGACTGGTTCAGACGTGACCAAGTCCCCAAGTGATCTGGTGGCTCTCGCCTATCAAGAGGTATGGTATTGGTTCGGACACGACTAATCTTCCAAGTGATATAACATGATGCTTTCAAAAAAGCGAACTCAAGGGGTAAACCGGAGGCTGCTTTAGAACAACTCCGTGTAACCACACATGATGTAAAAGAACAGATACCCCGCTTTAGCTGAGGTTCCGGTTTATTATATTTAATCACAATATATACATCGTTGTAATATGTACATCAGTATAGCCAATGGCTCAGGTATAGTAAGGCCGAAGATGAGCTATGTTCCACGGCCTGTTGGTCTCCTCCTCTGATGTACGTGAATCCTTCTGCTCTCGAATATCGATCAGATAGTATGACCCATTGTGCAGATTCTTGCTGACCACGAAAGGCCCCTCCCAAGGTGGGGATAGCTTATGCATATCAGCCTGATCTTGGATGAGCCGAAGCGCCAAATCTCCTTCCTGAAAGGTTCTGGTTCTGACTCGGCGACTGTGATAATGACAAAGATCCTGTTGGTAAATCGCCGATCGGGCGGCTGCTATGTCACGCTCTTCATCCAACCGGTCCAAAGCATCTTGCCGTGATGTCTCGTTGTCCGCTTCAATATAAGCCGTCACACGAGGTGAATCATGACGGATAACACTGGGGAGAACCGCCTCCGCTCCATAAACCATGAAGAACGGTGTGTATCCTGTTGATCTGTTGGGTGTTGTATTGATGCTCCATAACACAGATGGTAATTCTTCTACCCAACAACCCGGCATTCTCTGCAAAGGAACCATGAGCCGGGGCTTAATGCCTCTCAAGATCTCTTGATTAGCTCTTTCTGCTTGACCATTGGACTGTGGGTGTGCCATTGATGAAACGTCGAGCCGGATGTGCTCCCGTTCGCAGAACTCCTTCATGGCACCTTTGGACAAATTGGTACCATTATCTGTGATGATACTGTGTGGAAAGCCAAACCGGAAAATCACCTTTTTGATGAACTGAACCGCCGTGGCCGCATCACACTTGCTAACAGGTTCTACCTCCACTCACTTTGTAAACTTGTCAACCGCCACCAGGAGGTGGGTCTTTTTATCTTTGGACCTTTTGAAAGGCCCAACCATATCCAGCCCCCAAGTCGCAAACAGCCAAGTAATTGGAATCATTCTCAATTCTTGAGCCGGTACATGAGCACGTCTTGAAAACCTTTGGCAACCATCGCATCGTCTGACCAGATCCTCCGCATCAGCATGAGCAGTTAACCAATAGAAGCCATGGCGAAACGCTTTAGCCACCAGAGACTTTGAACCGGCGTGGTGACCACAATCTCCTTCGTGGATCTCACGCAAAATTTCACGGCCTTCTTCAGGAGACACGCGGCATTGAAAATCTCCTGACACACTGCAATGATGCAACTCACCGTTGATAATAGCCATGTACTTGGATCACCGGATTATCTGCCGGGCCAGAATCTCATCCTCTGGTAACTCGCCACGGTTCTTGTACGCCAGGTAAGGAAGCGTCCAATCTGGAATAACATGAAGAGCTGCCACCAATTGAGCCTCCGGATCAGGAATAGCCAAATCCGCTTCACCAGGGATCTTGACCGACGGGTTGTGCAGCACATCCAGAAAAACATTGGGCGGGACCGGTCTGTGCTGAGAGCCCAGCCGGCTTAAAGCGTCCGCTGCTTCATTTTTCCGCCGGTCCACGTGGTCCACCTGATAGCCTTTGAAATGACCTGGAACAATATCCACCTCACAACGATATGCTTCCATGAGTGGGTCCTTGGAGTCCCAAGTGCCAGACACTTGCTGAGCCACAAGGTCCGAGTCACCGAAGAACTTAACTCGACTTAGATTCATCTCCTTAGCCATCCGGAGACCATGGAGCAAGGCTTCATACTCAGCTGCATTGTTAGTACAAGGGAACATTAAGCGGAGAACATAACAAAACTTATCACCTCGTGGGGAAGTTAATACAACTCCAGCCCCCGAGCCTTCCAATTGCCTGGATCCATCAAAATGGATGGTCCAATATGTATGATCCGGCTTTTCTTCAGGTGCTTGCATTTCCGTCCAATCATTGATGAAATCAAAAAGTGCTTGAGACTTAACCGCCGTCCAAGGCACATACTTCAAACCGTGCGGCCCCAGCTCTATAGCCCACTTGGCAATCCGGCCAGTTGCTTCCCGGTTCTGGATGATATCTCCCAAAGGAGCAGAACTGACCACCATAATTGGGTGCCCTTGGAAATATTGTTTAAGCTTCTGGCTTGCCATAAAAACTCCATACACCAGCTTCTGCCAATGCGGATATCTTTGCTTGGACTCGATGAGTACCTCGCTGATATAATAGACCGGACGTTGAACCGGATGCTCCTTACCTGCTTCCTTTCGCTCCACCACAATAGCCACGCTGACCGTGTGAGCATTAGCAGCAACATATAGCAGTAACAGCTCTTTGTCAATGGGAGCGGCGAGCACAGGCGGATTGGCCAACGGCCGCTTGAAGTCCTCAAATGCTTCATCAGCAGCGGAACTCCAGACAAACTGATCCGTTTTCTTCAACATCTGATACAAAGGGATTGCCTTCTCACCAAGACGACTGATAAACCGGCTTAACGCGGCAATCCGGCCTGCCAGGCGTTGAATATCATTGATACACTTCGGCTTAGCCAGGGAGGTGATGGCTGTAATCTTCTCCGGATTAGCCTCAATTCCCCTGTTGGACACCAGAAAACCCAGTAGCTTGCCCGCCGGTACACCAAAGACACACTTGTCCGGATTAAGCATCATCTTGTATGTCCTTAGGTTATCAAAGGTTTCCCTCAAATCATCAATCAGAGTCTCCTTCTCCCTGGACTTAACTATGATATCATCCACGTAAGCATGTACATTACGGCCAATCTGCTTGTGAAGACAATTTTGCACACACCGTTGATAAGTTGCCTGGGCACTCTTGAGCCCGAAGGGCATAGACACATAACAGAAGGCTCCAAAGGGAGTTATAAACGCCGTCTTCTCCTAGTCCTTAACTGCCATTTTGATCTGATGGTAGCCAGAATATGCATCCAAAAAACTTAAACGCTCACAACCCGCCGTACCATCAATAATTTGATCAATACGGGGGAGGGCAAAAGGATCTGTTGGACAAGCCTTATTAAGGTCTGTGTAATCCACACACATGCGCCAGGTGCCGTTTTTCTTGAGGACCAGCACCGGATTGGCAAGCCATTCAGGGTGAAAAACTTCAACAATAAAGCCAGCCGCTAAGAGCCTGGCTACCTCTTCTCCAATCGCCTTGCGTCTTTCTTCGTTAAACCGGCGGAGGAACTGTTTCACCAGTTTATATTTAGGATCCACATTAAGGGTGTGCTCAGCGAGTTGCCTCGGTACACCTGGCATGTCAGAGGGCTTCCATGCAAAAATGACCCGATTCTCACGGATGAACTCGATGAGCGTGCTTTCCTATTTCGGATCCAAGTTGGCACTGATGCTGAACTGCTTGGACGAATCGTCGGGTACGAAGTCAACAAGCTTAGTTTCTGCTGCCGATTTGAACTTCAGGGCCGGATCATGCTCCGTAGTTGGCTTTTTTAATGGAGTCATGTCCGCCGGATCAACGTTGTCCTTATAATACTTCAGCTCCTCGGTGGCACAAACCGACTCTGCATAGGCCGCATCACCTTCCTCGCACTCCAACGCGATTTTGCGGCTTCCGTGAACCGTTATTGTCCCCTTGTGACCCGGCATCTTGAGCTGCAAATACACATAACAGGGCCGTGCCATAAACTTGGCGTAGGCTGGTCGTCCAAATAGGGCGTGATATGGACTTTGGATTTTCACCACTTCAAACATCAACGTCTCCGACCTGGAATCATGATCATCTCCAAAGGCTACTTCCAGAGCTATCTTACCAACAGGATATGCTGATCTGCCAGGGACTACACCGTGGAACACCGTATTAGACGGTTTAAGATTTTTATCTGCCAGTCCCATACGACGGAAGGTATCATAGTATAAGATATTAATGCTGCTACCTCCATCCATGAGCACCTTGGTGAACTTGTAACCTCCCACCTGAGGTGCCACCACCAGAGCCAACTGACCCGGATTATCGACCTAGGGAGGGTGATCCTCTCTGCTCCATATGATTGGCTGTTCAGACCAACGTAGATAACGGGGTATGGCCGGTTCAGCAGAGTTGACCGCCCGCCTCTGAACCTTTCGATCTCGCTTGTCCAAGCTAGTGGTGAATACATGGTACTGCCCACTACTCAACTACTTTGGGTTGCTCTGGTAACCTGACTGTTGCTGCTGTTGGTTGTAACCACCTTGGTTGTTCTGACTATTTTGACCATTATGTCCTCCCGGATTACCATTAAATCCTGAACCGGAATTTCCTCCACCGTAACCCGGCCCGGATCCTGAGCCACCGCCAGATTCGTGATCATACCGGAAATTATTAGAATTTTTGAACTCCTGCATAATGAAGCAATCCTTCCAAAGGTGGTTTGCTGGCGCTTCCTTCGTCCCATGTCTTGGACAGGGCTAGCTTAGCAGACAGTTTAGGCGGTCTGGGTTAGGGTTGGGTGCCCCATTACGATTTTTCAGCTTACCCTTGCGTCGCTGGCCATTGCCCTGTGCGTTGGTATTAGCCACAAAGTCCATGTTACCATCCGCTTTACGCTTGCCTCCACCTCCGTTGCCTATCCAGTGATGCTGCTGACCTTTGGAGTTGCTGTTCCTCTTCCCCTTCCCTGTCCTGTCATCATCAGATTCGGGATCCTTGGTACTATCAAAATCAGCATATTTTACCAAAGCGGCCATGAGGGTCCCCATGTCAGTGCAATGACGCTTCATCCGTCCCAACTTCAGCTTCAGGGGTCCAAACCAGCAGTTGCCTTCTAGGGTTAATACTGCAGTGTCAGCGTTGATGCGGTCTGAGGAGTGCAACACTTGCGAAACCCGGCGCACCCAATGAGTCATTGATTCTCCTTCCTCCTGGACGCATGCAGCTAAGTCCACTATCGACATAGGCTGTTTACATGTATCCTTGAAATTGCTGATAAACCAGGCTCGTAACTGGGCCCATGAACTGATAGAATTAGCCGGCAAGCTTTTTAACCAAGTACGGGCCGTTCCTTCAAGCATCATGGTGAAGTATTTCGCACACGCCGCGTCATCCACATCAAGCATCTCCATGGCCATCTCATAGCTCTCCACCCATGTCTCTGGAGGCTGATCCGCCATGTAATTTGGTACCTTGCGCGGGCCCTTGAAATCCTTGGGCAGGCGCACATTGCGTAAAGCGGGGATAAGGCAAGGCACCCCCAAAGAACTAGAAGTAACACCAGGTTCGGTTGAAGTAGTTGGACGAACCGGCGTGAGCTGCCGAGCCTGATGCTGTGTGGCTAACTCGACCTCCCTGCGCGCGCGGGCCCGGTCCACCACTCCCTGAGCGTTATCAGCCTCAGCCGCCGGGTTGTTGCCACGGGGTGCTCCACGTCGCTCATTACTCGATACCGCCGGTTCATCCATATGTCTGCTATAGCTCCGGCTTGGACGGGGGGTCGAGTGGATCCGGTCGCGGCTGTATGAGTACGCTTCCTGTTGGACCAAAGCTGTCCTCAGAAGTTCCTTGACCCGTCGCGTCTCTACCGCGTGCGGTGAGTCACCTTCAATTGGAATGGCCTCCAGCCGTGCAGCAGCGGCAACAAGATTGTCCATTGGGTTGGAGTAGTGACCCGGAGGCGTTAAAACAGCCTGAGGTACAACGGTGTTTTGACGAGGCGGGTTCATCTGACGAGGCTGAACCGGTGCATCGGTCCCAGGAGCTTCTGCCCGGTTTCCCTCCAGCGGATTGCCGGTTCTCGCTCCTGGAGTGTTGAAAAGGTCTCTGGCCTCGAAAACCAGAGGCAAACGGGATCGGTGCTTCCTCCTCATAACTTCCTGCGATGCGCTCTGGTCCAACATGAGCCTGTAGGCGTGTGCGTCCAAAGCGGCCCGCTCTGTGGCCATCCTGGCGTCCTCAGCTGCCAGATCCGCCTTGGCCTGAGTGATCTGTTCCTTTATCTTTGCAATCTCCGTGTTGTGGGCGTTCTGATCCGCCGGATTAGCTTCCGCCATAAGCGCAGCCAATGCATCAAATAGCTCTGATAAAACTTGAGCCGGTGGGCGCACAGGGCCTCCTGCCCCGACAACCGTCGCTGCTGCTAAACCGGAGATTGTTGCCGCAGTTGTCGAAGAATGAAGCGCCGCTTGTGTTCCGGCCATGAATATTCCAACCCGGTTGGGCAGATCAGAGGGGTCCGGAATACTGTCGCCATCGGAATAGCCCCCAATCCGGCCGTTTTGTAGCTGATAAAGAGACTCGGTTTCTCCGGTCGATGACCCATCATCAGAATAAACGACGGCATCGCCGCGAGATTCCGATCCATCCTTATAACTTCCTCCATGGATGACTCCCACGAAGGCACGCTTCATGGCCGGTTTAACCCGGGCGGATCGCACACGCTGAGCTGTCTCGACAAGGTCGGTGCAGACGTCCGGCTCAGGGCCCGGTTCACCGATCTTGCCAATGAAAACGTGAATGCCACCAAAGGGGACCCGGTACCCGTACTCCACTGAGCCGGCCTCGGGGCCCCAGCCTGCGTCGTCGATGTAGAGCTTGCCGCGACGACTCTTAGTCATCCGGCCTATAGCACAGCCCTCGAGTCCTTCAAAGCGGCCCTCCAAGAACCTGAAACCATCGTGCGATAGCCCCACGGTGGGCGCCAACTGTCGTAGTTTTGTCACGGCAGATGTCCTAGAGAAAGGACTTAGTAATGGAGCCATCGCGACGGGTTAGCTTGAAGGGGTTAAAGCGGACACGGGGACGCAAGAGAGTTTATACTAGTTCGGCCCCTTTAATGAAGGTAAAAGCCTACGTCTAGTTGTGATGGAATTGATGGGGTTTCGATGACTAGGGAGCAAACAAGCTTCGCCTAAGTCTCGAGTTGTTGTCTGTCCTTTGAACCGCCGCCGGGTCGTCCCCTTATATACATGGGTGACGCCCGTCGGTTCACAGAGTCCCAACACCGGTCGATATTCGTATCTGGGTTGGTCTCTCCTTATCCCTAACTTACAATACAAGTTTATATACCATCTCCGGTTTACAGCTACAAGTCTTCAATCGACTACGGACCTTAGGCCCTCTTCTGCCTACTTGGGCTTTTATCACTCTTGAGCTACTGATGAAGTTGACCCGGCCCAGATAGGCCGGTTTACGCCCAGTAGTAATATCCCCAACAAGTTCATTATTATATGCTGAGTATTTCCTTGCGATGATTTAAATTCATGAGCTACTTAAATTTGAATGATAAACTATAAGCCCTTTATGTGATGTCGCTCAGACGTCCGACTGTGGCATGATTGTATTTTACTTTTGATATAAGCCCTTTACGTGATGTCGCTCAGACGTCCGACTGTGGCATTATTGTATTTTACTTTTGATAGAAGCCCTTTATGTGATGTCGCTCAAACGTCCGACTGTGGCATTATTGTATTTTTCTTTTGATATAAGCCCTTCATGTGATGTCGCTCAGACGTCCGACTGTGGCATGATTGTATTTTTCTTTTGATATAAGCCCTTTATGTGATGTCGCTCAGACGTCCGACTGTGGCATTATTGTTATTTACTTTTGATATAAGCCCTTTATGTG
Source organism: Triticum urartu (assembly GCF_056163025.1). Lineage (NCBI taxonomy): Eukaryota > Viridiplantae > Streptophyta > Magnoliopsida > Poales > Poaceae > Triticum > Triticum urartu. Next base: position 9,912,130 of record NC_141879.1, read on the forward strand.
ATGTCGCATAGACGTCCGACTGTGGCACGTTCTGTCATTTACTTTTCAATACAAGCCCTTTATGTGGTGTCGCCCCGACGCCCGACTGCGCATGTTAATTTACTTTTACCTTTCGAGGCGTCGCTTCAGACACCCGATCAGTCTTCAGTTACTTTTATTGGGATTTCAGGAGGACTACCGCCTGACTTCCTTTTATTTATCGCGCAGTGCAAATATATTATTTGATTGTGCATACTAATCTGCTCGTGTGCATCATGTTTACATTTGTTATATCTTATGTCCGAACTGTCTTGCGAGTACATTCAAAGTACTCACCTGGCTTGTTGATTTGGCCAGATGTAGACGAAGGCGATCTTATGGATGAAGAGTTCGATAGCGAGTTCGACGCCTAGAGGTGTCCCAGTCAGTCACGTGCGACCCTATAGTTGTTCACTTGTATTATATACGCTTCCGCTACCTAATAAAATCATCAAGCCTCACTCCGACGCTTGATGAGCTGTAAGTTATGCCACCATACTCTTGTGTCATATCTGCCTTTATGTATAATATAGGCGTGCTTGTAATAAATTGTTGAGCATCCTCAGCTCAACCATGTATAATATTTAGTACTGCTGGACTTCTGTATCAAGGTTTTGTCTGTCAGTAAGAAGAATTCTTCTGTACTGGTCAACACCAAGGTCGGCTTTTCAATAAATGTTTTATTGGAAAGGCGGTCCTGACAAACTTGGTATCAGAGCCAGGCTGACTGTAGGAAGCCACTAGGTGCGATCGCTAATCAGTTATTAGCTTATTTTATTATTCTGCATATTGTAGCAATTTTCTGTTGGTCATCATAAATTTATGATTTGACTATTCGGGATTTTGTCTACTTTTGTAGATGGCGAGCAAAGATTGTGAGTCACAGGTGTTCGCCAATGTTCCTGAGGGGTTTATCAAGCTCCTCATCTCCATCACCAAGATCGCGATCGGGCCATCAGTCCGTCCGGAGTTCACACTCTTCTGGCACAAGCTCAGCGACAGTTTGTCTATGTACCAGGCCTCAGTTCAGTTCAAGGGAGGACGCTCCGAGTTCCGCCGCTTCCGATTTGTCGGGAGGGCCATGCCTACGGAGAGGCATGCCATGTAGATGGCTGCCCGTGAGGCAATAGCTCGCCTCCGGGATGTTCTTCCTTCAATGAAAACTCGCTGCTACCGCTACCTCCCATGCCACGTGCCATACACTTGCCACTATGCATTCGCTTGCGCCAGGGGAGAAAGAGATGAGGCTATCGAGATGCTTGTTGAGTACCTCAAGGCACTTGAGGCAGCTTTCGACAACCTCGTGGACGACTTCGTAGCTGCTCGCATGGATTCCATCCATGGCTTCTCCGCCAACAGGAGGGAGCTCCTCCATATGGCACCACCACTGACGTTCGTCTCGTCCTCAGCATCCTATACACCGGACATCTTAGCCACCGCTCGCCGCCTGCCTACCACTGAGGAGTTTGACCAGGTCATTGCTCCTACTCCCGTCAGAGCTGCACGACTTGTCGTGCCTGCACCAGCTCCTCAACCCAGTACTTCACGCCTTGAGCCTATTAGCGAGGAGGAGATTGAGTCTCCAGCACCACTGGGTCTTACCCTCAGCGGGCCAAAGGAAGTCTTCACCATCTCCGACTGAGTACGCCTAGCAGCCGTGTGATGTACCAGCGTGTATGATATGTTTATATGTACATAGGTTTGGTGAGTAGTTTGTGCGCGCATCATGTAGGATCTCGGAGAAGTGCACTAGCCTAAATAACATGTCAGGAATTTGTACGCACATCCTGAGTGATGTATTGTATAATTACGGCTTGCGTGTAAGATATGTACTAAGCAGTCCTTCTCCATGCGCAATCAAGTATTTTCTTGAAAAATGTTGGAGTTCTTAAAATTTCCGCCTTTTCAAAATTATTTATTTTTATGACTCAATTTTCTCATGAGTTTGCAAAATTACCCCAGAGTGAAAAATGCCTCGTCCCTGGACTCGTTCCATGCCAAACCCGCCGGAAGAAAATTATGGTGCCCAGACCAGTAACGATTTCACACAGGGACAGTCAAGTCAGCAAGACAGTGAAACAACATTTTCTCAAGTATGCCGCCTTTACGAGCAAAGCCAGCAGCAGCATCAGGAAATGATGAACCATGTTATCAATATGGGGAATCATCGTGAACCATATCAGCAGCACTCCAAATTGTCTGAATGACAGAAGACGCGTCCCCCAACGTTCTCTCACACTGATAAACCTCTTGAGGCCAATGATTGGCTTCGAGACATTGAAAGGAAGTTGATTATTGCACAGTGTTCAGACCATGAGAAGGTACTTTATGCACCTCACTATCTCACGGGAGCAGTCGCATCATGGTGGGAGAAATTCCTACACATGCACCCCAATGAAAACAATATCACATGGGAAGATTTTAAAGAAGGATTTCGTGGGGTGCACATTCCCAGAAGCATTATGAAGATCAAGAAAAGGGAATTTGATGACCTCAAACAGAGAAGCATGACAGTGACTGATTACAATAGTCAGTTTAGCCTGTTAACTCGTTATGCCAACGAAGAGCATATGACGGAGAACAAAAAGATGGAGAAGTTTCTGGACGGTCTAGCACCAGCACTTAAATGCCAGCTGGTCATACACACCTTTCCAGACTTCAAAACGCTTGTGGACAAGGCCATTACATTGGAAAATGAGCGCCACGGCTTGGAGGAAATTCGCAAGCGGAAAAGGGACCAGGTTACTCATGCTCGCAACAACCGGCACAAGACTGACCCTCAGAAGATTGGAGCAACCAGGTCCACAACCAGTGTTCCGCGCCCAATCAAAAAATTTCACGCAAGGGACAAGGATTTTACATATCGCCCAGATGTTACTTGCTACGCTTGTGGAGAGGAAGGAAACTATGCTAAACAGTGCCCAAAGCCAAGAAACTCGGCCCCTAAGCCGAACAACAATGGGAACAATTCAGCACCCAAGCGTAACAACTTCAACCCCAACAACAATCACAAGAAGAGTCACCTGAACCATGTGACCAAGGAGGGAGCACAGAATGCCCCGGATATTGTACTCGGTACGTTCCCTGTCAATACAATACCTGCCATGGTTTTGTTTGATTCTGGAGCTTCTCACTCATTCATTTCCAAGAGTTTTGCTTTGCAACATGATTTTTCGATGCTTCCTTTGGAAAAATCCATGATCATCAAGTCCCCTGGGAATAAGCAAATCACTCAGAGTTACTGCGAAGGTGTGGTTATTGAGCTCAGAGGACTAAAGTTTCAAGCAAACCTCATCGTATTGGAAAATAAAGGACTGGAGGTTATCCTAGGAATGGATTGGTTAACCACCAACAAAGGATTTATCGATTGCTTCAATCGGACTGTAATCCTCACTCATCATCACGGGAAGACAATAAAAGTCGCAGCTCAAGAAGACCAGGATCACGACAACCAAGATTGAACAAGGTGGACACCTCAGAGTTAAACAAAGTTCCAGTGGTGTGAGAGTTCCCTGACGTATTTCCCGAAGAACTACCAGGCATGCCGCCAGACCGGGAAATAGAGTTCAGCATTGAACTAGCACCTGGAACCACCCCCATCTACAAGAAACCCTATAGGATGGCACCCTCCGAGTTGGTAGAATTAAAGAAGCAAATAAAAGAATTACTGGACAAAGGATTTGTACGAGCCAGCTCCTCACCTTGGGGTTCACCAGTATTATTTGCCAAGAAAAAGGATGGGACACTGAGATTATGCATAGACTATCGAGCACTCAATATGGTCACCATCAAAAATAAATATCCGATGCCACGGATAAATGATTTATTTGACCAGCTCGCACAAGCCAAAGTTTTCTCAAAAATTGATTTAAGGTCAGGATATCATCAATTAAAAGTCCGGACAGAAGATATCCCTAAGACAGCATTCACCTCCAGATACGGACTATATGAGTTTACAGTAATGCCGTTTGGACTAACAAACGCCCCCGCATATTTTGTCCACCTCATGAACAAAGTGTTTATGAAATTTATGGACAAATTTGTTGTGGTGTTCATTGACGACATTCTGGTATACTCTAAGACACCAGAAGAGCATGCAGAACATCTCAGGATCGTACTGGGAGAATTAAGGAAACACCAATTATACGCCAAATTCAACAAATGTGAATTTTGGTTAAGACGGGTTGGTTTTCTACGCCACTTGTTGACCCAAGAAGGTGTTGCCGTGGACCCAGAAAAAGTCAAGGCCGTACTTGGCTGGAAACCACCAGCCAACGTAACAGATGTCCGCTGTTTCCTGGGAATGGCTAGATACTACTGAAGGTTTATTGAGGGGTTCTCCACCATAGCGAAACCAATGACATAGTTACTCAAGAAGGAGAAGAAATTTGTATGGACTGAAGCTTGCGAGAAAAGTTTCCAAGAGCTCAAGAAGAAATTAAGACTAGCACCGGTATTGGTTATACCGGACATACACAAAAGTTTTGAAGTGTATTGTGACGCATCCCGGAAAGGCCTCGGATGCGTGCTGATGCAAGAAGGCAAGGTAGTCACATACGCTTCCAGACAACTTCGAAAGCATGAAGAAAATTATCCCACTCATGACTTAGAATTGGCAGCAGTCATTCATGCACTCAAAGAGTGGAGACACTTTTTGCTTGGGAATCATTGTGAAATATATACGGATCACAAAAGTCTCAAATATATTTTCGCACAGCCAGAGCTCAATTTACGGCAACGATGCTGGTTGGAATTAGTGAAAGACTATGATGTTGGCGTCCACTACCATCCAGGAAAAGCAAATGTAGTGGCAGATGCTCTTAGTCGAAACCCCAGCTCGGACAACGACAGTCTACAAAACTTGAGACCTGAGTTTCAACAGGAATTCGCCAAACTCAACTTGATGATGGTCACGGAAGGCACTGCGTCAAATTTGGAAATACAACCCACCCTTGTGGAGAAGATTAAGAAAGCTCAGCATGGACACCCCAGCATCGAGGGCATAAAAAGAAAAGTGAATATGGGCAAAGCCTCAAAATTCGTCGTGGACGATGAGGGAATATTATGGTACAGAGACAGACTTTGCATGCCAAATATAGAGGACCTCAAACGGCAAATCCTAACCAAAGGCCACACCGCCCCATATTCAATCCACCCTGGAGGAACCAAAATGTATAAGGACATTCAGGAAAGATTTTGGTGGCACAGTATGAAGAGGGATATAGCCACCTTCATTGCATGTTGCGATTCTTGTCAACGCATAAAAGCCGAGCACCAAAAACCAGCCGGACTACTACAGCCAAACAGGATACCTGAGTGGAAATGGGACGAAATTGGGATGGATTTCATTGTCAGACTACCTCGGTCACAACACGAAAATGATGCCACATGGGTCATCACCGATAGATTAACCAAGGTGGCACATTTCATCCCAGTGAAGACAACCCACACCACTCAGAAGCTTGCCAAGCTTTATCTCTCCCGTATAGTTTGTCTGCATGGAGTTCCAAAGACTATAATATCCGACAGAGGCACTCAATTCGTCTCGAAATTCTGGGATCATTTACAACAGGCTCTGGGAACTCAACTAGCATTCAGTACAGCCTACCACCCCCAGACTGATGGACAAACTGAACGCGTGAACCAAATTCTAGAGGACATGCTGAGAGCATGTGTCCTCACCTATGGAACCAGTTGGGAAGAAAGCTTGCCATATGCCAAGTTCGCATACAACAACAGTTACCAAGCCAGTCTACAAATGGCACCTTTTGAAGCCTTGTACGGGCGGAGATGTCGTACTCCATTAAATTGGTCAGAAACAGGACATAGCCGTATCTTCGGCCCAGACATGCTCAAGGAAGCTGAAGAGAAAGTTAGACTCATCAGGGACCGACTCAAGACAGCGCAAAGCCGACAAAAGAGTTACTACGATCAGAAGCACCGTGAAGTCAGCTTCGAACCCGGTGAATATGTGTACCTACGAGTATCCCCTATGAGGGGCCTGCAACGGTTCAAGGTGAAAGGAAAGCTAGCACCAAGATTTATTGGACCCTTCTGTGTGGTCGCACAGAGAGGCACAGTGGCCTACCAGCTAGACCTACCCAAAGAGCTGTCAGACATCCACGACGTATTCCACGTCTCACAGTTGAGGAAATGTGTAAGCAACCCAGAGAAGCAAGTGTCACATGAGAACATTGACGTGCAACCAGACCTTACCTACAGGGAGTGTCCACTAAAGATTTTAGAGGAGTCTGAAAGGAGGACCCGTCAGAAAACAATTAAGTTCTTCAAGGTTCAGTGGAGCAATCACACCGAGGATGAAGTGACATGGGAAAGAGAGGACTCTCTCCGGGCAGAATACCCACACCTATTTGAGGATCAGCTGAAATCTCGGGGACGAGATTTTTCCTAAGGGGGTAGGTGTTGTGACACTCCAAAAATTTTGATTTGGTTTTTATGAAAATCTTTATTTGATTTGAAGGAGGCTATTTAATTGTTTTTAAACCTCTCCTTCTCAAAACTTTTATGACAAATATTTTTGGTGCTCTTCTCAACCTTGATTTTTGGTCTTGAGAGCTTTTCATTTTGTCTTGACTCTACACGAAGTTATTCTTGAAATTCCTTCTATTAAAAAGAAACCCTAGGGATTATGGGTTATTCTTTTCCCATTCAAAATTTCCTCTTTTGCCATGTCACATATTGACATTGCATTCCAAAACCCATCCCTGCCTTGGATCAAGTCAAGACTCCCACCTCCAGCAAGTTTCAAACCATTTTTGATTTTTGTCAATTTATTTTTCCCTCAAAACTATTTCTGTCCATTATTTTGGACCTAGGTGATTTGCAAAGGAACTACAAGTTTCCTTTTCAGTTTTAACTCCAAACAAACTCCTCTGACTAGTCCTTAGTACCCTCAACCTAGATCCATCAAGATCCACTTGTCCTCAGTTCAAATATTTCAAAAATTGCCCACTGCAAGTTTGGACCAGAATTGCCATTTTTGGTGAAATTCATATTTTTCCTTTTCCAAAAATTCTGAGATAATTCATGCAGCTTCCAGATACACCAAGAGGCCACCTCACCGAAGATTAGCTCCAGAAAAATTTCCCACATGCCAAAAACATTTCATCGAACAGTTGGCAGGCACTGCTGCTGTTCAAAATTCAGAAAAATTCAGAGTTCAGTGTCAAGTTCAGCCAGCAGCGTCGTTTTCTTCAGAGTTTGGCATCGATCTCACCAGTGCGTGCGCTGGCGTCTTGCTCACTGCTCCCCCTCCTTATCCAGAGCGCTGCAAGGTCGCTTGGCCGGGCGCGGGCATCGGTGGTGACGTGGCTCGCCAGCTCCGGCATCTTCTGCGGTGGCAGAGCCAGAGCCACCCATGGCGGCCAACAGAGGCCGGCCCTGCCTTTCGGTGCCGTCCGGCACCGCCCCAACCACCAGAGGCCTCCGCGTGTCCACCGCCTCCTCTGTGCACGACTGCGGCACCGTCGCCGTGGCCTGGCAAGCACAGAGCGTGCTCTCTGCCGCCGACGGGCCCGCGAGGCGCCGTTCCGTCGAAACCACGGAGCAGGCCAAATCCAACCGAGGTTAGCGTTTGAGTGGAGCCAGTGGATCATCTCGAAGCTGCCCAATCACCTAAATGGCCCGTTCAACCACTCCACCGCCGTAACCATCGTTGGAGTTATCCCGTTCTCGGGCACCGCCTCGGGCCGGCTATAAAAGGGAGCCTCGAGCTCGATCTCGACCAGGCATCACCCCTCCACCTCTCCAGAGCCACGCCCAGCCACTAGGAGGACCTCGAGGAGGTCTTCTTCTCCGTCTCCGGCCGCCCCGATCCGCTTCGGGCTCCGGCGCGATTCGCTCTGGTGAGACCACCCCCGCCTCCCAGACCGTGCCAGTCGTCTCCTACTACACCCAATGCTCTAACCCGGACCCCAATTCGACGCCTGCAGCTCTCCTCGACGAGAACCAACCTCGCCCGAACCACCGTCCGCCGGAGTTGGGGCCGCTGTCGACGTGGTGCTCGCCGATGCTCATCTCCACCACCCACAGGTGCGGAAGAACACCGTGAACCCGTTGGTACCCTCCGATCCCCTTGCCTTGCCTTGGATTGCCTCCGGCGACCACCGCTGCCCTCAGGCGCCAGGCGCTCTGTTCTAAAGATTCAAACCTGACGTGTGGGACCCCCACGTTAGCCTCTATTCTTTTATTCGAACCGTTCTCTGAAAACGTCTTCGGGCCAAATACGTCTCCCCTCTGGACTGGCGTATTCTTAACTGAAATGTTTTCTGTTTTTATAAAATAAACCCTGGAAACCTTCTATTTCATTACAGAAAGGTCCCTGGACTAAACCCTTACAACTTTCAAACAAAAGATGATTTTGACTTGAATCTTTTTCTGTCATCTTTATTTTTCTGTCTAGTTTTTTTTCATATTTATTTGAAAAGTATTTGGTATACTTTTTATGCACGCACGGTATTTATGTAGTATCCGATTTTCTTTTAATGCGTAGATACCGGAGTAGGTAAAGGAGACACGAACTTCGCCGAGCTAGACTCCGACTTCTCCGAACCAGGCAAGCATGTTTGAACCTTTGATATGATGAGTGTTTTATATGTTTGCTCGAGTAGTTTATCTCATGGCATGTTTATATAAGCATTTGTGAATGTTATGTGCATGCAAGACAAGCTATAGGTGAGCTTCGAAGTTTGATGTGTTCTTATGATGATAAGATAACACGATCATGTGGTGACATGATGGGTTGCAAGCTGGTATTGTTGAAGCATGCCAGTTTTATGTCAACCGTTAACTCCAGTTCTAACGTGGGTCAAGTCTCGATCCCGCTCGTTTCCCCTTCGTGCTGCCACATGTTTTCTGCAAAGAATGCGGATTAGTAAGTCGCAAACCTCTTTCCTTGTACACACCAAACAGAGGGGCCGCGATGAGGGTTCCATGGCCCTAGATTAAAGCCCGTCATCCGGTCAGGGGACATGGGTGTTTCCGGTTGGGACCGAGAGGGGGGCACCCCTTAGAGCGCGCGATATAAATTTGATCCCATGCTATTCGAGGTTGTGGCCTCCCCGTCTTAAGGTTTTTCTTGAACGTTGTCGAGGGTGATTCCTGGCAACGGAATGTGGAATGGGTGTGTACTGGTTAGACGTGTTTCTTCTAAAACACCGTAAACGGAACTAGTCCTTGTGACTACCGAAATCCGTTGGCTGTGGTTAAAGAGTACAAACTCTGCAGAGTCAAAACCATTCGAGTATCCATGTCCACGAGCAAGGACTTGGACATCATCTCAGTGTAAGTGTCAGTCTCAGTGTCAAATCTTAGTGTCAACCCCGGTGACAGCCTCCGGAGAGTAAACATAAAACCGAGAGTGGTAAACTCGGCTGAAGGTTATTCATGTGAATCGACTAACCAGTTCATTATTATATGCTGAGTATTTCCTTGCGATGATTTAAATTCATGAGCTACTTAAATTCGAATGATAAACTATAAGCCCTTTATGTGATGTCGCTCAGACGTCCGACTGTGGCATGATTGTATTTTTCTTTTGATATAAGCCCTTTATGTGATGTCGCTTAGACGTCCGACTGTGGCATTATTGTATTTTACTTTTGATATAAGCCCTTTATGTGATGTCGCTCAGACGTCCGACTGTGGCATGATTGTATTTTTATTTTGATATAAGCCCTTTATGTGATGTCGCTCAGACGTCCGACTGTGGCATGATTGTATTTTTCTTTTGATATAAGCCCTTTATGTGATGTCGCTCAGACGTCCGACTATGGCATTATTGTTATTTACTTTTGATATAAGCCCTTTATGTGATGTCGCATAGACGTCCGACTATGGCACGTTCTATCATTTACTTTTCAATACAAGCCCTTTATGTGGTGTCACCCCGACGCCTGACTGCGGCATGTTAATTTACTTTTACCTTTCGAGGCGTCGCTTCAGACACCCGATCAGTCTTCAGTTACTTTTATTGGGATTTCGGGAGGACTACTGCCTGACTTCGTTTTATTTATCGCGCAGTGCAAATCTATTATTTGATTGTGCATACTAATCTGCTCGTGTGCATCATGTTTACATTTGTTATATCTTATGTCTGAACTGTCTTGCGAGTACATTCAAAGTACTCACCTGGCTTGTTGATTTGGCCAGATGTTGACGAAGGCGATCTTATGGATGAAGAGTTCGATAGCGAGTCCGACGCCTAGAGGAGTCCCAGTCAGTCATGTGCGACCCTGGAGTTGTTCACTTGTATTATATACGCTTCCGCTACCTAATAAAATCATCAAGCCTCACTCCGACGCTTGATGAGCTGTAAGATTTCAGAGTCATGTCACCCACTTCACTATGACATATCCACCACCACCTTTATTTCGAGTTAGTAGTTATGCCACCATAATCTTGTGTCATATCCGCCTTTATGTATAATATAGGCATGCTTGTAATAAATTGTTGAGCATCCTCAGCTCAACCATGTATAATATTTAGTACTGCTAGACTTCTGTATCAAGGTTTTGTCTGCCAGTAAGAAGAATTCTTCTGTATTGGTTAACACAAAGGTTGGCTTTTCAATAAATGTTTTATTGGAAAGGCGGTCTTGACATGATAGCTTTCCTGATGAACAATTAAATGCTATAAGTACTTCTCGTAGTACTCCTTGGTATGCTGATTATGCTAATTACATTGTTGCTAAATTTATACCACCTAGTTTCACATACCAGCAAAAGAAAAAGTTTTTCTATGATTTGAGACATTACTTTTGGGATGACCCACATATTTATAAAGAAGGAGTAGATGGTGTTATTAGATGTTGTGTACCTGAGCATGAACAGGAACAGATCCTACGCAAGTGTCACTCCGAAGCTTATGGAGAACTGCACATAAGGTATTGCAATCTGGTTTTTATTGGCCTACTCTCTTCAAGGATGCTCGTAAGTTTGTCTTATCTTGTGATGAATGTCAAAGAATCGGTAATATTAGTAGACGTCAAGAAATGCCTATGAATTATTCACTTGTTATTGAACCATTTGATGTTTGAGGCTTTGATTATATGGGACCTTTTCCTGCCTCTAATGGATATACACATATTTTAGTTGATGTTGATTACATTACTAAGTGGGTAGAAGCTATTCCAACTAGTAGTGCTGATCATAACACTTCTATTAAAATGGTTAAAGAAGTTATTTTTCCGAGGTTTGGAGTCCCTAGATATTTAATGACTGATGGTGGTTCACATTTTATTCATGGTGCTTTCCGAAAAATGCTTTCTAAGTATGACGTTAATCATAGAATTGCATCTCCTTATCACCCACAGTCTAGTGGTCAAGTAGAATTGAGTAATAGAGAACTCAAATTAATTTTGCAAAAGACTGTTAATAGGTCTAGAAAGAATTGGTCCAAGAAACTTGATGAAGCATTATGGGCCTATAGAACTGCATATAAAAATCCTATGGGTATGTCTCCGTATAAAATGGTTTATGGAAAAGCATGTCATTTACCTCTCGAACTAGAACATAAGGCTTATTGGGCTATTAAAGAGCTTAATTATGATTTCAAACTTGCCAGTGTGAAGAGGTTATTTGATATTAGCTCACTTGATGAATGGAGAGCCCAAGCCTATGAAAATGCTAAGTTATTTAAAGAGAAAGTTAAAAGATGGCATGACAAAAGGATACAAAAGCGTGAGTTTAATGTAGGTGATTATGTATTGCTATACAACTCTCGTTTAAGATTTTTTGCAGGAAAACTTCTCTCTAAATGGGAAGGCCCCTACGTTATCGAAGAGGTCTATCGTTCCGCTGACATAAAAATCAACAATTTCGAAGGCACAAATACGAAGGTGGTAAACGGTCAAAGAATCAAACACTATATCTTAGGTAATCCCATAAATGTTGAAACCAATGTTATTGAAATCGTAACCCCGGAGGAATACATAAGGGATATTTTCCAGAACGTTTCAGGCTCCAAAAAGGAATAGGTATGTGGTACGGTAAGTAAACCGACTCCAAAACAGTTTTTAAGGCAATATTTATCCGTTTTGGAATATTTAGAAAAATAGAAAAATAAGTAGCAGTCCGGGAAGGACACGAGGGTGGAGGGCGCGCCCTACCCCCCTGGGTGCGCCCCCTACCTCGTGGGCACCTCGTGTGCTCTCCGGACTCCGTTTTCTTGCACGATACGTATTCTGGTCGATAAAAATTCATTATATAACCTCCCAAACGTTTTGCCTCCAATATCACGCAATTATCCTCTGTTCTTGTTTCGAGTTGTCCTACTGCAGATTAGATTAACATGTCGTCCCAGCATTCGAAAGGAGAAAGCTATGTGGACGATTACCTAGCAAATCCTAAGGTCTATGGAGATGTGGAGCACGATGGTTGGACCACAAAGGAAGAAGAGGACTATGAACCCAAGGGGAAGGAGGAGACGAGCTCAGATGAAGATGAAGCCCCATTACCTCAACCTGGGGACATGCACGTGGAGTTCAAAAAGTCGAGTCTCCCTGATAGGATAAAGAAACCAAAGATCGAGTTTATCCCTTTTCGTCTCTTGCAGGAAAACAAGCAGGACTTATGCAAAAAGATATTAACTCTGGAGTGGGAGATTGATGATTTGAGGGACCAAAATTCTGTCCTCAAGCGCAAATTAAGGGAGAAGTCTATGCCTTCAACTAAGTCAACTTCACCACCATCTTCTTCACCAGCAAAGAAGGAGACATAATCACTTGGGTATGGGCACTCCCCTTGGCAACTGCCAAGCTTGGGGGAGGTGCCCCGGTATCGTATCACAATCACATCTCCTATCTTTACCGTTTTTCTTAGTTCGATCCTATTTAGTAGTATCTTGATCTAGTAGAATAAAGTTTATGGCATGATCTAGTTTTGAGTTTTTGCTCTATGATCTCTCTATGTAATCGAGTCCGCGAGCTATATAATAAAGATTAGTGTTGAGTCAAGGGCTTGATTTTTTTGCCATGATCTTGAGTTAATAAAAGAAAAGAGAAAAAGAATAAAAAGAAACAAAGAGATCATATTGATCTTATTGAGAGTAATGACTTCACATAGAAAGAGTATGATGATTAAAAGTTGTTGGGAGTTGGCAAACATAGCTTTGGTCATCGTTGCAATTAATAGGAAGTAATAAAGAAAGAGAGGTTTCATATATAATATATTATCGTTGACATCTCTTATGATTGTGAGCACTCATTAAAATATGACATGCTAAAGAGTTGATGTTGGACAAGGAAGACAACGTAATGGGTTATTTTTTCTTATATCTGAGATAAAGTATGTTGCCATGGATCATCCAACATGTTGATCTTGCCTTTCCCCCTCATGCTAGCCAAATTCTTAGCACCAAGTAGAGATACTACTTGTGCTTCAGAAACCCTTAAACCAGTTTTGCCATGAGAGTCCACCATACCTACCTATGGATTGAGTAAGATCCTTCAAGTAAGTTGTCATCGGTGCAAAGCAATAAAAATTTCTCTCTAAATATGTATGATTGATTGGTGTGGGAGAAATAAGCTTTATACGATCTTGTGATGTAGAAGTAATAAAAGCGACGGACTGCATAATAAAGGTCTATATCACAAGTGGCAATATAAAGTGACGTTCTTTCACATTGAGATTTTGTGCATCCAACCTTAAAAGCGCATGGCAACCTCTGCTTCCCTCTGCGAAGGGCCTATCTTTTATTATTATCCTCTACCTTATGCAAGAGTCATGGTGATCTTCACCTTTCCTTTTTACATTTTATCCTTTGGCAAGCACAGTATGTTGGAAAGATCCTGATTAATATATCTAATTGGATGTAGGGGAGCATGAGTTATTATTGTTGACATTACCCTTGAGGTAAAAGGTTGGGAGGCGAAACTATAAGCCCCTATCTTTCTCTGTGTCCGATTAAGACTCCGTAACCACAAGTATCGCGTGAGTGTTAGCAATTATGAAAGACTATATGATAGTTGAGTATGTGGACTTGCTATTAAGCTCTGACATAGACTCTTTCTGATGTTATGATAAATTGCAATTGCTTCAATGACTGAGATTATAGTTTGTTGGTTCTCAATAAAATTTATGATTCGTACTCTGCATTGTGAATGGATTATTACTTGATCATAAGTAATCATATGACAATATCTCTATATGTTGCTGTTATGAGAATAATCATGATGCCTTCATGTCCGTATTTTATTTTTATCGACACCTCTGCCTCTAAACATGGGGACATATTTATCGTTATCGGCTTCTGCTTGAGGACAAGCGAGGTCTAAGCTTGGGGGAGTTGATACGTCCATTTTGCATCATGCTTTTATATCGATATTTATTGCATTATGGGCTTTTATTACACATTATGTCACAATACTTATGCCTATTCTCTCTTATTTTACAAGGTTTACATAAGGAGGGAGAATGCCGGCAGCTGGAATTCTGGGCTGGAAAAGGAGCAAATATTAGAGACCTATTCTGCGCAACTCCAAATGTCCTGAAACTCCACGAAAGTCATTTTTGGAAAATATAATAAATATTGAGCGGAAGAAGTACAGCAGAGGGGGACCCACCTGTCCATGAGGGTGGGGGGCGCCCTAGCCCCCAAGGCGTGCCCCCTGCCTCGTGGGCCCCCTATTGGCTCTCCGATGGCCATCTTCTGCTATATGAGGTCTTTCGTCAAGGAAAAACTCAGAAGCAACCTTTCGGGACGAAACTCCGCCACCACGAGGCGGAACCATGGCGGAACCAATCTAGGGCTCCGACAGAGCTATTCTGCCGGGGATACTTCCCTCCAGGAGGGGGAAATCATCGCCATCATCATCACCAACGCTCCTCCCATCGGGAGAGGGCAATCTCCATCAACATCTTCACCAGCACCATCTCCTCTCAAAACCCTAGTTCATATCTTGTATCCAATTCTTGTCTCTAAGTCCGGGATTGGTACTAGTAGGTTGCTAGTAGTGTTGATTACTCCTTGTAGTTGATGCTAGTTGGTTTATTTGGTGGAAGATCATATGTTCAGATCCTATATGCATATTAATACCCCTCTGATTATGAACATGATTATGCTTTGTGAGTAATTACGTTTGTTCCTGAGGACATGGGAGAAGTCTTGCTATTAGTAGTCATGTGAATTTGGTATTCGTTCGATATTTTGATAAGATGTATGTTGTCTAGCCTCTAGTGGTGTTATGTGAACGTCGACTACATAACACTTCACCATTATTTGGGCCTAGAGGAAGGCATTAGGAAGTAATAAGTAGATGATGGGTTGCTAGAGTGACAGAAGCTTAAACCCTAGTTTATGTGTTGCTTCGTAAGGGGCTGATTTGGATCCATATGTTTCATGCTATGGTTAGGTTTACCTTAATACTTTTGTTGTAGTTGTGGATGCTTGCAATAGAGGTTAATCATAAGTGGGATGCTTGTTCAAGTAAGAACAGCACCCAAGCACCGGTCCTCCCACATATAAAATTATCAAAGTACCGAACGCGAATCATATGAACGTGATGAAAACTAGCTTGACGATATTCGCATGTGTCCTCGGGAGAGCTTTTCCTATTATAAGAGTTTGTCCAGGCTTGTCCTTTGATAAAAAAGGATTGGGCCACCTTGCTGCACTTTATTTCCTTTTATTACTTGTTGCTCGTTACAAATTATCCTATCACAAAACTATCTGTTACCACTTATTTCAGTACTTGCAGAGAATACCTTGCTGAAAACCGCTTGCCATTTCCTTCTGCTCCTCGTTGGGTTCGACACTCTTACCTATCGAAAGGACTACGATAGATCCCCTATACTTGTTGGTCATCAGGGCCCACCTGCATTGGGGGGACTGAAGGAAATATGCCCTAGAGGCAATAATAAAGTTGTTATTTATATTTCCTTATATCATGATAAATGTTTATTATTCATGCTAGAATTGTATTAACCGGAAACTTAGTACATGTGTGAATACATAGACAAACAGAGTGTCCCTAGTATGCCTCTACCTGACTAGCTCGTTAATTAAAGATGGTTATGTTTCCTGACCATAGACATGTGTTGTCATCTGATGAATAGGATCACATCATTAGAGAATGATGTGATGGACAAGACCCATCCCTTATCTTAGCATAATGATCGTTTAGTTCTATTGCTATTGCTTTCTTCATGACTTATACATGTTCCTCTGACTATGAGATTATGCAACTCCCGAATACCGAAGGAACACCTTGTGTGCTATCAAACGTCACAACGTAACTGGGTGATTATAAAGTTGCTCTACAGGTGTCTCCGAAGGTGTTTGTTGAGTTGGCATAGATCAAGATTAGGATTTGTCACTCCAAGTTTCGGAGAGGTGTCTCTGGGCCCTCTCGGTAATGCACATCACTATATGCCTTGCAAGCAATGTGACTAATGAGTTAGTCACGGGATGATGCACTACAGAATGAGTAAAGAGACTTGCTGGTAACGAG
The DNA here is from genome assembly GCF_056163025.1 of Triticum urartu. Taxonomy (NCBI): domain Eukaryota; kingdom Viridiplantae; phylum Streptophyta; class Magnoliopsida; order Poales; family Poaceae; genus Triticum; species Triticum urartu. The sequence continues at coordinate 9,928,616 of NC_141879.1, forward strand.
ATTGAACTAGGTATGATGATACCAACGATCTAATCTCGGGCAAGTAACATACTGATGACAAAGGGAACAACATATGTTGTTATGCGGTTTGACCGATAAAGATCTTCGGAGAATATCTAGGAGCCAATATGAGCATCCAGGTTCCGCTATTGGTTATTGACCGAAGATGTGTCTCGGTCATGTCTACATAGTTCTCAAACCCGTAGGGTCCGCACGCTTAACGTTCGATGACGATTTGTATTATGAGTTATGTGATTTGATGACCGAAGATTGTTCCGAGTCCCGGGTGAGATCACGGACATGACGAGGAGTCTCAAAATGGTCGAGAGGTAAAGATTGATATATTGGAAGGTTATATTCAGACACCGGAATGGTTCCAGAATGATTCGGGTATTTTTCGGAGTACCGGGAGGTTACCAGAACCCCCCGGAGAAGTATTGGGCCTTAGTGGGCTTTAGTGGAAAGGATAGAAGTGCCGCAAGGGGTGGCTGCGTGCCCCCCCATGGCAAGTCCGAATTGGACCAGGGAGGGGGCGGAGCCCCCCTCTTTCCTTCTCCCTCTCCTCCTCCTTCCCTCTTTCCCCAACTTGGAAAGGAAGGGGACTCCAACTAGGATTGGGAATCCTAGTTGGACTACCCCTATGGCGCGCCCTCCCTGGCCGCCGGCCTCCTCCTCCCCTCCTTTATATACGTGGGCAGGGGGCACCCCAAAGCAGAACAGACAATCTCTTAGCCATGTGCGATGCCCCCCTCCATAGTCGTTTAACACCTCGGTCATATAGTCGTAGTGCTTAGGCGATGCCCTGCGTCGGTAACTTCATCATTACCGTCGCCACGCCGTGGTGCTGACGGAACTCTCCCTCGACCCTCTACTGGATCAAGAGCTCGAGGGACGTCATCGTGCTGAATGTGTGCTGAACACGGAGGTGTCATACGTTTGGTGCTTGGATAAGTTGGATCGTGAAGACGTTCGACTACATCAACCGCGTTATTAAATGCTTCCGCTCTAGGTCTACGAGGGTACGTGCACACACTCTCCCTGCTCGTTGCTATGCTTCTCCTAGATATAGATCTTGCATGATCGTAGGATTTTTTTTTTGAATTACTACGTTCCCCAACAGGGACCCATGTGAACGTGGGTAGTGGGGGCAAGGCCCCACACCCCTGGTCAAGGCGCACCAAGATCCCCCCTTAGAAGGAATAAGATAATATCCCGAAGGGATAAGATCAAGATCCCTAAAAAGGGGAGATAACAATCGGTGGGGAAGGGAAATGATGGGATTTCTTTCCTCCCACCTTTGCCAATGCGCCAATGGACTTGGAGGGCAAGAAACCAGCCCCCTCCACCCCTATATATAGTGGGGAGGTGCATGGGAACCGCAACCCTTGCCCCTGGCGCAGCCCTCCCCACAACTCCTCCTCCTCCTCCGTTGGGCGTAGCGAAGCTCTGTCGGAGAATCATGAGCTCCACCACCACACCGTCGTGCTGCCGGAGTTCTCCCTCAACTTCTCCTCCCCCTTGCTGGATCAAGGAGGAGACGTCCCCGGGCTGTACGTGTGTTGAACGCAGAGGCGCCGTCCGTTCGGCGCTTGGATCGGATCTTCCGCGATTTGAATCGCTGCGAGTACGACTCCATCAACCGCGTTCTTGTAACGCTTCCTGAAGGAAATATGCCCTAGAGGCAATAATAAAGTTATTATTTATTTCCTTATTTCATGATAAATGTTTATTATTCATGCTAGAATTGTATTAACCGGTAACATAATACATGTGTGAATACATAGACAAACAGAGTGTCACTAGTATGCCTCTACTTGACTAGCTCGTTGATCAAAGATGGTTAAGTTTCCTAGCCATAGACATGAGTTGTCATTTGATAAACGGGATCACATCATTAGGAGAATGATGTGATTGACTTGACCAATTCCGTTAGCTTAGCACTTGATTGTTTAGTATGTTGCTATTGCTTTCTTCATGACTTATACATGTTCCTATGACTATGAGATTATGCAACTCCCGTTTACCGGAGGAACACTTTGTGTGCTACCAAATGTCAGAATGTAACTGGGTGATTATAAAGGTGCTCTACAGGTGTCTCCGAAGGAACTTGTTGAGTTGGCGTATTTCGAGATTAGGATTTGTCACTCCGATTGTCGGAGACGTATCTTTGGGCCCTCTCGATAATGCACATCACTATAAGCCTTGCAAGCATTGTAACTAATAAGTTAGTTGTGAGATGATGTATTACAGAACGAGTAAAGAGACTTGCCGGTAACGAGATTGAGCTAGGTATTGAGATACCGATGATCGAATCTCGGGCAAGTAACATACCGATGACAAAGGGAACAACGTATGTTTCTATGCGGAATGACCGATAAAGATCTTCGTAGAATATGTAGGAGCCAATATGAGCATCTAGGTTCCGCTATTGGTTATTGACCGAAGAAGTGTCTCGGTCATGCCTACATAGTTCTCGAACCCGTAGGGTCCGCACGCTTAACGTTCGGTGACGATTTGTATTATGAGTTTATGTGTTTTGATGTACCGAAGGTAGTTCGGAGTCCCGGATGAGATCGGGGACATGACGAGGAGTCTCGAAATGGTCAAGACGTAAAGCTCGATATATTGGACGACTATATTCGGACATCGGAAAGGTTCTGAGGGATTCTGGTATTTTTCGGAGTACCGGGGAGTTACGAGAATTTGCAGGGGAGTATATGGGCCTTATTGGGCTTTAGGGGAAAGAGAGAGGGGAGGCTGCGCCCCCCCCAAGGCTTAGTCCGAATTGGACTAGGGGGAGGGGCGGCACCCCCTCCTTCCTTCTCTTCTCTTTTTCCTTTCCTTCTCTCCTACTCCTACTACTTGGAAGGGCTCCTAGTTCTACTAGGAAAGGGGGAATCCTACTCCCGATGGGAGTAGGACTCCCCTAGGGTGCGCCATAGAGAGGGCCAGCCCTCCCCCTCCTCCACTCCTTTATATACGGGGAGAGGGGCACCCTTGGAGACACAAAAAAATTTATCATCGATCTCTTAGCCGTGTGCGGTGCCCCCTCCACCATATTCCACCTCGGTAATATCGTAGAGGTGCTTAGGCGAAGCCCTGCGTCGGTAGCATCATCAACACCGTCATCACGCCGTCGTGCTGACGGAACTCTCCCGCAAAGCTCTGTTGGATCGGAGTTCGTGGGACGTCATCGATCTGAACGTGTGCTGAACTCGGAGGTGTCGTGCGTTCGGTACTTGGATCAGTTGGATCGTGAAGACGTACGACTACATCAACCGCATTGTGCTAACGCTTCCGCTTTCAGTCTACGAGGGTACATGTACACACTCTCCCCTCTCGTTGCTATGCATCACCATGATCCTGTGTGTCCGTAGGATTTTTTTGAAATTACTACGTTCCCCAACACTTCTGCTTAGCGATCTTCAAGGGTATGAAGATGCACTCCCTCTCGCTCGTTGCTAGCATCTCCTAGATTGATCTTGGTGACACGTAGGAAAATTTTGAATTATTACTATGTTCCCCAACACTCCAGCCATTCGGCGCCCCCAGGGACTGAAATAGCGCCCCCTGGGGGCTAGCCGACGCTATTTTGGCCGTGGGGCAGTCGGGTTCCCAACCACCGCCCAAGGTCGGGCCCCAGAAGTCGTTTTTTGAATTGAAGCTCGGCTAAAATTAGACGAAAAAGACACGAATTCGGCTAAAATTTGGCGGGTTTCATTCATATTCGACTATTTCATTCATACTTGTACATCATAAAAAGACATAAAAAAACTACACAGCCCACCACCGCCCGAGCCTTCTACATGCCGAGGAGCTTGTAGAAGGCGGTGTAGTCGCTGCCGCCATCGTCGTCGTTGTCTTGCACGCCACCACCGCCATCTTTGCTGCAACCCTGACCTGCGTCGCCGATGCGGGCGGGGTTGGTCGGCCCGGTGCCGTCTCGATGCTGTCGTTGAGGATGACGATGCCACCCTCATCGCGGCCGCGGCGCCGCGCAACGATCTCCTCCAGAGCGCAGCGCTGGCGCTCCATTTCCTCCCGAATGTTGTCCTGGCGCGACCACGCCAGGCCATCCTCTAGGTCGGTGGCCGTGGCCTCGTGCTCCTTCACGGGAAGGAGCGCGAGCTCGGTCTTCGGCTTGACGAGGCGGGAGGAGGGAGGAGAAGGGACACGGCCGCCCTCGTTGATGATGAGGGCACTGCCGCAGGTGCGCTGCCCGAGTGGCGTCTCCCGCGGCTCCGGCTTGACGGGGAGGAGCGGTGACCCGGAGGAACGGGAGCCCGATGAGGTGACAATGTCGTCTCCATTAATATCGGTGTCCAGGAACTTCCGCGGCGGCGAGAGAAGGAGGGGGCCGTCGAGTACTCCATCCGCGGCGTGTTGCCGGACTCGATGTGCTTGAGGACATCTTCGAGAGGGCACCCAAGGACGCCCCACCATTGACGCTGCCCCTCGGAGTTGTGGTGCCCGCGGGATTCAGCGTCGTTCGTGGACGCGAGTTTCTCAGCTTGGCGTTCAGCACCGGCGGGTGTCGGTGTCAAAACCAGCGGATCTCGGGTAGGGGGTCCCGAACTATGCGTCTAAGGTCGATGGTAACAGGAGGCGGGGGACACAATGTTTACCCAGGTTCGGGCCCTCTTGGTGGAGGTAATACCCTACTTCCTGCTTGATTGATCTTGATGAATATGAGGATTGCAAGTGTTGATCTACCACGAGATCGTAATGGCTAAACCCTAGATGTCTAGCCTGTATGATTATGATCGCCTCTATGGACTAAACCCTCTGGTTTATATAGACACCGGAGGGGCCTAGGGTTGTACAGAGTCGGATTACAGAGGAAGGAATCTTCATATCCGAACGCTAAGCTTGCCATCCACGCCAAGGAGAGTCCCATCCGGACACGGCAGGAAGTCTTCTATCTTGTATCTTCATGGCCCATCAGTCCGGCCTGCGTCACATAGGTCGGGCGCCCGAGGACCCCTTAATCCAGGACTCCCTCAGTAGCCCCTGAACCAGGCTTCAATGACGATGTGTCCGGCGCGCAGATTGTCTTCAGCATTGCAAGGCGGGTTCCTCCTCCGAATTCTTTAAAGTAGTCCTTGAACACAGAGAACGTGTCCGGCTCTACAAAACAAGCTCCACATACAGCCGCAAAGAATATAACATTTAACAAGTCCCATCTACTGACATCTTTTGTAGTGAGACGCCATGTCTCTGCACGGTCATTATTTCGAACCGTTTTTAAGCCTTCTACTCCACGTTTCGAGATGCGGTTTCTATTGGCACGTCTTGTCGAAGCAGAGAACGTGTCCCCTTATCACGGTATTCTCATCAATACGTGCGTGGGTAATCCAACCGCGCCGTCTGTACAGCCTTGCGGAATAGGCGAGTTTTAAGGCGAATGGGGAGGCGCTTGATATTCGCTGCCTATATAAAAGGAAAAGGATCCATTCTTTCACCCACGCCCTCTTCTTCTCCGCGCATCCGCTCTCGAGCTCCAGCGCCCAAGCTTCCATCCTTTCCGCCTCAAAAAAGCACTCCGACCATGTCCGGATCTGGAGTGTAGGGCAAGTGGATGGCCTCCTCCGTCAAGTAGAAGGACAACACGAAGCTCTGGGAGGCGGGGTACTTGGCCCAGGAAATCGCCCACCGGCTTCCGGCCAAGGGGAAGATCGTCCCCACCCCAGAGTCCCATGAGAGGGTGGTATTTATCCCCCACTTCGTCCGCGGGTTGGGATTTCCTCTCCACCCATTCGTCCGCGGGCTCATGTTCTACTACGGGCTAGATTTCCATGATCTGGCCCCAAACTCCTTCCTCAACATCTCGGCATTCATTGTCGTTTGCAAGGCCTTCCTCCGCATCCCACCCCGCTTCGGATTGTGGCTGAAGACCTTCAATGTGAAGCCGAAGGTGGTGGGTGGTCAACACGCAGAGTGCAGATGCGCTCTGGTGAACAAGCTGTCCAACGTCTCTTGGCCCAAAGGTACATTCGTGGAGACCGTCAAAGGGTGGCAACAGTAGTGGTTCTACGTCACAGAGCCCCGTGACACCACCTGGGCCGCGGCTCCCGAATTTAAGTCCGGGTCCCTGATGCGGCTCACCTCCTGGCTAGAGAAGGGCCTTGACTGGGCTTCGTCGGACGAGCCGACATCGCTGCAGACGCGCATCAAGAGCATGGTGGACAAGAACATCAAGCTCGTCAACGTGATCCAGGTGATGCTTGTTCGCCGGATCCTTCCTTGCCAACGCCGAACTTGCCATTTGTGGGAGTTCGATCTGGCCAAGCACTAGACCTTGCAACGATTCTTTGGCGTCACGCACGAAGGCATCTGGAAGGTGCTATTCAAGGCAAATCAGACGTGGCCGGAGACGACCGAGAACCGCAGTCATGCCCTGACTCATCCAGCCAGTTCGGTGAGTTCTCCATATTTCAAGGTGTATCCTCCAGCTGTATATTCAGGGCTGGACAAAAAAGGAGGAGCGGATCCAGTGTCCGGCTCCGCTGCCAGAAAACCCAGCGATCCCACTTCTGATGAAGATGCTGGTTCCAGCGCCCTACAAGGCGCCAGAGAAGAAGGCCAAGGAGACCAGAAGTGGCCTCCATCGTAAAGGTACTTCGGACGGATCATCCGAAGAAACCGAAACCCACTCCTCACCCGTCGAGAACGACGAGGAGGAGGAGGAGGAGGAAAGAAATTCTTCCCTTGAGGGGGGAAGGAAGAAAAGGGCGGCCTCCACAAATCTGGAGGCAGAGGCGTCCAAGAGAGGGAAGAAGGTGTCTACTGCGGATAATTCCACCTTGGACACCGATAGTAGCTCTGAGTGGCGCCCCAGGCCGAAGCCCCTGGCTGAATCGTAAGTACTTAAAGGCACTTATGCACATATATATCCAGCTCCTTTACTTCGTGGTATTTAACATGTTAAACCATGCGCTGCAGTCCGGCTCACGCCCACCCCCGGCGATCCTCATCTTTAGGGAATTTGCTGGATCCCAATGTGATGGACAGCGGGTCGCCTCCGCCGGCCTTCTCCCCCAAGGCTACGGACGACACCGAAGTGTTGTCCCGAAGGACCCTCCCAAGTCGGGGAGAAGCACAGGAGACCGTCACGGTGGCGCCTGAGGGTGATACCTCGGCCGCCGGACACATGGGGGAGCAGACCCCCCTGGCAACTTGCTATGGGGGCCACATCCAATTCGGCCCCCAGCCGAATACTATTCCGGAGACCCATACGTCTCCGGAATCAGGCAAGCAGCCTCCTTGGAAAGAAGGAGGTGCGCCTATCCCGCCGGTGACCTCTATCCATCCAGAGGCACCGGATACTCTACTGGAAGCGTTGCGAGGTGCTTCCATTGTGGAGGAACATCGTATCCTTATGGGTACGGTGATTGAGAGGGTGCAGTCTGCTAAGAGCGGACTGACTGAAGCCTGCGCTAGCCTTCTAACAGGCTTTGAGGTATGTGACATAATTATGCAAAAATAATGTCATAGTATAGACAGTAGCCCCTGAGACTCTATCCGGTGTTCGAAAAGAAAAGCCGAACAGAGGATCAAATAATTTTCACAGGAGTCTAACCATACATGTCTATGTGAATAAGCAGGCGTCGATGTTGGCTGCGACCTCCCACTCTGCCGAAGTCTCCAAACTGAAGCAGAGTCTGGAGCGGGCCGAGGAATAGCTCGGCCGTGTGAAAAAACAACTAGAGGACAAGCAAGGTATGCAATGGCCTATTCAAGTCTAAAAAGATATGAATTGTTTGTGTTGAGCATGTTATCATGACTTTTCGTAGGAGCTGCGACCGAGGTGGAGTCCCTCAAGTTCTTCAAAATATCCAGGCTGGTTACTCGATGCTTCATATTTGGAGAATTTGAAATATTTAAGCTTTGTTAATTGCAGCATGTTACATAGCCTACCATCCAATACTGAAGTATTTGGGAATTTATCTTCACTTTTCCTCGACAATGTGCCAAACCTGAAGACATTACCTTGTCTTCCACTATGCCTTCAAGATTTAAGAGTAGAAAATTGCCCGCTGCTTATATTTATTCCCAAAGATGAGTTGGAACATCATTACCTGGAATCTATATCTATACCTCTATACCTACTAATAAAAGAAATAGGTATTCTTAGTCTGTCATGCTATTTTATAGAAAACGCTGATGTTTTTGACATTAAACCTGCAGTACATATCAAATGTTTTATAAAATACTCATATCTTCTGAACCGTAACTTCAACTTTAACATGTTATATATGAAATTTGATTAGGAAAATATATAGAATCTGAATATGATATTATTTTACCTATTAACCATTTAAAAAGATACTATCTAGGATGCAATCTTAATCAACAGTGCATTATCCATCTTTCTTTCGTCTCGGTATTGATCCGGATTGTTGATGAAGATCTCAGCAAAATCAGGATTGGAGACGAAATTAAAGATCACTCACCCGTTTCTTTGTATTTATTAAATCTGCATACAAGCGTGTTTAAATAGAAGACATGTGGAATTTTGAACTTGCGCTTTTGTAGGCAATGATCATCTTTGTTTGGGCCGTAGCTACAAATACTCAGATTACGAACTTTTTTGTGGTAACTTAAAAGCGTGTGATACTTTTTTCTTCCGTTGTAACGCACGGGCCCTTTTGCTAGTAGAATATCACGAGGACAGACCACCTCTGCATCACAACTTGGTTTAATATGGGAGGTGGATTCAGGATCAAATATCAGGACTGTTCTCTCATCGGAACAATCATTTCTGAAGCAGCTAATGATATTGATGCATGCTGATGTGTCACATGTTCAAAACCTTGAAAGTTCTCTAGAAACAGAGAAAGATGAAGTATTTTTAAAGGAGGATATCATCAAAACATGGACATATTGCCATGAGCAGAGGATGAGGCTCGTGTATGAAAGGAGGATTAGGCTGCCGCTGGTTCCACCATCAGGACTTCGTGTACTTTTTCTTTCTTCATGCACTATTACAGATGAAGCTCTAGCTGTTTGCCTTGGTGGCCTGGGTTCACTGAAACATTTGTCCTTACAAAAAATAATGACTTTAACTACACTTCCTTCAGAAGAGGTTCTCCAACATTTGACCAAACTTAACCGCTTGATTGTCGAATATTGCTGGTGTCTCAGGTCATTAGGGGGTTTACGAGCTGCTACCTCTCTTTCAGATGTTCGGTTGAGTTCCTGCCCTTCTTTAGAGTTGGCACATGGAGCAGAATGTTTACCATTATCTCTTGAGAGGCTCATTATACTCCATTGCGTGCTTGGAGCTGAATTTTTCAGTACCAACTGGCTGCACGTGAATTATATCTTCATAAGCAGTTGCAGAAGCGCCGCATGCTTAGCTGTTGGCAGTCCTGTATCACTTGCCAGACTTATGTATGCTCGAAGGATTGTCTTACCTGCAACTTTACCATGTACATTTGATTGATGTTCCGAAACTCACCCCTGAGTGCATCTCGCAGCTTCGAGTCCAGAAGTCACTCGGTGTTGGCAGTCCTGTAATACTCAACAACGTGCTCTTGGCTGAAGGTTTCATCGTTCCACCATTACTCGCTCTTGAAGATTGCAAGGAACCCTTTGTTTCATTGGAAGAATCTGCAAATTTCACATCAGTCAAGACTCAAGACCCGAATGATTTCCCTACCTACAAATCTGAAGTGCTTCTCCAATCTGAACAAGCTCGACATTATTAACTGCCCCAACATATCATCTTTGCCAGATCTGCCATCCTCCCTCCAGCACATACGTGTATGGGATTGTAGTGAGCTCTTGAAGAACTGCCGAGCACCCGATGGAGAAAGTTGGCCAAAGATCGCGCATATCCGCTGGAAGGACTTTCAAGATAAAGTGATTTAGATTCCCACCTACAAATAAATGGAAAAGGTAAATGAGCTCCCATAGGCTACCTTTGCACCCTCAAAGATGTATATAGCCTTTCGTAATATATATGCACTTGTTTTTTTTTATCATTCAAATATGCCATTTATTTCAAAGTTTCATTCATTGGTTTACTTCAAATTATTGGCAGGCCTAAGATGTGTGCTGTCCAACAGAAACCTGTTACGAGAAGCAGTGCCCAAGGCTGGCTCATCTTACAGTTCACCTGTGTCTCATTCACAAGCCAATGCTGACGCTGTTCTGCCTCATGCTTTGCCCTCTCGCACTCCACCACCTCCTGTCCTCTGGTGCCACCATCACTAACGGTGCATTATGTACCTGTGTTGCCAGTTATCATTTTGTTCATGCTATTATTCATTGCCGAAAGTATTGTCTAAAGTGCATTGAGTACGTAGTACGGTTTGTGTGTATGGATTGTAATTCTAATTTCTTGTGTTGCGTTAGATACCTCTGGATAAATGTCGCTGAAGGTCTTTTTATCATTCACTCCTGTAATGAGTTAAGTGATGTATTGCAGTATTTGGGTGTCACACTTGAACTCGTTTGCCATGTGCCATGGCTATTTCACTTGCATGATGGAACTTTTGTTGGTATAGAAAGCCTGCTGCTTCAGATCTGCAGGGCATGTGCTCTGTTTATTTTCCAGTTACTCATTCTCTGCTTTATTTACCACATGTACAATGAATGATCACTTCCATATATTGCTAGATTATACTGTTGGTGCACCATTTGGTTCCATAGCGAATGGCTGGCTGGTGAGAGGATATCTAGAAATGACCACTCCCTGCTCTGTTTATCTATCCATACTGTTGGTGCACCATTTGGCTGAGCAGTATACTGATGCCTGCTATCAGATAACTGTTGTTCTGCTGTTTTCCCTTTTATGAGTGCATGCATTGTTGTGCTGGTGCTATCAGTGCAAATGTGGATGAACAATGTGGACATGGTTGCTCGGCTGGGGGAGCAATTGTGATGGATGTATAAGGATGTTTTATGATGGCTCCAGGACCCATTCCAGGCATGCGTTGTTAGTGCTATCAAGACTACAGCTAATCTTGCTAATCAAGACAGCCCCGCATCTTGATTGGTATACTATTTTGATGCTATCTCTGTTGAGGAAGATGACGTGGTGCTTTGGCCTTACAGTCTGAAGTTACTCTTCAACAATTGCCCTGTCGCTCTGCAGCAACTTGTTACCAGGTGGAGTGCCTCAGGCTAGCTCATCTTACTGTTTTGCTGGCCAGTGCAGATTCCGTCGGCCGAGCAGAGAATGTCGTATATTTTATTATTGTCGTGCTGTTGTGTTACCTTCTCCTGGAGTATGTCGTACATTTGGTTTGTACGGGTTATACTCGTTTTCTCTTGTGTGCTGTTACATACTCTTCTGAAAAAAAATGCAGCTGAAGGTCTCTTTGACATTTACAGTAGCAAGGGTTACTGTATGGGTTTAATAGTTGATAACTCTTGTTTTGCTGCTTTCCCTTTCTTGAGTTTTGCTGGTGCTATCAGTGAAATGTGTATGAACAAGAGAGAAGTGCATATTACACCCTCCAACTCTAGCACTAGTCTAATATACACCCCTCAACTTCAATACCGTCTAAATTACACCCCTCAACTCTCAAAACCGGCTAGAATTCAACCCTCCCCTCCCTGTTGACCGGTTTTGACTGAGTGAACAGTAAAAATAAAAATTTTAAAAACAAAAAAATATTTTTTTTTGACAAAATTCAAAAAGTTCCAAGTTTTTGCACCACGTGAACAGTAAATTCAAAAAAATCACCTTTTCAACATGTTTGGATACCTGAGTAAATTTGAGATGTCCGTAAATTCGAAAAAAATTCAAAATTTTCAGCATGGTGAACAGTAATTCGGGAAAAAAATCCAAAAAAAATCAGCACGCGCTCAAACATCATCCATGCAAAAAAAGGGTTTTAAAAAAAATCGATTTTACTATTTGCCAAGCTGAAATTTTGAAAAAAAATTCGAATTTACGGACATCTCGAATTTACTCAGGTGTCCAAACATGCTGAAAAGGTGATTTTTTTTTAATTTGCTGTTTACACGGTGAAAAAACTTGGAACATTTTTGAATTTTTTTCAAAAAAAATTATGGTTTTTAAAATTTTATTTTTACTGTTCACTCAGTCAAAACCGGTCAACAGGGAAGGGAGGGTTGAATTATGGCCAGTTTTGTGAGTTGGGGGGTGTATATTAGACTAGGGCTAGAGTTGGGGGTGTAATATGCACTTCTCTCTATGAACAATGTTATGGAAGCGAATTGTGGTGCTCTGTTTTTCTGGTGCTATCAGTCGGTCTATGAACAAACTGGACTGGGGAGCCACCATTTACATTGTGATGGCAGCTGGAAAAGGAAACTGCTCTGCAAATTGATTGACATACACATGCATGCCATCAGGTATCTCCGTTTGTAAGTAAGAAATGATCGATGTTTGTGCCTCTGACTACCTTAGAGGTGTTGTGTCTTGCAAGGAGAAGAGAAGCTCGCTACCATCAACGTGTTGTTATTATCCATCCTTTAGCTGTGGCCCCCACGGAAACTCGTCTCCTCACCGTGCTGAGGCTATGCGGTCGTGACGAGTTGCAATCAAAATGCCAAATCCATCAGAATAACTTCATAACTTTTTCTCAAATCAATTAACAAAAAATAGAGAATACAATTCTTGTTGTACTACCAATGATCTTGCTCCCAAATCCTCATTTATTTAGCCAGCCCACCCTTTTTATACGCTCTAATTTCTGGGGGCCATATTTAGCTTGGGTGCCGTTTTAAATTGAATTTTCTGCTTTTTGAGATGTGATTTGCCATTTTTTCTTCTTGACTCTGAGGCTCAACCCGATTCAACTTTTCTTTCCTATTTTTTTCTTTTCGGTACAAAAAATGGATCATAGAAGGTAATTTTTTTTTGTTACATCGCAAAGAATTATGTACCTCGTATAAACTAGCAAGTATGATGGAAAAACAACAAGACACAAAACGACTAGCAGAAAAATAAATTTACATTGAGGAATGTACTCTCCATCTTCCTTCGATTGTATGCGGCTGTCGAAGCTTCAAAATTGCAATGAACCGTAAGTAAGGGAAATTGACAAGTGCAAATGCCTTGCCATACCAGGCTTTAATTTGAAGACCGTAATAGCTACTCTCTGGTAGAAACAAGACCCAGTAACCACGAAAGGAATATGGGTTGACGCAGCACCTAAACAACAGAAAGACTTCCTTCACCACCAAATCAGAGGTTTGGAGGAACCAGGTCATATCAGAACAAAGCGAAATAAGCGATCGTGGTGACGCTCCAAAAGCCAGCCAATTGCTTCCTTTGATTGACACACCGACCGTCAAGATTCAAAGAGAGTCAATATTTCTGGCAATACCCGTCCTCACATATTGTTAGTTGGGGCCGATCAGATGTCCTCGAGGTACGGATAGGAGAGATTTTATTCCAATGCACCAACGTTGCCACTACCTCGGTGATGCCGCAAGGAAACCAAAACCATTGGGAAAAAGTGCCTACTAGAACTGAGAAAAACAGAAGGGGTGGATCCCCACTCGACAAGGCGGCCAGACATGGGAGAGGTGAAGGGGAGGCGGCATGGTGGAGACCCCACTTGGGATTACCTCAAGTTACCATGCTTTAGGGCATCTCCAACATGAATCACCAAATCACCCCCAAATGTTCAATGGACAAAAAAGCCATCGAAAGTGACTAACCAAATATGTTGAGACAATCCAGACTATCTGAAATCTCACAAATCGGAACCAGATCGAGATGGGGTATGGTGGCGTCCGGAGAGTCCGTTGATGCCGTCAACCCCACCAAAAATCCACCTTTTCCTTTCCCCCTTCTCTCTCCACTACTAGAAAAAGGCCTACTAATGGCGCACCTGTTTTGCCTACTAATGGCGCACTACAGGTGCGCCACTAGTACCACGCCATTAGACGTCATTAGTAATAATTTTCTAAAAAATTATTTTTTCAGAATTTTTTTAATTTTTTTTCGTTTTTTTTAATCTCGGGTCAATATGCTTAATCTCAAGTCAAATCACACTCTATCGTCAAACTTCTCGGAAGGTCACCCATCCTCACAATACTCCAGCCTGAGCACGCTTAACTTCGCAGTTCTATCCAACCCCAGCACCAGCTCACTTCACAGGCACTTGTTGATATATCTATCATATCAATCCTATTAAACCTTGTTGATGTCTAGGACTTTGTTCATGTTCATGAGTATGATAAAATTTTGAAAAAATATTTCAAACTTCCCGGTCATATTACGTATCATAATTTGAAAAAAATTCCAAAAATTTCTTTTTTTTAAACTAATTTTTTTCTGTTACTAGTGGCGCACCTAGCAAATGGTGCGCCACTAGTAAGTTTGAATTTTTTTTCATTTTCCCCCCTCTAGATCTTAAAAGCCCCGTATCTTTCGTTCTGTTAGGTTTTTGGGGATTTTGAAGATGTTGAACTGAGTTCCCTCGTTCAATTCGGATGTAACTTTTCGAGTAGATGATTTTTCATATAAAAAACTTTTTAATCCGAGTTCGTATGCAAAAGTTATGCCCATTTTACAAATTTCATAGAGATTTTGCAAATAAAGTCGAAATTCATATTTGAAAATTTCCCAACAAGTAGACCACATATCACATGGGAAACTTATTATTTTTATTTTTTTGACATTTCCATCATTTTCTTTTATTATTTTTTAAACTGAAAAAGCGGTCCAAGGGGGGTGCATTCGGTGGAATTTTTGGTCAAAGTTAGTAATGGCGCACCGTGAGTGTGGTGCGCCATTATACTAGTTTTGAAAAAAAATTGAAAAATTATTTGAAAAAAACTTAATAATGGCGCACCGTGGGTGTGGTGCGCCATTACTAGTTACTAGTAATGGCGCACCACACCCACGGTGCGCCATTACTAGTTTTGAAAAAAATAATAAAAAAAGTTGAAAAAAATTAGTAGTGGCGCACCGAGGGTGTGGTGCGCCATTACTAGTTTACCTACTAATGTGGCACTATCCCCTGGTGCGCCATTACTAGTTTTGAAAAAAAAATTGTTAGTAGTGGCGCACCGTGGGTGTGGTGCGCCATTAGTATTTAGAGTTTAATGGCGCACCAACACATGGTGCGCCATTAGTATATAGTAGTGGCGCACCACATGTGTGGTGTGCTATTACTGTCCATATTATCTATAGCCCTTTTCCTAGTAATGCTCCTCTCTTCATGGACAAGGGGCGAACAAGTAGGGGTTTGGGGGGGTGATGGAAATATGCCCTAGAGGCAATAATAAATTGGTTATTATTATATTTCCTTGTTCATGATAATCGTTTATTATCCATGCTAGAATTGTATTGATAGGAAACTCAGATACATGTGTGGATACATAGACAACACCATGTCCCTAGTAAGCCTCTAGTTGACTGGCTCGTTGATCAATAGATGGTTACGGTTTCCTGACCATGGACATTGGATGTCGTTGATAACAGGATCACATCATTAGGAGAATGATGTGATGGACAAGACCCAATCCTAAGCCTAGCACAAGATCATGTAGTTCGTATGCTAAAGCTTTTCTAATGTCAAGTATCACTTCCTTAGACCATGAGATTGTGCAACTCCCGGATACCGTAGGAGTGCTTTGGGTGTGCCAAACGTCACAACGTAACTGGGTGGCTATAAAGGTACATTACAGGTATCTCCGAAAGTGTCTGTTGGGTTGGCACGAATCGAGACTGGGATTTGTCACTCCGTGTAAACGGAGAGGTATCTCTGGGCCCACTAGGTAGCACATCATCATAATGTGCACAATGTGATCAAGGAGTTGATCACGGGATGATGTGTTACGGAACGAGTAAAGAGACTTACCAGTAATGAGATTGAACAAGGTATCGGGATACCGACGATCGAATCTCGGGCAAGTATCGTCCGCTAGACAAAAGGAATTGTATACGGGATTGATTAAGTCCTTGACATCGTGGTTCATCCGATGAGATCATCGTGGAACATGTGGGAGCCAACATGGGTATCCAGATCCCGCTGTTGGTTATTGACCGGAGAGTTATCTCGGTCATGTCTGCATGGTTCCCGAACCCGTAGGGTCTACACACTTAAGGTTCGATGACGCTAGGGTTATAGGGAATAGATATACGCGGTTACCGAATGTTCTTCGGAGTCCCGGATGAGATCCCGGACTTCACGAGGAGTTCCAGAATGGTCCGGAGGTAAAGATTTATATATGGGAAGTCCTGTTTTGGTCACCGGAAAAGTTTCGGGTTTTATCGGTAACGTATCGGGACCACCTGGAGGGTCCCGGTGTTGGGGAACGTAGCAGAAATTCAAAAAAAAAATCCTACGTGCCACCAAGATCTATCTATGGAGAGACCAGCAACGAGGGGAAGGAGAGTGCATCTACATACCCTTGTAGATCGCTAAGAGGAAGCGTTCAAGAGAACGGGGTTGAAGGAGTCGTACTCGTCGTGATCCAAATCACCGGAGATCCTAGTGCCGAACGGACGGCACCTCCGCGTTCAACACACGTACAGCCCGGTGACGTTTCCCATGCCTTGATCCAGCAAGGAGAGAGGGAGAGGTTGAGGAAGACTTCATCCAGCAGCAGCACAACGGCATGGTGGTGGTGGAGGAGCGTGGTACTCCAGCAGGGCTTCACCAAGCACCGCAAGAGACGAGGAGGGAGAGGGGTAGGGCTGCGCCAAGAAGGAGAGGAACTCGTGTGTGTTGGGCAGCCCAAACCTCAAGTATATATAAGGGAAGGGGAGGGGCTGCGCCCCCACCTAGGGTTCCCTCCCTAGGGGTGGCGGCAGCCCCCTAGATCCCATCTAGGGGCGGCCAAGGGGAGGGGAGAGGGGGAGGCGCACCAGGGTGGGCCTTAGGGCCCATCTGCCCTAGGGTTTGCCCCCTTCTCCTCTCCCTTGCGCCTTGGGCCCTTGTGGGGGGGCGCACCAGCCCACCTAGGGCTGGTCCCCTCCCACACTTGGCCCATGCAGCCCTCCGGGGCTTGTGGCCCCACTTGGTGGACCCCCGGGACCCTCCCGGTGGTCCCGGTACGTTACCGATAAACCCCGAAACTTTTCCGACGACCAAAACAGGACTTCCCATATATAAATCTTTACCTCCGAACCATTCCGGAACTCCTCGTGATGTCCGGGATCTCATCCGGGACTCCGAACAACATTCGGTAACCACGTATATCTATTCCCTATAACCCTAGCGTCATCGAACCTTAAGTGTGTAGACCCTACGGGTTCGGGAACCATGCAGACATGACCGAGACGTCCTCCGGTCAATAACCAACAGCGGGATCTGGATACCCATGTTGGCTCCCACATGTTCCACGATGATCTCATCGGATGAACCACGATGTCAAGGACTTAATCAATCCCGTATACAATTCCCTTTGTCTATCGGTACGATACTTGCCCGAGATTCGATCGTCGGTATCCCGATACCTTGTTCAATATCGTTACTGGCAAGTCTCTTTTACTCGTTCCGTAACACATCATCTCGTGATCAACTCCTTGATCACATTGTGCACATTATGATGATGTCCTACCGAGTGGGCCCAGAGATACCTCTCCATTTACACGGAGTGACAAATCCCAGTCTCGATTCGTGCCAACCCAACAGACACTTTCGGAGATACCTGTAGTGTAAATTTATAGCCACCCAGTTACGTTGTGACGTTTGGCACACCCAAAGCACTCCTACGGTATCTGGGAGTTGCACAATCTCATGGTCTAAGGAAATGATACTTGACATAAGAAAAGCTTTAGCATACGAACTACATGATCTTGTGCTAGGCTTAGGATTGGGTCTTGTCCATCACATCATTCTCCTAATGATGTGATCCCGTTATCAATGACATCCAAGGTCCATGGTCAGGAAACCGTAACCATCTATTGATCAACGAGCTAGTCAACTAGAGGCTTACTAGGGACATGGTGTTGTCTTTGTATCCATACATGTATCTGAGTTTCCTATCAATACAATTCTAGCATGGATAATAAACGATTATCATGAACAAGGAAATATAATAATAATCAATTTATTATTGCCTCTAGGGCATATTTCCAACAGTCTCCCACTTGCACTAGAGTCAATAATCCAGTTCACATCGATATGTGATTAACACTCAAGGTCACATCCCCATGTGACTAACACCTAAAGAGTTTACTAGAGTCAATAATCTAGTTCACATTACCATGTGATTAACACTCGATGAGTTCTGGGTTTGATCATGTTATGCTTGTGAGAGATGTTTTAGTCAACGGGTCTGCAACATTCAGATCCTTATGTACTTCACAAATCTCTATGTCATCTCCTAGATGCAGCTACCACGTTCTATTTGGAGCTATTCCAAATAACTGTTCTATTATACGAATCCAGTTTACTACTCAGAATAATCTGGATTAGTGTCAAAGTTTGCATCAGCGTAACCCTTTACGATGAACTCTTTTACCACCTCCATAATCGATAAAATTCCTTAGTCCACTAGTTACTAAGGATAACTTTGACCGCTGTCCTGTGATCCATTCTTGGATCATTCTTGTACCCCTTGACTGACTCATGGCAAGGCACACTTCAGGTGCGGTACATAGCATAGCATACTGTAGAGCCTACGTCTTAAGCATAGGGGACGACCTTCGTCCTTTCTCTCTATTCTGCCGTGGTCGAGCTTTAACTTCATACCTTACAACTCAGGCAAGAACTCCTTCTTTCACTGATCCATCTTGAACACCTTCAAGATCATGTCAAGGTATGTGCTCATTTGAAAGTACCATTAGGCGTTTTGATCTATCCTTATAGATCTTGATGCTCAATGTTCAAGTAGCTTAATCCAGGCTTTCCATTGAAAAACACTTTCCAAATAACCCTATATGCTTTCCAGAAATTCTACATCATTTCCGATCAACAATATGTTAACAACATATACTCATCGGAAATTCTATAGTGCTCCCACTCACTTCTTTGGAAATACAAGTTTCTCATAAACTTTGTATAAACCCAAAACTTTGATCATCTCATCAAAGCATACATTCCAACTCCAAGATGCTTACTCTAGTCCTTAGAAGGATTGCTGGAGCTTTGCATACTTATTAGCATCTTTCAGGATTGACAAAACCTTCCGGTTGTATCGCATACAACCTTTCCTCAAGAAAATCGTCGAGGAAACAATGTTTTGACATCCTATCTGCAAGATTTCATAAATAATGTAGTGACTGCTAATATAATTCCAACGGACTCTTAGCATCGCTACGAGTGAGAAAGTCTCATCGTAGTCAACTCCTTGAACTTGTCGGAAAACATCTTAACGACAAGTCGAGCTTTCTTAATGGTGATACTTTACCATCATTGTCCGTCTTCCTTTTAAAATCCATCTGTACTCAACAGTCTTACGACCATCGAGCCGTTCTGCCAAAGTCTACACTTTGTTTTCATACATGGATCCTCTCTCGGATTTTATGGCCTCGAGCCATTTATCGGAATCCGGGCCCACCATCGCTTCTCCATAGCTCGTAGGTTCATTGTTGTCTAGCAACATGACTTCCAAGATAGGATTACGTACCACTCTGAAGTAGTACGCATCCTTGTCATCCCACGAGGTTTGGAAGTGACTTGATCTGAAGTTTCATGATCACTATCATAAGCTTCCACTTCAATTGGTGTAGGTGCCACAGGAACAACTCCCTGTGCCCTGCCACACACTAGTTGAAGAGACGGTTCAATAACCTCATCAAGTATCCACCATCCTCCCACTCAATTCTTTCGAGAGAAACTTTTCCTCGAGAAGGACCCAATTCTAGAAACAATCCCTTATTGCTTTCGGATCTGAGACAGGAGGTATACCCAACTGTTTTGGGTGTCCTATGAAGATGCATTTATCCGCTTTGGGTTCGTGCTTATCAGCCTGAAACCTTTTTCACATAAGCGTCGCAGCCCCAAACTTTTAAGAAATGATAGCTTAGGTTTCTCTAAGCCATAGTTCATACGGTGTCATCTCATCGGAATTACGTGGTGCCCTTTTAAAGTGAATGTGGTTGTCTCTAATGCCTAACCCATAAACTATCGTGGTAATTCAATAAGAGACATCATGATATGCATCATATCCAATAGGGTGCAGTTATGATGTTCGGACACACCATCACACTATGGTGTTCCAGGCTGTATCGGTTGTGAAACAATTTCCACAATGTCTTAATTCTGTGCCAAATTCGTAATTCAGATATTCATCTCTGCGATCATATCATAGACATTTTATCCTCTTGTCACGACGATGTTCAACTTCACTCTGAAATTACTTGAACCTTTCAATAATTCAGACTTATGTTTCATCAAGTAAATATACTCAGTATCTACTCAAATCATTTGTGAAGTAAGAACATAACGATATCCACTACACGCCTCAGCACTCATTGGACTGCACACATCAAAATGTATTACTTCCAACAAGTTGCTTTCTAGTTCCATTTTACTGAAAACGAGGCTTTCAGTCATCTTGCCCATGTGGTATGATTTGCATGTCTCAATTGATTCTAAATCAAGTGAGTCCAAACGGTCCATTTGCATGGAGTTTCTTCATGCATATACACCAATAGACATGGTTCGCATGTCTCAAACTTTTCAAAAACGAGTGAGCCCAAAGATCCATCAGCATGGAGCTTCTTCATGCGTTTTATACCGATATGACTTACATGGCAGTGCCACAAGCAGGTGGTACTATCATTACTATCTTATATCTTTTTGCATGAACATGTGTATCACTACGATCGAGATTCAATAAACCATTTGTTTTAGGTGCAAGACCATTGAAGGTATTATTCAAATAAACAGAGTAACCATTATTCTCCTTAAATGAATAACCGTATTGCGATAGACATAATCCAATCATGTCTATGCTCAACGCAAACACCAATCTCGATGGTAGAGGGAGTGTGCGATGCTTGATCACATCAAGCTTGGGAAAAACTTCCAACACATATTGCCAGCTCACCTTTTAGCTAGTCTCCGTTTATTCCGTAGCCTTTTGTTTCGAGTTACTAACACTTAGCAACCGAACTGGTATCTAATACCCTGGTGCTACTAGGAGTACTAGTAAAGTACACATTATAATGCATATCCAATATACTTCTGTCGACCTAGCCAGCCTTCTCATCTACCAAGTATCTAGGGTGGTTCTGCTTCAGTGACTGTTCTCCTTATTACAGAAGCACTTAGTCTCGGGTTTGGGTTCAACCTTGGGTTTCTTCACTAGAGCAGCAGCTGATTTGCCGTTTCATGAAGTATCCCTTCTTGCCCTTGCCCTTCTTGAAACTAGTGGTTTCACCAACCATCAACAATTGATGCTCCTTCTTGATTTCTACTTTTGTGGTGTCAAACATCGCGAATATCTCAAGGATCATCATATATGTCCCCGATATATTATAGTTCATCACGAGGCTCTAGCAGCTTGGTGGTAATGACTTCGGAGAACCATCACTGTCTCATCTGGAAGATCAACTCCCACTCGATTCAAATGATTGTTGTACTCAGACAATCTGAGCACAAGCTCAACAATTGAGCTTTTCTCCCTTAGTTTGCAGGCTAAGAAAATCGTCAGAGGTCTTATACCTCTTGACATGGGCACGAGCCTGAAATCCCAATTTCAGCCCTTGAAACATCTCATATGTTTCGTGACGTTTTAAAACGTCTTCGGTGCCTCAACTCTAAACCGGTTAACTGAACTATCACGTAGTTATCAAAATGTGTATGTCAGATGTTCGCAACATCCACAGACGACGTTCGAGGTTTAGCACACTGAGCGGTGCATTAAGGACATAAGCCTTCTATGAAGCAATGAGGGCAATCCTAAGTTTACGGACCTAGTCCGCATAATTGCTACTATCAACTTTCAACTAAATTTACTCTAGGAACATATCTAAATAGTAGAACTGAAGCGCGAGCTACGACATAATTTGCGAAGACCTTTTGACTATGTTCAGGATAATTAAGTTCATCTTATGAACTCCCACTCAGATAGACATCCCTCTAGTCATCTAAGTGATTACATGATCCGAGTCAACTAGGCCGTGTCCGATCATCACGTGAGACGGACTAGTCAACATCAGTGAACATCTTCATGTTGATCGTATCTTCTATATGACTCATGCTCGACCTTTCGGTCTCTTGTGTTCCGAGGCCATGTCTGTACATGCTAGGCTCGTCAAGCTAATCTAAGTGTTTCGCATGTGTTCCGAGGCCATGTCTGTACATGCTAGGCTCGTCAACACCCGTTGTATTCCAACGTAAGAATCTATCACACCCGATCATCACGTGGTGCTTCGAAACGACGAACTTTCGCAACGGTGCACAGTTAGGGGGAACACCTTCTTGAAATTTTAATGAGGGATCATCTTATTTACTACCGTCGTTCTAAGCAAATAAGATGTATAAACATGATAAACATCACATGCAATCAAAAAGTGACATGATATGGCCAATATCATATTGCTCCTTTTGATCTCCATCTTCGGGGCTCCGTGATCATCATCGTCACCGGCATGACACCATGATCTCCATCATCATGATCTCCATCATCGTGTCTTCATGAAGTTGTCTCGCCAACTATTAATTCTACTACTACAGCTAATGGTTAGCAATAAAGTAAAGTAATTACATGACGTTTATGTTGACACGCAGGTCATAAATAAATTAAGACAACTCCTATGGCTCCTGCCGGTTGTCATACTCATCGACATGCAAGTCGTCATTCCTATTACAAGAACATGATCAATCTCATACATCACATATCATTCATCACATTCTTCTTGGCCATATCACATCACATAGCATACCCTGCAAAAACAAGTTAGACGTCATCTAATTTTTGTTTGCATGTTTTACGTGGCTGCTATGGGTTTCTAGCAAGAACGTTTCTTACCTACGCAAAACCACAACGTGATATGCCAATTGCTATTTACCCTTCATAAGGACCCTTTTCATCGAATCCGATCCGACTAAAGTGGGAGAGACAGACACCCGCCAGCCACCTTATGCAACTAGTGCATGTTAGTCGGTGGAACCGGTCTCACGTAAGCGTACGTCTAAGGTTGGTCCGGGCCGCTTCATCCCACAATGCCGCTGAATCAAGATTGGACTAGTAACGGTAAGCATATTGAACAAAATCAACGCCCACAACTACTTTGTGTTCTACTCGTGCATAGAATCTACGCAATAGACCTAGCTCATGATGCCACTGTTGGGGAACGTAGCAGAAATTCAAAAAATTTCCTACGTGCCACCTAGATCTATCTATGGAGAGACCAGCAACGAGGGGAAGGAGAGTGCATCTACATACCCTTGTAGATCGCTAAGCGGAAGCGTTCAAGAGAATGGGGTTGAAGGAGTCGTACTCGTCGTGATCCAAATCACCGGAGATCCTAGTGCCGAACGGACGGCACCTCCGCGTTCAACACACGTACAGCCCGGTGACGTCTCCCATGCCTTGATCCAGCAAGGAGAGAGGGAGAGGTTGAGGAAGACTTCATCCAGCAGCAGCACAACGGCGTGGTGGTGGTCGAGGAGCATGGTACTCCAGCAGGGCTTCACCAAGCACCGCAAGAGACGAGGAGGGAGAGGGGTAGGGCTGCGCCAAGAAGGAGAGGAACTCGTGTGTGTTGGGCAGCCCAAACCTCAAGTATATATAAGGGAAGGGGAGGGGCTGCGCCACCACCTTGGGTTCCCTCCCTAGGGGTGGCGGCAGCCCCCTAGATCCCATCTAGGGGCGGCCAAGGGGAGGGGAGAGGGGGAGGCGCACCAGGGTGGGCCTTAGGGCCCATCTGCCCTAGGGTTTGCCCCCTTCTCCTCTCCCTTGCGCCTTGGGCCCTTGTGGGGGGCGCACCAGCCCACATGGGGCTGGTCCCCTCCCACAATTGGCCTATGCAGCCCTCCGGGGCTTGTGGCCCCACTTGGTGGACCCCCGGGACCCTCCCGGTGGTCCCGGTACGTTACCGATAAACCCCGAAACTTTTCCGGCGACCAAAACAGGACTTCCCATATATAAATCTTTACCTCCGAACCATTCCGGAACTCCTCGTGATGTCCGGGATCTCATCCGGGACTCCGAACAACATTCGGTAACCACATATATCTATTCCCTATAACCCTAGCGTCATCGAACCTTAAGTGTGTAGACCCTACGGGTTCGGGAACCATGCAGACATGACCGAGACGTCCTCCGGTCAATAACCAACAGCGGGATCTGGATACCCATGTTGGCTCCCACATGTTCCACGATGATCTCATTGGATGAACCACGATTTCAAGGACTTAATCAATCCCGTATACAATTCCCTTTGTCTATCGGTACGATACTTGCCCGAGATTCGATCGTCGGTATCCCGATACCTTGTTCAATATCGTTACTGGCAAGTCTCTTTTACTCGTTCCGTAACACATCATCCCGTGATCAACTCCTTGATCACATTGTGCACATTATGATGATGTCCTACCGAGTGGGCCCAGAGATACCTCTCCGTTTACACGGAGTGACAAATCCCAGTCTCGATTCGTGCCAACCCAACAGACACTTTCGGAGATACCTGTAGTGTAACTTTATAGCCACCCAGTTACGTTGTGACGTTTGGCACACCCAAAGCACTCCTACGGTATCCAGGAGTTGCACAATCTCATGGTCTAAGGAAATGATACTTGACATAAGAAAAGCTTTAGCATACGAACTACATGATCTTGTGCTAGGCTTAGGATTGGGTCTTGTCCATCACATCATTCTCCTAATGATGTGATCCCGTTATCAATGACATCCAATGTCCATGGTCAGGAAACCGTAACCATCTATTGATCAACGAGCTAGTCAACTAGAGGCTTACTAGGGACATGGTGTTGTCTATGTATCCATACATGTATCTGAGTTTCCTATCAATACAATTCTAGCATGGATAATAAACGATTATCATGAACAAGGAAATATAATAATAATCAATTTATTATTGCCTCTAGGGCATATTTCCAACAGTCTCCCACTTGCACTAGAGTCAATAATCCAGTTCACATCGATATGTGATTAACACTCAAGGTCACATCCCCATGTGACTAACACCCAAAGAGTTTACTAGAGTCAATAATCTAGTTCACATTACCATGTGATTAACACTCGATGAGTTCTGGGTTTGATCATGTTATGCTTGTGAGAGATGTTTTAGTTAACGGGTCTGCAACATTCAGATTCTTATGTACTTCACAAATCTCTATGTCATCTCCTAGATGCAGCTACCACGTTCTATTTGGAGCTATTCCAAATAACTGTTCTATTATACGAATCCAGTTTACTACTCAGAATAATCTGGATTAGTGTCAAAGTTTGCATCGGCGTAACCCTTTACGACGAACTCTTTTACCACCTCCATAATCGAGAAAATTCCTTAGTCCACTAGTTACTAAGGATAACTTTGACCGCTGTCCTGTGATCCATTCTTGGATCACTCTTGTACCCCTTGACTGACTCATGGCAAGGCACACTTCAGGTGCGGTACACAGCATAGCATACTGTAGAGCCTACGTCTTAAGCATAGGGGACGACCTTCGTCCTTTCTCTCTATTCTGCCGTGGTCAAGCTTTAACTTCATACCTTACAACTCAGGCAAGAACTCCTTCTTTGACTGATCCATCTTGAACACCTTCAAGATCATGTCAAGGTATGTGCTCAGTTGAAAGTACCATTAAGTGTTTTGATCTATCCTTATAGATCTTGATGCTCAATGTTCAAGTAGCTTAATCCAGGCTTTCCATTGAAAAACACTTTCCAAATAACCCTATATGCTTTCCAGAAATTCTACATCATTTCTGATCAACAATATGTTAACAACATATACTCATCGGAAATTCTATAGTGCTCCCACTCACTTCTTTGGAAATACAAGTTTCTCATAAACTTTGTATAAACCCAAAACTTTGATCATCTCATCAAAGCATACATTCCAACTCCGAGATGCTTACTCCAGTCCTTAGAAGGATTGCTGGAGCTTCGCATACTTATTAGCATCTTTCAGGATTGACAAAACCTTCCGGTTGTATCGCATACAACCTTTCCTCAAGAAAATCGTCGAGGAAACAATGTTTTGACATCCTATCTGCAAGATTTCATAAATAATGTAGTGACTGCTAATATAATTCCAACGGACTCTTAGCATCGCTACGAGTGAGAAAGTCTCATCGTAGTCAACTCCTTGAACTTGTCGGAAAACATCGTAACGACAAGTCGAGCTTTCTTAATGGTGATACTTTACCATCATTGTCCGTCTTCCTTTTAAAATCCATCTGTACTCAACAGTCTTACGACCATCGAGCCGTTCTGCCAAAGTCTACACTTTGTTTTCATACATGGATCCTCTCTCGGATTTTATGGCCTCGAGCCATTTATCGGAATCCGGGCCCACCATCGCTTCTCCATAGCTCGTAGATTCATTGTTGTCTAGCAACATGACTTCCAAGACAGGATTACGTACCACTCTAAAGTAGTACGCATCCTTATCATCCCACGAGGTTTGGAAGTGACTTGATCTGAAGTTTCATGATCACTATCATAAGCTTCCACTTCAATTGGTGTAGGTGCCACAGGAACAACTCCCTGTGCCCTGCCACACGCTAGTTGAAGAGACGGTTCAATAACCTCATCAAGTTTCCACCATCCTCCCACTCAATTCTTTCGAGAGAAACTTTTCCTCGAGAAGGACCCGATTCTAGAAACAATCCCTTATTGCTTTCGGATCTGAGACAGGAGGTATACCCAACTGTTTTGGGTGTCCTATGAAGATGCATTTATCCGCTTTGGGTTCGTGCTTATCAGCCTGAAACCTTTTTCACATAAGCGTCGCAGCCCCAAACTTTTAAGAAATGACAGCTTAGGTTTCTCTAAGCCATAGTTCATACGGTGTCATCTCATCGGAATTACGTGGTGCCCTTTTAAAGTGAATGTGGTTGTCTCTAATGCCTAACCCATAAACTATCGTGGTAATTCAATAAGAGACATCATGATATGCATCATATCCAATAGGGTGCAGTTATGATGTTCGGACACACCATCACACTATGGTGTTCCAGGCTATATCGGTTGTGAAACAATTTCCACAATGTCTTAATTCTGTGCCAAATTCGTAATTCAGATATTCATCTCTGCGATCATATCATAGACATTTTATCCTCTTGTCACGACGATGTTCAACTTCACTCTGAAATTACTTGAACCTTTCAATAATTCAGACTTATGTTTCATCAAGTAAATATACTCAGTATCTACTCAAATCATCTGTGAAGTAAGAACATAACGATATCCACTACACGCCTCAGCACTCATTGGACTGCACACATCAAAATGTATTACTTCCAACAAGTTGCTTTCTAGTTCCATTTTACTGAAAACGAGGCTTTCAGTCATCTTGCCCATGTGGTATGATTTGCATGTCTCAATTGATTCTAAATCAAGTGAGTCCAAACGGTCCATTTGCATGGAGTTTCTTCATGCATATACACCAATAGACATGGTTCGCATGTCTCAAACTTTTCAAAAACGAGTGAGCCCAAAGATCCATCAGCATGGAGCTTCTTCATGCATTTTATACCGATATGACTTACATGGCAGTGCCACAAGCAGGTGGTACTATCATTACTATCTTATATCTTTTTGCATGAACATGTGTATCACTACGATCGAGATTCAATAAACCATTTGTTTTAGGTGCAAGACCATTGAAGGTATTATTCAAATAAACAGAGTAACCATTATTCTCCTTAAATGAATAACCGTATTGCGATAGACATAATCCAATCATGTCTATGCTCAACGCAAACACCAATCTCGATGGTAGAGGGAGTGTGCGATGCTTGATCACATCAAGCTTGGGAAAAACTTCCAACACATATCGCCAGCTCACCTTTTAGCTAGTCTCCGTTTATTCCATAGCCTTTTGTTTCGAGTTACTAACACTTAGCAACCGAACCGGTATCTAATACCCTGGTGCTACTAGGAGTACTAGTAAAGTACACATTATAATGCATATCCAATATACTTCTGTCGACCTAGCCAGCCTTCTCATCTACCAAGTATCTAGGGTGGTTCTGCTTCAGTGACTGTTCTCCTTATTACAGAAGCACTTAGTCTCGGGTTTGGTTTCAACCTCGGGTTTCTTCACTAGAGCAGCAGCTGATTTGCCGTTTCATGAAGTATCCCTTCTTGCCCTTGCCCTTCTTGAAACTAGTGGTTTCACCAACCATCAACAATTGATGCTCCTTCTTGATTTCTACTTTTGTGGTGTCAAACATCGCGAATATCTCAAGGATCATCATATATGTCCCCGATATATTATAGTTCATCACGAGGCTCTAGCAGCTTGGTGGTAATGACTTCGGAGAACCATCACTGTCTCATCTGGAAGATCAACTCCCACTCGATTCAAATGATTGTTGTACTCAGACAATCTGAGCACAAGCTCAACAATTGAGCTTTTCTCCCTTAGTTTGCAGGCTAAGAAAATCGTCAGAGGTCTTATACCTCTTGACATGGGCACGAGCCTGAAATCCCAATTTCAGCCCTCGAAACATCTCATATGTTTCGTGACATTTTAAAACGTCTTCGGTGCCTCAACTCTAAACCGTTTAACTGAACTATCACGTAGTTATCAAAATGTGTATGTCAGATTTTCGCAACATCCACAGACGACGTTCGAGGTTCAGCACACTGAGCGGTGCATTAAGGACATAAGCCTTCTATGAAGCAATGAGGGCAATCCTAAGTTTACGGACCTAGTCCGCATAATTGCTAGTATCAACTTTCAACTAAATTTACTCTAGGAACATATCTAAATAGTAGAACTGAAGCGCGAGCTACGACATAATTTGCGAAGACCTTTTGACTATGTTCAGGATAATTAAGTTCATCTTATGAACTCCCACTCAGATAGACATCCCTCTAGTCATCTAAGTGATTACATGATCCGAGTCAACTAGGCTGTGTCCGATCATCACGTGAGACGGACTAGTCAACATCAGTGAACATCTTCATGTTGATCGTATCTTCTATACGACTCATGCTCGACCTTTCGGTCTCTTGTGTTCCGAGGCCATGTCTGTACATGCTAGGCTCGTCAAGTTAACCTAAGTGTTTCGCATGTGTTCCAAGGCCATGTCTGTACATGCTAGGCTCGTCAACACCCGTTGTATTCCAACGTAAGAATCTATCACACCCGATCATCACGTGGTGCTTCGAAACGACGAACTTTCGCAACGGTGCACAGTTAGGGGGAACACCTTCTTGAAATTTTAATGAGGGATCATCTTATTTACTACCGTCGTTCTAAGCAAATAAGATGTATAAACATGATAAACATCACATGCAATCAAAAAGTGACATGATATGGCCAGTATCATATTGCTCCTTTTGATCTCCATCTTCGGGGCTCCGTGATCATCATCGTCACCGGCATGACACCATGATCTCCATCATCATGATCTCCATCATCGTGTCTTCATGAAGTTGTCTCGCCAACTATTACTTCTACTACTACAGCTAATGGTTAGCAATAAAGTAAAGTAATTACATGACGTTTATGTTGACACGCAGGTCATAAATAAATTAAGACAACTCCTATGGCTCCTGCCGGTTGTCATACTCATCGACATGCAAGTCGTCATTCCTATTACAAGAACATGATCAATCTCATACATCACATATCATTCATCACATTCTTCTTGGCCATATCACATCACATAGCATACCCTGCAAAAACAAGTTAGACGTCCTCTAATTGTTGTTTGCATGTTTTACGTGGCTGCTATGGGTTTCTAGCAAGAACGTTTCTTACCTACGCAAAACCACAACGTGATATGCCAATTGCTATTTACCCTTCATAAGGACCCTTTTCATCGAATCCGATCCGACTAAAGTGGGAGAGACAGACACCCTCCAGCCACCTTATGGAACTAGTGCATGTTAGTCAGTGGAACCGGTCTCACATAAGCGTACGTCTATGGTTGGTCCGGGCCGCTTCATCCCACAATGCCGCCGAATCAAGATTGGACTAGTAACGGTAAGCATATTGAACAAAATCAACGCCCACAACTACTTTGTGTTCTACTCGTGCATAGAATCTACGCAATAGACCTAGCTCATGATGCCACTGTTGGGGAACGTAGCAGAAATTCAAAAAAATTCCTACGTGCCACCAAGATCTATCTATGGAGAGACCAGCAACGATGGGAAGGAAATTGCATCTACATACCCTTGTAGATCGCTAAGCGGAAGCGTTCAAGAGAACGGGGTTGAAGGAGTCATACTCGTCGTGATCCAAATCACCGGAGATCCTAGTGCCGAACGGACGGCACCTCCGCGTTCAACACACGTACAGCCCGGTGACGTCTCCCATGCCTTGATCCAGTAAGGAGAGAGGGAGAGGTTGAGGAAGACTTCATCCAGCAGCAGCACAACGGCGTGGTGGTGGTGGAGGAGCGTGGTACTCCAGCAGGGCTTCACCAAGCACCGCAAGAGACGAGGAGGGAGAGGGGAAGGGCTGCGCCAAGAAGTAGAGGAACTCGTGTGTGTTGGGCAGCCCAAACCTCAAGTATATATAAGGGAAGGGGAGGGCTGCGCCCCCACCTAGGGTTCCCTCCCTAGGGGTGGCGGCAGCCCCCTAGATCCCATCTAGGGGCGGCCAAGGGGAGGGGAGAGGGGGAGGCGCACCAGGGTGGGCCTTAGGGCCCATCTGCCCTAGGGTTTGCCCCCTTCTCCTCTCCCTTGCGCCTTGGGCCCTTGTGGGGGGCGCACCATCCCACCTGGGGCTGGTCCCCTCCCACACTTGGCCCATGCAGCCCTCCGGGGCTTGTGGCCCCACTTGGTGGACCCCCGAGACCCTCCCGGTGGTCCCGGTACGTTACTGATAAACCCCGAAACTTTTCCGACGACCAAAACAGGACTTCCCATATATAAATCTTTACCTCCAAACCATTCCGGAACTCCTCGTGATGTCCGGGATCTCATCCGAGACTCCGAACAACATTCAGTAACCACGTATATCTATTCCCTATAACCCTAGCGTCATCGAACCTTAAGTGTGTAGACCCTACGGGTTCGGGAACCATGCAGACATGACCGAGACGTCCTCCGGTCAATAACCAACAGCGGGATCTGGATACCCATGTTGGCTCCCACATGTTCCACGATGATCTCATCGGATGAACCACGATGTCAAGGACTTAATCAATCCCGTATACAATTCCCTTTGTCTATCGGTACGATACTTGCCCGAGATTCGATCGTCGGTATCCCGATACCTTGTTCAATATCGTTACTGGCAAGTCTCTTTTACTCGTTCCGTAACACATCATCCCGTGATCAACTCCTTGATCACATTGTGCACATTATGATGATGTCCTAACGAGTGGGCCCAGAGATACCTCTCCGTTTACACGGAGTGACAAATCCCAATCTCGATTCGTGCCAACCCAACAGACACTTTCGGAGATACCTGTAGTGTAACTTTATAGCCACCCAGTTACGTTGTGACGTTTGGCACACCCAAAGCACTCCTACGGTATCCGGGAGTTGCACAATCTCATGGTCTAAGGAAATGATACTTGACATAAGAAAAGCTTTAGCATACGAACTACATGATCTTGTGCTAGGCTTTGGATTGGGTCTTGTTCATCACATCATTCTCCTAATGATGTGATCCCGTTATCAATGACATCCAATGTCCATGGTCAGGAAACCGTAACCATCTATTGATCAACGAGCTAGTCAACTAGAGGCTTACTAGGGACATGGTGTTGTCTATGTATCCACATATGTATCTCAGTTTCCTATCAATACAATTCTAGCATGGATAATAAACGATTATCATGAACAAGGAAATATAATAATAATCAATTTATTATTGCCTCTAGGGCATATTTCCAACAGTCTCCCACTTGCACTAGAGTCAATAATCCAGTTCACATCGATATGTGATTAACACTCAAGGTCACATCCCCATGTGACTAACACCCAAAGAGTTTACTAGAGTCAATAATCTAGTTCACATTACCATGTGATTAACACTCGATGAGTTCTGGGTTTGATCATGTTATGCTTGTGACAGATGTTTTAGTCAACGGGTCTGCAACATTCAGATCCTTATGTACTTCACAAATCTCTATGTCATCTCCTAGATGCAGCTACCACGTTCTATTTGGAGCTATTCCAAATAACTGTTCTATTATACGAATCCAATTTACTACTCAGAATAATCTAGATTAGTGTCAAAGTTTGCATCGGTTTACCACCTCCATAATCGAGAAAATTCTTTAGTCCACTAGTTACTAAGGATAACTTTGACCGCTGTCCTGTGATCCATTCTTGGATCACTCTTGTACCCCTTGACTGACTCATGGCAAGGCACACTTCAGGTGCGGTACATAGCATAGCATACTGTAGAGCCTACATCTTAAGCATAGGGGACGACCTTCGTCCTTTCTCTCTATTCTGCCGTGGTCGAGCTTTAACTTCATACCTTACAACTCAGGCAAGAACTCCTTCTTTGACTGATCCATCTTGAACACCTTCAAGATCATGTCAAGGTATGTGCTCATTTGAAAGTACCATTAAGCGTTTTGATCTATCCTTATAGATCTTGATGCTCAATGTTCAAGTAGCTTAATCCAGGCTTTCCATTGAAAAACACTTTCCAAATAACCCTATATGCTTTCCAGAAATTCTACATCATTTCCGATCAACAATATGTTAACAACATATACTCATCGGAAATTCTATAGTGCTCCCACTCACTTCTTTGGAAATACAAGTTTCTCATAAACTTTGTATAAACCCAAAACTTTGATCATCTCATCAAAGCATACATTCCAACTCCGAGATGCTTACTCCGGTCCTTAGAAGGATTGCTGGAGCTTTGCATACTTATTAGCATCTTTCAGGATTGACAAAACCTTCCGGTTGTATCGCATACAACCTTTCCTCAAGAAAATCGTCGAGGAAACAATGTTTTGACATCCTATTTGCAAGATTTCATAAATAATGTAGTGACTGCTAATATAATTCCAACGGAATCTTAGCATCGCTACGAGTGAGAAAGTCTCATCGTAGTCAACTCCTTGAACTTGTCGGAAAACATCTTAACGACAAGTCGAGCTTTCTTAATGGTGATACTTTACCATCATTGTCCGTCTTCCTTTTAAAATCCATCTGTACTCAACAGTCTTACGACCATCGAGCCGTTCTGCCAAAGTCTACACTTTGTTTTCATACATGGATCCTCTCTCGGATTTTATGGCCTCGAGCCATTTATCGGAATCCGGGCCCACCATCGCTTCTCCATAGCTCGTAGGTTCATTGTTGTCTAGCAACATGACTTCCAAGACAGGATTACGTACCACTCTGAAGTAGTACGCATCCTTGTCATCCCACGAGGTTTGGAAGTGACTTGATCTGAAGTTTCATGATCACTATCATAAGCTTCCACTTCAATTGGTGTAGGTGCCACAGGAACAACTCCCTGTGCCCTGCCACACACTAGTTGAAGAGACGGTTCAATAACCTCATCAAGTTTCCACCATCCTCCCACTCAATTC
This sequence comes from Triticum urartu, assembly GCF_056163025.1. Taxonomy (NCBI): domain Eukaryota; kingdom Viridiplantae; phylum Streptophyta; class Magnoliopsida; order Poales; family Poaceae; genus Triticum; species Triticum urartu. Next base: position 9,962,170 of record NC_141879.1, read on the forward strand.
TTTCGAGAGAAACTTTTCCTCGAGAAGGACCCGATTCTAGAAACAATCCCTTATTGCTTTTGGATCTGAGACAGGAGGTATACCCAACTGTTTTGGGTGTCCTATGAAGATGCATTTATCCGCTTTGGGTTCGTGCTTATCAGCCTGAAACCTTTTTCACATAAGCGTCGCAGCCCCAAACTTTTAAGAAATGACAGCTTAGGTTTCTCTAAGCCATAGTTCATACGGTGTCATCTCATTGGAATTACGTGGTGCCCTTTTAAAGTGAATGCGGTTATCTCTAATGCCTAACCCATAAACTATCGTGGTAATTCAATAAGAGACATCATGATATGCATCATATCCAATAGGGTGCAGTTATGATGTTCGGACACACCATCACACTATGGTGTTCCAGGCTGTATCGGTTGTGAAACAATTTCCACAATGTCTTAATTCTGTGCCAAATTCGTAATTCAGATATTCATCTCTGCGATCATATCATAGACATTTTATCCTCTTGTCACGACGATGTTCAACTTCACTCTGAAATTACTTGAACCTTTCAATAATTCAGACTTATGTTTCATCAAGTAAATATACTCAGTATCTACTCAAATCATCTGTGAAGTAAGAACATAACGATATCCACTACACGCCTCAGCACTCATTGGACTGCACACATCAAAATGTATTACTTCCAACAAGTTGCTTTCTAGTTCCATTTTACTGAAAACGAGGCTTTCAGTCATCTTGCCCATGTGGTATGATTTGCATGTCTCAATTGATTCTAAATCAAGTGAGTCCAAACGGTCCATTTGCATGGAGTTTCTTCATGCATATACACCAATAGACATGGTTCGCATGTCTCAAACTTTTCAAAAACGAGTGAGCCCAAAGATCCATCGGCATGGAGCTTCTTCATGCATTTTATACCGATATGACTTACATGGCAGTGCCACAAGCAGGTGGTACTATCATTACTATCTTATATCTTTTTGCATGAACATGTGTATCACTACGATCGAGATTCAATAAACCATTTGTTTTAGGTGCAAGACCATTGAAGGTATTATTCAAATAAACAGAGTAACCATTATTCTCCTTAAATGAATAACCGTATTGCGATAGACATAATCCAATCATGTCTATGCTCAACGCAAACACCAATCTCGATGGTAGAGGGAGTGTGCGATGCTTGATCACATCAAGCTTGGGAAAAACTTCCAACACATATCGCCAGCTCACCTTTTAGCTAGTCTCCGTTTATTCCATAGCCTTTTGTTTCGAGTTACTAACACTTAGCAACCGAACCGGTATCTAATACCCTGGTGCTACTAGGAGTACTAGTAAAGTACACATTATAATGCATATCCAATATACTTCTGTCGACCTAGCCAGCCTTCTCATCTACCAAGTATCTAGGGTGGTTCTGCTTCAGTGACTGTTCTCCTTATTACAGAAGCACTTAGTCTCGGGTTTGGTTTCAACCTCGGGTTTCTTCACTAGAGCAGCAGCTGATTTGCCGTTTCATGAAGTATCCCTTCTTGCCCTTGCCCTTCTTGAAACTAGTGGTTTCACCAACCATCAACAATTGATGCTCCTTCTTGATTTCTACTTTTGTGGTGTCAAACATCGCGAATATCTCAAGGATCATCATATATGTCCCCGATATATTATAGTTCATCACGAGGCTCTAGCAGCTTGGTGGTAATGACTTCGGAGAACCATCACTGTCTCATCTGGAAGATCAACTCCCACTCGATTCAAATGATTGTTGTACTCAGACAATCTGAGCACAAGCTCAACAATTGAGCTTTTCTCCCTTAGTTTGCAGGCTAAGAAAATCGTCAGAGGTCTTATACCTCTTGACATGGGCACGAGCCTGAAATCCCAATTTCAGCCCTCGAAACATCTCATATGTTTCGTGACGTTTTAAAACGTCTTCGGTGCCTCAACTCTAAACCGTTTAACTGAACTATCACGTAGTTATCAAAATGTGTATGTCAGATTTTCGCAACATCCACAGACGACGTTCGAGGTTCAGCACACTGAGCGGTGCATTAAGGACATAAGCCTTCTATGAAGCAATGAGGGCAATCCTAAGTTTACGGACCTAGTCCGCATAATTGCTAGTATCAACTTTCAACTAAATTTACTCTAGGAACATATCTAAATAGTAGAACTGAAGCGCGAGCTACGACATAATTTGCGAAGACCTTTTGACTATGTTCAGGATAATTAAGTTCATCTTATGAACTCCCACTCAGATAGACATCCCTCTAGTCATCTAAGTGATTACATGATCCGAGTCAACTAGGCTGTGTCCGATCATCACGTGAGACGGACTAGTCAACATCAGTGAACATCTTCATGTTGATCGTATCTTCTATACGACTCATGCTCGACCTTTCGGTCTCTTGTGTTCTGAGGCCATGTCTGTACATGCTAGGCTCGTCAAGTTAACCTAAGTGTTTCGCATGTGTTCCAAGGCCATGTCTGTACATGCTAGGCTCGTCAACACCCGTTGTATTCCAACGTAAGAATCTATCACACCCGATCATCACGTGGTGCTTCGAAACGACGAACTTTCGCAACGGTGCACAGTTAGGGGGAACACCTTCTTGAAATTTTAATGAGGGATCATCTTATTTACTACCGTCGTTCTAAGCAAATAAGATGTATAAACATGATAAACATCACATGCAATCAAAAAGTGACATGATATGGCCAGTATCATATTGCTCCTTTTGATCTCCATCTTCGGGGCTCCGTGATCATCATCGTCACCGGCATGACACCATGATCTCCATCATCATGATCTCCATCATCGTGTCTTCATGAAGTTGTCTCGCCAACTATTACTTCTACTACTACAGCTAATGGTTAGCAATAAAGTAAAGTAATTACATGACGTTTATGTTGACACGCAGGTCATAAATAAATTAAGACAACTCCTATGGCTCCTGCCGGTTGTCATACTCATCGACATGCAAGTCGTCATTCCTATTACAAGAACATGATCAATCTCATACATCACATATCATTCATCACATTCTTCTTGGCCATATCACATCACATAGCATACCCTGCAAAAACAAGTTAGACGTCCTCTAATTGTTGTTTGCATGTTTTACGTGGCTGCTATGGGTTTCTAGCAAGAACGTTTCTTACCTACGCAAAACCACAACGTGATATGCCAATTGCTATTTACCTTTCATAAGGACCCTTTCATCGAATCCGATCCGACTAAAGTGGGAGAGACAGACACCCTCCAGCCACCTTATGGAACTAGTGCATGTTAGTCGGTGGAACCGGTCTCACATAAGCGTACGTCTACGGTTGGTCCGGGCCGCTTCATCCCACAATGCCGCCGAATCAAGATTGGACTAGTAACGGTAAGCATATTGAACAAAATCAACGCCCACAACTACTTTGTGTTCTACTCGTGCATAGAATCTACGCAATAGACCTAGCTCATGATGCCACTGTTGGGGAACGTAGCAGAAATTCAAAAAAATTCCTACGTGCCACCAAGATCTATCTATGGAGAGACCAGCAACGATGGGAAGGAAATTGCATCTACATACCCTTGTAGATCGCTAAGCGGAAGCGTTCAAGAGAACGGGGTTGAAGGAGTCATACTCGTCGTGATCCAAATCACCGGAGATCCTAGTGCCGAACGGACGGCACCTCCGCGTTCAACACACGTACAGCCCGGTGACGTCTCCCATGCCTTGATCCAGTAAGGAGAGAGGGAGAGGTTGAGGAAGACTTCATCCAGCAGCAGCACAACGGCGTGGTGGTGGTGGAGGAGCGTGGTACTCCAGCAGGGCTTCACCAAGCACCGCAAGAGACGAGGAGGGAGAGGGGAAGGGCTGCGCCAAGAAGTAGAGGAACTCGTGTGTGTTGGGCAGCCCAAACCTCAAGTATATATAAGGGAAGGGGAGGGCTGCGCCCCCACCTAGGGTTCCCTCCCTAGGGGTGGCGGCAGCCTCCTAGATCCCATCTAGGGGCGGCCAAGGGGAGGGGAGAGGGGGAGGCGCACCAGGGTGGGCCTTAGGGCCCATCTGCCCTAGGGTTTGCCCCCTTCTCCTCTCCCTTGCGCCTTGGGCCCTTGTGGGGGGCGCACCATCCCACCTGGGGCTGGTCCCCTCCCACACTTGGCCCATGCAGCCCTCCGGGGCTTGTGGCCCCACTTGGTGGACCCCCGAGACCCTCCCGGTGGTCCCGGTACGTTACTGATAAACCCCGAAACTTTTCCGACGACCAAAACAGGACTTCCCATATATAAATCTTTACCTCCAAACCATTCCGGAACTCCTCGTGATGTCCGGGATCTCATCCGAGACTCCGAACAACATTCAGTAACCACGTATATCTATTCCCTATAACCCTAGCGTCATCGAACCTTAAGTGTGTAGACCCTACGGGTTCGGGAACCATGCAGACATGACCGAGACGTCCTCCGGTCAATAACCAACAGCGGGATCTGGATACCCATGTTGGCTCCCACATGTTCCACGATGATCTCATCGGATGAACCACGATGTCAAGGACTTAATCAATCCCGTATACAATTCCCTTTGTCTATCGGTACGATACTTGCCCGAGATTCGATCGTCGGTATCCCGATACCTTGTTCAATATCGTTACTGGCAAGTCTCTTTTACTCGTTCCGTAACACATCATCCCGTGATCAACTCCTTGATCACATTGTGCACATTATGATGATGTCCTAACGAGTGGGCCCAGAGATACCTCTCCGTTTACACGGAGTGACAAATCCCAGTCTCGATTCGTGCCAACCCAACAGACACTTTCGGAGATACCTGTAGTGTAACTTTATAGCCACCCAGTTACGTTGTGACGTTTGGCACACCCAAAGCACTCCTACGGTATCCGGGAGTTGCACAATCTCATGGTCTAAGGAAATGATACTTGACATAAGAAAAGCTTTAGCATACGAACTACATGATCTTGTGCTAGGCTTTGGATTGGGTCTTGTTCATCACATCATTCTCCTAATGATGTGATCCCGTTATCAATGACATCCAATGTCCATGGTCAGGAAACCGTAACCATCTATTGATCAACGAGCTAGTCAACTAGAGGCTTACTAGGGACATGGTGTTGTCTATGTATCCACATATGTATCTCAGTTTCCTATCAATACAATTCTAGCATGGATAATAAACGATTATCATGAACAAGGAAATATAATAATAATCAATTTATTATTGCCTCTAGGGCATATTTCCAACAGTCTCCCACTTGCACTAGAGTCAATAATCCAGTTCACATCGATATGTGATTAACACTCAAGGTCACATCCCCATGTGACTAACACCCAAAGAGTTTACTAGAGTCAATAATCTAGTTCACATTACCATGTGATTAACACTCGATGAGTTCTGGGTTTGATCATGTTATGCTTGTGACAGATGTTTTAGTCAACGGGTCTGCAACATTCAGATCCTTATGTACTTCACAAATCTCTATGTCATCTCCTAGATGCAGCTACCACGTTCTATTTGGAGCTATTCCAAATAACTGTTCTATTATACGAATCCAATTTACTACTCAGAATAATCTAGATTAGTGTCAAAGTTTGCATCGGTTTACCACCTCCATAATTGAGAAAATTCTTTAGTCCACTAGTTACTAAGGATAACTTTGACCGCTGTCCTGTGATCCATTCTTGGATCACTCTTGTACCCCTTGACTGACTCATGGCAAGGCACACTTCAGGTGCGGTACATAGCATAGCATACTGTAGAGCCTACATCTTAAGCATAGGGGACGACCTTCGTCCTTTCTCTCTATTCTGCCGTGGTCGAGCTTTAACTTCATACCTTACAACTCAGGCAAGAACTCCTTCTTTGACTGATCCATCTTGAACACCTTCAAGATCATGTCAAGGTATGTGCTCATTTGAAAGTACCATTAAGCGTTTTGATCTATCCTTATAGATCTTGATGCTCAATGTTCAAGTAGCTTAATCCAGGCTTTCCATTGAAAAACACTTTCCAAATAACCCTATATGCTTTCCAGAAATTCTACATCATTTCCGATCAACAATATGTTAACAACATATACTCATCGGAAATTCTATAGTGCTCCCACTCACTTCTTTGGAAATACAAGTTTCTCATAAACTTTGTATAAACCCAAAACTTTGATCATCTCATCAAAGCATACATTCCAACTCCGAGATGCTTACTCCGGTCCTTAGAAGGATTGCTGGAGCTTTGCATACTTATTAGCATCTTTCAGGATTGACAAAACCTTCCGGTTGTATCGCATACAACCTTTCCTCAAGAAAATCGTCGAGGAAACAATGTTTTGACATCCTATCTGCAAGATTTCATAAATAATGTAGTGACTGCTAATATAATTCCAACGGAATCTTAGCATCGCTACGAGTGAGAAAGTCTCATCGTAGTCAACTCCTTGAACTTGTCGGAAAACATCTTAACGACAAGTCGAGCTTTCTTAATGGTGATACTTTACCATCATTGTCCGTCTTCCTTTTAAAATCCATCTGTACTCAACAGTCTTACGACCATCGAGCCGTTCTGCCAAAGTCTACACTTTGTTTTCATACATGGATCCTCTCTCGGATTTTATGGCCTCGAGCCATTTATCGGAATCCGGGCCCACCATCGCTTCTCCATAGCTCGTAGGTTCATTGTTGTCTAGCAACATGACTTCCAAGACAGGATTACGTACCACTCTGAAGTACTACGCATCCTTGTCATCCCATGAGGTTTGGAAGTGACTTGATCTGAAGTTTCATGATCACTATCATAAGCTTCCGCTTCAATTGGTGTAGGTGCCACAGGAACAACTCCCTGTGCCCTGCCACACACTAGTTGAAGAGACGGTTCAATAACCTCATCAAGTTTCCACCATCCTCCCACTCAATTCTTTCGGGAGAAACTTTTCCTCGAGAAGGACCCGATTCTAGAAACAATCCCTTATTGCTTTTGGATCTGAGACAGGAGGTATACCCAACTGTTTTGGGTGTCCTATGAAGATGCATTTATCCGCTTTGGGTTCGTGCTTATCAGCCTGAAACCTTTTTCACATAAGCGTCGCAGCCCCAAACTTTTAAGAAATGACAGCTTAGGTTTCTCTAAGCCATAGTTCATACGGTGTCATCTCATCGGAATTACGTGGTGCCCTTTTAAAGTGAATGTGGTTATCTCTAATGCCTAACCCATAAACTATCGTGGTAATTCAATAAGAGACATCATGATATGCATCATATCCAATAGGGTGCAGTTATGATGTTCGGACACACCATCACACTATGGTGTTCCAGGCTGTATCGGTTGTGAAACAATTTCCACAATGTCTTAATTCTGTGCCAAATTCGTAATTCAGATATTCATCTCTGCGATCATATCATAGACATTTTATCCTCTTGTCACGACGATGTTCAACTTCACTCTGAAATTACTTGAACCTTTCAATAATTCAGACTTATGTTTCATCAAGTAAATATACTCAATATCTACTCAAATCATCTGTGAAGTAAGAACATAACGATATCCACTACACGCCTCAGCACTCATTGGACTGCACACATCAAAATGTATTACTTCCAACAAGTTGCTTTCTAGTTCCATTTTACTGAAAACGAGGCTTTCAGTCATCTTGCCCATGTGGTATGATTTGCATGTCTCAATTGATTCTAAATCAAGTGAGTCCAAACGGTCCATTTGCATGGAGTTTCTTCATGCATATACACCAATAGACATGGTTCGCATGTCTCAAACTTTTCAAAAACGAGTGAGCCCAAAGATCCATCATCATGGAGCTTCTTCATGCATTTTATACCGATATGACTTACATGGCAGTGCCACAAGCAGGTGATACTATCATTACTATCTTATATCTTTTTGCATGAACATGTGTATCACTACGATCGAGATTCAATAAACCATTTGTTTTAGGTGCAAGACCATTGAAGGTATTATTCAAATAAACAGAGTAACCATTATTCTCCTTAAATGAATAACCGTATTGCGATAGACATAATCCAATCATGTCTATGCTCAACGCAAACACCAATCTCGATGGTAGAGGGAGTGTGCGATGCTTGATCACATCAAGCTTGGGAAAAACTTCCAACACATATCGCCAGCTCACCTTTTAGCTAGTCTCCGTTTATTCCATAGCCTTTTGTTTCGAGTTACTAACACTTAGCAACCGAACCGGTATCTAATACCCTGGTGCTACTAGGAGTACTAGTAAAGTACACATTATAATGCATATCCAATATACTTCTGTCGACCTAGCCAGCCTTCTCATCTACCAAGTATCTAGGGTGGTTCTGCTTCAGTGACTGTTCTCCTTATTACAGAAGCACTTAGTCTCGGGTTTGGTTTCAACCTCGGGTTTCTTCACTAGAGCAGCAGCTGATTTGCCGTTTCATGAAGTATCCCTTCTTGCCCTTGCCCTTCTTGAAACTAGTGGTTTCACCAACCATCAACAATTGATGCTCCTTCTTGATTTCTACTTTTGTGGTGTCAAACATCGCGAATATCTCAAGGATCATCATATATGTCCCCGATATATTATAGTTCATCACGAGGCTCTAGCAGCTTGGTGGTAATGACTTCGGAGAACCATCACTGTCTCATCTGGAAGATCAACTCCCACTCGATTCAAATGATTGTTGTACTCAGACAATCTGAGCACAAGCTCAACAATTGAGCTTTTCTCCCTTAGTTTGCAGGCTAAGAAAATCGTCAGAGGTCTTATACCTCTTGACATGGGCACGAGCCTGAAATCCCAATTTCAGCCCTCGAAACATCTCATATGTTTCGTGACGTTTTAAAACGTCTTCGGTGCCTCAACTCTAAACCGTTTAACTGAACTATCACGTAGTTATCAAAATGTGTATGTCAGATTTTCGCAACATCCACAGACGACGTTCGAGGTTCAGCACACTGAGCGGTGCATTAAGGACATAAGCCTTCTATGAAGCAATGAGGGCAATCCTAAGTTTACGGACCTAGTCCGCATAATTGCTAGTATCAACTTTCAACTAAATTTACTCTAGGAACATATCTAAATAGTAGAACTGAAGCGCGAGCTACGACATAATTTGCGAAGACCTTTTGACTATGTTCAGGATAATTAAGTTCATCTTATGAACTCCCACTCAGATAGACATCCCTCTAGTCATCTAAGTGATTACATGATCCGAGTCAACTAGGCTGTGTCCGATCATCACGTGAGACGGACTAGTCAACATCAGTGAACATCTTCATGTTGATCGTATCTTCTATACGACTCATGCTCGACCTTTCGGTCTCTTGTGTTCCGAGGCCATGTCTGTACATGCTAGGCTCGTCAAGTTAACCTAAGTGTTTCGCATGTGTTCCAAGGCCATGTCTGTACATGCTAGGCTCGTCAACACCCGTTGTATTCCAACGTAAGAATCTATCACACCCGATCATCACGTGGTGCTTCGAAACGACGAACTTTCGCAACGGTGCACAGTTAGGGGGAACACCTTCTTGAAATTTTAATGAGGGATCATCTTATTTACTACCGTCGTTCTAAGCAAATAAGATGTATAAACATGATAAACATCACATGCAATCAAAAAGTGACATGATATGGCCAGTATCATATTGCTCCTTTTGATCTCCATCTTCGGGGCTCCGTGATCATCATCGTCACCGGCATGACACCATGATCTCCATCATCATGATCTCCATCATCGTGTCTTCATGAAGTTGTCTCGCCAACTATTACTTCTACTACTACAGCTAATGGTTAGCAATAAAGTAAAGTAATTACATGACGTTTATGTTGACACGCAGGTCATAAATAAATTAAGACAACTCCTATGGCTCCTGCCGGTTGTCATACTCATCGACATGCAAGTCGTCATTCCTATTACAAGAACATGATCAATCTCATACATCACATATCATTCATCACATTCTTCTTGGCCATATCACATCACATAGCATACCCTGCAAAAACAAGTTAGACGTCCTCTAATTGTTGTTTGCATGTTTTACGTGGCTGCTATGGGTTTCTAGCAAGAAAGTTTCTTACCTACGCAAAACCACAACGTGATATGCCAATTGCTATTTACCCTTCATAAGGACCCTTTTCATCGAATCCGATCCGACTAAAGTGGGAGAGACAGACACCCTCCAGCCACCTTATGGAACTAGTGCATGTTAGTCGGTGGAACCGGTCTCACATAAGCGTACGTCTACGGTTGGTCCGGGCCGCTTCATCCCACAATGCCGTCGAATCAAGATTGGACTAGTAACGGTAAGCATATTGAACAAAATCAACGCCCACAACTACTTTGTGTTCTACTCGTGCATAGAATCTACGCAATAGACCTAGCTCATGATGCCACTGTTGGGGAACGTAGCAGAAATTCAAAAAAATTCCTACGTGCCACCAAGATCTATCTATGGAGAGACCAGCAACGATGGGAAGGAAATTGCATCTACATACCCTTGTAGATCGCTAAGCAGAAGCGTTCAAGAGAACGGGGTTGAAGGAGTCATACTCGTCGTGATCCAAATCACCGGAGATCCTAGTGCCGAACGGACGGCACCTCCGCGTTCAACACACGTACAACCCGGTGACGTCTCCCATGCCTTGATCCAGTAAGGAGAGAGGGAGAGGTTGAGGAAGACTTCATCCAGCAGCAGCACAACGGCGTGGTGGTGGTGGAGGAGCGTGGTACTCCAGCAGGGCTTCACCAAGCACCGCAAGAGACGAGGAGGGAGAGGGGAAGGGCTGCGCCAAGAAGTAGAGGAACTCGTGTGTGTTGGGCAGCCCAAACCTCAAGTATATATAAGGGAAGGGGAGGGCTGCGCCCCCACCTAGGGTTCCCTCCCTAGGGGTGGCGGCAGCCCCCTAGATCCCATCTAGGGGCGGCCAAGGGGAGGGGAGAGGGGGAGGCGCACCAGGGTGGGCCTTAGGGCCCATCTGCCCTAGGGTTGCCCCCTTCTCCTCTCCCTTGCGCCTTGGGCCCTTGTGGGGGGGCGCACCATCCCACCTGGGGATGGTCCCCTCCCACACTTGGCCAATGCAGCCCTCCGGGGCTTGTGGCCCCACTTGGTGGACCCCCGAGGCCCTCCCGGTGGTCCCGGTACGTTACTGATAAACCCCGAAACTTTTCCGACGACCAAAACAGGACTTCCCATATATAAATCTTTACCTCCAAACCATTCCGGAACTCCTCGTGATGTCCGGGATCTCATCCGAGACTCCGAACAACATTCAGTAACCACGTATATCTATTCCCTATAACCCTAGCGTCATCGAACCTTAAGTGTGTAGACCCTACGGGTTCGGGAACCATGCAGACATGACCGAGACGTCCTCCGGTCAATAACCAACAGCGGGATCTGGATACCCATGTTGGCTCCCACATGTTCCACGATGATCTCATCGGATGAACCACGATGTCAAGGACTTAATCAATCCCGTATACAATTCCCTTTGTCTATCGGTACGATACTTGCCCGAGATTCGATCGTCGGTATCCCGATACCTTGTTCAATATCGTTACTGGCAAGTCTCTTTTACTTGTTCCGTAACACATCATCCCGTGATCAACTCCTTGATCACATTGTGCACATTATGATGATGTCCTAACGAGTGGGCCCAGAGATACCTCTCCGTTTACACGGAGTGACAAATCCCAGTCTCGATTCGTGCCAACCCAACAGACACTTTCGGAGATACCTGTAGTGTAACATTATAGCCACCCAGTTACGTTGTGACGTTTGGCACACCCAAAGCACTCCTACGATATCCGGGAGTTGCACAATCTCATGGTCTAAGGAAATGATACTTGACATAAGAAAAGCTTTAGCATACGAACTACATGATCTTGTGCTAGGCTTAGGATTGGGTCTTGTCCATCACATCATTCTCCTAATGATGTGATCCCGTTATCAATGACATCCAATGTCCATGGTCAGGAAACCGTAACCATCTATTGATCAACGAGCTAGTCAACTAGAGGCTTACTAGGGACATGGTGTTGTCTATGTATCCATACATGTATCTGAGTTTCCTATCAATACAATTCTAGCATGGATAATAAACGATTATCATGAACAAGGAAATATAATAATAATCAATTTATTATTGCCTCTAGGGCATATTTCCAACAGTCTCCCACTTGCACTAGAGTCAATAATCCAGTTCACATCGATATGTGATTAACACTCAAGGTCACATCCCCATGTGACTAACACCCAAAGAGTTTACTAGAGTCAATAATCTAGTTCACATTACCATGTGATTAACACTCGATGAGTTCTGGGTTTGATCATGTTATGCTTGTGACAGATGTTTTAGTCAACGGGTCTGCAACATTCAGATCCTTATGTACTTCACAAATCTCTATGTCATCTCCTAGATGCAGCTACCACGTTCTATTTGGAGCTATTCCAAATAACTGTTCTATTATACGAATCCAATTTACTACTCAGAATAATCTAGATTAGTGTCAAAGTTTGCATCGGTTTACCACCTCCATAATCGAGAAAATTCTTTAGTCCACTAGTTACTAAGGATAACTTTGACCGCTGTCCTGTGATCCATTCTTGGATCACTCTTGTACCCCTTGACTGACTCATGGCAAGGCACACTTCAGGTGCGGTACATAGCATAGCATACTGTAGAGCCTACATCTTAAGCATAGGGGACGACCTTCGTCCTTTCTCTCTATTCTGCCGTGGTCGAGCTTTAACTTCATACCTTACAACTCAGGCAAGAACTCCTTCTTTGACTGATCCATCTTGAACACCTTCAAGATCATGTCAAGGTATGTGCTCATTTGAAAGTACCATTAAGCGTTTTGATCTATCCTTATAGATCTTGATGCTCAATGTTCAAGTAGCTTAATCCAGGCTTTCCATTGAAAAACACTTTCCAAATAACCCTATATGCTTTCCAGAAATTCTACATCATTTCCGATCAACAATATGTTAACAACATATACTCATCGGAAATTCTATAGTGCTCCCACTCACTTCTTTGGAAATACAAGTTTCTCATAAACTTTGTATAAACCCAAAACTTTGATCATCTCATCAAAGCATACATTCCAACTCCGAGATGCTTACTCCGGTCCTTAGAAGGATTGCTGGAGCTTTGCATACTTATTAGCATCTTTCAGGATTGACAAAACCTTCCGGTTGTATCGCATACAACCTTTCCTCAAGAAAATCGTTGAGGAAACAATGTTTTGACATCCTATCTGCAAGATTTCATAAATAATGTAGTGACTGCTAATATAATTCCAACGGAATCTTAGCATCGCTACGAGTGAGATAGTCTCATCGTAGTCAACTCCTTGAACTTGTCGGAAAACATCTTAATGACAAGTCGAGCTTTCTTAATGGTGATACTTTACCATCATTGTCCGTCTTCCTTTTAAAATCCATCTGTACTCAACAGTCTTACGACCATCGAGCCGTTCTGCCAAAGTCTACACTTTGTTTTCATACATGGATCCTCTCTCGGATTTTATGGCCTCGAGCCATTTATCGGAATCCGGGCCCACCATCGCTTCTCCATAGCTCGTAGGTTCATTGTTGTCTAGCAACATGACTTCCAAGACAGGATTACGTACCACTCTGAAGTAGTACGCATCCTTGTCATCCCACGAGGTTTGGAAGTGACTTGATCTGAAGTTTCATGATCACTATCATAAGCTTCCACTTCAATTGGTGTAGGTGCCACAGGAACAACTCCCTGTGCCCTGCCACACACTAGTTGAAGAGACGGTTCAATAACCTCATCAAGTTTCCACCATCCTCCCACTCAATTCTTTCGAGAGAAACTTTTCCTCGAGAAGGACCCGATTCTAGAAACAATCCCTTATTGCTTTTGGATCTGAGACAGGAGGTATACCCAACTGTTTTGGGTGTCCTATGAAGATGCATTTATCCGCTTTGGGTTCGTGCTTATCAGCCTGAAACCTTTTTCACATAAGCGTCGCAGCCCCAAACTTTTAAGAAATGACAGCTTAGGTTTCTCTAAGCCATAGTTCATACGGTGTCATCTCATCGGAATTACGTGGTGCCCTTTTAAAGTGAATGTGGTTGTCTCTAATGCCTAACCCATAAACTATCGTGGTAATTCAATAAGAGACATCATGATATGCATCATATCCAATAGGGTGCAGTTATGATGTTCGGACACACCATCACACTATGGTGTTCCAGGCTGTATCGGTTGTGAAACAATTTCCACAATGTCTGAATTCTGTGCCAAATTCGTAATTCAGATATTCATCTCTACGATCATATCATAGACATTTTATCCTCTTGTCACGACGATGTTCAACTTCACTCTGAAATTACTTGAACCTTTCAATAATTCAGACTTATGTTTCATCAAGTAAATATACTCAGTATCTACTCAAATCATCTGTGAAGTAAGAACATAACGATATCCACTACACGCCTCAGCACTCATTGGACTGCACACATCAAAATGTATTACTTCCAACAAGTTGCCTTCTAGTTCCATTTTACTGAAAACGAGGCTTTCAGTCATCTTGCCCATGTGGTATGATTTGCATGTCTCAATTGATTCAAAATCAAGTGAGTCCAAACGGTCCATTTGCATGGAGTTTCTTCATGCATATACACCAATAGACATGGTTCGCATGTCTCAAACTTTTCAAAAACGAGTGAGCCCAAAGATCCATCAACATGGAGCTTCTTCATGCGTTTTATACCGATATGACTTACGTGGCAGTGCCACAAGCAGGTGGTACTATCATTACTATCTTATATCTTTTGGCATGAACATGTGTATCACTACGATCGAGATTCAATAAACCATTTGTTTTAGGTGCAAGACCATTGAAGGTATTATTCAAATAAACAGAGTAACCATTATTCTCCTTAAATGAATAACCGTATTGCGATAGACATAATCCAATCATGTCTATGCTCAACGCAAACACCAATCTCGATGGTAGAGGGAGTGTGCGATGCTTGATCACATCAAGCTTGGGAAAAACTTCCAACACATATCGCCAGCTCACCTTTTAGCTAGTCTCCGTTTATTCCATAGCCTTTTGTTTCGAGTTACTAACACTTAGCAACCGAACCGGTATCTAATACCCTGGTGCTACTAGGAGTACTAGTAAAGTACACATTATAATGCATATCCAATATACTTCTGTCGACCTAGCCAGCCTTCTCATCTACCAAGTATCTAGGGTGGTTCTGCTTCAGTGACTGTTATCCTTATTACAGGAGCACTTAGTCTCGGGTTTGGGTTCAACCTTGGGTTTCTTAACTAGAGCAGCGGCTGATTTGCCGTTTCATGAAGTATCCCTTCTTGCCCTTGCCCTTCTTGAAACTAGTGGTTTCACCAACCATCAACAATTGATGCTCCTTCTTGATTTCTACTTTTGTGGTGTCAAACATCACGAATATCTCAAGGATCATCATATATGTCCCCGATATATTATAGTTCATCACGAAGCTCTAGCAGCTTGGTGGTAATGACTTCGGAGAACCATCACTGTCTCATCTGGAAGATCAACTCCCACTCGATTCAAATGATTGTTGTACTCAGACAATCTGAGCACAAGCTCAACAATTGAGCTTTTCTCCCTTAGTTTGCAGGCTAAGAAAATCGTCGGAGGTCTTATACCTCTTGACATGGGCACAAGCTTGAAATCCCAATTTCAGCCCTCGAAACATCTCATATGTTTCGCGACGTTTTAAAACGTCTTCGGTGCCTCAACTCTAAACCGTTTAACCGAACTATCACGTAGTTATCAAAATGTGTATGTCAGATGTTCGCAACATCCACAGACGACGTTCGAGGTTCAGCACACTGAGCGGTGCATTAAGGACATAAGCCTTCTATGAAGCAATGAGGGCAATCCTCAGTTTACGGACCTAGTCCGCATAATTGCTACTATCAACTTTCAACTAAATTTACTCTAGGAACATATCTAAATAGTAGAACTGAAGCGCGAGCTACGACATAATTTGCGAAGACCTTTTGACTATGTTCAGGATAATTAAGTTCATCTTATGAACTCCCACTCAGATAGACATCCCTCTAGTCATCTAAGTGATTACATGATCCGAGTCAACTAGGCCGTGTCCGATCATCACGTGAGACGGACTAGTCAACATCGGTGAACATCTTCATGTTGATCGTATCTTCTATACGACTCATGCTCGACCTTTCGGTCTCTTGTGTTCCGAGGCCATGTCTGTACATGCTAGGCTCGTCAATTTAACCTAAGTGTTTCGCATGTGTTCCGAGGCCATGTCTGTACATGCTAGGCTCGGCAACACCCGGTGTATTCGAACGTAAGAATCTATCACACCCGATCATCACGTGGTGCTTCGAAACAACGAACTTTCGCAACGGTGCACAGTTAGGGGGAACACCTTCTTGAAATTTGAATGAGGGATCATCTTATTTACTACCGTCGTTCTAAGCAAATAAGATGTATAAACATGATAAACATCACATGCAATCAAAAAGTGACATGATATGGCCAATATCATATTGCTCCTTTTGATCTCCATCTTCGGGGCTCCATGATCATCATCGTCACCGCCATGACACCATGATCTCCATCATCATGATCTCCATCATCGTGTCTTCATGAAGTTGTCTTGCCAACTATTACTTCTACTACTACAGCTAACGGTTAGCAATAAAGTAAAGTAATTACATGACGTTTATGTTGACACGCAGGTCATAAATAAATTAAGACAACTCCTATGGCTCCTGCCGGTTGTCATACTCATCGACATGCAAGTCATGATTCCTATTACAAGAACATGATCAATCTCATACATCACATATCATTCATCACATTCTTCTTGGCCATATCACATCACATAGCATACCCTGCAAAAACAAGTTAGACGTCCTCTAATTGTTGTTTGCATGTTTTACGTGGCTGCTATGGGTTTCTAGCAAGAACGTTTCTTACCTACGCAAGACCACAACGTGATATGCCAATTGCTATTTACCCTTCATAAGACCCTTTTCATCGAATCCGATCCGACTAAAGTGGGAGAGACAGACACCCGCCAGCCACCTTATGCAACTAGTGCATGTTAGTCGGTGGAACCGGTCTCATGTAAGCGTACGTCTAAGGTTGGTCCGGGCCGCTTCATCCCACAATGCCGCCGAATCAAGATTGGACTAGTAACGGTAAGAATATTGAACAAAATCAACGCCCACAACTACTTTGTGTTCTACTCGTGCATAGAATCTACGCAATAGACCTAGCTCATGATGCCACTGTTGGGGAACGTAGCAGAAATTCAAAAAAATTCCTACGTGCCACCAAGATCTATCTATGGAGAGACCAGCAACGAGGGGAAGGAGAGTGCATCTACATACCCTTGTAGATCGCTAAGCGGAAGCGTTCAAGAGAACAGGGTTGAATGAGTCGTACTCGTCGTGATCCAAATCACCGGAGATCCTAGTGCCGAACGGACGGCACCTCCGCGTTCAACACACGTACAGCCTGGTGACGTTTCCCATGCCTTGATCCAGCAAGGAGAGAGGGAGAGGTTGAGGAAGACTTCATCCAGCAGCAGCACAACGGCGTGGTGGTGGTGGAGGAGCGTGGTACTCCAGCAGGGCTTCACCAAGCACCGCAAGAGACGAAGAGGGAGAGGCGTAGGGCTGCGCCAAGAAGGAGAGGAACTCGTGTGTGTTGGGCAGCCCAAACCTCAAGTATATATAAGGGAAGCGGAGGGGCTGCGCCCCCACCTAGGGTTCCCTCCCTAGGGGTGGCGGCAGCCCCCTAGATCCCATCTAGGGGCGGCCAAGGGGAGGGGAGAGGGGGAGGCGCACCAGGGTTGGCCTTAGGACCCATCTGCCCTAGGGTTTGCCCCCTTCTCCTCTCCCTTGCGCCTTGGGCCCTTGTGGGGGGGCGCACCAGCCCACCTGGGGCTGGTCCCCTCCCACACTTGGCCCATGCAGCCCTCCGGGGCTTGTGGCCCCACTTGGTGGACCCCCAGGACCCTCCCGGTGGTCCCGGTACGTTACCGATAAACCCCGAAACTTTTCCGACGACCAAAACAGGACTTCCCATATATAAATCTTTACCTCCAAACCATTCCGGAACTCCTCGTGGTGTCCGGGATCTCATCCGGGACTCCGAACAACATTCGGTAACCACGTATATCTATTCCCTATAACCCTAGCATCATCGAACCTTAAGTGTGTAGACCCTACGGGTTCGGGAACCATGCAAACATGACCGAGACGTCCTCCGGTCAATAACCAACAGCGGGATCTGGATACCCATGTTGGCTCCCACATGTTCCACGATGATCTCATTGGATGAACCACGATGTCAACGACTTAATCAATCCCGTATACAATTCCCTTTGTCTATCGGTACGATACTTGCCCGAGATTCGATCGTCGGTATCCCGATACCTTGTTCAATATTGTTACTGGCAAGTCTCTTTTACTCGTTCCGTAACACATCATCCCGTGATCAACTCCTTGATCACATTGTGCCCATTATGATGATGTCCTACCAAGTGGGCCCAGAGATACCTCTCCGTTTACACGGAGTGACAAATCCCAGTCTCGATTCGTGCCAACCCAACAGACACTTTCGGAGATACCTGTAGTGTAACTTTATAGCCACCCAGTTACGTTGTGACGTTTGGCACACCCAAAGCACTCCTACGGTATCCGGGAGTTGCACAATCTCATGGTCTAAGGAAATGATACTTGACATAAGAAAAGCTTTAGCATAGGAACTACATGATCTTGTGCTAGGCTTAGGATTGGGTCTTGTCCATCACATCATTCTCCTAATGATGTGATCCCATTATCAATGACATCCAATGTCCATGGTCAGGAAACCGTAACCATCTATTGATCAACGAGCTAGTCAACTAGAGGCTTACTAGGGACATGGTGTTGTCTTTGTATCCATACATGTATCTGAGTTTCCTATCAATACAATTATAGCATGGATAATAAACGATTATCATGAACAAGGAAATATAATAATAATCAATTTATTATTGCCTCTAGGGCATATTTCCAACAGTCTCCCACTTGCACTAGAGTCAATAATCCAGTTCACATCGATATGTGATTAACACTCAAGGTCACATCCCCATATGACTAACACCCAAAGAGTTTACTAGAGTTAATAATCTAGTTCACATTACCATGTGATTAACACTCGATGAGTTCTGGGTTCGATCATGTTATGCTTGTGAGAGATGTTTTAGTCAACGGGTCTGCAACATTCAGATCCTTATGTACTTCACAAATCTCTATGTCATCTCCTAGATGCAGCTACCACGTTCTATTTGGAGCTATTCCAAATAACTGTTCTATTATACGAATCCAGTTTACTACTCAGAATAATCTGGATTAGTGTCAAAGTTTGCATCGGCGTAACCCTTTACGACGAACTCTTTTACCACCTCCATAATCGAGAAAATTCCTTAGTCCACTAGTTACTAAGGATAACTTTGACCGCTGTCCTGTGATCCATTCTTGGATCACTCTTGTACCCCTTGACTGACTCATGGCATGGCACACTTCAGGTGCGGTACACAGCATAGCATACTGTAGAGCCTACGTCTTAAGCATAGGGGACGACCTTCGTCCTTTCTCTCTATTCTGCCGTGGTCGAGCTTTAACTTCATACCTTACAACTCAGGCAAGAACTCCTTCTTTGACTGATCCATCTTGAACACCTTCAAGATCATGTCAAGGTATGTGCTCAGTTGAAAGTACCATTAAGCGTTTTGATCTATCCTTATAGATCTTGATGCTCAATGCTCAAGTAGCTTAATCCAGGCTTTCCATTGAAAAACACTTTCCAAATAACCCTATATGCTTTCCAGAAATTCTACATCATTTCCGATCAACAATATGTTAACAACATATACTCATCGGAAATTCTATAGTGCTCCCACTCACTTCTTTGGAAATACAAGTTTCTCATAAACTTTGTATAAACCCAAAACTTTGATCATCTCATCAAAGCATACATTCCAACTCCGAGATGCTTACTCCAGTCCTTAGAAGGATTGCTGGAGCTTTGCATACTTATTAGCATCTTTCAGGATTGACAAAACCTTCCGGTTGTATCGCATACAACCTTTCCTCAAGAAAATCGTCGAGGAAACAATGTTTTGACATCCTATCTGCAAGATTTCATAAATAATGTAGTGACTGCTAATATAATTCCAACGGACTCTTAGCATCGCTACGAGTGAGAAAGTCTCATCGTAGTCAACTCCTTGAACTTGTCGGAAAACATCTTAACGACAAGTCGAGCTTTCTTAATGGTGATACTTTACCATCATTGTCCGTCTTCCTTTTAAAATCCATCTGTACTCAACAGTCTTACGACCATCGAGCCGTTCTGCCAAAGTCTACACTTTGTTTTCATACATGGATCCTCTCTCGGATTTTATGGCCTCGAGCCATTTATTGGAATCCGGGCCCACCATCGCTTCTCCATAGCTCGTAGGTTCATTGTTGTCTAGCAACATGACTTCCAAGACAGGATTACGTACCACTCTGAAGTAGTACGCATCCTTGTCATCCCACGAGGTTTGGAAGTGACTTGATCTGAAGTTTCATGATCACTATCATAAGCTTCCACTTCAATTGGTGTAGGTGCCACAGGAACAACTCCCTGTGCCCTGCCACACACTAGTTGAAGAGACGGTTCAATAACCTCATCAAGTTTCCACCATCCTCCCACTCAATTCTTTCGAGAGAAACTTTTCCTCGAGAAGGACCCGATTCTAGAAACAATCCCTTATTGCTTTCGGATCTGAGACAGGAGGTATACCCAACTGTTTTGGGTGTCCTATGAAGATGCATTTATCCGCTTTGGGTTCGTGCTTATCAGCCTGAAACCTTTTTCACATAAGCGTCGCAGCCCCAAACTTTTAAGAAATGACAGCTTCGGTTTCTCTAAGCCATAGTTCATACGGTGTCATCTCATCGGAATTACGTGGTGCCCTTTTAAAGTGAATGTGGTTGTCTCTAATGCCTAACCCATAAACTATCATGGTAATTCAATAAGAGACATCATGATATGCATCATATCCAATAGGGTGCAGTTATGATGTTCGGACACACCATCACACTATGGTGTTCCAGGCTGTATCGGTTGTGAAACAATTTCCACAATGTCTTAATTCTGTGCCAAATTCGTAATTCAGATATTCATCTCTACGATCATATCATAGACATTTTATCCTCTTGTCACGACGATGTTCAACTTCACTCTGAAATTACTTGAACCTTTCAATAATTCAGACTTATGTTTCATCAAGTAAATATA
The DNA here is from genome assembly GCF_056163025.1 of Triticum urartu. Classification (NCBI taxonomy): domain Eukaryota; kingdom Viridiplantae; phylum Streptophyta; class Magnoliopsida; order Poales; family Poaceae; genus Triticum; species Triticum urartu. The sequence continues at coordinate 9,983,504 of NC_141879.1, forward strand.
CTCAGTATCTACTCAAATCATCTGTGAAGTAAGAACATAACGATATCCACTACACGCCTCAGCACTCATTGGACTGCACACATCAAAATGTTTTACTTCCAACAAGTTGCTTTCTAGTTCCATTTTACTGAAAACGAGGCTTTCAGTCATCTTGCCCATGTGGTATGATTTGCATGTCTCAATTGATTCAAAATCAAGTGAGTCCAAACGGTCCATTTGCATGGAGTTTCTTCATGCATATACACCAATAGACATGGTTCGCATGTCTCAAACTTTTCAAAAACGAGTGAGCCCAAAGATCCATCAACATGGAGCTTCTTCATGCCTTTTATACCGATATGACTTACGTGGCAGTGCCACAAGCAGGTGGTACTATCATTACTATCTTATATCTTTTGGCATGAACATGTGTATCACTACGATCGAGATTCAATAAACCATTTGTTTTAGGTGCAAGACCATTGAAGGTATTATTCAAATAAACAGAGTAACCATTATTCTCCTTAAATGAATAACCGTATTGCGATAGACATAATCCAATCATGTCTATGCTCAACGCAAACACCAATCTCGATGGTAGAGGGAGTGTGCGATGCTTGATCACATCAAGCTTGGGAAAAACTTCCAACACATATCGCCAGCTCACCTTTTAGCTAGTCTCCGTTTATTCCATAGCCTTTTGTTTCGAGTTACTAACACTTAGCAACCGAACCGGTATCTAATACCCTGGTGCTACTAGGAGTACTAGTAAAGTACACATTATAATGCATATCCAATATACTTCTGTCGACCTAGCCAGCCTTCTCATCTACCAAGTATCTAGGGTGGTTCTGCTTCAGTGACTGTTATCCTTATTACAGAAGCACTTAGTCTCGGGTTTGGGTTCAACCTTGGGTTTCTTAACTAGAGCAGCGGCTGATTTGCCGTTTCATGAAGTATCCCTTCTTGCCCTTGCCCTTCTTGAAACTAGTGGTTTCACCAACCATCAACAATTGATGCTCCTTCTTGATTTCTACTTTTGTGGTGTCAAACATCACGAATATCTCAAGGATCATCATATATGTCCCCGATATATTATAGTTCATCACGAAGCTCTAGCAGCTTGGTGGTAATGACTTCGGAGAACCATCACTGTCTCATCTGGAAGATCAACTCCCACTCGATTCAAATGATTGTTGTACTCAGACAATCTGAGCACAAGCTCAACAATTGAGCTTTTCTCCCTTAGTTTGCAGGCTAAGAAAATCGTCGGAGGTCTTATACCTCTTGACATGGGCACAAGCCTGAAATCCCAATTTCAACCCTCGAAACATCTCATATGTTTCGCGACGTTTTAAAACGTCTTCGGTGCCTCAACTCTAAACCGTTTAACCGAACTATCACGTAGTTATCAAAATGTGTATGTTAGATGTTCGCAACATCCACAGACGACGTTCGAGGTTCAGCACACTGAGCGGTGCATTAAGGACATAAGCCTTCTATGAAGCAATGAGGGCAATCCTCAGTTTACGGACCTAGTCCGCATAATTGCTACTATCAACTTTCAACTAAATTTACTCTAGGAACATATCTAAATAGTAGAACTGAAGCGCGAGCTACGACATAATTTGCGAAGACCTTTTGACTATGTTCAGGATAATTAAGTTCATCTTATGAACTCCCACTCAGATAGACATCCCTCTAGTCATCTAAGTGATTACATGATCCGAGTCAACTAGGCCGTGTCCGATCATCACGTGAGACGGACTAGTCAACATCGGTGAACATCTTCATGTTGATCGTATCTTCTATACGACTCATGCTCGACCTTTCGGTCTCTTGTGTTCCGAGGCCATGTCTGTACATGCTAGGCTCGTCAAGTTAACCTAAGTGTTTCGCATGTGTTCCGAGGCCATGTCTGTACATGCTAGGCTCGTCAACACCCGTTGTATTCGAACGTAAGAATCTATCACACCTGATAATCACGTGGTGCTTCGAAACGACGAACTGTCGCAACGGTGTACAGTTAGGGGGAACACCTTCTTGAAATTTTAATGAGGGATCATCTTATTTACTACCGTCGTTCTAAGCAAATAAGATGTATAAACATGATAAACATCACATGCAATCAAAAAGTGACATGATATGGCCAATATCATATTGCTCCTTTTGATCTCCATCTTCGGGGCTCCATGATCATCATCGTCACCGGCATGACACCATGATCTCCATCATCGTGTCTTCATGAAGTTGTCTCGACAACTATTACTTCTACTACTACAGCTAACGGTTAGCAATAAAGTAAAGTAATTACATGACGTTTATGTTGACACGCAGGTCATAAATAAATTAAGACAACTCCTATGGCTCCTGCCGGTTGTCATACTCATCGACATGCAAGTCGTCATTCCTATTACAAGAACATGATCAATCTCATACATCACATATCATTCATCACATTCTTCTTGGCCATATCACATCACATAGCATACCCTGCAAAAACAAGTTAGACGTCCTCTAATTGTTGTTTGCATGTTTTACGTGGCTGCTATGGGTTTCTAGCAAGAACGTTTCTTACCTACGCAAAACCACAACGTGATATGCCAATTGCTATTTACCCTTCATAAGGACCCTTTTCATCGAATCCGATCCGACTAAAGTGGGAGAGACAGACACCCTCCAGCCACCTTATGGAACTAGTGCATGAGTCGGTGGAACCGGTCTCACGTAAGCGTACGTGTAAGGTTGGTCCGGGCCGCTTCATCCCACAATGCCGCCGAATCAAGATTGGACTAGTAACGGTAAGAATATTGAACAAAATCAACTCCCACAACTACTTTGTGTTCTACTCGTGCATAGAATCTACGCAATAGACCTAGCTCATGATGCCACTGTTGGGGAACGTAGCAGAAATTCAAAAAAATTCCTACGTGCCACCAAGATCTATCTGTGGAGAGACCAGCAACGAGGGGAAGGAGAGTGCATCTACATACCCTTGTAGATCGCTAAGCGAAAGCGTTCAAGAGAACGGGGTTGAAGGAGTCGTACTCGTCGTGATCCAAATCACCGAAGATCCTAGTGCCGAACGGACGGCACCTCCGCGTTCAACACACGTACAGCCCGGTGACGTCTCCCATGCCTTGATCCAGCAAGGAGAATGGGAGAGGTTGAGGAAGACTTCATCCAGCAGCAGCACAACGGCGTGGTGGTGGTGGAGGAGCGTGATACTCCAGCAGGGCTTCACAAAGCACCGCAAGAGACGAGGAGGGAGAGGGGTAGGGCTGCGCCAAGAAGGAGAGGAACTCGTGTGTGTTGGGCAGCCCAAACCTCAAGTATATATAAGGGAAGGGGAGGGGCTGCGCCCCCACCTAGGGTTCCCTCCCTAGGGGTGGCGGCAGCCCCCTAGATCCCATCTAGGGGCGGCCAAGGGGAGGGGAGAGGGGGAGGCGCACCAGGGTGGGCCTTAGGGCCCATCTGCCCTAGGGTTTGCCCCCTTCTCCTCTCCCTTGCGCCTTGGGCCCTTGTGGGGGGCGCACCAGCCCACATGGGGCTGGTCCCCTCCCACAATTGGCCTATGCAGCCCTCCGGGGCTTGTGGCCCCACCTGGTGGACCCCCGGGACCCTCTCGGTGGTCCCCGTACGTTACCGATAAACCCCAAAACTTTTCCGGCGACCAAAACAGGACTTCCCATATATAAATCTTTACCTCCGAACCATTCCGGAACTCCTCGTGATGTCCGGGATCTCATCCGGGACTCCGAACAACATTCGGTAACCACGTATATCTATTCCCTATAACCCTAGCGTCATCGAACCTTAAGTGTGTAGACCCTACGGGTTCGGGAACCATGCAGACATGACCGAGACGTCCTCCGGTCAATAACCAACAGCGGGATCTGGATACCCATGTTGGCTCCCACATGTTCCACGATGATCTCATCGGATGAACCACGATGTCAAGGACTTAATCAATCCCGTATACAATTCCCTTTGTCTATCGGTACGATACTTGCCCGAGATTCGATCGTCGGTATCCCGATACCTTGTTCAATATCGTTACTGGCAAGTCTCTTTTACTCGTTTCGTAACACATCATCCCGTGATCAACTCCTTGATCACATTGTGCACATTATGATGATGTCCTACCAAGTGGGCCCAGAGATACCTCTCCGTTTACACGGAGTGACAAATCCCAGTCTCGATTCGTGCCAACCCAACAGACACTTTCGGAGATACCTGTAGTGTAACTTTATAGCCACCCAGTTACGTTGTGACGTTTGGCACACCCAAAGCACTCCTACGGTATCCGGGAGTTGCACAATCTCATGGTCTAAGGAAATGATACTTGACATAAGAAAAGCTTTAGCATACGAACTACATGATCTTGTGCTAGGCTTTGGATTGGGTCTTGTTCATCACATCATTCTCCTAATGATGTGATCCCGTTATCAATGACATCCAATGTCCATGGTCAGGAAACCGTAACCATCTATTGATCAACGAGCTAGTCAACTAGAGGCTTACTAGGGACATGGTGTTGTCTATGTATCCACATATGTATCTCAGTTTCCTATCAATACAATTCTAGCATGGATAATAAACGATTATCATGAACAAGGAAATATAATAATAATCAATTTATTATTGCCTCTAGGGCATATTTCCAACACCCGGGGGTCCACCAAGTGGGGCCACCAGCCCCGGAGGGCTGCATGGGCCAAGTGTGGGAGGGGACCAGCCCCAGGTGGGCTGGTGCGCCCCCCCCCCCCCCCACCAAGGCCCAAGGCGCAAGGGAGAGTGGAAGGGGGCAAACCCTAGGCTCAGATGGGCCTAAGGCCCACCTAGTGGTGCGCCCCCCTCTCTCCCCCCTTGCCCCCCCCCCTAGATGGGATCTAGGGCTGGCCGCCACCCCTAGGGGTGGAAACCTAGGTGGGGGCGCAGCCCCTCCCCTCCCCCTATATATACTTGAGGTTTTGGGCTGCCAGAGACACGATTCAATCTCCTTCTTGGCGCAGCCCTACCCCTCTCCCTCCTCGTCTCTTGCAGTGCTTGGCGAAGCCCTGCTGGAGTACCACGCTCCTGCGCCACCACCACGCCGTCGTGCTGCTGCTGGATGGAGTCTTCCCCAACCTCTCCTTCTCCCCTTGCTGGATCAAGGCGTAGGAGACGTCACCGGGCTGTACGTGTGTTGAACACGGAGGTGCCGTCCGTTCGGCACTAGGATCTTCGGTGATTTGGATCACGACGAGTACGACTCCATCAACCCCGTTCACTTGAACGCTTCTGCTTAGCGATCTACAAGGGTATGTAGATGCACTCTCCTTCCCTCGTTGCTAGACTTCTCCATAGATTGATCTTGGTGATGCGTAGAAAATTTTGAATTTCTGCTACGTTCCCCAACAGGGGGGGGTATAGCGTTGGATGGCCGACGCCTGGTCGGACGTGTCTACGGATATTTTATCAGGTGCATTCGGTGATTCATGTTGGAGATACCCTCAGTCCCATTCTATGATGTATGTACTCCCAATAGACTGCCGACATCCCTCGACGGGCGTTGCCATTGGCTGCCTACTGGAGCGGCGCCACCACCGCTTACCACCTCACGTCCAACAGAGTGGGAGACGGAGAGGAGGGGTTGCCCGTTAAGGCCTTCTTTGATTCATAGGATAGGAATTTTATAGGAATGGGAAAATCATAGAAAGTGAGATGACATGCATGTCAATTCCTATAGAGAAAGAGATGTCATTTGGTGCATAGGATAGGATTTTTTCCATTAAGTCTGGGCTAATGTTTTTTTCCTCCAAAACGTGAATGATTGATTCCTATCCTACATAGGAATAGGAATCCATTCCTACAAAACAATGGGCTTCAAAGGAATTTTTCCTTTGCAAATCCTATCCTATAGAATTCTTATAAAAATTCTACAACCCAAAGGAGGCCTAAGACGGGGATGGTTGGGATGCGGGCCTTGTCAACGCTTGGTGGGTGGCCCCGTCGGCTGGAGCTACGGGTGGTGTGCGACCATTTGAGTCTGGAGTGATCAGCAATGGTGTGGCTACTTTGCCTACAGCATTGAATGGGTGGCATGTCGGAGCCGCCGGATGGGCCGAGCTGACCCCTAGGGCGTGGTCACCATCTGTTATGACCTTGCATGTTGGGGCTCGAAGAGGAGGGAGCGGGGATGAGAGGAGATTAGAGATTATTTATTTGTATCTGTACGTGTACCAGTGATGGTTTATTTATTTGTATATTTCTTCTTGATACGACAATAGTTCACCTTTTTGGAATAAAAAAAACTTAAGACAACAAAAATGTGAATTTAGAAGAACCATGCCAACATTTGAATATGGAAAAAATAGATACCTGCACGATAAATGAAATGAGCAGATTTAGGATGTTAAATATGTTGTAGGCAATTGCATAAGAAGGGGTGTTAAAAAATGAGATAAAGTTGAAAAAATTAAATAAAAAGCCAAGCGCACATGTCATGCGCGGAGGTAAATCTGTTGACAATGATTTTATCATTGATCATTTGTTAAGTTGCTAATTGTGCAGTGCCGCACAATGGGCCACCGTCTCACCAATTTGTGTGCTCCCTTAAGGGCACGAACGGGTCGTTATATTCCTCCCTTATAAACAAGGCCTGGTATCCTTAACTTGCCGATGTGGGACTAAAACACCTTCTCGCGTGAACAAAGAACTGCACTCGTTCAGGTTAGGATGGGTTGGAACATGCCTGACGGCCTAACAAAACTCACCGGTGTACATGTCCAGAGTCTCTGTTTTCTGCTTTTTGCTCATTTGGAAGTATCATTAGATGCTGATTTAGGATGTTAGATGCTGTGGCAGAGTAAAACTCTCCAAGTTTTGTTAGTAATGAAGCCGGGGTAGACCCTTGATCAGTGGATCTTATCCAAAGAAAATTATACTCGTAATGAATCATTTCTTATATAGTATCGACGTGATTGATACCATCAAACCAGGCTTCAGATAAACCATTCTTCTTGTTTGCATGAATGCAGTTGCCAGTCTGGTCTTGGCTTTACTTTACTAGACCCCAGAATTAAACTACTCTATTGCAAACCTTTGTATTTTCGTTGTTTAGATCACTAAAGTAGCGATCTAAGCGATCTTAAATTTATTAACAGAGGGAGTATTTTACACTGAATGTGTTGTGACCAAGGGTTTATTAACTAGTTATAATTGATTTTTGTCGGTTAGTCCTGATCTAATGTTGCTCTTATTGGTAAACATTAAACCAAATGATGCCAAATCCCATGTTGCTTCCTTTTATCTTTTCGATCTTCCATTCTTCCGAATCGACCATGGTTTATTTGTTGGAGTCGCTTATTTTCAGTCGACAGAAAAAAAATTCAATTGTAGTCGATTCTGTCCGTCATCGTCTATCTTTCTCCTATGTCATTGACGTCGACCTTTTAGCTATGTATTTGAAAAAAAAACATCATATACTTTGAAACATGTTTAACATATATCAAGAAATGTTATACTTATAATAAAAAATAACAATGTGTATTAAAAAAGTAGACATGTGTTAAAAATAAAAAAATAAAAAACCTATGAAAACTGAAAATAAAAACAAAGAAAACCAAAGAGATATTAAACAGAAAAATAAGAACTAAAGAAAACAAAGAAAAAACCAACAATAATAGTGAAAATCAATAAGAATAATATATATAAATAAATCAAAAACTCAGCGCATGTGCCAAGATTCCGCGGGGAGCCAAGCAGCGCATGTGCCAAGCTTCTTTCACAAGGCAAGGAGAGGAGAACTCATGTGCGGGTTTCCGAATTCGCCGAATTGCACGGAGGCAGCAACAACATGTGGACGGAGACGGCCTCTGTGTGCGGGTGCGTGGGACATGGATCAACCACGCAAGGATGCACTGCAAAACGGCATATATATGCTTGATTTAATTGCTTGTTTCTTTTTTAACACGCTTTAATTGCTTGTTGGATCGCTATTTGTTCGCGTGCCAACAAAAATGCCAGGAGAAGAACAAGAATGAAGAGAAGAGGAGCTATTGTTAGTGCAAAGAGAATTTTCTTTTGTGTGGAAATTTCAGAGAGAATCTATTGCAATGCCATATAGTTATTATTACAATTGCATAATTTTCCGATGCGCTATTATTCGTGGCTGTTAATTGGTTGCGTTGTCCATCTTCACTACAAAATCAGTGCTCCCAAATCCATTTTTTCCAAAATTTTCAAACCTCTGATTATGTTATTTTGTCCAGAGCTCCTTCGATGGCACATCGCCATGAAATTTTCCATGAACCTATAAAAGGCTCGAGCATGGTTGGCATCAATTTTTTACGTCGAATTTACTCTTCACATGAACAAAGTAGATGAACTCGGGCTCAGAAACCTGCTGCAATATTTCCCCGCAAAAAAGATAATATACCTTGGATATTGGGACTGCTACACTCATTCGAGATGAGCATCCCTTTGTCATCTGGCTAGCACGTGTAACACAGAAGAATGGCATCTTTTCCCGAGCTACTGGAGCTTGAACCAAAGCTACTGAACCTTTTCCTTTTTCTTTTCTGTTTTCCTTTTCTTTCTGTATTTTTTCTTCTTGACCTTTTCACCTTTTTTTGCATTTTTCTTTCCATGAACATTTTTTGTTCATCTAGTTCAAAACATGTACAACCATGTACAAAACTGTTAAACAATTCAAAAAATATTCATCAGATTCCATTCTTTTTGCTCATCAGATATAAAAATGTTCATCTAAATTCACAAAAATTCATCAAAGTAAAAAATTGTTCGTTCAATTTTATTTTTGGTCATTGTTTTCAAAACATGTTCATCAAATCAAAAAAAAAATCATCATTTTTCAAAAAAACACCAAATTCAAAAAAAATCATTGATTTAAAAATTTCGTCATTATTCTTGTAAAATTTTCTAGAATATAAAAATTGTAAATCAACTTCAAAAACTGTTCATCAAATTAAAAAATTTGTTCATCAAATACAAAAAAATCGTCATTATTAAAAAATACTCATAAAAATCTATCATCATAAAACTAAAAAATGTTCATTCTTTTTTAGATCACAAACATTTTTTGAATTCAAGAAATGTTTTTAATAGTTCACAATTTTTTGGAATTTTTAGAACTTGTTGTAATCCCGAATTATTTTAACAGAATAAAAAATTATAAATAAATTAAAAGTAAAAAACGAAAACGAAATAAAAACAGGGAGAGCACCACCCATGCATGGGCCGGCCCAACAGGGTGCGCTGGGCTGGAGGGTGCGCGCTATCGCGACTGGGGGCGCCTCACGTGCCAAATAAGGGCTCACGACGAGTAGCACCGGTGGGAGGAGAACTCGACTCCTACTCCACACTCCTTCGACCCCCAGGGGCTTGAAATAGCGCCGCCTGGGGGCGTGCCGGCGAAAAAATCAACATGGGGCGGTTTTCCCAGCCGTCGTCCCAAGGCCGCCCTAGATGCTGTTTTTTTGAAAACTAAACTCGGACAAAATCCGGCCAAACACGACACAAATTTGGCCAAACTAGGCGATTTCATTGATATTTGTACAAAAACAAAACATAATTTAAATACTAACTAAAACCATAACTAAATACTACTACTACGACGCAGCCACCGCTCGCCTTCTACATGCCGAGGAGCCTGTAGAACTTGGTGTAGTCACCGTCGTCGTCGTCGCCGTCATCATCGGCGTCGTCCCTGCTGCACCCCTGACCAGCATCGCCGATGCATGAGGGGTTGGACGGCCCGGGCGGCTCCTTGTTGCTATCGCCGAGGATGACGACGCCGCCCTCCTCGCGTCAGCGACGCCGAGCGCCGATCTGCTCGAGGGCGCAGCGCTGGCGCACCATCTCCTCACAGACGTATTCCTCCCACGCACATTTGAGGGCGGTCTCGTCAGCGGCGGCTATGGCCTCGTGATCCTTCTTCACGGGGAGCAACCCCGGCTCGGTCTTCGGCCTGACGAGGCGGGAAGAGGGAGGAGAGGGGCCACGGCCGCCCTCGTTGATGACGAGGGCACCGCCGCGGGTGGGCGCCCAAGCGGCGTCTGCTGTGGCTCCGGCTTGAAGGGGCGGAGCGCCAGGGATCCGGAGGAAAGGGAGCCAGAGCCCGATGACGAGGAGGTCGTTGTTTCCAATTGCCGCGACATCCAGGAGCTGCCGCAGTGGCGACGGAAGGAGGGGCGCACTAGGTACTCCAAGCACGGCGTGTTGCCGGCCTTGATGTGCTCGAGGACAGCTTCGAGGGTGCGGCCGGAGACGCCCCACCATTGGCTCCGCCCCTCAGAGTTGAGGTAGCCGCGGGGCTTGACGCCTTCCATGGCGGCGAGCTGGTCTTCGTGGCGGTGGTCGAAGTACGCCGTCCACAGCGTGTGGCTGACGGGGGCGTACCTCGGCTGGTTCCGCGCTTGCTCCGGCAGCAACGACCGGTGCGCTGATCAGCACCAGCGGGCGCCGGAGGCACCGGGACACCTCCGCTGCTCAACCTCCACGAGCCCGGCACCTTCATGTCCGGCGGCGCCGGATAGTCGGCCTCGTAGAGGAAGCGTGCCTCGTCCTCTTGCAGGTGGCGGCAGCCGAAGCCGTTGGTCGCCGCACTATCGCCTGGATAGCGCTCGGCCATGGTCATCGGCGAGGGAGAGAGGGGAGACGCGCGTCGGCGGTGAGAGGGCGAGGGGTGTCGGCGGTGAGATGGCGAGGGACATCGGCGGCGAGAGGGGGGAAGAGGGTCTGTGGCGAGGGAGTGTGCGTTCCCCGGCGAAGGGAGAGGCGGCCTTTATAGTCGCGGGTGGGCGGCGAGAGGGCGGCCGCCGTGTATACGCATGGCGGGAGCGGACGGGACACGCGTCGGCGCGCCTTCACTGCGCCGCCCGTGAGGGATCAATAGAAGGCTGACCGGCACGGCACTGAGGCGATGAGGGCGACGAAGGCGTCGATTCGCTGACTTGGCAGGCCCACTTGTTTCCGGCCAACAACCATTTCCCCGGTGCCTCCAGGCACCCCAGCGCGCCGGGTTCGATCTGGGTCCGCTGGCGCCAAATTCGTCCCTAAACGGCGAAAAATGGGCTTCTGGTGACGTGACCGGGCCGATTTTTCGACGCCGGAGATAAAAAAGGCCTTGGGGGTCTTGTTGGGAGCACGGCTGGAAATGCTCTTTTGCGCTAGTTTTTGTCGTTTTGTCAAAGCGGGGCACACCATTCGATCAGGTTGGACCGGCCGATCAAATAGTTTTTGCAGGAGGTTCTCCCTGGTTTGTGAAGTTCTAGAAGCTTACTAGGCCTTCTTTTTTTTTCTTTTTCTGGACTGGTTATTTTTTGTTTTATTTCATTTTTTCTTTTCTCTATTCTTTTTCATTTTTCATTTTTTTCTGCCTATTTCACCCCTTTTCTTTTCTTTTCTTTTTCTTTGTTATGTGGGCGGGCTTTTTAGAAATTGAACTTTTCTTCAGATTTGTGAACCTTTTAGAATTCATGTACTTTTTCAAATGCATGTTTTTCAAATGCATGTAGTATTTTCAAATTAGTGATTTTTTAGCCAAAATAGTGAACATTTTCCAAATCCATGAAGTAAATTGATGAACTAGTTTCAAATCCGTGATTTTGTTTCCAAATTTATGATTTTTTTAAATCAACGATCTCTTTGAAAAATCATAAAATTTGAAAATTTCCACAATGTTTTTTTAATTCGTGATTATTTTTCAAGAATAACCGACTTTTTTTGATTTCATGATTTTTTTGAATTTGCGCAAAAAAATTGAGTCTGTGAATTTTTTATTTCAAGAACTTTCTTTGTGTATGTTTCGTTAATTAATTTTTGGAATTTTTATTTCCTTTTCCTTTTTGTCCAAAAGCCAACGGTTGACCGGCCGACTAGTCAACCATTGACCAAACGAACTAGGTGCACCTCGTATGATAGGTCGGATCATATCATCGGCGCGTGGATACCAGAAGCCCTAACCAGCACATAAGGGGACTATTACGAGGTCTGGAGCAGAAGGATACTTTCGAGGTTATTTGATGGTAGGGCACCCAATAGGGCAAAAAATATGGCCATATAATAGGGCACAATTGCCGCAACAGCCGCTCGAAAATAACATAACTGCAAGGCAGCCGCATCAACAATTTCTTGCCCACATTTTATATAGGACAAAACAAATACATGAACAACAATATATTAAAACCAATGTTCAAAATATCATCTGATTCACCGATTTATCATCTAGTTTACCACTTATCAATGGGTGACCGCTAAGTTTATACCTTACCTTTTCTAATCATTTGAGCCAATTTATCGCTCAGACAAGTGATTAATCAGGAATCTAGGGATTAATTGGGCTGGTCCCTTGTGTTTAGAAACCCAAAAAGGGTCTCCCGTTTAGTAGACTGTCGCACATTACATTTTATCCCCCATTCCATAGGCCATGCATTGTAGTGTTGTCCCATTTTATTTGTCATCATTCATTGTTTGACATGTAATATGTAGTTATATATTGATATAGTGTTGTCATATTTAAATGCTTACAAACACACCGATGGTTTTTTTTCCATTTTTACCTTATTAGTGCTCGGAACCTAGGAATTACATGCAAAACCGGACCAATTAATATTCGACCGATAAAAAATATTAGTAGTATTTGAAAAAGTAGATACGACAAAGACGTATCAGATATCCCCCGTGTGGCATGAGTCAGAATCCCTCTCGAGGGAACCGAATATCCGTCTGCACAGACGGTTCCATAGAAAGGGTTCCGGCAGGCCCATGATCGAGCCCAGGTGCCTTGGACAACCACTCGGAATTTGATGATACGCCCACATTCGGGCCGTGAGACGTCTTCTCCAGAAGAGATTGAAAAATGGGCGGTATCACCGAGTCTTCTTCCCAGCTGCTCAATGTTTGTCCCTCCGCAGGCATGAACAAAGTGAGTCTGCCGAGGTCTCTTGCTCGAACCTCAGATCCGTTGATCAGTCGGACGTCTTGCCGGAAGAAAGCACACACCAACTCTCCAGCGAGACCTCGACCGACTCGGGTGCTACTGTCGAGTTTATAAATACGGGGTAGGCCCAAGTATACGAATGGCCCATCGGAGGCCCATGATCGCATAATATACTGTCCAAAAGGCAATGGCTTCATCATCAGCCCATCAGAGATAAGGTGGCCCAAATCCGCACTAAGCCCCAACAGTCGGACTGCGGCTCAGCCGACTGTCGAGTGCCAACACTCGGACGAAGATGGAGGGAGTTGTCAGCTAGACCATTAGTCAGCTGTCTACTAGACCATCTCTTGGCCACGATGTCTTGATGACGGTTGTTATCCAACAGCAATATAACCCGGTTAAATACGGCAGCTACCAGTAGTAAATGTCATGAAACAGTCGGACACACCTGAGGTCATGAATAGCATTAATACCAGTCCTTTATGCACCTCTACCTGGCGCACTTTATATAAGCAAGGAGGGAAGCCCGGGGCTGAAGGTTGAACTTCCACACTTTGTACCTCCGCTGCAGAGGGCCTCAACCTGTATAAATCCTTGAGTGTACTCTTAACCGCGCCGTTCACTAGATACCATTGCCTCTACATTCCTACCTCCTAGTATTATCAAGATTATATCCATGACAGGCATAATAGCTTCTATAACAACCAAATCGATTTCATTAGATGCTTCGCAAAATATGTTTTCATAATGTAACTTATTTGTCTTTCAAAAAAAAGTAACTTATTTGGTTTTATAGATGGTGAAGCACTTTTCTACAAACGTAATGTAGAATGAAGTGGAAAAATCGATGTTTTTTTTAGTATGATGGATCCTTTTTAGTACAAGCAAATTACAACAAACGGGGGCCAACCTATTGTACCTCTTACATTGTGGGGATATCCAGAAATACTCTAAAACTTTACATTACGTGCACCCATGCATCTGCAAGGAAGAACGTATACTTATAAACTTAGAATCAATAAAAGAAGCTTTGACAAATTACACGGTACTGCTGGGTTGGTATTGTCTTTCATTCGATGCGCCGTTTGAGGATCTTGGCCCACAACCCATTCTTCATCTTGAGCACAACTGATGGCTTTGGCTCTACAACGTGCCCTCCCACCATTTCAAAATCGAAGTTCCACACCATGGCGGCAACGACACTCTTCATCTGCTCTACCGAGATGTGCTTGCCCAAGCACGATCTCGGCCCGGCGTTGAATGCTAGGAACTTGTAGGATGGTACGTACAGAAGCTTGCCGTCCTCTTTGACCCACCTTTCTGGGCGGTACTCCGTGCAATCCTTGCCCCACACACCTTCCATCCTGCCCATTGAGTAGAGTGAAATCAGGATGGTTTCACCCCTTTGCACCTTGTGACCGCTCGGCAGTATGTTGTCGGTCATCACCGTCTTGCGCTCGATGGGGCCCGGTGGGTACAGCCTCATGGATTCGAACAATGCCGCGTGCAGGTAGACGATCGGTTCGGTCTCCTCTGGCTCAAAGATCATCATGTGGTTGCCGCTGGTGGTGGTTGCTTTGTGCATGGCAATGGGAGCTAGTTCTCTTCTGATGCTCGACACGACGTGTGGGTGTTTGATGAGGTTGTAGAAGAGCCAGGTGAGGGTCGTGCCGACCGTGTCACGCCCAGCAAACATGTAGTTGATCAGGGTCGCGTACAGGAAAGCATTAGGTTTTCCGTGGTCGTCGGTATACTCTGGGTCATGGATGTAGGAAGAAACAATTTGTACCTTCTTTTTATCTTGCTCTTTATCCATGTCCATGTGGACTGGTCCGTCTCTCCACTTCTTCATCATCTCTCTGACAAATCGGTGCAGTTCCAATTGCGCTGCGGCGAGCTTCCGCTCCGGGCCAATTTTTAGACACTTCATCAACTTCCAGCAAGATTACATCAAACACCCACACGTCGTGTCGGACACCATGTTCCGGATGAAGCCTACATCCATGACAGCTTCCATGGCGTCCGGCACAATTACAGGTGGCATATCGGCGGTCAGAAGGCCAGGGTCGACCCCGAAGACCGACATGGCCGTCATGTCGAATGTGAACCTGGTAAACAGGTCCTGCATATCCAACGAGGTTAGGCTCTCCATGCGCGCCAAGAAGGGGAGGAGGCCGTTCTCCAGCTTATCGCGGCAGCAGCGGGCCATGTGAGCCAGCAGCTGTGGGCTCGACATGAGGTGCTGCACTCTGCCACGCTGGCGGCGCCATGACTCGCCGTCCGCGTTGAAGAAGCTGTTCCCCATGGCGTCGAAGATGGCAGCGAACTCCTCGCCCTTGGGATAGTTGGTGAAGTTCGAGGCGAAGATGTGGCGGACATTCGTCGGGTCGCAGGTGACGAAGAAGTACATGGCAGGCCCACGAAACACAAAGCTACTGCCGGCAGCGGCGAGCAAGGAGGTGGCGTAGTCATGGAAGCGGTGGAGGTTAGCGACAACGGAAGGGAGCATTCCAACCAGGGGCCATTCCGCTGGAAGCGTTGGGACAGTCTTTGAACTCCTCAACTTGATGAAGCAGAAGAGCAAGGAGAGAAGCAAGACAAGAAAGGAGACGAGGAGGTGGTGTAGCTCTAGCGACGACAAGAGTGCCATTGTTTTCCTTGCTACTCAATGACAAATGCTTGAGAATTACGTAGAATTTATAGATTCTTTGCTTGTGCATGCAATATACTAGTACCTGTTGCAGGAAGGCCTTATAGATTATTAATGTAGGTCGTCGGAAGGAACATGATGCTGAGAAGCTTCCAGCCGGGGGCCGGGATCACTAAGGGGGTGTTTGGTTGAGAAGTCCTAGGACTTTTTCTAGTCCCAAGGACTAATCAAAAAAGACTCTCTAGTAGAGTCTTTTTCTAATCCCTGTAGAAAAAGTTCCTCTCGTTTGGTTTCTAGGGACTTTTTCTAGTTTCGGAGACTAAAAAGTCCGTGAACCAAACACCCCTAACTGTCCTCCTGTCCTTTTCCAATAATCGGGTGTGTACGTGATTCATGGGCGTGTATATCGACCATTCAGCCAACTCTCAACCGCCAGCTCCCTGACCGTACCGTGCCAACGTCAATTTATGGACAGGCTGCACCTCCACTTCGCTCGACTGCTGGTGCTCTACTCTTCTTCTCCAAATTACTGTTCCAGTGATGCCAAGAATATGTTAACAAAATCTCACGGATATACATTGACTATGCAATCTACCTAGTCTTATTTGTAAATGTCATTACATTTGGTCCACATTTTACTTTACTGTAATCAAATAATATGTTCACGTTATTAATTCTATACTTCTAGCCCGCACATCGGACGGGCCACATTGCTAGTTTCTATAAATTGGAGCATAACCATGGCCTCAAAGCATCAACTAAATCATTGTTGCATATGATGACCATTAACTGGGAATCCATGATTGCGCGTGTTAGAGAAAGAGAGATGACAGAAATGACTCCAGAACACCTGGCCGGAAAGAGACATCACGTGGACCCATGCACGATCCACGCGCTGTCACATGCATGCACAGAACCATGGATGAAATACTCAGGCAATTCGCTGGTACATGGAGTTGTTTATATTGGCTTTCTCTGTGAACTACCTTCTTCGTAAAGTAGTCACCTAAAACATCTTATAGAAGTTCACAGAGGGAGTATTTTTCTTTTCTTTTTGAAGGTGACTACGTTTAGTAAATTTGCAAACATATGCAATGTTTGTGTTGCTTTCTCTATGAATGACATATGTCACATCTGATAACAAAGTTATTGCTATTTTATTCTTTTGGGAAGATAAACTATCAACATCAGAACCCATAACCAAATCGACAAGTTTCGCTGATAAAACAAGCATGTTATGGAAAATCAGGCAAATGAGCATGTTCATTGATATCGACCAAAAGAGGGACTGCCGCATGTTTCATTTACTTCTTTTCTACTAAAAATAGAAATATAGCACAGTCCACAAATCGATTAGTTATTTTTTACCGAAACACATACCTCTATGGCGCTCCACAAATCGATTGTGTTTGCCAAGACACAGGCAACCGTTTTGAAGTACGTAAAAAGATGACGCAAGTGCGTACAAAAGAAGATGGTGTTGCACAAAAAATAAGTTTTGTGCATAATAAACAAAACAAATCTACATGCACCAAAAAACGATAATCAAAACCCTTGTAAAAATATAAATACAAATTCAAAATGAGCATATAGACAACAAACACAAATAATCAAAACTCTTACAAAAAAATAAGCAAAAAAAATTATGTACCTACCCAAAACAAAGTATAATGGCTGATGATAGTTTATCTTCCCGAAAGAGCAAAATAAAGATAATATTGTTAACAGAGGTTCCAACAATTATTATAAAGAAAGCAATCGTAGGATGGAGGGGAACTTTTGGTCTATGGGGACATATACACCCTATATGGGAAAATAATTTAGTAATTCAACAAAAAGTCAAAAAAAATCTGAAAATATTTTTGAAATAAACTAGACCATACATTGTACTTGTGAGAAAAGTTTCACAAAAAGAAAACCCCCCTTTGACTTCTTTTCAAAAAAGACAAAAAATTGACCAAAATAGTGTGAATAGTGACCTATAATAGCAAATAATTTTTTTTTTCGCTGTGAAGTCAACGTTGATTTTTATTTCGTGAAAATTTACATACTAGTGCAAAAGTAAGTCAAGTTTATTCTAAAAAAAATTCTGAACTATTTTGACTTTCTGTTTAATTATTAAAAAATCCCCATATAGGGTATATATACAATCAGGAATTGAAGTGTATTTCCCATGGACGAGTATTTGTGCCATGGCTCTATGCATGAATGCGTCGACACGTCAATCATGCATGGGTTCATGTGCCCTCTCTTTCAGGCCAGCCATTCCAGGGTCAACTCTCTCCTCTCTGTTTCCAAGAGCATTAATTAACCTACAACCAGTCTCTCTCTCTCTCTCTCTCTCTCTCTCTCTCTCTCTCTCCAGCACGCACAATCATGGTGTACCCATCCAAACCCTGTGTGGCAGCCCATGATGTTCAATCTTGACCATTAATTACTTATGCGAGTGCCTAGATTTTGATGGTCTTGTTGATGCTTTGATGCAATGCAACTTCGACGACTGTGCAACTTGTACTAGTAGTTGCTCACATTTATATAAAATGCTTGTCATCGTGCTTCCCGGCACCAGAGGACGGTGCCATTGTTGCAGTACAACATAGGATGAGCGGCCTGCTCTTCACGACATGTCTGGCAAAATAAACGAACGGTTGCGGGATTCGGAGAAGAAGAACGTTAGCGGTGGACGGATTGCTTGGTGGGGTTCTAGCATGTCCATAAATGTTGGTACAGTTAGGGATTTGTCTATTGTGAGTTGAGGGATGGAAATTGAACGCCCTTGATCGGCGTCAAATATGTTATCATTCTGATAACAATGATTGAACCTCACTTCGGATGAAGAGTAGTCAAAGGATCAGTAGGCGCGACTTTGAAGACTTTGAGCACTTATAGTGGGGAGTATCATATACTAGTAACATGCATATGATACTAGCGTATGATACTATCTTTATAGTGCATAGTATCATAGAGTAGTATCATAGGTGATCATATTTATTGTCATACATGACACAAAGTAGTATAGCATTTAACGTATCTACCTATGTTACTTTAATCCTCTCTCTTTCTTCTTTAATTCTCTGCCACATCAGCATGTTTGTTATTTCTGAGTGCATGATACCGGCTAAGATGATACCATCGCTATGGCCAGCCTTACGGGGGTACTGGCAATGTCATGCCCCCGAGGTATAGCTACGGTGTACATAAGAGGTCTGACCACCATAGAGCAGTCCAAGCCTGCTACTCGAAGTTCACCGGCAATACAGGGTGCATCGCCACTTCGGGGTACAAGACAGGCACTCTGTTACGCAAATATCTAGGTCTTCTGTATTTTATGCATCTACCAACCGACACCGGACCTATAAACCTAGCCATAGTTGACATACTACACCGTAAATAGAATCATCCAAGGAAAACATCCCATAGCTTAAGAATGTAAAACGTAGACCATTGCCATCTATCTTGACTATTGTTTTAGATTCATGAAAGGTACTGCGTCAGATGACCAAGTTCTTCCTCTGCCATAGATAATACATCAGATGACCACATCTAACATTCAGTCCCTTGTGGGCAATGACCTCATCCTCTATAATTATTTCCTCTGCCATAGGTGATCACACTAGTGCAGAACCGGGCAATAGCACCGCTTCGTAAGGCCCTTTAGTGCCGGTTTAGGAACCGACACTAAAGTTTCGGCACTAAAGTCCCCCCCCCCCTTTAGTACCGGTTCAGTACGAACCAGTGCTAAAGGGCAACCACGTGGCAGGAGCCAGCTCCAGGGGCCGGGAGCCCTTTAGTACCGGTTGGTAACACCAACCGGTACTAAAATGTTTGGGGGTTTTTTGGTTTTATGATTTCTTTTTCATTTAATTTTGTGTTTTCCATTTTAATTCTTTTTCGTTTGCTGGTATTTTACGGTACTACACATTGTACACGTTATGCATATATATATATATATATATATATATATATAAATAGAATTTCTAGTAGAATCAATCATATATATATATCATCAATGTCTCACAAACCATATTAATTCACACATACACACATGTATAGCTATATACAATTTCTCCTACATATGCATGTTGCCTTCGGAGCCAGTGGCATTAGCCTAATTGGTGCCTTCGGAGCACGATGACAATTGGAAGTGGTTCATGACCTGGTCGATGGGGGCGGTAGCGGGTAATAGTATTCTCCCTTCGGATTTATGACCTGGTCGAGCAAAAATCCCGCTATTTCCTCTTGAAGTGCTTCTACGCGCTCCGTTTCTAGGAGCTTGTCCCGCACCTCTTTGAACTGTTAAGAAGGAGATCAATATGCATGTGTATTAGTTGTGTGACTAGATATCGATAATGGTGTAAAAATTGTGACTAGTGTTCTGACAAGCGTACCCATTCTTGTCTTTGAGATCTGCTCCTTTCGAACGCCATCATGCGAATGTTCTCGCAAACGCAGAATGCACACAGATCAGTCCCCTGCGCCTGCTTCAGGGCCTTTATTACGAGAATGGAATTTAATTTGATCAGATAATAATTAATCAAGCATGATAATTAAAGAGATGGCAGCTAGCTAGCTAGCTAGTACTACTTAATTACTTACCTTGGGTCGAAACCATTTCAGCTGTGGTTTCCATTCGCCTTCCGTGACGCTGATGAACCTTGCCCAAGCCCTGCCCGCCGACAAAGAAAATGAATAAAGGGGTTATTAAATAGTTCATATCATGAAATGACGAAGTAAATAGGCCGAGATATATAGTTAATAATGATTGAAATTACCTGTTGACTATCCCAAACAAGATGTTATAGTCACTATTTGCTTTGAGTAGCGAGTCCAGTATTTCAACTGTTCCGGCGTCAACTTTAATGATACACAAGATCCAGTGAAATCTGCATGCACACACGTTTGCATGTCTTAATTAAGCGGGCATATGTAAGCAAAAACATGTAGCTGGCTAGTAGGCAAAAACAGAGAATTTGTAGTACAAAAAAGTGTGACTCACTGGAAGTTGTAAGGAAGTAGTATATCTTCATTGTATTTGAGGCGCTTCAAGAACTCTAGCATGCTGTCCTCTACCTCTTTTTCATGATGCTTGTTTATTTTCCACGTGTATTCATTAACGGTGTTTGGGTCAATGAACCCAATGCCATAGCATCCACCTTTTCTCATTTCATACATCTTCATCCTGCATAATACCACAGAAAAGAATATAGTGAGGATAATTACAGGTAATGATTGATCAAAAGGATCACTACAGCTAGCTTGAGACTTAAATTACAGAAAGAAATCACTTACAGACAATAGCAACTGACGATAGATTTGTCGAGTGCGTCTTGATTGTATAACTGAAACAGTTCAGAATACTCAACGGCCACAGCTTTCTCATGGTAGTAATCATCCTTCTTGACATACACCATGAGGGAATCTCGATCGGATCTCTTGGTAATGTCCATGTACCACTGATGCAATTCATACATTCTCGTTGGGAGCTTGTTGACATCTTCTGGCTCGACCAAAGGTTGGCCCCGGACATATTTCCGTTTTATTTCCTCCTCTGTAATCCCAGGCATGTCCTCGATCTCGAGGAGTTGTCCAACAGTGATCTTGAGTTCTTCAGCCTGCATTATATGCTCCTGGGTTATTACCACATCGCCCACCTCGGGAACGTAAACTGTTTGGCCACAATAATATTGGGCGCGCATACTGTCACGTGTTGTTGGCGGCACAACAAGCGGGGGGTTCGATTGCGCCGCCTGTTTTCCCAGCTGGGCAACGGTTTTCCCGCATTTTTTGACAGCTGCTTGTTGTTTGCTCGAGCTCGAGCTCGCCTCCTTCTGTAGACGTTGTCGATGTAACTTCCTGATGTGGTGCTCATTGTCTATGTCAACAGGCTTAGGAGCTGGTGGTTGAGCCATACGAATGAAGTGGTCAACTACTTTCACAGGCACTTTCTCCCTTGGCGGCGGTGGCGGTTTCGATCCAAAATGGGCGTCGAGTTCTGCCCGCACTATGGCATTGGTTTGCTCCTCGGTCCTGTCGTAAGCCCTCACAGGAAGAGGAGTAGTGAGGTTTTGACCATATTTATATCGCTTGCCTCCACCTGTACTTCCTGTACTATGACCTCGACTCGTACCGCTACGCACCATAGCTGCGGGGTGTCTCTTCTGCGATTGCTGAGGCGGCGGAGACGGCTGACGGGGCTGAGTTGGACGAGGAGGAGTGGCCTGAAGCTGTGCCGGACTTGCAGTGGCCTGAGGTTGTGCCGGACTTGGAGGAGGAGTGGACGTCTGACGCTGTGTCGGACTTGGAGGAGGAGTGGCCTGACACTTTGCCGGACTTGGAGGAGGAGGAGTGGCCTCACGCGTTGGTGGACTTGGAGGAGCGGGAGTCTGCTGACTCGGTGGCGGACTTCGACGAGGAGTCGGGTGACGCGGTGTCGGTGGCCTTCGAAAGATGATGCAATCCTTTCTCCATAGGATGACATGATGTATGGCCTCTCCCAATGTGTGCTCGTCGTCACCTCCAGGAATGTCAAGCTATAGCTCCGAATATGGGTCCACCACCTCATCAACCAAGACACAAGCATAGCCCGCTGGAATCGGGTTGCAATGGAAGGTTGCCTCGGGGGAATTTGAAAAAGCAACGGCATCCGCCACCTTCATGGATATGTTCTTCATTTTGAAGTGTAGCTCGCAGTTAGTGTTCTCCGTGATGTCATCCACGGGGTATCTATCCAGCACTGCGTCGCCCGGGGCGGAACTCACGCTGCTTCTCGGCATGGATGGGGCGGTGGTATCCAATGCTGGATCATCCGCTAGCTGCTGCAGCTGCTGAGACCCCCTTTGCTGGCTAAGTGAGTCGATCTACTCCTGCTGCCGCTGGAATTTAGCTTCCAATTCCGCTTGACTTGCTTCTAGGCCTTGAAGGCGTTCATAGTCCCGCTTCCTCTGCTCCTCCTCCATCTTCCTCTTCTTCTCCTCCGCAATCTTCTTTCTCGCACGGGTTCTGTAGTCGGCGTTCCAGTCCGAAAACCCCTCATACCACGGAAGAGCGCCCTTGCCTCGTGTTCTTCCCGGGTGTTCAGGATTTCCTAGGGCACGCGTAAGCTCGTCGTTCTCTCTGTTGGGCTGGAACACCCCCGATCGAGCCTCTTCTATTGCAACAAGTAGCGCATCGTCGGCTCCGTTCAGACATGCCTTCGTCAAAACATTGCCTGTCTTCGGGTCCAACTCCCCCCATGCGCATAGAACCAAGTCCTGCACCTGGGGGGGCAGCTCTTAGTAACCGGAGTGACACTTGCATCCTCCATCTCTTTCTCAGACTTATCCCACTTAGGCATTGCCATCGCGTAGCCACCTGGCCCCAGCTTATGGAACTTATCCTTTTTTTCGGCATTCTTCTTGTTTATTCTCGACCGTTCCTTAGCTAATTCTGAATCCTTGAATTTCACAAAATCGTCCCAATGAGCACTTTGATTCTCTAGTATCCCCTCGAATACTGGAGTCTTCCTTCCTCCCTTGACGTACTTCTCCCATGTCGTTCTCTTATGGTTCTTGAATGCAACCGCCATCTTCCTAAAAGCAGCGTCCTTGACTTTCCGCACATCTGCTTCTGTGAAATGATCTGGTAGGGTGAAATGTTCCATGAGAGTATCCCAAAGCAGTTTTTTTTATTCTCGTCGACAAAAGTAACATTTGGACGTGGCTTTGCTGGCTTTCTCCATTCTTGAAGGGAGATCGGGAGTTGGTCCTTCACAAGAACTCCGCACTGACGAACGAAGTTGTCCACAATCTTCTTAGGCGCTAATGGTTCGCCATTAGGTTTGAATGCCTCGATATTGTACTTTACGCCCTCCTTCAACTTTTTGTTCGGGCCTCGTTTCGTCCTTTTGCCTGAAGATTTGCTCGATCCGGATGGCTGAAAGAAGAAAGATCGATTCGTTAATATATCTTCAACTCATTTAAAACATGCGATGATCACCAGATTCCTGCTTATATAAATATATATACCTCGCCGGTGTTTGTTGTTTCAGGATCAACATGTTCTTTGTCGTAGTTCATGACTTCATCTTCTCGGTCGTCGCGATCGAATATCATATCACCCTCTCCGGTGTTGTTTAGAAATTCGGAGCCGTCAAAATCTTCTTCATTCTGATCATCATCTGGCCCGCGTATGATATCGAACATGGTCTGTTCTCTCTCTCTGTCGGTATTGTCTGCCATAGCTTTTATTTAACTATGCCAAAAGAAATATAAAACAATTTAGTATAATCTCGAATAATAGATATAAGCTCGAATACATCATCTCGAATAATAGATATAATCTCGAATACATCGTCTCGAATAATAGATATAGTCTCGAATACATCGTCTCGAATAATAGATATAATCTCGAATACATCATCTCGAATAATAGATTTAATCTCGAATACATCGTCTCGAATAACAGATTTAATCTCGAATACATCATCTCGAATAATATATAATATTGAATAGTACATCACTGGCTAGGCGGTGGACACCCAAAGAGAAGGAACCCTCACAGGATCATAGCTGAAGTGAGATCCCTGAAGAAACTGCCAGGTATTGGAGAACCTGCCGCCCTCTAACGCAACCATGTAGCGATGGACGTGCTCGTCCTCCTCCCTGACACGACGACGTACCACCTCCGGCGGGGCCGGCTCCCTCCGCACCGAAACTGGCCCACGCGAACGCCACCAAACAAGATTAGGGTCGACGACGGGACCCGGGGCCGGGTTCCTCATCAAGCGGCGCGCCCCTCCAGGCAGCACCTCCCAGTGCCAGCCCGGCGGAGCCCAGTCCCGGACATGGGTCAGCTGGACGTCGTCTCGGACGTGTCGACGGCGATGATGCGGGCCGGGCATCGTCGACAACAAATACTAGCTATATGCCCGCAAGAAGTAACATTTTTTTAATGATTGGATTTTGATAACTAAAATTTCTAACATTTCTATATAACACTAATTATGCTATCATCGCATATGTCAAAATTCTATATGCTATTTCATACTAATTAAGCATCTAACACCAAAAACAGAAAACACAACTTTTATACATCCATTAAAAAACTGAAAAACAACATTATATAAAAAAAATTCCATACTAATTAAACACTAATTATATCCATCTAACATGCATTCATACATATATACTAGTGAAAAAATAATAATCTAAAAAATCTAAACTAATTAAACATACAAAATACGTATATACTAATATATACATGCATTAATTCATACATATGTACCTGTGTGTGTGTGTTCATCATGCTTGTGTGTGTGTATGGGCTCGGGGAGGGGCGGCGCCCATGGTGGCCGCCGGGGGCGAGGGAGAGGGGTTAGAGGGGGAGAGCTCACAGCGTGGTGACGGCGACGGCCGGGGGCGGCGACGGGCCTGGGCGTGACGCGGGGGCGGCGACGCGGGGACGGTGTGACGGGGACGGGCCCGGGGTGGCGACGGAGACGAGGGCGGCGACGGGGACGGGGGCGGCGACGGGGACGGCGTCGATCGATCGGGGCGCGCGGGCGGTGCTTCAATGGGGAAACAGAGGAAGAAACAGAGGGAGAATGAAATTTTCGTAAGTGTTGTATATATAGAAGGCACCTTTAGTACCGGTTGGAGCCACCAACCGGTACTAAAGGCCTGTTTTGGCCAGGCCAAGCGGCGGGAAGCACCCCCATTTAGTACCGGTTCGTGGAACCAACTGGTACTAAAGCCCCCCCCCCCCTTTAGTACCGGTTGCTTCCACGAACCGGTACTAAAGGGGGGTACGCTGCCAGGCGAGGGGCACAAAATTTTAGTCCCACCTCGCTAGCCGAGGGGCACTCGCACCTGCTTATAAGCCCCGCCGCCGCTGCTGTCTCGAGCTCCTCTCTTAAGCAGGCCTTCTGGGCCTACCTCTTCTGCGATGCCCTGTTGGGCCTACTGGGCTAGCGGGCCTGCATCCTGGCCCAACTTGAATTTGGGTTTCTAGTCGTATGCAGGCCGCTGTGGCCCAGTAGGTGGGCTTTTTTTTCTTATTTTTTTTGCTTTATTTATTTTTGTGAATAACTTAACTTTGAAAATAGATTTTTCAGTGATTCTTTTTTCTTATGTTTAATATTAGTGTGTTTTATCATTATATTCAATTTGGTAATGCTTAGGTTATTTAAAAAATGAAATGCCTTTGTAACGGATGAGTTTTCGTCCGAAACCCTGATACTTCGAAATAGATTGTCCATTTTGTACACAAAGTGCATCCAGTTTTTGCGGTAACCCTCTCTACTTTTTTGCACATGCTATGTGGGTGAAATTATGATACCATGCCAACTTTCATCCTTTTCTGAGTTCATTTGAAATGCTTTTCAATTTCAGGGTCATTTAGCTGAAAAAATCAGTAAATGCATGAAAGAATTTGCTTGCACATAAAATTTCTTCGCGTTTCAAATGCCAAAACACATAACTAGCTACCCTAACTATTACAGAGATTCCCTCCTGGGTGTGAAACACAGAAGAAAGTGATGATAGTTAAGCCGATCACATCCCAGATCTTTGGGTGTGAAACTTTTTCTTCGCGTGTGTCCCTTTGCGTCGTAGCCATGGAAAATCTTCATCATTTAACGGGATGCTCGGGTCAATATTCACTGTGAATGGAGCAATTTCATCAAACTTTTCATAATCTTCTGACTTGTCTGTCTTGTCATCCACTCCCACGATGTTTCTCTTCCCAGAAAGAACTATGTGCCGCTTTGGCTCATCGTACGATGCATTCGCTTCCTTATCTTTTCTTTTTCTTGGCTTGGTAGACATGTGAAGGAAATATGCCCTAGAGGCAATAATAAAGTTATTATTTATTTCCTTATATCATGATAAAAGTTTATTATTCATTCTAGAATTGTATTAACCGGAAACATAATACATGTGTGAATACATAGACAAACAGAGTTTCACTAGTATGCCTCTACTTGACTAGCTCGTTAATCAAAGATGGTTATGTTTCCTAACCATGGACAAAGAGTTGTCATTTGATTAACGGGATCACATCATTAGTTGAATGATCTGATTGACATGACCCATTCCATTAGCTTAGCACCCGATCGTTTAGTATGTTGCTATTGCTTTCTTCATGACTTATACATGTTCCTATGACTATGAGATTATGCAACTCCCGTTTGCCGGAGGAACACTTTGTGTGCTACCAAACGTCACAATGTAACTGGGTGATTATAAAGGTGCTCTACAGGTGTCTCCAAAGGTAAATGTTGGGTTGGCGTATTTCGAGATTAGGATTTGTCACTCCGATTGTCGGAGAGGTATCTCTGGGCCCTCTCGGTAATGCACATCACATAAGCCTTGCAAGCATTGCAACTAATGAGTTAGTTGCGGGATGATGCATTACAGAACGAGTAAAGAGACTTGCCGGTAATGAGATTGAACTAGGTATTGGATACCGACGATCGAATCTCGGGCAAGTAACATACCGATGACAAAGGGAACAACGTATGTTGTTATGCGGTCTGACCGATAAAGATTTTCGTAGAATATGCAGGAGCCAATATGGGCATCCAAGTCCCGCTGTTGGTTATTGACCAGAGATTTGTCTCAGTCATGTCTACATTGTTCTCGAACCGTAGGGTCCGCACGCTTAACGTTACGATGACAGTTATTATGAGTTTATGCATTTTGATGTACCGAAGTTAGTTCGGAGTCCCGGATGTGACCACGGACATGACGAGGAGTCTCGAAATGGTCGAGACATAAAGATTGATATATTGGATGGCTATATTCGGACACCGAAATTGTTCCGGGTGATTTCGGAGAAAACCGGAGTGCCGGAGGGGTTACCGGAACCCCCCGGGAAGTAATGGGCCTTATTGGGCCTGAGGGGAGAGAGAGGGCAGCAGCCCAAGAGGTGGCGCCCCCCCCCCCTCATGGGGAGTCCGAATTTGACTAGGAGGGGGGGCTCGGCCCCCCTTTCCCTCTCCCTCTCCCTCTCTTTCCTTCCCCCTCTCTACTCCTAGTTGGACTAGGAAAGGGGAGTCCTACTCCCACTAGGAGAAGGACTCCACCCTCTCTCCTTGGCGCACCAAGGGCCGGCCGGCCTCCCCTTGCTCCTTTATATACGGGGGCAGGGGGGCACCCTAGAACACACAAGTTGATCCACGTGATCGTTCCATAGCCGTGTGCGGTGCCCCCTGCCACCATATTCCACCTCGATCATATCGTTGTAGTGCTTAGGCGAAGCCCTGCGTCGGTAGAACATCATCATCGTCACCACGCCATTGTGCTGACGGAACTCATCCCCGAAGCTTTGCTGGATCGGAGCCCGGGGAGCGTCATCGAGTTGTACGTGTGCTAAG
The DNA here is from genome assembly GCF_056163025.1 of Triticum urartu. NCBI lineage: Eukaryota > Viridiplantae > Streptophyta > Magnoliopsida > Poales > Poaceae > Triticum > Triticum urartu. The sequence goes on from NC_141879.1 coordinate 10,011,431, forward strand.
AACTCGGAGGTGCCGGAGTAACGGTGCTTGGATCGGTCGGATCGGGAAGACGTACGACTACTTCCTCTACGTTGCGTCAACGCTTCCGCGTCGGTCTACGAGGGTACGTAGACAACACTCTCCCCTCTCGTTGCTATGCATCACCATGATCTTGCGTGTGCGTAGGAAATTTTTTGAAATTACTACGTTCCCCAACAGTGGCATCCGAGCCTAGGTTTTATGTGTTGATGTTATTTGCACGAGTAGAACACAAGTGAGTTGTGGGCGATATAAGTCATACTGCTTACCGGCATGTCATACTTTGGTACGGCGGTATTGTTGGACGAAGCGGCCCGGACCGACATTACGTGTACGCTTACGCGAGACCGGTTCTCCCGACGTGCTTTGCACAAAGGTGGCTAGCGGGTGACAGTTTCTCCAACTTTAGTTGAACCGAGTGTGGCTATGCCCGGTCCTTGCGAAGGTTAAAACAGCACCAACTTGACAAACTATCGTTGTGGTTTTGATGCGTAGGTAAGATTGGTTCTTGCTTAAGCCCGTAGCAGTCACGTAAAACTTGCAACAACAAAGTAGAGGACGTCTAACTTGTTTTTGCAGGGCATGTTGTGATGTGATATGGTCAAGACATGATGCTAAATTTTATTGTATGAGATGATCATGTTTTGTAACCGAGTTATCGGCAACTGGCAGGAGCCATATGGTTGTCGCTTTATTGTATGCAATGCAATCGCGCTGTAATGCTTTACTTTATCACTAAGCGGTAGCGATAGTCGTGGAAGCATAAGATTGGCGAGACGACAACGATGCTACGATGGAGATCAAGGTGTCGATGGTGATCATGACGGTGCTTCGGAGATGGAGATCACAAGCACAAGAGGATGATGGCCATATCATATCACTTATATTGATTGCATGTGATGTTTATCTTTTATGCATCTTATCTTGCTTTGATTGACGGTAGCATTATAAGATGATCTCTCACTAAATTATCAAGAAGTGTTCTCCCTGAGTATGCACCGTTGCCAAAGTTCGTCGTGCCCAGACACCAGGTGATGATCGGGTGTGATAAGCTCTACGTCCATCTACAACGGGTGCAAGCCAACTTTGCACACGCAGAATACTCAGGTTAAACTTGACGAGCCTAGCATATGCAGATATGGCCTCGGAACACTGAGACCGAAAGGTCGAGCGTGAATCATATAGTAGATATGATCAACATACTGATGTTCACCATTGAAAGCTACTCCATTTCACGTGATGATCGGTTATGGTTTAGTTGATTTGGATCACGTGATCACTTAGAGGATTAGAGGGATGTCTATCTAAGTGGGAGTTCTTAAGTAATATGATTAATTGAACTTTAATTTATCATGAACTTAGTCCTGATAGTATTAGCATATCTATGTTGTAGATCAATAGCTCGCGTTGTTGCTTTCATATGTTTATTTTGATATGTTCCTAGAGAAAAATTGTGTTGAAAGATGTTAGTAGCAATGATGCGGATTGGATCCGTGATCTGAGGTTTATCCTCATTGCTGCACAGAAGAATTATGTCCTTGATGCACCGCTAGGTGACAGACCTATTGCAGGAGCAGATGCAGACGTTATGAACGTTTGGCTAGCTCAATATGATGACTACTTGATAGTTTAGTGCACCATGCTTAACGGCTTAGAATCGGGACTTCAAAGACGTTTTGAACGTCATGGACCATATGAGATGTTCCAGGAGTTGAAGTTAATACTTCAAGCAAATACCCGAGTTGAGAAATATGAAGTCTCCAACAAGTTCTATAGCTAAAAGATGGAGGAGAACCGCTCAACTAGTGAGCATGTGCTCAGATTGTCTGGGTACTACAATCGCTTGAATCAAGTGGGAGTTAATCTTCCAGATAAGATAGTGATTGACAGAATTCTCTAGTCACCATCACCAAGTTAGTAGAACTTGGTGATGAACTATAGTATGCAAGGGATGACGAAAACGAATCCCGAGCTTTTCATGATGATGAAATCGATGAAGGTAGAAATCAAGAAAGAGCATCAAGTGTTGATGGTTGACAAGATCACTAGTTTCAAGAAAAGGGCAAAGGGAAAAAGGGGAACTTCAAGAAAAACAGCAAGCAAGTTGTTGCTTATGTGAAGAAGCCCAAGTCTGGTCCTAAGCCTGAGACTAAAGTGCTTCTACTGCAAAGGGACTGGTCACTGGAAGCGGAACTACCCCAAGTGATTGGTGGATAAGAAGGATGGCAAAGTGAACAAAAGTATATTTGATATACATGTTATTGATGTGTACTTTACTAGTGTTTATAGCAACCCCTCAGTATTTGATACTGGATCAGTTGCTAAGAGTAGTAACTCCAAACAGGAGTTGCAGAATAAACAGAGACTAGTTAAGGGTGAAGTGACGATGTGTGTTGGAAGTAGTTCCAAGATTGATATGATCATCATCGCACACTCCCCTATACTTTCGGGATTAGTGTTGAACCTAAATAAGTGTTATTTGGTTTTTGCGTTGAGCATGAATATGATTTGATCATGTTTATTGCAATATGGTTATTCATTAAAGTCAGAGAATAATTGTTGTTCTGTTTACATGAATAAAACCTTCGATGGTCATACACCCAATGAAACAAGTTCGTTGGATCTCGATCGTAGTGATACACATATTCATAATATTGAAACCAAAAGATGCAAAGTTAATAATGATAGTGCAACTTATTTGTGGCACTGCCGTTTAAGTCATATTGGTGTGAAGCGCATGAAGAAACTCCATGCTGATGGGCTTTTGGAATCACTTGATTATGAATCACTTGATGCTTGCGAACCATGCCTTATGGGCAAGATGACTAAAACGCCGTTCTCCGGAACAATGAAGCAAGCAACAAATTCGTTGGAAATCATACATACTGATGTATGTGGTCCGATGAATATTAAGGCTTGCAGCAGGTATCATTATTTTCTGACCTTCACAGATGATTTGAGCAGATATGGGGATATCTACTTGATGAAACATAAGTCTGAAACATTTGAACAGTTCAAAGAATTTCAGAGTGAAGTGGAAAATCATCGTGACAAGAAAATAAAAGTTTCTACGATATGATCGCAGAGGTAAAATATTTGAGTTATGAGTTTGGCCTTCAATTAAAACAATGTGAAATAGTTTCACTACTCACGCCACCTGGAACACCATAGTGTAATGGTGTGTCCGAACGTCATAACCGTACTTTATTAGATATAGTGCGATCTATGATGTCTCTTACCGATCTACCACTATCGTTTTGGGGTTATGCATTAGAGACAGCTGCATTCACGTTAAATAGGGCACCATCTAAATCCGTTGAGACGACACCGTGTGAACTATGGTTTGGCAAGAAACCTAAGCTGTCGTTTCTTAAAAGTTTGAGGTTGCAATGCTTATGTGAAAAAGTTTCAACCTGATAAGCTCAAACCCAAATCGGAGAAGTGCGTCTTCATAGGATACCCAAAGGAAACTGTTGGGTACACCTTCTATCACAGATCCGAAGGCAAGACATTCGTTGCTAAGAATGGATCCTTTCCAGAGAAGGAGTTTCT